>NC_141151.1:62087630-64780130 GCF_053477565.2 Lygodium microphyllum | reverse complement strand
TTAGTTGTAAACAAAGGTGAATGAACAAAAAATATACATTTTTCAATAAAATAGATTCGTTGTTGCACGTGCGCGTGCAAACGCACACACACACGCACACGCACGAACGCGCGCACACGCGCGCGCGCAGACGCAGATGCAGACGCACACACACACAGAGGAACTTTGAGCCTAGTTTCTCAAGGCGCTTCACATTGATGTTCTCTTGGTGCTTTGTACCATTGCTCGCTCAAAGCACTTCTTTATAGATGTTTTGACATATTTAAATGTTTTTTAAACATGATTGTAGGGTTTATCTAAAATTAAAAGTATGAATGTTGTTCAAAATCACCACATAAATTAAACTTACATATATACTTGTATATGAATATGCAAGCAATATCCCAACATATAGTAATGCTAAAGTACAAAAAAAAGTGCATAATTCAAGTTTTTATATGTCAACCATTCACAAATGTGAATGAACAAAAAATAAAATAAAATTTGGTAAGATAGATTCGTTGTCCCATATCGAATTGAATAAATAACTTTATCTTTCAAAATATAGTTTCACCTTTTTATAATGCATCAAGTACAATAGGTAATCTTTTAACTTTAGTATTTAGAAAGAAATCGAAAACATTGTTCAAGTTACTCACATAAATTTGACTTTTGCCTCCATTCTTCTAAAACATCCCAAATCATTTATTGGAAAGATAGCTTCCTCTTTCTACTTGAATTATTGAAAGCTGATGTGAGTCACACAACATCTAAGGGGGATGTGCCACGACCCCTCTTAGATGGTGTTACACCACATGGCTTGCCCGCATTGTTTACCACACATTAAAAGTTTAAAAATATTAAAAATGACAGTTTTTACTGAATCTATTTTATTTAGTTTAAGTTTTAGAAGTGAAATCTCGTGGAGTATTACCTGGGGTGATGATATGCTATCCTCTAGCATAGGTAGAGCAATATGTGGAATTTAAATGGAGTTGATGCAAAGTAACAAAATATAAGAGATCCTTAAACTCCCATTTACTCCAGTGGTTTGGTATCTGCTTGGTGTGTGAAACATTTGTTTGCATAATGTAGAAGTACTAGATATAACCATATTACAAAATCTCTATATACAAAGAAAAGTTTCCATTGGTAAACCCATCCATTGGCAATCTTTTAATCACCCCTACAAGGGATCTACGAATAATATCATTCATTGCTAATGGCCGTAATGCCTCTTGCAGCTGCATTTGATAAGTTGAGACACCATAATATTGGAAGATAGATTGGACCATCTAACAAAACATATTTACAAAATCATAAAAACTAGTATTTATTATTAAGTTTTTAATAATCTAAAGTATAAAGATAAGACACATTTGAAACCAAGAATACACAAAAAACGAATGACCAAAGAAATTAAATTCGATTTAAGGATACCCAAAGATAGTAATTATGAAAGAATTTGAACCCTTAATCTTGAGTGTATAGTCCAAAATTTCTAAGCCATTAGACATTTGCTTCTACATCCTAGTTTACTTTTGCATCTTAATTTACTTATGTGATGTGGCATTCCGGTGAATGACCAAGATTGATCCAAAACACATGCCTCCTTTTCAACCATTGATCCTAACTCTCCCCTCTCCTAAACGCCCATGTGAGGTAGTATTGGGGTTTGGGTAGGAGGTGAGTAGGTGAGAAGCAGGAGCACTGACTAGCAAAATCACATGTGCAATGGATCGGGTCAACCTCATCTACATCATGTATATCAACCTTATATCATCTATCATTTTGAGAGAAGCTTCCATTCTATCACACTCACTTAGGCCCATTTTACACATTTTCAAATGCATGAGTCATCTATGCTTTTAAAACTCCATTTTCCCAAGGCTCCAAGACCTTATAAGGTGGCAAACTTATAGGTTCTAATGTGATGACTTGTAAAATATTTTTTCATTAATAAAATTAAAAGAAGATTAAGGCCAACAAAAAAATTTAACACTTTGAAAACCTTTCATTAGATTCTCAAAAAACTTTATAAAAAATATAAAAAACAATATACATAAGTTGCAATGTAATTAAAAATAGTAACAAGATACATTCCAAAAAAAGTCTTATTTAGATCATTTTATAAAGATCAAAACAATAATACAAAAGGGTTTCATTTGGCTTTATAAATTTGTAAACTAATACAAAAGGGAAAATATCTTTTTTCTTAGGGATTTCCATTTTCTTTCCATCTTTCCATCTTCATCTAGACATAAATATCCAAAAAACCACCAAATTAGCTTACAGAGATTTTCAAGTAATACATGAAATATAAGGCTTATTTATTAACTCATGGAGCTTATATATTAAGCAACATTAGAGGTGTGAGCATGCCTTAAAGTCTTCATGTCATTACATCACAATGCGATTGCTTTGAAGTCAAGCTTGGACATTTGAGGGCCTTCAATAGAAATTTTTATTAAAGTGCATATGCTTTTAGTAGTAATGGAATTTAACAATTTACTTTTAATCACATTTTGGATACTAGAGCCACACTTAGAAGTAACAATGCTACAATATTGTATTGAAGCTAGTTGAGTAACCTTTCCATATTTCTCTCTCAAAGTTTCATTATTACTAATGTAGGACCATGTGTTTTTAAAATTCTATCCTTTATATTCATTGAATGCTTAAAACTTAAAGATATTTAAGCTCTTTTCTTAAACAAGTAGAATCAATAGATCATTCAATAAACTTGCCCCTTTTAATGTTTTATCTACTCCACAGAATTTTATTGTCTCTTCTAGTAGTTCACCTCCATAATTCTTCTATAATTTCGGAAAGAGCTACGACCATTAGTGAAAGACCTAGCCAGAGCACCCAACAAAAGGGAAAGAGTGTCGACTAGGGCCATCGACTAGGGCAAGGAGTTGGCACACATGAAGCTAGAGTTGGCTAGGCTGCAAGAGATGATGAGAAGGCCCGCATGATCTCACGTGCAATGCGTGCATCAGAGCAAACCACATTCCGATCAAGTGCATGGATCCTAGATCCAGACCCTATGACAATTGTAGTAGTTTTGGCCATGATGCAATGCATTGCCAATTATTGAGGCGATTGCCATACACATAGCCATACAATCAGCCTTACTATCTAGGGAGGAGTAGACCGCCATATTTTGGAAGGGGAGCTCCACTAGCTCTCCTAGCACCTAATGATTCAAAGCTAGCTGTCCCTTGGATGGATATCAACCCACACGGATACCTAGACCATCTGGACCCATCATGACCCATCCACCGATGAGCAATGCTATGATAAATTATGTGGAGGAGCCAAAAGAGAATGAAGTATACATGAACCCTTATGCCTCGTAAGATGAAGACGATAATCCCATCTTGATGGATTTCAGACCAGTGTCGATGATGGCGTTGGGTAGGGGAAGAGGTAGAGATCTAGGAGGACAAAACCAAGAACCCATCGCATGCCGGACTTGCAACCACCCAAGACACATCTCATCTCGATGCCCCGAAAGGGAGCAAGCCCATCAAGACAAGGCTGACTTGAGATGCCTTGAGTGTGGGATCACACACTTGTATGTTGTGAGTGACCTGGAAACCTTCCACTAGTTTGACTATCGTGCCGTTCGTACCATTGGGATTGTTCGAAGTTGAAACACTTGATGGCAAAGCCACGCCAATTTTTTTGAATCTCATGACCTGAGCACATGCAAGGCATTCGGGTATTTTATTACCATGACCTAACAACCACGACATAACTTCAATAGGGAAGAAAAGTTGCAGAAGAAGGAAAAAGAGGGTTGAGACGAAGATTAGGCTTAAGACAAATAGTGCCACCATGTGATCAAAGGGGAAGCAAGTCACACATGTAGAAGTAGAGACATTTGCTCCTCAGATAGCAAAAAAGGGAAGTGCCAAGATTGGAGAGTATCCCGATTCGAGGCACCAATTAGAAGTGGTTGATAAGGTCAAGGAGTGGGTGAGAGAAGCCCAAGTGTACCTAAAGGATGCGAAATCCATGATCAAAGATGAGATTGATGAGCTCTATGGCGTGAGCACACCAGTCTCATCGACTCAATTAAGATCAAGATATGCATCCGCACCCCATGTGGCACTGCATAGACAGAGCCTAGACGCCACAGGTAGGCAAACTGCCCAAGATCATTGGAAAAAGATTATAGAACTTAATGAAAAGTAGACAGTTGGAAACTTTCTCACAATGTTGATATCGGCCCCTGTGACTCTACCTCTAGGAGAGTTGCTCACGTAGAACTTGACACTATGGCAAGGGTTGAAAGAGTAGGTAGAAGGAGTGACCGAATTACCTGACCACGATGTAATGCACATACCAAGCTTAACCTTGAACTCAGTGCCTAAGTCTTTACACATAAATGTCTTTTGGAAGGCATAGAGATGTACGTATTCTTGCATGTAAATGCATTAAGAGATGCTACAACAAAGGGAATTGTAGATACAGGAGCTAGAGTTAGTGTGCTCAGCCATGCAGTCCTATAGGCTTGGGGTATCCCACTTGTGGAGACTGCAAGGTTTAATGTCATGTTGGCTAATGGAATGAAGGTCAAATTGTTTGGAGTGCTAAAAGACTGGCCCTTGAAGATAGCAAGAGTCCAGTTCTCAGTGGACTTCATAGTCATGAAGGGAGTGGACTATGACATCATGCTAGGCTGACCTTGGATGCAAAACACCCGAGGAGTGATAGAAGATTGGGGCATCAATATCATGTTATTGGGAAAGAGAGTGGAGGCTATAAGAGTCAAGATGGATACCTGGACAACCATGCCAGTCAACCTAGACGCCATCTCCATTGTCTTGAAAAGGAGACTCACAAGTTAGAAATTTTTACGGGTCACTAAAGAAGTACATCCCATGCCCCGAGAGGATGAATGGGATTGGATGCATGTGCTATAGCCACCATCGATTTGCCATTCTCAGATGAGGAAGAGAATTATAAACAGGCTGCAAGGACAACCATTGAGTCCGATAAAGCCACAACATCTTAGTTGCTGAAGGGTAAGACCTCGCCATCAATACCACTTTGCATGATGGCCATGAGCAGACAACCAACACTTGTCCCTTTTCACATTCCATCTAACAAACTCGAACTCCAGGGGACCCTTGAATACTTAACGAGGGATGGTAGGTAACCACATTGCTAATCTCAAACCCCTCAAGGATCTCATGGATGAGTTGAAGTGGCAGTGGACCAAGGTGCACAACTTGAACTTGATGTACAATTGGGCACTGATTGTGGATGAGAAGAGAGTTGAGGCTAGAAGCCTAGGGGATGATGAGCAGTCAAAAGATAACGATTCAGACGATGAGTATAAAGACTGCTACTCTACAAATGATAAAAGTGAGAAAGAAGCCAACACAATAGAGTATGACACAGACAACCAAGTGATTTAATAGATACGAGTAGAATCCAAGCCATAGAAAGTCAATGTCTTTAGGATCGGAGACCGTACTTGGTTGGACCACTTCGGGGTCATAGATTATGAGCCAGTTGGATTAGTTCAACCAATTACCGCACCACTCCTTAGAACAGAATTGGCCTCTGAGTTATGAGCACAAGGGGAAACTCTTTTTAGTGAAGGTTGTGAGTTTGAATCCGATTCCGAAGTGAGCTTTGAGAGTGACTTGAAAATGCCCCAACCACCTAAGGCCAAATGCACCAAAGGGGATCTCCCAATCCACCCAAGGCATAGGCGATTGAAGGAGGACAAGAGGAAGCGACCAAGGGGATTAGAGGCCAAAGAACAAGGAAAGCCCCAGGACCTACCTAAGTAGAGCTAAGAGGCAAGGACAAGCAAATGAACCTATCGAAGGGGGCCTGTTAAGGTCAAGGAAGCCAACTTGGCAGGGGAAGGGAAAAAGCCTCAACCCGTGTTCATAGCTGATAACCTAACTAAGCAAGAGGAGGCTGATTGTTGCTCTCCTACGAGAGTACATATATGTATTTTCTTGGTCCTTAGATAAACTCAAAGGAGTCAATTCGAGGGTCGTAACCCATAACATCTCGATGATCCTGATGGAACACCTATTAAGTAGTGGCCAGACCTGATGAATCCAAAGCATGCACACATCATCAAGGTAGAGATATATAAGCCGTTAAAGACCAAATTCATCTATGAAATTGAGCACATGGATTAGGTTTCACCAATAGCAATTGTCTTGAAGAAGAATGACAAAATTCGAGTGTGCATAAACTATAAAAAAGTCAAGCCCGACACTGAGCACATGCTCGAGAGAGCAGTGGAAAGAGAGGCCTACAATTTCCTAGATGGCTTCTTAGGTTATAACCATGTGTAGGTGCACCTTGACGATATGCATAAAATAGTGTTTTCAATGGAATGGGCATGTTTGCCTATGTAGTCATGCCATTTAGACTGATGAATGCACCAACTACCTTTCAGTGGCTCATGTGTACCATCTTCAAAGGCATGTTGAGGCGAGAATTCGAGGTGTTTGGTGATGATCTATGCATTCACTTCAGTAGGGAACACCTAGATAAACTTCATGCAAGACACCCAAGCACCGATTTTTGAGGATCCATGGCAGACAAGGCAGTTGCCAATGGAGGGCCATCCACACAGTGTTCAATGGTGGTCCGTACAACGTAATGCAAGGAAGGGAGAGATCTTGCTTATTTCATTGGGAGCAAAGTCTCCAAATACACACATCACAATATGTGCATAAGAGTTTTCAAGATGAGCATAAGCACTTGTGCCACATGTGGAGATGTGCAATCACAGAAGATGATGCAACAATGCAATATCGATTCATTCGGGCTTGGTGGGCCTCAGGGAAAGCTGCCGATTGCAATATACCATCACAGTATGTGCATAAGAGTTTTCAAGATGAGCATAAGCACTCGTGCCGCATGTGGAGATGTGCAATCATAGAAGATGATGCAATAATGCAATATCCATTCATTCGGGCTTGGTGGGCCTTAGGGAAAGCTGCGGATTGCAATATACCAGCAATGGATTGTTGGCTTAGTTGGTGGCATATCATATATCCACATTGGAGTTAGCACTTTGTTGGAGTTTGCCGGGGTAAGACTAGTTCATAATCGTAGGATGTGACGTGTGGTGCATTTGTTTTTCTCACGGTCCATACTTTCTCGTGCTGTATTTTGGTCGAGGTGGTGAAGGACATTGCTCATATGCCAACCATGAACTTGGCAGAGCCAATGCATCCAAGTTGATTGGCAAGGGAGGGATTCAAGGGATCTATCACCTTGTACGATGCATGTGTCAGTGACTTGGCCAATGCTCTACTACAGAGCACAAAATGACATGCATTCATTGGTGGAAAGTTCCATGGTGTAGGACCTAGTGCAGAGAAGCTTTTGAGTTGACTACAACAAGGAATTAGCCCCACACCTTGAGCAATGGTAAGGATGGTTGAGGAGGTGGCAAGAGGAACTGAATTGCATAAACGTTCTGATTTTCGAGGGGACAATGTGATTGCAGTAAGAAAATGCAAGGTTGATGGGAAAGTGGGGTTTGAGAAAGCCAATGCCTCTCATAGGCCTAAGTATGTGACCAAAAACATACCGAGAAGGAAGAGTACAAGAAAACTAAACTTTGAGGACCCTTTGCCTTCCGACCAATCAAGGGACTATCACCAAATTGTTCGAAGGAAATGGTGGTGGAGACAGTCCTTCATGACACCGTTTGGGCTATAAGAAGGATTCCAGCTCACAGTTGTGTACAATGTCAAGGATGGTTGGGAGCTAGAGAGGAAAAATGCAAAAAACCTATAAAAAATATGTCACATCGGGTGCCTGCACCTTCGTTTTGGGGCATCATGGAGTGGTCTAGCTCAAGAGGAGAAGCTAGCAATCAACATGGAATGCAGCGCCAATTCATGTGGTTTTGTAATGATAGTGTGGACCATACATGGAATATTTGTTCTTCCATTCATCACGCACCGCCCAAGGTTCCACAAGTATGGCCAGTGGCACGAGGCACTACTTTGATAGTGTGGACCATACATGGAACATTTGTTCTTCCATTCATCACGCACTGCCCAAAGTTCCACAAGTATGGCTAGTGGTACGAGGCATTACTTTGATTGTAGAAGAAATCCACATGATGGAGAGTGGTTGGTTTGTTTTACAAAAGGTGGCACAAGAGGCGAATGTTAATGAGGGCTTGTGTAGGTATCGAAGAGGTGTTTCACACGCTGCAAGGAAAAGGATAGACTCAATGTTGGCTCTAGATGCAACTGTGAAGGGCCACACAGTGGTGAAGCCCTTGAAGCACGAGGTTTTCAAACTAGAGACAACTAACTCAAGTGTCATGCATGAGTGTGTTATGATGTGCACATTGCAAAGAATCCAACATGTAATTGCTGAGATTTCATGGACTGTGCCATAGAAGGAAAAGTGTATTTAGCATGCAAGCACCTATACTATGTGTACCTTTGAGTATTTGGGATGGATGCAAATGCCAACATGTTTATATATCAACCCACACTCATTGAAGAAAACTTGTACATTGTATTTGGAAGCAAAAGAACTTTTCTAACACCACCTATATAATGACTAGCAATGCCCTGCCAACACTACCTCTTAGCACAACCACATTTTATTTTGTTGAGAAAGTCACCGTTATACAATCCATTTGGATGGCAAGCCTTTGGTGACCTTGTCTCTCTTAATTTGACAAGCAAAAGCACATTTTCCAGAGTTAACACAATATAAATGTACATTTGGATTGCTTGTATGAATTGTCTTGTATCATATTTGTTGGGGACCGGGGGGTGGGCGGTGAAGGGAGGGAGAGAGAGGGGGAGGGGATGGAGCTATCAATGCATTGAAATTAAAGTTCTTAAAACACCGAGTGGCTACCCAAGCATTCACATTATGAGAGAGAGAGAGAGAGGTGTGGGCCGTGGTGTTACATTCTTCTGGGGTGATCGCATGAATGAATCCATGTTATGTGCTAGAGAGAGAGAAATCGTTTACATGAGATGGAGTGCTATTTGATGGAGTGTGCTAGAAAGAGAAAAAGAGAATATACATGTAGAGGAAGAAACATAGAGAGAGAGAGCCTGAGAAAGAGAATGTAGTAGTTGCAATCGTGGAGGTGGTGGGGATAATGTTAGTGGTGGTGGAGGTGGCAATAGTATTGGTGGCGATAGAGATGGTGATAGTGGTGGTGGAGGCAGCTATGGTGGTGGAGGCCACAGTGGCGGCAACGATGGTGGAGAAAGATGTGGTAGTGGTGGAGGTCAAAAAAATGAAGGGGTGGAATAAGTGGACTGTGTGGAATAAGAAATGGAGGTTGCCAATAAAAGCTCGCTTCTTGCATGCACTCCCCGAAAAGAGGGAAGCTCCAACCCAAGTCCAGCAGCAACAAGAGGCCTCAAGTGAGAGAACCATTAGTGGGGAAGGGAAGGAGGGCTCAGTCCCATTGAGCCAAGGTGTAAACAGAAAACTCAAGGTGAATATCCCAGGAAAGAGGAAGAAAACCTTAGAAAAAGGAGACAAGTAGAAGCTGCACAAAAGGAATAAAGAGAATTACAAGATGAACAAAGAAAGAAGCGGGAAGAGGAAGAGAAGCGAGTAAGAAGGGTGGAGGAGAAGTCAAGAAGGGAGGAAGAGGAATGAAGAAGGAAGCAAATAGAAAATGAGGAAAGGCTGAAAAGAGAAGAAGATGAGCAAATGGCCCTAACCTTGTGGTTGTTGGTTAGAGCGAGCCTCCCAACCCGAAGAACTCACAACGAGAAGCCTAGGTGATGAGCCATGCTATAGCGTTGCAGCAAAAGAAAGAGCTCAAGGGCCTATTGTGTCGAGCAAGGAAAAGGCCCCCATGAACCCACCACCAACCCTTGATTGCTGCGCCGCCGGTCACCACCAGGAGATCTCAAAAGAGGGAGTGGACCAAAGCAATGTGGTGGCATGGGTCCAGCACCCATGCCACCACATTGCTTTGGCCCAGCACCCAGCGGCGGCGAAGCACCAATAATAGGGACAAAGAGAGATGCTGCCATGTGGATGCAGAATCTAGAAAGGACCCAAAGAAGTCCAAGGTCGCATCCACAACGTTTGTGCCATTGGACATGCCGGCAGTGAGACCAACTATGACGAATACGTGTAGGAACTCCTAGACCAACTTGAAAGGATAAAGGAAGATAGGAAGGCCACCATGGCGGAATTGGAGGCGGAAAAGGACATGTTCACTGCCTACCAACTAGAGAAGACAAAGCAGATAACCATCTATCAAAGGCAGGTGAACAACCTAAAGAAGGAATTAGAAGCAAGGAAGAAAATGGAGGCAAAGAAGGAAGAAGAAAGTGCAAAAGAGCTACAAGTGGAAAATATAGAGGGAGAAATGGGGCTAGAAATAGACTTCTCAAGCCTCATACAAAGGCAAATGGATATGGAGGAGCAATTCAAACAATTAAAAAACCTAGGAGAGGAGCTCATCGAGGAGCCAAACAGGGTAAAGACACAAGCCCATGCAGAGTTCTAGAAGGAGAGGAGGAAAAAGGAATAGATATTGAAGGAACTGCAAGAGATTAGGGCCCAGAAGGACACGGAGTCAATAGAAAAGCTACTGAAGGCAGAGAAATAACTCCTCGGAGCCCTCCAAGAGCAGGAAGAGCTAAAAAAAGAGATGAATCTCCACAAACACAACAAGGAAAATATGCTGTCAATATGGAGAGAATAAAAAGAGGTGGTGACAACACTATCATAAGAGTTGTGATTGAGTTAAGGCAAGATAGTGGAGAAGGCCGAGGCTTGGGAAGAGAGGAACCTTGAAAGAGCTAGAGACCTAGCCGAATGCCTTGTCCTAACAAAAAGTAGGAGAATCATGGCAAAATCAAGGGCCGAAGTAGTGAAGGCATGGGTAGAGGTCTAGCAACACGCCTTTCTCCATACAATACTTCATGTAACTTAGGTCGGGGATGATAACCCTATGGAAGGGCTAAAGAGGAAGCTGGAGGTCTCAAGGAGAGCCATAAAATATGGGCTCCAAGAGCACGCCCCAAGGATTAGCACTAGCCTAAACCTAGCACAATCATGGGAACTTTTGTTGCGAGTGGGGTTCTTAATAGAGGAGTTAGAAGAGCTCAGAATTGGAGAATAGGAGCATCGAGAGCAAGCAACTACAACAGCCCATGTAGAACCACCAAGGGACAACAGGACCGATTTTGAGCAACTTGCCAACACAAAGGCATAGCAGCTTGGTGAGCAGAGCACTCCCCCAACTCCGACAACGAAAGAAGAAGGCCAAGAAGAAGAAGATCTTGCAACCATAGAAAGAATTGTTGAGGCCAAAAGGAAACACAAAGAGTTGGCTAACTTCATGAGGAGAAATTTTAATGCCAAACCATAAGACATGACCGATGTCTAGATGTCCCGAATTGAGGAACAACTGCCCATCAATTGGGCATTGGAATGAAAACATTGGGAGCAGAGGGAGAACGGGTGCACACCATTTGAATTTGAATTCTTCTACCCTTGTGCCCTGAATCGAGTGCTACTCCCTCCAGTGGTTGAAGAAGCCATTCAAGTCACAGAGAGGCTAGGGAAGCGATGGCTCGATAAGAGGGCTAGAAATCCCATATTATGGAGAAGAGAGTTGGCAAGATACTTGGAGGATAAGGTCAGGAAGAGCCAAGAAAGTTCAAAGGCTATGAAGCCCAACCAAAATTACGCTGAAGAATCTGGGATACTAATTTTGAGACATGGATGCCTTTTTGCAACACACTACCATGCGAAAGAGATTACCCCACCTACATGACTTACCTGAGGTGCCATGATGTGGATTTTGACTAGGGGAAGCATGGTAGGTATGACTTTCCTTTGATCTACAATGTCAATGCTGCCACTCTTGAAGAATGCTTGATCTTTGGAGCACCACCTCTGACCTGCCATTACCCACTTTTTGGACGATTTCACGGCATGCCCCAACCTCGCTTTCCTTACCACTTGTAATTGCCTCCGCCTCTTGCAAATTTCTACTAAAACAAAAACCAGTGCATGCCACACCTCTATTTTGATATCAATGTAGAGATAGACAATTGTGCAATGACCTGCCTAATGTTAATGACCGCTCTCTTGCCAGCTTTTTGCATGAGCCTTTTAGAAGATATGAGTAATAGCAAGTTCTCAAAATGTAATCATCCTTTGCTCTCTACTATCCCTCTCAATGTAAGGATTAACCAAAAGGGCTCCATGAATAGACATGCACTCCTTAGCAACTCTCTTAGGCCCCCTCGAAATGTAGCTACTGAAGAGCATCAAGATGGTGTCTAGCATGCTCTCTCCCAATGTATCTCAAAAAAAAAAAAAAAAAACTAAGCAAAGACCCACATGAAGCAAAAAGAATGGAACAAAGAGCTTCTCATGTACAATCGGAGTGCCACAAAAACTGCACTTAAGGGTTTTCAAGTTAGGTGCATTCGATGGCCTTCACTGGCCGCTAACCCCCTAGCCCTCTCTGTCCCCCCACTTCACCCTTAGTACACATTAAGGGTAGGACACACCTAGGGAGCTTTGTGCTCACCTACGGTTAGACATGTCTCCCTAAGTCACACCTACAACACCTCCCCTTGTACACAAACCGGGTCCTCAAGTGTGGGACAATACCACAAGCTCCCATGTGGTTTGCGACCCAACTCCCTGTCTCATTGGCATGGACACAATGCACTACACAATGAGGTAGACACAACCCCAAGTAATGCATTTTCTTTTTTTTTCCGGGTATACTTAATAATTGTAATCAACCACGACATCAAAGGCCACCATTATCCACTCAAATCTATCCTCGATCTCCGCAATCTCTCATCCAATTTTGTGATGCTTTTTCTCCCTATCCAATCTCCATGAAGCCCCATGGCCGACCTACATGGCAAGCCTTCAACCACTCGAGCCCTCACCAACAAGTGTTTGCAAGTGCTATGGGATTGGTACTCGACTAGGAGGGGGATAATGTTAACCCCAATACAAAGAAAGCAAAAAGAAAATTAAAAAGATGCAGGGCAAAGCAAAAAAATGTTGCCTAACCGAAGAAACGGAAGGAAAAAAGGCCAAGTGCAAGGGAAACCTTAAAAGTTCAAAGCAAGTGAAAAAGAGGAAAGGCGCATTTTAAATGCAAAAGCACACCCTAAATTTTTGTAAGAGAGCATTAGGTTCCCTCCTATGTAATTTGTAAATGTAGACGGGTATGGGTGAATGAACAATGTAAATAGGAAGGAAATAGAGAAAGAGGACCTAAGCTAAAATGGCTGGTCATGTAAAAAAGGAATGGGTGCCCAAAAGGGATTAGGGCTTGTATAAAAGGAAAAAAGTGAATGAAGAAGCTCATTCTTGTGTGTGACCAAAACTAGCTCTCTTCTTCTTCTTCTTCTTACTTGCTTAAGCTTGTGCTTGAGAGAGGGAGTGAGGGAGTGAGTGTGTGAGGGTAAGGAACCGTGGTGGAAAAACTCTCCATCTTCTTCTCTCTTCTTCTTCTCTTATCTTCTCTTCTCTTTGTCTCATGTGTGACAATGGGGCACAAAGCTTGGAGCTTGAGGATCGAGCTTATTTGAGCTTGCATCTTGGATCGTAGAGCTATCGAAGAGCTTCTAGGACGAGGCAACTCGATCGAGCATAAAGGTAAGCTCAATACACTTGTAGATGTGAGAGCGTGTATGGCTATGTGAAAGGTAGCCATTGCACTTAACTTGAAATGCTTGAAACAACAAGTGGTCCATGGGCCTTGACGGTCGAGTGAGAAGCTCCTACATCACCTCATATAAAAGCTCTTTTGATGATCTATACTCAATAATAATGAGATACCCAACATACAAATATGTTTTAAAAAAACAATAATACTAATAAATTGAAAAAACAAAGAGAATATATGCTTGCCATGTCAATTGGATTAGAATAGCAAAAAAGTTCTAAAGATAATTAGATTGTTGAGTATATAAATTTTAAAGATCTTTCATTACTACATGCATTTATCTTTTTTTCTTTGTAATATTTCTTTTATGGTTTTTATGTATTTATATGCTATATTGAAAAGTCATTAGCATGTCAATTGGATTGGAAGAACCCAAAACTTACTAAGGTAATTGAAATGCTATGCAAAAAATAAATGAGAAGAATATTAAAATACAAAAAATAAAACGTGTAAATATTACACTCGTGAATAGAGCTCTATAATAAGCTTAATATCTTTTAAGTTTATAAACCCAACTAATACATATCAATAAAATTATATAAAAAATACCTTAGCAAAGGATTTATCATATCAATAATATATCATATTCGTTGTTTCTCATAGTTATAATGCATGTTATTATTCTATATCATGCAAGGTAAAAGACAATTACTACACCTACCTACCTATATTATTGATCATATATTCTATATTACACGAGTCACAAGACAATCTCGAATCAATATAGGCCTCACCATCCCTCGAGCTATTATCTTGTAATGTGACATTCTATACATTCAAATACCCCTTTTAAAGGTTTTGTTAACAAATAACAAGATCTTTTGAGCCAAATACTAACCATGTAATTGACAACATAATGTAACAAGACATACTTGGAACGTGACACATACATACATACATATGCATATATGTGTGTGTATATATATGCACATATATGTATATGTATATGTATGTATGTATGTGCGAAACTAGAGTGTGTATATGTGAGTACAACTAATAACGTGTTTATGTTGGTTTTATTTTGTTTCATAAGTTTTACTACTTAATTGGAGACCTTCCAAATCTCAAGGCTCAAATTTTAATTTTATTATTTTCCACATTCCAACCTCCAAGTAAAACTTTCCAATGGCTTCAAATTTATAAAAGCAAATAACTTTACTTGATTTGCCTAATTTTATTAAACAAGTAGTAGTTAGTAAAGAAAAAGGGAATAAAAATTTAGAAAATGTAATTGATGATGAGAAATCAAATAACGTTGATATATAGAATCTTGGAAAAGATAAACCTCATCATTGGAAAATAGCTAGGATTCATTGGAATGATAAATGGAAGTTAACATTTGAATGGATTGATTTTATATACAAAAAACAAGATTTTTTTCACAGTTTGCAAGGAGAATAAACATTGTAAAAATGAATTTGGAACCATAGAGGAGCTATTAGCATTCGACATAGTATTAGTGAATCTTGCTCAATCAAAGAGATTAAGAATTGGCATGGCCATGCATAGAGGGGGTTTTTTTTTTGAAATGGGAGTATCTAAGCATTTTTCCAATAAGGCATACAAATATACAAAAAAAGTAATACTTCTAAAACCCTCAACAATGCATTAATTGAACATGATATCTCGAGCTTTTTCCATTGGTGCATATGTGATATCTCATTATTCTTCCAATGACGCATGAACACACAGACACAATTGTTGAGAGGAGAAAGAGAACAAAGAAGAAAAAGCTGTAAACAAAAGAAGAGATAAATGTGAAAATATTAAATAATACAATCCCAAAAATAAAACATAATTAAAACTTGAAAAATGGACATCTAGCGATTGTGAGCAAATTTCTTAGGAAATGTAATCAAAATCCTTGGGAATAAGATATTAAATATGAAAGAAAAGCGAAGAGAGAAAGAATGGAGCTACTATTGTTATTTAATGCTAATTTGACCCAAAATTTAATGAAAAACAAGCAACTAATAGGGTGTCATTCTTCCCCTATTTTTATTTAGTTAGGATGTGATAAAGAATTAATCAAACCAAAGATGTGGATTTCACCTCTTCTAAGGCATTTGAATGCAACAAATGTTGCCTTAATCCACACTTGGTTAACCTCTTAGTTTTAGCAACCTTCAATAACCACGCCATTGTGGTCACACCACCTTGCTTAGTTCTCGGAGAATCATCTTTCAAAATTGATCCTCCCCTATGAGACTTGTGAAATACTTTTTGATTTAGTTATGATCGTGTGGGTGTTTCACCTGATAGAAGGGTAGCCTCAACACTTCCATAAAGAGGACACATTAAAGAACATAGTACTGTTGTGAAATGAATGAGGCAATGCAATTAATAGCTCAAACCACATCATGAAAAATCTATGTACTAAGATTGGCACAACCAAACTGGTTTCAAGCCACTTACAAATAACCATTTGTGACATCTTTTTAGCACCAAAATGCTTGCTCTCAATCTGCATCCCCTCTTCGTGAGCTACAGGGCTTTGCAGTGTGTAAAAGTATCTGTAGTATGTAGACTGTTCTAAAGAGAGTTCCTACAAATATCTGATTTGTCCATTCATGCCAGTGGTCCTGGGAACCAGAACTCCAAGACAAAATGCTTTTGTTATCACATGTTCTGTCAATTCAAGGTTTCATCCTACTTCCTGGTCCTCTATGGATTCTGTGCCACGGCTACCTCCAGACTCTAACAAGAACTTGCAGATAGATGGAAAAGCTGACATTGTGGTCAGCTCATGGACATTTGTACCAGCTGACACGACCTTGCACATACAATCACGTGCCACAAACCAATCTGAGATTTTTGTCTTCTGTGCACTTGCTTTAGACCTTTTTCTCTCTTTGCTGGTCTGTTCCAATCTACAAGAATCCATGTCAGCACTTGCTTGACTGTTTCTAATGGACGTGGAGAGTATGGTATCCCCTCCAACATCTGGAGCATTAGTTGAGCAGTCCGTCTCCTTCCCATTTTCCTGATCATCAACATCAGCGTCCATGCTTCCATGATAACCATCACCAGTCCTTCCCTTGCCATCAGTCTCCCTATTGACAGAGCCCACTCTTCTGGGCATATCTAAAACTGTATCAAGAGGTTCTAAACTAGATGCCCAGTTTATACACTGATTTGAAAGAAAGTCTTCAACCTCTAGGAGCAAACTCTGCATGAGAGCGATGTGTGGAGAAATTTTCATTGTTATGAGATCCCCACATAATACCTTAGTATATTCTTCTGAAGTAGTTGAATGCGATAGTACCATACCCCACTTGAAAGCCGAGTGTGAATTGAATCAGTAAAGGCAATACACCGTAAGCGCTCCAAAACTTCTTCACCTGCAGTAAATAAGAAGTTCAAACTCAGAACTGTATCTAGTAGCAAAGCTTTCAAGCATCAGACCAAATATACTGTCACATAAAGTTAGTCTGATTAACCATGTTCTTCCAAGAGATTCAAAGTGCTGATGCCCCCGTAAGAATGAGCCACTAAGAGAAAATGCTTTGCTGGAAGTTTCTTGCAAAGGGCCATCCAAACATAATTGAAATGAGCCTCAGAACTACCATTGAATGGAATTCTCAATCGTCCCTGCAAGACAAATGTGCGTATGACTAATGAAGGCATCACTGCATGAAAACAAGTCATCACAGCCAAAATGATGCATGTCTGGACTAGCAAACCACCTCTTTTGTCTCCACAGTGTTTTTATTGGGATTAAGTACCAGTACTCCAAATGAATGCTCTTTAGCCCAGTCTGATGCAACACAGTGAGGCCAACTATGAGACCTATGTTTCAAATCATTCCAGACAAAAAGAAATGAGAAATCTCTTACCCAGAAACGGTAGAACACTGCCAACCTTCAGTGAGTCCTACAGTGAATCAGATTGCAATAAGTTATGTAACTAGAGGTCAACATACGTTTTCTTCTTGAAAACTTACACCAATAAATAGTGCGAATATTTATATTTACATTTATACACAGCTTCCTGGCCCATTGCCCTGATCTGCACAAATAGACTAATGAGAGGGAATCAAACAACATGGTTTGAGCCAAATCTCAAAAATATATTCAGAAATCCAATTCTGAAGCTGCATAAGTAAAACCATCTTGAGGCACCAAGGGAGTAGAAAGACTCACGCAACTCGACCAGTCCCACACAAAAGAATCATCACAGTCTCGGCCTCCTTGTAGTTTGATGATGCATAGATGGGGCAACGTAGGTGTTCAATAATCTCTTCCCCATAATAATCTTCCTGAGATTTTGAAATTAAAGGTAAGTTAGAAGCCAGATTAAAAGTAATCTCATGACATGAAAAAAGGAGTGCATTAACCTAAAACTAGCAGAGCTACATGTATTATGTATATTTGGGTGTATAGCCAAGCCCAATGTGTAGAGCTAGACCTTAACATTGGCTCGTATGTCTGTGTTCACATGTGTGCAGCATCCAACAGAAGATCAAAAGACCTCCAAACACTGCTCAACAACTAGCAATCCTAATCTGACTGCTCACTCTTAGCTACATAATACTGCAGCTGGTATACAAGTTGAGCTGTATGTGCAAATATGTTTTGCCAATAGGTAAAGTCCTTGTGGTGACGGAGTACAACCTCACATGTGCTGCATGTGCAAATAGGTTTTGCCTATAGGCGAAGTCCTTGTCGTGACCGAGTACGACCTCACACTACTTTCTTATTGACTTTCCAGGCCCTCATTAGGTCTCGAAGTGCTAATATGTATCAATATTGATCATGAGCTCCAAGATTTTTTCATTAAGGAAGGGGATAAACTTCAGTTGAGATCCCCACAACTAGCCCAAAGTCAAATGACAATCAAGTTACTCTATATCTTAAGAAGCTGCCCAAAAAGTCAGACTTAATGCGGCAAATTACTATGCCCAAATTTGCCAACCTTCAATGAGTTTGAGTGTCAACTCCTTTACACATGGCCACAAATGGGAGTTGATTACTAGCATTATCTCTTTGTTCATTTTGATTGCAAGGTGTAGCCATGTCACTGATCTTCAATATATCTCTATTGCAAAGACTCTTGTGATAGGATCAAGCTCTCAAGCATCACATGCACCATCTACAACTTGAGCTAGTCACACATCGTCTCTTCTAGATGCATCTGCACTAGGAACATCTTTTGGCCTTGCATCTATTGATTCTGCCAAGCAACAGTGCACTCTTGAGGCTATTTGGGATCCATAAAGAAGGGAGGAAGTTGATGTTGTTACATGATTCTGTTATCATAATCACATTGCATTTAACTTTGCAAGGTTAGAACATTTCAAAGCAATGTGCCAAAAAACTTGGAAGTATAGCCCAACTTACAATCCTCCTTCAACAAAGAATTTGCATACTGAACGTGCATGGCAAAAGAAATGGTATGTTGCTCATTGCACATGGATCGAGTGACATACATAAGTGGTCTATTCATGGGGTGGTCGCTTACTCTCACTGGGGGGCTTTGAAAGCCCTATGGTGGCCACCTCAATCGTGCCCTCTACTGGTCGTGGTCCAGCTCGAATCAGGCCACCTCTGCAAATCTGCACCGATTTCTGCGTTTTCAGCAATGTCATCATTCTGCGTGGCCAATGGGGGGGTTTGTGGTACTGGGCTATTGTGCCTTGAGCTGGGGAAGAGTTCCTTAGAAGAACCCTTGAGCTAAAACCTCCTCCTTTGTTCTCCCCAAGTCCTCCATCAAAGGTGGGTCTGGCTGTGGATATGGTGGTCAAGAGGTAAGAGGTAGAAAATGAAGGCTCATGTGCACTTAATGATGTAGGGAAGCTAACAAAAGCTGAAGGATCAAAAATGGCTATGATACCATGTTGAAAATCAGAGTTGGAAGCATGAGAGAGCATGCACAAGAGGGAGAGAGAGAGCTCAAGTACAAGAATAAGATCTTGCTTAGTCAGTTGTTCAAGGTACAACTAGTACACTCTCCTCAACTATGAGTGTGTACTTTAGGTTGTTTATATAGCCTCTGGAGAAGTTAGGGTTAGGGTTTCCCCTTGCTCCTCTATCCTCCAGTCCATTTACACCTAGCTACCCTTATCCTCTCCAGTATAAAGATGTATTTCATTTCATCTCATGATGCTTTAGGTACAACAAAATCAGCTGATGCACTTGCTAATGAGAAGGCAGAGTTTATTGGTAGGGAACTTGTGGTGGGCTTTGTTGTGAGCCCACAAATCGGGCAGCAGGTGTTATTCTGCATAATGTATCTCCTCACATTATTATTTCTTATTGCATGGCTCACTATTTGCATAACTTGCTAAAAGACTTTGGAAAGCTTTCATGGATAGAGCCCATCATCAAGAACACAAGTCATGCCAAATTCTTGATTGTAATTGTATGTTCTGGCAAATCTAGCCCACAACCCATGGCATTCATCCTATATCTGTGTGAGTCTAAGGTTGATATGCTTGAGTTTCAATCGCAAGTTCCCAATCGGGTCATATCAGAGGTAGGTTGCTTATCTCCATTCTAACCCACTCCAATGTCCACCTAACCTATGAGCACTCATCTCTAATGCAATATTTGAAATAGATTTTAATTTACAAATAAAATAATTTATCAGCTAATTCAATGTGCAATTTTAATGCAAAGGATAACTATTCCTCTTATATTAAGTTGTGATAGTATATAGTTCTACACTTCCACAACACAACTCGGTTCTTGATTACAATAATTTACTTGTGAAGTAATATTCTCTTTTGAATTGTTAAGCTTAAAAATGTGCATTATACATTAAACCTTCATTAGCTCATTAAAACACCCCCACAACTCAAAAATGACCAAAGTTTCGGTGTCCCATAAGCAAACACCTAAACTTTCAGAGGATCCACATCTATAAATAGGAATCTTCCCAGCCACTTGCCTACATCCCGATTTTGCAGATTACAGCCATTAGCTCTGCACTGGGCAGTCAACCATCTCTTTACCAATTGCTGCCACACCTTCTAGATCAGCCAGTGACTGTATATGGCTATTGTCTGCTGCTAGATCAGCTGGCAACCTATTCCTGGTGCCTAAACTGCTATGTTTTCAGCTGTATACTACCCAATTTCCTGTGTCTTGATCAGCCTACATTTACAGCAATACAGGCCAGCTTGCACCAGATTCACCCCCATCAGCTGTCACCCAAATCTCTACTGCTGTGTGCAACCAGCTGCACTGCTTTTCAAGTGGTACATTGCTGCATTTATTAGTTCAGGCCTCTAGACTACAGCGTTTTGGTTTCCAGTTTGCTGCCCTTCCATTTTCAGCATAATCTCCGACTAGTAGTTACAGCACTTGAGATCCATCTCCACTGGGTGTCACTCTCTGACTATTCCCTCAGCCCGATCCCATGAGAGTCATCGGTTGTTGGACAGCTTTGCCTTTGAGCATATTGTACATTCATTCATTTATGCACAACACTTATTCATTTACTTTTGAGTTATCTTGCTTTTTTGCATTTTTCCTTGAGCTATTGTGTTTTAGTTGTATTCGTACATTTTATGTTTTCTCCATGCAAAGTTCAAACCCTATCGTATCTTCACATGGTATCAAAGCCAATGCTCCTCTAAAGAGCATCATGCGATTACCATGAAGGCTTGATTGTGCAAGATACACAAACAACATGTAACCAATTCACTATGTATGAGACTCCTTCCTCTTGGGACCCTAGAATATCTTTTCAAGCTTCCTCATCACTGGAGGCCTTGAGGAGACATTATGGCCTCAATGAGGAGGACGACGCATCATTTTCTTCTTTACCTTCTTGGCCAGATGTAGGGCTCATGATGGAAAGGGAGTTCAATGAATTCATGTGTATTAGACACTCCTACAAGCCTTGCATACTAGTCAAGATCGATCAATGAGGCTACCCACCTCTCTACTAGGGGAGAACATGCTACATTCGGACGATTAGCAATTTATCTTCTTCATCACAACCACACCCCATGTCGAGTTTGTATAACCATTTTGAGTCATATGAAAAAAAACCTTTCCGTGTTTCTTTGTTTAGTGTGCAAGATCTGGATCATAAAAGGTTTGATTATGTTAACTTTAATAGATGAGGCTCTAGACACAAACATACATCCAAAAGTATACTTGAAATTGTGCCCTCTATTTCATTTGAGCGTGGAGTTGGTATTGATGATACACAATTCCCTTCCATCTTGCTCTCTTTTGCAAATACTCCTTCATTTGCTTTCAATAGCTGAAGTTTAAATTCCACGTCTACATCAAGCACAATAGGATTAGGATCATCTATTTTTGTTTCTAGCACTCGTTTTTCAGTACCACATGTTAGCTACCCATAGGTGAATGCCGCTCTGCACCTTGGTTCATTGTTATCCAAAATACCACCAACACTATATCTTACACACACCTATAAGTGAGCACACCTGTTTATCTTGGGATGGCAATGTTGGATATCCCCCTCATTTCCCTTGGGCATGCACTATGCACTCCATCAGCCTCTCAAACATAGGGATATCCATCCTCTACTTCTGGTGTGCCACCTCAACACCATGGGTCATCGACATAGAGATTCCATCCTTTGCTTACAGTGTGCCCATCCATCCTCTTTGGGCTACTCATGTGGCAATCATATCCATGTGAAGAAGACTGTGGAATCACTATTAGGGTTTGCACTAAGGAAACACAGAGTGTACAACCACAAAAGAAGCACAATGGGACAAACACAGACACAAAAAGCAAAACTCAAAACCCCAAACACAGAAACTCAAACACAAACAGAAAAAGGGAGAGAACGAACACAACTCCAAAGCAAATGAATGTTGTAAATGAATATGAGAGTAAACAGCGTGCCCAAGGGCAGAGCAGTGTGTCGAAGAGTGACGTCCACCGCAGACGGATCCCAAGTCTATGACCACCAGTCTAGTGTAGAATGAAGAGGATGCTGTAAACGCAAGTGTTAGAAGGACTTGAAGCACCAAACGCAAGCAAGAGAGGTGTGGAAGATGGAAGGTAGCCCCCACATGAATGTAAACACAAGCTGAAGATGTCCCCAAGATGAGGAGAATCACCAACACTTGTCGCTTGGAGCAAGAGTTACCAAATGCAAGCAGCTAGAGATGATGAAGACGCTAGCGATGGTTGATAGCTCCCAGGTGGGCCTAGAAGAGTTCTCTTAGTGGGCGGTAGATGTAGCAAGGGACGCTAGGCACTGGAGTAGCAATCGATATGTGTGTGGACTAATGGCTAAAATCTATACTCAAGGGTGAGAAACCTAACAATGTACCACCCTACTCATTCAACCCTAACACTTTGATTGGTATGGCCAAAAATGCCTTTACAAGTAAGACTCATTTTAGGGTCGAATTTCACTACTTGGTGTAACCTTATGCAGCAAGTGCGTAAGTCTCATGATCTTTGGAACCTAGTAGTTAGTCTAAAGCCTATAGTAGACCCTCGAATGGCTCACCTTGACCATATCCATCAATGAAGAACTCACAATGCTACAAAAAATGTTGAGTTAATGTGGGGGTTACTTTTTGAGTTTCACTCAAGTTACAACACTTTCCCTGGCATCCAATTGTTAGAGTCATCTCTGTAACCATTATGCAATAAGAGATTGAACCCCTACTCTTTCCATGATTTATATGTAATATACCAAGGGTACAATCCTTGTAGAATCAATCTTATTCTCAACCATAGGAAAAGATTACTTTAAGTATAAAACACACACAAATGTACACATGCATGCACACACACACGCGTATACATATATACATGTATACATATTTAGACAAAGTATACCACACAAGCATCCACATAAAACATGCAAAGTTACAAAATCGCATTGTGACACACACAAACATACATAAACAAAAAGGCATACTTTGAACTTTGAAAATATCTTTATACATGTATGTGTAAAATATGACCATTCTATAATAAGGAGTTGAAATTGAAAGGTCATGAGCTGCAAAGAGTTTTCTATTAAGGGCATGATCTGAAAGTCCAGTTGGCCAAATGTGAAAGGTTACTTGTTGAGTTCGCTACTACTACCTCACTAAAGTTAAATGATGATCAGGTTACATTTTTATTACTTATCGAGTTCGCCACTACCCTAGCTCACTAAAGTTAAATGATGATCGGGTTACATTTTTATTAAACAAGTTGCCTCCTAAATACTTTCACTTCATGCAACACATCATTCATTACCCCTAATTGCCAACCTTCTATGAATTCAAATGTTAGTTCTTGTGTTACATGAGACCATATGATCAAGTCTACAAGAAGTTTTCTTTTCCATTTTCATATTCGGAGGGGGCTCTAGTATCCTCTTCTTTGAAGCAAAAATCCAAAGGTGGCAAAAACTCTCAAGATAGGAAGCAAACAAACACAAAGGTAACACTCATTTCTCAAACAAAAAAAAAGAAACCAAAAATACTAAACCCCTCTAGTAGCAATTCCCTAAAATCAATAAGTTTTGCACACATTGTCAACACTCTAGCCATGTAGATGAGGAGTGCCGTACTAAAGCCTAGGGTCTTCTAGCTACAAATCCCAATAAGCCACGACTGCATCCACAGGTGGCATTACTGCTTGATATGTAGCATATGGCTAAACCCTCCATCCTAGCCTTATAGGTCTCTTGAAGGGTTGGGTGACCGGTCTACTAAACCCACTCCATTAGATTTCTTACCACGTTTACTTCTAGCCGTCATTTCAAGGTCTTATGCACCCCCACCTGGGACCACTTCCCCACCTCACCATAAGTTTCATTGGCAAAGACCTGCTAATTGATATGTGCAATGATGACCACATTCTTGAGCATAGTTGTTAGGTACGAAAGGTACGATACGGTACAATACGATAAAATATGGTACTAAATGGTACTTTAAGATTTTACAAGGTTCAGTATGATATTAGTATGAAATTTTTTTAAAAGCTTGATTATTTTGAACTAAAGATAATAGAATAGATGTTTAAAGTCTAAATAGCAATGCTATCACAATATATAAGATGAATACTTGAGGGTAACGTGCCAAAACTTCATGCCACATGTGCAACATGCGCTATTGTCGCCTACAACAAACAAGTACATAGATGGGAGTGGATACATCATACATGAATGATCATATGAATAAGAGAAGTGTAGGCTTGAGAGAAAGAAAGTTGAGAGATAGGGAGAAGCGAGAGACACACACACACACACACACATACACATAGAGGCTTGGGGGGAAGAGAGAAGAAAGAAAGAAGGAAAAAAAGAAAGGAGAAAGAAATAAAGAAAGTTGTAGGCTTGGGGGAAAGTGGCAAAAAAGGACATGTTTTTTCATACTAAATTGTACAAGTGCGTATGATACCTTGTTCTTAGGCTAGGATTTTCTAGGTCCCTTAGATTTATCTAGGCTGGTCTAGATTTTCCTCAATATTCTTAGTTCCTTAGGCTAATGGCTCGGGTCTACATTACACTTATTGTGTTCCTCCTACGTTCTAATGTGAACACTCCCTTATTCCACGAGCACTTTTTACCTTCTTGCTGAAGAAGGATTTTTTTCCTGTGTGAACACCCATCAGTGGGTGTGGTACTTAGTACCTTAGGGATTGTACTTTCATTCATTCTCACATAGTGGATGTGACCTTCCAACACACTCCTCTCTTGTTGTTCACTTGTTCACTCTCTGTGTGCGTGTGTTGTTGAACCCTAACCTAACAGTGGTATTAGAACCATAACTCTCAACCACTGTCACTTTGCTTGTGCACCGCCGTCAAGACTTGCGCTTGGCTGCTCTTCTTCTTGCTCCTCATCATCACTCACCTACCTGCTGCATTCTCTGACCTATGTTAAAAGCCCCAAAGCCAGGTCAATTGCCCCAAAGACTCTTGTGGCTTGTTTCTTCCATTGCACTGCCCATCAAGGACCCAATAGCTTGCGTTCTTCCTTTGCCACGTGAAATTTTGCCGTACGCCTGTTGTCTCACATCCTATCCACAAACCGTTTCCTGCCCGAAATACCATGCTGGCCAGATTTGCCAGCCTTCCCTACATCAAATTGCTCCCGACAGGCCCGACACTTCTAGTTTGTGCTGACAGTCTCACACGTGCTTCATCAATCACCTTCAAGAAAAAACATTTAAATATTAATGTTCTCATGCCTTAATCAAAATTTACCAACATAAAATAGCTCTTGCTCACGCACAGTGCCCCTATTAAGCACAAAATTTAGGGATTTCACAACAAACATCAATGTCCTTCAAATTTCTTCAACAAATTTGGGGATTTTGCCCTTAGTGCTCAAAAATTGCTTGGTTTTACACAAAAAATTGGGGCTTTTCACATTCAAGCTCAAATTTCACCAATTAAATTTGGGCTCCCACAGCAAATCAATTGAGATGGGATGGACATGATGCCCAAGCTCATGCTTTGATTGCACTCTCTTACAAGAGACATGTTATCTTGCATATTGAGTTATGCATAATGGCCAAGGATACTTGGGATAAAGTTGCTTCATTATATCAAGTGCGCAATGAGACTTGTGTAGGCTATTTGCATAAGTAGCTTGAAATGGGGCACATGACATAGGGTGATTCTGTGGATGCATACATCACATGTGTTAAGGACATCATGGAGCAGCTTACTAATATTGATGAAATAATTTCCGATGCGTCTCTTGTATCTATGGTCTTGGCTGGCCTACCTGATACTTATCAGAGTTTTGCTACTATAGTCTGTTTACTTACAAAAGGGGATGCTAATGCTTATATATTTGATGCATTAATACTACTATCGTTGCAAGAAGAGCAATCAAGGCCGAATCGCTCTAATATAAGTACGAATAATCAAGCATTTGTAGCCGGCCATCAAAACAAAGGGAACTACGATTAAAAACTCAAAGGGAAAAGGCAAAGCAACTTATGGTGCTAAGAAAAAGAGGTGCAATTATTGCAAGAAGATCGAAGCAAAAATATGGTGCTTCGTTTCCCAAGGGTGTTTCTATGCATGCTAATCAGAAATTACAGCTTATGCATAGTGATGTTTGTGAGCCCATGCGTGTCAAATCCATCGAAGAATACTTGTACTTTGTCACCTTTGTTGATAACATGACTCATTATTGTTGGGCATATACATTGAAGCACAAATCCGAAGCGTTCGCATGTTTTAAAACATTCTTGGTCTTGGCTGAAAATGGTAGTGGATGCAAGATGATTACACTACATACCGATCAAGGGGGAAGGGAATTATATGGCACGGGAATTCAATTCCTTTTTGGCTAAACGGGGCATAATCCATCAGTATACTACACCTTACACACCTTAACAAAACAGTGTGGCTAAAAGAAAAAATCGCACTTTGATGGAAATGGCACATTGTATGCTGTCACACAATAAGTAGCTCCCAAAGTTTTGGCTTGATGCTATCGTGTGTGCAATGTATGTGCTGAATCACAGCTGCCACTAAAGCATTGGCTGAATGTATATTAAGATAAAGTTGTGGACGATGATAAAATTTTGGATAAGATAAGAACAAGTCAGTATGTGAACAAAAGAATCTCATAGATATCCACTTTGTCAATATCTCAGATATTTAGAGATGAAGCTCACCTACCTCATTTAATGTACCATGTATATATACAACTACTAGCAATGAAATGTTCAACTGCAGTTCACTCCATATCTATATTGCCTCTATCTCTTTCTCTTATTGTGCACAGTATTCTCTTATCTACAAGTTCCTAGTTTTCACTACATGGTATCAGAGCACCAGGTCCTATCTTTCTAGCTTATTATATCCTCCTCAAATTCACAAACTACTCCTCCTCCTTTACTCTCATTCTTCCAATGGCTCTCGTCAATGCCACTACCTTCTACAACCGACACATCAAGGTCGACAAACTCAATGGAAGCAACTATCAAGTATGGAAGCTAAGGATGGAACTTTACCTATCTCGAGCAACCTATGGAATATTATCAATGGCAAGGAAGACTTCCCTGAACAAGGAGCAGACAAGGAAGATTGGATGCAAAGAGATGCAGCTGCGAGAATGAAAATACCTGTCCATTGTGGAGATCGGCAAGTACAACTAGTAAGAACAATACCCACTGCAAATGTATTTGGGAATTCTTCAACAATACATATGAACACACATATATTGTTTATCAAATGACCATGTTTAAAAAACTATCTATTGCCACTATGCATGAAGATCAGTCTACCACCAAGTTCTTAGAACAGTGGCAATCTTTGCTAGATGAAACCATAATATCTGGTTTAATCATCTCAAAAGAATTACAAGCCATGTTTCTTCTCTCTTCCTTGCCTCTATCTTAGAGAGCCTTTATTACTACTCAAACCTCCACTGATAAACTCAAGCTTCAGTCACTGATTAATAGAATCATGCAAGAGCAAGTCATGAGAGAGACTCTTTCTACTTCGTCAAATCAAGGATCCAAGGCTCTAGCTATGACTGCTTACAACCCAAAACATCTTCACAAAGTACATTCTCTCCCGTGCTTTCTTTATTCTCCTTATGGGTATTACTTTCAATAGCAACTTATTTTAAATTAATTCTTCACCATATTGATGTCAAAACTGCCTTCTTACATAGTCACTTAGAATAAAAAATCTGTCTCAAGCACCAAACTTTGTTGATCCAACACATGTTTGTCTACTGTATAAAGCTCTTTATGGCCTAAAATAGGCACCAAGCAATGGTACACTCGTATTCATTCTCACTTACTATACCATGGCTTTCGGAGGCTAGAAATAGATCACAACATTTATACTCTTCTTCAGGGAAACACCATCATTACCTTAGGTCTCTATGTTGAAATCATTTCTATGCTTGCCAACTCTCCTCATGCAATGTCCAAAGCCAAATCTATCATATCTTCACAGCTTGCTATCACAGACTATGGTCCTATGCATTACTGTCTTGGCATTGAAATTGAACAGTCGCCCACATCCATCCAAATGCATCGACATACCTACATTATATCTATTCTCTCCCGTTACTCCATGCTAAAATGTAATCCCATGGTCACTCCACTTGCCCAAAATCTCCAATTGAATCCATACTCATCCCATTCTCCTTCAACTGACCAGGCTTGTGAAATGGAGACTATTCCTTATATGGAAGCACTTGGATATCTTCGATATCTAATTACTTGTACCCGTCCAGATTTATCTTATGCAGGACACATTCTCTCCAAAGCCATGCATCAACCCACTTATGAACATCGGAAGCAGCTCAACGGGTCTTACGATATCTAAAGGCAACATCAAATGTGGGGATTTATTTTACAAAAGACAACAATGATTTTTTTTTACGAGCATATTCCAAAGCAGATTGGGGTGGTGACCTTGCTACCCGAAGATCTCTCACTGGTTTTATCATTACTCTAGCAGGAGGTCCCATCTCTTGGAGCACCAAACAGCAACACTCCGTAGCACTTTCTACTATTGAAGCTGAATATGTGACATGCAGCATGGCTGCCCAGGAAATAATTTATCTGAAGAAACTCTTGGAAGACATCAGTTTTGGGTATCAACCTCAGCAAATTCCAATCTTCACCGACAATAAAGCATCAATCTCTATCATTTAAGACCCAAAATTAAGTATTAAACTCCGCCATACTGATATGAGATATCACTTTGTACGTGAATTAGTTGAAAATTTCCATATCATCCTTCAATATGTACCATCATGTGATAATGTTGCTGATTTCCTCACCAAATCAGTTCCTCACTTGAAGCACAAAATTGCCATGCAAATCCTTTGCATGATCTGATGAGGAGAGGAAAAACATTCTAGTTGAATTGGTGAATTGAATATAATCTTTTATTTCTCTACAGATACCTATGGAATCCTTTTGAGGGGGGATGTTAAGATAAAGTTGTGGATAAGGATAAAAGTTTGGATAAGATAAGAGCAAGTCAGTATGTGAACAAAAGAATCTCATAGATATCCACTTTGTCAATATCTCAGATATTTAGAGATGAAGCTCACCTACCTCATTTAATGTACCATGTATATATACAACTACTAGCAATGAAATGTTCAATTGCAGTTCACTCCATTTCTATATTGCCTCTATCTCTTTCTCTTATTGTGCACAGTATTCTCTTATCTACAAGTTCCTGGTTTTCACTACAAATGTATGCCTTATGAGGCTTGGAATAGCCGGAAACTAGAAATGCCACATATCCATGTCTTTGGTTGTTTGGCATATGCTTTGATGTCACAACCACAAAGACATAAACTGGAAGACAAGCCTGTCAAATGCATCTTTACTTGTTATAGTGCAGAAAGTAAAGGATACCACTTGTACCAAACCTCCACCAACAAGATTTTTGTTAGTAGAGATGTGGTATTCACTGAACATGCTAGTCAGCCCTTCATGGACTACAAAAATCAGTCCAATGTCGGACCTATGGATATGTTTGATACTTTGTTATTGCCTTTATTTCAATAAAGTGCATTTGATTTTAATCAATTTCAGCAACATATTGAGGGTTTATAGCAGCAAACACATGCTGAACAGTAGCCTAATTTTCAGCCCATTGATCAAGCAAGGCATTGTTGATTATGAAGTGGGCAATGAGAGGGCTGCTATTCGAGAAGCTAAAGCAGTCCCTAGATGGTTATTAGATACATTATGGAATAGCAAACAGCCCGTTTCTTTTCCCGATAGAACTAGAGCAGCCACTCACCATGCATAGGGTAACTTGGTTGCGCAAGCACTTGTAGCTACTGCATGTAATGAAGAACCTGTTTCTCTACATGATGCTTTACAAAATGAACATTGGATGGCAGCTACTAAAATCAAAATTAAACCCTAGATAAAAATGGCATATGGGAGTTATGTGACTTGTCTACTAGCAAGCATGCTATAGGCATCAAGTGAAATTACAAATTAAAACACGGATTTGATGATACCATTGATCACTACAAGGCACGTCTTGTTGCCAAAGGGTATGCCCAAAAGCAACCATGTAAGACCACCACTGGCAATGTCATTGCTTTGGCTGCTCATCATGATTGGCATGTGCATCACTTGGATGTGAAGACTGCTTTTCTGAATGGTGATCTTCATGAGGAGGTTTATGTCACTCAACCTCCTAGATTTGTTCAAAAAGGGCCAGAAAGCAAAGTGTGTTATTTGTGTAAGGCCCTCTATAGTTTAAAGCACGCACCTACGGCACAGTATGAGAAGATACATGCATACTTAATTGCTCTTGGCTTCAGCTTCTTGATTCTCATTCTTTATGTGGATGACATGCTATTGTCCAAACCCATGAGACACATGTTTCAGCTTTAAAAGCTGAATTACATATGCTTTCGATGTGACAAATCTTGGCACCTTGCACTACTATCTTGGCATATAGTTTACTATAGTGGAGGGGGGCATTATTTTAAGTACATTGAGTAGCTTCTTGAGCCTTTTCAAATGCAAGTCTACAAGCCTATCTCTACTCTCGTTGAGATACGATACACGTTTACACTTGAGGATGTAAGAGAATCTTTTGATGCTCCTCTTTATTAGCAAGTTGTTCGATGTTTATTATACTTGTGTAATGCACAACTCGATATTCAATTTAGGGTCTCTCAATTAACATGCTTTATGCACAGTCCTATTACTACACATTGGCAAGCAATTAAACATGTATTTCATCATCTCAAAGACACTCAAAACATTATGCTGAAAGTATAAAGTACAATAGCATTGCATTCAAATGATTGTCAAGTACACTCTTTTATTTTATAGTTGAAGGATGGTACCACTTTTCCCTCACTGTACTTATGGGATACAAGGAAACTCTTCTATACTGTTGCATGTTCCTTGTCTTATTGCTCCATACAAAGAGGCTATCATAGAAGTGTGATTGCATATTTCTCAATACCCCTTCTCAATCACAGCCATAGAAAACACCGAGTATACAAAGGCTGTCATGAGTAGAACAATACTAAGTGTAGACATGGAAAAACCAATCATATAAAGCTAGAGGTTGTCACAAGGCCTCATTAAGTGTGCAGAGGCTGTAGTGCACACGTTACATGAGGGTTACAAGGCTTATGATTGGAGCATTCATGCAAGGCTTTAAAAAGTTGATCTAAATAATGGGAATAGAAGGACTAATGAGGGTTGTTCTTTTGCTCTTGAGTGTTCTTGTTCTTCGACAGTTGCAAGGTAGGTCTTCTATGATCTTTTCCTTGCATGAAAAAATGTTTCAATGTGTCCAGTTCTTTTGCAAAAGTCACAAACAATATCTTTCTTCCCTTTGTACTTGTTATTGACATAGAGCAATTGTTCTTCCTTTGAAGTGCTTGTTTCCTCTTTACCTTTGAGTTTCTTCTCTTCTTCAAGGAATGATGCTTTGATGTCTACCAGCTTTGGATTTGGTATATTAATCAGTGTGGTGGAAACATTACCAAATTCTGGAGAAAGACTCTTGAGCAAGACTCCACCAATGCATATGTTTTCTTTCATTTTTAAGTCAATCCTTGCAAATTGAGTTAGCAGACTTTCCATATAATTAAGGTGAGTTGCAAGGGATGTATTAACCTTCATATCCAACTTAAAAAACTCAAACAACAATCCGTATTTTGAAGATTTAGATTAGGCACCAAACAGTGTGTCCAACCGTTCCCAAGTAGTATGAGATGTATCACACGCGTCTACATGGTGGATATAACTGTCATCAAGCTCAAGCTTGATGATTGCTTGGGGTTTGTCATCGCTCTTTAGCCATACTGCTGCAAGAGCAGGATCTCTGGGCTTCCTCTCCTGGCCACTGGTTATTGATCACATACCTTTCTTCATAAGGATTGATTTGATCCCTGTTTGCCATGTGTGAAAGCCAACTCCTTTGAAGCAATAAGAGGGTGAATCCTTGCCCATTCTAGAGGTTTGAGCAACAACAAATTACCAAGTGAGCTGAAATTGGATGTGTTAAGAGACACAAGAAGTACTAGTGTCAAAAGAAACTAAATGAGTATCAAAAGATACTATGCTTGTTCAACTTGATGTTGAACTTAGATGCTTGACCTTCGAGTTGAATCCCCTCCTTGTTGATAACTTGAGTATTGCAGCAAGATCAAAATATCAGTGACATGTTTAAGCTGAGAGAAGAGAGAAAATGAAGAGATTTATGAGCTTCAGATCAAATGGCTATAGCTTCCTCTTTTGGGTTTCTCAACCCGACTGACCTTTTGCTCGCAGCAGCATGTATAGGCGACCATTCCTTAAGATCTCTCATGGGGAGGTAGCTTAAGGCATAGGCCTTGAATGCTCTATGGTCACATGCGATATCGGAGTACGTGCTATCGGCGAGAGCTGTACGACCAACAACAGGTAAAAAAGAGGCAGTGAAGAGAGAAACTCGCAATGCTGAGCTGGTTGTAGCCTAATGTCAGGCTATGACGTGACAAAGAGTTGTGTAAGGAACAAATGAGGAGATCTCTAAAAGGAAGCTCGGTAAGATATGCTTTGTATGAAGAGATCTAGTTGCTCCAAGTGAGCAGGGTGTTGCTGGCTCTGGAGGTCAAGAAGAGTAGAGTGAAGATGAAGTAAAGAGATAAAGACTTCTTTTGGAGCTTTGAGGAGAGCTCGAGGAGTAGTGTGCAGAGTTAAACCAAGCTCACCATGGCTCTAATACCATGTTGAGAAACATGGACCTTGGGCAAGGTTAGCTATGGAGATCGGAAATTGTAGACAAGAAGCATGATGACTAAGACTCTTACTCGAGTGAATTAGGTTCCAAGACTAATTAACTTAGACTCATAAACACAATCTTGAGTAGACAAAGACGTAGACTAAAAGTACAAAATACAATAGCATTGAAGTCAAATGATTGTTAAGTACACTCTTTTATAGTTGCAGAATGGTACCACTTTTCCCTCATTTTGCCTATGGAATACAAGGCAACTCTTCTAGACTATTGCATGTTCCTTGCCTTACTGCTCCATACAAAGAGGCTATCATAGGAGAGTGATTGCGTATTTCTCAACAGTATTGACAACTATATTGGAATGTGTACGGCTCAGACGCCTTCTAATCAATCTTAGTATGGGACAGCAGTCACCCCCTCCTATCTATATTGACAATCAAAGAGCCATGGCAATTGCGAGAAATCTAGTTTTTCATACTCGCACTAAGCGCATTGAGGTGCATTATCATTGTGCCAAAGAAAGGCTCCATACAAGGGAGATTGACTTGCTTTATATCCCTACACGTAACAACTTGGCATATGTGTTTATAAAGGCCCTCTCTATAGAGAAGTTCAAAGCCTTTCCCAAGGCTCTTGCCTTGATGCCGTTTGCAGAATTATCTGCCTATTTCTTGTATACATTCACATCATTCACTCGAGGGGGATTTTTTACAGATATCGTGTTCCTCCTAAGTTTTGGTGTGAACACTCCCTTACCCCATGGGCACTTTTTACCTTCTTGTTGGAGAAGGGTTTTTTCCCATGTGAACACTTGTCAATGAGTGTAGTGTGAAGATATACTAGGGTTTGCACTGAGAAAACACAACATGTACAACCAAGACTGAAACACAAAGACTCAGACAGAGACAAGCAAAACTCAAATCCTAAACACAAAACGCAAAACGCAAAAACTCAAAACCCAAACACAGAGAGAAGAAACTCAGAAGTAAATGAATGTTTTAAATGAATGTAAGAGTGTATGGAATACCCAAGGGCAAAGCAATGCAGTGTCGGAGAGTGATGTCCACCGGAGACTAATCCTAAGCGCAATAACCACTAGTCGGAGATAAGAGAGTGCTAAATAATAAAGGGCAGTAGGCTAGTCACCAAAACATAGTAGTCGGAGGCTCAAACCTGGTAAACGCAATAGTGTACCTCCACACATAAGGCTGAAAACTGATCATCCCAAGCAAAGAATTGCCAGGCAACAATAGAAGAGATATTTGCTGATGTAGACGGCCTGCTAGACAACAAAAATGCAGATACTACAACAATCACCCGATGGGAGAGATGACAGCAGCTCGTCAGTTGGCACCAGATGCTGACAATGCAAGCTGATCAAGTGCTATAATGATGTAGCATGCGAAGACCTCCAAACAGCAGGGCAATGGCTGAAAACAAACCGCCTAGAGATGGATGGTGATGGGCTGCAATCGGCGATGGTTGGACAGCAACTGGCATGTGGCTAATGGCTAAAATCTGCACGGTAGAGTGAGAAACCTGCACCAAAGGATGAGGCTGAATGGTGGGCAACCTATCTATTTATAGATGTTGAAGAGTGCCCCAAAAAATCAAGGTTTTGGGGGACCACTGAAACACTCTTAAACCGCTCACCAAATTTGTGTTTTTCATTAATTAAGTATATTTTGGGGCTATTTAAAAATACTAATCAGCTGTAATGCGTGTTTTAGCTCAACATGTGGTACTTAGCTTAGGGATCGTACTTTCAAGCTCCTCCAATCGGGGTGCTTGATCTTCATCCTTCTTCATGATTCTTAGCACCACACGAAGATCAACATCAGGTTTCTCTTCCTACTTTGGAATCAACATCTATGGTTGGAAAGGTCTTTCTATCCTTCACTTGGTACCTACAAGGTTTCATCATTCATCTTTAACATCGACCTCCCTTCTCTGTGCACTCTCCCTTCGCATTGCATAATCATCATCATCTTTGTAAAAGAACTCAGGGACACTATCCAAGTGATACTTTGTTGCATACCACCATATTGTCATACCTCTTCATCATTTCCTTTATCACCTATACCCTAGATGGGTGGTTCCAATAGTCTTTTGTTTCGTGAAATTGTCTCTACCTATCCCTTTATTTTTTGCTGATCACTCCATTACCACTTTTTGAAAAAAAGTTAAAAGAAATTTAGTATTGTCTTTGTAGGTCCCGATAGGCCACTAGGTAGCTGATGAGCACCCTTTTTCTGATGGCTTAGACTCTCCAAGATCACCAGACTCTGGAGATGAAGATAACCATCATCTCTATCGTCTTGGTAGGTTCTTGGGCATCCAATGTGATGCTTGTGTATCCAATGGCATCACATAATATTGATATGCAACATACATTAGCAGAAAACTACCAATAACCAATGCCCACTAGTAAAACCAATGCAAATGTATAGTCTCAAAGCCATGGAAAAAACAATACCCATCTGCATACCAACTACAACAATAACTAGTATACTAAATTGTGACCTCGTTTCAAACATATTGTCAACAAACAATACCTTGGATATGCAACCTAAGTACGTCCAAGATAACTCCCTATTGTGCATTAGGTGTGGTACTCTAGGCCTCTTGCTTTACTCAACCTCAAAAAGCCCAATCTAAAGTCGGCACAAGTTGAATTGCATCGAGGTAAAGCAATCTACCAAGTCACCCTATTCCAACCATTTTGCATCCATTGATGAATAATTCTAAAACTTCACCAAGTAGCATCTCGAAACTTTAACTTTTGCCTTCCTTATATACCAAGATTTACTGGAGTACCAAAATCTCATCTAGCTCCTCAACTTCTAGCTGAATTTCAACAGATACATCCTCTGACACATCTCCATAAAAAGGTCTTAATAGACTTAACATGAAAAGCATTACGTATATTGCAATGCGGAGAAAGTCTCGACCTATGCGCCACATCACTTAACTTTTCCACCGCTTGGAAGGGCACATAGTAACACATACTCAGCTTAGGACAAATGCCCTTTGCCTTTCATCCTTTTTAACATTGTCTTTTCAAAACGTAGCAATACCCAATTACCTTCTACAAAGCCTAATGCATATCTATGGCGATCAGCTACTCTCTTTTACTTCTCTCATGACCTCTGAAGTGCTTGCTTGACCTTCTGATAAGCCACATCTATGCTCTCAACATACTTATTAGCTTCAAAGATATTGTCATTTACGTATAAAGTTAGTGGAATCTTTTTTCCTCCTTCCACAATCTCAAAGGAAGCCTTTCCAATGGAACTATGCACTATATTATTATAGGCAAACTCGACCACTAGTGAAAATTGTTCCCACTACAAATTATGCTTTGAAACATAAAGCTTCGAGAGATCCAACACTGTAGAGTTTGCTACCTTTGACTACCCATTAGTTTGTGAACGGAAGGACAATGAAACTTTCAATGTATTATCATATTTTCAAACAACCTTTTCTAAAATAAACTAGTCATACAAGGATTTCAATCACTACCGATCAACTTTGGTATGCCATGATACTTAACAATGTGCTACATAAACATCCTTGCCATAAAATCAACCTTGATTTTCTTGCAATAAGTTATAAAATGAGCCTATTTGTTGAACTTGTATATGATAGTTCATATCTCATTGTTTCTCATAGGTGTCCTCAAAAGAACAAATATAAAATTCATAGCAATGCTCTACCAAGGCTTATCAAGGATAGGCAAAGGATATAACAACATTGGAATCGTTTGCCTATCATACTCAACAATCTCGCATGGAATGCGTGTGTGTACAAACTACTCTACATCATCTCTCGAAGCTAGCCCATAAAAGAAATGCTCTATCGCCTTGACTATAGCATCAATGTCTGTAAGTCTTACATATTAAGGAGCATGACTCTCAATCATCACTTTAGAACTCAATTGCTTTGTGATACATAATTGTCCATCCATCATAAGAAAGCCATCTCAAAGCACATAATGCTCATGCCTCTAGCCATTGCAAAGATTATTATATACACTTCCAAAGTCCAAGACAGTAGCATATTGCTTTTTCATTGCATCGAACTCAGTGTAATAAGACATGGTAACTATTGAAATTTTAAGCTTTCTAGACAATGCATCAACCACTACATTTTTTCGTTCCATCTATATGCACAATTTGAAAGTGAAACTCGGAGAGAAATTTTGCCCATCTCATATGCTTTGCAGATAACTTAGTTTGCATATGAAAATTACTAGTGTCTGATAATCAATTTGTACTGTGAAAACTAAGCTAACAGATAGTGTTTTCATGTAGACAGTGTATAAGCTACAATGACCAATTCTTTCTCACAAACCTACAAATTCTTCTCTACCATGGAGAACACAACTCTCATAGACAACCACACATCCATCTTGCAGCAAAACAGCCCCTATGTTATTACCGTGTGCATCACATCACACAATAAACGACTTCCTAAGATCTAATAGTACAAGAACTAGATCTGAAGTCCTCTTTTCCTATAAATTTCCAATACTGAACTTTTCATTGTTGTCCATCTAAAGGATACACCTTTCTTTTACAAGTATACAATGGAGAAGCAATATTGGCAAAATGACAAATATACTGTCTATAATACAAGCAAAGTCCCAAGAAACTATAAACCTCATGTACATTATTCAAACATGGCCATGAATGTATAGCCTTAACCTTAGCAAGGCCCATGTGTACACTATTAGCTGCCCTCTTTTGCTTTTCTTGTGACCTCTAAAGTGCTTGCTTGGCCTTCTAACAAGCCACATTCACACTCTCAGTATATTTATCAATGTCAAGGACCTTTTCCTTTGTGTATAAAATTGACACAACTTTCTTTTCACCTACCACAATCTCAAAGAAAACCTTTTCAATGAAACTATGCACTATGCTATGGTAGGCAAACTCAACTGATGGCAAGAGTTGTTTCCACAATGATTTATGCTCTAAAACATAGCATCTCAAGATATCCAATGCTATGGAGTTTGCTTACTCTGATTGCGCATCAATTTGCCGATGGAAGAACAATGAAAATTTCAGCGTATTACCCATATTCTCAAACAGCCCCTTCCAAAACAAACTAGTTATATGAGGATTTCAATCACTAACAATTGACTCTAGTATACCATGATACTTACGAATGTGCTGCATAAAAATCCTTGCAATATGATCAACCTTGATGCTCTTGCAATTGGTTATAAAATAAGTCTGTTTGCTGAATCTACATATGATGATCCATATCCCATAATTTCTCATAGGTGTCCTTGGGATTGGTTGGGAGATGCTTGGGAGGTGTCTTCTTCTTCTTTGGTTCTAATGCAACTTCTACGTCTAAGTTCTTGATAAATAAATCATCATTGCTCACCCCAAGGATAAAATTTGCAAAAATCATGGTCTAATAGCACAATACAAGCCATAACAAAAAGGTGACTACGGGGAATAAACTGGACTCAATACTTATTGCACTGCTAAATTAGAAGTGTGCAAGTAGAGAGTTAGAATAGCACAATGCACTGAAGTGCCTTGCATTACCATGCCATGAACAATGTAAGACAGTAATTAGAGAGTAGAAAGTGACATTAAGACCATGCAGTCCATTGCTTGGGCAAACTCCAAAGTAGGTTCAATGAACTCGGTACAATCTTGTCTCTCATCTTACAACTTCTATTTGTCCTTTTGGTTTCAATTGCAAAACGAAAAAATAATGCACCCGGTTAAAAAGCTTCACTAATATACTAAAGTCTTTTATATGAAGCAGTTAATAATTCATTAAGACCCCCATCTGTACAAATGATCTACTTCAGAATTTTCAGGTGTCAGGTGGATTCATGAATCATAAGGTCTTAGGAAAGCAACAGAACCTGTTCCAGAGCAGGAAAGGTAGGAATGCATGCAAATCTCCAACAATCCTGACTGCAGTGCAGAAAAATGTACGAAGAAAAACCAGAAAAATGACGGGAGAAATCATACTTCTTTTATTTCATCCAAATCCTCGTGAAAGGGCAAATCAAGTTTAACCATGTCATACTCCTGCATGCATGAAAGCTAAAAACTGTTAGGCACATAATAAATGCTGACATCATGTTGTCCTGAATAACAAAGTAGAACAACCTTGAACATAACTTCCTGAATATAATCCGCAACAGCATCCGCAATCTCCTCATAATGTGCCTGAAAACATCAATACAGCACCACCCCTGTTTCTAATAATTTACTCCTGCATACTTCATTTATGACAAAAACTGACTCATTATGACACAAAACGTACGTGTGTGTGTGTGTGTGTGTATATATATATATATATATATATATAGCATCTGCAGAAGCACAAGTAGGACATATGTTGTCATAACATTACAAAACAGTCCTTTGTAAAATCAAAACATTCTCCCTATTGTTCATTGTTCATTGTTGATTGTAGAGAAAGGGGAGGAAGAAGTTTGGAGGGGCATATTAGAAGAAATCATAATGCATAGAATCTCCATTTTGAGCCAACCCATAATCTGGTTGAACAACATTTTGAGCCAAACCATAATCCGGTTGAACATCAACAAAAGAAAAAATAACAGAGCACAAGTGCTCAACAGTCTAGTAGGAGCTGAATGCCAATTTTATCACACATAAATAAAGCCTCTCAGGGCACTTTCAAAGGAATGGTGTTACATCCTTGGACATCTGGATGGGTGCCAACAGCATTGGTCACAACAATGGGTCATAAACTGACCTCATTCAAAGAGGAATGTGATGAGACGAGCATCAACTCATGGCTCACTAAGTGGACTACTTCAATTTGTATCGTTTTGATAACAATGCACAACACATCAACCAAGACATGGGGGGAGTTTCAATTTGTTCTTTGGAAGAAATTTGTAACCAATTACTAGGTTGAGAACTTCTACGAGCTATTCGAGCTCAACATGGGGAAGAAGTCCTTGGACACATACTCACAAGAGTTCAAGGACCTTTTGCATAAAACTAAGGCCTTCTCCATATGCGTTACCTCTCTAGGTTCCTGCTGGAGTACCAAAACCAAGTGCTACATAACCCTCTCAACTCGTCAAAAGATGTCTACATGTATGCAAAGAACTTTGATAATATTTGATGAGCAGCCAGTTAAGGGGTGATTCCCATTGAGCCACTATAAGCTCAAACCCAAAGAGATCCCCCACAACAATAGCTTCACATCAGTCTACTCCTAACTTACCAAAGGAGAAGGATAGTGAATGCAAGACAACTAGCAACAAGGATCATTTTGAGGATTGTTGTTCTGTATATCTATGAACCATCCACTTCTATGGAGATAAGGAGTATCTACAAAACAAGAAGGCAGTTCCAAGTACGCTCTTTTGAATTTTCAGCAAAGGATTGTTTTGCTTATGCAAGTAAATGCCCAGCTTGCCATGCAGACAAAACCATGTTCCCGCATGACCTTAAGGTCACTCGTTTAATTAATGGCCATACAATTGTTCAACAAAGGCTCCACTTACAATTTCCTTTCTCAATAAATGCAAAAACTTCAACCTCACACAATACGTTATCCATGCTGATCATTGAGATAGCCTAGTGCCGTAATTGGATCTTATGATTCAACAATACCACAAAGCCTTCAACTTTCAACTTATGAGCCTCCACCACATGGATGTCGTTTTTTAGAATGATGTGATTATTTGATAGATCATCTTCTCTTTGTATAGATTATGAGATCCATGTAGCCTTTTGTTAACCCCAATGCAAAGAAAGTAAAAAGAAAATTAAAAAGACCCAAGGCAAAGCGAAAAAAGGCAGCTGGACTGAAAAAATGCTAAAAGCCCAAGGACAACCTTAAAAGTTCAAGGCAAGTGCAAAAGAGGAAAGGCGCATTTTAAATGCGAAGGCACACCCTAATATTTTTGGTAAAAGAGCGCCAAGCTCCCTCCTGTGCAATTTGTAAATGTAAATGGGCATGGGTGAAGACACAATGTAAATAGGAAAGAAATAGGAAAGTGGACCTAAGCTAAAATGGCCGATCATGTAAAAAAAAGGATGGGTATCCAAAGGGCATTAGGGCTTGTATAAAAAGCAAAAAGTGAATGAAAAAACCCATTTTTGTGTGTGGCCAAAACTAGCTCTCTTCTTCTCTTCTTCTTGTTCTCGCTTGTGCTTGTGCTTGTGCTTGAGAGAGGAAAAGTGAGGGAGTGAGGGAGTGAGTGTGTGAGGGTGAGGGACCGTGGTAGAGAAGCTCTTCATCTTCTCCTCTCTTCTTCTTCTTCTCTTCCCTTCTCTTCTCTTGTCTCATGCACAACAATGGAGCTTGGAGCTTGAGGATCGAGCTTGCTTGGGCTTGCACCTTGGATCGGAGCTATCGGAGTGCTTGAGGGAGAAGGCAACTCGATCGGGCATGGAGGTAAGCTCACTCCACTCATAGGTGTCAGAGCACGTACGGCTATGTGAGAGGTAGCCTTTGCACTTAGCTTGAATAGCTTGAAACAATAAGCAGTCCGTGGGTCTTGACGGTCGAGCGTGAGCTCCCACATTTTGGTTCCGTTGCCGAGACCAGTGGATTCAAACTTTGAGTGCTTGCACGCTCTGAATCGACCATTGAAGTAGGATTTACCCCGAACTAGTGCTTAAGATAGACAGGAAGCAAGGGAGTTGAAGAGGTATTTGATCTCCTTTGCAAGTAAGTTTTTTGGTTTTTTGTATTTAGGTAAATAGGTTGGATTAGTGTAAGTGGTTGCTTGTGATTTGGATGCACTTAGATAAGAAAAAAAATAAGGAAAATAGAGAAACACACAACAGGGTTTCTATTGTAATAACAAGTCCAAAACAGGGAAAAGAGAGCTTCAAGGTATTAATACAGCAAAGAGAGAGGAGGAGGAGGTAAAAGACTAAGCAAAGAGGGGTTTAAAAAGCCAAGAGGGCAGAGGGAGAGCTAATTTGTCATTTCTAAGTTGAGGGAGAGAACCTGAGAGAGAGAGAGAGAGAGAGAGAGAGAGAGCTATAGTGCTGGAAACCATTTCATGCTTGGCAATCTTCACATCCGCACCTTCGAACCCCGCAAGTAAGCTCTGAGTGTGCCTTCCTGTTGGATGATTGCTCCCAGGATAATAGTTGAGAGATTGATCAAGGCGCATGTGAGATTCGACACGATTTTAACCATTCTGGAACTTCCAGCGCCGCACTTAGATAGTCACAATCGTCTGAGTCCTGCTACCGCTTGAACAATCCGAGTCCTCAGTCCACTCAGACAAACCACACCGGTCCGAGTCATAAGCTCGAACTCGGACAAGACACTCAGCCTTGGACAGCCACTTGGCCTCGGACGGTTGACATCAGCCTCGAATGGCCAAAATTTGGACTCCGAAAAATAGTCCACTAAGATGAGCAAACATTCGGCCTCGAACGGTGAGCACCCATTTACTCGGACCGCTGGACTCAAACGGTCCGACTCAAACACTCAAACACTGTCGTGCAAACAAACTATGCAGAATCCAAATCCTGGTAAATTGGACCCACCCTAGGGGCAGGTAGAGCCTAAGCTCAAGCTAGACAACACCCCCCGTAGGCCTCCAAACGAGTGGAACAGAATAGGGCCACTAGACTCACGAATCGCGACCTAACGGTCCAAAAAATGACTACGGTCGCTGACCCTCAGCCGCGTGCCCCAATAGAGACCCGGACTAACTAGCCGAACCTGCTACCCCTCAAGCCACACATCTAGAATACCGTAGAGACCAGAACGAACCAGTTAGAGTGGCCATCACCCGCACGAAAGGATCACAAAAAGTGTATGCTGCACTATATTGTTTTCGTTGAATTCGTACATTGTATTAATTAACCATTTGACATGCACCAGAAAAGCTGAAAGCCTGATTTTGCACAGCACACTTTGAGGAGCACCCCACTAGCATCTGAGTGCCCAAATTCACGCAAGATAAGATAAGCTAAATGAACCCACTAGTAGGAGGAGACCCCTAGACATCGAATAGTGGCCAAGGACACCAATCACCGAATACTAAGAGACTTGAATCATCGAGCCACTTAAGAAGCAACAGCGACAAGCATGATTAGGGACGCAATTCTACCTATCTTGATCAATTTGATCGACACCCTAGTTGCTTAAGAAACCGACATGTCAAGAACCAACACCAACCCTGAAAATGACAAGCTTGACTTGAGAGAATTCCCATTCAATATCCAACAAATGATAACCCGATATGACTTGCAAACTAAAATAGAGCATCACGGTAGACCAGTCGAGGATATCATAGCCGATCTCGAGAAAGAGCGGAAGTTGGCAAGGAAAGCATTGTAGGGTATAGTTGCCTACAACCAAGAGTAGCCAGCTCAAAAGCTGAGGCAAGACATAGAAATGTGCGAGGTCCAACGTGTCTTAGCGCTCGCCAACCGAAATAGGACAAGACCAAACGCTAAGAGGGAGAGGGAGAGGAAAATAGAGGCCGATCTTACGCTGAGCGAGCTGCTCATGAAGTGACTCTTGGATAACACGGTTGCATAGCAAAGCAAAGCAGCCCTAGCAACTTCGTTGCTAGCACAAATAGGAATCACCCTGAATTCTAAGAGCCAGACTAAGATACATGTGGTTACTAAGCAACTCAACAAGTATCAGTCCGATAACGACCCATATAGCTTTGTGGAGTAGTTTGAGCAAGTATGCGAGGCGAACGGCCTCACGAACCTTGCTCAACACGCACAAGCTTGTCTCCTCATCAAGAGATTCTCTGAGGTAGGATACTCTAATAACCTCATCCTCAAGCTGATGAATGTCAGTCAAAAGAATAAGGAGGATATCCAAGACTACATCACCCATGTGCAGAGTCTCTTTAAGAGAATCCCAGTCGTAGAGCGACCTAGCAAACGAGCAGTCTCCACCGTGTTCATAAACGGAATCCAAAGTGAAGAGCTTTACAAGGCTTTGGTGAGCAACTCAAACTTGCAAAGGGACATGCTAGCTAGGGTCTTCGAAGAAGCCATACGAGTGGATGACCTGCTCAAGTAAAGAAACTCAAGACCTACAGACCGAGATAGCACTGCCTCTAGAACCTCAGAAAGAGCTATGACCGTTAGTGAAAGATCTAACCACAACACCTAAGACAAGGAAAAGAGTGTCGACTAGAGCTAGAAACTGGCGGACGTGAAGCTAGAGTTGGCTAGGCTTCAAGAGATTATGAAAAGGCCTGCCTGACCTCATGTGCAATGCATGCATTGCAAAGGAAACCACCTTCTAACTGAGTGCATGGATCCTAGATCCAAACCCTGTGCCAATTGCAATAGGTTTGGCCATGACGCAATGCATTGCCGACTACCAAGGCGATTGCCATACTCACAACTATGCAATCAGCCTTACTACCTAGGGAATAGACCATCTACCTTTTGGAAGGGGAGATCCAATAGCTCTCCCAGCATTCAATGATTCAAAGCCAGTTGTCCCTAGGATGGATATCAATCCCACAAGGATACCTAGACCACCTGAATCCATTGTGACCCATCCACCAAGCGATTCTCCGATACATTACGTAGAGGAGCCAAACAAGGATGAAGAGGATAACCCCATCTTAATGGATTTCAAACCAGTGCCGGTGATGGCGTTGGGCCGGCAAAGAGGCAAAGATCTAGGAAGAACCAAGAACCCATCGCATACTGGACTTGCATCACCCAGGGCACATCTCATCTCGATACCCTGAAAGGGAGCAAGCCAATCGAGACAAGGCTGACCTAACATGCCCTGAGTGTGGGATCACACACTTGTACCAAGTGCCCTAGATGGAAACCTTCCACTAGTTCGACTATCATACCATCCGTACCATTGGGGCTGTTTGGAGTTGAGACGTTTGATGGCGACAATTCCGTTGAATGTCATGACCCAAGCACAAATAAAGCAGGCCAGTATCTCATTACCCGAACCTAGCAATCATGGCATAGCTTCAATAGGAAAGAGGAGTCGTAAAAGAAGGAGAAAGAGGGCTGAGACAAAGATTACGCTTAAGATAGATAGTGCCACCATGTTACCAGTAAGTCATGGCTGCAAAAGCGGAGACATTTGCTCCTAAGATGGCAGAAAAGGGAAGTGCCAAGGTTGGAGAATATCCCGATCAGAGGCACCAATTAGAAGTCGTTGATAAGGTCAAGGAGTGGGTGAGAGAAAGCCCACCTAAAGGATGTGAAATTCATTATCGAAGACCAGATCAATGAGCTCTCTAGCGTGAGCACACCAATCTCGCCTACTCAATTAAGATCAATAGATGAATCTGCACCCCACATAGCACCGCGCATAGACAGAGCCTAGACACCACAAGTGCCGACTACTCAAGATCATTGGCAAAAGAATGTAGAGTCCAACAAAAAGCAAGCAGTTGGCAACTTACTCACGATGTTAGTATCGGCCCCTGTAGCTCTACCTTTGGAAGAACTGCTTACGCAAAATCCGCAAGTGTTGAAGCAGTGGATAGAACAACATGACGTGCTTGGAGCTATCAACTTGCTTGACCATGATACAGTAACATACATGCCAAGCTTAACCTTGAACTCAATGCCTAAGTCTTTGCACGTAAATGCCTTTTGAAAAGACATAGAGATGCACGCAATCTTACCTTTCATAGCATTAGGGGACGCTACAAGAAAGGCAATCGCAAACACTGGAATAGGAGTCAATGTACTTAACCATGCAATCCTACAGGCTTGGGGTAACCCACCTGTGGAAACCGCAAGGTTTAATGTCACGTTGGCCAATGGAATGAAAGTTAGGCCATTTGGGGTACTAAAAGACTGGTCCTTGAAGATAGTGGGAGTCTAGTTCTTAGTGAACTTCATAGTCATGAAGGGAGTGGACTACAACATCCTGCTAGGCAAACCTTAGATACAAAAAGCACGGGTGATAGAAGATTGGGATAACGGTCTCATATTCTTAGGCAATAGATCGGAAGCCGTGAGAGTCAAGATGGATACTTGAAAGACCACTCCGATCGACCTAGATGCCATCTCCGCTATGTTGAAAGGAGACTCACAAGTCAGCAATTCCTATGGGCCACAAACAAAGTATATCCCTTACTCCGAGGATGAGCGGGATTGGATATATGTGCTAGCCACCATCATCGACTTGCCATTCTCAAACGACGAAGAGGATTATAAGCAAGCTACAAGGACAGCCAGTGAGTATAAAGCCACAACATCTCAGCTATTGAAGAGTAGGATCCAACTATCAGCGCCACTCTACATGATAGCCAAGAGCTCTAGCAATCAACCAACACCGGCGCACCCACCACACAAGCCTCCAATGTTGAACCGGCCTATAAACGTAAGAGTAGCCACTATCACTAAGATTGAGGAAGAGGATGAGAAAGAAGTGACACCTACATACTTGTGCATATCGATCATTGGTCACATAACATATGCCTTTGATGCACTCATTGATGAGGGAGTTGACTGTAATATCCTTACGCACGACCATTGGATCCTCATTGGTCAGCCCCAACTGCAGCCTACTAACGCTTAACCCGTTTGGGGAATAGTCCTACTCACTACTGGGAAAGTGCAAAATAGCGGTCTCTATCAAGACTGAAAGCCTACCTATAATCTTCTATGTGTTGCCTAACACTAAAGCTGCTCGTAAGGAATCGCTGCTAGGACGCGCATTCAAGAAACAAGCACACTACAATGTCAATTATGACTCATAGTGCATTTACCTCACCATTGGCAATGTTTGAATAGTGATGACTTTCAACAAGGGCGGCGCAACTCCATCGAAGCCTACAGTGCCGCCGGTAGATGAACCGAGTGCAAGGTCTAAGGAAGGGGGTCGTGACTTGTCCCACCCTGCAAAGACAAACCGGCCACAACCCAAAGGAGACACACCCAAGACCACTGAGCAACATCAAAAATGGATGCCTAAACGACAACTGCAACCGCCTAAAAGCCAAACCGCACGAGCCCGTAACCACAGAACCTCACGCCCTAGGCCTAGGAGACAAAGCTGGCGATACAACACCCACTTAGAGTATAACCAAAACCTCTATGATTGGCTCATAACAAAGTAAAGCACAGCAAGCATGCACTTAATGCCCTTAACCCTTCACCTGCTAATCCTAGAAAGGATTTTCATCACTCCCGGGAGGGAGGGGGTAAGATGGAAAAGAAGACACGACTTGAACCTTAAACCCAAAAAAAAAAAAAAAAAAAAAAAAAAGAGAGCAAAAAGGACGGATAAGATAAAAGTCAATTTGTGCTTAAGAAAAATTCTCATGAAATTCTTGTTGGACTGTGTGGACTCCTTCAAGCAAAAATTTCCATTCTATACCTGAGTCTTTCACCTTTCCGTAGCATATATTCATGATCCCCTTATCTTTTGCAAAAAGTCGTTTCAAGTGAACTAATATTGAGTTGTTGCATCATAACAGTAACACGAGATGGCCGGGCACGACAAAGGTAGCAAGCTTTCATTCACGGAAGAAGAGCAAGCCGAATACGACCTAACAATGGAAACAAGGGCCTTTAATCAACTTAAGTTCAAAAGTATCCTGAACTTAGAAAACATGGAGATAAAAGAGCAAGTGGTAAAACTGATTGTCAACCAGTGTAATCTTGGTAAATATATGGAGAAGGTCGTCGGCCATGCCATTGACTGCAACAAGTGCATAGAGTTCTTGCGAGCTTTTGATGCTAATAGGAACCATGGCATCATGACAGTGAGGCAAGGAGAGACTTGTAGAGAAGAAGTGGAGTAGAGCCCTAAAATGGTGGAAAGAGCTCTAGGGCTAGTCAGCAAGCCCAAGAGGCGGCATAAAAGAGATGTTTACGGTATACTAGGTCAAAGGTACAATGCCTTGATGAGCAAGATTGGAGTGTCACTGCTCCAAAGCCTTGCGGCTAAGTCTCTAGATGAAATCATTTGGAATGGCTATGTGCGTAAGACTATTGAATCTTCAGCATAAGCACTAGCCACAAGAGCCAAAGCAGCAGGTGGGGAATCTCCGACTTCCACAACGGAGATGGCAAGGAAAAAGCCAGCAACCAAGGCCTCCAACATAGGGTTTGGAGATGTGCTCACCGCCATCATCCAAGAGGCCGTTGAAGACTTAAAAAGACGAGAAGTGGTGGAAGAAACCCCCGAGCGCTCACCGGCCCACAAATCGCCTATGCAATCATCCATATAGATAAGCACCCCAGTCTCCATTGGAAACTTGGGGTATGACGAGGCCATGAGAGTGTAGAAGGAAAAAGCAAAGCAAAGCCGCAAAAAAGAAGGAAGCTATACTCCAAGCTATACTCCAAGTCCAACAACAAGAGGCATCGAGCAGAAGAACTATTCGTGAGGAAGGAAAGGAGGGCTCAATCCCATCAAGCAAGACAAAAAGAAAAATCAAGTTGAACATCCCAGAAAAGAAGAAGAAAGCCACATCAAAAGAAGACAAGGAATCAGAAGCTGCACAAAAGGAGTCATAAGAGCTAGAAGACGAATGGGAAAAAAGCAGGAAGAAGAAGAGGAGCAACTAAGAAAGGTGGAAGAAGAGTCCAGAACGGCGAAAGAGGAACAAAAAAGGAAGCAAATAGAGAACGAGAAAAGGTTGAAAAGAGAAGATGACGAGCAAATGGCCCTAGCCTTGCGGTTGTCGGTAGAGCAAACCTCCCGCCTTGAAGAGTTCACAAGGAGAAGCCCAGGTGATGAACCAGGCTCTAGTGCCGCAACAAAGAAAAGAGCTCAAGAACCCATTGTGCCAAGCAAGGGAAAGGGCCCCATGTACCCACCACCACCAGCCCTAATTGCCACTCCAACCACGACCTAGGAGACCTCAGAAGTGGAAGTGGACCAAAGCAATGTAGTGGCGTAGGTGCAGTACCTACTAAACTCAGTAAAGCAACTTGGCCCAGTGCCAAGTGGGAGAGCCCCAGTGATAGAGACAAAGAGACTTGCTGCTCTGGACGCAAAATCTAGAAAAGACCCAAAGAAGTCCAAGGTCGAAGCATCGACACAACGTCCATGCCATTAGCCATATCAGCAGCAACCAACTACAACAAATATGTGCAAGAGCTCCTAAGCCAACTCGAAAAGATGAAGGAAGACAGGAAGGCCACTATGGCGGAATTAGAGATTAAGAAGGATGCGTTCGCTGCCTACCAGCTAGAGAAAACGAAGCAAATAACCATCTATCAGAGGCAAGTGAATGATCTAAAGAAGAAACTAGAAGCAAGGAAGAAAATGGAGGTGGAGAAGGAAGAAGAGAGTGCAAAGGAACTCCAAGTGGAGAAGGTAGAGGGAGAAATGGGGCTGGAAATGGACCTCTCAAGCCTCATACAAGGGCAAAAGAACATGGAAGAGCAATTTGAACAACTAAAGAATCTTGGAGAGAAGCTCACCGAGAAGCTGAAAGGGGTGAAGACACAAGCCCATGCAATTTTCATAAGGAGAGACGGCAAAAGGAACAACTACTAAAGTAACTACAAGAGGCTAGGGCACAGAAAGACGAGTTGTCAACTAAAAAGCTGCTAGAGGCGAAGAACCAACTCCTTGGGATCCTCCTAGTGCAAGAACGACTAAAAGAAGAGTTGAATCGTCACAAACAAGACAAGGAGAAGATGTCGGTAATCTGAAAAGAACACGAAGAAGTGGTGACAATGCTATCACAAGAGCTGAGCTAGAGTCAAAGAAAGATGGAGGAAAAGGCCACGGCTTGGGAAGAGAGAAATCTTGGAAGGGTCAAAGACCTGGCCAAACGCCTGGCCCTAACAGAAAGTGGAAGAATCATGGCGGAAGCAAGAGCTGAAGCAATGGAGATAGGGCTAAAAGTCCAGCAACACGGCTTCCTGAACACAGTGCTTCACGTAACTCAAGCTGGAGATGAGGACTCCCTGGAAGGGCTAAAGAGGAAGTTGGAGATCTCAAGGAGAGCCATAAGGTATGGGCTTCAAGAGCACACCCCTAGAACCAGCACTAGCTCAAGCTTGACACAACAAAGGCAACTTCAGATGTGAGTAGAGCTCTTGATGGAAGAGTTGGAGCAGCTTGGAATTGGAGAGCAAGAGCATCGAGAGCAGTCAAACAAAGCGACCCAAGCAGAACCACCAAGGGAAGAAGGGCCTGATTTGAGCAACTTAATGACACCAAGGCATAGCCCAATGAACAAAGCCCATCCTCCCTTCCATTAACAGAAGCAAAAGGCCAAGACGAGGAAGATCCTACCACTGCAAAAAAAAATGATCGAGGCCAAAAGGAAACGCAGGGAGTGGACTAAACTCACAAGGAGAAAGTTTAATGCTAGACCACAAAAAATGCCTGATGTCCAAATGCTGCAAATTAAGGAACAATTGCCTATCAATTGGGCATGGGAATTGAACCATTGGGAGCAGTGAGAGAATGGATGTAAGCCATTTGAATTTGAATTCTTCTATCCTTCTGCCCTGAATCAAGTGCTACCTCCACAAATGGTTGAAGGAGCCATCCAACTCTCAAAGAGGCTAGGGAAGCGGTGGCTAGACGAGAGGGTTAAAAATCTTACATTATGGAGAAGAGAGCCTGCAAAGTACTGGGAGGATAAGGTCATGGAAGAGCCAAGAGAAGTCAAAGGCTATGAATCCCAACCTAAATGGCTCCAAAAGACCTGGGGCAACAATTTTGAGGCATGGATAGCTTTTTGCAACACTCTACCATACGAAAGGGATGACCCCACCTACATGGCTTACCCGAAGCGCCACAGTGTGGAATTTTGACAGGGAAAAGCATGGCAGATATGACTTCCCTTTGATCTACAACGTTAATGCTACTACTCCTAAAGAATGCCTTACCTTTGAGGCACAAGACCTCCAACCCTCCATCACTCACTTCTTGGACAAGTTCACGGCATGCCTTGAACCCACTTTCCTTACCACTTGTAATTACCTCCATCTCTTGCGAATCCTACTAAAACAAAAACCTGCAACCCAAGAAGAGCACCTACTACCCCTCTATTTTGATATCAATGCAAGAATAGATAGTTGTGCAATGACCCACCTGATGTTAAGGTTCGCTCTCTTGCCAGCTTTTTGCAGGAGCCATTTGAAAGATATGAGCAACAACAGGTTCTCAAAGTGTAATCACCGTTTCCTATCTACTACCCCTCTAAATGTAAAAATTAACCAAAAGAGCTACATGCAAAACCATGCATTCCTTAGCAATCTCTTAGGCCCCCTCGAAATGTAACTATTGAAGAGCACCAAGATGATGTCTAACGTACTCCCTCCCAATGTATCTCAAAAAAAAAAGAGGGAAAGAAAAAAAAGAAACGAAAAAACGAAGAAAAGACTTGCACGAAGCAAAAGGCAAGGAACAAAGAGCTTTCGCATGTAATATCAGAGTGCCACAAACACCGTACCTAGGGGTCCTAAAGTTAGGTGTGTTCGTTGGTCTCGATCGACCAGCTCCGTGCCTACCCCCTAGCCTTCCCTGTCCCCCCACTTCACCCTTACGGCACATCAAGGACAAGACACATGTAGGGAGTTTGCGCTCGCCTACGGTTAGACTTGTCTCCCTAAGTCACACCCACAGCATCTCCCCTTGCACACAAATTGGAATCTCAAGTGTAGAACAACACCACAGGCTTCCCGGAGGTTCGACCCAACTCCCAATTTCACTGGCACGGACACTCAGCATTGCACGGTGAGGTAGGCACACCCCCCACGTAGTGCGCTTCCTTTTTCTTTTCGGGTACATTCAACAATCCGTGACCGACCACTAACTTCGGAGGCCCCCGTCACCCACTCAATCTACTCTTGACCTCCACAATCTCACATCCATTTTGTGAAACTTCTTCTCCACGTCCAATCTCCACAAAGTGCCATCATTGACCCACATGGCAACCCTTCAATCACCCGAGCCTTCATCAACAAGTGCCAATAAGTGCCATGGGATTGGCACTCGGCTAGGAGGGGGATAATGTTAATCCTAGTGCAAAGAAAGTAATAAAAGTTCAGGGTAAGTGCAGAAGAGGAAATGTACATTTTAAATGCGAAGGTGCACCCTAAATTTTTTTTGTAAAAGAGCGCCAGGCTCCCTCCTCTGCAATTTGTAAATGTAAACGGGCATGGGTGAAGACACAATGTAAATAGGAAGGAAATAGGAAAAGAGGACCTAGGCTAAAATGGCTGGTCATGTAAAAAAAGGGATGGGTGCCCAAAGGGGATGAGGCCTTGTATAAAAGCCAAAAAGTGAATGAAGAAGCTCATTCTTATGTGCAACCAAAACTAGCTCTCTTCTTCTCTTCTTCTTCTTTTTCTTGCTTATGCTTGTGCTTGTGCTTGAGAGAGAGAGTGAGGGAGTGAAGGAGTGAGTGTGAGGGACCGTGGTGGAGAAGCTCTTCATCTTCTCCTATCTTCTTCTTCTCTTCCCTTCTCTTCTCTTGTCACACGCATGGCAATGGAGCTTGAAGCTTGAGGATCGAGCTTACTTGGGCTTGCACATTGGATCGTGGAGCTACCGGAGTGCTTGAGGAAGGAGGCAACTCGATCGAGCATGGAGGTAAGCTCACTACACTCATAGGTGTGAGAGCGCGTACAGCTATGTGAGAGGTAGCCATTGCACTTGGCTTGAAATGCTTGAAACAATAAGAGGTATGTGGGTCTTAGCGGTCAAGCGTGAGCTCCCACACCTTTTTCAATATGATGTTCGTTTCATTGCGATCAAGGGTTGTTCACCCTCCAAGATCACCAAATCTAATGTAAATATGATATCATCCTTGAAATTCAATGAATATAAATCTAATAAAAATGTTACAAGTTATGAGTATTTCATTGAAAAAGTTTAATCATCTTCATTATAGTGCAATTATCTTTCATTTATTTAATGATAATAATAAAGCAAATGATGCTAGTGGGGCAATTGATGCATATGCAAGGCCAGCTTGGAAGTGCCAATCCAAAGCTTTTTGGACAACAGGGTGCATGCAATGATGGGGCAGCCAAGATACATTGGTGATGGCACTAGTTTCTATACTATGGTGAATCAAGGACTGCATACACGTTGGCCACCCAGTTTCCCGTGTGAAGGGAGAGGCCAACCACCTCACCGTTAGCCGCCACGCTAGATAACATCGTCAAGATGGGATGGGTAGCCAGAGCAAAGAATAGAGAGCACTTGTATCCATGACTTCCAGAATGATCAAATGCAAGGCCTTGGTACCACATGGGATTATCAAAGCTGAGCTAGCCGCCATATCTATTGTAGTGGAAGCCCTCACCTCATCAATCATATATGTATACAATCTATGGGATCTACCCAAACATAGATGTGCCAAATTGGCCCTTGAGTCCTCTCAACAGCTTGCCAAGGAGAGTGACACCTCATGTTGGTATGCACAAAAAATAGCTTGGTTTTGGAGTTACATGGCTTTAGCATGGACAGGCTACCCCCCTTCCAATACTCCCTTGATACACCACTGCTTACCTTGAGTCACTCAGAGATTGGCAAGGTTACCAAGATGGATCTTACCTAGCTAAACATCAAGAGGCCATGGTTGGCACTAGCCCAGGAGCTAAGGACGAAGATGGCCTTCTACAGAGAGGACATCTTCTCCGCACTATAGACAATGGATTTATTGTCCGCCACCCGAGATACATGGACACCCATCTCTCACACGGGATTAGATGTGTTATTGGTCACATATGTACCTCTTCGCACCAGTTGGGGATTGAGACCAGCAAATACAGCCAGAGACAGAGGAGCGCTATATTTGTCGATGCTTGGCATACTATGAGATTCGAGGCCATTTCCAATGTCTATTCAGAGATAGGTTTGGGCCACTATCTAGAGTCACGGATTTCATTGACCAATGATGCCCTGATCTCTTCCTCCTAGAGATACAACAGCTTCGAAACTCACTCCTCAGGAGCACAGCAACTCCAAGACACTGAGGTTCCACCCAACGACAGCTTACAAATTTCTTTGAGAGAGAGATCAAGATTTCACCACAACCACACCCTCACTCATCTACATATACACAGGGCGTATTGATTGATTGAGCCATCCAACTTGGCTGATCCAAACATCCCAGACCTCAAAATAGGTGTTGATGACACTTCTATAGACAAATTTAGGAGATTATTCCCCAAGCCGTCTATATCCCCATGACATTGTATCAACTAGAACTCTTTTATTTGCCAACTAGAGTTTCCCTTACTTGTAGCTTTTAGTCTTTTTACAATTTATTACATTTTCATTTACTACTCTCAGATATTTGAACTATCATGAAACTCATGGTCTCATAGGTAATTTGGGCCTTTTTACACACATTAATATTTCATTTCATTTCATCTCTCTCTCTCTCTCTCTCTCTCTCTCTCTCTCTCTCTCTCTCTCTCTCTCTCTCTCTCTCTCAAAATAAATATTAGCATTCACAATGTATCAAAATTACTACAAATTTTCTAGGTAACAGCATCCCAAAGAACAACATTGTAGCTTTCAAAATTGTAGAAAAGCAATAGACTGCATTGTAAAAGAAAGAAAATAAAATAAGAACCTGGTCAATAAACTTGAATGCTTGTCCTGTAAATAAAAAATTGATTATCATTACAAGAAAGACCATATAACTTGCTTAATCAATGAATATGGATATAATGACAATCTATATCATGAGTATGTGGTGTTTGTCAAATTGGATGAACATTAATCATAGCAATTGCAAAGAGATTGTGATTCTTGCAAATCAAATCTATGCCACCTCAAATTCATTTTCTGTAGACATGAATATTGGACACTCATAAAAATTGTATGACGTGTTTGATAGCATTGGCCATACCAAGATATGTAGAGATTGTATACTTATGCCACTTTCAACTTCATTAACTGCAGAAAGTATGGTGTGAATACAGCTAAAGAAAATCGTATCTGTGCCATCTGTGCCAAAGTCCTATATGATATCCATGATTACACTATGTGATTGATGAATGGTTGAACTTTTTCAAGTAAAGCTCCAACTAAAACACCATCAAAAGACACTTTTTTTTTGTGAGGTTTGTAAGTAACAACAAGAGCCATGAGTCTTAAGGCCTAAATTAGACAGCATGCCCAATATTTCATATGACAAGTAAGTTTTTTGAAGTATCTTTCATTCATCCAGATTGAGTTTCAAATTATGTAAAAATCTAAGTATATTATACATAGTATCACTTGAAGAATGACAAACGTTACTTTTAACAAGACATGTCATGTCACTTGAGAGATGCAAGATTTCTTTAACTTGTTTTGACAGGCCGGCAGCTGTCTAAATTTAGGAGGGAGGGTTCCTAACCAGGAATGCGCGTGCGCGCGCACTCTCTCTCTCTCTCTCTCTCTCTCTCTCTCTCTCTCTCTCTCTCTCTCTCTCTCTCTCTCTCTCTCTCTCTGTGTCTGTGCGCGTCCTTCCACAAGATTAGCAAAAGCAAGACCTGTTTGAGTGTGCCGTAGCTGCAGGTCGGAGTTGAATTGGTAGTTGAGGCGTCTGAGAGCTTCCATGGCCTTCGAAGGAGCCGGCATCTCAAGAGGCCCGCTATTCACAAACTCCATTCTTCCCCATTACCAGCCAATTGAGAGTCCGAATGCTTTATAGGGAGACGGGTTCCACACTCTTTGTTTCTTTTGAGATAAACTTTTTGTTAAAGGCGATTGCTTATGCTTTAACTCTATTGCAAGACTCTTGTGAGGTAAAACGGCCAATGAAGTGACTCCCCCCAGGACAACACACCCCACCCCAACCCCAATTCAGTGGCAATTTCGCAGAAACATGCGTGATTTTTAGTTACTCGCCATTGTGATATAAGTTTTTTTAGTCGAAGATGGGCTTAACATGAGTCAGACAACTGAGCCATGTAAAATTTTTTGTATTTTAGATTTTGTAAAACTTTAAAACGATTCATCCTTGAGTGTCACTTTATTGGCCCCTCCTTGTCACTCTTCTTTGAACTCTTCATTTATAACTCTGCCTACTTGGTAAAAATATCTAAGTGCCCCAATGTTTTATCTTTGAGCTCCATATGATATTAATAGTTTGACCATTAAAAAACATTTATGAAACTCGCTTGAAATAAAAAATTATAATTGATGATTGTTAGATGACACTCTATTGGCCCCTTTACCTTATAATTTAGAGCTTTGTCTCAGGAGATTTCAAACCAATCAAAAGGTCCCGAGTCTATGTGGCATAAGCAAGAGAGGTCTGGTATTCAAGAAATACAAAAGAGGTTCTTTTTTTAAAGGTGGTATAATGATAAAAAGGAAATAAGTGTATTTAAAAGGTTGTAACTCTCTCTCTCTCTCTCTCTCTCTCTCTCTCTCTCTCTCTCTCTCTCTCTCCATAAATTTATTTTCTAATTGAACATATGGGATGAGATTGGATGATTTATTTTAATAGTTGAACATATATATACAATGTGTATATACTTTAAAAACACTCACGAATGCACGTATACTATCAAGAGAGAGAAATAGACTTTCTTTTAGAGAAACAATATGATCTTTGAATGGTTAGATATGTGTATGTAATGTGTACATGTTTTTAAATTACTACAAATGTATATACTACAAAAACACACAAAGCATATACATACATATACAAATGTATGCATGCACACTATGTACAAACACATACACATGTATGCACATATGCACACATGCCTATATACATGTAAAATCCTGCTTCACCAACATACAAGGACACCTGCACTAACCTCATCTAAACAAAACGTCTCCAACTATCATGCATGGAATGACAAGAGAAAATCATTAGAAATGCACACACTACTTGAAGGCATAGCTGCAACATGGTTCATATAGTAACACGTACAAACAAAACAACTTGGGAAATGATTAAACAAGCACCGATCATAGATTTTGCCCAACAAAATGTAACTCTAATAGCTCTTCAACAACTGAAAACATAAAGCAAAAACAAAATGGACCTATAGCATAGTAATCAGCTACTCTTAAGAACTGACCCAACCATGCCAAAGGAGATGAAACTATTCTTTGTGTGGCCACGGCTTATACATGATATCTCCCACAAAGTTAGGGACCAAGAACCAACAATATTCCATCAAGCCATCTAGATAGCTCAACACATTGAAGTAAATAGCCAATTAAAGACCGCAATAATAGAAAACTCAATGATAGCAAAAATCCAATTAAATCGATCAACAACCATGGACATTGACATGCAAAATGCATAAATAGCACAAATAGGACAATCGTATATAACAAAAAATATTGTTGCAAACTTCAGAGAGGGCAAACACAAAACTTACAAGCACTGACAAATAGGGCAATCATATATAGCAAAAAATATTGTTGCAAACTTCAGAGAGGACAAACACAATAACTATGGACACATAAAAAAATATTGTTGCAAACTTCAAAGAGGGCAAACGCAAAACTTATAAGCACTGACAAATGAACTAGTTGAATTCGCCTTCTGGTAAAAGAGTATGCACAATCCAAGTACAAAGTCAAAGGAACAAGAGGTAGAGGCATTAATAGACACATGTAGTACAATTTCATCAATAAGTCAACTTTTAGCTAACACATTAAACACACAAATCATAAACACACGTCCCATCACCATACTATTCGAAAATAATTGCATTCTATATTGCACAAGGAAAGCCACTTGGCTAGACATAGACATAGGACAATCTAAAAACAACCACTTTTTTTGCCAAAACACTTCAAGTACATAACCACCCAACAATCCAACTAATAAAACTAGCCACAAAAGAAGAGATAGTGTGTAAACTTCTACACGAAGCACCACTAGTTTATTAAGACAAAAGAAGACAAAACATCAACTATATACTCTAGCAATACAAGGAATGATTCAAACCCAAAAAAGCCACTAGCACCATAAATCTTCCAATGTGTCATGAAATAAGAACAAGAAGGGATCTACCAATAAAGATGGCCATGCGTAGGAGATCACCCAAAGAAAAACAAGACATCTATGAAGCGACGAAGGAAATGATAGACAAAGGGATCATAAAACCATCTCCTAGTGATGACTAGGCATCGAAACCACGCTTTGTAAAAAAAACTTTATAAAATATATCAAATTTTCATTAACTTCCACCCACTAAACAAAATCACACAACATGATGTATACACACAACCAAGGTTGGATGATCTTTTGGATACATTGGGAGAATCCAAGTACCTTACATCCCTTGACTTGGTATCAAGCTATTGGCAAATACCTCTAGCAAAAAAGGATGCACATAAGACATCATTCAACACAACATTAGGCTTATATAAGTTCACAAGGATGCCATTTGGATTAAGTGATGTTGGCAACACATTTTAACGCATGGGAAACAAAATATTTGGAGACGTCATACAAAAACAAGTATTGGCAATCTATTTAGACTACATATATATCCATATAGTAATATAGAAAGAGCATAAAAGTGTTGTCATACAAGTCCTAGACCGGATAAAGAAGTATAATTTGTAACTACAACCTCGCAAATGCAAGTTGGGAGCAACATGCCTCAAATTTCTAGGATTTATCATCTCAGCAACAAGAATTAGCATAGCTCCCACAATAGAGAAGTTCTCTAGACCTACAATGCCCAAAAAACTTTAAAGATTATTGGGGTTAATAACATTTTCAACCAAATCTAGCATCAAATACACAACCTCTAAGAAAACTGCTGAAAAAAAGGCACCAACTATGTATGGACTAATCAATGTGAAAGGAGTTTCCAATGCCTAAAAAGGAAATGCAAACAACAACAAAGCTTAGCTATCTAGATTTCAACAAATAATTCAAGTTGCAAATAGACATGGCAAACAAAGGGTTAGGAGCACTCCTTTACAACAAACACACGATAATGGATGGCAACCAATATCCTATGTGAGTCATTCCCTAACAAAAGCGAAATAAAACTAGAGCACAACAAAGAAATAGCTACTAGCAATAGCATGGGCAATCAGTAAGTTACATCTATACCTTCATGAAAAAAAGTTCACAATTGAAACATACTACCAAGAGCTACTAGCAATAGTGTGGGTAGTCAATAAATTACATCCATACCTTCATGAAAAGAAAGTTCACAATCAAAACATACCACCAATTGTTAGTCCCAATGATGCAAAAAACCCATCCTCCTAGCAAGTTGTTACATTGGATACTTGCACTACAATAATACAACTTCATCATAAAACATACAAGAGGCCACACGAATGTGATAGATTGTTTATCAAGGAATCTAGAGATACAAAACACATGTGTATTGCATACCACTAGATCATGACACCTTAGCAAGATTGTAGCAGGAGAAAACACACATAAAGGACAGCATCACCAACGTCAATAAAAAAATCCAATCTACAAAAACAAGGAATTTCCAAATCAAAGAAAAACTACTCTACTTCCTACAACATGATCAACAGCCCAAATTCTCTGCCCCATATGAGAAAAGACATATCACAATATACAAAGGCATGCACAATATGCTAGGCTCTAAAAAACCCACCAGCTAATCATGGAAAATTGTAGCCCATTGCAGTCATTACACCATTTGAAATGGTACGATGGGATTTGATAGGCTCATTTCCAGAGACAATAGCATGAAACAAATACATCATGGTCTTGATGGACTACTTGACACGGTGATGTGAGACACAAGCCATACCCAATAATTTACCAAACACCATAGCAAATTTCATGTTGCAAAAAGTAATTTTGTAACATTCATGCCCAATAATCATCTTCAGGAGTGAAGCTATGCAGTTACTCTCCAAAAGCATGGGCATTAAAGTGGTATTCTCATCTCCATATCACTACAAACTAACGGCGTAACAAAAAGACTAAACTAAACAATTAAAAAAATGTTGGACACCTATGTAGATCCTCTACACCAAAGTTGAGATGAAATGCTTCCATTTGTCACACATGCATATCAAACTTTGCTGCAAACTTCAACAAGGATTAGCCCATTTAGATCCCTTTATGGAAGAGGTCTTGTTTTCCCTCCAGATATGGTCACAATAGGCCTACATCCACATCACTCAGACGCAGTAAGGTGATATACAACCCTCTCACAAAAACAACCAATGATCAAATATGCAATATACAAAAATCTACACCATGGTCAAGTCAGACAAAAGAGGAGCTATGATCAGCATCATCAACATAAGGGTTACAAGAAGGGGGAGTTGGTAAGTATTCATTACCCCAATTAAAAAATCAGGATTATCAGAATCATTTCTGAAAGGGAGCAACGGATCGAAGGTTGGACTCGAGAGCTATGGCAGGAGAACAAGAGCAAGAAAAGGAGAGACTAGAAATGGGGACTCCAACAGTCACAATGTGTGACTGGGCCTTCCTTTATTCAAACTGTCACTAAAATAATAAAGAATAAAGTGACGGTGACGGGCGTTCGCCACCTGCAGTGTGCGATGGCGGTGACTGTCAATGAGTAATACACGGGCGGCTAGGCAGAGACGCCTTTACCCCCAACAACCTCCCACTTAAAGGCGAATCTGCCCCAGTGAGGAGAAAAGAAAAAGAAAAAAGACAGTACAACATGTACACATGTACAACAGGATGAGGAAAGACGTCATCTCATTCCACGCCCATCAACCTCCTGAGGAAGACAAAGTACTCTATAGAGAGGCTTTTCGTGAGCAAATCTGCAGGATTCTGGTTAGTCGAGATCTTGACAAGATCAACAGACTTGTCCTCTCAATGACCCCATGTATGAAGTGATACCTCACCTCAATGTGTTTCTTCTTCGCATGGAAGACCGGATTCTTGGCTAACTGAATAGCACTCATAGAATCCGAATGGAGTGTAGGGATAGCATCAATACCAAGGTCAGCAACTAAACGACCCAACCAAACGGCCTCCTTGCAAGCCTCAGTGGTGGCTGCAACATACTCGGCCTCTGTAGTAGAAAAAGAGCCGTGCATTTCTGCACCCTGGACATCCAAGAAACAGCACCTCCAACATAGGTGAATACATATCCGGAAGTCGACTTCCTACTATCTGCATGTCCTGCATAATCAGAGTCAGTGTACCCCACGACTCCTGTATCCTGGCTGCCATAGCATATGTACATATCTGCAGTGCCCTTCAGGTACCTCATGATACCCTTCACGGCATCCCAATGCTTCTTGCCAGGTGTAGCCATATAACGTGCCACAACACCAACTGCAAAGGCAATATCTGGACGAGTGGCTATCATGGCATACATAAGACTGTCCATTGTGGATGCATATGGAATCTTGGCCATCTCGGCCCTCTACTCATCTATCTGCGGACAATTAGCCTGTGATACCTTCACATAAGAAGGCAATGGACAACCAATAGGCTTTGCGTCCTGCATGCGGAAGCACTCAAGGACTTTATGAATGTACTCCCTCTGTGACAAGTAGAGGAGTCCCTAATGAGCACTCAAGGACTTTATGAATGTACTCCCTCTGTGACAAGTAGAGGAGTCCCTAATGCGCCTGTCGCGTCTAATGTGCATATCAAGTATGTGAGCGGCCTGTCCTAGATCTTTCATCTCAAAGCTCTTCTTGAGCTGAGCCTTAAGAGCATCTAGCTCATCATGAGCTTTCCCAGCTATGAGCATATCATCCACATAGAGTACCAAAATCAATAAAAAACTATCACGAGCTTTCTTTGTGTAAAGACACAGATCCATAGCACTCCGGCTGTAGCCCTGTGATTGCATAAAGGCATCAAACTTATGATACCACTCCCTAGGTGCCTGTTTCAAGCCTGTTTCAAGCCATAAAGACTTTTCTTCAATTTACACACTAGGTGCTCCCTGCCAGGTTCTGCAAAGCCCTTAGGTTGCTCCATATAAATCTCATCATGTAAGTCCCCACGTAAGAAAGCCGTCTTGACATCCATCTGGTATAAATCCAAGTCAAGCTGAGCAACCAAAGCCAAGACTAAGCGCAGGGTGGTCATCTTAACCAGAGGAGAAAAGACCTCGTCAAAGTTCACACCATGCTCCTGTTTAAAACTCTTTGCCACCAATCTAGCCTTGTATGCCGGCTTGGGATGTCTAGGGGTACTTTTTAGCTTGTACACCCACTTGCATGGCAAATCCTTCTTGCCCATAGGCAAGGAAACCAAATCCCAAGTGTCATTATTATGCAGGGATTCTATCTCAGACTGCAGGGATTCTCCTAGGAGTGATTGTCACCCCTGCGCATAGCCTCATCATAGGTGAAAGGCTCTCCTGCATCTGTAACCAAGACATAATGCATCGAGGGCTGAAATCTATCAGGTGGACGTATGTCTCTAGTAGACCGTCTCACGGCAGGCTCTTCTGCCTACCTAGCTGCCTGTCCAACACCCTAACCATGAGCATCTGCTGTAGCTGTAGGCTGGCCAACTGCCTGTGCAGGAGCTCTCGACTCCTCTTGAAATATGACCTTGCGGATCTCAACAACTCTCTCAGGTTGCCTATGCATTTTGTCTTCATGGAAGACTACATCATGACTGCGGATGACTTTCCGCGCCTGTGGATCCCAGAGACAGTAACCCATCTCGCTTGCATCCCCATAACCAAGGAAAATGCATTTGACACTCTTGAGATCCAGCTTACTTCTCTTGTCCCTGGGCACATGGCAAAATGCCTCACATCCAAAGACACAGAGATGCACATAAGAGGGAGGTTTTCTAGTCCATACCTCCTCTGCAACCTGGAAATCCAAACCACTAGAGGGTGATCTGTTTATGACATGCACAGTTGTACTAACTGCCTCAGCCCAAAAGCTCTGTGGTAGGCCTGCATGGCTAAGCATACTGCGTACACACTCCTGGATGGCTCTATTCATCCGCTCAGCCAAACCATTCTGGGGGGGGGGGTGTAGGGGGCGGTCAACTGACGCTTAATACCCCTCTCATCACATAACTACTCAAAAGCACATGAGCATACTCACCCCCATTATCTGTCCTTAGGGTTTTTAGCCTATACCCAGACTGGTTCTCAACCAATGCAAGCCATCTTTGAAACACAGCCAAGACATCGGATTTCAGCTTAATGGGATAAGCCCAAACTTTCCATGAAAATCATCTATGAACGTAACAAAATACTTTGCACCACCCATAGACTGACAAGGCATGGGCCCACAGACATCCGAATGTGCCAATGCCAATGGCTCACTCATGCGTGGCCTACCAGACTTCTTATGCGTAGACCTAGTCTGCCTGCCATGAAGACAATGCTCACATGAATCAAAACATGCATAATTAAGGGGCAGTAAGTACTGCAAACCAGAAAGCATTTTCATTCCCTTCAAAGACATATGGCCCAAACGGGCATGCCAAAGAGATACATGTGGGATAGAGCCCACAGACAAAACATGATCAAGGGAAGAAGTTGATACAATCAAGGGGTAGAGATTGCCAGCCTTGGCACCTCTCGCAATCACAAGTCTACCATGAGTGATCTTCCATGCAGAGTCTCCAAAACATACATGATATCCTGCATCATCAAGCTGTCCAGCTGACATGAGACTGCGTGTCAAAGCAGGTACATGACATCCATCCTGCATAACAAAACTGCTGCCAGAAGGAAACTGCAGCCTAACATCACCAATGCCCACAATATCAAGAGAGCTGTCATCACCCAAGCGCACAGAACTCGAAACAGTACGGTATGAATCAAACCACTCTCGGCAAGGTGTCACATGAAAGGACGCACCTGAGTCCAAGAGCCAACACTGTGCATACATAGAGTGTATCTCTGTCATCTGTGAAGCACTAGAAAAAGCTGCTAAGATATAATCATCATCATCAACATTCTCAAGCTGCATAACATTGATCTCTTCAATTTTAACACTGGACTTTGCAGGCACTATGCTGCGATCAGAAGACTTATCCTGCACTTTGTTTTTTCCCTTATCTTTGCACCTTTCATTGCGCAATTCATGGCATTGTGGCCTAATATGGCCCTTTTTCCCACAATGATGACAAGTGACATCTGCATTCCGGCCACGGGATTTGCTACGTGACTTCCCACGGGACTTGGACCGAGATTTCTGAGAATCCTGTCCACGGCCACTACCACTGCCATGCTTTCCATATCCATTATTCCTGCCTCTAACTGTCATAGCATGAGACACACGAGAGGCATCCAAATTCTTACAATTAATCTCTTCCTGTGCAGAAGAGCACTCTCAACATCAGATAATTTCAAGGTAGCAGTAGAGGCACATAATGCAGTGCGGAATACATCCCATGACTCATTAAGAGTACCAAGCTAGAAAAGAGAAGTGACATCCTCTGTAAAAGTGATGTCCTGTGAAGTCAAGTTCTTGGGTATAGCATGGAACTAACTCAAGTGAGCAGACATAGTCACATTCTCCTTCATGCGCATATCCATAAGCTGCTTCAGCCAATACATCTGACTCGCTGGACTTTTCTTGTCATAGAGATTTTTTATATTTTCCCACAACTGCCATGCACTCTGTTCTTCCTCAAAGACATTATAGTGAACATGTTCTGTGAGAGACAATACAATAGTGGACTTGCATAACTCATCAAGCTCAAGCCATTCCTCATCTGGCATAGTTGCAGGCGGATGTCCGCTTAACCTCAAAGGTTTGATCTGCGATTTCTGCACCAATACCTGCCAAATCTGGCTCTTCCAATAAGAGTAATTCATACCATCAAGCTTAGTGATGTTGAAAATAGCATGATCAGTGGACGAACTCGCCATAATGCATGCTGGAAGACTGTAGACAGTTCAAAACTGCTTGCTGTTTACTGCAAAAAATAACCCAAAAATCACCAAAATAGAGGGAAAATGGTGAGGAAAGTGGAACCAAAGCTGCTACCTACCAAGTACTAGTGAAAGTACATCATCTCAGAGTGTTTCAGCATGAAAATCCATGTCAGTCCATACATATATGCTTGATGTAATAAATTTCAGATTTCAGTAAAAGAGAGCTAACAGTGCCAAAATCGGATCCCAAGGCAATCAGATACCGCCAAGACCAAAGTCTGCATCATGTGGGCATAGCATAAGCATATGACGGTCAATAAGCATGAATCCAACACCCAAGTATGTCATACAAACATCTGCTAGTGAGTAGGCAGACCCCCCAGGCAATGGGGCAAAGTGTTTCTGCCACTACCAAAACTTGACACAAGTAGGTGTCAGTTCACAAAGATACGTATCCAAAATTGAGACTTAGCTCATAAGCATACAGTGAACCAAGACATATGATGTATCATCCCAAAAGGTAAGAAGTCCCAAAGTCTCAAGTGTCTACTGCTCAATATCATGTAATGGCTCAGTGCATAAAAGTACCACCTGCTCAATGTCTGATAAGTATTCAAGAATGCTCCCACTAGCACAAAAGCCATATGTACGAGCTCAAGAGCTCAAGCCAAGGCAAGACACAGTGCCAATGATATAAGTCCAAGACAATACATCAATAGTACATCTCGAACATGTAGGCGATAGAGCATCTGTATGTAGCATCCATAAGCATGTAAGACATCAAGTACATCCCAAGATACAACTCTGGCAAGCCAATAAATAGCTCAAGTAAGCTCCGAGAATCCAAGGACAACAAGCCAAGACTGAGCTCCAGTAGCAATAGGCTCCAAACAATGAAACTAGCATGTAGTAATGGCATAGGCTAAGCATGTCAAGACCGGTCAGACATAAGCAACATGCATGCCATAAGTACATCCAAGACGGAGCATCCAAATGCTTTGCAAAGCGAGCTCAACCTCAACCAACAATCCCGAATCAAAACCAAGCTCTATGTCGAGCCCCAAGTGTCAATACATCACCATATATGTTCGAAACATAGCCCGAAAAGCATAGGCATAAGTATAAATGAGTAAAATGAATTTCAACAATAATATCAGCTCCAAATGGTTGCCAAACAATAGGCATACATTCCCCTAACATCCGGGCATCAAACGGGACCAACCGGGCATCAAATGATGATGCCAAACAAGCTGTAGCATCAAATGTCAGTGTAACACTGTCATAAACTTCTTGTGGACTATTATGATAGTCCCAAAATAGTATTAAATCAGTCCAAATGCTATGCCAACATATCAACCATCAAAACCAAGCATCAAAGCATGTTCATATGCCCGAAATGGAGCCTTTCCAAGTGCCAATGGAGGGGGAGAGCTACTGTTGTGATTGTTAAAGCTGAAGACACATATGGGAGGGCTGCGTGATTCTGCCAATTGTAAATGTTGGTCCTGGGGCTGCCAAAAATGGTGTCCAAGCTTCGGAGGGGTCCTGTTAAAGCCAAGGAAGGCCTTAAACAAGCTCCAGTAAGTCTTGTTCAAAGGCAAGTGAGAAATGAAGCAAGGGAGCTTCAATGGTGGCTGCCCCAATCTTGTTTACAGCCTGTGAGACCTGAGAACTGAAGTAAACCCTAAAGAAAAATGATCAAATACCTCTAATGTAATGCCCTGAAGGTGCCCAACAATGCCGGGAAGGTGCTCAGGAAGCCGAGGAGTGACGGGAACTCAAAGGAGTCGAATATGGCTGTCGGGAAGAAGGCCCAATGCAAATAGGGAGTCGATGGGATGCTGAGAATGCCACGAGCCAAGCTCAAGAGTCGGAAAGCAAAGCTCTGATACCAGTTGAAAGGGAGTGATGGATCGAAGGTTGGACTCGAGAGCTATGGCAGGAGAGCAAGAGCAAGAAAGGGAGAGACTAGAAATGGGAACTCCAACAGTCACAATGTGTGACCGGGCCTTCCTTTATTCAAACTGTCACTAAAAGAATAAAGAATAAAGTGATGGTGATGGGCGCCCGCCACCTGCAGTGTGCAGTGGCGGTGACTATCGGTGTAGTAATACACGGGCGGCTAGGCAGAGGCACCTTTACCCCTAACAATTTCAGCATAGATGGATCAGTCCTTATTAGATCATGGAGAAGATCAAGTAATATACATATAAAGCAAAAAATTTACATAAGGGAACAATCGCATATGCATTTGTTCAATGCATCAAACCTTACGTCTAGCCTTTCCTAGACTATTGTCAACTATATAATAGCTCAAAAGCAACAGTGAATGACATAACATGGATAACAACGAAGCAAGCTAGTATGCTGATTCCAGACATTTGTGCCACTAAAATAGGAGTAAGGATGCATAATTAATCAACAACAAACACAACATAAAAAAGATATATACTCCCCAACATCCCACAATGTGCAACCACAGACATACAATCCATCAATGGCCGACAAGCAAAAGAAGATGAGCTTTGGTAGAGGAAAGGGTCAAAAGGCCATTAATGATAGAGACCACAATGCAAAATACTCAGCAATTTCATAACTTTCCCTCCAAAAGAAATAAAAAGTGGGACACGATATATTCATGCATCCAATGACTAAATACAAACTGTAGTTCCAATCACAGAACCTTGTCCGCTTTTCGAGGGGAGATGTGATATGGATTCCAAGCTGGTGAAGAAGGACAGAGATGACATGGATGCCAAGTTGGTGATCCAAGGAGCCAACAAACTCCAACTAATTGTAACAATCAACCCCCACTCTCTTCTTAGGGAGAAAACAATGATTTGTAAGAGGAGAAAGAGTAATAAATAGTAGACTCCTTTTTGGTGGCGAGCATTGACCTCTCTCTCTCTCTCTCTCTCTCATATTTGCTGCATTCACAATATTATGATTTATTTTAATATATAATATATTATCATAAAAGTAAGTTTGAATAATATATTAGATTGAAAATAATATTTTCAATATGTTATATTATAATTTAAAGAAAACAATTGAATAACATTTAGAATGAACGATTTAAACAGTGTGAAGTTGATAAATTTATATCTAGATAATAAACTTTTTGTAAGCATGATATTTTGGTAAGACATTCATTGCAATATGTGCTTTTACATTCCAAATGTACAATTTATTTACAAATTAGTACTTAAATCCGATTATTAAGTCTATTTTAATAAATCGTATAAGAATATTAAGAACAAAAGCATTCTATCGTCTATGATGGAAAGTAGAATCAAAACGTTTAAGTACTATGTATCATTATTAAAAGCTATATGATATAATTTATTATGTACAATAAATTATGTATTATATTTACCTTTAATATAATATTGATTATTACATTAATGATACATACTTTACAATATGTATTCTCAAATTAACACATTCTATCATATAGTATTTTTATACATATCAATATACTATATTAATTGTATTATATTATTTACACATCATATATAGTATATAATATATTATTATATGCATATTATTAAGTTATAATTATTATATTTATAATGTGTATTGTAATATATAAATATTTTATTATGTAGTATATGTGATGTATTATTACATGCCAACAAACCAACAATAGATAGGAATCGAATAATCTCATAACAATCCAAACCCAACTCACATACCACTTTCATCGGTGAACAACTAGACCCTTGGGACCTTATTTTACATATCGGATTACTGTACGATACGGCAAATCATATAATACATATTACATTATTATTATTATTATTATTATATACATCATAGAATATGTATTACTAATGCATATTATATATGGTTTATATTACCTTATATTATTAACTTCTTGCTTGCAATAAAGTAAAGAAGCACTTGCTTGCTGTATTCTGCACTAGGCTACTCTCAACTTGAACCAAAAACCCCACCCACAAAGCAAAAATATGTTTCACATAGGTCATTGTTGTGGGCGAGAGAGAGAGAGAGAGAGAGAGAGAGAGAGAGAGAGAGAGAGAGAGAGAGAGAGAGAGAGAGAGAGAGAGAGAGAGAGAGAGAGAGAGAGAGAGAGAGAGAGAGAGAGTGTGTGTGTGTGTGTGTGTGTGTGTGTGTGTGTGTGTGTGCCACATCACATGAAGCATATCTTAGGATGTGAAGTGCCCTAATTGTTTCTTCTTCACATATAGATGGGGGGATTGAGTGAATAAGAGTAGGCAATTGAAAGAAAGAATAGATGAGAGATCAATTAAGTGTTAATGAATACGTATCACACATACATATTATATAATAAGCGTGATATAATAAAATTAAATACAAGCATGATATTACATTACACATATGGTTTCTCCTTATAACTTTGTGATTTAGAGTGTGAGTTATAACCAAGTTAGCCTACATGAGAGCTACAATGTGAAGTGCTCAACTAAAGAGCCCTCATCAACACAATTTAGTGGCCCATTAAGAGACTTTCCTAAGTGATGTTGCCTAGTACTCCTTGAATATCTTATTATTCACCTCCTCCTTCCAATCATACATAGATAACATTTGCAAATCGAGAAGGGCATATATATACATAACTGATTTGCAATAGTTTTGCAATGAGAACTTTTCTATAACTTTAACAAAGTATATCTCCATATGACTAGGAATAAAGACTGTTACATGCATCCATACAAGAGAACAAGGTTAGAGCCTAGACTTTAGATGTGTATTACAGGTGTTAAGGAATTTACCCAATGGTTATCCTCCTTGACCCATCTAGTTGTTTACATAGTTGGTGTCCATGTTGTGTAAACTGTTTGGTTAGAGATGTTGGATGGCTACTGATTTGAAGACATAGAATGCGGTGAGAGAGGTATATGCTTGGAGAGCAACGTGTGTTACAATGCTTTTTTAAGTGTAAGTTTCGACAATATGTCATTCCAAACTAGGTTGGTTCAAGGCATTGAAGGTGAGAGAAGGTAGGTGGCTTGTGATATGCACTACAAGATATAGACCTCATATCGACGTTCAAAGCAACAAAAATGTTCACTAAAAAAATTGCCCATGTTGTCGCTAAACATGTCGGTATTAACGATGCCATACAATCATCGCTATATGTATCGCAGATAGCGACGATTTGTGATGCAAACTACGATGTCAATAGCAACGTGTGCAGTAAATTTGTGATGCTAATAGCGACGATTACAGAGAAAAAAATTGTGGTAGGGCAGCTTGCTTGCTACATGTAGCATAATGTGCTGTATTTGGGCCATACAAAAGAGTTAAAGTAAAGTGTGCAATGGTCATCAAAATGAAGGCAAAGTGTACTTGAATACACAATACTAATATATAAAATAAATATAAGGTCACTCAATGAGCACTCATGGAATCATGGCAAGATACAAAGGATGATAATAACATAGTGCATAGAAAATGCCTACATAAATCACATGACCAAAAAATGACTTACTAGGCCACCGCGTGCATACAATCTATCTATCAATGCAGTGAGACCATGTCTCTCTGCATATCGAGTCTCTAAGTCGATGGGATCACGGTTTGTAATGGAGTGCTGCAAAGAAAACAAAATACAATTGTTAGAAACATGATTGTCAGTATAAGCAATATTGCAATAAAATAAGCGAGAAGAACAAAAGAAAAACTTACAAAGTCCTCCAAATAAGTCATGTGGCCGCCACTCCCAAGCTAATGGACCACTCCTGCCTCCAGTCGTACCTTTACTGCCTCGCGCTGTTGTCTCCAACGTCTTGGAGAATCTGTAGTCTCCACCCTAAGTCGGCACTAGTCATCTGCGTCTAGCCACTCGAGCTTTGAGGCCCCACTCTTAAGTGCCTTGCATGTGTTCGATCGTCTATGTGTGACATGAACGTACGCATGCACTCTATCATCCAACCTATGAAAAACCTATCTACTATGGTAGGTACCAAAAACTTCTCATGCAAGGATGCTACTATGTAATCCTTACTCTCCTCTAGTATGTTCTTCCAATGATCCAAGATGTTGTGCTGAAAAACTTGTTGGCACAACTCTCTCATACGAACCATCATTTTTCTCCTCTCATTATTCATGATGATGGTTCTTGTCCTACCATCTGCAAGGTATCCATACCCCTCTGCGGTATGTCTAAGATGTGTCCTCTCCCACATGTGACTACACTCTTGAGCATATCCAGGAGACCCCAGTACATCTGGTGCACCCAGGGGGTGGAATCTCTCGGAGTAGCACTCATAGGGATGCCACCTGCAGACAGCAGAGTAAAAGCTGGAGTGACTGGAGTAGACGTCCCCACATATGTGACAAATCCCACAAGTGACGCAACTCCAGCAGAACGACAAGATGGAGACATTGCGTCAATATCTCCACAACAACCACCTAAGCCACCCTCTCTTGAACCTGCGCAAGAGCGAGGGCTCACCACATCCATGTCTGTGTAGCATCCCCTAGAACCACTTCCTCCATCTAACCCAAGTCTATAACGTTGATCTCGTCTATTGGAAACCGAAGTATCAAAGCGTGTCAAAGTAGATCTAACAGAACGGCCTGATGTTGCTTGAGACAGCTTCTTATCTCTGAATCAAGCCATCTAGTTTGGAGACATATGTGTGAAGATCTCATGTAGCCCCTCGTCGCTCATCCCTCGACTCATTGTGTGGATCCAAATATCCACAAAGGTCACTTGCACAAACAAAAATTGATATTAGCATAATCAATATATAGATTCAAGCAAAGCACGGTAATATAACTCTTTAAAAAATGATATTACTTAAAATGCATATTTTAGAGTACCCTTATAAGCGATTTATCAACAAATTGAGTAGATGGATGCTCTAAGTATGATGTAGCCTATGGTCCCATGTCAATCTCTTGACACAACTCCTTATACACATGAAGGTCAATAGAAAGGTCACCACAAAAGGATGAGTTCGCCTCGTTCTCAAAGAATTCTTGGCCTCCTGTCTTTCCGTCATTGTTACCTGATTTTGCCTCCTCTACACGCTCCAAGCTTTGGGCGGCCTCCACCCCTTCCAATATCGACCCCTCTATTTGCATACTTTCCTCATCTATGCTGTGAACATTTCTTTCATCGTATACTCTCACACTTCGAGGAGCTAAAGATACAACATACCACCATTGAGGTTGTCGGGGGTTTGGATAGAAAATTACATGTTCAAAATCACATACAAGAGAGATCTGACATTTGTGACATATACCATGTTGTAATAAAATTAAAAAAATGAGTTCATGCATATGTTCACAATGGGCCAATAATACAAACGTATTGCGCAAATCCGTCCATCTTTTTTCGGAATCTATTTCAAGAAATTCAAATGGACCTCATCAAACAGTTGTCCCGACTCCTTCTAGTACCACTTTGAACCACTGCACATCGAATGGGATCATGGAGAAGCTACGGTAATCCACGGTGATAATACTTTGCAAGTTTCCAAAAATACTCCATCTCATCTATAATGTTGTTTGGATTTGTGGCTCGTTGTCGGCTCTCTTGCTCGAACTTTGTCATGATAATACAATCCGTTATGGAGTGCATTTTGTCAATATACTCCATGCGAAAATGTCGTCCGCGCGACCATGCTGCATTGTATATTTTGTAATGTACATTGAAAGGATCAATTAGTTGTCACATATAGAATCTAAATACGACAGCTTATAAAACATGTGGTCACCTTTGGACTACATCCCCTCAAGAATTCCCACTCCTCAATTGAGACCTCCGCCCCTTCGCGAGAGGCTATGATCAAAGCTCCATGCAACCATCGCATTGACATAAACCATGGTATCTCCTCCATCGCATCGACATCCTCTCGAGAATTCCCACTCCTCAGTTGAGACCTCCGCCCCTTCGCGAGAGGCTATGATCAAAGCTCCATGCAACCATCGCATTGACATAAACCACGATATCTCCTCCATGCCTCAAGATATCGAACCAGTCGATGGTGCATACTGTGTCAAAATTCAGATCGCGCTTCTTCCCGATCTTTCCTGGCTTGCTTGTACCTAGCGAGCCACATCTCCATGGAGGAATGATGCAGTATACAAAAATAATTCACTTTCTCCTCCATTGCAGCATCCATTTTTTTTCTACCCCATTTCCAACCACCATATCTCCGGTCAGTCTAGCATCATTCTTCAAATACCATAGCATACTATTGTCTGAATCCACCATTGGTAGCCACTGTAAAATATACACTAATGTCTCAAACACCAACCAACCTTCAGTCATGCTACCTTCTGGTCGAGCTCGTTGTCACATAAAGCCTTTCACGATTTTAATGAAGTACTCCAAGAAGAACATCCATCGCATATGGACATGTCTCGCAATCTCCACTTCATCTACAAGATGCACTAGGAGGTGGGTTTGTATCGTGAGCATGTTGGTGGGAAGGTACTTCTCAAAGAGACAGACCATCTCCACTGCTCTCCACCTTGCGAATTCAATAGAGGATGTCTTGATCTCCTTCTGTGAGATCCATTGCACTAGATTTGACAACCTGTAAATCGCGCCGCATATTTCTAGAGTAAGGTATCCTGCGATCGTGATCGGTAGTACAAACTATCACAAATGAAGAAGCATTACGGACAACGACTAAACTCCAAATAGCAAAATACGCATGTCACTTACAATCCATTCATAGTACAAACCTAACATATATTATGCCAATCATGAGATTTTAGCCTTGTTAATTGGTCGTCTTTAGAAAATGCGGATGTAAGAGAACGCATCATACTGTCGAAGTGTAGATAGATATGATAATTTCATTCACAAAGCGCTCTTCTTTAGTGGACAAAACCCAAGGAGCATGAGGTAGTTGCAAGCAACCATCAGCACACTTGAGTGTAGCCAAAGTGCCTTCATCTTGCCTACCTCCTTCAAATCCATTCATGCCCTTGCAGTGTCTTTCTTTCCTATGATGTGGTCCCATAGTAAGCTGTCCATATTTTTGAAAATATGCATGGGATCCAATAAGTGGTTGATTTGTAGGTGGGTCCAATACGGCAACTCGTAGAAAACTAAGAACCGTCGCATTCTGTTTGGATGCAACCCTATGTGGACTATTTTTAGCTCATACCAGCTTTGGGCATTCATTCGTGTTAGAGGTCGTCTAAGAAAACCTTCCCTCAGTTCATGACCCTCCGATAAGAAAGTGGAGTATCCTTGATATACCATCTTCTTCATGGTTCGTGACATTCGAGAGTTTAACTGTGACCCACACAATGGACATGCATGATAACATAAGATAACTAGACCTGTCCTAACATCTCTATCCTATGAATACAAACTTGAATGAGCTATGATAGATATTACCAATGAGAACAGAAGCCTACTTACCTGAGCACTCCCTAAATCCCAGAAAGTCATGCACGGTCCACATGAGAATGGCTCGTATATTGGCAGACCGTCGACCATCGCGCTTGCTCATATCTTCCACGGCGACCCCCTCCTCCCACAAAACCTTAAGCTCGTCGACGAATGAACAGAGATAGACGTTCATATTCTTGACTTTGTAGCAGCCAGGAATGAGCAAGCTAAGGATCATGTGTCATTTCTTCGTAGAAAAGCCATGGTGGGATGTTGTAGTTAACAAGGACTACAAGTCACACACTGTAAGAAGTTGAGCGGAGATCGAATGGGTTCTCGCCATCCATAGCAAGATCAAGCCGAAGATTCCTTAGCTCTCATGCAAAGCTTGGAAAGGTAAAGTCAATGTGGCTCCATGTGTGTGAATTCGTTGGACTCCATATGTGGATCTATTCTGTGCATACCACGTTGTCAAGCTTACCATTCCTAACATACGAAACATGTGATGTATACGGGGGATAAGCAGAAAGTGTTTAAGAACTTTCTGAGGGATGGTTTGCCCTTGTAAGTCCTGTTGATACCTATGAGCACCACACTTTGGACATGTCTCCATAGTCTTGTATTCTCCTCGAAACATCACGCAATCGTTGACACATACATGGATACTGTTGTAGTCCATGCCAAGCTTTCGTGAAACATATTGCGCATCATCACGAGACTCAGGCATGGTATTTGCAAGTAGTAATATATTATACTTTAGCAACCTGAAAAGAAATCATAAAACACCTTGAAAAAGCATAATTATTTTTTATAATGGTGCCGAAAAGAAATCAACAAAGCATACGTAGAAGGTACCTAAACAACTCGTCACACTCACATCGCTCCACCCATATTTTGCTTGCATACTTAGGAGTGCAAGCAGCATCTTCAGGTGAGATACTCAGCACCCATCCTATAGTGGTATGGATGCTTCCTCTCTAAGCAGATCAGATGTCTTGGTATCCATGGGCATCAGTGCATCGATCATTGCCTCCATCTCAGGCTTCAAGATTGTAGGAAAGTCTGAACGGCTACCTGTCTTCTCTGGTATTGATGGTATAGACTAGGTAGTGCTTTCCAAGTGGTGGACTGGCTTAGGCACTCCATCCATCGCACACCCACGAACTCTTCTAACTAGCCGCAATAGGTGCACTCCTCCTTGGGATGAGACGTTATTTCCCTGTTATAAATTTTATGACCATATCCAATGTTTTTATATATGATATTCAATTAGTCTGCGAATACAATGCATGATTAATATACACATTTCTTATCGTTTGCTCAAAGTCTTGCTCAAATTCCGAGATTGCTTGATCAATGATCTCTTATTGAAACTCGCCGAAGCGTTGTATATGGTCTATAGACAATCGACTTTTTTGTCTAATTGCCAGCTTGCATTGAGAGCAAGGACACGGGACATGCTGATTAAGATACGCCTTGTGATCTTGAACATCATGGCGGTCTACGTTATGACAAACAATTTGTTTTTGTTATCATTCTCTATTGCTTTCTTAAATTGTTTGAGAAGAGATTTCTTCTCTTGTTTATGTTCTCTCCCCTTTCTCTTTCATGTTTTCGTTGTCTTTCATGTTTATTCTCTCTTACTCGTTCTCTCTTTCGCTTCCTTTCTTCTTCTCCCTCTCTTTTATCTATATATATATATATATATATATATATATATATATATCTTTGTTGCATTTTTTCCTTTGTGTGTGACTTGATATATGCATAGCGTAGGAGGAGGTTGTGCAAAGCATGTCAAGAAAACTATCCATTCACCTCCAAGTCCAATCTCTCTTTCACTTTACTAGGTTTGGAGACACAAACCTTCCGCACCTTCCCGCAAACACACCCAAGGTGCACCTCTAATAAAACCTCTCTCTCTCTCTCTCTCTCTCCCCTACTACTACTACTACTACTACTACTACTACAAACAAGAAAAGAAGAAATTAAAGAACAAGAACAAACCATATCTTTGTTTTTCTCTGCCTCCTCTTGTTTTCTCATTCATTCTCCTCTCTCCCTCCCTCCCTCTCTCTCTCTCTATTTCTCTCTTTCTTTGTTATGTCTCATGTTTATTCCCTCTCTCTCTCTCTCTCTCTCTCTCTCTCTCTCTCTCTCTCTCTCTCTCTCTCTCTCTCTCTCTCTCTCTCTCTCTCTCTCTCTCTCTCTCTCTCTCTCTCGTTCTTTCTTGATTTTTCTTTATTATTCTCCATCTCTCATTTCCTCTCTTTCTTTCTCAATGCACCTTATTCTTAACAACAAACAAAAGAAAATGAGAAATAACAAGAATAAACCAAGAGGGAGCAATGCACTCATTGCAAAGGCCCAAGGATGGATTAATCTTTGTCTCCTCTTCGCGACGATGGCTCCTCTTCGCCCTTTGTGTACTTCCTCCTCTTCTTCGCAAATGACGGAAGGGGCAGTGAGAAGCTCTCCTTCTCTCTCACTCTCTCTTTCTCTCCCTCTCCCTTCTAAATACACGATGTAGTTCGCTCTCTCTTTCGCTTGTCACAAAATAATGCCGCGCTCAGGTTTCAACCCTTTTTTTTTGTCTAAGTACTGTTGCTATGCCGCTAATTTTCGTTGGAATTGCCCTCGCTATTCCCCTATATCCTTGTAGTGATGGGGATTATTAATACTTTTTAGAGGTGTCGTAGGTTGAGAACAATTGGGGTGGTGGTAGAATGATGACTATAATTAGAGTGGTATCAGAACGAGCCAAGATATAAACATGCCTTGTGAGAGTAATGGTGAATTTATCTGCCCTTGCAAGCGAATGTCTACTTAGGGGGTTACAATCTATATACTAATGTCCAAATAAGCTTGTGTACTCCACACACACTCACACACACACACACACACACATAACATGTATACTCATTAAGTTTACCATGCCATTACTTATATAGTTATAGTTGTACAAGTATTCATATTTTCATTCATAACTATATGTACGCTAATGTTACATATTTACTACTATAGATGCAGTATACATTCATAAGTTTATGTATCACGTACATTTACCCATCTCTATATATAAGATGATTATTGCATAGCTATTACATGTGGTAGATATCCTACCTACTTGTATACATGCAGAGTTTTTATCTTACATATCACCTTGTAATGCCCTTCCCCCATGGATATAGAATGTACATATTTTTACGTTCGAGGACATTAGAATATTGCATGCTTGCATAAGTCATAAGGGGTTGTTACCTGCATGAGTGAGAGATCATTGGTTAGTTCGATAAGATTATGAATATTAAGAGTTACTAAGATACGATACAGGCTGAAGATAAATTTCAGTATGGGTCCCGCTTTTATGGGGACGTGCCGGTAACTCCCGGTTGCTTGCCGGTCTCTCAACCTTTTTGTTTTTTAAAAATTAAGTTGAAACGAGATAGTAGTCCTTCATCAATGTGATTCGCGGGCGCGTGGTTTCAAGCAGCACTGTGTGGAATGGGGGTTACAGAAGATAATCCTCCAAGCGAGACCAATGCCCCTTTTAGGGGGCTTTTAATTTGTGGGCCCCACAGGCACCCAATGACCGGGTAAACCTGTGAAAGACCATGCGGCCCTTGCTGATATATATCCACAGCCTACGATACATGCTTACGTACTGCGACTACCAAGGTGACGATGTTATGTCGGTTGGCGAATTGGTGTATGTACGTGTGAGGCATCCCTTGTGGAGTGGCCGGGGCACGCACGCGTGGCTTGGTGAGTGGGACGGGAGTCGGCCATATGGCACCGAGAGGAGGGGGTGGCTATAGCACTCTGGCGTAGCTGTATCGGTCGATTGATAGTCGTGTCGACGGCTGCGACTGTAGAGTACCATTCTTGGAACGAGACGTGGAGAGAAGACGTGCATGCATGTTGCTAGTGATCGGGACAGGCGACCGCGTACTAGATAGGGGGCATTGACTATTTGTATGCAATAGAGAGGATGGGAGCTATCTACATGGTTGCTACTAGGCTGTGGTGTGGCCACCAGGAAGAGCTCATCTATTAGGCTTGTGATGGCGAATGGGTGAAAGCCAAGGGGCAAGCTCTCCAACCTAGCCTAGTGCTAAAAGTCGCGGGTATGGGTTCATAATAGAAAGGTGCCAGAGAGAGAAGCCTTCCATGCACCAATTTGCCTTGTTCAAGTTCCAAAGGTCTTAGGCTTTTAATAGAACTAGGTGTTACAATTTGACTACAATGCATTCTAAGTTGTCCCCCCCTTTTTCACATTGTTGGGGTGCTTATTATGTGCTAGTCCGTTGCGTATGGTTCCATGGGTGACTAATCTCATGCTTTATTGCTCTTGTGATCCTTTGGCACCCATGCGACTACTAAAGCAAACTCATGAAACATCTCTCGCTTTTGAGGCATGTGAGGATATACATGTAAAAAGATAGTGTCCCTTTGTTACCCACATGTATACACAAATGATTGGTTAACATGCATCATAGAAAAATCATTATTAAATGATACACTTTCCCTAAATTTGAGGTGAAAAAATAAAAAAACATATTCTATGAGTATAGGTTGTAACTATTCAGCACATAATTAGAATGTTTGATGTATCTATGTGTTGAATGAGTATTCAAGTCAAAAAGAACTTGATCATATAAGAAATAGAAAATCGATACCATGACTACGGGTCTATTAAGCATACTCTTGTAAATATTGAGAATACAAGAAGTATGAACATTTCATTGTTCATTATGCTAGAAATATGCACCTTATTCTCATTCCATTTATGAGGCGTATCCACTAGGTTGTACTAGGGTTACAAAATATACCCTATCTTACATATAGAATCATGATTACTATCACTAAAGTAAATGTAAGTGCTCATATCCCAACTTACAAGTTGTTGATCTATGGACACCTTCATTGCACAAAGCTTTTCTTTTGACATGACCTTGAATTTATTCATGAGCACTAACTAAGCAAAGTATATATGACCAAACAATAGTTGGAAATTAAGTGCGATATGGATGAAAAGGGAGAGTGGGTTCTTATCCTCCTTAGATTATTTCTTATTATATATAGAGAGAGACCTATACATATAAAAATGTAACACAAGTTGATAAGTGTCGAGGGGATGCTAAATGGTTAACTCCTATCCCATAGATTTGGCCAAATGGTCCATAGTTAGAACCTTATTAGATTTACATTGTGTTTTATAAAACAAATTCTCTAAAGCAAGTAATTACTTGAGGAGGGGGGATATGATCATGAATGTATATATTTAAGGAGACCCAAGGAATCACTACAAGGATACGGAGGCATAGCGACGGCGCTTTCTGATGCAAAATAGTGGCATCGTTATTTGCGTCACAAATGCGACGCAAATAGTGACGGTGTTCAGACAAAAAAACGCGGGCCAAAACCCGAGCGCATTATTTTGCGCGAACGAATGAAAGAGAGAGCGAACTCCATCTTGCATTTGAGAGGGAGAGGGAGAGAAAGAGAGAAAGAGGGAGAAGGAAAGCTTCTCACCATTGATGTCGCCTGCGAAGAAGAGGAGGAAGTGTACGGAGGGCGAAGAGGAGCCGCTGAATCCATCCTCGGGTCTTTACGTTGAGTGCATTGTTCCTTCTTGCTTTGTTTTTGTTTTTCCTCTTTTTCTTTTACTTGTTTTTGTTAAAAATCATGTGTATTGAGAGAGGGAGAGGAAATGAGAGAGGGAGAGGAAGAGAAAAAAGGAAAGAATGAGAGAGAGAGAGAGAGAGAGAGAGAGAGAGAGAGAGAGAGAGAGGGGGGGGGAGAAAACATTAATCATAGTAGGGAAAAAGAGAAAGAGAGGGAGAGGGAGGGAGAGGTTGTTGTTATTGTTGTTGTTGTTTTATTTCTTGTTTTCTTTTTTTCTTGTTTGTTGTGGTAGTGGTAGTGGTAGTTGTTGTTTAATTTCTTATTTTCTTGTTTGTTATTGTTGTTGTGGTAGTCATAGTAGTAGTAGTGGTAGTGGTAATGATAGTAATAGTAGTTGCTGTTTAAATTCTTCTCTTCTTGTTTGTTGTTGTTGTGGTAGTCGTAGTCGTGATTGTAGTAGTAGTACTAGTAGTGGTAATAGTAGTTTTTTTATTTATTGTTATTGTAGTAGTAATAGTAGCAGTAGTTGTTTTTTTTTCCTCTTCTTCTTTTCTTATTTATTGTAGTGGTAGTGGTTTGTTGTTGTGGTAGTTGTAGTCGTCATAGTTGTGGTTGTAGTAGTAGTGGTGGTGGTGGTGGTTTTCTTGTTTGTTGTTATTGTTGTTGTTGTAGTTTTTCTTCTTTTCTTTTTTATTGTTGTTTAGTTTTCTTGTTTGTTGTTGTTGTAGTAGTAGTGGTAATAGTAGTAGTTTTTTCTTCTATTCTTATTTATTGTAGTGGTAGTGATAGTGGTAGTAGTAGAGAGAGAGTTGTTGTTGTGGTCGTAGTTGTTGTAGTCGTGATTGTAGTAGTAGTACTATTAGTTTTCTTGTTTGTAGTAGTGGTAGTTTTTTTTTTTCTTTTCTTGTTTATTATTATTTAGTTTTCTTGTTTGTTGTTGTTGTAGTAGTAGTAGTAGTCTTTTGTTCTTTTCTTGTTTGTTGTTATTGTAGTAGTAGTAGTTGTTGTTATTGTTGTTGTTTTTTCTTCTTTTCTTGTTTATTGTAGTGGTAGTGGTAGTGGTTTGTTGTTGTGGTAGTCGTAGTCGTAGTCATGGTAGTAGTAGTAGTAGTGGTTTTCTTGTTTGTTGTTGTTGTAGTAGTAGTTGTAGTTTTTTTTGCTTTTTTATTTATTGTTGTTTAGTTTTCTTGTTTGTTATTGTTGTTGTATTATTAGCAGTAGTAATAGTTTTTTCTTCTTTTCTTGTTTGTAATAGTAGTAGTAGTAGTTGTTGTTGTTTTTTCTTCTTTTCTTGTTTATTGTAGTGGTAGTGGTAGAGAGAGAGAGAGAGAGAGAGAGAGATTTTTTTAAAGAAAATGAGAGGGGGAGAGGAAGAGAAAAAGAAAGAAGGAACAAGAGAGAGGGAATAAACATACAACATAATAAGAAAGAGAAAAAGAGAGAGAGATGGAAGGAGAGAAGAGAATGAATGGATAAAAAACAAAGAGAGAGTGGTGGCAAGGTCCGTTGAGGTCCGGTGCAATACCACAAGATGTGGGAAACACTCCAACATACGTTAATTTGTGGGTGGGTGGACACTTTACATGCGTTAATTTTATTGAGTTACAAGAGAAGAAATCCCTTCTCAAACAATTTAAGAAAGAAAAAAAGAATGATAACAAAAACAAATTGTTTGTCATAATGTAGACAAAATGGAAAACGATGAAGGTCGTGATGTTAAAAATCGCAAGGCATATCTTAATCAACATGTTCCATGTCCTTGCTCTCAATGTAAGCTAGCAATTAGACAAAAACATCGATTGTCTATAGAACATGTACGATACTTCGGCAAGTTTCAATCTGAGATCATTGATCAGGCAATCTCAAATTTTGAGTAGATGGTAAGAAAAGTGTATATCAATCATGCATTGTATTCGCAAGCTAATTGAATACCAGATACAAAAACATTAGGTGTGGCTGGCAAATTTTCTATCCAGGGAGGTGACATCTCGTCCGAAGAAAGAGTGCACCCTTTGCGACCAGTTAGAAGGATTCCTGGGTGTGCGATGGATGGAGTGCCTGAGCCAATCCACCACTTGGAAGATACTACCCAATCTATACCGTCAATACCAGAGGAGACATGCATCCTTCCAGACTTATCTACAATCTTGGAGCCTGAGATGGAGGTAATGATCCATGCATTGATACCCATGGATGTCAAGACTTTTGATCCGCTTAGAGAGGAAGCATCCATACTATTATATGATGGGTGCCAAGTATCTCGCCTGAAGACACTGCTTGCACTCTTAAGTGTGCAAGCAAAATACGAATGGAGCAATGCCAATGTGACCGAGTTGTTCAGGTACCTTGTACGTACACTTCGTTGATTTCTTTTCGACACTATCATTAAAAACATTTGTGCTTTTTCAAGGTATTTTATAATTTTTTTAAAAGGTTACTGAAGTATCATATATTATTACTTGCAAATACCATGCCTGAGTCTCGTGATGATGCACGACATGCTTTACGAAAGCTTGGCATGGACTACAACATCCATGCATGTATCAATGATTGCATACTGTTTCGAGGAGAATACGAGACTATGGAGACATGTCCAACATGTGGTGCTCACAGGTATCGACAGGATTTGCAAGGCAAACCATCCCTCAAAAAGTCTTTAGACACTTTTTGCTTATCCTCCGCATAAACCACATGTTTCGTACGTCTGACATGGTGAGCTTGACAATGTGGCATGCGCAGGAAATTGGTATATCAAGGACACACCGCTTTCTTACCAGAGGGTCATGAACTGAGGGAAGATTTTCTTGGACGACCTCCAGCACATATGAATACCCAAAGCTGGTACGAGCTGAAAATGGTCCACACGGAGTCACATCCAAACGGAATGCGACGGTTCTCTGTTTTCTACAAGTTGCCATATTGGACCCACTTACAGATCAACCACTTGTTGGATCCCATGCATATTTTCAAGAACGTGGGCAGCTTGCTATGGGACCACATCACAAGAAAGAGAGACACTGTAGGGGGACGAATGGATTTGAAGGAGGTAGGCAAGATGGAGGCGCTTTGGCCACAGTCGAGTGCTGATGGTCGCTTGCAACTACCTCGCACTCCTTGGGTTTTTTATCCACTAAAGAAGAGTGCATTGTGAAGCAAATAGTCAAGTTTATCTGCATTCTGATGGGTATGATGCGTTCTCTCAGGTCTGCATTTTCTAAAGACGATCAATTATAAGGGCTAAAATCCCATGATTGGTATAAGATATGTTAGGTTTGTACTATGAATGGATTGTAAGTGGCCTGCATATTTTGCTATTTGGAGTGTAGTCATTGTTCATAATGCTTTCTCGTTTGTGGCAGTTTGTACTACGATCGCAATCCTAGAATGCCTTACTCCAGAAATATATGGGGTGATTTATAGATTGTCGACTTTAGTGCAATGGATCTCATATAAGGAGATTAAGACGTCCTCTATTGAATCCGCGAGGCAGGGAGCAGTGGAGATGGTTTGTCTCTTTGAGAAATACCTACCTACCAGCATGCTCACGATACAAATCCACCTTATTGTGCATCTTGTAGATGAAGTGGAGATTGCTGGACCTGTCCATACGCGATGGATGTTCTTCTTGGAGCACTTCATGAAAACCCTGAAAGGCTTTGTGCGACAACGAGCTCGACTAGAAGGTAGCATGGCTGAAGGTTGGTTGGTGTCTTAGGCGTTAGTACATATTTTACAATGGCTACCAACGGTGGATTCAGACAACAATATGCTATGGTCGCTGAAGGACAATGATAGACTGACCAGAGATGTGGTGGTTGGAAATGGGGTAGAAAAAAGAATGAATACTGCAATGGAGGAGAAAATGAATCATTTTTATATGTTGCACCATGCCTCTATGGAGACGTGGCTTGCTAGGTACCAACAAGCTAGGAAAGATCGTGAGGAAGCACAATCTGAATTTTGACGTAGTACGCGCCATCGACCGATTCGATATCCTGAGGGCATGGAGGAGATGCCGCGGTTTATGTCAACGCGATGGTTGCATGCAACTTTGACCGCAAGCAGCGTCTTGCGAAGGGGCGGAGGTCTCAACCGAGAAGTGGGAATTCTCAAGGGGATGTAGTCCAAAGGTGATGATATGTTTAGGGTTTATCGTATCTACATTTTATATGTGACAACTAATTGAGTGTTTCAATGTACAGTACAAAATATATGGTGCAACGTGGTTGCGCAGACGGCATTTTTGCGTGGAGTATATTGACAAAATGTGCTCCACAACAGATTGTGGTATCATGGCAAGGTTCGAGCAAGAGAGCCGATGACGAGCAACGGATCCAAATACAATTATATATGAGATGGAGTATTTTGGAAACTTGCAAAGTATTGTCACGGTGGATTACCGTAGCCTCTCCATGATCCTATTCAATGTGCAGTGGTTCAAAGTGGTACTTGAAGGAGCTGAAGCAATAGTTCGACGAGGTCCATCTGGATTTCTCGAAATAGATTCCAAAAAAAAATGGACGGATTTGTGTGACATGTTTGGGTTGCCGGTCCATTGTGAACATGTGCATGAATTTATGTGTTTTTTAATTGTATTATGGCATGGTACATATCACAATAGTTAAATCTCTCTTGTACGTGATTGTGAACATGTAATTTTCTATCCAAACCCTCGACAACCTCGATGGTGGTATGTTATACATTCAACTCCCCGAAGTGCGAGAGTATCTGATCAAAGCGATGTTCCGAGCATAGATGAGGATAATATGCAAATAGAGGAATCGATACTGCAAGGGGTGGAGGCCACCGAAAGCTTGGAGAATGTAGAGGAGTTAGCATTGGGTAACAATAATGGAAATACAGGAGTCCAAGTATTCTTTGAGAACGAGGTGGACTCATCCTTTTGTGGTGACATGTCTATCGACCTTCTAGTGTATGCGGAGTTGTGTCAGGAGATTGACATGGGACCATAGGGTACTTCATACTTGGAGCATCCACCTACTTAATTCGTTGACGAATTGCTTAAAAGGGTACATAAGATATGTATTTTAAGTAAGATTATGTTTTAAAGATTTATATTATCGTGCTTTGTATGATTTATATTGATTATACTAACATTATTTTTTGTATATGTAGGTGACCTTTGTGGATATTTAGATCATCAAGATGAGTCAAGGGATTAACGACGAGGAGTTATAGGAGATCTTCACGCGTATATCTCCAGATCAGATGACGAGATTCAGAGATATGTTGGACCAGGAGCTGTCTCGAACACTGCATGCCACTCTATTAGATCTACTTCGGCGCACTCTGATGCTTTAGTTTCTAGCAAATGAGGTCGACGCTCCAAACTTAGGCCAGACGGAGGGAGTAGTTTAGGGGGATGTTGTAGAGATGTGGATGTAGTGAGCCCGCGGTCGACTTGGGATATAGGTGCTACTCCTCGCTCTCGTGGTGGTTCGAGAGAGTGTGGCTCAAGTGGTTGCTGTGGGGGTATGAACGCAATGTCTCCATCTTGTCGTTCTGCTAGAGTTGCATCACCTCCGGGATTTGTCACACCTATGGGGTCGTCTACTCCACTCACTCCAGCTTTTGCTCAGTCGTCCGCAAGTGGCACCCCTATGGGTGCTACTCCAATAGATACTACCTCGGTAGATACACCAGATGTACAGGGGTCTCTTGGATATGCCTAGGGAGGAGCGTGGTCATAGGTGGGAGAGGACCCATCTTAGGCATACCCCGGAGGGGTATGCCTACCTTGTAGATGATAGGTCTGGAGCCATCATCAAGAATGATGAGGGGAGGAGGGTGATGGCTCATATGAGAGAGTTGTGCCAACAAGTTTTTCGGCACAACGTCTTGGATCATTAAAAGAACATACCGGAGGGGAACAAGGGCTACATAATAGTATCCTTGTATGAGGAGTTTTCGGTACCAGTCGCAGCAGATATGTTTTCTACGAGTTGGATGATGAAGTGCATGCATGCATATATGTCACACAAACAATCAGACGCATGCAAGGCACTCAAGAGTGGGGCTTCAAAGTCCGAGTGGCTAGACGCAAACGACTAGCGCTGACTCAGGGAGGAGGCTACAGATTCTCCAAGACGCTGGAGACAGTAGCGCGAGGCAGTGAGGGCATGACTAGAGGCCGGAGTGATCCATCATCTAGGGAGTGGCAGCCACAGGACATATTTGGAGGACTTTGTAAGTTTTTCTTTTGTTTTACTTGCTTATGTTTTTACAATATCATTTGTACTAACAATCATGTTTCTAACAGTTGTAATTTGTTTTCTTTGCAACACTCCTTTACAAATCGCAATCCCACCAGCCTTAAGACTCGATATGCAGAGAGGCACGGTCTCACTGCATTGATCGACCGATTGTATGGACGCGGCGGTCCTGTAAGTCACTCATCTTTCTTGTCCATAGTTACTATGTTTAATTAGAATGCATCATTGTATGGTGGACTGATGTGTAGTTGTTTCTTTTTTTGCAGAGTCCGTTCAATGCTTCTTTGCGACGGGACGAGGTTTCGGATGGCGAGGATCTATAGCTCGCCCTTGGATCCCTGGAGCTCACATACCCTTCTTTTTTGGTCACATGATCTATGTAGACATTTTCTATGTAGTAGTAGTATCTTGCCATAATTGGACTGGTCGCTTTCATTATGCGATCACGTATTTATTTCATGTATCAGTGTTATGATTTAAGTACACTTTGCCTTTATTTACATGAGCATTGTACACATTACTGAAACTATTTTGTATGGCCCAAATAAAGCACATAGTGCTATGTCTGCCCTGCCACAAAAATTTTTTCCCCTATTATTAAGACAACATGGTTAGGTATATTCGTTTCTTTGTTTCATAGGCCATTCTACATATCTAGAGACAAAGATACATCTACACCTCGGGGGGGGGGGTATGTGTGTGAAAGGTACTTGTATTTATTACCAAAAATTACTTTCAAAAGTACAACATGATCACGAGTACAAATATACAACATGACCAAAAGTCCAAAGAAACTAGATAGGTTGTAGAGGAGCCAAATATGGAGAATATTTGCTAGCTCAAACATATCAAGATGCTAATGAAGGTCTCTCAAGTGGTTTATATAGCTTTGCACTCCCAAATAATAAATAAATGAATGCATTCCTCATAGTCCATATGTGCCAACAATATTAGAAGCATAAAAGTGAAAGAGCATTTCATATCCAACTACATAGAATCCACAAACTTGGGATTTCCAAAGATCCAGTTCTTTGGAAGCATCAATGGCCCTACTACTCGTGACCAAATGGCTGACAAGAGAAACCAATCTTTCCTCACCACTAGATAAGAAAGGAAGCAATAGTGAAGGGTTTCCACACGTCTCACAAAAGAAACAACAACCATTAGAAATATGACATTTGGAGAGTGTAAAGGCAATAGGAAGAGTGTAGAGACGGCAAGCTCAATATGTGCGAACATTGATGATGGATTGCTTGGTTAGATGGATCTACATGTTTACATTAGCACATTGGTGGTCAGTATGACTCTTACATGGCCACTAACTTATCACTTATTATATTTGTTTTGTTACACATATCTACAGCTAGTGTAGTTACTTATTATATTTGTTCTACTACACCTATCTAAGCTAGCATAGTTACTTATTATATTTGTTTTATTACACCTATCCTACAGCTAGCATAGTTATAGTGCTAGTCAATTAGTATAGTCCATCATCCACTATTTGACTTACTAGGCTACTTTTTTTAAATTGTATCTTATCTATACTTCATATACATTGAAAATGTGTGAAAGAAGAATGAAAAATCAACAAGAAAATGTATTGGCCTCCATCTCTCTTTGTGCGATATTGAATTAGCTTCTTCTTATGTGTATTATGTTTGTTTGGCCCAATAGCTTCAGTAAGTCCTCCCACCATGTAATTCGTGACATGGTATCAAAGCTGCACCATTGATAGAGGCCGGTTTTGAAGGCTAAAGCGGAGGAGAAGAAGTTAGGATTCAAGCAAGCAAGCAACTGGTAAGAAGCTCTCCCATTCTCCTACTCTTTCTCTTGGATAGTGCCTATGGGGGCACCGAAAGCAAGGCAAAGTAAAAATCTCACATTGTTGTGAGATTTGCTATGCAAGTAGAGCACTATATATTCTATACATAAGCCCTATAAGACTTTTTGTTGTTTTTTTGGCCTTTTAAGGCCATTCGGGCCACATTTTAGACCTAGAAGGTTAAAGACATTTTGGTTGTGCCAACCGAAAGTGGTGCACAAGTTACAAATTTTGAATCTATCAATTCAAAAGTATTTTCCAAGAAGAAAATACAAGTTTTATCTACAAACAGGTTGCAGATTACATATATTGTTGAGTAGTCAGTGAAAAAGACTACTTGGTGTATTGTTGTATACTTGTTGTGAAAGGTTGCAAAAGACTTGTTTGCTATTTTGTATCAATTTTGTGATGATATCAGAGAATAGTGGAAACCCCATCATTGAGAAGACGGATAGTAACAACTGCCCATCATCGAAGTTCTATGTGACAAACTTTCTTATTGGAAAATGCCTCTTCGAGTTTGTTTCGGGTGAAGAAAAGGAGCCAGAGCTAGGTAACCCTTTCATAGCAGACGAATTAAAGGCATGGAAAGAATGGGATGCAAAAGAAAAAAATATGATGTATTGGCTTTCAATAGTAATTGATAACACTATGTTGGAGCATATTAGAAATACAAAAAGTTTTCATGTAGTATGGACCATGTTAGAAAATATATTTTTTGTAAATACAGAGGCACAAAAGATTCAGCCTAAGCAAGAGCTAAATACATTGAATAAATGAAAAATGTCTATCAATGATGAGTATCTTGTGAATGTGAGGAGCATTGCAAATGCTTTGGCAACGATTGATGCAATGCCTAATGATGATAATTTAGTATCATTTACTTTGGGTGGCCTTAATAACGAAACTTGAAAATCATTTGTTACTTCTATGTATGCACAAAAGCCACTTCCAAATTTTGATGTGTTGGACTCTCATGACCACTAAAGAGATTAATATGTAGGGTGAATCATTAGAAAAAAGTAGTGTACATGTCTAAGCATTCTACTCCAATTTAGAAAGGGGATGTGGGAGGTCCTCTTCAAGAGGTTGTGATATGGGACGTGTCGGTGATAACAAGTAAAATGGGTTAAATAAGTAGTTTGGTGATATGCAAATTTTAAGAGGCTGTGACAACTTTAGAAGCAAGAGGAGCTCTAGAGGAAGAGTTGAATGGTAGAATAGAGGTTCTAGTAATTCTAGTATTGTTTATCATTGTTATGGCAAAAAAGGTTATATTGTAACTAATGTTATATTAAGAAGGATGATATCCGCAATGGTAATTTGCAACAAGAAAACCATACATCATCTTCACAATAGAATGAATATAAAAATGAGCATTATTTGTTATGCAATATATAATGAATGTTGTTACAAGAAAGGGGACATATGAAAATGTATGATATGTTGATATAGGTGCATTAAACATACTGAATGGTTTGGAGAGATGCATGATTTACAAAATCTAGGTTATGTGTAGATCAATGATGATTCATGCCACCAAATTTCACACATTTGAAAAGTTTCATTGTTCTCATGATGATTAGACAAAGAGTCTATTAGATGTATTACATGGGCCATCCATCATAATGAATTTAGTGTATGTTGGTCAAATGGTAGAGAAAAGATTGCAAGTTCAAATTAATGCAAAAGGCTATTTTGTGAAAGATTTTAATGATAAGTGTAAGTTAGTCTCACAAAAGAAATTTGAGTGGCTGCATGTTTACTTTAGTTTGCTGGAATTCTTGCTATAAATGTTATTATATATCCTAAAGGGAAAGGAGTGGTTGCAAACATTGAAATATGGCACAAATGTTTTAGACATATAAATAAGCAAAGACTGAAATTAATGTAGTTCAAAGGTGCCTACTTTTAGAGTTGCATAATTTCACAAAGTATGTGAAGCATGTCAATTTGGTAAGCATGCAATATAACTATTTTCTCATGATAGAGATGTGAGTAAGAATATACTTGATATTGTGCACATAGATGTTTGGGGGCATATATAGAGCATATCTCTTGGTGGCAATAAATATTTTGTCATGTTTATTGATGATTGTTTAAGAAAGTTGTGGGTGTATTTCATAAAGGAAAAGAGTAATGTGCTTGAGCATTTCAAAACTTTCAAGGTTGTTGTTGAAACATAAATAGGCTTGAAAGTTAAGTGCTTGAGGTCAGACGGAGGAGGAGAGTACCTCTTTAATGAGTTCAGTGTCTTTCTTAAGGTCTCATGGGATAAAGTGATAGTTTACCTTGCAAGTATACCCCTCAACAAAACAGGGTTGCAAAAATGAAATATAAGTATATTACATAAGTTACGCTGGCATTAATGGCTAAAAAGAATTTGCCAAAATATTTTTGTCTAAAGCTATTCATATTGTTGTTTATATTATGAGCAAAACTTCCACAACTGTAGCTCATGGAATGACCCCCAAAGGATGCTTTACAAGCAAGAAGCTCGATGTGTCACACTTGAAAGTGTTTGGTTGTATTGCATATGTTCATTTATCAAATGAGTTGCAAAAGAAGCTTGATCCAAAGGCTAAAAAATGTATTTGCATTGGATACTCTTTACAACTAAAAGTATATAATTGTTATAACCTTGTCACACTAGTGAGTTCAAAGTGAAAAGGAATGTTATTTTTTAGGAGATAAGCAATTGGTATGTATCTAGTGGCAATGCATTGGATGATAATGATAATCATCATAGTCACGTGTAGAAAGAAAAGCAAGAATCACAGAGTCCTAGTGGACTAGAACAATCATCTGGTACTAGATCTGCAGTTAGCCTTAGGTCTAGGAGACTGAGCAATCCCATCTCTTCAAGTGCATCTACTAGTATTGTAGGTAACAACAAATCGAAGAATAAAGTGTCAAATGATAATGATATATTTGCTAGTTGATTGGGTTTCGATGGAGATTCCAGTGATTCAAAGAGTTTGGATGATGAGCTCAGTATTCCTTTAGTCAGAACACCATGTGTATAGAGATTAGAGGGAAATGTAAAGGTTTCAGTTTGAGTAATCTAGTGATCTGCAAGTCTAGCACGGTCAAATACACAATTAAAAGCTTAGTTTTAAAGGTTATGCAACTCACAATTATGCTTATATAGTAAAGGTAGTTGAGGATATTAAGCCCACTTATTTCGAGGATGATATTGGTCATGCTCATTTTGACGTAGCAATGGATGAGGAAATGGCTTCATTAGAGGCCAACGAGACTTGGGATCTAATACCATTGCCTAAGGGCAATAAGGCCCTTGACTAAAAGGGGGTCTAAAAAATTAAGCATAATGTAGATGGTTCTGTTAGTAGGTATAAGGTAGGTTGGTTACAAAAGGCTATGCTCAAACATATGGCATAGGTTATGAAGAGATATTCAATCCAATTCTTGGGATGGCAACTATTGGATGCGTGATTGTTTTGGCAACAGCCAAAGGTTGGAGTTTGTGGCAAATGGATAAAAATAATATATTCTTGCATGGTGAATTGCGAGAAGAGGTGTATATGGATCAACCAATGGGTTACGAGAATTTAGAGCATCTTATATACGCACGGACTCATAGCAGCTAGCTCCAACCAATGGGTTACGAGAATTTAGAGCATCTTATATATGCACGGACTCATAGCAGCTAGCTCCTCCTCCTTGGAAGGCTATTCAATCGAAATACGGATGGCTTGAGCCAAATCTTCTTATTCCTTCCTGTGGATTCTTCTGCTTTCCTCATCTCTTCTTCTTCAGACCTCCTTAACTCCGCATGCACTCTCTGCAATTCAACCTTTTCTTCCTTGGTCATTCTCTCCCTGGTTTCTTGCTACTGCTTTTGAGGAGTCTTCTTCTTTGGCTTCCTAGGCTCTCCTTGGCGAGACGATATCTCCGGTTCTCTGCCCTCACTCACAGTTATTTCACTCGACTGCTCTTGTTCTTGGGGTGGTGATCTTTCAGGTGTCTTCTCCACTTCCTCTTCACCTTTTGCCTCTTGCACAGCCTCTTGGATGATGGTGGTTAGTGCCATGCCAAACTCTATGATCGATGCTTTTGATGATGATTTCTATCTTTGCCATCCCCTCCACTATGGAAGCCAGAGACTCCCCACCCGTTGGTCTTGTCCTTGTGGCTAGTGCCTTTGCCAAAGCTTCAATGGTTTTTTGCATGTAGCCATTCCAATTCACTTCATCGAGGGACTTGGCTGCAAGGCTCTCTAGCAAGGGCACTCCAATTGTGCTCATTAAGACATTGTACCTTTGACTAGAGAATGGTGTATGGATCGTCTTTGCTTGCAGCTTGACTTCAAGATTTGGAATATTAGCTAGACTGATGTTGTCATTGGTGTGGACTAGGGCTTTTTCCATCCCCATCATGCCATAGATATTCCTCTTAGGTTGCCTCTCGACCTTGTTGACTAGGTCCAACACTCTTTTCACCATTTTTGGGCTCAATTTCACCTTGAACCTGCAAGGTTCTTCTTCTTGTCTCACTTTCATAATGCCACGGTTCTTGTTAACATTGAAGGTTGATGTTCATGAACTTGAACTAGTTGAAGGCTCTTATCTCAACCATTAGGGCATACTTTGCCTATTCTTCTTTTGTGAACAAAAGCTTGTCTTTGTCCTGGCCTGCTATCGTAGGTTCCTTTCACAATACCGCAACTTACTATTAGTTTTCTTGAGATAACTCTTGCAAGATGATAAATAGATAATGAATGTAAACTATGGAAAGATGAAGTGCTTAAGTATAAAATAAAGACTTTTGCTTCAAGAAATCCACACAATCCAAAAGAAATTATGAAAATTTTTCCTCAATCATAAGTTGATTTTTATCCATCCTTTAAATATTGGTTAAGGTTTGAGTATTCTTTCCTTTTACCCCTTACCCCCTTCCCCTCCCCCCTGTGAATGATATGAATCCTTCTTAGGATTGGAGAATGAAGGGTTAAGGACATTAAGCACAGGCTTGCAGTGCTTCACTTTTGCATTAGCCAAGCATAGAAGTGGGGGTTGTACTCCAAGTGAGCAGCATGATGGTCCATGTCATGAGGTCTAATACCTACATGTGTGATGTAGGTCAGAACATCCATTAGGAAGTCACTGGAGTTGATCCTGTGCTGGCAATGTGTAACTCTTCCTTGGTAAGGACTCAATCTGAATAGGGGTGGGCCATGTTATGATCTTCTAAGGGTCGATTGCAAGTGATGGCCAATATTCTAAAGGAGGCAGAAGCTACATAAGTAGGGTCATACTCAATGGTTTTGATGGCATGTCTCTGCTTGGCATTGGTCATGATTGGATAGCCCTCTTGTTCCCATTGAAGATGGAGAGCGTACCATTTACGTAGAAAGGAGGAGTTAATGAGGACCAACGTTTTAAGTTATTCTAGCTCTTGGTTTGTGGTAGAGATTTTACTCTTACTATAGGAGATGATTAGCCTTCGTTTGCGAGCTTGCTCGCAAGAGATCTCAGTGGCGATTAATTCCTCGGCTGCCATAGGAACTTAAATGAATATGAACTTGAATTCTTCCCAGGTACATGGCTTTGTGCATACATTAGTTGTTAAAGGCTCATCTAGAAGGCCTAGGTCCAACCATTCATAGCTTTTAGCAAGCATTGTGAAGGTAGCATCTAAGCATCTAATCCATGTGACCAAGTCATCCCTTGTGTTCTTAGCTATAGATCAGAGACCAACGTAAAAATAGATCTCCACTCATAAGAGAGTTTAAGGCCTGTAGGAGGTTAGGGTTTGATTGAGCCAAATAGCTTAGCACAAGTGGTGTTTGCCGCTTCGACCGATCCTTAGGGTGCGGGCTAGCCACTTGTGTGGGGGGGATGGTTCGCAGCTCAGATGTTGTGTTGCTTGCTAATCGTGAAGTCGGTGGGGTGTTGGTAGCACAAGCTTGTGGTGCTTCACTTTTACATTACTCAGGTGTAGAAGTGGGGATTATACTCCAAGTGAGCATGACAGTCCATGTCGCGAGGTCTAATACCTACATGCATAATGTAGGTCAAAACATTAGTTAGGAAATCACCGGAGTTGATATTGCTAGCAATGTATAACTCTTCCTTAATAGCGACTCGATCTAAATGGATGTGGGCCATGTTATGATCTTCTAAGGGTCGATTATGAGTGATGGCCAATATCCTAAAGGATGTAGGAACTACATAAGTAGGGTCATACTCAGAGGTTTTGATGGCACATCTCTGCTCGACATTGGTCATGATCGAGCAACCCTCTTGTTCCCATTAAAGACGGAGAGCGTACCATTAACGTAGAAAGGAGGAGTCAGTGACAGCAAATGTTTTAAGTTCTTCTAGCTCTTGGTTTGTTGTAGAGACGTTGCTTTTTCCATAGGAGATTATTAGCCTTCATTTGGGAGAGACATTGCCATAGGATATTATTAGCCTTCATTTGGGAGCTTGCTCACAAGATATCTCAATGGCAATTAATTCGTCGGCTACCATAGGGACTTTGATGAACATGAACTCAAACTCTTCCTAGGTACATGGCATCATGCGTACATCAATTGTTGCTAAAGGCTCATCTAGGAGGCCTAGGTCCAACCGTTCTAGCTTTTAGCAAGCATTGTGAAGGTAGCATCTAAGCATCCAATGCATGTGACCAAGTCATCCCCCGTGTTCTCAGCTAGATCAGAAGCCTAGATCAGAGGCCAACATAAAAATAGATCTCCACTCATAGTTAAGTTTAAGGCGTGCAGTAGGAGGTTAGGGTTTAATTGGGTTAGATAGCTCAGCAATAAGTAGTGTCTACCGCTTCGACTAATCGTTAGGGTGTGGGCTAGCCACTTGTGTGAGGGGCATGGTTTGGGGCTCAGATGTTGTGCTACTTGCTAGTCATGAAGCCGATAGGATGCTGGTAATTGGTCGTAGTTTTGTTGGATAGACCTGTTGAGGTTCGATGAGATTAGTTTGTGACTCAATTAGTTTAGCAGTTTTAGGCTGCTCACCAGTCTTTGGAGATGGGCTAGTAGTAGTTAGTTGAGGGGCACATGTTCCTTAGCAAAGGGTAGGACTGTCCCCCAGATGGGTTGAGCTTAACATTAGTGGGTTGCAGTTGGGACTGACCAATGGGAGTCCAATACTCATGGGTAATGATGTTGAAGTCAGCTCCCTCATCAAGCATCAAAAGTGCATGTCTTTTGAGCAATGACATAAATAAGTAGGTTCTACTACCTCCTCCTTGTCTGTATCCTTGATTTCTATGACGGTGGTGGCTACTCTCACATTGAGAGGCAGCTACAGCATTGGTAGCTCATGCAATGGATGCGTTGGGGAAAGTACTTCTTGAGACGACTGCTCGGACCATTAAAGAAGCCTATGCCCTCTCCCTCTAAGGTTTTGAGCTCTACATTTCCTGTTCGACTAATATTGTGGACTTTGAAAGGCTCTAATCCGATGAATTTCATATTTTGCTTATGGCCCTTCACTCTTTATAGCAATACTAGGTTGCCTTGCTCAAAGTCACGCCCAAAGTCACGTCGTTTGACATACTTGTTAAACCAACTATTGCATCTTGCCTTCTCACAGATTAGCACATGAGTAGCTAGGAGTCGTGTCTCGGAGAGACATTCCAGCTCTACTAAGTGGTCGGTCCATGCTTCTTTCCCATCCCATCTCTCTTACTCTGCTACTCTCAAGCTAGGGACAAAAAACTCTATTGGCAAAATCGATTCGGTTTTCGTAGGTTAGCTTGAAGGGTGTTTGCCTAACTATCGTCTTATAGATTGTTCTATAGGCCCATAGCGTTTCCATGAGTTTGTTATCCTAGTTGCTAACGCGAAGCATAGACTACCTTAGTCAGGGCATTCACTAAGATCTTGTTTGTGGCCTCCGCTTGACCGTTAACTTGAGGATAGTAAGGTGATGATTTCCTATGGATGATCAAGAAGGTGGACAACAATTGGGCAATCACTTGATTTAATGAAATGAGTGTCTTGATCACTAGTTAGTTTGATGGGACAACCGAATCATGAGATCACTTGCTCCCAAAGGAACTTAGCCATGGTTCTAGCATCATTTTTTCTTGTGGCTCGAGCTTCCGTCCATTTTGTAAGGTAGTCCATTGCCACAATGATGTATTTGCCTTGGGAGTACTGTGCTATGGGACTAATTGGCCCAATGAAGTCAATGCTCCATTTTTCAAAAGGTTGGCATGCTATGACTGTGGTCAATTCCATCCCGTCCTTATGGATAGGAACCTGAGTCCTTTGACAATGGTCACAATGCTTTATGAATCTAGCAACATCATGGAATAGGGTGGCAACCACAGGTGAGATTATAGCACCTTGCAAGCTGTAGTATCTCCATTGAAGTATCCTCCAGCAATTCCACCATGTGCTTTAGTTAGTACATCATGCATTCACAATAGGCCATCTTGCCCTAACCTATAGAGTTGGTCGGTGATGGCCGGTGATCAATTGATAGGGGTGAATCTTAAGGACAAGGGGGCTTAGCCTAGCCTTCTCAATATGTGTCTTTGGTAGTCCATGCTTTAGGATTTTGACTATGCCGTCAGCCCAATAAGGCATCAAGTAAGCTCTTTGAATACATTCTTCTCACTGGATATGCTAAAAAGGTATGCATCGGGTAAGTCATCTATAATGCCTTGTCCAGTTGACGACCTCTCTTGTGGGTATGTAGGACATGTGATCTACCATATAGTGTTGCTTGCCCTTGCACACAACTACATGAAAGTCAAACTCTAAAAGTAGAAGTAACCATTGAGCTATGCCCCGAGTAGCGCAAGGTTTGTTGACAAGATAAAGCAAGCCTTGATGGTCAACAAAGAAGGTAAAGGGCGTAGCCAAAAGATAATGCCGAAATTTCTTTACGGCAAACACCATGGTCAAACCCTCTCTCTCCATTGTGGAGTAGTTCATCTTTGTACCTGTGAGTTGTCTTCCATCAAAGCTCACTGGATAGTCAAGGTTTTGTTCGCCAGGCTGGCACAAAATGGCTCCAACAGCAAACTTTGATGCATCAATATGCACATGGAATGTTATGTTCCAGTCTGGGGCTTGTAAAATTTATGCATAGTGAGAGCCTTTTTCAATTCCTCATAAGTGCAATGGCATTCTTTGTCCACCCGAATATAATTAGCAACTTGTAGAGTGGTCTAGCAATAAATGCGTAGTTTAGAACGAATTATCAATAATATCATGTGTGTCTTAAGAAGCACTGAACTCGCTTATAGTTGGTTGGTGCTGGCAAGTTGACAATAACCCTGATTTTAGAGAAATTAGTGGCAATGCCATTCTTGGTTACCACATGCACTAAGATACATTTGTGTTTCACCCAAAATTGGCACTTTAGAGGGTTCAAAGAGAAACTATAGAGCCTACATCATTCAAAGACTACGCAAAGCTTATCCATGTGTTCTTTCTAGCTAGAGTGCACTCGTAGATCATCAACAAATATTTCTAGCTCTTGCCTAGGCATGTATTTGAAGATGGCACACATTAGATGCTGAAAAGGTAGCAGGTGCATTCATTAGCCCAAATGGCATGACTATGTACGTGAATACACCCCACTCTATGGCGAACATTGTTTTATGCCTGTCATCGTGGTGTACTTGAACTTGGTTGTAAGCTGAGAAGCTATCTAGGAAGCTGTAGGCCTCTTTTCCCACTACTTTCTCAAGCATGTGCTCCATGTAAGGCAATGGATAATTATCTCTCTTAGTCACAGCGTTGACTTTCTTGTAGTTCACACACACTCGAATTTTTCCAGTCTTCTTCAAGATGATCACATGGGTGAACCTAATTGATGTGCTCAATCTCGTACATAAATCCTACCTTCAATAGCTTATCGATCTCTTCCTTCACGATGTGAGCATGCTTTGGATTCATCAGGGATGGTCGTTTTTTTATTGGCATTGTGTCAAGGGTCATTGGGATGTTATGTATTGCGACCCTTGGATCGACTCCTTTGAGTTTGTCCAAGGACAAGGTAAACACATCTATGTACTCTTACAAGAGAGCAATAAGATCAGCCTCTTCTTGCTCAATTAGGTCATCAGCAATAGATATGGGTCGAGGCCTCTTCCCTTCCCCTACTAAGTCGAATTTCTTGACTTTCACATGTCCTTCTATCAATTCACTTGTTTGTCCTTGTCTCTTTGCACCCAACAATATCAGTACCATGTCCCCTTTCTTAAATTTAGTGAAGTGCTTTGGTACGTCTTGGGGTTTTTTGTTGTTCAACTTTCAACCCTTTTGGTTGTCCTCTCTTTTCCTCCTTCAACCATCTGAACCTTAGGTGGACTGGAAAGTCCCCTTTGGTGCATCTGGTTTTAGGTGGTTAGGGATTGCTCTCAGGGCTTACCTCAGATTCCAAGTTGAACTTACAACCCTTGCTAGAGGATGGAGTTTCCCCCGGTGGTCGTAGCTTTGAGATCGACTAAGAGAGAGGATCACCGACATTTGTCATCATAACATAATCCATGGAGGGTGTAAGGCACTCAAAGGCCGGTGCCCTAACTCTCGTAGAGCACCTCAAAATAGACCGATCCTGCACAACACATAGATCTCGGGTCACTAGAGCATCAATTGTTGCATGTGCCTAGCTAGCTATATAGGAGCAAGAGGCTCCTCTCGAAAGATCATTGTGCATACCTCTACTACTTGCTCAAGCTACTCATGCATCTTTTTCTCATGGAAAACAACATCATGGTTGCAGATAACCCTGTGAGCCTTTGGATCCCATAAGCGATAGCCCATCTCACTTGTATCCCCATAACCAAGAAAGATGAATTTCGTGGACTTGAGATCTAGCTTATTCCACTTGTCCTTGGGAACATAACAGAATCCCTCATAGCCAGAGATACATAAATGAGCATGTAATGGAGGTTTCCGAGTCCATACCTCCTCTACAACCTAGCAAGCAATAGTAGTGCAAGGGGACCTATTGATCAAAAGTACTGTAGTAGTAATGGCCTCAACCCAAAAGTGTTGCGATAAGACTACTTGACTAAGTATACTGCAAACTCTCTCCTAAATTGTCATGTTTATACATTTGATAATATCATTCTAGGAAGGGATGCAGGGGGTGGTAAACTGACGCTTAATGTCCCGCTCATCACAAAATTGCACAGGAGGGAGGCTAGTGCTCTTTTACAACATTTTGGGGGTGCCTCTACATTTTGAAATGTGCATTTGCCTTTGCCTCAACTTTTAAGGTTGCCCTTTCTCTTTCGGCCTTTTCTCCTCTTATCCTTCTATCGAGCTGCCTTCTTCCACTTTGCTCCACATTTTTGAAATTTCTCAAATTTTCCTTGCCTCCCTTTTCTCTGCCTTACACTGGGGTTAAGAGACCTACTACTATCGTGCATTTCTACACCCTACACATCCAAGAAACAATCCCTCTAGCAAAGGTGAAGACATAGCCAATGCTGGACTTCTTACTATCTGCATGTCCTGCATAATCAAAGTCAATGTACCCTACAACTCTTATATCCTGGTATTGGCCACCATAATATATGCACGTATCTATTGTGTCCTTCAGGTACCTCATGATACCTTTCATGTTATACAGATTCCGTCTACCAGCTGCAATCGTATAGCACGCCACAGCTAACACTACAAATGCTATGTTAGGACGAGTGACTATCACATCATATATCAAACTGCCCATTGTGGATGTATAAGGAATCTTAGCCATTTCGGTCTTTTGCTCATCAAATTGCAAACAGTGTGCTTGGCTAACCTCCACATGATAAGGTAGAGGTCAACCAATAGGCTTACCATCCCACATATGAAACTGCTCGAGGACTTTTTGGATATGCTCCTTCTGTGATAAAGGAATCCCTTAGAGCGATCACGTGTGATGTACATCCCAAGAATATGCGAGGGATGTCCCATGTCCTTCATCTTAAAGCTCTTCTTGAGCTAACATTTTTAGGTATTGAGCTCATCACAAGCTCCCCCACTAGCAATAACCATTTCATCCACATAAAGTACCAAAATCATAATGCTATCATCACGAGCCTTCTTCATGTATAAACATAGATCCATAGCACTATGACTATATCCTTGTGAATGCATAAAGGCATAAAACTAGTGATATCATTCCTTACGTATCTGCTTAAGGCCGTAAAGGCTCTTTCTCAACTTGCACACTAGATGTTCCTTGCCTCTCCTCAAAGCCCTTAGGTTGCTATATATAAATCTCATCATACAAGTCCCCATGTAGAAAAGCCATATTTACATCCATCCAATAAAGCTCCAGATCTAGCCAAGCAACCAATGCTCATACCAAGTGACCACAAGAGAAAAGAATTCATTGAAGTCAATAATATGCTCATAATTGAAACTCTCAATTGTTGCTTGTGCCTAGCTAGCTGTAGAGGAGCGAGAGGCTCCTCTCGAAAGATCCCCGTGAGTACCTCAAGTACTTGCTCAAGCTGCTCATGCATCTTTTCCTCATGGAAAACAACATCATGGTTGCAGATAACGTTGCGAGTCTGTGAATCCCATGAGCAATGGCCCATCTCACTTGTATCCCCACAACCAAGAAATATGAATTTCATGGACTTAAGATCTAGCTTATTGCACTTGTCCTTGAGAACATAGTAGAATGCCTCACAACCAGAGAGACCCAAATGAGCATATAATGGAGGTTTTCGAGTCCATACCTCCTGTACAACCTAGCAAGCAATAGTAGTGCAAGGGGACCTGTCGATCAAGTGTACGGTAGTAGTAATGGCCTCAACCCAAAAGTGTTACGGTAAGACTACCTCACTAAGTATACTACAAACTCTCTCCTAAATCATCATGTTTATATATTTGATAATATCATTCTAGGAAGGGGTGTAGGGGGTGGTAAACCGACCCTTAATATCCCGCTCATCACAAAATTGCACAAGAGGGAGCCTAGTCCTCTTTTACAACATTTTGGCGGTGCCTTTACATTTTGAAATGTTCCTTTGCCTTTGCCTCAACTTTTAAGGTTGCCCTTTCTCTTTTGGCCTTTTCTCCTCTTATCCTTCTATCGAGCTGCCTTTTTCCACTTTGCTCCACATTTTTGAAATTTCTCAAATTTTCATTGCCTCCCTTTTCTATGCCTTGCACTGGGGTTAAGAGACCTACTACTATCGTGCATTTCTACACCCTACACATCCAAGAAACAACCCCTCTAGCAAAGGTGAAGACATAGCCAAAGCTGGACTTCTTACTATTTGCATGTCCTGCATAATCAAAGTCAATGTACCCCACAACTCTTATATCCTAGTATTGGCCACCATAATATATGCACGTATCTACTGTATCCTTCAAGTACCTCATGATACCTTTCATGTTATAATGATGCCATCTACCAACTGCAGCCGTATAGCACGCCACAACTAACACTACAAATGCTATGTTAGGACGAGTGACTATCATGGCATATATCAAACTACCCATTGCGGATGTATAAGGAATCTTAGCCATCTCGGCCTTTTGCTCATCAAACTGCAAACAATCTGCTTGACTAACCTCCACATGATAAGATAGAGGTCAACCAATAGGCTTATCATCCCGCATATGAAACTGCTCGAGGACTTTTTGGATATGCTCCTTCTGATAAAGGAATCCCTTAGAGCGATCATGTGTGATGTGCATCCCAAGAATATGCGAGGGATGTCCCATTCCTTCATCTCAAAGCTCTTCTTGAGCTAACTTTTTGAGGCATTGAGCTCATCACAAGTTCCCCCACCAGCAATAACCATTTCATCCACATAAAGTACCAAAATCATAAGGCTATCATCATGAGCCTTCTTCATGTATAAACATAGATCCATAACACTATGACTATATCCTTGTGAACGCATAAAAGCATAAAACTTGTGGTATCATTCCTTACGTGTCTACTTAAGGCCGTAAAGGCTCTTTCTCCACTTGCACACTAGATGTTCCTTGCCTCTCCTCAAAGCCCTTAGGTTGCTACATATAAATCTCATCATACAAAACCCCATGTAGAAAAGCCATCTTTACATCTATCCAATAAAGCTCCAAATCTAGCCAAGCAACCAATGCTCATACCCAGTCATTTTGACCACAAGGGAAAATAATTCATTGAAGTTAATAACATGCTCATAATTGAAACTCTCAATTGTTGCTTGTGCCTAGCTAGCTGTAGAGGAGCAAGAGGCTCCTCTCAAAAGATCACCATGCGTACCTCAACTACTTGCTCAAGCTACACATCCATCTTTTCCTCATGGAAAACGACATCATGATTGTAGATAACGTTGCCAGCCTCTAGATCCCATGAGCGATTGCCCATCTCACTTGTATCCCCACAACCAAGAAATATGAATTTCATGGTCTTAAGATCTATCTTATTGCACTTGTCCTTGGGAACATAATAGAATGCCTCACAATGAGAGATACACAAATGAGCATATAATGGAGGTTTTCGAGTCCATACCTCCTCAAACCTAGCAGGCAATAGTAGTGCAAGGGGACCTGTTGATCAAGTGTACAGTAGTAGTAATGGCCTCAACCCAAAAGTGTTGCGGTAAGACTGTCTGACTAAGTATACTGCAAACTCTCCCCTAAATCGTCATGTTTATGCATTTGATAATATCATTTTGGGAAGGGATATACAGGGTGGTAAACTGACGCTTAATATCCCACTCATCACAAAGCTGCATAGGAGGTAGCCTATCGCTCTTCTACAAGAAATTAGGGGTGCCTTTACATTTTAAAATGCGCCTTTGCTTCGCCTCAACTTTTAAGGTTGCTCTTTCTCTTTTGAATTTTTCTCCTCTTATCCTTCTGTCGAGTTGTTTTTTTCCATTTTGCTCCACATTTTTTAATTTTCTCAAATTTTTTTCACCTCCTTTTTCTTTGCCTTGCACTGGCGTTAACAAACCTCATGTTGTCATGCATTTCTACACCCTAGACATCCAAGTAACAACACCTCTAACAAAGGTGAAGACATAGCCAGAGTTGGACTTCTTACAATCTACATGTCCTGCATAATCAAAGTCAATGTACCCCACAACTTTTGTATCCTTGTATTGGCCACCATAATATATGCACATATCTATTGTGTCCTTCAAGTACCTCATCATACCTTTTATGTTATACTTTTGTATCCTTGTATTGGCCACCATAATATATGCACATATCTATTGTGTCCTTCAAGTACCTCATCATACCTTTTATGTTATACCAATGCCATCTTCCAGCTGCAATCATATAGCATACCACAACTCCCGCTACAAATGCGATGTTAGGACGAGTGACTATCATGGCATACGTCAAACTGCCCATTGCGAATGCATAAGGAATCTTAGACATCTCGGCCTTTTTGCTCATCAAACTACAAACACTCGAATTGGATAACCTTCACATGAGAAGGTTGTTGGGATAAAAGGCCCTTGGGCCTACCCGTGTACAGTGACTGCCCATATTCTTTATTTATATATATATGAAAGTGCAATAAGGTTGTCATAACATTGTTGACAGCATCTACATTGTTGTGCTCTTCTCCCCCACGTCTCCTGCATCCCTTTCAACTGGTATCAAAGCAGGTCCTTCGTGAGCGCTTCTCAACCTTCCCCGATATTTACACAAGGTATAAGAGCTTGCTTCTCACTCAGTTCTCATCCATTCTTTGACATGAACAACAGGGTTTCATGAAGAGGCAGCCATAGCTTCCATCATTGAAGCTTGTTCTCTTCACCTCTTGCTCGGACTTGTCCTAGGCTTGTGTAGGCCTATTGTAGGCCTTCATTGGGCTCTTGCTTATCCCCTACCCACCCTGATTTCGCCCCTCAAGTATAGCAGCATACTCACATTTTATTTGCGTATGTTTGCAAAAATGGCTCAAAAATCACTCTTTTTGTCATATCTCGGGCATTCGGAACTCGATTCAGGCAAGATAAGAGTCTAAGTTGGGGTTTTAGCATGCTCCGGACATGATGGTGATATCAAATTTGCCAAATTTTGATGAGGGAATATTTTACAATAGATTTCAATTCAGAGATAGTATGTATTTGTATGCCTATGGCTTATGTGATGCTTCTACTGATGTCTATTGATACCAGATCACTTGTGGATGTTATGCCTCTTATGTGAGACGCATTTGAAGCTGATTTAGCTCAGCCATTGACTCTTTTGAATAGTCCTAGATTTGTCCAAAATAGGGCAGCCACCTGTTACTTCAATTTTATGCTTACAGATCTTTGCATTTGATACCCGATTATGCTCGGTTGGTGCCTATACATACGGGAATCTATGTCTATGGTTTGCCTATGGATTTGAGCTTGGATTGAGCACTGATTTTCTTAGTTTACAGAGGTTATTTGCTGCTGGAAACTTTAGGGCTGAAGCTATTTATGTTGCAGTTGGGTTATGCCTATTGGTCACACTGGGTGCTCCCGGCTACTCGGTATGATGTCATGATGTCTTTGGACTATGCCACATGTCTTGTTTATGCTCCGGAATGCTTTTGAGCTGAGATTAGAGCTTGATTTGGGTTTGACTGCCACTTCTTTGCAGCTAGCATTTCATCTATGACATGGTTTATACCTAGGCTACCCAGTACGGGTTATGATGTCTTGGTGAATGCTTTATGCTTTGGCTGTGGATGGCAGTTGTTTGAGCTCATCTTGACATTCATTTGAGTATTTTCTTGAGCAGTTGGACATTGACTTGGCTTTTTCTGTTACGAACTTGGATACTATATGGGATTTGATGCTCTGATTATGGATCTTGGCTATTACTTGGATACACTTACAGGTATTGAGCAGTGAATTGCTCCCTTGTTTTGGTAGTTGCCTATTGAGCTGTGATTCCTCATTTGCATTTGATATACAGGATATTTACTGATTAGTGGACTTGGATAGTGCTTGGGATTTATAGTTATGGCTGTCCTGCTTCTTTGTTGTATGGAGGTTGTATGGCATCTATGCTATTTGGGTTGCTATTGCCCGTGTATGTTAGGGAGCAGTTGATCTTTATGGCCACCCGTGTATGCACATGGTCTGATGCTATGTATTTTACAGAGCCTCTTACCTGGATGCTTTTACATAGATATTTGGGCTTTTATTGGAGCTTAATTCTTGTAGGTTTATTTGCCACCTGCCGTTCTTGGTTGGACATGTATGTCAGTACATGGTATGAGACACTGCAAAGTTATGTATACTCTTATGTTTCGGGGATGCTTATGCATTTATGGCTTCGAGGCATGCTTACGCTTGTATGGCTACAAGCTACAGTGGTTGGATATATCATGCTTTTGTCTGTGAGGCTTGTCCGTGTGAGAGCTTTTACATCCATGGTTGATGCCTTTGTGTTCTCCCCTTTTGGTTTGGATGAGTCCCCTTTGCAGTATGCTATGATGACTTCCAGCTTTTCTAGTTATATAAACAGTCCTCTTGATGAGCTTGTTCTCTCTGATGAGAGTTTCCCTGATTCTTTGAGCTCCTTGGATGTATTGGATAGCCCTACTCATGCTATTACAGAGCAGTTGTCCTCTTCTACAGGTTTTACAAGTTCTGTTTGCTTTCATTGTGGAAAGACAGGGCATGTGAAGTGTAAATACTTCAAGTGGATTAGAAAGTAGAAAAGATTGCACTGCACTAGACATGAGAGCAGAGTCAGTGATACAGTAGGTGAGACCATTGATGACAGTGGTATGGTACATGTAGTTATCCATGATGATGCAGCTAAGCCTAGACTCCTGGCATCGTGTTACCCTGCAGATTACTTGCTCAATGATACGGCCTATACCTTTGATTGGCTTTTAGATAGTATGGAATCTTGTCATGTTACTCTGCATAGAGCTTGGTTCTCTTCTTACAGGGAGGTTGACGGATGTATTTCTTTGGGCCTTGAGCAGAATTGTCATGTTATTGGTACAAGGGATATACACCTGGTTTTGCCAAATGGGTCTTCTCTTATGCTCCGTGATGTCTTGCATATACCTACGCTCAATAAGAGCCTGATCTCTGTCAGTCAGTTGCATGGTGCAAGATATTATGTCTCTCTTGGGGATACTTCATGGAAAATCCATCGTGGTTGCTTGATATTGGCCAAAGGTGCTAGATATGGCGATGATTATGTAGTGCATGTCTCTCATGTGGGAGATTCTATGGTTGTAGTTACACAGATACCACATGCATTATTATGGCATTGTCGCCTAGGCCATGTACGACACACTTAGATGGATGCTTTATGTGATATGGGCTTATTGCCTGCTCTTTCCCATGCTACTTGCCCTCATTGTACTCATGGTCTATGCAGAGCCTCTTTGGCTTATGGGGATTGTGTGAGGCATGCTCCTCTAGATCTAACCCATGTTGTAGTATATGGACCTATGCCTTCCCAGTCACTTGGTGGAGCATCGTATTTTGTGACCTTCATGGATAATGCTACCCACCGTGTTTGGGCTTACCCTTTTGGTACGAATTGAGGATGCTGTTACTATGCTTGACAGGTTTATGGATTTTGCTGGTAGCATGCCTAGATGCTTGCAGTTGGACTATGAGAGTCATGCTATCTCTCCCAGCTTACGGATCTCTTGTCAGCAATATGGCATTGATTTCTTATGCCCACGGTATTATGGGATTGCTCATGGCATGTGCCTGACTTTACAGGCAAAGGTTGCTTCTATGCTTACCACAGCTAGGTTGTCTTATGGCTTTTGGGCTGAGGCCCTTATGATGGTAGTCTACTTGGTTAATCGAATGTCATGTTTCTCTTTGGATGTTATTACTCCGCATGAGGCATGGAGTGGCATGAGACCCTCCTATGATCACTTGAGGATGTTTGGCTGCCAAGCATCTGTAAGTATGCCACATGAGCCTATGTCACGCAGATGTATACTCCTTGGTTATGGAGATGGTGACTTTACGGCTTATAGGTTTTGGGATTTAGATGCCCAACAGGTTCTACGCAGCCATCATGCTATCTTTTATGAGACACAGACACCTCTCAGGCCTCTTGATGCGCGTTTAGTGCGCTTTATGGCTGATTCTACAGTCGTATGTCATTCTTCCGCTTTGCTGACCATATACTATCTTGAGACCCCGTCTGACTTGTGTCCGGGATGCTCCCCCTCTTTCAGTGATTGACTCTAGAGAGTTTGGATGCTCTCCACTATCTTATATGTGCCACGCTGATGCTATGCACTACTCTGATGATGATGATGTACAGCCTTGCACACATGAGTTGTGCTAGATTGCTCCGTTGTATGGAGTTGCGGGATCACTTGCCTCGTGGATGCCTTGGACTCGGAGATTCCCGACACTTATTGCACAGCTCGCTTTTCGATTGGGCATTGGGTGAGATGTCATGATTCCTCACCCTGTCTCTTTTCTTTTGTTTTTTTTTTTCACTCTTTGGCCCATTGGCCTTTTAGTGGGAAGTTGTTGGGGTAGAATGCCCTTGGGCCTGCTCGTGTACAGTGACCGCCCATATTCTTTATTCATATATATATGAAAGTGCAATAAGGCTGTCATAACATTGTTAACAACACCTACATTGTGTGTGCTATTCTCTCCCGTGTCTCCTGTATCCCTTTCAAAGGTAGAGGTCAACCAATAGGCTTACCATCCCTCATATGAAATTGTTGGAGGACTTTTTGGATATATTCCTTCTCTGATAAATGAATCCCTTAAACCGATCACATGTGATGTGCATCCCAAGAATATGAGAGGAATGTCCCATATCCTTCATCTCAAAGCTCTTCTTGAGCTAAGTTTTCAAGGCATTTAGCTCATCACAAGCTCTCCCACTAGCAATAACCATATCATCCACATAAAGTACCAAAATCATAAGGCTATCATCACGAGCCTTCTTTGTGTATAAACATGGATCCATAACACTATGACTACATCGTTGTGAAAGCATAAAAGCATAAAGCTTATGGTATCATTCCCTACGTGTTTGCTTAAGGCTGTAAAGGCTCTTTCTCAACTTGCACACTAGATGCTCCTTGCCTCTCCTCAAAGCCCTTAGGTTGCTACATATAAATCTCATAATATAAATCCCCATGTAGAAAAGCCATCTTTACATCCATCTAATAAAGGTCCAAATTTAGCTGAGGAACCAATGCTCATACTAAGTCATTTTGACCACAATAGAAAAGAATTCATTGAAGTCAATACTACGCTCATTCTTGAAACGCTTATTTACTACTTTGGCCTTATAAGTGGGCTTGGTTTGTCGAGGGATACTTTTCAACTTATATACCCACTTCATGGCAATTCCTTCTTGCCACAAGACAAAGGAACCAAATCCCACATATGGGTTGCTTGTAAAGAGTCAAACTCCGACTACATAGCCATGTCCCATGAGTGACTATCATCTTTGTGTATGCCCTCATCATAAGAGAGAGGCTCACCAACATCTGTCATCATAATATAATCCATGGAGGGTATAAGCCACTCAAAAGGTTGATGCCTAACTCTCATAGAGCACCTCAAAATAGATTGATCCGGCACAACAGATAGATCCTGGGTCACTGGAGCATCAATTGTTGCATGTGCCTAGTTGGCTGTATAAGAGCAAGAGGCTCCTCTTGAAAGATCACCGTGTGTACATCACCATTTGATAATATCATTCTGCGAAGGGGTTTAGGGGGTGGTAAACTAAGGCTTAATATCCTACTCATCACAAAATTGCACAAAAGGGAGCCTAGTGCTCTTTTACAAAAAGTTTGGGATGCCTTTACATTTTTTAATGTGCCCTTGCCTTTGCCTCAACTTTTAATGTTGCCCTTTCTCTTTTGGCCTTTTCTCCTCTTATCCTTCTATTGAGCTACCTTTTTCCACTTTGCCCCACATTTTTGAATTTCCTCAAATTTTATTCGCCTCTTTTTTCTCTACCTTGCATTGGGCTCAACTGACCAACTACTCTCGTGCATTTCTACACCCTAGACATCCAAGAAACAACACCTCTAGCAAAGGTGAAGACATAGCCAGAGGTGGACTTCTTAATATCTACATGTCATGCATAACGTATCTACTGTGTCCTTCATGTACCTCATGATACCTTTCATGTTATACCAATGCCATCTACTAGCTGCATCTGTAAAGCATGCCACAGCTCCCACTACAAATTCCATGTTAGGACGAGTGACTATCATGGCATACATCAAATTGCCCATTGCGGATGCATAAGAAATCTTAGCCATCTCGGCCTTTGCTCATAAAACTCCAAATAGTTGGCTTGACTAACCTTCACATGAGAAGGTAGAGGTCAACCAATAGACTTACCATCCCACATATGAAACTACTCGATGACTTTTTGGATATAATCCTTCTGTGATAAAGAAATCCCTTAAAGCAATCATGTGTGATGTGCATCCCAAGAATATGCGAGGCATGTCCCATGTCCTTCATCTCAAAGCTCTTCTTGAGCTAAGTTTTCAAGGCATTGAGCTCATCACAAGCTCTCCCACCAGCAATAACCATATCATCCACATAAAGTACCAAAATCATAATGCTATCATCACGAGACTTCTTCATGTATAACCATATATTCATAGCACTATGACTATATCCTTGTGAACGTACAAAAGAATAAAATTTGTGGCATCATTCCTTACGTGTTTGCTTAAGGCCATAAAGGCTCTTTCTCAACTTGCACACTAGATGTTCCTTGCCTCTCTTCAAAGCCCTTAGATTGCTACATACAAATCTCATCCTACAAATCCCCATGTAGAAAACCCATCTTTACATCCATCTAATAAAGGTCCAAATCTAGCTGAGCAACCAATGCTCATACCAAGTCATTTTGACCACAAGCAAAAAGAATTCATTGAAGTCAATACCATGCTCATACTTGAAACCCTTAGTTGCTAATTTTGTGTTATAATAAAGCCATTTTTACATCCATCTAATAAAGGTTCAAATCTAGCCGAGCAACCAATGCTCATACCAAGTCATTTTGACCACAAGAGAAAAGAATTCATTGAAGCCAATACCATGCTCCTACTTGAAACTCTTAGTTGCTAATTTGGCCTAATAAGAAAGCTTGGGGTGTCCAAGGATACTTTTCAACCTGTATACCCACTTGGATAGCAATGCCTTCTTGCCACAAGGCAAAGGAACCAAATCTCACGTATGGTTTGATTATAAAGAGTCAAAGTCCGACTACATAGCCCTGTCCCATGAGTGATTATCACCTCTATGTATGCCCTCATTATAATACAGAGGCTCACCAACATTTGTCATCATAACATAATCCATGGAGGTTGTAAGGCACTCAGAGGTTAATGTCTCACTCTCGTAGAGCCCCTCAAAATAGATTGATCCTGCACAACATATAGATCCTAGGTCACTGGAGCATCAATTGTTGCATGTGCCTAGGCTGTTGTATAGGAGCAAGAGGCTCCTCTCGAAAGATCACAGTGCGTACCTCAACTACTTGCTCAAGCTTCTCATGCATCTTTTTCTCATGGAAAACAACATCATGGTTGCAAATAACCCTGCGACTCTCTGGATCCCATGAGCGATGGCCCATCTCACTTATATCCCCACAACCAAGAAAGATGAATTTCGTGGACTTAAGATCTAGCTTATTGTACTTGTCCTTGGGAACATAGCAGAATGCCTTGCAACCAGAGATACCCAAATGAGCATATGATGGAGGTTTCCCAGTCCATATCTCCTTTACGACCTAGCAAGAAATAGTAGTGCAAGGGGACATATTGATCAAGTGTATAGTAGTAGTAATGGCCTCAACCCAAAAGTGCTATAGTGCCTACCTGACTAAGAATACAGTGAACTCTCTCCTAAATCATAATGTTTATGCATTTGATAATATTATTACCCGAAGGGGTGTAGGGGGTGGTAAACTGCCACTTAATATCTCGCTCATCACAAAACTCCATAGGAGGGAGCCTAGCGCTCTTTTACAAAAACTTGGTGGTGCCTTTACATTTTAAAATGTGCCTTTGCCTTTCCCTCAACTTTTAATGTTGCCCTTTCTATTTTGGCCTTTTCTCCTCTTATCCTTCTATCGAGCTGCCTTTTTCTACTTTGCTCCACATTTTTGAATTTTCTCAAATTTTCTTCGCCTCCTTTTTCTCTGCTACTATTTGCATGTCCTGCATAATCAAAGTCAATGTACCCCACAACTCTTGTATCCTCAGATTGGCCACCATAATATATGCACATAACTAATGTGTCCTTCAGGTACCTCATGATACCTTTCATGTTTTACCAAAGCCCTCTACCAGCTGCAGTCGTAAAGCGTGCCACAACTCCCACTACAAATGCTATGTTAGGACGAGTGACTATCATAGCATATATCAAACTGCCCATTGCGGATGTATAAGGAATCTTAGCCATCTCGGCCTTTTGCTCAGCAAATTGCAAACAATCGGCTTGACTAACATTCACATGAGAAGGTAGAGGTCAACCAATAGGCTTACCATCCCACATATGAAATTGTTCGAGGACTTTTTGGATGTACTTCTACTGTGATAAAGGAATCCCTTAGAGCAATCACGTGTGATGTGCATCTCAAGAATATGCAAGGCGTGTCCCATGTCCTTCATCTCAAAGCTCTTCTTGAGCTAAGTTTTCAAGGCATTTAGCTCATCACAAGTTCTCCCACCAGCAATAACCATATCATCCACACAAAGTACCAAAATCATAATGCTATCATCACGAGCCTTCTTCGTGTATAACCATAGATCCATAGCACTACAACTATATCCTTGTGAACAGACAAAATAATAAAATTTGTGGTATCATTCCTTACGTGTCTGCTTAAGGCCATAAAGGCTCTTTCTCAACTTGCACACTAGATGTTCCTTGCGTCTACTCAAAGCCTTTAGGTTGCTACACATAAATCTCATCATACAAATCCCCATGTAGAAAAGCCATCTTTACATCCATCTAATAAAAGTCCAAATCTAGCCAAGCAACCAATGCTCATACCAAGTCATTTTGACCACAAGAGAAAAGAATTCATTGAAGTCAATACCATGCTCATACTTGAAACCCTTAGTTGCTAATTTGGACTTATAAGTGGACTTGGGGTGTCCAAGGATACTTTTCAACTTGTATACCCACTTGCATGGCAATGCATTCTTGCCCCAAAGGCAAAGGAACCAAATCCCACGTATGGTTTGCTTATAAAGAGTCAAACTCTGACTACATAGCCCTGTCCCATGAGTGACTATCATCTCTGTGTATGCCCTCATTATAAGAGAGAGGCTCACCAACATCTGTCATCATAACATAATCCATGGAGGGTGTAAGGCACTCAAAGGCTAATGTCTAACTCTCATAGAGCACCTAAAAAAAAACTAATCCTACACAACATATAGATCTTGGGTCACTAGAGCATCAATTGTTGCATGTGCCTAGCTAGCTATATAGGAGCAAGAGGCTCCTCTCGAAAGGTCACCGTGCATACCTCAACTACTTGCTCAAGCTACTCATGCATCTTTTTTTCATGGAAAACAACATCATGGTTGTAGATAATCCTGCGAGCCTCTAAATCCCATAAGCGATGGCCCATCTCACTTGTATCCCCACAACCAAGAAAATATGAATTTCATGGACTTAAGATTGAGCTTATTGCAGTTGTCCTTGGGAACATAGTAGAATGCCTCACAACCATAGATACTCAAATGAACAGATAATGGAGGTTTCCCAGTCCGTACCTCCTCTACAACCTAGCAAGCAATAGTAGTGCAAGGGGACCACTTGATCAAGTGTATGGTAGTAATAATGGCCTCAACCCAAAAGTGTTGCGGTGAGCCTACCTAACTAAGTATACTACCTAGTGACTGATAGGGCATGGGACCACGTACATCCAAATTGACAAGAGCCAAAGGCTCACCCATGCACTTCATATGAGACTTCTTATGCATACTACGTGTTTGCCTACCATATAAACAATGATCATAAGATTTAAAACACATATAGTGTAGGGGTGGAAGATATTGCAAAATGGTAAGCTATTGCATTCCTTTCAAAGATATGTGCCCAAGGAGACGATGCCAATGAGATATATGTGGAACTATAGCCACATCTGAAACATGGTCAATTGACCCAAATACAAGTAGGGGATAGAGGGTACTAGACTTAGCACCACATTTAATAACAAGATTCCCACGAGTAATCTTCCATGAAGAAACATCAAAAGAGATAAAATAGCCTACATCATCCCATGTGCTAGCAGTGAACATGTATCATGAAGAGTGAATATATTGCTTAAACTATAGACATCACCAATACCAATGATCTCCAATGCTAGGTCATTACCAAAATGGATAGATCTAGTTATACTGTGATAGGAGTGAAACCACTCTCTGTGAGAGGTCACATAAAAGGAAGCCCTTGAATCTATCAACCAACACTGAGTATATCCTGTCAAAGCATCAATCAGTTGTGAAGCATCCAAGGAAGAGGCTGCCAATATGAGATCATTAGACACATTAGGCTGCACCACATTAGTCTCCTCAATCTTCATGCTAGACTTGCTAGTCACAATGCTATGATCGTCATTCTTTTCCTACACTTTACTCTTTCCCTTTTCCTTGCGCTTGTCTTCGTGCATTTTATGGCACTGTGGCTAATATGAGCTGCTTTCCCACAACAATGACAAGTAAGACTGGGGACTTATGGCCACAAGACTTACTACAAGACTATCCACGTGTCCTATACTGAGACCTTGGAGAGTCTCTACCACAACCATTTCCATTCTACCGGCCTCTCACAGTTAATGCATGTGACATATGGGAAGCATCTATATTCTTTCTATTCACCTCTTCTGTCAAGAGGGCGGGGGCACTCTCAACATCCTACAATTTTAGCCCATCCTTTGAGGTGTTAACATATAGAGCCATACAAAAAGTGTCCCACAACTCAAGTAGAGTGCCAAGCAAAAATAAAGGATACAAAGGATCCTTGAACTCAATCTCTTGCGAACCTAGATGGTTGACAATGGAGTGAAAATCATTCAAATGTGCAAACATAGAAGTCCCTTCTTTCATGTGAAGGTCCATTAATTGTTTTAGCCAATACATTTGAGATGCAGGACTCTACTTGTCCAAAGTTGATATGCAATCTGATTTTTAGTCACAACATTGTAGTGAACCCACTTAGAGAATGATAAAATGATTATGGATTTGCATAGCTCATCCAATTTAGCCCAATCCTTGGCCTCAATGGTTTCAGGTTTGGCACCTTCATTTTTAAGTAGTCCAACCTATAATTTTTGCACTAAAACCTACCATATTTGTGTCTTCTAAAAGCTGTAGTTAGTCCCATCTAGTTTTTCAATATTGAAGATAGCACTATCATGAGAACCACCAACCATCGTAATGAACCCAAGCAAGTACATAGAAGGGCAAAACTGGATGCTATAGTTTCCTATAAATCAACCCTAAAACCAGTGCTAACTCAAGATGGAAACAAGAAAGAGTACCAAGGTAATGAGCTGCCCACGAAGTGTAATCAAGAAATTGTCAAATACAAGTGATGGCCTTCATAAAGAATGCATGGATCAGAAATGACATGTTGTTGTAGTAATTTGCAGCAATAGGTCAACAACCCACTATGAGCAATCAAGATGAAGAAGCTAAGAACAACTAATATTGAAGACTGTCACAACTGCAGTGTGGCAGTAAAACCATACATGTAATAGGTATATACATCATACACAGGTTAGGGCTCAATGGTAAATGAAGAGAATTGCCTAATGTATAAACCATCAAGTAAAGCTCAATACATAACCCATAAGCATCACTGACAACACCCTAATGTACATAAGTGCTTGACCCAAAGCCAAGATATCAAATCAGCCCATGATAGGGTAATTTCATCCAATACATATCAAGACAGTATGTACATGTCACAATGAGTCCCACTTTCGCACTATAAAACGCTCAAGCTCAACTACAAATATCAAGTGCCCTATGTAACATCCAAGTGTCAAGTGGTAGCTCCCATTGGAATAAGAGTCGAATGCTAGATAAGCATAAGAAGATCAACACATCATGTGTGTGGCATCTAGACATCCAATATCCGTATGACAAACATTTGGAAGCATGGGATCCAAGTAGTCGGCAAAGCTCTTACTATGGCATCCGAGTAGCATCCATAACAGTGAATGGTAGCTAATGTCAATAAAACCAAGCTCCAATCTTAGCTCATATAGCATGTTAGGAGCACAACCAAGTATGTAAGATCAATTATATATCCCAATGTAGCATCCAAAGTGCTCAAGAAGCAATAGATCTATGACTATATATAAGCAATAGATCTATGACTATATATTGCAGTGAACTGAAGTGTATGAGCTCAAATCTTATGTCCAATACTCAATGCCAATGACAAGGTTGTGCTAGAGGTTACCCAAGTATCAAAGCATGTGCAAATCACGTTGATTTGCTAATGTTGTCTATTGCTACTGCTATGCCAAATGAATCACAAGGGAAGCTCTAATAGGTCTCAAGGAAGCCCTAGAACAAGCCTCAAGTGATGGAAAGAAGTCGTGGAGCTCATTGCATATCTTGGAGTAAAGGATCCATGGCTACCCAAAAATGAAATGTTGTAGGTATTTACGAGCTAAAGCAAATTGAAGGGAAAGAGATATTTGATTTCAGCTTTGATACAATTGAAGGGAGTGAGCCCTAAGTGGAAGCCCATGAGCAGAAGTAAGAGCTATGAAGGAAGGAGCAAGAGACACAATCTGTGAGAACTCCAATAGTTATAATGTGTGACCGGCTTTCCCTTATTCAAATGTCACTAAAAGAACAAAGAATGAAATGACAGTGATGGGCACCCACCACCTATAGTGTATAGGTGTGTGGGTATTATCAATATAATTAATACATCGACAGCTAGCCATAGGAGCCTTTACTCCCAATTGGTGGAATTAGTTTTATCACTTTAGAGGCAAGGATAATATGAATTATAACATATAAATATACCTTTAGTGGTATAAGGTTTTTAAGAATAAGGAAATATTCCTTATTTGTCTTACTCCTATCATGGCATGCTTTTGGGCCATCGAGTTGAGGGATTGGGAGGAGAGGATGTTGCCATCATGATGACCACGTCACACATCATCATGAGGTGCTATCACAAGGCATTGGGCTAGATAGAACAATGCCATATTTTGTGGATATGATATATTTGGTGATAGCTATTATTAGCCATGATGAAGCTATCGATGGTGGCAAGCATCATGATGATGTTTTAGGAGAGCATGGTGGCTAGCTTTGGGCTATACTTTTGGTGGTTGAGGTGATGTGTTTGATGAGCTGACGAGGGGAGGCTGCCTTGTGGCTTATATAAAGAATTGAAGAGGGCTATATGAGAGGATGAAGGCATTAACTTGAGAGGACATGAAGAGGGGGGATGCATGCAAGAGATAGTACTTGCCTATATGGGCAAAAGAGAAGAGTGGAGAAGATGATGTTGATGTGAAGAAGAAGAGAAGACACTACTATTACTTGTTGGGGGTAAAGGCACCTCTGCCTAGCCGCCCGTGTATTACTACACTGACAGTCACCGCCATTGCACACTGCAGGTGGCGGGCACCCGTCACCATCACTTTATTCTTTATTCTTTTAGTGACAGTTTGAATAAAGGAAGGCTCGGTCACACATTGTAACTGTTGGAGTTCCCATTTCTAGTCTCTCCCTTTCTTGCTCTTGCTCTCCTGCCATAGCTCTCGAGTCCAACCTTCGATCCATCACTCCCTTTCAATTGGTATTAGAGCTTTTGCTTTCCAACTCTTGAGCTTGGATCGTGGCATTCTCAGCATCCCATCGAGTCCCTCCTCGCATTGGGTCTCCTTCTCGGCAGCCATATCCGACTCCTTTGAGCTCCCGTCACTCCCCGGCTTCCCAAGTACCTTTCTAGGATTGTTGGGCACCTTCAAGGCATTAGATCAGAGGTATTTAATCATTTTCTTCAGGGCTTACTTCAGTTCTCAGGTCTCACAAGCTGTAAACAAGTTGTGGGCAGCCATAGCTCACACCTCTTGGAGCTTCCTTCACCTGGATCTTGCTTCCAACCTATCAAGGCTTGCTGAGGCTTGGTGTAGGCCTTCTTTGGCCCTCATTTGTGCTCCCTTTGGACCCCATTTTTGACACGTGGGACAGCAGACCCCCCCAGCCAGCTCACTTTTTTTTTGCGCATGTTTCAAAATCTGGCCCAAAAATCACTCTTTTTGTCATATCTCAGGCATTCGGAACCCGATTCAGGCAAGGTAAGAGTCTAAGTTGGGGTTTTGGCACGCTCCGGACGCGATGGTGAAGTTGTATTTGCCAAATTCTAATGAAAAAATCTTCTACAATAGATTTCAGGTCTGAGACAGCATGTATTTGTATGCCTATGTTTGTTTGGGCATGACTACATAACTGGTTTGATGCCTATTGCATCCCGATTGATTGGGGGATTGAAGCTACATGTAATGATATGATTTTGGCTTGATTTAGGGGCTGGAAATACACAATTTATAACAGTAAATGCATGCTGAATACTCTTGGGTTAAAGCTATCTTTCATGCTTTGACATATACCTATTGGTTCCGGATGTATGTCTTGGGTTATGCTATGATGTATTGATCATCGAGGGATGAATTTGAGCTTGTCATTGAATCGGGATGCTTTTGGAAGCTTGAGCTTATTTCAGCCTACACTTATTGACATTGGTATATGCTTTGACAGTGATGCTTCTTGGGTTTATGCATACCCGTTGCCGACGGCTTGATGCTCATGTCACGGTTGATTACCCTATGCATATGTTGAGCTTGAGTGCTCATTGAAGCTTCACCTTGGATGCATTTTGGATTATCTGGAGTAGTCTTGGATATTACTTGGCTTGTCAAAGTTTGGATTGGGATGTATTTGATGTCTTACATACTTACGGATACTACATACGGATGCTCTACCACCTACATGTTTGGGATATACTATTGATGTATTGTCTTGGACTTATGTCACTGACACTATGTCTTGCCTTGGCTTGAGCTCTTGAGCTCGTATATACGACTTTTGTACCAGTAAGAGCATTCTTGAATGCTTATCAGACATTGAGCTAGCGGTACTTTTATGCATTGAGCCGTTACATGCCATTGAGCAGTTACAGGCACTTGAGACTTTGGGACTTCTTACCTTTTGGGATGATACATCATATGTCTTGGTTCACTGTATACTTATGAGCTAAGTCTCAGTTTTGGATCCGTATCTTTGTGAACTGACACCTACCTGTGTCAAGTTTTGGTAGTGGCAGGAACACTTTGCCCCGTTGACTGGGGGGCGTGCCTACTCAGTGGCACATGTTTGTATGATATACTTGGGTGTTGGATTCATGCTTATCGACCATCATATGCTTATGCTATGCCTGCATGATGCCGGCTTTGGTCTTGGCAATATCTAATTACCTTGGGATCCGATTTTGGCACTGTTAGCTCTCTTTTACTGAAATCTGAAATTTATTACATCAAGCATATATGTATGGAGTGACATAGATTTTTCATGCTGAAACACTCTGAAATGATGTACTTTTACTAGTACTTGGTGGGCAGCAACTTTGGTTCCACTTTCCTTACCATTTTCCCTCGATTTTGGTGAATTTTTTTTTGTCATTTTCTGCAGTAAACAGCAAGCAGTTTTTGAACTGTCTACAGTCTTCCAGCCTTCATTATGGCGAGTTCGTCCACTGATCATGCTATTTTCAACATCACTAAGCTTGATGGTACGAATTACTCTTATTGGAAGAGCTAGATTTGGCAGGTGTTGGTGCAGAAATCGCAGATCAAAACTTTGAGGTTAAGCGGACATCCGCCTGCAACTATGCCAGATGAGGAATGGCTTGAGCTTGATGAGTTATGCAAGTCCACCATTGTATTGTCTCTCACATAACAGGTTCACTACAATGTATTCGAGGAAGAACAGAGTGCATGGCAGTTGTGGGATAAAATCAAGAATCTCTATGACAAGAAAAGTCCAGCGAGTCAAATGTATTGACTGAAGCAGCTTATGGATCTGCGCATGAAGGAGAATGTGACTATGTCTACTCACTTGAGCTAGTTCCATGCTATACTCAAGAACTTGACTTCGCAGGACATCACTTCTACAGAGGATGTCACTCCTCTTTTCTTGCTTGGTACTCTTAATGAGTCATAGGATGTATTCTGCACTGCATTATGTGCCTCTATTGCTACCTTGAAATTATCTGATGTTGAGAGTGCTCTTCTGCAGGAAGAGGTTAAATGTAAGAATTTGGATGCCTCTCGTGTGTCTCATGCTATGACAGTTAGAGGCAGGACTGATGGATATGGAAAGCATGGCAGTGGTAGTGGCCGTGGACGGGATTCTCAAAAATATCGGTCCAAGTCTCATGGGAAGTCACGTAGCAAATCCTGTGGCAGGAATGCAGATGTTACTTGTCACCAGTGTGGGAAAAAGGGCCATATTAGGCCACAATGCCATGAATTGCGCAATGAAAGGCGCAAAGATAAGGGGAAAGACAAAGTGCAGGATAAGTCTTCTGATCGCAGCATAGTGCCTGCAAAGTCTAGTGTTAAAATTGAAGAGATCAATGTTATGCAACTTGAGGATGTTGATGATGATGATTATATCCTTGCAACTTCTTCTAGTGCTTCGCAGATGACAGAGATACACTCTATGTATGCACATTGTTGGCTCTTGGACTCAGGTGCATCCTTTCATGTGACACCTTGCCGAGAGTGGTTTCATTCATACCGTACTGTTTCGGGTACTGTGCACTTGGGTGATGACAGCTCTCTTGATATTGTGGAAATTGGTGATGTTAGGTTGCAGTTTTCTTTTAGCAGCAGTTTTGTTATGCAGGATGTAGGTCATGTACCTGCTTTGACATGCAGTCTCATGTCAGTTGGAGAACTTGATGATACAAGTTATCATGTATCTTTTGGAGTCTTTGCATGGAAGATCACTCGTGGCAGAGTTGTGATTGTGAGAGGTGCCAAGGGGCTGGCAGTCTCTACCCCTTGATTGTATCAGCTTCTTCCTTTGATCATGTTTTGTCTGTGGGTTCTATTCCACATGTATCTCTTTGGCATGCCCATTTGGACCATATGTCTTTGAAGGGAATGAAAATGCTTTCTGGTTTGCAGTACTTACGGCCCCTTGATTATGCATGTTTTGATTCATGTGAGCATTGTCTTTATGGCATGCAGACTAGGTCTACGCATAAGAAGTCTGGTAGGCCACGCATGAGTGAGCCCTTGGCATTTGTACATTTAGATGTCTGTGGGCCCATGCCTTGTCAGTCTATGGGTGGTGCAAAGTACTTTGTTACGTTCATAGATGATTTTTCACGAAAAGTTTGGGCTTATCCCATTAAGCTGAAATCCGATGTCCTGGCTATGTTTCAGAGATGGCTTGCATTGGTTGAGAACCAGTCTGGGTATAGGCTAAAATGCCTAAGGACAGATAATGGGGGTGAGTATGTCTCACGTGCTTTTGAGCCGTTATGTGATGAGAGGGGTATTAAGCGTTAGTTGACTGCCCCCTACACCCCCTCCCCCCCGAGAATGGTTTGGTTGAGCGGATGAATAGAACCATCCATGAGCGTGTACACAGTATGCTTAGCCATGCAGGCCTACCACTGAGCTTTTGGGCTGAGGCAGTTAGTACAACTGTGCATGTCATAAACATATCACCCTCTAGTGGTTTGGATTTCCAAGTTGCAGAGGAGGTATGGACTGGAAAACCTCCCTCTTATGCGCATCTCCGTGTGTTTGGATGTGAGGCATTTTGCCATGTGCCCAGGGACAAGAGAAGTAAGCTGGATCCCAAGAGTGTCAAATGTATTTTCCTTGGTTATGGGGATGCAGGCGAGATGGGTTATCGTCTTTGGGATCCACAGGCGCGAAAAGTCATCCGCAGTCATGATGTAGTCTTCCATGAAGACAAAATACATAGGTAGCCTAAGAGAGTTGTTGAGATCTGCAGGGTCATATTTCAGGAGGAGCTGACTGCACAGCCAGTTGGATAGCCTACAGCTGCAGTAGATGCTCATGGTCAGGGCGTTGGACAGGCAGCTGGGCAGGCAACAAAGCCTTCCGTGAGACGGTCTACTAGAGACATACGTCCACCTGATAGATTTTAGCCCTCGATGCATTATGTCTTGGTTACAGATGCAGGAGAGCCTTTCACTTATGATGAGGCTATGCGCAGGGGTGAAGTCACTCCTGGGAGAGAGCTATGCAGTCTGAGATAGACTCCTTGAATAAGAATGAGACTTCGGATTTAGTTTCCTTGCCTGAGGGCAAGAAGGCTTTGCCATGCAAGTGGGTGTACAAGCTGAAAAGTACCCCTGGATACCCCAAGCTGGCATACAAGGCTAGACTAGTAGCAAAGGGTTTTAAGCCGGAGCATAGTGTGGACTTTGATGAGGTCTTTTCTTCTGTGGTTAAGATGACCACCCTGGGCTTAGTCTTGGATTTGGTTGCTCAGCTTGACTTGGATTTATGCCAAATGGATGTCAAGACGGCTTTCTTACATGGGGACTTGCATGATGAGATTTATATGGAGCAGCCTAAGGGCTTTGCAGAACCTGGCAGGGAGCACCTAGTGTGCAAATTGAAGAAAAGTCTTTATGGCTTGAGACAGACACCTAGGGAGTAGTATCACAAGTTTGATGCCTTTATGCAGTCACAGGGCTACAGCCAGAGTGCTATGGATCTGTGTCTTTACAGGAAGAAAGCCCGTGATGGTTCTTTATTGATTTTGGTACTCTATGTGGATGATATGCTGATAGTAGGGAAAGCTCATGATGAGCTAGATACTCTTAAGGCTTAGCTCAAGAAGAGCTTTGAGATGAAAGATCTGGGACAGGCCACTCACATACTTGGTATGTGCATTAGATGCGACAGGCATCAGTGACTCCTCTACTTGTCACAGAGGGAGTACAGTCATAAAGTCCTTGAGCGCTTTCGCATGCAAGACATAAAGCCTATTGGCTGTCCATTGCCTTTTTATGTGAAGGTATCACAGGCTGATTGTCTGCAAACAGATGAGTAGAGGGCCGAGATGGCCAAGATTCTCTATGCATTCGCAGTGGGTAGTCTTATGTATACCATGATAGCCACTCGTCCAGATATTGCCTTCGCAGTTGGTGTTGTGGCACGCTCTATGGCTACACATGGCAAGAAGCATTGGGATGCCATGAAGGGTATCATGAGGTACCTGAAGGGCACTGCAGATATGTGCATATGCTATGGTAGCCAGGATACACGAGTCATGGGATACACTGACTCTAATTATGCAGGACATGCAGATAGTAGGAAGTCCACTTCTGGCTATGTATTCACCTATGTTGGAGGTGTTGTTTCTTGGATGTCTAGGGTGCAGAAATGCACGGCCCTTTCTACTACAGAGGCCGAGTATGTTGCAGCCCACTGAGGCTTGCAAGGAGACCATTTGGTTGGGTCGTTTAGTTGCTGACCTTGGTATTGATGCTATCCCTACACTACATTCGGATTCTATGAGTGCTATTTAGTTAGCCAACAATCCGGTCTTCCATGTGAAGACGAAACACATTGAGGTGAGGTATCACTTCATACATGGGGTCGTTGAGGACAAGTTTGTTGATCTTGTCAAGATCTCGACTGACCAGAATCCTGCTGATTTGCTCATGAAAAGCCTCTCTACAAAGCGCTTTGCCTTCCTCAGGAGGTTGATGGGCGTGGGATGAGATGACGTCTTTCCTCATCCGGTTGTACATGTGTACATGTTGTACTGTCTTTTTCTTTTTTTATTTTCACTTCTCACTAGGGAAGATTCCCCTTTAAGTGGGAGGTTGTTGGGGGTAAAGGCACCTTTGTCTAGCTGCCCATGTATTACTACACTGACAGTCACCGCCACTGCACATTGCAGGTGGCGGGCGCCCGTTACTGTTACTTTATTCTTTATTCTTTTAGTGACAGTATGAATAAAGGAAGGCCCGATTACACATTGTGACTGTTGGAGTTCCCATTTCTAGTCTCTCCCTTTCTTGCTCTTGCTCTCCCGCCATAGCTCTCGAGTCCAACATTCGATTCGTCGCTCCCTTTCATTACTTTTGTAAGGAGCATGTGGCCTGCTCTACACCAAGGCATTATGGAGTTGAGTTAGTGAGAAGATGAAGATAAAGATGAGTACATGATGATTGAAAGAAGAGGTGTTGCTATTCAAGAGTTCGAGTTTTATTTTGAAAGTCGATGAACCTAATTGTGAGTAGGAGGTAAGTTTGAGTTTGATGGTTGGGTGATAATTGCGAGTGTAGAGTTAATGTATCTCCCTTGAGTGTGTTTTATTTGGGGAGTTGGTGTTTATGAAGTTCTTTGAGTAGTCATGGTGGTGCTTGCTTGCATGCAAAGGATGTTGATGCTACTCGTATGTGAACCTTGAGTAGACAACAACCTCCACCCCCCCCCCCCCCCCTCCTCCTTGTTTTTTTGGACGAGGATTATGAGTATGAAGGGGCAATCATGTCTCGAGAAGAGAGTGCGTTGTTGTCTTTATGGTTCTTGATGTTCTATCCATCCCTTTAAAGTATCCCCATGATATTGTATTTATCAAATTCTCAAAAGAATAAATTATATAACAGATACACCATGCACATTAAGTCATTATCATTAGAGTTTGTGATGGTCTCACATTGTCTAAGAGCTACAAGAAGTTCTCTTATTTTTTGCATCTATTTGATGCATACATGAATGTCCCCATCATTTCATATTCTTGTTGTCGAGGTGTCTACTTTGTTCAGATAGTTCGTTGGTGTGTTTGTTGATAGAGTGTTACAGTGGATGTATCTTAAAATCCTTGCATGTTTATGGAAAGGTTCTTATATGTCAATATGAGTATATGGAAACCGCTTGCGTGACATTCGAACAATTTGCAAAAAATAGTTTCTCCTGAAGTGAGGTTATGTTATACGAGTGTTACTCGATCAAAAGTTAAGCAACTACTTTTCTTTGCTCAAAAAAATGTATTTGAGTAAAGGAGAACCTTGGAAATTTCACAATGATACCAACCGTGCTAGGGTATTGTGGGTGGGTTTATACGTAAAATGCTCGGATTTTTACCTTACAAGTGTAAAGGATAAACCAAGCGTATAAGTCTGGCGGGTGTATAAGGCCTTCGGAATTCAGTGTTGAGAGTGCTTCTGTAAACCCTAACGAAGGTTCAGCTCGGGCGTTCAGTCAGCAGCCATGGCGACTACCAAAGTGCAGCGGATTATGACACAGCCTATAGTACGTGAGAAAGAAAGAGAGACACAGTGTGTGTATGTGTGTTTTTCCAACATTTGACTGAACATGCGCTGATATCTCCCTTCTTCTTTGAGAGAGAGAGAGAGAGAGAGAGAGAGAGATATGGTGCGTGTGTTTCCTCCCACCGTCTCAGTGAATGTATACGCGCTGACATCTCCTGTCTTGTTGTTTTCTTGGCCGTGCAGAATCTCATATTTCGGTTCCTTCAAAGTGTAAGCGGACTTCATTTCCTTTGCTTTTCCTGGACTTTCCTCTCTACCTCGCTGATTTTATGCTGTTTTTTCTTCCAGAAATCCCGCATCCAAATCTGGCTTTTCGAGCAGAAAGATCTGAGGATTGAAGGGCGCATTATCGTAAGCTCTTAACTGGTCTCATTACTGCACGGAAAATCCCAGCGTCTGTGATTCTTGTCTGTCAATATTGGAAATAGCTATGCCAGGCTTTGAGCGAGGGATCTCTTCAGTTATATGTTATTGGCTGAGTTGCTGTGTAAGTTGGGGTAGACGAGGGGCGATGGTGATGACTTATAGTTAGGCCTGTGCTAGTGAGGTAAGACTCAGGGAACGAGAGCTTCACATCGAAGCTTGGTTTCCTAAACGACCAGGTTTCAAGTTAGAATAAATGCAAGCAAGAGCTTTATTCGAGGACTTGCTTGTTTGACGCCTAGTCTATCTGTTGCTTTTATACAATGTAGGGCTGTATATGTTTTAGATGTAATGTTTTCTATATCAAAACCTTTAGAAAATTTTAAACCTCAATGCAGAAGGAACAATCAACTAGTAAATGGATAGTGTATGCAATTATATTAAAATGTGAAGCAAGCCAAGGATGGAACCTTTTAATTGTATCTCTATACAATTTTCACTCTCATATTATAATCAAGGTTTGATAGTTAAATCCATAAGCGTGCTTAAAATTGAGGGTCTAAGACTTAAAATGTTAGTAGTTAGAACTATAGGATTTTAAGAAAATTTAAGAGGCCATTCAACCATAGTACAAGGGAGCTTTAGAAATGAGAAAAATAAAAATGGAAAAAATCAAAGTTTTGAAGTTTTGATAAAAATTTAAAAATGTCAAAACAATGTCTTGGATTATATGCTAAAATAAAATATTATTATGTAGGTATGCAAATATATCAATGTCTACGGTAAGATGTATCCAAATTTTATGCAAAACTTTGAGTATTTATATTATAAGATTAGAATCATGTTTTATCACATATGTTATAAGTGAAGATTTAGTTTTCAATATACAAACAAAAAATAAATTAAAATTTGCAATTGATGAATTATTTGAAGATTGATATTAAGATTGCTTGGATGAAGATGAATAATAAGTAAAATTAAGATACATGTAATAGTGTCATGTGAATAATTTGTTTAAAATTCTGTGAGTACTAGTAACTATCGAGTATTAAGATTACTTAGCAATCATGATATCATCAAGTATATGTGATATGTGTAATGTTACTGGTGACTAATAACACAATGCTAAACTAACTTTTGAGATATTGTGACTCTAGTGTTTAGAGTCTATGAGTTATGAGTCATCCAGATATTGAGGATTTATGTTTTATCTTCTCGTTTAACTTTAAGGATTTTGATCGAAAAGATGAAGTAATCTTAGTTTTATCCTCAAACCATGTGATGTCGTCACTTAAGTTGCTTTAGTTTTTTTCTATGCATAAGAGTCTGATGATTGGTGTTGACAGCTTCTCATAGAGCATAGAGTAGATATCTTGTTGTAGTAGTATCTTTGGAATGTCACGAACTCTCTATATCGATTTTGCTGATATTCACCTCTAAAGATGAATGAGATAATGTTTAAAATAAGTTTTAATACGCTTAATTTTAATATATATTATGATTTACAATTTAACTTTTAAGTAGTGATAATGTTAAAAAGTTAAATTATATATAATACAACTTATTACTTGTGAAGGCTCATGAGACAGAGTATTTTTTTAAAAAAAGAGAAAGATTGTAATGTCAAAATACTAAATGCTCCAATTGGGCTATTATGGGCTTGTTTCTCTTTATATTTATGTATTTGGTTGTTTAGCATATGCTTTGGTATCATAGCAAAAAAAATATAAATTGTAAGACAAGGCTATCAAATGCATTTTTATTGATTATAGTTCAAAAAATAAATGGTGTTACGTGCACCAACTTTCCACTAGTAACATTTTTATTAGCAAAGATGTGGTATTCGTCGAACATGCTCTTTAGTTGTTTATGGATTATAAAAATCAATCTAATATGGAGCTCATGAATGTGTTTAACATTTTGTCATAGTTAGGTATGGAGTGTAGAGAGAGAGAGAGAGAGAGAGAGAACTTGCAAATACACAAATTGAAAGGTAGATTAATAGTAATAGTGATCGAAGAAAGTTCAAGTGATAAACATATTGATGTCTAAACATGTACTTTTACACACAATAGTATGTGCTTATAAATGTGAATAAATAAATATATCAAACATATTTTTGAATTATGGGCGATTGAACTCGTGATACAAAATATATAAATATATATTACTAGAAAGGAGATGCATAAGTGAGAGGCACAAAGCAAGGATGATCATGATACAATCTTTTGAGAAGCTCAAGGATTCAAAGTAAAATATGTTTTAGTGATATATGTGCTTGGTGTAGTGATCGATCAAAAGCTAACATGGCTTAAAAACATTGTGCATATGACAAGAGATCAAATATATGAGTATTTCTTTAGGATCATATCAGAGGTGATATTATAAATGGTTGCAAAATTTTTTAAAATATAAATTCGTTGTAAATAAAAAAATATAAGTCATTCGAGATTAAAAATTTAATAGAGAATCTTTAGTAATTATTTAATATGTGAGTGAAAAGTCGAATATATGCATTTGGATGATCAATAATTAATTCAAAAATATATTATTTATTTATGATCTAATTTAACAGACATATTGATAGGATGCATTCTCGCTAAGAGACAATGATTGAGTAGATATATTAGGGCGCTGTCAGATGTTGTAGGTATCTCATCAAGGTCATTGTTTGATAAGGTATTAGTTGTGACATATTGGGCACATTGCTTGTCTTATTGTTTGTTTTTTTTTTTGTAGCATTGGTTAATTGTGTGATCAATTTGCTCGAAGTATCGACACTTGGGTGGTTGTTTCTTGGTGTAGAAAGTTGCTGGTGCTATGTTAGCATCTTTGGTTATTCAAAAGGATAGTAATCATTTATTCATATTTCGTCTCTTAAGTCACTTTGACAACAATTATGGTCTCATGGAATTGTGCTTTTTTCATCAAGCTATTAAAAAGCACAATCTTTTTATCATAGTCATCCAGACGACTATTGAGAGTGGTTAATTGTTGGCAAAGAAGATTGGAGATGTAGCTTAAGAGTCTTTGAAGGTTTGTAAGAGATTCTAAATAATTGCATCTTCACAAATAATTTGAAATGATAAATGATAAATATCTCCTCTAAATTTGACTTGAAGACTATCCTATATCACTTTTGCCATTTTTGTGACACTTAGGTGATGAAAAAGATTGTTAGAAAGGCTGAGGTTGTTGATGGTGAGCGCACCTCGTCTTTCTTAAGCCATTCTTCATAAATTTATTGGGTACTCCGAATGTGCTTCGGCTTAATAGTGGATACGATTCTCCATGCACCTTCTTGCATAAGTATGCGTTGAATCTTTGTCTTCCAGGAGGAGAGCCTAATGCTTGAGGATTATTCAATTGTGATACCATATCTTGACATCTCGATGGTAGATGCCATGGAAAGAGCTCAAGTTGAAAAAGGGTCAAATTTTGATGAAGAAATTTGAAGAAAGTAGGCTTGGATTTGAAAAGTCCCAAAATTTTAAGAAAACTTTAAGAAATGTAGATTAAAGTTGAAAATTTCTAAATTTTGGTGAGGAAATTTGAGAAATTTCAATAGAAATTGAATTATCCCAATCCACATGTGAAGTGCATTTTAAAGGAATTATTAGGCTTTCATGATTAAAGATTAAGGAGAAAAGATTGATCAGGTTGCTGAACGATGATGTGGCACATTAATGGACTAGACGTGATAGGCACGAGTTTGAGAAATAGCTCCATGTAAGCAATTGATGCGATGGAGATGTGACGATTGATGCTGCTTATTGATAATGTACGTATCGGGATACATTGATATGCTTCAACCAAGGTGCATAGCATGCAAGCAAAGTGATGGAACTGATGGATTGGGTGCAAATGGAGGATGGCTAGGATAGAGCATATCCATAGAACATTGATCAGACAAGCCAGACGATAGGAATAGGTTAGCGATTTTTTTTTCTCCCTTGTTTTAGTAACCGCAAAAACATGTAGCTCCTCGCAATAGACTAATAGACAGATCAAAATGCTAGTGGGTTGAAATGGTGATTTCGCTTTGATGCCATTGTTGGATATGGAGTGCGCGTGTCTAGTAGCTATGGCAAATAGAACTCCATGAGCTTAGAGATAGAGAGAGAGAGAGAGAGAGAGAGAGAGAGAGAGAGAGAGAGAGAGAGAGAGAGAGAGAGAGAGAGAGGCTCTTGCAAGTACACACAAATTGAAAGATATATTGATCGTGAGTTGTTGATAAAAGTAGAAGTGATAGGGTTTGAATATATAGGAAAATCTTTGTGGCTAACCCTTCGACGCTTACTTAATGCCAAGTGGTGTCAAAGGTGTTCACATCTAAGCACACACTTTTACCCATACTAATGTTGGTTTACAAATGAGGACAAATAAATCAAACAGTTGCTATTATTTTAGCAAAGTGCATTTGATTTTGGTTAAGTTTACCAATCTATTGAGGGTTTACAACAACAAAATTAGTAGCATACACATGTAAGAAACATCTTGAGTTCAGCCTATTGGTCAAGGCATCGCTGAAAATGAAGTGGCCGATGTGAGAGGGTTGCTATTTGGAAAACCAAAACAATTCCTAAATGGCTGCTAGATACATTAGGGAACAACAAACAATCCGTTGCAATTCTCAGTAGATCTAGAGCAGCCACTTGCCATGCACAAGGAAACTTGATTGTGGAGGCACTTATAGCTACTGCATGCAATGATGAACTTGTTTCTTTATATGATGCTTTACAAAATAAACATTGGATCGGTGTAATGCAATTGTAGATATAATCTATTCATAAAAATGGCACATTGGAGTTATGTGACTTGCTTGTTGGCAAGTTTGCTATGGACACATAGTGAATTTTCAAATTGAAACATAGATTTGATGGTGGCATTGATCGTTACAATGCACATCTTGTTGCTAAAGGATATGCCCAACAGCATGGGATTGACTATGATGATACGTTTGTACCACTTCATGTATGACTACCATTCGTAGTGTCATCACTTTGGTTGCTCATTATGATTGAAATGTGCATCAATTGCATGTGAAGATCGCTTTTCTGAATGGTGATCTTTATGTGGAGGTTTATGCTGCTCAATCTCTTGGCTTTGTTCAGAAAGTTTTAGAAAGCAAATGTGTGGTTTGTGCAAGGCCCTCTATGGTTTAAAGTAGGCACCTAGGGCATGGTATGAAAAGATACATGCATATTTGATTGCTCTTGGCTTGATTGGAATGTGCATCATTTGCATGTGAAGACCGCTTTTTTGAATGGTGATCTTTATGTGGAGGTTTATGCCGCTCAACGACTTGGCTTTGTTGAGAAAGGGTTAGAAAGCAAAGCGTGTCGTTTGCACAAGGCCCTCTATGGTTTAAAGCAGGTACCTAGGGCACGGTATGAAAAGGTACATGTATACTTGATTGCTCTTGGCTTTAGCAATTCACACGCTAGAAGCACAATTTATTTTTGCAAAGATGGGGACAACTTCTTGATACTAATTCTTTATGTGGAGGACATTTTGTGTATTGGACCTCATGAGACACATATTTGAGACTTAAAAGTAGAATTGTAGCATGCGTTTGATATGATAGATCTTGGCCACTTGCATTACTATCTTGGCATGTAGTTTAATGCAGTTGAGGGGGGCATTATTTTGCAATAGTATAAGTACATTGGGTAGCTTCTTGAGTGTTTTCAGATGCAAGACTGCAAGCCTATCTCTACTCTCGTTGAGAGAAGCCACAAATTTACATTTGAGGATGTAGGAGAACCAATTGATGCTTCTCTTTATTAGTAGACTGTTTTTGTTTATTGTATTTGTGTAATATATGGCCAGATATATATGTTGGGGTCTCTCAGTAAGCACGCTTTTGTGCATAGACATGGTACTACACATTGGCAAGCGGTTAAAATGTGTCTTTCATTATCTCATAGGCATTCAAACATTGGGCCTTTTTAATCTTAAAGGCTCTACTCTTTACTTGCATGCATTCATAGACAAGCTGGTTGTTTTGACACGAGGGTGTCCACTAGTGGTAATTGTTTCATGCTTGGTAGTATATGCATTTGTTGGCTGAGCGAGAAGCAGTCTATAGTGGCCACATCTAGTTGTGAAGCTGAATATAGGGCGGCATTTACAATGACATTGGGATGTGTATCATCGACGCCTTTTGGTCGATCTTAGTGCAGGACAGCAATCACCCACTCCTATCTATCTTGATAAATAGGATGCCAAGAAACTAGTGTTTCATGCTCGCACTAGGCACATTGAGGTGCATTATGATTACGTCAACCACTCCTATCTATATTGATAGTCAAAGTGCAAGGAATGCAGATTTTCATGCTTGCACTAAGCACATTGAGGTGCATTATCATTATGTTAGATAGAGGCTCTACGTAGGGGAGATTAACTTGGTTTATGTCCCTACATCGGATAACTTGGCAAATGTGTTTACAAAAGCTCTGTCTAGGGAGAAGTTAGATGCCTTTCGCAAGGCTCTAGGCTTGATACCATTTGGGGATGGATTTGCCTATTCCCTATATATGTTCACATCATTCACTCGAGGGGGTTTTATTACACTTATTGTGATTTGTGTTCTTCTAAGTTTTGGTGTGAACACTGAACGCTCCCTTATCCATGGGCATTTTTTACCTTCTAGCTGAACAAAAGTTTTTCCCCCTTGCAAACACCCGTCGGTGGGTGTGGTACTTAGTACCTTAGGGATTGTACTTTTAGATCATTCTCACGCAGTGGATGTGACCTTCCAGCATTCTCCTCTTGCTGTTCACTTGTTCATTGTGATGTGTGAGTGTACGTTTGCTACTGAACCCTAATCTAACACGTATTCTTGGCTTGAATGAATGAGAGGTTGGGTTATGACACTTGTGTGTTAAACCTGATGTGTAGGATACATAAATGCTAGGGGGTGGGAAAATGTGTGACAGATAGCCATGATTTGATTAATTAATTAATTTTTAAATAAAAAATGTACATGTAGCTGCAGGGTTGAGAACACATGGGGCTAAGTCTTGGATGAGATTTACTGTGACTGTGCCTTTCATGGGCCAGTACTCCCTGAGATGCAGCCTGTTTGGTTCCATCTTTCTTGGAGTTTCCACCATTTCTGCTTCTTATGGATCTGTGTGAACTGTTTTCAATTCCACTTGTTGTTCATAGTTGTGCTGGGTTTCTGCATCTACTTTGTTATCCTTGTTCTGGCTGGGGAGTTGATTGTGACATAAGTCTATTTGTTGCCTGTCACTGACATTATAGCTAACCTCCTTCCTTGTTTCTGAAGGGCTTTGATGAATATATGAATCTCGTTCTGGATGATGCAGAGGAAGTTTCTGTCAAGAAGAAGACTCGAAAACCATTAGGTTTGTCTTGTTTCTTTTTCTTTAAAAGGTCTAGGGGTTGGAGGAGGTTTGTAACGGTTTTGGTAAAGTGGGTAAGATGGTGTCACAACTGTCTTGAAGAATTCAGTATATTTGGCTGCTGCAGGACGGATCTTACTGAAGGGAGACAACATCACCCTTATGATGAACACGTATGTTACATTACATATGTTTGTACAGCATTGAGTAGTATTCTTATTCCTCACAGCTAACATGCTCTTATTGATTTTGCAGTGGAAAGTGAGTGCGTTTACCCAGTTTGGAGGTGTGGAGCACTTTTGCATTGAAGTTTCATGCTTGTGCGCAGGTAGTGGTCCATCAGAAGTAGCACAGAAGCTTTCAAGAAGATTTCAAGTGTTGATACATTTCTTCAGCCTATCTGGCACTGCTAAATTGATAAATCCTCAGAATTAAAGCAAGCTAATATACCGGGAGGTCAAGATGTGAAATCATGTAGCTTTAAATCAGATTCCTCAGAACATGTTGAACAGATATAGTTCCATATGGAAGCATGAAGCTTGTCATGCAAGAGACATTTTTTCTTGGAAGTCGCTTACATTCTAGAACCTCAGATATCATGTGATTGCAGAGTTGCCTTTGCCTGTTATGGCTTCAATTACAGCCTCTGTCTAAAGCTCGTAAGAATCAACTTTCCCATGATCGAAAAAACCCTTTCATAGGAGAGACTCATCTTGTATTTTCTCTGCTCTGGGCGGGATCTTAAGAATCTATAATTAGTTGTGAAAATTGACAGAGTATATGTCTTCCTATAACCTTGGTATACTACATTTGGTGTTCAGAATGGTGTTTGACTTCTTTTCGTAAATTCAATGCCTGTTCAGTGGAGTTGCTCATAAATCAGTTGTTTGATCAGCAGTTTAATTTGTAATGCTTCTACATCATCTCAGAGAGGCTAATATTTGTATGTTGCTTGATCAGCAGTTTTATTTGTAATGCTCCTTTCTAATGATGCTTTATTTTTGCTTTTCATGGGCTGTATTACCTGTCTTGAGTGCCAATCATAAAGATATTCAAATATTCTTGCAAGTTCAGAACTGTGCAGTGGGGTTTGCAGATGCTAGCTGCTAATCAAGTTTAATGATTGCTCAGTGGAGTTGCACATGTATCATCAGCTGCTTGATTAGCAGTTTGATTTGTGATGCTCCTACATCACTTAGAGAGGCTAATATTTGCACGCTTATGTGTTGCAAGTTTCGCTCCTTTCTGACATTGCTTTTCTTTTTGGCTTTTCATGTCTGTATTACTGTGTTGAGCCAATCATAATGTTATTCAACTTTTCTCACAAATTCAGAACTGTTCAGTGGAGTCTGTAGATATCTGCTACGTGATTAGCATTTTGAATTGTGATGCTCTTACACCATTCAGAGAGGCTAATGTTTGATCTGTGTAATCAACTGTTCTTGGAACATCCTGAATCTAGGATACTTGTCATATAGGTCATGGGTTTGTTAGATAGAAGTGAATGTTCATCCCTCTCTCCATTGACTCACTGTTTAAGCTGTTCCACGGAATGGGAGCAAATCTTTAGTAGCTGATCTTGTGGTGGGGTTTTAGTTTGTTGTGCCATCCATGTAAGATTCACCCTCAATTTGGAGCTAACCTAAGAGCTCTTCTTTGTTGCTCTCTTAATTGGACAAATGATGAAAATTTGCATAAAGGCCATGCATTTTTTTGCTGCATTTTGTACTCCAGGTATCAAATAAGGACTCTGCAAATTCTGATAACCGGGTTGTAGACCAATATTAGCAAAAAGTGGGTTCATTGCCTCAATAGGCATCATTCTTGGTGGCCCTCTAGGCAAGTATCCTTGATAACTCGTGAGTAATCCAACCATTGCTTGAAAAATTGATCCATTACCAAAGTAACCAGGATAAGTAGCAAATTGAGGAGGAATAGTCTGATGTGTCACTTGTGTATAATTGCCTTGACCATTCACTCCTTGATCTTGTGCTTGTGCTACATGTTGCATTGGACTTGTCTCCATGTTTGGTGTCTTTTTCACATACGCACATTAGAGGTTTGCCTTTTTGAGCGTTTCATGGTACGATGTAATGACTCAGTTTGAGAATCCTCATTGTGTTACTTTAAAGTTTTTTGCATCCGAGGATTCTTCACAAGCTCTTCGAAAGAGCCAACCATATTGAGCTGTGTTGCGCTAATCAAGTCTTATTCATGCTCCTCATCCTCTAGAAGGTGTTGACACCTGTGCACCAATACTCTCTTCGGGGTCTATTAGTAGAATTCTCTTTTTCATGACAGTTTTTCTTTGCCTTTATTCATATTTGCCATCTCTCTAGTCTTGTAATCTCTATAAAACTTGTGTATATGGCTTTTTTACCCAAAATTGTTTGAGCTTAAATTCTTATAAAACAGAATTTAAATCTTGGGGATGGAACCATGAAACAGTCTATGACTCAGATAAAGTGGTGGTTCTTTCAATTAATACTTGGTGTTTCACATGCACAAACAGAGGCCTTTCTCTTTCGCTCAACTCCAAGTCTCGAAGATGAGCATCTCTCTCGGTATTTTTTTATCAATTAAAAGATGGAAAGTTACAAAAATGGAATGTTTCAAAATATATAACTTGTGAATAGTTGGTTCTCATATTTTTTGTGTAAATTCTAGTTGTGGTTTTCATCTTTTTTGAGTAAATTCTAGTTGCATAAGGATAGAATATTATGAGAAAAAAAAATCCCTTTCAGAAAAGCATTTTTTGTGACCATAACTTAGTGATTCATATGTAGAATTGCAATTTGCAGAACTTTGAATTTAGTGTTTTTACTATCCAGTATATCCAGATTAACATCCCTTTTAAGAAAGAGTTTTTTGTGACCATAAGTCATTGATTCATGTATAGAATTACAGTTTGCAAAACTTTGTTTACGGTTTTTAATGTCCAGTATATCTAGAACCTCTCTTTAACCCTAGTATCATTCCAGTAGTAAAACAGTCTTACAAACAACACTAAATTAGAGTTGAAAAACCTTGTTCATGTGTGATATGGCCATCACTTTCATTAGTTCATTTATTTGAGAAGCCAATTGCTGTTGAACTTGGATAGTGAGACTCTTGTCTAAGTAGAAGTGCAAAAAAAACAGAGCTGTACCTTTGATGAAATCAGTCCATCATGCAAAGCATTTTCTCTCAGAATAGAGAGAGAGTTGACCAGAGGGAGCAAGCTCTACCTTCGTATATGAGTAAGAGACGAAGTACGCTCCATGGTTGATGAACTTGCAACAATTTGCTCTTAGCTCCTCAAAATTTCATTCTCAAATTTGCCTCTCATGCTTATTACGTTTGTTTAAAATGTTATCTTTCTCTTTTGGAAATTTGTGCCACATGGCATATATGTAACAATTTTCTTGTTTAAATTTTTCAATTTAAAATTTTCCATGATCAGTGTAAAATTTGACCTTAGTATAGATCGGAGAATTAATTCTTGTGTCTAAAAGAAGATAATGACGCGAACAGATTCTGGGGTCCAAAAACAGTAACTCTCTAAATTTTAGGGATGGTGACCCCATGTATTCTTGGAGTTTTAAGCAACCTTTATTATTGCAACCATATCAAAAAGTGTTAGTGTGGCTCAGTTACGGGACTTTTATTTCGTGAGCATTTTTACAGGCGCATCTTTTGTCTTTGCCAAGCTCATTGACCTGCACCTTCTCCAGTGGCTAAGCGCACAGTCCCAAACCACTAGCATTCTATTCTTCAGTGCCCATTCAATATGGAATCGGTCCTAAGGCTTAAACAAACCATTAGTTTAATTTGTCCCAATGGTTGCCTCTTTTGGCTATGCAAAGATCCCAGCTTAATCCAAGAGAACTATGGGGGTAAAAAGCAATAGCAACAATGAAAAAAAATAAAAATATTTATATAAGTAAATAAGAAAAGCAATTGCAAAAAGTATCACCACCTGGTGACAGATAGACTTTAGAAGTTTGCTTTGAATGTAGGATGATAACTTGCATCTGTTAGCATTCTACATTCGTTGATACTTTATAGGCCAGCCTAATGGTCAATTGGTTTTTGCTAGATTGATAACTTATTGTCTATGGTTTTTTTGGTGTATCTTGTTTCAAGAAAATTATCATTTATCATGTAAGAGTGCATCTAGAATCTTGTGTGTTTTTATGTAGCTAGGAATGTTGTACTACTTTCTGAGTGTCCCAGTCTTTTTGGTGGTTTGACACACTATGTGAATTGGTTGTGATAAGTTAGTCAACCATGCAGATGCTGTGCGTGGGAAACAAGGCCACTAGGGGTGTTTCATCCTCAAATTTTGGTCTAGTTAATGATAGTTTCCCATAGCAGCTTTGTTCTCAATGCATGGGGAATGATAAGTCATGAATGCTCGGTTAAGGTCTCTTTCTTAGGTTTGCGTGACATGTTGGATGGCGAGGTTGTTGCTATTGTAGAATGTCTTGGCTGAGTGTTATATGTACCTAAAGAGGACTCCAGGGTCATTCAATCAGAGAAATGGGCCTACATGCTCTAGAACTGTCGGTAGACCCCGCCATATGCACTAGAAATGTTTGATGCCAATGGCATTGAGATTGTTAGTGAGGTTTGTTTCTCCTCTTTTCTTGATAGTTGTTATGTCTATAGGGAGTTGAGACACTTTGCTCGGGATTGCTCAAGGAAGTGCCATGGCGGCGGCAAAGTGGAGGTGGCTAACTTGGTGATGTCAAACTAGACACAACAGCCAATGCTAGTTGAAGTAGTAGCCTTGCTCTCCAACCAAGCCAAAGCTCCCGAGCTTGGCATGTGGGTACAACTATTGACCTCAGTAGCTTCCAAAGGCAAACAAGCAGAACCTAGTAGGCGAGCAGTTACCCCTAATGCCAAAACTTGATGTTGTTTGGAAATTTGAACCATCAAAGTTGGCAACAAAGACCCAAGCCTCTAACGAGGAAAATTAGTCCTCTTAGACAGTGTTGATAGTGGCTCCAAACAAGGGTAGGAAGCCTAGAGGGAAGAAAAACATATTCGCTTGAGAGACTCGCGAGAAGGTCTTTTGTCGAACACAACAATTTTGCGGTCTTGCGAGGAGGGTTTTGAAGATGTGTTCTAAGATAATATTTTTGAGGAAAGTCAAATGTATTAGTTGGAATGTTCATGGGCTTAAGAGAAGACATGTTTGTTATGATCTCATTAGATCTTGCGAGGCAAATTTCATTGCTTTGTAGGAAGCTAAACTTTTCAAGGAGGATATGAAAGGCGTCTATTTTGAAGGCTACACATGTTTTTGGAATACCAAAGCTAGAGGCATTGGGGGCACACTTTGTAGGTAGATATGTCAATTCATGGCTGAGTTTGTGCATGCTAGTGGGCTAGGATTCCATGATATTATCTTGCTTATTTAGGCTTTTTTCTCGGCATTTTATGATGGCCATGTTAGCATTTTTTGTTGGTCGGCCAACATAAAATGTTGGCCAACTTGACATGATTTATGGCATTATGTTTGCCTATTTATTCAAGCTTCTCCTCCACATTCATTGATTGTTCATCACCTCATTGGTTTTGGTTGAGGGAATGAGTAGGTGTTAGTGTCTTCATAGTTGGTGACTTGCATTGCTTCTATTAATTTTTGGTCCATCTTCTCCCTGTGTTACACTGCTCTGCTTTAGAGAGGGTTCATGTGCATTTAACAGTCATGTTCTCATTACTACACTTTGGTTATTGTTGATCTTTTCTCTCTATGCTTTCTTTATTGCTTAGAACTCGTGCAATCCTTGTGAGTCTATTTTTGGCATACTCGTCTTCTTGAAGATCCCTTGTCTTTTTGTCTTCTTTGTATCTCCCTTCTCATGGCTCCTTTGGTGTCTCTTGATGGTTAGCATGTTGACATTATTTTCTCATCTATAAGTGTTATGTTGGAGATTTGTGTTTCGCTTCAAGTTTTTGTGACGATGCTCTCTTAGTGCTTGAGATGTTGTAGTTTTAGAGAGGGGTGCTATTTGGCAGACAGAGAAGTCTTAGTGCTATTATTGTGGCAAGAAGGGATACCTTTGGGGATTGCAAGACAATAGCAGCTTTCTAACATGAGCAAGTGCATATGGTGATGATGGGTGACACCTCTCTTGATGAGATTTCTTCTTTAGGTCTAGGTCTAGGCTCTAGCTATGTGGTCTTGGTGACGGTTGGAGGGGTCTCCCTTTCAAGCAGCTCTGACCCCTCAACTCTCCAGTGCCCAAAGAGGAGGTGTGTCTTTTCAAAGGCGAGAATCCATGTTCACATATGTTTATATGCATTTTTGATAAATTTGGTCTTGTATGCTCTCCGAGATACTGTTGATAGATATTGAGAGTTGCTATGATTCTTCTCTATTTTCATGTGCTAGTACAATTAATAGACATTAGGTTTTCTTTGAGGTGTCTTTGTGGTGGCTTGTGTACCCACTATTTGCGTATTCATGGTTTTACTCTGGTGGTCCTTGTTGTATGTACTATGATGGGACATTATCATTGTATTGTACTGTATCAAATCACCCATGATTTGAGAGGGTGTTAGCAGATATGCTAATTCATGGTTGAGTTTGTGTATGTCAATGGGCTAGGGCACTAAGATATTACATTGATTATTTACTTTGCTGGTCCTTGTTGTATGTACTGTGATGGGAGATTATCATTGTATTGTATTGTATCATATCACCCATGATTTGAGAGGGTGTTAGTAGATATGCTAGTTCATGGTTGAGTTTGTGTATGTTAATGGGCTAGGGCACTAAGATATTACATTGATTATTTAGGCAATTTTCTTGGCATTTTATGATGGTCATTTTTGTTGGTCGATCAACAGTAACTGGTGCTGGCTGATCTAACATGATTTATGGCATTAATTTTGCCTATTTATTTAGGTTTCTCCCTCACATCCATTACACTTAACTAGTTTTGGTGAAGAGAGAGGAGTAGGTGCCAATGCCTTCATAGGTGGTGACTCACATTGGTTCTGTACTGTCTCATATTTTGGTATGTGGATTCCATTTCCCGAGTATCTCTTTGCTTTAGAGTTCCTTGTGCAATGTCCTTTTCTTTTGTAGTGTTTCTCTCGCTTTTCTTTGACTCTTGTGTACTATGGTCTATTACAGTAGTTTTCCATACGTTTCCATCATTGTATCCACTTTTGATCCACTTTTGCTCATTAAAAATGATCTTAATCGATCCTTTAGGTGGAGAAGCGAAGGTGGTGTTGTGGCTGCCAAAGTTCTTGAAGGCCTAGAAAAAAAAGTGGTTTTGGTTTATGATTTGAGTGTCTTTGCAAGAGTTGAATGTTGGGTAGATATTAGAAACTCCATGCATTGTGAATACACACTTCTCATGGGTGGTCGGAATATGACATACAGTGCCTTTGATAGGTCACATGGGCTTCCACAATGATTACAAATGAGAAAGAGTCATAGGTAGAGCTCATAGCTTGCCACAACTTAATCGACATGGCGCAATCGGGCCTCAACAACATTGATAACCAACTTGGCACAATCAACATGAAGTTACTACTTGGAGAGAGGCTCAATTACATTGAATCTAGACAATAAATAGGGATCTTGGCTCTCCCAAGGCGTTAGTCTTGAGAGTCCTCTCCCATGAAGTTACTACTTGGAGTTACTACTTGGAGAGATTCGAGTGCGCCGGTCTCTAACCCTCTCCCACGAAAGCAAGACCAGAACTTAATCAGACACCACATAAACATAGAATCTAGACAATAAATAGGGATCTTGGCTCTCCCAAGGCGTTAGTCTTAAGAGTCCTCTCCCATCATTCTAGCTTGCAACCACATTGTAATGTCCTTTACGAGTGATATGGTGCTTACTACTCCATAACCCTCTTCCTTTTAGAATGAACACCTCTTTCTTCGGTTGCAAGTAGTTTGATGAAGATGTCACATAAGCATGGAGGGAAATGTCAAGAAAAGAGTTTTAGAATAGAGGTACCGAGAAGAAAGAGCCTCTAATGCCAACAGCATTGCTATCGAGGAGCTCCAACACAATCCCAACAAAATATAGTTGTGTAGAATGTTGAATGTTGCAGAGGAAGAGCTCAAAGAGGTGCAGGCCAAGGAAATTGCAGCAATTCAAGTTCGATTGAGAGAGTAGTCGCTATTGGAAGGTGAGACCCATTCAACATACTGCATCAATGCGGTTAAAATTAAGCAAGAGAGAGGCTATTACCATGATGGTTGATGACAAAAATATAGTCCATAGAGATGATGTTGCTATTGGCTCAATTTTCACTAAGTACATGTCATCCATTGTGGGTGTAGATCACTAGATGTTGCAAGCTCCTTCAATAGGGTTTTAGAAATGTGGATTTCCCAAGATCAAACTTTTTCCCTTGCCATACCATTTACCACGTAAGACCTTCAACAAGTGGTAATGTACGTAAAGTGTGGAAACTTGCAAGTCTCCACAAAAGTCGCATTAAATTCTACCCACATTTTGGGGACTTGTGCCAAAGATCTATGCGATGGATTGAATGTTGTGAGGGTCTTTGTAGTGATGACTCATATGAATGAAGGCCTAATTAAATTGACATTCAAGGGCCGAAACAAACAATCTCTTTCCAATTGGTGCCCAATCACCTTATTGAATGTCACCTACAAAGTGATGGCCAAAGCCATTGCACAAAGAATCAAGGTCCTATTGTCAAAGTTTCTATCCAAATTTCAATTTGGGTTAGTCCATGGTTATTGGATCCATAAAGCCATCACGAATCTTGCCATGATCATGGACTATCCAAACAATTAGGGAAATGAATGAATGATGATAAACATGGATTTTGAATAGGCTTATATTTGTGTCATTTGGCCTTTTATTATTTGGGTCTTGGAAGCTCTCGGCTTTGGAAATGCTTTTGGAGACATGATAAGTGTTCTCTTTCTCCAATGCCATGGCATTTGTCTCGATCAATGGACACAAAGCTTGCTCCTTCGAAATTTGGTGCTCAGTGATGTAGGGTTGCCTTTGGCCTTGCTTCTTTTTGCTCTTGTTATCGAGCCACTTTTTAGGAATCTGGAAACAAGGGTTAGAGTGGGAACTATTTAGGCATTGATGCTACTTGATGGAAGCAGACTCATTGCGTAGATGTTCAATGATGATAACTCCAATGTTAATGTTCACTGATAATAACTCTAGTGTTATCTTAGCAGGCTTGTGTTCCACATTTTTGGAGGCCTATGAGCTGTTCTCAATAGTCTTTGGTTCAAGAATCAATGCACTTAAGATAGAGCTGGTTTATCTCTCGCTCGATGACCCTTTGGGTTGGTTGCTAGATATTGGCTATAAGATTATCAAAATGGGTAAGCCCTCAAGGTACCTAGGTTGTTCTTTGGGTGTTGTATCACCATAAAGTATATGTTTTTTGTGGTTCCTCAATAGGATTAAACCCAACCTTCAAAGATGGTTAGGATTCACATCAAGCCTCCTAGGGAGATTAGTAGTAGCCTTGGTTTTCGTGCTTTCTACTATTTATCTAGCCATAGTTCTTCCCTTTTCAAAGTCATGTTGGGAGTAGATAGAAATATGCATAAGAGAATTTTTGTGGTCATTTGGCTCGAAATGCAAAATTCTTGTAATATCTTGGGAATAAATCATAGAGGCAAAGGAGGAAGGTCATCTTGGCATGGAATTTTTCACAAATGAAGTGTAGAGGCTCTCTTCTTTTGGTTAAAGAACTTGCATTTGACATGCCTTGGGACATAATACTTAGGGATTTGATCAATAATGTTGCACTTATGCTTAAAGGCTTTGAAGATTTAAATTGGCATAATAGGTCCATTGGGTTATTTAAGTTGACAATTAAGCCCAAGCTAAGACTGTGCAATCTCTCATGTCCATTGGCCTTGGGAGTTACTAACAAATGGAAAAAACTCTATGTGTGGAGCCTTTCTCCAATTTTGGAGAAAGAAGTTGGCGAAGGTGTGGAATGCTACACCATAGTCCCTTAATCTCCATCTTTGGATAGTTCTTACAAGGAAACTCCCAACCAAACACAAGCTATCTAGGTTGAAGAACATTTCCCCTTGGTGCTTTCTTTGCTAGTGTTGGGAGGAGAACTTGGTGCACTTATTTCGGGCTTGCCCAAAAACTAAGTAGCTATGGTGTAAGGACTTTAGCTTGATCAAATAGGTTGGATTGCATGATAGAATTAGCCTTAAGCAAGCTCTCATAAGAGTCAAAGGGAGTCTAAATAAATATTCAAGGAAGATTTGGGGCATTGTAAGGGGAGGTGGTTGTAAACACATTAGGTCCACTCGTGATATTGCAATGGCAGGATGCTTGAAGCTAGATAGGGAAGTCCTATCAGGTAGCATTAGGTTTTTGGTTTAGAATATCCTTGCTTGCTTGAAGAAGGTAGGCAAGTGGTTCAATTGCTACAAAGTAGTTGCTAAGCTCATTAGGAAACACTCGTGTCAGCTTTGAGTCTCTTTGCCTCTCTGATTGCTTGTTCCTTTTTCGGAAGTTGTCCTTTAGGAGTTGTAACATATGCTTCTATTATTAATACAATTACTTTTGTGCATTAACAAAACTCAAGTTGAGAATAATCAACCTATTTGGAGCTTTCCATTGTGTGCGTGAGGATTTGGACATGAATATGTATGCCTTGGCGAAAGTGGAATGGAAGATTTAAACTCACCTTGGTTTCTCAACCCACACCCACGACAATATGCTAGGACCCCATTGGCACACTGGAGGATTTTAAGGTTCGTTTATATGATAATTGGAAATTAAAATGAATATATTGGGGCTAGATGTGTTCATGGCCATGTAAAATTCTAGAGGATTAACGTAACTTGAGAAAGTGGTTAGGATTTGAACTCTAATTTTTGTGTTTTTTCCATGAGTAGTGTGCTTTGTAGTGGTACAAAGTTCAATGTTTTGAGAAACTCGATGAGCTCTATGATGATTTAGAATGGAGGGACATTTGGTAGTTGTCATGATAAAGTAACATCTATCTAAAAAACACAATTGGGGTGGTACATAGCTCACTAGGTACAGTGGAGTCTTGCTTTTGTCCATGTCCTACTTTATAAAGGGGCTTGAGATGTTTGGAGACTATCTCATTGGATAAGTTGTAATTCATTATTTGTGGTTTTCTTAAATGATCATAAGTGAAGACTTATCCTACTCTTAACTATTTGTAATGGTAAATGGTTGGTCAATTTGTTTTAAGTTTTAAGCTTATTGTTGTCCATATTGGGGTTTCAATTTGTCTCTCATGTTACTCATCCAGGAAATGTAAATTACTTAAAAATTTTCTTTTTCATTATTTGTGGGTGTTCTTGCTTTTAAACTTATAATGGCGGCCTTGTAGAGTTTCTTATAAAATAGACACTTATGCCTCTTCTTAAGAGATCTCTGAATTTTTAGGCTTGGATAAAATTGACACAATAAATTTCATATAGTGTTGTGAGGAAGCTTGTCTATTGTATCCTGTGTGTACTATTTAAGAAGAGGAAAATACAAAAGTTGTCATATATGAGCAACTATATTTTTAGTTCTTTTTGAGAAATGTTTTGATTATATCTATGAAACTTTAGATGTTGGTCTTAAATGTGTGAATAAGTTAAAGATGTTTATTTTTTTTGAATTGTTCCCTTAATATTTCAAAAAAGGGAAGTATTAGGTACAAAAATCCTTAGTATGGCTTAGGCCAATACACTAAGCTTCTTCCAAAATAGTTTAACAATCCAACACTTTTTACAACCACGTAGAATGGATAGCACTTTAGACTTAAGTTGCTGAAGGTTTTTGTATTGCATCTCCTTTTGATTTGTTCTACAAACCATGTTGTTTACTTTTACCCCATATAAATTTTAGGGTCATTCTCAATATGATGCTCATAAAGCTCCAAGTACTATAATCTAAAATTGTGTGATCAGCAAAGAGTGCATTTGCCACTCCAAAATCATTTGTTAGATTAGCCTCCCTCAACCATTTTTTAAGAGTCCCCCAAACTAGCCTCACACTCTAGCAATCCCAAAAGAGACGTTTTTGTGTCGCTTTTACCTTCCCACAAAAGGGGCACAAATGTGAGATTATATAATTCTTTTATTGAGTCTTGTCTGAAGGGGTAACTCCTTAAGTAGAAGTCTCCATTGAAAGACAAACTCTAAAGAAGGGGGAGGCTTTCCACACAATTGAAGCTCTTCTCTTCCATGTTTCTACTTTTGCCAAAGGACATTCTCTCTTCCATGTTTTATGGAGCATCATGGAAATAGTCGACGAATCTTCCTTAAAATTCTTCTTACCATTGCATGCATTCAAAGATTTGCCAAGACTAGCTAGATCTTTAGAACAATGTTATTGTGGGAAAGCATACAACGTGCCATTTCCATCAAAGCACATTTTTTTTTTTCAACCACATCGTTTTGTTGAGGGGTATAATGCATACTACATTGATGTATAATGTAGGGGGTACCTCTAAACCACATAACCTCAAAGCTACTTGGTAACTAAGACATGCTTTATCACGTATGCCTACATGGAAGAATTAGTGCATCCAATTTGTCGGAGTTTCCAAACATATTACGAAAATAATTTAGCCTTTCCATTTCTTGCTACAAATTGCTAGTATTTGTAACGAGCTACTTCCAAAGTACAAATGCAGGGGCAACACAAAAAAAGGCCAAAAACCTCAAAAGGTTCCACAAAATTGATAATGACAAAGAAGAATTTGTAGTTTGAAAAGGCTCCAATCTTTGTGAATGTTAGTGTACAAGATGCAATTGGTCTCAATATTGATGAATTTGAGAAAATTTTTCAAAAGTTTTAAATTTATTTGCTAAAATTTGGGCTCATGTGTGAAAAGACCCAAATTTTTCATGTGAAATTGGGTCTCTTTTGCAACAACCAATGTAGAATCCCCAAAATTGTGGTGACATTTTGGGTTTTTAGGCAAAAGTGAAAATTGATGATTAAGGTATGAAATTAATAAAAATATATCAGGGTAGAATTAACGAAGCACATGAATGTGCTAGTCAAATTGGTGCCTAGTGGGATAGAGGTGCATTGTCGGATGGTCATACTAGATTTGGGTGGGTAAACATTACATTTAGGTGGGAAAAGTGTTGGCTAGGAAACTATTGTGTTTGATTGATGAATGATAGGTACAACATATAGATGCACAATAGGACGAAGCACACAATGTTGAACAGGGGTCTATTTGACGCCAAGTGACATTGACCAAGTGAGATAGATATTGGCCTTGAATCTGAGGATTGTGCAATCGAGATGAAAACTCAAGCAAGCTGGAGCAATTAGTTTGGTGGATGTGTAAAGAATAGAAGTGGATGCATGAGGAGTAGTAGAAAACTAAGCTCAAAGCTCAATGGTGGTTAAGTTGATGGCATGGTGACTGAAAATAGGTATGCCTTTGATACCACTGTTAGGTTAGGATTCAACAATATGCACACACTCACACACTCATAGTGAACAAGTGAATAGTAAGAGAGAAGAGCATTAGAAGGTCATATCCACTATGTGAGAATGATACGAAAGTTCAATCCCTAAGGTATAAAGTATGACACCCATTAACAAGTGTTGACATAGGGAAAAAGATCCTTCTCAAACTAGAAGGTAAAAGTACACGTGGATAAGGGAGCATTCATGCAAGAATTTAGAAGTAACATAGTAAGAGTAGCAAAACCATCATAAAATACTAAATTAGATTTTTTCTTTTCAAGTTGAGATAATTGAATGGCTGTCTTTTTTTTTCTTATGCCTTTGTCAATGACTTGATCTTGAGTTGAAGATGATGAAGTGGTTGATGGGGATGAATATGGAAATGAGGGTGAAGATTGTTGACACCTCTGTTGATGATGAGGCCTTCAATGAGAAGGGTGCGAGTCTTCATCATTTGACGAGGGTCCATCATAAAAGGCATCAGAGGAATTTGAAGAACAAAATGGGCTTCAATGCGATTTTTTTCTTTGCCTTGATGTAAAACAAGATCTTTCTCTTGATGCACTACACCTCCAAGAAGTTGTAAAAATTTAATGCCCAAATAAATATCATAATGGCAAAAAAAAACCTAAATAATCTAGTAATATACTAGGCATGGCCCAGACTCACACATGAGGTGACTGGACTATGACTATTTTTGGCATTGTTTTGTCATATTTATATTAGACTCCCTTCTCAGTTAGCTATTCATTACTTAAGGTTCTGTGGAGAGAGGGAACCAATGCCAGTTGTTGGGGGTAAAGGCACGTGTGCCTAGTCACCTATGTATTACTACACTAATAGTACATGCACGTCTACACATTGCAGGTGGTAGATGCCTATCACTGTCACTTCATTCTTTATTCTTTCAATGACATTTACATAAAGGGAAGGCAAGCCACATATTTTGATTGTTGGAGCTCCCACATCTTGTGTGTGTGTGTCTCTCTCGCTCATCTTGTGTGTGTGTCTCTCTCTTGCTCCTTCCACCATAGCTCTTGCTTCCCCTCACATGCTTCCACTATGGGCTCACTCCCTTTATTAGTATCAGAGCCAACTATTTGAGAAGCTTATTCATCCTTTACTCCTTCCACCATAGCTCTTGCTTTCGCTCATGTACTTACACTCCGGGCTCACTCCCTTTCTTAGTATCAAAGCCAACTATTTGAGGAGCTTCTTCATCCTTTGTTTTAGCTTAGATATAAAGGTTCAACTCAAGGTTTCATGGCAACCATTGCTTCTTTCTCTCGATGTATGCATTGAGTCTTTCTTTCTTTTGGCTTGTTCTAGCTTGCTTTGCGATTGAGGAGCTTTCCAAGGCTTAGCTAGGTCAGTACATTATTGTAGATTTTGCACACTAAACATCTTTGTACTTTTTGATACTTTCTAAAATATATTTAGTACATTCTCTCATGGAAATTTTGACACTTTTGGTACTATTTATTTAATGTACTTCAAACTCTTTTCATATAGTTTGGTATTTTTCTATTCAATGTATTTCAAATATTATTTGATACCTTTTAGTACTTTTTGGTATTTTTGGCATTGTTTGGTACTGTTTATTTAATGTATTATAAATAATTTTGAGAATTTTTAGTGCCTTTTATTTGATATATCCCAAATGCTATTTGGTATATTTTATTGTACATTATTGTGCATTTTGATACATTCTAATACATTTTGGTATATTTTGATACAATTTGTGATTTTCATTTTGGTGATTTTTGATTATTTTAATACTATTTGGTACCATTTTATTTACTATATTTCAAATAATAGGTGGTAATGTTTGATATCCTTCAGTGATGACATTTTTGAACGTGATTTTCCCATTGCAAGATTAAGCATTGAGAGGCTAAAGTCTAGAGCGACTTTCTTTAAATGCTAAGTACTAAATTGAAATGAGACAAAAGGCTTGCATTGTTTCCAAGGGCCCATATTGTAGATGAAGGCAACACAATCCACGTTTCGGGGTCTTGTGTTGCTTATGGGGAGTCCTTAAACTTTGCCTATGTGGTGGGTTATTTCATGTTGGCATGTAGGCACCAATACCACCGCCTATGTTTTGCTTGCACTCTCATGACAGACAACAATTGTGTGAAAGGTGGATGCAATCATTGAATCTCGAAAGTGACCAAGAGTTGGGCTCACAAGGGACAACTTCATAAGAGTAAGTAACTATTTTCTTCTTTTTCATATTTTCTACCTTACTCTTTTATTTGTAATGGGTCATCTTGTTGAACTTTGTAGATTATGAGGTGAATATGGAGTATGTAGACAACCATGCTATAAACAAGGACTCAAAGGATCTTAGACATGACTCTGATGATGCCATGGAAAAGGTGCTAGTAGTTAATGAACCCAACAATGACTTGGGTGATGTGGAAATGCATGACACTATTATAGAACAATTTAAAGATGTGGTTGATGATCTGTAGAAGGAAATTTCAAAAGGATCTATAGAAAGGCAATAGGTTCTACACAATGTAGAGTCCGAGTTTAGGGTGTATATGATGTAGAAGGGGGCTTGCAGAAAGAGAAGGAGCCCATTGAGCTTACTGTCTGTGAAGAGCAAAAGAGGGAGTTGGATGGAGAGAAGGAGCCCACTATAGCTCCTGTCTTTGAAGAGTAGAAGGGCGATTTGGAGGCAGAAGGGGACCCCACTAGGATTCTTATCTTTAAAGACCAGAAGTGGGAGCTAGAGGGAGCGGAGTCTATCATAGGACCTACAAAAAATCAACAGAAATTAGGTGAAGATGATATGTAACTTAGCCCTCTGTTATGAGTCTTCTACAAAATTGATTTTTGGTGTCTAGTAGATGTCTTATTTATGCCACTTTTCAATTCAACTATTTGTTTAGTTTCCTACACATATCTTATTTGTTAATTTCTTTTATAGCCATAAGAGGGTAGTGGCTTGAAGAGCATAACATTGTAGAAAGTAAGCTTCCAAATGATCTTCCTACAACAAAAGATAGATTGATAATTATGATGTCAATGGGGTGCTCTTGAAGGATTCAAAAGAACCTTTTAAACAAGACTGGCTATTGGACTAGTCGGATAGAGTTGAGCCTTGGCTTCAATGATGGATTAAAGATGCCTTCCTACAAGCATATTGTATGCTATTTCTAATATTTGATGTCAAAGATGACTTGACTCTACTGGTGGCCAATTAGTTTATTCAAATAAAAGGCTATTCATATCAGTTTGAATCACCAGATGTATGAGATGCTCCAATAAGGATATGATATCTTATGCATTTTGTAATTCAATCCCAATGTGTAGAAGTTGTATGATACCACATTTTGTACTTATTTTTTGCATCAAATTTTCAATATCAAAGCCCTTCTACAAGGAGACTTCCTATTTCCCCCTTCTACCCTCTCTACAAAAAACATGAAGAGCATGAGAAGTACTTGTTTTAGGACTACCTAGCACTTAGGCCCATTTGGCATAGAGTAAGAAAGTGCTTGAGACAATGGCTCAAAGGAGCCAACCTCAAATATGTATTTTGATTCTCCACACTTTCTTTTGGTGACTAGGGCTCACTTGATGAAACTTCATGGAAGCTCATTCCTTTGGTTTCTATTGTCACTCTAAAGTTTGTTTGATACACAAGAGAAACACTATTCTCTTCAAAGAAAACTCTCAATTACCCCTAGCAGATTGTGTAGAGAACTTACATTATGAATATATCTCTTTTCTAAAGTCTTTTGAGTCTAATCCTTGGATCTACATTGTTCTTTAAGAAGCTTAGAGATATGACATAGCTCTTTATATCTTGGCTAAAAGCCTCTACACCTTACTCATTCCGGTGCTATAAATACTTTATTTCTAATGAAATGAAAATGCACATTTTTAAAACCGGCTCTTTTTGGTGATTATGTGTGGTAATATGATGTTGTAGTGGTAATATGTGGTGATCTTATAGCTTTTAAAAATCTTCATGGTGATATGATGTTGTATATGGTGATCTTAGGGCTTTTAAAAATCTTAATATTGATTTATGGTATCTTGGAGAATTTTGTTTAGGAGGTGACCATTGTGTGCATAAAGCTCTAAATGGGTTATCATAAAGTGAGGGAGGCCCCTCCTAGGTTGGTAGGCTTGATATCACTTGGTGATGACCTATTGTGATGTGCCAAAAAGAGGCATATAAAGAGTTACAACTAGGACATCCACCCTTTAGATGATATTCACATGACATTTAAGGTTTGTTTCATACATAGTAAACAAGGTACCTACATACATACTGCGTTTAAGAGCATACTTTGAGTCTCAATAGTACCTAGTGATCCATGCTTTTGCCACCATAGGTGTTTCAATGCTGCAGCCTTCTTTCACACAAAACACATTGCTAGGTAGAATTGCACTAAAGTAAAGGGGATGGTATTAATATCGGTACTCAAGCATAAAGTTGGCCACAACATGTGCCACTTCTAGTGACTCCCACATGTAGTATAAATGCCAAACACATGGATGGTTTATCTATAATATGTGGCCTTCAGAAGAGGTGAACCTCTTTCCATTCTTCACATTAGTGATCATCTGGTTGGCAAAGTCCATATGGACCCATCCTTCCTCGCAAGAGGCTTCTAGGCAATCATATTATCACTTTCAAGTGAAAGAAATAAAGATGATTAAACTTACAAAAAAAACATCACACAAGCTAACCACCAAACATTAGGAAAACATTGTTCAACCTATGACATGAAAACACTCTACTATAGGCAGAACCAAATTGACTACTAACAAGCACCAAAACTTCCAACCATAATAGCAATACCAACCATTATACTTAAAACATCTAGAGGTTGATGCATGAAATGTACCAAAGAGCACCATATTCCCATGCTAATGCATTGGACAAGAGTGCTTTTATCACTTTGTAGAATGTCCCAAACCCCATCACTTAGAGGGTTCCTAGTAGAAAGGACCAATAGAGTTTGTGGATTTTTTGAAATCCACATTCGCAAGGATAAAGTGCTTAGTTTGTTATTAGTAGTCTCACCTCCTAAATACAATTCTCACCCTCGCCACATATACAGGTTTTTCTCACCTCCTAAATACAATTCTCACCCTCACCACATATAAGAGTCATGACCATGTGACATGAGGATCCTTCACCATTGACACGGGGCCCTCTTGCTTGGTGGTGACCGATGAGAGATTCATCAGACAAAAAGGTTAATTATAGTGCCTTCCATACTTGCGAGGGGCCTCTTTTGCCATCTGCAACAAGCTCTTAGGAATTAAAATAGTGAGATTATGTAATAATGTTGCTTTGATCTCACCATTGACCAGAAGTAGTATATGCATGTCAAGCCCATTTTGTTGCTTCGATCTCACCATTGACCAGAAGTAGTGTATGCATGTCAAGACCAAAAATGGGTCAGACACTAGCTCTATCAACTCTAGTCAAACTCCTACACACACCCAACAACCCTCATGGCCTTGCAGCAAAGAGCATCTAGATAATATAAAATGGTTTATATAACTAATGCATTTGTAGACGTAATTTTCAAACTGCAGTCCAATGGTTTGCCCTTCTCAACTCCAAGCGCAATGAGCTTTCCATACATAGGTGACAATGTTACCTCGATTTACACATATAGAGTCCGAGTTGAATCTTATGGCCCCTATGACTCTTCTACACACCAAGGATTGGCCCTAGGATGCACCATCATAAAGAATAATGAAACATAGTCCTTTATGTTTATTCTTTTGATCTAGGAGATTTGTTATTTCCTTACACAAACTTCTCCCAAAAATAACCACTCTAATCTATGGCAAAGGAACCTCTTTTGCTCAATGTAGGTCAATAATTCGGTCAACAAGTGCTATGCATCCAAGAGTTCTTCTTTGATACCATGCTTCATGTATATATAATGTATCATACCACAATGTGCTCAAACAATTTTAACTAACAACTCACCCTATTTTGTGCAAAGTCATTCTCTTCATGCTTTTCCCTAACATAGTGTAGTGTTGAGAAGATGGAACCAGGCTAACCTATGCTTTTGCTCCTTTAGATAACCAACAGAACCTAAATGATGCACTTCAATATACAATCATCCATTTTTCACGTGAAAGAAAAATTGGCATTTTAATCTTCATTGTATATTGATTCATTATATAAATAATTCTTTACGTTATACCACATTTTTCCATAGAAACACCTCCTAAATGGGCACTTTAATACGGAAATGGGTATAGACCAAGGCTAAAACTCATGCCCTACAGTCCATTATACATCCAAACATGTTTTAATTTTTTATTTTTTGAATTTTAAAATTATTATTTTTTCTATTTTTCTTAAATTTTTAAATTATTCTATTATAAATGCTCATTATTTTACAATTCTTAATCATATAGCAACAAAGACCCAATCATAGCAACCAGCATATACTATTTCATCCACATATAACGATACTTCCATCATTTTTATCAATTATCATTATATTTTTTAATTTTACATATTTTATGTGTACTAGATAATTAATTTATGTATTATGATAGTCACACATTCTAAAGTTTTGGGGTTGTAGCCCTTAAATACAATACATATCACTTCCATATCGAATTTTAGTCCATATGCATCTCAAATTCATGACAAAAACAATAATAAAATCGATTTTCCTTTAGAACCAAGACTTAAAGGCTGCAAAGAATAGATCAATTGTGGTTATGGTATTGGCTTCTAAGCCATGATACAACATTGCATCCCTTCATTTCAAGGTCATATTAAAGAACATCATTGGATGTCCCTCGTCCTCAATTTGACAGTTAAACATGAGTTTCTAGAACTAACTAATGTGAAGCTCTTAATCCTCCTTTGCTAACCCATTAAAGATGGGTAGAGGGTACCCTAAAGCTAGCAAATCTACCGTTCTTGCTGGAATTGCAATCGGTTGTGCCATAATAGCAAGCAGAGTTATTATAGGAGTTTATGACATGCGACTACAACTCCACTTTAAGTGGGCTGACTTATTGGGAGAAGGGGAGCACTTGCGCTTCCTCCTCCTCCTAATGGATTGTTTATGGCATTGGGATCACTAAGACCTCTCCCTCATAGGCGTATGGGGATGCTATGCTAAGGAGAATACCTTCTAATGATTTTGGCCTACCGTCTAGCCCTTTAAGCTCTTTCTTGCTTTTGGATCTTGGCTTGACAGTGTTTATCGAGAAATAATGGATCAACCTTGGTGCTGTTTGGCATAAACTGACTGACTAGTCCCTAATCAACCAAGATTCACAACTGCCAGTTATTAGTGGCTCTCGGTAAGTAAAGCACCACCTATTGGAAGCAAAAATGAGCCTAACATTGGCTCTAGGGCTCTAGCCCCGGCCTCCTAAACTCACCTAAACAATCCTTATGTCTTGTGGCTAGAGGAGCGCATAGACACTATGAAAACATATTTAACCAAAGAATGCATTTGTAGATGCTATTTCCAAATCGTAGTCCAATAAGTTTCTCTTCCCAACTCCAAGCAATTGGAGTATCCAAACATAATAGTGTCTAGCACCTCGTAGCACAAATGAAGTGAGCATCCCCTAGCTTATTGTTGTGGCTCCACTACAGTTCTCCTACACCCCAGGGATTAGCCCCATGATGCACCATTTTAACATAAAGCACATATGCAACATAGTCTTCTCTTTGAATGAAACATTCCAAGAGATAATTTAAACCTTACCAAGTCAATCCCCAAAGGAAATAATAACACTAGACCTATAGCTTAGGGAACCTTGCACTCAATGTGGGTCAAATGCTCGAAAACAAGTGCTATGCATCTAGGAGATAATTCTTATGATACCACGTATGCGGATGCAAAGTGAACGCGTTTAAGTGCACAAACAAGAAACCAATAAATCAAATAATGTGGATGTGCACAACCAATTCTTTTCATGATTTCACCCTAGCGCATGTGTTATTGCTAAGGTAGCATCGAAATAATTCGTGCTATTACCTTTTCCTTAAACTTAAAACCAACAAATCCTATATATCAAGATATGCATAAAATCAGCCCTGCAATCCCTTCCCCCCTTACTGTTTATGATTTTGCTTGCGTTGGTAGGTGTAAAGAGTATTTTAATGTGTTTTTCTTGTATGAAAAGCAATAAATATGCACTATAATATAAAGAATGGGAATAAGTTGAGGCTAAACCTCATGCCTTAGCCCCACCATACATTCACATATATATTCATAAATTTTTGTAAATTTTCCATGCATAAAATCTATTTTTTCTATTTTTCTCTTTTTATTAAAAAAAAAGTTTCTATGAGTTAACAAATCAAGTCACACTCTAATTCATCTTGACATTTAGTTGTATCCCACATGAATGAGATTTGATTGCCCAAAATAATGAAAAACATCATTTTTTCTTTAAAAACACACTATTTGATTCTTGAAAATTAATAACTCATGATTTCAAACATGGGTTTTGAATTTTATGACAGACAGCCCTCAAACATATTGCAACCAAGCATTAAAAAAATTTACATTGCATATGAACAAGATTGGCATCATGAAATGTTAAAAAAGATTTGAATTTCCATAAAGAAGAGGCTTATCGCCTTTTCTCAGGTTTCGGATTTCAAGATTTGAATTTTTGGGCAGCCACTAGACCCGCCATTGATCCTCAAATCATATTAATCATTACTTCTTAGCGTCGGTATGGTTCCGTTACAATCCGATTCAAGTTAGACAACTGGTCTTCATTCCAATTTCTTCCCATTCACTTGCGCATGAATAGCCTATTGTAGGAGAGAGAAAGATTGATTTTTGAATTTCCTCTACAATCCACCATTTTCTGATCAAAGATGGGCATTGGTGGGTGAAAAAATAGAGCAACATGCTGGTATGGTCGGTCAGATTGGGTTAGTCTTTTTTAGCCCTAGAAGGCCCCCTTCATGAATTGTGATGATGGTGCCTTCTCCCTACTTGTGCCCATTAAAAAAATGCACCCCCCCAATTGCGTCAAATTTTTGGGGGTCAAGGGCCATGCCCCTTCAAACCTTTAAGCCAATTTGAACCCCCAAGTGTCCGGTCTTCAGCTTCTCTTGCATCCGGTGACCAATTCTGATTCAGAAAACTTCTGTGCGTCCATCTCAAAGTCCTGAACTACCTAAAACTCATCCTAGTTCATTCTAGCACTTGCAAAAATTATGAAAAATCTACAACCACTATGAAGTCTGGCTTTCAAAGTAATTTGAATTCTCGTCTTCCTTAGCCGTAAAAAATTGTCATCGCTTCTTTGAGCTCTAATTTCCACTTCAAATTGACAAAAATTGGTCCATTTCCAGTACTTCTCATGTGTTTAAATCCGGCTCTCAAGTGCACTTGTGTACATTTGTGTGCACATGCACTTGGAGTGCACTTTTGTGTACTTGAATCTTGCACACTCCTCCATTGCACATCATTGTTCACTATTACAATCATGGACACTCAAAATGTACCTAGGCTCTTGTGGATTCTCTTTTCCTTGTCTCTCTTTGGCTAGGCACCTATCCTATTTGCAAGGGAGGTCAATGGATGGGAGGAGAATAGGATGAGGCACTCATAGTGCCCTATGTGCCATCCCACCATTGTAGATCCTACACTTGACCTTCCACACAAATCTTTGCAGATACACTGACTCTTGCACTACTACACACCAATAGGCACTTGCATGTATCTATATACACTTAGATGCACTCTAGTACACTGGTACTTGCACTATCACTTGGTGCATTTATGTCACTTATGTGCACTTGTGATTGCACCTTGCACAGTGCACTTAACTCACTCTCTTGCACATGCACCTTGTGCCTTAGTGCACTCCCAAAAGCATATACTATACGTGCACATTAGCCCCATTGCACAATTTTGCACTCATGTTGCATAGGACATATTGTAGTGCACTATATATAAACACATTGCACTAGGGCACTATACTTAGGAAAATTTGTTGCACCTTAGTACACAACCTTGTGAGCACACACACACACACACACACACACACACACACACACACACACACACACACACACACACACACACACACACACACACACACACACACACACACACACACACACACATAGACTGACCCATGCACTCATATACACACTTGCACATGCACTTGTATATACTTGTGTGTATGTGCTCTAGAACATTGCACAATACACTAAACCCACCTTCTCACACTTAATTGCACATCCACTAATAGCTTTCTAGGCGTAGGATAGGGTTGGTACGTTAGATTATTGTTTTGAAGCAAGGAGGATGCGTTCATATGGAAAAATATCCAACGAGCAAGAATTGCTTTAAAAATTAATAGCTCAAAAATGGTAAGCTGGAACAAGGGGATGTAAAAAGGAAAAGTGTGGCAGTCAAAGGGACAAACTAGGTTATGATATTAGATATCAGGTCCAGTGAACGTAGGATGCATTTACATGGAAAAATAGAAAACTGTTCAAAATGGGATAGCGGATGAATCGTAAGCCGGAACAAGGGTGTATAAAAAGGAAAAACGGCCAGTTTGAAGGGACGAACAAGGCTATAAGGTTGGATGTGAGTCTCAGTGAATGTAGGGTGCGTTCACATGCAAAACCGTCCAATGTACGAAAAATGCATCAAAAGTTAATAACACAAGAACCATCGGTTGGAACAAGGGTTGGTAAAAAGAAAAAATGGGCAATTTGAAGGGACGAAAAGGGTTGTAAGGTTGGATTTGGATTCCAGTGAACGTAGGATGGGTTCACATGCAAAACATCAAAATAAGAGATAAAGGGAAATAGGGAAGGAACAGCCCAAAGGGTGGGGTAAAGCTAGACGAGTGGGTGGGAAAGGGATCCATGAGGGTAGAAAGAGGTCATGGCATACATGCATGATCAACTTGAGGCATATACAAGGGGTATGCACATCAGATGCGTAGGGACGTGTCCCCACACTTAAAACCTTAATGGACAGAGTAGATTGATCGACATGGCCACAGTCTTGTCAACCGACTGGATGCTGGCGTCCCCACACCTAAGATATTACATACACTTGCAAATAGAAAAGTAGGGTTAGGAACACTTGGCCCGTTTCACGTATGGTCGAAGGAATCGTCACTGCTACAGAAGGGTTGGAGTCGGCTGCAGGAGAGGTACCACGACTCACTCCAGCATTCAGCCAGCATGGCAGGGACCATGTAGCAGCACCTAGGGAGGTAGCTGGTCGATGAAGTCCGTTGGGGGAGGTGTCGTTGACGAAAGATAGTCACTCAACTCACGGGCACTCAAATGGAATGAGAGAATAGTCACTTGTCCCATAAATTACATTACCCAAGTTAATATTGATGGAAACCCAGATCTCACTCCCGGTTTAGGAATCGACAAGGGGATGGTACAAAGGGAGTATACGAGGGTACACAATTGATGGTGCATTAGTGTGTTCAACCCCATCTGGCATAGGTGCAAGCAGGAAGGCCAGGGAGCCTTGCAGTACCGTGTACTAAACAGAGTGACATGTCCTATGTTGATGGTAGAGACCCATCTCGTGTATGCATAGGAAAATGGGAATGTACCTGACTCCAAGTGTCGTAACGTCCCTCAATACTCACCTCTCAATAATGGATTGAAGAACCATCCGTCACACTCAGTCCACCCTCTGTCTCATGCTCTGTTGAAAGATACAGAGGGTAGCCCATTCCTGAAACCCATTAATGTAATCCTCACTATCACTTGTGCAAAGCTTGTATGCCTTGTGCGCTTTTGATGGTGCAACAGTGCATCCCACCCGGTGCTGGCATACTGTGCAAGAAGGAAGGCCAGGGAGCCTTATGGTGTAGTGCACATGAACAGATCGTGCGTTGTGCATTGAGAGGTCCATCCCATGTATGCAACACTCCGTTCACACATCTTACCTCTCATTTGATTTGAAGGGAAAGAATGGTCATTCACCCCACCCTTTGTCTCACGCTCACTGATAGATATAGAGAGCAGTCCATACTCACATTCCCATCCTGTTAGGATGAAAGCTCACATCATCAAGGGGTTGGTGATATAGACCATGTCGGTTGTTGTTGTCATCAGGATATTGAAGACGAGGCATACCTAGGGAGGCAGCCAACAAGTCTTGTACTTCAATGATTTGTAAGAAAGATAATCTGTTAAGAAGGACAGACGGAATGATATTACAGAGAACGTGCCGGGAGGTGGCTTCAAATTACTTGCACGAAAGGTTCTGCTGATGAGTCAGCTATCGTGAACTGTGGGGCGTTACCACCTTTTCCACAATCAGCTTTTCGCCGGGTGTTTATACATTTTCTTGGAACGAGGCCTGTTATGACAGGGAATTTCTTCATTTTCTCCCATAACAGTTTTGTTTGTTTGTTTGTTTGTTTTTTTTTTTCTTTTAAGAAAGAGAATGGTAGAAAATCCAAGTGTCAGGACCAACCTTGCCACCATTGTTGGATCAGACGAAAAGAGAACAAGGGCGGGTTGAGAGGTATCTGTGAGAGGGGCTAATAGAACGAGACTGCCTCATGAGGAGAATCATAAGGGCTATCAGAAGCACGAAGAGAAGGACAGTGCAATGCCCAAAAGGGGAAGGATAGGTCGACTGTGATTGTCAAGATCCCCAGGGAGGGAAGTACTTCTTCAGATGATAGCCATTGATCAGGAAATGATCATTAGAGGCATCAATGGTCTGCACCTGAACAGAGCCATTAGGATTGATAGCAAGTACCTTGTACGGGCCCATCCACCATTGTTGAAGCTTGCTAGGAAACTTGCCAAATCTCGAATCATAGTCTAGGACAAGATCACCTTCTTTGAACCCCTTGTGCTTGATGAAACTGTCATGATAGGCCTTGCGTCGCGCTTGAGTGGTTTCCATACACTGTAGGGCCATCCGCCATATCTCATCCAAATATTCCAAGTGTAGGAGGTGGCATTGCAGTGACTCATCATCTCCCAAGTGTTCTTTAACTGCCACTCGCAAAGAGGGCAATTCCAGTTCAATAGGGAAGGCGTCTTCTGTACCATATACTAGTTGGAAAGGGGTTTGTCCTGTACCATATACTAGCTGGAAAGGGGTTTGTCCTGTAGCTGCCTTCTGGGAATTCCAGTTCAACAGGGAAGATGTCTTCTGTACCATATACTAGCTGGAAAGGGGTTTGTCCCGTAGTTGCCTTATGGGAGGTTCTGTATGCCCAGAGGGCCTCTGCAAGTCGATCGTCCCAGTCGCGACGATGTGCAGTAATTGTTCTAGTCAGGATCCAGCAGAGGATGCGATTGGTGACTTCAACTTGGCCATTGGCTCTAGGGTAGTAAGGAGTGGACTTATGATGGCGGATCTTATACAACTCTGTCAGTTCCTCCATGATTTTGTTAATGGAATGAGTACCTCTGTCACTTACCCAACTCGAGGGGACTACCAAAACGGGTGATAATATTCTCGTACATGAACAGGGCTATGATGTTACCATCGTCCTACTTCAGGGCTTTAGCTTCACACCACTTTGTGACATAATCCGTACATACTAAGATGTATCTGTTCTGCTTCTGTCTATGGGTGGATCAATGGGAGCCAAAAATCAATCCCCCACTTCTCGAATGGCTTTAGGAGATGAATAGGTTGCAGTGGCATGGCACTTGTTTTGGTGTGTTTTTCCATTCGTTGACAAGCATCACATCTCTTGCAGTAGTCATATGCATCCTTGTGGAGGGTCGGCCACAGTATCCTGCTAACAGAGCCTTCCTGGCTGTCGCTTCTCCTGCAAAGTATCCACCACATGGTTTGTCATGGCATGCTTTCAATACTATGCCGATTTCATCCCTTGCAACACATCTTCGTAGCACATCATCTTTGCCTCTCTTGTACAGTGCACCACCTAGCAAGGTGTAGGGGGCTGATTCTAACAGAAGCTTCTTCTTCTCACGGCTTGAGCTGCCAGGAGGATACCGTTGAGTTGCCAGGAGGTTGGCTATGTCTGCATACTAGGGAGTAACTGTTTCAACTAGAAACAAGGAAGCATCAGGAAGGTTTGAATCATCCTTTTCCTCTTCTGCAGTTTGAGGAATCCATGATCGATGATCGGCTAGGACATGGGAACAGCCAGGCTTAGTGACCACTTCAAAATCGAACTCCTGGAATAGGTGCAACCATCTCATCAGTCGTCCTTTAACATCTGATTTGTTCATCAGGAAGGATAAGGCTTCATGATCCACGTAGAACTTGAAATTCATCAACAATAAATAGTGTCCAAACTTCTCCAGTGCAAACACCAAGCACTCAAGCTCTATCACTGTATAGTTTTGTTCCCTATCAGTGACCTTCCGGCTTGCATAATATATTGGTTGATCTAATTTAGAGGGGCCCTTTTGACATAGGACAACACCTAGCCCTTCGACTGATGCATTTGTGTGCACGTGAAACTCCTTCGTCCAATCAGGAGGCTGCAAGATAGGTGCTTTGATAAGGCACTATTTTAGGGTATTAAAGGCTTCTTCACAGTCATCAGTCCAAAGAAAATTAGCATCTTTCCTTAGGAGCTTGTGCAGAGGGGTTGCCTTGGTTACAAAATGTGCAATAAATCTTTTGTAGTAGCCCACATGGCCAAGAAATCCTCTCAATTGCTTGAGATTTATTGGTGCTGTCAAGGCGAAAATCTTCTCAATCTTCGCCGGGTCTGTTGCAATCCCTTGTGTAGAGACAATATGGCCCAGAAGAACTCCTGATGAGATGCCAAAGACACATTTGTCGGGGTTGAGAGAAATCCCATACTCTCGACATCTGTCAAAACAATGCTCTAGGTGTCCCTAGTGCTCACGCATCAAACTATAGACACAAAAGTCATCAAGATACACCTCAATGAAATCATGAAGATGATTGTGGAAGGCATCCATCATTACTTGTTGGAAGGTGGCAGGAGCATTACAAAGCCCAAATGGCATCACTGTATAGGCATAGGTCCCCCATTTTGTGGTGAAGGTTGTTTTGGATTGGTCCTCTTCTGCAATTTGGACTTGGTTATATCTGCTGAATCCATCCAAGAGGGAATAGAGCTCATGGCCTATCACTGTGTCCAACAGTTGGTTTGTAAAAGGGATAGGAAAATGATCCTTCTTCGTATTTGAATTGAGCTTTCGAAAATCTACACATATTTGAAGTTTCCCGTTATTCTTGGGTACTATCACAATGGGTGAAACCCATTCACTATTAGCCACGGGATAAATGAACTCGGCTTCAAGAAGTTTCAATAATTCAGCCTTCACCAGAGCAGAATAATTATGATTCATATGCCTTTGTCTTTGCCTTACAGGTTTGGCATCGGGCTCTAGGTCAATGTGATGCTGGCATACTGTGGGATCAATCCCCTTTAGATCTTTATATGACCAAGCAAACACGTCTAAGTTCTCCTTTAGTAAATCTCGCAGGACCACTAGTTCTTCCTTGGGAAGATTGAGACCCACTTTTAGGTGATGTTCAGTACTGTCTATATCCAGGAATGTTACTTTCCTTTCGCCTTCCACTTCGCGGATAAATGTCCCACAGATTGCTTTTGGATAGAGGTCTGACTCTTTCAAGGGAGTAGTGCCGTCGTCTGATGTTCCACTAGAACCAGTATCCTCCTTCTGAACAGATGACTCATTTTTCTGTTGAGGTTGCTGGAAGGGTATCAAAGCTTTGTTTGCTTCTATGTGAGTGGTGGTTTCTTCTGGACTTAGGGATTCATCTTCAGAGGATGCGTCCAAGAGAATGACACATAGCATAGACCTTCTAGAAGTCGTGGCTCTAATGGCTCTGGCTTCTGTTGACAAGGGACATCATCATCATCTTTTCTTTGGACTGAACGGTCAGGGCGACAGGAGCCACTGGTGAACTTAATTTTTATGCCTTTGATCTATTGCTTATGCAGATTCTGCATACTTTGTGGTCCATTGGTCAACCCAAATGGAACCATGGTCATTCCATCCAACACTTCCAACACCCCGATATTTTTGGCCTCTAAGGTCTCTGTAGGGATATCAACAAGATTGTCCGCTATCAGAGGAACTTCTTCATCTGCACTTTCATACCCTGCTTCATTTTCTTCCTTATCATTTTCATCCTCTTTCTCTGGAGGCTTTGTCTATGCTTCTGTAGAAGCTTTGTAGGAGAAGAACAGATCTTCTGCCTCTGCATCTGCTTCTGCTTTTGCTTCTGTCTCTGGCTCTATCTCTGCTCTGCTGTCTTTGCGATTGCCATGTAACCAGGAGAACAATACATCCATGCTTCTATTTCACTGTCAGAGGTGATTTCAGAAGTCAATTCTAGTTGAGACAGGAGGTATTCTCCCATGGATAAAGACTTTGCTTCCTTTGGTAGTTGGCTTACAATGCCCACTGTTAAGGATTGTGCCTCTATTTTCTTGGGAAAGATCTGTTTAACAGCCTCTTCGTCTCCTGATGTACCATCTGTTACTTCGTTGGAGGAGTCAGTTATGACTTCGATGGATGTGGATCCATTACCTTTTTGCGATCCATACAATTTCAACACCACTTTGTTGGGTCCTCTGCCTAGGGTTAGGGTTCCTTTGAATCAGTCCGTCTTGGCTCTCGCTTCAGAAAGCCAAGGTCTTTCCAACAGTAAAGGGTATGAGGTCCCATAAGAATTTGGTTTGACCACCAAATAGGTAAGCCAGTAATCTTTTCCTGCAAGGGTTGTTTTTACGTATGGGAGGATGCCCAACGGTTTAATTCTGCTTTGGTCTACCAATCTATGTAGGTTGAATTCCTTGCAGCCCTAAGTCCTTCATTGTCACATCCGTCATTATGTTTACTAATGAACCTGCATCAATCAATGCATTTGAAATAAAGCATCCTTCTATCCATACACTAATCTCTAGGGTTCCAAGATCTAGGAAGGTGTTAGCCACATCTACTTCCTTCGTAGGTTCTGTGGCTCTGTTGAACTTTATTGTTGTTGGGGGAGCAATTCTTAGTCCGCTCTTCTTGTCAATATGCTTTTGAATTTCTTTTGGCACAGCTGGGAGACATCATCAGCAATTTCTGGAATGTAAAGTTAGGTTTAAAAGTGTCTAGGTCTTTTACCAAGTCATAATCTTTGATAGGATCCGCAGGCTTCTCCAGCCGACTAGGGAATGGGGCTACACCCATTTTCATCTTTCCTTTTTCTTCTAACAATGGAAACATCGGCACTTCTTCTATTTGTGGAGGTGCTTCTGCATCGTCTATCTCCTGGACCTTTTGGGACTGTCTCTGTGACTCTTTGTGGCACTATAATGCTCTGTACTGCACTGTTCTGTCCTGTACTGCTCTGTCCCTCTATTGACAAGTTGAACTTCACAGTCTTGGGAGGGAAATTATTTTCGTTCTGAACAACTGGTTTCTTCTTCTTGGCACACGTGATAGCAGCAACTTCCAATTCTACCAAATTGGAGGCAGGCTCTTGTGCCTTCTGTTGGCTATCAGTAGCATTGGCCTTGATAGGAGCTGGACTTGGACAGTCCTTTGCAGTGTGGCCTTCTCCTTTGCATCGGCTGCATAAGGGCTTGTAATCCACATATCATCTAGGGTTTGGAAAATTCGGGGAGATATGACCCTTTTCTCCACACTTATAACATTTCACCTCTGATCTCTGACCACCGCCAGACTGTTGTCCTCTGTAACTTTGAGAGGGAAACCTCCTTAGACCAAAATTAGGACCAAAATCCCTAGGCTTTGGTCCAATATATTGTGTTGTCATTTTGGATTCTAGCAAGTTGATTCTTACATTTTCATCCTTCTGTCTTCTTTCATGTATCTCTTTCAGAGAGCAAATATCCTCTGTATGGTTCTTCCGCAAACAGTAGGAACAAAAGGCTCCATGAATGGTTGGTTTTCGGGTACATTCAGTGGCTAAATTTCCCGCTTGATGATACTTTCTGCACCATGTATTAGAACGCATCACATCCCTCCTAGCTCCTGCAGGAGTGGATATATTGGTAGTATTCACCTTTAGCATATGTAGATGCTCTGTAATCACATCCATAAGCTCTTTCTTGATACTTGCAATTGAGTTGGATAAGTAGTCCATATTTTCACCTCCTAAAGTACTTGTAGTAGGGTTTTGGGAAGCTTCTGTAATTACTGCATATACTGGTTGGGTTGATCTAGAAGGTCCTCTATTCTGGTTCTGATTCAGAGCTCCTATTGAGACTTGGGAATGTTGATTCCAGTTGGTAGGGTTCCACTATTGTTGAGTCGCCATTGGAGGAACTGTTTGAGGCCACTATTGTTGTGGTTGAACCATCATTTGAGGCATTGTCATCTGTGGCGATCACAGTGGATTAGGTGCATTATACTGTGGCATTGTTTGCATCTGGCGATAGGGGTAGGGAACTGTCCATGGGACTACATTTGGTGGGTATACATGGGAGGAGGCAAGACTCCTCTTCATGGAGTCATTGACAGCCTTGCTTCAACTTCGTCATACAATCTTGCACCTTCCACTGCAGCTTGCAAATTGACTGGTCTTTTCAATTCCACGAACTTGCAAACTTTTGGTTGTAGGCCTCTAAGGAACACTCCTTTCTGAATGCCTTCGTCCAAATGATGGTTAGTCCATCTCTTCATGATGGATTCCATTCGTGAGACATAAGCTTCTACTCTTTCTCCAGAGGACTGACTTAGGTTCATGAACTCCTCTCGCATCCGCTCTTCAAAACCTTCACTCCTGAATTTAGTGAGGAAGGCTAACTTTAGGTCATCCCATGTGCCAAAATTTCCTGCTGCTTGTCTCTCATACCACTGAAATGCCGCGCCCTTGAAAGTGGCAGGGAATATTGCTAACCAATGCTCAGGGGTTGTGGCATTGTTATCCACATATGCTACCATAAATTCTGCTACATGAAGATCAGGGTCTTCATTGTACTCTCCCTTAAAAATTGGCAATGGGACTATATTTGCTGGCTTGTCATCAATATTTCCAGGACGAATCTGACTAGGGAGGGGACCTTGAGTCACCATGGGGACTTCTGTAAAGAGTGTTTTTAGGGCGTCAAAGGAGGCTTTTGCTGCAAGCTCGTTCTCAGCCTTGATTCTTGCCTTCTCTCTTCTCACATACCTCTGGACTCATTCTAACGCTTGCCTCTTGATTGTGTCATTCATCAGGGGTTGGCTCCAACCAGTTGGTCTGTACTCAACAGAATAGAATCAGATAGGGGCTTTAGTCTCTGGGGGATTCTATGGCCAACATCTCTTCTACTTCCTTCTTTTCAACATCTCTGAATTCAGCTTTCAAACCACTACAGAGGGGGAGATGTTCCGTTCTGAAAATATCAAACCTCATTCTTCTTAGGATCATTGTTGTGCCATTATAATAATGCTAGCTTCGAAGGTTTTCAACAGTGTATGTTGTGAAAAACACTCTGTCTACCAACTTCTAGTGGGTTGCTAATTGGACAAACAGAAGATTGTCAGTGCACCAAGCATCCCACGTATCTTGCTGTTGAGCATCCACACGAACAAATTCCAACTCTTTTCCTTCTTGTTTTTTGAACCTCCATAGACCACGACTCTTGAAGCTTCTTCATGATCTCCCACTTGATGATGTCTGTAAACTTCTCAATGAATACCAAATCTTCCATGGATAGTCATTCTCTCTACTTCTGCCCTTCAGTTTGTTCCCAAACAATTTGCCCCCAAGATGCACGTCTCTGTTGCCTCAATAGGAAGAGGAAATAGTCCACCACATAGAGCATGCATCATGATGGTAATATGTTTCCGCCATTGTGGAATGAACTTCTTGTGGAAAGTGGCTTTGATAATAAGAATCTCCAACTCTTGAGTGGAAGAAGGAACTTTGCAAACATCCATTGAATTCTCCTTTTCTTGGCAATGCCACTTCCTTCATTTTCAGTCTCTTCTGATGCTTGTTGATGTCAAGGTTCCCCGGCTGCGCACCAAAAACATGGATCCCCAAGAGGAACATTAAGGAAAAGGGGATTCTATTGCGAGAAAATCTATCTTGTAACATCAACAAGCTTGTATTTCATTCTTTTGATGACCAAAACAAAGAAAACAACAAATCTTCATGCATCATCATAGTAGATATCTCCCACGGATTTGATAGAATCAACCATAATCTTCAACATCTTCATAGAATCCATCAATAGAACAAAGAATATACAAAGGAATACACCATTTTTGAATGGAAATCAATCACATACTATTCATCTTCAATGTCTTCATAGTTTTCTCTCTCAATCTCTCATATATAGATACACTGTTTTGATAGAATTGGCTATCTCTGACTCTCTCTCTCTCTCTCTCTCTCTCTCTCTCAGTATTACATCATCTCCTCATTACAATACTCCATAATGACTCTCAATAATCCTTCTTAGGTCATGGATGCACCTCCCAAGAGGTATGTCTGATGCGAAGAGGCACCAGAGCCACTATAGTGTCTCTTCATAGCTCACTACTGTCACTGTCTCTCTAGTCTTCTCTTCAGTCTTCAACAGCTGCTTCTTCCATTTGTTTTAGCTCTTTTGAACTTAGATTCATCCTTTCCAAAAGTTAGAATTTTTTTTTCAAAGTCACACATACATTCCACAGAACACTTACAGAAGATCTACAGAACAGAATAGAACAGGAACAGAGCAGAGACAGAACAGAGACAGAGGCTCTATAGAAGGTTTACAGAGGGTTACAAAAGCTCATCAGAACCTCATAACTCATAATAAAACCATTCCAAACTATCAAAAACTAATCAATAAACTTTCAAAATATTTCAACCTTCATCAATCATCAATCCATGCTTCATACAGAAGAAAATCAGAACAACACAGAAGCTATACAAAAGGTATCAAAACCAATCAGAACCTTAACAAAACCTATTCGAACATCACAGAGCTTCATATTTCTACTAAGAATCATCATGAGCTTCCAAAACATAATCAATATCATCTAAAACACTCTCAAACACTTCCATTAACAACCATATATCACTCTAAATCCATCAAAAATCAATCATTCAAACCTCAAAAACAACAAAAATCAGTCAAAAATTCAGTCTTTTTCCACTCTCAACACTGTAGACAAGATGTCTCTTGTGTCCATGTAGTGAAATTATTTCTTTAAATATGAATCATAACCACCAAACCATGTAGGCCCCTTGACTGATACCGTTGAAGAGAAAATTGCAATGGAAGGAACCATCGAGGAGATTCATGTCATTGGCATGGATAAAAAGATACAACAAGTTCTTCCAGATCTTACGGTGGAGAGTGTTACCTTACACACCGCTACAGAGAGATACACGACAATGATGAGAAGCAGTGAGGCATCACATCCAATTGACATACATATTATAGAGCAACAAGATGGTAAGCTTGTTTTTGCACAAAAATCATGATGTGAAGGCACACGATTCTTGTTTATCACCAAAGTAACAACAATAATATTTTTTACGGTGTAGAGGGTGGAAGAACTCAGTGTCTTTGGATTTGAGGTCACATCGGACATGGCACATGCATAGAGAGGCAAAGAAATGATGAACGTGAATTCCACACATGTTGTGATTGGATGATGTTAGAGCGTTAAAACATTCTATCATTATATGATATAAATTATAATGTGTGTCCCTATGTAGGGAAGGAAAGAATGCAAGAACATGGACTAGCAGTGATAGGGGACATGGCAGCTACCGGTAAACAAGTGTAACTCGTGGTTTTTTTTCCCACATGTATTTTTGCATAGGGGGATAAATTTTTTTATTATCAACCTATAATGTTGGAGGATGTGCTAGCCACACACATTGGTGAACCAACGTGCCTCAAGAATACTATCTACAATAACATTTTGAAGGAAGAATATGTTGCTAATTGCGAATTCATCATGCAAAGGGCCATACTGAAAGTCACGTGGAAGTCCCCTTGCAAGACATCGTCTTCCATGAAGCTATAATGGTGCAAGATGTGTCAACCACATACACATGTAAACAAATGTGTATCAAGAATATTAACTATTGTAACATTCAGTGAGAAGAATATGTTACTAATCGATGAGTCAATGTGTAGAGGTCCACAATAAAAGCCCCATGGAAGACCCCTTGTAAGTCGTTGTCTCCCATGCCACTATGATGGAGAATGTGGAGTGGTGTACAGTTTTGTGCGATGCATTCGAGATAGGAAATGCATTGTGAAATGATTAGCCAGGTGAGGCATTCTCTCGATTGGCAAAGGCATTGAAAGAGGTCAACTAACACAAGATGGTTGAGGTTGATGAAGAAACCATAAACATAGCATATGATATCATGGTGGTTCGTCTCCCTAAAGATAGTGCCATGCATGGATTGGGGGATGGAATTCCGTCACATCGAACTCCCATACTGAGGCCGAGTCAGTCATTTCCATGTATCCGGCTGATCATGTTCTCAAGGATAGAGGGATATTACTTTTCCTTGCCACAACACACTCCATGGTAGTGCTTGTCAAGTAGGTTATGGAGGATGGACATTGACCGATGGAGTCAGGGCAGAAGTGTTAGGCCTTATGTATGGCATAGGTTTTTCATTGCGAGATGCATGTTTATGTCATTGGAGGTAGAGAGGTGAGAGTTTTAAAGTCATAATACGATCATGCTGGATATTGTTTATGTATCACACTTGGCTTTGTTTAGTATGTGCACTTACTAAACTTAGTATTTCAAGCTTTAACTGCAGGTACATGTGATATATATTCTAGTGTACATGCGTTCAGATATCGCTTACAATGGAATCATCCCTCCGAAGTTTACAAAAAATGACATTTCTGCGAATGAGTGGTTTCGAGATACATTAGGATCCCCACTAAGAGGTCATTATGAGATCCAATATTGTTAAACTACTGCAAAGATGTTTTGTAGACATCTAGTAGATTTCTAATCCGTTATATAAATACCACATATTGTAGGTGGCATGCAATGTGGCAGGGCTTTTTGGAGTCAGCCTTATCTCTATTAGCTTGCTCCCTCTTGGGAGGATTACCCTCACCCTGCGTGTGTGGGTGTACTCTTTTTCATGCATTGTGCACAGTCAGGCTTTCGACTCTTTTCAAGTGGACCTCAAGTGCTGGAAAATAGTACAACTGCGAAGAAAAGATGACTATTTAGCTTCCATTACTCTCGTTTATGCTCGTGGCCTGATGGGGCGCTAAGCTTGGTTCCTAGCCTTCCTTGCCGCTCATTAAGCTCTATGCTATGTCGTTCACCTTGTTCAGGGTCAATTTGGGGTCTTACAATCAACCTACAACACTAAACACATCAAGGTTGTGGAAATGTGATGTCGCACGATTCTTGATTGTTCGGCCACGATTTCTAGGTTGTAACTGTCTGTAAGGCGTTCGATGAGTTCTTCCGATGCGAGTCATACTCTTCGTTGGTTGGGTTTTGTCAAATTTCTAGATTTTCTTTCTCAGGCTGTGTCTGATTTACCAGAGTCTAATTTTGAAAATCGAACGTCCAATTTACCAGTATCCGATTCTAGGAATTAGACAGGTTCAGGTTCGATTGTCACGATCGGACAAGGTGCGTCCGATCGGACAGCATGTGGTGGTCTAATTTGAATAAGTCAGATTCTTAGAATCGGACATGGATGCTCGGTCCAATTGTCACGATTGGATAGGTCGAGCATCCTCGATCGGATGAGGTGGTGTGTCTCTTGTCCGATTCTCAGAATCGGAGAGGGGTGGGTTGTCCAAGTGGTGACGTGGCAGGTCTGATCCTAAGAGTTTGATTTTCTGAATCGAACATCCACTAGCTGAAACACGTGTCGACTATAATTTGATGAAAATCTTCACACTTCAACTACAATCACCTACAATACCTTCTAGAGTTTAATTAAGGATGTAGGCCAAGGGTCTCATACACGTGAATCTCGCAAAAAACTCTGGCACACTCCGATCGATCTGATGTAAGCTTTTGGCCTACAAGCTCTCTCTCTCTCTCTCTCTCTCTCTCTCTCTCTCTCTCTCTCTCTCTCTCTCTCTCTCTCAAAGCTAAGACTACAAATGAGGCTTTCCCTTGCCTCGTGGGGTCTTAAACCCTTGATGGGCACAACCTTAATCTTCCCGATCACTCCCCTTGTGATTCCAACATATCTAAGCACTCATTTTTTCCATTTTTTCCCTGTTTGTGCCCTGTTCGAGCCTGTTTTACAATAGCAAACCCTAAGCTTTCCACGCCGATTTCTCAATCCTATCCTACCCTAAATGCAACAAAAATCAAAAGTAAAATACTGAAATGATTTCTCCTACTCAACTAATCATCAAAGACCAAAAATACTTACTTGTAGCACCCAAAACCTCCTATCTATCTCAAGCTCCGGTTTGGGGACGAAACCCTTACTTCAATGCTTGATTTGAAGTGCACAAGTGCTCAAGCTTGAATTGGTGGTCCCAGCAATGGAACCAAAATGTAGAGACCAACCGCCAAGACCCATAAACTACCTATTTGTTCAAGCATTTCAAGCGAGCATCTATGGCTATCTCTCACGTAGTAGCAGACGTGCCTTCGATCCTACCAGGGTGTAGTGATCTTGCCTCGATGCCCAAATGAGTTGCCTCCTTCCTTAAGCACACTGGTAGCTCCACAATTCTTGATGCAAGCTCAAGCATCCTCAAGCCCCCACCTCCAAGCTCCATCGTCCATAGCTACATGTGAGATGAGAGAAGAGAAGAGAAGAGGAGAAGAAGAAGAGAGGAGATGGTGGAGAGCTTCATCTCCTTGATCTCTCACCCTCACACACTCACTCCCTCACACTCTCACATTCCCTCTCTCGAATACACACAAGCAAGCAAGCAAAGAGAAGAGAAGAGAAGAAGAAGAGTCTTTTGTTGCCACACACCAAAGAGGAACGAGCTCTCAAGCAAAGAGAAGAGAAGAGAAGAAGAAGAGTCTTTTATTGGCAGACATCAAAGAATAAGCTCTCATTCACTTTTTGAACTTTATATACATGCCCTAAAATCCCATGGGCACCCATCCCCTTTTTTACATGACCGGCCATTGTGGCAAGGTCCTTTTTCCCATTTCCTTCTACTTGGCCTATTTCTTTAGTTTATGCTCGTCTACCCTTTTACAATTTGCATAGGAGGGAGCATGGTGCTCTTTTAAAAAATTTGAGGTGCCTTTCACTTAAAAATGCACTTTTTCCTTCAACTTAATTTTAGAGGCTGTCCTTGTGCCTTTGCTTGTTCCCCGACCTACTTCTTCCCGTCTCAAGCTGGGGTTAACAGTGTGGGCTGATTTGTATGCTTTGGACGCAATCAATTCCCTTTGTCAATAGTTTTTCAGTGATATATATGTTAATGGGATGTGTGATTTACTGACACTTTGAGTTTGAGATAGTCTTTGTGGCAGCACCGATGATTAATGCTTAGTCATTGCTAGTTACATTCTTTGTATCGTGGTTACTACTTGGATATCCCTTGCAGTGGGAGCATTCTTTCTTGGTTATGTGCCCATAGTTGGATTGAGATATATTGCTATCTTTCTTTCAACATTACTGTAATTATAGTTTTTTGCATTGTCTTGGAGAGTAGACATTGTACTTTGGTAGTCTATTGCTTGCAATTGGTGGATAACTCTATGCTTTGGTATTCCCTTCTATTTTTCCCTTGTTTTAGTCGAGTTTTGGGAGCTAATTTGCAATCATTTACAATAGCCCATTCTATTGGATTTTGCATTGGTATACTACCATTATGGTTGGTTCTTTGAATGATAGAGCTATTTTCAATCTCTAAAAGCTTAATGGCATAAAAATCACAAATATGGTAGGTATTAGTTCAAAAGAACTAGATGAAATCATGGAAAACCAAGAGTATAAAGCCCAAAGGCATGGATCAAGATGATTGGGATGGGTTGGATGGGCTATGTAAATCCATCTCTTATACTCTCATTGTCTAAACAAGTTTATTTCAATGTTGTTGCACCTAAGGATAATGGTTGGTAGTTATGAAAAATATATGTAATTTTTATGACAAGCAAAGTCCTACATCATTATGGACCTTCGCATGAATAAATGGACTAGTATATCCTTGCATTTGAATGAATTTCATTTGACTTCATAGGGCATTGAGTTCAATGATGACCTACCTCCCTTGTTCTTGCTTGTGATACTTCCTGAGTTATGGGATACTTTCCGTATAGCCATGTGTGCTAATATGCATAAGGATGGGTTGAAACTCTAGATGTTGAGGGTGCTTTATCCATAGAGAAAATAAACAGAACGAATGTAGATGCCTCTTGCACTTCTCATGCATTGATTGTTAGGGGCTAACATGATGGTAAGAGCAATAATGATCGCTATGGTGGACTCACAGTAGTCTCTCTCGCGGGTAGTCTCACAGTAATTCCCACTGTCATAAGTCCTCTCTGACATGATATTTGGATGCAACACCATAAGATACACGATGATAAGCACAAAGAGAAATGTAAGGGTAAAGTGCAGGAAAAGTCTGATGATCACAACATTGTTCCTAGTGTAAAAATTGAAGAGATAAATGTAGTGTAGCCCGAGTCAAATGATGAGTATATCTTAGCAGCTTCCTCTCTTGATGCTTCTTATAGTTGACCGATGCTTCATCTACATATTCTCAGTGTTGGTTACTTGATATGGGGGACTTCTTTTCATGTTACTCCACACAGGGATTGGTTTCAATCCTATCATAGTATGACAGGTTCTATGAGATTGGAAATGACTTGCCATTGGATATTGTTGGCATTGGAAATGCACAACTGCAGTTTTCTTCATGCTACTCTTTTACTTTGCATAATGTATGTCATGTGTATTGGCTTTGGCCAAAAGCCTTCAAGCATAGGGATTGATTTTAGTCCTATCGTAGTATGATAGATTCTATGCGATTGGAAATGACTTGGCATTGGATATTGTTGGCATTGGGGATGCACGGCTATAATTTCCTTTATGCTACACTTCACTTTACATTTTGTACGTTATGTATTACTAGCTTTGGCCAAAAGCCTTCTATCTACTAGAAAGTTAGATGATGCATGCTATTGTGTATCTTTTGGTGATTTCACATGGAAGGTTACCCATGGGAATCTTGTCCTTGCTTGAGATGCCAAGACAGACAACCTCTATCTCTTGTTTTTATTTAGATCTCTTAAACATGTTTGGGCTCTAGCGACTGACATACCACATGTATCTTTATGGCATCGTTGCCTTGGGCACATGTCCTTAAAATGAATGATAATGCTTACTTATTTTTTGTAATATATTTTGCCTCTTGATTACAAATGTTTTGATTCTTCTAACCATTGTCTTTATGGCAAGCAGACACACAATTCTCATAAGAAGTCTTGTATTACATGCTGTGGGCCTTTGGCTCTTGGGCATTCTGATGCATGTGATCTCATGCCTTGTCAATCATTGGGTGGCGTGAAGTACTTTGTTACTTTCATTGATGATTATTCACATAAGATCTGGACATATCCTATTAAGTAAAAATTAGATGTCTTATCTACATTTCAACATTGGCTTGCTCTTATTGAGAATCAATTTGGGTATCGATTAAAATGCCTAAGGTTTGACAATGGAGGTAACTTGAGTAGTTTTGTGATGAGAGGGGTATTAATCATTAGTTGAAACCCCATACACCCCATCCCAGAATGGTATTGCTGAGCACATAAACATGACTTTTTAGGAAAGAGTTCGAAGTATGCTTAGCCAGGTAGGCTTACTGTAACATTTTTGGATTGAGGCAATTACTACTATTGTACATTCGATAAATAGATCTCCATGCACTACTATTGGTTTTGTCAATTTGTATAGGAGGTATGATATGGAAAACCTCTCTCATATGCGTATCTTAGAGTCTTTGAATGTGAGGCTTTCTACCATGTACCCAAGGACAAATGCAATAAGTTGGATGCATCTTTTTTGGTTCTAGGGATGCATGTGAGATGGGTCATTGCCAATGGGATCTGTAGGCTTGGAAGGTCATCCATAGCTATGATGTTGTTTTCCATCAGGAGAAGATGCATACATAACTTGAGTAGGTAGTTGAGGTATGTAGGGTGATCTTTCAAGTGGAGCATGTTGTTACCATATAGCAAGCTAGATAGCCTATAGAGTTGATGTTAGAGTGGCCCATGATCATAATGTTGGATAGGATGTACAACCTCCACAACTTGTTTTGATATGGTCTACTAGAAATAGAGACTTGATTGGTTTGTGCCCTCCATGGACTATATTATGGTGACAAATTCCAGTGAGCCCCTTACTTATGAGGAAGCCATGCGTAGAGGTTACCCTTGGGAGAGAGCCATGTAGTCTGAGTTTGATTCACTGCAGAAAAACCATACATGGGATTTGGTTCATTTTCCCAGTGGAAAACATGCATTGCGATGCAAGTGGGTGTACAAATTAAAGAGTATCCTTAGATGTCCCAAGCCAGTATATAAGGCCAAATTGGTTGCTAAGGGTTTTAACTAGGAGTATAATGTTGATTTTGATAAATATTTTTCTTTTATAGTCAAGATGACTATCCTACGATTGGTTTTGGTCTTTGTTGCATAGTTAGATCTGTAACTTTATCAGATGGATGTGAAAATGACTTTTCTACATGGAGACTCACATGAGGATATCTATATGTAGTATTCTAAGGGCTTTATGGAAAAGGGTAGGGAACACCTAGTGTGCAAGTTGAAAAGAAAGAGCCTTTGTGGCCTTAAATAGGTACCTAGGGAATGTATCGTAAGCTCGATTCTTTCATGCATTCACAGGGATATACTTGCAGTGATATGGATCTATGTCTTTGCACGACAAAGGCTTGTGATAGCAACCTTATTATCTTGGTACTTTTATGTCGATGATATGTTGATTACTAGGAGAGCTCATGATGAGTGAGATGATTTGAAGACTTAACTTAAGAAGAGATTTGAGATGAAGAAAATGGGGTAGGCCTTATATATTCATGGTATGCACATTAGGTGCGATTGCTCTTAGGGGCACCTTTACCTATCACAGTAGGCACACATAAAAAAGGTGCTTAAGTGATTTCATATGTAGGATGTTAAGCCCATTGGATGCCCTTTACCCTCCATGTGAAGGCCAGTCAAGTCGATTGTCGCTAGCAAAAGGCTGAGATGACCAAGATCCCTTGTGCATCCATAGTGGATAGTTTGATGTATGTCATGATAGCCACTGGCCCTAACATAGCATTTGCAGTGGGAGTTGTGGCATGCTATATGGCTATACCTGACTGGTGACATTGGGTCACTATACATGGTATGATGATTATCTGAAAAGCAATACAGATATGCGCATTTGCTACTATGGTTTCGAGGATACTACAGTCATGAATTACACCAAACTTTGACTACGCAAGACATGTAGATAGTAGGAAGTCCACACACTAGGTATGTGTTCACCTTTGTTGGAGATGTAGTTTCTTAGATGTCCAGGGTGCAAGAGTGCACGACTTTATCTACTACTAAGGCAGAGTATATTGTAGCCATTGAGGCTTGCAAGAAGGCCCTATGGTTAGGCCTTTTGGTGGTAGAGTCTCTCAACAGAACGTTTTACCCTCCTTAGGAGGTTGATGGGTATAGGATGTGAGATGATATCTATTCCTCATGAGGTTGTACTTTATATATATTTGTACATTGTCACTTTTTTCTTATTCTCTCCTCACAAGAGGCACATTCACCTTTAATTGTGAGGTTGTTGGGGGTAAAGGCGTATATGCCAACACCACCATGTATTTACTATACACATCGTGATTGCACAATTGTATATTGCAAGTAGCAGGTGCCCATCACTATCACTTTGTTTTTTATTCTTTTAGTGACTATTAAATAAGAAAAGGCCAATCACATATTATGATTGTTGGAGTTTCCACATATGGTGTGTGTGTCTCTCTCTTACTCTCGCTCCATCTGCCATAGCTCTTGCTTTACTCTTGCTTTTTCTTATGTGCTTCCATTCGGGAGGTACCTTTCAAAAGGGACACTCCTTGTGGATTTGTGCATTCAAGCCAATTGTACAATGTGATTCAACACTTATGAAAACTCTAGTGCTCTTTGCAGATAGCTTCATCATTGAAGTGTCATAAAGAAGAATAATTAAGTCACCCTTGTTTGCATTGCCATAAGGATTTAGTCCATTGTCACTCACCATTTGTTTGCTTTCGTATGGACATGTGTCTACTTGTTGCTATAAGTACCATAGCTTTCTTCAAGGAGTTTGCAAATGGTCCCCTCATATATGCATTGTTACAAGAGTTTGCAAATGGTGCCCTCATATGTGCATTGTCATGAGAGTTTACTCCATTATAATATATCATATATGCTTTTTTTCTTATGGACACATATGATCTCTCATTCTATTACATGTGTTTGCTTGTTGGTGAAAGTATTTTAGTTTTCTTTTGAGAGAGAGAGAGAGGTTATGCATTGTTGAAATTATGATGTGAAAAACTTACAAGTCAATCTACTAAACAATTTGGATGTATATACCATGTGATAAAATGTGGTAGAGTTGTTACCATTACAAAATCCATAAAAGAAAATGATTGAAAAAACATCATACATCTAGAGGAGGTGAAAATCATCTATCAAGATAACAATGATTTGAATCTTGATCAAGGAGTATCATAAGAGGATTTTCAATGTGGCAAAAGTACAACTTTTAGTTATTAAAAAATCACAAATAATTGGAATATGTAAAGCAATTGGATCGAGTTTGCTTTAGAAAAAAAAAAAAACAAAGATCACTCCACAATCATCAATGACACTTGGAGAAGAAAACAAAACGCAAAGTAGTTTCCCAATATGTGCATGTTTCTTTAGGATGCAACGGTCTTATGTAAAATCAAGGGGATGAACATACTTTTATTAGTGTGTGATGAGTTCACAACTTAAGAGACCACTCATCCTCAAGATTGGGATATATGAGAAGTCTTTGCTTACCAAGAGAAAAGAAACTAAAAGAGAGAATGTTTAAATAAGGAATGAGTAAGAACTGCACTTGTAATTAGATCCACTTTCCTATTTCATCCTCTTTTAAAGTCAATTTTTCAAGAGGCTTAGAGAGAGGCCATTATATCTTTTTGTTAAAAGGACGAGAGAGAGAGTCAATGCCAAGAAATAGGAACTAGCATGCCATCTATAGGTACAAACCATAATAGTGTGGGGTTCCAAGGTAGTTGCCATTATCTATAGAAAGGAGCTCTAGGGGATGATAAATATGTTAAGATGTGACATTGAGGCCAAACATGTGTGGATTAGAGTGAGGATAGAGTTTAAAGACATTTACATTGTTGTACAATACTTTGCATCATCCATCTTTAGATAAGTAGCTACAAGAGAGGAGCCCCCATACACCCATTACATGGAGATCATGAAGCTTTCTAGCATAAGACATTTCAATGCCCTCACAATGAGCCAATAAGTCTCATTATTAGATATGTTGGAGCCAATTTTTGAGGAAATTGCATATAGAGTTGGTAAGTCTCACTTCAATCCACTAGTATTTCAAGGACATCAAGACATATGGGAGACACGCCTTGGATGAGAGAAGCATGTCTCTCTACTTTCCATGTATGCAAAGACACAAGAATAGAGGAGACTTGCTTGCTTCTTTTATGAGTACAATTGCCCACTTTACGAGCTCATATCATAGATATTATTCATCTCACACTACACAATATTAATAAACCAGAGACCCTAAACATACATTACATTGCTCTCAATAGTTTGCAATGTAGCTTGATAATGCATCTCCAAGTTGACAAAAAAACGCATTGCCTACTATAAGATAGAGGAGAATAGAACTATATTTTCCATGATCAATTCAGTCCCCTACATGAGAATATGGAATTCCATGGCCAAGATGCTTGGAGCTATACATCTTGGAGTTCTCTAGACATTGAGATCCATCTCCTAATCCTTAAAATATAGTGGCTCAACACAACACAAAAGTGAGGCTATATACAAACTTCTTGAAAGTCATCCCAACCAATGCCTAGCCCACTATCCTTGATAACCCTACCAAAGAATGCATGATATTAATATGCCCTATAACATTTTTATCATGTATCCTCTATATGGAACCATTTTCATTTACATGTCCCACGTCATAAGATCTCGTGCATAAAATATTTCATTCCCATTATTTAGAGACATTTAAGAAAAGAAAGCACGAAGAATACCATGATCTAATGTTTGCTCTTTTAGCTAAGGTGACCCATGAACTCATTGTACACATTGATTGAATAACCTTTTATTTTAATGATACTTGTATTCACCTTTTGGCTCCATAGGCCATTTTGTAGACATTAATCCCTCTCTCTCTCTCTCAAAAGATAATTGTATTAATTACGTAGAAAAGCACAAGATTACATGGTTACAAGGTACAAGATGGCCGTAGGCCACATGCGTAAAATATGAGACATCATAGTGAAGGTGCAAAGAAAGCAGAGTGACTAAAGGGTGGAAGAAGAAACTGTAGTGTGCCAAGCAAGCAAAGCTTGTCTAGGGAGCATATATGTTAATCAAGTCTAGCTGCCAATGAAAAAGCCCTTTCAAGCAAGCTATATGACTTTGCATGCCTAATGATGCATCGAAGATGAATGTATTTCTCATGGTCCATATATGCCAACCACCCCAGAAGCATAGGAAAGGAAAAAACACTTTCATATTAGCATGCACGGGATCCACAAACTTGGGATGTCCTTGGAAGTATCTATAGTCCAATGACTTGGAACTGAATGGTAGATAGTGGTGACCAAATCTTCCTTGCAATTGGGCAAGTAACAAGCCAATGGTGGGGGGTTTTAATTGATTCCTAAAAAAAAGTAGCAACCATTGGGAATCCTTCACTTGGAGAGCGCTAAGGCGAGAGGAAGCGCACCAATCAACATTCGTCCAAAGACCTTGAATCAAAAAGGCATTTTTGTTAAGTTGAGCTATCATTACCATAGATTTCCACCACACTTGGCCTTTTTCGAGGCCCCATGTGGTATTGCCTATCTAAACAAGCCAATACTTATCATGAATAAGCAAATGATATATTTGATTTGTTGAAGCACGACCCAAAAGCAACTGACCATTAATCAACCAATCTTGCGAAGACACCTCTTGGTCCAAAGAGGGCAGAGGTTGCATGGCTCGTAAAGAGGTGGAGATGGTGTTTCACAAATTGTGGTAGCCTGGAGGAACATGAAAGTAGTGTGGAGCTGATCTAACAGACATAACAACCCCATTGACATGTAGAAGAGCATCAACAATAGCGATAAGTCCCAATGTGCCATTCTATTCAACAATGGCCTTTGTTCCTCTTTGCCTTGCCAGGAGAGCAACTTCAAAACCGCTAACAATTTTGCTCTCAGGGAGTGTGCCACCTCTCGATTTGAAGGTGGGTGACAAGATGATTTAACAAGGACCAATCTCCAGCAGAGGACCAAATGATTCAACAACATAGAAGACTTAAGATAGATAGGTTGATTGACATTAAGCACATGTCACCATGAGGCACAATCTTGGTATTCCCATGCTTGATACCTTGAATCTCAAGGAAGAATGTGGCAACCAAGGATTAGGGCTGCCTTCTCTTGCACAATGCCTTAAGAAATGATCAACAAAGAGCGATCCAAAAGATACCCATCTGAGCAGAATCTTTTTTCCAAAGAAAAAACTAAACAGGTTGAGTAATTTGCTGTAAATGAAACTTCAACCAAGGGAGCAAGGGAAGGTAATATGAAATCATTGGTATCATGATTGTCTGTGCTATATTTAATCTCATGTGAAAAGGCCAAGCTTGTGATTTCTAAGACACAAACTTATCCATAATACATGAGGAGATCCAATCTATTAGCACTTTTGGCGAAACATGCACTCTCGAAGGATAACCCACATGCCCGAAAATAAAGCCTTTACACACCACATTGCCTTGTCAACCCAAGGCTCGGAGATCACTCTTAGGGCAATTGATAAGAACCAACTTAAATGCATTTATGTGTAGTCCCAAGGCAATAGTGAATATCTCATGTGGCCATCACTCTCTGTATATTATCCGGATCAGCCTTAAGAAATATGAAGGTGTCGTCTACCAAGGCCTATCCCACCAGCTGTTCCTGTGAAGGGAGAGAGACTCTGCCGACCACCTCACCATTGGCCACTAGACGAGACAACATCAAAATGGGGCAAGTGACCAAGGCAAAGAACAAAGGACTTAACATGCAACCCTGTCTGACTAATCGATGAAGGGGGAAGGGTGTCATGACACCACCATTGAGTAGAACTCTTGAAGAGGAATCCATGCTGATAGTATTGATAAGTTTAGACATTCTCGGACCAAAACCCATGCCTTGCATCAATTGACCCAAGAAGAACCATTCCAAATGATCAAAGGGTCTTTCAAGGTCCAATTAAACCATCACCATTTCCTGTTTCATGTATCGAGCATAATCTATTCCCATCTGGACATTCAAGATGTTGTGCAAAATATTGCGCCCTTTGATAAATCCATACTGGGCTGGGTGAATAATGTCCAGAAGATATTCATGTAGTCTGTTGGCTTAGGACTTTAGTAAAGATCTTGTACACAAAGCCCATCAACGAGATTGGTTGCCAATGCTTCAAGGCTAAGGGGGACAGCCATTTACGGATCAGTTTAATCAGACCTTCCTTCTAGAAGGGTGGCATGTGTCTAGTTGTCCAAATCAGCTAGCATAAGGCTGTCAAAAGGTGCAGCCAACTGAATTAATCTCTCTCTCTCTCTTTGAAAAAGGTTGCTGAAATTAAAGAATATGTAGGTGTACAATAGGCCATATGGCCAGCATGAGAAAGCCATATTCACTACTAGAAAAAACAAAACCCAAAAAAGTCAAAACGTGTGACAACATGAAAGAAAAAACTTGTTGAAGCCCTTCAACAGAAAGAGTATCCTGCACCACCAAGCATGAGCAGTGATCAAAGTCATCAGAATAATCTCCAACATCTCTCTCTCTCTCTCTCTCTCCATGGACAGCAATATGAAAGCATGTGGTAGACTTGTGCAGCAGACGAGAAGGACAAGGCATGGAGGTGTACATGCGTAAGATATGACTACTTCCATTGATGTTTTAACTCCTTTTTTTTGGCAATCTGCACAGATGCTGTCATGTGATGGCGAGTGTGATATTAAGATACAAGTCCATATGCTCATCACATGGGCAGAGGTGCATGTGAACCTTGTGTTATGTTACTGACAATCTACATACTTTTGGTCCTCTGCTTCCAAAAGCTACAGATTTGGACCAGAATTTAGACAAGAATCTAAGGAAATGTAAAAGCTCAGACTACAACAGATGGGGGCCAATTGGGGTGTGTTCTGGGATGATGACCGCTTCTTCCCCCAATGCCATTTTTTTGTGACAGTATATGATTTGAGATTCTCTTCTTTACTGCACATTCCAGGTACTCCTCAACCGTAGGTAGGGTGTATATCATGGAACTTTCAGCTTTATTTCTGATAAGCTGTCCAAAAAAGAAAAATGAAGTAAGATGCTGAATAAACTTTCTGCTTGATAATCTGATGATTGAAGTGATCTTAGGACAAACTACAATGTTTTATGAGATTTTCCATACTGCCCCTCAGATAGTCTGTCATTATAGCCCATCAGATTGGTTGTTACTGTTGTATTTCTGATGTACTTAGCTACTCATTTATAGAGGTCCTTGTGTACTTTGTATTCTACCTCGGGGGATTCCCTTCGAGTCATTATTAATAGAAATTTTCTTATCTTGGGAAAAAAATGTTTATGAGAAACTAAAGCACGCTGAGAGTTCATGCCCTCTGTTTTTGCATCCCACATATCTCTTCATCTGTCCTCTTAAGGGATCACAAGAAACCAAACCTTTGATGCCCAGTGGCGTTCAGCTTGTTGGCATATGTTTTGTAAATCACGACCTGACATCCTGCAAGTACAACATATATAAGTTCACTAATTAGATAATCAGCAATGGTGATATTGCTTAGAAAACTCTAATACATCTTTTAATTTCAGGGTTGTTATTTGTAGGCCTTCCATAATCTTTACTTGCCAGGCTGTTTAATAAGAATACACAGACAATGATTTCTACCTCAAACTGCCTAAACACTAAATGACAGAAGAAAACTGAACAGATCATTAAGGTGCATGCAGGCTAACTTAATGCTAATGAGATCATTGTACTGCAATTATAGATGCCTTTGCCTCTTATTCTTTGTAATACTTATCTAGTCCATCATGGAGTAACATAAGAAAAAAGAGGCCAGGCTGTGCATTGGAACAATGAATAATGGATTGAACTGGATTTAGAGGTCCTGGATCACTCAAAGTAAAGAGGCTCTGTATAACTGATTTGAAGCTCCACCTGATTTGCTCTCAATAGTTGCCAAATTCCTGAAATTCCCCAAAACTCAGAAATTCTGCCATGACCCAAAATCTCTCAAAACTCAAACTCCCCAAAACACAAAACTCCACCTGATTTGCTCTCAATTGTTGCCAAATTCCTGAAATTCCCCAAAATGCAAAAACTTTGCCATGATCCAAAATTTCTCAGAACTCGAAACTCTTCGGTGTTTTTATTCTCACTTCCCAATCTGTTCTTTGCAGATTTTAATTCAGGCCTTGGTCCTACACACAAGTTCATTGAATCTAACGCTTGCAGACAGAACCAATTCAGGCAAGGTTATTGGAATGCATAGCACAGGACTCGAAGGAAAACTTGCTGGCAGTTTGGAACTCTCCCTTCAGCATATCATTCTTCAGGTCAAACCATAATTCTATATCACGTCCAACTCGAACAAAAGTCTTTTATCCCATTTACTTTATAGATTTTAGGATCTTATGCATCATACAGTTGCACCTTAGACAATCCATCCATAGTCACTGCTAGGTTTTGCCTATCCAAAGGTACTTCATTGGTCCCTGTTTATGGGCTTTCTATGACAGATGGCTTCCTACTATTTGTCATTGAAAGCCCAATAGCCATTCCACTATCCAAGCCATTACATGCTCCACTCTTTTACAAGCATTCTCAAGATCTAAAAGATGGCCATTAAAGAAAACACATCACAATGGAAGATCATAACAGCAAGAAAGATAATAAGTAAAGTACAAAAACTCTTTGTATTACTAGAGTAGGAATAGGAGCTGGCAAAGAAGTAACAAATATACTTTTATTTGTATGGCCGTGCTCACCATTACTTTTGTATAATAAGTGTCTCATACATATTATGTAATCACCAATATTATCTATATTACAAAGTTTAACACTATGATATGCTTGAACGATATACTTAGCTTCATCATTGTGACTTCCAAGCCATTTTAAGATGAGTGCTTTAAAGAAGAGCAATCCTAGGCTGATGTCTCTTTGAATTGCCAGCTTGGTTTGGGCATTTATAGATTCCCACTAGTAGCATAGATCTCTTGTGAAACCACGACTTTGTCAGAGTGCAGTGGTGCGGAAGCGTAGGACTGAGAGAGAGAAAGAACGCAGGGAGAGAAGAGAGAGAAAGAGACAGTGGAAGATGAAGATCTGCCGTATAAAGTGTGCTGTATACAAAGATATGCAGATATGTACACGGGCGCAGTGCGCTGGACTGCGTGTCTCCACCTTGACAATGCAACCTGCTGTTCACCTCGAAGTCCGCTGCAGTCTGCACTGTCTCCTGTCAGAAATCTGCGAACAGAGACGGAATCTGCGCGTGCCACCAGTCTGTAATCTGCGAGCAGAAAAGTGTGGGAGACCGTTGAAAACCTCGGCTATAAATAGCCAGGAAACACGGCGCCAGAAAGGATCTGTCGGCTGCATTAAATGCAGCCGACTGACAGGACAGGTCGGACTGCCACATGGCAGTCCGACTGTGCAGTCCGACTGCACCTGGACAAGGTCTCTGACTGCTAACACCCCCTCTCAGAGCCTGGGTGGGGCAGAAGCTTGAGGGATCTGGAATGTCTCCGAAGTAGAGCCTGGGGAAGTGCCTTCGTAAACAAATCTACAAGATTGTCCTCTGTCTTGCAGTACTCCACAGTGATGGTCTCATCCAGAAGCTTCTCGCGGATGAAGTGGTACTGGATCTCTATGTGCTTCGTCCGGGCATGAAAAACAGGATTCCATGCCAAGGCAATGCAACTCTCATTGTCACATTGCAGTAAAGTAACACGAGTCTGGGGGCAGCCAAGCTCCTCCAATAATCTCCGAAGCCACACAGCCTCACATGTGGTGGAAGACGCGGCCCGATACTTTGCCTCAGTAGACGAAAGGGCTACCGTGGGCTGCTTCTTGCTACTCCATGAGATAACACCTGCACCCAAGGTAAAACAGTAACCTGTAGTAGACCGCCTGTAGTCCACATCACCGGCCCAATCCGAGTCGCTCCAACCTGCAAGTACAAGATCTGAACCATCTGTCCCTGTGGGATAACGAATCCCTAAATCAGACGTCCCCCTCAAATACTGAAGTATCCTCTGAGCAGCCTGCCAATGCACTGTCTGAGGTTCACTCATGAACCCTGACAAGAGCCCAACAGCAAAACAAAGATCAACACGAGTGTTGAGGAGCCAAATCAATGATCCAATCAACTGACGATAGCGGGAGGCATCCGCCATGGGAGAAGCTGAATGGGAAGTGGCCTTTCAGTTCGGATCCATAGGAGTAGAAAGGGTCCGATAATCCTCCATCGCAAAAGAAACCAAGAGCTCCTGTACATATCTCTGCTGAGAGATGAAGATCCCCCTCTGAGACTGATAAATCTCATGGCCCAAAAAGAAATGGAGTAGACCCAAGTCCGTCATCTCGAACGTCCGATGTAAAGTTGCCTTCGTCTCTTGGACCTTCTGTGCATGATCACCTGTGACAATCAAATCATCAACATACAACACAAAAAGCACACAACCATCCTCGGAAGTGTGAACATAAAGCTGCGGATCGGCCTTAGAACGCCGATATCCCAACTGAGACTGAAGGAACAAATCAATCTTCTCGTTCCATGCACACGGAGCCTGCTTGAGGCCATACAAGGCCTTCCTCAACCTGTAGACTTTCCCATCTGAAGATCCAAAGCCAGGAGGCTGCTCGACATAGATCTCCTCCTTCAAATCACCATTGAGGAAGGCCGACTTCACATCCAACTGGTAGACATGCCATCTCCTATGGCCAGCCAAGGCAAGAACAGCTCGAATAGTTGCCATATGAGCAGTGGGGGCAAAAGTATCATGACAATCAATCCCTGGGCGCTGTGCAAAACCTTTAGCAACAAGGCGAGCCTTGTGCTTGTCCAAAGAACCATCGCTAAGGTATTTGGTCTTGAAGATCCATTTGACGCCAATCACCTTCTTATTCGGGGGGCGTGGCACGAGTAACCAAGTGCCATTCTTCTCAATAGCCTCCAACTCACTCGGCTTCTATAGCTTTCTTCCATGGTGCGGACTGTAAAACCTCCTTCATGGAGGTGGGCTCTCGATCCTGCATAACACAGGTCATCAAACAACAGTTAGAGCAAACAAGCTCCGAAGTATGTGCCTGGTGCCTCCGTGACCGCCGTGGACCATCTTGGGGTCCCCACTCCTCAGGGACCCCCTCGATCCCTGAATCACGGAGTGTGTCACGGGCCCAACGAGGAGGAGGCCGGACCTCCCCTCGTCTCTCAACATCAGCTGAAGACTCTGGTATATCCACCGGTGGTAACCCCTCGGGCGTGACCGGTGGAACAGTAGACTCTGTGTCAGAAACAGAATCAGAATCAAAAGGCCCGGGCTCCAAAGGAACTGTAGCAGGAGCCCAACTCTCCCCGGGATCTCCAAGAACGGGATGCTCCTCACCCGTTGATATGGCCGGAACCTCCACAAACTGCACATCTCGACTAGTGTACACATCCCGCTTGACGGGATCATACAAGCGATAGCCTTGGGACTGGGAGCTGTAGCCAACAAATACCTGTCTTCGGGAAGCTACTTCAAATTTATCACGGTGAGCCTTGGGAATGTGAACATAGGCATCACACCCAAAGACCCTAAAGTAAGAAACATCAGGCTTAGACCCAAAGTAAGCCTCAAAAGGTGTCATCCCATCAACGGCCGAAGTGGGGGATCGATTAAGGATGTGGACTGCAGTAGCCACAGTCTCGGCCCACAGAACCTGAGGGGTCTGTCTGTGCTCCATCATGGTGCGCGCGATCTTGATCACACTGCGGTTTTTCCGTTCAAGAATGCCATTTTCTTGAGGAGTATTGGTATTAGCAAACTCTTGGTGTATTAGCAAACTCCTGGTGAATACCTTTATCTGCACAAAAGCGAGCAAACTCATTAGAAACAAATTCACCACCCTTGTCGGATCACAAGGTCTTCAATCTCCGGCCTGATCGGTTCTCCTCAAAGAGAAGCCAATCCTTGAAGTGGGAGAAAGCTTCTGACTTCAATGCCAAAAAATAGGCCCATGTCATCCTGCTATAGTCATCTACGATCAACATGAAGTACGAGCTTCCGCGCAAGGACTCGTTCCGCATAGGGCCACATAGATCCGTAGATACAAGCTCCATCGGTGAAGTAGACCGCCGCGAAGCTTTGTGGGGAATGGCATCCCTATGCTGCTTCCCACGAATGCAGGAGACACATGGTTGCTGGCTCACCACTATATCCGGCAACCCTCGAACAAGCTGTCCACGTGACGCCCTCCGAAGATAATCATAGTTGAGGTGACCAAACCGAGCATGCCATAACTCTGACTGTGTCTGAGAGGTAAGAAGAAGAGTAGAGAGGGCGGTGGAAGACTTCAATTTATAGATGCCGTTCTCCTCATATCTGGATGATAGAACCTTCATTGACCCACGATCAAGGACTCGCACCGAATCACTGTCAAACTCCACAAAAAGTCCAAGGGAGCAAATCTTATGAACTGACAGAAGATGATACCCTAAACCTGGTACATGCAAGACCTCGGAGGTATGGGTACCACCACGTCCATCTAGAATAAGCTGCATCTTACCCCGTCCTGCAATAGACATTGAAGAGCTATCTCCAATGAGAACTTGCCCACGCGAAGGTCACAGCTGGGCAACACCATCTGATGAAGGAGTCATGTGCCGGGAGGTACCACTGTCAACGATCCACTCTCGAGCCTGGGGAGCCGTCATCGCAGCATCAGAAGCATTCGGTGAAGAGTCCTCAATGACAGCTAGATGAAGAAATGCAGCTGATGAGGGTGCAGCCACCGCTCCAGAATCCTTCGTGTCCTTCTTCTTGGTGTCCTTCTTGTCTTTGTCAGGGCAATCCTTCTTTCAATGGCCAGTCTTTCCACAAATATGGCAGGTGGATTCTTTGTCCTTGTCCTTGTCCTTCTTCGACTTGTTATCCCCCTTCTTCTTCTTTTGGTCCTTCCCCTTCTTCTGAGAGGCTTGACTTATCAGTGCCTCTGACTTGGAAGCATTCTGTCCCTTTAGCTGTTCCTCTTGGTCCAAGACTATAGGAACCAACTCTTCCCACCGAAGAGTAGACTCTCGCCCCGAAGCAATAAGAGCGGAGTAGAAAGTACCGAATCGTGGCGGCAACTGGGACAAGAGTGTGATCGCCATGTCTTCGGAGGAAATCGGCTTCCCCGCATTCTGAACCTGCATCTGAAGCTGTCTTAGCTTGTTGATGTGCTCCCGCAACGAAGAAGACTTATTCACGGACAAGGTCCGCATCTGAACCTCCAAAGAAACCCGCTTCATTAGGGTCATCCGGTTATACATCTGATCAAGCTCCAGCCATATCTCCCGAGCCACTGTCAAGTGCTCGATGTAAGCTATCACGGCTGTAGTACAAGATAGAAAAAGAAAGGAACGAATCTTGGCATTCAGTTTGTCCCAGTGAGACTGAGCCTTGGCCAACTCCGCACGAGCATCGGAAGAGAGTTTGGACTCATCTCTTACCGAGGGCCGGTCGATCTCCTCCTGTACAAGCTCCGCCAAATCATAGGACTCAAGGATGGCCAACATCATGAAATGCCAGATGCGGTAGTTGTCGCCATCGAGCTTTTGATCTGTGGGAAGAGCCGGTAAGACAGGCACCTTCCGGTCCATAATCGTCTGGAACTCCAAGTCAATCTCTGTAGACATCTTCACCTGTAATGCCTCTTCACAAACGCAAAAGCAGCCCCCTCTGACTGTGAAAACTCAGCCTGCTAGGGCTCTTCCGCGTCCTGAAACTTCTTCACCCGCCGGAGGCGATGAAAAAGCAAAACCTGCACTTGAAAGTTGAAAACTCAAACTTCCTCCTCGTCAAACAGCAGTAAACAGCAGCAAATCCACCACCTGGACTCCTTTCCTGCGCACCCACGCTCGCTTCAACCTTGTTCCGAGGCGCAGCCCTCCTGCCTGCCCTCAAACGCTGAAAACACAACCTTGTGTCGCGATAGAAACTCCTCTTCAGGTTGGTTCTGCGCTCAGTCAGCCCTTCAACATTGCTCTGATACCATGTCAGAGTGCAGCAGTGCGGAAGCGTAGGACTAAGAGAGAGAGAACGCAGAGAGAAAAGAGAGAGAAAGAGACAGTGGAAGATGAAGATCTGCTGTATAAAGTGTGCTGTATACAAAGATATGCAGATATGTACACGGGCGCAGTGCGCTGGACTGCGTGTCTCCACCTCGACGATGCAACCTGCTGTTCACCTCGAAGTCCGCTGGAGTCTGCACTGTCTCCTGTCAGAAATCTGCGAATAGAGACAGAATCTGCACGTGCCACCAGTCTGTAATCTGCGAGCAGAAAAGTGTGGGAGACTGCTGAAAACCTCGGCTATAAATAACCAGGAAACAGGGCGCCAAAAAGGACCTGTTGGCTGCATTAAATGCAGCCGACTGACAGGACAGGTCGGACTGCCATGTGGCAGTCCGACTGCACCTGGACAGAAACTGTCCGACTGCACCTGGACAGAGTCTCTGACTGCTAACAGACTTATGTGGTTGACTGCATTGATTTGACAAATTCCTTGATTATGATAGAGGGAATAGAAATACCCAAACATCGCATGCAACCCTTTTTCAATTTCTCTTTGTTTTAGAGAATCTATATTCTATAATAGTAGGTTTTCAATTTTGTTTCTTTTTGTTTTTTTTTGTCTTTGGAGCATCTACTTTCATCATGTTAAGCCATAGTATGGGATATCATATTCATTAGCTGAATCATCACATATCTTCCAATCATTTTTGACTTCTAGATAGCCATAAAAAATGTTGCTTCTTGTTCTGCTTTAGCAATTGGATCCGGAGTTTGTCTTTTTGGATGTGCTATTTGCCTTGTGGATCTCCATAAGAGCTCTTTATGGTTGCTCAAGTAGTAAGGATCTTGGCATTCAGATATGTTGCAATTTTGCCAACTTGATGCTTCATTCATCTCTTCTTGATTATGAGACTAGCCATCATAACCCAAATCTAAAGAGTCAAATTCGCCATTGAGGGTGTAAGTGGAATTCAAAGTGTTAGGGTCTATGACCGCGGGAGAGGAAGAGCTTTATTGAGCTTCAAAGATGTGAGTAAGCTAAGTTTTCCATTCTTTCTCCTGCCATGCTTTAAGATCAATGTAAATGACTTTGTTTTATTTATTTGGCTTGTCGATGAAAGCCATAACTTTCATGTCATTTCGAAGCATTCGAAGTTGATTCTTCTCTAGATATGCAAACTTAGAGTTTGGTTCAGCAGCGATCTCACTGTATATTTTGGAGTGTTCCCAATGACACCTTTTCTCTGCTTGATAAGATTTTTTATCTGAGACTAGTTCATCTAGAAAAAGGCTATATTTGGTCGGTCGGAGTAGTTTTCAGTACATATAATCTAATCCTCAAGTCTAGTTGGTTCCTCATTTGCATCATATTCTAGCTCTTTTAAATTGTCAAGCGAGATTGACCAGGAAGTGCAAGATTTGACCAAGAAGTAGGAGGTATATTTGATGGTGGAGGTATCCATGACCATTGTGATTTGATTCATATCTCTACTGCTACCAATGATTTCATTTTCTTTACCCTTTATCATGAACACAATATCATTGGATTGATCTTCTTTAAAAGATTTTAGTGAGAACCATATAGATGAAGACGGTGGATCTTTCTTTTTTGGGGTGATGACATGAAGCGATTGCTTTGGAGTTTCTTTGCCTTTGAGTAGTTTTACCAACTACTCTATTTTTGCATCTATTGATTTAATCCTATCTGAGAGATCATAGATGGATTTTCTCTGCCAATTTGAAATAATTTTGAACGAAGAGTAATTACTTGAGCTCTGAATGATGAATGGGATGCTTATCACTTCTCTATCACTGACCTTGAATATGGTTGGTCTATCGTGTAGCACATTGAAGGTGTGGCTGACTGAATAAGACGCTGTAGATTCTACTAGATTTTTGCAATGTAAGCACTGCAAACCGTTTTGTGTTTTGACTAGGTTTTCATGGGAACATATGGTTGGCATTTGTTGAAGTGTGTTAGTTGCAAGAGTAGTGGGTTTTGCCACGAAAATCGGCTGATTCTGCTTTAGCATGCTTCCTCTAGCTAAGGTTTAGTTAACAGAAGAGACTTGACATATAGATATATGAGTAATCATTTCTTTTTTTTTGTGTCATTGAAATATCGATATTTCAATTCGTGGGCAAAGATAGTACAAATCATTGGACTGTGTGGGGTATTAATTTTTCTATAATCTGATCCGCCTTCGTTGTGATATTTAGTCCTTTTCTTTTGAGTCTAGGGACAATCTTTCAAAAACACCTGGAATTGCAATGCTAAGGACAACTTTATATTGTAAAGCAAGATGAATACTGCTTGCTTTCAGTGGATGAAGAATTAGTCATTCACACCTCTGGTGTTTCTTTGTTTGGTTTTCATATCAGAGCCAGAGGTGTTTGTATTTTGGGTTGAATTTTGTGAAGAGCGATATATCATCATTGCATATTTTTTAAATTTATTCTAGGAATGAAAGGAATGTATCTGATAAAAGATCCTAAAGCTTTTAATACATTTCTTTAATGCTAAAATTTCTCTATGTGAAGAGGGATAATTTTCTTTTGCATTGGAAAATTATCCTGAAAAAAATTTACATATTTTCTCTTTGCCACCATCAACCTATGAGAGAATACCACCCCATCTTGTATTTGAAGCATCAGAGTAAATTATTAGTGGTTTTTTTGGAGAAGGAATTCTTAAGGGTGGCAAATGTTTGATTTCTTGTTTTAGTGAGTAAAAGATTTGCTCATATTTTTTTGCCCAAGTAAATAAAGCATTCTTCTTAAGGAGTGAGTCCATTTAGAAGTGTATTTTTGGAGACCAGGTACATGGGGATGAATCTAGGTAAGACATTGTAAATAATTTTTCGTTCATGCTATATAGTAAAGCAAGATAAACACTGTCTTAATTGAATTCATCTCTATATACTAGGTCTCCAAAAATACACTTCTAAATGGACTTCACTCCTTAAGAAGAATACTTTGTTTACTTGGGCACAAGAACACAAGCAAACATTTTACTCACTAAAACAAGTAATCAAACATCTACCACCCTTAAGAATTCATTCTCTGGGAAATCTACTAATAATCTACTTCGATGCTTTAGATAGAGGACGGAGTGGTATTCTCTCACAAGTTGGTGAAAGTAAAGAGAAAATATGTAGTTTCACTTCAAGATTTTTTTAAAAAGCAAAAAGAAATTATCTCTATTTACATAGAGAAATCTTAGCATTAAAAAAATGTATTAAAAGCTTCAAGATCTTTGTCGAATACATTCATTTCATCGCTAGAACAAATTTAAAAAATATGCAAGGATATTTGGCATTAAAAAATCAATATAAAATTGAAAATAAAAGATTATTAAGGTGGCCCCTTTGGTTTGATAATTTGCAAATAAACTTTGAATATATTTCCCGTCACAAAAACATAACACTTGATATACTTTCCAGGTGGCTTGAAAATAAGTCAAATCAATGAGAAAAATTTCAATACACATGATCACCCTTTATAGTCCTCTTGACATGGCCTTAAATGGGTTGTACAATAAGATATCTTCACATGACCTCACATAACTTGTACAAAAAGATACCTTCATGTAGCTTCACATGGCTTGTACGAAAAGATACCTTACTTTCCTTTATTTTCGGTTGCCCAAAGACTTGTACAATTTAAAAAAAAAACTATCTTCTCTTAAAATTTTCTATATAAGGAGAGAGTCTCTCATAATAGAGAGATCGACTTTCAATGCATTTTCTTTACTTTTCTTGAAATCAAAACTTATATACTTTGTGCAACCTTATTTGTCTTGTTTCTGAGCATTCAAATTCTTGAGTTTGTTTGAGTTCCATGAGTTTCCATTTTTTGGGTGTTTCTCTGTTGGGTTTTGAAGGATCTCTAAATTCCACTTGGTCTACTAGTAACGTTGAGATAACGGATCTCTAGGAGAGACGGCCTCCAAGTGGAAGTCTCCATAGGTGAGTCACAAGTAGGGTCACGAGCAGATAGTAGAGCCAACTCACATGACATCATCTTTGATGGTGTAGAGCAAAAGAATTGGCTTAGAGGCTGGTGCAGTGGGCTCCACTATATGCCTCTCTCTCTCTCTCTCTCTCTCTCGATAATCACCTTGTTCACCTGAGGATCAAACGAGTGATAGGCTTTCACCTCGAAGAAGTATCCTACAAAGATCAAGGGATTAGCTGAGGAATCGAGCTTTTCCTTTTGAGGGACCACCACAATTGAGCACCGGTTGAGGATGTATATTAATGTGTTAATAGCCTTTGTCCATAGGTGCTTCGGGAGCTCTTGACCAAACATCATCGAGTATGCCATGTTCACGGTTCCTATGCAACATGGTTTGCAACTCCATTTTCAAAGGGGAAGTTGTTAGACATGAGCTGGCAAGAGATAAAAACTCGTGGGAGGTAAACTCAGTACCACTATCACTCCTCATGGTTTTGATACAATGACTAGTTTAATTTTGTGCAAGATATATCCAAGTACAGAAGTGTAGGAAGGCATCAGATTTATGCTTTAAGAAATATACCCATATATATCTCCAACAGTCATCCACATTAAAAAAGAAGTGCAATGCCCCATTAAGGGCGATAGTCGATGCTGCTTTCCAAGTTAAGGGATTGGTATGTTAAGGGAATGGTGTGCAATGCTGCTTTCCAAGTTGACAAGCTCTATAGACATCCTTGGATAGTTTCATGCAGGAGACTCTCAACCATTTGACGCCATGACGGCTTGTAAAGAGAATTATATATGCAAGGTGTCCAAAGTGGAAATGCCAGAGACACTCATTGTTTGTAGGCCTTCGTGTGGGCCTTCCTTGCTAGCGGTTACCCAATTGAGGGATAGAACTCTAATTCTTAGCTTTATGTTGGGTACCTCTAACCTCTGTTCAACACTCCTCGTCAAAATGGCCAAGGACCCCGAGGAGGCAGTTGGTGTCAAAGGCAAAAGTTAGAATAAGTTATGCCAGTTGGGTGTTGGGGGTCAGTTGGTGTGAGTTTTGACCTTGGGACAGTTATTTGGCCAATACGTGTCGATGGTGACACTAGGGATATGTATTAACTAATTAATTAATGCCAATCTAAGGGTCAATAGAGGTTGGGAACCACTCCAAATTGCAAATGGCCTAGCCAATTTAATTATGGATGGACACATTTAATTTTGGGCATAATCAGAAGGGCTGAAATTAATTTTTAGGAGTCACCTGTAACCTTCTAGGGGCCTGGCATAACATTTTGGAGATGTCTAGCAGCAAGTGATTGCATTAAATGCAGGTTGAAGTAGGCAGTAGGTAGAATTTAGGGTTTTCTCTCCAAGAAAATCAGATGTCTCTCAGATCTTGACTTTCTCTCACCTTCTTCAACCCATTCTTAGGAGATCTCAGCATTTCTCAGCCATTTTGAGCAGATCTCAACCAAATTTGGTGGACAGCAGAGAAATCTCTCCTCTAAACCCTAAATGTATGCAAAAATTAGGGTTTGATACCCACTTCGAGACCCATGCCAATTGATAAAGACATCGTACATTGAATTCAGCTCCTAAAACTTATGTAATTGTTAGGAAACTCACGTGCTAGCCCATTCATTGTTATTCGGGGCAGCATTTAGCCAGTTGGTGGTTCCTGGGTGAAAAATCAAGGGGCAATTGGTCCGAATTGATTGTTGCTGATTATTGCTATAGCAAAGAAGATTGTGAATCTCAGCTTGTACTCATTTCATTAGCGATAAAGTTAGAGAAATACCCACCAAAGCTTTGTGCTAGTGCTTGTTGCATCCTGGAGCGCGAGGATGGAGACATGCAATGCTTTCTCACAGCAGAGAGCAGAGACAGAGAGAGAGTATACAGAGTAGAGAGGAGAGTGAGCACGACTTGTGGGTACAATGACGAGTGTACCTCTTTAGGTTTTTAGATAGATATATATATATCAAAGTACAAATGTGCCTAGGGTGTATTCACACCCGTGTACATATAAAAGGCACGATGGCCCTTTATTTCCAACAACCTTCCACGTAAAGGCAATGTGCCTTAAGGGCAGAAAGCAATCAGCTAAGTCTAGGTATGTACAAAGCTGAAATACATATATCTATCCAACTCCCATCATCTGTTGGCAATGAGCAAACCGCTCTGCTGGAAGACCCTTCGTGAGAAGATCTGCGGAATTATCATCTGTATGCACTTTGACAAGCTCAATGCTCTTGCTATCAAATACATCTCTAATGAAGTGATACTTCACCTGTATGTGCTTCGTCTTTGCATGACTATAATGCCAAGCTCTCCCACCAAACGTGAAAGCCATAAAGCCTCATTGCATGCCTCAGTGGCAGCTACATACTCTGCCTCTGTAGTAGACAATGCAACACACTTTTGTAGTTTGGAGATCCAAGAGACAGCTCCTCCTATGAAGGTAAACACATATCCAGAAGTGGACTTTCTGCAATCTGTATGACCAACATAGTCTGCATTCGTAAAGCCAACAACAGATGTCTTCTGCTTTCCAAAGCAGATGCACAACTCCTTTGTGCCTTTGAGGTATCTCATAATACCTTTCACTGCTTCCCAATGCTTTTTACCAGGGTTTGCCATGTATCTGCTAACCACTCCCACTGCAAAGGCAATGTTAGGACGTGTAGCAACCATAGCATGCATCAAACTGCTGACGGCTGAAGCATATGGTATCTTGGCCATTTCAGCCTTCTCATCATCAAATGTAGGGTTGTTCTCTGCACTCAGTTTCACATATGGAGGCAATGGAACCCCAATTGTTTTCCCCCCCTCCATATTGAAACGCTGCAAAACCTTCGAAAGATACTCCTGCTGAGATAGATAGAGTAATCCTTTTGAACTATCTCTGAGTATTCGCATGCCAAGAATGTGATTTGCATCACCAAGATCCTTCATGTCAAAGCTGCCATAAAAACTTTGCTTCAGTGAGTCCAAGGCATGAGTATCCCTGCCAGCAATCAGCATGTCATCAACATACAGAACCAAAATAATCAGCCTGCCATTTGCAGCCTTCTTGGTGTACAAGCAGTGATCCACTTGACTTTTATGAAAACCTTGAGATTGCATAAATGTATCAAACTTAAGATACCATTCTCTTGGTGCTTGTTTCAGTCCATAAAAACTCCTTTTGAGTTTATATACCATCTTCTCTTTCCATTTTGCCACAAACAATTCAGGTTGCTGCATATATATGTCTTCATGCAGATCACCATGTAAGAATGCACTCTTTACATCCATCTGTATGAGCTTCATATCTTCAACTGCAACCAAGTTTAAAATGGTTCTCAATGTAGTCATCTTGACTACAGGAGAGAATATCTCATCAAAGTCAACTCCATGTTTCTGCTTGTACCCCTTCGTAACCAATCTTGCTTTGTACTTTGGCGAGGAACCAGAAGTGACGACCATCTTGTAAACCCATTTGCATGGAAGGGTTTTCTGCCCTTTAGGCAACTGTACCAAGTCCCAAGTGCCATTTTTCTCAAGAGATTTCATCTCTGACAACATGGCTTTATACCATTCTTCACGTCCTATTTGTCCATCGCTTCCTTGAAGCAAGACGGTTCACTACAATCTGTCAACATGACATAATCAGCCACATTGTTTGCATTAGGAACGAATCTATTAGGTTGTCTAGTAGCCCTAGATGATCTCCTAACCCAATGATCATTATTTACTAGCTGTTGAGCTTGCAAATTTTCATTTTCAACTTGTTGTCCTGGCATTTCAGGCTGCAAATCAGCATTGACAACTTGTTGTCCTGGCTGTTCATGCACATCCAGTGGCTCATCATTATGGGCAATGGCTGCCTGATCATTTCCAGCATTATTTTTTGCATTTGCAGGTTCATTTACAGCAGGTATTTGCTGCTGCACAATGGGCACATTTTGCTATCCAAAAGGTATTTCTTCTTGGAATACAACCCTACGGACCTTCTCAGTCTTTTAGGGCTGTTTATGTATGCGATCTTCCCGGAAGATAACATCATTGTTGCATACTACTTTCCTTATCTCGGGATCCCATAATCTATACCCCATTTCACCTTCATCACCATATCCTAGGAAAATACATTTACAGGACTTTGGCTTAAGTTTGCTGCGTTTTTCCTTACGTATGTGCACAAATGCTTCGCAGCCAAACACTTTCAAGTGTGCATACAAAGGTGGCTTGCCCGACCATGCTTCTTGGGGAACTCTTCCCCCCCTCCCCCCCCCAAAGACCTCTTTGGTGACCGATTAATCAAGTGTATGGCTGTCATAACAGCCTTTGTAAAAAAAACCATGGGATAATGCAGCATGAGACAGCATTGTACGGACCTTATCTTGTATGGTCCGATTCATATGCTCTGCAACTCCATTTTGGAGTGGATTATGAGGGATAGTGAGCTCCCTCTTTATCCCTTTGCTGTCACAAAATGCTTGAAAGGCCTTGGACACATATTCCCCACCATTGTCAAAGAGAAGACACTTAAGTGTCTTATCAGTTTGATTTTCAACCAATGCCAAGAATTTTATAAACTTGTCAAGCACTTCGTCCTTGCTACGAATAGGATAAATCCATACCTTCCGTGTAGCATCATTGACAAAGGTGACAAAATATTTCTTTCCCCCTAAAGATAACCCTGGCATCTGACATACATCCGAATGTACTAACTCTAGAGGAGAAGATTTCAACGAAAGAGACTTCTTATGAGACGTCTGTGCATGTTTACCATAAACACAATGATCACGATGCTTAAAATCAACCTAACGAAGACAAGGCAAGTAACCCAAACGAGAAAGCACTTTCATTCTAGTTTGACTCATGTATTCCAACCGGCCATGCCACAAAGAAACACTTGGTTACTCGGTCACGGCAACAACATGGTCACACACACTAGATACATGAAGTGGATACAAACTATCACTCTTGCAACCTCTAGCAATAACCCTAGATCCCTTACAGATCTTCCATTTCCATCACCAAAGGTGGTATGAAAACCATCGTCATCTAGCTGCCTAGTGCTAATCAAGCTCTTATTGAGCTGAGGTACATGCTGTACATGCTGAAGTGTGAAGACAGAACCATGCTGAAATTGCAACTGCACACTACCAACACCTGCAATGTCACATGAATAGTTGTCCCCAAGATGGACAACACCATGTCGATCCCTTGTATAGTTAGGAAACCACTCATCATGAGGGGTGATATGAAAAGAAGCACCTGAATCTAGAATCCAAGTGTGCATGTCATCATTTGTATCTGCAAGTAAAGCATGTGTACTAAAGTGTGAAGAGACAAAGAGTACGTCATTCCCACTGTCACTGTCATGAGTGATTACATTCACCTCTTTAATTTTGACATTGCTCTTCTTAGGCTAACTCTCTTTCTTCTCTTCCTTGCTATCATCTGTCTTATTGCCCTTTCCTTTCTCTTTCTTCCATTTATAGCAGCCACGTTTGAAGTGACCCTTTTTGCCACAGTGATGGTATTCAGTATCCTTACCACGTGATTTACTGCGTCCCTTGCTATCAGATTTGCCTTTCTGATGTGATCTGCCTCTAGTATGCAAAGCAGTGGAAGACTTACTAGATGCATTGTTCTGCTCATTTATTTCTTCCATAAGAAGAGCACTCTCTACATCAGCATACAAAAGCATAGCATTAGAATTGCTCATAGCAGTCCTGAAGGTATCCCATCTCTCTAACAGAGTGCAAAGCAAGAACGCAGCTTTGAACTCATCATCGATATTGAACTTCAAAGCGCAAAGCTGGTTGAAAATGGAGTTAAAATCACTAAGGTGAGTAGACATTGCAGTCCCCTCTTTCATACGCAAATCCATGAGTTTCTTCAACCAATAGACTTTGCTTGCAGCACTCTTCTGGGCATACAACTCTTCTAGTCGCTTTCAAATGTCATAAGCAGAATCCAACCCTTCAATGCTAAACAACAAGGCATCAGAAATCAATGGCTCAATGGTTGAGTGTGCAAGCTCATTTAGCTCATCCCAGTCATCCTGCTCGCCTGCTTCTTCTGCAACATGACATTATAGCATTGTTTTTGCCAGACTGCAAAGTTATGTGCTCCTTCAAGCTTCTTAATGTGCATAAGATGATTGCTATCAGTGCAGCCATGATTTTCAGCCCAAATGTGACAAAAAAATTCAGCAAATGTAGGTCCAAACTATCACACAAGTGACCAAGGTACAAACAAGTACCAACCAGCAATAAATAACCACGTAAAAGCAGAAATTTCAGATCTGCAAATAAATTTTCAGAAGCACTAAACCTTGTGCTACAGCACTCCACAACTGATTACAGTTGTTCCAAGGACAAATACATCACATTACATGAGAAGTCCCAAATTTTAGCTGCAATTTCTGTTGTACATGCACCCACGAGCACAAAATTTGACATGTGCGGTCAAAAGCCCCAAAATTTTTGTGCTCAAAGCATCAACCATACATCTGCACTGTCTTTGACATGCATAGAGCAGGCCAATTTTGCCAAAATAGAGCAATTTCAGCAAAACCCCCAAATTTTTCGGGTCCAATGTGCACAAATTCCAAGAAATTGGCTCATCCCAGCAAAAATTTCACTTGCATTTGAGAATCCCCAAAAAATTTCTGAGAGTTGTGCACTCAATGTCTGCAATTTATTGTCCAGAGGTCACTGCAGTATGTGTCAGGCACCAAATTTGGAAAAAGCCCCAAATTTCAAGACACAGATTTACACTGTGCCTATAGGTGTGAACACCCGATAGAGAGGGGAAAAATAAGGTGAAGAAAATGAAAGAGAACAAAATGTGCCGTTGAACGTCGTTCGTGTGACAGGATGACCTACCGCCCGTCACGTGGAAGCCTTCCTGTCACGCAACAATTGCAGTGCAGCCCCGTCGCGCAGCAACGCCCCGTCACGAAACATTGTTGCCTCCAGCCCTGTCACGCAGAAACATTTTGTAGAAGTCACCTCAATCAATCATCAGTCTGCCGTCGACTGTTACCTGTTCGCCTACTCGCCAACAATCCGCAAGATTGTTACGTTGGCTGGTCTACTCCTCAACAGCTTGCATGAGCCATTGGCTCTGATACCAGTTTGTTGCACCCTAGAGTGTGAGGATTGAGACACGCAATGCTTTCTCACAACAGAGAGCAAAGAGACAGAGAGAGAGAGTGCAGAGTAGAGAAGAGTGAGCACGACTTGTGGGTACAATGACGAGTGTACCTCTTTAGGTTTTTAGATAGATATATATATGAAAGTATAAATGTGCTAAGGGTGTGTTCACACCCGTGCATATATAAAAGGCACGATGGCCCTTTATTCCCAACAGTGCTGATTTTTTCTCTCGGCTGAGAAATTACAACAATATATCTTTATATAATGAGATGTAATTAAGCAGTGACGCTGCCTCTTAGTATGAACCTTCAAATGGGAATAAATGAAATGCAATGCCTGATCTTGGACAAGGCTCAAAGCATGGACAACAAGCTGAAAATGTTGTTGTTGGGCAAGATGCAGGGCCTTTAAGGCATAATGAGGTTGATGACCAACAAAGTGAAGAGGAATTTGATGACTAGTTCAAGAATGGAATCAGTACAATAGCAAAGCTCTTTGCTAAATTGGCAAAGGATCCTTAGTTTACCCAATTTTTGAGTGCTAAGAAGAAGGACAACAAGGGCAGGAAGAAGAAGACATCTTCTATAGCTTCTTCGAAACAACAAGGTGCACCAAAGGTAATGCCAAAGCCTTCATTTGAAGCTTGTTTCTTGCCAAGCCAAGATATGCAAGACGAGCCAAGAAAAAAACAATTGCCACTAGTGGAGTGACGTGAATCATAATCACCAGCCCAATCAGAATCACTGTAAGCATGTAATTGCAGTGGTCCCCCCTTGGCATAAAGCAATCCAAGAGATCTAGTACCCTGCAAGCAATGGAAGACACACTTAATAGCTTGCCAATGTGACATGCGTGGCTGATGCATATATCTGCTTAGGACTGAAACTACAAACTATATGTCTGGCCTAGTGTCGCATAAGTAAATAAGACATCCAATTGTTGGAGCATATGTGTGTATATAAAATAAATCACTGTCATCATGTAATGATAGTTTGAGTCCAGGTTCCATTGGTGTACAAACTGGCTTGCAATCTTATAAGCCAAACTTCTCAAGAAGTTTACCAATGTATCTTGATTGTGATAACCCAACACCTCTAGCATCATGTATAAACTGAATGCCCAAGTAATAATGCAAAGACCCCAAGTCTGACATGTCAAAAGTTTGCTGTAAATTTTGTTTAAATGCTGAAATCCGATCAGTATGTGTCCCTCCTGTAAGCAAGAGATCATCAACATAAAGACAAATGATCAGCATGGATCCCCCCTCTTTACATACGTAAAGGGTAGACTCAGATGAGCTGTTTATGAACCCTTGGCTAAGCAATAAAGCATCTATCTTTGCATACCAAGCTCTAGGAGGTTGTTTCAAACCATACAAAGCTTTTTTCAGCTTGTAGACCAAGTGTTCCAAGCCCTCAACTGCAAAACCAATGGGCTGCTGTACATATACTTCCTCATGAAGTTCCCCATGTAAAAATGCAGTTTTAATATCCAACTGATGTACAATCCATCCATAATGAGCAGCCAAAGCAACCATAGACCTGATGGTCGTCATACGAGAAGTAGGAGCAAATGTCTCCTCATAGCCAATGCCTTTTTTCTGTGCATAGCCTTTAGCTACAAGCCTTGCCTTGTATTTGTTAATGGATCCATCTGCATTCCGTTTCAGCTTCTTATAGACCCATTTTGTTCCAATGGCTTTCTTCCCAAATGGCAAAGACACCAAATCCCATGTTTGATTCTTAGTGATAGAATGCAATTCAGCTTTCATTGCTGCCATCCAATGCACACTCTGTTGTGCATCCTCAAAACATTCAGGCTCTTCTTCATCAAGGTTGCTTGCTGCCATAACAAACTCCATGGTATGTGCAGCATCATGCATACGAGCTTGCCTTCTAGTACGACCAGCCATGGGTGCATCCAGATGGCTATCTTTCATAGTTTGTAAATACCATCTAGGCATTTGTCTTACCTTTTGACTGTGCATAAGCTCTTGCTGAATTTCAGTTTCAGCACTTTGCTGAATATTCAGATCAGCCAATGGCTGATTTTCTGCATTTTCCAAAGGAGTAGTTGGTTGAACATTGAGTTCACTTGATGCTGAAACTCCAGCTGCATCACCAAATGTAATGGGCAGCAGCCCTTCAAATACATCACGGGCCTGATATGTGTCTAAACCAGCCAGGGACAATTCTAATTTTTCAGCAAATAGTACATCCCTACCAACAAACACCTTTTTCGAAACAAGATCATAGTTTGTAGCCTTTGCTCTCATTGCTATATCCCATAAAAATGCATTTAACAGCCTTGTTATCCAACTTTTTTCTAAGTTCCTTTGGAATATGTGCATATGCAAGGCACCCAAAGGTACGAAAGTGTCCAACAGAAGGTTTCCGACTGTTCCAAGCCTCAAAAGGTGTAATTTTCTTCAATGCTTTGGTAGGGCATCTGTTCAAAACATGGCAAGCACACATGACGGCTTCCATCGAGAAACTATGAGGCAAGCTCTTTGCCTTCAGCATACATCTGGCCATCTCCATGAGTCAATAAAAGTCACAAAATAGTAACATCCTCCCAATGACTTTGTTTGCATAGGTCCACATACATCTGAATACACTAACTGCAACCTGGCTATTGCTCTAAAAGCAACATCACGAGGAAACGAAAGACGATGCATTTTTCCCAAAATACATCCTTTGCACAAGTGCTCAGGAGGTCTCTCCAGTAGAGGTAATCCATCTAGCATCTGTGTATGCTGTAAGAGTATCAAGCTGCCAAAGTTCACATACCCCATTCTAGCATGCCATAACTCTGCCTGTATCATAGCAAGAGTAAGAGTGGATGCCAAATACGCTGGCTGATCAACTGAAAGAGCATCCAACTCGTATAACCCATGACATAAAGTGCCTGTCAAGACCAAAGTCATCTGTTATTTGTCTCTCACCATGCATTTGTCATCATCAAATGTGACCTACAATCCACAACGTGCCAAAGAAGAGATAGAGAGCAAATTCTTCTTTATGCTTGGCACAAATAAAGCATCCTATAGGTGGAGAATAGAGCCATCAATGGTTGTGAGCACAATCTCCCCAATATCTCTAACAGGGTATGATGCATTGTTGGCACACTATACAGACTTGCCAACTGGAGCTGCATAAATAGATGCAAATAAATCTCTGCGAGATGTAATATGCCTAGAAGCACCACTGTCAAAAAACCAAGTGGCTGCATCCTCAGTAGAGCTGAATGCTCGATCTGCCCAAGAGGTGTCATAATTGCATGTGTAAAAACAATAGTCCCTGTCTGCAACAAAGGACGCGGGCTTAGTAGCAGTGGAAGGAGCATCAGAAATAGACATTACTGACTCCTTTTTCTTCCCTTTGGCAATGCGCTTTCTGCACTCAGTGATGTAGTGGCCTGGCTTCTTGCAATAATGGCATTTGCCCTTTTTGACTTGCGTGCCTTTCTGTCTAGCCATAAAAGCCTGCTTAGAGGCTATAGCATCCACACCACTACTCCTCCGTGTTTGCTCCTCCTCTAGAAGCAAACTGACTAATTGAATAAAAGTGATTGGCTGCGAGGCAATCCTCATGGTGAGGTTTAAGGCTGTATGAAAAGCCAAGTACGTACAAGGTAATGAGTTTAAAGTGATAAATATCATCTATGCATCCGAATAGTACTCATCAACATTCATGAGTTGCTCTCGCAAGTCCTGAATTTTGTTCAAGTGATCCTGAATATAATCACCTTCATCCATTTTCAATGTCTCTAGCTCTTTATTTAAGAAAGAGATGCGATTCTCATTCTTGCTTGCAAACATCTGCTCCAAAGTTAGCCAAGCTTCTCGTGAAGAAGCTGCTGAATGAATATGGGGGATGATTGACCGTTGAACTACCAATGCAATCAGCGACAAAGCCTGTGCATCCCGTGTATCCCATGCTTTTTGAGTTGTTCTTCTTTGGGAAAGTGGCTAAGTGGAGCACATTGAGGTGCCCGTGGTGCAGGTCCTCCTAGAGGAGTAGCTGGAGCCACAACTCCAGATCGAGCTTCTTCTCCACTGACATAATCCCAAAGATTTTTCGCCACAAGTACATTCTTCATCATGAAGGACCAATGTGAATAGTTATTTCCATCCAATCTGTCCTCCTTGGATATATACCTTGGATATATAGGTGAAAACATCTCCTCCCTGATTTGCCATGATTTTTAATTACCAAAGAAAGATACAAAAGAGCAATGTCGAAGCAGAACTTCACTAGAAATCTGAAAATTTCTAGAAATTGCAAGAAATAACTTTCTGCAATTAGTGTACAGAGGTGCACTCTGTCAAAACTGTCTGTTATGCACGCAGTCCAACGTGCAATCTGTGTTCAGCAACACTGTACCAACAAAATCCCCAAAATTTCCTTGCTCCAGGTTTGTCAAAACCGTCTATCAATGACTGTAACTGCACTACGTATGCCAATGTTCCCAGAAAACATAAAAGTCCCAAATTTTTTTATGAATGTGCCCAGAAATTTATATCAACTGTGTCCTTGACACGTATCCTGAATTTTGTGCTTGTGCCGTGGGAACCCCCTCTTCCAGAAATTAATTTTGGTATAAAAAAGTAAAAAAAATTTAAAAATTACCTTTGAAATGACGAATCATTACTGACGACAGGCGGGTGTGGGAGTGGTCAACGTAGCTGACATGAGGGTAGTCGGGCTAGTCATCGCAGGCGAGTTGACACGCAGCGCTGGCGACTGACGGGCGTGACGTCTGGCTCACCAGCGGTACTAATGCTGGGCGCAACGTTTGGCAGGTTGCAGGATGATGAGCTGAGCTTTGAAGACGGGCGGCATAGTGGTGAACAGGAGACGTCAAGCGCTTGAAGTGCAGGCGGCAAGAGCTGGAGGAGCTGACGAGGCAGACACTGGCCGGGCGTGAGCTGTCTGGCGGATGGCGTAGCAGCCTGGCGGGTGTCAGTCTGGCGAGTACAGCAGATTGGCGTGGCGCAGCACACGAGGTCTGGCAAGTGTAGGATGAAGTGCTACAGGATAGGGCGTTGGTCGAGCTGTTGCAGTCATGTCGAATCCGACAGGGCAGAGTTGGACTAAGCGGGAAGCTTCCACAAGCTGAGCGGAGCTGAGCTTAACGGAACCTTGGCTGAACAGAGCCAATGCTGCTCTGATACCAAATGTCAGAGAGGACAATAAGATCGAAGCTCAGCACAGAAAACAGTAGACACTAGAGAGTGAAGCATGACACCCAATGCAATAGACTGAAAGAGTGTAAACTGAAAGTACAAGGTATAACCCTTAAACCTTAAGGTTGTAGGGGGGTGTTCACACTCGAATATGGTAAGTGTCTGTAAGTGTGTGTCATAAGCACATATGAAATAATATCATAAGTCTGGGGGAAAAAACCTCTCCTACGGAGAGTAAAAAGTGCCCTAGTGTCCTACTGATCACCAACACTCCTATGTGAGCGTAGGTGTAAGTGAGACGTAAGAGAAATACCCAATAGCATAGATCTTATTCCTAGAAGTAGCCCACCTGATAAGCCACTCTACAAAGTCAGTGCAGCCCAACAGGAGCAGATTATGAGTCCGATGAATGATTTTTAGAAAAAGGGCAGATTCAGCCTAACTCCTCTCCTTTTTGTTCTCCAATGCTTTTGGTGCAAAAAAAGGATGGTTCATGGCGTATGTGCATTAATAATCGTGCTTTGAACACGATCACAATAAAGAATTGCTTTTCGATTCCTCAAATTAATGATGTTATGGATAAATGGTAGGGGACAGCCATATTCAGCCTTATAGTTAAAAAGTGGGTATCATCAAATACCCACTAGACTAGAGGATATGCCTAAGATAGCTTTCAAAACATCTTTTAAGATATATGAGTTTCTTGTCATGCCTTTTGGGCTTACGAATGCTCTTGCCACTTTGAATTCGATGATGGATTGCATCTTCAAGCCACATAGAGGATTTGTGGACACTTTCTTTGATGACATGATTGTCTAATCAAAGAATGAGACAGAGCATAGAAGATAGTTGGACATTTGAGCATAGGCTAGTTATCAAAGACAAGAAAAGTGAATTCTTTTTACATGAAATCCACTTTTTGGGAGATATTGTATCTGCTGATGGTATTCGCATGGACCCTGCAAAGGTTGAGGCAATATGATCATGGCCACCTTTGAGAAATGTGCATGAGAACTATAGCTTCTTGGGTTTATGTTCTTACTACAGGAAATATGTATGCAAGTTTGCTAAAATTGCATCTCCATTGCATGCTTTCTAGAAGAAAAATGTGCCATTTAGATGGATAGCTATGAAAATTTCAGCAGTTGAAAAGTTGAAGGAAAAGATGACTTCAGATCCTGTGCTTGTGTTGCCTGATCTAAGGAAGTCTTTCTTAGTTTACTGTGATGCATGTGGTAGCACCATTGGGGTTGTTCTTTTCTAGGATGGCCGGGTTGTGGCTTATAAGAGCCGAATTCTCCATAATGCAAAAAAGAATTTATAGGTCTACGAGAAAGAGCTCTTGGCTGTAATTCATGCACCGTCTGTGTGGAAAAATTATTAATTTATTTGTTTAGGGATGACTTTATAGTGTAGATAGACCATCAAACTTTGAGATACTTTCTGATGCAGACAAAGTTGTCAGAGAAGCATATGAGATGGGAAAATTTTCTCTCTATGTTTCATCTTCAAATTGTACATAATGAAGGTAAAAAGAATGTTCTGGCTAATGCACTGTCGCGTAAGCCACAAATTTTAGCTGTCAGCATAGTTTACCACACTGAGTTGAATGCCATGAAAGAGCAATATGTTACTGATTTAGACTTTGCTAATGTTTATGATCAGCTTTGCAATGGCCAGAGACATGAGCACCTTGTGCTAAGAGATGGATTTCTAATGATGAATGGACAACTGTGTATCACAAAGCAATTAAGGCCTAGAGTTATCATTGAAAGTCATGCTCCTCTGAATGCAAGACACAGAGGTATTGATGCCATGTTTAAGGAAGTGGAGCATTTCTTCTATTGACCAACTTTTAGACATGATGTAGAATTGTTTGTCAGGACATGTATCGTATGTCAGAAGATAAAGCATGATAGGCAAAAGATGCCGCGTTTGTTGCAGCCCTTGCCTATTCCAGATAGGCCTTGGTAGAGCATTGCAATGGATTTTATTTTTGAGCTTCCTAGGAACCTACAGGGAATAATGGGATATGGTCTATTATCTGCAAGTTTAGCGAACAAGCTCATTTCATTTCCATGAGGAAGAAAATAAAGACTGATCATATGGCACGATTGTTTTTGCATCACCATCTTTAAGTATCATGGTATGCTAGAGTTGATCACTAGAGATCGAGACCCTCGGATGACTAGATTATTTTGGAAGGGGTTGCTTGAGAATATGGGTACCACGCTGAAATTCTCATTATTCTTCTATCCACAGACAGATGGTCGATTTGACGAAGAAACTTCCACAGCCTTAGATCTTTTGAGGTGCTATGTTTCAGACCACAAGACATAGTGGGAGTAGTATTTGCCCTTGGTTGAGTTTGCTTACAACAACATAGTGCATAGTTCCTCTAGCAAAGCTCCATTTAAGGTGGTTGAGGGTGGCAAGCACGTACCGCTTATCTTGTATACTAAGGATAAGATCTTCGAGGTTGACCGTTATGTGAAAGACTTACATGCAGCCTATGGAAAGATAAAGAATGCACTTTAGAGATCACAAGAAAACCAAAAGAGAGCAACTGATCGTCGCAGACATGCTTTGCAATTTGCAGAGAGCGATGATGTATTGTTGCGTTTTGAAAAGGCAAGTCTGAAAAAGATGAAAGGAAGAGAAATATTGTATCCAAAGTTGAGTATGAGATACTATTGCCCTTCCAAATGTTGGAGAAGATCAGCAATGTGGCATATTGGCAAAATTACCTCCACATTGGCAGATACACAATGCCTTTCATGTCAATTTGTTAAGGCCTTTTCATAGTGATGTGCCAAGGGATATGTCTGTCGGTACTTAAGTAGATTTTGACACATAAGGTAAAAAAGGTCAAATGAAAAGTTTCTAGGAGATACTTGGTAAAATTTCAGAGTTATTCATCAATGGATGCTAAAAGGATGACTTTTAGTTAAGACCCGACTTTAGTTTGGACTCAATCAGGTTCAACAAACTAGAGGTCCGGAGTATTACCTAATGCTCAAGGGGGAGGTAGCACTTCCACTCTACTAGTTGTGGATAACTCTTGTATGTAGTGGATCTCGGATATATTTAGCATGCATCCAAGGTACTGTGTTGACAATATGTTTGCGATGAGGTTACTACTTAATGTACTAGTCACTCTGAGATATGCAGATGAGTATGAGTTTCACCCGAGCATCGGAACTATACTTTTGCACTAGCTTCTGCTCAATTTGGCATGAAATTTACCTAAACTTTGAGGCAAAAATTTTAAGTAGCTTTACCTCACTTTGTGGTTAGTCCTCAGATCAGCAAGTAATCCATTTATGATCAGATTATGCTCAGTTTTCAATGGTTTACAAAAAGTTCCATGGACAACAGCAAGTTAGTAAATGCCGTTGATAGTTTTAGCCATGCTTTATGTTGAATTATTGCTTTTCTATGGTTGAAAGTTAGAACAATTGAGAAACATGGGCAATGGAGGTATCCAATGGGTTTCTAGCAATAGTTCTGGATTGTTTATGCTGGCTGGAAATTTTTAGTAAGGTTCGGGCCATGTGGCATGGTTGAACAATAGTGGCCAATATTGTGATTGTGATGCCTTATGGAAATTCGAGTGCAATATGCTTTTCCTTTGGGACAATGCTATGCAATTGAGAACGATTGCAAGGATTTCAAGGGAGAGGTCTATCACGAGGATGTGAGATTTTGAGATGCTTTAATCTTGCCGGTAACATTTGATTAAGTTATTAATCAAATGTGCAAGCTTGTTTAGTATATGTGATGCACATGGCAATTATTTCATGGTAACGGGCCAAGGATCTCGAGCATGTAGTGCATGTCAAAGGCAAAAGTTGTCATAAGTTATGCCAGTTGGGCGTTAGAGAGTTAGTTGGTGTCACTTTTGACTCTAGGACAGTTATTTGGCCAATAAGTGTCGATGATGACACTAGGAACTAGCATTATGAATTATTCTATTAATGCCAGTCTAAGGGTCAATAGAGGTTGGGGACCACTCCAGGTTGCAAATGGCCTAGCTATTTAATTATGGATGGGCACATTTAATCTTGGATATGGACAGAAGGGCTGAAATTAATTTTCAACATTATTTAATTTTGAAAATTAATTAAATGGCTGGATAATGCTGAAAAATGGGTTTAGAAAACTGCTTCTTGACAAAAATGGCCATGTAAACTAAGAAAATGTTTATGGAGGCTGGGTCTCACCCATTTAGTTAGTTTATAGCTTGAGAGAGAGAGAGAGAGAGAGAGAGAGAGAGAGAGAGAGAGAGAGAGAGAGAGAGAGAGCTGCTGGTCCATTTTCTAATCAGAGAACAACAATTTGCTGTAGAAGATAGCCATTTGGGGGCCTCAATAGATAGGAGACAGCAAGGAGTCACCTTCTAGGGGTTGGCAGCAATATTTCTGATTAGGTAACAACATTTTGGAGGTGCATGGCAGTTGTGATAAAATGCATGGTGGAGTAGGTAATAGGAAAAATTTAGAGTTTTCTTGCAAAGAAAATCAGATTTCTCTCTCATGTTGGCTTTCTCTCACCTTCTCCAACCCATTCTCGGGAGATCTCCGCATTTCTCAACCATTATGAGCAGATCTCAGCCAAATTTGGTTAGTGATGATGAAGAACGGCAAAACACTGTTCAAATAATGACATAGCAGCAGGGTGATAGGGTGCAGCAGTAAAGCACAAGTACAACTCCCGATGTGGCACTCTTGGTGGCACAGTACAACAACAAATGCAGATAAATTTGCCACATGGCAGTTGGCGACAGGCTGGAAGGTTCAAGTAGTACAAATAGATGGTCATACAACAGTAGCAAATGAGATTAAGGCTGAGTGGTGGGCAGCCTATCTATTTATAGATGGATGGGTCCTCTCAAAGCATGTTTTCTTTCTAAGTTTAGTGATTTTGAGTTTTGGGGTTGTAATTAAGAGCTAATTTAATTTAGAATGCATTTTAACCTGAACACCCTTGTGGTGCTTGAGTAGGATCCACATCATGAGGAGAGAAATTCTTTTGGACCTAGTGCATAGAGCTGTGCTTTTGTAGTATCCTCAGTGGGTAAAGGATAATCCAAGCAAAAAATATGGAAGAAAGAAGCCAAATAAATTGGAGTCATCTTTCAACTTTGATATAGACACAAAGGGGAAGTGCAAGGGATGTCCCAAGTATCCACATTGTGGAAAGACCTTGCATCCCAAGGAGAGGTGTTGGAATAAGCATCCTTACCTTCGTCTAGGGGTGAAGGATAATAGAGCCCTAATCTACATCTACCTCTACTTTTGCTATTACAATAGGGTCAATATTCCTCCACATCCATCAATTGAAGGAGTCTTCTTCAACTACCTTATCTACATCAGAGAGGCCTTGGCTTATTGACTATAGTGCTTGGAATCATATAACTCCTTGAGGAGACGAGCTCTAGGATCCCCATTTACAAGAGGGTACAATCACTTTTGGTGACATCCCATTGTACCTATTTGTGGTGTTGGAATTTTACCTTCGTTTTCTAACCCTCTAAATTCGAGCTTCATATTAGAAGTCGTCCATGTTTTTTACTTGGGTTTCCATATCCTCTTTGGTGCCACCTCATTGTACCTATTTGTGGTGTTGGCATTTTACCTTTGTTTTCCAACCCTCTAAATTCGAGCTTCATATTAGAAGTCCTCCATGTTTTTTTACTTGGGTTTCCATATCCTCTTTGTTCACGGCCTTACAAGACTTGCTACCCAGGTTGTCTCACCAAGCAGGACATATTGATTGAGGCTTCTATATTAGGAGCCATGCTTGCAACAAGTTGGCAAAAGAGGGAGCTATATTAGCTTCATCCCCCTTCTAGTGAGAAGGACCCTTTGAGGCAGCTTTCCATAGCCATATCCATTGCCATCTGTGCACTCCCCATCCCACAAGTTTTACCCCACCTTCCATCATCTCCTCTTGTGGTTCCTTTGTACCCCTCATTCCTTTTAGGGGACAATCTTGGAGATGCGGCTATGCATTCCCCAGCCCTTCTTGTTTTAGAGGGGGATTCCCAAGATCATGAGGAGCTCGATGTGATTGCGGATTCCATAGCTTCCTGAGATCTTCAGAGCTTCTTCAAGGATTATAGTCTTCATCAAGCCTTTTTTTCATGTGCCAACCTCTTTCCTTCATCATCAAGCCACCATCCCTTGCAGCTTAGATGCCCATCCCATGGCCCTTGGTCCTTGATGTTCTTTTCCAGTAGGTTATGGCGCATTCAATAGCTCATCACTATCGTCTCTCAATTGGTTAGAGACTTGGCTTACCATTTCCCTGGCTGGACATCTCTAGAGTAATCCGTTTGGGGCCTCTCCACTCCTATTGGCCTATAGTGGCCTCTTCGTTGTGATTCTGCAATTTCTTTCACACAAGTTTTTTGTTTTGATAATTAAAAGAGGTATCTGATGGTGTTTGTTGGAGGCTCTTTGTATACACTCTTTCTCAGCTCATTCTAAAATTCATGTAACTATTAGTTGATGATTTTTGATAAGAGGTCCTTAGAGCTTCTTCCCAAGGTTGATAGCTAGAAGCATTCAGTTCTGGTTCTCTTTGTTACCCTGACTAGGGACATGTTGGAACCATTTTAAGCCTCGTCAGCATGTTTTAAGCCATGTCATTTCAGCAGTATCTGCCGTCTGCAGAGTATGTTTTGGTTTCTGTTTACAGGATGCGTTGAAGTTTTGTGGGTTTGGTCTTTCATATGGTTCTGTATTTGAAAGAAATATCAAATTATGCCACTTGCATTCTAAATCGGGCCATCCTGATGTGTTATCTACTGAGATTTCTGTATCACGCTTTTGTTTGGATAGGAGGTCTTACTCCTTGGACAGCATTCTTGCTGTAAATTCACTCATGTTAGATTTAATGGAAGAGCATAGCAAAATTGAGATATGTTCTAGTAGTGGAAGAGGATATCAAATGAACGGCATCCTTATTTCTTCCTAGTTTTCTTTTTTTGTCCATCATGACTCATAATAGGAGTTGTTCCTCTAACGGATCATGGTGCTTCAATATCCATATGAAACCCGCTTCTGTAACCAGCTGAACCCAATTTCTATTCCTTTCACACTACGTTAAAAAACTACCAGGCCAGAGATTATGGCCAACACAAAGTACAGGATAATGCTCAGCCACATTTTTGGTTCTTCACTACTACTCCATGGATAGCCCGTGGATGGTAAAATTGGGGGAGCATTGATTCTCTTTACATGGGCCTTTGAGGAATGAGAGAAACATGTATGGGAGAGATAATAATCTCTCTTTACACTAAGGTTGATTGCAATTGAGGTCTGGCCTAAGATGACTGATCACAAATAAATTTCTATTAGTGAAGAGAATTCTGGTCCTTGTATGCATTGTAACTGGTAGGACATTATGACCTTTTAAAGAGGCAAACTCATGGTGCACTGGAGGGACCTGTCAAAGACATCATAAAATCCACAAAGCAGCTGTTTAAGAGGCTGAAGAAATCAAAAATTGTGCACTGGATTGGCACTTGTCAAAGACTTCATAAAATCCACAAAGCAGCCGTTAAGAGGCTGAAGAAATCAAAATATGGATATCCCACTACAACTGGCAAACTCTTAAATGTCATAATGAAACCGTCCATACTCTTTAGCTATGGCTCCTAAAAACTTTGGCCTGTGATCTTGTGCAGGAAATGTTAGTTTCTGCAAGTCCCTGTATTTGCCAATGAGTGAGCATAGACAGAAAACAGGGGAGTATGTGATCCAGGAAGGTGGGATGTATATCAGCCGACTGGCCAGCACAACAGGCAGCTTTTACATAGGTTTACCAAATAAGATAGGAGCTTGACGGGGTTGGTGAGGTGATTTCCAGCATCCATCAGCGCTGATCAATCAAGAGCTTAAAGTACTCTTGGCCACATTAAAGTCTCCACATGCAGATACTTACAATTTAACAGTCATAATTGAGCCAATAAAACATTTAGTTAACAAAAGAGTCTATTGAACATGACTCTTCTGGGCCTAGCCTAAACATTCACTTGATTAACACTTCCCCAAATTTGCAAATATAAGATAGCTCATCATCAACTAACCCCTCACTAGCCTCAGCAATTGCAGCCAGTTCAGATGATGTCAAATGGCGGGCGTACTGTGCTGTTATCTCCTCGCGAGTTTTTCGGTCAGGTAGACCAAAAGTAATGGATGAATTGAATCGACTGCAAAGTTTGCAAACCAAGAAGCTAAACATCAGTTACCTGAAAAGGTCGGTCTTATTAAAAGCACAATTCATCCTAAAAAGCGGTGGCCAGTCAAGAGAGTTGATATGGATACCTATTAAAAAAAACCTTGATTACATACCTAATAAGTGCAGGATCCAAATCCTCCTTTCTGTTTGTGGCTGCAATTACAACTACTCTACTGTCTTGCTCAAATCCATCTATCTGTAACAAAGCCATGTCAAAACTCTATGTCCAAAAAAAATTTGTACTCAGCCAAAAACTCTAAAAATAATTGAGGTTTTGAGTACCGCTACAAGATCAGTTTTAAGAGTAGTAAACTAATACGATACCAAATAAGCATATGAACTTCATAATAATAAAAGAACAAAGTTATTGCAAAATCCCGTTTTATGATTGGTCATCATGTCAGGCCCTTGTCTGCTTATTAGCAAGAGACAAGAAAGACAAACACTACATGTACCCCCAAACTCCATTTCTACAAACCCACCTGCCTAAGGAGGACCGAAAGCATGCGCCGGGTTGCCTCATGCATTTCACTGTCACGTGTCATTGCCAAGGCATCAATCTGTCCAGAAAAGAAAAGCTTGACTCATTCATCCAATGGAAGAATTTGCTACATAATGGCCATTACAAAACATGGTATAAACATATATGTGTTTACCTCATCCAGAAATATAATCGAGCCATTTGGAAACTTGTTCGCATTATCAAACACTTTCCCTAAGATCCTCTCACTTTCACCGTAATATTTGGACACCACTGCTTCCAGAGGTACATATAACATTGGCACACCCTGTTTGTTCCTGAGAGACATTAGCCAATCCATAAAAAAATTTCCAGGTAGTCAATCCAAATGCTCGATAGAAATGTACCGCTTGATTGGCTATCACACGTGCAGAGGATGTCTTCCCAGTTCCTGCAAATTCAATCCATTTTAGGATCTATTGGCTTGACCTAAAAAGATGTTGTACAGTGACAACAATAACAAATTACAGAGAACTGGAAGTGTTTTTTGCCGCTTAACAAACACACCCCTGCCTCTCCATAGCACACACAGGAGGTGGTTTTTATTAAAATGATAAAAAGAATTGAATTATAGTAGCTAACCAGACTAGAGATTTCCTTGAAACAAAAAACTGCAGGCATTGCAATTACTGCAGTTGAAAATGCTGGACTAATAAATCCACATCAAGGTGCCGCTAAAGCATACAATCTGCTGAATCCTGGTTTGGACATGCCACAAGGATTCACAGTTAAGGAAGACCATAGAATAGGCCTTGGTGAGTGTAACTGATACAGATTGCACCCCAAAGAACAATCAGCCAGGTTCTAGGACCACTTGGTTGCAACATATTCCCATGCTTGCTAATGAACTTCTTTCAAATCATAATTGACTGCCCATCTCTTAGTGTAGCAGCTTAATTAAAGTGTCTTCCATGTTACTGATTTTCTTGTACCCAGCCATACCAAATAACACACAAGTGCATAGTAGAGGTCACATAGAGTGCATGTGTAGAGAGAGAGAGAGAGAGAGAGAGAGAGAGAGGTATATTAACGTCTCTAAAAGGCCAATGTGGCCTATGAGACCAAAGCAGTACATACAATGATGGTGTGTTTCTCATCCGGAATGAGAAAAAAGATGAAAAACACATGCCTATAAGACTGAAAAGGAAATGAAATAGTGTCCTATAAAAGGGAAACATGTCAGTGATCTGAAAGTGAGAGTAGAGAAAGGAAAACTCTCCATCAATGATATGTCTGTTCTCTAGGGAGGTGTATCTCTGCATGGCTGAGGCGTCTCGGCATCTGTCTCTTGTGGCGCTAAATGATGGCTTTAATTTGTCTGTGGTGTGGATGTCTAGGCCTTCGTCCGGGTGGACGTGGGCGCCTAGACCGGCTAAGTGCCACTGCTCTATCCAAAGGGACACCTACAGAAGATGAGGTCCAATGATGATGTACTCCTATAGGCTGTGTGGTAGTAGTAGTGGTATCTGCCATACTCTGTCGTGTATCAGTGAAAAAGTCAGTGACTGCTCTCTGTCTATGTGAGCCGAGCTGTGGGGGCCTCCTACTCCATAGAATTGTTGCTCTGCGCCTCTGGAGCTCCAAGAGGAAAAATCCCAAGCATCTCTGATCCTCAAACTGCATGATCCGTCTCAGGGGCCCAAAACCCTCTCGAAACACACAATGGTATCTACCTCGTATGTCATAATATACAATGCATCGGCAGATGTAGTGTTCCTCTGTCTCTGGCTCTCTGTCGCATAGTGGGCATATGAGTTCTTCTGTCCGTATACCCTCCCATCTGCCTGTCTCAATCCTCAGGTGGTGGGATGAGGTGCGGATCTGACCAATAATTGTGCGTAGTCCATGAGGCAGCTGTGTGTCCATGTAATTGGGTCGGGTGATGAAACCATCCTCAGATACCTGGAGGAAGTGGGTCTGGTAGCGTGCCATCCTCAGATACCTGGAGGAAGTGGGTCGGATCCAGGTCTTCTCCGTATCTAACTTCAGTATGTCTGCTCTGATCACATGGTTTAGCTCTGATCGGCTTAGGTCAAGTGTAGGGCAATCCAGGCTATAGTCAAAGGGGGATAGTCTGTCAATCTGCAGCCCATGTAGATTCATCCATGTACTCATTTGAGCATACCAACAGTGTCTGTCACCGTCTGCTGCTAGTTGTCTAGAAGAGGCCAAGGCTAGCCGTGGGTATCTATCTTGGGGGAGCTCCCATAGTCTATGTATGAAAGTCACTGCCTGAACCAAGGCCTCAGCCACCATGGGTGATGCTCCCAACTCAGCTTTGATAATCTCATGTGGGGTCGAGCTCTTCGCTCGTATCATGCGTGAGATCATCATGACCAGTGGTCTTTCCATATGCTCCCATCCATCATAGTATTCCTTCTCTGGCCCATCCTGGTCTCCCAAAGGCTGTCTCCTCGTGTGAAAGAGACTCGGACCCCAAATAGCTGCCCCATATAGGAGCGTGGGTGTAACCAGGGTGTCAAAAAGCCACAGTTTGGTGCGCCGCTCATGAAATTGTATGTGAGCACATTGCCTCTCCAATGCACCTAAGGCTGCATATGCTTTTGCCAAACGAGCCTCTGATGTCTCTCTCCAAGAGAACTGTGGTCCCTTCAATGTGACCCCCAAATAAACATACTGCCTAACCATCTCCACTGGCTCTCCGTCAAAAGTAAACTGGTGCTCAGCTCTTGTCACCCAAGCAGCTGAAGTGTTAAATACCATAACTTTAGTTTTCCCAAGGTTCACCTTAAGATCTCTATCTCTGCAAAAAGCTGATAATGCATCCAAGTGTCTATTTAGTCCCTCAGGTGAGCCAAATATAAGTACAATATCATCGGCATAAAGCAGCAATGGTATCAACACTCTAGCTAGGCTGGCTCCGGCCCCACCTGTCCTATTCACATATTCTGAAATTTCATCAATATACAGCCCAAAAAGTGTCGGTGAAAGTGGACAGCCTTGTTTCACCCCAATGTTGCTATTGACTGTATCTGAGATGCCCTCAGGTGTTCGTACTTTGACTGTCACTGTCTCATACAAGGCATAGATACTCCACTGTATCTCTACGGGCACATCAATGTTTTGCATTCTTTTCATGAGTCTAGCACATGGCACTGTGTCAAAGGCCTTGTGAAAGTCCACAAAACAGCAATAGATCTTTTTCTTGAATGCCTTGCCTTCTTCAATGATTGCCCTCAACGTAAAGATATGGTCTAGAGTTGTATATCCCCTCCTGAAGCCAGCCTGGCCTTTGGCTCCTTGGACAAGCATAAAGCTAGGCTTGTTGCCAAGGGTTTTGCACAGAGAGCAGGTTTGGACTACTTTGAGACTTTTACTCCTACAGCTCGGATGTCTACCATTCAAGTTATTTTGGCTCTTGCAGCTCACCACCGTTGGCCTGTTTATCAGATGGACGTCAAGTCAGCCTTTCTGAATGGCGTTCTTGAGGAGAAGATGTTTGTTTCACAGCCTCCTGGTTTTCTTGTGCAGGGGACGGAGGATCATGTCTACAGGCTGTGGAAGGCCCTTTATGGCCTGAAGCAAGCTCCTCGTGCTTGGTACCAACGGATTGACCGCTTCTTTCTACAGAGTGGTTTTCAACGCTCCAATCAGTGGGAAAGCGTATGTTGCTGAAGTGTGTATTATCTCGGCCAACTGTCCTGTAAACTCATCCAGAGAGGCCTGTGTGTCTAGCTCCCTCAATGCATCTCGCACAGCTGTATATGTGTGAGGTCGCTTCCACAAAATCATAGCATGGTAATTTTGGTATGTGTGACTGTGCTTCGTGTAATGCCCATATTGCATTGTGAAAGCTAGAATAGCATGGTCTGCTACTAATCCAATTGATCTGTCTGAGATTTCAAACCTTTTTATGTCAGGTAGCAAGTTGGGTGATCCAATCAAATAGTCCACTGTGCTTGACCCTTTCTTGTTATTCCAACATGTGAAGCCATTAGATCTTGGCCACTGTGGTAGACCGTTAAGGATGGCCAAACCATGTGCACTTCCCAGTGCCAGTAGGTGTGTTCCATATTCTGTTATCTCTCCATCTTGGGCTGATCTAACTAATCCCACTTCATCTAATGCAATATCTCTGAACATCTCATCACTAGTGTCAAAGAAAGTAGATTGGTTGCTTCCTGTGCGTGCATTAAAGTCTCCTACTAGTAGAGCATCCCCAATTCTCATGCATCCCATTATGTCCTCATATAGTGGTGTATACGGAGATGTCTCTTTAGGGGCAAACTTAGAGTATGCAAGGGGAAAATAGCATATGGCAATATACATGTCTCGAGTTCTGCTTGTACGTAACCTGATCCACATGTATCTTGCCTCTACATCTCTATGTACCACTTGGACTGTATCTCGGAGCTCTTCTCTAAATAGAATTGCCACACCTCCTGATCCCCTCGTCCCTCCAGGCCGTCTAGGCTGAGGGCGATATACACTTTCCCATCTATATCCATATACATCAGGTAAACGGCTGTCTTTACATTGATGTGTCTCAGTATACATAGCAATGTCTATACCTTTGAAAGTATCCTCAAAATAACCTACATCTGTCTTAAGGAAGCCATTGCAATTCCACAGTGTGAACTTCAGGGTCTCATAGGCCGTGCACCGTCATGCCGTCCTTTTCTCTGTGATGATGACTCCTCCATCTCTGTATACAGCCCATTTACCTGCTTTCCGTGCCTCTAGAACACGTGGCATATTTTCCCTCCTGTGGGCTAATTGGGCTGGGGTGAGGTCTTCATCTAGGTAGATCTTTTCTCCTTTGAGAGCGATCCTCTTAGAGAGGAAGGCTCTCTTCTTTTCCAGGTCTCCAAACTTCAAGATGAGGACTTTTGTTTTTGTGCCAGCCTTCCCGTCTCGGCAAGCCCCAATGATGGGTACATTTGTAGCTCCAATTTTGGTGGCAAGAGCTGTAGCATCTTCAATTGGGGAGCTTTTCTCGTCTAGTCCAACCACTCTTACGTGGAGTGCGCGTGCCCGTCTTTTTGCCTCTTCTTCCAAGGTGGCATTCATGACTTCCACTTTGTTGCCAGGCATTCCTTTGTTCTTTTTTGCCACATCTATCCATTCTGCATTTTCTTTGACGGTATTCTCAACATTCTCCATTTTCTTTTGGGTGCCTTCCACCACACTTGCATAGGTGTGCATGTCCTTTTTTAAAACATCCATTTCTTTTTGTAGTTCCGGTGAGGTTTGTGGTTCCTTTTGTGTGTCCAGTTTCTTTTTGCATTCCTCTAGTTCTTCTTGTAGATTAGAGATCAATGAGTCTTTCTCTGCTATGCGTGCATCCAATGTTTGTTGCATCTCCTTTTTTAGTTCTTCCATCATTTCAGCTCGAACCCGCTCTTGTATGTCCTTTTCCATTTCCTTCCTCATGGTATGTATTTCGGCACGGAGTATGGTCAACATCTCCTCATATAGTGTTTCATTAATTTTGCGGGATGTCTTCCCATATCTACTCGACCCTGGAGAGACGTTCCAATCTCGGGTTTTACGCCCATAGGTCTTGTATCTCGTGGTCTTTGGTGGTGTATGAAACATTGTCTCCATGGTTGGTTTTGTGATTTCCTTCATTGTCAGTTTCTTCCATCGTAATTATAGTATGCGCTATAGCATAAAACTGTTTACAGTCTGAGTAGAGTAGTAAACCAGTGACATAAACTATCACTCTAGCATGAACTAGAGACATTATATCATAGACTGTCAATGTGACTGCATCATAAGATATGACTGTAGCATGAAATGTTAATGTGCGTCAATCTGAGATCACGCAGGTTTCCAGTCCACACAGCATGCAAGGTTCACATCAGTCTGAGTACATCTGCAATCTCAGTGCATTCACAAAGTCTGCATTCATATCAGTCTGAGAGAGTGTATGCATACGTCACTGCTGCCACGGTACATTCATAGTGTCTGCATTCATGTCAGTTTGCATTCATGTCAGTCTGAGAGAGTGTCTGCATTCGTCACTGCTGCCACAGTACATTTACAGTGCCTGCATTTATGTCAGTCTGAGAGAGTAAGTGCAATCTGAGAGTGTCTGCATTCGTCACTGTTGCCACAGTACATTCACCTAGGACACAGCAGACAGGCCATCATTCATGTCATTCTAAGTACATGCATGTCCCTGCAGGACAGTGGTTGTCTTCCTGTGCAGAGACGTGACCTTGCAGAGCAGCTCCTTCGGGTCAGCACTCACGACAGTCCCGCCAGACTATTGTCACTACCATTGCTCCCACTAGACTGCTGCCTCTTGTAGGACGGGGACATGACAATCACGTCAGCTCTTATCACTCGCGCCAGACACGTCCGTGACGCCAGCATCCCGTTGCTCACGCCAGACACGTCTATCACACCAGGTACGTCTCGTCACACCAGCATCACACCAGATACGTCCATCACGTCAGACACGTCCGTCACGCTAGACACGTCTCGTCACGCCAGCATCCTGTCGCTCACACCAGCATCTCGTCATGCCAGAGAGAGAGAGAGAGAGAGAGAGAGAGAGAGAGAGAGAGATACGACGTAGACTCCCTCCGTCACGCCAGCATCCCGTCGTCACGCCAACATCTCGTCGTCACGCCAGCATCCCGTCGTAACACCGAGGAGGGAGAGAGAGAGAGAGAGAGAGAGAGAGAGAGGGGGGGGGGGGACTTGGAAGTTTGGAGAGAGAGAGAGAGAGAGAGAGAGAGAGAGAGAGAGAGAGACGCCCTCTGGTTCTGCTACTGTGTTGGTGCCTCTGCTGTCCTGCCCTGCACACAGATCCGGAAATGAGGGTCAACATAGCGACCTGGACCTGATGCTCAGTGCTACTGACCTGCCACCCCTACAGAGATGGGAAACGTGGGCCAACACAGTGACCTGAAGCTCAGCGCTCCTGACTTGCTGCCTCTGCAGTTCATGCCTGCCTTCAAGGCCCCTGCAGCACACACGAAACCGAGGTCTTTGCCCATACCTCCTGACCTACACACAGGAACAGGAGAGAGAGAGAGAGAGAGAGAGAGATTTTGCGCAGCACACACAAAGGTTGGGCTTTATTATGGCTAATATGCAGGCATCGAGTGGTAATTGATGTGGCTTTTCTTGACCAGCATATTGGGCATGGGGATGGGAAAGAATTGGTTGAGTCGGATGGTGACTCTTTGGCTGAGGATTCTAGGTGGTTTATGGAAGGGGATGAGATGGGAAAATGCCATAGGATGATGGTTGATGAACCAGTTTTGTGTGCTCTGGATTTGCCTTAGTAAGATGTTCGTGTTTCTTACTCACATGCTAATGTGTCTTTCATGCTTGCCATTGCCAAAATCTTATATCTGATTCTGTTCATGCCAATGAGGGTAAAGTGAGCTCTTTACCGGAAGGGGATCATGTGGTTGCTGTCATGGGAATTGACCTAGTTTTACAGCATTGCTGCCTTTCATGAGAGGGCAGCGATCCTTTATTTGACGTGCAGGACTCCTTTGATTGATTGGATTTGTGCTTGACTACAGCCCATACTTGTGAGTGTTGATGCACGTCATGATGATGTTCTTGGGCAAGTGCAGGCTCCTCTCGTGGAAGAGATTTATGATGGATGGAGGGGGTTTTTTTAGGTCCTTTTTCATACTCTGGATGTACGCGCCCGCATTATGCAACATATTCCTTTGTTTTTGGATGGTTAGCTGGTCCGTATGGTTCCATGGAGGCCTATGGTTGAGTTTTAGGAGGTTCTTAGGCAAGCATGCCCAATCTGGGTGGAGGTAGTTAATTTTCATGCACATCTTTGGAGACTTCTCCCTTTGGTTTTGAGATCCCTTGGGGAGGTGTTGGTGGAGCCCTGTTTGGCCTCCTGCAATAGGAATAGGGCTTGTATGCTTTGGGACACTAGGAAACCTCGGCCTACTAAAATTCGTTTTGAGGTCCCTGGGTTGTAGACATTGTTTTTTGAGCTCAAATGGGGGACATTTGCTGGACACTAATTTCGATGTGGCCAACTCGGCCATTTTATTTCCGAATGCGATAGTAGCCTTGAGGTTTTGCAGCATTCTTTGGATCCTAACATGGATATACAAGAGCATGATCCCTAGCCATTGACTCAGCAACAAGATGTTGCTCCTCTACCTCTTGCTCTACAAGGACATGATAATGAAAATAAGGATGTTTCCCAAGTTGGTATTGAGTGTGAATCGCACTCAGTTGGTCAAAATCTACCTCCTCAGGATGATTCTTGGGTTACTGTGATTAGACGAAATGCTTGATCGGAACCTTGTTCCTTCTCACCCATCTCCTTACCCTATTACTCAGACTTTTCAATGCAGAGGTAGGGGTTTTTACATGAAACCTCAATCTTTGCTTGTACCTGTAGTTGGTGCGGTTGATAAAAGTGCTTTTGATTTTGCTTTGTGCTTTGATGCTCATGGGCAGCTTTTGCCCCCTCGAGATGTTTTCTGTTCTCAGCAATTGCAGTTCTCTTTTAGTGCTTTGATTGCTAGTTTGCAGAGGCCAAATCTTGTGGATTTGATCTGTGGTGAGATGGAGAGATTTTAGGCTGGTAAAGCTATGGATGTTAAAGTGAAAGTGGTGATTCAGTTGTTCTCTCTCTTTTTGTTTATCATGAGACTTGCTTTATGGAATGTTAAAGACATCTCTTATGGCAATAAGTAGTATCAATTGTGAAGAATTGTTTTGGCTGGTAATTGGGATGTTTTTTGTGCCCTGGAGCACAAACAACGTGCTTTGGCAAGTTCTTCTTATGTATATCAGGATTATACAATGTTTTTTAGTGGATAGGTTCCACATAAATCTGGAGTTATGTTGACTGTTCAATATTCCTTGCAACCATCCTTGGTTTCTCATGCTGCTTGCGGTAGATTTTTGATGCTAGAAATCATATATGAGGGTGAGATTTTGTGGCTAGTGGATGTGTATGCTCCTTGGGACTATTGTCAACTTTGGGATGACTTGCACTGTCTTTCCATGGCTTGTCAAGGTTTTATTATGGGTGATTTTAATGCATGCATATCTGCGGATCAAGCAACTTCCACCTCACTTGGTCATGGATGGTCGTGAGCATAAGGCTTGGGATGCACTCGTAGATGTGTCTTTGAAACAAGACATGTGGCCTTGGATGCATCCTTTGCAATCTAGATATACTTATCGCTCTCTTCAACATCCAGATACTTGGGCCAGACTTAATAGGATACACATTTGTCAGAGCCATTCTTTTTCTCCTGCAGTGATTGATATGTGGGTGGAGCGACACCATGTCTTGTCAAATCACTATCCCTTGGTTTTGTAATTGACTCATAGGCCGGTTCATGCCTTTAAGGCTCTACTTGCTCGTTTGCCTGTGCATTTCAATCAATCTTTTTTGCTGCAATATTAGTTTTTGGAGTGTATCCAATGATTGAGAGAGAGAGAGATTTACGAAAAGAGAGAGAGAGAGAGAGAGAGAGAGAGAGAGAGAGAGCACGCATCTTGGTGGCATGTCCTCAACTCTATGCGACCTCTTAAAATGTAACAATCATTTCTCCTAATTCATTTGATTCTCTTGGGAAGATATTCTTCAGTTTACAGCTTGCATTCTCCTGATCTCTAAAAGGCGGCTAAATCCTTACAAATAGAAGTGTTGGCCACTTCCGGGCTGCTTGATTGGCCAAATAAAGAATTGCAGTGAGTTAAATTTATTCGGATGGCTAGATTGGGGCTATAAGTGGTACGTGATATTGTTATTCCTAGGCACTCCCATTTTTATTATTTCTGCCGCATACAACAATACTTTCAAGTGCTTAGAGGTTATAGTGAGATCTAGTTGACCTTTTAAGATCGGCTTCAGAGCTATAATCCATTGCTTGCATTTCAGCCTACTTCGCCTTGGCAGGATTGGATGATTGTGAAACTTGATGATTTTCATAAAAGTCAGCTAATCAGATCTACCATAAGATGGTAGAGGATAAGCAATGGGTCACTAAGAAACCTAATAAAGTCTGGTGTGCTTGGGATAGCAGAGAGAAGTGGCGGGATAGATTTCTTCAATTATGGAGGTCCAAGATTCCTTATCAAGGGAAAGTTTTTGTATGTAGGCTGCTCATCAAAGTCTTCCGAGTGGGGATGTCTTGCGTGCTCGCAATATCTCACAGGGCCATTGTATCTTTTGCATTACTTGTGATGAGACACTAATTCATCTCTTCATCTCCTGCCCTTTGGTGTGATAGATTTGGAGCTTTGTTTCCCATGTGTGGACCTCTGTCACTCAACAACAAATGCCCATTTGTTCTTGGGTCTTGGGGCAAGATGCCTTCCTTGTCTACTTTGCAATCGGATCATCCTTGCCTCTTCCATTTTCTCAAATGGATAGCTCTCTACACATTTGGTATTCTTGTCATGCCTTTATTTTTTATTTGGTCTCAAGTATCCATGGTCATGTGGCCAGTGTTCGAGGATTACTCTTATGGCAGATCTCTTCTATGATGTCAATAGACCTGATCCTCCTTGATGTGGCTACTCCTTGGTGGTAGCTGGATATAGTTCACTCCACTCCTATCGTATTGTGTGCATGATATTCATATGCTATCCTTTTCTCGCCAGCTATGAAAATCTTGTCAATCACAAGTTAAGCCAAAAGGCTGTGTTTTGATATTTGTAGCTGTGTTTTGGTAGCCTTTTGGCTTGGCTTGTGATTGATAGGATTCTCATGGCTGGCTAGAAGGCTTGATGTAAATATTTTTACTTAATTTAAACTCCACGAGAGAGAGAGAGAGAGAGAGAGAGAGAGAGAGAGAGATGTGTATTAACATCTACTAAAGACCAAATCGGCCTATGAGACATTTCCATGTACAAAGGAATATCCTCTTGATATCATGAAAGTCAAAAGTGAAAATGAAAATCCTATCTAAATGTGCAATAAGTGTAGACATCATCATCTGGGCAAGCCCACAATGGATACAAGTATGCCCATCTAGGGACACGAGGCTATATGCATGTCAGGTGAGCCCTTGTGCTTGCACGTGGACTTGGTAGCCTGCACCCATCATCATCCAACTTGAGCACTTGTGCGCATCTCCCTGCAACCTGCATGATTGCCCTAATCATCTTCTAGCCTGGGCACTTGTGCATGCTACCCTACACCAGCTGTTACTCTTCTGCAGCTTAGGTGCAGAAGCCCCTTGCCCTATTGTCACCCTACGCCAAGAGCTCCCCGGCCTGTGTGCATGTGTTGGGCCCTAACGCCCGTGAATTTGTCCTAGCCCCTATCGCCCTGACCTCGCCTTGCTCTACTTGGCATCGTCTTGCCCTTCAGCCTCCCATAATGTTCAGCACTTCTGTGTGCTCCTAGAACCAGTATCCTTCCGATTACGGGTATGGATATGCCTCTGGTGACAAGCTTGCGACAAGCCTGCACATGGACTATGTAGATGTGGCTGCTACTGCATTGGGCCAAACATGGATGTGTAGAAGAAGATGTGGTGGAAGAAGACACGTTGCCTTGTACTAATGAGATGGCTTCGCCTCTTGATGCTCACCCGTTTGTCAAATGTAGCAAACATCTTCATGCTGAATTTCCTACTGCTCTTGAGGCCCCTGACCAGGGTGATTCTTCAGCTCACTATTAATCAAGAGACTCTTGCCTGCATGGAGGAGGAGATTTTGGATACACAAGTGCATACTCAGGAGGTTCTTTGCTCATTTTCTGATTTTCATGACCAAGACGTTATTTTGTTCTTCATTGGATGGATTCCCGCACTTGCCATAATTCGTTAGTGGCTGATATCTATCCTTTAGACGGATTGCATGGGGGAGAACTTCGCTAGTTCATGTGGATTCTATAAGGTTGTGCTTCTTTCCACTTCGGCACAGGATCTCCTCAATAAGCAGCCCCTTTTGTTTGATAAACAGTTGGTGCATATTGTCTCTTGGCATTCAATGGCAGATTTCAAAGTTTTACTCAAGCAGGCATGCCCTATATGGGTGGAGGAGGAGAATTGCCCGGCTGTTTACTAGGCCCTTCTCAAGGATGATATGACTGCCAAAGGCATTGTGTTGGTATCTCTGAGCCTAAAGATAGCCAACAGAAACAAGCTTTGCAAGTTGTGTGATACTCCTAGAAAGAGACCAAATTGGTTGTGTTTCGATTGTACTGGCATAAGGCCTCTTTGGTTCTTGCTCAAGTGGGGTACTTCTGCCTAACAACGGATTACCCAGCCTATTTAGTCCAAAGGCAAGCAACTTACCTCTTCTTCAAATTTGGAGACAAGGGATGGACGCAACAAAGGAAAAGCAAAGGAGACTTCTATGTCCACAACACCTACAAATCCTTTTGTGATTTCATAGGACCCCCTCCATACTTATTCTTGTTGCCAAGATAAATCCTCTATTGCACCTACTTTTCACGTTCCACCTCTTGCCAAGGATCCACTATTCCCCAAGCACCCATTGACACAACAGCAATTGAGCTAGTCATCACCTTGTGATCGTGGCTCTCCAACACTATAGACCGCACATATCTTGGTTCTACCTCCCACCCTACAAATTTGACTTCTTCCTTGTGAGCAAGTATCAACGACCCACTCCCTTTGCAATGTTGGGAGATTTCTTTGAAGATGGAGTATTGGAGACATTGGCAAGAAAGGACTAGGCCCATGCCACAAAATCCTGTCAAAAAACTTCATCCTTTGAGATTGTCTAGTCCCAAGGTGCCTCTTGCATTCTCATCCTTTGGTACTTGTTGAATATGTTGTATCTAGTTCATACACGATAGATTAGAGCCACCTTGCACTTTGTCATCTTGTTATCTTGATTTTTTTTTTGGTAATTAATATTATTACCCGTTACAAAAAAAAGAAAAAAAAGAAAAGAAATAATATATTAACGTATGCAAAAGGTCACAATGACCTATGAGACCATAAGTTACAATCATCTATATGACGGTACAACTGTTTGAAAAGAAGAACAAATGAAAATGTAATGAGCAATACAAGAAAGCTAAAAGCTACAAATAAGGAGAACTCTAGCTGCCAAATAAAGAGCTCTAGCTGATACAATCTCATGGAGGTGTAGAGGTTTTGGCTCTCTGTCGAAAGGCTTGGATTTATCATGGGCGATTTCAATCAATGTGTTGACCCATCGCATTCGACTTCCAGACAGGAACTCGCGGATGGCCTGAAATGCCAAGACTAGAACGCCTTTGCTTCAACAAATTTGAAACATGATCTGTGGTCTTGGTTATCTCCCCTAGATCATGGCTCCACCTTCCACTTGGTGCAACACCTAGAAACTTGGAGCCGCCTAGATCAGCTCAACATTATGCATGATGATTCCTTTCTAATAGAGGTTTTGGAGATTAGGGTTTTGCAAGGTTACGTTCTCTTTGATCACTTTCCCATGGTATTTGAGATGCATATGCATTCTCTTGATCCTTCTCAAGCCCTTTTAAGCAAGCTACCATTGCATCTCAACTCCTCCTTTCTCCTATGAGATATTTGATGGTTATATGCAACAATTGCTAAATCAATTTTCACTGAACCTTCATCCCAAGGGGCAGCTTCCCTTGATCAGCTAATATGCAATGTACAAACAGTTGCTAGACAATATGGAATACATCAAGCTACCTTGTGCACGCAACGGTTGCAAGCTGCCAAGCAACTATTGGCTCTGACACACTCTGTTTTGATGATGCACCGCAAGATCTCATTTTACTTTCATCTCCATAAGATTGGCATAGCTTGTTAATACTTTTCAAAATAGATCATACCAATAAGCCAATAATTGTTAGTTGCACAAGTTTGATTACTGCTTGCATGCTTCCTTTGCTAGGAAAAATGTGGTCCCCCTAAGCAGCTCCAACCATGAAATGGTCATATATCCGTGAGCAATTGTGCAAATGTGCAGATCTATTTCATGGACTTGCTTGGATTGCAGTCCTCTGTGTTTTTTATGCAGTTGGTGCGGCCCGTTCTTTGTTTTGTGATCTAGTTAAAGATCAAGTCCCATCAGATATTGCCGATAAGATGAGGTCATGGATGTCTTCTTGCATTTGCCTAAAGACAAGAGCTCGGGGTGGGATGGTATCACCAATGACTTTTTTGAGACCTATGCCACTCACTTGACTGCACCTTTGACAACCTTATGCCAATAGATTTGGACAATTGGACACATGCTGCCCTCTTGGAAGGAGGGTCTGATTAAATAGATCCCTAAAGTGATATCCCCCTTAGCCTTGAAGCATTGGCAACCAATCTCATTGGACTATATGTATAACATCTTTACCAAAGTCTTGGTTAATAGATTGCATGTGCTAGGAATACCTCCCAGACATTATTCACCTTGCCCAGTATGGATTTATCAAAGGGAGGAATATTCTACACAACATCTTGAACATCCAGATAGGGATAGATTATGCTCGATACACAAAACAAGAAATGGTGATGGTTCAGTTGAACCTTGAAAAAGCCTTCGATCATTTGGAATGGTCCTTCTTGGGTCAGTTGATGCAAGGTGTGGGATTTGGTTCAAGAATGTTCAAACTTATCAATACTATTAGCACAGATTCCTCTTCAAGAGTTCTGCTCAATGGTGGTGTCATGACAATGTTGTCTTGTCTAGCAGCCAATGGTGAGGTGGGCGGACTCTCCCTCCCTTCATAGTAACAGTTGGTGGGGCAAGCCTTGGCAAACGACATCTTCATGTTTCTTAAGGCTGATCTAGATAATATTTCAAGAGCAATGGCCACATGGGACTTATTTTCCCTTGCCTCAGAACTACACATTAATGCATTTGATTTGGCCCTTTTATCAATTGCACTAAGAGTGATCTCTGGGCCTTGGGTTAGCAAGGCGACGTGGTGGTTAAAGCTCTCTTTTCAAGCACTTGAGCTATCCTTTGGGGGTGTAGGTTTTGCCTAAAGTGCTAATGGATTGGACTTCCTTTAGTATTATGGATAAGTTTGAGTATTGGAAATCACAAGATTGGCCTTTCCACATAAGATTAAAAATAGTATAGACAAATAGTGATGGTTTCATATTACCTTCCCTTGCTCCCTTGGCCGAAGTCTCATTTATGGCAAATTACTCAATCCGTCTCATTTTTGCTATGAAAAAAAGATTCTACATGGATGGGTATCTTCTAGATCTCTTGGCACCATGTTTGCACTCCCAAAAGAATGGTGGTGGGGCTGCTGTGGACTTGAAGACACATATGATTGCTCTCCGTTGGGTCATTGTTCGAGGCCTTATGCGAGAGTAGGCAACCTTGGTCTTTGATTGCTAGGTTTTTCCTTAAGACTTACAGTATTAAGCATGGGAACACCAATAAGTGGCATGTGGTTAATGTTGAACAATGTATCCATCTTGAGTCTTCTATATTGTTGAATCGTTTGGTCCACTCCTGGAGATGGGTGCTTGTTAAATCTTCTTGGCACCCACCTTTGGATCGGAGAGAGCAAATTCCCTGAGAGTGGAAGTGTTGGCGGTTTCGAAGCTTCTCACTTGGCAAAGGCCAATGTTGAATAGGATGGCGCACCTGGGACTCATTATAGTCGTTGATGCTCTTCTACCTGCCAATGGGGTTGTTATGTCTTTTAGATTAGTTCAACACTACTTTTGTGTTCCCTAAGGAGTCTATTGCAATTTGTAAGACACCATCTCCACTTCTTTATGGACCATGCAGCCTCTTTCCTCTTTGGACCAAGAGGCCCCTTGGTAGGATTGGATGATTAATGGTCAGTTGCCTTTGGGTCATGCTTCAGGGAATGCGATATATCATCTGCTTATTTGTGATAAGGATTGGCTTGTTCAGAAAGGCAATACCACGTGGGGTCTCCAGAAAGGCCAAGCGTGGTGGAAATGTGTGGTGATGACAGGTTGGCTTAACAAAACATCTTTCCGATGCAAGGTTTTCATTTGGCGAATGTTGACTAGTGCGCTTCGCCTTTGTGCTCTCCAAGCGACGGATTTCCAATGGTCGCTACTTCTTTTGTCACACGTTAGTAGAAAACCTCTGCATCAGTTCCTTCCTTGCTCAATGGCATGGAAGGTTTGGTCACTACTATCGTCCATTTGGTTCCAAGTGGTTGGGTTATTGATGCTTCCAAAGGACTGGATCTTTGGACATCCCAAGTTTGTGCACCCCATGCAGGCTTATATGAAAGTGCTCTTTTCCTTCTTACGTTTATGTGGTTGTTGGCATATATGGACTGTGAGGAATGCATTCATCTTTGATGCTTCATCGGGCATGCAAAGTCATATAGTCCGCTTGAAAGGACTTCTTCATTGCCACGTCGATTGGATGGAGTTAACAGATACTCTCCCTAGACAAGATTTGCTTGCTTGGCAGGCTGAAGTTTCTTCTGCCCCCCTCTCGTCACTCTGCTTCCTTTGTACCTTGACTGTGATGTTTCAGATTTTATGCATGATGGCCTAAACCCATCTTGTACCTTGTAACCATGTAATCTTGTACTTTTTTGTAATTAATACAGTTACCTTTTAGAGAGAGAGAGAGAGAAAGAGAGAGAGAGAGAGAGAGAGAGAGATGGAATCGCCTACTTAATCCACAACCCTGCACCCTGCCTGATGACAACTAAATAGGTCATTGCACTGCTTTGCAGCAGTGGAACCCTTCATCTAGTAGTGCGCCAGCCTCGACAGTCTTCAATGTATCTACAGCTTGCATGACCCTGCGCAGGTCATGAGCAGGTAATTCTCTGCCCAAGGTTTGTGCAAGCTGTGCCACTCTGTGCGCATTGTGTGAAGGCTGTACCACTCTATGCAGGTTATGTGGGGGCTGTACTGGCCACTTGTATGTCCCATGTAGGGGCCCTGTGCTGCTGCACAGAACCAGAAACGACAAGGGCATGAGAGAGAAACAGGTGGCAAGATACAGCAGGTTGTGTGCAGGCTGTACCACTCTCCAGAAGTTATCAACAGGCTGTACTGGCCACCTGCAGGTCCTGTGTAGGGCCCCTGCACTACTACTTAGAATTGGAAATGGCAATGGGACTGAGAAAGAAACAGGCAGCAAGTACAGTAGGAAGCAGCCGCCTACAGGCAATCCTTGTCCTTTGTCTTTGACTGTTTACACTTGCAGACTGGTAGCATTCTACAGGGACCTAATTTTGTGTTTTGTGTGGCCTGAGGTGACCACAGAGAGGGGTATATGGTGCTATCAATCTATGCTGCAACCGACATGCCAGAGTTGAACACTGGTTTTATTGATCAGGTGGTGGAGGCTTTGGGGCCTGATTCAGATGCAGAGGAAGGGGAAGAAATGATTCCATGTACTGAGATGGTGGTCCACTGTTCCGAGGTTCCGCCCGGTCCTGATGTGCAACCACCGGTCAAATGCAGTAAACATGCTTTTCATGCTTTAATGGAAGTTTTTGAAGACGTTCCGCAACCTGACCATATCAGGTGTCCTCTTATGCATAGGTCATGTCTGTCGTTGAGGAATCTCAAGACCTGGACTGGCAGCGCTTATTGGACTTTGCCAATACTTTGATGGGTGATTACGTTTAGCACAACCATGAAGAGTTCTCTGATCATTATTGGGATGATCTTTTGGATGCCACTGTTGATACAAAGATAATGTTGCATTTCTTTTTGGCATTATATGAATGAGGGGTCATCCTTTTCTTCATAGGCAAGATCCTAGTGCTTTAGTGGATCTACTAATGGTGCATTCAATGCTGTTGGGTGACTATGTGGAGGAATTTTTGGTAGGAACACAGGGCTTTTATGAAGTAATGTTCAAATCGACAACACTCCGTGATAACCTCCTGGAAAAGGTGCTTTTATTCTTTGATGGACGCCTTGTTCATGTTGTGCCATCAAGACTGATGGCTGGCTTTCAGCGCTTACTCCAACAAGAATGCTAGGTTTAGTGGAAGTGGAAGCATGCCATCACATGTGTATGCTGTGGGATAATACTCCAAAGAGGCCTAATTGGTTGAGGCTAAACTGTCATGGAATGCCATCTTTGCATTTTTGTTTGAAATGGCCACTTTTGCTAGTCATTGTTTCTTGTCGGAAGTTGGGGCATTTCATGGGCTGAGTCAGGAGTACCCAGGAAAACATGCAGCTCCAGAGGCTGGGATTGCCCTAGTTGTTGAGGAGGATCTCATGGTTGATAGCCTTCGGGATAACGAGGCTCCAGCATTGATAAATGTAGACAGGGGGAAAAAGCCTATGCAGTCTTTGGATCAACTGAAACAGGGTTGGATGAATGTTCGCTCTAAAAGAAGTAAAAAGATTATTAATGTGGGCATCTTAGCAGTTAAGTCTAGCCCTGCCCAAGATCTCTTGTGCACCTATGTGCAACGAAAAGATAAGTCGCCCATGATGCGCACATCTAATGATATGGTCTCTTCTGCCCCTTGGAATCCTTTTGTTGTGAAAACCCCTGTGGACTATTTTCATGACCCTCTGGCTACTCCTGCCTTTGACACAAGGTAAGTTAATCACTCCAAGGGATCATCATTATCCATGGTCCATCCCAAAGAGGGGAAATGATCCCTCTACCTCCAAATCAACAAGTCAAGGTATGAACTCATTTGCAATATTGGTTGATTTCTTTGATGAGGGAACTCTTGAGGTGTTAGCAGAAAAAGTCAAATTGAGGCATAACCAACCTCGGGCCTAATTTTGTTTTTGGTTATATATGAGAATTGCTACTTGGAATATGTGTGGAATCTCTTCACATAGCAAACAACATGACATGTGGCACAACTTGCGCAGTAATCAATGGGATGTCTTGTGTACCCTTGAACACAAGAGTCATGGAGAACCACAAAAGATTGTGGATTGTCATGGTTTTCAACTATTTTATGCTAGGGACTCTAACAACATTACTCTAGTCCACTCATGGTGGTTCACGAGAGATTTCAGCTGGTTCTTGTCAAGAATGATGTGCATGGCCATATTCTAGCGGTTGAAATTTTGCTTGATGGGAGGTGTGGCGGCTGGTCAGTCTCTATGTTCTGAATCTAGACATGCAAGTTCTCCAACAATATGCCTTATTGGATTATTACCCATTGAAGTTTCACATGCTTGAACAAACAGTTGCACGTTTTGCGCAATTCTTGGATAGACTTCCCTTGCGTTTCCATTCATCTTACTTGAAACACCTTGTTTTTAATGGTTACATGGGATAGTTGCTCAATCACTTTTTGTCAGATTTCCCATCTTAAGGCAGTTGTTCCTTTGAGCAATTGATTAGTAATGTGCAGAGAGTTGCTCGGCAATATGGCATTCACCATGCCTCCCTTTGTAGATGGTGTCAATAGGCAGCAGAAGAATTAGAGGCTTTGGTTTTTTCATTGCTTCTTGAGTCCCCAAATAATGCATTTCTACTTCCTTTGGCTATAAGACTAGTCCACCTTGTTTAGCAATTTCAATTGAGATCTTACTAGCAGGCTAAACTAAAATCTTTGAAAACTTACAAGATGCCTCCTATCAGACCGAGAAATTCTTTTGGGGTTTACACCCTTCCCCTGCCTAGGAAAATATGGTTAGACTCTTGCATCCGGAGGGTCACATGGTTATGGATCTATACACCATTATGCAAATGTGCCAAAGCTTTTTTTGGATCTTCTTGGTTCAGCTCAAACCCCCTCTATACTAATCTCAAAGTCCCATGCGGCTTTTTATTCGTTGGGCAAGGACCAAGTTTCACCAGACATCCGTGTTGCCTTGGAAAGTAACATCAGCGGCAAGGATGAAGTTATCGATGTATTACTACATTTACCCATGGATAAAAGTCCCAGTTGGGATGGCCTCGCTAATGAGTTTTTTGATACTCATGCCATTTGTTTGGTGAAACCCTCAACCACCATGTGCCAACAAGTTTGGAAAACAAGAGTTATGCCAACATCATGGATAGAGGGAGGTATTAAATTGATCTCCAAAGTGCCGTCTTTTGAGCTAAAATATGCATTACATGCTGATTAGCTTCTTGAACAGCCCCAAAAATGCTTATTTAACGTGAAAACACTAAAACAGGGAGCCATTCGAGAGAATTAAAACAAGGAGAGATCCTAAATTGTTAAGGACCCAAAACTTTCTATAAATAGGCATGATGCCCTCCATTCAGCCTTAATCTCGTTTTTGCACATTTTAAGTGCTGGAACTTTGCTATCCACACCTTGTTTGTAGAGGACATCTCAATTGAAGCTACCCCACGCTTTCTTCATCCATTTGGTGCTTGTTTCCAGCCTCTGCCTTGCAGCCTATGCCCTCTCTTGCTGCTTTACTGCTGCGTTCTACTGCTATATTCTAATGTGGCATTTTACTAGAGTGTTGTGTTTTATTGCGGCATTTTACTGCTCAACCGTGTAGCTCGAGATAGGACCTATCACATAAACTTGAATGAGCTTTAGAACTTAAAAATCATTATTGGGGATGACCTGAAGGTCAGATTGGTAAAGTATTGATGACTCCTTGCTAAATTCTCCACTATAGGGACTCCTAAGTCCCCCGGTGACCAAGTCACATTGTTCCTAAACAAGCTGCCAAGGGAGTATTTCAACTTTGTGCAGCGGATGATCTCACAACCCACTATGCCCACATTCTAAAAATTTCGGTAACAACTATTGCGTTACACTCAGCTATTTGATCAGTTTCATGGGGCATCTCTTGTAGAGGGGGCTCTTGTTGCTTCTTCCTTGAAGGGGCAACAAGGGAAAGGCAAGAAAACTCAAATTTCTACTCATTCTCAAAATCAATCTAGTGGGACCCAAGGGAACACCCAATCATCTCTCAAACCCGAGTGGCAAAATGTACTGAAGAAAAATTGGATTGTCAATATTGTCAAAAGGCTGGCCATTTTGATGATAAGTGTCAATTGAAGGCTAGAGGCTCATTGCTAAAACTCAAGTTCCAAGCCCTCACCCCTCAGTCGGGTAACTTCGAACATGGGAGGCAGGGTGGTGGCAACCACTCTTAGAGGTAGTGGGGACATCAAACTCCCATTGCCACCAGTTCGCCATCATAGTCAACAACGTTTTCAATGCCACAAATTGTACGCATTTCGGAGCCAAGGCAGCTCAGCCAGGAGACCCGCACGTGGATGCTGACGGTTTTACACGGGTCCAACGATGACAGAGAGGGAGACGGTAGGGGGGCCCTCAGCCAGCTCCTCAAACACAGCCATGCCAGCAACAAGCAAGAGGACGGGCAACGGGCCCCTGTCAGAGCACCCCGCAGTAGCCCGCCGCTCATCCCACCAAGCAGGATCACAGGCCTCCACCCCTACCAGCGACTAAGGCGTCACATCCCACCCCACCCGAGATCCCCTAGCCCCCATGTCCACCTGCTCCTCATGGATTGCCCCCCGACTTTATCCCACAGCCCCCCCCTTCCGAGGCCACTTGTCCCCCCCTTACACGTGCCTCATACTTTCGATCACCCCACCATCCCTCACTCTTCCTCTTCCCTACCATCTCCCCCGCCGATCAGCCCCCCTGATCCTCACCCAGTACATGTGCCCCCCCCCCCCAACCCTTTCCCCCCCTTTCCACAAGGGGTGAGGAGTCTCACACGCCCATATCTTCTCCTCACCAACAGCCCACAACCCCCCCCTCTCCCCGCACAGAGATTAGCTCATTTGGCCCAGCCACCCATCACACTTTCGCTCGACAAGTGTAGTTGCTCCCACTGGAGTTTTTCCGCAATGGTCTACAATCCTATTTGAGAGTTACAGAGCACAGAGAGTTTCCACTACTTCTCGAGGTAGGGATCTTCGTGGTCCGCAAGTCAAGGAGCGGCAAGGTCCATTTACTAGCACCACCGGATGGACCAAACTATGCTTTCTTCTTTCAGACCTCTCATTTAGGAGACTGCACGATAACACAGATAAAGAAGGAAGTGAGGGGCCAGGTTGCAGACCACATCTCCCAGTGGATGGGTGAACGAGAGCTAGCACTCTTTTCCCAAAAGTGGCCAGGGTGCATGATGGGACAGTAAATGGTGGGCTGAAGCCGGCGGGCTGAAGTCGAGATCCCACATCAAAGCATTATTTTTTGAGCCTCTACCCAATGGAGCTCACCGATGGATTGGATTGAGTGGTCCCTCGCACAGGCTGCCCGCTTCTACTAGTGCACAGAGTCACGCCTGTCAGCTTGGTTGATAGACGCCCCGGTGGTACTGCCTAGAGCATCTATGACCCCCATGGTCCACTCGAGAGCCACCATGGGGGAATGGAGTTCACCCTCCAAGCCTACGGCCAAGCGCATTCGCATGCCCCATAGCTCTTCTTCTTCATCAGCAGCTTCCACACCGAACAGATGCCTGTTCAGTGAGTCACAGGTTTCCCCATGAGTCTACACCTAGCATCCTGGAACGTGAACAGCCTCGACTATAGTGAGGCACGCGGTTCGAGGAAACTGATTGTTCGGCAAGAGCTGCAACCTGCCCTTACCGGATGGATCGACAGCTTACTTCTTCAAGAGCACAATCTCACCCCCTCCCAAGCCCATCGGGTGAGAAAGGTAATTCCAGGCAACTCACACACCTACTAGGAGTACTCCATCGGTGCCCACGGCAGGAGTGGAGGCATATGCATCTCTATTGGCGCAAGCCTTACTGCCTGTGTGCGAGACCACGGGAACATTATGGCAGGGAGGGTCCTATGGATCAGAGTGGATTTAGGGGACTCGTGCCTTGGAGTCCTCAATGTTTATGCTCCTACTAAGGTTAGGGCACGTAGCAAGTTCTAAATGGAGATTGCAACAGGACTTCCGAAGGTGAACTCTTGGATTGTTGGAGGAGACTTCAACAACTTGGAGGCCTTAGAGGACAAGCAGGGCAGAGGTAGAGATTACCAGGGTATGGTAGGGGAGAACTAAGAGGCATGGGAGGTCTTCCTCCTTGCAGTAGGAGCACGTGATGCTTGGCAAGTCCCACTTTTTCACAAGAGGGAGAGGTCGTTGGACTTCTCTTGGGAATACAAGCAGCTGGGCAGAGCTCTTTTGGAGCGACTGGACCGGTTCTATGTGAGAGAGTGGGGGTGCTCTCGAGGAGGCTAGGTAGGGCAATTGGCTAGCACCACTTTGTTTGATCACTGCCTGATTCTCCTCACACTTGATGCTCCCGCTTCAGCCCTTGACACACGATCCTGTCGGATCCTTGACTTGATCTACACGAGGGAGGAGGTGAGGAGGCAGATTGGGCAGCTCTGGACTAGGAAGTGGTCCAAGGTGGACCGGATTGCAGAGGAGGTTGCAGAGGTCTTAGCCGAGTCGAGCAGGATCTGCCAAGAGGTAGCCCTACAAGCCAGGCAACAGAGTTAGGAGGAGGAGAAAGCACTCGGGTGAGACCTAGCAGCCACTCAAAGACTACTCCAAGAGGCACCAAGGGATCCCACTCTCCACACGTAGGAGGTCCGCACACGAACAACCCGCCTCACCGGTCTTGAGGACAGACGCTCTAAGTTCTCCTTCCGTACCTCAGCAACCTTTTGGGCACAGAAGGGGGACATGATGTGTAGGGAGTGGGAGTTTTTTCAGGTGCATCAGCCTCGCACCTCAGGAGATTAGATTCGCAGTCTTCGTGAATAGTACAGGAGGATTCGCTCTAGGCCAGATGAGGGGATGGAGATTGCCACTGACTTCTATAGACAACTTTTTCAGCAGTTGGTAGTCTCAACTAGAGTATAGCATTGTAGACAGCAAGTCTGGAATTGCATTCCGTCCCTTGTCACAATGGAGATGGGACGTCCCTCCTAGACCCCTTCACAGAGAAGGATCTAGCTGAGGCCTTCCATGCACAGGATGGGCAGAAATGCCTAGGAGAGGATGGTCTTTCTAAGGCCTTCTTCACTACCTACTGGGAGGTGGTGAAGGACCCCCTACTACTGGCCTTTTAGGAGATTTTCAGCTCAGGACGGATGCCAAGGAGTTTATTGGCAGGTCTTGTCAGTCTCCTCCCCAAAAGAGGAGACAGGTTGGAGCTGTCCCAATGGAGACCGATCACCTTCTTGTCAGTGGCCTATAAGTCACTGGCAAGGATGATCGGTAGTCAACTCCGCCCCGTGCTTCCAGACATCATTCATGACACCCAAATAGCTTTTTTTCAGGATAGGAGCATCCTAGACAATGTCTTCACTTTCTTCGAGGCAACCGAGTGGGCTCAGCACAGTGGTCAGGGATTGGCAGTACTCCTGGATTTCAAAAAGGCCTATGACGGGGTTGATTGGGACTTCTTAGAGGGCACCATGGCGAGGTTGGGCTTCCCCTAGGCATGGATCTGTGGGGTTTTTGCACTTTACAGATCAGCCACTAGTAGGGTTCTCATTGGTGGCAGGAGGGGGGCAGAGTTTCAGCTAGAGAGATCTGTCCGGCAAGGCTGCCCTCTTGCCCCATATCTGTTCTTACTCTTTGCGGAGGCGATGTCCTACTTCCTCGGCTCGTGTGAGCGGGCTACATTGTCGTGACACTGCGCATCCACCACTGCAAACCTGAGGGCGGAGTTCTTCGCCACGAATTTGAACCTTTAGTCAGCGTCATTAGGAATTTGTTTTCCGTTGTGTGTGTCTTTTTTGTTTGCTGTTCAGTTTGAACTGTAATGGGATGTGTTTTAGAGAACAATACTATTGCTGATTGGTCTTGGATTCTGAGAATCACAAACAAAGTTTCGAGATAGATTATGCGATGATTATTATGAGGCCTACATGAATTAATAGTGGCAGTGTGTTGGAAGTTTGGCATGTTTCGTCTATGTTGACATCCGATATCATTGGGAGGACACAACTATGAGGAGAATATTATCTACAATAATATGAAAATTAGTAATTGTTCTCTCTGTCCAAATGTGGATTTTCTTCAAGTCGTATGGAATTGACACGCAAGATTCAAGCCTTTGGACGGCCTTACATCAAATGCAATATTCTCTATGGACGATGATGTTGAGGTTCCTTGAGATACCTTGACATTTGCTTTCAATGTATGGATTAGTGCTTCACATAAGTTTCAGCAGGCATACACATGGATACAATTAAGTTTTTGATGCTAAATCCTAGTGCAGTCGCAATGCTGTATTTAGCCTATTCTATGTAGGTATAAGGTCCATTGATTGATATCGATCGATGATGAGCTCAATCTAGATGAAGCAACAAGGTGAATGATAGAGCCAGAGTGAGAGCAAAAAATAGTACGCCCTTCAATGACTTGGGGCGTGCTTTTCACTCGAGAGCAGCGCCACAAATCTCATAAAAATGTGATAGAATATTTGAAGGGTGAAGGTCTTAATACCTTAGAGATAATGGACATTGAGCTACCGATCACTGTGCAAGTCATGGAAGAATGAGTAAAGTTTTTAAGAAAAATCGGTCTAGATAATACTACCATTAATCATTATCCTCTTATCTTTGGTTGTAGTGTTCGTAAGAATATGGTTCCTGTGCTGAAGTATTTGAACAAATTGGGATTGCCTCGCCATTGTGTGACAGCATTCTTACGCTAGTACCCCATGATTCTTCATGCGAGTATTGTTATCGACATCCTGCCAATTGTATATTTTTTGAAGGATCTGGACATTGCTATGGAATATGTTCCTAGAGTCCTTCTCAAGTATCCTGAAGTTTTGTCATTCAAACTAGAGGGAATAATGAGCACTTCAGTGAGTTTGGGTGTGAAAATGAGGCATGTAGGTCAGATGCTGACAGAACATCCTCAAATTTCAGGTATGAGGGGTAGGGATAGGATGATTGTTTTGTGAAGATCTTGGGTCACGGACCATCCCTTATCACTCTCCCGTTTGGGGCACGAATACTCAATAGGATGAAAACTAATTTGAAACCCTCACTTAATATTAAATCTATCAAAACTACAAAGCTTCCCCCCCCCCCAAAAAAAAAAAAGGTCCATAGCTGATTCCATCCGCCTTTGCAGGACTTGGTGGGCCACTGGCAGCCAAAGTGCACCCTTTGTCCGATACCCTAGCCTCTCTAGGGTGATCACTTGGGCTCCCTTGGTAAGATAATCATCGCCTTTGTAGTCTTAGTAGGCCACTGGGCAGCCGATGAGCACCCTTAGCCACAATGATCAAACCAAAGGTGCATTATCTCCTAAGCCTGGCATCGCCTCAAATGATTCTTATGAAGATTCTGGAAAGGCAACATTCAAAAACATGGCAGGATGATGCACGCATTGACAAAGATGGCAACAACAGAATTAGCCTTAAGCTTTAGCAAGAAAAAGCTATGAGCTTTTCGAATGCTGCATGCTGAAGAGGAAGGGAAGAGACGAGACCAGAATCGATGGAAAGAAAAAGCACGCAAGGCTAGCCTGCAAAACAGGCTATGGTAATTCCAGGGAGGAGAATCGAGACGTCACAGCTTGTGTCCATGTCGAGATCGCTAATTTGCCAGGAGCAGATTGATGGAGCTTAAAGCCACTAGGCGTGTGTCTGCAGTGTTTAGCTCTCAACGGCAGATTCGAGGTCGCTTGCAATCTAAAAAGTGATAGCGAATCATATTGGCAATGTTCAAAGGGTGACGACCTGTTGGTGCCATGGCTCAGCTAGTCATTATCACTATTACAGTTGACGCAGATTAAGACGCGAATTGGAGCAAGGCTGAATCCACATGATCATCCATTTGCGCAAAGAAAGGAAAACGGAGGCATGTGATGCTAAAAGGTGGTGGACCGAATTGTCACCTTCAGGAGCTCAAAACCACCTACGGGAAGGAAGAAAGCAACGCAAGAGCTTATCCAATTGGCCTTGAGGGAATCTCTTCATTATGGCTTGTTCCTCGGATCATTTGCTAGCATTTTCTCAACTGTGGACGAGCTTATAGTAGCTCTAGGAGGATTTAAAAGAACTGCAGGCTAACGAGCATTAGTGGCAGGTGCTATAGCAGGTCCTTCATTGTTATTAACAAGACCTGATGTTCGGCATACAAGCATGGCTATTTATATTCTTCTACGAGCTTTTGTTCTTGCAGCACGTTGTGGAGTAAAAAGCAAACATGTTGGTTGACTCTACGGCCTGCTTGCTTGAAAACATGGGGATGTTTTCTTAATGTGCTTGTCATCTTCCTAGATTCTATCCTCGTGGATTCTCTAACCAGAGAGCTTGCCACCATCTTATATTTCATTCTTGAACAAACAAGGAGAAAAAGATGCCTCCATAGTGAAAACACTCCAAGAGTTGGCCTTCAAATATCCACTGACAAAGTTGAATGCCGTGTGAGAAGTCTTCATTCTTGGTCAGATGATCATAAGTACAATAGCAGCCCAAAAGAAGGTGATGCATGATACTACTGCCTTCACTTTGCTCCCACACATCATCAACAACAATCAAAACATCTTCTTCCTTATCATGATGATCATCAACATGTACAACAAGTATACATCCATGTATTTGCCTTGAGTTGAGTACTCTTCATCATCCATGCTCCCATCTTGCATAGTGTCCCTGTGTGACAAGTGACTTTCACGAACTCCCATGCGTATTCCGTGTGACAACGTGGCCTTCGACTTCTGGTGAGGGAGGAGACTCAGCTACTGGAGTATGCAGATGATACAGCTCTTTATGTAGAAGATGATCAGTTGATGTTGGAGAGAGTTAGACTAGCTCTGGAGGTATTTTGCACTGCAACTGGAGTGAAAATCAACTGGTGAAAGTCGGTTGATTTTCTTACATCCGGACTCTAGCACGAAAACTCCTGCCCAAATTTTCTTCCAATTCTCAACTCTATTAGGCGGAAGTTGACCTGCTAGAGCGATGTCTGCCTTTCCTTAGCAGACCGAGCTCTGGTGGTCAACTAGGTCCTCCTAGCGACGGCTTGGTACATCGCCTCTTGTTGGTGCTTCTCCTTGTCTTGTGTGGTTCAACTTCGCCGCCTAGTGCGTAATTTTCTCTGGGTTGGCTCAGACAGTTCCAAGGATTCCCAGGCCAAGGTGGCGTGGCCGACCATTATCCCGCATTGATCTAAGGGAGGGCTTGGGATCATCGACCTAGAGTTCTAGAGCCGGCCCTTTTGGGCAAGCTAGTGTGTCGTGGTCTCACACCAAGTAGGCATACTTGGAAGGTCCTTCTGCAAGAGGGTCTCTAGGAGTGCAGACCGAGGCTTGGCGGTGGTTGGAGGCCATCCTTGAGACGGATCTTCACGGCTGCCCCGATCATACCACCCAGATCTTCCTTCCTCTACAGCTTACTTCAAGTGTGGCAAGGCCTTCGCAAGGCCCTAGTTCAAAGGCCCCCAGGATGCCAAGAGGAGATAGACTGCCAACCAATGGTCTGGAACCCCTAGGTCAAAGATCAAGATGGGATACAAATTGGTGAGGGCCCCCACATCCACTAGGCTGGCTGAGAGCCTGGCCCTGCTCATACTATCACGGCGTGGCGATGAGGGGTGTTTGGTTCTTGACAGAGCGCAGCAAGATGAGGAGATTGTTGTCCTTCCTTGGAGGAGGATTCGTGTGGTTGGGACTCCAAGGGAAGACCTGGCGACTGGACCCTTATGTGCCCTGGGAGCAGTTTCGGGAATGGCACCTTTGGATATGGAAGAGCAGGCCACTTGATGAGTTGGAGTGGGACCCTAGAGAGTGGCTATGGCCGGCCAACTGCGGTCGCCAAAAGCCACTGAGGTTCTTGGAGTACACAACTAGGATTGGTAGACATGTACTAATGCAAGAGAACATGGATTGGGCGCCTTCGCGTAGCACATACTTAGCGGAGCACAGCATCACGAATGCCTTCCGTCAAACTTTCTCGCGTCACCTGTGGGACAACTGGAGGCCCAGGAGGGTGTCGTATTTCCTTTGGCTTTTGGCACATGGGGGTCTGGCCGTTGGGAGTTGGTTGGCTCAGATGCAGCAGGATGGAGGTTGTAAGCGCTGCCCACAGCAGCACTTGGCAACTCCAAACCACTGCCTTTGGTCTTGCGAGGCGGCATAGATTGTGTGGAGAGAAGCCTGCCATATTCTCTGCGGTGTGGCACCCAGCCTTGGATGTATCTCGTGGGGGACTGACAAGCAATCAACCAGGGCCGTTACCTTTTGTATGAGGCCGAGATGCAGGACACGATTTTTCTCATTGAGGTTGGGTCTTGTGCACTGGTTGGCTTGGAGGCTTTACCAAGCCGCCAAGTATTGGAGCCCACAGCAGAGCGCTCACAAGTATGGGAGATCATAGGGAGTCTTACAGGATGGCACATTTGGAAGGCACGCTATCAGGTGGTTTTAAAAGGGGAGTGCCTTTCAGTATATGCGACTTTGGCACAGCTTTGGACCTTCATTATCCACTCCCTCCATGGCCGTTGGCACCAAGTGCAAGGCAAGTCTCGAGCTCATCAAGAGTTCCGTCTTCACTTTCTACTCACTTGGGGCAGCCATGACTTCTTCTTCACGATGCAGGCGCGCAACCCCAAATGGCGATACACCCCTCCTCCATGGCTTCTTGCCCCCATCCCCCCTAGACAGCCTTGAGAGGCTTGTATACATGATGGATTTGTGATTTGCATCAGCTCCGACTAGTCTGTTGAGCATGTGCACTTCATTGTAATCAACCTTTTGAGTAATATAATTAGCCACACTTTACTTGCCAAAAAAAAAAGCATGAGCTTGAACATGACAAGAAAGACAAAACCACAAGATCATCACAAATGGACCTATGCTAAGCATACAGACAACAATGTACAAGAGCAATACCAAATGGGAAGTTCCATAGGCTCTACAACTCTCCTAAGAAGTTTTCAAGAACCATGTGTGACAACATAATGAGTGTGTGAGAAAGTCCTCATATATATAGCCCCAAGACACATGAGCAGGCTACCCTTAAATCACATGGATGGGCGCCCAAAACATATCCTAAGAAATACCCCAATGCAAGGAATAAATAAAGCCCATGATATGCTCAATAATTACAATGCTAACACGTATATGATAGGGATTGGGACTCCAAGGAGATTACCTGTGCTTACACACAGTACCAGCTACAGATAAAAGAAAGATGGCTAATGTGGTCTATCATCAACATTACAATACTTTTTGTTCAACTCCCCCTAGCGTTGAAAAGTGATACTGCTGCCTCAATTCAACAAGAGAAATTTGAACCATAATGGCAAGCTGCACAACCTTAGAACTGTATAAAACTCTCAAGCACTAAGCATATGAAGCTTTGAGAATAGCAGATGACAAACATGTGCTAAGACTCGTGTAATGAGACTGGAGGATATGATGCATATATTTGGGTGCATAAGGAGATGAACTTCGAGCCATACAAAATTGAATGGGATGTTTGATTCTAACAGCATACTTGTACTTGATAATAACATGCATCTAATAAAACATCTTAACATGAATACACACACAGGAGATGAGAATTGAACCTGGAGAAGGATCAAACCAGACACAATCTTAGAAATCAAAAAATCATAGCAAGAAGCAATTTTCCCACTTGTCCTATTGTCTGTACAGGATAGATATATGATGACTCAGACTTGGATGTACAAGTAGTTCTTAGAAAAATAAAATCGCCGATCATAGCAAATACATTTGCTAAGTTCGAGGCAAAGCTAAATCTTTTGTGAGATAATACATATGCCTATTTTAAGTCATAAAAAATGTGCATATGCTTGGAGTTTGACCTTTTAAAAAAGGTTTTAAAAAAGGGTTTGGCCTGTGATCTTTATCCCAGAGATTCCATCTATCCATTGATATGACTTGCCTATACAGCTTAATGTTTGTCAAGGGATGGGAGATGGTTTAAATGAAAAGTATGCTTTCAAAAAATGAGCTTGAATGGTTCTTCTATACCTGGAGGTCCCTCAAATAGAATAGCTCGAGGGCGGTTTGACTCAAACTTCTGCCTGGTTCCCCTTGCAATATTATCATATACTTCTGGACATCGTAGGGCAAGAAGCACTGAATCCTCTATCTCTCTGCATGCACCACTTGTGTCTTAACTGCAAGCATAATGCTAGAAAATATTCTCTTAAATACAAATAAGTTAAGGCTCGTAACAATGTACTTAAACACACGTGTCTCAAACCATATAAATTGTGAAGGCATGTAAGGCAAACACTTACAAAAAAGAAGGAAGTTTCTCCAATATCACAATACACAACTATTCACATACCTATTCAAGAAATCTCACACTCATACATCAAAATGCTTTCAATTTTTCCTTCTTCCTTTGCTTTACTTCAACTTCATCCATCTAGAGGCTTTTAGAAAGCAAATGCAACTAAGAAGAGGGGAATACTGGAACTAACACATGTGCAAGACGGTGAGAGGAGTTAACCCGGTCTTGAGCAAGAAAAGTCGTACATGACAATAAATGGTCATCCACAATGCAGGCAGAAGTCAGCAACAATTTGCATACATTTGTAATGTAGGCCAAAAACTCTTCAATGTTCTCTTCAAGAGGCTTCCTTATGGAGAAAAACTTCAACCCCATTCCGAACACTCCTGTTAGCTCCATACAATGTCAATGTATAGGCAGAGATGTTTCTTTGTCATGCTGTGGAGGTTTACACCATAGCACATTGTGACCTTCCAATGGAGCTGAGATGTAGACTCCATCTTGGATCTCTTTAATGCAAAGGCTCATCCCTTCTAGGTGTGGCTTTTAGACATTCTATGGGGCAATTTTCATCATGAATGGATAAAGATAATACCACCTTGCTGATGACTTGCTAGGCCTTCAAGGCCCGGCCAAGAATGATCCATGTCTACATCATCAGCTCCAGCACCCCCTGAGATGTGGCTGTAAATTGGGAAGAAAAGGTTTAGCTCTCATAACATATATCAAATTAAGGAGATCCTTTGGAGGGCCTCAACCGAGGGACTAGTTGAGGTGGGAGGAGCCTGGCACTGGGGGTTAAAGGGCATACTTAACAGCTGACAGAAGAAGTCATGTCCCAAATTGGTCCAAACATAACTTGTTTTCACAACAACAACCCGATTTATGATGCTTCATAAGCTTTTGCAGGAGAGGAAACACGCATCCAAATAAATAGGACAGCAGTGGTGCAACCTTATTAAGTTGTCATATGCACTTACTGCAGTAGGATTGCAGTAGCAATCGTACTTCTAACTAACTGCTCACGAAGCTCACACTGGGATCAATATGTTGTATAAGATTTCTGAGCTTGTGGTCAGGTCCCTAATTGATGGGAAGAACTTTCTGGCAGCTTGCTATAGATCAATATGTTGTATGTGATTCTGAGCCTCCAGTCAGGTCCCTAATTGATGGTTAGAAATTTCTGGCAGCTTCCTATAACAAAACAGCTGAATTTCTGCTTCTTCCCTTGTCAAATGCTAGTCGGCTTGCTATACCATATAGTGCTCAGAGTCCTACCAAAAGTTCATGGTCACAGGATGCCTATAGCACACAGGGGTCAGCTGATTAGCCAAGGCTCGGAGGCCAGTCTTAGCTGTCGGAACAGCCGCTAAAGCTTCAAGGTTCTTCAATGGGTTTGACCCACCAAATTCTTCATTTGGTTGGCTAATGAAGGTTGTCGACTTTTGTTTCTGAACCTTTTGCATGTATAACTGTATTTCCAAAGCATAAGCATTATAATCCATTGCAAGAGCACTATTACCAGACATGCATTTATACTTGAAGATTATGCACGCCTTTCATGCTAGTGAAATGCATGCTAAAACTGCCTCTTATAGTTCATCCGAGAGAGTATCATTGTGCATCCAAATCATAAGTGAGCCCTCATCTATATCAGCTGCACTACGGAAACTGACTGTCCAGAAAAGCTGCAATCACCTTTTGGTCCAATGGCAAACTCATAGCAGGCTTGGTAGCTACCTTCCGACCAATGACAAGTGCAGGTGGAGTTGTTTCTTATCATGTCAACATTTTTTGTCAATCATATGAAGGCTTGACGACTCAGAACCCTTATGCAGGGAATGCCATCATCATCACACCAAGCTAGTCTTTCACTGAAGAGAAAATACTTCTGGGCTCATCGGACATTTTTTCCTTTGTCTCATCTCACAACCACTACATTGTACTGCCTCTGAAATTTTTGCACCAACTTCACACGTTGCCACCTCCGTTTGCTACCTCTATCGTATCAGGTCACACTTAGCATAAGTTATGGTTGGAGCGATGACATGTTTAGCTAGGTTCTGAGATGGTATAGTTGCAAAATTTATTGGGTGATTTGGATGTGCATGAAGATGGTCTAGTTGTCATTCACTATGACAACATGAGTAGCATACAGTTAGTTAGGAACCTACTACTCCATGCTATGATAAAACACATTGAGGTGCATTACCACTTTTTGAGATGGAAGGTACTTGTACGTGAGATTAACTTGGTATATGTCAACACACAAGATCGGATTATTGACATTTTCACAAAGGCATTGGGTGCAAAGAAGCTTTGAAATTTCAAAGCTTAGGAAAATTATGGTGTTACCTCATCAGTACCATACTTGTTCTTGCCTACATAAAGGGCAATCACTCATTGCAGAAGCATATCACAACTTCAGATTTAGGTCTCCATTATACTTTATTCCAGATTGTAATCATTTCTATCACTGTAATTGAATGCTCACCTTGCTTCCAGTGTACTTGCTCACACACATACATAAATTGCTAGAATGCACTAAATGTAAATGTGTAAACAATCAATTAAAAAGTGATGAATCTTTTTTCTTGCATAACTCATTATTTACAAGGCAGAAAGAGAAGTGCAGACTTTCTGGTAAACCTTTTTTGCTCATGATAGCCAGCAATATTGTCCCATGAAATTGCCTCCCTATCAATGGTTCCTGTAAGACTGTCCTTCCCATAAACCTTTACCCCGATGGCCTCCAAAGCACTTACAGCCTTATCATCCCCACCATTCTTCTTTCTTTCATGCGCTCTTTTGTAGCGATCCCTTGGTGTCCCCCCCCTTGTTTTTTCAGTGACAGCAAGGTGCAATATGCTTACAACCAAATCGAGCTCCTCTTCAGAATAAAAACCTTTTTTTGAGAACTCAATTTCCTGGCATGCAAAATACTCATTTAGATTTATTTGCATCAGCAGAAAAGATTATCATCTAAATAAAACTCAGTCACTGAAGCTTCTCCTGCAGTGACCACAGTGACATAGTTACAGTACATCCTAGTTGTACTGAGCAGAGTTGTACAAACAGTTGCACTGCATAACACTCATGAAGAAAAGCCAGCAATGTACGAAAAGTTACCAAGCTCTACTTGTTATAGTGGAACACATATTATAAGAACTGTATTATCTAGCATTCTTAATGTATGTCTAATATTGACACCTGGTTAACCAGTTGCAAAGGGTGAGATAACCTAGTATAAAATTACAGGCACTCCCCTATTCTGGTTTATGTGGTAAATGCAGTTCTCTGTTTTGATCGATGTGATGAATAAAACAGAGGTGGTAGAGATTGTGATTGACATGCATGTGATACACATACATGCCCATGGGATAACAATGAACTGAAGAGACACACATGTAGATGCCGTCTATTTGTTTGTAATGACCCAATAGTCTGACTAAGTGCCTAGGTCCAGAAAAGTTCTATGGTTGGACAAAACTTTAAGGAACTTTGTTATAAAAGATTATTTTACATAACCTGCTTTTAGCAAATATGGTGCTTAATCTCCCTCCATTGAACGCACCTACTCATAATGTATGTGAGAGATGTATACTTGGCAAACTGTATCATGCCTCGTTTCCAAAAGTGGATCTATGCATGCTAAAAGGAAATTGCAGCTTGTGCATATTGATGTTTGTGGACCCATGCACATTAACTTCATGAGGGATATTTGTATTTTGTGACCTTCATTGATGACATAACCCATCATTGTTGGGTTCTCTATCCCTAAACCCTAAATCTTCTTGGCCTTGGCTACAAAAGATAGTGGTTGAAAGCTGATTACTCTTTGTGCTAATCTAGGGGGGAATACATGTCATGTCAATCTAACACTTTTTTAGCTGAAGGGGACGTTACACATCAATGTACTATGCCTCTCACACCTCAAGAAAATGGTGCAATTGAAAGAAAGAATTGGACTCTCATGAAAATGTCACATTGTATGGTTCCATAAGATAAGCTGTCCCCAAAATTTTGGCTTAATGCTATTATGTGTGCAGTATATGTGTTGATTCAGAGCCCCACTAAAGCATTGAGTGATTGTATGCCTTATGAGGCTTGGCATGGCCGTAAACGAGTGGTGAACCATATATATGCCTTTGGTAGTTTAGCATATGCCTTAGTACAATAGCCAAAGAGATAGAAGTTTCAGGATATTGCCATCAAATGCATTTCACTAGTTATAGTGCAAAAAGTAAAGGGTATTGAAACATCCCCTAGGATCCAGCCTACATATGAGGCATGACATAAGCCACATTCACAAATACAAGGAACTCAACATCAAACTCGCTTCCTAGCCATATAGCCAAATAGGCTCACCACCAAGCCTAGGAGCTAGCAACACTCCAAGTCACAATCACATCCCAAGCATTGGTGTCCCATATCACCAACCCACACCATCTTGGCGTACAGATGCGTTGGCGTACGGATGTGCTGGCCAACAGGCCACGAGTTCAAGAGTGGTGATCACACAATAATGTGCACAATAGGGCCTTGAGTCCTTTAAATAGGACTCTGCTACCCTAACCTCAAAGCATAGTTGCATTCGTACAACGTACAGATTGGTTCATTCCATATGGTTCATACTGTATCGTACAGTACATATCTGTATCAATTCGTACCAAAAAATAGACTACTTTTTGCCCAAGAAAACTAGACCATGCAATATCTTCCAACTTCCAAGCCTTACGTTTACTATTATAATTTCAAGCCTCTCTCACACTCTCCCAACTTCCAAGATGAATATGCAATTCCAAGCCTCTCTCTCTCTCCCTCTCATTGTCTTTCTCTCCCCCCTGTCCCCCAAAGTGCCAAGCCTCTCTCTCTCTCTCTCTCTCTCTCTCTCTCTCTCTCTCTCTCGCACCACTTTATCACAGCCGACAATTGTTCCCCTATCACAGCCGACATTTGTTCCCCTCTTGTAGCCATTATCTGGAGTACTAGAGCTACATACGCACATACACATACACGACACTTATCACACTCACAGCACCGTATTTTCAGTTTCCAGTTTTTAGCTTTTCATTCAGCACTTTTATTTTGGATAGCTGGACCTCATCAGTTGTATCACAGTTTGTCTCATAGGCCAGTTTTGGTCTTTAGAATACGTTAATATAACTTTCTTTCTTTCTTTCTTTCTCTCTGTGACAATTTGACATGTTGGAATCACAAAAGAGGGGCAAGTACTGTGGACTACTTGATAGGCTCACCAGCATTGATACCAGACATCCAAAACTTTAAGATATCTAAGAGACCAATTGGCATAGCAACAGATCATGCTATTTTGACACTCATGCTCTCTTGTGTACATATGAAACATGAAACACCATGTCTCCCTAAACACCCCAAATACTACTTTACAGAAGACACCTCGCACATCTACAGTGGTTCTCTGTAGATCAATTTACATACATTGGACTTGAGTAGATCGTTGGAAGAATGTATAAGGGATTTAGTAGAGGCCATACATGGATCAACCATGTATGCAGGGATTTAGTAGAGACCGTACATGGATCAACCATGTATGCATTCCCACACCTTGCCCCGATGTAGACCCACACGATCTACTGCTCCCCAAAATAGCTAGTATGATGATGAGTGGAGAGTCACCCGAGCTCACTTACAGAGAGAAGTGGAGCTAGGCACTCAGACACATCACCAAGCAAAGGCGTTCTTCAAACGCCTTGTGCAAAAGAAGAAACGAGACTACTTAGCGAAAGCGGAAGCAGAGATATATCAGCTATTTTTGGGGCAGGATAGCAAGAGCGCATGGAAGATGTTTCATGAAAGACAGCCCCCCATAAAGATTAAATCACCAGACGCTTGGCTTTGACTATGGGAGACAGCTGTATGACCTGCTAGGATAGCCATCTATACAGCCCCCACAAGCTTATAGGCCAACACAGTGGTCTTTCTTCACATGGAAAATGGTTAGGGATGCAATTTATAGATTACAAAATGGGAGGGCACTGGATGAAGATGGACTAGTAGCAGAACATTTCTCATATACTTGTGACATATTAGCACCCATATTAGCACATATGTTCAATAGAGCAGTATGTGAAGGTTTCCCTATGAGTTGGTCAGACAATACTATAAATCCGCTATTTAAAAGTGGTGATCCCCTGATTCCTAGCAACCATAGGACCATCATGATCGGTCATACTTTGGCCAAAATATATGGATCTATATTGGAGCATGAACTCAATGAGTGGGCTGAAATGCAAGGCAAGAGAGCACAAGGACAGGCAGGTTTCAGACAAGGATATACCATGCTGGACTATATTCGCACACTTAGAGCCATTATTGAGGAGGGTCGAGCCCGAGACAAGAGGATCTATTGTTGCTTTGTAGACTTTCGCAAAGCTTTTGATACAGTGCCTCGTGCATGCATCACGTAGAGATTGCAGGACACTGGAGTACCAGAGGGTATACGATGGGGTGTCTATACATTATATGAGGCAGTGACAGGTCATGTACAAGCACCTGGGGAGCTATCAGAGAGGATTGATAGTACCATAGGAGTGAAACAAGGATGTCCACTTTCACCCACATTGTTTGGTCTATACATAGATGAAGTGTCTAATTACATAGACCGAGGAGGAGCTGACAGGGGTACTTATACGGATATTACTGTATGCAGATGATATTGTTCTCATTTCAGATTCACCGGAGGGATTACGGTTTTCAATACTTCAGCAGCATGGGTGACTAGATCTATGTATCAGTTCACATTTGGGGGAGACATACTGGAGCATGTGAGGAAATATGTCTACTTGGGAGTCACCTTCTCTGGCCCACGTTTTTCGCTGAGAGGGGTATCAGAGGCATGTCTGGCGCATGGATACACAACACTAGAGGCACTTGAGAGTCAATGTGCTCACATACAATTCCAGGTGCCCCACACCAAACTCTGGTTGTTTGACACCCTAGTCACACCTACATTACTATATGGAGCAGAGGTATGGGGTTGCAGCTTGTACCACACGCGTCTTAGCCCACTCACCGATCAGATTGGAGTAGAGAGGGATTATTATGATGGTTGGGATAGCATGGAAAGGCCATTGATCATGATGATAGCACACATGATTAGGAGTAAGCCCTCCACTCCACATCCCATTGTCAAAGCAGAGCTAGAGGCAACACCTATAGTTACAGAGGCACTCTTCAGGGCAATGACTTTTTGGCACAGACTATGGGAACTTCCACACCATAGATACTCTAGATTCGCAGTAACCTCATCTAGACAACTAGATGCAGGAGGCGAGAAGAACTGTTGGTTTTCACAGATGGCTATTTGGATGAGCCTACATGGTTTGGATATTGACCATCTTCCACCTTTGGATTATAGCCTTGACTGCCCTACACTTTCTCTCAGCCGATCAAAGTTGAACCAGATGATCAGAGCTAATATCTTGAGGATTGAGACAGCAAGGACATGGATCCATCCACCACTCCCTCTAGGATCAAGGATGGAGTTCTACAGGAGTCATTTCTTGTGTCTCTCTGATGACGATTTCACTATTCAGCCAGCATATATAGACACCCATCTCTCCCATAGCGTACAAGTTGCTATCGAACAGATTTGCACCTCCTCACATAGGCTTCAGATGGAGAGAGGCAGATTAACAAATACCCTAGCAAAGGATAGGACTTGCCAGCTTTGTGGTTGAGAGCCTGAGACGGAGGAGCACTACATGTGCAGATGCACAGTATACTATGACATACAAAGATGGTACCACTGCCTCTTCCGTACTAGATTTGGACCCCTTCATCGCGTCTTGGAGTACGAGGACTAGAGATGCCTAGGTCTTTTCCTCCTAGAGCTCAAGAGGTACCGAACTGCACTACTGCGAACAGGAGGCCAGCTCACCCAGAGGGACACACACTGAGAGTAGTGACAAACTTCTTCTACAAAGCCGACCCTACTGACACTACCAGCCTAGTAGAGACAGAGCCACCCTGCCAGACACCTTACAGGCCACACCGTGGAGTCACATTGGATAGAGCCATTTCCCTTCATCGAGCATGACGACCCCATCTACCAGGACCACGTCCGAGGAGGCCACACCACAGTCGGATTATAGCCATTATCACGAGACACTGCAGACTCACCACCAGGCATATTAGTGAAGCAGCTAGGGACCGCATCATAGCCGAGATCATGTGCAGATCTTGAGATCAGCTATAGCTCATAGTCTCCACCACACTTTTGTACATGGTTCTATCACATCTAGTTCTCCTTTCCTTTCCCTTTCTTTTCTATCGATGGAACAACACTACACATGGTTCAACCCTAGTATAGTCCCATCGTATAGTTATTTTCAGCACTATTTCATAGGCCACCCACTTATTTGTAATGTTATCTTTACCTTACTGATGAGATGACATTAGATATGGATGTACTTTGGATTTTGTCTCATAGGCCACATTGGCCTTATGTAGACGTTAATATATCTTTCTCTCTTTCTCTCTCTCTCTCTCAGCATCAATGGATGGGCTCGCATCTGATAGTGGTCACAGGGCGGCACGGAGGGTGCAGCTCGTTTGAGGTAGCGCAGGCCATTCCATTGCTCTTCTGTTGCTAGACTAGGAGACTCGCATAGTGCTGGAGCTCACCAAAAGCCAGGAGAAGAAGGCAAGTGTTGTTCTGAGACAATACTAATGCATTTGACATCGCCATTTGTCTTGAATTTGGTAGAGAGGGCATCAAACTCGTGTTTGAGGTCGTCGAGAGTCCAGTCTGGTTTAGGCTCGTAAAGCTGCTTCGAGCTGGCACCCTTTGGCATCAGACAAAGTCTGCTCCAGGACGCTGGAGAAGCCATATCCTGAATCTTCGACGAGTTCAAACTGCATATTCCATTCGCACGTTGATAGACAGACAGTTTATGTCTGATGGGATGTACTTGTAGTGACTGAGGGGAATGTTTGCAATGTGAAAGACACATTGACATGTTATGCTACAGTGACAATTTAGTGACGGCTTGACTGATTGGGATGTACTGACACACATATCTGTCATGAGCAATGTACTGACTGACCGACACTAAGTCTGTTCCCAGCACAACAATGAGCCTGTTCCCAGCAGGGGCTTGCTAATCAATCAAACAAATAGGGGGCCTGCTTGCTTAGCATTAAGTGGATGTCTTAGAATGCTAGATGGCAGAGGCTACTGAAAGAGAAACCAGTAGACCTGAGACCGAACTTGACACACAACCAATTGGGGTGACCACACGAGGCACCACATCAGAGGGGCAGTACAAGACTCCAACTAAAGATGAAAAGTTTTACTATGGACAAAACAGAAGGACAGCTCGTGAAAATGCCACTCTGACAAGTGCCAAGCGATGGACAAAGATGCAAAGGCGGATTGCAACAAATGGTTTGGATGAGATTGTAGCAATATGTATGCCAATGATTGACAAGGTGACAAGCGACCTAAATGCAATGCAAGAAACATGGGGAAAGGAATTAAATGCTAAAATGGATGCAAACCTGAAAGAATGTATGAAGGTGTAGGGTAGCACGCAACAAAAAGTTATGAACAACATGGATACAAAGCAAAAAGACATATATGACAAATTGCAGGAGATATTACAAGGGAACTAAGTGCCGCTATAGATGCAAACAAGAAAATCGTGCATTAATGGTTGGGATGATGCAAAATACAAAGAAATCAAGGCTGACCTGCAAGTTGATATGACAGATAATTTGAACAAAGTAAATGATGCCTGGAAAGTAGATATGGATGCATTGAAATCTGATACAAATGCACGCATAGCTGCCAAGGATATGGAGACTGTTGAGCTAAAAAGGCAATTAGAGGCATGTAAGAAAGAACTAGCCACACACTCAATAATGGATGCACAAACAGCAATGCCAATTGCACTGGAATTAAAGAAAGAGGTGGAAAGTTTAAAAAAGAACATGTACACATGGGTGAATGTGGTAGAGGGAGCTCAAAATATAGTAGAAAATGTCGAGCATACAATGAAAGAAAATGCACAATGGATTGAGGTAGTCAAAAGAACAAAGGGATTCCTTAAAACAAAGTAGAAATGATGAGCGCAACACTAGAAGAGGAAGCAAAAAGGAAACTCCCTGCATTACGTGTTCGTATGGTGGGGTGGGTTGAAAAGGAACCCCCCCTAGAGAATGCTAAAACACTTTGCGCTAAGATGGGTGTGAATGAGACATGCATTATGGATGCCTGGAAGGTGGGTGATCAAAGTGACAAAAGAGGTCGGATCCTCATGCTGAAATTTGAGGACATGGATAATAAGAGGGCCTTCCTCTCAAAAAGAAAGGCTTCGAAAGGTGAAAAGGTTTATCTTGACGAGGAGTGTACACCCGCACAGTTAGAGCATAGAAGGGCTAGCATGCCAATGGTGTTGGAGGCATGTAAAGAAGGCAAGTATGCTGTGTATAGAGATGGTAGAGTAATCATAGCAAAACGAAGGTCACAATGACAGTACGCAACCTATGAGATGTTAAGGATGTCCCTTTGGAATTGTAACGGTTCAATGAGACTTGATGCAGGGTATTTTGAGGATACTTTCCATGGGATAGACATAGCTATGTATACAGAGACACATCAATGTACAAGTTCTAGATTACTAGATGTTGTGGGATACAAATGGGAGAGTGTTTACAGGCCTCACCCTCATAGGCCAAGGGAAACCAAAGGATCAGGTAGGGTGGCTATTCTTTATCGTGAGAGCCTCCAAGACATGATTCATGTGGTGTCACAAGATATGTGGGTAAGGCTAAGGATAGGGCACCCAAGGAATCTATATGTTGCAATATGTTACTTCCCACCTGCCTATTCAACATTTGCCCCTAGGGAGGAATCACCATTTGAAGTACTACATGAGGACATTATGAGGTATGCAAACATCGATGACATACCACTATTGGGAGACTTTAATGCTCGAAGAGGAAGGGAGCAAACAGCCTTTTGTGACATTGAACATGAGATGTTTCAGGAGTTGGCATTGGATTGGCATGACATCTCAAGATAAGGAGATGACATCATATGGATCCCATTTGCTAGCATTAGGAAGTGCTCATGGATAAGCTATATTCAATGGCTTATCGAGATGGCCTGGAGTGGATGCTCTCACTTGTTGGAACAGCAAAAAGGGAGCCAACATTGTGGACTATGTAATGGCCTCGCTAGTGTTAATTCACGAAATTAAGCATTTTGAGATATCTGACAAGCCAATCGGTCTAGCAACCGACCATGCGATCCTAAAATTCACCCTCACATATGGTCAAATACAAGAAACATGCACATAGGTACACCCATTTCGGCACTATGAATTTCTAGAGCAAACTTCGCATATCTATAGTGATGCAGTACAAGATGGCTTAAGCCAGCTAGACTAGCAAGAACCACTGGAGGATGTCACTAAATCTCTAGCGAAGGTTTTACATACACCAACTACAGAGGCATGTCCATGTAAGATGGACTCTACTACACCATGCAGATGCCTTGCCCCTCAAAATGCTTGGTATGATAATAAGTGCAAACCCGCCTACAGAGGGATATTATAATGGGGACATGCACACACAAGCATGCACAGAATGTCTTCCGTCGTCTTGAGCTGAAAAAGAAGAGGCATTATCTAGCCAAACTAGAGTCTGAGATGTATCAGCTCTTTTTGAGCAAGGACAGCAAGAAGGCATGGAAGAAATTTCATGGTAGACAACCCCCTATTCAGTTGACATCACCTACGGTATGGCATGAACATGCTAATGCACTGTATGATATTCCATCACAAGAGAAAATTTCCTGTCCATCAAACTCTTTACGGAAAAAATGGTGAGGTATGCCATTTGGAGGTTAAAGAATGGGAGAGCACATGATCAAGATGCCCTTGTGGCAGAACATTTTGCACATGCATGTTATGCATTGGCCCCTACCTTGTCAAGTACCTTCAATAGAGCTATATGTGAGGGGTTTCTAGCAACTTGGTGTGACCACACAATAGTGCCGATTTTTATGAGCGGAGATCCATTGGTTGCTAACAACAACCATACTATTATGATTGGCCATATGCTAGCAAAGATATATCTCTCTATTGTGGAGCATGAGTTGAGTTGGGGGGTTGAAACAAAGGGGATACGGCCTGCAAGACAAGGTGGCTTTCGCCAAGGATACAATACATTAAACCATATATTCACACTGAGGGCCTTGATTGAGGAGGGATGATCACCAAGGCAAAAAATCTATTGTTGTTTCATGGATTTCCGCAAAGCTTTTGATACGGTACTATGTGCAAGACTCATGAAGAGGTTGCGAATCATTGGGGTCCCAGAGGATATACAGTGGTGTATTTATACACTGTATGAGACAATGATAGGTAGAGTACAAGTGCCTGGCAGACTCAGTGTCTAGCACGGTTGGTGTAAAGCAAGGCTGTCTGCTCTCTCCTTTATTGTTTGGATTATACATTGACAAGATTTCAGATTACATACAAAGATGGGGTGGTATGGGAGCTAGCTTGGCTAGGGTATTGATACCAATTTTGTTATATGCAGACGATATTGTGCTCATCTCCAATTCACCTGAGAGGCTACACCAACATTAGGATGCATTGCATGTGTTTTGTGAAGAGAAAGGCCTCAAGGTTAATCTTGTAAAGACTGAAATTATGGTCTTTAAGACCTCGGCAGCATGGGTGACACACTCAAAACATCACTTTATGTATGATTGTCAGTCTGTGGAAATGGATAGACAATATGTATACCTTGGGGTCACTTTCAAAGGACCACAATTTTCATGGAAGGAGACTTCGGAGGCTAGGTTTGCACGGACATATGTAGCTTTGGGTACTCTAGAGCGACAATGTGCACACATACAATTCCATGAGCCATGTACCAAATTGTGGTTCTTTGACACTTTAGTTATGCCCACACTGCTCTATGGAGCAGCCATTTGGGGCCCAAGCCTTTATCATACTACACGGGTGCCTCTCATAGACTATAACACACTTGAAGCACAACATTATGATGGCTAGGAACATATGGAGAGACCGCTGGCCATGATGATCGCACGTATGATAAGGGTGAAAGCCTCAGTACCACAAGAGATCATCCGAGCAGAATTGGGTGCAACACTCATGGTAGTGGAGACACTATTCCAAGCAATCACCTTCCTCCAAAGGATATGGCAGTTCCCTAAAGACCGATACCCTAGGCTACCTCTAGAGTCTTCAAGACAGCTTGCAGCAAAGGGAGATAAACAATGTTGGTATGCACACATGAACACATGGCTGAACTTGCATGGCATGAATATAGACAGATTGCCATCATTAGATTACAGTCTTGATTGTTCCACTTTGATTCTTAGCCGTTCAGAGTTGAATAGAGTGATCAAAGCAAACATCACTAAAGTGGAGACAAAGAGGACTTGGTCCAAGCCCCCTTTCCCATTAGGCAAAAAGATGGCACAATACCAATGTCACTTCTTGCAACTTTCCCATGACGGTTTCATAATGAGGCCAAGACACATGGATGCTCAACTTTCTCACAGGCTTCAAGTTGCTATTGGACACATCTGCACCTCATCACATCACTTGTTGATGATTGAGACATGTCGATTGAGCCATGTTGCAGCAAATGAGAGGATGTGCCAGCTTTGTGGATGGGAGGCAAAGACAGAGGAACACTACATTTGTAGATGCACTGTATACTATGATATCCACTTGTAAAGTCTTGGTGGATTCCATACACTGAGAGGGAGATATTCTATACTCTTTTCAGTTTCTCAGTTTTTCATATTTTTCATTTTCCATGTCAATTTATCATGTAGAACTAGACATAATTTTGTTTTCTTCTCTCACGAGAGATGATGATGACAGCTGTATTAGGTATGGTCTCATAGGCCATTCTGGCCTTCTAGAGATGTTAATAGATTTTTATTTCTCTCTCTCTCTCTCTCTCTCTCTCTCTCTCTCTCTCTCTCTCTCTCTCTCTCTCACACACAAGAATGAAGAGTCTATCTGTCCATTCACCCTACACTTTGCTTTTTTGTATGATGTATCATGTATCATGTATACACTCCCATCTGTCTACTTGTAGCGCATTGTGCATTAGGTTTTGCCTTGTTACCCTTGTGTATTCATCTTATTAACTTAAGTGACATTGCTATTGTAGCTCTAAACATGTGCTCTATCATCTATAGTCCAAAATAACCAAGGTAATTTTATTTCGTACTAATAGCATATTATACCTTATAAAATCTTAAGGTACCAATTACTACCGTATTTTATTGTACTGCACCATACCATACCTTTTATACTCTCTTTTTTGCAAGTAAAATGTGGCTGATTATATTACTCAAAAAACCTGATTACAACGGAGTGCTCATGCTCAACAAACTAGCTGGAGCTGATGCAAAGTCACAATTACATCATGTATACAAGCCTCTCAAGGCGGTCTGGGGGAGATAGGGGCAAGAAGCAATGGAGGGGGGGTGTATCGCCATCTGGGGCTGCCTGCCTGCATCACGAAGAACACGTCCTGACCGCCCCAAGTGCGCATGAAATGACAACGAAGCTCCTGATGAGCCCTGGACTCGCCCTGCAACTGGGTCCTGATCCCATCGGTCACGCAGGGAGTGGATGATGGAGGTCCAAAGCTTTGCTAAGGTCACCTGTACTTAGAGTCTCTCTCTGCCAAACACCTCCTTACACTGCGCCTTCCAAATATACCATATAGTAAGACTCCCTATGATCTCCCATACCTCTGAGCTGTCGGCTCCAATACCTGGCAGATGGGTAGAGCCTCCAAACCGACCACTGCACACGACCCTACCTCGATAATAAAATTCATGTCCTGCATCCCAGCCTCATACAAAAGGTGACGGCCCTAGCTGACTGCCTGCCAGCAGAAAGCTCCCCATGAGATACATCCAAGGCTGGGTGCTATACAGCAAAGAATGCGGCATGCTCCTCTCCACACGAAGTGTACCTCCTCACATGACCAAAGGCAGTGCTTTGGGACTTCCAGAGGATGATGTGTGAAGCGCTTACAACCTCCCTCCTGCATCTGGGCAAGCCAACTTCCCACCGCCAAGCCTCCAAAGGCGCCACTCCCTGAGCTCCCTCCAAAAAACATAAGGGTCCAATCGCCATGTCTTCCCCTGAAGGCCCACCACCCAAATCCTCCTCCACGGAATGGCAGCTATCCCCTTGTCCTGCTACCCTCTGTCAAGGGCCAGACGCCCCATCTCCTGAACAGTGAAGAAAATCCCCGACGGGGCACCGCCCACCCTACCTGCTACCTATAGGGGGATGCCTGCTAGCGAAAACCTAGCGGCCCATACCTCCCCGGGCTCTATCGGCTCTCGTATCGGGGAGCAAGCCACTCCAAAGATATCACTGTGTCTATGTCCCTTCTCCTCAACTCCACTCCTCTGTGCCAGCCTAATACACGCTGCAGTACCTCCTCGTCCGCCATCCTGTATACCTTCTGCCAAGTCCTAATGGTACGGGCCGGGCCGGGCCGGCCTCCCAACCAACCCACTGTATATGGGGGCGCTCGCCAATTTGTGCCCCTTCCTGATCTTTGACCTGGGGGTTCCATATCACTATCTGACGACCAAACTCCTCCTGGCAGCCTGGGGGGGTCTGGATTAGGGCCTTACAAAGGCCGTGCCACACGAGGAGTAAGCTGCCTAGAAAAGGTGATCTGGAGGGGGTGATCTGGGCTGACATGAAGATCCGGGCGGCCGCCACTCCACGCCAAGTCTCGGTCTACAATCCAAAAGACCCTCCTGCAATAAGACTTTCCACGTCTACCCACCTGGTGTGAGGGCCATACTCTGATACTCCGGGTCTATGATCCCAAGCCCTCCCTCTGATTGATGTTGTATGATGATCGCCCACGCCACCTTGGCCCTAGAATCCTTTGTCACAACTCTATAGAAACAGAATTTGTATCCTTTTTCATTAATTTGTCTATATAATGATTTATTAAATTTATTTCCTTTGCACTAATTAGATATAAAGAAAAGTGCATTGGAGCTGGCCACTGATGAGTGGTCATAGGTTATGGTGGACCCACACGGTGGGTTAGAGAAAAGATAGTTCACACTTCCACCTATATGACCCGATTGGGCGCCTGTGACTAGAACTCACGCATATCAGGGTTAGACTCGCACACAGAAAGGATTGATGCCTTGAAGTGTGGGCTAGATCCACCAGAACAGACAGTTACAATCAACAAGATGGCATGATCATGAAATGCTTGTATAATGTGCATGTGTGGGCTAAAAGCTTGAAATGCACATTTCTTTGCATAGGAAAGTCACATGAAGATTCGGATACCATTTTTGCGATGTACACGGAAAAAGCTTTCATATGATACCCATATTGGGGGGGTCCCTAAATTCTAGGAGATCCCTAAATTTTAGGAGGTCCCTAAATTTTAGGAGCCTCGAATTAGCCTAAAAATGCTAGTCCTAAAAAATAGGGATGTCATTCTAAAAATAGTAAGTTCAGTACTCTGACTGTGCTTTCTAAATTTGGTTGTTTCTATTCTTGACAGTATTCAACCCAAAAAGGAAGGCCATAGAGAAGAGACAAGTGTCAAGACACTTGTCACACAAGTTTCCAAGTGTCCCACCACTTGTCACATCTCATGACATGTGGCTGGACACTTGTCTTGTGCTACTCCACTTTCCCCTTTTGTACTACCTCTCCCCTCTCCTATAAATAAGAGCTCGTTTTTCTTCATTCAACATCATTTTTCTTTGTTGTAAACTCATGTACAGCACCCACAGATAGCCAGAAACTGGCCCCATCCATCCCCATCATCATCCCCTACTTCTCCATTATCAAATTCCTCCATATTCCCTCTTCTATCACTGTTGTTTTACAAGACAGCAAGCCTGTAAATTCATTACAACACCTCCTTCTTGAGCTCTTTCTTCCATTTTAGCTACAAGAAGCAAGCCCTATCCATGTACTGCTGATCAACGATGGAGAAAGGCTGAATTCCCCTTTTTCTTCTCTCATACTGTAAAGAAATCAGTTCTTATCATTGCATAATAGATAATGCATGTGTGTTTGTACATCTTTGCATGATCTTGTGAGAGTGAGAATTACTTCTTCTCACTCTCAGGTTGATTGTAACTGAGCTCTTCCCTAAGGGACTTGGGTTGAGCAGAAATACATTCCTTCGGGGGGGGTTGCCCATCTTCAACCCTCAATCTTGTCTCCATTACTTTTCCATTTTTATGGCTATAATTTTGTGAGTAATTTTCATTTTCAGCTTTAAGTGTTCATTCTCTTTTATATTAAATCTCGAAAACAAGCGAATATCATAATTGTTAAGCACACTACGTGGTTCGGGGCGTTTACATCCTTGGAGCCATCTGACCCTAACCAAAGAAAATTCCGCACCAGGCGACAAAGCTGCACTACGCAGGATGAGGAGAAGCACCAACACAAGGCGATGTACCACGCCGTTGCTAGGAGGACCTTGTTGACTACTAGGGCTCGGCCGGCTAGTGAGATGCGATAAGAGGTCAACTTTCTCCGAATAGAATCAGGGACAAGAAGAAACTGCAGGGTAGGAGTGATGTCGAGTCCCACTAGAAACCCTAGGTACCAGACAGTCTGCCCTCTGCTCGCCCATCTAAATCCCAGGTGGACGCCCCACTCCATACTAGAGTTCGGGTCTGTGAGGAAACCAACCGACTTTCCCCAGTTGATTTTCGCTCCGACTGCAGAACAGAACACGTCAAGAGCCAGCCTCACTCTCTAGCATCAACTCATCGTCCTCTATGTAGAGTGTTGTGTCATCTGTATACTCTGAGTCTAACAACTCAGTCTCCTCTCTCACTGGAGGTCGGAGGCTGCGTAATCCGCTCACATGTGACCTGAGGAAGTGAGACATCACCTCTAGAAAGAGTAGAAACAAGTATGGGGCCAAGGAGCAGCCCTGTCGAACCGATCTCTCCAGCCGAAACTCCTCCCCTCGCCTTTCACCTATGAGAACCCTGCTGGTGGCCGATCTATAAAGTGCAGAGAACCCACGAATCCAAACCTGGGGGAAAACCAACCTCACCATGGTGCCCTCTAGGTAATCCCAGTCCACCCTGTCATAAGCTTTCTCGAAATCCAAGAGTAGTACGGCCAGTCTCTACCCACTGTGCTAAGCCCACTCTGTCACCCCAAAGAAGGTGAATACATTGTCTAGGATGCTCCTATCCTGGACAAAGCCTGTCTATGTGTCATGGATGATGTCTGGAAGCACAAGGCGTAGTCACCTACCAATCATCTTTGCTAGTGCCTTATAGGCCACTAACAATAAGGTGATCGGTCTCCACTGGGAAACCTCCAACTGATCTCCCCCTTTGGGGAGAAGACTGATAAGGCCTGCCGAAAAACTCCCTGGCATCTGTCCTGAAGTGAAACTCTCTTGGAAAGCCATCAGTAGGGGGTCCTTCACCACTTCCTAGTAGGTAGTGAAGAAGGCCTTAGAGAGGCCATCCTCTCCCAGGCATTTCTGCCCATCCTGTGTATGGAAAGCCTCCTCTAGTTCCTTCTCTATGAAGGGGGCTAGAAGGAAGCGTCCCATCTCCTCTATGACGAGGGACGGGATGTGATCCTAGACCTACTGTCTACATCGTTGTCCTCTAGAGCTAAGGATGTCTCCTGTTGGAAAAGGCTCTGTAGTGATCGATGGCAATCTCCATCACCTCGTCTAGGCTAGAATGAGTCCTCCCATACTCATCCCGAAGGCTGTGTATCTGCTCTCCTATGGTGCGAGGCTGGTGCACCTGGAAAAACTCCTTGCACATCCTGTCCCCCTTCTGCGCCCAGAAGGCCGCTGAGGTACGGAAAGAGAACTCCGAACGCCTATTCTCTTTGCCAACAATGTTGCTCGCGCGCGCACCTCCTATGTGTTGAGAGTGGGATCCCTTGGTGCCTCCTGTAATAATCTCTGTGTAGCTGCAAGGTCCCACAGGAGTGCTTTCTCCTCCTCCCAGCTCTGCTACCTGGCCTGTATGGCTACTGCTTGGCAGATTCTGCTCGACTCGGCTAGGACCTCTAAAACCTCCAATGCGATCCAGTCCCATCTGCCCCACTCCCTGGTCCAAATCTACTCTATCTGTCTCGTCACCTCCTCCCTCCTATAGATCGAGTCAGGGATCCAATAGGATCGTGTGTCTAGGGCAGACGCTGGGGATCAAGTGTCAGGAGAACCGGGCAATGATCGGATAGCATAGTGCCCGCCAACTACTCAATCTGGCCTCCACGAGAGCCTCCCCACTCTCCCACATAAAACCTGTTCAAACGTTCTAGCAAGACACCACCTAGCCGCCTATATCCCCAAGAGAAGTCCAGTGACCTCTCCCTCCTATCAAAGGCAGGGTCTCTCGAGGCATCGCGTACTCCGACTGCCAGTAGAAAGGTCTCCCATGCCTCCTGCTCCTCCCCTGCCATGCCTTGGTAGTTTCTGTCTTTGCCCTGCTGGTCCTCCAAAGCCTCCAGGTTGTTGAAGTCTCCTCCAACGATCCAAGAGTCTACCTCTAGGAGTCTATTCATGATCTCCACCCAGAACTTGTTGCGTGCCCTAACCTCCGTAGGGGCATAGACATTGAGGACTCCAAGACACGAATTCCCAATATCCAATCTGATCCATAGAACCCTCCCTGCCACTATTGTCCTGTAGTCTCATACACAAGCAGTGAGACTCGGGCCAATAGAGATGCATACGTCTCCACTCCTGCCGTAGACACCTATAGCGTGCTCCTGCTAAGTGTGCAAGCTATCCAGGAGTACCTTCCCAACCCGATGGGCCAGGGTGGGAGTAGGAGTGAGTTTATGCTCCTGTAGGAGTAAGATGTCCATCTGTCCGGCAAGCGCATACTACAGCTCCTGCCGAACAATCAACTTTCTAAAACCACGTGCCCCACTGTAGTGGAGACCGTTCACATTCCGGGATGCAAGGTGTAAGTTGATGGGGAAACCTGTGACTGACCGAATAGGCATCTGTTTGATGTGGAGGCTGCTGATGAGGAGGAAATACTATGGGGCATACAAGTACGCTTTGCTGCCGGTCTAGACGGCGAACTCCATTCCCCCATGGTGGCCCTCCATTGGACCATAGGCGTGATAGATGCTCCAGGTGTGTTACTATTAATGCATCTATCAGCCATGTTGAGAGTCGTGACTCTGTTCTCACTGGAAAAAACGGGCCACCTGTACCAAGGGCCACTCAATCACATCCTGTAGAGTTCTCCACTGTGGAGGGGCTCGAATGATAATGCTCAAGTGTGGGACCTCGGCACCAGCCCACCAGTTAATGTCCATCATGCAACCAGACCATTGTTGTGCAAACAGTGCTAGTCCTTTCTCTCCCATCTACTAGGAGGTTTGGTCCGCCACCTGACTCCAGCTCCTCTATTTGTGTCGTCATCCACTCCTCTGAGTGGGAGGACTGAAGGAAAAAGCGTAGTTTGGTCCATTCAGTGACGCTAGTAGATGGACCTCGCCCCTCCTTGACTTACGAACCACGAAAATCCCCACCTCTAGAGGTAGTGGGAACTCTCCACGCTCCGCAACTCTTAGGTAGGACCATGGGCCACTGCGGAAGAACTCCCGAGGCAACAACAGTGCCTGTCTCGGGAAAGTTTAACGAGCAACAGGGGCGGATAAGTTGGTGGTTGTGTGGGAGGGGGAAGACTACTGGCACGAAGAGGATGTAGGCGTGTGTGGCTCATCACCTCCTGTGGAAGAAGGGAGAGTGAGTCTCGGGGGGATCACCTGAACCGGGTGCAGATCAGAGGGGGGTACTCGGCAGGGTAGGTGGTGAGGGGGAAGAGGGTCGGGGGATGGTGGAATGGTCGGATGTACATGGCGGGTGTTGGGGGGGGAGGGGGGGGGAGGGGGTGTGTAGGTGGGGGACTGCGGTCTTGCCGGGTCAGGTGGGCAGGGGGGGCTGCGGAGTGCTCTGCTGAGGAGGTGTCGCCTGCCCTCCTACTCCATGCTGCTATCAAGGCTCGATTTGAGGAGCTGGCTGCGACCCCCCTGCCGTCTCCCACTCTGTCGTCTCTGGACCCATGTGTGGCCGTCAACGTCCACCTATGGGCTTGTCGGTGGAACTACCTTGGCTCCAAACGCGTACAATTTGCTGCCTGATACCCAAAGTCATGGCAACATAGGCACTGCCCTGGTTGCCCAATCACAATGACTTGCTGCCTAAAGGATTGACCTCTTGCTTCAATCTCCAGGAACTTTGGTATACTCTTTGTGTCCCTCACTGCCACTCGTACCTTTGAGACTCTTGCAACTCTAACTGGCGGTACTCTACCACCAATCTGGGGAAAAGTAGGGTGCCTACCAAGGTGTCTAAGAAGAGCGCAAATGTCTCCACTGTGAAGCCACCATACCAAAGAACCATGTAGATGACCTCCTTCGTGGAGGCATAGGGTGAGCTCTCCACTAACTCACGAGCTGTGTCCGCAGAGGTGAGTCGAACCATGAAGATACCTCGGCCCATGAGGATTGCCTCCACGATCTGTGTTGTGCCAATGTGCAACGTGGAGTGAAGCCAGTTCCACAGCTAGGCCCTCGATGGGGAGTGTCCAACGACCTAACCAAATATTGTTGTTTCTTTCAGCTCCAACTTTGTGGCCCGGATGGCTAAGAGTTGTTCCTCAAAGAGGATGATGCGCAAGGTGTTTGACTCGGGGGATACTCGTAGAATGCACCGGCATCTGACAAGGGGTTTCCATTGCACATCCTTACTAGGAACCTACCAATCACCCTGTTGTGCTACCAGGGGGGGAGTTGCTGCAGGGGGAAGGGAGCAACTAGATGTGGGGGGGAGTCCATATCGCAAGGAGAGGGGTCTTTTGGTGGTGGTGGTGGTGGTGGTGGGGGGGGGGGGGGGGGGGGGGGGGGGGGGGAAAGGGATAACTATTTTCCAAAAGCTGGTAAGACCGCCTGGCCAGGCCTCAAGGCAGAAGAGGCACGCGAGAAAAGGCGCCGGGGGGGGGGGGGGGGGGAAGGGGAGTAGGACTGGTGCGGCGTCGGACTAGACGGAGACGGGGGCCAGCTTGCGACGTGATGGTAGAAGCTCAAGTCTCGTTACCTTTTATACTTGACAATCTTGCCATGAAGTGTACTTAGAGCATACAATATGTCACTTCATTACCATTGTGACCAATGTTACTAACACCCATCCAGATGTCCAACAATGTAATACTTCCCCCCTTATGAATGATTGTTGTCCTTAGTAATATCCTCAAGAACAAAGTGGATAAAAAGACTCTTCCATGAATGTACCAACTCCCAAGCAACATTTGCCTTTAGGCGGTTTTTCCACTTGACCAAATACTTGAGATAAACTGAACAATTTCTATCCCACTTGCACAAGAAAATTGGCACATTTTTCCTAGAGGCTCCGACACGCATCATGAGGCAGATTCCAACTATTCTTCACTGTTGGCACACATCCTGATGTAACATTTCTGCAAAGATTCAAGTTGTAAGGTACACGTTTCTTTGAAATTTTAGAAAGAAATTTGGGCCCTTTGCCTGACATACACTCCGAGGCAGGAAACAAGCAGTACATTAGCATTTAATTGCTATTACAATCACATTGAGTAGAAAATTTCGGAGAAATTCAATAGATTTTGGTGCGAAACGACATTAAGATGCTATAATTTGTATTGTTGTGGACATGCTTTTTGAGGCAGGTGTGGTACAACAATTCATTGTTGTTATTTTCTGGCTGAGTGCTGATTTGGGTGACATCCTACACACTTTGACATTTGTGTGACAATTTATACTCGTTTCTTAATCCTATGGGGATTTTTGATACTTTGAGTACACTCTATACTTCAAGAGTGAAGTATCTAGCTAATAATTTTTATCCATTACTAACAATATGGCACGTCAAGGGAATATGATCAAAGTAGCAGTCTTGATGTTCTCAATCAAGAGGACAAACTTGATGGTACAAACTACCTATTGTGGGGTTTAATGTTCCGCAACCTTCCTGTGGTGAAGGACTTGTGGGACTATGTTACACATGATTTGCAGCAACTAGGAGCTATTGCACCTTACATACCTCGACGTAACACTTGAGGATAGGTTGTTGCTCCTAATGCTGCCCCTCCTCCCCCTCTCCCTCCCATGAAGAATCAAAGAAAATGGGACTCAATGAATACACATGCACTATCTTTGATTGCCTTGTTAGTGAAAAGGGCTACTATTCCACACATTCAGTCTTGCAAAACCTCAAAGGCTGCTTGGGATGTCCTTGAGTGCATGTTTGTAGCACGTAATGAGACTAGGATATCTTATCCCGCAGAGAGCTGACTAATGTGACCATGGATGAGGTTGATAGTATGAGAGATCACCTTACACGCATACAGGAATTGCATGAGCAACTACTCAATGTTGATGAGGTTATTCAGGATGCTTAATCGGTGAACATCACACTGAACTCTCTTCCGGAGTTATATCTTGGTTTCCACACCTCTTTGACGTTGTCTTTGAAGGGGGGCAGCAGTCCCTTACATTTGTGGAGTTGAAAGGTCCCTTGTTGCAAGAGAAATAGACTCCGATAGAATGTTGCATTATGTTCAAGTGATGTGGCTATGCTTTCCAAGTTCAAAGGCAAAGGAAAAGTCGGGCAAAGTGCAAAAAATCGGCAAAAGGCTAATGCTAGATAACCATAAAACAAGGCTTTCTAAGGCACAAAAAGTATAAAAAGAAGGGAAAACGTCATTATTGCAAGAAGCTAGATCACTATATTAATGAATGCAAAAAAAGATTGGCCAAAGAGAAAAATGATGACTTTGGTTTGGCTGTCCAGGAGATCAGCACAACAAATCTACTAATGGTAATGCTTAAACCAACTTTGTGGAGGAGGACTATGCATTTCTCACATACAGTTATAATTCTTTGATGGTTGATTCAGCATTTAATGTTGCTGAAATGCAGCAAACATGGTATTTTGACAATGGGGCATCAAAGCATATCACTTCCACGAAGTGTTTGTTTACCTCTTTGCATTCAGCCCCTATTGGGAAGCATGTTACATGTGCGAACAACAGCAATTATGATATATGTGGCATTCGGACAATCACTATTACTGTTGTTGATGGTTCTAATTTCATGCTTCTAGATGTCTTGTTTGTGTCTGGCATTACAAAGAGTTTGCTGTCTAACTCTGCTTTTAATAAGCATGGCTTTCAAGTCATCTTTGAGAATGACAAATGCATTGTCAAAGGCAAAGAGATGGATTATGCACTCAAGATGTCTACCACCCTATATAAGGGTCTATTTTTGTACCTATGAGAGACAATCTCTTGATGCTTTGGCAGTCACTACTCTTTCGCTCGCTATGCAGAATGCAAACTGGCATGTCTGCTATGGACATATGCATTTTGGGAGTTTGATGACCCTTTAGAGGTATCATATGGTAGATGCATTGTCTCCAGTGGAGACTCCACCTCATCATGCATGCAAGGGATGTGTTTTCCGCAAGATGCACAAGTTTGTCTTTAAAAAGGATAGTGCAGTGCGTGCTATTCGAAAAATACAGCTTATTCACTCTTATGTTTGTCATCCCATAAGAACATGTACACTTGGCAATCATCTTTACTTTGTTATATTTATTGATGTGACTAATCTTGGTATACATGGGTGTATAGGTTGAAGGCAAAATCTGATGTATTCATGCATTTTAAACATCTTGTTGCAAAGCTTGAGACTAAAACTAGCTTAAAAGTGCAAACACTTCACATAAATAGAGGAGGGGATTACATGTCTCGTGGTTTTGAGACATATTTGCTTGATCATGGCATTATGCATCAAGCCACAATTAGAATAACCCCTCAACAAAATGGTGTTGCTGAAAGGAAGAATCGGACTCTTATGGAGATGACTCATTGTATACTAAAAGGCAAGGGGCTGCCTCTCATAAATTTTGGCTACAAGGCCTTGAATGTGCAAACCATGTGTTGAATCATGCATCTACTAAGGCATTAAAGGCCATCGCACCATTCGAAGCTTGGCATAGCAAAAAACTAAATCGACTACTTTCGGAGTATTTGGTTGCAAAGTCTATACACATGTTCCGAAAGAGCTTTGAGGGAAGCTTGATGACAATGCTATAAAATGCATATTTATTGACTACAGTTTGGAGAGCAAGGGTCATTGGTTGTATGACCCATGCACGAAGAGAGTTTTCATTAGTAGGGATATCATGCTGAAAATGCTATATTTTCACATGACTAGTTTCAAATGCCAACCACCCATGACATTGCTGATGCCTTTGAATGCTCTTGAACAACACGGTATTGATGATATTTTGCCACATTTAGTTGGGACATATAGTACAGTATGAAAGGGTTGCTGTAAATGTAGCCAAAACAGTCCCAAAATGGCTGTTACAAACTCTCCAAAGAGAGTAAAATGGATGCTCATTTACCTCAATGCACTAGAAGGGCTACTAGACATGCAGCACATGATGCAAGGCGGACACACTTGGCTGATTTTACGGAAGTAGATGATTGTGATGAGCATGTATTTATGAGCTCACTATTGGATGATGATGAGCCTACTTCCTTGAACGAAGCTCAACAATATGTACATTGAATGCAAGCCATGTAGGATGACTTGGACTCTATTGCCACTAACTCTACATGGGATCTTATGGATTTACCACCTAGCAAGAAGGCCATTGGCACAAAATGGGTTTTTAAACTCAAACACAAGGCTGATGGTACCATTGATAGGTATAAAGCATGGTTGGTAGCAAAAGGCTATGTGCAAAAGAAGAGCATAGATTATGAGGAAACTTTTGCTCCTACATCTTGTATGAGTACAATGAGATGTGTGATTGCTATGGCTGGAAAGTACATCAACTGGACATTAAGACACCATTCTTGAATGAGAATTTGCATGAGGATGTTTATGTGCCACAACTTTCAAGGTTTATGATTAAGGAGAAAGAGCACCTAGTATGCAAACTGCATAAGGCTCTTTATGGTCTCAAACAGGTTCCTCATGTATAATACTCTTAAATTGATGCTTATTTAGCTAGCAAAGGGTTCCAAAATAGTCCAACTGTGCCCACTCTATACATTAAGAATGAAGGGCCCGCCGACCGGGGGGGGGGGGGGGGGGGCAGGGGCGGCTTGCACTTACACGCTTCCAATGATTTAGATTGGGCTGGTAGTGAGGCTGAGTAAAGGGCAACCTTCATAGCAACAGTCGCAGAATGTTGCCTGATCTGCATTTACCATTGAAGGGTCCTACACCTATTCTTTTTTACAATTAGAGAGCTATTGCAGTGGCACAAAATCCTATGTTCATGCTCGCATGAAACACATTAAGGCGCATTACCATTATGTCAAAGAGAGATACTATACAAGAGAGATCAGCTTGATATATGTACCCACAAAGAAAAATGTTACAAACATTTTAACCAAGGCATTACCATATGATAGTTTGAGGTTTTTCAGAAATCCTTAAACTTATTACCCTTTGGTGATCGATCGTCCTTGTACTTCATCTCATTGGCACTGCAAGGGGATGTTAGAATATATCAATTTTGGGCAGTGCCCATGTAATTCTTGTGGTGTGGACAAATTAGTAAGTGTCACTTTATTTTGTGTACCTAGTGTCTTCACATTTAAAAGTAGTGTCACAAGGAACTAGAGTTAGCTAGCTTAACTCTAGTCAGTCAGTGGAGGGCTAGCTAGGTCAACCCTTGACCTAGCTTACGTTGTACCTTCACACTATCTTTTCATATTAGCAAGCTTTAGCTCACTTACTGTCACTATCTCGTTTCTCTCCCCTCTATAGCTGATTCTGATTTTTTCACACAATTTGACAAGATCGTTTAGTCCTAAGGTTGAGAACTAGTTTAAGTTTGCATGGAATGTAAGGAGCAATATCCATGAGTCACGGAACTTCCTCAACTAGAACAATTAGTTTACCTTGTTCCAATCATTCTTTCAAATGACTAATATGGAACACGGGGTGAACTCGGATTTCCAATGGTAAACCCACCTCATAGGATACACTACTTATCTTCTTGTTGATCTGGAAAGGCCCACAATACCTCGAAGATGATTTAAAACACTTGCCGATAGTCATCAAATCAAAATTCCTTTGGACTTACATACTCTCATGGAGCTCTCGAGAAGTATGATGTGGGTTAGCATAAAACGTTGCACAATCTTAAGCCATATTAATGCTTTTTCTAGCAATTGTCAACTTCTCCTACATATCATACAAAATGTCAACCATGGACTGCATTTTCACACCCTTGAGCTCGATAGTTATTAGTGGTTTTGGATTATAATCGTACATAAGCATAAGGGGCTATAAATAGTAGCCAGATGCTTAGCACTCTTATAAGAAAACTCAATCTGAGGAAGGTACGCTCCCAATCAAATTGTTTATGGAAAATATACGCATGCAGCATATCCATGGTTTGATTTGTCCTCCCAGTCTATCCATTGGTTTCAGGATACTCCAAGGATGACTTAAATTGGGTGTCTAGTTTCTAGAAAACCATTTGCCAAAAATGACCGATGAACTTAGGATCCCTATCACAGTGACTATTTCGTTGGGGAAACCATAAAGTCTGTAAAGATATTCAACAAAGAGACCATCAACTTGTGGCTTTTCGCGGCTGTCTTTGTAAGAATGAATCAAGTCATTTTCTTTAATTCTTCAATCACAACCCAAAATGTGTCATGACCTCAATTTGTACAGGGTAATCCTACTGTAAAATCCATAGAAATGCTACTTTCCTCTCTATCGGGAATTTATAACAGAGTCAACATCCTGTGCTTGTTTGTGCCATTCAGCTTTATCAAGCTGACACTGCGGGCACTCCTGCACATAAGACTCAACCAGTCTTAAGGTGTGGCCAATAAAAGTAGTGAGTAACTAAAAACAAAGTCCCATGTATGCCAAGGTGTTCAACGCTCTGCATGTTATAAAACACATAAATTTTTCTTGCACATATCCTAACATTGGGCACACATACTTTGCCTTGTTTAAAAAGTATTCCATTACAAATGGAATACTTTTCCACCATCTTTCTCTCAATAGCCAGCTTTCGGACATCTAGACCACAAAAGCTTCCTAGACCACTAGATCCCTCCTAAACTAGTTGTCAAACTTACCAAAGTGAGTTCATTTGGCAATGCCCTTTTAGAGAAAGATAATAATCATTTGAAATGTCGAAGGAGGATAAGGCATTAACTTCGAGTATTCAACCAATGGCATTGGTAACCATATTAGTTATGCCCTTTCTATATCGAATCTTGAAGTTAAATTCCTACATGCCCGACTCGACTTGCGGCCACAAAGATCAAACTAATCTATTTTAACAAATGGTGGTCAATCTAAATAATAAACTAGGAACCATATAGATAATAACACCATAATTTAAGTGCATGGATAACTGCCTTTCTCTTGGGTCATCTAATGCGTTTGGGCATTAGTGACCTTATGGCCCTCAAATGCAATGGATCAGCAGTTCTGATAAAGAGTAGCAACCATAGCATAATCACTCATATCAATATGAACCTCAAAACGTTGATTCAAATCAATAACTTCAACATCGGAGTAGTGGTAACTAGCCATTCAATGTTTGAAAATATTCATCAAGCTCACTAGTTCAAGACTACGTGCTTTTTCTTTCTTCCTTTGGATACCTTCAAGTAATTGTGTTAAGGGTTCAACAATATTAACATAGTCCTTCATTAACTTTTTTTTTTTAACTATTAAAACCCAAAAAAGATTCTGCTTGTCTTATGATCCCCATAATAAACCAATCCAATACTACTTCAACCGTTTCGAGATCAATGCTAATGCCATCAATTGAGATGACCTATCCAAGATACAAAAACACCGTCCGAAAAAATCCACTTGAATAGTTTTCGCAAACCAAAAACGTAAGACGGAAGTCCATAAGCTAATGGTACTACTAGATCAAAAGACCCAAACTCAGTACAATCTGGTCCCAACAATCCCGAGTAGGGCCTTCCGCATAACAGACATGATAAGATTGGTCAGCGGTACCGTGTGGAGCTACAATTTCTGCACCAACCAAGAAGAAAGTTGCAAGTAGAGCCTTTATCAAACAAAACTATAACTTCTTGGCCATTGATACACCTAGCGACCTTTAAAAGGTCATGCAGGCCAAATAAGTTTTACTTATGGAGCGAACATTGCAATTACTCGCATTTTAAAAACAATCTTCTAATTAAAATTTGGAAAAAACACCTGGAGCTTTTGCAATGTTTATTGAAGCCTTTGAAGCAAACTTCCCCTTCTTATTCTACAGACACTCTCTACCACCGCAAAAGTCACCCATCTGATGGCACACAAAGCAACGATCCTTTGAGCAATCCTTGCTATGAGTGACTGCATGCTTAACATTCTTTTTTTTATGCAACTGTAAAGGTAACTAATGAGTCATTGCCAGAGTAGAAGATTTCTTTGGTTTACAGATGAAGGTAGCTCAATAAAAACCACTCGTCAACTAGCTACCCCTACTCATAGCCAAAGTATTATCAATTTTTTTTCCAAACCTATAGATATCCTCCAGTGAGAGTAACAAATTGCAAAGCACCTCCTTCTGGTATTCTAGTGGCAATCCAAAAAGATATCGCATATAGAGCAAAGCTTGACCGACCACAGTTTTGTTTTGGGAAGATCTTTAAATTCTTATGAATATGCGTCCAAGGTCTTCTTTCCCATAACTAGCTCAAATGCTTTACAAAAATTTTCAATCCGGTCAACGATTACAAAAGGCTTCCAAAAAACGAGTTGAAAATCTGCCTATATTTCTGACTTAGGGTATAGCCCCGCCCACCAAGCATACGCCCTCCCATGATTTGTATCTCTCTGATACACTAAGTACCATCAAACCAATACAAACCAAAGTAAGTCATTCGTTTGGCTAGCCATGAATCGATGTTCATCTTGTCCCATTCTTTCTTCTCCCCTTTAAAGGGATCTGGCTGGAATTGAAGAGGCAACATTCTCATGGCTACAAGCACAAATGGAAAATGTAGAGTGTGCATTTCCACTAATTGTTGTTGCATATCCTTGATTTAACGTTGGAGAGTCTCAGCTAGCAACGAATCTCCATTAGATTTGATAGAAAAAGGCGCTTCAAGAGGCTACCTGTGCATGTGTTCTGATACGAGAGAAATAGGATGGGCATCCTCCATGTGTTGAGGTTCGGTAGGAGTGGGAGTCATAGTGCATATAACAGAATAATTTTCATTTAATGCAAAAGTGAGCTGCTTTTTTGGAGGGGAGTAGGAGGGGCAGCTTAAGGAGCAGTCCATGTGGCATAGCCTGTGATGATTTGGGGACTGCATGGTGGGATGGATGTGCAATCTTCAAAGTCTTGAATCTTCCATATGATACACGGATTGATAGCTTCACCTGAACTCGATTGCCCTTTCATTTAATTTTTTGATCTCTCTTTCAAGGTTTCAGTTTGAGGCTGTAACTTGAGAGGAAGTCTAACCTCCGTCTCTCTCCTCACAGGCAGCACCATATGACTGACCACAGCCAGTGCCTTCATTCACTCTCTGTGCTCTACTCAACATAACTCCTTTCGTCCTCTCTTCCCAACACCATCAAATTTTTGTCTCCCTGACAGCTCTGAATTTCTCTCTCCATGACATCAAACTTTTCTGATTGTACTTTCATTCTCACATCAGTGGATGTGGCATTCTAGCACTCTCCTCTCTTGCTATTCACTGTTCATTGTGAGCGAGAGTATGTGTGCATGCAATTGAGCATTCAGCTAACACCTTGCTGCACTAGGATTCATTGCTATCTTGCATTCTCCCTTGTATTAGCATTGTGTTTATGTGATTTGGGGGCTTAGAAGGGTGAAAACCCAATTGATCAAGGCAGCCTTCCACATGAAAACCCTTGCATTGAGTAGCAAACGTCCCTTTTACCTAACTGAACAAAGGCTAATGGGCACATTGCTCATAGAAGAGTAGTCACCATGCATGATTTCTTCCTTACCTCATCATTATTCTTCAATGCCCTTTGGGTTTAGTACTACGGTGGGGGCGCGGTAACAAAACAAAACAAAAAACCAAAAAAAAACTCAAGTGCCCAAAAGAAGATATGCACAACGTTAGCAATCTTAGTAGGCCCTTTGGTAGTCCTTCATGACACCCACGGTTTGATGCCTCAATCTCTTTGGAGTGGGACCTTTTGGACTCTCATGAAAACTCCTAAGGGTTCATTCCCTCCAACCATAGACCAAGCAACTTTGATTTTGATACGACTTAGTTGGCTAAAGCTTTGTGGAAATCAACCTTCCATGATTTTTCTCTGAGGAGCTCAGCCTGTTTTAATGTTTACAAGACCTGATGTGGGGTATAATTGACCTTTAGCTGTGAGGGAGCTTATAGACCTAAAACATTGCATTTGCATCCTGAAGGCCCCATTCAAAATATCTCATTATACTCTTTCAAAGTTCCTCCAACCATAGACCAAGCAACTTTGATTTTGATATGACATAGCTGGCTAAAGCTTTGTGGAAATCAACCTTCCATGATTTTTCTCTGAGGAGCTCAGCTTGTTTTAATGTTTACAAGACCTGATGTGGGTATAATTGACCTTTAGCTGTGAGGGAGCTTATAGACCTAAGACATTGCATTTGCATCCTGAAGGCCCCATTCAAAAATATCTCATTATACTCTTTCAAAGTTCCTTTCAAAATGCCCACAAAATTTCTAATACCATAATACTCTTTAGTAGTGAGCCCGAACACTTGTCCACATGAATTTCGAGCCATTGAAGAAAATAAGTGGCCTTGGCTGAAATCTCTGATTTTATTGAAAAATCGACTTAAAGATGAAACTCCATGTGGAAGACTTGGTTGCCTTGATTTTTGTGTAGACCTCCACAAGCTGGCTGAAAATTCTCCCTTTTGGCTGCCCAAAGGCCAAAATGTTAAAAAACAGGGTACACAATCTATAGGATCAGATTTGGTAGCTGATGACTTTCAAGACTTTACCACCAATAGACAGGCAAAAGTGCCAATGGGCAGGCCCAAATGAGAGCTAGGCAGACCCAAATGCTGATTTGAAAGAGGCAGCACCAATTTTAAGTGTGCAGAATTGAACATACAATAGAGACACAAATCCACTCACTTCAATCTTATCTTCTCTGTCGTCTTTCCCTCAATAGAATCCTCACAGAGACTAAATTTCTTCTCCTTGGAGCACTCCGGGACAATCTGAAGCTCTCAGGCTTTGCAAAAACCCAAAGCAGAAATTACAGGAACAGCAGTTGAAGGTAGTTGTACATCGGACCCATGAAGGATCTAGAGCTGATAGTTTCAAGGATCAAGAAGACAGCACATTCATAAAAGAGTCACGTAGGGGGTGCTGTGGTCATGAAACACAATACCTCTAGACATCTGCAGCAGTCATGCTGCAGGGTGCCCAAGTCACGGGCTGCAAGTGTGGTGAACCCATATAATCCACTAAATTGAACCATTGTCAAATATAGGCTCTCTTGCTGCAAGTCCTCCTCTACTTCCACAGAGGCATAGAGAAGACTAGTTCAGGAGTCCCAAAGAATCAGCATGTGTAACGTCAGTACAGCCAGAAAGAGTCACGAGCCTTGTCACAGGACCTTCAGGGGCATTTTTCAAACTAAGCCTGAGAGGTCAGCAGCAGCAAGAGCATTTTCTGCAGTGTCTCATTATAGAGATTCAAGAATCAGTAAGGCATTACTTAGAGGAGGTGTTGGCTCTCCCCCATAGAAGCCACATGCATGCCTATGAGGGATGAGTTCTTTAGAGCTCTTTTCTTTGGCGATTCATATTTGCTTGGATTTCTATTTGGAGAGGATTTCAGTAGATTTTGACGAACACCCGAAAGGACCGAGTCCACACATGATACGAGCATAGCTGGTCAATGTGTGTAAAACTTTTTCAAGTTCTTGACAAGAATACATTCCCTAAGCAATGCCACTTACTTCATCACAGGATCGATGTAGTCAAGCAAACTGATGCCAATGCAGAAAACAAACAAAGTCAAATATGTAAGGACCTATTAAGACACTAGAACATGCCTCCAAAATGCCAACCAAACAACCACAAAAAAGACATTGAATCAAGCTTCAAACATGTATGAAAATACTTACAGGAAACTTCTCTCCTATGAGAGGTTCAAAGACCCATATGCGTAAAGGTCCAGAAGAAGAATCAAGATTGGTTTCTGCATGCTTGTTCATGTCAGTTCTAAAGTTCTCATGCAACTCCTCCAATGTCAACATTTGTGCCACTGGACTGTAACATAGAATCATTAACACAAACAACGTCATCAACATTCTACTTGCAATTACGAAAAAGAAAAATTCCACTTGCAACTTTAAGCAATGATGTTGTATTAGGAATGGAAGATTAACCTTTCAGATGCAGAAACCTTCAGTTTTCCATCAGCTAACCCAGAATTAAGCCTTCCCATTTGTGAAATCACGTCAACAATAAGGCCCCATAAATCACAAAGGGGAGAGATAGGAAACTTCACAGATGTCTGTGTACAAGTAAAAATAACCTTGAAAAAATGAGAAATCTCTTTCTTGAGGAAGCCAATATATCACCACCACCAGATATCCCTCTCTCCCCCTCTCCAATTTATACTCCTCATTTGCATTACGAGTAGGAACCCCCAACTGGAGGTCAAAATCATGAAAAATTGCATCCATGTCTATACCCATGTTAAAAAGAAAAATATACAACAAACCAGAAATCTAAAGATACTGATTTCCTTAAAGAGTCTAATGGAGCACCTAGAAGATTCAAAACATCATATGCTAATACAATTCCTCAGAAATGTAGAAACTATGCTAGCACAAGTCATATTGCGGAACCCTGTCATGTATTGCAAGGCCTCTATGCCTAAAGTAGGCCAGTTGATCAAAGACTTATATATCATCAAGCATCCTTTGGCACTTACCCCTGCAGTAGACATACATCACTGAGACATGGTTCCAAGGAGGACAATGGATGTGAGAGGAGAGTTATTCCCCACCATCTTACTTCCTTGGGAGACCTTGATTGCTTGCATCACAACAATGTACAACCGCCATTATTCAAAACTCCAAGTATTTTTTTTCTTTTCATGCAGAGAATAGTTTAATTAATCAATCACACAAGCCTTGCAAGGTTCATACAAATGCCAATGATTACAAAATAGGAACCGCTATTCAAGACAGTTGACCTATTGCATCCGACAACCACACATTCTACCACCCTGATGCACTAAACCACCAATAAAAAAGAACCTTGGCAGTCATCCACATGCTTTAAGTTTTCCGTCCTTGTTTTTTTTATGCCCAATTCTTCTTGTGTATGGCCTAGAGATTCCCTTAATTTCTGTGCAAATAGCTTGGCCTCTATACCTGCAAGGTGAGGCAACCAAAACTTATCCCAAAGTCTAATTGTAAGAGGTGCTCCTATAAGGGCATCACAAGTTAATGATGCTCTTAGTAGCACCTTTGATGTCTATTGGTTACCTTTTTCAGCGATCTCAATTGACTCCTATATATCTCTAAAGTTTATTGCCAATTAGATCCTCATTTTGGTTGGATTAGGCAACCAATCCAAGAGAAAACCCATACTTCTTAGAGCTTAGGCCATCCAAATGCCCATAAGTTGGCTATTGAGAGAGGGAGAGAGAGAGAGAGCACAAGTACTCCATTAGTAGTGGATTACTTTTTATCAAGTGAAATAGGTGTGCCTAGTGACAAGGATGTCCATATGTAATTTTTTTTTGGGTATGTCATGGTGCACTTGAGTTTTTGGACACCTTAGCATACATAGGGCTTTGGCCTTGGATAGTCAGTATTTTTGTTGGTTGCACAATGGATCCTATGGTGATTAAGGTTGAGTCAGAGTGCAATGGAGTGCGAGATAGGAATGGAGCATACGCAGAGCTGAGAGTGAGAGTAAGGGAATCCAAGATGAGTGTACCAGTGTGTTACGGTACACAAAGAATAAAAATGTATTTATATGTTAGGATACAAATAAGGGTGCGTTCACACCCTTAAGTTTATACACACGGAGATTAATGGGACTGTACACCCGAACCTGTCAAATGAAGTGATACCAAACATCTATGTGTTTGGTATGTGCATGGAACATGGCATTCTTAGCCATACATACTGCACTCTAGCTATCACAACAAAGCACTAGAGTACATGAAGAAAGACCAAAATTCTTGACCAAACGGCCAAGCCAAATAGCTTCCTTAGAAGCTTCTATGGCTGAAATATATTCAGCCTCTGTAGTACTCAATGCTACAATTTTCTGCAACCTTGAACACCAATAAATTTTCTGCAACCTTTAACACCAAGAAATAGCCCCACCAACTAAAGTAAAGACATACCCACTAGTAGATTTTCTAGTGTCAAAATCTCCTGCCATGTCCGAATCACAGAATCCCTGCAATTCTAGTGTACCCTTTCCATACCATATACACTTGTCTTATGTACCTTTTAAGTATCTAAAGATACATTTCACTGCTTCTCAATGTGGTTTGCCAGGGTTAGACATGAATCTACTAACAACTCCCACTGCATGAGCAATGTCAGGACCACAAGCTGATGCATAAGGTATGCCCTTCATAGCAATAGCAACTGCATCTTCTTTTGGGCAATCAACTTTGCTAAGCTTTGTATATGGTGGTAAAGGCACTCCAAGAGGCTTAGCATCAATCATATTAAATCTGTCAAGTACTTTGCTAATGTACTTGTCCTGTGAAAGAAACAATAAGTGCTGCCCTCTATATCTTTTAATGTGCATGCCCAAAATGTGTTCAACTGCTCCCAAATCTTTCATTGAGAAGGCCGAACTCAACTGCCTTTTAAGAACTCAGTTGCTCTCAAATCTTTCATTGAGAAGGCTGAACTCAACTGCCTTTTAAGCGCATGTAGAGTATTCTTATGCTTTCCTGCAATCAACATGTCATCCACATATAAGACCAACACAATAAGGCTTCCATCATCAGCCTTTTTAGTGTATAAGCAGTGATCTGCATGACTGCTTTTGAATCCATGGCTAAGCATAAAAGTATCAAACTTTTTATACCATTGTGTAGGGGCTTGTTTCAGCCCCTAAAAGTTGTGTTTCAGATTACAAACTAAATGCTATTTCCCTGGAATAGCAAAGCCTTCGGGCTATTTCATATACAGCTCTTCACCCACGTCACCATGAAGAAAAGCAATCTTCACATCCATCTGATCCAACTCTAAATCCAAGGATGCAATGAGAGCAAACAAAACATGGAGCCTAGTCATCTTCACCACCAGTGAAAAAACCTCCTAGAAGTCTATGCCTTCCTTCTGTATATAGCCGTTAGCAATCAAATGTATCTTGTATTTGGGCTTCCCATCAATACATTTCACCTTGTAAACCTATTTATTAGAAATAGCTTTCCTATCCTTGGGCAAAGGTACAAGCTCCCATGTGTTATTCAAATGTAGAGACTTCATCTCTTCATGTATAGCAAGCTCCCACTTTCTCTTGTTTTCACATAACTGTGCCTCTCTGAATGTCAGAAGCTCACCTTCATCAGCCAATAAAATGTAATCCAAAGATGGCTGAAACCTCTGTGGCTGCCTTCTGACACGTGTAAACCTTCTTACCCAATGATCTATATTGATAGGCAATGGGTCTACATCCTCAAGTATGTGCACGCCATCACCTGGTGGCTAATTTTCAGCATTTTTTTGCTGCTGTAACCTGTTTTTAGCATGTTCTTCTTACTGTCCTATTCCATCATGTGCATCTATTTGCTGTCCATTATCTTCTAGCTATAGCACAATAGTTTGCTGGTCATTTTCAGCATCAAAAGGGACAGAATCTTCAGCTAATGGTTGCTGAATGGCTGGCTGTTCATGCTGAAATTTGACCTTCTTTTTGTCAAGATCACTATATGTGTAGCATTTTTCAACAACTTTGCCTCGTTAAATACTACGTCTTGGCTACGTACTATCTTCCTATCCTAAGGAAGCCAAACTCTATATCCCATCTCTCCCTCATCTCCATATCCCATGAAATGCCCTTGATGGATTTCATGTCTAGTTTAGTCCTTTGATTTACAGAAATATGCACAAAAGCATCACAACCGAAGACACACAAATGGTCATATAAAGCAAGTTTTCCAGACCAAACCTCTTCAAAAATGCCATTTTCCAATGCACAATTGGGAGAGCAATTGCACACATGAACTGCAGTTTTAAGAGCCTCTCCCCAGAACTGCTGCAAGAGATTAGCTATGGACAGCATTCATCTGACTCTCTCGCAAAGTGTATAATTATATCTTTCAGTCACGCCATTTGATGCAGGATTGTAAGGGGCTGTCAACTCCCTGTTAATGCCATGTATCTCACAAAACTTTTTAAACTCATTAGAAACATACTTACTCCCATTATCCATTCTTATAGTTTTTAACTTGAGCTCTTTCTGTGTGTGGTAACAAAAGCACGAAACCTTTTAAAGGCGTCCAACACGTCATTTTTGCTCTTTAACACATACACCCATGACTTTCTACTCAAATCATCAATAAAGGTGACAAAGTATCGTACACCCCCATGTGAATTAACAGGCATAGTGCACACATCAAAGTATACTAAGTCAAGAGCATTGAACTTCTTAATGACACCAAAGTAATAAGGAGACGTCATATGTTTTCCATATATGCAATCATTATAAAAGTCGAGACCATAGCCTTTTAAATCAAATCTCCCTAAAGAGGAGAAGACCTGAAGGCCTTTTTTGCTCATATGGCCAAGTCTTTTGTGCCAAAGTTCCATCTATGAATTAACTTCAGCCACAGCCAAAAACTTGTCAGGTAATGCTTTACAATGCAAATAATACAAAGTTCCTTTTTTGTTGCCTTTAACAATCAGCATAGAGCGTTTATGGACCTTCTATGATCCACCACCAAAGGTAGTAAAATACCCTCTTGCATTAAGCTGCCCAACTGATAGTAGACTTTTCTTTATGCCAGGTACATATCTGATATGTTGCAAAATCAGTTCTTGGCCATTTTTAAGGGCCAAGTGAATGATACCTACACCCTCTATTTCACATGCATAATTGTTGCCCGAGTAAACCTTGCCTAGGCAACCTGCAATGTATTCAAACAATGACTCCAAAGAGGAAGTAACATGAAAAGAGGCACCACTGTTCACTATCCATGATTGAGACAGCCCATCATGGGCTGAAAGTAAGGCATCAATTACCTCCTTTTTAGTGATGTGCATATCACCTACTGCTGCCATAACATCTACATCATTATCTAAGGTTGCAACAAGTATCTCTCCAGTGTCAGAGAGCTCTTCAATGACCACACTAGATACAACATTTTCCTTTGCAACTTCTTTTGAGGGAGAGCTATCATCATCTTTCTTGTCATCCTTTTTCTTTCCTTGTTTCTTCTTTCTTTCTTGCTCTTTCTTGTAGTACCTACAATCGGGCTTTTTATGCCGTTTACATCCACATTGATAGCAGGTAACATCCTGTTGTTTCCCTTGCTTTTACTCCTACTTTTGCCTTTATTTCTTACGTTACCCCTCTTTTCTGACCTGCCTCTAAGATGATAACCTCTTCATTGAGAAGAGGGCCCCTAACACCATCAAAGGTTAAAGCAGGATTGTTACTTAGTGAAACAACCAAAGACTCCCAACTATCAAGCAAAGTCATGAACAAGAAAATAGCCTTCAATTTATCATTGAAGGGCTGCAAACCAAAGTCGTCCAAACAACTAATACAAAATCCCTGTGAAAGCACTCAAATGCTCCAATGTTGGCTTAGACTTATCCAACTCCATGTTTACAAGCTTGCGCATGAGATGCACTTGATTTACTGGAGTTGTATTTTCATAAGTGTCCATCACATTTTTCCATATGGCATAAGCCGTATCAAGTCGCTTAATATACGTAAGCACATCATCAGATACATCCATCTTAATGTATGTAATGGCCTTCTTGTTGAGTCTAGCCCAATCCTCATCTGTCATGGCTGTAGGCTTAACTTCCAAAAGAGCATCATCACAACCCTTGAGAAACAAAATGCCTTGCATCCTATCCTTCCACAAGTCAAAGCCAGTGCCATCAAACCTCTTGATTTCAAAAAGGGATTTAGTGTCACTACTGCTAGAAGCATTTGCAGCCATTTTTCAGCAATGCACCCAAAAATCAATGCTGCAATTTATGACAGCAAACTGTTGGGTATTTTACTCACGCCTTACTTACGCCTACGCTCATATGGGAGTGTCGGTGATCAGTAGGACACTCGGGCACTTTTTACTCTCGGTAGGAGAGGTTTTTTCCCCCACACTTATGGTCTTATTATCGTATGTACTTATGTGCTTATGTTGCACACATTTAGGCACTTAGTGTGTGTCGGGTGTGAACACCCCCCTACAACCCTAAGGTTTAAGAGTTGTACTTTGTACTTTCAGATTACACTCATTCAGTCTATTCTCTTGGGTGTCGTGCTTCAACCCTGTCTCTCTCACTCTCACACTGTCTACTGAATCTGGCTATACCTCAATCTTCTGCTCTCACATTTGGTATCAGAGCGGTCCTCAGTTAGTAGCGAGGAGTCCCCGCCAGTCTTGCCCCCGAGTCGCCAGCTCCAGACCTGCCCAGTTCTGCCCTGCGCGCAGCTCCAACAGTCAGCGTCAGCAACATCTGCAGCCCGTCGCCTATCGTCCACGTCAGACCTGCCCAGACGACTCCTCTACCAGAGCCAGCCACGCCGTCAACAGTCAAGCACCACCGGCTTGTTCGTCATCTCAAGGGCCACAACAACTGGGTCACCTCCATCGCTTGCTCCATCAACGACTCTGACAGAATCGTGTCCGCCTCACGCGACAAGTCTCTGGTGGTCTGGTCCCTCACGCCTGGGCGCATCGTCGACGTTGCAGCGCCACGTCATCTGTGTGCGAGTTTACTTTTCGCCTAGTCCACGTCAGCTCGCGACTGCCCGCCTGCCGCCGTTTTTAATCTTCACGTCAGCAGCACGTCGCCTGCCCAGTCAACGTCCTGTCCAACCACGTCAGCTCGCGTTCACGTCGCCTGTCCTGTCCACGTCGCCTGCCCGTCAGACCACCGTTTTTGACCACACGCTAGTCTGCTCTGCAACAGGTAAAATTTTTAAAAAATTTTATTATTTCAGCCCAGAATAAAATTCTGGAAGCGGAGGTTCACACGCGGTTGGCACAGAACAAGTGGAGAAATAAATTTCATGCAAATTTCTGGACTGAATCGTCAGAAATTTTGGGGCTTTTGTGTATTTGGAAGACAGTTGCATTTGGACTGCTGATACAGTCACAGAAAGACTGTTTTTGACAGAAATTTTGGCAAAAATTTTGGGGATTTATTCATAACAGTGTTGCATTGCACTGTTTGCACCTTGGGAAGTGTGCAGTAAAAGACAGTTTTCTGACAGAGTACGCCCTTGCACATTAATTGCAGAAACGTATTTGCTGCAATTTCTGAAAATTTGCAGATTTCCAGTTCGTACTGCTTTGACATTGCTCATTTTGTCTTTGGAAATTTGTCATCATGGCAAATCAGGGAGGTGATGTTTTTACGTATGTATCCAAGGAGGACAGACTGGACGGAAACAACTATTCCCTTTGGTCATTTATGATGAAAAATGTATTAATGGCCAAGAATTTATGGGATTATGTCAGTGGAGAGGAAACTCGGCCGAGAGTTGTAGCTCCCGCTACTCCTCCTCCCCATGGCGCACGTGGACAACGGGGACCTCAGCCCGCTCCACCTCAGCCACTTCCTCCAAGAATTGCAGCTCAAGAAGCTTGGGATACCCGTGATGCACAGGCCTTGTCGCTGATTGCTCTGGCAGTTCAGCGGTCCATCATACCTCATATCCGTTCGGCATCTTCTTCACGAGATGCATGGTTGACTTTGGAGCATATGTTTGCACGAAAAAATGAGACACGGATCTCTTTCTTGAAGAAAGAGTTGGAAACTCTGAAGATGCATGAAGGTGATTCTATGCAGGATCACTTAAACAAGATTCAGGACTTGAGGGAGCAGCTCATGAATGTAGATGAGTATTTTTCGGATGCACAGTTGATATCCACCACCTTGAATTCTCTACCTCCTTCGTACTTATCTTTTCATACTACATTGAACCTCACCATGAGGATTGCTGAGCACCCACTCACTTTTATTCAGCTGGTTAGCTTGCTTCTAGAGGAGGAGCAAACACGAAAAAATAGTGGTGTGGATGCTATAGTCTCTGAGCAGGCTTTTGTGGCAAGACAGAAAGGCAAGAACAACAAGGTGAAAAATGCTCCACAGAGTTCTGGCACTTAGGGCACATCGCAGAATCAGTCACAAGGGGGGACGCAAGCAAAGAAAGGAAAATGTCATTATTGTAAGAAGCCCGGCCACTATATCACTGAGTGCAGAAAGCGCATTGCCAAAGAGAAGAAGAAGGAGTCAGGAATGTCTGTATCTACTACTCCCTCCACTGCTAGTGAGTCCGCGTCCTTTGTTGTGGATAGGGACTATTGTTTTAACACTTGCAGTTATGACATCTCTTGGGCCGATAGAGCACTTACCTCTACAGAGGATGCTGACACTTGGTTCTTTGACAGTGGTGCTTCTAGACATATCACATCTCGCAGAGATTTGTTTGCTTCAGTTAGTGCACCTCCCGTTGGGAAATCGGTACAGTGTGCCAATAATGCATCATACCCTATTCGTGGTATTGGGGACATTCAGCTCACAGCCATTGATGGCTCTATTCTCCGCCTGCAGGATGCTTTGTTTGTGCCTGGAATAAAGAAGAATTTGCTTTCTATTTCTTCTTTGGCACGTTGTGGTATGTAGGTCACTTTTGATGATGACCGTTGCATGGTTCGAGAAAAAGAATGCATGACATTGGTATTGACAGGATCTTTGTGTCATGGTTTATATGAGTTGGATGCTCTTTCAGTAGATCAGTCAGCATACTTGACATCCACTCTTACTCCTGCTATGATACAAGCGGAGTTATGGCATGCTCGTTTAGGGCATGTAAACTTTGGCAGCTTGATGCTTTTACAGCGTACTCAGATGCTGGATGGCTTACCTCTCTTGGAGAGACCTCCAGAGCACTTATGCGAGGGATGCATTTTGGGAAAAATGCATCGTTTCTCATTTCCTCGTGATGTTGCTTTCAGGGCAACAATCAGATTGCAGTTGGTGCATTCAGATATTTGTGAGCCTATGCAGACCATGTCATTGGGTGGTGGTTATTATTTTGTGACATTCATTGATAACTTCACACGTTTCTGCTGGGTCTATTGTTTGAAAAAGAAGTCAGAAGTGTATGATGCATTTTTGGCTTTCAGTGCACTTGTTGAAAACCAATCTGGATGCCACATTAAGACTCTCCGTTCGGACCGAGGGGGGGAATACATGTCCTCTATGCTGAATTCTTTTTTGCAGCAGAAGGGCATAGTACATCAGTATACTACAGCTTATACTCCACAGCAGAATGGGGTAGCAGAGAGGAAAAATCGGTCACTCATGGAGATGGCCAGATGTATGCTGAAGGTAAAGAGCTTGCCTCATAGTTTTTGGATGGAAGCAGTCATGTGTGCTTGCCATATTTTGAACAGATGCCCTACCAAAGCCTTGAAGACCATCATACCATTTGAGGCTTGGAACAGCCGTAAACCGTCTGTTGGTCACTTTCGTACCTTTGGGTGTCTTGCCTATGCCCATATTCCACAGGTACTTAGAAGAAAATTGGACAACAAGGCTGTTAAGTGCATTTTTATGGGATATAGCAATGAGAGCAAAGGCTAGAGACTCTATGATCCCGTTACTATGAAGGTTTTTGTCAGCAGGGATGTTGTTTTTGATGAAAAATCAGAATTATCCTTGGCTGGTTTGGACACATATCAGGCTGCCCGTGATGTTTTTGAAGGGCTGCTGCCCATTACTTTTGGTGATTCAGCTGGAGGTTCACAAAATGAACCTAATGTTCAGCCAGCTGCTCCTATGGATAGTGCAGAAATTCAGCCATTGGCTGATCGGAATATTCAGCATCATGCTGAAACAGAAATTCAGCAAGAGCTTGCACACAGCCAGGATGCTAGACAGCTACCTAGATGGTATTTGCAGACTATGCAAGATAGTCCTTTTGATGCACCCATGGCTGGTCGTACTAGAAGGCAAACTCGTTTGCATGATTCAGCACATACTATGGAGTTTATATTATGGCAGCAAGTACTTTTGATAATGAAGAGCCTGAATGTTATGAGGATGCACAACACAGTGTGCATTGGAAGGCAGCCATGCAAGCTGAATTAGATTCTATTACTAAGAATCAAACTTGGGATTTGGTGTCCTTGCCATTTGGGAAGAAAGCCATTGGAACAAAATGGGTCTACAAATTGAAAAGAAAAGCAGATGGATCCATTGATAAATACAAGGCATGGCTGGTAGCTAAAGGCTACGCACAGAAAAAGGGCATTGATTATGAGGAGACATTTGCTCCTACTTCCCGTATGACGACCATCAGGTCTATGATTGCTTTGGCTGCACATTATGGTTGGACAGTCCATCAGCTAGATATCAAGACTGCATTTTTGCATAGGGAAATTCAGGAGGAAGTTTATGTACAGCAGCCCATTGGTTTTGCAGTTGAAGGCTCAAAAAATTTGGTATGCAAGCTCAAAAAGGCACTATATGGTTTAAAACAAGCTCCTAGAGCTTGGTATGAAAAGATAGATGCTTTCTTGCTTGGTCAGGGGTTTCTAAACAGTTCATCTGAGTCTACCCTTTACGTATGTAAAGAAGGGGGATCTATGCTGATTTTATGTCTTTATGTTGATGACCTTTTGCTCACTGGAACACATGCTGATCAGATTTCCGCATTCAAACAAAATTTGCAGCAAACTTTTGACATGTCTGACTTGGGAGTTTTGCATTCCTACTTGGGCATCCAGTTCATACATAATGCTCGAGGTATTGGGTTATCACAGTCACGGTATATTGGGCAGCTTCTTGAGAAATTTGGCTTACAGGATTGCAAGCCAGTTACTACTCCCATGGAACCTAGACTGAAACTGTCATTACATGATGACACTGATTTGTTTGATATACATACATATGCTCCTGCAGTTGGATGTCTTATCTATCTATGCAATACTAGGCCGGACATACAGTTTGCAGTTTCAGCCTTGAGCAAGTATATGCATCAGCCACGTATGTCACATTGGCAAGCTGTCAAGCGTGTTTTCCGCTACTTGCAGGGTACTCGTTCTCTTGGGTTGCTTTATGCCAAGGGGGGACCACTGCATTTACATGCTTACAGTGATTCTGATTGGGCTGGTGATTATGATACACGTCACTCTACTAGTGGCAATTGTTTCTTTCTTGGCACTTCTTGCATTTCTTGGCTTAGCAAGAAACAATCCACTGTTGCCACATCGTCATGTGAGGCTGAATACAAGGCAGCTTTCACCACCACAGTTGAATGCGTATGGCTTAGACGCTTGCTAGCTGATTTGGATGTATCTATTACTAAGCCTACTCCTTTGTTCACTGACAGTCAGAGTGCCATTGCAGTGGCATGGAACCCAATGTTTCATGCTCGCACGAAACACATTGAGATTCACTATCACTTTGTCAGAGAGAGGCTACATGCAGGTGATATCAGCCTTGTCTATTGTCCTACCACCAGTAATGTGGCAGACATCTTCACCAAAGCTATTCCTCGTGACAAATTTGAAGCATTTCGCGATGCTTTAAATTTGATATCCTTTGGTGGCGGATGATCCTTGTACTCTTGATCACTCTTCACTCCAGGGGGGTTTGTTGGGTATTTTACTCACGCCTTACTTACGCCTACGCTCATATGGGAGTGTCGGTGATCAGTAGGACACTGGGGCACTTTTTACTCTCGGTAGGAGAGGTTTTTTCCCCCACACTTATGGTCTTATTATCGTATGTACTTATGTGCTTATATTACACACATTTAGGCACTTAGTGTGTGTCAGGTGTGAACACCCCCCTACAACCCTAAGGTTTAAGGGTTGTACTTTGTACTTTCAGATTACACTCATTCAGTCTATTCTCTTGGGTGTCGTGCTTCAACTCTGTCTCTCTCACTCTCACACTGTCTACTGAATCTGGCTGTACCTCGATCTTCTGCTCTCACACAAACAATGAATTGAATATTCAGCAAATATCAGTCCAAATTTTCAAACAATAAGAGCAAGATTCAGTCCAAGTACATGTACAGTAGTAGAGTAGATGACTTTCAGCAATCTAACTGCAATTTCAGTATACATTACATGCATACATCACTACCAGGTGCCTTCCACTTCAGCAATATCACCAAAAATACATCTGCAACAATCCTAGTTCTGCAAGTGATCACTAAGACTACTGCACCATGAGTGTTTAGCAATATATGAACTCAACAGGGCTACCAAATATGTGTACTTCATATATATGTGACCAAGTCAACTTCTGATACACAAAAACACCAAAATTCTCTGCAATTTCTCCAAAATCTCACAAGTAGGAGATAAATCTCACTGCTTACAACACCAAGATTGCTTCAGCAATGTTCCCAATGTACATCTCAGACATCAACTTTGCCAAAATTCTCAAATTTCAGCAAAAGCCCCAAAATTTTACTGACCAGTCTGCCCCGATTGAATTAATACATGATCCTGAGAGCATAAAACACGCAAAATTAGCGAAATTTGCCAAAATCTTGCAAAAGCACTAAATTTCTCACGTCCAAATGTGCACCAGTGTCAATAAATTTGGCTGAGCTAAGCAAAATTTCACTGATATAAGAAAAGCCTTAAAATTTTCAAGGCCAATGTGCACAATTTCTGCAATTTCAGGGTCAGATTGTCCTGTTCTGTATCACGGTTACCAAATCCGGGAAAAGCCCAAATTTTTTTGCCAAGATGGCACATTGTGCTTGTGCATGTGAACACCAGGTAAGAAAAGAGAAGAAAATTTGCAGATTATCAAAAGATTAGAAGAAAATGGGCTTGTCAAGCTGTTGACCAAGCCCCGTCACCCACTAGACGGTCGCCCACTAGACCTACGCACGCGTAGTGACTTGCTCGACCTGAACGTGGTCACCCGTCTAGTCATACCCCCACGTCGTGGTGTCCGCCAAACCTATCGCCATTGACCTAGCTTGCGCCGTCGTTGGCCTAATGTATCACGTTCCTCCCATTGTGCACACCATCTACCTTCGCTAGGACTGCCCCATTGCCACGATGATGCACCTAGTCCGTAGACCTATTGCATAGTTGTCCATCCTACGACCTCACACCTATTGATTGCTATTCACATTGGTCGTCAACTAAAACCGTGGCGAACAAGCTTGATCAATATGACTTGAACGATAACTGTCTTGCTCTCAGTGACTGACAAGAAAGGTGAACAGCTTCTTCTCATGCGCAGAACTAACCTGCACTCTTAGGAAGCGCGAACACTTACCTGAGCTCCGATACGAGTTTGTTGTGTCAGAGTGCAATGGAGTGCAAAACAAGAATGGAGCAGGAGCAAAGTTGAGAGTCAGAGTAAAGGAATCCAAGATGAGTGTAGCAGTGTGTAGCGGTACACAAAAAATAAAAATGTATTTATATATTAGGGTACAAATAAGGGTGTGTTCACACCCATAAGTTTATACACACGGAGATTAATGGGACTCTACACCGGAAGGGACTTTACACCCAACAATTAATAGGTACACAAGTGTTGGTAATGTCAACCTAACAAGATGAACAAGATTAAGAAGCTAGGCTTTTCATCCCTTACAAATTCTTGATGGACTTGTATATCCATGGAGTGTTGTAGGAGGATAACCCCATATAGCCATGGCCATGGCCCATGATGCAATCATGCTCTTGATTGACCTATTGTTGTAGATGGCCTGTTTTGTATGTGAAAAGACAAACCGTTCAAAGCCACCAATTGAATTACTTGTTATCAAGCTTTAGCACTTTTAGTTTGCATATTAAAATCAGTCATGACCATTAGTTTGTGGTTATTTCTAGCACCCATTCTTCCAACAATTAAAGACCTAGTCATAGCTAGGAGTTTTGCTTCCCTTGTTTAAGGTATCTTGAGACTAGTGGATACACTGAAATGCAAAATTAAACCTTAGAGTATGTGTTAAGCACATGTCACCCACCAATCTAATTGGGAGCATTGTGTTCCATGGACCAAATTGAGTTCACTTATAACAATCGTAAGCCTTTGGCTATCCGATATAGCCCATTCTTCTTGAGTATAACCATGAGCCAAGAGCACCACTTCCCAAGAACTCATGTTAGCAATGCACATTTCATTGGTTTTAGGGCACTTTCTTTAGCCTTTAGTAGGGTGCCTCTATGGGCAAGTGGGCAACTCATTTTGGTCTAATGGATTGTCTAGGATGGCATCTTGAGGCCTATATATTCTAACTCCTCAACCATTTGTATCAAGTCATCACCTAGAGAGAGGATCCAAGGAGACTAAAAGCACTGCTGGTCATCATATGTGCGAGTATTCATGTGCTTTACACTGATCATTCCCATACGTTTGAGTTATGGATTCATTGCCCACTCTTCATTCACTCTTTGTGTTCTTTTGTTCTTCTTTCATTGTTCATTTTGTTAATGTTTATGTTTGTGTTTTCTCGCTTCCATTCAGTTGTGCATTCTCATATTGTATCACAGGGCTAGAATCTTTGTTCTTGGTGCTGTTGCTGCTGTGTTTACACTGATCACAGGTCTGCAACTGCTGCATTTACTGCTGTGAATGCTATTCTATGTTGTGTTTTTGCTGTCCTAGCCTCTGTCTACTGCAGAAAGGCCATCAACCTCTGGTTGCATGACCTGTCTTTCACCTGCCAGAGTGCTGCTTCAACCACATTTTAGCTGTTCCTACACTTGCCAGTGCTGAACAAGCTCTTGCCTACTGGTTTAAAAGCTGCTGGACACATATGTGGTTGGACCTTCCTTTAGGCTATGCTAATCTGCATTTTGTGTTGACCTGCTCATCTTCACACTTGTGTATTGCTTTTTCAGCTTAAGAGAGGGTGCTGTGAGTTGGTAGTTCTGATCTGCCACTACAGTCACTTCATTACTTTATTTTTCCCAAATAAGAGTAAATTCTGTTAATAGCGCCTCAAAGAGAACAGTGCTTTTTCCCAAATAAGAGTAAATTCTGTTGGTGGTTGTGATCTGCCGCTGCACTCACTTCATTACATTCTTATTCCCAAACAAGAGTAAATTCTGTTAATAGCACCTCGGAGAGAATAGAGCTCTGTCACGAGATGACATGTATTTTAAATGCTTAGCTTTGGTATTATTAAGTTCCACGCATGTGAGGTTCAAGTCAATTAAGTCATTGTGACAGCCTAAGTACCCTATGCCTGCACTTGGTGACATTGGCAAAGGGTGTATTAAGCTAAGCTAGATAGGTACTTGTGGGTGCCTCTGTTAGGAATAAAGGCCTCGTGCCTTTAAATGTGCTACCGTGTGAACACACCCTTAGCACTTGTACTTACACATATATATCTATCTAAAAACCTAAAGGTACACTCTCGTCATTGTACCTACAAACATGCTCACTCTCTACTCTGCTCTCTATCTCACTCTCTCTGTCTCACCGCACCTGATGAACACCTACTATCTCAATCTTCGTGCCTAACCCGACACTACAAACTGGTATCACAACTGGCAAGAGACAGCTCAAGTGTTGCAAGAGTCCCAGGTGGACTGGACCAGCAGGAGTTGTCACAGTCGAGCAGTTGATTGCGGCAGGCAGGCTCGTTAGCAAAGGAAACAGTCGCAGGTGACCAACGACACGAGCAAAACCAGGCAACTGGTCCAGCGTGGACCAGCTAGCAGCAGTGGGCAGCAGCAGTTGGTGCGTGATAGGGGCAGCAGTCGGCGCACGACGGCGGTCCAATCACGCAACGGGTTCATGGCGGGGAGGCACATGTGACGTCCAGTCGGCAACCTGCACAGGGTCAACAGACCCCGTCACACCTTTCAAAATCGTTTTTTCTTTAAGAAAAAAAAAATCAAATCAACTTCTACCCCCTTTCTTGACGGGGTTTCGCGCACCAGGCACAAAAGGTCAGATTTGTGTAATTGTGGTCCAGAAAATTTCGGGCTTTTCCCGAATTTGGGGAATGTGATACAGGACAAGCAAATTTGTCTCAGAAATTGCATAAATTTGTGAAATCTTGCCTTCGACATTTGGAACTTTTCATGTACATGCACAAATTGGGCTAAAATTTACCCAATTTCTCGACATTGATGCACATTGGATCCTGTGCAATTTGGAGCAATTCTAATGTAATCCTTGTGAAGAAAAATACCCTAACACAGAAACATAAACAACAGAGTTAGGGTTAGGGTTAGAGTAACTTAGAGACAATGAACACAGTGAATAAATGAAATGATATGACTACTAATAATACTATGCTCATGCAGCAAACACACTATGCAGTGAATGAATACTGAACCTCAAACTCCTGTATCTCTAGGATCAGGGCAGGGTAATGAGCTAGAGAGTGTGTTGTACTCTGTACGGATCCCGAATTGCAGCAATGCAGCCTTCGGATGTCAAACACCAGCAAACGCAGCAGTGAGAAGCTGGATCTGATGCAGACAGCATTGAGGAGAGAGAAAGACTAAAAACAGGGCCTGTAGGAGAGAGAGAGACTAAAAACGAGGGCAGGACAGCCTGCAGGAGAGAAAGACAACAGCAACTGCAGACAGGAGAGAGAAAACTATCAAGGCGGCAGCTGGATCCTGCAAACACAGCAGTTTGCTGGCGTGGCAAGCTATACAACTACAGTGCAAATGAACAACAGTCAGCCGCCAGGCAAAAACATCAGCAATCAATGTGTGGAGGGCTGGAAACAGGTGCCAGACTGTAGGGAACAGTGATGGACAGCAAGGGCTCAGATATTCTCCATGACCAAGGTGTGGGCAGCAAGCTGATAACACCTAAAACCTGCAAAAACGAGATTGTAAAAGACTGGAGGGCTGGCTGCCAATTTATAGAAAATTAGGGTTCTAGATCCTCTCCCACTTAACTTTCTCGATCCGCTCCCCGTTTTAGGGTTTTTGCTAAAATAAGCCTAAATTAAGCATGTTTTGAGGTTGTTTAAGTGGCAAAGTGCATTTCTTAGCACAACAATCCTTTTCTATGCTGATGTAGAGAGTGCTCTACTCATGGAAGAAATGAATCGGCAGAACAATGCATCCAGTCAGTCTTCCAGTGCTTTGCATACTAGGGGCAGATCACAACAGAAAGCCAAATTTGATAGCAAGGGACGCAGTAAATCACGTGGCAAAGATGTTGAATGCCATCATTGTGGCAAGAAGGGTCACTTTAAGCGTGATTGCTACAAATGGAAGAAAGAGAAAGAAAAAGGCAAGAAGACGGATGATAGCAAGAAAGAGAAGAAGGACAGTCAGTCTAAGAAGAGTAGTGTAAAAATTGAAGAGGTGAATGTAGTCACCCATGACAGTGATAGTGGGAGTAACGTACTCTTTGTCTCTTCACACTTTGGTGCACATACTTTACTTGCAAATACAAATGATGACATGCATACCTGGATTCTTGATTCACGTGCTTTCTTTCATGTCACCCCTCATCGTGAGTGGTTATCTGTCTATACAGGGGGTCGACATGGTGTTGTCCATCTTGGGGACAACTATGCATGTGAGGTTACAGGTATTGACAGTGCGCAATTACAATTTCATTACACTTCAACGTGAACGACATGTACCTCAGCTCAAGAAGAGCTTCATTAGCACAGAGCAGCTAGATGATGATGGTTTTCATACCACCTTTGGTGATGGAAAATGGAAGATCTGTAAGGGATCTAGAGTGATTCCCAGAGGTTGTAAGAGTAATACTGTATCCACTTCATGTATCTAGTGTCCGTGATCATGTTGTTGCCGTGACCGAGCAGCCAAGCGTTTCTTTGTGGCATGGCCGGTTGGGACACATGTGTCAAACAAGAATGAAAGTGCTTTCTTATTTGGGTTACTTGCCTTGTCTTCGTTATGCTGATTTTGAGCATTGTGATCATTGTATTTATGGTAAACATGCACAGATGTCTCATAAAAAGTCTCTTTCTTTAAAATCTTCTCCTCTAGAGTTAGTACATTCAGATGTATGTCAGATGTCAAGATTATCTTTAGGGGGAAAGAAATATTTTTGTCACCTTTGTCAACGATGCTACACAAAAGGTATGGGTTTATCCTATTCATAGCAAGGATGAAGTACTTGACAAGTTCAAAATATTCTTGGCATTGGCTGAGAATCAGACAGATACGACACTTAAGTGTCTTTGCTCTGATAATGGTGGGGAATATGTGTCCAAGGCCTTTCAGGCATTTTGTGACAACAAAGGAATAAAGAGGAAGCTCACTGCCCCTCATTATCCACCCCAAAATGGAGTTGCAGAGCGTATGAATCGCACCATATAGGATAAGGTCCGTACAATGCTGTCTCATGCTACATTACCCCATGGTTCTTGGACAGAGGCTGTTATGACAGCCGTTCACTTGATTAATCGGTCACCAAACAGGTCTTTGGGGGGGGGGGGGGGGGGGGAGGGGGAGTTCCCCAAGAAGCCTGGTTGGACAAGCCACTCTCATATGCTCACCTGAAAGTGTTTGGCTGCGAGGCTTTTGTGCACATTCATAAAGAAAAACACAGCAAACTTGAGCCAAAGTCCTCTAAATGCATTTTCCTAGGATATGGTGATGAGGGTGAAATGGGGTATAAATTATGGGATCCCGAGAAAAGGAAAGTAGTACGCAGCAATGATGTTATCTTCCGCGAAGATCGCATGCATAAACAGCCCGAAGACTGAGAAGGTCCGTAGGGTTATATTCCGGAAAGAAATACCTTTTGGACAGTAAAATGTGCCCCTTGTACAGCAGCAAATACCTGCTGTAAATGAACATGTAAATACAGAAAATGATGCTGGAAATGATCAGCCAGCTATTGCCCATGATAATGAGCCACTACATGTGCAGGAACAGCCAGGACAGCAAGCTGTTAATATTGATTTGCAGGCTGAAATGCCATGACAACATACTGAAAATGAAAATTTGCAGGACCAACCAGCAAACAATGACCATTGGGTTAGGAGATCGTCTAGGGCTACTAGACAACCTGATAGATTTGTTCCTGGTGCAAATTATATGGCTGATTATGTCATGTTGACAGACTGTGGTGAACCGTCTTGCTTCAAGGAAGCAATGGACAGATAGGACAGCAAGAAATGGTATAAAGCCATGTTGTCTGAGATGGAATTTCTTGAAAAAATGGCACTTGGAACTTGGTATTGTTGCCTAAAGGGCAAAAAACACTTCCATGCAAATGGGTTCACAAGATGAAGGTCACTTATGGTTCCTCACCAAAGTACAAAGCAAGATTGGTTGCAAAGGAGTACAAGCAGAAGCATGGAATTGACTTTGATGAAATTTTATCTCCTATAGTCAAGATAACTACATTGAGAACCATTTTGGGCTTGGTTGGAGTTGAAGATATGGAGCTCATACAGATGGATGTAAAGACTACATCTTTTCATGGTAATCTACATGAAGACATATATATGCAACAACCTAAAGGGTTTGTTGAAAAAGGGAAAGAGAAGATGGTATGTAAACTCAAAAGGAGTTTGTATGGGCTGAAACAAGCACCAAGAGAATGGTACCATAAGTTTGATACATTCATGCAATCTCAATGCTTTTATAGAAGTCAAGTGGATCACTGCTTGTACACCAAGAAGGCAGCAGATGGCAGCCTGATTATCTTGGTTTTGTATGTTGATGACATGCTGATTGCTGGCAGGGATACTCATGCCTTGGACTCACTGAAGCAAAGTCTTCATGGTAGCTTTGACATGAAGGAACTTGGTGATGCAAATCACATTCTTGGCATGCGAATACTCAAAGATAGATCAAAAGGCTTACTCTATCTATCTCAACAAGAGTATCTTTCCAAGATTTTGCAGCATTTCAATATGGAGGGGGGAAAAACAATTGGGGTTCCTTTGCCTCCATATGTGAAACTCAATGCAGAGGACAACCCTGTATCTGATGATGAGAAGGTTGAAATGACCAAGATACCATATGCTTCAACTATTGGCAGTTTGATGTATGCTATGGTTGCTACACGTCCTGACATTGCCTTTGTAGTGAAAGTGGTTAGCAGATACATAGCAACCCTTGGCAAAAAGCATTGGGATGCAATGAAAGGTATTATGAGATACCTCAAAGGCACAAAGGAGTTGTGCATCTGCTTTGGAAAGCAAAAGGCATCTATTGTTGGCTTTACGGATACAAACTATGCTGGTCATGCGGATTGCAGAAAGTCCACTTCTGGGTATATGTTTACTTTCACATGAGGAGCAGTCTCTTGGATCTCCAAGCTACAAAAGTGTGTTACATTGTCTACTACAGAAGCAAAGTATGTGGCTGCCACTGAGGCATGCAAGAAGGCTTTATGGCTTTCACGTTTGGTGAGAGAGCTTGGCATCACAGAGTTACCTATTCTCCATTGTGATAGTCAAAGTGCTATCATGCTAGCATGGAATCCTGTCTTTCATGCAAAGACAAAGAACATACACGTAAAGTACCACTTCATTAGAGATGTACTTGACAGCAAGAGCATTGAGCTTGTCGAAGTGCATACAGAGAAATCTCTCTGTACAGAGAGTGGATGTCACTCTCTATACACTCTTACATTCATATACAGCATCCATTCACTTCAAAGTTTCTTCTCTCTGTGTTTATCTTTGTGTTTGAGTTTTGCATTTTGCATTTTGCATTTAGGGTTTGAGTTTTGCTTGTCACTATCTAAGTCTTTATATTTCAATCATGCTCATACATGCTGTGTTTTATCAATGCAAACCCTAGCATTTCTTCACATGGTATCAGAGCTCGTACTCTTCTAAAGAGTATCCTTTGGTGATTGTGGAGGTAGACTTTGTGTAAGACACACACAACTCGATTCTCACTCATAATGTCTCGTGCACCTTCTTCATCGGATCCTTTGATGTCCTATGAGGCTTCTCAAATCATTGGAGGCTCTAAGCAGGCATTATGGTCTCAAGGAGGAGGTAGAGGCACCTTCACCTTTACCATCTTCTTCTTCTCCTTTTGGTCATCTTACAGATGAAGAGTTTGAGGAGTACTTGCGCATCACATATAGTCAAGTTTACACCCCTCCAGCGAGTGCTACTACTCCATCTGGACCGATTGGTAAGACTGGCCATCTCTCTAATCTTGAAGGGACCATGACATTCGGCGCATCTAACAATCCATCTCTATCACAACAAAGCCTTATGTCAGGTTTATATAATCCTTTTGAGTCGTATGGGCTAAAACCCTCTCCTATTTCTATTTTTGTTGTGCAAGATCCAAATGTTTTTCAGTATGTTAACTTTAATAGAGGGGGCTCTCAAAGCAGATACCCTTCATGAGGTATACATCTACCATTTGTTTCATTTGAGCAAGTAAACCACACTTCTTAACTCCCTCCCATCCTGTCACTATCTTCTCCACATGCCAATCTACTCATATCTTCCTTCCAAAATCTTGGATTACACTCCACTTCCGCTCAAAGCACACGAGGGGTTAGATCTTCCATCTCAGCTCCTAGTACCTTCTCATTTACCATCCCACCATCTACCCACTCTCCATTCACTACACTTCTTGGTGCATTGTTAGGGGGGATCCCACCCTTTAGCACTATATCTTCCACATTTGTTTCATTTGAGTAAGTTTATCACCCTTTAGCACTGTATGTTCCACATTTGTTTCATTTGAGCAAGTAAACCACACTTCTTAACCCCCTTCCATCCTGTCACTATCTTCTCCACATGCCAATCTACTCATATCTTCCTTCCAGAATCTTGGATTACATTCCACTTCCACTCAAAGCACACTAGGAGTTTGTAAAATATTACACGGCGCAACGAACAGAATCTGAGAAAGAGATAGAGAGTACACAACAGATAAGAGGAGAATCAGTAAATTCTTTAACTCCAAACAACTCATACAAAGATGGCTCTGTCCACCCATGCGCTTCCACTGTGTGAAGCTTAGATGGCGATCTAGACAGAAGATAGGTGAAGAGCTTAAGGCTAGCTGGAACAACAACTCTGACTGGGTGAAAGATGAGTGAGAGATGGCTGCGAAGGGGTTTAGCTTTTATAGCCCGTGAAGGTCGTTAGATCGGCCTGCTGACACAACCTACCATATGAGCCTCCACTAGTCGGCCAGGGAATATTCCAGGGAATATTCCCTTTACCATCGGGCCGGGGGCGCTGCCCCCAGACCCCCGCCAGGGGGGCCAGCGCCAAGGGCCGCTCCCGCGGCCCCCGGACCCCACAATAGGGGCCCCTTTTAACTCCCTTACCCCGCAACTCGATGCAATGCGCCTCGAGTTGCTACCAGCTTAACCACTCCGTCTAACCCAAAGATTAGACCCACAACGGTCACCTTTTTGCCATCCGGTCACATAGACCTCATCTGATATACAAGTCAGGACTCAACCAATGTCCGGGCTCACATTTGGCTTCTCCTCATAGAGCACCATGGATCATTGGTAGCACCTAATGAGGGTGGGGCATTGATCATATCTAACAGAGTTGGATCTTCCATCTCAGCTCCTAGTACCTTCTCATTCACCATCCCACCATCTACCCACTCTCCATTCACTATACTTCTTGGTGCATCGTTAGGGGGAATCCCACCCTTTAACATTGTACCTTTCACATTCCCCTACTTTGCCATATCCTTCTACTCTGAAAGGGTTGTGATAGGCATCCCTCTCACTAAATCCGAACACTCACAACCCTCTCACACAACCTTTTAGACAGTGATATCCATCCTCTGCTTATGGACTGTCATCACACATCCCTTTGTGCACTACTACATAGGTATTTCCAATCTCTACTCCACATGTCCCTATCCCTCCACCCTAGGTCCCTCATGCGGTTACCATGCCCATACCTAATCCACCCATGCCCACATTTGCGGCCACTATGCACGTCTTGTATGCATGGTGGGCACTCTAGGATTATTACGCAAGTTTACTCCACTCCCCCACCTTATCCCCCCCTATCCATCCTACCCCAGTACACACCTCCATCTCCTAGCATTGCCACTCCTGTTGCAACAACCAAGAATGCCTTCACAGATAAGACTCAATTTAACGAGTCGAATTTCACCACTTGGTCGAACTTCATATAACAAGTACTTGAATCTTAAGGACTTTGGGACCTTGTTGTTGGTACCAGACCCTCGATTAGCTCACCCTAATTACATCTGTAAATCAAAATGCCATGACAAATGTTGAGTTAATACAAGGTTACAACATTGTCCCCTCACATCTGAGCATTGGTTGTCATCTCATTGACCGCTATGTGGCAGGAGATCGCACTCGACATATCAATCTCGATTTTGAGCTTCAAGAGTCTTCCATTAAGGAAGGGGATAATCTGAAAGTAAGCTAGCCAAATATCGGTGGTTACTCACCGAGTTTGCCACTACTGGCTCCTCGAAGTCAATAACAATCAAGTCACATTCTTCTTGAACAAGTTCCCTGACAAATACTTTCATTTTATCAAGCACATTATCTCACTACCTAGATTTCCGACCTATGAGTTTGAGTGTCAGTTCTTGTGCTACACGAGGCTACATGATCAAGTCCAGATGAAGTCTTCCACACACATCCATTCAGAGGAGTGCGAATTGGTTCCCTCTTCTTCCAAAGGGAATTCAATCTCAAAACTCTAAGATCTTTGCCCAAGCTCTTGCTAATATCACGAACTGTTAGTTCATTGGGATCTTAATGATGTGCGTAGTTAGTACAAACAACGATCATAAGGATTAAAACTAAGATGCCTTGAGATCCGTCCGATAGCTACTATGTTTATCAATCCAATTCGGGGTTGGGCTAGATACAAACAACAACTCCAGGCCTCAAAGGCAAGTGGAGAGCTCTAGGGATAAGAAACCCTAAGTAATCCAACTACGATAACAGTCATAAGTAATAAATCTCCAAATTGATAGACGCTTGCTTGATTCTCGCATGCGATACATTAGGTTCCGAACTATACCACATGAGAATAGTTCGTTGAAAAAGATAAACTTCGTCTTGATTATTCGATGGAATGAGTTTTCCAAATGAATGTATCAAGAAAAGTTAATTGCATTTAAATGCTATGCGCTAAATTCATAAACATCATATAAAGGCTTCAAGCATTGTCGACTTCCCGTCCTCCCAATAGTAGGTGTGTTTCATCACTTTGAAGGTATATATTGCAACTTGCACACGTGATGGATTGCATGGCAAGCAACCTAGTCGAAAAGAACCAACAGTGGCAAGAAATTGCAAGATGCAAAGGCAACCCAAAACAAGGGTGACACCCCTTCCTTCGGTGGAACCAAAGAAACACAACCCCTTTGGCAGCAAATTCCCAAGAGAAATAGATTTTACACATATTGCCACGCGTTGGGCCATCTAGACAAAGAGTGTCATACCAAGGCCAAGGGTCTTCCTCTTGAAAAACCACAGTAGACTGCTATGATAGCCTTCACTCTGGCTAGCCAATCTAGTGGGGCTATGTCTCTCACTCCTGCTTCATCTGCCCCAACGGCTGCTGATATGTAGCACATGGACAGCCTCAGCAGTCTATATCCTTCACTACTTGTGTAGGATTAGCTGATTGGTCTACTAGTAGCTAACCTATTGAACTTTAGGCATCCATTTCTAGGGCATCCACTGACCTCTAAGACCCCTTCCTCACCTTGTCGTATGTGATGGTGGCCACATACTCGGCCTTTCTCTTTTCAACTTCCGCTGCATGTATACTTACTCATTGCATTGCACTTTTAACTAGCTTTGCTTTCTTCATTTCAGTTTTGCCTGTTGTTTTGGAGCATCTCACTACTCACCTCTATGTTTGCAGATTTTGGTCTCTTCTGCAGTGTTTTGTATTTTGCTGTAGGGCTCACATATAAGTTTGCACTATTCCTTTCTCAACTAGAGACAAGAATTGTTCATCATTCCTTTCATAGTTGCATCTACTTGGAGTTTTGCTCTTCTACCAACATGGAGGCCTCCCCTCCTGCGGTGGAAGTGCAAACCCTAACATTTCTTCGCATTCATGAGCATGTCGTGTTGTAGCTTGTTGTAATAAGTCTGTCCAGCCATTTACAACAAGCTCGAACCCCAAAGAAAGTGGTAAGAAACCTTTGAAAATATCATTCGAGTCAAAGTGCCTGGCATTTCAAATTGGTCATGTGAAAAGGCCACATTTTCAGCAAAAACATCTCTACTGACAAACACTTTTCTTGTATGTGGATCACATAACCAATAGCCTTTGCTATCCAAACTATATCCAATAAAAATGCATTTTAAGACTTCATCATCTAGCTTTCTACGAAGCTCCTCTGGCACATGTGTATAAGCTATACATCCAAATACCAAAGAGTCAACAAGTCCTTAATCCGATTTGCCCCTTGATTCGAGCAATCAATTGGCCTTCACCTGCTTTGATGGAAATGGAAAATGCCCCAAATTCAATTATTTGTTGGTCCCTCCACTTGAATAGGCTAAAGCAGCTTCAGCCCTGTTCAATCCAAGTCTTGGAGGTTCCAATTTTTTGCACGATTCTCAAGGCTGCTGCTAAACCCTAATTTCTGTTGCATATTAGGGTTTACAACAGAGAAATCTGAAATTTCTCAACCTCCAAGGGTCCAAATGTTGAGATCTTCGGAGCAAGACTATGAAATGCCTAGGAGATGAGAGGGAAAGCTGTAGAGAGAGAAAATTCAGAGTTTTGTCGCGAAGAATGACTGAAAATCAGTCAAATGCAGCTGCTGCCCTGCCACAACAGCTTGTAGATATCTTGACCAAAGCATTCAACCGGGCGGTTCTTCAGTACCTGCTACCCAAGATCGGCTTGGGTACACCCTCCCCTACTTCTTCAACTTGACGGGGAGAGGGTACTTCCCTCTTGCTTCCCCTTCCAGTTTGAGAGGGGGTGGCTCCTACTCTTGATCGTGACAATGATGATGCTTACAATTTTTTAGACATTACATTCACTTATTCTTTTGTATTGAATTATGGGCATTTGTAACTTCATCCGCACTATCAGGATGACCTGATTGTAAAAGGGCACTTGGACAAGTAAACACTTCCCCTGCGAGGGCACTGTCCCAGTGGCACCGTTGCATAGCATATTGCATGAGCATGACATCTTGCATCTCCCTTTGCATTACCCTATGCATTGGCATTCTGTTCATGTCAACATCCATCTGTGCCCATTTATCCCTTTTCGGTCTTTTGGAGTGGTCGACTCTAGGATCCATCATATTTGTAGCGTAACACATGGCAATTCTCCTGAAGGCAGTTTCCCTACCCTTGCTTGTTTGCTTCCTTTTCTTGTCTTGCTAAGCCCACCGTTTTTTTTTGCCTCTCAAATATTCAACACATGATTGGCACATACACTCACGTTTATCATCCTTAGGCACTTATCCTCGTCAGTGCGAGGGATTGACTTGCTAGTTTTGTGAATAACTTGGATTTAAAACTCTCTTTATCTTTTCCTATCTGTCACTTAATCGGCCGCTGCCCCTATATTACTTATGTATTTTCAAAACACTTTTCCAAAAAAAAAACAAAACAAAACAAACAAGTCCATTGTTGATTCCATCCGCCTTTGCAGGCCTTGGTAGGGCCTTGGGCAACCAACGAGCACCCTTGATCCGATGCCCTGACCTCTCTGGGGTGATCACTTGGGCTCCCTTGGTAAGATATCCATCACCTCTGTAGTCTTAGTAGGCCACTGGGCAGCCGACGTACACCTTTTGTCCGATGCCCTGGCTGCTTTGGAATGGAACGCCTTGGGGTAAATCAAAATTTAGACTAGCCTAATTTTCTCGCCCTATTTTGGGCCTGTGAGGGGGTGTTGTGCTAAGAAATACACTTAGTCACTTAAAAAGCCCCAAAACATGCTTATTTTAGGCTTATTTTAGCAAAAACCCTAAAACGAGGAGCGGATCGAGAAAGTTAAGTGGGAGAAGATCTAGAACCCTAATTTTCTATAAATTGGCAGCCAGTCCTCCACTCTTTTACAATCTCGTTTTTGCAGGTTTCATGTGTTACCAGCTTGCTCCCCACACCTCGGTCACGGAGGACATCTCAGCCCTTGCTGTCCATCAGTGTTCCCTACACTCTGGCGCCTGTTTCCAGCTCTCCACACACTGATTGCTATTGTTTCTGCCTGGCGCGACTAACTGTTGTTCATCTGCACTGCTGTCGTATAGCCTGCCACGCCAGCAAACTGCTGCGTTTGCAAGCTCTTGCTGCCGCCCTGACAGTTTTCTCTCTCCTGTCTGCAGTTTCTGCAGTCTTTCTCTCTCCTGCAGGCCGTCCTCCCTGCGTTTTCAATCTTTCTCTCTCCTGCAGGCTCCGTTTTTAGTCTTTCTCTCTCCTACAAGCTATCCTGCCTGCGTTTTCAGTCTTTCTCTCTCCTACAGGCTCTGTTTTTAGTCTTTCTCTCCCGCAAGCTCTGTTTTTTGTCTTTCTCTCTCCTCACTGCTGTCTGCGTTTGCTGGTGTTTGACATCCGGAGGCTGCCTTGCTGCGATTCGGAATCCGTTCGAAGTACGATACACTCTCCAACTCATTACCCCTGCCCTGATCCTTGAGATACAAAAGTTTGAGGTACAGTATTCATTCACTGCATAGTGTGTTTGCTGCATGAGCATCGTATTATTAGTAGTCATATCATTTCATTTATTCACTGTATTCATTGTCTCTGAGTTACTTTAACCCTTACCCTAACTGTGTTCTTTTTATCAGTCTATGCTTTGTCATACGGTTTCTGTTTATGTTTCTGTGTTAGGGTATTTTTCTTTACAAGAGATAGAGGCAAAAGTCTCCTTAAAGTCAATTCCTTGTTGAGCGTAGCCCTTAGCAACAAGGTAGGCTTTGCACCTATTAATAAAACCATCTAATTTTCTTTTAATTTTATAAACCCATTTGGTACCTATTGCACGCTTGCCATAAGGCAAGTCACATAGCTCCCAAGCGTCGCTTTGATGGATGGAATCAACCTCTGCCTTCATTGCTTCCACCCAACAGTCATCTAATAAAGCATCCTTATAACATAGAGGTTATTCATTGCATGCTATAGCCACCAATGCACATGTAAGAAGATTACCTTGATCCTTAAGAGCAGAGTTTGTTATGTAGCATATGATGAATGTTGTTACAGAAAGGGGGTCACATGATAATGTATGGTATGTTGATTCAAGCACATCTAATCATATGACCAGCCATGCTAAATGGTTTAGAGAGATGCAAGATTTACAAAATCCAAGATATGTACAGATGGAAAATGATTCATGTTACCCAATTTCACACATTAGAAAAGTTTCCTTATCCTTGCATAATAGTCAAACAAAGAGTCTATCTAATGTATTATATGTGTCATCCATCACAAAGAATTTAGTATTTATTGGTCCAATGGTAGAACAAGAGCTACATGTTCGATTTAATACAAAAGGTTGTTGTGTGAAAGACTTTAATGATAACTGCAAGTTGGTCACATAAAGAAATAAAGCTGGCCACATGTTAACTTTAGATACTGAAATTCCTACTATGAATGCTACTATATATGCTAAAGGCAAAGGAATGGTTTGCAGACATCGAAATATGGCACAAACGTATTGGACGTGCAAATGTACAAAGGTTGAAATTAATGCAATCCAAAGGGTTAGTTACAGCTACTTGTTCGATTTAATACAAAAGGTTGTTGTGTGAAAGACTTTAATGATAAGTGCAAGTTAGTCACAAAAAGAAATAGAGCTAGCCACATGTTAACTTCAAATATCGAAATTCCTACTATGAATGCTGCTATATGTGCTAAAGACAAAGGAATGGTCTGCACACATTGAAATATGGCACAAACATATTGAACGTGCAAATGTGCAAAGGTTGAAATTAATGCAATCCAAAGGGTTAGTTATAGGGTTGCCTACTTTTAGACTTGCAAAATTTCTCTGTGTGTGTGTGTGAAGCATGTCAGTTTGGTAAGGACGTAAGACAACCGTTTCCGCATGATAAAGATGTGAGCAGGAACATACTTCATGCTATGCATATAGATATTTAAGAGCCTACACAAAACATCTCATTTAGTAACAGCAAATATTTTGACATGTTCATTTATAATTGTTCAAGAAAACTGTGGATGTATTTCATAATGAAAAAGAATGATATGTTTGAGCACTTCAAAACTTTCAAGACTGCTATGAAACAAAAACAAGCTTGAAAGTTAAGTGCTTAAATTCAGATGGAGGAAAAGAGTATCTCTCTAATGAGTTCAGTGACTTTTGGAGATCTCATGGAATAAAGAGACAGCTTACTTACAAGTACACCTCACAACAAAATGGGGTTGCAGAAAGAAAAAACAAGCATATTGCAGAAGTCGCACATGCATTGATGGCCAAAAAGAATTTGCCAAAACATTTTCTGTCTAAAGCTATTTATATTGGTATCTATATTATGAACAGAACTCCCACGGCTACAATTCGTGGGATGACCTCCAAAGAATGCTTTACACGCAAGAAGCCCGATGTGTCACACTTGAAAGTGTTTGGTTGTATTGCCTATGTTCATGTACCAGATGAGCTGCAAAAAAAGCTTGATACAAAGGCTGAAAAATGCATTTTTATTGAATACTCTTTAGAGCAGAAAGGATATTACTGTTATAACCCTGTCACACTCAAGGTGAGTTCAAAGTGAGCAAGGATATTATTTTTTATGAGAGAAGCAATTGGTATACATCTAGTGGTAATGCATTAGATAATGATCATGATAGTTATATACAGAAAAAAAAGCAAGAATCACAGTGCACCATAAACATCATCTGGTACTACATCTACAGTTAGCCCTTGGTCTGAGAGACTAAGGAGCAGTCCCACATCTTCGAGTGCATCAATAGTGTTGCAAGTAAAGACAAAGAAAAAAACAAGCGTTAGATGGTAATGATACATCTGCTAGTCATTTGGGGTTTGATGAAAATTCTAGTGGTTCTGAGAGCTTGGATGATGAACTTAGTATTCCTTCTATTAGGACACCAGGTGTACAGAGAGCACATGGTAATATAAAGGCTCCATTGAGTGATCCAATGGCATGCAAGTCTAATAGGGTTAGATATCCTCTTAAAAGATTTGATTTTGAAGGTTATATAGCTCGCCATTATACTTATATAGTAAAGGTCATTAAGGATGTTGAGTCCACTTGTTTTGAGGATGTTGTTAGTTATGCTCATTGGGATACAACAATGGATGAGGAGATGACTGCATTAGAAGCCAATAAGACTAGAGATCTAGTATCATTGTCTAAAGGCAAAAAAACTATTGGCTGTAAGTGGATCTGCAAAATTAAGCATAATACAAATTATTCTATTAGCAGGTATAAGACTAGACTGGTTGCAAGAGGCTATGCTCAAACACACGACATAGATTATAAAGAGACATTCAGTTCAATTACTAGGATGGCAACTGTTAGATATGTGATTGCTTTGGCAAACAGCCAAAGATTGAAGTTTGCAACAAATAGATATAAAGAATACCTTCTTACATAATGACTTGCAAGAAGAGATATATATGGAGCAACCAGTAAGTTATGAGGATTTAGAGCATCCCACATATGTGTATAGGTTAAAAAAGCCTCTCTATGGGCCGAAACAAGTACCTAGAGCATAGTCTGACAAGATCACAGAGTATCTTGTTAACATTAGCTTTTATGTTTCTGATGTTGATCACTTACTTTATGTAAGAATGGGAGATGCAAATTTGATTATCATAGTCATCTATGTGGATAACTTGATTATTACAGGTGACAATGACAATGGGATTACTGAAGTTGAGGACTTTTTGAAGAAGAAGCTTGAGATGAAGAATTTGGATAAGCTAAGATACTTTCTTAGTATTGAGGTGATCAAATGTGATGATGGTATATAGCTATCCCAAGGGCAGTATGGCGTAGATATGTTGTCCAAGTATAGTATAACAACGTGTAAGCCTCTTTCATTGCCGTTGGAGCAAACTATGAAGTTGAGTGTTGATATTGGGAATGAGATAGAAGATCCTAAGAGTTTGATTTACATGACTATCACAAGGCCAGACTTGAGTTATGCTGTTGGTCTTGTCAATCAGTTTATGTAGATGCTTAAAAAGTCTCATTTGGATGTAGTTAGATGCATAATGAGATATGTGAAGTCCACTTTGCATCATGGATTTTTTTATGAGGCAGATAAGGATAGACACATGTTTAAATACACAAATACAGATTGGACTAGTAACATGTCTAACACAAGATCTATCAGCGAATTTATGTTTTCCCTTGGTAATGCAGCAATTACATGGAGTACCAAAAAGCAACCTACAATTGCTTCAAGTATATAGGCTAAGTACAAAGATGTTGCTATGGTAACATGTAAAGTGGTATGATCGCAAAAGTTATTGGGTGATTTGGATGTGCAAGGAGATGGTCCAATTGTCATTCATTGTGACAACATGAGCAACATACAGTTAGTTAGGAACATGATAACATGCATTATCATTTTGTAAGAGAGAAGATACTTGTAGAAGAGATTGACTTGGTATATATCAGCATACAGCATCAAATAGCTTATATTTTCACAAATACATTGGATATAAAGAAGCTTCAAAAATTTCAAAGCTTACTTGGAGTTGCAAAGATACATTTGAGCTTAGGGGGAAGTGTTGAGATGGCAAGCTCAACACGTGCGAATATTGATGATGGACCACCCAGCTAGATGAATCTGCACATCTATACTTAGCATGTCAATGGTCATTATGATCCTCACATAACCACCGACTTATCACTTATTATATTTAGTTTATTGCATCTACCTTCAGCTGGCATAGTTATAACGCCAATCGATTGGTATAGTCAATTATGCACTGTTTGACTTAGTAGGTAACTTTCTTTTAAATTGTATCTTATCTATACTTTAAGTATATCGTGTTGTGTATAAAAGAAGAAAAAGAAACCAACAAGAAAACGTTTTGGCCTCCATCTCTCTTCTTATATTCTTGAGTGAGCTTCCTCTCGTGTGTATAGTATGTGTTTGGCACAACAACTCAAGCAAATCCCCACTACACAATTCATAACATCTAGTATTGTCTTATCAAAATTTTGATTGGCTGGAACCTAGGATTTGTCTAGCCTACAATTTCTCACTTATATTTTATCTTATTTTGAAAGGAAGAAGCATTTGTACAGCTTATGTTTAGAGAAATATTTTGAGTTGACAATCCTAGGATTTCCTTTACTTAAGATCACATGTAAATATTTGGATTTTGTAGATAGGTTATGTTGATCAACTGCTTCAATCACTAAAATTTTTTAACCTAACAACAATTGCATTTTGACTTGAGTAGAAGGTCGAGCATGGTTAAAGAATATTTGTACTCTTCACTCAGAGACAATGGACTCTTGCTACCACTCTTCCCAACCATCGCCGTCAGCTAGACGACCATCAAACAATTGCATTTTTGCTGCTTCAAGCATCTCCGACCTGGGTTTACTAATTCCAATCTATCGCCAATCTGCCACAAAATCATCTACTGCTGCATTTTCAATATAATTTAAACACTTTTCCAGTCATTGGCACTGCTTGAGTTATCCCAAATGTGTTCCACCTGATCCAAACTCTCTAGATCTACCTTTGTTGTTGCCGTACACATTCCGAGGCTATCTGCCACATTTCAAGATACGTACAAAGTACAACACACTCTCCAACTTATACCCACTACCTCAATCCTTCAAAGACACAAGAGTTCGAGGTTCAATATTCACCTTGCATAGTGTGTTTACTTCATTGAGCATTGTATTTATGCATTCATCATTCATTCATCTCCTGTGTTCATTGTCTCTGAGTTACCCTAACCCTATTGAGTTCTTTTATTTGTCTATGCTTTATCATATGATTGTGTTTGTATTCTCTATCCAAGTAATTCTTTATAATTAAGTTATTAAGCAAGCCCTAAGCTTAAGTTTGATCCAACAAATAGCTCACTTATGATTAATGATTGAGTCATTAATTATCCCTTAATCATAAATGTGAGTTGATCAAGGAGTAGGTGGCTATTCATTTCGAAATTTAATCTTGGCTATTTGGGACTCTCTTTCTCTCATTTTTTAAAGCGGCCCAAAGTTTCAAGAGCCGTAGTAGCAAGAGGAGACGCATGCTCGCTAGTCTCTCGTAATGAATAGCAAAAAGAGTGTTTTGCAGCCATCCCAAGGTGCTAGATAACTCGGAATCAATCTCTTTCTTCGCTTTTCTCTCTCTCGAGTTGTGCAAGCTTTGTTTTACAACAAATCAAAATTAGGGTTTCCTATTTATAGCAGATTAGTGGCTAGAGTTTGCAAAAAATCAGTCATGTTGGGAGTGGAATGTCTTAACTAAAGAAATTCCAACCAAAGCCCTTGTTTTGCATCACCAAATCATTGATGATTTGGAGCAGACATTAGGGAAAATGTATTCAAACATGTAGATCTAATGTCCAGCCACTACAAGCATTAAATTCAGCATTCAATCTAAGGGCAAATGCATGTCAAAGATTAGGGTTTTTGAACAGCAGGTTTACAAGGCTGAATTACTGCAATTTGCCAATGAATTGCAGGTGCACTAACCACAGCAAAGCAAAGCTCTAAATTGTTGTGAACAATTAGGGCTGAGGCCTGATTCAATGAATCAGATTTACAGTACATGCACTATTTAATTCAGCAAATAAAATAAGCAACACAAAGAATGTGAGAGCTAGAGTGCTTTTGCATAGTAGACAACACCAGATTGGCTCTCAAGGTGAGTGCCTCTTATGGTATTTCTTTAACATTAAAGATGAGCCTTTACATGAACCACTTGAAGCCCACCCACCCAATCAACATAGTTGTCACAGAGCAGCACCCTCTTTGCCAACGATGCCTTCTCTGTCTGGCTCTTCTATTGACTAGATTTGCTCCAATTGCCATTGCCTCAATTGCTTTTACCAACCTTGGCCAACAAGCTTTAAATTTGTCTTAATTACATACTCAAACCGGTGTGCCTTCAAGCCCACAAAGCTGCAATGAATCCAATGTTGATCAACATGACATTGAAAAATGCATCCATGGTCTCTCACTGCTGCCACATTGCAATCAATGAGGAATTTGCACTAATTTTGGTTCTAGACCATTTATGTTCACTGCCCTATAAATCAGATCTACAGACCAGTCAACCCCCCAATGCACCAAATTTGGAGGAGAGCTCTCAGACTGGTTTTAAAACATACTGGGGTATTGGGCTGGGCTGCAGACAAAATGGATTTGTGTGATGGTAGGAGAACTAGGAGCTTTTCTATACATTGATAGCATTATGTTTTGTTGTCTTACTTTCTTTCATTTATCAAATGACAAATTAATATATCCATGACAAGTTAATACATGGATCAGTTGTACTCATCGGTTTTTGGTCTCATAGGCCATTTTGGTCTGTAGTAGAAATTAAAATGACTTTTTTTTTTCTTGCTCAATTGGTGGTGGCTACACGATAATCTCCATTCTGCTCTATATAGAAATCTCGTCCCTATAGTTTCAACTTTTGAATGCACAAAGACCATCATGTCCATTAGATCAAGCCATGCTTTACCAACCACATCAGCCCAGTTCTATTGTGAAACATACGTAAGTCTTAGTGTCACTTTTTATATCTAGTGCCCAGGCCTGCAGCACTAGCCCTCACAAAGCGACCATGCTTCCAGACCTCCACCCAACAGAATTGCACAGAAAATCTGTATGGACTTGCCCCCAAAATTTACTGGCCACCTTAAGCATAGATTGATGGTTCCAAATCCAATGACTGTAATCTCCTACTATGCAGTTATTGGTGAAGTTTGATAGAATATTATAAATCTTCAATTCTACATCTCTTGGTTGGGCCAAAACCATGAATCCGAACAGTATTTGATAGCCGCATGTCTATCTCTGGACAGCCAAAAGTGTTCAAAAATGCCAATTTAAATTCAATTCCTATAAATATAAAACTGTGCATGCTTAGCCTACTACTCAAGCATTCATTTCTGCTTGGTTTTGATTTTGAATAGTCTGAATAGTACGAGACAAAGGGGTAATACTTTCGGGTAGGAAAAGGCAGAAGAGCAAACCAAATGAAACTGCAGTGTCAGGACAAACCATTTACAATTTGCATACATATGTAAGATAGAAGCCAGGATTCAAGAAGACCAATCTACTAATAAACACAGACATATTTCCCTCCCTTTAAACAAGTCAAAAGACACCTCAAATGTTTTCCTACTTCCACAGAAGCACTCATTCATTCAACCAGCCATTAAATCTTGTGTTAAAGACTGGTCATGAGTTCTCTCTAAATACAAATCTTTGCTTCCTTACGACATTAAAAAATGAAAGTGGACTTGTCCCTTCACAGGAACCTATTACTCAGCTGCTTTCTAGATTTTCACATTTACTCCACAACTACAAAAGCTTTTATCACAAGAACTCTAGCTTCCCAAAACCTTAATCATACAGCTTGTAATATAACAGAACAGGCACCATCATCTAGTTTCTGATGAAAATATAGTGTGCTTCAGAATGTGTTATTAAAAAACTTCAATGATGAGCACCTGTTGACCTTTGGCTGTAATAGTGTATGTTGGAAGAATGGAGCTTGATAAGTTGAGGGTCTTCAGTCTATTTTGTATTCCAGTTTCAACCTGCTCCATTACTTTGTCTGGATCTATACTTTCATTGGACACAGATCCACTGTCAACCCCACTATTGCTTTCATTAACCTGCAATCAAAGCTCTGATAAGGATTGCAAGAATGTTGGCTCTGAAAGCTTAAGAGCAAAACTGGGTTTCCAGGAACATTACCTTTGGACCAGCCTCGTTCATTGCAGTCTCTGAAAGCCCACTACCAATAGCAAGAGCAGATCCCAAAGACAAACAGAAAGTTGTCCATGACATTTGCATGTGATTTCGATTATGATGCGTGTTGCAGCCAAAAGTTTGCACATGATCTGATCCTGCATAGTGGCATTAAATATATTTTTCCATCAGGTGGCTATTTCATTTTTCATGTACAGGAGTCAAATGTGTCACAAAAGCTGTGATTGAGAATCAATCTACAGTTTGTTCTACCACACACACACACCCCCCCAACCCCAAAACCAAAAAAAAAAAAAGAGAGAGAAAGCTAAAGAAAAGATAAAGAAGGGGCTACATGTGGATGTGATCGAGTGATCTCAGAGGCATGACAGGAATCTCAGGATGGCAATTTGGAACTGCACAAAATACCCTTTTTCATGCAGAGACAAGCCAAAGCCAAAAGTAAGCCCTTCACTTTGCAGCGGACAAGAGACATGGGGTCCCTGACCAGGGAGCTTTCGTGGGCAAAACTGACATTTACAATGGTGCTCCCCAACCAAATCATGGCATTACTCCTTTTCATTGATTTCTCTCTATGAGAAATGCAACCAACTGTGGAGAAGAGGGGAACGAGAGAGTGAAAAGTAGACATTACTCCTTTTCATTGATTTCTCTTTATGAGAAATGCAACCAGCTGTGGAGAAGAGGGGAACGAGAGAGTGAAAAGTAGACAATGTGTACGTGAGCTGAAACCGAGTGTACTTGCTGAACTGAAAAGTGATAGAATGAAAGTACGATAGAATGAAAGTACAACTTAGGTCTAAGGTAGACCCAACCCAGGTCAACATGCCAACATGAAACACAAGATTCCGTGCCACAACAATAGCACTCTGATTGTCAAAAAGAATGGGCATAGGACCCTATAATGAAATCCGTAGATTAGCCAACAATCTACACAACCATACACATTCCACTTTTATTGAAACCAGCCTTCCTTCTTGGAGAGGGTGGTATTTCCCTAATTAAGCACTCAATTACAACAATCAACAAATAAACATAAATTGAAATGCACAATTTACCTTAATAATCTTAGACAATAGACACTCAATTGGCCCCAAAACTAGCGCCCCTTTCAGTATTTCTTTAACTTTAATTGCTAATGGATTGAGTACAAGTTGAGATTCCACAATCTCCTTTGCTAATCAGCAAGAAATTTGGGCCAATTGCCCCTTGATTTTCGCTAAAGAATTGCACAAATGGAACCACCAATCGGTAAAATGTTGCCCCAATTCACAATGGATGGCCTGGCATCTGAAATCCCTATCAATTCCACGAATTTTAGGTGCTGATTTCGATGTACAATGCCTTCTCCTATTGGCTCGGGTCCCAAGGTGTCTACTAAGCTCTAATTTCTACAGAAATTTAAGGTTTACAGCAAAGATATCTCTGTTGTCCATCAAATTTGGCTGAGATTTGCTCAAAATGGCTAAGAAATGCTGAGATCTCTTAAGAATGGGTTGGAGAAGATGAGACAAAGCCAAGATGAGAGTCATCTATTACTAGATACCTCCAAAATGTTGTCACCTGATCAACAATGCTATTGCCAATCCTTGGAGGGTGACTCCTTGTTGTCCCCTGCCTGTTGAGGCTCCCAGATGGCTGTCTTCTATAGCAAATTGTTATTCTCTAATCAGAAAATAGACCAGCAACTCTCTCTCTCTCTCTCTCTCTCTCTCTCTCTCTCTCTCTCTCTCTCTCCAAAATATAAACTAGCTGAATGGTAGAGACCCAGCCCCCAAAAACGTTTTCTCAATTTATAGAGGCATGTTTGCCAAGTAGCAACCTTCTAAACCCATTTTTCAACATTATCCAGCCATTTAATTAATTTTCAAAATTAAATAATCCTGAAATTTAATTTAAGCCCTTCTGGTCCTTCCCAAAATTAAATGAATCCATCTATAATTAAATTAGCCAGGCCATTTGCAACCTGGAGTGGTCCCCAATTTCTGTTGACCCTAGACTAGCATTAATTAATTAATTAAAGCTAATCCCTAGTATCACCATTGATACTTATTGACTAAAGAACTATCCCAGGGTCAAAACTAACACCAACTTACTCCCAAGGCCAAATTGGCATAACTTATCACAACTTTTGCCTTTGACGCCCACTATATCCTCAAGGTCCTTGGCCTATTACAATGAAATAATTGCCATGTGCATCATATGTGCTAAACAACCTTGCACATTTGATTAATAACTTAATCAAATGTTATCAACAAGATTAGAGTATCTAAAAATTTCACATCCTCATGGCAGACCTCCCCCTTGAAATCCCTGCAATCGTCCTCAATTGCATTGCATTGGACCAACAGAAAAGCATACTACACTGGAATTCCATAAGACATCACAATCACAACATTCGCCATTGTTGTCCAACCATGCTACATGCCCCAAACCTATAGAACATTTCCAACCAACATATACATAATATAAAACTAAAATTTGGTTCAGAACTGTTGCTAGAAACTCATTGGACGCATCCATAACTCATGTTTCTCAATTGTTCCGATTATCCACCATATAAAAACATTAATTCAGAATAAAGCATGGCTAAAACTATCAATGGCATTTACTAACAAACTGTTGTCCATGGAACCAACTAGAAACCATTAAAAACTGAGCATAATCTAATCATAAACGCATCACTTGTTGATCTGAGAACTAATCACAAACTAAGATGAAACTTATCAAAATTGTTGTCTCAAAATTGAGGTTGAATTCATGCTTAACTAATCATAAGCTGATACAAAAGTATAGTTCCAATGCCCGGGTGAAATTCATACTCATCTACATATATCTCACAGTGACTAGTACATTAAGTAGTAACCTCACGGCAAACATACTGTCAACACAGTACCTACGATGCATGCTAAATATATCCAAGATCCACTACATACGAGAGTTGTCCACAATTGGCTCAATGAAAGTCCTACCTCTCCCTTGAGCATCAGGCAATACTCCAGACCCCTGCTCTACTAAACTTGACTGAGCTTGAGGTCTAACTGAAAGACGTTTAGGTAAAGCTGCAACGACTGAAGAACGTTTGCGAAGTCATCCTCTTATCCAGCTCCTCAATCTCAAGCTGAATTTCACCAAACATATCCTCTAGCATATCACCATGAAAGGCCTTAACAAACTGACATGAAAGACATTGTGTATCCGCTAGTGTAGAGGTAATTTTTGCCGATATATCACATCATTGATCTTCTCCAACACCTGGAAGGGCCTATAGTATCTCATACTCAACTTCAACTATAGTCTTTCTCTTTCATTTATCTTTTTCAGCCTTGCCTTTTTAAATTGCTGCAATACATAATCGCCCTCTATAAACTACAAAGCATATCTACGACGATTAGATACCCTCCTTTGCTTTTCATGTAATCTCTGAAATGCATACTTTATCTTTGCATAGGTTACATCCAAGTTTTCCACATAACAATCAGCCTCAAAAATCTTATCCTTAGTTTGCAAGATAGGTGGTACCTTCTTGCAACCCTCAACCACCTCAAATGAAGCTTTGCCAATGAAACTATCCACTGTGTTTTTGTAAGCAAACTTAACCAAGAGCAAATACTACTCCCACTGTGTCTTGTGGTCTAAAACATAGCACCTTAAAAGATCTAACACTATAGAATTTACTTCCTCAGACTGACCATCTATATGCGGATGGAAGGATGATGAGAAATTCAGTGTGGTACCTATATTCTCAAATAACCCCTTCCAAAATAAACTCGTCATTTGAGAATCTCGATCACTAATGATCAACTCTAGCATACCATGATACTTAAAGATGTGCTACAAAAACAATCGTACCATATGCTCAGTCTTTATTTTCTTCCTCACCCAAATGAAATGGGCTTGTTTGCTAAACTTGCAAATGATAGTTCATATCCCATCATTCCTTGTAGGTGTCCTAGAAAGCACAAAAATAAAGTCCCTTGCAATGCTCTACCAACGCCTATCTAGAATAGGCAAGGGCTGCAATAAACCCACCATCATTTACCTATCATGCCTTACCTTCTAACATATGAAGCAGCTCTTGACAAACTATTCTGCATCATGCCTCAAATGTCACCAATAAAAGAAATGCTCCACTGCCTTGACCGCGGCATCAATATCTCTGTGTTCTGCATACAAAGGAGCATGACTTTCAGTGATAAATCTAGGCCCTAATTGCTTTGTAACACACAGTCGTCCATGCATCATCAAAAATTCATCTCTTAATACAAAGTGCTCATGCCTTTAGCCATTGCATAGCTGATAATAAACATTAGCAAAGTTCGAATCAGCAATATATTGCTCTCTCATGGCATCCAACTCAGTGTAATAAACCAACTGACAGCTAAAATTTATGGCTTACATGACAATGCATCAACCAAACCATTCTTTTTACCATCAATATGTACAATCTCAAAATGAACCATACAAAGAAAATTTGCCCATGTCATATGCTTCTCTAACAACTTTGTCAGCGTCAGAAAGTACCTCAAAGTCTAATGGTCTATCTGCACTGTAAAATCAGCGCCCACAAATAATGTTTCCACATAGACAGTGCATGAATTACACCCAAGAGCTCTTTCTCATAGACCTCTAAATTCTTTTCTGCACCGTGGAGAATTCAGCTCTCATAAGCCACAACTCGGCTATCCTACATAAGAACAGCCCCAATACTGTTACCACATACATCACACTAAACTAGAATGACTTCCTTAGATCAAGCAACACAAGCACACGATCTGAAGTCATCTTTTCCTTCAACTTTTCCAATGCTGAAATTTCCACTGTTGTCCATCTCAACGGTATATCCTTCTTCTGCAAAGCATGCAATGGAGATGTAATTTCAACAAACCTGTGTACATACTTCTTGTAGTAAAAACATAAACCCAGGAAGCTATAGATCTCATGCACATTTCTCAAAGGTGGCCATGATCGTATTGCCTAAACCTTTGTAGGGTCCACGCGAATACCATCAATAGATACAATACTTTCCTAAAATGGATTTCATGCATAAAGAATTTATTTTTCTTGTCATTGATAACCAACCTATGCTCACGCAATTCATTAAACACAATGTCTAAGTGTCTTCTTTCCTCTACCTCATTCTTTGAATGGACAATCATGTCATCAAAGAAAGTATCCACAAATCCTCTATGTGGCTAGAAAATGCGATCCATCATCCAATTAAAAGTGGCAGAAGCATTCATAAGTCTAAAAGACATAACAAGAAACTCATACAATCCAAAAGATGTCGTGAAAGTTTTCTTAGGTACATCTTTTGGTCTAATGCGTATTTGATGATACCCACTTTTCAAATCTATACAGCTGAATATGGTTGTCCTTTGCAACCTATCCATAATATGATCGATCTAACGAATCAGAAAGCAATTCTTTGTCATGATCTTTTTCAGAGCACGATAATCAATGCACATACGCGATGAACCATTCGTTTTCTGCACCAAAAGCAGTGGAGAACAAAAAAGGGATTAGATGTGCTAAATCAGCTCCTTTTTCTAATAGCTCATTCACATGACTCATAATCTCCTCCTATTAGGCTGCACTGACTTTGTAGAGTGGCTTATCAGGTGGGCTACTTCCAACGATAAGATCTATGCCATGATCTTCTGGCCTTTTAGGCAGTAGCTGCCCTGAAAGTGACTAAGAGAAGCAATCAGCATAAATTTTCAAAAATGACATGCGATACTTCTCTAACTTAGACATGTTCCCAACATTCTCACAATCATCTTTATCCTTAGTAAAAACCAAGTACGTTGAAAGATGATTTTTCCTTACTTTAAAAATGGCAGCTGCAAATACAATAGGGACAAATTCACCTTTCAACTTTACATCAAGTGTGAATGGCTTTCCCTTATGTTGAATGGTGATCTTTTTAGCACAAGAATCAATCATTGCACAATATATCACACCCCTTAAGTGGAGCAATGAAGAACTCTTCGCTATCCACACATCTCGGTATATGAAACCGGAGCTTTTCAATGAGCGGTGTGACACGCTCTGCATGACCATTACATGCCATTCCAACTTCCATCATGGGTCCCATCTCATCCTCTCTCTTACCTAGACGCGTTGTCAGTCTACAGAGATGAAGTTGGCTCATGTACCATTATCAAAGAAAATCAATGTTTGTTGATCCCTAATCTTGCCCCATGCTTTGCACAACTCAATAGCATCATCATTGGGCTGATCATTAACAACATCGGGCACTAATCCCACTGATGTTTTGGGCTTCTTTCCTTTAGAATCTCCCTAATTTTCTGATTTTCCATATTGCTGCCTATTAGGACAATCCCTTGCAATGTGACTCTCCTGTTAACAAATAAAACATTTATTTCTAGCCATCAATGCCCTATTGTTGTGCCAATGTTTTCGAGCCCTTTCTTTGCTATTTTGGCCTTTTTTCACGCTCATTTTCAGACCTCTCCATTTTCTCAACCTTAAACAACATTTTATTCAGCTTCTCCTCACTTTCTAGAAAGTCTGAATCCTTCCCACATAACAAAGCATTAGCTGTAGAAACAATCTCTATGAGCTGAGACATGCTAGACACGGTGGATTTAATACAAAAATCTTTGATTCCTTTGGGTAGCCCACAAACATATTTTTCCACTTGCTCATTAAGGGGTACGGGGCGATAAGAAGTAATAGGCAGCAATGCATCCCGAAACTTCTTATTATATTGCTTCAAATTCATACCCACATTGACGGTACTCTATCTTGCATCAAAAGAGTGGACCAACACTGCAATGCATTCCCTTTCAAAAAAGTGGTTGCCTTTCAAATCTTTGGGGACTCAGTGAAGTTCCCGCTTGAATAGGCTGCATCAAACTGCTGAATGAAAGTCAAAGCTTTCAGCCTATCTTTGTGCACCACTGAAGAACTCAAACTTCACTGCTTTTCCACCCTCATTATAGTCTTTTGTTGCCCCTTTGGGTGTCAAGTTGTCATACATTGGCTACTAGAAAAAGGGTACATTTACTAAATTTGCATCAAAACCAACACCAAACAAAACATTTGCATAACCAACATTAATTCCTTGAACCCCATAAGCATTGGAGGGTGCAAATGTTGTACTAAACATGCTACTTTTTGCCCCATGCATCAAGCCAATGCTGCCATACATAGCGTTTTGCATATTTCCAACCATACCCGAATACATTGGGCCTTGCACACTATGCATTAGTTGTTGCATACTATGGGGATTTGTGTCATACATTCCCATATGCAGTTCCTGTCCAACCATAGCATGAAAAATCGTGCTTCCACATAAATATCTTGGCTACCCCACCATAGCATACATGCCCAGCTGTCCAAAACCCATTGGATTGGCTTCTTTGATGGCCTTGCATTGGCATTCCTTGCCCTATAGGTACCACCTCTTTCGCTTCATTAGCATCTTTGGGAGCTTCAAATGAAGGGCAGATGTCTTCTTCTTCTTGTCTTGGTTGTCCTTCTTCATAGCATTCAAAAATCAGGTAAATTGAGGATCCTTTACCAATTCAGTAAAGAGATTTACTACTGGCCTCATCCGATTCTTGAACTGGTCACATCAAATTCCTCTTCACTTTGCTAGTCACTAGCCTCATCCAATTCTTGAACTGGTCACATCAAAGCAAGGGAGCAAATGGCAAACTTGCTTATTACAGTATGCATATCTATCCTTCATGTTGGGATCCTACATGCATGCAGGGGCACACACGCAGCCATACATAGCCAATCCACTCTCAGTGGTATTTAGACGGAATATTACACGACTTCGAACTCGATTACACACTTTATTGATCGAGACAGGTACATGGAGTGGACAGGCAAGAGAGACAAGGTTATGCAAGCTGTGTGGACTACAAAGTGTAGAATCAGAGGAGTACATGATTACGACATGCCGAGCATATGCACATATACGGGTTGACTTTGATATCCCTTTACAGGGGCCACTTCACCAGTTTCTAACCACTACTCCTACATCAAAGTTAGGGACTCTCATCACCCGCATGTTACGCTTTCGGGAGAACCACGCTACATAGATCGTTCTTTCACCGTAGCTACCCTTTCCTACCATGGGGAAGAAGAATCGTTGTATATCTAGAAAGATCCCATGGATCATAATTTGGCCTTCCCTGGACAATAATAAACTACTCTACTCTACTCTCTCTCTCTCTCTCTCTCTCTCTCTCTCTCTCTCTCTCTCTCCAACTATAAACTAATTGAATGGCTGAGACCCAACCCCCAAAAAAGTTTTCTCAATTTGCATGGGCATTTTTGCCAAGTGGCAACCTTCTAAACCCATTTTTCAGCAATATCCAACCATTTAATTAATTTTCAAAATTAAATAATCTTGAAAATTAATTTCACCCTTCTAACCCTACCCAAAATTTAAAGTGCTCATCCATAATTAAATTAGCTAGGCCATTTGCAACCTAAAGTGATCCCCAACCTATGTTGACCCTTAGACTGGCATTAATTAATTAATTAATGCTAGTCACTAGTATCGCCATCAATACTTATTGACCAAATAACAATCCCAGGGTCAAAGCTGACAAAAACTAACTCCCAAAGCCTAGCTGGCATAACTTGTCACAACTTTTGCCTTTCACACCCACTACATCCTTGAGGTCCTTGGCCTATTACCATGAAATAACTGCCATGTGCATCATATGTACTAAACAATCTTGCACATTTGATCAATAACTTGATCAAATGTTGTCAACAAGATTAAAGCATCTCAAAATTTCACATCCTCGTGACAATTACTGTAAAGGCTTCCCTGTACTCGACCTCACAAGATGAGGTACCAATAGGTTGTTTTTAACCTAGCCACAAAATGCATAACCGGCTCAACATGAAATATGTCCACTAGTAGACTGCCTATTATCTAAATCACCAGCCCAATCTAAATCATTATAAGCCTATAGGTGCAAGTCTCCCACCCTAGGAAATAATAATGCATATAACTAAGTTCCTTGCAAATATCCGAAGATCCACTATATAGCTTACCAATGTGCTGTCTATGACCTATGCATAAACCTCCTCACTTGGGATACCACAAACTATATATCACGATGTGTGTTGTAAAGGTAGATAAGATAGCCAGCAGCTTGGCTGAAAATTGCAACATGAGACATCTCTTTACCATCATACATGGTCAACTTTGGCCCTAACTCCATAGGAGTGCACATAGGTTGGAAATTTTCATATTAAACCTATATAAAAGCTGATCCACATATTACAATTGCAACATGATAATCCATGCTGAATGAATTGAATCCCCAAATAGTAGTGTAAGCAGCCCATATCTAACATAGCAAAAGCATTTTTCAATTCAGCCTTGAAATATGCAAATTTATACTCCTTTGGTTCGATGAGCAGTGTATCACCTACATAGAGAATGATTACTAGCAAGTCCCCACCTTCATTCTTAAAGTAGACAATGGGAGCAGTTGGACTATTTGTAAAGCCAATGTTGGCCAAATAAACATCAATCTTAGAGTACCATGCACAAGAAGCTTATTTTAAACCATAAAGAGCTTCGTGCCATTTGCAAACCATGTGCTCTTTTCCTTTCACCACAAACCCTGGAGATTGTGACACATAGCCTCCCTTGTAACTGTAAAGCTGTCTCATGCTCAATCAGCATGGAGGACATTGTTGAGCTAAAACACACTTTTTAGTTGATTAGCATCTTTAAACAGCCCCAAAACACGCTTAATTAATGAAAAATGCGAATTTGGTGCGTGGTTTGAGAGAGTTTCAATGGTCCCTTAAAACCCTAAATTTTGGGACACCCTTCAACATCTATAAATAGACAGGCTGCCCACCTTTTACCCTCATACTTTAGTGCATGTTTCTCACTTTTACGTGCAGTTTTCAGTCATCAGCCACCTACCATCGATTGTCTAGCCATCTCTGATTGCAGCCCATCACTATCTAGGCCTATTTTCAGCCATTGCCGTGTTGTTTGGAGGTCTCCATCTGTTGCGTCATCATAGCACTTGATTAGCCCACGTTTTCAGCATTTGGTGTTAGGTGACAGGCTGCTTCTATCTCTCCCACCAAGTGACTGTTGCAATACATGCGTATTTGCTGTCCAATAGGCCGTTCACATCAGCAAACATCTCTCTTATTGTTGCATGACAGTTCTTTGCCTTGGGGGATTAGTTTTCAGCCTTCTTTGGTGGTACATTGCTGCATTTACCAGATTTCAGCCTCCAACTATTGTGTGTTGGTGACCAGCCTGTTGCCCTTCATTATTCAACACTCTCGTCTCTGACTAGCGGTTAGTGCACTTGGGATCCGTCTCCGGTGGACATTACTCTCTGATACTACATTGCTCTTCCCTTGGGCATTCTATACACTCTTACATTCATTCACTTAAGAGTCTTTTCTCTCTCTATGTTTGTCTCTGCGTTTGAGTTTTGAGTTTTTCTGTTTTGCATTTTGTGTTTAGGGTTTGAGTTTTACTTGTCTCTGTGTGAGTCTTTGTGTTTCAGTCTTGGTTGTACATGCTGTGTTTTCTTAGTGCAAACCCTATCATGTCTTTACATGGTATTAGAGCCGATGCTCTTCTAAAGAGTGTCGTGCGATGATTGTGGAGGCTAGTTTTTGTGTGAGCACACATGGCTCGATTTTGACTCATAATGTTTGACACCTAGGGATCCTATGATGCCCTATGAGGGTTCTCCATCATTGGAGGCATTGAGAAGGCATTATGGTCTCGAGGAGGAGGTAGACACACCTTCACCTTCACCATCTTCTTCTTATTCTCATTTTGGCTATCTTACAGATGAAGAGTTTGAGGAGTACTTGCACATTGTTAGAGATTGTCATCCCCTAGACAGGCAGTCATATGCATTCGTGGGCAGTTTTGTGTGATGGAGCAGGTAGGATATTCACGCGGTAGATTTCTGTGCAGTTGCAGTAGGCAGGACATGTGGCAGTCTATTCGTACAGTAGGTGACGTCAACAGGCATAGCAGGTAGCAGGCAGTGCATGTGCCACGTGGCACAATAGGAGGAGTCGACTGCAATCAACTTACATTGTTTTTAGCATGTCTTTTTGGCTATTTATTTTGCCCAGCCTCCACACACTATATATTTCTGATCACAAGTTTCTAGATTGTTGATCGTGGAGACTGTTGCACATACTTTCAAGTTCACAGCTTGTGAGATCTTCGAGGTGGAGACATATGCGACATACACTCTATGCTCACGTACATTCTGCTTACTTATATAGTATTCTTCATTGTAGATTTTCTATGTTCCGCTCTCTCTCTCTCTCTTTTTTTTTTCGTAAAAGGTAATTGTATTAATTACGAAAAAATACAAGATTACTTGATCACAAGATAGTTGATGACACTAAGCCATCAGGAGAAGAAGTTCTCTCGCTCTCTCTCTTTCTGATTACAAGAGGCACGAGGGCCCTAGGCCAACGTGGGGAAAATCCTAGTAGTAGTGTACTAAAAAGTTACACGAATCATGGCAACGACCCAGAGGCAATTGCCATATGCCAAGGAAGCAAATCCTCCCGAGGGAGCAAGTCAGCGTGTCGGATGAGATCTAACTGCCAGTGCAAGAGGCCTTTAAGCCTGGCAACATGGCGCGGTACATTAGAGGCTGAATCAAAGAGAAAAGCATTGCGCGTGGTCCAAATGTGCCAGCATCCCCAGTATCTGAAGAAGTGAAATAGTATCTTCATATGCAACTGTGGCAGTGTGGGATACTTCGGGCGCCCGAAAACCCAGTCGAAAGGAGTTAGCGAGGAGCCCACCACAGTGCGCCATATGTGCGACAAGAGTAACCAGATATTCTTGGCGAGCGGGCAAGAAAGAAAACGATGTCGAGCTGATTCCGCCGTTGTGGTACAGAAGAAGCAAGTGCCATTGGAGATGCGACGCTTGGCAAGGGCCGAGGCAAGAGGAAGACCACCAATCATTACCCGCCAAAGAAAGACCTTGCATTTGAAAGGTGCCTTATTCAGCCAGCCCTCCATCAGCGTTGTCTGCCACCATGTCCGCGATTTCTGCAGTCCCCAAACAGTATTAGCTTTGTCACCCAGCCATTGGCGATCCTGAATAAGAAGATGATAGACCTGATTAGTAGAGGCCTTTTCCAGACTCAACCGGCCTGCAAGGTCCCAGTCCTGCCAAGGGCGATCCACAGCCAGGGCAAGAAAGGGTTGCCTGCCCTGAAGCTCCGCCGACAGCTTTCCCCATAAGTCACGGTATCCGCGCGGGATCTTGAAAAGTCGCCTAGCAGTCCGAAAGGATATGAGGACATTGCGCGTGGCAAGGGTAGCATCCGCAACCGACGTCACACCTAAACGGGCCATGCGGTTAAATCGCAATCTGAGCTGATGTTTGTCTTCCCATGAAAGTAGTCTCGATACTGCCAACAATTCCAGCTGAAAGGAGTTAGTCTGCAAGCGGTCCCCTACACCACTTTCCAAGAGTCGACCAGGTGCTGTAACAAAGGGGAAGAGGAGCTGGAAAAACGGGAATCAGCATTAAGGACATGCCACCAGGAGGCCCGAAGCCGGGTGTTACCATGGCGGAGCCCGTCGTCCTCAAGGAAATAACGGGCTATGATAGTCCATGGGTGATGATCCATACACATGGCCCGAAAAAGGGACCAACGGAGAGCCAGCATATGATGTTCTGCATCCAAAAGAGCTCCACCACCCATGCGCTTAGGGGTACATGTATGCGACCATGAAATCCAAGAAATGCCTGCCTGCAGAGAATCCTTCTTCCATAGCATGAAAAGGATGGGGTGAGTGAGAGGCTTCAAAGTAGTAGGCGTCCATGGCAACAATGGCAGGAAATACGATAGCATTGGGAGCATAATTGACTGAGCCACTTTGAGGCGGACATGGAAGGGCCACGCTTGCGACTTCCAATACATAAACTTTGCCGCCAGTTTTTGTGAAATCCAGTCTAGCTGGTCCTTTGGCCGTACATCCACCCCCACTGGGTATCCAAGATGTCTGATAATAGAGCCACGGGAAACCACCTGGCCTTGCCAGCCTAATGACTGTAAATCAGGCTCCGTGCAACTGAGAATGGCGGACTTAAAGGCATTGATGCGAAGTCCAGAGGCTTGACCAAAAAGCGTCCAAACATCTAATGCCTTGAGAATGTTGTCCCTGTCCGCCTGCAAAAAATCATAAAGGTGTCATCAGCCAAAGATTGGCTAATGAAGTGATGGCCCAAAGGAAGAGACAGCCCTGCCAGCTGAGCCGAATCTGCCATGGAGGATAACATTGAAAGGACCGGGTGCGTCGCCAGGGCAAAAAAGAGCGGACTCAGAGGACAACCCTGTCTGACTGAGCGTGCAAGGACAAAGGGCTCAGTAACCCCACCATTGAGCATAACTCTGGATGAAGCCGCAACACTAATGGTGTAGATCAATCGGGACATTCGGGTGCCAAAGCCCATAGCAGACATGAGATCTGCAATGAAAGACCAGTCCACATAATCAAACGCCTTTTCCAAGTCCAATTGAATCAATACCACTTCCTGACCGGAGTGTCGCGCATAGTCAATAGCCATTTGCACATTTAAGATATTATGCAGAATGTTGCGGCCCTTAATAAAACCATATTGGAGAGGATGCACAATAGCAGGAAGGTGCTTGTGAAGCCGATTCGCCAGCACTTTGGAGTAGATTTTGTACATGGAGCCCATCAAAGAGATTGGTCTCCAGTGTTGCAGCTTTGACGGTGAAGGGACCTTTGGAATCAGTTTGATAAGGCCTTCTTTCCATGAGGAGGGCATAACCCCCGTTTCCCAAACCTGCTGAAACAAGACCACCAATGGCTTCACCAACTGAGTGGCTGAGCTCTGAAAGAATTCATTAGTGAGACCATCCCAGCCAGGACTTTTATCCGTCGGCAGGTGCAACAAGACATCCATGACCTCCTCCTCGCAAATATCCGCCTCCAAAGTGGCTTGCATATCCAATGGAACCTGCTGTCGGACCAGATGATAGAAGACCGCGCGGGCATGCGTAACCTGGCTAGAAGGCGAGGGAGAAGAACCAAGGAGATCCATAAAATAATTTCTGCACATATTGACAATGGTCTGCGGATCAGTGACCATGCGACCCTCCGGATCCTGGAGTCTGGTCATATTGTCGCGAGTCGGAGACGCATGCAGGGCGCGAAAGAACTTATGAGACTGGCAGGCACTATCTTGCAATGTGTCAGTCAGGGTATGCAGCTTGGCCTGCTGATAAGATTTTAACTGAAATACTTGAAGAAGATGGGCCAAACGCCTCTCCAATGACAACAGAAAATCATTATCTGGGGAATCCAGGAGCAAGGAGCGGACCAAAGCCAGTAGCTCCTCTGCTGCAGATCGACGACGGCGACAAAGCGATGCATGATGGATCCCATACTGCCGAGTAACACGCCGTACATTAGAGAGCAACCGTGCAAATGAAGGCAAGCCCTCAGAGGCGAAGTCCAATAAGAACCTGTCGATCAATTGCTGCATATAGCCCTGAAATATTGGATGTTTCAAATAAGAGGAGTTGAAACGTAACGGGAGCCTATCCAGCAACTGCATAAAAGGTGCAATAGATTGTGCCCGCATCTCCAGCTGAAGGGGGAAATGATCCGACAACGCATACTGCTGCAAGACCTTCATTTCCAGCATCTCGGGAAGAAAATCGTCCCCCTGCATGATATACATTCTGTCCAGCCGCGACCAAGTAGTTGCATATTGTGCAGAATGAAAAGTAAACCCCGCAAAGGAAGGGTGAAGCCAGGACCAAAGATCCTGCTTAAGAACATGCAAAGCAAAGGAATTCCACACCCGGCTTTCCGGCGCATCCATGACCGAATGCGCTGAAGTGGACTGAGAAGAGTGAATACACATATTGAAATCTCCCATCAAAAGCCCCCTTCGGCCACGTGACATGGAGGCCTGCAAAGTGAACCAAAGATCCCGTCGGGATGCGGGATCATTCGGCGCATAGAGGCCCAGTAACCATAAAATCTCACCTTCAAATAAGACTTCGATAACCAGAAAGCGGCCCTGCACATCATTTTTAATAAGGACAGGCTGATATTTCTCATGGACAATCATCAGCACGCCCGAATAGTGCGTAGCATGGGTGCCTGCATAAAACAGACGGAATCCATGACAGTCCACAACTTTTCCTGCTTCACCGTGACTTTTGTGCTCAACTGCACACAATACATCCCACCGATTTTCATGTAAGACGGTCCACATGGCATGTTGCTTATGGCGAGAGCAAATGCCTCGCACATTCCATGTGGCTAACTTCATATCTCTTCAAAAAAGAAAGTCAGGAACGAGGCACCTGTTGCCTCGATTTCACCTTTTCCGCGAGAGCATCCAGGACGCCCTCATCCAGAAAATCAGCCAATACTGCAAAGGAATTCTGGCGACCTGCTTTAGAGGTAGAGGGTAAATCCACTGCCTTGGGAGTGGGGCGGGGATAACGCCGATCCCAGGGAGTAATCACATTACCTTTGGTATCAAAAGCCAGCTTAGCAGGAGGGCCTTTGGGACCATCAGTATAGACTTTCCTTGGAGCCTGATTGCGGGGGGCCGACGGGGCCGTAGTGCGCGGAGCCTGCTGTGAAGTGACCATTTCTTTTCTGCGCGTATACGTGCGCATGGAGTCCTGGGAAACAGGAGGCCCAGGATCTGCCAGGCCGGCATCCAACTTTTTACCTTTTTTGGGACGTGCCTCAATCCAGTCCATGCGACGGGAATCCAAACCCAGGACCGGTTGTTTGCCTTTATCCATGACTTCCTGGGGCGGAGCATCAAGCACCATGTCGTCCTTGGGCAGCATAACCTGTGCATCCTCCAAAACGGTTGCCTTTCAGGGCATTCAGCCATGAAATGTCCCAATTTACCACATGAAAAGCAGTGCCCCGCAAAGTTGCCCCATTTCAAGCGAAAATGCAGAGGATGCATGCCTGAACAACTGAGGCGAAGCCAGGAGGGCCTTTTCCTGCCCGTGTCCCATAACATGCATAAACGGTTCCGGTTCATTGCCCTGAGGCTTGGGGGGACCAGCACCGTGCCCACAACCGCCATGGCGTCCTTCAACATTGGCCAATAGACCGCCGAACAATTCTCCACCTCCACCCACACCAGGCATTCTCGTTGAAGCAGACGCTGGAAGTCAGCCATGGGGCGCCATGGTACCACATGGACCAGGCGGCGATCAAAGAATAGTGGCAACTTGGACAGGAGCTCAGCTCAATGCATTTCCGATTTCAACAGCACCTCATAAAAGCCGCGGGGTCCAAGGAAGATCTCCTCAACACACTCCCCTTGCAATAAATGGTGCATCCACTGGCGAATATGTGACAGCACCGAGATCCTGCCAGTGAAGAAAAGGATAACTGCACGATCATAAAAAACCGAGAAAGATCTCAAGACTGATTTAGGGTCCACCGTAGCTTCCAGCACATCATCCGTTCCCGCTTCAGAAAAAGATTCAGTATTATGCTGGACATAATCGCCAAGCAGAGTATTGGCAAAGTCTAGCAAATGCTCCCAGTCGATTTCCTGCGAATCCACAGGATCAGAGGCCACTTACGCATAGGAACGTTCCTGAGGACCCATTGGCTCATCAGAAGTGTGCTTGGAACGTTTGCCAGCAGGCGGCAGTTCAGAGCCTGGCAGTTCAGAACCCGAAGGCAGCTCCTCCGTGCATGGCACCATATCCTCTGTCTCCTCTGCATCGGAATCAGGGCCAAGGGCTGCCACCGTCTGGTCAAGAAAATCCATATCCAGGCCAGCCATACTGCTGTCTTCTCGTTCGCGCTCTCTCTCTCGCTCTTGCTCTCTTTCTTTCCTGTACAGCAGCGCTGTCCAAGGACAGATTCCACAAACACAGCCAATGAAACCGGAGCTTTACCTGTCAGCCTGAGTCGTGGCCTGTCCCAAGAACGCGTGTGGCAGGGCGCAACCCTAACAGTGCAAGGGCCTGAGGGTGGAACACAGGTCTGGCAGTCGACGACAGCACGGGATAGTCGAGGGCACAGGGCAGGGGCCTCGCCAGCAGAAACCCTAAACACAGAGGGCAAACGAGCAAAGTGCTGGTGCAGAGCCCGCCCCTTAGGCAGACGACAGCAGGGCACGGGCCGCTGACGATGGGCCGGCCAGCAGCGGGGCGGGGGACTCAGTCGCGCCCGACGGAGCGTGGGAGCTACGGAACAGGGCGGCAAGGGCAGCTGCGGACGACGGAACAACAGGGGCGGGCGAAAGGCGACGAGCGACGGAACTGCAGCCGCGGGCGACAGGCGACAGAACTGCAGCCGCGGGCGACAGGCGACGAAACTGCAAGGGCGGGCGACGGACGACGGCGAAACAGCAGCTGCAGGCGACGACGTGGACGGGCTATGGCGGCGCGACAGGCACAGGCGACGCGATCTCCATCTCTAACTCTCCTCTCTCTCTCTCCCGCTCTCTCTCTCTCTCTCTCTCTCTCTCTCTCTCTCTCTCTCTCTCTCTCTCTCTCTCTCTCTCTCTCTCTCTCTCTCTCTCTCTCTCTCTCTCTCTCTCTCTCTCTCTCTCTCTCTCTCTCTCCTCTGTTCACTCTTAGTCTTGGTCATACGCTTTCACACCGCTTCACTTCGACAGGGTATCAGAGCATTGAAGAACTTGCCTAAAGCGGAGATTTCAGCGCGACACAAGGCTGCGTTTTCAGTGTAAAAGGGCGAGTAAGAGAATTGCGTATTAGAACAAGGCTGAGGCGAGCGTGGGTTTGCGACAAAAGAGTAGAGTTGTTGAAGCTGTTGCTGATTTTTGCTATTTAAGAAGGAAGAAGACTGCCTTTTGGGCCTTCAAGTGTAGATTTTACCTTTTTATCACCTTCGGTGGGTGAAGGAGGACCGAGATGAGCGGCAAGGAGCCCTAGCATGCTGCATTTACACAGTTAGAGGGCGTTGCTTTTTGTGTTTTGTGCATGCATTTTAGGTGAAGATTTTCTCCACTTGGAGGTGGTTGAGGCATTGACCATGAAGGCCTCTGATGCTGCATTGATGGCCCCACACACTCGGGAGTGGATTGTTGACAGTGGTGCATCCTGGCACATGACTCCAACAGGTGTTGCTCATTTGCGGCCTTCACATGGGCAAATTCTTATTGGTGATAGTTCTTCTATCCCTATTTAGGGATGGGGTAACATGTCTCTTATTCCAGATGATGGGCAAGGTAGCGCCCATACATCCGAGGTGCTTTATGTGCCAGCCTTGGGATACCATCTACTTTTAGTGCATAAGATTTGTGCCCTCGGTCTCTTGGTCGAGTTTGATGTGAATTCCTTTGGATTCTTGATTGTGGATCGAGATAGGTCCTTGCTTCAGGTTATGAGGAGAATGGAGTCTACAAGTTGCGGTCTTCTTTTGCGTTGACTTTTGTTCTTTTTACCTCTCAAACACAGTCCAAGATTTGGCATGCTCGGTTTGGCCATCTCAACTATGATTACCTTCCGAAGGCATCTAAGGGACAGCTTGTTTGAGGTTTGTTGGATATTGTGGTGAGCCAGTAGCCATGTGAATCGTGCATTCGTGGGAAGCAAAATTGTGATGCTATTTCTAGCAAGGCTTCAAGGGGGTCTTTAGCACCCTCCTTGGAGCTTGTTTCCACCGATCTTTGTGGACCAATAAGGACATAGTCCCTTAAAGGGAGCTTATATTTCATGCTAATTATGGATGATTATAAGAGGATGACATGGGCTTATTTTTTAAAGCTGAAGTTGGAGGCTTTCTCCAACTTCATGGATTGGTTACTCTTTGAGAAGAACCAATCGGGCCGGACACTGAAGACCTTATGATCAGATAAGGGCGGTGAAGTTGTTTCTAATGAGCTTGCTCATTTTTGTGCAGATCGTGGTATCCACCAGGAGTTTAATAGACAGACACCTCAGTGTCTATGGGCTAAGGTTATGGCTATTTGAGTCCACATTCTTAATCGATCTCCTACTTCCGCTATTGTTGGTATGACACCTTATGAGGCGTATTTTGGATCTAAGCTAGATGTTTATTATTTCAGGGTTTTTGGGTTTGTGTCCATGTCACACAATGCATATAGTTCTTACATTCTTATTTGTGTTTTATGGAGGTGATATGTTTTAACATGTGTATATATGTATTAAATTGTCTTTTATGTATGCATAATGTCTTGTTATTTGTGGATATGTATGATGTGCATGATTACATCTCCACGTCATGCATTGTGTATTGTGATTACATGCTTATTTGCATGTGCATGTTTGGGCATGTGTTTGTAGCAATTGTGTGGTTGGATCAGCAAGGCAATGGTTGGAAGGTGAGAGAACAATAGGGTGGAGGTTGATAACAAGCACCAAACTGATGTAGATAGCAATGGGCAGCTTCAGGTGAGATGTCCTTGGTGTGGGCAGCGAGGCAATAGCTAATTCAACATATAATGCTCATGTTAGCTCAGTACCCCCTCTTAGGCCCCAAAACTAAGTGAGAAAGGAAGGCCAACCCAAATTTTGAGTATTTTTGTTTTCATGTGGTTTTGCCCTAAGGCATCCCACCCCAAAGCAGCTAGGGTATTGGACAAAGGGTGCATGGCGGCTGCCCAGTGGCCCACCAAGACTATAGAGGCGATAGTTATCTTACCAAGGGAGTCCAAGTGGTCACCCCAGAGAGGCGAAGGCATTAGGTAAAGGGTGCACGTTGACCACCTAGTGGCCTACCAAGTCTTGCAAAGGCGGATGGAACCACAACGAATCTTTTTGCAGAAGAGAATGCCAATGCACTAGAGTTATGCTAGAGGCAATGTAGATGTGATCATGCTTATGCAAAATGCTATGCAACGGTGTCACTTGGACAGTGCCCTTGTATGGGAATTGTTCACTTGCCGAAGTGTCCTTTTACAATCATGTCATCTTGATGATGCAGATGAGGATACAAAGTATAATATACAATAATGTTTGAAAAAGAAGCTGTAAACAATATATTGTCACCACCAAGAGAAGAAAATCGTCCCCTCTCAAACTGGAAGAGAAAGCTAGAGGGAAGCACCCTCTCTCCATTAATTTGAAGAAGTAGAGGAGGGTATACCTAAGCCAATGCGTACGGTGCCTAGCTCAACCTGCTCTCTGGTGAAGTGAAAGTGGATCCCCACATGCTGTGTCCATGATGTAATGATTGAATTGCCCGCAAGGGCAATGACACTCTGGTTGTCATAGTAGGAGAGTCACATGGAAAGTGTAAAGCCGCTAGTAAGCTCCTCACGTAGATAGCCTCTGTGGTAGCATCAAAAAGAGCTTGATGCTTAGCCCTGGCCGTGGAAGCTGCCACTCTCTTGCTTATGGTTGGCCCAAGAGATGGGTGTTGTATCCAAGGTAAAGAGATAGCCGCCATTTGAATGCCAGGTGATAGGATATGAGTTAGAGTCAGTGTACCTTTGTAACATAGACCAAATCCATAAGTTAGGCCATAAGAATAGGTAAAGTGCAAATATCTCAAAATATGAAGACATGCAATCCAATGTGACATTCGAGGTGTAGTGAAATATTGGCTAAGCAAACTAACTGAGCTAGCTAATCTAGCGTAGTGTGAATCAGCCAAAGAAGCTTCCCTACCACAGACCTATAGGTGTGTTCGTCGAAGAGATGATCTAGGGTATTCTTAGAAAGATCCCTAAACACAAAATGCTAAAACTGAAAACTCGAATACACAGACAAACATAGAGAGAAGAAACCCTGAAGTAAATGAATGCTGTAAATGAATGTAAGAGCGTACAGAATGCCCAAGGGTAGAGCAATGCAGGGTTGGAGAGTGACATCCACCATAGACGGATCCCAAGTGTCGTGACCAGCAGTCGAAGTGACGGTGTTGGAAAAACACCAAATGTTGATAGCCAGAATGCTGATCACTAGAGCGCAGGAAACTATGTTTTTCATTAATTAAGCATATTTTGTGCTGTTAAAAAATGCTAATCAGTTGTAAAGCGTGTTTTAGCTCAACACTATTGTCCACAATTGAATGAGTAGCTGAAGTACTCAACTGTGATACGTGGGCCTCTGTAGTCACCTCATTAGGAGGTAACTCGCAAATGTGGATGAGGTTTGCATCCTCAAATATCTCTACGGAGATGATATGGGCCTCTACTGTAGACTAGTTAGACAAGCCCTCTGATGTGTTAAGAACGTTGTCAACTGTGATGGTTGACCAATGGCAGCGTGCGTTTGGCCTTGCCACTGCCCTTGTCGAGGATTCTCACCACCCGGCCCCCCCTGTTGGGGGTTGTTTGATTGAGGGATTGGGATCTGAGTCTTAGCTTTTGGTGCTATGTCTCTTGCCTTTGATTGACAATGTTGACAATATTGATTTTTGTTCGATATATTCTATCACCCGGGTTTTAGAGATGACTAAGAGTTTCCTTGGGTCTCACTAGTTTGGTTTTGATTTTAATTTTGAGTTTGTTTTTTATTTTGAATGGAAGTTTGATTTGGTTTCTCCTTTCCTTGTTGCCCCTTTTGAGAAGAAGCAATGAGAGCCTCCTGTGTAGAGGTCAAACTATGAAATTGATCGAGCGTAACGCAATAGTTGGCATGCAAATTCATAGAATGTGGGCATGGTAGGTTGGAGATCACCTACTGCACAAAATAAAAGTATTTCCTTGGTAGCTTGTTTGGAATCAATGTGACTCCATCGTCCAGGGACTTAGGCGTCTCCATGGTAGAGAACCCGGAAAGAAGGCGTCGATACTCAACCAACTTGACTTTCAAGTCATCCCGGTCAATGATTTTAAAGTTTTGGAGTTCATGATCTAGATTGATGTGACGTGTCCTATCTTAAGCCGCATAGTTGTCAGTCAAGTATGCCCAATACTCGGATGTGAAGTCAAAATGGTGAAGTTGTGAGTGAAATTCAGGTAAGAGACCTTGCATCAACTCAAAAATAGTAAAGGCATTTCTAGCCTTCCATGAGCGGACAACCTCATATGGAACAAGTGTGGGATTAGGTTGGGGTTCCAATCCTTGCATTGTCTCCCATAAGTTCTAGGAGTCAAGGACATGTCTCATCAAGTTTGACCTAGTAGTGAAGTTTGACCGGTTAAAAGATAGGAGGGGGACGTGGGTAGATAGAAATAGACTGATAATGTCCAATAGGCAACAATTGATGTGGAGGCATTGGAACATGAATGTTTCCATAAAGTGCCGGTAGAGATGGAGGTACGAGGACATGTAAGCCCTGTCCAATGGTCGGTTGAGGCACAACTTAATGACTAGAAGCCTTGTCATTTGGGTTGTTGTGGGAAATGTGTTAGGTTTCTTTTGTCCATTAAATGCAAATGAAGAAATAGATGAATCACTAAAATCATATTAACCAGGAGATGTAAAAGCAAAAGGAAAAGATGATGAAGGAGTAGTCACCATAGATGCTTGCAATTTTGCTTACATTTTTTTGAGTTTAAAAAGAAAATCTGTCCTCTTCAGGGCTTATGAACCAATACTTCGTATGAAGAGTTTCTTCATCCTGAGCATCACGAATATCTTATGGAAAAGAGGAAGTCAACTCAAAAGATTAAGAAGTAGTAGCATGCTTACCTGACGTAGGAGTGAATGAAGGTGGAGAAGTGAATGGAAAAGATGAAATGGGTAGAGATGGAGATGATTGTGGCAGAGAGGAAAATGGTTTGTACTCCATGCTAATTTTCACATTAGGGTGATCAATCATTTGTGGAGCTTCCATCCTTGCAAAATCATTAGATTGGTGCAAAATCCTTTCTTCCTTTGTGCAAAATTCTTTGTTGAGCTCAATACATGAGGATGAGATCATATTTGGCTCGTGAGATTTCGTATGGTTTGTGGTCTCCATGGTAGTCCAAAGACTCTTTGGCCATGTTGGATGGAGGGGCAAGTTGTGAAGCCCACTCTATGGTGTGTCTCAATGTGCTAGGCTCAGGAGCATCGTGATGATGTGGTGAAGATGTTCTCGAAGTCATCTTGTTCTCCTATTGTTCTTACTTTTTGCGAAGGGTTTCAGATCAAAGACCGAGGATTCGTGGAAGAGAACCTTGCTTTGATATCATGTGAATAAATACCATAACATGGAAACATAAATAAAAGCATAAACTCAAAAGAACATACATAGGGTTAGGGTAACTCAAAGACAATGAACACAATGGATTTTGAATGAATGATTGAATATTGAATATACAATGCTTAGGCAGAAACAAACCATGCAAGAATGAAAATTGTACCTCAAACTCTTGTGTCTCGAGGACCGAGGCAAAGGTTTCTAGTGGGAGAGTGTGTCGTATTTTTCACGGATCCCAAAACGCAATAAAGGTAGCCTCCGAGGGTTGAACACCAGGAAACACAGCCATGGAAGCTACATCTGATGCAGATAGGCAGTGAGGAAGAGAGAAAATCTGCAAATGCAAGTACATGGAGGTGGTGATCAACTTGGGCAGCAATAGAAGACTGAAAACGCAAATGCTGATGCGGTCCTCCCAGCCCGCGACAACAAAAACAATAGAGTGATAGTGTTTGGATGGTCATAGCAATAGGAAGTGGTCTAAAAGCAATCACCAACTGTGGAGGGCGCCAGGCAACAAACACAACAATTGTGTGGCTGGATCAACAAGGCGATGGCTAGAAGTGAGAGAATAGCAGGGTGGAGGCTGGAAACAGGTGCCATACTGATGTAGATAGCAATGGGCAGCTTTGGATGAGATGTCCTCCATGAACGGGGTGTGGGCAGTGAAGCTAGAGGGCTTGAAACTTGCCAAAACGAGATTGAGACTGAATGGAGGGCTGCATGTCTATTTATAGAAAGTTCCGGAACCTTGTACCGTGCTTCATTTTAGAACTCTCTCGAACCGCACACCATTTTAGAGTATTCATTAATTAAGCATTTTTGCGGCTGTTTTATGTGGCTAATTTAGCATGTAACGCTTATGTTAGCTCAACAAGTGGGGCACTGAGGATGCCCAATAGCTCCAAAAACAAGGTACCATAGCCGCTTTTGCACAAACCATGCTTTCATGACAACACTCCATGTTAGCTAATAAGGGCCATGAAGTTTGTCATCAGTAGAACAATAGGGAGGAGCCATTTGGGGAGGATAGGAAAAGAAGACAAGGAATATAGAGAGAGAGAGAGAGAGTGGCCAAAGACAACACAAATGGCACTAAACAAAGTTCACACAGTGTGTAGAGGGTAATTGATTTTGAAATCTGCAAAAATTAGGAAGAATCAGCCAAGCAAAGATGGACAAAGGCTGAAAACTTTGTTGCCCAGCCTACAGGAGCCCAAGAGGCTGAAAATGCAAATTCTGCAGGTGAAAAAGGCAGACAAAGAAGCATTAAATGCTGTCATCAGCAATAAAATAACGTAGAAAATCAGTAGGCGCAGGCAGCAACAGCATTAAATGCAGTCAACGTAGCTTGGAAGGTGATCACAGCAGCAAAACACAGAAATTTGAAGGTTGAAAAGCCTGAGAAATCAGTCGCCCAGCTGTAGTAGACACAGAGGATCAATAGTTAGTAGGATATAGCAATGCAAATGTAGATCGTGAAATGTGATACCATCTTAGAAGTGGGTGCAGCAATGGAAGCATAGAAGAATGCTAAAATAAACTGCTGAACACAAGATAAAAGAGCGAGAAAAGAGAAAACACAAGAACACTGCACAGGAGAACTCAAAGATGTGGCTACGTGGGCACTGGCATAGGCTCCCTTTCTGCAGTAGGACCCTGCAGTAGAATCTCCAAGCGGTGAATGACCGAATGTAGAGGAGGGAGCCTGAATATTAAGCACAAAATATTGCCAATTATGTGATCAGGTCGGCCAGCATTTGATGCTGGTTGACCAGCAATAAATGCCCAAATGATCACCATAATGGGAAATAAAAAAAACCTAAAATGCTCAGTAATGTTTGTACCGCTAAAACACACCCCCAGACTCACTAATGAATTGGCTATATTGCTAATAGTTTCATGGTGTGAAATTTGCTTGTTGCAAAGGGTCTTTGGGATTATATTGCCAGTGATTTGCAGAGGGTAGGAGGGCTTGCACCTCAAACACCTTAGCTTGGTGCTAGAGGCATAGCCATAGGGGACATAAAGGATGTGGGTCTAGACCACAGGGACCTCATCCCAAAATGCGAGACGTGTCTTGAATGCTTCTTGGAAAGGGTGCATCTGCATGCAGTGGGACGCATCCCGGGACGGGGGGGGGACATGTGGAATTGGATGCAGGGGACTCCATGTGTCATAGGGTTTGTACTATTTGTACTGTTTCTTGTAGTCTTCAGTCCTCTAGTTTATTGTTTCTCAACTTGTAATGTTTCTTGCAACCTTTAGTCCAAGGACTCATTATTTAGTGGTTATTGTTGAACTTTAGTCTTTATGTCATATGGCATTTATGATTCCTCAGATTAACTTTTTTTATATTTCTCAATTTGTATTGTTTCTTGTAGTCTTCAATTTGAGTACTCATTATTGAGTGCTTACTGTTAGACTTTAGTCTTCAAGTCATATGACATTTCTTAGTCACCATTTGGCATTGACAATAATTACTCTACTCTTCAATTTGAGTATCCATTATTCATTTAGGTTTCGGCTTTCATGGTTCATGTATTGTTTTTAAGCTTTATGGGACATTTTTAGAAGGTTTTGAGTTAAGCTATTGTATTTGTTTAGTTTCTTTATAGAGTATTTCAGTTATGTGTAGAAAACATATCATTTTTAGGTCATCCCCATCCCAGTCTCTCATCCCTTGTCCCCTATTTTCCTTCGTCCCCCTCCCCGTTCCCGTCCCCCATCCTTGGTAACTATGGCTAGAGGACAGCCAATTGTCCTTGCTACACTTATAGGACTTATGTGAGTAGCTGCTGTTGAATATTGATGAGGTTATTTTGGATGCATAAATGGTGAATATTACTCTGAATTCACTTTCAAAGTCGGATCTTGGGTTCTAAACCTTGCTGAATTTGTTTTTTTTTTGGGGGGGGGGGGGGGGGGGGGGGGGGGGGTGGGGGCGAAGAGAGCAGCCTCTTACATTCAAGAAGCTGGAGGGCCTCTTGTTACAAGAGGAATAGACTTGAAAGAATATTGCTATGTGTTCAGGTGATGAAAATCTCTTGTCCATTCAGCTTTCAATAAGCATGGATTTCAAGTCATTTGTGAGGATGACAAGTGTATTGTCAAAGATAGAGAGCTTGATTATACTCTTCACTTGTCTGGCACCTTGTACAAGGGCCTTTTCTTATTGGACACATGAGAAAAGATCTCACGATGCTTTGGTTGTTATCACTTGTACGTCCACTATGTAGAATAGTGATGGCATGCCTGCTATGGTCACATGAGTTTTGGCAGTCTAAAACATTCAGGTTCTCTCCAAGGCACCTTGGTGGTGGCTTCATCACCCACTACCAAGGTATCCATGGTCCTATTTTGGTGGTCTTTGTTGTATGGATTATGATGGCTCATTATCATTGTATCATCGTATTGCATGAGATCACACATAATCTGAGAGAGGGTTTAGCAATATAGTTAGCTCATGAGTGAGTCTACAATGTATTTTGACGGGACAAACATTACAAAGTATTTTAGGTCTTCTTTTATTTGTCATTATGGTAATCATTTGGGCTTTTATTGCTGGCCGACCAGCATTAAATCCTGGCTAACCTGTACACATTATTGGCATCGTTTTGTGCTTTATATTCAAGCTCCCTCCTCCACATTCAATCATTCACCATTTGCAAATTCTAGTGTAGCATCCTGTTAGAGAGAGAAAGCTAGTGCCAATGCCCATGTAGCCAATGACTCACTGTTGTGTACAGCTGTCTCATGTTTGATATATTGATACCATTTTTTGAGCACATGAGAGAGAGCTGTTGCTTCAATTTTCTAAGCATCCATAATCAACCAGGCCATTGGAGGCTATCAAAGAGCTGCCCCTAGCTAATCAAGAGGAGATTGGAAGCAGGTGCAATCAGACATTCACAATAGGTCAGCATTAAATTTCAGCCAATTTTGACAACAAAACTTTGAAATTTCTCTCTCTACATCTTCTTCTCCATTCTCTCAACAATTAATCACTTTCCTCAACAAATCTCAGCCAAATTCAGTCATCACAAGAGGCTGCAATTGAAGAATTTTTGCTGCTAAACCCTAATTAACAGCCACCCTAGGAAGAATGCTTAAAATTCAAGGCCTAGTACTTAGAAATTCAATAATTGAAATATGGGGATTTTAGAGAATTTCAAAAGGCCAGCCATGTAACATTAAGTTTGGAGCAAAATTTGTCATCCAAGGAGCAAATTGACAGCCAATCCCCAAGCAAACCAAGGGGCAATTTGATATGAAGACTTGCTAGTTGTTATGGACAACAAGATGTATTGAAGATTGAAGGAGATCAAGCTCAATCTCAATGTACTTTAACCTTAAGCAATACAAGTCAAAGAAATACCGCAATAGGCGCCAGGTTTGGGCCCAACCTAGTGTTCGATATCCAAGATTAAGTGGTAACATTTGCATTTTCAGTTTACCTAAATTTTATGCTTGTTGTAAATAGTACTTAATCAGGTTATTTATCACTCTATCCAAGAAGGCTAGTTTCAGAGACTTAACTCCCCTTCATCAAAGCATGGAGAGTTAAAAAGGAACCACAACAGCATACACTCATACTAAGGCTTCAAGATGAGACAAGAAAGATGGCTTTCATAAAGAAAATTCCAAACTATATGGACTCTCGGGGGATCCCGTTTATCTAGATGATTATTTGACCAAGATGTAGGTAGAACACATGCGTTCAAATATGCCAAAAATAATACAAGCTAGGAAGGTAAGGCAAGATGGGAGTATACAAAGACAATCGTGTCATCACTAATGGTAGGGCATTTGAATAGGGACACGCAGCTTATGAGATGGATGCCTCAAAGATATAATGGCTCACTTTGGACACATGCAAGGAGGATGAAAAAGGTAATGACAGATCATACCTTGATTCTAATTAGAGCCCTAAAAGAGGGCTGCCTAAAGTGAAGCACTGTGTGTAGGAGTCTGCACACAAAAGCTACACGAGACACCAGGGCACCACTTGAGCATCATGAAGAGTAGCCGTGAAGTATGAGAGATCCCTTTAAAAGAAAGGGCAGCCAAAAAAGGACAGAAAACAATCAAAAACAACTAAAGAACAATAAGATTTTCAAGTGCTCCCTTTTTTCCAAACTATAAATTGTCTTTTTTTTTAAATCAATCTAGACTGGACTGATCACATGGAACCTAGATCTGTCCAGACAAGACGATTGGACAATATCGTTCCATCTACAAATAGGGTGCATCCCTAAGAGAGGGATAAGGACAACTCATAGCATCAAAAGGCAAGCCATCTATGTAAGGGATAAATTTAAGTTGAACAAAGGAGAATGCTTAAAAAAATGAGCATTCCACCAAGGACTTGCAACTGACATGAAGATCCCATATGTCTTGGCTTCCTTGCAAGGACTTGCAATTGACATGAAGACACCGTATATCTTGGCTTCCTTGCCAAGACCAAGGCGATACTCCTCTCTTGTTGTGCTTGTTTTTCCACCATTATCGTAGAATAGAAGACCACGATTTCTAGTGACGGGATTGAATGATCTGTCACTCTTCCTAGACCCCCAACATTTTGGCTCCATTGTATTTGATCCAATCATTGGTTGAAAATATGAATCCTTTGTTAAAACCCTCAAAAGCAATTATAAAAGAACCCATTGGGAAAACTTCTTGTTTACTTTCAATATTTATCTCATGTTACATACTCCTAGAACCTTTTCATAAAGTTGCAATTCTTTTGCTAGCACACAATCTTTGATAGTACCATAGACTCATTAGGAATCCATTATATTGACTCCATGTATCCATTATTAATATATAAAATATAAATATATGAGTGTCAACATTTTGACTAGCTAGTTAGAAAAAAAGTAATGTTGCATCATCATGAGTGTCGTCAAAGGTGTCACTGTCCTAGCTGCAATCATGCTATGATTCTCTATCCCTTTCTCACACATCTTCAATAGGTGTTGCGGCCTCCATGGTCTTGGCATGCCCCCCTCTCTGGCAACCCTCCTCCTCTATCCTCCTACGTTGCCATATCTCCCACATGTACTTTCCCCATTATGTCCAAGAGACACACAATGCTAGACTTTCTTGGGACCAAGTTCTCTATTATGTCCAAGTTGAGACAAACCATGCTAAGAGCATGATAAATATCTAATAACTTCAATTTTCTGTCAGCATTGATGCTATACAGAGGACCAATCATAATACAAAGTAGCAACAACCTTCTTCCACAGATTCTCTTACAAGTCTTGCCAATATGCTCCTCCAATTTGATCTTACATTAAGCCCATAGTGTAAGAATTTCTCCCCTAAGAGAGGGTATTGTTTTGTTTTCTTTCTCCAAATTTGGTTTTACAGCTAGGGTGATTTTTTATGAGATTTTTTTTCCTTCGAATTTTTAAAACATAGATTAGGATTTTGACCACAAGGGGGACACAAGCATGCAACGCCACGGAGCTGAGGTTCGTTTTTTAAGGTTGCAAAGCCCTATTGTCCCATTATTGAGCTATAGGAGAACCCCAAAGTAGAAAGTACAAATGAAAAAAATTGGCCCTACTTTGATAAGCACACATATTTTCCAATGAACCCCAAAATATTGCAAGCCTTTCTATCGAAGTACAAAAGAAAAAATTTGGCCCTTCTTCACAGGGGCACAATTTTTCCAACATCAAACTCGAAGGGTTAAAAAATAATAATAGATTTATTTGTAGATTAAATTATTAATACCATGTGGGTCACTAAGTGCTGTAGGCATAGTCTAGAACCTAGAGGCGTGGGGAAGCTTATTTTGAAGCCAAATGGTTGGTTGAACTTGGGGAATCCAAAGCCATGCTTTAAGAAGGGCCTGTGCAAGATTGTACGTAGGCCTCCTGGTGGAAAATACGGACTAGCCTTTGGAAAAAGAACCGTATGCGGTATACAAAAAGAAGAGAGAGTGCACAGGATCCTCTTGCAATGATGCAAAACTCGTGTTCTGATCAAAGATGAAGAATGCACAGTACATCGAGAGGATTAAAAGACCATACTGTGTTCTGTAAGGAGGCCTCTCGCCAGCAGATAGGTGCCATCCGAGGCTTGAAATGTGGTGCGCGCAAGCCTCCCGAGCCTCCATGAGCTGACAGGGTAGTCGCAGAGCTTTCTGGCGGCCCTTCTCATCATCAAGATGGAGTCGTCAGTCGGATGATGAATGAAATCGTATAGCGTGTAGTACAAGCTATTATAAAATCTCAGAGGGGATAATCCTGTTTTATAAGCGCCGCTTGCACTTTCTCGGTTTTCTTTATCACAACATTAAACGGAGCCGCTTTGCTAATTAACTAGGGCGGCCAGACACGGCCGGGTTTTTTCATTGTTACTTGAATTAAATTTTTAATGCGATGCCAATTCTCTCTCTCTCTCTCTCTATCTATATATATATATATATATATACACACGTTTGATTATAGCCTCGACTGCCCTGCTTTGAGCCTCACTTGTGCAGAGTTGAATAGTGTGATCAGAGGAGACATCACTAAAGTGGAGACAGAAGAGACTTGGTCCAAGTCCCCCTTTCCCATTAGGCACGAAAATAGCACAATACCCATATCACTTCTTGCAACTTTCTCATGACAATTTCATAATGAGGCCAAGATACATGGATGCTCAACTTTCCCACGCGCTCCGAGTTGCTGTTGGTCAGTTTCACATCTCATTGCATCAGCTCATGATTGAGATAGGTCGACGGAGCCATATTGCAGCCAATGAGAGGATGTGTGAGATTGGAGCAAGAGACGAAGGAGCACTACATTTGTAGATATATTGTATACTATGATATCCGAGGCTGCTATCATTGCCTCTTTAAGGAGGGCTTTGGACCACTAAGACAGGTGATGGACTATGAGGACCAAATATATTTGGGCCTTTTCTTAATGGAGCTCCAAGACGCAAAGCGTTATTGCTACGGGATAGGAGGCGACCCCAGCATCATCAACCCCTCCAGAGAGCACATACTACTTTAGTGTGGTTGAACACCTAGCCACGACCACTCCAGACACTACATCACCTACTAATAGGCGTTGTCGAGATACAGCATTAGGAGGCATCATAGTTGATAGAGCTACAACGTTACGCAGAGCACGACGCCCTAGAGTACCTACTCACCAACATAGGCATGCCCATATGCTCCACATTCGCATCACGATTGCTTGTTACAGAGGCAGATTGGCGCGATGACTCAAGGGAGCTAAAGGTGTAGATTCAATTTACTTTCTGAAGGCCTTGTTCTTGAGAGGGTTGAAGTCAAATAACTTAATGTCTTTATATCTTTACCTATTTTAGAATTATTGTGTGGTTCCTCTAAAAAGTCTAATGGTCAAAATATCATCACACCCTTTCGGGGCAAAAAGTTGAAAAGTTTAACTCTAGATACTTGGAAGGCAACACCATTTTCTCAACACAATGGTCAATAGGTAGATATGGAGCTTGGTTAGGAAGATATGGAGCAAGATTCTAGAGTGGGTCAATAGAATGCAGCTTCGTGATGTCATTTCTTGGAAGTTAGCCTGTCTTGGTCAAAAAGGGAGAATGTCTCCTATTGTTCTGGGAGGGAAGAAACTACATTAATAGAATTTTCACTTAGTAACTTTCAAAATTAGTAATCTCCAAAATTTTAGGTGTTGCAAAATTTAGATTGCAGAAAGCTCATTGGTTCGTGGCTTGTTTCTTTGATCATGAGCATTTGGTTTCTAAAATCACTCATTTTGTGGGATTCTAGTCAATATGACTACTTGAGTGAAAAAGTCTTAGTCGTCTAAGACCCTTTGATCCAACTAATCGTTTTGTCAAGTTTTGATTTTGGTGTCAAGTTTTGATTTTGGGTCATTAGACTCATGAAAGCTAAAGAAAGGCATAAGGGATGGAAGATTGTAATCGCAAAGCTTAAAAGTTATATTGATCTTGAGTCCCGTCGTTGTAAGGCTATAATTATTCATACAATCTCTTGACTTTGCATTTCAAAAAATCCAATTATGAGGAACATGTGTCATCTTCTACAAAGCACAAAATTTAATATTGAGTCTTGATAAAAGGAAGTCCCTCTTGGGAACACAGACATGATCCCAAATTGCTACCACCAAATGGATATGTGAACCAAAATGCATTAGCAACCATACCAATGTGATTCAAATTGAATAGAAACATCACAACAAAATCTAATCACATATGCAAGATGCACATTTACAAGCGTGTCTATCCAAGTATGTAAATCCTCATTTAACTATGTGGCTTATATGGAGCTCCTAATGTTGATTTAAACATGCAAGTACATGCACACACAAAAAAAAAAACATGTTGTAGCATGCTAGTAAACACATATATACACACGATCATAGCATTTTTCAAAAAATCAAATCCATCCTCATTTCTTTTTTATTTCAAATCTTATTTTGAGATAAACAAGGCAAAAGAAGGGTTGAGTGAAAGACTTGATGATGGATGTGACACAAGATGAGACCTAAGAGCTCATGCACCAATGGGTGGGTTGAGAATGCCTCCTGTCTAGTTTTAGGATTTATCATATCTCTTTTTTTTGTAAGGCACCCTACATATAGCTTGCTATATCTCTCATCTAGTTTTAAGGTCTATGATCTAATTTTAAGGTTTATCACACCTCTTTTTTGTAAGGCAAGCTAAATATAGCTAGTCACGTATCGTATAATTCTATCTTCATATATATTGTACAAACTCTTCTATAAGCGAAGTCTGATTTGGCTTTAAAGAGTTTGTATTCTTATGAATATATAAATCAAGAACTTTAGTTTATACGATTTGGTTCATTTTGAGTATTTTATTATAGTTAGTTTGATGTGGATGATAATAATAATGAAAAGAGAAAACCCAAGAAGTTATTTGTTGGAGAATTGTAGAGCATAATTGCAAATCTATAGCTAGCAACTCTCCCCTTTTTTTTTTGGGTGGGGGGGGGGGGAGAGGGGATAGAGCGTGTTTATAGGTGCATTTATAAGCGCTTGAAAAATTTAGATTGAATGCAGTTATTAAAAGAGCATTTAGATTGCCATGAAAATTGCAATTAGAATGTGTCTAAATGCATGTTAAAAAGCAAGCTTGTCCTTTGGAAAGTATGCACGACTTTCGACACTGACTTCTTGATGCACATTAAAGTATGGCTATAGACACACTCATAAGTTCTCTTAAAAAGTTCAAGAAAGGCATCTATGTGGGCCACCAAAAGACATTCGAAGGGACATTATCTACTTTGTGAATACTTGGAGATTACATTTCCATCATTATATCAATCTTGGAGATTTTTCTAAGGGACATTATCTACTTCAAAGGTGTCTATTTGGGCCATCAAAAGGCATTTTTCTAAAAAATTCTAAATGAAATATATTGGAGATTAAATTTTCATGCTTAGATCAATCATTTCTCTCACCAAAAGACATTCAAAGGGACAATATCTACTTCTCCATACTAACCTTTGAATACTATGCCAATTATGCAATTTCCCAACACATGCTAGCTATCTTCGTCATACCCTTCCATAACAAAGAGCATGTTGCTAATCAAGTAGATTAGAGGAGAAGGCTTGTCCAACATATGCTAGCTACCTTATTGTGGCATGGAGGATCCATGTATTTAAGCAACTATTAGTTAATTTCTTATTGTAACTTAGAGAGCTAAAGTGGAAAACAATATCTAATGGACTATAGGCTTGCATCAAAATAAGGAGAGAGAGAGAGAGAGAGAGAGAGAGAGAGAGAGAGAGAGAGAGAGAGAGAGAGAGAGAGAGAGAGATGTTTACTATAGGTCAATTGACTTATCAGACACATCACTATACAAACCCATGTCTCAAAGATTATGTGAAACCTAAAAGGAAATTAAGTCTAGTCAAATGCTTAGTCCCTATCTAGGATGCTGTGAGAGTACAAATCTACAATCAAATTCATCTAGTGGGTATGATGATGGGATGCAACATATGGTACATGGGGTGGAGGGTAAAGGTAAGGAGGTTTGTCACATCTACTTTAACCTTCTAGCCTCAAAATCTCTCATCTATGACAATATGATTTCTTACCTAGAAGTAAGAAGTACATGGCATGGTTTTTTGTTTAGGTAATCTAGGTCTCATGGTGAATGTGAATCCCCTCCATGTGAAGTGGAGGAGATGGGGAAAAAGGGACATGGTTTGCATTGAACATGAAGAAGTTAATGATATATTGTCAAGATCTCTAGGTCTAAATATGTAGAAACTACCCCCCTTGATGCATCTATATCTCCACAAGGAAAAGGCAAATGAATCTTTTGCTAGTTTGGAAGTCTCTTACTTGAGTTAGTAGGCCAAAACCCTCTCTAAACAAGCAATAATATCTCCCTGTCAATCCCAATACACTCGTCATCTTGTCAATGTAGCATTCCTCTCACTCACCTCTCGATGGAAACGCTTGTATGGCATGTCCTCTTTACCTACACATGCTACTTTGCTCACCTCAATATCAAGGGTAAGTGGTGATACTTTATGTCCATAGTGGCACATCATGTTGGGTAAGGCCTCGTCATCCAAGTATGTTGAGTATATGTTCGTGTGGAGTCTTGTCTTAGCACTCTATTCATCTTTGTTCGAGAGAATCTAAAGTCTAGGGAGACCTTGTCATATTGGAAAGGTAATGATTAGTTTTTGTGTAGACAATATTTGAAAACCAAAGTAGCAATACAACAAATGACAATGGTAATCATGTGAAGCAATACTTTTTGACACCTTTAGTACTTGGCGGGGTAGTTTGTTTGGGTTCATAAAATTGTTATATTTTATGTATGTGATGGATTGGAATAAAGTCTTTGCTACACATGGGGATGTTGGAACATATCCAGACGGCACTACCACTTCATTTATGCAATATAACTATGTGGCACAACCACTCCATTTGTGTAACTGCAACATATCCTTGTATGAGCTTTTTTTGTGATGCCTCTCTTTTGTGTGCATGTGTGTTGTGAGAGAGAGAGAGAGAGAGAGAGAGAGAGAGAGAGAGAGAGAGAGAGAGAGAGAGAGAGAGAGAGAGAGAGAGAGGTGTTTTAATTGAAGGCTCAGATGACCTTTAAGACCAAAACATTGAAGGCAACTAGTCCATCATTCGTGTCCCCATGGGGAAATAAGAGAAAATCAAATCGAATAAAATAACATACATGTAAATCAAAGGAAAATTTATTCATAAGCTAATAACCATATTGGGATGAGAAATGTGATTGGTGAAAAATGATTTTTCCTTGTGAAATGAGGGGCACAATCACACCTAATATGTGCGTTTGGGCCAAAACGCAACTGCCATGGTAGTTACATGTCACAGCCATTTAACCACTTGTGCACAAGGTATTAGGAACAATTGGGCGGCGTCGAGGCATCCTGGCTCTAAAACTTTTGTTCACAAAGAACATTTTTGGTTGTAGATACAAAAACCTTTAACTCATAAATTTTGGAGAGATTTTCTTAAAAAGTACATGCATTTGCCATTTTTATAACCAAAAGTTTTGTAAATTGAAAGTTTTAAGCCATCTTCTTAAAATTTTAAAGGTATTTTTGAAAATTTTGTAATTCATTTTACATTAAACCTCTGCTTTTGGTGAGCTTTGTCTCAAACTAACAAAAGAGAGGGGGGAACTCTAAGGAAAGTTACACACCACCGATACCCCCTTGAACCTGTGCCCAAGACTTGGGGGGGGGGGGGGGGGGGGGGGATGATTGACACATCACGGATTGTGTGTATAGGGGTGTCATAGGTTGATAAACAAACACGACGGGATGTCAAGATATGCTAATACGTGAGTGGCTCAAGTTCTTATTGATGTGAGCCTTTAGCCAATCCCTGTAGAGTATTTGCAGTAGACATCTTTGGGCGGGGAGTAGCCTCTATCCTCTTTCATCTGTGGCAAAACGTGTTTGATAGGTTACCATCTGGTCATGGGCGGAGAGAGTGTGTAAGGTGGTTACACACCGCGAGATGTGGACGGCCATTTCAAAAAAAAAAAGAGTGTTTATTGATGACATGTCATACTTTTACAGGCCGCGATATTCACGGACACTAGACACTTTTGGGCAGGGGATCTCCCACGTCTTGAAATTCGTCCATGCCCAACAAACTAGATGACAAATGATATACATTAAAAAAATGTATTGCGCCTGACAATGATTGAACCTCCGCCAATAGGTGGGTATTATAGCTTTAGTACCACTGGGCCGTCCCTCTTGTTATGTAAAACATCCTGTAGTTTAGTGTCTAAACGTAAGATAGGACTGATTGCATGCTGCCCCAGCCGTTCAAGGTAGTGTGAACTCGCCGATAGCTTATTCTCTTGCTTTTGATTTGTCAAAAATTGAGTGTTTGCATCGCAGTGTGTAACCAAGCCTGCTTTTTGACGTTCATGGATGCCCTTCATGAGTATTTTAGGGGACGTTCTAAAATCATCGTTGCCCTTCATTTTACCCATTGTGACGTGGAAGAAAAAAGCCCCCTCTCAAATTTTACTTTTTCAAAAATTTAAGGATAAATCAATGCAATTGTGTAGCCAAAGGTATCTATAGATCTAGATTCCCCACATTTCAATCACTTAAAAGATCAAGCTCTAATCAACCACTTTGGCATGCCACTAGAAAACACAAAAGGAAAAAGACTCACTAAAGAATGAAGGTACCCACCATCATACAACTTGCATTGCTCAAACATCATATATCATGCGTTCTTTAGCATCTTGCCAAATCTCAAAACTCAATCCCACTCCACATCATCTAGCTTTGGTCCTAAAAGTGCAACACGCATGAGAGCATCCAATGTTTTGATCAGCATTGATGTTCACCTTGCATCCTTAATCATATTTTGTCGTGAGAAACCTCTTTCACATGCCACAGTGCTTGTTGGAATAACAATAGTAGCTTGCCAAAGCTTCATCATATTAGGAAAGCTTTCTTGCCATTCTTTCATTAATGAAAATTCTCTCCCTGCTTCTTTCATTGTAAACCCTTCACAATTCAAGCAAAGAGTATCGCTAAACACAAACAACTCTCGTTCACAAGCTTTTCTATCAACCAAGGGATGTAATGGCTCATCTCCTTCCTCACATGGTTGAAGATGTTGTATCAACTTATCAAGCCAGCTCTTAGCATTCTTCTCTCTAATTTCATCATCTTGAGCATAAAAGCATGGGCTAAAAAGCTTTACAGCATTAAAGAGTGGAAGATCAGGAAAACGAGCATTTAGACTATCTATCAAACATTGCACATAGTCCATTGCTAGTTGCATGCAAGTTTTCAAAGTACCATCAATGTGTGGTCTTGTCATTGGAGTGTCTTGCTTTGCAACATCATTTTTCTTCCCATTAGATGTATTATCTTTGTCTTTACCTTTAGGAAGTGGCCTATATATCAGGTCATGTCTATGTATATAGCCATCCTAATCAACCATTTCCAAGTATCCTTTTTTAGAACATTCTAAGAACTTAGATAAGTATGTGGTATCTTTTGTAAAATACATGGGTCTAAAAAAGCAATGCTTGAGCTTTGATATAACCACATCAATAACACTTCCAATGGATGTTAGATCCATCATTTCTTCTTGAAATTTTAGACTCAAGAAATTCAATTCTTTTAAGATATCGGCCATCATATGAATGCAAAATTGCACAAACAAAATGCCTTGTTTTATTGTACCAAGACATTGACTTTTCATTTTTCCAAGTTGGTCAAGATGGCATGCATTAAGACAACAAGTCTTTCCATGACTTGTCCACATGAAAGCCATCTGACTGCATGAATTTGTAATGGTCGATGTGCATCTAATTGCATAATCTCTAAAAGTGACATCGATTCATTGTCTCTTTTAGATGAGTTATTGATCCATGAGTACAGTTTTTTTGCTAGCTTCTCTATAAATAGAAGGTCTAGAAATATTTTGCAAGCATCTCTAGCAAGCAAAGCTTCTCGATGTGCAATACAATGCACTGCTATTAAATTTGGGAAGTCTTTTCTAAGCAGCCCAACAACCCCTGTCTCTCATGTCCAACCATACATGATGCCCCATCAGTTGCCAAGCTAATAAATCTTGGCTTGGATAGACCTCTTGCATCAAGAAATCGCATCAAAGCATCATAGATGGTCTTTCCTTTTCCATCTGTTAGTGTCATAATACCCATAAAACTTGATTGCTTACATCCCACACATTTGCATGCAAGATAAGTACCATATACTATCAAATGCATCTCAAGTCCTTTATCTGTACTCTCATCCAACATCACTAAGAAATATGGAGATTCTAGCATGGATACAATCTGCATTTCCAACAACTAACTTCACATTGCCAAAAGGAACTCAATGCCTGCGTATCGACTTGTATAAGAAGAGTACTCTGTAGTCCTTGGCATATTTGGAACATTTAGAGACATATCCAAGTCACAAAGATCTTCAAATGAGGCTATTGAGTTGTCGTTCTTGGCAACATAATACATTAATTTCATGGTAGTGATGATCCTTGCCTTATTTGCATCATCTATTGATGCAATGTGCACTGGAATTGGCCTTTGCCATCTTACGGCCACTAGACAAAGCATGTACCTTGACTGCATCATGTTGCATAGTAATACATCTATCTCATATACCCCATGGACCAGATACTTTGTACATTTCGCACCATTCACATTTCATAACTCTTTTTTTTCCATCCCAGAAAACATATTTGAGCCAAGGAAACTTTTCTATCCATTGGGCTCTAAATTTTCTTATTGAACCTTGTTTTTGCTCTCCTTCGGCATTTGAAGCATTACTTTCATTTCCCAAAGAAGGTTCCCCTTCCAAGCCATGCATATTACTTGCATTTTGTGTGGAAGACGACCCTTGCAAGCCATGCATATCTAAATCCTATTGCAAACCATCATTAAGATCCAAATCAAGAGGACAAGTAGTAGCTTCCTCAAGAGCCGGAGAGGGAGCTACCCAACCAAACATTGCTTTCAGAGTCCTTTGCCTCTTCATTGTTTTGGGTGCCATTGAGAATCTATACTAATACACATACATTATAAAGCATTAATTTGCATGAATTATTATTATAATACTTAAAAAATAAGTGATAAAGATTAGATCTCGTACCTTGATCTCAAAAGTAAGAATATCGTATAGTCAAAGCCCTTTGAGATTATGGATTGCCTCCTTTCCACAAAGTCACTATCCACAAAAGCTCACCCTCAATATCCAATGGAAAGTCTTAAAAGATGAAGACCACTTCAAATTTAGATACACTTGTGTTTACAACCTCTCTATTCATTACAATTTACAATCAATATAATAAATAAATGTAAATTGTATTAGGCTCATTAAAAATTAAAACCATGGATCGTGGAAGGCTAGGGATGGCCTCTAATCTCTAGGGAGTCGAGACTCCCTTGGGAATCGAGACTCCCTTGGGAATCGAGACTCCCTTGGAAAATATGTAGTTGTGGGCAGTGGGCACTAGGCACATCATGCTCTCTCTCTCTCTCTCTATCCATGGATCGTGGACGTTGGAGTCTGGACCATTACAATCAAAGTAATAGGTCAAAATTAAAACAATCATCATGCGATCTGCCTGGCTATGCCTCCCCCCTGCAGCCTACCCCCCAATCTCAGGCAGCACGCTCCGCCTCCTTGGCGTGCTACTGCAGCTGCCCTGCCTCACCCTGCCTCGGTCTCCAGACTCCCCCTTCTCCCCCTCACAAACCTTACAGGCTGTGCCAAGCTGCCACAGCAGTGCCACTACCTCCCCCTTCTCCCCCATCCTCGGATGATGGATCATTGTCGCTTCCCCTTCTCCCCCATCCTCGTGAGTCAGAACTGCTAGCTCCTCTAGTAATGAAGTTCAACCTCCAGGTCCTAGCAACACGCAATACAACACGATGCATTGGTCATTGTTCAAGAGGGGCCATCCTGCTAGGCATCTTATCGATTTAGAAGAGCAATGTAATAGGCTCATGACTCCATCACAGCACAGGGTATCAATCTATCACCATTAATTGAGGTGCAAGAGGTAATCTAGTTTGAACTTAGCAATGTGGCATTATGCATCCACTTGCATCGTGTAACAAAAGTGAACTCAGGACTCAGGAGTCACTGTTAGGAGTCAGTTCAGGATTGAGCGTACCTTATATGAGGTAGCCTCGAGGGGCAAAGGGGCTCTCGAGTCTCAAGTCTTAGTGCTCACTGCTCACTGCTCCAAACTTCGAAGGCTCAATCTGCAAGTCACGAGGTGTACTGTGCAGCGTGTACCTCAATCAAGAAGTTGGAAGTTGGAACCTTAAGAATCAGAATGATAGGATAGAATACAATGTATTGTTGCAAAAACCAAGAACACAAAATCCAAGAAAATGACACACATTTCGAAAAGAGGTCCCTGTAGACTGTAGGGCTTTGAAGAGTGGGCACTAGGCACCCCAAGTTAATTAGTAACTTGTATCAAATTCAACTTGCAGTTTTTAACTCTACCCGTCAAAATGACGCCCATGTGAAATATATACACTTCAATGGTGACAGGCATATTAAGATGATGAAAGTAAAATACGTGCTATGGACCTAGAAACGTGCATGACGAATTCGACCCACATAGGGACTTTGGTTGGTTTAGGCCCGAGAGGGTCAAAGGACTCATCCCACCTGAATAGGGACAACAAGGAGTTCTTGAGCATCCATTGGCCAAAAGACATGACATGTACGGCCATCCATTCCCCAACCTCCCTGACCATCTCTATCCTTTTCTGCAGTCGATAGCCTCCCCCATAGGCAAAATCTTAGGGCAGCGTCCATACTCGGACATCAACCTGAGATGGCACCCCTAGGTTTTGGTCGAAGTAGACCTTAGTAAGAAACTGCACAGCTCTGTTATCATTGAAAGAGACAACGGTGCACTTATTAGGAAGCAAGAAATCATCTGCAAGAATTGGGCGCTCTTGCTTCAAGTGCCATAATCAAGGGTACTTCATAAGGGACTGCCCTGATTGGGCAAAACAAGAGGACACCAAGAACTCAAAGTTAGATTCAAAAATCATCCTTGAATCCGGGGGCAATAAGGACACATTAGACAGTTTTCAAATGGTGCAGAATAAGAGATCAAAATGCCCCAAACTAAAGGGTAAAGTTTACTCTTCTGTCTCTAACTCAAATAATAGGTACTCCCCTCTCCTAATGAATCTCAAAGACTTGGGAGGGATCGATAACCTTAATAGCACAACTAACCCCCTGAGTTTTGACTCAATAGATTCTGACAATGATGAGTTTATCGATGGAAGCCAATTTTTTAAGGAGACTACTAACTCCGTCGTGGGTACAGAGAAGGGCTCGGAAAGTAATCTCCCTCATCAGGACGGGCAAACGAAAGGAGAGGATCTAGACGAGGATGAGGAAGAGAGTCTCCCTCCTCCAATTTAGTGGAAGGACGGCATGAATCCCTTGCCCAAGCTAAGGAAACCTTAGAAGAGCTTTAAGAGTTCGTTTGTAGGTAGGGGGGACCCACCCCAATGGAGACAACCAATAGTAGTAGCAGTAAACGGAGGCACTCCAAAGTAGGAGCCGGGCCAAGTAGCCCAGCTAACACTCCTGGGAAGGATAAAGGCAAAAAACCAAATAAAGTTGGTAAGAAATGAATAATCTTAACATTATCTCCTATAACTGCAAAGGACTTACAAAAAAGTCTAAAGCGATAGTGATCCGCAACTAGCTTTAGCAGAATGCCATCAACCGGGACTTCAACTGCCTTCAGGAAGTTAAAACTTTCGGAGAAAGGTTGGATTAGAACCTCCTAACCATAAACAAAGAATTCACATGGCACTCAACTATGCATAAAGGCAGGGCAGGAGGGGTTGTAATTGGCATGGGCCCCAAACTGCAACCATACATACAAGATTTCCTCCTAGATCCTGGTGGTTGCTGGGTAGGTGTAAAACTTAAGGATTTAGAAGTGTTCACGATCATATCTGTATATGCATGGGGAGCTAATAGGGATAAGGTGAGAATTTGGGATCCTCTTAAACTACTCGATTGCTCGATCAGCCTTGTAGGTGACTTCAATTTTGTAGAAAATCTTGAGGATCGTTTTGAAGGCAAGGGCACCATTATCTCGGACAAGGAGAGAGAATCATGGCTAAACCTAAAAGGATTCCAAAGCCTTATTGAACCCAGCCCAAAAAAAGGTTTCACATGGTCAAACAAGCAAAGGGGTCCCCTTCTCAGGAAGGCCAGACTTGATAGGTACTATATAACAATAGGTCTACTGGCTATGTTTATTGATGCCAGAACCAAGATCTGGCACATCATTTCCCTCTTGGATCACAAGTTGGTGCAACTCACACTCTCTACCGCGAGCCACTCTGTTCGAGCAGGATGGTTTCACGCGGATCAGTCCTTATTCCGGATGGAGTTTGTCCATAAGTCTTTGGAAACCATATGGAAGAGCACTTTCTCACTCTTGCTAGCCCCGACCAAGGCCTGGGAATCAGCGGTAAGAGACACCCAAAGATTCCTAAAATAGGCCAAACTCCAAGTTATCAAACAGAGGAAAGAAAAAAGGAACCAGATCTACCTAGAAGTTATCATGCTAGAAAAGGCTGTGGATTCAGGTTCGTCAGAAGCACAAGAGAAACTATTGGAAGCCAAAAGGCATCTTAGGCAAGAGGAGCTTGCTGAAGCTGAATCCCTCTAGGTGTACTTCGGCAAATGGTGGGCGGGTAAAATTTCCGGGCGGGGGGTCACCTTATAGAACATGTAATATACCACGTGAGTTCAAAAGAAAGGGTAGTTTTATTATGTTGATTGACAATTTTCCAAAAACAGAAGGGGTTTATAAATGCATCTCATGTAAAATTTACATTAGGGGTCTTTTGGTACGCAGATCGGGTGTTGGATGCACGCATAGTGAACGTCGAAAGGTCCCCAAGAACGAAGAACTCTACAAAAGTTTCATAAAAGCAAGAAGAGAGTTTGCACGACATGAGACAAAAAGACTAATTGGGTGCAACTCCCCCCATGCCTTATGTGAGCGCTTCACAAGGCATGTATTTATAGATTTATTAATCTCCAAGCTAAAAAATAGCCCACTTTACAACTAGCATGCTTTTGGCTTTTGTGTTTGCTTTTGCCCAAATAAAGAGTAAAGCGTTTGGGTGTCCCAAAAGTCTAGTTGTACCCAAATACAATGTCAAATAATGGAATATTTAACCGAGAGCCTATGCACATACAAAGTAATAAATGATTGTCAAGCGTTTTAATAAATGTGCGCCTAAATAAATATTGGCTCCACGCCTTTAGTAATAAGGCATGCACCCATCAAAAATAATAATTCTTCTAGGTATTTTGAATTCACGCCATCGCTTGGTGCTTCCCATTGCCACCGTTGCCTTCTCTACACATCAACTGAAGCATTCACAATTGTTAGAAAATAATAAGATAAAACCCACAAAAGTGAATACCTAGCAGTCTTCAACTACAAAATAATTAAATAGGTTGGAACTCTGTCCTAACGTTAATTTAATATGAGTGTACTCTAAACTCATAAATGTTCATTAATTTAATATGTATTTTGCATAATCACCCACTGTGGAATCACCCATGTGCACATTAAATTAATCTGACGCTCGAAAAGGAGAGGCGTCCCTGTCAACTTCTCGCACAAGGAATCCACCTTGTGTACAAGTCTTGGCAAATAAATATAGTTTTACAGAATCCACCAAAAAACCTCACGGAATTCACTATGGAATATGCCTCCTAGCATCATCTTTTTATTCAAAAATTTTCAGAAGCATACTTTTTTAGGGAGGCGGGGGGGGGGGGGGGGGGTGGGATGGGAAGGCGATGGATGGGGGGAAGATGGGGGGAGGGAAATGAATACTTAAAGGCATATATGTTCTAATGAATCAAATGTTTACAACTAGCATGGGTGAGGGGGGCGGATTCTATTATAGCTTTTCGTCAATATGAATTTACCTTGTGTTCACATTAAAATCCAGACAACTTCCAAGTTTGAGGATTATAGGCAACATAGGTGCTTTTGTCAGGTGAGACAAAGCATCCATAGTTGTTCCCTCTCCTTGCAATTTTATTAGCATTGCCCTTTAGGGCATATGCTAGTAAAATGATGTGTGGCAAGGCGGTGCATGGCTCCAAAAAATTAGCCATACTTTACTCAAGTTAAATGGCTCACTATCTTGAGTAAAGGGGCCCACTTTATGAGCTAAGAGTTGTGGATCTTGAACAAAAAGAAGTCCTTAAAATTAGGCATTGGCTACATCAAGGCACATTAGAAGTGTTGGAGGAGGGCAATCAAGAGGTTGCTCAACTTACTCAACCTTGTAAACTATCATGGATAGTGGTCAAAATAGAAGTGGTACAATGGTGTAGTAGTAAATCGCATCTTAGTATGGATAGCACCCCTCGCTCTGCATAGAAGGCAAGAAGATCAGCCAATTATTGCTTTCCACTCATGTTAGGAAGCTATTGTTAAGGTGGTACAATGGTGTAGTAGTAAATCGCGTCTTAGTATGGACAGCACCCCCCGCTTTGCATAGAAGGCAAGAAGATCAACTGATCATTGCTTTCCACTCATGTTAGGAAGCTATTGTTAAGGTGCAGACTTGACTTTAGCCACATTTGCAGAATCTAGAGCATTGAATTGTTAGATGTTGAGATTGAGGGGGCACATCGTTCATCTTTGGAACATTAGGGCTCCTCTCAGAGATAAAGTATTTGGCTGGAAACTCATTTTCGGTGCTCTTTTTATATGTTAAAAATTAAAGAACAGAGGTATTTTAGATGGCCTATGTGTCTGTGGAGGAGTGGAAATGCCTTCACACTTATTCTGGGATGGTTTCCATGACCCCCAAATTCGGAGGGAGGTTCTTCCCAAATTGAGTTAATGGGGATTAAGTGTTCACAACCCAAATTTTTCTATCACAGCTGCAAACTTTGGCTATTAACATAACTAGGTGATTTACACTATGTGAGATATGGTAGGCACGTGCTAAACTCCTCTTATTAGGAGAAGGAGATGGGCAAGTTGTCTAGGCTGTAATATGGCCAAAAATTTGGTGGTATCTTAGGGGACTTTGTAAAGAGAATCACTTCAGCAATAATGAGCTAAGTTAGCTAGCCAAATGGCTTCCAATTTTGTAACCCAGTGATTCTTTTTTAACACCATTAATAATAATACAATGCTTAGTCACCTCCAAAAAAGGAGTCCTTGATTTTAGGTTAATGCATACGATACCATCAAAGGGCCACCTCATAGCTTAATACTAGACAAATTCTCTCCACCCTTTCTTGCAATTAGAGATGTAGGAGAAGAGGTAATCATCATCATCATGATTCACCATTATCATCAATCAAATCATTCTTACCAGTAGCATTTCTACAAGTCTCAGTAAGAGAGATGGTCTTGCAATTGGTAGCTCCCCTTTGCATTCAATCAAATATCAAGAAATTGAAGATGGAGTCATTATGGACACAGTACTTTAAAGATCCCTCGCTATGGCGGGGCAATTACAATAGTAAGTTAGTTTGCCCTAATGTATCTCATCATGACGTATTCAACCTATGCAAAACATGAAATCTTATGAGCTATCATAGAGACATGGCTTCTTCTCTCACCCCCCACAGGCTAGTGCAAAGGTCTTTGAATTTCAAGCATAAAGTGACACTTGAGGCCTTGTGGTTGGATTGCTAGTATAATCCAACCTAGGTTTTTGAAGAGCTTAGAAAAACGAATCAACATCAATACTTGAATTGAATGAAGCGGAGCCTCAAGAGGAGAACGGATCTATCTTTTGAGAGGAGACTGCTCATGTTGTGGAACTTTGAAGGCTTGTGCAAAGCAAACCAATCTATTCAAGGGCACAAGACTACATGAGGACATTTGCAAATAGCACTTACTTGAAAGAACCCCCTATGCTACAAGCACTTTAATAACTATGTATGCTAAATGTGGTGCTCTTGCAAAAGCATAACAAGTACCTAACGAAGGTATTGTTCATGGATAAATTCTCATGACATGCACTGATTGCAGGATATGCACAAAATGGCCATGATGATGAAGCTCTAAAATGCTTTGATAAGATGCACACAAAGGTCACTTTCCACATTTAGTCACCTTTACATGTGCATTGAAAGCCTATACTTGTGTAGAAGCACTTGATAAGGGTGAATGGATTTGTGGTGAGATTGTCATATCAAAGTTGTTGGAGAAATATGTTGTACTTGTCAATAATGCTTTGGTGAACATGTGTGCCACTTGTGGTGCATTGGGAAAAACACAAGGAGTGTTGGATGAACTACCTGATTGAGTATAGATGAATGAACTCCTATTATCTCTATTAGTATCCACCCTAGGCCATATAGGTCCGATTTTATTTCATCGTTTTTATTTTGACACATCATTCCCCTCCTCAATATACATCATCCCCCTTTCATTATACAAACCTATGAAAAAAAGGGAGTCATGAAGATGAAAATTGTTGTGACAAAGATATCAATAACATCATTATGTTACTCGCAAGACACACTTAATGGATGTATCCTTTTGCATTCCTCTTCTTTTTATCAAGAAGAGAATATGTGCTATTGAAAGATGCTTCTCAAAGCACCCATTGATGCAAAACTACTTCTCGCAACCCCAAACCATGTACATGGGCTTCTCAGTCTGGAAACCCCTTTTCCCTCTTTCAAGTGTTACTGTCAATCAGCCACACAATACTTGGAAGTGACATCACTCATTCAAACCAAGACATGGTCTCCCAAATAGTCATGTACAAATATGAATTCACAAGTGACCATGTAATCTACAAACATGTATCCACAAAGTATTCACATTGTCTCAACATGAACTCAAAGTTGTTTCCTGTTTTGCAACCATGGAACTCTCCCCATATAATCCAATGGTTTGCCAAGCCCAAGGCTAGAAGTCCAAAGAATAATCATGTTGCCACTTCTAACCAACAATAGTGTCCTCAAGGCTATATCCGCTTCCCAAGACCATACTATCAAACGTGCTAGATCCAACCTTATATTTGTTGTATTCAATGGCAATTGAAGTAGGAGATGGGACATGGGATTTTATCCCACCTCCCACTTGTGTAGACGCCTCTCTCATTCCCACTCTAATGACATTGAAAGCAAAGAGTGTTGGCATTCTATTCATCCAAGAACATGCTAACAACCCCTTGCTTTGATTATAAGCAAATCTACATTCTAACAATCTACCCAAGAACATGCTAACAATCCCTTGCTTTCATCATAAGCAAATCTACATGCTAACAATCTGTCCAAGAACATGCTAACAACCCCTTGTTTTCATTATAAGCAAATTTACATGTATCTCACGGTGCTTGATCTTGATGCAAAGTGTCATTGCATAGAAAGTTCTTTCAATTACATATGTGTGTGCCAATATCGCATTGTTTTGGTCCCTCAAATGCTTCAATAGCTTCATACTGGAGGATCGTTTGAGAGCTACCTATGAGAGTACAACAATATAGTGGTTGGATAGCATCAATACAATAATATTAGTAACCAATCATATAACAACAAAAGAACAACAATATAATCAGACCCAATTCAAGGTTATGTGGTGTTCATCTTCCCCTCGGGAGCCCTTCTTCAATATTTGTCATTTTTTCATCAATAGATAGCTTGAAAGAACTCCATTTGCCCTCATCTTATTGCCTTAGACTAAAATGCCTTCAATTTACTCTTTTTAGTTCAATGAAAAGATCCAATGCTGTAGGTGCATGCTCCTCTACATACAGTGCCAGTAGTCCAGTCCTATTTTGTTTACATTGCATTTGGAAAATTTACATCAAGCTCTTAATACCAAAGGGCATAATAATGCCTTGAGGACATTACAATGTCTTAGTAGTGAACTAGTGTTGAGAGGGGTTTCCCACTAACCCCTTTCAAATGACATCTCAAACTATTCAAACATAGAGGGTATTTTTGCATGCTATCTTTCCCAAGTATCCAAAGCATGGGTTCTTAAAGGTAAAGCTGGAGTAAATGCAAACTTATATAACCTCTTGCATGCTACTTACCTTTTGTAGGCTGTAAGTTCCTAAAACAAATATACAGAAGTTCCAAACTCTTGCAATTTACAAAAGTTATGAAACTCTCCATGACAAGTTGTATATTATTGGTATCTTTTTTATTTTGGCCCCACTAAAGCTTGCTGTGAGTCTCACAAGGGATGGTGGGAAGCCTCTCTAAAACAATTTCTACTAGTATGTTTTTGAGAAGGGATGGCGGGAAAAACAATTTGTACTAGTGTGTAAAAATGGTGGGAAGCCCCTCTAAAACAAATTCTACTAGTGTGTAAGAATCTTGTTGAAGTTTCAAGAACGAGGGAAAATGAGGTTAATAGGAATAACAATAACAATACTAATAACGAGAAAAATAAAAATAAAACAAAACAGCAACGAACGTTTTCTGCTTCTTGCGAGACAGGGATGGGTTTTAGGAAGCCGTGTATTTCTGCTGCGATATTTTGGACAAACAGTAAGGGAGTGTCAGTAGCCCTAACTGCCTTCCCTGCGCAACCATGAAGATCGAGGAAGTGCAGTCCACAACCAAGAAGCAGCGGGTGGCTTCCCACTCACACACATCAAAGGCCTTGGTTTGAAGGTCGCCTCTCCCATCCCGTTGTTGTTTCTGTTTCCTTATAAACAAGCGTTCAACAAGCATACATACGTTTAGACTGCAAATTGTCATGCTATTATGTCCTGTTTTGGAGTTCTGATCGCAGAGCCAAGCCATAATAGCAACCTTATCACGCAGAAATTACGCACATGGCAGGTTTCACATAGGACATAAACTGTTGTTTTCGTTTCATTGAAACAAACGTTCAAACAAGCATACACGTGTTCAGATTGCAAACTGTAATGCTGTTAGCCTTGCTTTCGAGTTCTGATCACAGTGCCAAGCCATTACACCGATATTATCGTATAGGAACTATGCATGGCTTGTTTCCCACACAAGAAAAGACATAAATGTTCAACTATATACAGACATTCAGACTGCAAGCTGTGTCCTGCTTTGGAGTTTTAATCATGTAGCCAAGCCATTGTGACTGTTATCGTGTAAAGATCAGCACATGGCAGGTTTTTGATGCAAGGGACATTGCATGCATGCTTTGTTCCATGTTGCACTCTTGCGTGCTTGACTATCAGATGGACATGGCAGGTTTCCCACACAATGAATGTTGGGTTCATCTTCCATTCTTGTGTGCTTGGATTATTGACTTGGTTAGCCACATTTTCTCGCCAATGCTTGGTGCTGACATGCTAGTTGGTTTCACGTGTTCTCACAAACTCTTGTATGTCACATTCTTCTAGTCTAGTTTGTCTTGCATACAAATTTTCTACAATATGCAAACAATTACATGTTCATAAGTGGTGCATGGCCTGAGTAACATGGTGTTTGGCTTGATACAAGCAGGTGCGAAGTGGCATCAGTATGTTGTCTTGTGCACTTCTATTCAAAAAATTTCCATGTTTTAATAGTTTTAGTCAATCTCATATACCCTTTGCTCAATCAAATGAGTTGTCAGGATGGAGGGCTCAGTTTTTATGCATGTTGGCCCTTGCAAGTCATTTCTTCAGCTTTGATGTATGCTGGCTCTTTTCAAGTTATTTCTTCAATGGTGCATGTCTTGAAGCTTTAAGGACTAGCTACCCATACCTTGTCTGCCGAGGCATTGGGCTTGAAAATTGGGCTCTTAAGTGGTTCAAAAATCGGTTTTCATATTTCACTTGAGTGAGGGGGTTTCGATAAGTCATCCGACAACATTTAGTAATGCCTAGAAGTGGTACTCTAACCTACTAGACCCGTTCAGTATAAGTTTAATTTCTCAACCTTAATAGATGATGTTGCAATTTGGCCACTGCTGTATTTGTGTCAAGCCTCACCACTTTACTATTGGGTCATTTGCATGTAGTGGTACTTTTTGCAATCAATATACTCTGTTTACATATAATGCGCTTATGTGTATATTGGTTGCTTGTATTATTAAAAAGCATGTTTTTTTAAATGTACTTCTCTTCAGATATTTTTACTTCACATGCCATGTGGATGAATTTTATGACATCTCTTTGTGTAGGCACAACTTAGATCAATTGGCAACTGTAGCAACAACTAACAATTTTGTAACATGCAGTTTAACAAATATGTTGGCCATGTAACTGTTGTATCAAAGTTGAATATCTGAAGAGGTTGATGTTTCTTACAATCCAGAAGATGGAACAACTCTAGGTATGGGATCAGGTTTTGTTGGTCAAGAATAGGCTAGAGAAGCAATAGGGTTGGTGGTTGATGTGATCTGGCAAAAAAAGATGGCTAGACGAGCACAACTTCTTGCTGGTGCTTGAGGCACACGAAATACTGCTCTTGCTTTGGGAATAACTTAGGACCTTGGAAGCAAGGTGAAGAATTTTTATTTTTGGACATTATAGAGTGGGTTTTCTACGGACTTTGTGTTATGGTAGGATGTTAGGGCTGACAAAATTAGTAAGAGTGCTTGTTAGACTTCTATCTTTTGAAAATTTGTTAAGTAGAATTTATGCAGACTTGTTACAAGAACTAGTTACCTGCCAAACTTGTGTTTTGTAGTCATAGAAGTTAAAGAAAAAAAGGTTTGATGGCGTGGAATCCATGTTCCAAAATGTGTTAGTTGTGTCGGAGACTCGAGTTGTGTTTTGAGGTGCATGGGAGGAAAGTTACATCATGCCTTTATTAGAGATCATCCCTTGGACACATGCATTTTCCTCTTTTAGGTTGTGTACATATGTATTTTCCAGCTAGGCAGCCATTCGAGAGTGTTCCAGATCCGTCAGGGTCAGTTTGAGTGCCACGTCAGTAGCAGGGTGCCATGTCATCATTTTTGCTAGGTCAGCAGTCACACGTGTGATGGGAGATATTGTTGCAGATGCCATGTGGTAGAGGCTGTGCAGACGAACAGTTTTTGGGCATTTTTTAATGCAGTCGGTTGCATTTAATGCAGCCGATCTGATGCTGGGTATTATTTTTTCCTAGGCTATATATAGTCGGTCTCTTGCACACTCTCATTCATTCATAGGCACTCTTAGGAGATCGTGGAGATCAGATCGTGATCAGGCCTTGCTATCCTCGAGGTGTGCACGTGTGGTGATATCATCGAGGAGGAGATACACAGACATACGCATTGTGCCTGTGTACATATATGCATTCCTTTGTATTCAGCATGCTTCCTATAGCAGATCTTCTTGTTGTACTGTCTCTTTCTCTCTCTCCTCTTTGTGTTCACTCTCTCTCTCAGTCTTGGTCCCACGCTTCTGCATCGTTGCACTCTGACATGGTATCAGAGCATTGAAGACAGACAGACTGAGTGAAGAACCTACTTGAAGAGCAGATTTCAGCACTACAGAAGGCTGCATTTCCAGGATTCGAGGGCGAGTGGAAGGGCTGCGCATCGAAACAAGGCTGAAGCGAGCGTGGGCGCGCAGGGAAGGAGTCTAGTTGGTGAATTTGCTACTGTTTGTTGCTGTTGGAAGAGGAGGAAAGCTGCGTTTTTTGGCCTTCAACTGTAGGTTTTACCTTTTTATCGTCCCCGGTGCCAGAAGAAGGTTCGGGAAGTGGAGGAAAGAGCCCTAGCAGGCTGCGTCTTCACAGTCAGAGGGGAACTGCTTTTGCGTTTGTGCAGGCATCTGACACGTAATGATGTTGGCTATCTCGGAGTCTTACGATTTGGCGGAGCTTGTGACGGAGGAGATTGAACGGCCCTCGGTGAGAGAGAAGTCCAAACTCTCTACAAATGCTCGTGCGGAGTTGACCAAGGCCCACCAGTCTCACTGGGACAAATTGAATGCTAGGATTCGTTCTTTTCTTTTTCTATCTTGTACTACAATTGTGATAGCTCACATCGGGCACTTGATGTGGCTTGAGAGATATGGCTGGAGCTCAATCAGATGTACAACCGAATAAACCCTGATGAAGAGGGTTTCTTTGGAGGTGCAGATGCGGACCCTGTTCGTGAACAAGTCTTCTTCGTTGCGGGAGCACATCAACAAGCTGAGACAGCTTTAGATGCAGATTCAGAATGCGGGGAAGCCGATTTCCTCCGAAGACATGGCAATCACTTTACTGTTCCAGTTGCCGCCATGATTCGGTGCCTTTTATTCTGCTCTTATTGCTTTAGGGTAGGAGTAAACTCTTCGTTGGGAAGAGTTAGTTCCTATGGTCTTGGACCAAGAGGAACAGTTGAAGGGACAAAATGCTTCCAAATCAAAAAACCCTCCCAACTCTTTCGCTCCATGTGGGCTTATTAGCTTCAATATAAGACTGAGTTCTCATTCGAAATCAAAAGGAAGAAAATCCACGCGTGGGCCCCAAAAGACCCAGTATGGTTCAGCCTCACTGTGGCCCCAATCATGGAAGAGTTAGCCAAACCAGCGAGTAAGCTTCAAAAGAAAGGAATTCGGGTTTGGCACAACCTTTGGGATGTCACCAATAAGACGTGGAAATCGCCATTTGACATTAAAATGGAGTTCCGACTTAATAATCAAGATCTAGATACAGTCATGAACAAAATTAATGTTTGGGAAATGGCTAATGCTGGTTGGATGTTTAGTAACCTGCAGGTTTAAGTGGAAGACATCTACTAGAAAGGAAGACTACGCCTTCTTCCCCTCCCGCCCCTTCGACGGTTCGACACAAGGTTAGTTGGGAAGCTTAACAAAAGGTGGAACATACAATGGTCAGAAGTCGAGTGGCATTACAGGTTTGAACAAGCGTGGTTAGTCTCCCTTCCCCCTAAACAATCAATTCTTCTATGGACTATCCTTCACCATGCGGTGTGGACTAACAAAAAAGCAGCCAGTATAGGTAAAGGGAATGGACTCTGCCTTAGATGTGGGCTTCAATTAGAGTCCATTCCACACCTTTTCATTTCATGTCCAGCTAACCAAGAATGCTTGCAAGAACTACGCAGGTTACTCTTCCCCCTTCACCCTTCAGCGTTCTGATGGAAAGAAGTTATTCTTGGAGAAGCCAATCGTATCCCCCCAGGAATCTGGACTGTAATAAGAGCGGCTTACTTAAGGGCTATTTGGATCTCCAAGAATGACTGCGTGTTTAATAATAAGTGCTCAAAGCCTAAACCCTTATTCACCTCCCTGGTTTGGTGGCAGGTTGTAGACATGAAGACGGTCATCTACAGGGACGAAGCAAAGCAGTTGCTACAACGGAACACTACAATGGGGAAAAAGGAGAGGAAGGAGGTATTGCTGGCCAAAGAATTGGAAGCTGCTGAGATTCTCCTTTCTTTGAAGGAAGTCATCTTAGATACCCGCCCATACCGAGTCTCGGCCCCCTAATGGCACTTGGCTCACTCTAACTGACCCATTTTTGTATGGAATCAAGGACAAGCACCTTTCCTCCCATTGTCCATCATGCCAAGTTATGAGCTCACCATATGACCTTACGCTCTTGGAGTAACAAACAACTAGTTGGAGCTACTTCTCTTGTATTCACTAATTTCCTCCCCTTTTGAGGATGATAACTTACCCTTGTTGTAAAAACCCCTTTTCATAATTCAACTTCTATTCTTTCAAGAAAAAAAAGTGCATGACACCCTTCAAAAAGCAGCAGTACTCATAACCTTCACCATGAGATTACAAGCGCACCCCACATATAGGTGCACGTGTGGGTTGTGACCCACCTTCACCTGTAGGAAATAGAGAGATTTTAGGCTTATGGAATACATAGGTTCAAGTGCGATGTGCTTCAATCCTGTAGCCTGCCTTTGTGCTGACGTGATCTAGTCCCTCTAACGTGACCGGAGAGAGAGAGAGAGAGAGAGAGAGAGAGAGAGAGAGAGAGAGAGAGAGAGAGAGAGAGAGAGAGAGAGAGAGAGAGAGAGAGAGAGAGAGAGAGAGAGAGAGAGAGAGGAGCCGGTGTTTGCCGTCTCGCGGACCTGCGCGTTGCTACTGCCGCTACCATCGTCTGGGCTTGCGCGTCTCTGCTGTCGCATGGACCTGCGCGTGCCCTGCCGCCGGAATGGACCTATGTCAATCACCTTCTCTATTACTTCGCGCCACGTTGCAGACGCTCATCGGATTCGAACACCCTGCTAGCTTGCGGTTCTCCTGTTTGTGCTCCTCTTGATCTGCATAGTCGCTGCGAACCCTAATCTCGCCTGTTTTTGACAACAGCAGCAAGCATCAGGTCACGGCCAGGTATTTTATACCTATTGCCCCACTACACATCAGCCCTGCATCTTGCAGCCCTCGGGCGCCACACTGTGCACGCTGCTGTGCCGAGAAGTGAGAGAGAGATGTAATTTCGCAAGACGTGATTGCGTCCTTGCACAAATTTGAGTGCTCACTTCCTGCACACACAGACACACACACAGAGAGAGAGAGAGAGAGAGAGAGAGAGAGAGAGAGAGAGAGAGAGAGAGAGAGAGAGAGAGAGAGAGAGAGAGAGAGAGAGAGTGCACGCGCGTGCGTGTCTTACATTAATAATAAGGTAGAGAAGATTGAGAGGGGAGTAGATATATGTAAAAAAAGACAAGTTTTGAATTGCGGGCACGACGTTAATAGAGAGAGAAGGTCGAGAGGGGAGTAGATATATGTAAAAAGAGTTAGGTTTTGAGTTGCGGGCACAAACCTTGATAGAGAGAGAGGTTTTGAATTGCAAGCAAGAGTTGGGAGATTCAAAGAGAGAGAGAAAGAGATGGCTCCAAGCATACCACATGGCACCCACATAACAATCCTAAGAGTTTTGTGGGGGTGCACGAAGTTGCCATGTGGCACCCCCACAAAACCTTTCATTGATAATATTGTATGAGATATGTAATTTGAAACTATGTTAAATGAATTAAGATATGAATTTTTTTAAAAAAATGATGCAAGATTACATCGAGATAGTAAAAAGTAATAAATTATAGGACTCAGATGCAATGAGGCCAGTTCATAGTAGCCAACTTCCTAAAAAACAACTTAAAAACCCAATGGTCTTTCTTAGTCAAAGATAAAGTGAGCAGCAATTGCTGTTTGAGCTTAGCGATAAGCTTTGTTGAACTTAAGGACTTAGCTTTGCAAAATTGTATATCATTTCTCTCGGACTAGATGATCTTGAGTCCACCTACCACACTAGTGAGACAAATAATCTTCCCTTGGTTTGCAAAGAAGATTGTGGTGAAGTCAAAGTGCAACTTTAGATCGACTTTCTCTAGACACTTCTTAAGAGCTTTCCAAAGAGAGGTAACTTGCATGTAGTGCCAAAAGATATGTCCTTATATTTGCTTTGCTCTCCCACACAATGGGCACATCGGGGAGATGGGCACCCTTCTAGCTAGATGAAACCTCAGGGGAAGCTTCTTCATTGCCAATCTCCATCTAAAAAATTTGAGTTGGTAGGATGGTGTGACCTTCCAAATATGCTTCATCCTCCTTTTTCAAGTGGTAAAGTGTGCCCTAGGGACTCCATCTGCCAAAAGCTTGGACTCAGGGTCCATGGGGCAAGAAATAGGCCGACACGCGACCATACCAAACTCCGAAAGAAGCTCGGAGATGTACCTGTGCTGCGAGATAAAGATGCCCTGTGCCATCTGATAGATCTCCAGTCCTAGAAAGAAGTGAAGGATCCCTAGATCCATCATGTCAAATTCTTGCTGAAGAATGGACCGAGTATGCTCCACCTGTTGAGTGTCGCTCCCTGTAATGATAAGATCATCGACATACAAAATAAGGAAAACACAAAGAGAATCCACAACGCGTAAGTAGAGGTTGGGATCATGAGCGGAGCGCTGAAAGCCACTCTGTAGAAAGAAGGGATCAATCCTCTGGTACCAAGCACGAGGAGCCTACTTCAGGCCATAAAGAGCCTTCCGCAGCCTGTAGACATGATCCTCCTTCCCCTGCACAAGAAAACCAGGAGGCTAGGAAACATAAATCTCCTCCTCAAGGACGCCATTCAGAAAGGCTGACTTGACGTCCATCTGATAAACAGGCCAACGGTGGTGAGCTGCAAGAGCCAAAATAACTCGAATGGTAGACATCCGAGCTGTAGGAGCAAAAGTCTCGAAGTAGTCCAATCTTGCGTGCTGTGCAAAACCCTTAGCAACAAGCCTAGCCTTATGCTTGTCCAAGGAGCCATCTGCAAGATACTTGGTCTTAAAGACCCATTTCACACCTATCACCTTCCGTTTCTTGGGACGCGGTACAAGCTCCCAAGTATGGTTTCGCTCGATGGAATCGAGCTCGGCCTGCATAGCCTGTCTCCAAATATCCTGTGCAAGAGCCTCCTCCACAGTGGAAGGCTTGGAATCCTGAAGAATCTGAGACATAAGAGCATAGTTCACACACAGTGAACCATCCCGCTGGGCCTGTAAGCGGGCTGATCTACGTGGACATGTAGAAGAAGCAGGAAAGTGAGTAACACCTGCATCCTGCATGAGCCGGCGATACCATAAGGGAATCTTAACAGACGACTTCTGCTGCGAGGGAGACCGAGTAGTCTCCGGAACCTGCAAAGCACCCATATCGGAGAGGGACCCCCCCTCACCAAATGAAGATAGATCCTCCTCACCGGAAGAAGGCTGTGTTTCCCGAGAAGACCCTTGAGGGGAGTCTGAAGGGGTGGAAGAACTCGTAGAAGAAGGAGTCACATCCGTCAAAGGGGAAAGGAAAGCCGTAGTAGGAGGAATGGGTGGGGTGCTAAGGGGTATCCTGGAAGGAAGAGAAGGTAGAGAGGGTGGGGGGTCTCGGCAATGTCGAAGAAGCACCGGTAAGAGAACCATCAATCGGATCCTCAGAAGCCGAAGGCTCATCAAAGATCACATCCCTGCTCACCTCAACCTTCTGTGTCGTCGGGTTGTAGAGCCGATATTCCTTCGTGGTCGTGCTATAGCCCACGAAGATAAGCTTTCTGGACTTAGAGTCGAACTTCGTCTTCCTCTTCTTCTTGTCCACATGGACAAAAGCATTGCACCCAAAGATGCGAAAGTGGGACACGGAAGGCTTCTTCCCAAAGAAAGCCGCATAAGGAGTCATGTCCTGTAAAGCCGAAGTTGGAGAGCGGTTGCGAATATGCACCGCTGTAGCTGCCGCCTCACCCCAAAGGAAATGAGGAAGACTCCTATGCTCCAGCATAGATCGGGCCATCTCCACCATGGTCTGATTCGCACGCTCCACGACACCATTCTCGGATGGTGTGTTTGGATGGGAATACTCCACCCGAATACCATGATCCCTCCAAAACTGAGAGAAAAGTGAGAAGTGAACTTGCCACCGTGATCAGCTCGAACGCTATGAACTTTGGAAGTTGTTTGGGTCTCCACAAGCACCTGCCACTCGCAGAAACGGGAGTACGCCTCGCGCTTGTACTCCAAGAAATAAGGCCATACATAACGACTAAAGTCGTCCACAATCAGCATCAAATACCTGGCCTTCGCAAGGGAGGCCGTGCCCATAGGTCCGCAAAGGTCGGTGTGAACCAACTCAAGCGGAGAAGTAGCCCTCCTAGAGGCAACCTGAGGGTGAGGCTGCCTATGCTGCTTGCCCCTCAAGCAGCTAGGGCACAAAGTGTGAAGAGGAGGGAAATCTGGAAGTCCCTACACCATCTTCCTCCGAGAAGCCCGCCGAATAGAATCGAGGTTCAAATGACCATACCGAGCATGCCAAAGCAGCCCAAGCTCATGGGAAGTTGTCGTAGCCAAGGCTGTGAGCGTATAAAGCCCACCCTCCTGTGTACCCGTCCAAAGAGCATCACCTGTAGAAGCATCCTCCACTGTGATTGCATCTTGTGTAAAAATGACTCGGGTACCTAGCTGAGTAAGGCCATGCACAGACAATAGGTTAAAACCCAAATCAGGTACATAGAGAACTTTGGCGGAAGAAGACTGCCTGTCAGAAAACATAGGTAGAGTCCCCACGCCTCGAACAATAACTGTAGAATTGTCGCCAATGGTGACAGTGCCCCCTCTGGAACGAAGATCCTGAAGCCAATCCTGTCGGAAGGTCATATGTGAAGATGCTCCACTGTCCACGAGCCAAGGCTTCTCTTGAGTGGTAGAAGCTAGGGCTGTATCCTCCTCAACAAAGACATGCACAAACGCAGAGTCTGTTGTGGCTGGGGCCGCCTTTGAGTCCTTCTCCTTGGGCTTCAAATGGGGGTACTTCTGCCAACACTTCTCCTCGGGATGAGTACCCTTCCCACAGTGGGGACATTTGGGCTTCTTCTCCTTCGCATCCTTCTTGTCCTCCTCCTTCTTGTCCTTGGCCTTCTCCTTCTGTTGTTTCTTCTTCTTGCCGCCACCTGTACCTGCCGTAAAAGCCTTGGTGGAGCCACTGACACCCACCTCTTTGAGTCGCTCGTCATGCTCCAAGACAAGCGGGGAAAGTTCCTCCCATAGGTGATGAGGCTGGTGTAGAAGACATCATAGCGGGGTGATGGCAGCTGAGTCAACAGAATCATCGCCATATCCTCGGACGATATCACACTACCAAGAGAGGCTAGCTCGCCTCGCATGTCCTCCATCTTCGTGATGTGCTCCTTCATGGAAGAAGAATCATCAAGACTGAGCATCCGCAACTTCTTCTCCAAGGAAATCTTGTGGGCAAACGTCTTGTGCTGATACAAAGACGCAAGCTTCTTCCACACTTCCGCTGCGGTCTGTAACCTGTGAACATGTACAAGAACGGAATCATGTAGACTCATAAAAAGAAAGGAACGGGCTCGAGAGTTGAGCCTATCCCACAAGGCTCTACGGTGCATAGAGGTGCCATCTGACGAATCCACTGGGGGACGGTCGATGGGCGAAGAAACAAGCTCCCAAAGGTCGAATGTATCGAGGATGCACTCCACCTTGCACGACCAGAGGGAGTAGTTGGGACCATCCAACTTATCTTCCTTCGGAAAGGAAGGGAGAATAGGCACCTGAATAGAGGGAATCAAGGAAGGCATCCGCACATCTGAAGCAGTCTTCACGGAAGACACCTTCACGGTAGATGGAACCCTCTGAGATACATGGACTGAAGAGGGACAAGTGCGAGGAGGCTCCTCCCGACGTCGAAACTCTTGATAATCCTGCCTCCGCTCAGAGGAATGATGAGAAAGGAGCTCATCCTCTGAGTCGTCAAAGCCTGAAAACTGGTAAGACATCTTCCAATATGCAAAATACCAAACACCAAAGAAAACTGTGCCGAAACCGAAGTATGACCAGCAGTATGGTCACCAACCACCAAGACGCAGGCTGTGATAGCCTACAAACACCTCGATCTGCAAAATGCAAAGATAGCTGATGAAGATCACCAGAAAAGAAGCCGCCAGCACCAAAACGCAGCATGAAAGTGGGTCACCAGCAGGAGATGGGCCGCTAGGAGTGGAAACGACCATCAGATCTGCAAAACACAGCCTGATGATGTGTCGCCCAGCTGAAGGAGGGGCCGCCTGATGGAAAACGCGAGTAGGAGGGGTCGATGGATGACGTGGCAGCCTCGGGAGGAGTCGTCTGCAGCAAACGCAAGAAGAATGGCCACCTGGAGGGGCCGCCTGGGCAGTTGGAGATGAGGTGACAGCAGCAGAAGAGGGGTGAGGTATCTCTCCACAAGGTTAGGTTCTCCGTGCTCTCAGTCAGGCGATGATACCATGTGAGAGTGCGCAACAGAAGAAGAACACAAACACAGAGGAGGGGAGAGAGAAAGCAGGGAATGAATGAAGAAAATCTGCACTGACTGAAATGAATGCTGAATACACTGAAATGGACTGATCAGTCCCTGCACGCAGCCCGGAGTGTCAGTGAGGGTACCAGAACAGACTGAAAGCAATGGCAGCACCAATGCCGGAGTGGGAGAGGAGGGAGAGCGTGCTGAACCTGCAGAAGAATGTGCTGAGAATGACTGGGGGGCTGCTATAAATAGCCCCAGGCTAGAAAAACTGGCCGACCTGCCAAAACTGGCCGACCTGGCCAGATCTGGCCGACCTGGCCAGATCTGGCCGACCTGCCCAAATATGGGCCGACTGCACACCAAAAGGCCCATTTTGGGCTGTGTGACACCCAGAAAAGGAATGCAGACACAAACAGCAGATACAAAGCTGACAGAGCTCCTCTGTCTCCTGCCAGACTCTGACAGGAGCTCACAACCAGGAGATGACAGACTGAGAATGAAAATAGAGCAGGCTAACAGATGCCCACCCTGACTGGAGCTCCCAAGTAGTGTATGATCTCCCCTAGTTTGATAACTTTGAAGCCATAGTGAAGAATCCACTCTTGTGGTTCTTCCCATGAGAGTAGCTGCATTGATCCTTGAATCTGACAATGCCACAAACTCATTGTATATATGTAAGAAGTTGTCAATTGTCTCCTTATTTACATGTAACATACATGCATTATCATCAACAAAGAATTGTGTTGTAAAGGTATCCCTATTAGGGAGTGGCAAACCTTTGATAGCCCCAAATTGATCACTAGTGTCTACTGTCCTCGAGAGGGTTGCTTACTAGAGCAAAGAGGAGGGGTGCTAGAGGGCACCCTTGCCTAATGGGCCTTTAAAGTTTGAAAGAGTTGGAAATGGAGCAATTGATATCCACCTTTGCTAAGGCATTATTGAATAGAATAGATACCCTACTAATGATGAACACTAAACCAAATCTGAATGCCCTCAATACTCCAATGATGAATGTCTAGCGTATGTAGTCATAAGCCTTCTTGAGGTCCATAATCAGCAAAACAAAATATGATTGTTGCATCAATGTGTGATCTATTGAGAAGACGAGGTTGGTGATAACATCTTGAATATTCCTACAAAAAATAAAGCCATATTGTTTAGGAGGAATAACCCTTGACAATAAATGTTCAACTCTTAGAGCCACAGCCTTTACAAACACTTTGTATGAGAAATTCAACATTGTTCATGGCTTCCAATTTTTGATTTTGGTTTGTATGGGTGACTTGGGAATTAGTTTAATTAGCCCCTAATTAATGTCCTCTAGCATGTGGCCTAAAGTCCTAAAGTAGTTGACTAGACAAACTAGGTTGCGGGCACAAACATCTCATAGCTTTTGAAATATGTCCACCAACATTCCATTTGGGCCGGGAGATTTACCAGCCTTCATCTAGAAGACAAGTAGCCTTAAGCTCCTCTTCTATGAAAGGCCAATCTTGTAGTAAGGCCTCATTCCATAGGATCGGCTTGACAACATCATCAAGAAAGCTACTCAGTCTACTATCATAGTGGGGAAGGTCACGAGGTTCAGTACCGACAATATTGCTTACCGCTAGACCATTCATAGAGTGGCTATCAGAAACCAACTTGCATGATGGTGGGCCCTCAAGTGCGACCAATGCTTCCCTCTTGTGCTTGACCTTGAGGGAATCAAATTAAAATGAATTAGGAGCATCCATGAGAACCTCCCATTTACCTTTTAGCTGCACCTTGGCTACTTGCACCTTTGCAATCTCCAGGCTCTTAAGATACCCCCACCTCACAAAGTAGTTATTGCAAGATTGGATCTTCTAGAGTTAATGCCAAAACATTCATTACACACTGCTTGGAGTGAGCTACAACCAGGGTGAGAGACCACCTCCCTTGAGCTCTCTTCCTCTTGTGGCTCTAGAACACTTTGTCACCATGTTAACACGCTTCTTCCACATGAAGTCTGTGTTATGGAATGGTATGTGCCTTCTTTCCAGGCATGGGCTGCTACTTCCATGCAAGATTCTCTAGAATGAGCTATTCAACCTAAATAATGGTTGGCCATTGTCATTGCCACCAATAAGAAATACCCTAAAGGTTGCCATAATTGGTGTGATATCCGAGGCTATGATATGGTGGAGCCCTCTCAAGTTTGTTCTTCCTCCAATCCACCATGTTCCATGCAACACGTAGCATCTATCCAGTCTACTAGCAGACCAGGGGGGTGGACCTCAATGGTGATTGTGCCAAGTGAAGAACCTAAAACCAGAGTCAATGGTGAGAGAGACAAAATCTTTCAATTCACATTGTTGAACAAAGTCTTCCCAAGCCCTCGGTAGCAATGCCATTCTTTGACATCACATGCCCTAGGATGCATCTGTGCTCACCCAGAACTTGCACTTTAAGGGGTTTAACAAGAGACGATATAATCAACACCGTTCAAAGACATTGTCTAAGTGTTCCTTCCAAGTAGAGTGAACATAGAGATCGTCGACGAAGACCTCCAATTCCTTCCTAAGCATATCCTTGAATATAGTATACCTAAGCCTCTGGAAGGTAGCTGGCATGTTAGTCAATCCAAAGGGCATGACTATGTAGGCAAAGACTCTCGACTTAGTGGCAAAGGCGGTCTTGTGCCTATTGTCAGGGTGCTCTTGTACTTGATTGTACCCTGAGAAGCCGTCCAGGAAACGGTAGGACTCTTTACCAGCCACTCTCTCGAGCATGTGCTCGGTGTATATAGTAGTGGATAATTATCTCTCTTCGTAGTAGCGTTCACTTTTTGTAGTTGACGCACACTCTGATCTTCCTGTTCTTTTTTAGTACGATGACTATGGGTGAAACCCAGTCCGTGTGCTTAATCTCGTAGATGAATCTTGCTCTCATTAGCTTATTAATTTCTTCCTTGACGGCGTGAGCATGCTTTGGATTCATGAGATATGGTCGCTGCTTGATGGGCGTTGCGTCGGGTGTCATCGGTATATTGTGAGTCACTACACTTGGGTCTACCCCTTTGAGTTTTTCCAAGGTCCAAGCAAAGACGTCTAGATACTCTCGCAAGAGAGCAATGAGACTCGCTTCCACTTTCTCGGTCAGGTCATCGGCTATAAAGATAGGTCAACGGGGTGTCTCCCCCTCCTTGGTTAAATTGACCTCCTTGACCTTGGCGGGTCCTTCTATTGGTTCACTTGCTTGCCCTTGGCTTTTGGCTCCCAGCAAGATCACTACCCTATCGTCTTTTGGCTCCCAGCAAGATCACTACCCTTGCCCTTGGCTTTTGGCTCCCAGCAAGATCACTACCCTATCGTCTTTTTTTGAACTTAGTGAATCTCCTTGGTAGGTCTTAGGGTGCATTTCAGTGCCCTCCCAAAAAGCATTGACGTGTAAGGATTTAGGCACTGACTGCAGCATCGGACTCCGTATATGCATCTCTACTTCATGCTGGTGCGAGTCAACGAGGCAACTTGCTCCATTGACCCTTCAATCCATTGTTTCAGCACTTGCCACAACGGCAGATGCTGCCTAAGCAGATCTCCTAGGCTTAGCGTCACAGGGGTGGTCACTTAGTGTGGTGAGGAGATTGCTAATTGCTTGCCGCTCTCTTGTCCCTGCATTTCCTGGCCAATGGCCTTGATTGATTCGCTAGCCCGTAGCGTTTAGGCTTTGTCTATGCGGCATTGCTTGTGCTATAGTCGCATCTCTCGATTTTGGTCATGGAGATGACACTGGTGTGCTCAATTTGAGAGATCATTGATCTTGTCTTCCAATATGGACTCAACGTCTTTTAGGTGTTCCTGGGCTTCTTTCACCTATTCATTCACCTTTTTGATGGCTTCGAGTTGATGCTTTTGGTTGGGGTACTCCCTGACCTTCGCACTTTTCTTCTTAGCCGTCCTTGGAGCTGACGATTCTGCTTTTACATTTGTCACTTTCTTTCCAACAGGCTGCATTGTAGCACTCTCTGTTTTCATCGTGACCTTTGCGTTTGGTTTCTTTTTTCTTCCACTATAGCTCTTCTTTCCAATTGAGGCTGTGCCTAAGTTGTTGGGCCCTGGCAATGATATGCCAGCCTGCTTTGTTTGTGCGCATGTCACGATATGCAACGGGATAGGCATAGCCTCCCCATCGAGTGTCTCAACACCGAATAACCCCAATGGGGTCGATGGCTCGTTTGCTGAATTAGAGGATGGCTTCAATCTAGGGCAATCAACAAGGAGATGTGTGCTTCCGCGTTCAGTGCATCTCTGATCAGCCTTGTCTCGATTTGCTTGCCCCCTTTTCAGGGCAACGCAAAGAGATGTGTCCTGGGTGCCCAACACGTGAATGGCTCTTGGGTCTGCCATCCTAAGCCTCTACCTCTTCATTTACCTAATGCCATCAGTGGTATTGGTCAGTAGTCCATAAGGACTGCATTGCTCTCCTCATCATACGAGACGTAAGGGTGTACATAAGCCTCTTTGTCGTTCGGCTTCTCCATATAATGGATTGGAGCGTCACTCGGGGGATGGGTCACGTAGGGTCGAGGTGGTCTTGGGATACTCATAGGGTTTATCTCCATCCTGGGAATGGTTGGCTTGGCCAACATCATTGGATGGTGGGAGAGCCAATGGGACTCCCCTTTCGAAGAAGTTTGACAGACTATTCGCTAGGTAAGGTTGACTGTATGGTTACGAGTACGGGAGTCTGCTCGGTAGTCTACAATGCATGGCATCGTGGCTGAACCTACCACAATTGGCACAAGGTCGAGCCCGAGGGTCCTGACACTCAGCTGGCAGGTGGTTTCGGCCACAATACACGCATTGGATGGGAGGGCGTGTTGGTCGTCTCATCATCTCTTGTAATCTAGCTAGCTCCATCTTCATCTCTGCTAGCTCCTTACTTGAGTTAGTGCCCTTGCCTTTATTTTGAGTATTTGGGCCTGATCTTTCGCTTGTCGTCGAAGCTCTCTTGGAATTCCTAGAGGGAGTCTCCTTTTGATTCGAGCTCCTAGAGTTTCTCTCCTTGAGCTGATCCTCCACTCTAATGGCCTCTTCAAAGAACCTAGCTAGCGCATCTCGCTGTAAGCTCGAGTTGCCTGCCAAGGCCTTGTAGAGCTCTTTGCTTTGTATTCCATTAATGAATACCGTGGACAGTGCTCTCTCGGTTCGTTGCTCACGTGTTGGGATTTTCTTGAAGAGACTCCTCACATGGGTCACGTAATCCCGGATGTTTTCCTTCTCTCTCTGCTTGTTATTGATCAGTCGCACTAGAAGGTTATCAGAGTATCTTGGCTCAGAGAATTTCTCAATGAAGAGATTTTTAAGGCTATTGAAGTTGGCTCGCTCAGCAGCTTCTAGACATGTGTACCAAGTCCTTCCCTTATCACCCAAGCATAGACTAAACGCTTGCGAGCGTTGAGTAGGGTCGGTGAGGCCGTTGGCCTTGCAAACCTATTTGAACTGCTCCACGAAGTTGTACGGGTTGTTATTCGACTGGTACTTTTCCAGCTGTTTTGCGACAACGGGGATTTTTGTTTGGCTCTGAGAGCCTTGGTTAACTCCTAGTCTTACGAGTAGTGATGTTGCTAGTGCTGCAGCACTTTGCTCTACTATCGTGTTATGTACCAATCGCTTTGTTAAAAGCTCGCTCAACGTGAGGCCTCCTTCTAGCGCTCTCTCTCTCTCTCTATGCATTTGGTCCTGTCCAATTTTTGCTTGCTAGGGCTAGCACTTGCTGGATCTCTTACATTTCCATGTTCTGGCGTAAGCTCCTAGTCTGTTGATCCTGGTTATAAGCCACTATGTCGTGCAAAGCCTTGCGTGCTAGTTTTCTTTCCTCTTTGAGATTTGCTATAACGGCCTCCAAATGTCTGCCATTGTGGTCTAGCCGAGTTAGAGCGTCGTATTCGTTCTCCATTTGCTAGAACTTCTCTCGAAACCCCCAAATCAAGCTCCTCGTTGTGTCCACCATTTGAGAGTTGGTCTCTACCATACCTATGGTCTTGCGTTCCACCAGGTTGTCGATGAGATTGATTAAGTCGAGTAGATCCACTTCTCCGATGGAGACTATCCCTATTGTGCTTGGCTTCTCTGTTGCATTTTCAGCTTGGTCCTATGCTTGGGGTTTCAATCACCCAACTGTCTCTGGGTCTTCTCCTACTAGTGGGTTCCTTTAGGTTATTATGTATGAGTGAGTTCCTTGTTAATTACAAGTAAATTTCAATCTATAGTCACTCAGTATGTGTGCGCGTGTACTCTTTTCCATGCACTGTGCGCAATTAGGCTTTCAGCTTTTCTTAACTGTACTTCAAGTGCTAGGAAACAATATGAGTGCAAAGACAAGATGACTATTCAGCTCCCGCACTCCCGCTTGTGTTCGTGGGCTAGTGGGGCTCCAAGCTCGGTTCTTGGCCCTTCTTTGTTTTTTTGCTACTTGTTGAGGTCTGCGCCGTGTCGTTCACTTCGTTCAAAGTCAACTTAGGGTCTGCTGGTCAGCTACGGCTCTAAGCGTGTCGAATTTGCTGCTAAGTGCGCCAGCATTGTTCCGGACCATTCGGCTATCATTTCTAGGTCAGGAAGTGCCCGTTAGGTGTTCGGTGAATTCTCCTGGTGCGCGTTGCGCTACATCATTTGGGATGTGTCAGATTTCCAAATTTGTCTGTCCATGTGTGTCTGATTATGCCGGGTATGATTCTAGAAATCGGATGTCCGATTTACCAGTGGTCCGATTTGGATGTGTTGGATTTCCGGGTGGGCGGCAGTGAGTTTGATTCTCACCTGTCCGATTCTAGGAATCGGACAGTGTTTGACACTATACGATTCTAGGAATTGGATACGACAGGGTAGTCCAAGTGATGACGTAGTAGGGCTCGATTTTAGTCGTCCGATTTTCGAAATGGGACAAGGCCTTCGGTCCAAGCGTCCGATTCTGGGAATTGGACACTGGTAAGTTTGTCCGATTCCGCCAGCTGAAATACGCGTTCTACTAGGATTTGATCAACATCAACCAGCTCAAGCTACAATCGCTGGCAGACCTTCCAGGAATCAAATACGTGTGTAGGGCAAGGGCCTCGTATATGTGAATATCGCAGAAAACTCGGGCATGCACTGATCAATCCGATGTAAGCTTGTGGCCTTTAAGCTCTCTCTCTCTCTCTCTCTCACACAAAGCTAAGATTGCAAATGAGACTTTCCCTTGCCTCTCGAGGTCTTAAACCCTTACTGAGCATAACCTTAATCTTCTCGATCACTCCCCTTGCGATTCCAACACATCTAAGCACTCATTATTCCCACTTTTTTCCTATTTATGCCCTGTTTGGGTTTGTTTTACAATAGGAAACCCTAAGCTTTCCACTTTGATTTCTCAATCCTAACCTACTCTAAATGCAATGAAAATCAAAAGCAAAATACTAAAATGATTCCTTCCACTTAACTAATCATCAAAAACCAAAAATACTTACTTGTAGCATGGATTAAAAATCAAAATCTCCTATCTAACTCAAGCTCAGGTTTGGGGATGAGACCTTTACTTCGATGCTCGATTTGGGGTGCACAAGTGCTCAAGCTTGAATCTGTTGGTCCCGACCAACGGAACCAAAATGTAGAGGGAGCTCATGCTCAACCTCCAAGATCCACAGACCGCTTATTTCTTCAAGCATTTCAAGCAAGCACCTATGGCTCTCTCTCATCTAGCCGATGCGCCTTCAATCCTACCAGGGTGTAGTGAGCTTACCTTAATGCTTAAACGAGTTGCCTTCTCCCTCAAGTACTCTGGTAGCTCCACGATTTGTGATGCAAGCTTAAGTCTCCTCCTCTAAGCTCCATACTCTGTAGCCATGCGCGCGACGAGAGAAGAGAAGAAGAAGAGAGGAGATGATGGAGAACTTCACCTCCAAGATTTCTCACCCTCATACACTCACTCCCTCCCTCACTCACACTCCCTCCCTCAAGCACTCACACACAAGCAAAGAGAAGAGATTGAGAGAAGATGAGTCCATTTTTGCCACACCCCAAAGAATGAGCTCTTCATTCACTTTTCAACTTTATATGCAAAACCCTAAACCCCTTTTGGGCGGCCATCCCCTCATCCCCCTTTTACATGGTCGGCCGTGGCCTATAGGCCGCCTTTCCCATTGTCCTTCCTCTCTTCCTAGCTTCCTTTCTATTGCCCATCTACCTTTACAATTTGCACAAGAGGGAGCCTGGTGCTCTTTTACAAAACGTTTTAGGGACACCTTGCATTTAAGAATGCACTTCTGCCTTTGACTTAGCTTGCGCTTTTCCACTTTTTTCGCTTTCTTCTTGTATTGAGGTTAACATTTATTGAGGTAAAGAATATTGTAGCCCCACTGAGGCTTGCAAGGAGGCCCTATGATTAGGCTGTCTAGTGGTAGACCTTGATATTATTGTTACTCCTACATTGCATTTGGATTCTATGAGTGCTATTCAGTTGGGCGAAGAATCTGATTTTCCATGCGAAGACAAAGTACATTGAGGTGCGCTATCATTTTATTAGGGAGGTGGTAGAGAACAATTCTGTTGAGCTTGTCAAGATCTCGACTGATGAGAATCCTATATATCTTCTCACTAAAAGTTTCTTAGTGAAATGCTTTTCCTTCCTTAGGAAGATGATGGGCATAGGATGAGATGATGTCTATTCCTTATCCTGGTGTACTTTATGTACATTTTTACTTTGTCGCTTTCTTTTTTTTCTCTCCTAACTAGAGATACATTCGCCTTTAATTGGGAGGTTATTGGGGATAAAGATGCCTATGCATGTGTCACCATGTATTTACTTTACATACCATGACCACATACTTGTACACTGCAGGTGGTAGGTGCCTGCCAACTGTTACTTTATTCTTTATTCCTTTAATGACTCTTGAATAAGGGAAGGTCGATCACACATTGTGATTGTGGGCGTCTCCATATATGGTGTCTCTATCTCTCTTACTCGCTTACTCCATACACCATAGCTCTTACTTTGCTCCTACTTCCGCTTGTGTGCTTCCACTCGAGCTCTATCTTTCATGTGTTGAGAAATCCTTCACCCTTCACTCGGAGTTTGCGTTTTTGCGTTTTTGCGTTTTGCATTTAGGGTTTGCAGCCCCAAAAAGGGGCACCATCCTAGACTGTCTGTGCCTATTTATAGGCCACTCTCTCATTCATTCCTCACGGCTGATTTCATTCAGTTCGTCACCTCTTCTCTTTAGCCTCTCCACTATCCTCACACCCCTTCAGGAGGACATCGCGGTTCGTGGTTCATGGCTGTCTTCATCATCTTCCTTGTGCTATGGCACTCTTGTTCCCTTGTATCACATTCACTCCATGACTTAGATCTTTATCATTCCATTCATCAAAGTTCCTTCTCTCTTCTCTACTCTTCTTCATGTTTGCCAAGTTCACTCCGTGTTCCTCCCCACAAACCCTACTGTTTCACTGGTATGCCATCTTTTGACATCATGACTATGGACAGGTCATGTGTGACAATCACAGGGCTGTACACTCGAGAACAAATGGTAGTGGAGAGCTCCTCACTTTGTCCATTTCCTGAAGTAGATCCATGTAGTATTGTAGAGAAACTAACCTTGATTCTCTTGTAAGGCATATAACGCTTCTACAACAACCAAATATTTTGGGGATAAAGGTTATCTCGGATAGTACAATAGGTGGTAGTTACCAGCTCAGAAGCAATTGCTTGTATTTGTGGTCCTTATGAAGCATCTAAGATGGAGAGGCCTGCATGAACATTGATCATTTATTGGGAAAAAATAGTTGGATCATGACGCCATAGTATGTTCAAATGTAGAAGCCATCACATTGGAGAGAGTTGGCCCAGGTGAGAGGACATGCTCCATCACATTTAGGTGAGTTAGTAAATGAAGAAAGAAAGAAAGAGATGAGAAGTTCAGCAATGTTAATGATGCATAGGTCCACAAGGGGTTTATGGGCAACCACGTGACTGATTGGAAATGTGACACCGGTTTGTATTTTGGAATCTCAAAGTGTCTCATTCAATTTTAGCTACAGAGTATACCTAGTCAAGGACAAAAAAGGTAAGCTAATTACTATCAAGCAACCAAGTGCCCTTTATATTAGCATGAAATGGTGGAATACATGCTGCAATGAAATAAATACTAGATAGATTGCAAGCAGTAATCCTAACTCATGGTGACATGATCTATTACCATGATAGCTTAGTTGAAAGCAAATCTTGAACATAAATTAGGAGGTGAAGAAGTATGGCTTTATAACATTAAGGGATCATAACAAGTAAATGATCTAAAATACCAATTACAACGGAAAGAGTATGTGTGTATTTGTGCGGTCTCATAAATATGTGTCCTCTATCTCCTCATCATTTTTATTTTCTCTTATTTTTTTTTCTTGTTGTATCTCGATATGTGTGCATATTTGTAAGTGTGTGTCCATTCTCTCTTCTTTGCTCTCTCTTTCTCTCTCTCTCTCTCCATTTTTCCTCACTTATATATTTTTATGTGTGTATGAGGATGTAAGTATATATGCATACATGTGTATATGTGTTTGCACATGTGTTCTCATGCTTACATGGGTATGTGTGTATATATTGTTAATGTCTTTTTATAGTCTATATGCATTTATGTGTGGTTTTAGAGTATGTATACATTGCATGAACATGGTCTAGCATTAAAAGTATCATCCCATCCCATAGTGGTCAATAAGGAAATAAATCCAACTCTTTTTTTACAGTGTATATGCATTTGTGGATGTTTTTAGAGTATGTAGACATTGCATGTGTATGTTCAATCATTAAAATATCACATTATTTCATATGTCTAATTAAAAAAGAAATTCAACTCTCTCTCTCTCTCTCTCTATAATTTTTCAAAGACTCACCCCTTCTCTTTCAAAATCATATCCAATGTTCAATTGAGAGAGAGAGAGAGAGAGAGAGAGAGAGAGAGAGAGAGAGAATGTCTGTGTTCTATTGGGTAGGGGAAATGATTGAAAATAAATATAACCCCCACTTACCCTTCAAGAAAAAGGACCTAACTTATTCTCCTTATGCCACATGTGACATAGGCTTGGGAGCCTTTTGGTTGCCCAAGGCAAAGCTCTCAATAATATATAAAATAGATGCATAAAAGGACCCACAAGATTCTTTGGCTTTACGTTTGACTCGAAAAAAAAAGGTTACATTCCTATGACAATAAGTGATATTGAAGATTTATTGACAAGGTTCTACAATTTATTGTTCACTATATTAAGATTAGGATGGACCTACCAATGAGCCGTAGCCTAATTGGTGGAGGTGGGTGGGTGAGTCTCTCTCAATCTCACGATTAATTCCTCCTTGCTACGTGCTCAACTCAACGGTATCCACTATATCTTGGGATGGTTCTCTTCGAGCATTATCCTAAATAAATAGTTGATAAACTGATAATGGCTCGCATTACAAAAGATTAGGATGGATCTTTAAAAAAAAAAACCAAGAGACAACATTCATGATTTTACAATATCATAAATTCTTGAACCTTTAAACTAGGTTGATATCTGCAACTAGGTCTAAAAAAAGTGAATACGTGTCATTTAAAACATGCATGAGACGAACAATACTTACAAGTTTTTGAAGCTAATCAGATTTGGTTAGAAACTTGTTGTCTAGCCAAGGATATTGTATTAATGAAGAGTACATTGCAAAACATAAATCTAAAAGCCATAAAGTTGTTTGGTCAAAGTACAAGATGTAGCGGCTTTGATATTTGATGATTTTTCGGTTAAGAATTGACTTATTAACTCCGTAAAAGCAAAGTAGCAACACAAAAACACACATGAACATGCTATACAAGTAACATGTTAGAGAACCAGCATAAGTCTTCATTGTCTTATGATTATGGAGGAAGGTGCCATTCTCCAGTCTTTTGAGAAGATATGTGTTTTTCTTTGCTTTCCTTTACTTTCCTTTACCATTCATTATTGCAAAAAAAAAAAAAGAAGGTTGCGACGTTCTGAAAGATTGTGGTTATGAAAATTACAATTTGCTTTGTTGAAGTCAAGCGTTCTATATAAGTAGACCACATCGATTCTAAGCACAAAATGTATAGATTCATGTTCAAAACTACTAATGGCCAATTAATTAATGAATATAACTTATACTTAAGAATAATTCTAACTAATATTCAACTATAACTAAATATGTACTAATTAATTAAATAACCACATATTTAATAACTAACAATTAATAACAAATTAACTAATGATAAATAACTAAGTCATCTAATAATTGATAATAAACAATCAATAATATGTACTTAAAGACTAATTAATTAATTAGAAAACACCTAACACACTAATCAACGACAAATAACTAAATAGTTACATATCTACCAATCAATAATATTAATTAATATTTCTAACTAAAATGTAAGTAATAACTATTTATTAATTACCTTACATAATACATGATTAGCTAATGCAAATTAATTAGTTAACTAATTAGTTCATGTTTTGAAAAAATATTATTGGATTATGTAATTAATGTAATCAGTCACATAATATAAAGTTACAATGAAAACTAACTAGTTTAGTTCAATTTAACAACCAATAAGTACTTCATTAATGGATATAACTAATATGTAAGTAATTGTTAATTAACTAATTATTTCAATCAACACATGATCAATAATGTAAATGAATTAGTTTACTAATTAATTTAGGTAATAAGTAACCATTGTATGTAATGCCATCCTCTCAACCATCAGTCTTCTTCTTTTTGTTCTCCTCTCCCTGCCATTCTTACTCCTCGTTCCCCCTTGTGTGTCCGTCTGTCTGTCTGTCTCTCGCTTAGTTCAAAGGTTGAAATTGTGGGAAATGCCTAGAAGGCATCTTGGGATCGTTCTTACAACATGAAAATCGTTGGGGTTGTTCTTCTTCTCTCTATGGTGATTTGTATTGATATAATAACTAGGAAGAAGTTACCAGTGAGCCGTAGCCCAATTTGAAGGTGGGAGTGTGAGTTTCGACTGGTCAAAAGATGGAATCCTCCCAACTGCTGAGCATTGCTTGTGAAAATCTAGTAATAAAACTTAGCTAGCTGGTGAAGATCCAGTAATAAAAGTTAGCTAGTTGGTGAAGATCCGGTAATAGAAATTATCTAAATGGCACGCATTATTAAAAAAAAAACTAGGAAAAAGCATACATTAGTGCTAATTTTGATGAGCGTTAAGGGGGAAAACGAATCCAAGCTCCTAAACACACCACATACACACAACTCAACTATGCATATCCATGAAGTCTCAATGGAGTCGACTTGAAATCCGAGGTATGTGTCCTGGCGCTCTCCAGTGTGGCTGCTTCATCATCACCACTGTCTTCTTCTGCAGTGGTTATCGTTGGCAACACAATAGCTTCCAATTGTGAATGGAGCAGATCAAATAATGGCAGCAAACTGTGAAAATGCGAGTCCATGACCTATCCACAAAATCAACAAGCATGAGCAAGCTCATTTAATTGAACAAATATCCTGCATACAACCTAAACATGTGATACCATGCTAGAAGAGCAAAACATGCAGCAGAATAATGAAAGACGCAAGATCAATGAAAGAGACAATGCACAAGATGTAATCGGGAATAGGAATCCACTATGACAAGAGTACAATGTCTGAGCCCTAGCTCACACCCCTCAAGCTTCCTCTCTCCACACCAGGTATCTGCAAATATGTGAATAGATAATGGATTGTTGCCACACTCCCTCCTTTATAGAGAAAAAGAAAAGAGTTGTCCTACCACAAAATAGGTTGGCCAATTATCAAATAAAGAATAGAGTGCCCCCTTGGTTGCTTTAGAGGGGAGTGACACAAAGAAGAAGAAGAAGAAGAAGAAGAAGAAGAAGAAGAAGAAGAAGAAGGGACAATGCTATTTCTATGGAAAGAAGGGGCACCTTCGAAAGGACTGCAATAAGTTAGTGGCATTGTGGGAATGGGAGAAGAAGAAGAGCAAGGACTCTGTTTTTTCATCATTCTTAGATTTTGATACAAATTTTTGTTGTCTGGCCTAGGCCATGGTGATGATAGAATTGATCTTCTAGCCCATGTGTTGCGGTCATCCCTCACGACTCTCTAATGCTAGAGGGAGTGTGAGCAGCTGGTGGAGGTGGGGCATGCTAGTCTTGTGCATATGCAAGTGCAGTGGATCTTGAGTGTGGCTTTCTCCATGCATTGATGAAGTCTGGTAGGTTTAAATCTTGGAGTAGGTTTGCCTTCTAGGTTCATGATCGGGTGTGAGAGTGTGAGATAGAGAGTACTCTATGCTTCTACTTTGTTCCCACACAAGGGGACATTTTGATGGTTTGGTCAAAGGTGGGGATTCTTGGTCATATGGGGTTTTTGGGGAGTGGGTTCGTGACATGTATCTAGATTCAGCTATTTCTTTTTTGTGGTTAGGGATTGGTATGATTGACACTGACATCAGCATCTTTCCAAGGGATCTTGGTGGTGGCTTGATCACCCACTCCTTGGGCATCCACGGTCCTCTCTAATTGTCATTGTTGTATGTACTATGGTGGGTCTCTCATCATTTTATATTTCATTGTAATTGTCACCCATGATTTGAGAGAGGGTGTGAGCATTGTACATATCATGGGTTGTATGGGCATTTGAAGGGCCAACTATGGGCACATTTCTTCATTTGCTGGGCAGGTCATTTCTCAATTGGCCAATCTACATTTTAGGCCTTTATTATGCCTGGCTGACCTAGGCTCCATTTCACCCAATTTATGGGCTCCATTTCCTCCTGCAGTTGATCATCTTTGCATGCTGCAATGTGTTGGAGAGAGGGAGTCTGTGAGCACTCAGCTGGTTGCTAACAGCTGTGGATTGTACACACACTCATGCTTTGTCATATGGATTCCATTTACAGATTTCCTTGACTTTGAGCTCATTTGTTCTTGTTCTTCTGTTAAGTTCACTGTGTACACAGCGGATTTACTGTTTTGCTTCCATTATTCTATATCTGTCTCACAGGAAGTAGGTGAAGAGGGCAATAAATCTGTAGGTAAGGGGGGTAATTAGGATTTCGTGAAGTAGGGAAAATAAGGTTCACAGTTGTTCTATGTTCATAGGGAGCAAGTCTGGACAATGAGAACTCAAACTTGCATTAGTTAATCTTAAATTTACTGTCTAGTTTTGTCTGAAACATTCATACCTTTGTGCCTGGCTGTTTTACCTTGTTTGTGTCATGAGTTTAAAAGACCAAGGTTTGGCTTGTCAGTGCTTGAGTTTGGAAGATAATGTTTTTCATGTTTAAAAGGCAATGCTTGGTTTACCTTGTTAGTGGCTGAGCTTAGAAGACAATGTTTTGAAGTCAGGCTTGTACATAAGATCAATTTGTGATTTTGAGTCAGCTCCAGTGAGCACATGTACCTTGTAAAATTCCTTTGAGTATTATGATTAGCCACATTTTTTACATGCCAAAAAAGAGAGAAGTTTTGCAGTCAAAGTTGCTTTTATTCCACTTGCTCATAATTTGGTTGAATTTGCTTGGCTTAACATTTTCAAATTCTAGGTGGCAAAGATGGTTCATTCCATGAGGATTGCTTCTTTGCTTAGTTGTTCATCTTTCTTCAAGAAACCTAGTACGAGCCCACAAATGTACGTCATGACTCGTGGCATAGCAAGCAGAACGCTTTTTGTTGGAGGTCTGTAAACCTTTAAATCGCTCTTTATCTGAGCCTTTGTTTCAAATTTCAAGGTAAACGCCCGTCAAAATGTTTTCTGTGTGTCTGATTAAGAGCACTTTACTGATACTGATTGTCTTTAAGGTTCATATGCATGTTTTCAACTTCATAATATTGCATGAGTGTGGCTTGAAAAGCCAGCTGCTCCTTGTGGCACCTTAAACTACCATCATCAACAACAATTGTTTGCTGAAGGATGTTGCTGTTTTCAGTGTTCATCATTGCCCTTTGTTAGTATTGCCTGTAAGGCACATGCTTGGAGAATGGTAGTGGTGAACTAGCCGTTCAGCTCCTAAAAAAATTAGTTCACCCTTTACTGCAGTTCATTTTCTATCCTCTCAGATTATGGCTTCTTTATTTTACTTGGAACATGATAGTTCCCTATATTCCAAATGTATCCATTTTGGTCTCATTTGACCTTCTGTAGATGTTAATACAGCTTTCTTTTTTTCTGTTTTTTCTTCCTCCCTCCCTCTCTCTTAACATATCATCCTCTGTGTGTGTGTGTGTGTAGTCATAGAATTACACAGGTTATTTGCCTTTTGTTCGTATTTCATTTGTAGTGTATGATGAGATGTAAATGCAGTTTTATATAGATTCTGATCCCTCTGGCCATTCTGGCCTCTTGTAGATGCGTCTCTCTCTCTCTCTCTCTCTCTCTCTCTCTCAGAGATACACTAGGGTTTGCAGAGGAAACAGTGCGTGTGCAAAGAGAACTAACACAATGAACTCAAGAACAATGCAATGAAAAATAAGAAAATGAATGAATGCTGAAAACTCGATGAACAAATTGATGTTGGATGTGATAAAATGGATGCTAAAGGAGTAGAGGGTTGTTCAATACCCATTCTATCTTGTGGGCATAGGCTGATGGAGTGTCAAAGAGTGCCGTCCTCCATGGTATGGTTGAGCTCAAATATAATCAGTGTCATGAGGATTTGAAATTTTGATGCTTTGCTTCGCATTTGATTGGGGGAGGTCTGTCACAAGGACATGAAATTTGGACGCTTTGCTTAGCATTTGATTAAAGAGTTAATGAAATGTGCAAATGTGACTTGCACATATGAGGTGCATGTTAGTTATTTCTCAATGTGGGACCTAGGACCCCAAGAAATTAGTTGGTGCCAAAGATTAATAGGTACTAGGTGGTACCTAGTGTGAGAATTCAGCCTAGATCATTTAATTTGCCATAAGTGTTAGTGAGGTGACACTAGGAAATTGATGCCAATTTTGAGGCACTTGAGTGTGCATGACTACTTGCATGATAAATTGGCCTGGCCAATTTAATTGTTGGCTAGTTTGATTATTTTTTTGAGCTGTAGGTAATCATTAAATTATTTTTCATAATAAATAATTTGAAAATTAATTTGATAAAAGCTAGATAATGTCGGAAATTGTTTAAGGTTACCACTTCTTAGTTGACCGGCTCAATAGACATCCTTGGATAGTTTTAGATGTTGAGGGGATATGTGCCAAGCCACAAACCAGAGGGGTCAAGAAAAGAATCAAGACAAATTGAAGACAGAAAGATTCCAACACTCTTTGTGTAGTACTTCTGAATGAATCTATACAACTATAGCTTCATCCTCTGGTTATAAACATCGCGTCTAAGTTGATTGCTCAGACTAAACTCTTCCAAGATGATAGCTTGGACACTCTATGCAACCCAAAAGCATTCTACTATAGCAGTATGATAAGAAACAATGTTTCTTTGATAGTCCAAAGCATCCATCAATAGTAGGCAAGTAGATGCCTTACACAAGAAACCCTGTAAGCAATGGAATATGACCAAAAACCTTTAGGATAGTAGTCTTGTCTTGAGCTTGGTTGCAACTTATTTTCTCCCTAACTTTTTCATTCGAATGCAAAATATGTTTTCCCCACACTCAAATTCAACGAAACAGACTTGATCAACAAGCCAATGTAGGTAGAATTTTTTTGAAAAACATGTTGCTTTTTTTGTATTTTTGGGTATGAATGCCTTGTAGCACTCAAGATAACTCCTTGCATGTGTTTTGATCCACTCAAAGTTCTCATTAAAGTTAATAGAACTTAATAATGAAAACTTAAATTATTTTGGTGGATTGGTTTTGATCCTAGAAAAAACCTGTCAAGATCATGAGTAAATATCCCATAAACATATATTTAGAATACTTATATAGATATCTTTTCCTTATTTGTCCTTCATTGAATGTGTAACCACACGACATCCACCTCCTCCAAACCTGCACATCCTCTGGCATATGCCACCTTTACTCTTCATCATTTGCAGATTCCACTGTCAGTTCAAACTCTTTTTTTAAAAAACTCCAAATTCCTCATCTTTAGTAAGCTCTTTATCTTCTTCCTCTGCAATGTCATCTTATGGTGTCTCATGTATCAACTTTTTCATTGAATATTCTTTTACTTCTCTTCTCTCAAATATCTTTTTACCTAAAACTAGGATCCTAAACTCTGTATCATCTCACTTATATGTGGCATTTTTATCCAAGTGTCGATGAGAGTACTTTGTATCCATCCTGGTTTGTCACTCTCTGCTCTGAAAACTATCAATTAGAGCCACTCTTTAGAAAATTTCTCATAACTTTGGATCTGTAACTCTGATCATTGAGCTTTTTGAAGTAAAACCGTAGCCCTACTTCGGATCTACAACTTTCGTGAAGCCACTAAGATCAAATTCTAAAAGCTTCAATCCGAATTTTTTTTTGCGCAGCTTGCAACTCTCTTTTTCTGCGGGTAGCCGCGGTCAGACATCAATCTTTTCGAGCATGTAACTTTCGCATATTGACTCAAATGACTACCAAACTTGGTAGGTCTCTTCCCTAGGTGTTAAAGCCCATCTTGGAAGTGTATCCATGATCAAACCTCTTTGATATAGAACAGATTTTGAAATCATCAAATTTGCCCCAATCTATCTATTGCAGTAGCATACATCTATATCCTCATCCTGGGTCAAATAACCACTTCATAATCACCCAATAAATCATACATATAGCCCAAACACTCCTTCCTAGTCCAAACAGCCCACATATCATGCTCAACCACACACAAAGTCTACTACGTTCAATGGTCCACTTTATCTCACATAAGTCATTCTTTTGAAAAGAGTCACTTAGATCATAAACTTGAATATATCTTGCATAGTTTGCATCCTTCATTACAATCTCTTGTAAACTTTTTGACACCTTACCATCAACAACCAATTCATCATCATCGTCATCAATCAAAGCATTCATTACCTTTGTATTTAGAGTCATTAGTTCCACTACATCCACTATTTATACTATCGAAGCATAGATAGAGAACATATCCCTGTCATTAAACAAAACATGTATATTATTTTGAAGCAATTCATCCTCTATTGCCTTTGTATGTGCAATATCTTTAGGCAAAGATGCATCCACAGTCATGGTTACTGTATCCTCTTCATTCACTGTCCAAGCATAGTCATTAGACAAAGCACATGTATTTTGTGTGCCCTTATACAATACTGTATGTGCATGCATGATCACTGTTTCATCTGCATTCACAAGCATTGTGGCATCTGTGCTTGTACTCACATCATTATCAGTATGCACTTGCATTCTCTAGCATATTTGCACCCTTGTGTAAAGCATGTGCATTATACTTTTCTAGTGTATCTGCAATATCCTCTAGAATACCCTCTGTCAAAGCTTCTTGGTGTTTCTTTTTTTTCCTACTTTTCTTTCTCATCCATGACATCAATTTTGTTGGTGTAGAAGCAGGTACAAGAGGCTATGGTCTAGGCAAAGGCTTAGGCCGTGAAGCAGTACCATGTACTCCCATATTTTGTATAACTTGCATTTACTCTGGTGCGTAGCTTATAAGCTACAACTCTGTTAAAACACATTGCCATCTTTTCGGTTGGTACTTTGGCCATTTCAAGCTTTTCTGCATAAACATGGAGAAATCTGGTAATATTTCGTTCATCAAATTTCTGGATTTTTGCTATGACCTTCTCCAAAGCATTAGTCACAACTTCATGTTTGGACATTGTCAGAGTGAAGCAATGCAGAAGTGAATGACCAAGACAGAGTGAACAGAGAGAGAAGAGAGAGAGAAAGAGATAGTGAAACATAGAAAATCTGTAGTGAATAATGCTGTATAAGGATGCAGAATTATACACGGGTGCAGAGAGAATATTTGCGTATGAGAAGAGAGAGGGAAAGAGACAGTGAAATGCTGAAAATCTGTAGTGAAGAATGCTTTATAAGGATGTAGAATTATACACGGGTGTAGAGAGAATATTTGCGTGTGTCTCCACCTTGAAGATCTCAGTCTCCGTCAACCCTGAGGGCAGTCTCCACGGTCTGCAGCGTGAAATTTGTGGAACACAACTGACAGAAGCTGCTGAAAACAAAGCTTATAAACAGGCTGGAAAAAATGCCCCAAATAATGTAGGTCGGCAGCCAACTGCTGACCGACTGGTGCAGTCCGACCGCTTGCCATGTGGCGCCTGTGACTGCCTGCCACGTGGCATCCTACTTGTCTTGGAGATGTCACTCTCTAACACCCCCTATCAGATCTTGGACATGGTAGAAGGCTAAGGGTTTTGGAGTGCTGTCGAAGTAAAGTCTGGGGAAAAGAAAAATGTCGAATCTCTTGCAGTCGATGGAGGTAGCTCCTTAATGTTTGAATAATGGCGAAACTGAGGATGGTGTGCACAAACTGCAATGATCTTGTCATCTTGCTCTCCCTGATCGATCATAGGCATTAAACCAATTACTCGAGCACGAAGGAATAAGGCTGAATAACTAGCTCCTTATTCAGCCCACTCTTTTTATCAAGTTCATTTTGAACCAAAATCAAGAAGACAGGGACGAAGTGTCGATTGCAGAATAGATTGTTAGGTGTAGAGCAAATTGCAGAATTCGATGATGAGCAAATTGTAGGACTCTCGTTCGTTGTCTACGTCGGGCCTTTTCTCCTCTTCTATGTTTGCATGAATTGCTTGTAATACATAGACGTTTGAATTGTAGGAGCTTTTGCAAAGCCAATCATTGACTTGATTCAGGTCCAGCAATTTCAATTCCACCCTTCCTCCATGCTACGATTCTAGGATGGCTATGTTAACTTTGTAGAGCTTGTTTGCTTGCCATCATCCAAGCTCTTTGCCATGGAAGAAAGGAAAGTTCTGTATTGTGAACGAGCCGATTGTGAAGGATGTGCTACCCCCTCATGAGGAGTGTGATCACTGAGTATAGCCCCTCAAACCATGGTGACTAGACTTCTGAAAAATGACGACTATCTCCCCGTTAAATTGCAGCGTGATGAACATGGGAACCAACAAAACATGCTTTCCCTCATGTCAGATACAGAGCGCTTTTTTCCCCTTCTTCCTTGGACCGGTTGCAACGCTCATATCAACCTTCCAACAAATCTGCAGCACACGGTCTCCTCAAAGAGCAACGAATCCTTAAAGTTGGAGAAAGCCTCCGACTTTAGCTTCAAGAAATAAGCCCATGTCATCCTACTATAATCATCCACAATGAGCACGAAATACAAGCTCCCTTTAAGGGACTCCGTCCTCATTAGTCCACAAAGATCGGTAGGAACACACTCCAAGGGTGCTGAAGACCGCCTCGAAGCCTTGCTGAAACAACATTACGAGTCAGCTTCCCACAGATGTAGGATACACAAGGCTGCTGGCTCACCACAATATCCATCAAACCTCGAACAAGCTGTCCCTTTGACGCCTTCAGAAGGTAATCATAATGGAGGTGGCCAAACCAAGAATGCCAAAGCTCAGACTGAGTTTGTGAGGTAAGAAGAAGGAAAGTCAAGGCAGAAGAAGGGCGCAACTTGTAGACTCCATTCTCCTCATAACCCGAAGAAAGAACTTTTCTCGATCCTCGATCAAGAATCCAAAAAGAATACATATCAAATTCGACCAAAAGGCCAAGGGCACAAAGCTTGTGCACCGAAAGAAGATGGTACCCCAAAGCCGGCACATAAAGTACCTCGGAGGTATGAGCACCACCATGTCCATTTGGAATAAGATGCATGTTGCCCCGTCCCTCTATAGGAATAGACAAACTATCACCAATGAGAATCTGGCCATGGGAAGGCGGCAAATAAGCAACACCTACTGAAGGAGTCACGTGGCGGGAGGTACCACTGTCAACAATCCACTCGCGAGTATATGGAGCCGTCAACGCAGCATCAAAAGCTGTTAGGGTTGAATCCTCAAGCATATCCAAGTGGAGGAAAACAACTGATGAGGGAGCAACCACCGCTCTGGAATTCTTTCAAGATTTCTCCTTCTCCTTTTCCTTTTTCTCCTTGTCGAGGCAATCCTTTTTCCAATGACCTGTTTTGCCACAAATGTGACAAGTAGACTCCTTGTCTTTGTCCTTCTTAGAGTTGTCCTTCTCCTTCTTCTTTTGGTCCTTACTCTTTTTCTGAGAGTACTGACCAACCAAGGCCTCAATTTTCGAAGGATTGGTTCCTTTCAGTTGCTCCTCTTGATCCAAGATCATAGGAACCAACTCTTCCCACCAAAGAGTCTGAGACGGCTCTAAAGCAATCAAGGCAGAATAAAAATCTCTGAAGCGAGGCGCCACTGTGAAAGAAGAGTTATTGCCATGTCTTCAGAAGTGATCACCTTCTCTCATGGTCTGCATCTGCACTTCCAAAGAAACTTGCTTCATGATAGTCATCTGATTGTACATTTGATCAAGCTCCAGCCATATCTCCTAGGCCACTATCAAACGTTCAATATGAGAGATAACAATTGTAGTACATGAGAGAAATAAAAATGAGCGAATGCGAGCATTAAGTTTGTCCCAATGTGCCTGAGCGTTTGCTAACTCAACCTTATCAGTGGAAGAGAGTCTAAACTCGTCGCGCGAAGAAGGACGATGGATAGCCTTTGTAACAAGCTTCGCCAAATCATAGGACTCTAGAATGGCAAGCATCATGACCCGCGAGCTGCGATAGTTCTTGCCATCGAGCTTTTGATCTGATGGAAGAGCCAGTAAGACGGGCACCTTCCGGTCCATGATTGCTTGAAACTCTATCTCGGTGTCAAAAGACATCTTCACCTACAATGCCTGCACAAAACACAAAGATCAGCCCTCTCTTTTTGTGAAAATACAGCTTGCTAGGGCTATGGTTCGCTCGTCCCACTCCTTCTTCACCCGCTGGAGGCAATGAAAAGGTAATATCTGCACTTGAAGGCCCAAAATGCAGCCTTCTTCCTTCTGTAACAGCAAAAACCAGCACTAGCTTCAGCAAATCTTCTCCTTTCTTGCACGCCCACACTCGCCTCAGCCTTGTTCTGATGCATAGCCCACCTATTCGCACTTGAACGCTGAGAACGCAGCCTTGTGTCGCGGAAATCTCCTCTTCAGATGGGTCTACCCCTAGGTCAGTCCTTCAATGCTCTGAAACCATGTTAGAGTGAAGCAATGCGGAAGCAAATGACCAAGACAAAGAGTGAACAAAGAGAGAAGAGAGAGACAGAAAGAGACAATGAAACACAAAAAATCTGCAGTGAAGAATGTTGTATAAGGATGCAGAATTATATACAGGTCTAGAGAGAATGCCTGAAATTTGTGAAACACAATTGATAAAGGCTACTGAAAACAAAGCTTATAAATAGGTTGAAAAAAATGCCCCAAATAATGCAGGTGGGCTGCAATTAATGCAGTCCACTGCTGGCTGAATGGTGCAGTCTGATTGCCTGCCACGTGGCGCCTTGGAGACTGCCTGCCACGTTGCATCTTACCTGTCTGGGAGATGGCACTCTCTAACAAAGATCTCATAGGTCCTAATGAAGTTCATGAAGTCTTTAGGTTTGATATCATCATTGTTTGCATACATACTATCTCCCATTTTGTCAAGTTTGGACGTGGCTTTTCACATTGGTCCCCCCAAATGTCGAGGGGGTATTTGTTAAGCCACAGAGCACAAGGGTGTAAGAAAAGAATCGTGATAGTCGAAGGATAGAAAGTTTCCAACAGACTTTGTGTATTACTTTTGAATGAATTTGTACAATTATAGTTACACCCTCTGGTTATAGACATTGTGTCTAAGTCAATTACTTAGACTAAACTCTTTCGAGATGATAGCTTGGACACTTCTATGCAACCCAAAAGAATTTTACTACAATAGTACAATAAGAGACAATGCCCCTATGAACCCAAAAGAATTTTACTACAATAGTACAATAAGAGACAATGTCCCTTTGATAGCCTAAAGTATCCACCAACAATAGGCAAGTAGATGCCTTAAGCAAGAAACCTTGTGAGCAATGGAATATGATAAAAACCCTAAGGACAATATTTTTGTCTTGAGCTTGCTTGCAATTTGTTTAAAAAAAAAAACTTTTTTATCCGAACTCAGAATATAGTTATCCACGTACTCAAACTTGTTAGAATTTGCCAATTCTATGGGCAATGCCCAATGTTTTAGCCCTTAGTTTTTTTTCAGTTCTTAGTGTGAACACAATTAAAGTTATAATTTATGTCACCACTCTTAGAGTTAGAGTTAAGAGTCAGTTAAGTCTAGTTGAGTTAGAGCTAGGTCTATCTTAGGCCTATCTTGTACCTTTCATTCTCATTCTTTCAGTTCAGCAAGTACACTTTACTCTTTTGCTTCAGCACACTCTCATTGTCTCTCTTTTCTCTACTCCTTAGCTGGCTGCCATTTTTCAACATTTGCTGTTAGAGCAAGGTTCTATGCGCGGATTTTGTTCAGGCACTGTCAACCAGTGCCGCCCCACCTAAAGTCCCGTTTTTGTCAACCAGCGGTTTGCCCAAGGAAGAGAAGGATGAGTTGTGCTGTTTTCAACCAGCGCCTAGCCCTACATGCAGTCCTATGCGCAGTCTTGCACGCAGCTTGCATGCAACCTAAGGAGCTACTGTTTTGAAGGAGCTCCTTCTGTTTTCAGCTGTGCCCCTTACTTTCTCACCTCTACCCTCCATATTCTCAGCCTTGCTTGTGATTTTCTACAAACCCTAATTCTCAGATTTGGGTTTTTTTTTGGAAATTTTTGCAATTTCCCATCTATTTTGGCCATCTCTTTGTGAATCTCAGCTCGTGCTGCCCAAAATTTTGGGCTTTTGTCAAATTTTGCTCACGGAGTTCAAATTGACAACCAATTCGAAGAAATTTCACAATTTCTTTGACATTTTTGGGAAAAATTTTGAGGATTTTACCCAATTTGCAGCCCCATGTGTGAATCTTCATTCGAAATATTGACATTGCACAATTTCATCCATATTTGTGCAAGAAAATTGGGGCTTTTTGTCCTAGAGGTTGCGGCATACATCTCATGGCAAATTCTAGTTGCTGTTTGTTGTTGGTACATACCCTGATGTGACATTACTGCAGAAATTCAAGTTGTAAGTTATATTTTTTCAATTTCTTTGAAATTTTGGAAGAAATTTGGGGCATTTGCACGACATGCATTCTAATGCAGCAAACAAGCGGTACAACAACATTTAATTGTTATTATAGTTAGATTGAGCAAATTTTTTTGGGAAAGTTCAATAAATTTTGGTAAGAATTGGCATTAAGTTGCTGTAATTTGTACTTTTTAGGGCAGGCATTACGAGGCATGTGTGGTACAATAGTGCATGGCTGTTATTTCTTAGTTGAGTTCTAATTTGGGTCAATTTGGATACAGTTTGGCATTTGTGTGACAGTTTGATACTTGTTGCATAATCCCAAGGGGATTTTTGGTACTTTGAGGAGTACAATCTATACTTCAGCAGAGAAGTATTTGGCTGCAGATTTTTGTCCATTACTGACAGCATGGCATGTTAGGGGACTAACGATTAGAGCAACATCCTTGGTGTCCTCACTGAGGAGGACAAACTTGATGGATCAAACTACCCATTGTGGAGTTTTATGGTTGGCAATCTTCTTGTAGCGAAGGACTTTTGGGACTATGTTAAGGTGATTTGTAGTGACCAGGAGGTCTTGCACCTCAAACACCTTAAGGTAATGCTAGGAGACAATCTGTTGGTGCAGTCGCCCCTCCTTCCCCTTCTAACGAGTATCAGAGGAGATGGGACTCAAAAGATGCACAAGCACTTTCTTTGATTGCCTTGTCAGTGAAAAGATCGATCATTCCACACATCCAGTCTTGTAACACCTCAAAATCAGCACGGGATGTACTTGAGTATGTTGGCAGCACATAATGAGGCTAGAATATCCTATCTCCGTAGAGAGTTGGCTATTGTAAACATGGATGAGGGTGATAGCATGACAGATCTTGTTACTCACATATGGGATTTGCGTGAGCAGCTGCTCAATGTGGATGAAATCATTCAGCGTGTTGAATTGGTAAACATCACATTGTTATCTTCTAGAGTCATATCTTGGTTTCCACACCTCTTTGATGCTGTCTTTGAGGAGGAACTAGTAGCCCCTTACATTTGTGGAGTTAGAAGGTCTCTTGTTGCAAGAGAAACAAGCTTGGAAGAATTTTGCATTGCGTTTAGAAGAGAAGGCTATGCTTTTCAAGTTCAAAGACAAAGGAAAAGTCAAGCAAAATGCAAAAAGTTAGCAAAAGGGTGATCCTAGATAGCCATCAAATAAGGCTTTCCAAGATAAAGAAAAGTCTAAAAAGAAGGGAAAATGACATTATTACAAGAAGCTAGGTCACTATATTGATGAATGCTATAAGAGATTAGCCAAAGAGAAAAAAAAGAACACGAGTTTGGTTGTCCACCAAGAGACATCAGCCAACAAATCTATTGATGTTGATGCTTCAGCAAGCTTTGTGGAGGAGAACTATGCATTTCTGACTTGCAATTATGATTCTTCAATGACTGATTTAGCATTTAATGCTGCTAAAATGCAACAAACATGGTATTTTGACAGTGAAGTTTCAAAGCACGTCACTTCTAGGAAGTATTTGTTTTTCTCTTGGTATTCAGCCCCTGTTGGGAAGCATGTTACATGTGCGAACAACAATAGAGATGATGTTTGTGGCATTGAAACATGTACTATTACTACTGCAGATAGTTTCGACTTTATGCTTCTAGATGTCTTGTTTGTGCATGGAATTACAAAGAACTTGTTGTTTATCTCTGCTTTTAACAAGCATGGCTTTCAGGTCATCTTTAAGGATGACAAATGCATTGTCAGAGACATGGAAATGGATTATGTACTCAGACTCTCTGGGACCTTGTATAAGGGTTTATTTTTTTTTGATACCTATGATGCACAGTCTCATGTGTTAGAGTGTAGCGATGCTGAAGTGTAGGACCAAGACTGAGAGAGAGTGAACATAGAGAGAAGAGAGAGAGAGAAGACAGTGAAACATAGAAAATCTGCGGTGTAATATGCTGTATAGGAGTGTGGAAAAATACAAGGGTACAGAGAAAATATCTACGTGTCTCCGTCTTGATGACCGGGATCTCCGTCAACCTGATCGTAGTCAGTCTCAGTAGACCAACCCTAACAGCTCTCAAGATGAGAATAATAATTGAGAGTGTGCCACCAATTGGCTATATATAGCCAATAAATAAAAAATACCTAGCACCAGGTCGGCTGCATTAAATGCAGCCGACTGCAGGAAAAAAATTGTCCGATTGCAGTTTGAAAACTGTCCGACTGTTGACGTGTTCTCTGCGCTGACGTGGCACTGCCTGCTGACGTGTCATCCTGTCGTACTTTGCTGACGTGGCACTGTGGCCGTACGACTGTCCAGGAAATGACTGTCTAACACCCCCTCTTAGATCCCAGATAGACCAAAAGATTGAGGGATTTGGAATGCTACCGAAGAAGAACCTGGGAAGGCGCCTTCGTAAACAAATTTGCAAGATTATCCTCCGTCTTGTAGTACTCCACATCAATGGTCCCATAGAGAAGCTTCTTTCGAATAAAGTGATATTGGATCTTAATGTGCTTCATCTGGGCATGGAATACAGGATTCTGTACCAAGGCAATGCAACTCTCATTGTTGCACTGCAGAAGAGTAGGACGAGTCAAGGGGTAGCCAAGCTTCTCCAAGAGTCTATGAAGCCACACAACCTCACATGTGGTGGAAGACGCAGCCCAAGACTCTGCCTCAGTAGAACAAAGGGCTACTGTGGGCTGCTTCTTGCTACTCCAAGAAATAATACTTGTACCCAAGGTAAAACAATAGCCTGTACTAGACCGCCGTTGGTCCACATCGCCAGCCCAATCCGAGTCGCTTCAATCTGCGAGAACTAGTTCTGAAGTATCTGTACCTGCGGGATAAGAAATCCCTAAGTTAGAGGTCCCCCTCAAATACTGAAGAATCCTCAGGGCAACCTGCCAATGCACCTGTTTGGGTTCACTCATGAACCCCGCCAAAATATCCACAACAAAACAAAGATCAACACAAGTGTTGAGTAGCCAAATCAAGGATCCAATCAATTGACGGTAGCGGGAAGCATTTGTCAAGGGAGAATCAGAGTGTGAAGTGGTCTTCTAGTTCGGATCCATTGGAGTAGAAATGGTCCGAGAAGTCTCAATCTCAAAAGTCACCAAGAGCTCTTGTATATATATCTGTTGAGAGATGAAAAACCCGGTCTGAGACTGATAAATCTCGTGACCCAATAAGAAATGAAGAAGCCCCAAATCTGTGATGACCGCGATCTCCGTCAGCCTGATCACAGTCAATCTTAGCTGATGAACCCTGACAGCTCTCAAGATTAGAAGAATAACTGAGAGTGTGCCACCAACTGGCTATATATAGCTAATAAATAAAAAATAGCCAGCACCAGGTCGGTTGCATCAAATGCAGTTGACTGCAGTTTGAAAACTGTCCGACTGCTGACGTATCCTTTGCGGTGACGTGGCACTGTCTGTTGACGTGTCACCCTGCCGTACTTTGCTGACATGGCACTGTGGCCGCACAACTGTCGAGGAAATGATTGTCTAACATCATGATGCTCTGGCAGCCACTACTCTATCGTTTGCTATGGAGAATGTGGAGCTATGGCATGCTTGCTATGGACATATGAGTTTTGGGAGCTTGATGACCTTTTAGAGGTGTCATATGGTAGATGCATTGCCTCCAGTGGAGACTCCACCTCCTCATGCATGCGAGGAATGTATTTTGGGCAAGATGCACAGATTTGCCTTCAAAAAGGATAGTGCAGTGTGTGCTGTTTTGAATTGCAGCTTATTCACTTTGATGTTTGTGGTGCCATGAGGACACGCGCACTTGAAGGTCATCTTTACTTTGTTACATTTATTGATGTTACATTTATTGATGACTACTCTTGGCATACATAGGTGTATGGGCTGAAAGCAAAATATGCATTTTAAACATCTTGTTGCAAAGCTTGAGGTTGAAACTGGCTTGAAAGTGTAGACACTTCGCACAGATAGAAAGGAGGAGTACATGTTTGTGCTTTTGAGACATATTTGCTTGATCATGGCATTATGCATCAAGCCACTGTTAGAATGACTCCTGGTGTTGTTGAAAGGAAGAATCACACTTTTATGGAGAGGACTCATTGTATGCTCAAAAGCAAGGGGCTGCCTCATAAATTTTGGTTAGAAGGCCTTCAATGTGCAAATCATGTGTTGAATCGTACACCCAGTAAGGCACTAAAGGCCATCACCTCGTTTGAAGCTTGGCATGGAAAGAAACCCAAGGTTGACTACTTTCGGGTGTTTGGTTGTATAGCCTATGCACATGTTCGGAAAGAGCTTCGTGGGAAGCTTGATGTCAAGGCTGTAAAATGTATATTTATTCGCTACAGTTCGGAAAGCAAGGGCTATCGCTTGTATGACCCATGCACAAAGAAAGTTTTTGTTAGTAGGGATGCCATATTTGCTGAAATGCTGCATTTTCACATGATCAATTTCAAATGCTAGCCACCCATGACATTAGTGATGCCTTTGAGGGTCTCTTGCCACCTTTTTGTGAGTCTATGCCTGCTATAAATGGCCAAGTAGACATAATACAACAAGCTGTTGCTGCACCATATGTGCTTGAACAACAGGGTATTGATGATAGTTTGCCACATGTAGTGGAAGATGCAATACAACATGAAAGGGCTGCTGTAAATGCAGCAAAAAAAGTCTCGAGATGGCTGTTACTAACTCTGGAGGAGAGTAAAATGGATGCTCCTTTAGCTCAACACACTAGAAGGGCTGCTAGACATGCAACACATGATGTAGGGGGAGCCGATTTGGCTGATTTTACGGAAGTAGATGATTGTGATGAGCATGTATTTATGAGCTCACTATTGGATGATGATGAGTCTACTTCCTTGGATGAAGCTCAGCAAGATGTACATTGGATGCAAGCCATGCATGCAGAGTTAGACTGTATTGCCACTAACTCTACATGGGATCTTGTGGATTTACTACTTGGCAAGAAGACTATTGGCATAAAATGGGTTTTTAAACCCAAACGCATGGCTGATGGTACCATTGACAAGTACAAAGCACAGTTGTTAGCAAAAGGCTATGCATAGAAGAAGGGCATAGATTATGAAGAGACTTTTGCTTCTAAATCCCATATGAGTACAGTGAGATGTGTAATTGCTATGGTTGCAAATTATGGTTGGAAGGTACTTTAGTTGGACATTGCATTCTTGAATGAGGATTTGCATGAGGATGTTTATGTGTCACAACCTCCATGGTTTGTGGTTAAGGGGAAAGAGCACATGGTATGCAAGCTAAATAAAGCTCTTGATGGTCTCAAATAGGCTCCTCGTGCATGGTACTCTAAAATTGATGCATATTTGGCTAGCAAAGGGTTCAAAAACAATGCAAATTTTCCCACTCTATACATTAAGAATGAAGGAGGGAGGGGGGACTTGCTGATTATCATTCTTTATGTAGATGACATGCTGCTCACTAGACCTTTAGAAGCAAAAATTGCAGATTGCAAGGCTGAATTAGAGTTTGCATTTGCTATGTCAGATATGGGCTGTCTACACTATTATTTGGGAATTTAGTTCACGCAAAATCAACATGATATCATCATGTCACCGTCAGAGTTGTGGATAAGTTGTTGGATAGGTTTAATATGCAAGATTGCAAACCTATATGCATTCCTATGGATCCAAGCTTAAAGCTGTCTATGCATGATGGTGAAGAGATGTCTAATGTTGCAATTTCTAGCCAAGCTGTTGGCTTTCTTATTTCTCTTTGCAACACATGCCATGACATTCAGTGTGCAATATCTCAGGTGAGCACGTATATGCATAGCACACAGACTATACATCGGTAAACTGTTAAGTGGATCTTTAGATACTTGCAAGGTACTCGGTCACATGCATTATTATTTTCGAGGGGAGAGACTTCCAATTACAGGCTGAGTATAAGGTAGCCTCCACATCAATAGTGGAATGCGTATGGTTGTGCAAATTGTTGGTTGATCTACATTTGCCATCGCAGGGTCCTACACCCATTCTTTTTGACAATCAGAGTGTGCTTGCAGTGGCACGAAATTCTGCGTTTCATGCTCACACGAAATGTATTGAGGTGCATTACCATTATGTCAGAGAGATGCTATGTAGGAGAGATCAGCTTGATGTACGTTCGTACATAGGAAAATGTTTCAAACTTTTTTACCAAGGTACTGCTTCGTGAGAAGTTTGAGGCTTTTCGCAAGTCCTTAAACTTGCTATCCTTTGGTGATTGATCTTTCGTGTACTTTACCACATTGACACTACAGGGGGATGTTAGAATTTACCAGTTCTATGGGCAGTGCCCAATGTTTTAGTCTTTAGTTCTTTTTCAGTTCTTAGTGTGAATACAACTAAAGTTATAAGTTGTGTCACCACTCTTAGAGTTATAGTTAGAGTTAGTTAACTCTAGTTGAGTTAGAGCTAGGTCTATCTTAGACCTATCTTGTACCTTTCATTCTCATTCATTTAGTTCAGCAAGTACACTCTACTCTTTTGCTTCAGTACACTCTCATTGTCTCTCCTTTTCCTTCTCCATAGCTGGTTGCTATTTTTCAACAAAATTGAATGGAACAAACTTCATTGACAAGCCAATGCGAAGAAAATTGACAAAATTATCCTAGAATAGTCAAAAATGCCACTTCTTGAAAAATGTGTTGCTTTTTTTATATTTTCAAGCTTGGACGCCTTGTAGCACTTAAGATAATTTCTTGCATGTATTTCGATCTACTCAAAGTTCTCATTAAGTTAATAGAACTAGACTATTTTGGTGGATCGGTTTTGATCCTAGAAAAACCTATCATAATCATGAGTAAGTATAGATCCCATAAGCATATATTTGGGATACATATATAAATGTCTTTTCCTTGTTTTTTCTTCATTGAACAAGTAATCACATGACAACGTGGAAGGCTCATCTAACTATTTGACAACTCATAAAGAGTCATACCCAAGGTGTTTAAAGTGGAAATGTCAAAGATGCTTATTATTTGTAGGCTCTTGTGTGGTGACTAAGGCCTAGAAGTGGTGGAACTTAGAGCCCTCGGTAGTTGGCTAGAAAGAAAATGAGCCATCATATAGAGGCCAATAGGCTGTGCCTCGTTGTGAGCAATCACTAAACTAGTCTAAGAGTATATAACCTTGACTGTGGGCACAACAAAGAAGACTACTCGCGTCAATTGAAAAAGCTGTTGAATGGATAAAAGGTTTTCCCCAAGGTGGGAGACATAGTAGACATTGTCCAACAAAGCAAAATCTTGGTCCTTGTCAATATCAAACTTGATGCGATCCAGACTATGGACCTTGATTGAGGAGTTGTTTCCACATTGGACATTTCTAGCTGCAAGTGTTTAAGAGACGAAAATATATTGGATGGGGTCCATGCTATATGGGGCTCCACTATCTACAATCCAAGTAGAGGATCGAGTAGAGTGGGGCTTTGTGTTTACCTCATCAAGAGATAACTTGCAAATATGGACCAAGCTCACATCCTTTGATGTCTCTACAAGGATGAGGTAGGCATTTGGTCTAGCAAACTTGTCAAACATGGCCTTTGGTGTTGAGAACTCTTGCCTTTGATTTATACTTCTCATCAAAATGGCCAACTTTTTGATAGTGTTGGTAATACCTATTTTTTTAAGGTACATTATGCTGCCCAGGTTTGAGAGCAAATTTGGAGTTCCCCTGTGATTTACTTGAGTGATTTTGTTTTGGGTTTTGATTTTGATTTTGATTTTGGTTTTGGTTTTGTTCCTTATTGCCTTGCCCTTGCTACCTCCCTATGAGAGGCAGTAACAAGAGCCCCCTCTAAGGAGCATGTGCTATGAAATTGATTGAATAGCCGAGCGTAACACAGTAGTTGATACTCAAACTTATAGAATGTGGGCATACTTGGCTGTGGAATCACTTGTTGGATGAAATTGAAATATAGCTAAGGAATAGTGTGACCTGGTCTTTAGGAGACTTAGGAGCTCTTGTGGTGGATAACTCGGTGAGTAAGTATCGATATTGACCTTAAGGTCATCTTAGTATGTGATCCTAAATTCTTGAAGCTCATGGTCAAGATTTATACAATGGAGCCGCATATTGCGCAATCAAGTGTTCGTTGCTTCGATACAAGGTCAAAATGCTATAGCTATGAATGAAAATTTGGGAGTAATCCTTGTATAAACTCAACAATGATTGAGACATTTTTGGCCTTCCAAGAATGGACAACCTCATATGGAACAAGGCAAGGATCTGGTTAGGGTTTCAGCCCTTCTACAATTTTCCACAAGTTTTGTGAGTCTAGGATATTCCTCATTGGCTTTGACCAAGTAGTATAGTTAGACCTGTTGAAATGAGTCTTGTCAATGAATGGTTGCTTAGGTGATGAGGAGAAATAACTACGAGGTGTTGGGAGAGAGAGGTAAGGTGGTTAGAAAGGAGAATGAGATGGGTAGGCGGTAATCGGCCGAGGGCGTCCAAAAGTTGCCATTAGAGGAGGCACTTAAACTCTATAGCCTTGCCCAATTGTAGGCTGAGGCATTGAAAAATTTTCCCCTTTCTTAACAAATGATAAAGGACATCTGCAATATGTGCAAAGGGGTGGAATCCATATGAGATAAAACACACAAGCTTCCAAAAATCTCCCTACTTTTGAAATTGATGTGCAAGTCTTATACATTCTCTCAATAGCATCCATCTTAGCTAGAGATGGCGGTCTTCCATACTACATATGTGACCCACAATCAAGACCTCATTTATCCCAAAGATTGACTTTTGTCTTGAAAGAGTGAGTTTCATCTCTTTCAATCTAGTCGGGATTCTTTCAGAGTCAGCTATGTACTTTGCAACAAATCTCTTATATCCCTTTTGATCAAATTCTTCAGCTTTGTCCTCTTCTGCACACCCTTTTATTGGTACGTCATCCAGAAAGAGCATAGGAAGCTGTGATATATAATATCACAAAACCTTATTCATGACATATTCATCATATGAGCAATAGAATTTGTTACTCCTTATGTCAAAGTGCACATCCACAATAAACCTAGTAGTGTTTTCATAGTAGTAAGATATTACAAGATCCAAGATACACGCTCGACTTTCTTATATACTTAAAGTATATATGGTGAATATTATGCTGGCGCAAAGAGAGAACAAATGAGAGAAAAGAAAGATGTAGAAATAAAGAAAGAAAGAAAGCTATATTAACATTTACGAAAGGCCAAAGTGGCCTATGAGACCAAAACGTTACATACAAAATGTTTGGGAAACTTTCTAGGTTCCAGTTAGCTACCATCTAATGCTATGATAAACTAATTGAGTAGGTACAAGGTGGTATATAGGCTGGGTGTAATTCATGTGTGTTCCAAGTATGGTGTGGAACTGCTCATGGATCTTGATCATCCTTAAATGTCTTGCATGGGTCTATCTAACATCGAGAGGTTGAATTGGCGGGGCAGGGCCTTGCGGTGGTGGTGTAGTATCCCTTGTATCCTCGACGCGTGCCTCCTGCGAGGGCACGGGCCGGTTGGGTGTGGGCGCTAGGCTTTGATTCTTGCCGTGGCTATGGCTAGGGTGGTCCCCCGCAGTCGAGAGGTCAGCGGGGTTGGTGGGGGCTCAGGGATGGAGATGGTAGTTGGCTCTTGGTAGAATTTTGTGAGCAGGCGTTGGGCGGCTCCTTGTCTCTGCTTCGAGGTCCGAGGAGATGGTCTCTGTGGCGCCGTATTTCGAGCAGGAGGAGCCGAAGGCATCTCTGGTTCTTGAAATCCATCACTTTGGAGAGTGGCCCGAATCTTTCTTTGAACAGGCAGTGAAAGCGTCCCCGGATCTCGTAGTAGTCTGGGCACCTACATATGTAGTGTTCTTCTGTCTTCGGCTTGAGCTGACAGATTTGGCAGATCCTATCTTCTGGGGGGGAGGGGGTGGTTCCCATATCTACTTGTCTCGACTTGTAGCTGGTGTGAAGATGTACGGATCTGTCCGATGGCGCTTGTGACTCCATGGGACAAGTGTGTGTCCATGTAGCTTGGGCGGGTAATGAAGCCGTCCGGAGATATGTGCAGGAAGTGCTCCCGGTAGAAAGCCTTCTTTGTCCCTAGTTCTTCTATAGGGGTCACCCATATCTTCGCCGTGTGTAGCTGAATAATGTCCATTCTAATAATATGGTTCACCTCCTCTTGGTTGAGCTCTAGGTGGGGGCAAGCTAGGTTGTATTGTAGTGGGGGGAGGTGGTCCATGTGTAGGCCATGTAGCCATAGCCAGGTCTCTATTTGTTGGGTGTACCAGCATTCAGTGTCCCCTTGCAGTGCTAGCTGTTTGGATGACTCTAGTGCGAGTTTGGGGTACCGATGCCGGGGCAAGTCCCATAGTCGGTGCAAGAAGGCCACTGTTTGGAAGAGGGCCTCAGCTAGGATGGGCGGTGCCCCCATCTCTGCTCTGATGGTCTTGTGTGGCATAGAGGGCTTGCTCCGGATCATCCGTGAGATCATAAATACCAGGGGTCTCTCCATTTGCTCCTATCCCTCATAGGTGGCCTTCTCTTGAGGCAGTGCTTGGTCTTGTGTGGCCCTCCTCGTGTGGTAAAGACTGGATTTCCATATGGGAGCCTCGTACAAGAGTGTTGGTGTGTCTAGAGTGTCAAATAGCCAGATCTTTGTACGGGGCTCCTGGAATTGTATGCGGGCGCATTGGTTTTCCATGGATTCGAGGGCTGCATAGCCTCATGTCAATCTATCTTCTCCTGCCTTTCTCAAAGTGAATCTCGGTCTTGAAAATGTAATCCCCAAATAGACGTATCTTTGGACCACTTCCACGGTTTCCCTGCTGTATGTGAAGGGGGGTACTGATCGTTGAATCCATTGGGTTGAAGTGTTGAACACCATGACCTTGGTCTTTCCCAGGTTCGCGGTGAGGTCTTTATCTTGGCAGAAGGCATGTAGTGCCTTCAATTAGTACTGTATTCGGGCGTGCTGGAGATGAGAACTATGTCATCCGCATATAGTAAGATGGGTATCAGTGTCCCTCCTAGGCTAGATCCCTCCCCTCCCAATCTATCCATGTACTCTGATATCTCATCAATGTAGCGACCAAATAAAGTAGGTGAGAGTGGACATCCCTGTTTAACTCCAATGGTTCTAGTTATGTCCTTTGACAGCTGCCCTGGTGTTCAGACTCGGCCCGTGACCAATTCGTTTAGTGTCGGTATTCCCCAACACATTTTGGGCGGGACCTCCAGTTCTTGTAGTCTCTGCATGAGCCTGGCTCGTGGTACTCTGTCGAAGGCCTTGAGGAAGTCCATGAAGCAGCCGTATACCCGTCTCCCGTGTGCCCTGCCCTGGAAGGTGGGCGAGTCTCCCCCCCTTGTGGAGTTATATTTTTGACAAGGAGCAAGCTCCTTCGTTACACATAAACCAGTTCTTACTTGTAGATCTTGGGAACAAGATCATGGTTCCTTGCACGGTATACAACCGGCTAACACTTGCACAACTTGGAAGTTGGCACCTTTTGATCCTTCTTGAGTCTCTCCTTCTCTCCTACACATATTGGCTCTCTTCTTGGAGCTTTGATTTCAGTAGAGCTTCCGCAACACTTGTACCTTCTCTTCTCCTCTTGGAACTTGATTTCAGTAGAGCTTCCATAGCACTTGATTTCAGCAGAGCTTCCGTAGCACTTGCACCTTCACCCTCGTTCACCTTCCCCACACTCAAGGAGAGCCTCCTCTTTTATAGGCTTTCAAGAGCTTCTCTTTTTGAAGAGAGACTTGAGTGCCAAGATTGGAAAGGTTGATCTTCATGCAAGATGTGGCTGTTCCAGGACCTACTCTGCAGCACCAATTTCGAGATATCTCTCTATGCGTTGTTCGGATGGAAAAACGTCCCACAGAAAAGTTGTAGATCTCACCGTTTCCAATAACCCGTGTAGGCCGTTTTTAGAGATTGGCTTTCTATCATGAGATATTTTAAAAATGGATTCACCATGTCTATTTTAAAAAAAAAATAGTTTTTTAAACTGTACTCTTAACTTGTGGTCCATGCAACCACCTTGAGCCATAGATAAGGAGAGTTCATTAGTTTGCCTTGGGCCTCAACCTTAAGATTGAATTCCACACAAAAGCTTGTGTCATTTTAGACCTTAGAAAGAGAAAATCATTTCTCTCATGACTTCCAGAGGATCATGTCTCTCGTCTTTTTTAGTGAGAGAATTACCTCTCTCGTCTTTCTTAATGAAAGAAAAGACCATAAACCTGGACTTGCAAGGGAGAGGATGACCCCAAATGAATGCAATGCTCATTACACATAAGTAAACGCTCCCAGGCATCCCCGGATGCACACAGAAATACATATACACAATGCTAATGCACTTCCTTTTCTTAGAACTCAATCCATCTTCATTTATGTGTAACTCCTTGATTCTTGTGTACACTCTTACACTTGGCAAACACTTCTTTCCCCCTTCATAACTTGTATTGCCTATACTAGATATCCCCGTCACAGTGTTCTGATCACCCCATTAAGTGATGCACTAGGAATACTGGTCTCTAAATGGTCTCATGGCCATGCTAGATCATCATCAACACTTCAAGAAAAGTGAGTCATTAATTTATTGGCATAAATTTATTAAATAGAGAATGCGTAATAAGCAATCAATTTAGTGACGTAAGATCTTTGCTTTCTATTGTTAAGTGAAATTGATCATAACTAGAATAGAGATAGCCCAAAGAGTAAATAGCTCTCCTAGCAAAAGCTTATGTAAATTCATCCACAATTGGATCAGCCGCTACATTTCTAATAGTCACTTTTGTTTACTGGCTGCATATCTTGAACAAACCTTAGTGTTCCATTTATCTTCGGTATTGTAAACCATCCGCTATCATGATTTCTTGAATGATTGACACAAATAGTAAGGAATTGCACAACTTGCTTCCCATGGTGGCTTCTAATTCTAGTATATTCTAAACCATTATCTAAAACTTTGGTTTCCATATGAACTGCTATAATGTACGATTGCCCAAGGATGAGAGGATATGAATAAGAATCCTGTACAAAGAAGCGTTGTTTATCTTGAACATCCTTAATAGTAACTTTCAACATTAGGAGCATTATGAGCAGCCTACATCCTCCATCCATGCTCCATATCTAATGGCCATTTGTCATTTTCATAAAGACTCCTAGCCATAATATTAATTTCAGATCCATGATCAATCAAAGCAATACAAGGCATCTCAAGATCTCCCACTTCTACTAGCGTCTTAGTGGTTACTCTAGCCCAATGATTCTGTATATAGTGGCTTCTAACACCTATTGTCTCATTTTCATTGAAAAGCACTTAATGTACTTCTCTTGAGGTATGGCTGCAAACCACTACATTTTCAGCATCAACAACTCTTTTTCTGGCTTTAGCAATTGCATTTACATGATCAACAATTGTATTTTCAGTATCCTCATCATTGTCCAGCATTGCTTGTATACCTTGCAAACTTGGCTCTTCTTCGCCTTGAACAATTGCATATGTGGGGTCCCCAACAAACTATTGCTTGCTCTTTATAATATCAATAATCTGCTCATGAAATTTTGGCTTGTCAATGCTAGGAATTTCAGTCAAGGTGAATTTCTCTTTAATATTTAAAATCGTATTTTCCAGAACCTTTTTTAAATCAGTAGCTGTCTCTATATCAGACTACAATTTGTAACCTTGTTACTTGTCTTTTGGTTTACCATGATCTTGCTTCTTTCCCTTTGATACATGTTTCATTGACATCTCAGGTAGAGGCTTTAGGAGGTGAAGGCTGATCAAACGCAGCCCTATCACTTCCTTTTGTTGTCATCTTTTATGTTCTTGGATTTCCATAACCTTGCTTCCTCTTTTTCTTAGTGTTACAAAAAACTCGGTATTTTGGGTTTTGGCTAGATATGTATAAACAAAGAATCAAGTGGAGCATCCCATCTTGTTATTTCTTGAATATAGCTCCTTGCCAGAATCTTTCCTTTTTGTGTAGTATACATTGCATGTGACCAATGCTCTATTTTCTTAAAAAATAGATTCTCAAAACTGAAATTCCTCTTAGAAATAGTCTCAATCTGCAAGCCAAAGGTTGTGGCATTTGCAGCAGCATATGCATTGTTAACAACCATTTCATTTACCAGTTTCTGTATACCACCCTTTTCAAGTTCGGATTGAGTGGCAATCCAATTTCGCATAGATAATATTTTTGATCTTTAAAGAAAACCAAAATTTTATCAAAAGCATCCTTATATGTTTTATAGTTTTTACATTTATGCTCCATACTATCGCACTAAATATATTTACAGGCAAAGCCATCACAAGTCTAAAACTTAAGTAACGTAGATTGTTCTTTTTCTTCTAATTTTGCCAATTTCAATTGGAAGTTGCCTTTCACCAACTCATCCACTTTCTCTTCTAATTTTTCAAATTTCAGCTATAAGTTGCCTTTTACCAACTCATCCATTACATTATCCTTCACTAGAGTCATAGTAGAGACTGACTATTTGCCAATTTCTTCAATTGCCTTATTTGCAGGTGAAGGAACACCACCTATATGTATCTTTGCTCGTCTTTATTACTTCACTATTATAGACACAACATCTTTTACATCTTTCCAATTTAACTTCAATGCTTGTTCTCTGGTTTCATTCTCCAAAAGTAGCTCAAGACTCGGTTGTAGTGCAAAATCCGCCGATAGAATAAACAACTCAATCTTTTCAGATTCAAGAGATTGCTACAATGTGTCATCCAACTGGGTATATCTCTGCTCAAATTCATGAAGCAACTCTGTTTTAGCCAACTCTTTGTTGGGCTTCACAACCCACTCTAGGAAGGTTCTCTTTGTGATCAACCGCGTTATCTTCTATAGAGTATTCTTCTTTTAGTGCTTTCTTGAAATCATCCCATGTGGTTCCCTAAACCACATGAATTCATTTGTATGCGGCTTGAGTTTATAAACTGCAACTCTCACAAAATATTGACCCATCTGGTTTGCAATAATCCCAAAAAACCTTATTTTTTTGTATAGACCTTTAAATACTTTGATGCATTCTTGCCAACAAATAGTTTCACTTCATTTTTCATAGCTTGCAATGCTTTTGTCGCAATTGATTCAAGCTTAGCAACAACTGGTTGTTGTTGTCATTGCAAATACATATTAAAGGTTTGAAGTAATTGCCTTTATGTCATTTGATTGCACAGAGGTAGTGATAGGTTTCATGTCGAGTGTGCTAATAAATATAGGCAAGTATTAATATGCGTATCTTTGTTAACTAGATTTCTAGATAGGTATTTTTTGGACATTGGATGACATGCAAAAAGGTGTGAGTGATATATATGGTTCTTTGATTGGGTTTGGTTTTGGATATCCAAGCTGATTTGATGTGCTAGGGCTGGTGCTAAAGATATAGGTTAATATCTTATTTTGAGCACATGACTGAACCAGTCTTCATGTGATTGCTTTGAATAGTTATATTAAATTCAATAATATTGATGATATGGGGCTTTTAGTTCCACCTTTAATTTAATATTCGAGACGGTCCCATGATAGGTATGTGTGTGAGAGAGAGAGAGAGAGAGAGAGAGAGAGAGAGAGAGAGAGAGAGAGAGAGAGAGAGAGAGAGAGAGATTTATGTCTCCAAAAATCCAAAACGGTCTATGAGACGAAGAAATGAGTACATTTGACCATGTTGTCTTGACTCGAGAACAACCATGAAATTGAAAGTGAAAATGAAAAACAACTAACTATGCCAACTGTAAGTATAGGCTATCGCCATGTTCAAAATGATCTCTTGATGATCCTTCAGCTGATGTGTAGGATCTTACCCTAATCAAAATGACTCCCTAGAAACAATGTACCCTCCTTGAGGTAAGAATATTTATCATGGTGTAAGTGCGAGGAAGAATGTAAGAATGACAATACTTTGAACTTAACCAACTCGATCAATTATCACCATGAACAGAAAAAAAAGAGTCAATACCACCATGAGAGGAGAACTGACTCCTTCGCCTTTTTAGGTATTTATTGAAATAAAACCATGGGCACCAACAAAAGGGTTGATTTGTTGAAATTCTGAAAACTAGGGTTTAAAATCCTAATTTATGCAAACTCCGGATAACAAGTTGATTCTCTTGCTTAGTACTTGGATTAGATGAAGCTAAGTAGAAAGTGTTTTTTGGATGAGAGATAGATAGGAGAGTACAAAGTATGCGGTGAAAATCTCAGCATGAGAGCTTGTTCCAAATGAAGAGAGAGACCTTCAATATAGGTGTGGGGCTTGGATGCTCAAAAGTGGAAAGTAGAGGCTACAATTGACAAGTATTTGTTGAAAATGACAAGTGTAGGGACAAGCGTAGGGACACTTGTCTCTTCAAAATGACACATGTTCTCTTCTAGATGCCACATGTTACTTTTTTGAGGAAAAAAGCTTGCAAACCTTCTACTCTAAAAATCTCTCAAATGGTGAATAATTTGAGATGGCTGTTGAGACAAAATTGTTTTTTGCGAAATTCCGGAGCCTTTGTCTCGAACAAAATTTCCATTTAAGCAACTTTCAAAAGAAATAATCTCTTGAATTTTAGGAGTTGCAAAATTTAGCTTTTGGAGAGCTTCATTATATGTTTACCGGCTTATGGTTTCTTTCTTATATCATGAGCATCTGGTTTCACTTTCTGAAACCACTCATTATATAGGCTTCTAGACAATGTGACTATCTGAGTGTGAAAGTCTTAGCCATCTGAGCTTTCTGGTCAATTTGACCGTCCGACCAAAGTTTAAATTTCTCTTGGGCATCTCGTCAATGATGATCCAAGTATAATTATAGGGCGTTTTGGCCATTGGCTATCCTTAAATAGAAAGATAATCGTTTGATCATATTTTGAAACACTTAAATAATACAAATCGCTTTTCAAAGTACATGAGCATAAAATTAATTTGGAATCATTGAGTAAATATGTCTAGGTAATAATTGATGTACAAAAGGTTTGTTACACATGGGGTAGCCTAAAACATGGAGTCCACTAAGGGGAGGTACTCGTCTTTGATGGCAAGCAATGATTAGCTTGAATGTAAGGGTATGAGGCACGAGGATGTCATGGTGGACGCGATGTGTATAGATTGTGGTTGCCTAGTCTATTGTGACCCTCTAGATCATGGATAGTGTGGTGGCATTGCTGTAGTGATAGCATCTAGTGAGTAAAACTCTAGAGCTAGCACTAAAAAAGTCTAAAAGAATGTGCTAATCATTGGCTCTACCTTTGTCTTTGTCCTATGAGAGAGAGAGAGAGAGAGAGAGAGAGAGAGAGAGAGAGAGAGCTCCTCATACATTGCTAGATTGGATATCATCCTGTATTCATGATCAATTCATGTACTGGAAGTCTCAAGGCTGGCCTCTTCATGTGCAACTTAAGGTTGCTGAATGCATCATGATCAGCATGATTTCTTTTTTCTTGCCTCTTCTGTCTTGGACCAAGAAGTCTCTTCTAGAATTGGTTCAACCTATCCGATTCATGCTGTGGAAAAAGATAGGGAATCGCTTCGGCCAGGTGTGGATTTCGTGGCAGCATATTACTACTCCTAAAAGGATGGGGAGAGCAGCTTTGTTGGATGCTAGCTTGCAAATGGCAGCCTTGAGGCTAGTACTTTTGCAGGCATTATGTATAGAGAGTCATCCGTGGTTAGATATTGCAAAAATTTTCATAGAAAAGATTGGAATCTCTCATAGCAAGACAGTTATTCAAGCTTGTTGGTGGCATGTGCTTAATTCCACAAGACCTTAAAGGTCTCTTAGTCTTTTTTCCTTTCTCATTTGATCGCCTCTTGGCAGGCGATGTTATGTTTTGGCATTTTGCAGTTTGATGCCCTCCTGATTCTCGTAAAGAGGAGAATTTGTTGCGAGGTGAAGTGCTGGCTACTTCCAGATTGTTGGATTGGCCTCATAAAGATTTGTAGAGAGAGAAGTTTGATCGGATGACTCATTTGGGGTTGCAGACAATTCTCGATGGTGTCATTCTTGGATAGGCCTGTTTTAATTCTTTTTGGCGTAACTGTCAGCACTTCCGGGTACCTCGAGGTTATCATGACATTTGATCGTCTATACAAGACAGGCTTTTGAGGTTCTCCCCTTTGCCAGCTTTACAACCATTGTGTCCTTGGCGTGATTGGAAGTTGGTGATTCCTGATGATTTTGAGGAAAGGTCAGCTAATTAGATTTATCATCAAATGGTGGAAGCCAAGAGATGGGTCATGGAAAAGGCTAATAAAGTATCGCATATTCGGGATAGCAAAAAGAAGTGGCAGGAAAGATTCATCCAACTCTGGAAGTCTAAGGTTCCGTATCAGGGTAAAGTGTTCATGTGGAGGCTACTTATTGGGGGTCTTCCAACTGGCGATGTGTTGTGTAGCCGCAAGATCTTTGCTGGTCGTTTTGTGTTCTGTACTACATGCGATGAAACAGTGCTTCATCTCTTTGTCTCTTACCCTATCGCTAGACAAATTTGGAGTTTTGTTTCTCGTGTGTGGTTTGTGACAACTTAGCACCGGATATTAATTCGTTCCTGGATTGTGGGAAAGATGAATTCCTCGTCTTCCTTGCATTCAGATTACTCCTGCCTTTTCCATTTCCTTAGATGGATAGCTTTGTGGCATATTTGGCGTACTCGAAATGCCTTCATTTTTGATTTGCTATCGGGTATCCATGGTCATGTGGCCCATATTCGTGGTTTATTGTCATGGCAGGTCTTCTCTATGGTCTTAGCTGATCTGGTTCTTCCTGACATTGTTGCTCCCTGGCTGGATATTGTTCGCTCCACTCCAGCTGTTCTTTCTGAGTGACATTTGTGTGTTAGAGTTGTGGTAGACTTTTAGTTGTATTGCTTACCTGATGGTTTGATGTACAAATGTGAGACTTGTATCCTTTTTGTTTGGTTGGCTTGAAGGCCTGAATGTAAATATTCCAACATTGATATACACTTATTCATGAGAGAGAGAGAGAGAGAGAGAGAGAGAGAGAGAGAGAGGAATAAATATATATTTGTCTCTAAAAAGCCAGAATGGCCTATGAGACAAAGAAATGAGTACATTTGATCATGTTGTCTTGACTCACAAACAACAATGAAAATGAAAAGTAACTAACAATGCTGATGCTTACAATCCTAAGAATTGCAAGTGTAGGCTACCATCATGTATAAACCCTTGATGAACCTTTAGTTGACCTGTAGTATCCCATCTTGATCATTAGGACTTTCTAGAAACACTGCACTCTCCTCGAGGCAAAAATGTTTGTGGTCCAAGACGATGAGTCCATTGAGAGAAGGTACTTGTCTCTGATGGCAAGTGATGATGGCTCGAATTTATGAAAGGTAAGGATATTGAGAACGACGATAGGATGGTGGGTGCCGTGGTCTATGGAGTGCAACTGCTTGGTTTGTTGCGATCCCTCTGAGTCGTGGATGGTGTAGTGATGTTGTTGTAGTGGTAGTGTCCAGTATTCTAGTTCTAAAGCTAGTGTTGAAGACATCTATAAGAACCGACTGGCACAGTGATTCTCATCTTTTTGTGTGTGTGTGAGAGAGAGAGAGAGAGAGAGAGACAGAGAGAGAGAGTTAGTCTACATATGGCCAATGTGGCTTATGAGACAATCTAGAGTACATCCATGTCTAATGGCATCTCATTAGCAAGATGAAGATAATAGTAAAATAAGTGGTCTATGAAACAATGTTGAAATTATGTGTACAATGAGACAATACTAGAGTACAAGCATGTCTAGTATCGCGTGATTTGTAGAATGAAAAAGAAGTTCTAATTTGATACTATTATTTACAAAACTATAGTGGAGACTATAGGTTGTAGCTGATCTCAAGATTTGTGCATGATGTCAACTATGATGCGGTCTCTAATTGTGTGATAGATGTGCTTGGTGGTGAGTCTCTAGTGTTTTGTAATGATGGTTCTAATCTGACTATGGTGTGGCCGCCTCAGTTTGTGGCTCTTGGTAGATGAGGTCATCATGCTCATTGAAGTGAAATGGCTTTTTCTGATGTGACTTGGCGGCATGGAATGGAAGGTGTCAAGAGGGGTGGCTTTGTCTTTGCTAGGCTAGTAGTGTTTGTAGTGTCTGATCTATGATAAAAAGTCAGTCACTGCTCTCTATGTGGGTCCCTGGGTGGCCTGGCCTCTTCTCTTGCACTAGTGCTATGCGGTGCCTTTGGAGTTTTAGGAGGAAGAGATTTAGGCATCTTTGGTTCTTGTAGGTAGTGGTACCGTCCTTGTATGTTTTACTATATTGTACATTTGCATATGTAGTGCTCCTCAATCTTAGCCTCTTGGTCACAAAGTGGCAAATCCTATCCTTTGCTAGGGTATCTGTCATTTTCTTGTCTCCATCTATAGCGTGTGAGGGGAGGTAGAAATCTGCCCATATGCTGTGGGAGAGGTGGGTGTCGTGTATAGTGGCCAAATAGTGAATCCATCATCAAAGAGGCGCAAGAAGTGACTGTGGTAGAATCCATCCTCGATTCCATAAGGAGTAGTGGGTGGGTCCATATCCACGCCACCTTAGTCGTTAGGATATTAGCTTTGAACATATGGTTCAGCTTTGATTGACCGAGAGAAAGTGTAGGGCAGTCAAGACTATAGTCAAAAGGTGGAAGGTGGTCAATATCCAAACCATGTAAGCTCATCCAAATACACATCTGTGAAAACCAACAGACCTCCCCCTATGTTGCTAGTTGTCTGGATAAACTTAAGTTCCAATCTGGAGTATGTGTGGTGTGGGAGCTGTCAGAGTGTCGCGAATGCGGAAGTGTATGGACAAGATTGAAAGAAAATGAACACGAGAAAGGGCGCGAGGAAAGAGATAGAAGAACACAGAAATCTGCAGTCAATAAATGCTGAATAAAGAATGCAGATATGTACATGGTCGTATTGCATATGTTTGCGTATCTCCACCTCGATGATGTCACCTTGTTGTACACCTCGAAGTCTGCTGCAATCTGCATGATCTCAATCCCTGAAATCTGCAATCAGTTCTGTGTCAAAGTGTGTGTGATGGGCTGGAATATACAGCCCATAAATCAGCATCAGATCGGCCCATAAATGATGGCTGGGCAGATTTCAGGCCGACTGCCTGAAAATGACACGTGGCATGCACAATAAATGCATCAACTGCTCCAGCACATGCAAATCTGCCCAGTGCTGCCATGTGGCACTCCTGCCATAAATGCGATGGCTGTAAACACTGCCAGGTGGCACAACCAGCTAAATCACGACACCCAACTTTGCTCTCGAATGCTTGTCTGATAGGAAATGCATGTACACAGCCCATCTTTGATGAATGCGTGTCAAGGGGATGACCAAATCTCTAACACCCCCTCTTAGATCCTGGACGCAGCATGATGCTGAGGGATCTGGAATGCTATTGAAGTTGAGCTTGAGGTAGTGCCTTCATAAACAAGGCTGCAAGATTATTCTCTGCCTTGCAATACACCACATCGATGGTTTCATCCAAAACCTTCTTCCGAATGAAATGGTACTTTAGCTCTATATGCTTCATCATAGCATGGAACACAGGGTTCCGTTACAAGGCAATGCAACTCTCATTCTCGCATTGAAGAGGAGTAGGACCTGGTGACTGAGAATAGCCAAGTTTTGCCAACAACCTCCAAAGCCACATTGTCTCGCATGTGGTAGAAGACACTGTACGATACTTCGCCTCTATGGTAGAAAGGGCAACAATGGGCTGCTTCTTGCTACTTCACAAGATAATGTCTATACCCAAAGTAAAACAATATTCTGTCATTGACCTCCATTGGTCAACATTGCTAGCCCATAGGAGTACAAATGGCCTTACATCCCTCCATCTCAAATGTAGTTTGAAGCTCCTACACATACCGTTGTTGGGAGATGAAAATCCCCCTCAGAGTTTGGTAAATCTCATGGCCTAAAAAGAAACGAACGCCCATATCCGTCATCTTGAATACCTCATGTAGTGCCACCTTAGTCTCGATCTTCTGGGCATGGTCACTTGTCAAAATAAGATCATCCACACAAAGCACGAACAACGCGTGTCCTCTAGTTGAGGTGGCGGCACACTCGAAAACCTTGAAATAAGAAACACCTGGCTTAGATCCAAAATATGCATCATATGGTGTTAGACCAACAACAATGGAAGTAGAAGATTGATTAAGAATGTGGACTGTAATAGCCATAACCTCGGTCCATAGATAGTGAGGTGTTTGTCTATGCTCCATCATGGTATGAGCCATCTCGATCACACTGGGATTCTTCTACTTCAATATGCCATTCTCTTGAGGGGTGTCTATGTTGGCAAACTTTTGGTGGATACCACGATTTGCACAAAAACGAGTAAGCTCATTAGAAAAGAATTCTCCGCCCTTATCCGATTGTAAGGTCTTCAGTTTCCGGCCCAGTTGGTTCTCCTCAAAGAGTAACGAATCCGTAAAGTGGAAAAGAGCCTCCAACTTCAGCTTCAAAAAATAAGCTCATGTCATCCTGTTGTAACTATCCATAATTAGCATGAAATACAAGCTTCCTTTAAGGGACTTCGTCCTCATTGGTCCACAAAGATCGGTAGAAATAAGCTCCAAGGGTGTTGAAGACCGCCTCGAAGCCTTGATGGGAATAGCATCACAAGTTAGCTTCCCACAGATGCAGGATACACACACGGATGCTGGCTTACCAGAATATCTGGCAAACCTCGAACAAGCTGTGCCTTAGCCACCTTTTGAAGGTAATCATAGTTGAGGTGGCCAAACCAAGTATGCGAAAGCTCGGACTCTGTCTGAGAGGTAAGAGAAAGAGAAGTGAAGGTAGAAGAAGACTGCAACTTGTAGACTCCATTCTCCTCATAACCTAAAGCAAGGATTTGTCTCTATCCACGATCATGAATCCAAAACGAATCCACATCAAACTTGACTAGGACGCCGAGGGCACAAATCTTGTGCATTTAAAGTAGATGGTATCGCAAGGTTGGCATATAAAGCACCTCGAATGTATGGGCACCCCTTTGCCCATCCGGAATAAGATGTATGTTACCCCGTCCCTGAATAGGGATAGAAGAACTATCACCAATGAGAATCTGCCCATGCGAAGGCCGCAAGTGAGCAACCTCTGTTGTAAGAGGAGTCATGTGTCGAGATGTACCATTGTCAACAATCCACTCTCAAGTATGTGGCGCCATCAATGCAGTATCAGAGGCCTTCATGGTTGATGCCTCAACCACCTCCAAGTGGAGGAAAGCAGTTGATGAGGAAGCAACCACCGCACCGGAATCCTTTGAGGATTTCTTTTTCTTCTCCTTGTCGAGGCAGTTTGTCTTCCATTGACTTGTCTTGCCACAGATGTGACAAGTGGACTCCCTTTCCTTGTCCTTTGATTTGTCCTCCTGCTTCTCTTGGTCCTTTCCCTTCTTTTGAGAGGACTAACCTATCAATGCCTCCGATTCAGAAGTATTGGTCCCTTTCAACTGCTTCTCTTGGTCCAAGACCATAGGAATCAACTCCTCCCAACAAAGAGTCTCGGACTGCCCTAAGGCAATCAAGGCGAAATAAAAACCATTGAAACGAGGCAATAACTTTGAAAGAAGAGTTATTGCATTGTCTTAAGAAGTGATCACCTTCCTTGCATCTTTGCACCTACATCTGAAGCTACCTCAACTTGTTGATATGCTCCCATATAGAAGATGACTTGGTGACACTCATGGTCCTCGTCTGTACTTCCAAAGAAACTCATTTCATGATGGTCATTCGATTATACATATGATCAGCTCCAGCCAGATCTCTTGAGCCCCTGTCAAATGCTCTATATGGGAGATCATAGCTATTGTGCATGAGGGATAAAAACGAGCGGATGCAAGCATTTAGTTTGTCCCAATGTGCCTGAGCCTTTGCCAACCCCAACTTATCACTTGTAGAGAGTTTGGACTTGTCTCTCTCGAAGGACTGTGAATAGCCTCAGTAACAAGCTTCGCCAAATCATAAGACTCCTAAATGGCAAGCATCATAGCGTGCGATGCGATAGTTCTCGCCATCGAGTTTTTGATCTGATAGAAGAGACGGTAACAGGGGCACCTCTCGGTCCATGATTGCTTGAAACACGTGTTACTGGCAAATAGCCCTTCACAACCCCCTTTGACTGTGTAAATGCAACTTGTTGGGGCTCTTTGCCACTCATCTTGGTCATTCACCCACCAGAGGTGATGAGAAGGTAAAATCTGCACTTGAAGGCCCAAAACGCTGTTGGGAATAAAAGGCTTCTTGTGCCTTTTTTCAGTGTTCGGGTGTGAACGCACCCTTACACGCTTGTACTTTATATACTATCTAAACCTAAAAAGTGGTACATTCGTCATTGTACCAAATACCCATTGTGTCGTGCTTACACTCTTGTGACTTATTCTTTTCCAGTGCTCCGTGCGCAAAATCTGACATCTCAATCCTAGCTAACTCAATCTCGATCCAACAGCTTGAACAAATTGGTATCAGAGTAGGCAACTGGTGTGAGGTTACTAACCTGATTTTACAGGTGACAGACTGGCGTGAGAAGACAGACGTGTTGAGACAGGGTCCACGTTGTCACAGACCTGCAAAAGTCAGGGCGAGTTGGGCAGACAATAGGCTTAGGCAAGCAACGGGAAGATCGAGCGACACCAGGCGCTAGATCCAATGGGCACGACAAGGGGCAGGCTTGTTGGCAGGCAGCGGGAAGACCGAGCGACTCTAGGCATCAGATCCGACAAACCTTGGTCAATGTGAGGATAGGCTTATCCTGTTTGTTTTGTTAAATAAATAATAACTAAAAATAATTTCCTTAATTTCTGCCATTCTTTTACAGGGCATTCACACATAGGAGCACAATGTGCAAATTTGCCCAAGAAATTGGGACTTTTCTCTAATATGGGGACTTCAGCGTAAGATAAGACAATCTGCCTCAGAAATTGCACATTTGGTGCACATTTGCCCGAGAAATTTTGGGCTTTTCACATTTTAGTGGAATTTCTTCAATTTCACTAAAATTTGTGCACTCTGAACCAGGAAAATTGGAGCTTTTGCAAAATCCTTTCAATTTGTGCAACAAATGTTTGGTATATGCACTTGGGTATATGTATTGATGCAATCTGGATGGATTACCCTCTAAAACTTTGGGGCTTTTGATCAAAATTGTCAAATTTGTGCCCGGGAATGCCTTTGGAGTAGAAATTGTAGTGAAAGTTTGGGGATTACACATGTAATTGGTGCCTTGGTACCTAAATGTGTCAGTATTTGCTTGAGGAGTGCAGCAATATACATTTTTTTTAAAATTTTGAAAATCTATTTGCAGATCTGAAATCTCTGCAATTTTGGGATTTTCATTGCTGGTTGGTACTTGTAGTGTACGGTGGTTACTTGTGTAACATTTGGGCTTGCCTTTGGTGCCTGCTTAGTTAATTTGGTACTACAAGTTATGATTGGAAACAGTGACAGCAGCAACCTTTTGCACATCAAAAAGCTTGAGGGTGCACATAATTTTGCAACATGGCAAAAACAATGCTACAATGTCTTGGTGCAGACGAAACATGTAAAACCCATCAAAACAAAGGGAATAAAACCTGCAGTCATGGAAAAAGACGAGTGGGATGATTGGGATGAGCTTGCCCGCTCTACCATTGAGCTCTTAGTGTCAGACAACTTGCTCTTTGACATTGAGAAGCTAAATTCAGCTTATGCAATGTGGCAGAGGCTTGAAGCATTGTATGCTCAGAAAAGTGCAACTAGCAAGGTCTATTGGCTGAAAAAATTAATGGACTTTCAAATGAAAGAAGGTACAGCCATGTCTGTACATTTGAATGAGTTGAACTCAATTTTCAGTCTGCTGATTGCTTTGGATTTCCATATTGATGATGAGTTCACGACTACTTTCTTGCTATGCACTTTGCTTGAAAGTTGGTATACTTTCAGGATAGCTTTGAGTAACTTGAATGCTCAGTTGTTATACTCTGATGTGGAGAGTTCTTTGTTGATGGAAGGACTCAATAGGCAAAATAACTCAGCAAACAAGTTTTCTAATGCATTGCACACTAGAGGCAGATTTCAGCAAAAGGGTAGTTATGAAAATATAGCACGCAGCAAGTCTCGTAGCAAAAATGTGGAGTGCCATGATTGTGGCAAAAAAGGACACTACAAACAGGACTGTTTCAATTGAAGAAAGAGAAAGGCAAAAACAAAACCACCGAAGACAACAAGGCTGAAAAAAAGGACAGCCAACGTGCAAAGAAGAGCAATGTGAAAATAGAAGAGGTTAATGCAGTCACTCATGAGAATGATAGTGATGATAATCTACTTTTTGCTTCTTCTTTGAGTGCACATGCATTGATTGCAGATTTTGAGGATGATATGCATACTTGGATACTTGATTTAGGTGCGTCTTTTCATGTCACACCACATCATGAGTGGTTTTCTGACTACAATGGTGGTGTACGTGGTGTTGTCCACTTGGGGGATAACTATGCATGTAAAATTGCAGGCATTGGCAATGTGAAGCTGTAATTTCAGCATGGCTTCGTGTTTGTTTGCATAATGTGAGACATGTATCTCAGCTCAAGAAGAGCTTGATAAGCATAGGGCAACTAGATGATGAAGGTTATCACACCACCTTTGGGCATAGCAAATGGAAAATTTGTAAGGGCTTTCGCATTGTTGCCAAGGGCTCCAAAAGTGATACTTTGTATCTTTTGCATTGTATCTAGTGTGCGTGACCATGTAGTCGCCATAACCGAGCAGCCGAGTGTTTCTTTGTGGCATAGCCGGTTGGGCCACATGAGTTAAACTGGAATGAAAGTGCTTTTCGCTTGGGTTATTTTTTGTCTTTGAGGTATGCTGATTTTGAACAATGTGATCATTGTATTTATGGTAAACATGCTCAAACATCACATCAACAATCTCTCTCTCTAAAGTCTTCACCCTTAGAGCCGGTACATCTAGATGTATGTCAAATGCTAGGATTATCTCTAGGGGGAAAGAAGTACTTTATTACCTTTATTAATGATGCCACACACAAAGTATGGGTTTATCCAATCCATCGCAAAAGATGAGGCCTTGGATAAATTTAAAAAATTCTTGGCCCTCGTTGAAAATTAGACCAGCAAGACATTAAAATGCTTTTGCTTTGACAATGGCTAGGAGTATGTGTTCAAAGCTTTGATAGCAAAGGGATTAAAGGGAGCTCATTTCCCCTTATAATCCACCCCAAAATGGTATTGTAGAGCGTATAAACAAGACCATTCAAGACAAGGTCCGTATAATGTTGTCACATATTGCTACCCCATGGATTTTGGGCATAGCGTGTTATGACAGCTGTACACTTGATTAATCAGTCACCAAATAGGTCTTTGGGGGGAGGGTGGGGGGAAGTCCTTCAAGAAGCGTGGTTGGGCAATCCATCTTTGTATACTCACTTGAGAGTGTTTGGCCACGAGGCATTTGTGCACATTCGCAAGGAAGAACGTAACAAACTTGAGCCAAAGTCGTGTAAATATATTTTCCTAGGATATGGTGATGAAGGTGAGATGGGGTATGAATTATGGGATCTAGAGAAAAGAAAAGTAGTATGTAGCAATGATGTTACCTTCCGGGAAGATTTCATGCATTAACAGCTCGAAAAGACAGAGGAGGTCAGAAGGGTTGTATTCTAGGAGGATGTATCAATAGGACAGCAAAGAATGCCCATTAGGTAGCAACAAATACTTGCTGTAAATGTTCCTGAAAATGCAGGAAATGATGCTGAACATGATCAGCAAGATCTTGCCCATGTTGTACCACAAATTCAGCAAGAACACGTGCCTTTGGAACAACCAAAACCAGTGGTACAATACGCTGAACCTGTAGAACAGCAAGCTCTTTATTCAGCTTTGCAAGCTGAACAGTTAGTAAATCTTGAACATTGGGTCCGTAGGTCAACCAGAGTGCAAAGACATCCAAATAGGTTCGTTCGTGGTATAAACTATGTGGCTGATTATATCATGTTAATAGATTGTGGTGAGCCGTCATGCTCTATGAAGCAATGGATAGAAAGGATAGTAAGAAATGGCATAAAGCAATGTTTTCAGAGATGGAACTTGGGATTTGGTGCATTTGCCAAAAGGGCAAAAAGTGCTACCTTGCAAATGGTTTACAAAATGAAAGTCACTTCTAGTTCTCTACCAAAGTACAAGGCACGCCTGGTTGCTAAAGGGTACAAGCAAGAATATGGAATTGATTGTGATGGAATGTTTTCTCTTGTAGTCAAAATGACTACTTTGCGGACCATCTTGGGCTTGGTTGCATCCGCAGACATGGAACTCATATAGATGGATATAAAAACTACCTTCCTACATGGTAATCTGCATGAGGAGATCTATATGCAATAGCTTGAAGGTTTTGCTACAAAGGAAAAAGAGCACATGCTATGTAAACTCAATAAGAGTTTGTATGGGGTGAAGCAGGCACCACGAGAATGGTATCATAAATTTGATACATTTATGCAATCTCAAGGGTTTCATCGTTCTTAAGTCGATCACTATTTATACACCAAGAAGGTAGTAGATGACAATCTTATTTTGCTACAAAGGAAAAAGAGCACATGGTATGTAAACTCAATAAGAGTTTGTATGGGGTGAAGCAGGCACCACGAGAATGGTATCATAAATTTGATACATTTATGCAATCTCAAGGGTTTCATCGTTCTTAAGTCGATCACTATTTATACACCAAGAAGGTAGTAGATGATAGTCTTATTCTCTTGGTTTTATATGTGGATGACATGCTGATTGTGCAGGGAGGGATGTTCGTGCCTTGGACTCCTTGAAGCAAAGTTTGCACAATAGCTTTAATACGAAGGATCTTGCCGAGACCAATCACATTCTTGACATGCGTATACTTAAAGACAGATCAAAGGGTCTTTTTTATCTGTCAAAGTAGGAGTATGTCACTAAGGTTTTGCAGCGTTTCAATATGTACGGGGGGAAAGCCATTAGTGTACCATTGCCTCCATATGTGAAACTTAGTGCAGATGACAACCCTATATCTGATGATGGAAAGGATGAAATGGCCAAGATACCTTATGCTTCAGTTATTAGTAGCTTGATGTATACTATGGTTGCTACACGTCCTGACATTGCATTTGAGGTGGGAGTGGTTAGCAGATACATGGCATAACTTGGCAAAAAGCATTGGGAAGTAGTGAAGGGTATCATGAGATACCTTAAGGGCACAAAGGATTTGTGTATCTGCTTTGGTAAGTGGAAGTCATTTGTTGTTGGGTTCACGGATGCAGACTATTCTAGCCATCTTGATTGCAGGAAGTCTACTTTAGGATATGTGTTCACATTCACAGGTGGAGCAGTCTCTTGGATATCCAGGATGCAAAAGTGTGTTGCATTGTCCACTATAGAGGCGGAGTATGTGGCTGCTATTGAGGCATGCAAAGAGACTTTATGGCTCTTATGTTTGGTGAGCGGGCTTGGTATTATAGAGGTTCCTATCCTCCACTATGACAGTTAGAGTGCTATCATGCTAGCACGGAATCCTGTCTTTCACGCAAAGACAAAGCACATACAAGTGAAGTATCACTTTATCATGGATGTACTTGATAGCAAGAGCATTGAGCTTGTCAAGGTCTTCCAGCAGAGTGGTTTGCTCATTGCCACGAGATGATGGGGGTTGGATAGTATATGTGTATTTCAACTTTGTACATACATAGACTTAGCTGATTGTTTTCTCTTCCTTCAAGCACGTTGCCTTTAGGTGGGAGATTGTTGGAAATAACGGCTTACTATGTCTTTTATCAATGTTCGGGTGTGAACACACCCTTACACTATTGTACTTTATATACTATCTAAACCTAAAAAGTGGTACATTCGTCATTGTACCGAATACCCATTGTGTCGTGCTTACACTCTTGTGACTTACTCTTTTCTACAGCTCCCTGCGCAAAATCTAGTAGCTCACTTAGTCTCGATCTAGCAGCTCGAATAAAGGCAGGCTTCTTTCTTCTCAAACAGAAAAATTCAGTAGCAACTTCAGCAACTCTATTCCTTTCTCGCATGCCTACACTCGCCTCAGCCTTGTTCTGATGCATAGCCCTCCCGCTCGCCCTTGAACACTAAAAACATAGCCCTCCGGCTCGCCCTTGAATGCTGAAAACACAGCCTTGTGTCGCGCTGAAATCTCCTCTTTAGGTAGGTCCAACCACCCTTAGTCAGTCCTTCAATGCTCTGATACGATGTCAGAGTGAAGTGGTGCAGAAGCGCATAAACAAGACTAAGACTGGACAGAGAGAGAGGAGAGAGAGAAAGAGATAGTGGAACACAGAAAATCTGCAATGAAGAACGCTGTATAAGGAAGTAGATATGTACATGGGTGTAGAGTGTACGTATGTCTCCACCTCGAAGATCTCATGGGCTGTGAACCTCAAAGTATATGCAGCAATCTCCACGATGGAAACCTGTGATCAGAATGTGTCCAATTGTGTGCTGAAAACAGGCAATAAATAGCTTGAGGAAAAATGATGAAAATATGCAGTTGGCTGCATTGAATGCAGCCGACTGTACTGTCCCGACCAGGGAAAAACTATCTGACTGCACTGCTGATGTGGCGATCTGACCAGCGCTGCCACTTGGCACACTTGGGGGAAATGCCTGTCCAGGATATGAGAATCTCTAACACTATGCCCCTACCGCTAAGGTATACACCAATGGTGTTATGCCACTTCAAAAATAGCCTAATAACTACATTTTCATAAGGCCTTTTTGAAATTTTAAAATAGGACGCAGTGGTAGTTTTGTTGAAAACCTCTCTTTCCCTCATCATGATATTTCGGCCCACCTTTCTCTCTAGATTAGAAAAAGTAATCCACCACTAATCCATTTCTTATGAGGCCTTTTTTGAGTCCATATTTTCCCTAATGACATGCTACACTTTGTCTCCTCCAAATGTGAATTGTTACATGGATCTAGTCGCCCATGCTGCTGAAGTGTTGAAGACCATGGTTTTGATCTTCCCTAGGTTCACTATGAGGTCTCTATCTCTACAAAAGGTGTGCTAAGCATCTAGGTGGTGCTTATCATTGTTTGGATGAATCTGAAATGAGAACAATATTGTTTGCATACAATGATATTGGTTTCTGCATCTGAAATGAGGGAGGGAGGGGTATCAACTTGTAACTTGCAGTGTTTTGGTCTGTCACAACAGGGCTTTCATATCAGGTGAAAGAGGAGGATCTAAGAAAAGCATTTGCAGCACATGGTGAACTAGTTGAAGGTAACATTTGTTTTCGAGAATCTTTCTTTTGTGGGAAAAGGCCTAACACATCCTTTTGGCAGCTAGAGTCAAATTTGATCATCGGACGGGAATCTCAAAATGTTTTGGATTTGTTGAGTATTCATCTGTGGAGGATGCTAAAAATGCCATGAGATTGATGAATGGCCAGGTAGTGAACTGTTCTAAATTTCTGGTGGTGTTTATCTGTTTCATGTGAACATCATTTTGATGACCATCTGAAAATGATTGTGATGTCTATGGAGTATCTTATGTTTGCTGTTATACTTAATCTTAGGTGCTTGGTGGAAAACACATTAGAGTTGCTTATTCAGTGTCTGAACCAAGGATTTCCATCGATTGACAGTCGACTGTTTGATAGCAAGAAGATCAGTAAACTTGATGGGTTTTCTGAGACATTTCATCAACTATCTTCAATACAAGTAAAACATCAACGTCCCAAACATGTTACTCATATAATATATTTGAACATATTTGTTAGGTAAATTGTCCAAATTTTACATGCCATTTTGCAGTCTCATGTTTTCGACTCCAGTAGCAGGTAGACTTGCCTAACACAAGCAGAATGCCCTACTGAAGCATTAAAGCTGCCACGGATCTGAGTGAGACTTGATCTCCCTTCTCATTTAGGTCAATTTGCTCTGACACCAGAGATTGGATGTTCCAAAATCTGGCTTTCAAGAGTAGGTCCAATGTTCTGTCTTTCACTATGTTGTTTCTCAAGGAAGTCATGTTCCTACTAACTGGATTTAGGTGTAAGATATGGTAAAATGCTCCAATCCATAGTTGACTGTCGTACACTGGACAGGCAAGTTTTTATAGAACATTTCGTGCTGTTAGCTGTTTAAAGAAGGCATCACAATTGGACAGCTTGACTGATTTACAGATCAAAGACTGAAAAAACAATGGACTAAAAATACAACATTATTAGCATTTCAGATTCCATCCAAGGACTGGACGGACCTTTCAGTCGCAAAGAAGTAGAAACGAGAGTATGGATAGGTTGTATGCTCCCAGATACACCAAGGAAGGAATCAGTAAGCTGTCCTTCTATTATTTGCAAATTGACCATCTATGGCATTCAATTCGCCTGGTTATTAACAGTTCCAGGTTAAGAGCAATCCTTGCGACAAAAAATTTGGGTTGTTTAAGATCTAAATGCATGCACGTTGATGTGCACAAAAGCATCTCGTTCGCGCTAATTCTCTATTTTGACAAGTTCATTGCACACATGGATGCCCATAGAGATACACTGCAATTGGTAGATACGAGCTGTTCATGTTGGTGTTCATGCGCCACTTGTCATGTTTGCATGTTCTCATGTGCATCTATTTGTCTACATGTTCCATGTGTTGGATTTTTGCCCCCCTCTCTCATCTTACACATACACGATGAAAATCTCAATGACATTCTGGCAATATAGCTAGTCAAGAGCCCAAAAGCTTGTCCAAGCAAAGGGTGAGAAAGATGGCAACAAACGAGAAGCAAGCCAAACATTCAAAAATTTTTAATAGGAGAATTTTTGTAAGTGTGGATGTGTTGAAGAATGATTTCCAATTTGAAATGACCATAGCAAATGATAAATGTGTTTGCCACTAAACATCATGAAAACACTTTCGTTGAAGACAGTTGACACATTGAGGGGACTTACAAATCTGCCATAATTGGTTCCATGAGCATGTATCTTTGCAGAAATAAGAGGAAACTAGTAAATCTTGGCCAGCTTAAGTTATAATTATAAGTGTAGGGGGAAATTCCATGTATGTCTTGTCATAAAGTATTCTTTATTAAAGAAGGGGTGGACTCAAATATAGTAGCTAAATGTTACCTTTTAAAGGCTTTCTGCTTTGGATATTAATGTGTCATTTTGTATATTGATTTTGGTGTAAGAAACATGATTGAAATTCAAGTCTATGTTATATATAAAACGAAAGTGCCACTTTGTACATTAAAGGTAGTATAAGATATAGTGTGGACATTTAAGTTTGTCTGTGTGTGAAGCTAATGCACATTTTTACATAAAATGCATTGTTTTTTAAAAGGGTGTTATTGTGTCATTTGTCATTGAAAATTTCATCATAGGTAAAATCAAAGTGTCATTTTGTATATTAAAGTTGGTATAAGATATACCATGAACACTTAAGTCTATGCTATGTGTGTAATGAATGTGCTGAAAGTAAAGGCAAAGAGCCTTTGGAAGGATGAAAATGCACAAGTGGATATGGATGTACATTTAGATATGGTATGGTAGGAAAAAATTTATAGAGGGAAGTAATAACTTCTACATTCTTAGAGAAACATGAGCTGCTTGCTTCTTCGTCTACAATTGCTAACAAGAGCATCGTTATTGTTGCGATATTAGCAAGGATTTTGCAACTAGTATGAAGAATGTGATGTTGATACCAGAAATGCATGACTATGTTGAGGTATCAAAGTGCTAAGAGAGAGTACTTAGGAAGGCAAGGTGATGCCATGTGCAACATACTTTATGTTTTTAGGCCTTCCTTTTAGTGGCCTCTTTTAGGGAGGAGACTTATTTCTTGCATGGGCTAGGTTCTCTTTGGACCATGCGCATTATGGTATGGCGCTTCCTATCTTGACATCAAAAGATTATACATTGTTATTGATTACGGCATCCTTTGCAAGTACTTGCATTTGAGATTGTCTCTAGAATTAGAATCTTTTGCATTGTGGAAATCGCAGTTTTTTTTACCAACTTTTTGGGATTACATGAGAGAATTTGTTGGATGGGTAAAAATATTCACATTTTTAATTTTGGAGATAAACTAATGGTTACTTGATCATGTTTGCCCTTCTAGATATTTTGGTGCTAGTGGCATCAAGGCACGAGATTGTTAGTTTATGTATTATTATCTTCATCACTTGTGTGCTTGTGGATATGTATGTGATTGTGGATACCTATGTCTTGGTTGCTTGTGTTATTGTAAGTATTTGTTCACCTGTGGATACCTATGTGCTTGTGGAGACCTATGTTGTCTTGTGGATATTTATATCACATTTTGTCTCATGTATGCTATATTCTATCCTATCAGGTTGTCTTGTGCTTTATTGTGCCTTCATTTATTGTAGTGTGCTCTATAAGAATGATGTTTATGGTGTTGCATTCATTGAATACACTTCTCTTTTTTTGTTTTAAAGACCATACCAATCTTCCAAGCTCTTGGCATGCATTCAAATGAAAGTTTTGTACATTAGGACATTCTTCCAAGCTCTTCCCATGCATTTGAATGAAAGTTGGTACATTAGTACATACCTAGCATGTCAAGTGTTACTTGATCAAATGGCATAGGTTGGTAGGGTTGTAGAGGAACCATACCTTTATGACATCCTTCTTAGAGTTATTCCCTAAGGGTATATGCTTAGACATAGGTGGCAATTGCACCCATTCTCAAGGCATACATTGAATTAAACCAAGTTGCATTTATACATCTGTGCTATTCAAAAATATATTTTATACATTTAATAGTCTTATAATCTATATAAAACCCTAATTACCACATAATCACTAATATTTTATATGAAAGAACTCTTTCATATGAATGAAAACTTTGAATATTCTTTTGTATGAAAGCACATTCTTTAGTATGCAATATATTCTTTAGTTCTAAATGATATTTAGGATGAAATCCTTGTATTGTATCTAGATCCTAAGAGCTCTAAAAGCCTTGTTCAATGCACAATTAAGAATTCAAAGAAAGTACTAAATAGTATTTAGGATGAAATACTTAGTGTCTATGTAGATCCTAAGGGCTCTACAATCTTTATCATTCAATGCACAATTAAGAATTCAAAGAAAATACTTTGAAGGATTTGGAAATGTGACACTACCAACAAATATTCTAAAATAAAAGTTTGCTCAAAAGTTGGTGCGTATGTGCTACATAATGGGGGGATGCTCCTTGGTTTGTAATTTGGTTGGTTTTGAGTATTAGGCTCAAAGCAAAGGCTTTATTATGCTTCTTTTGTCACCTTCTTGGACTTGCAATGTCCAAGTCCAAGAAGACCAAAGGAAAATCATAACAAAGTACCGGCTCTTATTGACTCGCCCATAAATAATAAGCTACAGACCAAGGAAAGCTTCCTCAATCAAAGAGCACAAAGTCGTCTAATTTTGAGCTTTTTGTTCCAATATAATAATTTTATTATTGTTGTGCTTTCATATATATTAGTATACTTGTTTTCTTGACATATTTGACTATTGTACCATGCACGAATACATCTCTTTCCTGTCAAGCATCTCTCTCTCTGTCTCTCTGTCTCTCATATTATGTGACACGTGCATCGCATTATGAATTAAACTTAAATATTACTTAGAATAATTACAAGCAAAAAATGATGACCAAAACTAATTTTGACTTGAAATAAAAGAGAATGATGATAGAAGGCCTGAATTTTGAAACAATGTAATATTATATTTGTGTATTAATTTGATATATTTATAATTTAAACAAGATGAGGTCCTAATTATGTTAAGAAGTTCATAATTGCAAGCATATAAAGAAATTAAATCTTCATCATTAAAAGCAACAACATACTTGAATATTCAAATGATTTATTCATGAACAAGTATAGATGTGCTAAATCATTCACTTGCTCAATGTCATGTTCAACATCCATTTCTTGTTCATCCTCATCATCACTCCTAGTTCCCTCTATTATGAGCTTATGTGTTCGTTGTACATAATTCTTGATGGAGGCACAAGTCATTGAAGTAGGTGCAAAATGAGGGGAATTTTCTAAATATGCAAGTTGGAGAAGCAATACACGAAGTCATTCATTCTAAACACTTTGAATCTGTCCTTTGCTTTGAGTGTAGAAAATTGAATATCAAGTAAGGGACAACAAACTCTTTGCTACACTAATCTACCAAGAATCCACAAACATCTCTTCCTTGTGTATATACTTTACTCATTGCAAGCATATCTCCTTGTCTTAATTCCTTGACAACAAACAATCACTCGTTTCTCTAAAATCTATTGTAACTATTTGTTTTATGATTTTTCAAATACTTAGAACTTTGGATCTAGGACAAACCTTGCAACATGCAATGGAGTATATGCATTCTTAGTGCATTTTTGTAATTCTTGTGATGGTCAACTCACACAAGGTGAAAGAGGCGAGCTCCTTTGTGTTTCAGAACGCCTCACGGAAGTGCTAATAAATCAATTTTCCCATGAGGATCTGAATTATCTTTCTTGCATTTTCTTCCAAAATGCATTGCTTCGAGTCATGCGTAAAGCGAAGGCTTTGCTATGCATCTTTGTCACTTTTTGGAGACTTGCAACTTCCAAAGAAGAAACATAACAAAGTGTTCGATCTAAGTGAGTCACTCGTAAATAAGAAGCTATAGATCAAGGAAACCTTCCTCCATCACATAGCATAGAGTCATTAACTTTTGATAAATTGTTCTCATATATAATGAGCTTCATATTGTTGTGCTCTCTCTCTCTCTCTCTCTCTCTCTCAACATACGTCGTGTGATAAGCGTGCAAATTATGTATTAAATTTCAATAGCACTAATAAGAAATCCAAGTAAAATATGATTAATAAAATCAAGTTTGACTTGAAATAAAAGAGGAGTATATGATAAACCTAAATTTGGTGTAGTATCCCTATCCCATCTGCCTGTGAATTCATTCATGCTTATGGAAGGGCTAGGGGAGGGAAGGGGATAAGGGTATGGGCTTTGTAGCTATACCATGGCATTGGAGCTAGAAACAACTATATACGGAGTAGTAGTGACTCTGAGCTCTACTTGGTTTCCACTCTACATGTGATTTCCTATACTTGGCAATGAATTCCTATACTTAGCGGTGAACCCTTACATGTGTGGCGTCAGAAGGATGTAGTCCTGAGATGTGCCCTAATGTTGTACCTTTCTATATCATGAATACAAGTTATGCCTTTTCATTATATCTTGTGTGCCTTTTCATTATGTCATTTTTGTGCCTCATGACAAGTTATGACTTGCAGTCATGTGAAGGTCTGTAATACTTGGTATCAGAGCAAGTTTAGTGCGGAGCATAGTAGTTCGAGAGGGGAGTAGGCTCGTGCACATGAAGGAGATCCTTCCATACCACGTCACGTAATGCAAGTCGACTCCAACATGACACGAGACAACATGACGCCCTACATCGCAATGCCCTCGAGCGTGTTACATGCTAAAAATTTGGAGATAACCTACTCTGCCAACAAAGTTGAGAGGGAGCTATGGCATGATAGGGATAAGCTATGTCACTCACTTAAAATCACATATAAGAAGAAAGAGTTGTGGCTCAAACTAATCGAGCATACAAAGAAGGCTGAAGATTTGGATGAAGACTTGGAGGAGGTTGACTACCAATTGATCATGGTGCAAGAAAGAGCAAGGCTGTGGTAAGTGAAGATGGCCCAAGACCTCAACACAAAGCTACAAGAAGAAATCATGCTAAGATGGAACTAGGAGATTGCCTCTTGATCTGAAGAAGCCATAGAGCGGGCCAAACCATACTTGAAGCAGATGAGAGCTGAAAGAGTCAAAGAGCTAAAGAATGGAGTGAAGCTAACCAACGAAGAACCAAGGAGCCAAGAAAATAAGAAGCAAGTGAAAGAAGAATACGAGTTCTGGTCAGATGAAGATAAAGAAGAAGATAATGGAGAGGATGAGATCAGTCCAGATCTTGGAACACCTCATCCCCAACAAGGATTTGACTGCTACTACCCGGACTACTATCCTGAAGGTTACCTTGAAGACCAACACCTTTACAACGAATACTCCCCTGAAGAATATTAATACTACTACCTCGACAATTTTTCCATCGACTACCACACCCAGAAGGAGGATACCTCTACATCAACTACCCATATCTTGAAGAATACCAACTCAAAGAAATTCAAAAGAGGAAGAAATGAGAGTATTATGTGAAGGGAGAAGGATGGAGAATGGATGTGGGTCCAAAGGTAGAAAATATTATGATGGAGTTAGGATATAAGAAAGAAGATGAATAGGTGGACATGTTAGAAGGATGAACTCTTGCACCCACAGGTTGTAGTCCAATGTTAGAAGAAATGGAGTTTGAGAAGGGGGAGGATGAGCTCAAAGAATGAGTGTGGAGAGCTAGGAAGCCAAAGGAAGAAGATAGGCTAGCACAAGAAGATCAAGAAAAGATAGATCAAGGCATGAAGGTCAAGGGAGAATATATAAAAGATGACTTAGACTTAGGTAGGAATAAGAAGGAAGAAGAGGAGCAAAATATAGATCTAGGAAAAGTAGGCCGAAAAGAAGAAGGAAAGATAGAAAAAGAGGAGAACAAGGATGAGAAGAAGAAGAAGAAGGCGAAACCAAATGCCAAGAAACGAAGGTAGGCTGCTAGAGCCAAGATGACATATGAGAATGAAAATGCATCCAAAACCCCCTAAGCTAAACTCATGGCTAAGGATGAAGCAAACAAAGCTTTCGATCCAAGGCCACACCCCATCGTAGCCAACCGAGATCAAAGTAGGAACCAAGTGCACTTCAGGAATGGAGTCATTGGCTATGCCTTTGAGCCTGAAGAGGCAAAACCTTATGAGATTGGACAGAATGAGTGAGAGGATAAAGCCTCAAAGAAGGGAGAGCATGAGGGAGTGCTCGCAATATGGTCCAACCAAGGTAACTTAATGCCATGGAAAGGAACCTTGCTAGTTCAGTCGGCGGAGAACTGTCCAATTCACTCTTAAGGTAAAGATCTTTGGACTATGGAACTTGTTGGGACCATACTCAATGTTGGTAAAGATTGAGATCTCGACATTCAAGCCGCAAGCAGTGCAAGGAGTTATCCCAATCCTATTGGTCCATGATGCACCAAGCACTCCACATATGGATGTCACCCCAAGAACTTCAATGATACCTCTACTTGCGCAACACAAAATCTGGTCTAAGTGAGATGAATTAGTCCATTTTCTCCCAAGAGCTTCAACTCCAAATGAGGCTAAGAAGAGCCAAAGAGGTGCCATGCACCAAGACTGCACCTTCTGTGTGAAAAGACAAACTGAACCAAGTAGTTTGTGTAAGTTCAAGGCAAGCAAGAAAGATGCGGTAAAGAGGCCAAGGAAAACAGTCCAAGTTCTTAACTTGCAGATGAGGGCAAAGAGTCTTAGCAAATGAACTAAGAGACCCAAGTACCAAAGGACCAAGGCAACAACGAGAAGAAAGGGAGAAACAGCACAAGGAGCAACTCAATGGACTACCTCCCTTAAGGAGTGGCACAATATGGCTACAACCATGCCACCACGCCTTGACCCCAACAATGCAACAACTTAGGATCATGTCTACAAAGCTTGGCATGCAAAGCCATAAACACCAAGCCACATAAAATTAGGACTATGAAGCCTGCACTCCTCAAATGTAGTTGAGTCGAGGGTGGATTGGAGTGCAAAAGAATAAAAGAACTAAGTCTAGATAGGTAGTAGATCCTAGTTAGCTTGCTAGAAAAAGCTACATTAAGACCCCCAAGTCGTAGTGTGGCAGACACTGACCAGCTTAATAGCAAAGGTTATGTTAAGACCCCGCTAATGAGTCAACTTCTAGATTGATAGACACTTACGAGATTTATAGAATGAGCTATGTTAAGACCCTAGAATGAGTCAAGAAAACCACCCTTAGATTGCCGAGGACAACAATCCATTAATCGTGGGTGAGTGTAAGAGTATGGGCTTTGTAGCTATACCATGACGTTGGAGTCAAAAACACCTATATAGAGAGTAGTAGTGACTCTTAGCTCTACTTGGTTTCCACTCTACATGTGATTCTCTATACTCATAACGGTGAACCCTCACATGTGCAGTGTCACGAGGGTGTAGTCTGAGATGTACCTCAATGTTGTATCTTTCTATATCATGAATACAAAGGATTCCTTATTGATATATCCTGTGCACCTTTCCGTTGTGCCATTTTTGTGCCTCATGACTACAGGTTATGACTTGAAGTCTCATGAAGGTCCATAAATAGGGGTGGGGGAGGGGGGAGGCGATGAAAGCAAAGGTTTAAAACCTTAAGAGAAAGAAAATAATCATCAAAAAAATTGGAGCCACCATTTGAGTCATCATAAACATAGAGTTAAGATCATCAAACATCATTGTCAAGTCATAATAGCCTTGAATTGATGCTTATAGACGGGGGAATAAATGCAAAGGTTTAAAACCTTAAAAAAAAAGAAGTAATTTTCAAACAAATTGGAGCTACTGCTGTTTGCATTGTCATAGACGTTGAGTTAACATCATCCAATAACATTGCCAAGTCGTCAATCATTACATTGATAGTTGAGTTGAACGCCATTGCAACTGCCATCAAGTCATGCCTTGGATTGAATGTCATCGTGAGTGAGAGTACAAGCTCAAGGACTGCTACACCCGGACAATGATCTTGAGAGAAAGAGAGTATGAATGGTAGGGTTTTGGTGACCATAACAATAAAGAGAACTTTGATGATCAAACCGAGGAGGGAGAAGAATTATAATGTTCAAGAAGGCACTATGGTTATATAATAGACTTAGTGTAGGTTACCAAGGTTACAAAATCACTTCAAGCCACGATCACTTTAACAAAGCTACACAGAGAGAGAGAGAGAGAGAGAGAGAGAGAGAGAGAGAGAGAGAGAGAGAGAGAGAGAGAGAGAGAGAGAGAGAGAGAGAGAGAGAGAGGGGAGGGGAGGGGGAGGGGGAGGGGGAGGGGGAGGGGGAGGGGGAGGGAGAACCACAACTGATCTAGGCGTTGGTTAACAGCAAAGGATCTACACACAAAGAAACAAAAGCATCCACAAGCATTCCAAGTAGCACAAACTATCTTATAGTCTAAAAAGAAATTATTCAACCAAAAATTAAAAACTGTTTTTAGCTTTGGAATGTTAGATTGGGAAATCGAGAGAATAATTGGATTCTTAAGGTAGCAGCTATGTACATATTTGCCATCAATTAGTTTTGAATAATTAGTTAGGGTTGTTGCATAACTATTAAAGCTTGGATTAAGGAACGTGACAGATTATAAAAGACTAGCTTTACTAGCTATTAATGATACTTGTAATGATGGAGTATAATAATATCATTTGTACTCAAGCTACTTAAATATTTTTAACTTATTGTGCTTCTAGAGAGGAATTATGACGTACAACTTTATTTGGAGATATAAATGGACTACCTATTATGAACTAATTGTAATTTCTCCCTAAAAGAGATTATTGGAAGATCTGATGCATTGGACTCACCAACTAAATAGTAGATGGAAGTACTAATGGTATTGGAAGGCTATTGAAATGGGGAAACCAATTGGATTGGAAAGTCATTCAAAGGAGGAAAATAAGCACACTATTAAGGCTAATTCGGATTCATAAAGTAAGAACTCATCTCTTCGTGTATTAAACACTTACGTATTGATTTTGTAGGAGAATTGTACTTTTTACCATGAATTTGTTGTAAAGCATATCATTTTTGTGAAACGTTCAAAGGAATTGTTTTTACAAAGATACACCTTGTTGCTATAGAAAAAGAAATGATTTCTTGGGTGAAAGCTGGTTTATGTCTTGTTTTTTATTGAAATTGGAGAACTCGATATGGGGGAGGGTTGTACTCGTTTCGAGGGTTTGTTCGAAGAGGACTTGTTTGCACTGCAAAAAAAGATGCCAATAAAGGCAAGTGGCCCAAATGGGTGGTGCTCAATACACTTGCCGAAGATCATACTGAACGTTTGTTGACTCATATAGCAACATGTGGATTAGGGAGGCTCTATACACTCCCCATTGGGCTGGATCAAGATAATATCTCCATGGCCTAATGTCTGCAGATGTTGCAAGTCCCTATTTTGGACTACGGATTGTGTCCCTAGCACTTGGACATGGGTATCCATGCACTTTGGATATAGGTCTCAAGTAAGGGATGGAATGCTAGATTAGTGTTGCACCTTGGAGAAGTTACTGATGGTTACATTATTGCTGTTGTTTTCTAAAGATTGTTTGACCTTGTCTTTGTGTTTGTGCAAAAATTATGTAAAGCAACCTTGTGTTAACAGGCTAATTAAATAAGGTTTTATGTGTCCAATTCAACATGGTAGATAATTAAACAACTAAGAAATTTCATCATAAAGGAAAGAGGGAGGGTAGATTCCTGACATATCTTTCCTATGGTTAGGTAGTCTAAGTGAACTAAGAGTTTTCCTTAAAAAATGTTAAATTTGGGATTTTTTAAGAAAGAGCTAGACTATGACTATCCTAGAAAATATTTTAGAGTCAATGTTGTATCATTTTAGGGGCTTGGGATGAGACATTGCCTTATGGGCAATAGAGGGGTTGATACCCTAGCTCCCCCTCATTTCTCACCCTCTTTGAACCAAGTGTGACATAGGTCTCCTTTGGTTTAAGTTGATTTGCACAAGCAGTTACCTAGATCGATGCTAGATAAATTGTTAGGTGAGCTTAGTATTATTCAGGAACCTTATCATCATGCTATCAAGGGAGTACTTGATAGGCATGTTAAATTTTGAAATAAATTGACATCATATTTTATATTAATTTGATGTTTAAATATTTTAAACAAGATAAGATTCCAATTATATAAGAAGTGAATAATTGCAAGCATATTAAAAAAATAAAAATTCATTATCACAAGCAATGAGATACTTGAATATTCAAATGATTTATGCTCCAACACCTACATATGCTAAATCCCCAAATATCCCTTCCCTGTGTATACTTTACTCATTGTAAGTATACTGCCTTGGCTTAGTCCACTGGCGATAACTTGTCATTCATTCTTGTAAAATCTCCAATAGTCTATTGGTTTTGTGATTTTTCAAAGACTTGGAACTTGTGATTTAGAACTTTTGATCTAGGATTTTCCAAAGACTTGGAATTTTGGATCTAGGACAAACCTTGTACCGTGCAATGGAGTATGCATGTTTACCCAATGCAATTCTATAATTCTTGTGATGTTTGACTCACATGATGTGAAAGAGGTGAGTTCCTTGAACATGTGGAACACCCATTACCTCATCAAATTCATCAACTCTAGATGCAGTTCTTGATCCTACTCCTTCAAGGTTGTTAGTATGTAGTCTTGTATCCTCTTTTGTTCTATTTTGTTATTCTCCCAAACTTCCAAACTAAGATTTATAGTTGATGGTGGATTTGTGCAAGTAACTTCCCTCCTCAGTATCTTTAAGAGACGCTCCTTGATGTGTAAAGCTCTACCTTTGAATTTGTGCCCACATAAAACATACTCCTTTTGTGAGTCAGTGGGACTCCAATCTAGCTCCTTTATATATTTGCAATCATGTTCACATATTCCATTTGAAACTTGTTTATTATCTTACTCCAAACTTACTATTTACGTACATACACAATATTACCTATACATTGCACACTTAACTTAATGTTAGTTTCATGTGTAAAGTACAGGAGGAATTAAGTTGAATAATCAAAATATTTTCTTCATAGTCTTAGTGAAAAATCATATGAATTTAATTAATCTAATATTGTCTTCATAAAGATATTAACATTTCATGCACATTTTCTTAAATTATACCCAATTTATTAAGTACGTGTTAAAATTCATGTTATCCTAAATAGTCTACTTGAAGAATAAATCCATTGAGTAAAGTTGTTAAAACCCTCTAAGTCCCCCTTACTCTTAAACGGGTCCACTTGAAGAGTAAATTCATCAAGTAGTTGTTACTATCCTCTAAATTCCCCTTCTCCTAAACATCACTACTTGAATAATAAATTTATCAATTAAAATTGTTACTATCTTCTAAATCCCTCTTTATTCCTCAACAAGTCTATTTGAAGAGTAAACTCATCAAGTAAAGTTGTTACTATCTTCTAAGTCCCCCTTCACTCGCAAATACGTCTATTTGAAAAATAAATTCATTAAACGATGTTCTTTAAGTTCTCCTTTACTACTAAAAACAAATCTACATACATGACAAATTCACGAAGTAAAGATGTTACTATTCTGTAATTCTTCTTTTGCAAATATTTTCAATTATTTATGCTAATAAAATTTTCGTGTGTGTGTGTGTTTTAAAGCTAATTAATCTTGTTTTTAAACCCTACTAAATCCCTCAAGGAGTCATTAAGCAAAAAGTTATATATTTTATTTTTAAATTAATTTCTCTACCTTTGTCTTTACAAAGTCTTAGCTCTAGAGATAGGTCATGCATTTCATTTCAAAGAATCTTTTTTTGCTATGTAAAAGAATATTGTTTTGTACAAACAATTTATTTTCTACCAATATTATGCTCAATCCAATTTTATAGACCATCTTACAATAGTCTAGTATTTTTTGTATTATATAAATTTCATATTCATATTTATGCAAACTAGAGATAAAATTCCATAGTAGTTCCTTTGATATGGATGGTGAACTCGCATTGTATGTAGCCCATGTTTTTATGTGCCACATCAATAGTTTTGGCCTAAAGGACAAGTTGGATGAGAGACTGGGTGAGAACCCATATGACTAATGAGCATCTATCCTTTTCTTTGATGCAACAATTATGGTTATCTTGTAACTTTGACAATGAAAACTTTGTAGCATGATCAAGTAATCATTAGGTGCATGTCACATGCTTGGGATAATCATTACGTATATCATGAAAGCAAGGATATTTTTCAAGATAATATTTTTGTATTGTCTCTCATAATATTTTTGTCATTGTCTCTCATAATATTGGAAAAAATTCAAGATATTTTTGTATATCAATTGGGTTTATGGTTAACATTTGGCTCATGTAAATTTTTCTTACTACCATAAATGATATTCTTTGGTTTGTTCTTCTATTTGTGAAAGTACATTGCATGTATATGTACAACTAATTGGGAGCAGTGAAGGTAGATTGTGTTCATTAACATGAATGTGAATCCATTGAATTGGATCAAGAAGTTGTATCTCACTTGGAATTCTTGGTTTAGAGCTCATCTCCACAATTGCCTTCATTGACCAAGAGTTGTGTTTGCTAAATAATGTTTCTTGCTACTCTCATAGAATCCTCATCTCCAAAATTCCCTTTGTTGGTGTATTTATGAGAGTGCATGGACTATGTGCACGAAATGTTTTGTGTTTGAAGAGAGCGAGGAAGTCAAAATTAACAATTTCTTGAAACAATTTTAAGTGTAGATACATATGTGCAAGATAATGCCATGGGCCTCTTCATGATGGGTGACATTCAACATATCATCATACATTGGTGATCTTATAAGTTTTTCCTCTATCCTTGTGTACTCAATATCACATCTATTAATGATATTAAGCACATCATCATATCTTGATGATCTTGTAAGAAAAGACACATGGAAGTGAAGATCTATTTGAAACTATTTTCCACATGTGACTTCATTTCCTTATCTTGCTTTTAAAAAGGTGCTTAGAAAAAGGGACAACTCATGTTACATTGGCAATTTGTCTCTCTTATGAGGCATCATTGTAGTAAAAATTAAATGTATCATGGCACGAGTATCCAAATGCATCTTATAGAGCTTGAGTGTGAATAAGTCATCTTATAACATTGGTGTTTCATGTATTTGTTGATAACAAGAAATGGATGGTGGATGCAAGTATATAACATTTTGGATGCACTAATCTTTGGAGTCCTTTGAAGCTCTTGAAGACTTAAGGCTTATCTTACATTGTTGGGCAGTGTCTCTTCTCCAGAAAGTATGGGTTGTGCTTCAACAGATAGTGCTTCACAAGAGAGAAACAAATGTAAGTCATAAAGAAAAGTCAAACATATAATGTTTACCAAGGAGATAGGTACCTTACCAAAATAAGTGGGCGTCCTCATTTACCCAAGCTTTCATAGATCAACCAAAATTTTATGGAATTTATCAAGTGGAAATGATGAATTTCAATGAACTTGTCTTATATGGTATGCCAAATAAAGTTATTTAGCTCCATCCAAACTTTCATGTATTCACTTGCTATTACTAGATCGCTGTGAACATTAGTTATGCAATCACATTGTTCTTTCTAGTGCCTTCAAATTGCATTACATTGTGTACATGGTCAAAGTTACATAGGAATCTCCTAGCCCTTTCCTATCTCATAAATATATGAGCTAATTCATAAATTTGGTTTTCCAAAATTTCCTTTTTATCTGTTTAAAGTTGCACATACCCCACTAAGATTATGTAGGCCTGATGTATTAACAAGAATTCAATAGTCAATTGCATAGCTAATTCTAAAATATACTTTTCCAACATTGTAACTTTGTTTAGAAAGTTCGGTGCTCAGAGATGTAACATTGATCCATCCCTTAACCAAGATCCAGCAATCTAAAGTTATCAAAAATTTCTTTCTAGTTTCTTAATGCTAGAGTCAGTAGTACATAAAGTCCTTGACTTTCTGAATTTAGATTGTTGTGGTGAAAGGGTGACAAGTCGAGGATACATATTTGTTGTTGCAAGTTGCTTTGAACATTTTATAGCATTGTTTTGGTGTTTGGTATTCACAAGTGGTTTGTAAAGAATAAGAGATGACACCTATCCCCCAAGAATAACAACATGGTTACAACCTTGGATACATGTTAGAACCTCTCCTCTCACTTTTTAGGATTTCAACATCATGTTGCTAGAGGAGATGCGTTTGAAGGAACCATAATGAAACTAATGGTGGAGATGTTGCATTCACAAAGGAAACACTAACCTAAACATGAGAAGGATGGGAAGAATATGTCCAAAATCAATAATGTAAAAAAGAAAAAAAGTTGCCCTCCCCCTCCCCAAAGTTAAAAATAAAAAAGATGAGAGAAAAACAAAAGAAAAAGAGAATATAGGGGTGGCTCATGAGGGCCCCTCCCTGCATGAATCACCCATCCCCACATCCTCCCTTTCCCACCAATTTGATCCCTACCCATCTCCTTCCTACCTCACCCTCCCCTCCCCCACAAACACACACACCTCTCTCTCTCTCTCTCTCTCTCTCTCTCTCTCTCTCTCTCTCTCTCTCTCTCTCTCTCTCTCTCTCTCTCTCTCTCTCTCTCTCTCTCTCTCTCTCTCTCTCTCTCTCTCTCTCTCTCCCCGTATCTTGCTTGAAAAAGGATGCTCAAGAAGAGGGAGAACTCATATTACATTGGCAGTTGGTCTCTCCTTTGAGGCATCTTTGCAGCACACATTTAATGTATCATATGAATAGCAAAGGTAATCAAACACATCTTATAGAGTTGGAGTGTAAATAAGTCCTCTCATGGCATTAGTCTTTGATGTGTGTATCGAGGAGAAATGGATGGTGAAAGGCAAGAATATAGCATTTTGGATGAATCCACATTTGGAGTCCTTTGAAGCTTTTAAAGATCTAGAAGCTTATGGTACTTTGTTGGTTAGAGCCTTTTCTCTAGAAAGTATGGACTGTGCTTCAACAAAATGTGCTTCACAAGAGAGAAACAAATATAAGAGTCACAAAGAAAGTCAAACATATATTGTGTACCTAGGAGATAGTTACCTTACCAAAATAAAGGGGCATTCTCTTGCACCCAAGATTTCACAATTAAATCAACCACACTTTTATGGAGTTTCTAAAGTTAGAAGGATGACTTTCAAAGAACTTGACTTGTATTGAATGTCAAATAAAATTATTTCTTTCCATCCAAACTTTTGGGTATTCATTTGCTATTACCAAATCGCTTGGAACATTAGTTGCATAATCAAATTGCTATTTCTAAGACTTTCAAATTGCAATATCTTGTGTACATGATCAAACTTACATACGAATCTCCTAGCCATTTTTGCATCTCTTAAACATATGAGCTAATTCATCATTTCGTTTTTAAAAATTTCATTTGTATCCCTTTGAAATTGCACATACCCCACACCCACCAAGATGATGTAGGTTTGATGCATTAACCATGATTCAATAGCCACTTGCATAGCTAATTCTAAAATATACTTTTGTAATTTTTGTGGAAAGTCAAGTGCTTATAGAGTCATGGGTGTAACTCAATAGGTGGTAAAAGGATGAATTTCAGTGAACTTGTCTTGTATGGAATGTCAAGAAACTTAAGTTATTTCGTTCCATCCACACTTTCGTGTATTCATTTGCTAATACTAGATCACTTGGAACACTAGTTATACAATTACATTGTTCTCTCTCTCTCTCTCTCTCTCTCTCTCTCTCTCTCTCTCTCTCTCTCTCTCTCTCTCTCTCTCTCTCTCTCTCTCTCTCTCTCTCTCTCTCTCTCTCTCTCTCTCTCTCTCTATGTGCGTGCGTGTGTGGGCCCCTCCATGTGACCCTCCCCTTCCCAAAACATAAAAATTGAAAACATGAGAGAAGAAAAAAGAAAGGTGGCTGACACAGACCCCTCCTTGTACCAAATATCATCATTTTCTAAAGTTTGTCCACCATGGTTCTTAAAATACCCTTATTCTTTCCTTGCAAAGTCTACTAGAATATTGATATTTACCCTTTCATTTGTTGAAACTAGCACTGATAGTGAACTATTATTACACCTACCATTGATGTAGTACATTTGAGTGCATGATAATGATTCCACGGAGTCCCATGGCTATCCTAAGTCCTTCCATAATTACTAGTGGTACATCAAGTATACCATTTGTGAATTGGAGACTTCATGTTTTCCTTTTTCGGAGTTGAGATCACTTAATGCATAGTTTTAAGCTTATTTTTCAAGTAGAGTTGTTAGACTGCTTATGATTACTATACTTCAATAATATTGACTATCCTAATTTCTAGAAGGAAAATAATTAGACCAATTGCTAGGCCTTATTTAAAAATGCCTCATAGGACCCTTAGAGATAATGATATTAACAACTATTTAACAATAAGTTATTCAACGTAGAAATGAAAATCAAACCTTTGAAAGGAAAAGCTTCTCTTGGAAGTCAAGTTGCAACCATATTTTTAAGGAACCAAGGTTAGAGATTAGTTGACAGGAGCTACATAAATAGCTAAGCATAAAAAGCCACTACGAGTATTTAAGAAAGCATAAAATGAGCCACTCATCATGCATGCTATAAGTAACCCCAAAATAGATGGAGTATTTAAAATGCGATTTTTATATTACCTTAAAGGACTATGGATCTTAATTAAGGACACTAAGGTAATCTTGGATACCCCAAAGAGCAAAGGGTAAAGTAGTGAAAGAACACAAACCATGTGTAAGTAGGGACCTTTAAACAAATCATAGGAAACCTAGGAGAACAAGTTTTATGATACGTATCCACGATTGGCCTTAACTAAACCAATACCAATAAGGCTCTATTGTTATAAAGATTGAATTCTCCTAGTAGAACAAGGAGATGCATAAGAGGTTAAAAAGTGGCAATGACATGATTAGAAAGAGAAAGAACATTTAATAACTAATTAATATACATATGTAATGGTTTTGGAAAGGTAGTTAATCCTCCATAAATAAATCCCTCTAAGGGTGGGCCTTAGGATTTCCTAAAAGGATCTTATACAAAGACAGAATGGGATACAAGACTATGAAACTTCCAAGCAACTTTGGTGCTTACTATTGCTTGCAAACCAATCATATGATTACTATTTCTAGAACAAAAGAAACCAAACATACTTAAGAGGGTCTATCCAATGAAGAATAAAAGCTCACTACTGCTAGAAAAGAAGAAAAGAAACCAATCATATGACTTTGTTGAAGGGTTTCTTACAGGATGTTTTTAGATCCTCTAAAAGGGAACGATTGAGATTAAAGTCATATATTTATTCCTCCATGATAAGGGTGTTGCTTGGGTGAGTAGCACTTAGTACTTGTATGAATGCATTGTTATGCAATGATTGGAAGTATACACTTGCAATACATTGAAGTCAATTCAATGCCTCGAATGGATTATAATGTATCTTGGCTTAATTGTTCTTGGTTTCTTGTTTTGGTTGTAAAAATTTACTGAAGTTCACGTGTTCCAACTAGAATTTAATGATTTGATGATGTACCTACCCAAGGTCCTCGTCGAGCCTCTCTCATCAACGAGCCAATCCTACCCAGAGTACTAACCAATACATAAGGCAAAGGTCATCCATGGAAGGAAGGTTCCCTCTTATGGTGGCATGGGAACCAATGGGGCTTTTGTTGTGTAGGTATTCCCCATGGAAGGTCCTAAGATAGAGAAGAAATCCCTCATGAACCCAATATATGAATATGGAAAGGCCCTGATCCTAACTGAGAGCAGGGTGGAATCCATTAAGGATTGGAGCATCCAATGATTGTATAGCTATTCTCAAAGGGGGCAATCTGTGCAAGCTACACAAATTATTTTCAAGCAATTATTTCAAAAAAATTATTTCATTTGTTTTTGTGTACCTGCCTTAAGAACAATCCATGAATATTCTATAGTGGGGTAATTAAGGGTTATTTTCATGCATGCTCACAACATGATAGGATGCTTTATTAGAAAACTAAAGATATTGGATGTGTGGGCGAGAACCAAGTGGATAGTGATCTCAATGACGCTATCCTAAGAATAAGTGGATTTCATTAATCTTATGTCTTTCTACGTGATTGTTTAGGACTAGAGTTGATCCCTCATGGCTATCTAACTAATATGTAAAAAAAAAAACCAATATTGTTTAAGGAAAACAATGTGCACGAGAGTACTAGTCCTTGAGCCTATGAAGAATATAAAGATGGTCACACTCTCCATAAATCAAGTGCGATGTTGGTTACTCTTATCCTTGAGAGGTTGCAAAGTGATCTCTTTAAGATGGAGCCTTAGATTGTTCTTTAGGAAGACCATAGAAGCATAGGATCCCTCAGATCAATCCTTTCAAGTTGAGGCCTTGATGTCTCACTACAATGTAGAATTTGAGACCATTGAAGTAGCTAAGTCCGTGAATCCTATGGGATAAAAACATTTTTGCTCATGGAAAGGTCTCCAAGTGACTACTAAATGTTATCTCTAGCATAGCTATAGGCTATTATGGTATAAAAACCCATCACCATGATAGTAGGAAAAAATGCAAAATCCCTAGTTGAAGAAACAGAGTTGTTGAGTATTTGAGTCCCAAATGGAGAGAAAGAAGCTTTCTCACATGTTGCATGTGACTTCAATAAAAAAGAACATGCTACCTTCAACTGTAATTGTAGACAATTGCCTCAAACTTAACATAGCATGAAAGTAGATATTTTTATAAAGTTGACAGTCACAAATGAGAAGCCAAATAATGAACAAAAGCTTGCAACTCTTACAACCACCATTGTAGACGATGTTTGTAGGCTTGGCAAAAGTGATTTGTCCACATCGACTTTGCTATGTTGAAGAAATGTAAAAACTTATACACTTTAGTGAAATACGATTAACATGTAACACTTATTTGATGGATGAATAATAAGAAATCATTTCAAAAGAAGAGAAACGATCGAATGAGGACTCTTTAGCTGGTACACATTCATCTCTATGGTAAGATGACTAGTCAAGCTTTGGAAGGATCTATCTACTTTATGCTAGTCATCAAAATGTTGGACATAAGGGACAATGAAGGGAGATATTGAGTTTTGATTTTAAGATGATAGATTTGATATTTACGCATCTCTGTTGGAGTATTTGCATGTTTCAAAAACGTAATCATTGTCTCTCAACTAATGCATATTGAATAGATTCTAAATGCAATCAAGATAAATAACGTAAGATATTAACCTCACCAATGAAAGTAATACCATTAAAGGATGTATTGCCACTTATAGACATTAACTCGCATAAAAGGCTTATTAAAAGTCTTTATTGTCTATACAATATTAAGCAAAATCTTTGCATATATGTGAGTAGATTCTCAAACAAGCCTTAAGAGAACCATTAGAGAGTAAAGACGAAAGTTTTAATTTAAAATGATCAATAAAAGAAACACATACAAAATCACTTAATAAAAAATGTGTCTACTTTAATATGCAAGTAGATCAAGACAAGTTCATGCCTACCAAAACCCCTTCTAATTATTGATCTTCAATAGCTATTATTGATTGGAATTAGATATTGCTTCACCTAGATAAAGCATTCTCTCTGAGTATAGCAAGAAGCAACTGACAATGGCATTGGCTTCAATAGAGACCGAGTTTAAGCAACATGCTCTGTTGTACAAGCGACATGCTCTACTACTTATGAAGTAGTTTGGCTAAGGAGAAATTTGAGACGCATGGTGAGACACCGAACTTGAAGAGCATCAATATAGTGTCATATCCAATACAAAGAACATTGTGTTTCAAACTTGCATGATAGCATAAAGTGACTTGATATCTTATAAGAGGAAGCTCACCAAGGGTTGAGCTGTGGAGGTAGAGTATCATTCTATAGAGGAGCATTATGACATCTTTACCAAAGCTCGTGGAAGTTATCAACTAGCTTCGCATCTTCATTGACACAAATATTGAGCTAAAAAAGTAGTGCAGCCTTGGACATTAAGGGGAGATATTGTTGGCTACTCAAATGCCCACCTCCCAATTACCCCTCTATCAGAAGGGCCCCAAATTAGAGGCTAATACGAGGGTAAGGTTCCCAATTTAGATATTCGGAATATCCAAACTCTTAGACCAAATGGTTATGAGATGGTCCATATGGACTCAACCGTTAGGGTTCCAAGTATAGGAAAGCATTAATGAAGGTTATTGGAGTATGAACCCACAACACCTTGTAATCGCACAGCATTGCATCCCTGGTCAAACAGTAGAGAAATATTCCCCGGAATATGCTGCTCTAGATCACCATATGTCACATATCTAGGTCAACGCATTGCTCACACTGGGTGGTTGGTAAGTCAAGTTGGACCATGCAAATGTGTCTATGATATAGACAAGCAATGCTCTTTCCAACACAACATAGACATCGAGCACTCGCATCTTCTACACGTAGTCCTACATCCACTATCTGCCCACATCACTATCGAAGCTCATAGAAGCACTCGAGTGGGGCAGTCATCAGCTGATATCAGTTTAGGTAAGATCAGAATCTTCTCTCTCTTGTAGTTGTGTTCACTGTCATCTCCTAATCAGCTGTGTTTTCTTTCAGCCCTCTCAACTCTTTGTAAGGTTGCTACACACTCATCCAGACTGATGCGAGTGCATCAGCTCAAAAAGTGGGAATACGCAAGCGGTTCTGATGTTAATCCTGGTTGTCAGAAGCAGTGAGAATTGTCATCACCATGATCTGCTGAACACCCACAAAGAGAGGTCGCAGATCACACATCTGTCTGGATCAGCCTGTAACCAGCCTAAGTTTATTAAATACAAACCACTTCACACGCTCTAGGTGATATCGTTCATGCTCTTCTTGCAAAAATAATATCACACAAAGACGTTCCATTGTTTAAAGCCTGGGGTGATCATATCATTGTTTCAATTCTCATATATACATTCAATCACACGTGTTTAAGTTTCTGGGTTCTCCTTGTGAACAGTTTTCCAAAGTTGATGGGAGTCCTCAATCTGGAAAAAGAAAACATCTACACATTTTCCATCAAAAACAACTTGGGGCATCTCATCAGAAGAGATACTTGTGAGTCTCAGAAATGGCATTTATTAGAGGAAGCAGGAAAGGGCAGAGCTACACCACTGAGCATCCAAGACCTGCATTCACTCCTTTATATCACTCCCATCCACAAAATCCAGAGTTAGAAAACATAAATAGATTCTTAGCTCATTGCCGCCTTAACCATGTCACTCCATTTGAAATCAATGGCCTCCATCAGTCAATTAATAATTGGGTATGAAATATCACCACGCAATTATTTCCAAATAAGAGATCCAAAAAATTTTCAAAACATCCGGTCCATCTTGACTCCAATATCCCCAACTAGTTCAGCTTTCTGAAGCGCTGCCACTTCCCCATCAATGGCTGCAGTTGCTGCACTTTATCATACATACCCAAAAGACCACCGGTATGAATAAAAAGTATCTTTCTTCCTACCCAGTCTTCAGGCTTTTCCTTCATACTTTTCAGCATCCCAACCACTGCTTTTCCACTGACAAGACATTAACGATCTCAATTTTGTGGCTTAGCAGATGACATTTGGAACATTTAATCACCCAAGCAAAGATAGAGATGCTTTGAATATATATCTTAGTTAGCATACCTATAGACAGGATCAAGAATAACTCCAGTGGCTTCTGCTATTTCCTTGACCACTTTCAGCTCCTCATTTGTACTCATAGCATACCCAAGACCTTTGACCTGCTCAAGTTGTGATGAGGAACCATAGGGTGTTGTCATGAACAAAGATTTTGAATTTCAGCAATAAAACCACACAACCTACTCCCTGACAGGAATGTGTAATGTCTTAATTGTGTTGCTATCAACTTACATCAACAACATTGACAAGATCACGTGAGCTAATGCCTGCATTCATCCCATCAAGGAGTCCTTGTATGTAGTCATAGAAGTAATCCGGATCGTCACAAACTGCGTAAGCATGTACCTATAGAAAGATATAGAGCATGTAAGTACTGCCTGACTCTTGAATCTTCAAGCTGAAACAGGGTGAAAAGTGCTGCTACCTTAGCCTTCAACGTGCTCAAGTGGGAAGCCAGGGCTAAGCCTGCTGTTGTTCCACCACTGAAACAATAATATAACAAAAAAGTGTTGTTCCCCAATAAGTCAATTTAGGGAAAAACTACAATAATTGAAGAAAATAGAAAACAGAGAATTGACTACCTAGACAGCTTATTTATTGGCTAACCCCACAATGTGAGCTTTGACAAACCTGCCACAGGCCATAACAATGTCATCAAATTGAGTAGCAATGCAAGTCTTTTGACTCAGTTGTCCTTCAATTTCTCTGATTGCTTCGACGTAGCCCCTGTATCAGATGTTTACACATTTAAAAGGGTTTGACTCATTCCATACAACACTTCAACGAAATTTTCAGCTTACAATAAATAATGGAGACAGTAAGGAACAAACCATGCTCCTAAAGAGTTAGAGCCTCCAACAGGAATCACATAGGGTGACCTGCCTTCACGAATAAGCCTTTCTTTGAGCATGAGACCAAGCGCCTGACAATAGAACCATAGATTTCAGATGGTCTGTTTAGGGTTTTCTTTGTGGAAACTGAACCTTTTGTTAATACTTCCAGATGATTACAATGCACATCTAATACAATTTCATCAAAGCAAGTTGCAGCTCTCTTGAGAACAAATGCAGAAGCTGAAAGTGGATTGAGAGAGAGAGAAAGAGATCAAAAGAAATGATTTATTAGCATTTGCAAAAGGCCAAAATGACCTATGAGACCATAAGTTACAACAGTCTGTAAAATGATACAACTGTCTGGGAAATAAACAATAATGAAAAGAAATCTATATGCTGATAGTAAAAAACCTAGCTGGTACTATCATAAGGGATGGAGGAAGAAGATGCTGACAATGAAGAAGACCAGTTAAAAGGCAGGCTGGACTGAGAGCTCAGAGGAGCAGCAAAACACTGAATAGGGTGGCCAGAAGGATGGAAGGGATGACCTAAATTGTTCCAGCAACCACATGGGCAGGATGGCTTTATATGCCAGGAGAAAATGCAGCCCTAGAGAATGGCTGTCATGCTGAAAAGCCTAGATGTAGCCTTGGAGGATGGACTGCTGAAACCCTGAACCCAGGCCTAGAATGACATTACGTGCTCTAAAATGGGCTGCCAAGTATGAGAATAGTCCGATCAGCAGAAAGAAGGGCTGAGCAACAACCGAAAACCCTAAACGAAGCAGGGAGCCACTGCCGGAGTTGAATAACCAACCAGTAAAGGAGAAAAAGCCACAAAAAGTTGAAGCTGCAAAAAAAAAAGCAAAAACGGGTGGCATACATGCTGGCAGGCAGACGTACCAAAGCTTCCAAAGGTGCTGGCAAACACAGACATGACTGGCCAAATGTCCTCATTTGACTCAAACTAAGGTTCACAACCAAGAGATTGGCACGAGAAGAGACAAGAAATGACATGAGCGCTAACACCTCCTCTCAAATCCTAGGTGTGACTGATGACCAAAGGAGAAAAGAGTATGGAAGCCCAGAGGACAAGAGCTTGTAGCAAAAGAAACTCACATTGTCGATGTTCAGCAAAGATGAGATCCAGCCAAGGAGTATGACCCCCTCTCCAAAAGAAAGCCTAAGGAGACAGGTAGCCTATTGTGCCAAAGGGGATGAAGAGACCTTCACATAGCAGTGTAGGCCATCTCATGGGCTACATGTTGATGCCCTTTGATCCATGATCTGGGCTCCCTGGGCATTTAAATTGTCATTAAATATAGTTCTTGCCCCTAGTGTCTTAGGCACTAAGTGATACTAGGTTTAGGGTTTCAGTTAGGGTTACCTATGGCGATTAAGCTGTTTGGGGTTTTATTTTCCTATTAAAAAAACACTTTGAGCATCATTAGCACATAAGTGGGGCATTTTCATTGTGACCGCCTTGAGCGTTGTAATCTCTCATTCATTAATACATCGCTTCTCATTTGTAATCGAGTATTGTTGAGCATCAATTTATTCTTTCATTCTCATTCATTCTCTCCTAATTAATCATGCAATTACTTCGCACCTAGGCCAATGGTGGTATTAGAGCCACTCACCTTCATCGCCATTGCCATCACTTGCGACCATTTGCCAACAGCCATTGCCATTAAGTGCCACACCTTGGCCATCCACCCTTCGAGCCATCCCCATTGTGCTAGCTCAAGTTCTTTCAGCAGTTGCACTCTGTGCTGCCATCTTCGCCCATTCGCTCTCAACCACTGTCGTTGCCCTACATGCTGGTCACGTGTTGACTACTTTTGCCATGTTGTGCCAGTTACGTGTTGATTACTTCCCTTCGTCCAGCACTTGCATGGGCCACTTGCAAATCGCCGCCTGCAAGTTGCCGAGTTGGAGCGGTTGTTCATCTCCCATAATCTCTACAGGTTGCCCCAACCAATTTGAATCACGTATCTGCTGATCCTGTTCTGCACGCTCCTTTCTTTTGCATCCATAGCATGCCCATTGCCAACATGCCATGTCTTGACAATCAAACAAAGAGTCAACACCCACATCGCCACTTTTCGATTACAACAATACATGGACCTACCACCTCATAGCCAACATTCGACAGCATCCGTGTCAAATCTATTGTTTGTCTCTTTTTGGTTGACAGATTAATACATTATCTTTCCAAGGTCTATTCAAGGATTTCCAAAAATAGACAAAATAAAATTTTTATTTCTCAACTACACACGCCCCTAATTACATCTTAGCCTCTACTACACATGCCCCTACTTGGGGATTTTCATCAAATCTTCCAATTTAGCCCAAATTTGCCGGGAAATTTTGGGGCTTTTCATCAATTCTAGGAATTCATCATTGGTCTTCATCAAATTTGGGGATTTTCGCTGCATGCCTTCAATTTCCCTACAATTTTGCAAGCAAATTTAGGGATTCTGACAATTTTGGTCGAGTTGAACGAAATTAAAGCCTAATTTTCCCTTCAGCACAACATCGAGTTCTATATGGGTAAAAAATCTCTCCCCAATTTCTTGGAGAAATTTGGGGCTTTTGCAAATTTTGCTTAAATTCATAAAATTCGAGGTGTAATCCAATATTTAATGTGACATTCTGCAACTTGTGGTGACATTTGGGTAAAGTTTTGACAAAATTTCTTGAATTTCTCTTCAATTTTCCAACAATTGGGGCTTTTCTCCATTCAAGCTCAACTTCACCCAAATTTCTTTGAAATTTTTGGGGCTTTTGCCCAATTTCACCTACTTGGCACTTGTAACTTGGGGCTTTTGCCTCAAACCACTTTCTTCGGCCTTGATATGCTCAAAAATCATATTATTTGGCTGCTGCTCCTATTTTTTTCCAACATTGAAGACAATTCTATTATTTTTGGTGCATTTATTGGGTGAATCCACTCAAATTCTGCTGATGTTTGCATGGTTGGAGGATTTCAGCCATTAATCTCTGATTTCAGCATATTTCTGATTGCTTCCTTGATCGAGTAATATTTTATTTCAAACAATTTATTATTTTCAGTATATTTTTCTCTCTCCTCACCAGCAAAACAGCAAGAGAATGATACTTTTTTTTTGGCAATTAAAGTGTGGCTAATTATATTACTTCAGAAAAAACCCGGAATACAAGGAAGTGCTCATGCTCAACAAACTAGCTGGAGCTGATGCAAAGTCACAGATATATCAAATGTACAAGCCTCTCAGGGCAGTCTAGGGGGAATGGGGGCAAGAAGCCATGGAGGGGGGTGTATCGCCATCTGGGGTTGCCTACCTGCATTACGAAAAATAAGTCCTAGCCGCCCCAAGTGCACATGAAATGACAACGGAGCTTCCGACGAGCCCTGGACTCGCCCTACACCTGGTCCCATCAGCCGCGGAGGGAGTGGATGATGGAGGTCCAAAGCTCTGCTAAGGCCACCTGTACTGGAAAACTCTCTCCGCCAAAAGCCTCCTGACACCATGCCTTCCAAATATGCAATCCAGTAAAACTCCCTATGATCTCCCATACCTCAGAGCAATCTGCTGTGGGCTCTAGTACCTGGTGGATGGGTAGAGCCTCCAAACCGACCATTGCGCATGACCCTACCTCAATAATGAATATCGTGTCCTGCATCCCAACCTCATATAGAAGGTGACGGCCTTGGCTGACTGCCTACCAACAAAAAGCTCCCCATGAGATACATCCAAAGCTCGGTGCTATACGGCGGAGGATACAGCATGCTCCTCTCCACACGAGCTACGCCGCCTCACACGACCAAAGGCAATGCTTTGGGGTTTTGAGAGGCTGCTATGTGCAACGCTTACAACCTCCCTCCTGCATTTGGGCTAGCCAACTTCCCACTGCCAATCCTCCATGTACCACCATCCATAAGAAATACGATACCCTCCTTAGGCGGCGCCAGAAGGTCTGTCGGAAAGACTCTGTGATGATGTGCTCTTCCCAGTGCCTGCCACCTAGTGTCTGCTATATGACGGCACCCAATCCATGTCCTCCTGCATCAGTACGTGTCTACCAATCCTAGCTGTGTACTCCAAGAACCCTAGTGGCTTCTTAGCAACCGCAATGGCCGGTCATAGCCACTCTCTTGAATCCCACTCCAGCTCATCAAGTGGCCTGCCCTCCCAGATCCAAAGGTGCCACTCCCTAAGCTCCTCCCTCAAGACATAAGGGTCCAACCACCATGTCTTCCCTTGAAGGCCAATCACCCGAATCCTCCTCCATGAAAGGACAGCTATCAACTCATCCCGCTGCCCTCTGTCCAGGGCCAGACGCCACCCCTCCACGGTGAAGGTCCCAGGTGGAGCAACACCCACCCTACCTACTACCTAAAGGGGGATACTTGCTGGTGAAAACCTAGCGGCCCATACCTCTTCGGGCTCTACCAGCTCTCGTATTGGGGGAGCAAGCCACTCCTGAGGTATTGCAACGTCTATCTCCCTTCTCCTCAACTCCACTCCTCTTTGGCAGCCTGATACTCGCTACAACACCTCGTCCACCATCTTGTACACCTCCCACCGTATCCTGATGGTACGAGCCGGGCCGGTCTCCCAACCAGCCCACTAGATATGGGGGCGCTCGCCAATCAATGCCCCTTCTCGATCTCTGACCTGGAGGTTCCAGATCACCGGCTGACGGTCTATCTCCTCCTGGCAGCTTGGGGGGCTCTGGATTAGGGCCTTACGGAAGCCCTGCCACACACGAAGCAAGCTATGTAGAAAGGGGGATCTGGAAGGGCGATCTGGGCTATCGTGAAGATCCATCTTAGGGACGGCCTCCACTCACCGCCAAGCCTCGGTCTATAATCCCGAAGATCCTCCTGCAATAGGACCTTCCAGGTCTGCCCTCCTCGTGTGAGGCCGTGGACTACTAGCTTGCCCAAGAGGGCCATACTTTGATACTCTAGGTCTATGATCCCAAGCCCACCCTCTGACCGATGCCGGATGATGGTCGCCCACGCCACCTTGGCCCGGGAATCCCTGGAACCGTTTGACCCGAACCAAAGGAAGTTCCGCACTAGGCGGCGAAGCTAAACTACACAGGATGAGGAGAAGCACCAACACGAGGCTATGTACCAGGCCGTCGCTAGGAGAACCTGGTTAACCACCAGGGCTCAGTGTACTAGAGAGAGGCGAGCAATACTCTAGTAGGTCAGCTTCCTCCGAATAGAGTTGAGGAGACTCAAAAAAACTGCTGGGCGGGACTGATGTCGAGTCTCACCTAGAACCCTAGGTAACGAACGGTTTGTGTTGAGCTCTTGTATGGTCCGATTCATACGCTTTGCAACGATATTTTGGGGTGGATTATGAGGGGCAATGTGCTCCCTCTTTATTCCTTTGCTGTCACAAAATGCCCGAAAGGCTTTGGACACATATTTCCCACCATTGTCAGAGCAAAGACACTTAAGTGTCTTATCAGTCTGATTCTCAACCAATGCCAAGAATTTTTTAAACTTGTCAAGCACTTCATCCTTGCTACGAATAGGATAAACCCATATCTTCCGTGTAGCATTATTGACAAAGATGACAAAATATTTCTTTCCCCCTAAAGATAACCTTGGCATTTAACATACATCGGAATGTACTAACTCTAGAGAAGAAGATTTCAGCGAAAGAGACTTCTCAAACGAGAAAGCACTTTCATTCCAGTCTGACTCATGTGTCCCTACTGGCCATGCCACAAAGAAACACTTGCCTACTCGGTCATGACAACAACATGATCACTCACACTAGATACATGGAGGGGATACAAGGTATCACTTTTACAACCTCTGGCAATCACTCTAGATCCCTTACAAATCTTCCATTTCCCATCACCAAAGGTGGTATGAAATCCATCATCATCTAGCTGCCCTGTGCTAATCAAGTTCTTCTTGAGCTAAGGTACATGCCATACATGCTGAAGTGTAAAGACAGAACCATGCTGAAACTGCAATTGCACACTGCCAATACCTGCAATGTCACATGCATAGTTGTCCCCAAGATGGACAACACCATGTCAACCCCCTGTATAGTCAAAGAACCACTCACGATGAGGGGTGACATGAAAGGAAGCACTTGAATCGAGAATCCAAGTATGCATGTCATCATCCGTATCTACAAGTAAAGCATTTGTACTAAAGTGTGAAGAGACAAAGAGTACATCATTCCCACTCTCACTGTCATGAGTGACTACATTCACCTCTTTAATTTTGACACTGCTCTTCTTAGGCTGACTCTCCTTCTCTTCCTTGCTATCATTTGTCTTCTTGCCCTTTCCTTTCTCTTTTTTCCATTTGTAGCAGTCACGTTGAAAGTGACTCTTCTTGCCACAATGATGGCATTCAACATCCTTACCACGTGATTTACTGTGTCCCTTGCTATCAAATTTGCCTTTCTGTTGTGATTTGCCCCTAGTATACAAAGCACTGGAAGACTTACTGGATGCATTGTTCTACCGATTCATTTCTTCCATGAATAGAGCACTCTCTACATCAGCATAAAAAAGGATCGCATTAGAATTGCTCATAGCAGTCCTAAATGTATCCCAACTCTCTGATAGAGAGCAATGCAAGAACGTAGCCTTAAATTCTTCATCAATCAAGAACTTCAAGGCAACCAGCTGGCTGAAAATGGAGTTAAACTCACTCAAGTGACTAGACATTGCTGTATCCTCTTTCATACGCAAATCCATGAGCTTTTTCAGCCAATACACTTTGCTTGCGGCACTCTTCTGTGCATACAATTCTTATAATCGAGTCCAAACAGCATATGCAGAATCCAAACCTTCAATGTTAAACAACAAGGCATCAAAAATCGAAAGCTCGATGGTTGAGCGTGCAAGCTCATTTAACTCATCCCAATCTTCCTATTCCATATCTGTAAGCTTTGCCCCTTTGGTCTTAATCGGCTTTGCCTGCTTCTTCTGCAACAGGATACTGTAGCACTGTTTTTGCCAGACTGCAAAATTATGTGCTCCTTCAAGCTTCTTAATGTGCATGAGATTACTACTGTCACTGCTGCCAACCATGATTTTCAGCCCAAATGTCCAAAAAATTCAGCAAATGCAGGCCCAAATTGTCACACAAGTGACCAAGGTACAAAGAAGTACCAACTAGCAATAAATGACCACGTAGAAGCAGAAATTTCAGATGTGTAAGTAAATTTTCAAAAGCACTAAACCTTGTGCTACAGCACTCCACAACTGATTACAGCTATTTCAAGGGAAAATACATCACAGTACATGAGAAGTCCCAAATTTTAGCTGCAATTTCTGTTGTACATGTATCCACGAGCACAAAATTAGACACGCACAGTCAAAAGCCCCAAAATTTTGTGCTCAAAGCATCAACCATACATCTGCATTGTCTCTGACATGCATAGAACACGCCAATTTTGCCAAAATAGAGCAATTTCAGCAAAACCCCCAATTTTTCCAAGTGCTAGGTGTCCAAATTGCATGGAATTAAATCCGCATGTACATAAAATGACCAAATGGCACACAAATTTTGCCCAAACATCAAAAGCCCCAAATTGCACAAGGTTCGATGTGCATCAATGTCGAGAAATTGGGTAAATTTCAGCCCAATTTATTATGTGCATGAAAAGCCCCAAATGTCGGAGGCAAAATGTCACAAATTCCTGCGATTTCTGAGACAAATGGTCTTGCTCTGCATCACAATCCCCAAATCCGGAAAAGCCCCAAAGTTCCGGGCCAAGATTGCACAAATCTGCACTTTGTGTGATCATGTGCACGAACCCCGATTAGAGGGAGGAGTTTCAAAAAAAAAAATGAAGAAAATAATGTTTTGGATGACGGGTCCGTTGACCCATCAGGACTGGCAGTGCACGTTCGGCCGCGTGGATCCCGTCAACTGCCACATCCGTCGTCGGAGCCCCGCTGGTCCCGTCCGTCGCGCGCCATGGTCCCGCTGTCAGCGCCCCGTGCAGTCGTTAGTGAAGTCGCCCGCTGGTCCCGTCTCCCTTTGTCTGACAGTCAACCCTCCCGTTGACTGTCAATCTGCTGCCCACCAAGAGCTCACCTGTCAGCTGCCCTAGTCTGCTGCCCGCCGAGAGCTTGCTTGTCAACTGCCCTGTTGCGCCTGCAGCAACTGTCCCCCTCGACCTCACCACCTCACGACTTGCTCGCCTTCTGCAACCCGACACACTTCTGACGTCTCGAGAAGCGTGCACTCCTTGCCCGCTCTGATACCAGTTTGTTGAGCTCTGAGACGCGAGGATTGAGACACGCAGTGCTTGCTAACAACAAAGAGTGACAGAGAGTGAGCACGACTTGTGGATACAATGACGATTGTACCTCTTTAGGTTTTTAGATAGATATATATATATATTAAAGTACAAGTGTGGAAGGGTATGTTCACACCTAAGCACATATAAAAGGCACGAGGGCCCTTTATTCCCAACACTCTGCCCTCTACTCACCCATCTAAATCCCAGGTGGATGCCCCACTCCGTGCTAGAGTCCGGGTCTGTAAGGAATCCAACCGACTTTCGCCAATTGATTTTCACTCCCACTGCACCACAGAACACCTCAAGAGCCAGTCTCACTCTCTCCAGCATCAACTCATCATCCTCTATGTGTCAGAAGTGGAGCAGCGGTGGAAGCATAAACATGTGCTGAAATAAACCGCTGAAACACGAGACAAAAAGAAAAGGACACGATACAGATGAGAACTCAAATGTATGCACAGGAAATGGAATCCATATATCTGAACACGAGACAGTCGCATACAACAGTGAGTCACTGGCTGCGTGGGCACTGACACTGGCACTGGCTCCTCTCTCCACAGAGTCTGCAGATGGTGAAGATGATGATACTAACTGAGAAGGAGCACTGAGTATAAATAGGCTGAAAAAGTGGGGAGCAATAATGCTGGTCGGACAGCATTAATGCTGGCCAACTGGTGCATAAAATGTCCCACTGGCATAAAATGCCACACCAGAAAAATACCTAAAATACCTAATAAAAATGCCCAGCCCACATCAAGCTCAGACTCACACATGAGCTGACAAATACTCTGCTAACACCCTCTCTCAGATCATGGGTGATCTGATACAATACAATAGTACAATGAAAAGGGATCAGAAACTATACAACATAGAACCACCAAGTAGAACCATGGATACCCAAGCAGTGGGTGATCAAGCCATCACCAAGGTGCCTCGGAGAGAACCTGATGTCGATGTCGATCGTACCAAACACCTGAAAATAGAGAAGATCATAGCATGTCTCTGTGTCCATCACCAATGTCTTGCAGTAGCATACAAGACCATCCTGTCAAAAATGCCGCTAAACATAGGTGACCATGGATTCTCCGCCTTTGGCCAGACCACCAAAGTGTCCCCTCATGTGAGCTCCAGACGAAAGCCTCCCACTCTCTGTCAGATAACCAGCTCAGCATGAACCTGGATGTCAATCCCAGCTCCAGGATTTGATTCCGCTAGATTGAAGTCGATGCATCAGGGACGTCCCTCTCTGGAACCTGTGCACCTGTATAAAAATATAGATGAGGCGCGGCTGCCCCATCTGAACACCCGCTCACACTCCCTCTCTGGCACAAGAGAGTCGTGAGGGATGACCTCATCATCACCACTAGAAAGCACCCGAGGAAGGGGCCACCAAGCCCTTCCTGCGATCCGAAGAAGAGGATCCCTTCCGCGCCTTGGACTTCACCTTGGCCGGAGGATCGGAGTCGGAGTCTGATGAAGGAGAGGACTCATCGGTAGAGTCAACATCCCGCTTCGTCTTCTGCTCCTTCCTTGAAGCCGCTAACTTCTTGCAGTTCTTCCGCAAATGTCCCTTCTTGCCACAGTGGTAACACTGGGCCTTCGACTTCTTCTTCCCGTCACCCCTCTCTGAAGCTATATAAGCCTCGCCTCCATAATGTGCCGGAAGCCGCCCCTGTAATCTCAAGGATGTCTCATGCAACTTATCATCAGGGGAAGTGCACGGAGGAGCCATATGGAGAGGAGAAGAAGAGAAGTAGAGAAGAGATGGAATTTAGAGAGGAAACATAGCCAAAACACAAGCACAGACTACAGAAAATGAGAGTTCACATGCAATATAACCCAAAATCTAATCAATAGAAGACAAAATCTGCTGCAGAAAGTCAAAAAATCAGTCAGAAACTGCCAAAAACAGTAAAAACGGCCTGAAGTAACAGTCACCCAGCCACGAGAGATGCTGAAGCAGCAAAATGCAGGCTGTAAACTGGAGAAAAATAGGTAGCAAACTGTCGCCAGCAGCTGCAGATGAAAAACGCAGGCAGCAGAGGGTGCGGAGGCAGCAGGCGATGGCAAAACTGCAAAAAACGCAGGCTGAAAACAGCCCCAAAACAGGTCGCCTGGCTACGACAGCAGTCGTCTGATCAGCAAGGGTACAAAACAGTCCTGAAATCAGCAAGAAACACAAATCCTGAAAACTGATACCATGTCAGAAGTGGAGCAGCGGTGGAAGCATAAACATGTGCTGAAATAAACTGCTGAAACACGAGACAAAAAGAAAAGGACACGATACAGATGAGAACTCAAATGTATACACAGGAAATGGAATCCATATATCTGAACATGAGACAGTCGCATACAATAGTGAGTCACTGGCTACGTGGGCACTGACACTGGCACTGGCTCCTCTCTCCACAGAGTCTGCAGATGGTGAAGATGATGATACTAACTGAGAAGGAGCACTGAGTATAAATAGGCTGAAAAAGTGGGGAGCAATAATGCTGGTCGGACAGCATTAATGCTGGCCAACTGGTACATAAAATGTCCCACTGGCATAAAATGCCACACCAGAAAAATACCTAAAATACCTAATAAAAATGCCCAACCCACATCAAGCTCAAACTCACACATGAGCTGACAAATACTCTGCTAACACTATGTAGAGTGCTATATCATCTGCATACTCTGAGTCTACCAACTCCGTCTCCTCTCTCATTGGAAGTCGAAGGCCGTGTAACCTGCTCACATGTGACCTAAGGAAGTGAGACATTGCCTCTGCAAAGAGTAAGAACAGGTATGGGGCCAGGGGGAAGCCCTTCCAGACCGATCTCTCCAACCTAAACTCTTCCCCTCGCCTACCACCTATGAGAACCCTGCTGGTAGCCGATGTGTGAAATGCGGAGACCCCGCAGATCCATGCCTAGGGGAAGCCCAACCTCACCATGGTGCCCTCTAGGAAATCCCAGCCCACCCTATCATAGGCTTTCTTGAAGTCCAGGAGTAGTATGGCCAGTCCTTGCCAAGTGTGCTGAGCCCACTCTATCGCCTCAAAGAAGGTGAATACATTGTCTAGGATGCTCCTATCCTGGACAAAGCCTGTCTGTGTGTCATGAATGATGTCTGGAAGCACAGGGCGTAGTGGCCTACCAATCATCTTTGCCAGTGCCTTATAGGCCACTAACAATAAGGTGATCGGTCTCCACTGGGAAAGCTCCAATCAGTCTCCCCCTTTGGGGAGAAGATTGATGAGGCCTGCCGAAAGACTCCCTCGCATCTGTCCTGAAGTGAAAATCTCCTAAAAGGCCATCGGTAAGGGGTCCTTCACCACCTCCCAATAGGTAGTGAAGAAAGCCTTAGAAAGGCCATCCTCTCCCGGGCATTTCTACCCGTCTTGTGTATGGAAAGCCTCCTCTAGTTCCTTCTCTGCGAAGGGGCCTAGGAGGGAGCTTCGCATCTCCTCTGTGATGAGGGACGAGATGTGATCCCAGATCTACTGTCTACATCGCTGTCCTCTAGCTGAGCCTGCCTCCTACTGGAAAAGGCATCTATAGTAGTCGGTGGCAATCTCCATCACCTCATCTGGGCTAGAACGAGTCCTCCCATATTGATCCCAAAGGCTACGTATCTGCTCTCTTGAGGTGCGAGGCTAGTGCACCTGAAAAAACTCCCTGCACATTGTGCCCCCCTTCCACGCCCATAAGGCTGCTGAGGTGTGGAATGAGAACTCCGAGAACTTGTCCTCTAGGCCGGCGATGGCTGCTCGCACGCGCAACACTGTGCGTGGAGGGTGGGATCCCTTGGTACCTCATGTAATAATCTCTATGTGGCTGCAAGGCCCTGCCGGAGTGCTCTCTCCTCCTCCCAGCTGTGTTGCCTCGCTTGTAGGGCTGCCTCCTGGCAGATACTACTCAACTCGGCTAGGACCTCTGCAACCTCCTCTCTGCGATCCGATCCCTCCTACCCCACTCCCTAGTCCAAATCTGCTCAATCTGTCTCTTCACCTCCTCCCTCCTATAGATCGAGTCAAGGATCCAACAAGATTGTGTGTCTAGGGCAGATGCTGGGGGATCAAGTGTTAAGAGAACCGAGCAATGATCGGACAATGTGGTGCCCAACTTGGCTTCCACGAGAGCATCCCCACTCTCCCACATAGAACATGTCCAACCGCTCAAGTAGGACTCCCCCTAGCTGCCTGTATCCCCAAGAGAAGTCTAACGACCTCTCCCTCCTGTGGAAGGCAGGGTCTCTCCAAGCATCGCATACTCCTACTGCTAGTAGAAAGACCTCCCATGCCTCCTACTCCTCCCCAATCATGCCCTGGTAGTTTCTGCCTCTGCTCTGCTGGTCCTCTAAAGCCTCCAGGTTGTTGAAGTCTCCTCCAACAATCCAAGAGTCCACCTCTGAAAGTCCTGTCACGATCTCCACCCAGAACCTGTTGCGTGCCCTAACCTTAGTAGGGGCATAGACATTGAGGACTCCAAGGCACGAGTCCCCAATATCCAATCTGATCCATAGAACCCTCCCTGCCACTATCGTCCCGTGGTGTCGTACATACGCGGTGAGACTCGGGCCAATAGAGGTCCATACGCCTCCGCTCCTGTTGTGGCCACCGATGGGGTGCTCCCAGTAAGTGTGTGAACTGCCCGAGAGTACCTTTCCTACCCGCTGGGCCTGGGCAGGAGTGAGCTTGTTCTCTTGTAGAAGTAAGATGTCGATCCGTCTGGCAAGGGCAGGCTGCAGCTCCTGCCTAACAATCAACTTCCTGGAACCACGTGCCCCACTATAGTGGAGGCTATTCACGTTCCAAGATGCAAGGTGTAAACTCATAGGGAAACCTGTGACTGAACAAACAAGCCATAGAGACAGGGAACGCCCGTTCCGGCACATAGGAACGGATTAACGCGTTCTGAGGGGTTCAGGCCAAGGAAACGCTGGCGAGACGTTCCAGCCCGTTTCCTGGCCCGTTCCCTCCCGTTCCAGGTCCGTTCCCTGGCCGTTCCAGGTCCGTTCCCTGTCTGGAACGGCCGTTCCAGCTCAAGAGTTTTTTAGTTTTTTTAATTTTTAACTTTTAACTCTTTTTTTTTGTTGTCGCCCGCGCTGCCTCGAACTGCCCGCATGTCTCCCGTTTCGCGCCCGTCTGTCTGGACTCTGTCGCCCGTTTCGCCTCACCCACGTCTGTCCTCGCCTACATCGTTGCACCCCCGTTTCGCGCCCGTTTGTCCTCGAGGCTCGCCTACGTCGCTGCACTCCCGTCTGTCCATTGCCTGCGCCCGTTTCGCCTGTGCCTGTTTCGCCTACGTCGCCTGCGCCTGTTCGCCCAGTCCGCCGAGTACCTGGTCCGCCCAGTCCGCCTGCCGATCCCCGCCCACTCTGCCTGCTCCGCCTGCCCTGCGGACTGTCCCCGCCCACTTCGCCTGCTCCGCCTGCCCTTCCGACTGTCCCGCCGACTATCTCGCTTGCCCCACCTGCCCCCACTACCTAGGCCCTACTCCCACCTGCTCTCGAGACTCGTCTACCTCTCCCGCCTGCCTGGCCCGCCTCTCTTGCCTGGCGTGACTTCTCCCCGGGATCAGGTGAAGTCTCAAGGTCCGAGGATCATTATCTCGATTCTCAAATTTGTCATTGTCCCAAATTTGGGAGCTGAAAATGCGCCAAATTTTGGGGCATTTTCAGCAAGGAATTGCAGGCTGGAATGCCCCAAAATTGGGGCATTTTGAGTCTGTCATTGCCCCAAGTTTGGGAGCTGAAAATACTCCAAATTTTGGGGCATTTTCAGCAAGGGAATGTTCAATGCAGGCTAGAATGCCCCAAATTTGTGGCATTTTCAGTAAAAGGAATGCAAGCTAAAATAGCACCAAAGTTCTGGCATTTTTAGCATTGCTAAAAATTTAACACACACATGTTGAAATTTTGGCTGCAATTTTTTGCAATTTTATTGAACTTTACTGATTATTTGTCATTTTTATATAGATGGCAGCATTGACATCTATGGGATCTTCATCATCCTCAGCAGGTACTTCGTCAACAACTGGACGAAGTCGAAGCACTACTTGGTCATGGTGGGATGAGGTAGATGCAGGGGTGCCATTGAGAGGTGGAGGGGCTCGCCCTTGGAAATGCAAACTTTGCCCTTATGCTCGCACTAGTGGGGCTGATAAAGTGAGAGCCCATCTTCTACATGAGGAGGGGAAAGAGGTGCGTTTTTGCACCAATGTATCAATTGAGAAAAGGCAGGAGTTACTTGACCGCATAGCCACATCTATGGGGAATTCACATGCCAGGAGGATGCCAAATATAGCAGTGGATCCAACAACATGGACTCCAAGACCAGCAGGGCATGGTGCTTCATGCAGAAGACCACCAGGATTAGTGGCTACGCAGCCTTCTCATGGGCCATCAATGGCAACAGGTCGTGGTGCTAAATAGAGTTCATTGCACACTTCATGGGAACCAAAGAAAAAAGAGGAAACATATGCAGCAGTGGCATGCTTTTTTTACCATGACCATATTGCATTCAAATCAGCCAGGTCACCTTATTTTTTAAATATGGTGACAAAGATTGCAGAGTATGGACCCACATATAAGCCCCCTTCATCAGAAACTATAAGGACTACATTGCTTCAAAAGGAGAAAGTAGCCATAGAGATTGCAACAGCAAATATTCGCAATCAATGGGTAAGAAATGGAGTGACATTGATAGCAGATGGATGGAGTGACACACGCCATAGGTCCATACATGGTATTGTTGCATATTCTCGTGGAGATGTATACTTCATTGGTAGTCATGATGCTTCAGAGACTGGAAAGAGTGCAGATGTATTGGCATCCGAGTGGTGCGAGGCAGTGCAGGCTGTTGGGGCAGAAAATGTAGTGCAGTTTGTGGCAGATGGTGAACCTACAAACAGGGCAGCAGGAAACATTTTAATGGCAATGTATCCACATATCACCTTTAGTCCATGCATGGCGCATTGCTTGAATAACTTGTTGAAGGATATTGGGGACTTGCCATGGATTGCATCTCTTGTTGCGAAAGGCAACAAGATTATCACATTTATATGTAATCATCAGTACTTGCATGCTGAGTTTCGCAAGAGAAGTGACAAAGAACTTCTTAAATACTCGGATACACGATTTGCATATAACTTTCTTATGCTTGGTCGATTGCACTATTGCAAAGGTGCAATTAGGGAGCTATTTGCTAGTGATGAGTATGAAAATTGGACTGGGGCTGCCACTGCTACTGCTGTGTTATGTAATGCATATGTTTCTGATAGAGATTTTTGGGATGAGGTTAATCGCACCAACCAAATGGTTGATCCTATTATGCACATGTTGAGGCTTGCAGATGGCATGGATCCATGCATTGGGAAGATCTATGAAGGTATGGATCGCATGATTGAGAGGTTGGAGAGTTTGGAACCAAATGCAGATAGGTATGAGCAAATCAAGGAGTTATGCATCAGCAGATGGAATGAGTATGACTCTCCTATGCATGTTGCAGCATATGTGCTTGATCCTGAGTTTCAAGGAAAGATGCAAGAAAGAGACCTTGAGGTGGTCAAGGCTTGGAACACATTGCTTGCAAGGCTTTATCCTAGCCGTGAAATGCAACGCAAAATTAAAAATCAGCTCTCTGTATATCGACAAACATTAGGGATGTTTGGTACAGAGGATGCACTAGAGGACAGGACAAATATTGGGGCTGCTTTATGGTGGGAGGACTATGGGGCAGAAGCTCTAGAGTTGCAGAGTTTGGTTATTCGTATTCTTAGCCAAACAATTAGCTCTTCTTGTTTAGAGCAACTATGGAGCTCCTTCAATCACATTCGCTCAAAGAAGAGAAATCGTCTTGGTACAATGAAGACGAATGACCTAGTTTATGTGAGCTCCAATCTTCGCTTGCTAGCTCGTACATCAGTTGCAAAGGCTAATTCTTTTATATGTTGGGAAAAAGATGACGATGATGATGATGGTGATGATGATGGGCAGGATGTTGTTCAGCAAGATGAGCATTCAGGCACAGTGGAGCCATCTTCCATGAATCAGAGCACTTAGTAGCTAGCCTTTTGGAACTTTAGAGTATTGACTTGGAAATTGGAACTCTTGTAACTTGGATCTTTACTATTTAGGCTTTAAAGTTTACTGTTTAGTGCATATTTTGTGTTTTTGCAATGCACACTTGTTGCCAGTTGGACTTATGCAACATTGTTGATTACAGTGTTGAATTATGAATGCGACAATCCATTGCTGGTTACAATGTTTTGAATCTTTATTATTGTTGAAAGTTGAAACTTGATTATTATGTCTCTAGAGTCTAATTTCATGAATTATAATTCATGGTTGATAATAGATATGATCTGTCTCTCTAGATTCTAAGACTAGTGTTGACTCTCTCTCTCTAGAGGATATATATATATATATATACCGTTCCCTCCGTTCCCGTTCCCTCGCTTTGGGCGTTTCCCCCATTTCAGGGGGTCCCGTTCCCGTTCCTGGTAACTATGGAACAAGCATCTGTTCGGTGTGGAAGCTGCTGACGAAGAAGAGAAACTATGAGGCATGCGTATAGCTTCGCTGCCGGCCTAGATGGTAAACTCCATTCCCCCATGGTAGCCCTCGGGACCATGGGGATGATGGATGCGCCTAGTGGTACCACCAGGACATCTATCAACCAAGCTGAGAGGCAAGACTCCATACACTGGTAGAAACGGGCTGCCTGTGCCAGGGGCCAGTCGATCACATCCATCGGTGCTCTCCACTACGGAGGGGCTCGAAAGATAATGCTCAGATGAGGGATCTCAGCCCCAGCCCACCAATTAATGTCCATCATGCAACCCGGCCATTGCTTGGAGAAAAGTGCCAGTCCACCTTCTCCCATCCACTGGGAGATGTGGTCTGCCACCTGGCTCTTCACCTCCTCTATCTAAGTCATCGTCGAGTCTCCTATATGAGAGGTCTGAAGGAAGAAGGCGTAGTTTGGTCCATCTGGTGGTGCTAGTAGATGGATCTTGCCGCTCTTTCGTACCACGAAGATTCCCACCTCCAAGGGTAGTGGGAACTCTCTGCGCTCCGCAACTCTCAGGTGAAAGCACCGCCAATTGCGAAAAAACTTGTGGTAGCAGTTGCGCCTGTCTTGGGAAAGTGTGACGGGCGGCATGGACTAATGAACTGGTGGCAGTGTGGAGGGGGGGCTAGACTACCGATGGGTGGAGGATGTCGGCATATGGGGCTCCTCACCTCCTGTGGAAGGGGGGGGATGGGTGGGGGGAGGGGGTCACCTGTGCTGGGTGGGGATTAGGGTGGCTAGTCGGCGGGGGTGATGGTGGGGAGGGGGAGGATCGAGGGATGGTGGGGTGGTCAGAGGCACACAACGGGTGGGGGGGGAGCCAGTAGCTCTGGGGGAGGAGGAATGTGGACTACGATCGGGGGGAGGGGGGGGGGAGGGGGGGGGGGGTGATGCCTTCGTGGGGGCTGGATATGTAGGCATGTGGCCCTGTCGGGTAGGGCGAGGAGGGAGGGGGAGGGGCTGTGTGGTGCTCTGTCGGGGGGGGCGATGCTCGCCTTCTTGCTCCCTGCTGTTGTGGCTGTGTCTGAGGGGCTGCTTGCGGCCCCCCTGCTGTCCCTCTCTCTGTCGTCTCTGTACTCGTATAAAACTGTCCGCGTCCCCCTGTGGGCCTGTCGGCAAAGCTACCCTAGCTCCGAAATGCATGCACTCTATTGCTTGGTGCCCACAGTCATGGCAGCGCAGGCATTGCCCTATCTGCGGAGTCACAATGACCTGCTACCTGAAGGAGTGTCCGCCTGTCTCAATCTCTAGGAACTGTGGTATATTCTTGGTCTCTTTCACTGCCACCCGTATCTTTGGGACTCCTGTGGCTATTACTACTTCCGCGAAAGAGGTGGGAAGGACACTGCCAAAGAGCCATCCAAAGTCTTCCACCAACTGGCGATACTCTATCGCCAGTCCAGGAAAGAGAAGGGTGACCGAGTGTCTAAGGAAGGGCGAATGCCTCCACGGTGAAGCCACTGTACCAAGGGACTATGTAGATGACCCTCTTCATGGAAGCATAGGGTGAACAGGCCAGTAGCTTACGGGCTGCATCTGCCGAGGTGAGTCGTACCATGAAGATCCCTTGGCCCATTTGAGCCGCCTCCACGATCTGCATTGGCCGAGGTGTGGACGACCCGCTGGACAGCAAAAACGCAAGTACTACAGCAATCGGTTGGTGGGAGAGATGATAGTAGCTTGTTGCCTAGCACTAAATGCTAAAAACGCAAATTGATTAGGTGCTATGATGATGCAACAAATGGAGACCTCAAAACAGCAGGGCGATGGCTGAAAACAGGCCACCTAGGGCTAGACAATAATGGGTTGTAGTTGGTGATGGCTGGACAACAGATGGTAGGTAGCTGATGGCTGAAATCTACACAGTAGAGTGAGAAACTTGCACAAAAGGATAAGGCTGAATGGTGGGCAACCCATCTATTTATAGATATTGAAGGGTACCCCCCAAAAATTACGGTTTTAGGGGACCACTGAAACTCTCTCGAACCATGTACCAAATTTACATTTTTTATTAATTAAGCATGTTTTTGGGCTATTTGAAAATGCTAATCAGTTGTAAAGCGTATTTTAGCTCAACACCCCCTCTTAGGCCCAAAACTGAGCCTAAAAGGGAAGGCTGGCAATGTTTACCCCAAGGCGTCCCATCCCAAAGCAACCAAGGCATCGGACAAAGGGTGCACATCAACTGCCTAGTGGCCTACCAAGACTACAGAAGCGATGGTTATCTTACCAAGGGAGTCCAAGTAGTCACTCCAAAGAGGACAAGGCATCGAACAAAGGGTGCTCATCGACTGCCCCAATGGCCTACCAAGCCCTACAAAGGTGGATGGAACCACATTGAACTCTTTCCTCTTTTTTTTTTTCTTTTTTGGGTGGGGGAGGGGTTGGAAAGTTAATTTTAGGGGTGACGGCCAATTAAGTAACAGTGACCCAAAAGACAGGAGGGATGGTATACCCAACACATCACAAAAAAATACAAGCTTATCCAACCACTCAAGGATGTCGATGACAAGGAAAACGTGATGAAATATCATGGGAAGGATGGTGGGGTAATGTGTTAGAGAGTAGTGCGACAGTAGTGCAGTCACAGAGGATGCCACGTCAGCTGGTCGGACAGGGTGCCACGTGGCACAGTTTGCTGCAGTCTGCCAGTTTTCTGCAGTTTTTAATTGCAGCCGACCTGGTGCTGGGAATTTCCTATTGTTTGGCTATTTATAGCCAGTTCGTGGCACACTCATTTTATTCATTATTTCAGATTCTGATATTGAGATCTGTTGGCTGAGACAGGCTGTACTCGGGCTGATGGAGATCGAGGTCATCAAGTTGGAGACATACGCAGATATTTCCTCTGCCCCCTTGTGTATTTCTGCACTCTTATACAGCATACTACACCGCAGATTTTCTGTGTTTACACTGTCTCCTTTTCTCTCTCTCTCTTCTCTCTGTGTTCACTCTCTCTCAGTCTTTGTCCTACGCTTCCGCATCGCTGCACTCTGACATGGTATCAGAGCGGTGAAGATGGACTAACTAAGGGCTGAACCTATCTCCTCCGGCGGGTGAAGAAGGTTTGGGCAGCGGAGGAACCAGCCCTAGAAGGCTGCGTTTTCACAATCAAAGGGGGCTGATTTTGCGTTTGTGCAGGTATTGCAAGTTAATATGTCTACAGAGACTGATTTGGAGTTTCAGGCGATCATGGACAGAAAAGTGCCTGTCCTACCAGCTCTTCCATCAGATCAAAAGCTTGATGGTGACAATTACCGCATCTAGCGGGTGATGATGTTGGCCATTTTGGAGTCTTATGATTTGGCAGAACTGGTGATGGAGAAGATTAACAGGCCCTCGGTGAGGGATGAGTCCAAACTCTCTTCCAATGCTCGTGTGGAGTTGACCAAGGCCCAGTCTCATTGGGACAAACTGAATGCCAAGATTCGATCGATCTTTTCTGTTTCTGTCTTGCACCACAACCATGATAGCTCACATCAAGCACTTGACAGTGGCTCGTGAGATATGGTTGGGGCTTGACCAGATGTACAACCGGATGACCTTGATGAAGAGGGTTTCTTTGGAGGTGCAGATGCGGACCTTGTTCGTGAATAAGTCTTCTTCGCTTCGAGAACACATCAATAAGCTTTAGCAGCTTCAGATGCAGGTTCAAAATGTGGAGAAGCCTATTTCCTCCGAAGACATGGCGATCACTTTACTATCCCAGTTGCTGCCACGATTCGGTACTTTTTATTCCACTCTTATTGCATCAGGGCGAGAGTCAACTCTTCGGTGGAAAGAGTTGGTTCCTATGGTCTTGGACCAAGAGGAACAATTGAAGGGACTGAATGCTTCCAAATCAAAGGCATTGGTTGGTCAAGCCTCTCAGAAGAAGGGGAAGGATCAAAAGAAGGAGGACAACAAATCCAAGAAGGACAAGGAGAAGGAATCGACTTGCCATATTTGTGGCAAGACTGGTCACAGGAAGAAGGATTGCCCCGACAAAGACAAGAAGCGTACCAAGAAGAAGGATAGGAAGGATTCTGGAGCGGTGGCTGCACCCTCATCAATTGCTTTTCTACACTTAGCAGTCATTGAGGACTCTACATCAAAGACTTTTGATCCTGCGATGACAGCTCCCCAGGCTCGAGAGTGGATTGTGGACACTGGTGCCTCACGGCACATGACTCCTTCCGTTGGTATTGCCCATTTGTGACCTTCGCGTGGGCAGATTCTCATTGGAGACAACTCTTCTGTGTCTATTTTGCTGGGCGGGGTGAGATGCAACTTATTCCAGATGGACATGGTGGTACCCACACCTCTGAGGTGTTGCATATGCCAGGTTTGGGGTATCATTTACTTTCGGTCCATAAGATTTGTGCTCTTGGCCTCTTGGTGGAGTTTGACAGTGATACTCTTCGAGTCCTTGATCATGGATTGAGGAAGGTTCTCTCTGTAGGGTATGAGGAAAATGGCATCTACAAATTGAAGTCTTCTTCAGCTCTTACTTCTCCTCTTCTTACTCCTCAGACACAGTCCGAGCTTTGGCATGCTCGGTTTGGCCACCTAAACTACGAGTACCTTCGGAAGACATCACAAGGGTCATTTGTCCGAGGCTTGCCGGACATAGTGGTGAGCCATCAGCCATGTGTCTCTTGCATTCGAGGCAGTGGCTACCGCACTTCACATCCTCAATCAATCTCCCACTTCGGCGGTTGACAGGATGACACCTTTTAAGGCTTACTTTGGGACTAAGCCTGATGTCTCTTATTTCAAGATCTTTGGGTGTGACGCTTATGTGCACATTCTGAAGACGCAACATGATAAGTTCGAGGCAGCTTCCCGACAACAGGTTTTTGTTGGCTATAGCTCCCGGTCCCAAGGTTATCGTTTGTTTGATCCCCTTAAGCGAGATGTCTACACAAGCCGAGATGTGTGGTTCGTGGAAGTTCCGGCCACAAAGGGGGGTGAGAAGCACCCCGTCCTTGGAGATCCACGGGAGAGTTGGGCTCCCGAGATAGTTTCTTTGGAGCTAGAGTCTCTTGATGAAGATTCTTCTTGTGATTCAAAGTCTTCTCTTCCACCGGCAACCCCCGAGGAGCTTCCGCCGGTGGATGTTCCTAAGTCTTCAGCAGATGGAGAGCGACCGGGGAGAGGTTTGTCCTTCTTCTCATTGGGCCCGTGACACACTCCGAGATTCAGGGATCAAGGGGGTCCCTGAGGAATGGGAACCGCAGGATGGACCGCGGAGGTCACGGAGGAACCAGGCACATTCTTTGGAGCTTGTTTGCTCCAACTATTGCTTGTTGACCCGTGTTATGCAAGATCAAGAACCCACTTCAGTGAAGGAGGCTTTGCAGTCTAATCATTAGTGAAAGGCCATGGAATCCGAGTTGGAGGCTATTGAGAGGAATGGCACTTGGTCTCTTGTGCCTCATCCCTCTCACAAGAAGGTGATTGGTGTCAAGTGGGTCTTCAAGACCAAGTACCTTAGCGATGGTTCTTTGGACAAGCACAAGGCTCGCCTTGTTGCTAAAGGTTTTGCTCAACGCCCAAGCATTGATTTCCATGATACTTTTGCCCCCACTGCTCGTATGGCGACTATTCGAGCTGTTCTTGCCTTGGCTAGCCTGTTTATCAGTTGGATGTGAAGTCTGCCTTTCGTAATGGTGACTTGCAGGAGGAGATCTATGTTGAGCAGCCTCTTGGCTTTGGATCCTCCGATGGGAAAGTTTACAGGTTGAAGAAGGCCTTGTATGGCCTCAAGCAAGCTCTGCGTGCATGGAACGAGAAGATTGACTCGTTTCTTCAGTCAAAGTTGGGATATCGGCGCTCTACGGCCGATCCACAGCTTTATGTGTACACTTCCGAGGTTGGTCGTATGTTGTTTGTGTTATATATTGATGATTTGATTTTGACAGGGGATCATGCACAGAAGGTCCAAAAGACCAAGACAGCTTTACATCAGGCATTCGAGATGATGGATTTGGGGCTTCTTCATTTCTTCTTGGGTCACAAGATTTATCAGTCTCAAAGGGGGATTTTCATCTCTTAACAGAGGTACATTCAAGAGCTCTTGGTGACTTTTGAGATGGGAGACTTGTCAGCCCATTACTACTCCTATGGATCCGAATTGGAAGGCCACTTCACACTCAGATTCTCCCCTGATGGATGCTTCACGCTACCCTCAGTTGATTGGATCCTTGATTTGGCTTATTAACACTCGTGTTGATCTTTGTTTTGCTATGGGTCTTTTGGCAGGGTTCATGACTGAACCCAAACGGGTGCATTGGCAGGCTGCCCTGAGGATTCTTCGATATTTGAGGGGAACTTCTGACTTAGGGATTTTTTATCCCGCAAGTTCAGATGCTTCAGATCTGGTTCTTGTAGGTTGGAGTGACTCAAATTGAGCTAGCGATGTGGACCACCGACGGTCTACTACAGGCTATTGTTTTACCTTGGGTACAAGAGTTATCTCTTGGAGTAGCAAGAAGCAGCCCACGGTAGCCCTTTCTTCTACTGAGGCAGAGTATCGGGCTGCATCTTCCACCACGTGAGGTTGTGTGGCTTCGGAGATTGTTGGAGGAGCTTGGCTGGCCCCAAACTTGTCCTACTCTACTGCGGTGCGACAATGAGAGTTGCATTGCCTTGGTACGGAATCCAGTATTCCATGCCCGGACAAAGCACATTGAGATCCAGTATCACTTCATTCGGGAGAAGCTTCTGGATGGGACCATTGATGTGAAGTACTACAAGACAGAGGATAATCTTGCAGATTTGTTCACGAAGGTGCTTCCCCAAGCTCTTCTTCGGCAACATTCCAGATCCCTCAGTCTTCTGCCCTGTCCAGGATCTAAGAGGGGGTGTTAGAGAGTCATTCCCTGTACAGCCGTGGGTAGAGCAGTACGGCAGTAGTGCAGTCGCAGAGGATGCCACGTCAGCTGGTCGGACAGGGTGCCACGTGGCACAGTTTGCTGCAGTCCGCCAGTTTTCTGCAGTCGGCTGCATTAATTGCAGCTGACCTAGTGCTGGGAATTTCCTATTGTTTGGCTATTTATAGCCAGTTCGTGGCACACTCATTTTATTCATCATTTCAGATTCTGATCTTGAGATCTGTTGGCTGAGACAGACTGTGCTCAGGCTGACGGAGATCGAGGTCATCAAGTGAGAGACATACGTAGATATTTCCTCTGCCCCCTTGTGTATTTCTGCACTCTTATACAACATACTACACCGCAGATTTTCTGCGTTTACACTGTCTCCCTTCCTCTCTCTCTCCTCTCTGTGTTCACTCTCTCTCAGTCTTTGTCCTACGCTTCTGCAACACTGCACTCTAACATAATCCACCAGTGGAAACAGCTTAGGATCCATCCACTGATGCTCTGCACAATGGGATGCATAGTATGCTACATGTTGAAGAATGCTCATGTAGCAAGTGCCACTTAGATAGTGTCCCTCATGAAGAAATTGTTCACTTGCCCAAGCACCCTAGTACAAAAATGATGAAATCATGCAATGCATAGGGAAAGGTACAACAAAGGGGAAGGCTGATGTTGAAGACAAGTGCTGAAACCTTTAGAATGCCAACAAGGTAGGAACCCCCTCTTAACCTAGATATCGATGCCAAAGAAGAAAGAGGAACCAAAGAATGTCAGTCTTTGTGTGGTGTCAAGAACCATGTGGCTGAAAATAATGAAGTATCCCTATTGAAAGAGCAAGGATAGAGATCAGCACCATGAGAGCATCAAGAGAGATGTTGCATGATCCACCATAGGAGGAGAAGCTTCCATGTTGGTAGAAGGGCAAAACTCCAAATAGGTGGAACCATGAAAGAAACCCGGTCTCCAGCTCAGGAAGGACTGCTACAAGCGTTTATGTTAGCCCTACACAAAAATACAAAACCCTGCGAAAGAGAAAAATCTTCAAGCGCAAAGCTGAGTAGGGAGATGCTCCAAAAAAGAAAACTGAAAATAAAAGAAAGCAAAGCTTAATGCAATGCAATATGCAATAGAAGTCTAAAAAGGGGAAAGGCTAAGTGTGTGGCCACCATCACGTACGGCAAGGTGGGAAAGGGATCCTAGAAGGTGTTGTGGATACCCTAAGAATGGATGCATAAAGTTTAATAGGCGAGCCACTAGCAGACCAATTAGCTAATCCTTGATGAGTAGTGAAGAAGATAGACTATTGAGACTGTTTGCATGCTACATATCCACTAGCTGCTAGGGCAGATGGAGCAGATGGTGTAGCAACAGGAGGCGTAAGCCCACTAGACTAGCCAGCCCGAGTGAAGGTAGTCACAACAGTCTGTTGTGGTTTTCTAGGAGGAAGACCCTAGGCCTTGGTACGATACTCCTCGTCCACATGGCTTGGCCTCTGGTAGTGTATGCAAATCCTATTTTTCTTAGGAATTTGTTGCCAAAGGGATTGTGTTTCTTTGGTTCCGTCGAAGAAAGTAGTGTCACCCTTGTTTTGGCTTGCTGTCGCATCCTGCGAGTTCTTGCCACTATTGGTTTTCCCTCCCAAAGAAGAGGCAACCAACCCTAACGCCTCTAAATGGATGTGTGTGGAGGACTTCTTATGGACTTGATCATACAACTTCGCATAACGCAAGATTTGGCACTCAAAGTCGTAGAAGGTCAGCAATCTAGGTAGTGAGATAATGTGCTGGATAAAATGGAAGTATTTGTCAACTTGTTCAAGAAGAAGGTCATCTGATCGTTGTCTAACTTCAGGGAGCCAGTAGTGGCAAAGTCGGCAAGTAACCGCTGATATTCGGCCAACTTGACTTTTAGATCATCCCCTTCCTTTTAAGGGAAAACTCGTAAAGCTTAAAATCGAGATTGATATGTCAAGTGCGATCCCGAGCTACATAGCGGTCAATGAGATGACTCCAATGCTCAAATGCGAGGAAAAAATGCTATAATTGAGAGTGGAATTCAAGAAGCAACCCCTCCATTAACTCAACATTGGCCGTGGCATTGCGGGCTCTCCATTGACGGATGTAATTAGGGTGAGCTAATCAAGGGTATAGGGATAAAAGAACTAGGTGATCTTACTTTATGAATAGATGTGATGATGTTCATGGCCCAAGTATGCGGGAACCCCTCATCAGTGAGTGCACAATTAAAAATATGTGCTATAAAGGATGCAAGTGTGTGAGAGGCATATGAAAAGTGCTCTCCTCTCATCCGTGTGTGATCCTTGGATCTTCCATAATGTAGCCTCCTCATGGCCTTCTCTACCATGGAGATGGTCAAGAAAGTAGAAGTGGTGAGACGGGGCTATGATGGATGTGGAGTAGTGGTTGATCGGGGATGTAGTAGAGACTCCATCAATGCTCACATTAGTTCCCATGCGGGTGGTGTATGATCTCCAAAATCACACATGCTCTTTTCAACTTCACGGCATAGGCTCAGCATAGGCTTAGTACCAACAACGAGATCCCAAAGTCCCTAAGATTCAAGCACTTCTTGCACGAAGTTCGACCAAGTAGTGAAATTTCACCCGTTTAAATGAGTCTTATTTATGAAGGCATTTTTGGTTGTTGCAATAGAAGTATAGTGCTAGGAGATGGAGAAAGTGTGTAAGCGGGATAGAGAGGGGGAGCGGAGTAGACTTGGAAAGAAATCCCAGAGTGCCCACCATGCATACGAGAAGTGTGCATAGCAAATCCAAATATAGACAAGGGCGGGCATGGTAACCGCATGAGAAGCCTAAGGAGGAGGGATAGAGACACTTGGAGCAAAAGATTGAAATCCGTGCATAGGAGTGTGCCAAGGGATGTGGGACAACACTCCATAAGCCCAGGATGGATATCCTTGCACTTGAATGGTCATGTGGGGGATTTGTGAGCGTCCGGGGGGCAATGAGAGGGATGCCCATCACAGCCGTCTTGATTTTGGAATAAAGATGTGACTAGATTAGAATGCGAAAAAGATAGTGATGAAATGGGAGGGAGTTGAGAAGTGCGGTTTACTTGCTCAAATGAAACAGATAGTAGAGATACACATGACGAAGGGAACGTGCTTCGAGAACCTCCTCTATTAAAGTTAACATACTGGAAATCATCTAGATCCTACACAATAAAAGAAGAAATAGGAGAGGGTTTTGGCTCATACAACTCAAAAGGGTTATATGAACCTAACATAAGGCCTAGCTTAGATAAAGGAGATGGATCACCAAATGCACCGAATGTCATGGTCCCTTCAAGATCAGAAAGATGGCCAATCTCACCAATCAATCTAAATCAAGTAGTAGTACCCATTGGAGGAGTGTAAATCGAACTACACGTGATGCCCAAGTACTCCTCAAACTCTTTATCTATAAGTGACCTAAACAAGAAAAAGAAGATGGTAAAGGTGAGGCATGGCTACCTTCTCCTTGAGACCATAATGCCTTCTCAAGGCCTCCAATGATGGAGAAGCCTGATAGGGCATCATAGGATCCTTAGAAGAAGGTGCCCATTAAGAGTCGGAATCAAGTCACGTGCGAGTCTCAAACAAAGACTAGCCTCCACAATCACCGCAGGATACTTTTTACAAGAGCACTGGCTCTGATACCATGTGAAGCTATGCTAGGATTTGCACTAAGAAAACATAACATGTACAACCACAACTGAAACACAAAAACTCAAACAGAGACAAGCAAAACTCAAACACCAAAAGCAAAATGCAAAACGCAAAAACCCTAAATGCAAAACCCAAAACACAAAAACACAAAGACAAACACGAAGAGAAGAAACTCTGAAGTGAATGAATGTTATAGAATGAATGTGAGAGTGTTCAGAATGCCCAAGGGTAGAGCAATGCAATGTCGGAGTGACGTCCATCAAAGACGGATCCCAAGTACAATAACCATTAGTCGGAGATGAGAGAGTGATGAATAATGAAAGACAACATGTGGTTACCAAAACACAACAATCGGAGGCTGAAATCTAGTAAATGCAGCAATGTAGCACCAGAGGAAAGCTAAAAAATGATCACCCAAGGTAGAGAACTATCAAGCAACAACAGGATAAGTATTTGCTGATGTAGACGGCTTGCTAGACAACAAAAACACAAGTACTGCAACAATCGGTCGGTGGCAAAGATGACAGCAGCATGTCGCCTAGCATCAGATGCTGAAAACGCAAGCTGATCACGTGCTATTCAACAGGCTTTCTCACTTGTTTTCATAGATTTCAGGCTACAAACTGTGGAGACTGTTCTTGGGCCTGATGGAGATGGAGATCTTCGAGGTGGAGACATACACAGATATTCTCTCTGCACTCGTGTATATTTCTGAATCCTTATACAGCATTCTTCACTACAGATTTTCTGTGTTTCACTCTCTCTTTCTCTCTCTCACCTCTCTCTGTTCACTCTTTGTCTTGGTCATTCGCTTCCGCATTACTTCACTCTGACACTTTCAGCCTTATTCTTTTGTGTAGATTTTTCACTCTATCATGTAGATTTCAGCCATCAGCCACCTACCATCTAGAGAAATAAGCCCATGCCATCCTACTATAATCATCCACAATTAGCATGAAATACAAGCTCCCTCGAAGAGACTCCATCTGCATCGGTCCACAAAGATTGATAGAAAAAAAGCTCCAAGGGTGTAGAAGACCACCTCGAAGCTTTGTTGGGAACAACATCACGAGTCTACTTCCCACGGATACAAGATACACAAGGCTGCTGGCTCACCACAATATCCGGCAAACCTCGAACAAGCTATCCCTTTGACGCCTTCCGAAGGTAATCATAATTGAGGTGGCTAAACCGAGCATGCCAAAGCTCGGGCTGAGTTTGTGAGGTAAGAAGAAGGGAAGTCAAGGCAGAAAAAGACTGCAACTTGTAGAATCCATTCTCCTCATAACCTGAAGAAAGAACCTATCTCAATCCTCGATCAAGAATCCGAAAAGAATCCACATCAAATTCGACCAAAGGGCCGAGGGCACAAAGCTTGTGCACCGAAAGAAGATGGTACACCAAAGCCGGCATATAAAGTATCTCGGATGTATGGGCACCACCATGTCCATCTAGAATAAGATGCATGTTTCCCCGACCCTGTATAGGAATAGACGAACTATCACCAATGAGAATCTGGCCATGCGAAGGCCACAAATGAGCAACACCTGCTAAAGGAGTCATGTGCCGTGAGGCACCACTGTCCACAATGCACTCCCGAGTGTATGGGGCTGTTAACGCAGCATCAAAAGCCGTCAGAGTCAAATCCGCAACCACCTCCTGACAAAGGAAACCACTCCAAAATCCTTTGAAGATTTCTCCTTCTTCTCCTTCTCCTTCTTCTCCTTGTTGGGGCAATCCTTCTTTTAGTGACCTGTTTTGCCATAAATGTGACAGATAGACTCCTTTTCTTTATCCTCCTCCTTCTTTTGGTCCTTCCCCTTCTTCTGATAGGATTGACCAACCAAGGCCTCAGATTTCAAAGCATTGGTCCCTTTCAATTGCTCCTCTTGGTCCAAGACCATAGAAACCAACTCTTCAAAGAGTCTCTGACTGCCCTGAAACAATCAAGGCAGAATAAAAACCACTAAAGCGGGCAGTAACTATGAAACAAGAGTTATCGCCATGTCTTCAAAAGTGATCACCTTCCCTGCGTTTTGAACCTGCATCTGAAGCTGCCTTAGCTTGTTGATATGCTCCCACATAGAAGATGACTTGTTGACACTCATGGTCCGTATCTGCACTTCCAAAGAAACTCGCTTCATGGCAATCATCCAATTGTACATCTGATCAAGCTCCAACCATATCTCCCGGACCACTGTCAAATGCTCAATATGAGAGATAACACCTGCAGTACATGAGAGAAATAAAAACGAGCAAATGCAAGCATTGAGTTTATCCCAATGTGCCTAAGCCTTTGCCAACTCCACCTTATCACTAAAAGAGAGTTTGGACTCGTCTTGCGAAGAAGGACGATGAATAGCCTCCGTAACAAGCTTCACTAAATCATAGGACTCTAGAATGGCAGGCATCATGACCCGCCAGATGCAATAATTCTCATCGTCGAGCTTTTGATATGATGGAAGAGCCGGTAAAACGTGTACCTTTTCGTCCATGATCGCCTGAAACTCGGTCTCGGCCTCAGAAGACACCTTCACCTACAATGCCTGCACAAATCACAAAGAGCAGCCCCCTCGGACTATGAGAATATAGCTTGCTAGGGCTCTCGTTCGCTTGTGCCACTCCTTCTTCACCCGCCGAAGGCGATGAAAATGTAAAATCTACACTTGAAGATCCAAAACGCAACCTTCTTCCTTCTCTAAGGATAAAAACCAACAACAGCTTCAGTAAATCTTCTCCTTTCTCGCACGCCCACGCTCACCTTAGCCTTGTTCTGATGCACATCCCTCCTGCCCACACTTGAACGCTGAAAACGCAAGCTTGTGTCGTGCTAAAATCTCCTCTTCAGATGGGTCCAATCCTTCAATGCTCTGATACCATGTCGGAGTGAAGCAATGCGAAAATGAATGACCAAGACAGAGTGAACAAAGAGGGAAGAGAGAAAGAGAATGAGAATGAAACACAGAAAATCTACAGTGAAGAATGTTGTATAAGGATGCAAAAATATACACGGGTGCAAAGAGAATATCTGCGTATGTCTCCACCTTGAAGATCTCATTCTCCGTCAACCTCGAGAGCAGTCTCCACAATCTGTAGCCTGAAATCTGTGAAAACAACTGAGGAAGACTACTGAAATCACGGCCTATAAATAGGCTAAAAAAAGCATGCAAAATAATGCACTGCTGCAGTCGACAGCTGTAACTAGCCGATTGTGCCACGTCAACTGCCATGTGGCACTCCTGCACCTGTCGCCTGCTAACCAACTGCTCCTACTGCTCCTATTCAAGGTATGATCAACTAACCAACTCTAACAGAAAGGTGGACAGCCCATCTATTTATAGATATTGAAGGGTGTCCCAAAAAATTAGGGTTTTGGGGGACCACTGAAACTCTCTTGAACTGTGTACCAAATTTGTGTTTTTCATTAACTAAACGTGTTTTGGGACTGTTTAAAGATGCTAATCAACTGTAAAGCGTGTTTTAGCTCAACACTTCCACCTCCACATCAAGAGGTGGCTCTCATGATGCTGAATCATTTTCCTCTTCCACATCACCCCCCACTCAAGAGCAAATTCAATGGGATGGCTATGCCACCCAAGCATATGCCCTAATCGATTTATTCGTGAAGAGAGATATCATTCCACACATCTGATCATGCAAGACAACCAAGGATGCATTAGATCAGATTGCATCATTGTATCAAGTGTGCAATGAGGTGCACGTTGCTTATCTATGTAAGTAGTTCAAAGATGTTCATATGGAAGGAGAAGACATGGATGCCTATCTCATCGACATCAAAGATCTTCGAGAAGAGTTATTGAATATTGATGTAGTAGTCCTAGATAATCAATCTATTTCAATTACTTTGAATGGTCTACCTTAATCTTACCAAGGTTTTGCTACTACTTGGCGGTTGGTAACTATGGGCAGCCAAGTTACCCGTACCTTCAATCAACTTGTGTCTGTTATATCGCAAGAAAAACAAAGCCATCTCAACTATGCAATGCTACTTTGGCAACCAAATAGACCTTCTCCACCCATCATCCTAGAAAGGCCAAACCTAAGTTCAAAAACAAGCATGTTGGTCAAACATCAACAAACCTTCATGATGATCATCCTTCTACTTCCACAACTTTTCTATCAAAAACGTCTTCCCATACTGATCCATCCTCTTCCAACCCTTCAAAGGGTACATTCAGCAAACCCCATGTTGAGCTAAAATATGCATTACTTGCTGATTAGCCTCTTAAACAGCCCCAAAACACACTAAAAATGCTCTTTTAGAGTAAAACCCTAAAACGGGGAGCGGTTCCAGAGAGTTCAGTGGAAACCCCAAAACGGGAAGCGGTTCGAGAAAGTTTAGTGGAAACCCTAATTTTTGGGGCACCCTTCAACATCTAATCCTTGTTTTGCAGGTTACACCAGCCCACACACCCTCTGCTGCTGTTGGCGCCCAATTTCCAGCCTGCAGCCCGCCTCCATCTGCTGTCCAGCCATCATCGACTGCAGCCACATCATCTTCAGCCTGTCCATTGCTGTAGGCGACAACTCTCAGCTGCTGGCAACTGCTCCAAACTGTCCCAGACTGCTGTTCAGCCTACTGTCCATCATCTCCAGGGTCAGCCAGCCTGCGTTTTCAGCATTGCAGGCCCTGATACTCTCAGACATTGTTTCAGCCTGCTGTTTACACCAGACTGTGCACAATTTCCAGTCCCCCGATCGGTGGTACACTGCTGCGTTTACCAGTTTCCAGCCTCCAAACTCCTGCGTTTTGGTGACCAACCTGCTGCCATTCACTATTCAGCACTCCTACACTCCGACTGGTGGTCACAGACTTGGGATCCGTCTTCGATGGACATCACACTCCGACATTGCTCTACCCTTGAGCACACTATACACTCTTACATTCATTTACAACATTCATTCACTGCAGAGTTGTGTTCTCTCTCTCCCTTCTTCTATTTATGTTTGAGTTTTTGTGTCTGAGTTTTGAGTTTTGCATTTAGGGTTTGAGTTTTCCCCTCTGTGTCTGTGTCTTTGTGTTTCTGTCGTGGTCGTACACTCTGTGTGTCCTCAGTGCAAACCCTAGCAATCTTCTTAGCATGGTATCAGAGCCGGTGCTCTTGTAAAGACTATCCTGCGGATATTGTTGAGAGCTAGTCTTTGTGCAAGGCACACAATACGACTCGTAACCGAATCACTATGTCCTAGACACCTTCTTCTCCAGTTCCTATGATGTCTTATCAGGCTTCTTCGTCATTGGAGGCCCTAAGACGGCATTATGGACTCGATGAGGAGGACCACACTCCCCCTTCACCAGATTTCACTAACATGACAGAGGAATACTTTGAGAAGTACTCTCGCAATAAAAAGATGATGTTTAAACCTCTCCTACCAGTTTTGCTACCACATCCGGACCGGTTGGTGAGGCTGGCCACCTCTCCGATCATGGAAGACATACAGCATACAAAACATCTGGCGATCCATCTTCATCATCTCAGCCAGGTCCAATATAAGGTTTGTACAATTCTTTTGTGTTGCATGAATCAAAACCCTTGCTTGTTTCTTCTTTTGAGGTACAAGATCCGGATGGCTTTGCGTATGTGAACTTCAATAGAGGGGGCTCACGAAGCAGACGAAATTCAGGTACATCTATAGCTTTTGTTTCATTTGAGCATGTCACAGACACTTCTCACTTCTCTCCCATCCCACTCTCTCCTACATCACACCTTGATCACCTCTCATCATCTTTCAAAAACCTTGGATTACACTCCACATCTGCATCACACACCCTAGGGGTTGGATCTTCCATCTCTGCTCCTAGCACCTTTTCCTTCTCCACCCCATTCTCTACCTCTTTGCACCATGGTACTTCGTTAGGGGGAATGCCACCCTTTAACACAGTGCCTCTCACCTTTCAGCAAATGAGCACACCCATAACTCCTGGGTCGACTATGATGGGCATCCCCCTCACTATCCCCAGCTTCACATCTCCCATGACCACTCATACGCACGGGTTTCTATCCTCAGCTTATGGTGCGTCTTCACACTCTCCTTGGGTTACACCTACGCAAGGATTCCCATCTTCTGCTCCCAATGTTCCCATCCCACCTCCTTGGGTTCCTCATGTGGCTACCATGCCCATGCCTAGTCAGCCCATCCCTACCTATGGATCCACCTTGCACACTACCCGTATGCCTAGTGGGCACTCTAGGGCCCATTCCCAAGTGTACTCCACTCCCCCATCCTACCCCCACTACACTTTCACACTATCCATCTCCGAGCACTACCACTCGTATTGCAACGGCCAAGGATGCCTTCACGGATAAGACACGTTTTAACGGGTCAAATTTCACTACTTGGTCGAATTTCATGCAACAAGTGCTTGAGTCTCAGGGTCTTTGGGACCTCGTCATTGGTCTAGAGCCGATGCCGGACCCTCGACTAGCTCACCCTGACTACATCCATCAATGGAGAGTCCACAATGCTACCGCGAATGTTGAGCTGATGCAGGGATTGCTTCTTGAGTTTCACTCTCAGTTGCAGCACTTCCCGCTCGCGTCAGAGCGTTGGAGTCACCTTCTCGACCGCTATACCGCTCATGATCGTACCCGGCGCATCAATCTCGACTTTGAGCTTCAAGAGTTCTTTCTTAAGGAAGGGGATGATCTGAAAGTCAAGTTGGCTGACTATAGGTGGTTACTTGCCGAGTTCGCCACTACTGGCTCTCCAAAGTCAGATGATAATCAGGTTACATTCTTCTTGAATAAGTTGCCCGCAAAATACTTCAATTTCATTCAGCACATCATCTCCCAACCTCGATTGCCAATCTTCTACGAGTTTGAGTGCCAATTCTTGCGTTACGCAAGGCTGCATGATCAAGTCCACAAGAAATCCTCATCATAGCCTTATTAAGAGCAGAGGGGGTTGGTTGCCTCTTCTTCGGGAGGGAAAACCACCAGTGGCAAGAACTCACTAGATGCGAAGGCAAGCCAATCAAAGGGTGACTCCTCTTTCCCAAATGGAACCAAAGAATCAAGACCTCTCTGGTAGCAACTCCCTAAGAAAAACCAGTTTTGCACACACTGCCAGAGAGCTGGCCATGTGGACGAGAAGTGTGGCTCCAAGGCCCAAGGTCTTCCACCTAAAAAGCCTCAGCAGACCGCTACAACTCTACAATCCAGTGGGGCTACCCCTTCCGCTCCTGCTTCATCTGTTCCTTTAGCACCCGTTGTTGCTGCTGGACATGTTGCTCGAGTACAGCCTCAGTAGCCCATCTCTTTCACTACCCCTAAGGGACTAGATAATTGGTCTACAGGTTCCGATCCTGTTGCACTTCATACATCTATCTCACCTTCCTCCCCACCTCGTCAAGCGTTTCCTTGGCAGAGCCCTGCTACTGAACGTACGCGATTGTGGCCACCTTCTTAGACTAGTATGTCTCTAGGTCCTTTCGGATACCCTAGGTCAATCCAGCATTCATTTTTCGCACTCTTAGAGTCGGGCCCATAGAATTTTTGTCTCTACATTTTAAGTCTTCCGCTGCATTTACTCACACACACATACACATTTGCATCTTTGTACTTGTTCCTTTAGTTAGCTTTTCATTTTTGTTTTGTTTTGTTTTTCGAGTATCTCAATACTGATCTTTGTGATTGCAGAGTTTGATCTCCTTTGCAGGTTTTGTTTTCAGTGTAGGGCTAACATACAGGTTTGCCCAATCCTACCTAGGCTAGAGACTTGGGATGTGCGCCGTTCCTTTATGGTTTCATCATCCTTGGAGTTTTGCTCTTCTACCAGCATGGAGGCTTCCCCTCCCGAGGCGGATCGTGCAGCATCTCTCTTGATGCTATCATGGTGGTGACTTCTACCTAGCTCTTGCAACTGGGATGCTTCGTCCTCCTCTTCATTCCTTATGGTTCTCGGCACCACACGAAGACCGACATCAAGCTCCTCTTCCTTCTTCAGCATCTACATCCAAGTTGAGAGGGGGTTCCTACCCTTCTTGGTATTCTACAGGCTTCAGCACTTTGTCTTTGACATTGGTTTCTCCCCCTGTTGTACCTTACCCTTTCCATTGCATGATTTCACATCTTTGTACTAGGGCGCTTGGGCAAGTGAACAATTTTCCCATGAGGAACACTGTCCAAGTGGCACCTGCTACATGAGCATTCTTCAGCATGTAGCATACTTTGCATCTCATTGTGCAGAGCACCACTTGAGCGGATCCTAAGTTCTTTCCACCAGCGGCGGCTGTTGTTACCACACCACCGTCCTTCTTCATTACATGGATACCTCATCACCTATTTTTTCTTATCATCGACCTTGAGTGGATGGGTTAGCTTGTACTGTTTTGTGATGTGTTGGGTGTACCCTCCCTACTCCCGTCTTCTGGGTCACTATTACTCAATCGGCCATATCCCATAAAATTTACCACACTTATTCCAAAAAAAAAAAACACATACACACACAAAGTTCAATGTGGTTCCATCCGCCTTTGTAGGACTTGGTAGGCCACTAGGCAGCCGACGTGCACCCTTTGTCCGATGCCCTGTCCTCTCTGGGGTGACTACTTGGATTCCCTTGCTACGATAACCATCACCTCTGTAGTCTTGGTAGGCCACTAGGCAACCGACGTGCACCCTTTGTCCAATGCCTTGGCTACTTTGGGGTGGAACGCCTTGGGGTACATAAACATCACCATGGCTAGCCTAACCTTTCGGCTCAGTTTTGAGCCTGAGAGGGGATGTTGAGCTAAAATATGCATTACTTGCTGATTAGCCTCTTAAACAGCCCCAAAACACACTAAAAATGCTCTTTTAGAGTAAAACCCTAAAACGGGAAGCAGTTCGAGAGAGTTCAGTGGAAACCCTAAAAGAGGAAGCAGTTCGAGAGAGTTCAGTGGAAACCCTAAAAGGGGAAGCAGTTCGAGAAAGTTTTGTGGAAACCCTAATTTTTGGGGCACCCTTCCACATCTATAAATAGATAGGCTTCCCCCATTCAGCGATCATCCTTATTTTGCAGGTTACACCAGCCCACACACCCTCTGCTGTTGTTGGTGCCCAGTTTCCAACCTGCAGCACGCCTCCATCTGCTGTCCAGCCATCATCGACTGCAGCCACATCATCTTCAGCCTGTCCATTGTTGTAGTAGGCGACAGCTCTCAGCTACTGGTGACTGCTCCAAACTGTCCCAGATTGCTGTTCAGCCTGCTGTCCATCATCTCCAGGGTCAGCCAGCCTGCATTTTCAGCATTGCAGGCCCTGACACTCTCTGGCACTGTTTCAGCCTACTATTTACAGCAGACTCTGCACAGTTTCCAACCCCCGATTGGTGATATTCTGCTGCGTTTACCAGTTTCCAGCCTCCAGACTACTGCGTTTTGGTGACCAACCTACTGCCATTCACTATTCAGCACTCCTACACTCCGACTGGTGGTCACAGACTTGGGATCCGTCTTCGATGGACGTCACACTCCGACATTACTCTGCCCTTGAGCACACTGTACACTCTTACATTCATTTACAGCATTCATTCACTTCAGAGTCGTGTTCTCTCTCTCCCTTCTTCTATTTGTGTTTGAGTTTTTGTGTTTGAGTTTTGAGTTTTGAGTTTTGCGTTTAGGGTTTGAGTTTTGAGCTTTGCGTTTAGGGTTTGAGTTTTGCCCTCTGTGTCTGTGTTTGTGTCTTTGTGTTTCTGTCGTGGTCGTACACTCTGTGTGTCCTCAGTGCAAACCCTAGCAGTCTTCTTAACACCCCAAAGGTGTAATTATTGCCAGAAGACAAGAGATGACATCATTGAATGTCAAAAGCGCATTACATTGGAGAAGAGGGAGGAGTTCGGTCTTGCTCTCACACAAGACTATGAACTTTACTAAGTTTAAGGATTATACTTCTTTCATTCAATGTCAATATAATCCTTCTATTCATGATACTCATTTTCCTATCACTAATGCAGCTTCTTCTTGGTATTTCAACAATGGTGCATCCAAGCACATCACCTCTTGCCGAGCATCCTCTCTCTCTCTCTCATGTATCTAAGGAGGGGCATAGTCACCTGTACCAACAATGCCTCTTATGCAATTAGAGGCATTGGTCATATGCAAATTGTCTCTGTTTTGGGCGCTCCTTTACCATTGCACAATATATTCTATGTGCCTAGCATCAAGAAGAATATTATTTACGATGTTCTTTTACCCATGTGGCATTCCAGATCTTGTTGAAGAGGTAAATACTTCAGGGTTTCAGAGAGCCATTTCAAAGGCTTAGGCCCCTTCAATAGGCATTCACAATGCTTCACCACATCTATACGATAAAAATCTATAATTAGACAAGTAACAAAAGGTCCCCAACCAAATTTGATTGCAGATTGACTGTGGTGCAATATTGTATGTTCATCATGTCCTTGGCCAAGGCTCAGCAAGAAGCAAATCAGGTGTATACGTGCGCACACAAACAAACTAGTGCGAGATAAACAACATTCAACAAAACCTCTCATACAAACTAATGTATGAAGATTTATAACTTAATCGCAGGAAAGATAAAGTTACTTCCCCCTTGTGGGTGTTCAGGTGTGTGTATCTTATCTCAGAAAGGAAATACAGTCCAACGCATTTAATATGTGGTTCCAATGGCATATCAAATGATCATACCTCTGAGCCAATCTGACGATATTCTTCCTTGGACACAAGCTCTATATGGGCACCAACCATTCTCTCCACAAGGAGATTGCCAGTCAGTCCCGGGTCATTCTCAACATTTGTCTGCAAAGTCAAAGAAAGTTACTTGAGTTCATCCGACGCAATTTGGTAAAAGAGGGTTTCTTTGTAATATGAAAATTGTAAGTTTTTGCAACCCTGCTAGTCCGCAAGATGAGGTAGCAATCAAGGTTCAGGTAACGGGCTGCAACAGCAGTTGCACGGCAATGATTGCTCTGAATCCCTCCCAATGTAATCACACAGTCTGCTCCTTCTGCCTTGGCTGCTGCAAGAAGGAACTCCAATTTGCGGACTTTGTTTCCACTGAGTTGCATTCCAGACAAGTCGTCTCTCTGTATTCCCCTGAGAGAGAACCCATAAGGTTTCATCTATTATAGCTCTGTATTAAAAGCAGAATAAGAAAACAATATACCTTTATCCAAACTTCTATCTCATCTCGAAGACCTGGAAGATTCCACTTATGTATTGGTGTCGGAAACTGCAATAATCAATAAAACTCAGAACCGCATGCACACCTGCTGTTTGACATTTTACTCTCTGTTGGCAGTTTTTTATTCTTCTAGTGAGAAGAAATGAGGTTCTCGAGCTTTTGAATATTTGAGTAATGGTTGATTGAAGAAATTAATAGGCCTACATGATTATTTGCACAAGTGTAACTTTTGAGTAGTTTCTTATCAAAGAGATTGCAACACCAACACTTACATCATACTGATAACCAGCAAAATGCCTCACGTGTGTGTAACAGCATTGCATATTTCTTGCTCTTTTACACCTTCCCTGAAATTACTTAGGGATCGCTGACATGAAATCGACTCTCAGGCTTGGAAACAATACCAAACTATTGAGCTAGCCAAGCTATTGCTCCTTATCAAAGTTTATGGCAATACTCTCCAATATCTCCATTTACAGACATAAGCAAATTAGCATGATTACACAGACTCTCATAATATCTTCAACTCCTAGTATTTGATATCCTATGGACCAATTCCTTTCAACTCAGATAGTGTAATGGAAGAAACACTGGCCAGCCAGAAATGCAGTGGCAAAAGTTCTGAGCATCTAGCCAAAGCCTAGACACCTAGAAAGTGCCTTCGATCCAACTGCTTGCTGCAACTTATTGTCTTAAATACAAAACCCATGTATTTGCCAGGGCAGCAGTACAAGATGGTGAGAGCCCACACAGCCACATTGATCCCCACAAGTAGCCATCCCTGAGGATGTTGCAGCCTTGTAGATCCTTGGACAGTGCTGCCAAAGAGCCAAAAAGGGGAGGATGAAACAGCCTGGTCCCTAACCACAAAAAAGCAAACACCAAGATCCCGCAAGCTGAACGCAACGCTGCAAACCAGTCCAAATGCAAATTAGGACAGCAAATCCATACTCTAGTTGCTTCCTTATGGTAGCATCAACATTGAACTTCTCATGAGATCTGGGTACTCCAACAGATACACCTCCAGATTTCCAAGGTATTGCTCACAGTAAATGATTCCTTCTCCTTATGTAAGGGTTACCTGGCCCATGTCTATGCAAGCAAAAAACAAATGCTTTTGGTTTCTTTGGCCCTAGTGTTAGTGAATAGTTTGTTCGAGAATCATCTGAACCCAAACCACAATCAGTACAAAGACTATTCAGATGAATACCAAGATCAGTCTGTGCCCCATGCTTGAGATGATGCAATGTTAGAATCCCAAAAATTCCTCCAGAGTTCAACGTTCAACTTCATGACATACAACTTCTCTCACCCACAAATTCAATAAATCAGCCCAAGTTAATGCATAAGCCTTTCTAAAATGACTCATATAAATGCTACTACAACATCTAGAAACACTGCTATCCACATTTTGCAAGAGTATTGGTCAAGTCAAAAGGTATGAACAAAGATTGAGAGCAACCACATCTGGTTCAGAAATCCATCTTAGGCACATGCGCTCTTGTGGGTTATGAACATGTGTGAGCTGATAGATCAAGGCATAATTTTGCCAAACTTAATTATGATGGCACAGGTTCCCATCTTTTCTTTATCTTTGGAAGAACAATCACCCCTCCTGGAGGATGAATTTCCTTGGCAGTTGCAAAACGTATCTTGGTCAATATTGTATTGAGTATCCTATGCAGTCTTGATGCATTTCAGCTTGCAAATGCATTTTAAGGAGTTAGTTGACTTCATTCAAGCTTAGTTATTGTTTGTATTACTATTGTAAAAAGTTACCTTGTTATTAATGCTGATTCTTGTTCTTCTAAACTATTCATTGCAAAAGTGATTTTAAACTCAATTGGATGTAGCTAATTGGAGCGTATAGTGAGCTATGATTCTAGTTTCTATGTTGTTTACTAAAGGAAGAAGGAATTTATGAACATGGGGATTGAAACATCCCCCTAGGATCCAACTTGCACATAAGATACGACACAAGCCATATCCACAAATAAAAGGGACTAGACATCATACTCACCTCCCAGCCATAGAACCAAATGTGCTCACCCCCGAGCCTAGGAGCTAACAATTCTCCGGGTCATGACACATCCTAAGAGTTGGCATCCCATACCACCAACCCACACCATCCTAATATTCAGATGCGTCAAACAATGAGCCAAGAGTCCAAGAGTGGTGATCACACAATGAATGTGCAGAATAGGGCCTTGAGTCCTATAAATAGGACTCGGCTTCCCTAACCACAAGTATCCTTAGTGCATTCGCACTAAGTCACTTCATGACCACTATGACCAATACTACTAGTGCCCATCCGGATATCCACGGATGTAACACTCCGCACTAAATTCATGACCATTGTGACCAATTCTACTAGCACCCATTCGGATGTCCAAGGATGTAACAGGAATGCTAGCATCAAGCCCCGTCCAAAACTTCTAGTTTCTTATTCATAGCTAAAGTAGTGGTAACTTGATTGAGAGATTTGAGGCCCTTGCCAACTCAGCCAATACAAGTGCAGCCCAAGACAACTTGTGAATATCCTCAAATAGGAGATCCAAGCAATGACAAGTGCACGCAATAAGAAAATGTTAGGCGATTGCTCCTCTATTAATTGTCCAGCTCATATAGTTTCTTGCTGTCCATACATACTAGCATCACATTTTAGTCCAATATCCAAGATTAGATCTTTCAAGATCTCATAGATGTACTCTCCAAACTTATATGCGTGCTACTATGAATACCATATTCAAATCTTTTTCTTCAAAGATGTAGCCAATCACAAGACACGATGACATTAATGATGGGTCTTCCACAACTGTCGGACCATCCATCACATGGAATGTTGCATCCGTATTTTTTCCACTTATCTCAAATATCAAACAACTCTCTATCAATGCATTGGACTACATCATTAAGTTCCTGTGTGAAGCATCTGATAAGATGGGGACTTATGGCTTGGCTCAACTTCCCCAATCAATTTAGCCATGTCCAAAAGGTATGAAATCCTAACTTTCCCATGAGAGATATCCTCAGCATAAAAGAACCTGCAAAGGGCAACATTATGCCCTACTTGCATGTTCTAAGACTTCTCTAAAGGTCCCTGATTTGCCTAATTTTTGCTTCTTTGAGCCTAGCAACCAAGCAATACATGAAGCAAAAGCCCTTGCACCTACAACTACAACATTAGGAACATTTTCACCTATGATATTTGTTGAGCTAAAACATGCATTACTTGCTAATTAGCCTCTTAAAAAGCCCCAAAACACACTAAAAATGCTCTTTTAGAGTAAAAACCCCAAAACGGGGAGCAGTTCGAGAGAGTTCAATGGAAACCCTAAAACGAGGAGCGGTTCAAGAGAGTTCGATGGAAACCCTAATTTGGGAGGCTCCAATCCACATCTATAAATAGACAAGCTGCCCACCATTCAGCCATCATCCTTGTTTGTAGGTTACACCAGCCCACACACCCTCTGCTGCTATTGGCACCCAGTTTGCAGCCTACAGCCCGCCTCCATCTACTGTCCAGCCATCATCGACTGCAGCCACATTATATTCAGCCTGTCCATTGCTGTAGGCAATAGCTCTCAGCTGCTGGCGACTGCTCCAGACTGTCCCAGACTGCTGTTCAGCCTGCCGTCCATCATCGCCAGGGTCAGCCAGCTTGCATTTTCAGCATTGCAGGCCCTAACACTCTCCAACACACCTCACCCAGCTGTCGCCCTGCTTTTTACAGCGCCTGTGCACAGTTTCCAGCTTCCGATCAGTTGTACACTGTTGCGTTTACCAGTTTCCAGCCTCCACTCTACTGTGTTTTGGTGACCAGCCCGCTGTCATTCACTATTCAGCACTCCTACAGCCCCGACTGGTGGTCACAGACTTGGGATCCGTCTCCGGTGGACGTCACACTTCGACATTGCTCTACCCTTGAGCACAATGTACTTTCTTCCATTCATTTACAGCATTCATTCACTTTAGAGTTGTGTTCTCTCTCTCCCTTCTTCTGTTTGTGTTTAGTTTCTGTCTTTGAGTTTTGAGTATTGCGTTTAGGGTTTGAGTTTTGCTCTCTGTATCTACGTCTATCTCTTTGTGTTTCTGTCGTGGTCATACACTCTGTGTGTCCTCAGTGCAAACCCTAGCAGTTTTCTTCACATGGTATCACAGCCGGTGCTCTTGTAAAGAGTATCCTGTGGATATTGCGGAGAGCTAGTCTTTGTGCAAGGCACACAATACGACTCGTAACCGAATCATAATGTCCCAGACACCTTCTTCTCCAATTCCTATGATGTCCTATCAGGCTTCTCCATCATTGCAGGCCCTGAGATGGCATTATGGACTCGGTGAGAAGGACCACACTCCACTTTCACCTTCACCTTCTTCTACTCCTATTCCAGATTTCACTAACATGACATAGAAGGACTTTGAGAAGTACTATCGCAACAAGTACGGTGATATTTACACCCCTCCTACCAGTTTTGCTACCACATTCGGACCGGTTGGTGAGGCTGGCCACCCGATCATGGAGGACATACAGCATTTGGAACGTCTGGCGATCCATCTTCATCATCTCAGCCACGTCCAATGTCAGGTTTGTACAATTCTTTTGTGTTGCATGAATCAAAACCCTCACCTATTTCTTCTTTTGAGGTGCAAGATCCGGATGGCTTTGCGTATGTGAAATTCAATAGAGGGGGCTCACGAAGCAAACAAAATTCAGGTACATCTACAACTTCTGTTTCATTTAAGCATGTCACAGACACTTCTCACTTCCCTCCCATCCCACCCTCTCCTATATCACACCTTGATCACCTCTCATCATCTTTCGAAAACCTTGGATTACACTCCACATCTGCATCACACACCCTAGGGTTTGGATCTTCCATCTCTACTCCTAGCACCTTTTCCTTCTCCACCCCATTCTCTACCTCTTTGCACCATGGCACTTCGTTAGGGGGAATGCCTACCCTTTAACATAGTGTCTCTCACCTTTCAGCAAATGAGCACACCCATAACTCTTGGGTCAACTGTGATGGGCATCCCCCTCACTATCCCCAGCTTCACATCTCACATGACCACTCAAACACAGGGGTTTCCATCCTCAGCTTATGGTGCGTCTTCACACACTCCTTGGATTACACCTATGCAAGGATTCCCATATTCTACTCCCCGTGTTTCCATCCTACCTCCTTGGGTTCCTCATGTGGCTACCATGCCCATGCCTAATCAACCCATTCCTACCTATGGATCCACCTTGCACACTACCTGAATGCCTGGTGGGCACTCTGGGGCCCATTCCCAAGTGTACTCCACTCCCCCATCCTACCCACACTACACTTTTTCACACTATCCATCTCCGAGCACTACCACTCATGTTGCAACGACCAAGAATGCCTTCACGGATAAGACACGTTTTAACGGGTCAAATTTCACCACTTGGTCGAATTTCATGCAACAAGTGCTTGAGTCTCAGGGTCTCTTTGGGACCTCGTCATTGGTCTAGAGCCTATGGCGACCCTCGACTAGCTCGCCCTAACTACATCCGTCAATGGAGAGCCCGCAATGCCACAGCCAATGTTGAGCTGATGCAGGAATTGCTTCTTGAGTTTCACTCACAGTTGCAGCACTCCCCGCTCGCATCAGAGCATTGGAGTCACCTTCTCGACCGCTATGTGGCTTGAGATCGTACTCGGCGTATCAATCTCGATTTTGAGCTTCAAGAGTTCTCTATTAAAGAAGGGGATGATCTGAAAGTCAAGATAGCTGAATATAAGTGGTTATTTGCTGAGTTCGCCACTACTGGCTCTCCAAAGTCAGATGATGATCAGGTTACATTCTTTTTTAATAAGTTGCCCGAAAAAGACTTCAATTTCATTCAACGCATCATCTCCCAACCTAGATTGCCAACTCTACGAGTTTGAGTGTCAGTTCTTACGTTACGCGAGGCTACATAATCGAGTCTACAAGAAATTCTTATCACAGTCTTATTCAGAGTAGAGGGGGTTGGTTGCCTCTTCTTAGGGAGGGAAAACCACCAATGGCAAGAACTCACAAGATGCAAAGGCAAGCCAATTAAAGGGTGACTCCTCTTCCTTCGATGAAACCAGAGAATCTAGACCTATTTGGCAGCAACTCCCTAAGAAAAACTAGTTTTGCACACACTGGCAGAGAGCAAGCCATGTGGACAGGGAGTGTCACTCCAAGGGCCAAGATCTTCCACCTAAAAAGCCTCAGCAGACCGCTGCGACTGCACAGTCCAATGGGGCTACACCTTCCGCTCCTACTTCATCTGCTCCTTCAGCACCCGTTGCTGCTACTAGACATGTAGCTCGAGTACGGCCTTAGCAGCCCGTCTCTTTCACTACCCCTAAGGAACTGGCTGATTGGTCTGCAAGTTCCGATCCCGTTACACTTCATGCATCCATCTCACCTTCCTCTCCACCTCGTCAGGCATTCCCTTGGCAGAGCCCTGCTACTCGACGTATGCAATGGTCACCACCTTCTTAGACTAGCATGTCTCTAGGTCCTTTTGAATACCCTAGGTCAATCTAGCATTCATTTTTCACACTCTTAGAGTCGGGCCCATAGGATTCATTGTCCTTAGCTTTTCCATTCTTTGTCTTCCGCTGCATTTACTCACACACATACACATTCATTGCATTTATTTTGCGTTAGATTTTCTTTCTGTTATGTGTTGCTTTGGAGCATCTCACCACTAACCTCTGTGTTTGCAAATTCTCATCTCTTTTGCAGAATTTTGTCTTTCAGTGTAGGGCTAACTTGCAAATTGCTTTGGTCCTACCTGGGCTAGAGACGTGGGGATGCACACCGTTCCTTTCATGGTCTTATCATCCTCGGAGTGCTTGCTCTTCTTCCAACATGGTGGTTTCCCCTCCCGAGGCAGACCTTGCAGCATCTCTCTCAATGCTATCATGGCAGTCACTTCTACCTTGCTCTTCTAGTGGGGTGCTTCCTCCACTTCATCCACTTCATCTTCTTTCATTCCTTATGGTTCTCAGCACTATATAAAGACCAACATCAAGCTCCTCTTCCTTCTTCCGCATCTACATCCAGGTTAAGAGGGATTCCTACCCTTCTTGGTATTCTACAGGCTTCAACACTTTGTCTTCGACATCGGTTTCTTCCCCATGTTGTATCTTACCCTTTGCATTGCATGATTTCATCATCTTTGTACTAGGGCACTTGGGTAAGTTAACAATTTTCCCATGAGAAACACTGTCCAAGTGGCACCTGCTGCATAAGCATTCTTCAGCATGTAGCATACTTTGCATCTCATTGTGCAGAGCATCACTTGAGCAGATCCTAAGCTGTTTCCGCCGCCGGCTGTTATTACCACACCACCATCCTCCATCATCACATGGATACCTCATCACCTCTTTTTTTCCTCGTCATCGACATCCCTAAGTGGGTAGATTAGCTTGTTCTGTTTTGTGATGTGTTGGGTGTACCCTCCCTACTCCCGTCTTCTGGGTCACTATTACTCAATCGGCCGCATCCCATAAAATTTAACTCACTTATTCAAATAATTTTAAAAAAATTCAATGTGGTTCCATCCGCCTTTGTAGGACTTGGTAGGCCATTGGGCAGCCAACGTGCACCCTTTTTCCGATGCCCTGTCCTTTCTAGGGTGACTACTTGGATTCCCATGGTAAGATAACCATCGCCTCTGTAGTCTTGGTAGACCACTGGGCAACCGACGTGCACCCTTTGTCCGATGCCCTGGCTGCTTTGGGGTGGGATGCCTTGGGGTCAATAAACATCACAGTGGCTAGCTCAACCTCGGCTCAGTTTTGGGCCTGAGAGGGGGTGTTGAGCTAAAATATGCATTACTTGCTGATTAGCCTCTTAAACAACCCCAAAACACACTAAAAATGCTCTTTTAGAGTAAAAAAGCTAAAATGGGAAGCGGTTCGAGAGAGTTCAGTGGAAACCCTAATTTAGGAGACTCCAATCCACATCTATAAATAGACAGGCTGTTGGGTATCTCACACGCCTTACTTACCCCTACGCTCATATGGGAGTGTGCGGGTGATCACTAGGACACTGGGGCACTTTTTACTCTCGGTAGGAGAGGTTTTTTCCCCCAGATTATGTGTACTATTTTGTATGTGCTTGTGGTGCACACTTACGGGCACTTACTGTGTTCGGGTGTGAACAACCCCTTATAACCCTAAGGTATAAGGGTTATCATTTGTACTTTCAGCTGACACTCTATTCAGTACTATTGCATTGGGTATCGTGCTCAACTCTGTCTCTCACTCTCACACTGTCTACTGCACTTCAGCTGCACCTCGATCCTCTCCCATCTGACATTTGGTATCAGAGCTCAGCTCAGAGCAGTCTTCAGTCTGCAGTCTGCAGCCCCCGCCAGTTCTGCCCCAGCCGCCTGTTCCTGCCCAGTCCTGCCTGCGCCTGTCAGTCCGTCAGCGCGCAGCACCAGACGACTCCTCTGCCCAGCGTGCAGCTCCAACAATCAGCGCGCAGCACCGCCCTGCCCAGCGCGCCACCTGTACCTGCGTGCTGCCACCTCTGCCCAGCGTGTCCTCTGCCCAGCGTGCCCCTTCGCCTGTCAGTCTGCCTGCGCAGCCTCCCTGCGCTGAGCTAGCCTGTGCCGTCAGCTCCAGCTGCCAGCGCGCCACCTGTCTCCACCAGCCAGTCCTGGGTGCCGCCTCCTCTGCCCAGCGCGCGCCCAGTCCTGCCTGCGCGTGTCACTGGACCTGCACGCCTGTACCTGTGCGTCAGTCCGACTGTACCCAGCAGTCATTACCTCGGGAATCGTGCCCGTCGTCAACACGCAGAGGTAACATTCTGCACTTTTCTTTTACACAGGAGTTCCTGCAACAGGTTCAGGTTCAGCATTGGGAAACGTGCTGTGTCTGTCTGTGACACATTGAATGCACATTTTGGGGCTTTTGTAACAGACATTTGTGACAGAAATTTTGGGCAGAAAATTTTGGGGCTTTTGATGTTTTAGTGCTGCTGAGCACTAATTGCACCTTGGGAAGCGTGCATCAGTGACAGTTTTTTGACAGAGTACCCTTTGCACATTAATTGCAGACTTGTGTTTGCTGCAATTTCTGGAAATTTGCAGATTTCCAGCCCGTACTGCATTGACATTGCTCTATTGCCTTTTGGGAAATAATGGCAAATCAGGGAGGAGATGTATTCACCTATGTGTCCAAGGAAGACCGATTGGATGGGAACAATTATTCCCTTTGGTCTTTCATGATGAAGAATGTATTAGTGGCCAAAAATTTGTGGGATTATGTCAGTGGAGAGGAAGCACGACCGGGAGTTGTGGCTCCCGCTACTCCTCCTCCAGGAGGACGTGCAAGAGGGCAACCTCAGCCCCCTCCACCTCAGCCCGCTCAGCCACTTCCCCCAAGAACTGCAGCTCAGAAAGCTTGGGATACACGGGATGCACAGGCTATGTCGCTGATTGCATTGGCAGTTCAGCGTTCTATCATTCCTCATATTCGTTCAACAGCTTCTTCACAAGAAGCTTGGTTGACATTGGAGCAGATGTTTGCAGGAAAGAATGAGACTCGCATCTCTTTCTTGAAGAAAGAGCTAGAGACTCTAAAGATGAATGAGGGTGATTCTATGCAGGATCATCTCAACAAAATTCAGGACTTGCGGGAGCAACTCATGAATGTGGATGAGTACTACTCAGATGCGCAGCTGATTTCTACGACATTGAATTCACTGCCTCCCTCTTACTTGGCTTTTCATACTGCCTTGAACCTCACTATGAGGATTTCGAAAGAGCCCATCACTTTCATTCAGCTTGTCAGTTTGCTTCTAGAGGAGGAGCAAACTAGACGGAACAGTGGTGTGGATGGTATAGCCTCTGAGCAGGCTTTTATGTCAAGGCAGAAGGGTAAAAACAGCCAAGGGAAAAATGCTTCGCAGAGTTCTGGTAGTAGTAGCACTTCACAGACAAGTCAGAAACAGGGGGGCACGCAAGCCAAAAAAGGAAAATGCCATTACTGCAAGAAGCCTGGCCACTATATCACTGAGTGCAAGAAGCGCATCGCCAAAGAGAAGAAGAAGGAGTCAGGGATGTCTGTTTCTGCAGCTCCTTCCACTGCTAGTGAGTCCGCGTCCTTTGTTGCAGACAGGGACTATTGTTTTTACACTTGCAGTTATGATGTCTCTTGGGCTGATAGAGCATTTAGCTCTACAGAAGATGCTGACACTTGGTTCTTTGACAGTGGTGCTTCACGGCATATCACATCTCGTAGAGATTTGTTTGCTTCTCTTGGTGCACCTCCCGTTGGGAAGTCTGTTCAGTGTGCTAATAATGCATCATACCCTGTTCGTGGTATTGGGGAGATTCAGCTTACAGCCATTGATGGCTCTATTCTCCGCCTACAGGATGCTTTGTATGTGCCTGGCATTAAGAAGAATCTGCTTTCCATTTCTTCTATGGCACGTTGTGGTTTGCAGGTCACCTTTGATGATGACCGTTGCATGGTCCGTGACAAGGAACACATGACATTGGTCTTGACAGGTTCTCTGTGTCATGGGTTATATGAGTTGGATGCTCTTTCGGTAGATCAGTCTGCATATTTGACATCCACTCTTACTCCTGCTATGTTAGAGGCAGAGTTATGGCATGCTCGTTTGGGGCATGTAAACTATGGCAGCTTGATGCTATTACAGCGTACTAAGATGTTGGATGGATTACCTCTCTTGGAGAGACCTCCTGAGCATTTATGCGAGGGTTGCATTTTGGGGAAAATGCATCGTTTCTCTTTTCCCCGTGATGTTGCTTTTAGAGCAACAGCCAGATTGCAGCTTGTGCATTCGGATGTTTGTGGGCCCATGCAGACACAGTCATTGGGTGGTTGTTACTATTTTGTAACATTTATTGATGACTTTACACGTTTTTGCTGGGTCTACTGCTTGAAAAAGAAGTCAGAAGTGTATGATGCATTTTTGGCTTTCAGTGCACTTGTGGAAACTCAGTCTGGTTGCAAGATTAAGACTCTCCGTTCGGACCGAGGGGGGGAATACATGTCCTCTATGCTGAATTCTTATTTGCAGCAGAAGGGCATTATCCATCAGTACACTACTGCATATACTCCACAGCAGAATGGGGTAGCAGAGAGGAAAAATCGGTCACTCATGGAGATGGCCAGATGTATGCTGAAGGCAAAGAGTTTGCCTCATAGTTTTTGGATGGAAGCCGTCATGAGCGCTTGCCACATTTTGAACAGATGCCCTACCAAGGCCTTGAAAACCGTCACACCTTTTGAGGCTTGGCACAACCGCAAACCTTCTGTTGGCCACTTCCGTACTTTTGGGTGTCTTGCATATGCCCATATTCCACAAGTACTTCGAAAGAAGTTGGACAACAAGGCTGTAAAATGCATCTTTATGGGATATAGCAGCAAAAGCAAAGGCTACAGACTCTATGATCCCGTGACCAAGAAGGTTTTTGTCAGCAGGGATGTTGTATTTGATGAAAAATCAGAATTATCCTTGGCTGGTTTTGATACATATCAGGCTGCCCGTGATGTCTTTGAAGGGCTGCTGCCCATCACATTTGGTGATTCAGCTGGTACTTCAGCAAATGAACCTAATGTTCAGCCAGCTGCTCCTATGGAACATGCAGTAAATCAGCACATTGCTGAAACTGAAATTCAGCAGGAACTTGTACACAGTCAGGAAGCAAGACAGGTGCCTAGATGGTACACGCAAACTATGAGAGATAGTCATTTGGAAACACCCTTGGCTGGTCGTACTCGAAGGCAAACTCGACTGCATGATTCAGCACATTCCATGGAGTTTGTTATGGCAGCATGTACTCATGATAATGAGGAGCCTGAATGTTTTGAGGATGCACGACATAGTGTGCATTGGATGGCAGCCATGCAAGCTGAATTGGATTCTATTCATAAGAATCATACTTGGGATTTGGTGTCTTTGCCAGTTGGCAAGCGTGTCATTGGTACGAAATGGGTCTACAAATTGAAAAGGAATGCAGATGGATCCATAGATAAGTACAAGGCACGGCTGGTAGCTAAAGGCTACGCACAGAAAAAGGGCATTGACTATGAGGAGACCTTTGCTCCTACCTCCCGTATGACGACCATTCGGTCTATGATTGCCTTGGCTGCACATTTTGGTTGGAAAGTGCATCAGCTGGATATAAAGACTGCATTCTTACATGGGGAACTTCAGGAAGAAGTGTATGTACAGCAGCCCATTGGTTTTGCAGTTGAAGGCTCAGAAAATTTAGTATGCAAGCTGAAAAAAGCTCTATATGGTTTGAAACAAGCTCCACGAGCTTGGTACGCAAAGATAGATGCTTTCTTGCTTAGTCAGGGGTTTGTAAACAGCCCATCTGAGTCTACCCTTTATGTACATAAAGAAGGGGGATCCATGCTGATTTTGTGTCTATATGTAGATGACCTTTTGCTCACTGGAACACATGCTGATCAGATTTCAGCATTCAAAAATAATTTAAAGCAAACTTTTGACATGTCTGACTTGGGTATTTTGCATTATTACTTGGGCATCCAGTTTGTACATGATGCTAGAGGCATTGGATTATGTCAGTCAAGGTACATTGGGCAACTTCTTGAGAAGTTTGGCTTACAGGATTGCAAGCCAGTTTGTACACCCATGGAACCTGGGCTCAAACTGTCATTACATGATGACAGTGATTTGTTTGATATCCATACTTATGCTCCAGCAGTGGGATGTCTCATCTATCTATGCCACACTCGGCCAGACATACAGTTTGCCGTTTCAGTTTTGAGCAGGTACATGCATCAGCCTCGTATGTCGCATTGGCAAGCTGTGAAGCGTGTGTTTCGTTACTTGCAGGGTACTAGAGCTCTTGGATTGCTTTATGCCAAGGGGGGACCACTGCAGTTACATGCTTACAGTGACTCTGATTGGGCTGGTGATTTTGATACTCGTCACTCCACTAGTGGCAATTGTTTCTTTCTTGGCTCGTCATGCATTTCTTGGGTTAGCAAGAAACAATCCACTGTTGCCACGTCGTCATGTGAAGCTGAGTACAAGGCAGCCTTCACTACTGCAGTTGAGTGCGTATGGCTTAGACGCTTACTTGCTGATTTGGATGTATCTGTTACGGAGCCTACTCCTTTATATACTGACAGTCAGAGTGCCATTGCAGTGGCACGAAACCCTGTGTTTCATGCTCGCACGAAACACATAGAGATTCACTACCACTTTGTCAGAGAGAGGCTACATGCAGGTGATATCAGCCTTGTCTATTGTCCTACCACCAGCAATGTGGCAGACATCTTCACCAAAGCTCTTCCACGAGACAAATTTGAAGCATTTCGCGATGCTTTGAATTTGACGCCCTTTGGTGGCGGATGATCCTTGTACACTTGATCACTCTTCACTCCAGGGGGGTTTGTTGGGTATCTCACACGCCTTACTTACGCCTACGCTCATATGGGAGTGTGCGGGTGATCACTAGGACACTGGGGCACTTTTTACTCTCGGTAGGAGAGGTTTTTTCCCCCAGATTATGTGTACTATTTTGTATGTGCTTGTGGTGCACACTTACGGGCACTTACTGTGTTCGGGTGTGAACAACCCCTTATAACCCTAAGGTATAAGGGTTATCATTTGTACTTTCAGCTGACACTCTATTCAGTACTATTGCATTGGGTATCGTGCTCAACTCTGTCTCTCACTCTCACACTGTCTACTGCACTTCAGCTACACCTCGATCCTCTCCCATCTGACACAGGCTACCCACCATTCAGCCATCATCCTTGTTTGCAGGTTACATCACCCCACACACCCTCTACTGCTGTTGACGCCCAGTTTCCAACCTGCAACCCACCTCCATCTACTGTCCAACCATCATCAACTACACCCATATTATCTTCAGCATGTCCATTGTTGTAGTAGGCGATAGCTCTCAGCTGCTGGCGACTGCTCCACACTGTCCCAGATTGCTATTTAGCCTGCCACCCATCTTCGACAGGGTCAGCCAGCCTGCGTTTACAGCATTACAGGCCCTGACACACCTTCTCCAACTATCGCCCTACTGTTTACAGTACCTATGCACAGTTTCCAGCTTCGAATCGGTGATACATTGCTGCGTTTACTAGTTTCCAGCCTCCAAATTGCTGCGTTTTGATGACCAACCTGCTACCATTTACTATTCAACACTCCTACAGCTCCGACTGGTGGTCACAGACTTGGGATCCGTCTCCGGTGGACGTCACACTCCGACATTGCTCTGCCCTTGAGCACATTGTACGAAGGGCCCTTCTTGAGGTCCCGAGTATATTGCGAAGGCGGCACGAAGGCTCGCAAAGGTAACACGGCGCGAAACGCGCAAGGCACAAGGTTCGCGGGCACGGGATGGCGCAATATTAACCTGCTCTCCACCACGACGCGACACCGTGGGTGAGGTAAGGGCTCATGGAGCTCACATCCCCCATACATCTTACATTCATTTACAGCATTCATTCACTTCAGAGTTGTGTTCTCTCTCTCCCTTCTTCTGTTTGTGTTTGAGTTTTGAGTTGTGTTTAGGGTTTGAGTTTTGCTCTCTGAGTCTACGTCTGTCCCTTTGTGTTTCTGTCGTGGTCGTACACTCTGTGTGTCCTCAGTGCAAACCCTAGCAGTTTTCTTCACAATATTTGCCTCACTATGCGAACCCTCTGATTTGCAAATCCTATTTTCACATGCAATTGCCGATATGTCTTCTTCACATGTGCAAGTGGCTGCAGGTACTTGTCCATACCAAAAAAATTTAACCCAAGAAAATGAGCTCTCATACGAGATGAGCCTCCATCCCAAGTGTGCTTATAACACTTGCACTTGCATGTAAACTACCCCCTTCCACATGGCTCGACAGTTGTCACAAAATTCCCATCCCACTTTTTTCTTTTCTTCCCATTAGTATTGGCGTGAAGCAAAAGAATGGGAATGAAGTTTCACTATATCTAAGCCAATACGAAAGGGAAAAAGAGTGTTTCTCAACAATGTGAGAGTTTAGTGTCTGTTAATGCCTGAAATTTTTGAAATTTTCAAAAATTTTGGACTTCTAATTATACATTTCAATGATTCTTAAACCAATACTAAAGGCAAAGTTTCTCGACAATTTGAAAGTTCAGTGGCTGTTAATGTCTGAAATTTCCGGCTTCTGTCCTGGAAATTTGCAGCAATAATCAGCCATTGAGACTCACAAGTTGAGATGCATTTAATTTTGGTTTATATGTTTGATGATTAATTTACTGAGAAACATAGTAAGTACAATCTTGTCATTTTTAAAATGAGCTACTTTTCTAACTACTAAATGAGCAACGATGCAAGCACAATATGATGTTTAAATGGAGTGAAATCACGAAAGAAAAGCATTAAACTTGTGGGATTTAGATTGGATGATAGTATGGTTTATTTGAATGTTTTCTATTTAATATTATTTAAAAAATCTCAATTGATTAAAGTAAAGAAAACTTAACAAGAAACTTAAACGTTACATTCAAATCCTTTGATCTAATTTCCTTTAAAACCAAACATTTCAAAAGTTTAACACTAGAAATCATGGATGCACCGTCGCTAAGCAACATGAGTAGATTCATGGGGAGTGGCCTCTAAGATATGGGAAGAATCCAAAGATAGCATAGGATATGTTTCCTAGTTCCTATTTGAGACCTAGTTGTGGATTTTTATCAAGAGTGAAAGTGACTATGGACTAGTTCAACCCTAAAGGTTCAACTAGCCAAAGTAAAAAGAGTTTAAATACTAGTGCTTCTTGGACTATGTAAGTGGTTTTAAGTGTGAAAAACACCAAACGCTGATCACTAGAGTGTCAGGGAACTGAGGTGACAACAGGAGAGGTGTTTGCTAAGGTAAGCGGCCTACTGAACAACAAAAACGCATGCACTACAACAATCGCCTGGTGGGAGAGATGGCAGCAACATGTCACCTGGCACCAAATACTAAAAACGCAGGCTAATCAGGTGCTATGTTGACGCAACAAATGGAGACCTCCAAACAGCAAGGCGATGGCTGAAAATAGACCACCTAGGGCTGGATAGAGATGGGCTGCAATCAATGATGGCTGGATAGCGAATTGTAGATGGATAATGGCTGAAATCTACATGGTAGAGTTAGAAACCTGCACAAAAGGATGAGGCTAAATGGTGGGCAGACTGTCTATTTATAGATGTTAAAGGATGCCCAAAAAATTAGGGTTTTGGGGACCACTGAAACTCTCTTGAACTGTGTACCAAATTTGTGTTTTTCATTAATTAAGCATGTTTTGGGGCTGTTTAAAAATGCTAATCAGCTGTAAAGCATGTTTTAGTTCAACAATATTAATGTCCACAAAAGGTCAAATTGGCCGATGAGAGAGAGAGATTCGTCTAAGATTTCAGATAGACAAAAATAGCACATATCAAAGATGAGAGACAAGGAAAAAAGAGAAAGAAATAGCATATTATTCAACTTTTGAGAAATGCTAAAGGTTGAATCAACCTATTGTTTTCCCATGATTTGGGATAGAGAGAAGGTAGGCAGCTCTCACCTGATGCTGTCTACGGCCAGGAGACAACTTTTTTTTATTACATCGTTAAGCTTTCGGGCTTTTTTCCAATCTTTTTTCCCCCCAAAAGTGATGGAGTGTGAAAGAGGATATCATACTCCACAAAGAGAGAGAGAGAGAGAGAGAGAGAGAGAGAGAGAGAGAGAGATTCAGTCTGATAGTTCAAACAGACAAAAACAGCATGTGTTATAGATGAGAGACAAGGAAAAAACAGGAAGAAAAAGCACATTGTTCAACTTTGGAGCAATCAAGTCAAGGGGCTGAAGGCTGATTCAACCTATTGCAAAGTCCATGAGCAGATTTTCCACGATTTGGGGTAAAAAGAAGGTAAGCAATCGTCGCATGATGCTGTCTACAGCAAGGCGACAACTTTTTTGATAAAATCGTCAAGTTTTAATGCTTTTTTCAATCATTTATTTTCCCCAAAATTGGTCAAGTCTGAAATACAATATCATACTCTGAATTCCGTACATTTTTTCAGACATCTGCATATACAATCCCATGTGTCTAATGAAAACTATGGTTTTCATGCAATGCCAAATTGTGCCTCTCACAAACACAAGGATTTTGCATCATAAAACTGTGAGAAAACCACTTTTTTCACAACAAAATCAGTCAAAAAGAGCACAAGGCTTGAGATCTTGACGGATGAGAGAATATCTTAGCTTATCATATTGTAAGAACTTGTTTCGATAAAATTTAAATAAAAAACAGCAGCATATATTATTGCGAATGAAGTTAGAGCTGCCCAATGGATTCCCCGTGGCGAGAGAAGAAGATTAGCTATTGTCCTCACTCCATACATACTATCAGCTCACATTCTATGGCTGAAACCTGTAATTTCTGCAACAAAGTGAAGAAGAATGGATCTCTCTAAACTTGTGCTTCTCGAATGAGAGAGAAAGAGACCCAAATAGTCAAGATCACCATTCTGATTGAAACCAATCTTCCTTTTGACAAAAGGGTAGTGAAACCCTAAAGTGCACTGATTCACAGCAATTCACAGCACATAATAAATTCATAAAATGAATAAAAATTGAAAATTCTAACACTTTATCACTTTGGGCCAGATTGCCCTCAGGGCCTCAAGAAATTAAGACAAATGACTAGTCCCAAAACGTTTCAGCCCCTTGCAATATTTCTTTTCACATTAATTCCAAATAGTTATTGTACAACTAAGAATTGACCAAGCCAATTTGGAATAGTAAGTTGTCCTCTATAATTAGCAACCACTACAAAGCTTAATTTGCCATTGCTCCATTGCGCATCCAAGTATATTTGGGCCAAGGACACTTGCATGCAAATCCACAATGACCACCTGTATCAATCTCCATATTACCCCTTTGTTGTTACATGCAAATCAACCCACCTGTAAATCCAAAATCTCATCTATTCTAATATCCACTATTCAAATTTGTATTGACAACCTTCCTTAATCTTGCAGAGATATGCATGCACGCATTCTAATTCTAACATGCAAACCCTTATAATCAACAATCCACAACACATTAGGTTCAAATTTGAGGCTCAAACTTTCAATTTTCATCACTAGCTTCAGCATGCATCTAGCATAGATGAGGGAGAATGAAGCAAGAGAGAAAGATCCCTGGTTTCCAACCCTTGAGATACTAACTAGTAGTAATTATTCCCAAGTTGCCCCTTGATTACAAGTGTAACAAGCGGAATACATAGAAACTAGGGGTTAGACACCTAGTCACACTGACTGGGGTATATAAGGTGTAAGAGTCCCAAATTAGGGCAACTGGTTATTATCAAGAACATACTCTTCACCTTCATCTTCAGCTTCCATGGCTTCCTCCTTCCTTCTCTTCTCTTTTCTGTCTTTCTCTCCTCTTCTAGTCTTCTTTTCTCTTCTTCTTGTTCTCTTTCTCCTCTCTCCTCTCAGCTTCATTCATTACAAGTGGTATCAGAGCTTCAAGCTTTGATCCTTTTCTTCTTTCCCCTTTCTCCATTTTCAAATCCCAAAAACCCTAGTTACTCAGTTTACAGGTACAGATACAGCAAGGACTACAGTTAACCTCAGCTTTTTGGAGTAAGCAGGAGCTATGGCTAGAGACTCGGACACATCTAGAGGTAAAATGGCTAAACTAGCAAGTCGTCACTCCTTTTCATACAAATTTTAAGGGTTCCAGGCCAAGTTTAGAGTCTCAGGGGTTAGAGGATAAAAGCTCAACTACTTTTTGCTTCAGCCCCTTTCTCTCTCCTCTCAAGCAAACTACCATAGCCACACAACAGAGAAGAACCCTTCCTTTTCCCCAGAGCAGCCATGGAAGTGCCCTGCTAAAGCCCTAGGAGTCTTCCCCACTTGCCCTTGACCAAGGGCAATATCCTTGTGGAGGATCACAGCCAAGGAGAGAACCCAGGGAACAGCCCGCAAATTGTGGCACATTTTGTGCTACTGTTCCCTGCTCTGCCTGCCATCCCCCAACTCCAACCCAATCCTCCGGCTGCCCTCTGGCACTCTTGCCACTCCAGGGCACTTACTCAGTACTTCTTTCTTTTCCCTCTTGGTACTCTTGGCCCTGGAACAAACTTGCAAGGTGGGACAGCAACTGTGGACAGTTTGGGGCAGCCGTGGATCCTTCAATTGAAGCTATCTCTGACCATTGAATCTCAGCCCAATCCCCCCCTAGCTTTGAGAGCTCAGCCTTCATAAGCCCCTTCAGCCCTTGACTTACCTCTCTTACCCGGATTGAAGACATGAAGCTCAGCATGCAGAGAGCTTGTGGGCAGCCATGAAAGCTCTATTTGAAGCTTTCCACCTTTGAAGTTCAAGCTCAGAAACAAACACGGGAGCCCTCATCATTAGTGGAAGCATTCAAATGCTGAAGTCTTCCTCCATGGAAACGCCCCAACCAGCTGGGATTGCTTAATGGAGCAAATGGGCATCATGATGGGCTGAGCTATGCTTTAACCGTCTCCCCAAGCACTGAAGAGGTATATCAATCTGATCTTAATCTCTCATATTTACCCACTTGCTGAGCTTAATCCCTTTGTAGAAGAGATTAAAGATTGCATAGGCTTTATTAGTCAATCCCTCATGTATGCATGCATCTACTGAAAGTCAATATTCCCCTTTGCTTCCTAATGCATCATAACTAATCCTAAATCAATTGTATTGGCTAACATTAACCCCCATCTTTGTCTTATGTGCCTTGGATAAGCCTCAAAGTGAGTAATAGCCTTTGTAAATAGGTAAGTAGCAGCCAGTGAGTCACTGGACTGCCAAGGTAGCCCCTACCCAAGCCTTTATTCATCCTTGCATCTCATGAAATGACCCAATGTTTCCTTTCCAATGCATCTCATGCTAATTGCTAATAGCCTTTGTAAATAGGTAAGTAGCAGCCAGTGAGTCACTGGACTGCCAAGGTAGCCCCTACCCAAGCCTTTATTCATCCTTGCATCTCATGAAATGACCCAATGTTTCCTTTCCAATGCATCTCATGCTAATTGCTTAATAAAAATGTCTACCATGTATACACTAACTGAGAAAAAAAACTGATGCCAAGCGAGGTGGTAAGACAAAAGAGAGGTGACCCTCCCTTACCACTTAAGACCCTTAAGGGGTGCACAACCCGGCCTGGGGGGAACTTTGCCCTCTCCCGATGATCCGGAGCCCGATACTTGTATGCAGGTGTAGGTACTCTCCCATGATCACCACCTCCCCTGATGCAATGATCCCCCCTGGACACCCTTTCAGTGCTAATGGCACCCATGTATGATTCTTGAAGTGCATGCAGTCAGAAGAGATGTATAGCAGTAAACTCACTTATGCATTGATGACAAACCATATGGATATGTAATACTGCTTGGGATGGTAATCAGTATGCTCAGGATGCTATTCATGTTATTGATCAAGCCTCTCAGCATATGACTCATCCATATAATGCTTTTGCACTAAGAGACGGACAGTGTTTTTGGTCACAGTCAAGCAGGACAGTCATACAGATCCTATTACAAAAAATTATGTATTTGCATCTGTAAGTACCAGGGCTCTGCATAAAGAGTGCCAACTGAGAGATCCCAAACTGAATATTTGTTCATGTATTACACAAGTACCATAAACAGACAACAGCCTGTTGATAAAGAGAAGCATCAAAAGGTTCTCGTGCATCCTCAAGTGCGAACCTGTGGCCTGTCTCAATATGAGTAGAGATAGGCTTGCAGTCTTACATTTGAAAATGCTTAAGAAGCTGCCCAACGTACTTAGTTTGCTGCAAAAGAATGCCCCCCTTAACTGTAGTAAATTGTATGCCAAGATAGTAGTGCAAGTGGCAAAGATCTATCACATCAAAAGCATGCTGCAATTCAGCTTTCAAACCTGAAATATGTGTCTCGTGTGTCCTAGTCAATAGCATATCATCCACATAAAGAATGAGAATCAAGAGGCTATCCCCATCTTTGCAGACATTAAGTGTGCTCTCAGTGTGTGAATTACTAAAACTAAGAGCAAGTCATAAGGACATGTATTTTTGAAACCTCACTTAACATGTGGATTAATTTTAAATCACATGATTAAGTAAATGTTGCACATGTGAGATGCAACAAGGATTAGAGTAAATTTACAAGTCTGGGACCCGAGAAAATCACGGGATGTCAAAGGCAAAAGTTGCTATAAGATATGTTACACAAGTACTTGGTGGTATCTAGTGTAAATTGTTAGCCTAGGTCATTCATTTGGCCATAAGTGTCAGTTGGTGACACTAGAGATGTGGCGTTTAATGGTACCTAACGCCGATCTAATGGTCAAAGATGGCATAGAGAGACTCGGGAGTGGAAAATGCCTAGCCAATTTAATTATTGGCTTATTAGATTGTTTTTCTGGGCACCGAAAAAATTATTAGATTAATTTTCAGTAATTAAAGGCTGAAAATTAATATTTAATGATGGATAATGTTGGAAAAACCATTTGGGAAGGTTGCCTCTTGGCAAACTTGCCCATACAAGCTAGCAAAAGGTTGAAGAAGAGGAAAAACGAGATCGTTCTTGCTGTAGCAAATGTGGGAGAGCTGTGAGCAGCCATGGCCAGCCTATTTTCAGCCATTGCAACCAGCCACGAGTGAGTTTTGAGGAGGCAATCGCAGATTCGGACCCTCAATAGCTGGGCGATTGCATCCAAGTACAAGGTGACAACTAATTTGGATGTCTCAGCTGTAGGTGACAGCATTTAATGTTGTTGTGGCAAGGCAACAGCTGCATTTGACTGATTTTCAATCATTCTTCGCGACAAAACTCTGAATTTTCTCTCTCTACAGCTTTTCTCTCATCTCCCAACCATTTCATAGCCTTGCTCTAAAGATCTCAGTATTTGGACCCTTGAAGGCTCGGAAATTACAAATTTCTCTCTGCTGTAAACCCTAATTTACAGGAGAAATTAGGGTTTAGCAGCAGCCTCGGGAAGCGTGCCAAAAATTGGAAGCTTCAAAACTTTGATTTTTTAGGGTTGAAGGTGAGTTTCAACTAAATTCAGGTGGAGGACTAGCCAACCATTGAATTTGGGGCATTTCCATCGTCTATGAGGTAGGTGAAAGCTAATTAAGTACTCGAATCAAGGGGCAAATCAAACTGAAGACTTGCTGGTCACTTTGGACAGCAAGGGGAGTTTGGATTGCCAAGGGGATTGGGAGAATCCCATTGTAAATCAACTTCTTCTTCAATAAAGTTAAAGAAATACCGAAAGGGGCGCCAATTTTGGGGCCAATCGGATGTGTATTGTCCAAGATCAATAGGTAAATTTATATTTTTAGATTTGCATTTATTGTTTGCTACTGTAATTAAATTGTAATCAAGGATTTACCACCCATCCAGGGAAGAAAGGCTGGTTTCATGGTTCCATTGCCGGGATACCATCAAATCCTTTGAATTGGTGGGCCCTTGGTACTTGATTACAACTTGGGACTATTGCATTATTGCTGAAATTGTTCTCGGCAATGAATTACAGCAAGCATGTCTTCACATAGTGATACGGGATCAAGTAGAGAGGATGCATCACTCCTTGGTCAATCATGTGGTGAAGGGGGAAATGCAATGACTGATGTTGGGCATGGTTCTCAGCATGGACAACATGCTGAAAATGTGGAAAATGACCCAAATGTTGGCACTTCAATGCATAAAGCGGCTGATGACCAGCAAGGGACTGAAGAATTTGATGATAGCTTCAAGGATCGAATGCATACAGCAGCAAATCTTTTTGTTGAATTGGCAAAGGATCCCCAGTTTATTCGATTCTTGAATGCCCCAAAGAAGAACAGCAAAGGCAAAGAGAAAAAGACACCTTCTACAACTTCGAGACAGCTAAGCCTTCTTTAGAAGAGCCCAAAATGCCTAATGAGCACAAACAGTTGGTATCCGTGGGGCAGCAAGTGCAAATGCATGGCCAACTTGGTAGTGCCAATCCATGGAAACATGGGCAGCAAGGCAATTATGCACATGCAAGCATGGGACAGCAAGAATACTTTGGTAGTGGTACCATTTTTCATGCTATGGTTGGACATGCACCGCATACGGGAATGTATGGCACAAATCCCTATGATATGCAGCAGCCAATGCATGGCTCACAACACCCAATGTATCCGGGTAATGCAAGTGGAATGCCTAATCCCATGTATGGCAGCATAAGCATGATGCCTGGGGCACAAAGTAGGCCATATGGATATGTATTGGCACCCCCCTGGGACTGTTGGAGCACAAGGATTTGCTGCTGGTCATATAGGTGCTTCAGATAGTGCAGTTTTTATGCAAATACAGCCAATGCACCCTTTTTGCAGCGGCCCATTTATGATAACTTGACTCCCATAGGTCCGCCGAAGGACTATGATGAAGGTGGCAAAAGTGTGAAGTTTGAGCCTTTCAGTGGTGCACAAGATAGGCTGAGAGCACTTGTTTTTATTCAGCAGTTTGATGCAGCCTATTCTGGAGGCAATTTCACAGAGGCATCTAAGATACGCAAGGCGGCCACATTTTTGAAGGGAAATGCATTGCAATGGTGGTCTACACTTCTTATGCAAGGGAAGTCACCTACCACTTGGGTCCAATTCAAGCAAATGTTTTCTTCAAATTGGTTGACAAGTACCTTTGAAGTAGAGATTATGATAGCTTGGAATCAGTTGAATTCCAAAGACTGCAAGAACTTGGATCAGTATAATAAGAAGTTTTGGGATGCATTGCTACCAGTTACTCCTTATCGCACAGTAGAGCAGGTGGAGAAGTATATTTGTGGTTTGCCAACGGGTATTCGGGATTTTTGCATTAAGTCCACCGTTTCCAACATGTCTCAACTTATAGAAAGTGCTACTACAGCCAACACATTGCTGCATGGAAAGGATGCAGGATTCCACGATGATGATGCCAAGTCACATGTCAAAGAGGCAAAGGGTAAATCTGAAAATAAAGTTGAAAATCAGGGCAGATTGGAAAATAGGGCTGGAAAGAGGAACTGATCGTAGAGAAAGAGTGGGAAAAGTGATGCACGATGTAAGGAGCTGATGGCTGCAAATAAATGCTATATTTGTGAATAGGAAGGGCATATGGCACGCAGCTGTCCTAATAAACAGCAAGCTGAAAAGGATGATAATAAGGGAAAGAAAGGCAAAACCACTATTGGTTTAGTGCTTGATGTAGTGGCAGATCAGCCTAATCAAGATAGTACTGAACTTTGCAAGACATGGGGCAAAATCAGAGATCAACATACATTGATTTTTCTTGGTCCAAGGGCACAATCAAATTTCATCTCTCTTGATTTGGCAGCCCATTTAGGCATAAGAGAGGATGAGATGGGGCCCATGGGTGAGATTGATATGGCATGCAAGGGACATGCAAAGCTAGTCACTCCTATCATTGGAAAGCTTCATTTGCACATTCAAAGTTATGTGGACAGCAAAGAGTTCTTTATTGCTCCAGTGGAAGGATGTGATGTCTTGCTTGGTATGCCTTGGTGCCATCGTGTGCATGCAGTGATTGATACTCATGATAAGATTGTGACCCTCTTCCATAGAGGCAAAGTTCATACTTGGGATGTAAAATTGAAAGGGGAATTTGTCCCTCTTTTATCTACTTCTTCTATATCCAAAGTAAAGAAAAATCATATTTTAGCTTTACTTGGTTATCATAGGATAAGCAAAAGAGAGCAGCTAGTCATCATAGGCATGCTTTGCACTTTGCAGAGGGCGATTATGTATTGTTGCAATTTGAAAAGGCACGGCTGAAAAAGATGAAGGGCAAAGAGCAATTGTATCCAAAGCTGTCTATGAGATACTATGGGCCATTTCAAGTGTTGGAGAGGATCAATGATGCATGCTATATGTTGAACCGTCGGCTAAGGATGTGCAGCAGTTCGAGGAGAGTGAGAGTGACCACCAGAGAATCAGAGTGGGAGAAGAGTGAAAGTACGATTCAATATGAGTGTACCAACAATGTGTTGGTACACAAAGAATAAAATGTATTTATACTTAGGGCACATAAGGGTACATTCACATGTATAGCTAAATAATGTGCGTGTACTATACACGAAGGTCAAACGGGCCTTTATCCCAACAACCTCCCACTTAAAGGTTCTAAGTGAACCTCTAACCAACTCTCACTAGTCGTATGCAATGCTCGTGCTAAGCTTTGCTTAGACTTTTAGTGAGAACATCTGTAGGGTTGTCCTGTGTTTTGATCTTGGTCAATGTGATTTGACCATCTTCCAGAATCTATCTGATGAAGTGATATCGCATATCTATATGCTTTGTGCGTAAATGATACATGGCATTCTTAGCCAGATACACAGCACTCCGGCTATCACATCCCAAAACTACAGTACCCATAGACATGCCGAGATCCTCTGCAAGTTTGCTCAACCATATAGCTTCCTTAGAAACTTCAGTAGCTGATATGTATTCAGCTTCAGTGATACTCAGTGCGACGATGTTCTGCAACCTGGAACATCAAGAAACAGTCCCACCAGCAACTATAAAGACATACCCGCTGGTGGACCTCCGAGTGTCCAAGTCACCTGCCATGTCTGCATCACAATAACCCTACAAACTAAGTGCACCCTACCCATAGCAAATACACTTTCTTTGTGTACCTTGAGGTATTGAAGAACACACTTGGCAACCTCTCAATGTGTTTTGCCATGATTTGACATAAACCTGCTAACAACTCCATTGCATGAGCAATGTCTGGACGAGTAGCAACCATAGCATACATAAGAGAGCCACAAGCTGATGCATAAAGGACTCCCTTCATAGCATTTTCTTCCACGTCATCTTTTGGGTAGTTGGCTTTACTAAGCTTAAGATAAGGAGGTAAGGGTACCCAAAAAGGCTTAGCCTCAGCCATGTTAAATCTGTCTAGTACCTTTTCAATGTACTTTTCTTAAGATAAAAACAACAATTTCTGCATTCTATCTCTGCGAATCCTCATGCCCAAAATATGCTCTGCATTCCCCAAATCTTTCATGGAGAAAGCTGATATCAGCTGATTTTTGAGAGCATCCAAGCTAGTCTTTCTTTTCCCAACTAACAACATATCATCCACATACAAAACAAGTATAATGGGGTTGCCATCTGTATCCTTTTTCATGTACAAGCAATGATCTGCATGGCTGCGTGTAAACTCATGAGATAGCATAAAAGTGTCAAACTTTTTGTACCACTGCCCTGGTGCTTGCTTCAGCCCATACAGGCTGCATTTTAGTTCACACACCATCTGCTCTTTTCCAGGAACTACAAAGCCCTCGGGCTGTTTCATGTAAATTTCCTTATCAATGTCACCATGCAAGAAAGCTGTTTTTACATCCATTTGGTACAGCTCTAAGTCCAATACAGTAGTGAGAGCAAAAATCACACGTAGAGTGGTCATTTTCACAACAGGTGAAAAGACCTCTTAGAAGTCAATCCCTTCCTTCTATGCATACCCTTTGGTAACCAGTCTTGCCTTGTACTTGGGTTTCCCATCAACTATATTTACTTTGTACACCCATTTGTTTGGAAGAGGCTTCCTTCCCTTGGGCAACAACACAAGATCCCAAGTATCATTTGCATATATAGATTTAATCACTTCCTGCATAGCTAGCTCCCACTTACTGCTGAATTCGCATGACTTGGTCTCTTTATATGTAAGAGGCTTACCCTCATCTGTTAGCATCACATAATGCAAGGAGGGGTCAAACCTATGTGGTTGCCTTGTTACACGTGTAGACCTACGTACCCAATTATCAACATTTTCAAGAATTGGATTTACATCTGGAGGTATATTATTTTCAGCATTTATTGGCTGTTGTAAGCCATTTTCAGCATGCTATTCATGCTGTACAGCACCTTCATTTTCATTACCAGCACCTGCATTTTCATAATCAGCAAGTCTATTTTGCTGTCCATGACCTCCTTATGCTCCTATTTGCTGTCCATCATCATCTGGCTCAAAAATAACCAGCTAATCATCAGTTTCAGCCTACGGTACGGCACCACAAGGCTCATTTTCTGAAGTAATAGGTGGCTGCAAACTCTGAAATTTGACCTTTTTCATATCTTCATTTGAGGCTAAAGTACCTTTCATCAACTTTGCCTCATTAAACACAACATTATGGCTGCGAATGATTTTCTTGGACTGAGGTAACCACACTCTGTACCCAAATTCACCCTCATCACCATAGCCCATGAAGATGCCTTTGGTGGATTTTGGGTCAAGTTTGTTCCTCAACTCATCTCGAACATGCACAAAAGCATCACAACCAAATATGCGTAAATGGTCATATGAGGCCGATTTGCCAGACCAAACCTCCTCAGGGATGCCATTATTTAAGGACATTTTTGGAGAGCGATTGCAAATGTGAATCGCGATTTTGAGTGCCTCTCCCAAAAGTTCATGAGGGAGATCAGCAGCAGTGGATAGCATGCACCACACTCTTTCACATAAAGTCCTATTATATCTTTCAACCACCCCAGTCACAAAAGGACTTGAATTCAGTAGATGTGAACTCACCCCCATTATCAGTTTTCAAGCATTTCAGCTTTCTACCTGTCTAAGTGGTCACAAATGCATGAAAAGTTTTAAAAACAACAAACACTTCACTTTTCTTTTTCAACAGGTATACCCAAATCTTTTTGGAACAATCATCAATAAAGGAGAAAAAATATGCAGCACCACCCAACGATTTCACGGGCATACTACATACATCAAAATGCACTAAGTCCAAGACATTGGACTTACGAGGGACACCAGAGTAAAATGAATTTTTTATTTGCTTTCCAAACTGACACTCATTACAAAAGTCAAGTTTACAGTCTTTTCCATCAACCCTCTCCATAGAGGTAAGGACATCAAGTCCTTTCTGGCTCATATGGCCTAATCTATTATGCCATAACTCCAAGTGACTGCAAATTTCAGCAACTGCAGGAAACTTGCCATTCAAGGCTTTGCAGTGCAAATAATACAAAGTGCCCTTCTTGGTTCCTTTTGCAATCAGCATGGAACCCTTTTTGACTTTCCACAAATCACCACCAAACAGTGTAGTGTAGCCATGCAAGTCAAGCTGACCAACAGATAGTAAACTCTTTTTAATGCCTAGAACATATCTGACATCTTTTAACACAAGCTCTTGCCCATTGTCTAAAGACAAGTGTACATTGCCAATCCCATCAATGCTGCAAGCATGGTTATTTCCAAGATACACCTTTCCATAATTGCTTGCATTGAACATAGCAAAACACTCCAAGTAAGGAGTTACATGGAAAGAGACACCAAAGTCTACAATCCAAGTCTGAGTGACACCATCATCAACTGACAAAAGTACATCAATCACATCAGCCTTGGTAATCTGCATATCCTGCATGTGACACACAAGGGCATCATAATCAGCTGCACATAATACATCAGCCTCTGTATCCGAAAGCTCCTCTATGACCACACTAGAGGCCACATTGGCCTTTTCCTTGCCTTTGGCTACCTTAGATGCATCTGTCTTATACTCATTTTTCTTTTTATCTCCTGCATTCTTCTTTCTCTCTTGTTCCTTCTTGTAATACCTGCAATCAGGTTTCTTGTGGCCCTTCCGACCACAGAGATAGCAAGTAATGTCACTCTTTTCCTTTCCTTTGCTCTTGCTCATGTTTCTCTGTCCTGCATTTGCATTTTTCTTTTCAACCCTGCCTCTTACATTATAAGCTAAGTTGTTGCCTTCTCCACTAGACATACGTCTAATTTCTTCATTCAAGATTACATCCCTCACCCCATCATATGAGAGATTGGGGTTATTGCTAAGAGAAAACACCAAGGTCTCCCAAGAATCAGGCAATGTCATGATCAAAAAGATCGCCCTCAACTTATGATCAAAGTCCAAATTTGCATCCTTGAGTTGATTTAAAATGCTTGTAAATGCACTCAAGTGCTCAGCTGCAGGCTTTGACTCATCCAGTCGCAAGTTCACCAACTTGCGCATTAAATGCACCTGATTAATAGGTGTGGTGATCTCATAGGTAGTTTTCAACTTCTCCCATATTGCATAACCTTTATTTAAACCCTTAATGTCTGTCAAGATGTCATCAATGATACCCATCTTAATGTAAGCCACAGCCTTTTTGTTAACTCTGGCCCAATCTACATCAAACATTAGTGCAGGTTTATCTTCCTGCAAAGCATCCTCACAATCCATTAGGAACAATATGCCTTGGATACGGTCTTTCCAAAGATCAAAGCCATGGCTATCAAACCGTTTGATTTCCATCAAACTCTTGATGTCTGAACTGAAAGAAGTTGCAGCCATTTTATCACAAACACAAGAGTAAATGCCCCTGAAATGCAAAAGCACAAGCTGAACCAGCAAACACCCTATTGTTCTTCCTCAACCAGAAATAAATCTCTGTTGTTTGTACATGAACTAGCCACCACACGGGCAAAAAATACAGAAATTTACCAAATTCTACACAAATCCCCAAAATTTCAGGTCCAAAATCGCATAAATGTCAACCAATTTGACCCAGCTGAGAAAAATTTTACCAATACATGAAAAGCCCCAAATTTCTGGGATCCAATGTCAAGAAATTTTACTCAAAAGAGAAAAATCCTGACAAATTTGGCAAAATCCCCAATTTAATTTGAGGTCACCACATGCAATGTCTGCAATTTCTAACCTAAATATCACTGGTATAGACAAGATCAAATCCGAGAAAAGCCCCAAATTTCCGAGCTCAAATTTGCACAAATCTAAGATTTGTACCTCCAACGCATGACCTCCGGTTTACAGGAAGGAGTTTCAAAAAAAGATTTTGAAGAAAATAGTGATTTTTGCCCAAAAAAAAAAAAAAGAACCACGAAATGACGGGTCCATTGACCCGTCAGGTCTAACGGCGCCTAATCCAGCCATGTGGCTCCCATCAACTACCCCGTCCGTCAGCTGTACTGGTCACGTTCACTGCGTCAACACCCCACTGGTCATGTTTGCTGCATCAGCTCCGCTGGTCACATTTTCAAGTTGTCTATCCCATCACGCGACTGCCCTCTCGCCCGACTGCTGCGCCTGTCACTACCCGACACGCTGATCACCAGAAACTCCAACTGTCTGCTGGTCGTCAGCTCCGTCAACTGATCCTGTCAGATCTCGAGAAGCATGCACTCTGTGCCCTGATACCAGTTGTTGAACCGACGGCTGAGGATGTGCAGCGGTTCAAGGAGAGTGAGAGTAACCACCAGAGAGTCAGAACAGAAGAGTGAAAGTACGATTCAATATGAGTGTACCAACAATGTATTAGTATACAAAAAATACATTCACAAAGAATAAAATGTATTTCTACTTAGGGCATGTAAGGATGCATTTACATGTATAGCTAAATAATGTGCGTGTACTATACACGGAGGTTAAACGGGTCTTTATCCCAACAGCTATAGGCTAAAATTGCCTCCACACTGGCGAATACACAATGCCTTTCATGTGAGCTTGCTTAGACCTTTCCATGGAGATGTGCCATAGGATGTATCTGCTGAAATTCAGCCGGAGGTTGAAGAGCTCAATGAAATATTGGTACCAGAGCGGATTTTGGCACACAAAGAGAGGAAGATCAGGGATAAGGGTTCCATAAGGTACTTGGTGAAGTTTCAGAATTATTCACCAATGGATGCCAAATGGATGGAGGAGGATGACTTGGCAGACCATCCTTAGTTGTTGCAACTTTACCTTGTTGCTTTCACATTAGAGCCGACTTTAGTTCAGGCTCAATCAAGTTCAACAAAGCAGAGGTCCAACGTATTACCTGATGCTTGTGAGGGAGCTAGCACCTCTGCTCCTCAGTAAGGGACAACTCTAGAAGTAGTGGATCTCGAATGTATTCAGCATACATTCAAGGTATTGTAGCTGAATAGTATGTTTGCCAGGAGATCACTATTGAGTGTATTGGTCACTATGTTTGGTATACAAATCGGTATGGTTTTCATTGCAACTCTGCAACTGTACGTTTGCATCCGTTATGCTTGGAGTGTAATCAGTTATGCTTGGTATGGCATTGGTTATGCTTGGTGTAGCATCAATTAATGATCATCGGGAGCTGATTATCAAATGTTGGTTTTCAGCGTATGATTATTAATATTCGGTGGTATTCAGCTGGTTTTGTGGACAGCATCATGTCTTATGATGCCATTGATGTTTCAGCCATGGTTTATGCTTGGTTTTCACTATACTATCGTTTGGTTTTGCCAGATGAGTTGAGCTCATGAGAAATGGACATGTCACATGATAATCTAGCAATGTTTTTGAGATTCTTTGTGAGTCTTATATTATGTTATGTTGGCTAGTAATTTTCAGCATATGTTGGGCATATGGAATGGTTGAACAACAGTGCGCAATGTTGTGTTGATTATGATGCCCTATGGAAATTCCAATATAGTACTTTGCTTTTGGTGCATTTGGCAATGCAATCGAGGATGAGTGCAAGGATTTCAAGGGGGAGTGTTGTCATGAGGACATGTATTTTTGAAACCTCACTTAACATTTTTAATCACATGATTAAGTAAATGTTGCACATGTGAGATGCAACTAGGATTAGAGTAAATTTACGAGCCTGGGACCCGAGAAAATCACGGGATGTCAAAGGCAAAAGTTGCTATAAGTTATGTTGCACAAGTACTTGGTGGTATCTAGTGTAAATTGTTGGCCTAGGTCATTCATTTAGCCACATAAGTGTCAGTTGGTGACACTAGAGATGTGGCGTTTAATGGTACCTAACGCCGATCTAATGGTCAAAGATGGCATAGAGAGACTCGGGAGTGGAAAATGCCTAGCTAATTTAATTATTGGCTAGTCAGATTATTTTTCTCGGCACCGAAATAATTATTAGATTAATTTTCAGTAATTAAAGGCTGAAAATTAATATTTAATGATGGATAATGTTGGAAAACCCATTTGGGAAGACTGTCTCTTGGCAAACTTGCCCATACAAGGCAGTAAAAGGCCGAAGAAGAGGAAAAACGAGATCATTCTTGCTCTAGCAAATGTGGGAGAGCTGTGAGCAGCCATGGCCAACCTATTTTTGGTCATTGCAGCCAGCCACGAGTGAGTTTTCAGGAGGTGATTGTAGATTCGAACCCTCCACAACTAGGCGATTGCATCAAGGTAAAGGTGACAGCTGATTTGGATGTCTCAACTGTAGGCAACAACATTTAATGCTATTATGGCAGGGCAATAGCTGCTGCATTTAACTGATTTTCAGTCATTCTTCGCGACAAAACTCTGAATTTTCTCTCTCTACAGCTTTTTCTCTCATCTCCCAACCATTTCACAGCCTTGCTCCGAAGATCTCAGCATTTGGACCCTTGGAGGCTGAGAAATTGCAAACTTCTTTGTTGTAAACCATAATTTACAGGAGAAATTAGGGTTTAGCAGCATCCTCGAGAAGCATGCCAAAAATTAGAAGCTCCAAGACTTACATTTTTCAGGACTGAAGGAGAATTTCAGCTAAATTCAAGTGGAGGACTAGCCAGCCATTGAATTTGGGGCATTTCCATTGTCTATGAAGTGGATGAAGACCAATTAAGTGCCCGAATCAAGGGGCAAATCAGATTGAAGACTTGCTGGTCACTTTGGACAGCAAGGGGAGTTTGGATTGCAAAGGGGATTGGAAAAATCCCATTGTAAATCAACTTCTTCTTCAATAAAGCTAAAGAAATACTAAAAGGGGCGCCAATTTTGGGGCCAATCGGCTGTGCATTGTCCAAGATCAGTAGGTAAATTTGTCTTTTCAGATTTGCATCTATTGTTTGCTGCTGTAATTAAGTTGTAATCAGGGATTTACCACCCATCCATGGAAGGAAGGCTGGTTTCAATCTAGGAGTAAATCCCATAGCTCATCTCGAAGAGGGCTTCATCCCCTCTGGTTTGAATCAAAAATCTCCCCAATCGAAGCTACGATCTGAAAGTTATGCCCATTTTTGTGCATTTTTGTGCACTAGGGTCACTATGGACAAGGTGCAGACCGCTCCAGGACACACACAATATTTCCATTGCAGAATATTCTGATCATTTTCTATCACAAAGATTAATAGCTCATCTCGAAGAGGACTTTGTCCCCTCCGATCTGAATCAAAAATCTCACTAATCGGAGTTTCCTACCAAAAGTTACACCCCATTTACTAACAGCAGGTCCTATGGACTGTGGACTACATCCAAATGGCTGGCCAGAAAGGCAAAAGTAAGGCCCATGAGGAACTCCAAAGGAAAATTAGAGACTCCAGGACCTCCATAAATGATAAACCAAGCTCGGCACAAGATTACCATGGTGGTATGCAAGAGGAAATGCCCTGTACGGATCCCTACAACCTGCTCAACCACATCCTCTGTCAGCATGAGCTTCGTCACATGGAATGGTATAATGGCATGGCCACCAACCACCACCAAATGATGTCCAAGTTTGATGAAGCAATTAAGCAAATGGCCCTCTCAAACTCGAGGACTCAACAAACCTTGGAGCAGCTTACTGCTCTTGTTGCTTAGTTAGCTACAGCTTCATCCCAAGAGAAAGCAAATGACTCTAGGCACAAATCTAGACGTCCACCACCTCAAGAGCCATTGCATGGTCCATAGGGTATACTTGGTGCTAAGGGAATCCCCTCTTCTACCTATGAGATTGGTGAACCCTCTCATGCGCATGATGAGCCTCTGTTGAGCTTCCCCATCAACCATGTAGCCAACACCCCATTGAGGCCCTCTCACCCTCGGTAGAAATTCCTCCACTCTCCCTAGGAGCCCCCATGCAACCTATATAAATCAACCCCATCATGGATAGTATGGTACCAATGGCCCGCATGGCAATTATGGGCAGCATGGCTATAATGGACAGCATGGGATAAATGCACCACATGGTATGTATGGGCAGCAAGGTATATATGGACATCATGGGATGTACGGACAACAAGGGTTTCATGGGCAACAAGGCCCTCATGATCTACGTGACAAGATTATCCTCACTAAGTACAATGGGCAATCTCCTTCACCATCAGACTTGGAGGAATGAACGTCCAAGCAGTTGGCAAGACGGTGGTACACTCTTGACCAACGTAACCTCATTGTACATGAGTACACAAATTAGTTTATGAACTTGACCATGTATGTGGAGAGCATTAGCGATGATGCTAAATTGCACAAGTATATCTATAGGTTGGAACCGATCCTATCGGCAGATGTCATAGCCCAAAAGCCTACCACACTATTTGAAACAATTGAACTGGCCGAGAGATATGCAAGGAAGTACCATAAGAATGAACATTTTCAGCAAGGTTCTGGACAACCCTGCATCCCTTCAAGATCAGCCCCATATGGAGGTGGTTTTCGAGGCACTTCTGTGCCTAATAACAGCCCCAAAATACCCACTTACCTCACCTTCCATGCTGAAAGAAAACAAGGAACTTTTGGGACAGCATTTGGCTCTAATGCTGAGAATAAGTACACTGAAAATAAACTGTCCATTGCATCACCTTCCTATGGCTCTAGTGGCCAACGCTTCATTTCTCCGAATGTTGTGAGGAAACGGAAGGAAAAAGGCCTATGCTTTAAATGTGGGGATAAGTACACTGCTGACCATGCCTCCAAGTGCCCTTACAAGACAGCTAAGGTCAAGGTCCAAAGCATGTATGTCATGGAAGATTGGCACAATGACGAAAATGACCTACCCACTAACCATGTTGAGCATGTTGAGGATGTGGATCATGACCAGTTCTATGACCTGGAGGATGGATTTCCTTTTGACCCGGGCGGCTGTCCATCACAGATACTTGATCTGACATCCCACCCACCTACCACTTCCCTTTGCTCCATCTCCTTGGACGCTTGGACGGGTCTCAAAGCCCCAGCACCATGCGCATTCAAGGAAATATCCATGGGAAGCATGTCTTCATCCTTGTGGATAGTGGTAGCACTCACAGTTTTGTCAATAAATCAGCCATTGGCCGGTTGAAATGCACCCCTACGGAATTACACCACCCCTTGAAAGTCCAAGTAGCAAATGGAGAAGAATAAATCAGCACACATGTATGTCCCGCAATCTCCTTATGCTTGGCTGAAAATTATGTGGCATTGGTTGATCTAATTGCCCTAGATATGGGCCCCATTGATGTTGTCTTGGATTGTGATTGGCTGAAACAACTAGGGAAATTGCTATGGACTTCTCTCAGCTCTACATGGAGTTTATGATGCATGAACAGCCCATCCGCCTAGAGAGAGTTCAAGATCATGCTCATTTTCAGCTCATTACAGCAAAGCAACTCAAACGGGAGTTTAAGAAATGCTCGCAAATCTTTGCCTTGCAATTGAATAAGAACAATTCAGGTCAGCTCTCTGAAGTATCTAATGATTCAGCCTTACAGGCCCTACTTGAGGAGTATAGTGATCTATTTCAAATGCCTATAGCCCTTCCCCCTAAGAGGCAAGTGGACCACCCATTTGATTTAGAGCCGAATTCCAAGCCAGTAAACAAGCCACCTTACAGACTCTCCAAGTGTGAACATGAAGAGGTTGCAAAGCAAGTCAAAGAGCTGTTGGAGATGGGTTTCATTGAATCAAGTTCTTTCCCTTATGCATCCTCTATCCTGTTAGTCAAGAAGAAAGATGGCTATTTCCGCATGTGCATCGACCCGAGACTTGAACAAAATCACAGTGAAGAACCGCTACCCCATCCCACAAATTGACAACTTGCTAGATGAGTTGAAAGGGACATGCTTTTTCACTAAGATTAACTTATGCTCTAGCTACCATCAAATTCGTATGAGAAAGGGAGATGAGATCAAAACGGCCTTCAGGACTGATCCTGGGCTTTACCATGCTCTAGTGATGCCTTTTGGGTTGACTAACACCCCCGCCACATTTCAAAGCCTCATGAACAAAATCCTTCAACCCTTTCTGTTCAAGTTTGTGCTTGTTTTCTTTGACAACATTCTCATTTACAGCAAGTCACCAAAGGAGCAATTGACACATGTCAAAAGGGTATTTGATATATTAAGAGAGCATCAACTCTTTGCTAAGGAGAGCAAATGTACCTTCATGCAGACATTTGTGGAGTACTTGGGACACATTGTGAGAAAAAATGGCATACAAACTGATCCGAAGAAGGTGCATTGTGTTAGGGACTCGCCCACTCAATCCACCACCACTTCATTGCGCAACTTCCTTGGTCTCTCTTCATTCTATAGACGCTTCATTAAGCACTATGCCACCATTGCAACACCTTTGACTGATCGATTAAAAAAGAAGTCATTCTTTTGGGATACCACTGCAGATCATAGCTTCAAGCAGTTAAAGGACGTGCTTACTTCTGCCCCCAGCCTTGTCTGCCTTGACTTCTCTAAGCAGTTTACCCTTCATTGTGATGCCAATGGCAGGGGTATTGGTACTGTAATGAAGGAGACCTAGGAGAGAGGAGAGAAGGGAGAGACTATAGAGAGGAGAGAGAAAGGGGAAGATGAGAGAAGAGAGAGAAAAACTAGCAGAAGAGAGAGAAAGACAGGAAAAGAGAGAGAAAGAGGAGGGAAGCCATGAAAGCTAGAAGGAAGGATAGACTTGATTATTGATAAATGATGGCCTAATTGGGTCTCTCAACACCTTATATACCCTGTCAGTATAACTGGGTATTCCCATGCTAACCCGTGTTCTACCCGTCTATCCCCACTCTTTTACATTCCATCCTGACCCCGAAGGTTTTTGCCATCAAAAACAAAAGGACTTATGGCTCACAACGAAGGGGGGGGGGGGGGGGGGGGAGGGTGGGTTTGCAAAGTACTACTCTGCTCAGCATTACAAAGGAGAATACAGGTATGGGAAAGTACAATCTCATGTGGAATTGGGGCATAGAATTGTGTATATGATGTATATGACATGTGCAAGTTGATAGCATATGAGTTTGGCCTCTAATTCTTGACAATTAGGGGCTAACAAACAGTGGACAGCATGCTGTCCAGAGCAGGCCTATTGGAGAAAACTGGTCATAACTTCCTATGGGTAGCTCCGATTGAGGCGTATGACATGTCAAAGCGTACTTTCAAGCCATATAGGTGACACTTGACTGTCAAAAATGCAGGGTAAAAACTGTTTTGAAATAGTGTGCTGTCTATAAGTTGTCTGCATTTCAGACTGGGGCAAATTTAGCTACTGCTCAATCAAAATTGCATCCTTGAAGTAGGGAAAGAACTGCACTGGTGAAATGCTAATCAGGATAGGGCTTTTCCAAGACCATTCCGTTCCCCGAGATCAAATGGATAACCTGCATGATAAGCATCAAGAGCACAAGGGTCATCCATACAAGCATGGGTCACCACACTACCACCGGGGTCAAAAGGATAATTGTGATCCAATGCATCCGCTGTATCATAGAAGTAATTCATGGTGTCATCGTCAAGTATTGATGGTGGCACAAGATCCTTACCGACCCATACGGTAGCATGCATTGACTTGTCCATAAACTCATTGGGAACCACTAGGTCAAATCGGACTAGAGCAGATGAGGCTGCAATCAATATAGCATTCACTACATCAATCCCTAGGCATTTCATATCCATGAGTTTCACATGCGTGGCTACTACTAGGCATTCAAAGTTAAGGGCCTTGGACTAATGGGGCATCTGCTCATGAGCCTGCAGCAGTGAGATGCTCTCATCATGGCATCGTTCTTGAGAAGTATCATGTGGCTCATAAGGATGCGCATGTTGCTTATAGTAATGATCAAATGGATGATGATATCGAGCACTCCATTGCTGATAATGATGTTGCTCCCCATGTACATACTCGTATACATTTGCATGATGTTGTCCATGTACATAATGCTGTCTAGATAGTTGTCCATGTATGTGACCAAAATGTAGTTCATAAGAACATACATAGTCATCAGATGCATGCTGCTCAAAATATTCACACTCATCATATGCATGTTGACCATAAGCAGGCGCATGCACTTGCCTTTGCACATCGAATTCATGCCAATGGTCATGGTACTCATAATGTCCGTGAGAATGCCCATACATGCCTTGCTGACCAAAATATCCATGGGTGCCATGCTGCCCATGCATTACATGTGAGCCAAGCTGATTATTAGGGCCTTGTTGTCCATGTATGCCATGTGCTACATGCTGCCCATGTATGTTGTACTGTCCATACATGCCTTGCTGTCCAAACCCGAGCTGTCCAAAATTTCCATGGGGGCCATGCTGCCCATGCATTACATGAGGACCAAATTGCACATTAGGACCTTGCTGTCCAAAATGACCATGCTGCCCAAAACTGCCATGTGCATGTTGCCCATTGCCATGTGCGTGCTGCCCATGTACACCTTGCATTCCATGATGCCCAAAATTTGCATTAGGCCCTTGCTGGCCATTCCCATGAGTGTGCATATAGCTTCCATTATGGGGGAGTTGTGGTCCCAAGGATGGGCTAGAAGGGTTCGTCAGGGGTGATGGGAGAATGGGTTCATCATGTCACATAGAGAGCTCACCCAACTCATAGGTGCTATGGGAAAGGCCATGGGTGCCACTAAAACCTTGTGGGTTACGCCCAGTCTCCAAGGTAGGAGGGGAGTTAGCCTCACAGGGAGGGGCATGCTCCTTCGGTTGAGCCGAGAAGGGTGCGATGGCGGGGATGAGGGCGCCCATGCGCTCGATGAGTAAGTCCATCTTGGCTATAATCTCGGAATGACGCTGATCTTGGCAGATTTCCATCTCCCTATGACGTTGTTCCAACTCTCAATGCCGGTTGGCATGACAGGTCTCATGTTGGCATAGAGTATGGTTGAGCTTAGAGAAGCGGTCCATCTCGGGGGCACCCTCTTCAAACATGTCTTCACGATCCTCTTGGGTTGAGCTAGGATCATTCATCGGGGCACGAGAGTCCCTTATTTCACACTAGAAGTCCTCTTGGGCCTTTGCTTTACCCTTGTGGCCTGCCATCCCAAGTGCAGTCCACTAGACCCCCTGTTACAGAAATGGCAATATCTTGAGCTAGAACCTCCGATCGCCAAACTTTCTGATTCAAATTAAAGCTCTCGATCCCCTCTACGAGGCTATGTAAAAATATCTCTGACAGTAAATGATTAGGGCTTTGCTGTAATTGACTTTTGTGGGCTGACTATGTAGGACTGCTACCTGTCCCACAGTACCTCTGAGCACAAAATTGGGCGTATCTCCCAAACCTTAGGGCGGAGTGGGGAGATTTTTGGCTCAGATCGGAGGGGATGATACCCTCTTCGAATCGAGCTATGGGTTCCGCGCTCAATCACACAAGAAGGCTTTGCTGTGATTGACTTTTGTCAGCAGTTCCCTAAGTCTACATCCCTGCAATACTTTGCAACGTCCATGCATCACTGTGCGTGGGAACCATTGCCAATATGAACCAAATCCTTGCTGATTAGGGCTAGTACATTGCCAACAAGAGCATAACCTTACCAGGCATGACATCTCAAGACCAATCATAAGCATCATTACCAAGATTTCCAATCAAAGGCATAGGCATACCCTGGCTGCAAATGCAAGTAGCATAGGCAGTTCGAGTTCTGAAGATCTTCTTCAGTGCATTTCAGTACTCAGTTCAATAGAACTCGCACGTTTAATAGGAACAACGGTCTAAACTGTCGATGATAATATCCATGTTGCATATTTGGCTCCAATTACCCTTGATACTACCTGTGCTAGTGACACGTTTACTACTACTGCATACAGTGTGACTCTCCTTACTGATTTTGCTACTCTTGACTCCTGTGTTAGCGATAGGCCAACCTTAGAGGTGTGGTGATCATCCACTCATCACAGTTCACTCGTTCAAATGAAAGAAGTGGCTGCAGATCTAGCCAGAGAGTGCATAAGCTAGAGCTTTGAGAGGAATAGCTACCAGCTTGGTGGTGCCTCGCTGATCTGCAGCCCCATAATCTGCTTCTTTCCTTGTGTGTCCAGCACCTACAACTGGCTCTATAGTTGTGCTTCTGAAAACTGGGTACGAGCTTTAGATACTGCTTCTTTCATTCTTGCTACACATGCAACATGCAAACATTGTTGTAATCTCCAAAAGGTCTTCCACCATTGCTTTGGTCGTTGAATAAAAGAGCCAGTGAAATTAGGAGTATCCTCCTTAAGGAATCCAAACAGTGGCAATATCAAACCAGAGTGGACCATCACAAGCATACAATTTTTTTTCTTCAGCAGCATCACCATGGATGGAATACACCATACGGTGAATTCTTCTTGAGCTGGTACTCTGACCTACTGCTTGCTCATGGGGAGAGGATCCTCAATTCATTTTATCCCCGAGTTGTAGCTCCAGCACTGCCTGTGGCAACTCTGTATGCCCGTGATTATACTGCTACATATGTTAGGGAAGATCTTCGTAGTGGTTATGTTGCTGCCCCACTTGTTCCCAATTCAAAACTGGAGCTTCTGGAAGCCAAAGCTATAGCTATCGTGCAAGGGAGGACTCAAATTTCTCTTTTCAGTTGTGATCCATCCAAAGCCTGAAACCTCTGACCACTGCTTCAAAGCCTCACTTGTGACATCAAACCATTAGATAGATGAGCCCTACTTCCAGATCAATTAGAGCTTCCCACTGGTAGTACCCTGCATCTCCACCATATGCTTTGTTTTTGCCAACTGAGGATGGCGAATTTCTGGTTGTTCTTGCAAATGCATCTGATAAGTCTTTTCTTGAACGAGTCAGGGATAACATCTTGGGCCTCCCTCAATCGCCACCTCTCGCGTGCATATTCCAGCAACATGGGGGCTACAAGCATGAGGGTTTTGTGGGGGTCCTAGCAGCTCAGCAGAGCCCAGAAAATCCCAACTGGTTTCAGGGTACTGCAGATGCTGTCAGGCAGTACCTATGGCTTTTTGAGGAGCAGCAAATCATGGAGTTCCTTATCCTGGCAGGAGATCATCTCTATCGAATGGACTACCAGAAGTTCATCCAGGTTCATAGAGAGACAAATGCAGACATCATAGTAGCAGCATTGCCAATGGATGAGAAAAGGGCTACAGCATTCGGACTGATGAAGATTGATTCTGAGGGTCATATAGTGGAGTTTGCTGAGAAACCAAAAGGCGAATTCCTAAAGGCGATGAAGGTAGACACCACAGTTTTAGGATTGGATGAGGAGAGAGCAAAAGAACTTCCATATATCGCCAGTATGGGGATATATGTTGTCAGCAAAGATGCAATGATCAAGCTATTGCTAGATGATTTTCCACAAGCAGATGATTTTGGCAGTGAGGTCATCCCTGGTGCTAGATCTATTGGGATGAAGGTGCAAGCTTATTTGTTTGATGGGTACTGGGAAGACATTGGAACCATTGAAGCATTCTACAATGCTAATCTGGGAATCACCAAGAAACCTCTTTCGGACTTCAGTTTCTATGATCGATCAGCTCCAATTTACACTCAGGCCCGATTTCTGCCTCCTTCAAAGATGATTGACGCTGATGTTACTGACAGTGTTATTGGAGAAGGGTGCATTATCAAGAATTGTAAAATTCACCATTCAGTGGTTGGACTGCGGTCGTGGATTGCTGAAGGGGCTATCATTGAAGATGCTCTTCTTATGGGTGCTGATTATTATGAGACAGATGAGCAACGAGATGTTCTTAGATCCAAGGGCAGTATTCCAGTTGGCATTGGGCACAACTCACACATCTTTGGCCATCTTTTTGATCGCAGCCAAACTGTTATATTTGCAAAGCAGGAGGGAAGCGCTCTGGAAAAACTAGAGCAGAATTACTGGGGTCCTTGGCTCTGAGCATTGACGTCAGCACCCTCCTAGAAATCAAGGCCGCTCTCCGCAACTCTGATGGTGCCGTCCTGTCTAGTTGGGATGGCAGTAGCTCCCTCAGGTGAAGTTATGCCACTTCTTCCGCCCATGGCCATCAGAAAGGGAAGAAGGGCCTTTGCCGGGACTGTCCAGGTCACCTCCTCTTCGACCTCGTGTCCTGTCTCACAGCCGCGATTCATTCATCACAAGCAGGAAGCATTCTGGTTTTATCATTTCCTGTCAATTATCTACAACCACATCATCAACCCGGGGCATTGGACAGAGGACATGCGGGAGGATGCACTGGAGCCTGCAGACTTGAACAACCGCACCCTCTTGCAGGACCCCACCATTGCAGCTTACAGCATCAGCTTGGCAGCTGCAAGGCTTAATGGCAGCATTCCGCCTGCGCTCGGCAAGCTTTCTTCCTTACAGAAACTGGATCTTAGCTCCAACAAACTTGTGGGAACCCTTCCTGTGGATCTTGGCATGCAACAGCCCATCTTTGGAGGTCCTGTATTTGCGCATCAGCACTATCACAAGTCCCATACCTTCTTCTATTTGGAACCTCTGTAGGCAAGTAGTGGAGCTTCATCTGGATCACAATGCTCTCTCTGGGAGCTTTCCCTCTCTAGCCACTACGAATACAGAATGCTCTTTCTTGCAGAAGCTCGATGTGGACAGCAACCAGCTCTCGGGTTCCATATCCTCCTTTCTGGGGGACTTCAAGAACTTGAGTGAGATTCTCCAATGGTATGAGTGTGGGGGCAAGCTTGTTTACAGGCAATCTCGGCTCTGTGGACCTCCATTATCCACAACATGCAGTGGCAGCGAAGAAATGGTCAGTTTGATGGTTTGCTTCTAAATACATCCAAAGCTTCTATGCAAACTCCAAGAAGGCTGCCATCTCTGGTACCCCTAATTCATGTGGCCTTTCAATGTTGTACCTGTCCTAATGTACCTGTGCACCTGAGTAACTAGGGTTCCTGGACTAAAAAGAAACTAAAACTAGAGGGAGGAGAGAGAGAGAAGGAGGATCAAAGACCGGAGCTCTGATACCAACTGTAATGAAGGAGACCTAGGAGAGAGGAGAGAAGGGAGAGACTGCAGAGAGGAGAGAAAAAGGGGAAGAAGATGAGAGAAGAAGAGAGAGAAAGACTAGCAGAAGAGAGAGAAAGACAGGAAAAGAGAGAGAAAGAGAAGGGAAGCCATGAAAGCTAGAAGGAAGGATAAAAGTGAGACTTGATTATTGATAATAACTGATGCCCTAATTGGGTCTCTCAACACCTTATATACCCTGTCAGTATAACTGGGTATTCCCATGCTAACCCATGTCCAACCCGTCTATCCCCTCTTTTACAAGTGCAGTATTGTTACAAGAGCATGGTGTGATTGCATTTGAGAGCTGCAAGCTTGATGAGAAGGAGATGCAAATGAATGTATATGACCAGGAGATGTTGGCCATCCTCCATGCTATCAAGAAATGGCACCACTATTTGTAAAGCAACCGCTTCCAAGTAAAAAGTGACCACTAAGTCCTCCAATACTTCTTGACTCAGTCCACTTTGACTCCTAAGCAAAGGCGATGGGTGGCAACATTACAAAACTATGACTTTGACATTTCTCATACTCGGGGCAAAGATAATATCGTGGCTGATTCACTCTCTCGGATGTGGGCATGCAAAGCATCCTCTATTTTAGAGTTGCATAGTGATTGGATTGAAGAGCTTCAAGAAGCTTTTTTGTTAGATGATCACTTCAGCCACATCTTCCAAAAATTACCGCATGGGGTCATGGCTGAAAACTCCCAATATCAGCTCAAGCATGGCCTTATTTGGTCCCATGGCAAGATTGTCATCCCACACACTTCCCCCTTCATGCAAAAGATGATGGAAGAGATGCATTCTTGCCCCACTGTTGTCAATGAATTTCCCCACCTCCAAGAGGCCCAATGGACTGAAGACTAGCCAATTATGCCCCCGTTTAACCACCCTCTGCCTACAAACTGCACACTATTTTAGAACAGTTTTATACTTACCCAAATCTCAGGCATATGCATCCTACCTAGCCTGAGAGTACTCGTCATAAGCTTCATTTTTACATGTGGCACACCCCATTTAAAGCAGCCTACCAAAAGTTATGACAATTTTACCTCGACAGTCTTTACCCACCCATTTTCATTGTAATCTGACTCAGAGTAGTACTCTGCACCCCTCTCTAAGCCCACCCATCACTCCCCTCCAGTTCTCTTTGTTTTTTAGGGGAAAAGCCTTCAAGGTGGGGATGGATTGTAACAAGCGGGATACATAGAAACTAGGGGTTAGACACCTAGTCACACTGACCCGGGTATATAAGGTGTAAGAGTCCCAAATTAGAGCAACCGGTTATTATCAAAAACATACTCTTCACCTTCATCTTCAGCTTCCATGGCTTCCTCCTTCCTTCTCTCCTCTTCTAGTCTTCTTTTCTCTTCTTATTGTTCTCTTTCTCTCTCTTCAGCTCTTCTCCTCTCTCCTCTCAGCTTCATTCATTACAACAAGCACATTCAAGCACAAATTGAGTCTTCTACTCTTGCATGCAAATCACTTCAGCTATAAATAAGCAATCCCTCATAAATCTACTATAATTACTTAGATTTGCACTAGATCTCCTTCTTGTCTAGTTGAGATTCAATGGCATGCTTCTCAAGACAGCTGATAAACCATGCTAATTTCTAGGGGTTTGTTGCTATTCGAAACTCTAATTTCTACATTAGCAACTGTCAATGACCTTGTTTTAGGGTTTTCCTCCAGTATACAATCCCAAAATCAGCTCTAGGGAGGTAAACAGCCCAAGATGAAAGATACACTTGCATGCAATCCAAAACTGATCCAAACTTGACATTTGGCAAATTTCTATTTTAGTGGGGCCTCCACATGCAAGTTTGAGCTGTGTAGCCCTTTTGACCCTACCACATGAAAATAGCATTAAATGGTGTCAAACCTCAATTTTAAATTCCTAACCTCTTTGAACCTAGAAGTGTTTCAAACTTTCCACAAACCTTAGTCTAGGACATTAAATCATTTAAATCTCTAAACCCCATGATACCAAAAGTCATCTTCAAGATGAAATTCAATGTCCCTATCTAAAATCTGACTTAGACACCCCATTGGCACATGTCCACAACACCTCTGCCAATGTCCCCTTGGATCCAACTTCCGCATGAGATCGCACAAGCTATATCCACAAATATACTAGTAATAGAAATCAAACCCATCTCCCCACCATATATCCAAACACGCTCACCCTCGACCCTACGAGCTAGCAACACATCAAGTCTGTCAAGGAGAGGACTAGGGAGAGAGAAAGAGGAGAGAGAAGACTACAAAAGAGAGAGAAGTGCAAAAGTAAGAGAAAGAGTGACGAGAGAGAAAGACTAGAATGGAGAGAGAAAGACTGAAAAAAAAGAGAGATGGCTAGAAGCCATGAAAGGAGAGAAGAAGCTAGAGAGAGATGAACAAAGATGTATTATTGCGTAAAAACTAATTCATGTACATGTGTCTTTTGTCCTTTTATACGCCCCTCATTCAATTCTTTACATTCCATCCCCACTTGGATGTTTTTGTCCTCAAAAACAAAATAGAACTTATTACAAATTGCCGAGTGGTGAAAAGAGGCAGGGTACTCTGCATGGACTAAAATAAAATGGTCTAGTCTTCAAGGATTCACGAAATAAGTACAACTAGAGAGCTGAGAATCAAGTACAAAGCATTGACAACCATTGGGAAATATGAAAATGAAATCTTGGACCAAAATGTTGCCAGTAAGAGCTCCTCCCAGATGGAGACTCTGTGTTGTCCACTGCAAACCTACCTGTACTAAATCTATAATAACTTTGGATTGGCTGATCTGAATCAGACATGCTATAGCTCCAGACGAAGCTCTCTTTAAGTACTTTCAACCCATATGACACACACATCTCTGTCATTAATTCAACATTAAATCTGGTCCAAAACAGAGATTTATTATGTAATGAAACAAAGCCCACTAGTTAACATGATAGTTGTCTCAAAATTCTTGAAGGTAAGGACATCATTCCGAAGTAATGCTGGTCCACGCAGAGAGTTAAATCCAGCCCTTAACCTCACAAGTCAAAAGGAAAGGTAATATCCCATCCATGCATCATGACCACCAAATCAAAGACATCATCACTCATGAAATAACATGCATGTATAAATGAATCCACAAAAGCATAAGCTACTGAATCAAACAGAAGCCCATGGTCATGGTCTTCCTCATCAGAAACTTCATAGGCTGCAACTGCAAACCCTTTATCTTGCTCTTGATCATCATCAAAATAATCTTCAGCATGACTGTCTTTATCCTCTTCATCTGAATATTCAAGTACCACAAATATCCTTGCATTCTTTGCTCTGCACATATCTTGATGATTAGAATACATCGGTTCACAGCACATCTATAGCATAACCCTTGAGCATGCAACTCTCTAATCTGATCATTGGTTAATTGTCGAGCTTTACGAGTTGTAGACCCAATGTTGCTCATATCATCACTATATAGATCAGCAATAGAATAATCATACTATTATCCATGGGTACTCATGAGAAGCATATGGCTGAGAAGTACATAAATGCTGCTCATAGTCATATTGCTGTCCATATAGGTATTGGTGCCCATGAGAGACTGATTGGCTATACTCATTGCTATACATATTTAACAATGATTGCAATAAGTCTTGCTGAACTACTGCATCATCCATGGCAATCGATACAACCAGCATATACTTGTCATATACATGCGCTAAACCCTCTTGTAAAACAGCATTACCATAAAGATTGATGAGAGCTTCTAAGACACATGGCTGTACCAACTGATCCACATGAGATGTCAAATGTTTGACAAGTACTCGTTCTATCCAAACGGCATCTATCACTTCAGCTGCCATTATGGTTGCATCAAACTCCATAAGTGCATATGCCAATACATCAATCATGTCAAGCATATGAGCAACTGACTTGCTGAATTCCAATGCTCTTATGATGCTCATAATATTGCTATTGGATATCACTTGCGTCCTATAAGATACTTCAAAGTCAATATTGCCTTGTGGTACATGATAGAAATCAAAACCATGTGAGCAATGCCCTTGCTGAAGCATCTCTTGCATCATAATCCACTGATGTTGATGAAGTTGCATTGCCATTTGTGTTGAAGCTCTGCTCATGGCTATAGATTTTGCATTCTAGGAAACTATATAGAGGGCATCAAAAATCTACTTGTAATCTGCATGTATAGAAACTAAGATTTTAATCTGATCTAACCACTCCCATACTAGGATTAGTGATCACTCCCAAACTTGAATTAGCAGAACAGCTCATAGCACTGTAAGTGTCCAATTGTGGTTGTTAACCTGTGACCAAGAAGACAATGGTGCTTCTAGTCAGTTACATGATGACAATGCCTTTCATCAAAATGTGTCACTGTAGACAACTCAGATAAGGGCCTGCAAATCTGTAGACAACTTAGAACCCTCCTGAATTTGCAAATTTGCAGGCAACTCAAATAATGGTCACTTCCCTTCTTGCAGAGTACAAGGGCTTTCTTGACACTGTTTGGCGAAGGATCAAGCTCGCAAACCTAGGGCAGATGCACTTCTGACACATCCATTTATCACCAAACAGGATGGCAGCCCTTGTAACATCTCATATCTGCTAGAATTATAGAGGACGTCTCAAAATTAGTGTCACCCAGAGCTCCCCAGAAATGCAACGGATGGTACAATAGGCAGATCTCTTTGGAATCCAGAGTTGCATATGCTTGCTGCTGCAAAAATGTTCATAGGAGTTGGACCAAATAGCTCAAGTAGTACGTTGCAGAGAGAGACAAAATTGCTCTTGCAAATGTTTTTTTTGTCCAAATTTGAAACTGACATCAGAGAGTCCTCTCAGCTCTTCTGAAATATCCAACTTGCTTCCAACATCTGTGGTAAATGATTTGCAAGCTACTACACTATTATCAAATATCAAGAAGCCAAATTCATGCATAAGAAAGACAAACCTTTAATGCTCAGATGGGTGGATATGGATAGAGGGAAAGCCATTTGCCTACTAGTGCTGCTGTAAAGATTGCAGTAGAACCTTCCAGTGAAACTGAAAAGACAGTTCCTAGAACTGCAGGTCGCCTTCACATCTCGAGAAACCTCCTCTCTTTCAGTCTCCTCACTCAGGGTTAGAGTCCGGTAGGTATGCAAAGTTAGGTGGTCCACCAAGTTATGTTGAGACTGGGACCAAAACCATGATTGCTCGATCCATTCAGGGTTCATTTAAAACAGAACATGAACAGGACTATGCAGAAGTGGCGCCTTGCAAATGCCCCCGACTAGCTACAAAAAGCCAAAAATCACAAAGCCCTTATCCAGTCCAGTGCCAAGAATTAGTTGTATCGCTTTGCTCAGATGACAATCCTGTGACTGAGCACAGCATGACATGTGAGCCAATTGATGATGTACATGGCTTCATGTCAACATCAAGCATTGTTGGCCTCCCCTTTTTTTCAGAGAGATAAATCCTCAACCACACAAGCACACACTATGGCAATCAACATCTGATTTCACAAATGGGCAGGCTACCATTTGCAGGCATCATTGCGTTCAATTTCCAGTTGGTGTATTGAATCACCATTTTGATAAACTTCTACAATGTGATCCTTGACTGAAGGCACAATCTGTTTTTCCTGATCACCTAGCACTTCATCCGTTAGACATGGAGGTGCTTAGGCATGAGTCTATGCAGCATGCAACAGCTGTGCTTCCTCCTGTAGACAATCTCTGTTGTCAGCAAGAATGAAAGAAGCATTATCTAAAGCTCGTACCCATTTTTCAGAAGCACGTGAGAGAGAAAGTCCTTTCGATATGTTTTTAATCCTCCCGTTTCTTCTCGTGTCACCTCTCCTTTCCTCGTATTTCTGCAACGCTTGGTTCCGATAATATGGAGCAAGAATGGGAGCCTCATTCTCAGCAGCTTACTCCTCCAAATACCACAAAAAGCAGCTCTGAGCATGATCTTACAATGGATGATCTCAAATCCTAGCTCAAGATATATTCTTCCGCAAATGCAATTCTTGCACAAAGGCTTAAAGCTTGTGAGTGTGAGAACCAACGATTGAGGCTGATTATGTTGAGTTTAGGGAAAGTTTAGGATCGTCAACTCCACCATCGCCATGGATCAAACCACAAAAAAAATAGGAAGAGAGAAGGATCCGTTTCCTCTTCTAGTTCTTCTTTTCAATATATTGCTGCTACAACCATTGCCGTTTCCTCTTCTAGTTCTTCTTTGCAATATACTGCTGCTGCAACCACTGCTTCTCCTATGGCGGACAGCAAGTCTTTGCTAGCACGGATTTGGATGATTCACTAACTCAGCATAAAACAAAAGGATTGAATAGGTGAAAATGACCAAATGACTGCTTAGAATGAAGCTCAAGGTCCCTAGGAAGCTCTAGTAGAAGCCATCTAATCAATGGAGGTGGAAGAGAAAAGATCTAGGGTGATTTTCTTCCATGCAAGCTTGATAGGAGCTTGAGAATGAAGAGAGAAAAAACTCTTCCTGAAAAGTAACCAAGACTTTACCCTCTTCTACTCCATTTACCATTGTTTTTTAGGAAAACATCTTCAAAATAGGCCAAAAATGACCCAGAGCTGCTAAATCTTGTCTTCCAGCCTCCAAACTTGGTCCATGCCACCATTAATGCTCCTGACCTGCAGTCCTTGTGGTCTAGAGATCCTTGGTAACTCCACTGCTGCTCCACGTCATGTCTGTACCTTATATCTGTGGCTCTTAGATCTGTTCCGAGAGCTACTGGGCCAAACCACTAGCCCCACATCATCCCCGTGTATAAACATGTTGACCTACGAGTCAAGAGTCCAAGAGTGGTGATTACACAGTAATGAGCACAATTGGGCCTTAAGTTCTATAAATAGAACTTGGTTGCCACTGTGACCAATGATACTAGCACCCATCCAAATGTCCAAGGATGTAACACTTCCCCCCTTATGAGTGATTCTTGTCCTCCATAATATTCTCAATAATGAAGTGGGAAAAACGACTCTTCAATGAACGTACCGACTCCCAAGTAACCTCTGTCAACACACTTCTTGCCTTAAAATCAGACTCCCGTAAACTGAAAATAGAATATTTTTCCCCTGCTCTTTTCTTTCTTATTTTCACTTTATAGATAGATTTTATTGTTAATACAATATGGCAATTATTGCATAACCTTGTTTGATTTGTCTAAATAGTCATGATTTATACTGTATCTTGTTTCCAATGCAACATGCAGTTGAGGTAACACACAACAGCTCCACAGGTAGAGCAAGTATATGTCACCCCTAGGAGTACAATACAGCATCTTGAAGCATACATACAGTTGCCTTTATGGTTGCTCTGCACACTGCTGGTGCTTATATATTGTTATTCTTACCTGCTGTAATGCTCTGATGATCCTTACACTGGATCCTTGCAGTGTTCATGACAAACCAAGGTTTAGTGCAAAATGCATTGTAAAGTTTCCCTGAGAACCTTTAAAAAATTTTCAAATCCTAAAATTTACAGCATTCTTAGCTACAAGAGTTTGTCCAAATCTTGAAAAACAGCTATGAAAACGGCAAATGCATAGGATTTGATTCAAAAAGTTTCCACTTTGAAGGCCTTTGTATCTTCTAGGAGAAATATTATACACGGACACTCATGCGAAGTTTTTGGCATTATCCCATTTGTGAAAAAGGGAACTTTTCCCTTTTTTTTCTATGGATTTCAACCTTATAAGCTTCGGTTCGGGAGGCACCACATACCTAGCTAGGTGTAGTTGGGGGTGGGGGCTGCTGGCCCCACAGTCCCTCACTCTTAGGAGCTCATGATGCTGCCATAATTCACAATGCCGGCCCCTGCTGCCAATCGCACCTAGCTAGGTTTAGGTGTGCAGTCCCCCCCTCGCAAAAGCTCATGATGTTGTCATAATTCACAATACGGGAATTATCGTGGGGTTTTGTCTAAGATTTCCTGTGATGGGATCTTAGCATGCAAGGTAAAGAGAAGTTTACCTGGCCGAGAGAGAAGAAGTGCTGAGGGATAGGTTGCAGATGAGAGGCCCAAGGAGGCGGCGAGTAGGGAGCCTGCTGGAGCATGGGCGGGCGGGTGGCTTGAGCCTCTTCGTGAAGGAGAGCACAGCTACTCCCAGCCGCCATGGACAATGCTTGCACGGACAGCACCAAACGATGATGATGACGACGATGATGGCCTATGCTCCTGCAAGCGAGAGAGTCCGGCGATGAAGCCAGAGACCACGAGCCTTTGCCTGCCAAGTAGATCGTGGGTGAGAAAACAGCGCTGAGAGACATGGCCGGTTGGCAGCTGCACACAGCTCTCATGCCATTGGAATTTGATGTAACTATTTGTTTATTTATTTATTTATGTAGTTTTTGTATTTTTCGGGAACATAGTAAGTGTACTAATAATATGAGTGTAGAAAATATTACATCAAAGTGGGACTAATCCTATTCTTAATGTCTCATTGTTCAACAACTCTATCGTGCTAAGCTCATGTCTCAAAATACCCCTATTGGAGTATTTCGTTTGACGAATGGAGACATTTCTCCAAATTTAGAAGCAACTCGGCAATCTTGATTCTTGAAGTTGATTACTCCATCTTAGGGAGAGTTGGCCATCTTCTTAAAAGTATCGGTTATTCTTCTTTATTTCTTCGTTGATGGTGTTGGATTTATGTTCAATCATGTGCAGCTACATATCAAACTACAATCCAAATAGCTCATCATAGACTTTACCATGGGAAACTCAATTGAGTTATTTTCTAGCCATCCACTTAACCATAGCCATAAAGATGACACCCATTTGCAAGTTTTTCATTCTTTAACTATCCAATACAAACTTCTTAAGTCCAAAGCAAAGAGGGAATTCCATTAGTTATACCCAAAACAAATTCTTTTCATGAAAGTTAAAAGGAGTTTTTTTTTTTTTGGAGGGGGGTGTGGGGGCATAACATTATGGAGGATAGCAAAAGCTTTGTTATTTCTATGATATGTCATGAAGAGATGAGAGACGGTTTCTAGATCCGTGATGCATCTCACGCAAATCCCATTACCATTGCCAACTTCTAGAACCTTCTCATTTGACCACATGCTTTTATGAAGGATGTGCCAAAGTAGGTAAGATAGTTGTCGTGGGGGGGCCGTGATGCACCTGCACTCATTTCTCACTCCTCTTACACTCGTTACTCACTCCTCTCCCACACTGATCGGTGGGCGTGCCATCCTAGACGAATAAACACCCCATGTAGGGGGTACTTTGTCTGATCACGACACAGAAAGGTAACACGATATGTGAGAGCAAGGAATACTCTTGTATTATTCAATCAAAGAAATGGTACAACATAGGCACATCCCAGGACTACACCCTCGTGATGCCACACATAAGAGGGTTCACCACTGGGTATAGGGAATCACGCGTAGAGTGGAAACCAAGCAGGGATCAATGTCACTACTACTCCCTATATAGGTGTTTCTGGTAATAACGCCATGGTATAGCTACAAAGCCCTTACACTAATCCCCACTTATTAGATTGCTATCCTCAGTAATCTAAGGATAGCATTTATTTGACTCATCCGGGGTCTTAACACAACTTTTGTTAACAAGCTAGCTTGTGTCTGCTAGTCTAGGACTTGGTGAGACATTCAGGGGTCTTAACACAGTGTCTGTCGCACTAGGACTTGGGGTTCTTAACACAGCTTTTTCTAGCAAGTTGGTTAGTGTCTACCCATCTAGACTTGGTAGGGGCTCTTTGGGTTTATTGTTTGGGTTACCATGTGAGTTCACCCTCGACTCAAGTACATTTGAGGAGTGGAAGTATTGTTGGGCCTATGATGAGCCCCGTTTGTTTGGGATGACTCAAGGGGAATTGGAAGAATTGGTGGGATTCTCCTTGATCCAGATGGCGAAGGCATCTTTGCCACATTTGTGCGCCTCTGCTTTCGAAATCCAAGTGGCTTACTTGAGAGGATCCCCGTGCCACTTGGTGAGATACTCATGGTATCCCTTTTTTTTCCCAGCCTCGGAGGAATGCTTCTACTTCGAAGGGGCCGTTGGAATGGAGCATTGGTACGCGCCGCCCCCATTGGTTGTTAGTATAGAACCTGTGCAGAAGTCGAGCATGAAAGGCATTATGAACACAAATACTTTCTAGCAGGTCAAGCTCATAGGTGACTTCAATTAGCACTTGAGTGATGCGGTAGGGTCCATAATAGCAGTGATTGAATTTGGGGCTCATATTCTTTGGGAGTGATAGATTCTTGGAGCTGACTAGGACCATGTCGCCCTTGGTGAAAAGTACGGCCTTTCTCTTTTTGTTGGCTTGCTATGTCATGGTGATTTTGCTCTGTTCTAGGCTTTGCTTGGCCGCTGCATTCCAGGCTCTCCATTTCTTCAAGAATTCCTCTGCATCTTGATCTTCAACTTTGGCCGCTCCAGATCCTAAGGCAAGTGAGGTGATGACTTATTTTCATGTGGCCAATTCAAAGGGTGTGTAACCTATGGTGGAGTGGATGGAGCCATTGTAGTGGAACTCCAACACATCGAGGTACAAGGCCCAATCCTTTTGGTCCACCTGGGCCTAACTCCTGAGATAGTCTTCAATGCCTTGGTTGACTTGCTTTGTTTGCCCATCTATCTCGGGGTGGAAGGATGATGAGAATCGCAATTGTTTTTCCAAGGACTTGAAGAGTTCCTTCCACATGTCATTCATGAATCTTCCATCTCTATCTAACACTATGGCTAATGGTAGGCCATGTAGCTTGAGCACATGTGGAAAGAAGAGGCGGGATACTTATTTGGCATTCAATGGTGGTTTGGCAGGGATGAAGTGAGCTTGCTTGGAAAAATAGTCCACCACTACAAAGATGATGGTGTATCCATGGGATTCGGGGAGCTCCACAATGAAATCCATGATAATTACATCCCATAGGCGGCTAGGTATTGGCATTGGTTGAAGCAAGCATGTTGTCTTAGAGCATGGTGCCTTCACAAATTGGCACATAGGACATGTCTTGATGTAGTCAATGACTTCTTCTTTCATGTTTAGTCAAAAGAATTGCTTCTTAAGGGACTCAAGTATTTTGCTATGTCCTTTGTGTCCACCTAGTTTTCCATCATGTATTTCATGTAAGATGAGTTTCTTCAGCTCCACATTGTTGGGGATATATAATCTCTTTCCTACAAATAGGATTCCCTCCTCAAGGGTATATATTCCATGCAATGTCTTGTCAGTTTCCACATCTTGTATAATTTTGTGCATGTCTTGGTCATGTTCCAAAGCCACCTTCACTAATTCAAGGAAGTTGTTGATGACCACACTGACAGCTTTCAAATTAGCTTTACAACTCAAGGCATTTGCTATCTTGTTGGTGGAGCTTGGATTGTGTTTTATCTCCAAGTCAAATTCGGCTAGAAGTTTAGCCAATGAGCTTGTTTGGCCGATAGCTTTGGTTGGGATTGGAAGTATTTGAGGGAGATGTTGTTAGTGAAGACTACTATGTGTTTGTCTCTTGAACATAATGCTTCCATTTTCTGAGGCAGTGGATTACTGCTATAAGCATTTCCTTCTCACGTGTGCTCCATCTAGTTTCAACATCTATGAACTTCTTGGATTCATAAGTTATGGGGTGGCCTTCTTGCACCAACACGCCACCAATGCCATAAACTAATGCATCTGTGAAGATTTCAAAGGGTTTGGTGAAGTTAGGTACTTTCAAGACAGGGGTTTGACTCATGCATTTCTTCACCTGCTCAAAAGCATCATGTTGCTCACTGCCCCATGTAAAGGTGTTATCTTCTTTGGTGAGGTGGGATAATGGTGTGGTGATGAGGCTATAATCCTTGTTGAACCTTCTATAGAATACTGTGAAGCTGAGGAACTCCCACACTTCCCTTACTGTCTTCAATACAGGCCATTTTTGGATGGCTTCTACTTTATTGGGGTCCACTTTGATACTAGCTGCTCCTACAATGAATCCTAGGAATTCTAACTCTTTTACTACAAACTCACATTTTTCTGGTTTGGCATATAGCTTATGTTGTCACAGCTTCTCAAAAACTAAGCGTAAGTGTTGTTTGTGTTCTTCTAGGGTTTTGCTATAGACGAGGAGATCGTCAATGTAGATAATGACAAAGACATCTATTTCGGGTCTAAAGACTCCATCCATAAGGCCACAAAACGTGCCTGGCCCATTACTTACTCTGAATCCTACGACTAACCATTCAAAAGTGCCATATCAGGTGCAAAAAGCTGTTTTGGGGATATCTTCTTCTGCTATGCGAATCGAGTGGTATCCTGACCTAAGGTCTATACAGCTAAAGTACTTGGCTCCATGTAGCCTATCTAAGAGGTCCTCCACTAGGGGCATGGGATATTTGTTTTTTATGGTGATTTTATTAAGGGCCCTATAGTCTACACATAGTCTAAGCCCCCCGTCCTTCTTCTTAACAAACAACACTAGGGCACCAAAGGGGGATTTGCTAGGGTGGATGAAACCTTGTTCTTCTAATTCATACAGCTACTTCTTCAATTCCATGAGTTTTTTGTGATTCATACGATAAGGGGCTCTAGCCGGTGGGGTGGATCCTGGAATAAGTTCGATTTTGTGATCCACATCCCTTTTGGGTGTGGTGCTTGGGTTGGTACTCTTGGTTGGTTTGGACTTGACTTTACTATTTGGCATGAGACTCCAGGCTTATTCTCCTTCATTTGCACTTTGATTTGGTGTCCTGCCTGGCAATTGCATTCTTTCACTAGGTACTCTGACACCTTCTCCTTGCATATCCAGCATCATCTCATTAACTCCCTTTCCAAACATTGCGATGACATATTTATCATAGAATTCCAAGCCTAGGATAACTTCAAAATCATCCATGGGTATTACTAAGAAGTTGAGTTTTGCTTTCCATTTCTCAACTTCTACTTGTACTACAACGACCTGTTTCACTTTCTTGGCCTCTCCTTGTGTGAATGTCATTGTTAATCCTTTTGGGGCCTTAGACAATGTCAACCCATGTTTGGCTACACACTCCGGTGTGATAAAGTTGTGGGTGGTCCCTATGTCCACCATAATAGCTTGATTCCCTTCGCTCACTCTGCCCTTGATGTATAGGTGGTTGACTGCTGCTACCCAAGCCACCATGCATTAAGGTCATGCACTAACTGTCCCCACTCTTGGGTGGTCCATGCTTTCATCACTTTCGCTTGGGATTTCTTGGATGCGCGGGGGTTGCGGTTCCTCTCATCCATACGCACTAGTGGTTGTCACCCTCGACCTGCTTGATGAGGCTGTGTCTTCCATGAGGCATTTGTTTTGATAGTGTGGTCCCCTGCATTTGAAAGATTTGATCCCTCTGGTTGGTGGGTTGGGGGTCTCCACCATAATATGTTTGATCCCGTGGGACCATATGATGCACTTGGGGCCAACTACTCCTCTTGATACTAAGATGGATTGTGGCGCGGTTGGGGTTATGCTTGAGGTTTGGCTTCGCGTCTCCGTGAATAGGCCTCTAGGAGCATTGGGTCTCGGGATCCATGAATTGTTGTTGAGGTTGGTGTTGAATCTATTCTAGTTCCCTTGGGCTGTCCTCCTACCTTCTAGATCCACTAGTCTTTAAGCCATTCTCATGCCCTCGGCTAAGTTGGTTGGCTCATGTCTCTCTACGTCTCTTCTGGCCCATTCTTGCATCCCAAATAAGAATCCATGCAATTTGGTGTCAATGTCCATGTTGGGTAGTTGCAGCATGAGTTGCTTGTACTTGCTGACATACTCTTTCATATTCCCTTGCGTTTGCTTGAGGTTTCTCCATTCATCTCTGACATTGCATTTCTCCATCTTTGGAATGAAGTAATCTTTGAGATCCTCTTGGAGTTCTTCCCATGAAAAGATAGCGTGTCCACGCTCTTGTTCCAGCAGGTACCAACTAGCAAAGTCCTCCTCCACGTAGATTGCTACCACCTCTCCCTTCCTATCTTCAGTGATCCTGGCATACTTCAAGTGTTATAAGATACAAGATACACACTTGACCTTCTTATATACTTAAAAGATATATGGTGAATATTATGCTGGTGCAGAGAGAGAACAGATGAGAGAAAAGAAAGATGTAGAGAGAGAGAGAGATAGAGATAGAGAGATTGACAACACACTAGGGACTGGAAGATGGGCCAATCCCCCCCTTGTGGCATTATGGTATTAACAAGGAGCAAGCTCCTCTGTTACACATAAACCAATTCTTAACTTGTAGATCTTGGAAACAATATCACAGTTCCTTGCACGGTATACAACCGGCTAACACTTGCACAACTTGGAAGTTGGCACCTTTTGATCCTTCTTGAGTCTCTCCTTCTCTCCTACATAATATGGTGTAAGACTCTCCTGCTTGATTTCAGCAAAGCTTCCGCAGCACTTGCACCTTCTCTCCTACACAATATGTGAAGGGATCTCCTCTTGGAGCTTGATTTCAGTAGAGCTTCTGCAACACTTGCACCTTCTCTTCTCCTCTTGGAACTTGATTTCAGTAGAGCTTCTGCAGCACTTGCACCTTCTCTTCTCCTCTTGGATGCATGCAAAGTGATGCTTCCTTCACCTTCTCCACACCCAAGGAGAGCCTCCCTTTTTATAGGCTCCAAGAGCTTCCCTTCTTGGAGAGAGACTTGAGTGCCAAGATTAGAAAGGTTGATCTTCATGCAAGACGTGGCTGCTCCAAGACCTACTCTGCAGTACAAATTTTAAAATATCTCTCTATGCGTTGCTCAGATGGAAAAACGTCCAACACGAAAGTTGTAGATCTCATTGTTTCTGATAACTTCATTCGATCATTTTTAGAGATTGACTTTCTATCACGAGATATTTTAAAAATGGATTAGATTGCCTTGGGCCTCAACCTTAAGATTGACTTTCCACAAAAGCTTGTGCCATCTTAGACCTTAGAAAGAGAAAACCGCTTCTCTCCTCACTTTCAGAGGATCATGTCTCTCATCTTTCTTAGTGAGAGAATTACCTCTCTCGTTTTTCTTAATGAAATAATTATTTATTTTCTTAATTCATTAAGAGATAAAAAACCTTAAACCTTGACTTGTAAGGGAGAGGATGACCCCAAATGAATGCAATGCTCATTATACACAAGTAAACGTTCCCAGACGTCCCCGGATACACACCTAAATACATATACACAATGGTAATGCACTTTCTCTTCTTAAAACTCAATCCATCTTCATTTATGTGTGACTCCTTGGTTCTTGTGTACACTCTTACACTTAGTAGACACTTCTTTTCCCCTTCATAACTTGTACTGCATGTACTAGATATCCCCGTCATAGTGCTCTGATCACCCCATTAAGTGGTGCATTAGGAATACTAGTCTCTAAATGGTCTCATGGCCATGCTAGATCATCATCAACACTTAAAGAAAAGTGATTTATTAGTTTATTGATATAAATTTACTAAATAGAGAATGCATAATAAGCAATCAATTTAGTGACATCAAGTATTTGTCCACTTCTACGATCCATTTCTTCATGACCAACCCGTCCCTCTCTCCTTTGTACTTGGCAAGTTGGGGCATCTTGAATTTGCCGTAGTCTTCTTCTGAACTCTCACTATTCTCCTCTTCTCTATGGTTGTGTTTTTTATCCCTATTCCTCTCCTTCTTCTTACTTCCGGCTTCTACTACCTTCTCCTTGTCTTTTCTTATATCTTGCGCCCTCCTAGAAGTCTCCTCTCTCCCTAATCTATCCATCTCCTCTTGTATTTTTTGCCTTTTTTCCTCTTCTTATTGTTGTAACATCCACTCTTTATATCCTTTCTCCTAATTTTCTTCTCCTTTCCTCTTCCTCCTCCTTCATTTGCATGTTCCTCCAAATTGACTCCAGTATGCTTGACATGCTCTCCAACTGCCTCTCCAATCCACTTATCTCTCCTCTTGGGCTACTCTCCATTCTTTCCCTCTACTCTTCTTTCTCTCTTCCATTGTTGGGATGGGTATATTCTCTCTATCATCCTCCATGTGGTCGGGGGGAGCTACGCCTCGGCTTTTGGGGTTGTTGATATGGGGAAGCCGCGTTTTGCCTTTGGGTGGTGGTTGTGCTGCGGGGAAGCCGTGTCACGTCTTCAGATGGTAGATGGTGTCGAGGTCGCCATGCCGGGAGTGTCATACTGGGGTCGATGATGCGACATGGGGCAACATGATGTGGGTTGTTTCGGCTTGTTCTTTTCGGAGTACTAGATCTTATCTCCTACTTCCGTGAGCACTCCTTCACTCTGAGCAAGAGTTGCTCTAATACCAAGTGTGATGTACCTACACTCGTTACTCACTCAACATGGCACATAAAGGTAACACGATATGTGAGAGCAAGGTATACTCTTGTATTATACAATCAAATAAGTGGTACAACATAGGCACATCCCAAGACTACACCCTCGTGATGCCACACATAAGAGGATTCACCACTAGGTATAGGGAATCATACATAGAGTGGAAACTAAGCAAGGCTCAGAGTCACTACTACTCCCTATATAGGTGTTTATGGTAATAATGCCATAGTATAGCTACAAAGCCCTTATTGGGGGGGGGGGGGGAGGGGGGGTGTAGTAGGTAATTTCAAATTATGGCCAACATGTAGTTCCATTGGTTGGAGCTCTAGTTTAAATCAAAGTAAAATTTGTTGTGAGAAACACTTCTTGCACAATTTTATAATGTTTATGTCCCTTATTATTAAGTGTAAAGATAGAGCATCGTGCTTTGTTTTGCAACCAAAAGGGTTCCAACATACATAGTCTTTAAAGGAATTGGCTTTTATAGGATGAGCTAGATGAATAAGGGCTTGGCACTATCCCATTTAGTCCTCATCCTATGTATAATCTCTATATCCATCTAGTTAAGCTTGCACAAGTTTTTGAGTGCATTATCTAGAATCCAAATCTCACTGTTGTAGTCCTAAAGATCCCCCAAACTCTAAACTCTTTCCCATTAAGTCCAACTTCTCTTTCAAAAAAATTTAAGGAGGCAAGGGATGGTCAAACTAAGCAAGATGGAATTAAAATTAGATGAAGCCAACTCTTGTACTAAGGTGGTTTTAGAATGCACTAGGTTTGAACTTACTACATGCTTGCTCCAAACGGTAAGCCTCATTGCGAATGTAATCAAAGCTACTGAGGATGGAAATATGAAGGGGTATTCCTAAGTCTACAGAAATCTTTGATAAAGAAGTTACCCAGAGAGTGAATGAATAGAATGGCTAGTCTTCATCCTAATGCTCCCAACATCTAGTAATCCATTCAACAACCAACCTACCAACTAAGTTTCTCATATCAAGCAAACCAAGACCACCCTCCTCTTTGGAGAGAGTACAACTAACACATGCCACTTTGGGGATTTGGAAGTGATTAGAGTCTCCCCTGAATAAGAAATTCATGCAACAAGATTCAAGTTGGTAAAGACTAGACAAAGGGGGATTTCAACAAGCTAAAAAAGGATGGTTGAGGGGATGGCAATATGTTTGAGAAGAACTATCCTAGCAATTAGATCTCCTTGCATGCCAGCTCATATACTCAAGCTTGGATTTGATTTTGGAGATAACCCACTCCTAGTTCCACTTTAAGGTTACTCCAAATTCCATGGGTACACTAAGGAGCATGAAGATCTACCCTACCATTATTGGTTCACAACCACTATCTAACAACTAAGGGGGTGAGCTTTATGGAGGGGTTTAATTTCAATTTGATTACAATTAATTAAGGAACCAAAAGCAATGCAATAAGTACTAAGGTCATCCAAAAAGGTCCCTATAGATTGATCACAATCATGATAGCTCATTTGGTGTCATCAACAATGAGGTTAACAATTTATTGTTGTTGTTATTGAGAAGGGAGATACCTTTGATCTTATCTTTCTCAAATTCATCCTAGATAATCCACACTAGGGCATCAATTAAAATGGCACAAAGAAGAGGGGCAAGAGGGCATCAAGTTCTTATGGATTACTTGCATGGGAAGTCCTATAGATATTGAGGGATGGAGCTCATTCCTTTCTATCATAGGTTTATAAAAGTCTATATTCAACAAAACATAATTCTAATTTCTTTTTTGAGAATAATCCAAGTCTTGCCAAAAGGGAAATGATGGCATCTAGGATATAACCACTCTTAACAAAACATGTTTGGTCTTTTTTAATCCAAAAGTCAAGGTTTTTGAAATGAACTTTTTGGGATGAGGTTAGACAAAAGATAGATCTCCAATTAGAAAGGATAAGTTTGAACTTTAGGAGCCGAGGTTAAACGAGCAGTAGGCCTCCAATCGGAATTCCAATTGGAAAGGATGCCTTTGTCCTTCTTTTTACAAGAGATCCTAACTATTCCTCATTGATGATAAAGGAGAGGGTAAACAAGTCATAGGAGCTTTCTAAATAAAGAGGAGAGAGATTATAAGATGGTGAATAAGGAACTTGGAGACTTACCCTTCCTAAGAGAGTCTGCAGTGTCTTTTAATTCAATGTCAAAAAAGTTAAAATCTAGTTATCTCTTGAGGAACAACCCTTTTTCTAAATCTTCAAATTTTGGCTTGTGGTTGAGTCTTATTTGGGTTGGCGGATATTGAAAATACCGGAATACAATCAAAAGTAACATAAAGGTTCTCTTCTTGATCCTTGGTATGGGAGCCATTTGTTTTCTTAAGTACAAGGATTCTTTCTTTAATTTCTTTCTTCTTCTTTAGGCTTTAAAAAATTCATTGGTGGGCATATCCACTTTCCCAATGCCCCAAGATCTAATTTTTCATATGCTGAGCATTGATAATCTCTTTTTTTCTCTAATCAAATTTGGCTTTTAGCAGCTCTTAATGGTGGTAGGTCTCATCTCCATCAAATTTTCACTTAAGCTAGGTACTTTTATTACATAAATTGATAACTCTACTTTGACATCTCTATGAAAGGCCTAAGAGAACATAACAACAATAGCTCAAGGTTTGGCAAAGAAGATATTAACAATGAATGCATAATCCCATGTATTTCTTATGCCATCTCTCTAACATAATTGAATTTGAATAGTTAGGGGTCAACATGGAACCAAGTATCCCTAATCATGTTGCTTCTATTAGCAAGGCTCATTAGAATAGGCCTATGATTTGACTATGTTATTGCACACCTTGAGGGAGTTGTCACTATAGGTTGAGAGAAGACCTTGAGGAATTTAGGCCCTGTCAAGTTAGGCCTCCCCGATGTGGTCACCCTTTTGATTGTTTTGGAGCAAGTAAAGTCAAAATATGGATTAACATCAAAGAGACCATGGTAGCCTTTGTTATTGGGCTAGGATATATTATGTTTCCCACAAAGTGAGGATCCTTCACTAAGGTACCTATCCTTATTAACTTCAATCATATTGAAGTACCCAAGGTTATTACAACATAGGACTAGAAGACAATGAGGAAGTCCTAAAGATTGATGGGGACTAAGGCAAGAACTAGCATGGTGCTAATATCAAGAATACCCTTCCCCCCACTTTTAAAAGAAGGAGCTGAGAATATCCACTTAAAATCACCAAATTTTGATACTAGGATTTTTAGAAAGCCTTTCATCTATATCCTCAACTTCTTAGGAACAAATACAATTAGGCTCAAGGTTTCTTTTGATACTAGGATGTTTAGAAAGCCTTTCATCTATATCCTCAACTTCTTAGGAACAAATACAATTACGCTCAAGGTTTCTTGATACATCCAAATGACTCTAGCTCTTAACTATTAGTCACACCCTTGACAATATAAAAAATAGCTTTACTTGGTATAATTGAGGGTTTTGGGGCTATCTCATTGGTTTTTTATGAAGTTAAGAGTGTTCTCAAAGATTCTCTCAACCTTGGATAATCTCCTTTTACCATTTCTACCTTAGAGCTTTAGAAAGAAGGATTACTAAGATCTTTTGATTTCACATGGGAGGAACTAGGTTGAGGAAGAGTTCCTCTTCCACACTTGAGTTTGCAACAACTCCTCAATACATTGATTAAGGTCATAATCATTGACTTTTTTTAAAAAAATTGCATGCATATTAATGTTGTTGAAGTTAGTCATATAATCTTTCAACACCTCCTCAACAAGCTAGTTAAGGTTATTATCATTGATCTATAATTCCATGAGTTCTACCTGTATATTAGTATAATTGCAGAATTGGTTGCCATTTATTTAATCTTTATCATCAAAAGGTTTAATGCTATTTTAGTGACTAAAGCCTCACTTGGGGCTTTGCCCTTACCTTAAAATCTATTTCAAATGAGAGATCTTGAAGATTCATGAGAAAAGGAGAAAACTTATTTTCTCAAACTTTTTTTGGTGTTAAGGCTTAGAGGTTTTCTTTCTATTGTTCATTTGTTGGAATCCATCATCATTTGGAGAAGGGGGTTGATAATCTTGTTTCTTTGCATCCTTAACCATCTTAGGGCAATCTTTGATCAAATGGTGCTACTTCAAATATTCAAAACAAGGATTTGGGAGATTCTTATGGACCTTTTCTTGTTAACAAAAGGACATGCCATTAACATTCTTAAACACGATGTAAAATTTTAGGGGCTTACTAATATCAATCTTGACTAGAATTTGGGGATGCCAATGAAAGGATTTGGGAGATTCTTATAGATCATTTTCTTGTTAACAAAAGGATATGCCATTAACACTCTTAATCACAATGTAAATTTTTTTGGGGGTAAAGGTGCCTTTGCCTAGCCGCACGTGTATTACTACACTGATAGTACTCACCACTGCACACTGCAAGTGGCGGGCGCCCGTCACAGTCACTTATTCTTTATTCTTTTAGTGACAGTTTGAATAAAGGAAGGCTCAGCCACACATTGTGGTTGTTGGAGTTTCCATTTTGAGTTCTCTCTCTCTCTCTCTCTCTCTCTCTCTCTCTCTCTCTCTCTCTCTCTCTCTCTCTCTCTCTCTCTCTCTCTCTCTCTCTCTCTCTCTCTCTCTCTCTCTCTCTCTCTCTCTCTCTCTCTCTCTCTCTTGCTCTCCATTCGCCATAGCTCTCACCGCCAAGCTTCTTCCTCCTAGGTTCTACTTCCCTTTTAACTGGTATTAGAGTAAAGGCATTGGAGCTTGCCCGACATTCTCTTCAGCCCGAATTTGAAGAGCTTCAACTCGAGCTTCAATGGCAGCCATGGCACCTTCATTTGCAAGTATGTTTTGATCTCTCGCCTCCTCCCCGGTCTTTCGACCTTCATTTGGCACCTTGCAGGGCTGCATTGGAGACCCCTGATCATTGCCAAGTACTCAGTAGCACTGCTGAAGACCCCTCAACCCCCATGAGCAACCAGTGCAAAATCCGGCGCATTTTTAGGGGGCTGGGCTGATCCACTCCTGGCATTTCTAGCTCCTTCCCTGGCTTCTCGGCCTTGTTTGCAAACTTCCGATCATCTTTGGACTCCCCGTCATTGGTTCTTGGCTCTCAGTGATCGATACGAGTGCTTCCACCTTCAGCCATTGCTGTATACACAGTCCCAGGATTGTCAAAAACAGGGCAACACTTGATATTTGATGTTTCATGCTTCCTGGCATTGCCCGTTTGATTCCTATTGATGCCCAGTGATGCCCGGATGTTATGGGATGCTATGTCTATGATTTGGGACTAATTTGGAGCAGATTTGGGCACCGATTGAGCTTCATTTGATAGTGAATATGCTACTGTAATACAGTGGACTGAAGCTCATTTACTTGGTGTATGCATTGGTTCTTGGATACGGGGTGCTTACTAGCAATTTGAATGATCATACTGATATATTTGGAGCTTGTCAAATGTTTTTTTTGGTTCCGGAACGTTTTTGAGCTTGGATTAGGCTCTGTCTTGGTCATGATTCACTGGCATTTGGATTGAGTTGGCATGCTTTGGACTGGTTTATGCCTATTGTTACTGCTTGACATTTGGGCTTCTTACATCTATGCTTTGGTCAAATATGGATACCCCTTGGTTTGCCAATGCATGACAGCCACTTGGAGCTTCGTCTTTGGATGTATTTGAGAATTTTGGACCTACTGGGCATTACATTTGGTTGTCAGTTATATAGTATTTGAATGCTTTGAGGCTTATGCTTTACGAGTTTGAGATAGATTGGGATTTATGCTCCGGATGTACCCTATTAGGATTTGGAATGTTTGATGCTATGTACTCGATGTATTTGAGTATTGCTTGCTCTATTTGCATCTAACATTACTTCCAATGGGAGCCTTTTGGCATATTCGGATGTACACAAAGTTTTACTTACACTTGAGCTTGAGCTTGTGGGACAGTTACATGCATTTGCTCTCTTCAGAGCTTTTTTTGTCTGCAGTTAGTCTGTAGTGGGCTGATTTGATACACCTATTGGGGCAGGCACCTATCTCTATCCAGGTTTGTCAGTTTTGTATGCTTCTTGGATGGTTATGCATTGAGCTCCTTGCTCTATCAGTTGTACTTGTGCTTGGTCTCTTCTCTTACCCCGAGACCCATTACATGCATGACTTCTAGACCTATGTGATGTATCTTGCTTGATAGGCTATTGGTTTGACACTTCTTGGTACCTTCTTGCCCCTTGACACTCACTGTTGGATGTATCTTGCTACCTGCAAGTTGCAGTGACATACGTATTAGTGATTGCTTCACTTTGGGACAATTTTCCATACTGCTATAATTTATTCCAGCCAGCTGAAATTTGCAGATTTCAAGCACTTGTATGAGGGTAATGCTTACTATTTGATGTTATCTTGGTCATATTTTGTGGACAATAGTTCTCTTGGTAATATCCACTCTTTCAGCTAGTTTTAGTAGTGGTTTTAGTGCATTTTTTGCTAACTACAACAACTTGCAATTTTGCAATTTTGCTTTGATTTGGGACAGTATGGCTTGTCATTTGAAAGACACAGCTCTCTTTAATATTGCCAAGTTGGGTGGTACCAACTATGGGTATTGGAAGTCCCAAATATGGCAGGTTTTAGTGCAGAAGTTGCAGATTAAACCATTGCATTTCAAGGGTATTAAACTCGAGGATATGGATGATAATGTTTGGATGGAAGTTGATGAGCTATGCAAGTCTACCATTATCTTGTCACTCTCAGAAGAAGTCCATCATAATGTTGTTGAAGATGAGAATTAGAGTGCATGGGAATTATGAGAGAAGATTCATGAGCTTTATGCGCAGCAGAGTCCTGCGTCACAGATGTATTCGCTGAAGCAGTTAATGGACCTTCGCATGAAGGAGGGGACATCCCTATCATCTCATTTCAGCCAGTTTCATGCTATCATGAAGAATCTGTTGTCACAAGGTATTGAGTTCAAAGACAACTTGCACCTGTTGTTTCTATTTGGCACCTTGCCTAAATCATGGGATGTCTTCTGTATTGCCACATGCACAAACAAGCTTGATGGGCTGCAAATCAAAGATTGAGAGTGCTTTATTGACTGAGGAAATCAACATGAAAAATAATGATGCTTCCTAGTCTTCACATGCATTGACCATTAGAGGTGGCAAACATGGCAGGCATGATAATAATCATAAGGGCAAGGACTCTCAGAAGTCCAGGTCAAAGTCACGTGGCCACAGTAAGTCCCATGGATGAAAATTTGATCTTACTTGTCATTATTGTGGGAAAGCAGGACATATTAGGCCACATTGCCGTAAGATGCGCGATGATAAGCACAAGGAAAAGGGAAAAGAGAAAGTGCAAGAAAACTCTTCTGAGCGCAATATTATACCTGCAAAGTCCAGTGTGAAGATAGAAGAGGTTAATGTCATGCATGCCATTGATTTAGATGAGGATTACATACTTGTAGCTTCTTCATTATGAGATGCCTTACAAGCTTATGAGACACATTCTATGTTTGCGTAGTGTTGGATTTTGGTTTCGGGTCCGTCATTTCATGTGACACCTTGTAGAGATTGGTTCCATACCAATTGCACCATCTCTGGTTCTGTGCATCTTGGTGATGATAGGTCTCTTAACATTATGGGCATTGGATATGTTAAGCTGCAGTTTCCTTCTGGCAGTTCTTTTGTTTTGCATGATGTATGCCATGTACCTGCATTGACTTGCAGCCTTATGTCAGCTGGATAGCTTGATGATGCAGGGTATTTTGTGTCTTTTGGAGACTCTGCATGGAAGATTACTCATGGCAGGCTTGTGCTTGCAAGAGGTGCCAAGTATGTCAGCCTCTATCCCTTACTTGTATCTGGCGCTACCTTGAATCATGTTTTGTCTGTGGGTTCTATCCCCAAAGTATCCCTTTGGCATGCTCGTTTGGGACATATGTCCCTTAAAGGAATGAAAATGCTCTGTTCTTTGCAGTATCTTCCGCCTTTTGACTCTTTGCATTTTGATTCTTGTGATCATTGTTTGTATGGCAGGCATACTAGGAATACACATAAAAAGTCTAGTAAGAAATACATGGGTGAGCTTTTGGCTCTTGTGCACTCAGATTTATGTGGGCCCATGCCTTGTCAGTCACTAGGTGGGGCTAAGTATTTTGTTACTTTCATAGATGATTACTCACGTAAGGTTTGGGCTTATCCCATAAAGAGAAAATCCGATGTCTTGGACACATTTCAGCGATGGCTTGCATTAGCAGAGAACCAGTTTGGGAATAGGCTGAAATGCTTAATGTCAAATAATGGGGGTGAGTCTGTATCACGTGCTTTTGAGCAGTTTTGTGATAAGCGGGGTATTAAGCTTCAGTTGACCGCCACTTACACCCCTCCCCAAAATGGTATGGCTGAATGCATGAATAGGACCATTTAGGAAAGGGTCTGTAGCATACTTAGCTAGGCTGGCTTACTGCAACATTTTTGGGCTGAGGTAGTTACTACTGCAGTGCATCTCATTAACAGGTCACCTAGCAGTGGTTGCAGAGGAGGTATGGGCAAGCAAGCCCCCCCTCTTATGATCATTTGTGTGTCTTTGGATGTGAGGCATTCTACCATGTGCCCAAGGACAAACACAATAAGCTAGATCCTAAAAGTGTCAAATGTATTTTCATTGGCTATGGAGATGCAGGAGAGATGGGTTACCGTCTATGGGATCTGCAGGCGCGGAAAGTGATCTGCAACGATGATGCCATCTTTCACGACGACAAAATGCATATGCAGCTTGAGAAAGTGGTTGAGGTACGCAAAGTTATCTTTCAGGAGAAGCCACCTGCTCCCGTACAACTTGCTCCACGGCCAGCTAGACAGCGTGTAGCATCACTTGATGCTGATGGCCTAGATGTTAGACATGCTGATATTAGATAGGATATTGGTCAGGCAGCACAGTCTGTGTTGAGGCGTTCTACTAGAGATAGATGATCTCCTGACCGTTTTGCGCCCTCTATGGATTATGTACTAGTTACAGATGCAGGAGAGCCTCTCACTTATGATGAGGCTATGCACAGGGATAATTGTCACTCTTGGGAGAGGGCTATGTAGTCTGAGCTTGACTCATTGCATAAGAATCATACTTGGGATTCGGTTTCCTTGCCTCAGGGTAAGAAGGCTTTGCCATACAAGTGGGTGTACAAGCTAAAAAGTACCCCTAGACACCCCAAGGGCTTTAAGTAGGAGCATGGTGTTGACTTTGATGAAGTCTTTTCTCATGTGGTCAAGATGACCACCCTATGCTTAGGCTTGGCTTTGGTTGCATAGCTTGACATGGACTTGTACCAGATGGATGTCAAGACGGATTTTTTACATGGGGAGTTGCATGATGAGATTTACATGGAGCAGCCTAAGGGCTTTGCAGACCCTGGCAGGGAATACCTAGTGCGCAAGCTAAAGAAGAGTCTATATGGCTTGAAGCAAGAACCTAGGGAATGGTACCATAAGTTTGATGCATTCATGCAGTCATAGGGCTACAGCTACAGTGCTATGGATCCATGCTTGTACACGAAGAAAGCCCGTGACGGTTCTTTACTGATTTTGGTACTCTATGTGGATGATATGTTTTTAGGAGGGACAGCTCATGAGGAGCTAGATGCTCTTAAGGCTCATCTCAAGAAGATCTTTGAGATGAAAGATCTAGGACATGCCTCTCATATACTTGGTATGCGCATTACATGTGACAAATCTCAGGGACTACTCTATCTATCACAGAGGGAGTACATTCATAAAGTCATTGAGCACTTCTGTATGTAGGATGTTAAGCCTATTGACTATCTATTACCTTCTCATGTGAAGGTTTCACATGCCAATTGTCCATAGACAGATGAGCAGAGGGCCGAGATGGCCAAGATTTCCTATGCATCAGCCGTGTGGGCAGTCTTATGTATGCCATGATAGCCACCCATCCAGATATTGCTTTTGCAATTGGAGTTGTGGCACGTTATATGGCTACACCTGACAAGAAAAATTGGGATGTCGTGAAGGGTATTATGAGGTACCTGAAAGGCACAACAAATATGTGTATTTGCTATGACAGCCATGATACAGGAGTCGTGGGGTAAACTGACTTTGATTATGCAAGACATGCAGATACTTCTGGCTATGTGCTCACTTATGCTGGAGGGGCTATCTCTTGGATGTCCAGGGCGCAGAAGTGTACGACTCTTTCTACTATAGAGGCCGATTATATTGCAGCTATAGAGGCTTGCAAGGAAGCTATTTGGTCAAGCCGTTTAATTGTAGACCTTGGTATGACAGATGCTATGCCTACATTGCATTCAGATTCTATGAGTGCCATTCAGTTGCCCAAGAATCCGGTCTTCCATGCGAAGACAAAACATATTGAGGTGAGGTATCACTTCATTCATGAGGTTGTTGAGGATAGGTCTGTTGACCTTGTCAAGATTCCGACTATGTAGAATCCTGTAGACTTGCTCACGAAGAGCCTCACTATAGAGCGCTTTGCCTCCCTCAGGAGATTGATGGGCGTTGGATGAGATGACGTGTTTTTCCTCATCCTGTTGTGCATGTGTACATATTGTATTGTCTTTTATTTTCTTTTCTCTCTCACTGGGGTAGATTCTCCTTTAAGTGGGAGGTTATTAGGGGTAAAGGCACCTCTGCCTAGCCACTCGTGTATTACTACACTGACAGTACTCGCCATTGCACACTGCAAGTGGCAGGCGCCTGTCAGAGTCACACATTGTGGTTGTTGGAGTTCCCATTTTGAGTTTTTTTTTCCTCTCTCTCTCTCTTGCTCTTGCTCTCCATCTGCCATAACTCTCACCGCCAAGCTTCTTCCTCTTGGGCTCTACTTTCCTTTCAAATTTTTAGTGGCTTTCTAATAACAATTTTGACTAGAATTTGGGGATGGCAACACAAGTTAATGGTAGAGTAAGGCCTCCATCCCTTGATCTAACCATAGTATCCCTAATGTGGTTTGGGGGGGGGAAGGCGGCTATGGAGTTAATAAAAGGATAGAATTTAATACAAAGATTAAGAAATTCTATCCCTCTTTGGAATTTGGATGGCTTGGGGCCAAGCTTGGGGCCATGGTAAATTGAAGTTTTCATTCCATTTAAATGTGGTGAGAGGGCCATTTCTAAGCATCCATTACCCAAATCCTAAAGTGATATCCATATTGAAAGTCTCAAAAAGAAAGCAAAACTTGTTATTTGAGAAATATCTAGCAAAAAAGACCCTGCAACCTATAGGATGCCAGTTATCCCTCATTCATAACCTTGAAAATTTATTGCAATCAAGGATTATGGTAGAGAAAGATTAAAGCAATGGATTGGTATGTCTATAGATAGTGATTTAGATCTTTGTTTGGAATGGCCATAGTAACCATACATAGATCTACTTGTTCTTTGGATGTTTCATCTTTTGGAGAGCCAATGTTGACTCAAGGATTTTCTTCACTTATTTGTAGGTGCTTGGGATAGCATTTCTAGCTCTAGTTGTAGTTTTAGCTTCATCATTTTGTGATGCTTCTCTTGTCTCAATTTGATTGATTCCTTGCAAGTCAATTTCTTGGAGATTCCATGTTTGTAGAGTGTTTTCAATTTAAGAATATATATTTTTCTATTAGACAAGCTACACTCATGAGCCACTAATATGATTTTTTTTGTGTGATAATGTTGGTTAGGATAGATGAGCATTTGCATGCTATTGCATGCAAGAGCCATTAGGATGTTGTGTGGTAGTGTCAAGTGGTGCTACCAAGTAGAGGCTTGCTTGTTTTGAGAGCAATATTTTATTTTGAGTGAAGAAAAGTTGTTGCATCCTCGCATGAGAACTTCAATGAGTTGGCCAGGTTTGGAACCATAATGAATCATACATAGAAGTGTAGCACATGCAAAAGTATGTGCCATTAGTTTATCATGCAAATAGACTTTAAGAAGGACAACTCAATCACTTTGTGCTAAACTACATAACCAACATCCACATACTTCAAGCAAACGACCCAACTTGAGAACCATGTCAATTATTGCATGCCAATGACCATCAAGCAAGATCAGAGAGTGGCTAACCTATTTCAAAAGCTATCAAAAATAGCAATTTATTAAAAAATAAGTGTAAAAAATAGTAGATGAAATCTAAAACATTAAAAATGGATAGAAAAGACCAAGGTATGAACTTTAAAAATACCACATTAAAATTTTATGTTATTATAAGCCTTGCTATTGCAAAAATGAAGTCTAGAATTTGGTTTTGTATTACATGACTATAGCAACATTTTAAAAGAATCCTACAATATGTGGAGAATGTTCAATGTAAATGTGGGAGCTTTCACTCAACCACCAAGATGCATGGACCGCTTATTGCTTCAAGCATTCCAAGCGAGCTCTCATGGCTATCTCTCACCTAGCCGACGCGTCGTCGATCCTCTTGGGGTGTAGTGAGCTTATCTTGATGCCGAAACAAGTTGCCTCCTCCCTCACACAAGTTGGTAGCCTTGCTATCCTAGATTCTTGCTCAAGCATCCTCAAGCCTCCTCCATCTCCAAGCTCCATTCTCCATAGCCATGTGCAAGGTAAGAGAAGGGAAGGGAAGAGAGAGGAAAAGAGAAGAGGAGATGCCGAAGAGCTTCACCCTCTTGATCCCTCACTTTCACACACACTCACTCCCTCACACTCTCACACTCCCTCCCTCAAGAGCACACACACTAGCAAGAAGAAGAAAAGAAGAGAGGACTCTTGTTAGCCACACACCAAAGAATGAGCTTTCATTCGCTTTTTGAACTTTATATATACAAACCCTAAAACCCCCATGGGTGCCATCCCTTGTTACATGACCGGCCGTTGTGGCAAGGTCCCTTTTCCTAATTCCCTCTTCTTGCTTCATGCCTATATCCGTCTATTCCTTTACAAGTGGCACAGGAGGGATCCTGGCGCTCTTTTACAAGAGTTTTTAGAGTTTTTGAGGCGCCTTTCCTTTATAATTACTCTTTTTGCCTCAGTTTAGTTTTCAAGGCCGCTTCTACGTCTTTGCTCTCTTTTTGTTTTTTTTGCACTTTTTCCTTTATTTTTCTGCCATTCCGATTCGAGGTTAACATTACCCCCCGCCGAGAAGGGTGCTAGTCCCATGGCACGTTGAGCTGTTTGTTGGGGAAGGGCAGGCGGTCGGCAAGTTGTTGGTCAGGCGATGGTAGGGCCATAGATGGATTGGTGGGCTACCATGGGAGCGTGGGCAATACTATCAATTGTGTGATAGGGCCTTCGAAGTTGATGGTTTGGCACATCTTGCAATGGCTGCGAGGAGAAAGTACGATGCTCTTACCTAAGGGGAGTGTCTTCTTTATTGTGGGGTTCCCTATGTGTGTGCTGGTGGAACGGGAAGCTGGGTCTAACCACAGGTAGGCGTGGGTGATGTCCCACACTTGAGGGTCCCATTCGTGCAGTAGGGAGGTGCGGTGAGTGTAGCGTAGGGTGACAGGTCTAACCATAGGCGAGTGTTAACTCCCCAGGTGTGTCTTGCCCTTGGTGTGCCCTAGGCATTAGGTGGGGGCAAAAAAGGGCTAGGGGGTTAGGGAGCGGGGCCGGCCGATTGCGGTCACCAGACATGTCTAACTTAAGGACCCCTAGGTGGAGGGATTGTGAGCAGTGTGCCGGGACCGGCGTGCGGATGTGGTTTTTTTTAAATTGGGTTTAGTTGTAGGGACTTGTTAGTCCTCGTCCTCAGAGAGGGGGGTGGTGAAGGAGACTTAATGGAGTGGCTCAAAAAATCTCCAACCCTGCAGAAAATTCTTAAGGTTCAACCGAACTTGGAGGGGAGTGGTGGATAGGAAAGGATGGCTGCAACAAGTGAACCGGCTGCCGGTCATGTCTTTAAGAATAGCGATGCAGAAAGAAGGGAGGAGGCTGGCTCGCACCATGAGGTGGGTCATTGCACAGTTGTCGATTACATTAAGATAAAAAAAGAGCGGGGGAAGGCCACGTTTGGCCAGGGTGGGGTCTTGCCTAAGTAGGATTTTTAGGAGCCTAAGATAGTTACGAGTGATGATAAAGGTGGGATTCAGATAGGAGGAGAAATCGACGATAAAGTAGGTTATGGTGGCATCTAAGCTGTCAGAGGTGAAGGCGAGGGCCTGGGCTAAAGTGGTGGTACATGGGTTGTATATTACAGGAAAGTCGTAATGGCCGTGGGCATTTGTATCGAAGTCTACTCCTATTTGTCGAGGGTATGCCATGTAGGCAGGGTTGTTTCTCTCTGAAGGGAGAGTGTTACAGAAGGCCATCCATGCGAAGACGTTGTTGTTGTTGCAGATTCGCCTTCGCCACAATGGTTGGCACTCGTATCTGGGCACAGACCGAGGCACGGACTGAGGCAATTCAAAAACTTTATTCTGCAAGTATTCCGCATCCTTGGTGCCCCAGAGGGTGGGTTTCTTTTCTCTTTTCTACAGCCATTGTTGGCTCAGGCGGCTTTCGATGTTGATCACCTCATCCACTATTTTGGTGGGAAGAACTCTGCACAGGGCATTGGGGGTGAGGAAGTTGAAGGTGAAGGGTTGCTTCGCCTATTCCTGTCTCTTCCAAAGTATGAGCTCCGCATGAAAACTGGGGGGCATGTCATTTGGGCATGGCGGGAGGGGTACAGAGGGTTGGGCCATAGGGTTAGCTCTTAATCTTTGTCTGGCTTCTTTCACCAGTTTCCTCCTCTTCTCCCTCAGGGTGGTTTCCCTGTCTGTAGATGCGTCTGTTGGCTGCCCTTGCCCTTCAAGATGAGGTGAAGGGGGTTGTGGAACCACCTCTTCTTCGAATCCTCTTAGGTCAACGTGCAATTCTGTCTCACTCCTTGGGCACTCTTGCTGTTGCATCCCTTCTACGAACCCTAAGGCATCAATTTCTTGGAGGTTTAGGCCGACCGATAGCAAATGCCCTGGGCTTAGCCCCTCTGCCATGGGTTGGGAGGGCATGTGTAGCCCTGTGCGTAGGGCTCTGCGCGCTATGCTTACTTTCTTTTTCACTACCTCCATGGCTTCCCCTTCTTCCTCATGTGTGGCATCCATCAAGGTGTTCAGGAAAAATTGTTGCTGAGTGTGGAAGGCCACTTGGGCTGCCTCTGCTCTGCCTTCTGCTAGGATTTTCTCTTTCTCTGCCAGAGCTAGGCAATGCGCCAAGGTCTTCACCCTTTGATCATTCTGGCCTGCCCATACTTCAGCCCTTTTCTTCATCTCTTCCATGCCTTCTCCCTGTCTTTGCACCAAGGCTGTGAGCCTTCGCTGTTGATATTCCAACTCTCTGCCCATTCACTCCTATTCTTCTCTTTTGAGGCTCAGCCTTTCAGTCATTGTTTCCATTTCTCGATGGTGGTGCTCCTCTTCTTGTTTCCTGCCTTTCTCCCCTACGGTAAACTCCTTCATGCCCTGCTCGATCCGCCCTATTTTCGCTGCTAGATCCTCGTATTGTATGATCAGTAGGTCATATTCCTTTTGCATCTTCTCGAGCTCTTGATTTTCATCTATGCGCTGTCGCCACCAGCTTTGCTCATTTTCTTCCTTGGTCTTCAGTTCCCTCTTCAAGTCGAGAATTTCCTTTTGTTGCGCAACCATTTTCTTTGTTTTTTCGAGCTAGAAGGCCGCTATCGCTTCCCTTTCTGCCTCTAGCTCAGCCAACACGATCCTCCTTTCCTCCCTTGTCCTTTCTAACTACTATGAGAGCAGTTCATTGATGTATTCATCATGATTGGCGTGCAGCGTCATGGTGGTGGGGATTGGGGTGGTTGATGCTTCCATTTTTTGATGTTTTGGCTCTTGCCTGGATTCGGCATCCATAGTTGGCCTTTTGTGCCTGGTGGCTGTGGCCTCCCCGCTCCTTCCTTGTGCTAGTTCCTTATTGATAAAGTATTGCATCCATGCCACAAAGTTGTCCATGTTGGTGCTGGCAAGGATGCTAGGGATGGCAGTGGTGGCTTCGTTGTCGGGTACCAAGGGGGTCAGGATGGGATGGAAGGGGGCCTTATCCTTGCCATCGATGACGGTGGACGGCATGGCTTCAGGTACTTGTGCACTTGAGCCGGGTCTATCTTCCCTAGGCGGACTTAAGGTGCCTAGGCAATCGAGTCGGCTCTGTTGTTCTATCAACGACTGGCAAATTGCTTTGGCTATTCCTCTTGTCTTCTCAACTTTGTCTCCTCTTCTCTAGCTCTTTTTTCTCTCTCTTCTTCTATTTTCCTTGCCTCCTCGGCCAATCTTTCAGCTTCTTCCTTCTCTTTCTTTTTTCACTCTGTCATCTCTCTCAAGGATTCCTTTTTTGCTCTTTCTAGATCTTCTTCTTCCTTTTTCTTGCCTGCCTTTTGTTTCTTCCTTTGAGTTGCCTTCCCAAGTGAACTCCTTTGTTTTTCTTTGTTCACATTGAGTCTCCCGCTCCTCCTTCTCTGTTTTAGTTTCTGTCCGGTCGCTCAATTGCTCCTTTTTTTGATAGGTCAGAGACTTGTTTGGGGTCTCATTTGCTCCTTTGCTTCCCTATTGGGCCTCTTTCACAGCCTCCTGGATGATGGCCGTTAGTATGCTTCTATACCTAATGAAGGAGGCTTTCGAGGAGGGTTTCTTTCTCTCTGTATTCTTAGATGAAGGGGATTCTCCACCTGCTTGTTTGTTGCCCAAGGCTAATGCTTTGGCCGCTTGGTCTATTATTTTGCGCACATAGCCATTTCAATCCACCTCGTCCAGGGTGCAGGCTGCCACATTCTCTAGCATAGGTACACTGATTCGATGCAGAAGGGAATTGTAGTGTTGGATAGAGAAAAGGGCATGCACCAACTTTTCTTGTAGGCTAATCTCAGCATCAGGGATGTCTTGCAAGCTGATGCCATCATTTTTCAAGACTTCTTCCTTATTCATCTTTAGCAGGGGATACACATCCCTTTTACATTTTTTCTCCACCCTAGGTTCCAATCCTAGTGCTTTCTCCACCAAGACCTGGGTTAGCGGTACCTGCACTTGCCGGGCATTGTCCCCCCTTCCCACCGTCACCATTCCGCACTCTCGGTCGGGGTTGTACGTTCTCATGAACTCCACACACTTTGTGTGGTCAGGTTCTTGTGCAAACTTCTCTAGGTACTTGTGGAGGTGGCACTTTTCCACTATCCTCCTTGCGGCTTGCTCCTTGGCCACCATCTTCTCAAGGTTGTGAATGCTGCAGAATTTTAGCTGACTATAAGCTCGATTTTCCAGGCTGATGCCATACTGCGCTCTCTCTTCTTCTGTGAAGGGGAGTTGGTGGGCCCGGTCTTGTTGCGACATCTCTCGTTCCTGTCATGAACCATACTTCCCATTAGTGCTATAATTATTATACATACAAGAATTTGCTAAAAAGAAAGATTTTATGTTTGTTGAAGGACATCATTAAACTCCAATACAAATTCTCCTCTTCAGACTTGGTTTGTGACATCCCTCCTATGTCACCCGTTTCTTATGTGTCTATTGCATTTACTTGATCTTGATTGGTTTTAATTTGATTCACCTTTACCCTATTCGACTTCACGCTACCCTCGTACCCTCTCCCCTTCTAGATTTGAGAAGAATCCTTCCTAGGATCGAAGGTTAGGAGATCCAAGGTATTCAGCGTTTAGGTATAGGGCTTACTTGTGCATGAGCCAAGTATAGAAGTCTGGGTTGTATTGCAACTCAGCCTTGGGGTCCAAAGTGAAGGGTCGAGTACTTATGTGTGTGATGTAAGTGAGGACATCAGTTAGGAAATTGCCGAAATTGACGCATCTAGCGATGTGGAGCTCCTCCTTGGTCAAGAGGCGATCAAGATATGGGTGCCCCTTGAAGTGGATTTCCATGGGTCGGCCACAAAGAGTGGTTAACACTCTATATGAGGTGGGTGCGACATAGGTTGTGTCGTACTCCGATGTCTTGATTGCACGGCACTGCTCAGCGTTGGTCATGATTTGGCATTCTTCGAGTTTCCACTGCAATCGCAAAGTGTACCAGTTTCATAAAAATGGGGAGTCGGTATCAGCTAATGCTTTCAACTCCTCGACTTCTTTGTCAGTGATGGAGGAAGTCACACGCTTATCGTAAGATGTAATGAGGCGATGTTTAATGGCTTGGTCTGTTGATATCTCAGCACGTAGCAACTCAACAGAGCAGCTGAGTGGGGTGTTTTAACAAAGGCGAATTCTAGGAACAAGGCATCGTGCGAACTTCCGTCGCTAAGGGCTCTTGCAGTAGGCCCAAGTCCAAGTGGTCATAACTTAGAGCTAGTGACATGAATGTGGCATCCAAGCATCTAAGACAAGTAGTAACGTCATCCCCTGTGTCTTCGGCTAGGTCTGCGGCCAGAGTTAAGAATGATTTTTGCTTGTAAGATGGTTTAAGACCCGCAGGTGGTTGGGGTTTGATGGGTGTAGTGTCAGAGTAGTGGCTGCTACGGATGGGCTGCTACACTTAGATTGGGCTTGGCAAGTCTTATCGTCATTAGTACCACCACTCCATCCCACTAATGCCCAATTAAACCCATATGGGGGCCGCTTATACGCACTCCTCAGCAAGTGGACCGTTGTTGCTATCGAGTCTGAGACTATACCCATGATCTTTTACGTGTTGCCAAACACTAAAGACGCGTGCACAAAGTCGCTGCTAGGGCGAACCTTCAAGAAGCAAACTTGCTGCAATGTCGATTATGAGTCGAAGCGCATCCACCTCACCATAGGCAATGTCCGTATTGATACAACCTTCGGCAAGGGCTATGCAATTCCGTTAAAGCCTGTAAGGCCACTAGTAGAAATACTTGCAGTCACGTCTACGGAGGAGGGTAGTGATCAGCCCATGCACCAAGCCTCACGGGCCACCGCTCACAATGGCAAAAGCTAAGGCCCAACAACCTGAGTTTCAATGGAGGCCTAAACAACCATGACCACCGCCTAGGAGTAGACTCCCACGACTTCGTAGCTCAAGAGACTGTAAGCCCAGGAGGCTGAGATGCAGTTACAGAGATCAAAGCATGATCAAGCCAAGATGGGTTCCTAAAGCCCTCTTGCATGCGCACGGATACTATGAGGGGAATGCATGGTTGTGGATCCCTAAGGCCAAAGCGGCCCACAGCATCACTCAAATTCCGCCCTCTTGTTTAATCAACCTGAGTCTCGTGGAACCTTGGAACCAGAAGCCGCAGCGTTTCTCGAGCCTGCCTGCTACCAGCTCACCCACGCATGAGCTCCGAGGAGTTGAGCAAGACTATCGGCCCAAACCCCAAACAACGTTACCCCCTTCAACCCCTACCACGACTTCTATGTTGTGGATGGTTCGAAATTTGAGCTGGCTGAAGGCGCGGTTCTATAGATGGATGTGGTATTGCTCCCTTTCCTCATCTGTGAATGGGAGTCGATGGGCGCGGTCTTGCTGCGACATTTTATGCTCCTGCCATAAATCATAACTTTTCATTAGTATTTTCCACATATCAATTCGCTGATTGCTGGAAAAGAAAAACTCTATGATTTTTGAATGAATTCATTAGGAAGCCATGCAGATTTTCTTTTTTAGACTTGGACTTTTTGCCCTTTACTTCAAAGTTTTCCTGCCCATTTTCCTACCCCATCCGTTTTTTCATACTACATGTTTATGCTTTTCACTAATTTTACTTTGATTTATCCCCTTTGATTCGTTTCTCTTCTGATTCCTTTCACCTTACCCCCTCCCCTTCCACCTTGAAAAGAATCCTTCCTAGGATTGAGGGTCAAAAGGTTAAGGGCTTTCGGCATGTTGGGGTAGGAGTTACTTGTGAAGTAGCCAAGTATAGAAATTTGGATTGTATTCCAGTTGAGCTGTGCGGTCCAAATCGTAGGGTCGAATTCCCACATGCGTGATGTGAGAACATCTGTGAGGAAGTCACCAGAGTTGACTCAACTCGCAATGTGGAGTTCTTCTTCTGTTAAGAGGCAATCAAGGTAGGGATGCCCCTTGATATGCTCTTCCATGGGTCGTCCCCGAAGAGTGGTTAACACTCTATACGAGGTGGGCGCGGCGTAAGTGGGGTCATACTCTGTTGTTTTGATGGCGCGGCACTGCTCGGCATTGGTCATTATGAGGAACCCCTCAACTTCCGATTGCAGCCTAAGAGTGTACCAATGCTTCAAAAACGTGGAGTCAGTATCAGCGAGCTTGGATAACTCGGTGATTTCTTGATCAGTGATAGCAGAAGTGGTTTGTTGATCGTAGGATGTGATGAGACGTTGTTTAATGGCTTGCTCTTTGGAGATCTTGCTGTTGAGCAACTTAGCAGCGGAGCAAGAAGCTTTTGCAAATGCGAATTCAAAAGTCTCCCAAGAGCAAGGCATATTGCGCACTTCCGTTGCAAAGGGTTCTTCTAATAGGCCTAAGTCCAAGTGGTCGTAGCTGAGGGCTAGCGACACGAAGATGGCATCGAGTCATTTAATGCATTCCACCGCGTCATCTCCGGTGTCCTTAGCGGCTAGCGCTAGAAAGGATTTTCGTTCATAGGAGGGCATAAGGACGACGGGTGGTCAAGGTTTGCTAGAACTAGAGGCCTTGACAATACAGAGTTGCAGTTGGGAGTTTCCTTGAGCCTGCAGTTGGGCTGTTTGGAATATGGGTGGATTAGAGTCAGCCACAATAGATGGACTGCTGCATTCAGGTTTGCTTTGGGGAGTCGGATTGACTTGGTCAGATGATGCCTCCTGTGACAGTGGCTGTTGCTTGGGCTGATAGGCCTCTATGACTCTCTTGGGCCGAAGCGTAGATGAGTTTGATAGCTGGGGCTCTAGAGAGCACTCCGTCTTATGGTTTTGAGGTGCTATGGGACGTGGGCCGATCAAGCTTGAGGGTGGTGTATGAATAGTGCCTCTGGCCGTGGGTGCCTTAGGGATCCACAGCCAGGTATTTCCCTCGTAGTAGCCTTGCGCATGCAAGAGGGCTTTAGGGACCCATCTTTTCTTGATCACGTGGTGCTTCTTGTGATTGTGTCTTCGCCTCCTAGGTTTAGAGTTTTGGGTCTTATGCGAGTAGTAGCGTCGACTTCTAGGCGGTGGTTGTGGATGTTTAGGCACCCATTGAAGGCGAGGCTATTGGGCCTTAGCTTTGGCTATCGTGGGTTGTGGTTTATGGAGGTCGGGGAGTGGCGGCCGCGCACTACCCCCCTCCTTAGTCTTGCCTACAGATGTTTCTACCGATGGCTTTGCGGATGGTGATGGTGTCACGCAGCCCTTGCTGAAAGCTGTGATAATGCACACATTGCCTATTGCTAGGTGGATGTGCTGTGACCCATAATCAACATGGCATTGAGTCTGTTGTTTGAAGGTTCGCCCTAGCAGTGACTCCGTGCCTGCGTCTGTAGCACTTGGCAATACATAAAAAAGCATTGGAGCAGTCTCAGACTCGATAGAAATGGCGACTCTGCATTTGCCGAGAAGTGCATATGAGTGGGCCCCATATGGGTTTAATTTGGTAGTTGTGGGTTGGAGTAGTGGTTTGCCAAGTTGGATCCAATGACTGTGGGTTAAGACATTAAAGTCTGCTCCCTCGTCGATTAAGGCATTGAAAGCGCATGTTTGCTTGGCAGTGATCGTGATACAGAGGTAAGCGGGTTCTACGGCTTCCTCCTCCTCTTCGTTAATTTCAGTGATTGTAGCTACTCATACTTTGAAAATTGGGTCCAATGATCGTGAGTTGACATTGAAGTCTGCTCCCTCATCGATCAAGGCATTGAAAGCACATGTTTGCTGAGCAGTGACCGTGATGTGGAGGTATGCAGGTTCTACGACTTCCTTGTCCTCATCACTAACTTTCGTAATTGTGGCGACTCGTATCATCATAGGGGGTTCCAACATTTGTGGCTCATGCAGCAGATGCGCGGGAGGGTAGTACTTCTTAATGCGACTACCATTAAAGAAGCTGATGGCTTCGCCTTCTAGAGTCTTGAGCTCAATGTTTCCGGTTCGGCTGATTGCACGAACCTTGAAAGGCACAAGACCTCTAAACTTCATTTTTGGCTTGTGTCCTTTAACTGAGTACACGAGCACTAAATTGCCCTGTTCAAAGTCGCACTATTTGACATGCTTGTCAAACCAGCTCTTGCGTTGTGCCTTCTCGCATATAAGTGCATGAGTGGCCAGAAGGCATGTTTTCGAGAGGCGTTTAAGCTCTACCAGGTGTTGCGTTCATGCCTCCTTCCCTTCCCACTGTTCTTGAAGTGCTATTCTCAGGCTAGGGACGAAGAACTCTACTGGTAGAATTGCCTCAGTCCCATAGGTTAACCTAAAGAGGGTCTGGCTGACAACCGTTTTATAAGCTGTACGGTAAGCCCACAAGGTTGCCATCAACTTGTTATCCTAGTCGCTGCGCGAAGCAGAGACTACTTTGGTCAGGACATTTACAATGATCTTATTTGTGGATTCTGCTTGTCCGTTTGCTTGAGGGTAGTATGGAGAGGATTTTCGATGGATGATAAGAAAGGTGGATAGAAGATGCGCTATCGCTTCATTGATGAAGTGTGTGCCCTAGTCTCACTGACTAGTTCGATGGGGTAGTCAAACCGTGAGGTCACCTATTCCCATAAGAACTTGGCAGTCGTTCTAGCGTCATTTTTGCGTGTTGCTCTCACTTCCACCCATTTCGTTAGGTAGTCCTCCATGGCACACACAAGTCAGTAGCCCCATGATCCTAGATGCTAACTCAAGCATCCTCAAGACTTCTCCATCTTCAAGCTCCATTCTCCATAGCCACGTGCAAGGTAAGAGAAGGGAAGGGAAGAGAGAGGAAAAGAGAAGAGGAGATGGCGAAGAGCTTCACCCTCTTGATCCCTCACTTCCACACACACACTCACTCCCTCACACTCTCACACTCCCTCCCTCAAGAGCACACACACTAGCAAGAAGAAGAGAAGAAGAGAGGACTCTTGTTAGCCACACACCAAAGAATGAACTTTCATTCACTTTTTGAACTTTATATACACAAACCCTAAAACCCCCATGGGTGCCCATCCCTTGTTACATGACCGACCATTGTGGCAAGGTCCCTTTTCCTAATTCCCTCTTCTTGCTTCATGCCTATACCCGCCTATTCCTTTACAAGTGGCACAGGAGGGAGCCTGGCGCTCTTTCACAAGAGTTTTTAGAGTTTTTGAGGTGCCTTTCCTTTACAATTGCTCTTTTTGCCTCAGTTTAGTTTTCGAGGCCGCCTCTACGCCTTTGCTCTCTTTTTGTTCTTTTTGCACTTTTTCCTTTATTTTTCTGCCATTTCGATTTGAGGTTCACATTAAAATAAGAGCAATAAGCTCATTTCCATGCAAATTTTATTAATCCATGGGTAAAATCTATTACCCTAAACCTATAATTGCAAAGTCCAAGTAATCTATGTAAATTGAAAAGTAAGTATATAAACATTGAGATAGCTATGTGCTCCAAATTTGAATCCTATGGGCAAGCTATGAGGGTCCACAAGCATTGTAATGCCAACATAAGATAGAAAATGGTTCAGAGCACTTGCACGTGTATTTAGAGTTCAAAATTAATGGTGAGATTATTCTTGAATATGCAAACATTAGAGAGCTCTTCCTATCTTTCTCTTCTTTCCCTTTCTCCTCCATAGCTCTGGCAATATTGAGATTATTTTTGAATACGAAAATGTTATAGAGCCCTTCTTATCTTCTCTTCTTTCCCTTTCTCCTCCATAGCTTGGGCACTATAGAGAAAGAGAGTGTCCATATGAGAGAGATTGATAGTGTGATAGTGAGAAGGATAGTATTCCTTCAATTCTTGAGTTATCCTTTCTCTCTCTTTCTTCTACCCTTACTTGTGGAGGCTATAGATTGAGAGGAGTTTCCATTGCCCATGCATCTTGTTGAACAATTGGAGCTTCACTTGCAAGGCTAAACTATGATAAGTTAGGGTCATTGCAAGGCTAAGACTACCACAAATAAGCTTGTGGCAATGTTTCACCTATTTGTATGACAAATGAATGGAAATGGAGTTGACCAAACATATGAACCTCCACAAAGAAAGAATACAAGATAAACATTAAGGAGGAAAGCGACAAGAAGGGGCGAGTATTATAGAAGATGGGATGCTTGAGAATCTATTGTATGCACATAGCTATTGCAAAAGTGACCACACCCTCTACTAAAGATTGGACAAAAAGACCCACAATTTGTTATTAATACGATCGAAAAGAAACAAGTTATGAAGATACCAAATACCAAATACAACATTAGTTACTAGCACAACATCAAAAAAGAAGATGCCACAAAAGTAGGAACCAATATACAGATTGAAATATTTTTTTGTGTCACCATCCACTTCACATTAGACAAAGCAACCAAAGAATCCCATAACAATTAAGAAGCAGCATCCAAAAGAAACAACCAAGGAAGTAACCATGAATCTAAGACTACCACAAATAACAATTAATGATGAGAAGACATGTTTGTTTTCCAAAACCCAAACCCCTTTAGATTAAAGCTGAATGATGAAAAATAGATCTATATTGACCATGGCTAATGATGTAGGTAAGTAGATGAGACAATCAATGAACACATTATTTACAAAAATTTATAAATTAATAAATGTTGGGGGTTTAAAGGCCACTTGTGCCTAGCCACCTACATTTATTGTATATAGATCCGCACATCTATACATTGTAGGTGGCGGGTGCCCATCACTATCATTTTATTCTTTATTCTTTTAGTGACAAATAGAATAAGGGAAGGTAGGTTACATATTGTGACAGTTGAAGCTCTCACACATCATTCTCTTGTCTTTTTGCATGAACCTTCATAGCTCTTGTGCTCTTCTTGCTTTTGCTCGTGCTTCCACCTTCCACTCACCTTTCAACTGGTATCAGAGCACACATTTGAGGAGCTTCATCTTCATTTGGTTTAGCTTGGATTCAAAGCTTCAGCTTGTTTCATGGTAGCCATTCCTTCTTCCTCTTGAGGTATGCATTGATCATTTTCCTTCTCTTGTCTTGTTCCACACTTGTGAGCCTTGTTTTAGGGAAGAAAGGGGCTTCATTGAGCCTTGCTTGGGGCTTAGTATAGCTAGCAAGAGTAGCAACCACATCAACCCAAGCAACATGATTTGCGCTTGGTTTCCAGCCCTCTGCCCTTGGATGTCTGTAGTCTCTTGTAGCTCGTGTTTGAGATCTCCAACACACTTGGCATTCATTGGCAAATTCCTTAGCATTGGTACTTCCTCTTGGGCATCATTTTGGAGCTCCCTAAACTCTATCATTATTGTTACATGTAGCAAACCTACTGTATATAGGTCTAGGATAGTTTTCACTCAATATTTGGAGCTCATTGATGCTTCTATTGGTGCTCATATGTTCACATATCATTGCCCAAATGCTTGGAGGATGGATTAAGGTGCTATGGGGACATATTTGAGCTTGCTTGGCTCAATTTTGATAGGATATTCAATGCTATAATAGTGTGGGTAGCAATCTTTTTATTGAGAAGGTTTATGCTTATTGTGCCTACTAGTCTTTTAGGTATACTACATGTGTATGGTGATGTCTAGCATTAATGTATACACCCAGATATGCTAGTACTTGGATTTGAGCTACATTTGATGTACTTGGGCTTTGGTTAGTTACTTTGAGATTTTGTGCTTACTCACTTATGGGCATCAAAGCTTCGTTGCATACTTATGCTCTTGGATGTATCTTTGATGCACTTGGGCTTCTCGGGTGCTTTGATGTACATGTCTTGAACTTTGCTTGCTCACTTTGCATAGATTTGCTTCTGATGGGAGATGCTTGTACTTGGTAGAGCTTGGTTCTTTGAGATAGTGGGACTCTTGATCCATATATATGCTCTCTTGTATGCTATTAGCTGCAGTTACTTCCTCTTGTAGGGCTAATTTGATTTGGTATGTTTTGGACATTGGCACTTAGTTTTATCAGCAATTTGTGAGTGATATGTACATGTGTATTGGTTATGTACGGAGCGTTATTGCTCTTTGCTCGGTCATTTATGCATTTGGTAGATCCTCGTAGTTGCTCTTGAGATCTTCTACGTGTATGATGTATATGCTTATGGGATGTATTGTCTATTAACACTTTGAGTTTGTGACAGTCTTTGGTACCAATGGTCTATGCCTATTTAGTGCTAATTGCATTTCATATGTCCTAGTTGCTACCTGGATATTCCTAGCATTGGGAGATTACTTTGTTATCTATTTGCCCATAGTTGGATTGACATACATTGCTCATTTATTACAATAATGTTATAATTACTATTTTTAACATTCTTTTCGAGAGTAGATAGTTTGTTTTGGCATTCTATTAATTGTAGACTTTGTGAACAATTGTACTTTCCTTTATTCTTGCCCTTTTCTTGGCCTTTTGGATCTCTCTTGGGAATGTTTTGCTATATTTACAATAGCCCATACTCTTGTTCTTTTCAGACATTTGTAGTAATTTTAATGTGTTCTTATGGATCAATTGATAGTGCTATTTTCAACATTGAAAAGCTTGCTGGCAATAACTTCCAACACTTGAAGATGTAGTTATGGCAAGTCTTGGTGCAGAAGAGGCAGGTTAAGCCATTGAAGTTAGAGGGTGTAAAGGCTAAGCTTTATGATATAGAGGATTGGGTAGAACTTGATGAGTTATGCAAGTCCACTATCATTTGTCATTATCAAAGCATATGTATTTCAATGTCATTGATACTAAGGGTAGTGCTTATGCATTATGGGAAAAGATTTGCGATCTTTATGACAAGTAGAGTCTTGCATCTTAGTTATATTGGTTGAAAAGGTTTGTGGACCTTCGCATGAAGGAGGGCACATATTTGTCCACTCATTTGAATGAGTTTCATTCTATTTTTAGCCAGCTTGTTTTGCAAGACATCAAGTTTGAGGACAATATCAAATCTTTGTTCTTGCTTGTCGCACTGCTTGAGTCATAGGACACTTTTTGTACTGCTATGAGTACTCATCCCCCTGAGGGTGGTTTTAAATGTAGTGATGTAGAGAGTGCTCTATTGGCAGAAGAAACAAATCAGAAGAACATTGATACATCCCACACTTCTCATGCATTGACTATTAGTGGAAAAATTGGTGACTTACAGCCCAATAGGGGCAAGTCTTAGTCTCATGGGCAATCTTGTAGTAAGTTCTGTGGTCACAAGTCCTCTTTGACATGCCATTATTGTGGGAAGTAGGGTCATATTAGGTCATAGTGCCATAAAATGAATCATGATAGATGCAATGATAAAGGCAATGAAAAAATACAAGAAAATGCAAAGTCCACTTAGATTGTATCTAAGTCTAGTGTAAAGATAGAGGAGATGAATACATTATAATTCTGATGTGACTACATCCTTCTAGCTTCATCTCTTGATACTACTCAGTTGTCCATTTAATCTCAATGTTAGCTTCTTAGCTTGGGGGTTTCCTTTCATGTTACCTTGCATTTCCATTGCTTTTATAGCTACCTTACTGTTATGGGTTCAATTAGATTGGGAGATGACACTACATTGGATATCATTGGCATAAGTGATATTAGATTGTAGTTTGGTATTGGTGCTTCTTTTGTGCTTCATGGTATACATTATGTCTCAACTTTAACGAAAATCCTTCTTTCAATATGATAGTTGGATGATTATAGGTACCATGTATCTTTTGGTGATTCTTCATGGAAGATCACTCATGGCAGTTTTGTTTTTGCTAGAGGTACCAAGGTTGGAAACCTCTACCCTTTCTTGTTTTTGGGCTTGTTAACCATGTTTATTCCACATGTATCTTTATGACATCATTGCCTTAGGCACATGTCTTTGAAAGGAATGAAAGTATTGACCTATTTGTAGTATCTCCCACCCTTGGATTATTCTTGTTTTGACTCATGTGATCATTGTCTTTATGGTAGGCTAACTCATAATTCATATAAGCAGTCTGGCTCTATGCATGTGGGCAAGCCTTTAGCTCTTGTGCATTCTGATGTTTGCAACCCCATGCCTTGTCAATCCTTGGGTGGTGAAAGTTTTTTGTTATGTTTATAGATGCTTTTTTGCATAAGGTTTGAGCCTATCCCATTAAGCAAAAATTGGATGTCTTGCCTCTGCTTCAACGCTTTCTTGCATGCTTAAGAACTAGTTTGGATATAGGTTGAAATACCTATGGTCTGATAATGGGGATGAATATGTCTCTAAGGCTTTTGAGTAGCTATGTGATGAGAGGGGTGTTAAGCGTTAGTTGATCACCCCATATAGCCCGCCCAGAATGTTATTGTAGAGAACATGAACAAGACTATTCACTTAGTCATGTAGACTTAATGTAGAACCTTTGGATTGAGGTAGTTACTAATATCGTACATCTCACTAATAGATCCCCAACTACTACTCTTTGGTGGTAGAGTTGCAGAGGAGGTATGGTCTGGTAAACCTCCCTCATATATGCACACTTGTGAGTCTTTGGATATGAGGCTTTTTGCATATACCCAAAGACAAGTGCAACAAGTTAGATCGAAAGTCTATCAAATGCATCTTTCTTGGATATGGGGATGTAGGTGAGATGGGCTAACATCTTTGGGATCCATAGGCTTGAAAGATTATATGCATCCATGATATCATTTTCCATGAGAAAAAGATGCACATGATACCAAAAAAGGTGATTGAGGTATGCAAGATAATCCTTCAGGAGGAGCCTTTTGTTACAATGCAGCTAACCCTAGTGACATAGCCTATTGCGAGTGTTGATGTAGTGGCCCAAGATCCGTATGCTATACATGATCATGATGTTGGATATAGAGGATATGTCGTATAGGCCCCACAACCAATTTTGAGATGCTCTGCTAGAGCTTCACGCCCTCCTGGTTGTTATGAGCCCCCATGGATTATGTCATGGTGGCAGACTTTGTTGATCCACTTAGCTATGAGGAGACTATGCGCAAAGGTGATTCTCATTCTTGGGAGAGGACTATGCAGTCTAAGTTTGATTTGTTGTAGAAGAACCATACATGGGACTTAGTTTCCTTGCCTAATGGGAAATATGCTTTGACATTTAAGTGGGTGCACAAGTTGAAGAGTACCCTTGGTCACCCTAAGCTAGCATATAAGGCTAGATTAGTCGCTAAGGGCTTTAAGCAGGAAAAGGGAGTTGATTTTGATGAGATCTTCTCTGTTGTGGTCAAGATGACTTTCTATGCTTGGTCTTGCCCTTGGTTGCTCAATTGGATTTGGATGATCTTTATTATGGGAATGTCAAGACAACTTTTCTACATGGGCATTTGCATGAGGACATTTGTATGTAGTAGCCTAAGGTCTTTGTGGAAAAAAGGAATGGAACACCTTGTGTGAAAATCGAAGAAGAGTCTTTATGGGCTTAAGTAGGCACCTAGGAAGTGGTACCATAAGTTTGATATTTTCATGCATTCACAAGGGTATTCTCATAGCGATATGGATCCATGTCTATACAGAAGAAGGCCTATGATGATAGCCTTATTATCTTGGTGCTTTATGTTGATGATATGCATATTATTGTTGCAGGAAGTGCTCATGCTAAGTTGGATGCTTTAAAGACTCAAGTCAAGAAGAGCTTTGAGATAAAAGACATGGGATAGGCCCTTGAGGGGTGTACCTATAATAAATCATCTATATAACGTGCATTCAAATGGTATTAAGAAATACCCTTTGTTTACATACTATAAGCCCATAAAATGATCCCTTTCACTTTACTAACCTTATGAATATTTTCCAAATTCTAATTAAAGAATCCATTTTGTAAATATAATCCTACAAATTTTACTAAATAAAATACCCTTTCTTTTAAACTCACATGGTATCTTACATGTTCTATAAGGTGCAGCCTCCTGGGGGGGATAGGCCTCACATATACTTTGTATGCACACTACACGCAATTGCTTTAAGGAACTTCTCTATTTGTCCCAAAAAAAGTACATTTACAGAGTACTTAGAGTAATTCCATATGTAGGTGGGTAAGCCTATTGGTTGTCCTTTACCTTCTCAAGTGAAGGTTAGTCAGGTCGATTGTCCACAGTTAGATGATGAGAGGGCCGAGATGGCCAAGGTTTTGTGTGCATTCCCAATGAGCAATTTGATGTATGCCATGATAGCCACTCATCTTGACCTAGCATTTGTAGTGGGAGTAACTTTCTTTGTAAAAGCAAGCTCTTATCATTAAAAATTCTCAAAGAATCCCTTGTAAGTCCCATAAAGCGTCTTGTAAATTGGAGTTAAACATTACTAAGTATTGATCAACTTGGTAGGATCTCTTCCTAAAAATTATGACCTCAAATTCCAATGTTTCTTTTGGCATTGAAACTTTTGAGGGCAAGAAAAAATATCGCACTTTGGGCAACTCAAATATTACATAAAAATGACCAAACAATGGATAGAAAATAATGAACAAGGGCTTGCCTTAATTGGCTTGCATCTTGCTCCAAGCCTCATCCATCACATCAATATTAAAGGAACAAAAAAGGAAGCACATGAGGAATTAAATAAAATTTTTAGTGCAAAATTAAAAAATCAAGAGATGTATCTAATTATAGATTTCTATAGTTTGCATCATGAATACATTGATTCACTTTGTTGAGCATGTATCAAAATTGGGAAACTTAATGAATCAACTTGAAGGCATCCATGCCAAAATTTTCGCAAAGGACGTGATATCAATACTACTTGTAAACCTATCTGAAGAGTATGCATCCTTAAAAGATTCTCTCCTTACACATGAAACACTTAATCTTGGAGGCTATATATCTTCAACTTTTTTGAAAGAGAAGAAACTTAAAGGGTAGGTTGATGTATTAACAAGCAAGGACACTCTGTTCTTTACAAAGAAGGATCCCAAGGAATGCTACCACTAGGGAAGGAAAGGTCACATTAGTATCGAATCTAAATTGAAGCATTTATCTAAATGCAATCACTTAAAGAAAATTGGACATCATGAAGAAGCACGTAGGTTCAAAAGACAAATCAAATTTCATGGACACCAAGACAAAAAGGTAGGATGGCACTTTTTTGAAGACTGAAGACAAAGAACCTGACCACCCACCACTAGTAGTAGCCATAGAATGCACCTAGTGTGGGGGGACAATCGATCATTGTAAAATCAATAATATAACCACCTGACCACCTTGAAGTAGCCGAATAAGGCACCAAGGGGGTGTTGAAAAGTTTGGTTAAGCACATGTAAGGGTGATGCCCTCTTTGTATGCAAATGTAATATGAACTAGTATTTGGAGTGTGGAGAGATGAGAATGATGAGTTGGAAGGATAAGGATATGAGGTGGAAAGTTAAATTAGACCCAATGCAATGTAACCAATGTGCTCATGTGTCTATTTAAAGATTCACGATCATTGACATGAAGCCTTCTCCCTAGTATCAACAAGGCATAGCCCATGAACAAAATTCTAATTAATGTTCTTATCAAAATTGTTTCAACCACCACTAGAACCAATTAGGATAATAAATTGATGGTAACAATTTAGGCCTATCAAAGGGCCCATAAGATTGCAACATACCAAACATATTTCAAACTTGCCTATGGCATTGATGCCATAATGCTTGTTAAGTTATTGATCTATCATCTATGAATAGTTGTGTAGTGATAAGAGGGCATTAAAGCTTGAAGCAAGCATCTCAAAGAGTTAAAAGGACCCTTGTAAACGAGCCTATTGGCTATGCATGCTCTAATATTTGAAAAATTGCATAGAAAGGCTTAGTCCAATAAGCACATCAAGCAAAGGGACTCACAATAAGTGTGACCACATGTTGCTTTATTCACTCAAAGCACATAAGGAAAAAATGAGTATTAGGACCTTTTTGTGTCCACTCTATTAGACGAACATGCAATGTTAAGGTTGAAACTTAAGAAGGCAAAGGGATTGGTTACTTTAAGGGCAATTGTATCAAGAAGTATTACTTCCTTGAGGATCCATGACATGTCCCACTAATATCTATGTCTAATGTTACTATTAGAGCAACAAGAAATATTAATATCACCTTCCTATCTTTGGGTCAAGTTGATAGTAGAGTTATAGCACATTATAGACACTCTCATTGAAAAGTTCTTAGCGGTAGGCTTAAAAAGCATTACACATTTGTTGGTCAAGAAGAGGGTACCGATTGAGGTTGTCACGATCATCGAGTGCACTAAATTGGTCACATAAGGTTTTGCCATTTTAAGTTGGGCAAAGTTGTTAGATAATCTGTAAAAGTGCATATAAAACACCTCAAGCTTGAAATTGTGTTCTTTCCGCAAAACAATCACATAGGAAGAGATTGCCAAGGAGACCATCGAGGCTTCTCAATTCTCATTCACCAATCAAGAGCATGCAAGTAATGGGCTTAATCCCCAAACAATGAAATGCAAAGAGCTTAAGTTCCACCAATTCAAAACCTAGATCAAGTGGTGGAGAGCAACCCAACCAAAAAACAACTCATAAGGGTGAGGCTTACTTGGAGCTAAATTTTGAAATACAAAAACTTCCCTTCTCCAAACTTACCATTGCTTTTCAAGCATAAAGATCATCAAACATCCTTCACTATCCGTAAGATTCTTTCTTTACCATCAAATGCCACAAACCTAGGTCAACTAAGAGAAACCTTGAGACATTCAACAAGCAAAGTCAATTGTTGACTTTTGCGAATATGACCTAAAGCTACGACCTTGTTGAGAAGATGAGTTGGAAAAACCTGAACAAGGAGTGAAGAAAGACACCTTATGCATCACAGGGGAGACTTATGTTTGGAAGGTGTCGTAGAGACCCAAAAGGCCAAACTTGGTAATTCAAACATTCCCACTTTTACTACCCCAAGAGGGGTAGGCAAAATTGCAACCTTACAAAAAGGAATGAATGAGATTTCTACCACTTGTGAATTTAAGATTATTGACACATTGCCATCTCAAAGTGAACCTTTCAAGGCATTTTCTAACTCAGATAACTGTAATTGACAGCTTCATAGCCAAAAGATACTTCTTGATAGTTCTACTACTTGCAAGTATATCATCTCAACCGAAGGTCTAAACTCAGCTTGTCCTTGAGAAGACAGCACGAGGCTCTTCATAAGTTTGCAAAGGGCTGATTGAAATGAGAGGGGGGCCTACCGCAGTCAAGAGCCTAAGAGTTTAGGATTAACATTGAATATGCACTTTTCTCTATAAGGGGAGGCTCTCTTGAACAGGCAACTTCTGCACACAGCTAGCGCTCAAAGGCCAAGAAAATGCATCCCATTTCCTCCCTTGTAAAATTATCTGCTTGTTCACTCAAAGAGAACTCTTCAATCAGCTTTGGTGTTTTCTTCAATCCACTTCAAATATTGAGGGTTCCCACCAATGATCGGTAAGGCTATGACCTCTGGTACTCTGAAACAAATGAATCAATGTGATCAAACGTCTGATAAATCAGGCACAAACTTCTAGTTAATTCAGAAAATGTCAACGTGATTCAACATGGGCATACTCATATTCATGGTTGGACTTAACATGCTCTGTCAAAGCATTTAGAAGGGACTCCCTCGTCTTGATTATAAGAAGAACTTCAGAGTCAGTCTCTATCTTTCCTTGCCACCAGTAAGTTGACTCAATACCTGAACATACAAAGGGCAATGTCATTTGATTTCCGTAGCAATGCATAAAAAATATAAGCAAGGCTATATGTAGAGTCTTATGCATAAGGGAAAGAGCAACGGTGCTTTATAGTTGTTGTAACATGATTTGTGCATCGGCTATTCATCCAACTTTGAATTGTTGTGAAATTTAGCTCATACCTGGTAGTTGATTTACACATGCAGCAAGTTTTGCAGTGACAATGCTGTTTGCCAAGGTTTTCCCTGTATTTCATGCCCATTAAAGCTAGCAATAAGTTTGCCATGTACAAAATGAAAATTTCCATGCAACACAATTTGCAACAACATAAAATCATCAGGTTATCTGATCCATCACACCTGCATCCTTGTTTGGGACAGTGACATAGACCACAATGTTGCTGCCTCCTTCATTCTGTCCAGCCATGTCCTTTTGCACCGACACGACAGAGAGGTTTCGGTGCAGTGATGGTACACGCTGAAATGTCTTGCACCACAAAGAATGCAAAATGCACCACACTCTTAGTCCGTGGCAAATGAATCCGGAAATCCAAGCACATGCTATGCTGTAGAAGGCTGAAACATAATGACTTGGTTCAACCATAAATGCTGCAATGACCACAATCAAGTTTCGAAGACCAGCACAGAGTTGCTGGATATTTTCAGGGTGAAGGTTAGTCAGGCGAGGCATAATGAGACAGGCGTTCCCAGTGTCAATTATGCTATGAAGGTTTGCCACAACAAGCCCATGGCTAACAATCTTCTTAGCAACAATAATCTAACTATAACCGATCGTCAAATTACCAACAAGCTTGCAGAAATCCTGAGTTCTATGAAGCTGCAGAGCACAATTTATATAGGGCAAAGGCGTTATATCTCTCAGCCCCAGCAACTAATGAATGGACCCTGTGTCATTATGCTTAAAATAGTCCGCATAAGTGATGAATTCGCAGAAATTTATAGTGCCTGAAATTTGGGAAGTGATTAGGTACACATAACCTGGTAAAAATCCTGAGCAATCTGCATTATATGTCTCAGTCTCAGACCCTAGCAACTGCAGAATGGATGCTGTGTCATTAAGCCTAGAATAACTCCAGAAGTGATCAATATGCAGAAAATTATCCAGTGCCATGGAAACATTGGAAGTGATCAGATAGACATAGCCTGGTGGTAGAAATCCTGTGCAATCAGGCACAACACTTAATGGCGAAATGGGTGCTAGTTAGGGTTCTGAGAGGTCAGATCAGGCTAAGCCCACACAGAGGCTCTATGCCAAACAAGAACGCGTGGAAGAGAACATTCCTTACCAGTTTAGGGAGGCGAGCAGCGGCAGGAGAACACGCCAGAAGAGAGCTTGAGAGAGAGAGAAGCCTTGTCCCCATCCACAGCAATCCTAGGCTTCCTATTAGCACATACAACCATGATTTCCTCATTTTCTTTTGTCCGCCCATTCACATTGATTTTGTTTGGTTGGGGGTCCTTGGGGGAGTTTGGGATCAACGGCTCCATATGCACGCAATCGCGTGAGCCCATTGTGACCAGTACTTTATATCAAATAAACTTACTTTATATCAAATAAACCCATCCCAATTTAGGGTGGGTTCAGACAAGCGGCGGCAAAGATATATTAAAGGGGCATGCTTTTGATGTGGCATCCTCCAAATGGCTAAGACTTCCCTCCTCTTTCCGCTAGACCCACCCTCTTTCTACTGACCCCTCCCCCTTGAAAGAGCCTTGGCACTAAGAAAAAACCTCTCTTTACCTTCTTGTTATGCCTCCGACCTCACTATTCACACAAGGAGCCGGAAGGTTGATCATGTTTTGCATGGACTATGGAGAGGGATCTTGAGATTGAGGACCTTGACACAGTTGAAGAATTGTCAAATGGATCATCAAGTGACGAGGTTGAGATGCATGAATACTTTACTGAAGAGAATGGTATGACATCACAAGAACAGGGTAGCATTGCACAAAGCCCACTCAGTTTTACCTCTTCAAAGTCCTTCTCTTTTGATATAGAGAGCTATAGCTTGATGTTAAGTGATTTGAATGGGAAGAAAGCCATCACAGTGAAGGTACTCAAATAACATAACAAAAGGGAGTTGCTCAACTTGAAGAAGTGGAGAAGGTTCAAAGAAAGTCTTTGCATTGACAAGAAATATGCTAGACAAGTGTTAGTCTTGAAATTGGAACCATCATTGCATATTGCATGTTTGGAGGATTGGGAGAGCATTGTCCTTGCAAACCATATAAATAGGATTATAGGTTCTCATGACGGTGTCAATGTGACAATCGACTCTATCAAGCCCAAGTGGTGTACCAACATGAGGAAACATGGCATTCCTCTTTCTTATGTGGAAGAGTTCATCAATTCTTGTGCTTGCAAAGTGTCTACAAAGTCTTTTGCCTTCTGACGGTTCCTTTCTATTTCCTAGTAAAGGGGTGGAAAGAAGAACACCCATCTTGGAGCTTGTGTTAGATAGATCTCTTATTGGAGCATAAGCTTCAAGAGATAATGATAGAACACAAAGTTAGATTAGGCATGCTTTATTCAACCAAAAAACATGGTGCTTCAAAGATGATAGTGAAATTTGCATACCATCATGGTGGTAGCATAGCTCAAAAGGGCTCTCGAATTCGTAGATTGAGAACCTCCAAAAAATGTGGTTGCCCTTTCAAGGTGCAAGTTGAGTACAAAGATGATCACGAAGAAGTTATTGTACAAGTACATGCTCTACATGAGGGCTAGGTTCGGGAGTTGATTTGTATAATTTACTGGTGCATCCATTGTTATTGATTGCTGCAAGGATGATTTGTTTGATGTTGGAACGTGTTGATATGTTTCCAAGATGAGAGTAACGAAATAGCAATTTCATATGAGAAGTGCCTCTCCATTGGATCGTGCCACCTTTAGGTTCTTCATGATTCCAAAGGAAGTGCAAACATTGTCATATCAAATATGAAATGAAGTTATATTCTCTTCTTTTAGACTACAGCTTCATGATCTTAGAGTGCTTTGAAAGTCAATGGTGTCATTGCTCGCAGGCAAACTTTCCAAGGAGGATTGGACAACAATGTACCTAGAGGCTCTTTGTTTACTACGAGACCAAAACAAGGTACTCATCGTAATAATTTTTATATGTACATATTATAGATATCACTACACTCATGTGATAAATTGTTTAAATTGGTTTCTATAGGTATTGTATTACCAACCTTAGAATCTGCACACAAAAGAGGACAAGGATAAATCATCTGTACTAGTTATCCCCAGGATGAGTGGATGTTAGAAATAAGCAAGAGGTTCTCCAAGAAGAACAATGCTTGGGTCATTGATAACGCATTTATGGCCAATGGGTTTGGTTGTCCAGTTTATGCAGCTGTTTTGCCAAACCAGCATGGAATGAGCATCCCTATATGTTATATGTTGTGCACAAGTAAAAATGGTTCCAACTGGGAGATGGTAGAAATCACAATGCAATTGGTGCTCCCTAGAATGGGTGGTGTGCGCTCTACTACTCTTGTGATCAACAAGTCCCAACAAGAGCTAGAGGCATTCTTCATGGTCATTGCAAATGATCCTCATTGTTGGACCATTGACTACCACAATGGTGATAGGTATTAGATTGCATGTCATATTATCCTATGTTGGTTCCATACCAAAAAAGATTGGGTTGAGAATCTTCTCCCATAGGTACACAATGCAAAGCATTATTTCCAACTTTTAATGTTACCCTATACGTGTATCCAATGTTTTTGACAATGATTGGTTTCCATCTTCTTGTGAATCAAGGTCCCTGTAGCAGCAGCAGATAAGCGTAATGATGTTTACGCATCCTTGTCCAATCTCATGCAATGTCCAACTAAGTTGCAATTTGAGGAGATGTTTCAGCAAATGGAACAATGTTATTCTTCCCATCCGAATATGGTATGTTATATAACTCATGAATGGTGTGAGCACACTTGTATTTGCACAAAAGATGGCCAAAGTTTGGTCGCATGTTTCCACATGGTAATGTTGACACAACTAATCTCGTAGAGAGATTATTGAAGTACATCAAATACACTCTTCTTGATACTAGGATCAATAGATCTATACTCAATCTACTTCATGCACTTGTGGGAGACTCATATTCATGGTCTAGAATGGGAGGAATTGCACTCAACTGTTTCAAACAAAAGCAAGAGATAGGTAATGACATCCATTTTGAAATTAATGTTTTGTGTTTCTTGGTTTGCATCACTCCTTTTACATTTGACTAGTTGACTCTAAGCATTTCAACATCTATGGGTCAAACAAGAGCCATATAGCTAGATTATCAATTGGGGAGAATATATTTCACAGTATGAAAAGCGGATCCATCCTCTCTCCAAGCTATTAATGAAGGGACCATGCTTTTCAAAATGACTAGCATGATAGAACTAGATAATTGGTATCATGTGAGTATGCAATCAAGTTATTGTGATTCTGCTAATTGGTTTGGTGATTTCAAGCACTTATATGGCTTGAGGGTTATCTTGAAAAGCCATTTTCCTCACTTTCATTGAGTTTTTCCCATTATTGATAATGTGCAATCATTTGGCGGCACACACCATCTGTTTCTTGTGACATTGAGGATTCTGTTTTGGATATATCTTATTCTAATGAGGGTGTGGATATTAGTAAACTTGTGTCTTCCATAGAGGATTTTAGAGCCCTCACAAGAGGATTGAGGATGAGATTCCCTCATACAATTCTATTCAAAGGGAGGTTTGCATGTGACAGTTGCAAAGTGCAAAAGGCTCTCTTGCATCTCTATTTACTCCATAGAAGATTGATATTCCTATGAAAGGTGGAATTTACCATATTCAAAAAAATGTTACTCAAATACACCTAGGCCATGGTAAGGATTCTCACACTTGTCCAAATGAGGAGTTGGGGTCTTCCTTGCAACCAAAGTGCCCAAGTGTCACAAGTGTGTTGAGACACAAGCATCAACAAGGAAGGAGCCGTGTGACGTTCAACTTAAAACCTCATATATATTGTTCTCATTGTTGCACCAAAGCTTTCTTTTTTCGTGGATGCCCAACAATAGGACATGTGGGATGCATGGTGCACTGACAATCTTTTGTTTGTCCAATTAGAAACCCACTAAAAGTTGCTAGACAGAGTGTTCTTCACAACATACACTGTTGAAACCATTAGAAGCTAGCATTACTATGATGATGGCACCACAATGATCCTCAGAAGAATGAGTTTTGATACCTTTAAAATGGAATACATTCCTCTCTGTAGCGGTTTGAAAGCTAAATTCAAAGATGGACCCTATGGTTGTGTTTACTTGCCATACACACCATGCCTTGCTCCCCCTCATAGCAAGATATGTCCCTCGTTGATCAGCAAACTGTCTTGATTGGCAGAATGGTGCAACTCTATGATGAGACATACAATGGCATGTGTGCTATTTTTTATTGTACCTACATTCACAAGAATGAGGAGCATGAATTTACTCTTATATTTTCCGATGGGTAAGTGCTTACACATGTACTTGCATCTAGAGTCAGGATGTTGAGGTTATATTTTCTGATGGGGGGTAATGCTTACACACGTACTTGCATCTAGAGTCAGGATGTTGAGGTTATATTTACTAATGGGGGGTAATGCTTACACACGTACTTGCATCTAGAGTCAGGATGTTGAGGTAAGTGCTTACACATGTACTTGCATCTAGAGTTAGGATGTTGATGTTATATACTTGATTTGGATCTTAAAAAATCATGCAAATCTACATGCTTGAACACTGGTATCTCAACGCATTTGAATAAAGATGACAAAGATGATAATCTTGCCATATTTGTGATGATTGAGAATATTCATATTCAAATGATGATGATCATATTTATTAAAAGTTAGTAAATAACTATGAATAGACTATAATGATTGCGACATATTTGTATTCAAATGATGAGTGGATTACAACACACGATTATGTTTAGCTTGTGTTTATTGGCTTATGTTTGGCTTGGTCATTTTATGGGATGAAACCATATCATAAAAAATGCATAGGACCATGGGCTTACCCAAAATTAAATAAGAATGTTTAGCATAGTCACATTGCATTTTAGTTTATTTTCCATGTTATAAGAGCACATGATCCCGTTGCATTTATTGAAATGAAATCATAACATGAAAAATGCACTTGACAAAAATACAAAACCACAACTCATAAAATTTTGTGATATAAAACCATGAGATGTACACCATAGTTACCAATCACTCTAGCAAGACATTGCAAAAAACAAATATGCGTACAACAAGTTATGCAAATGCAAATATCATTCTTGCATAAAGGTCTACAAATAGAATTCCATAAAGAAGGCAAGGTCTGTCAAGATTGTGGGAGAGAAGGAAGGAGTCTCACTTGTAGCTTTCTCACTTACACAATGGGGGAATACACACAAAGGTGGAGGCTGAAAACAGTTTTCCTCTTCTTAGTTGTGTAAGCCAAAAGAACTCTAGTACAAAGAAATAGAAGAACCCTATATATGGGTCTCAAACCAAACTCAACTAACTAAGGTGGCATACTAACTGAGCCATGAACTAGAGTAGATAAGGATAGCTGTCATCTAGCTATTATTCATGGGCGGTGTACCAACCGCATCTGCAGCTAACAAGTCGGTGACATAAATGCACAACGGTCACCCTGGCATATCACGAGTGGAGTTTGATATCTCAACAAGGTCCACATAAAGATGTCCAACATATACAAAGGCAAACTACATGATCATATCTTCAATATATCCATCACCCAATGATGCAAATAATCTTTGATGGCGCGAACAAACGACCCATCAAACCAACCCCTCCTCATCTCCAAGCATCAAAGTCAAACACGCATTGAAATCTAAACATAAAGAAAATATTACAAAGCATTCAAATGAAAGTATGAAACATCGACACCAAAGTCAAATAGTATTAAGCATTGAGATCTCTACATAAAGAAAATATTATAAAGCATTGCAATCAAAGTACGAAACATTCAAACAAAAGTCAAACAATATTAAGCATTGAAATCTATATATATAGAAAAAATATTATAAAGCATTGAAATCAAAGTATGAAACATTGAAACCAAAGGTAAATAATATTAAGCCTACCCAATTCCACTAGGTTCTCCAATGATGCCACCTTCAATATATGCTTTCATGTATGCTAGGATAAAAAAGCCACAATCCACAATATTGTGCTGTTGGGGACCCTACAAAAAGGAGGAGAGTAACTAGATTAGATATCAATAAATTAACAAAAGCTTCTTAGTATATTCATCATTTAATAGTCTACCTTTATGTTGATTAGCTTTAGCTCAGATATAGAACCCAATGTCCCAACATTGTTGATGTTTGCACAACTCTTACACAATGTAGTGATTGCTCTGTCACAAAAAGATAACAACGTCAATTATTTCTACTTAGTTATAAATACTAATTTAAATAAAGTTAGCAAGAAGCTACCTCCTCTCTAACACAAGTTAGGCACTCCATATGATTAGTGTGTTGTAGGGAGTCCAAGAACATGATGGCCCCTCGATGTGGATTGTATATAACAAACAAGCACCAATGACCCCTGAAATATCACTTACTCAATAATAATAAACATTTTCTCCTTACAAATACTTACATGATAGTAACAACATTCTCATAGAAGCACCACAAGTAGAAACCCTCAAAGTAATTTCGCAAGGATACCGCATTGTCCTTTTCCTCAATCATATTGAGGTAAGGATACTAGAGGCTGTCCACACAGCAAACTTCTTGGAGGTGTTGTGCTGGGAGCACGTGCTGCATCCAACTGAAATCAAACAAATTTAGATAGCCAAAACAATATTATGAGGGATGTGTGCTAGACATTGCACATATCAATACTCAGATGGTAAACAGGTTCATGGTCCTTGTTGATGCCTCCTCATTATGTAAGAGTGCATGTACCAAACTCATGTCAACATCCACACGAAGCTTGGAGTAGCTAGAGATGAACTCCACATGTGTACCCCGCTCCAGTATTAAATACCAACAAAACACATTACAAAGTAATAACAAGGATAAGGTTTCATATTAACCTTAACCACACATAGTAACTATTTACATTGATGTTTCTTGATTTTTTCCTCTTGGCTTGACCTGACTAATGCCATTTTTGAGAACATCAATGATGTTAGTGCCAATCATAAACATGTTGTATGAAGCAAAGGGTGCACCTTATGAGGAGAGCAGATGCTCATTAGGGTAAGACAATCTTCTCTCGACAATCTCACTCGCTTGTTGCGTGGTGAGAGAAGTAGTTGTTTACCGCAGTACAGAGGAATGGAAAATGGAGCAGAAGTGTGGAAAAAATGGAAGCCTAAAAATTTGAATGACGGTGTCACCTCGAGAAAAGAAAAGAGTAAAAGCGCGCCAGCGCTCTCGAATCCTTGTAAAAAGAGCGCCGGGCTCACTCCTGTGCAAATTGTATGCATTAGTGGGAATGGGATAAGTTGGAACGGTGAGAAATAGGAAAAGAGGGCCTAGGCTAATGGCCGGCCATGTAAAAAAGTGTGGATGACCGCCCAAAAGGTAGGGCATGCATATAAAGTTCAAAAGTGAATGAGAAGCTCATTCTTGTGTGTGGCCAAAAGTGGCTCTCCTCTTCTTTTTCTTCTTCTTGTTCTTGCTTGCATGAGCTTGTGCTTGAGAGAGGGAGTGTGAGAGTGTGAGGGAGTGAGTGTGTGAGGGTGAGGGACCGGGGAGGAGAAGCTCTCCATCTTCTCCTCTCTTCTTCTCTTCTCTTCTCTTCTCTTGTCTTGCTCGCGGTGATGGAGCTTGGAGCGTGGAGCTTGAGGATGGAGCTTGCTTGAAGCTTGCACTTGGATCGTGGAGCTACCAGAGTGTGCGAGAGAGGAGGTAACTCGATCGTCATGGAGGTAAGCTCATTACACCCATAAGGTAGGCATTGCACATCGGCTATGTGAGAGGTAGCCATGGCCGCTCGGCTTGAAACGCTTGATCAATAAGCGGTCCGTAGGTCTCGGGGTAGAGCTCCGTAGCTCCCCTACATTTTGGTTCCATTGTCGGGACCGATGAAATCGAGCCTTGAGCGCCGTACGCATCGGATTGAGCATAGCAGTAGGGTTCGCAGCCTGAACCGATGCTCGAGATAGCTAGGAGATTTAGGAGGTTTTAATCCCTGGACCAAGTAAGTATTTGGATTTTCTGTTGAATGTTAGAGTAGGACCATTTGTCTCTATCTCTGTTTTTGATTTTTTATTGCATTAGGTTAAGTGTAGGATAGGAAAAAGAAGGGAACAGAAGGGTGTTGCTGCTGCTGGAGATAGGGAAGTTGGGGCACAGATTCACACATCTGGTTGGAAGAGTGTGTGAAATTAATCTTTGAGTCTACAGCAGGCTGAGATTAGGTAATAAGGGGCCCAGGGAACCAGGGGATGCCACATTTGACATTCTGCCTTCTGAGAAGACTGGGAGCCTGAAAGTCAAAGAGAGAGCGAGAGAGAGAGAGCTGCGGAAAATCGCGAAGTGCTGAACGATTTGAGCGCCCCATCACTTCAAGGTATGCCAAACGTTTCTCTCTGTTGCTTGCATCTATTTGGAAGGCGCGACACGATTTGATAGAGTAGAAGTTGACCTAGAAGCACCGCGTGCAACTTGTGGGCCATCGTCCACACCGTCGGACCAGCGCATCCGAGTCCTAGAATAGGACTGTCCGATTTTGAGAGTCGGACAGTTTGACTCCCATAATCGGACCAGCCGAAAATCGGACTGTTGGTCTGATCCGATTCTTATAATCGGACCAGTCAAAAATTAGACCGTTGGTCCGATCTGATTCTTATAATCGGACCAGCCCATCAAAGTCATGCCATGTGTCCTAACCCCGAACTTGAACCACTCGACCCATTGCAGTAGTCGGACCACCCCCGTCCGACTAGGGAAGTCGGACCTGAGTAAGATTGGACCCGCCCATCCGATCGCCATAATCGGACCATCCCGTCCTATTCCAAGAATTGGACCAGTCCGTCCGATCCCCAGAATTGGACTAGCCTGTCCGATCCCCAGAATCGGACCAATTCACTAGAGTTTGAATAGGAGGTTTTTAAACCTGGCCCACAGTCCTGGTCACCTTAGTCACATCTCTGATATCCCAGGGAACCCAGTTTGACCTTAGAAGCTAGAGGCCATACAGGATAGCCGAAGATTGACCCCGAACAACTAGACACTGGCCAGACCAAACGTGGAATTAGACGTGGCTTTCGGCGACCAGCCATCCAACTAACCAACCCTGAAGCAGAATAGAGAATGCAGCAGGGCCTTTCGGTAAAACTTTAGATCAGCTAGAACCTGTGCTTAGAGCCACATCAGGCTACGTACGAGAGGGGTAGAGTGGAATCTGCATTGAGCACTTCGTACATCCTCACCCCACTTTTTGATTTCATCACCTAAGGTGCAGTACGAGGAAAGGAAAAGCCTGTTTTTGCACCGAGCACTAGAAAGCACGAAGCACAAGTTATGGATAAGATTGACGACGGTTTCCAATAACAAGGAGCTCATCGGGAAACATAATAACATCAAGGAACCCATTACTAGGAGAAGATCCCAAAGCATAGCTGGCTACTAGACAATCCCATCGGTAGGGCCCTAAGAGGACATGAAGATCCGGAAGGCAACAACATAGAGAATCGGACGCTGCCAGAGTTACTCAAGTTGATCGACGACCTTGTGGAGCTGGAAGTGGGAGCAATGCCAGGATCACAAGGCAGACAAGGAGAGGACCGACTGGACTTGGGAGAATTCCCAGTCATGGTGTAGGAGTTAGTCAACGAGTATGACTTGTTGGCTAGAACGATAGTTCAGGGTAGGCCAGTAGAGGAAGTGGTAGCAACCCTAGAAGAGGAAAGAAAGGCGATCAGAAGGGCGCTAGAAAGCATGATCGCCTATAACCATCAGCAAAAGGCTAGGAAACTCCAACAAGACGTGGATATGTACGAGGCTTGGCGCATGCTAGCCCTGGCTAGAGCAGCCAAAGCATGACCAAATGCAGAGAGAGAGCAGGCAGTGGAGGCTGACTTATCATTAAGTGAACTTGTAGCCAGGCGACTCCTGGACAACACATCTACCGAGCAGAGCACAACAGCCTTAGCCACAGCATTACTCTCGAGATTAGGGGTCACGCAAGGGACAAAGGGGCAATCTAGGATCCCCATAGTGGCAAAACAAGTAGACAAGTACGAACCTAGCAACGACCCATATAGCTTTGTGGAGCAGTTCGAACAAGTTTGTGAAGCAAATGGCCTCACAGACCCTGCACAACGCTCCCAAGATTTTGGGCTGTACTTAGGTGATAAGGGGAGGGTTTGGTACACTAGTCTAGATGCAGCCGAGTGCATGAACTTTGCCCATCTTAAAGATCATTTTATCAAGAGGTTCTTTGAGGTAGGATACTTTGACAACCTCATCGTCCGCGGTTGATGAATGTCAGTCCAGAGGGAAAAGAAGGACGTGAGAGACTGCATCACACATGTACGTAGGCTCTTCAAGAGGATTCGAGCCAATGAGCGACCTAACGAGAAGGCTATGTCTACAGTGTTTATAAATGGAATCTGAAGTGAGGAACTCTACAAGGCCTTGGCTAGTAACTCCACCCTACACAGAGATGTGCTAGCTAGGGTTTTTGACAAAGCAATAAGGATGGATGATCAACTTAGGGAGCAAAGCATGAGGAACACCAATCAGGACGGTACAGGCCAAAGGGCTTCAGAGTGGTCAATGACGTCGGGAGAGAGAGAGAGCTCTAGCACATGGGATAAGGGAAAGGGAGCTGACCAAGGCTAGGACCTGGCTGAGGTGAGAATGGAGCTTGACGTTTGCAAGAACAAATAAGGAAGCCTACGTGAACTCACGTGTAGTGTATACATTGTGGTGGAAACCACCTCCTAGCCGAGTGTCATGATCCTAGATCTAGGTCATGTTCGAACTATGGTAGGTTCGGTGTTAACCCCAACATGAAGAAAGCAAAAGGAAATAAAAAAGACGTAAGGCAAAGGCAGAAAAAAGGTAACTGACAAAGGAAAGAGGAAAAGAAAAGGCCAAAAGCACAGGGGCAACCTTAAAAAGCCCAAGGCAAATGCAAAAGGGGAAATGTACATTTTAAAATACAAAGGCGCACCCTGAAATCTTGTAGAAGAGTGCCAGGCGGTGGAAGATCCGGAAAGCTAAAACAGAAGACAAAGACAAAGGCCAAGGCAAAGCGAAACGGAAGACAAAGGCGCACAAGGAAAAGCGCAAGTCAAAACTTTTGTGAAAGAGCGCAAGCGCATCATGGTTTAATTCAAGGAGCGTCGGCTCTCACCCGTGCAATTTGTAAATGTAGACCAGCGGTGGAAAGGAAGCTAGGAAGATAGAGGGACAATGGAAAAAGGGCCTAGGCCACGGTCGGCCATGTAAAAAAGGGGAAAAGGGGATGACCACCCAAAAGGGATTTAGGGTTTTGTCTATAAAGTTGAAAAGTGAATGAGAAGCTCATTCTTGTGTGTGGCAAAAAGTGGCTCTCCTCTTCTTCTTGTTCTTGCTTGCTTGAGCTTGTGCTTGAGAGAGGGAGTGTGAGAGTGTGAGGGAGTGAGTGTGTGAGGGTGAGGGACCGTGGGGTGGAGAAGCTCTCCATCTTCTCCTCTCTTGTCTTCTCTTCTCTTCTCTTCTCTTCTCTTCTCTTGCTCGCAGTGATGGAGCTTGGAGCATGGAGTTTGAGGATGGAGCTTGCTTGAAGCTTGCACTTGGATCGTGGAGCTAGTGGAGTGCGCGGAAGAGGAGGTAACTTGAACGGCATGGAGGTAAGCTCACTACACCTGTAGATATGGATGGTGCGTCAGCTATGTAAGAGGTAGCCATTAGTGCTCGGCTTGGAACGCTTGGCAATAAGCAGTCCGTGGGTCTTGACGGTTGAGCGAAAGCTCCCACATTCGGTCATGATGCGTTGCACTGCAGATTGCCCAGGAGGTTTTCATATGCGTAGCAATACAACCCTTCTTACTTAGGCAACAACCCATCTAACTTCCTTGGCAGGGGAGCCCAGCTGGCACTTCCAGCACCAAATGACACGAGACCAGCCATCCCTAGGCTAGAGATGAACCCAACACGTATACCCAGACCACCAGGACCCTACGTAACCCAACCATCGAGTGACACTCCTGTTCACTATGTGAAGGAACCCAGTGAAGAAGAAAGCTACGTAAACCCATACATCTCCTATGACGAGGAAGGCAATTCAGTCTTGATGGACTATCGATCGGTATCGGTGATGGTGTTGGGTAGAGGCTTTGGAGGACCAAGCCAAGACCCAATCTCATGTTGGACTTGCGGTCATCCAGGCCATATCTCATCATGCTGCCCGGAAAGGGAACATGAAAACAGGACTAGACTGACCTTCGATGCGCCGAATGTGGGATCACACACCTGTTTCCTGACTGCCTTAGACGGAAACCATCAGCTAGCTCTACCAATGTGCCCTCCGTGCCCTTGGGACTATTTGGGGTGGAGATCTTTGTCGGGGAGGACATGCCCATCCCACTGCATGTCATGATGCGAGCGCAAACAAGATGAACATGCATCTCGCTGCCTAGGCCAAGTAACTTGGATGCAGCCTCGCTGGGAAAGAAAAGCCAGAGGAGAAGGAGAAAGAGAACATACACAAGGATCACCCTTAAGATTGAGGAAGCTACAACCTTAGTGGTAGGAAAGGGGGTAACTCGAGGCTATAGCCAAGGTTAAGGAGTAGGTCAAGGAGGCCCAAGAACACCTTAAAGATGTAGAAGCCATACTGGAGGATCCGATGGAGGACCTTTCTAGTGCAAGCACACCCGCCTCCCCATTGCGACCTCAATCTGGGAATGCATCCACACCATGAGCGATGCCACAAAGGCAACACCAGGGAGAAGCTTGTCAACAAGCTAACCAGGATATGTGGCCAAAGAATGGTGACCAAGGAGGAAGCCAACTACCCATCAACCTTCTCACCACCTTAGTAACCACCCAGTGATCGTGAGTTTGGGAGATTTGCTTTGGCAGCACCCTCCATTATGGCAAGAATTGAGGCATTGGGTGGAGGGAAAGGGGGAGCTGCCACACTGACTTGCAAGACTAGCACGTAGTCATCCAAATTCCAAGCCTAACGCTACACTCAGCTCCAAGGTCACTGCACATCAACACCTTCTGGGAAGGCATGGAGATGCATGTAGTCCTACCTATTTTAGCCTTGGGGGACACAACACGAAAAGTAATTGTAGACATCGGTGCCGGGGTCAGTGTCTTGAGCCATGCAGTTCTACAGGCTTGGGGAAACCCACCTGTGGAAGCGGCTATGTTTAATGTTACATTGGCCAACGGGATGAAGGTTAGGCCATTCGGGGTCCTAAAGTGAAGGTCACAGGAGTGCAGTTTTCCGTGAACTTCATTGTCATGAAAGGTGTGGACTATGACATACTGCTAGGCCGACCCTGGATGAGGAATGCACGAGTGGTTGAAGACTGGGGAAACAACCTCATATTCCTAGGGAATAGGATGGAAGTGGTAAGGGTTGAGATGGACACCTGGAAGACTACCCCAACCAACCTCGATGCTATCTCAACCATGCTAAAAGGTGATGCCTAGGCACACAAGCCCTATGGGACACTGACCAAGTACATCCCCTGCCCTGAGGACGAGAGGGATTGGATGCATGTCTTGGCAATCGTTGACCTACCATTCTCTGATGAGGAAGAGTTTTCATGACAATGAAGTTCACACCTTATTGCAGTTTATCACTTCTTTCTTCTTCAGTAAAATAGATTCGAGATTGATTATAACAGTTTGCAAGACTCCAAAGTATGGAAAATACGTTCAAGTTGTCAATACAAGGTGTGTGATGCTCCACTCTTCCATTGGTAAGCTCCTGTGTTGGGTTTGGGGTACTCGAGGATCTTAGGCTACTTTGGCTCTTGTCCTCTTTCACTCCCTCAGCCTCAATCTTTGGCAAAACCATAGGTTAAGGGTAACAATCATCATCATCACTTGAATCTGAATCCTGATCTGAATCCAAAACATCATAATACTTCTCCTTGAGCTTCTCAACTGCTCTAAGCAATCTCTGAACCTACTTCAAACTTGAGCAAGACTTAACCTTTCGGCCTTCATGATCATCATGCCATTCATAAGCATCATCAAGTACAGTCTCAAAAGAAGTAATCTTTTCCCACACTTTATCCAGCCTTGAATTTAAACCTTTCTTTGCTACTGAAGAGAACTTCTTGTGGATACCATTAAACTGCTTACATAGATCAAACATGCAGAAATACTTACATGACTTTCCTCTTTCACAGGACTCATGAACATATGGACAACACTTTGAAGTATGGCCATGCTCAAAACAGATTTTGCATCTATTGTCCTTCTTCTTGGATTTACCCATAATGAAGCATAGCTACTGTTTGAAAATAACTTGCTTTACCTTCAATCAACCTCAAAACTCTGCAGTGATAGAGTAGAAGTCTTCAGCCTATGGTACTCAGGATATTCTTGCAATTCTAACAGTTTAGGATGCTTAAAGCACTCATTTGCAGGTAGATCTTGAAAAATGCCAAAAAAACTCCTTTGTTGACAAGACTTCTCAGTTTTATCAAGCTTCCTTCCATCTTTCATGCGATTCAGGTTATGCTTGTCATTTTCATCCTGCAATTCAAATAACAAACCTAAAATTCCTGCAATTCAGGTAACAGACCTACAAATTCCTGCAATTCAGGAAACTACCTAAAACTTCCTGCACTTCAGGGAATTGCCTGAAAATTCCTACACTTCAGGAAACTGCCTGAAAATTCCTTTCTTTTTGCATCTTGCCTTTCTTCCTTATCCAAGTGAACATAAATCCTATCCTTCTTAATCATCTCCATTCTTGCACCAACAAATTTGAGTTTGACGACCACTTGAAACATCCATAAATAGCATACTGGTTCCAGAATTCAAGAACAACCATGGGTAACATATAATCTTCAAGAATGCCATATAGACTTGCTGTAAACATCATAATTGACTGCATAAACACACTGCCCTGAATATTATAGCCCCTTTATTACCTGAATTGATATCAGCCACAAATAGCACTTGATTTTCAAGAATGACATACAGACATATAGCACACAGCATGATTGTTCACAGCAATATGCTATCCAGAAAATTGCAGATCTGATATTTCCTGTCTTTGAACTTCATGACCACCTTTCTTTATGAACATGCCATCCTAAATAATCTGTCTTGAATCCATAGCATGAGAACTTTTGAAGTGATTGAATTCTTAAGAAATAAGAACTTCAAGATGTCGTGTGTCAAATAACTTGACTACAGGGTTTTTCTTATGCAGAGATGACCTGACACTTGCAACTTGTAAAAGTGCAAAAAAATGCCTGAAAATACAAAAACGCCTTGAATTTGTGAAAGATCTTGAAGCATTTTTCCTCAAAAACGAAACCATATCTCCTGTGTCTTCCTGGAAAAGATTGTCTTCCTCTTATCAGTCATTATAGAACTGCCATCACTGTCTTCATTCACAGACTGATCCTAACAAATTTTTGCTTCAGCATTCCTGTCGCCTGAATCTCTTAGGACCTGATTCCATATCTGCACCTAAATCAAGAAATTATTTTCCTGAACCTGGCAGAGATCACCAAAGTGTTATGGACCATCAGGACCATAACAGGAAATGCAGGAAATTAGTATTGTAGGGAACTTCCTGACACAATTTACAGCCATTACACATACCTAATCTTTAGGAATACCATGCAAACATGATCTACATATCGTAAACATCAATGTTGAACCACTGTCATGAAAACTATCACACAGTTTATCATCATCATATTCACTCCTGATCAAATAACTTGAAACAGACATCACGAATATTCAGGACACAGATACATAGTGTTAGAACCAGACGTAAGCGACCAGAATCTGGCACTGTCCTGAAGAATATCTCATTTCTCATCACGCAGGAATACAAGAGACACGAACTCCTGACTGTTAGGAAGGCGCCTGAATGTCATGTAAAAACCTGAATACTTCATATGACATCTTAGGTCACTTTCCATATGCTGGTTCTACATGTATGCTAGTACTAAGGTATAACAGTACTAATATAGTGCAATTCAAGCCTCAACAATCACCAAGCATGCCAACAAAGGTGCCCACTGTGCTACTCTGCATGATGGTGGGAAGCTCACGAGACCTAGGGAGACCGGTCTCGTTCCACACCCCCACTAACAAGCTCAAGCTTCAGGAAATCGTAGAGTACCTGACCACTAGACTGAAAGGAAACAAGGTGGCTAATCTAAAACACCTAAGTGATCTCTTGGCTCGGCCTGAATGGGAATGGACCAAAGTTCATGATCTTAACCTATTATACAACTGGGCTTTAATCATCGACGAAGAGGAGATCGAAGAGGAAAACCTGGGGGATGACTAGCAGTTGGAGGGGCAAGATTCCGATGATGAGGGGTACAAGAGCTCTGAGACGAACGAGAGCGAAGAAGAGTTTAACACGATAGAATATGACACTAAAGGGAGAGCAATCGAACAGATCAAGGCAGACTCTAGGCCTCAAAGGGAAAGGGCAGGCAAGAATGGAAAGGGAGTCATGTGAATGGAGTGAGAAAGGACCTGGCCGGAGCAGGTGGGAGCCATGGATTATGAGCAGGTAGGGGTGGCGCAATTGCTGTTAGTCCCAATACTAAAGACGGATTCACCTAATGAACTACGACCCCCGGGCAAAACTCCTTCCTCAAGCGAGGGATGTGAGTTTAACTCGGAGTCTGAAGTCAGTACAGAGAGTGATCCCAAAATACCCGAACCCTCTAAGGTCAGACGCACCAAAGGGGACTTGCCAGTTCACTTAAGGCGTAGACGGATTTAAGGAGGAGGCTAGGAAGAAAACTAAAAACTCAGAAGTAGAGAGGCAAAAGAAGCCGCAGGACCTCCCCAAACACTTCACGAAGTTTAAGAAGGGTGATAGAGTGGTAGTTTTGCTAGGAGCAAAGAGACAAGGGCAAGCCAGTGAACCAATTGAGGGACCCGCCAGGGTCAAGGAAGTTGACCTGGCAGGGGAAGGCAAGAAACCTCGACTTGTGTTCATTGCTGATGATGACCTAACCAAGGAGGAGGATGCTAGACTAGTTGCTCTCCTGCGAGAGTATGTCGATGTGTTTGCCTGGTCCTTGGAGGAACTGAGAGGAGTCAATTCTAGGGTTGTGATCCATAATATTCCAATGGTCCCAGAAGCGGTGCCAACGAAGCAGCAACCTTACCTTATGAATCCCAAACACGCCCATGCAGTGAAGGAAGAGATCGATAAGCTCATAAAGGCAGGGTTTATATATGAGATCGAGCACACAGATTGGGTATCACCCATAGTGATCATTATGAAAAAGAACGGCAAGATTCGGGTGTGCGTGAATTACCAGAAGGTGAATGCCGCTACGAAGAGGGATAACTACCCCTTGCCATATACCGAGTACATGCTGGAGAGAGTGGCATGCAAAGAAGCTTACAGCTTTCTGGATGGTTTCTCTGGCTATAATCAAGTGCAAGTGTACCCTAACGACAGGCATAAGACTACCTTCGCCAACCACGGAGTGGGGTGTATTCGCCTACATCGTTATGCCCTTTGGGCTAATGAATGCACCTGCAACCTTCCAACGATTAATGTGCACAATCTTCAAGGATATGCTGCGACGTGAGCTAGAGGTGTTCGTAGACGACATGTGCATACACTCTAGTTGGACTGAACACTTAGAGAGGTTGAGAGCTGTTTTCGAATGATGTTGGTTATACAAACTCTTGCTGAACCCCTTGAAGTGCCAGTTCTAGGTGAAGCACGGATTCATCCTAGGGCATGTAGTGTTAAGGAACAACATTGCTACTGACTTCTCAAAAGTCAGGGCCATTGTCGACCTCCCACCACCCATCCACTACAAGGGCGTCCAGTGTTTCTTAGGCCACACATGATACTACCGACGCTTTGTGCTGAACTATGCGCTAATTGCTAGACCATTGTATAAGCTACTGATTGTATTTGAGTGGACTGAGGAATGCCAATGCATGCATGAATAGTTAAAGAAGGCTCTCACCACTACACCAATCTTGTGAGCCCCAGACTGGAGTGTAACATTCCATGTACACATAGACGCCTCCAAGTTTGCTATCACAGCCATTCTATGCCAGCTTGGTGAACATAGTCTTGATTACCCTGTGAGCTTTGCCAGCAGGCAGCTCACCTGAAAGGTGAGAAGGATTGAAGCTTGCATGCGAGCTATGGTGGGAGAGCAAGAGCAAGAAAGAGAGAGACAAGAAATGGGAACTCCAACAGTCACAATGTGTGACCAGGCCTTCCTTTATTTACTAGTCACTAAAATGAATGTAAAGAATAAAGTGATGTGACGGGTGCCCGCCACTTGCAGTGTGCAGTGGCGGATACTGTCAGTGTAGTAATACACGGGGCGGCACGACGGAGGTGCCTTTACCCCAACAACCTCCCACTTAAAGGCGAATCTGCCCCAGTGAGAGAGAAAAAAAAGAAAAAGACAGTACAACTGTACATAGGTACAAGGGATGAGGAAAGGCAACATCTCATCCAATGCCCATCAATCTCCTGAGGAAGGCAAAGTGCTCAGTAGTGAGGCTTTTTGTGAGCAGATCTGCAGGATTCTCATCAGTGGAGATCTTGACAAGGTCAACAGACTTGTCCTCCATGACACCACGTATGAAGGGATACCTCACCTCAATGTGTTTCGTCTTCGCATGGAAGACCGGATTCTTAGCCAACTGAATGGCACTCATAGAATCCGAATGCAGTGTAGGTATAGCATCAATCCTAAGGTCAGCAACAACTAGACGGCCTAGCCATATGGCCTCCTTGCAAGCCTCAGTGGCTGCAATATACTCGGCCTCAGTGGTAGACAAAGCCATACACTTCTGAACCCGAGACATCCAAGAGACAGAACCTCCAACATAGGAGAATACATAGCCAGAAGTGGACTTCCTACTATCTGCATGTCCTGCATAATCGGAGTCAGTGTACCCCATGACCCATGTATCCTGGCTGCCATAGCAAATACACATATCTGTTGTGCCCTTTACGTACCTCATGATACCCTTCACGGCATCCCAATGTTTCCTGCCAGGTGTAGCCATATAGCGTGCCACAACACCAACTGCAAAGGCAATATTTGGACGAGTGGCTATCATGGCATACATTAAACTGCCCACGGCTGAAGCATAAGGGATATGGGCCATCTCGGCCCTCTGCTCATCTGTCTGTGGACAATCGGCCTGTGATATCTTCACATAAAAAGGCAATGGACAGGCAATAGGCTTTACGTCCTGCATGCGGAAGCGCTCAAGGACTTTATGAATATACTCCCTTTGTGACAAGTAGAGGAGTCCCTGATGCTGCCTGTCGCATCTAATGCGCATACGAAGGATGTGAGAGGCCTGTCCCAAATCCTTCATCTCAAATCTCTTCTTCAGCTGAGATTTAAGAGCATCTAGCTCATCATGAGCTTTCCCTGCTATCAGCATATCATCCACATAGAGTACCAAAATAAGCAATGAACCATCACGGGCTTTCTTCGTGTAAAGATACGGATCCATAGCACTCTTGCTGTAGCCCTGTGACTGCATAAAGGCATCAAACTTATGATACCATTCCCTAGGTGCCTACTTCAAGCCATAAACACTTTTCTTCAACTTGCACACTAGGTGCTCCCTGCCAGATTCTGCAAAGCCCTTAGGCTACTCCATATAGATTTCATCATGCAAGTCCCCATGTAAGAAAGCCGTCTTGACATCCATCTGATATAGATCTAAGTCAAGTTGAGCAACCAAAGCCAAGACCAAGCCCAGGGTGGTCATCTTAACCACAGGAGAAAAGACCTCATCAAAGTCTACACCATGCTCCTGCTTAAAACCCTTTGCTACCAATCTAGCCTTGTATGCCGGCTTGGGGTGTCCAGGGGTACTTTTCAGCTTGTACACCCACTTGCATGGCAAAGCCTTATTGCCCTTAGGCAAGGCAACCAAATCTCAAGTCTCATTCTTATGCAAGGAGTCGATCTCAGACTGCATAGCCCTCTCCCAGGAGTGACTGTCACCCCTGCGCATAGCCTCATCATAAGTGAAAGGCTCTCCTACATCTGTAACCAAAACATAATGCATAGAGGGCTGAAATCTATCAGGTGGACGTCTGTCTCTAGCAGACTATCTGATGGGACCTAAAATGGGCCGGCACTGGCTCATGCACTAGCCGGACCTCTATCATGCGCTCAACAACCCCATGGCCTCGCGGCCAGGAGCGCGGATGACACATACATCATCTTCCTAAACATCTTGCGTTTGTATCACATCTCGTAGTCCAACTCTAACCCAATTAACACTCCTCAGAGGGAGTCCCAACACTTTGCCAAATAGCACGAAGTACAAACATAGGAGGTCCTCCGGCTGACTGCCGCTACCTCACTGCGACTCTCCTACATCTTGGGGATTGGCCCCTCGATGCGTCGCCAAACATATATAACACAGTATCACACATATTTCCACTCAAGGTACCAATTGATCGTATCCAGGAATGTACCATACCTCACTTTACTTTCCCCTAGGCCCCACGCCTAGCCTACAGCTTGGGACAACCTCACTCACTCAACGTTGGTCATGTTCCTCTAGAAAGCAATTGCCATGCATCCAGGAGGTATTGTCTGATACCTTTTATCATTTTATGCTTCATGCAAATTGTGAATGTCCATGTGCTCAAACAAAGAAAAATCAGCATTGTGCTTAGTGCAAAAGCATTCTTTCAATGAATTTGACTGTCGCTCATATGCGGCGTTGCATGAACCTAGCACCGAGAAATCCTCGTGCTACTAGGTTCTTAATTTTTAATTATCGACCAACCTAAATGGTATGCATAAAGACCAACAAGCTTTTCATCATTTCATTCAGCATTTAAACACCTTTTATACACTCTACCCCCTCACCCGTTTAGGTTGTGCATTATTGATCGGTTTAGGGTTTTTTTTTCATGTTTTTAATTGTATGAAAAGCAATAAAAACTCACTAAAACATAGAGGTAGGGCTAAACTGAGGCTAAACCTCATACTTCAGACCCCCCATACATTCACAAACATGAGTCTTATTTTTCCTTAATTTTCGACACTTAAAATCCATTTTTCCCCTATTTTTACCAAATTTTCCCTATTTTTCTTATATTTTTTGCAAGATTAAATAACTGAAAATACAAAATGAGTTGTGGGCCGTGGCCCTTAGGTTCATTTGCAGAAAAAACACAAATTTAGTTGGTGTGTCTTATTATATTTTCCATTTATATATCAACAACACCCAATTTCCCCATATTTTGCGTGTTTTACGGGTTTTACACTATTAATTTCAGTCACAACACTTATGATTTTCTGATTTTCTGAGCATAAACTGATTAAACTCATAGCAAGCAATATCATAATGCATAATCATCCCATGGGAACAAATATTCATGAAGCAAATTGCATAAAACATCAATTTCCTTTGTAAAAATGAAATTACCGTTCTTTACGCGTTGCGGGTTTTTATTTGCCATGTCTCGGGACTGATTTCCAGCAGCCATTAATGCTCATGATAGTCCATAATCAGCAATCTTCATTCCTCTTGAACCACGGAGCAATCCGGTCTTCATTGGACAAGCATCCGTCATCCATTCTTCTTCTTCTCCTTCACAACATGAATCTACCCTTAGAAGAGAGAGAGGGAGGAGAGAGAAAGACTGATTCTCTCTCTCTCTCTCTCTCTCTCTCTCTCTCTCTCTCTCTCTCTCTCTCTCTCTCTCTCTCTCTCTCTCTCTCTCTCTCTCTCTCTTTACAGTCCACCATTCTTCGCGTGAGAGGAGGCGATATGGAGCGGAGAAGGAGTGGATTAACCCTGGCCTGCCATTGCTATGGCTTGCTTTGAGCCCAAAAACTCATCCATGGGGGGGGGGGGGGGGGGGCGTTTTTTCCTTGCGTGGCTGATTAGCTGCCGCCCTCCTCCTTTCACATTTTTTTTAAAGGGGTGGGGGGTGCCAAGAGGCACCCCCTTTGGCGCCCTACTTAGCCACCCTTTCATTCTTGGCCTTTTGTTGGGCACCCTCTCGGGTTTTGCCATATCTCCTGTGTTCGGCGTCCAATTCGAGCCCGGAAAAATCTTGCACAACCGTCTTAAGACCACGAATTGATCGGCAACTTCCGTCACTTGCACAAGCACATGAAAAAATTACTAAAAATCCGCAAGTGTTGCACGGGTGTCCTTAGAGCACTTTGATGCTTAAAATCGTCCTAGATCGAGCCGCCGCCTTTGACGTTGAATATTTTTCCCTTGATATTCATAATTTTTAGCTATTTTTAAGCACTTCTCGGCATCAAAATTCCGCTCTCATTGGCGACCGCGGGATAAGGCGACTCAGCCCGTCGAATCCCATATTAGATGTGTGCAAAACAACCGAAGGAAGCATCAAGCTGATACAAAATAGATGCATATTAAACACAGCACAATGTTCACCCTACCCCCTGACATAACCAAGGCATGACATCCACAAGGAGTAGGTCTAGCATAATCTGATAGAAGGTCCCAAGCTAGTCATTAACCAACTGCTTCAACACGACCAACCTAAAAAGAACTATCAAAGAGGTTGCCCTAAGTTGTGGGCTGAACTACCTACCTAACTAAGGACAACACAACTAGGAGCTCCTACTAGGCGAGGAATCCTATAGCCTGATCAAGAAGTAGTTTCTTTCAGCACATTTCTTCTTTTAGGGTTTTTATTTTATTGATAGACTCGGGTATGTAAAAAGGAGGGAGCTGAGCGTAGTGACCCAAGGAGAACAGGGCATCGGCCTCAGGACCTGTCTCGGTACCCAAGAACCTACCAAGCCCTCGCAAGGCGACACTTAATCCTTTCTAACGCTCACTTTTATTTTCGCTCCAACCTTCCTTAATTTCTTCTTTTCTTGCAAGATGCCACCCCTAGGAAGACAAGGCATCGGCCCTGGGTCTGACTCGTTCCCACGAACCTACCAGGCCTTCGCAAGGCAATGATCAACTGCTTATAATATTTTTCCCTTTTCTTTTCTATTTTGGCAGGGGTTAGAATCCCTTTTTACACACCTTTGTACATATTTATTGTCTTTTGGGATATTCAGGGTTTCTTTTCCTTTATCATCTTTTTTTTCCTTCGGCAAGCTTCTCTAACTATCTCACAACTAACAAGAACTCCTAGAACAGCCGCCTAGCAGGCTAGCAGAACAGGGTCACCATGACTCCCTTCTAAAACAGGTCTTTCGGTGTCGAGCAATGTCTTTACAGGAGGCAATGACTACTCCGACCTCCCTTAAACATACTGAACCTAAACCTGGGACTTCATGCCTTGAACACCGGTCCCCAATAAGAAACGAAAATCCCCTTAACAAGTACGCAAACACATATAGCATAAAAACCTCAGTACTCATAAAGAAAAGATATCACCTGGATAGGGCCACAAGAAGCTTCCACACAACAAAAGGCTCCTTCCAAGATCTTCTTCTAACCTGTCTAGCACAAAACTCCAACAAGAAACCATTAACTGTACCTGCACTAAACAAACAACTGGCCCTCTTGGCCTAATGAAAGAAAACACATCACCACAAACTTAATCGGCCCTCTTAGCCTAACGGAATAAAACAGTAAAACCTGGCAACACGGACCCTCTTGGCCTAATGAGATCAAACAAAATAGCACCTACACAACCTTCCCTGGAAGAATCCAGATATACAATAATAGGTTTCTTTCCAAGGAGGAAAAACAGGCTCGTGGCCCTAAACTAAATGCATAAGGTTATGACCCATCCCTCCTGCATATATAGCAAAAGGCGTACGTATAACATGTTGTCTAATTAACCTATGGGCCCAAGATAATAACGGTAGATTGGTCTCGGCTACTCTTTGCATCACCCATATCAACCATCGTCTGCCATATATAGCATGTTCTGATAACATACCCCACAAGTGACCGGGTCTTGTGCCATCATTGATCACAATATCCAAACTAGGACCACAGTTAAAGAAGAGGTCTTCCTCATAAGCAAGATTTGCCAATGAATCTGCAAACTGATTCCAGTAATGTGGAATCAGCTAAAAAGACATCCTCTCAAACTCTTCAAGTAGGGTCATTGCAGTCCGATGATACATACAAAGAATGGGATTCCGCACTGTATATGTCCCATCTAGCTGATTCAGGATCAACTGGGAATCCCCTTTTACTAACAATCGACGAATACCACCTTGTTTGGCCATATGCAGTCCCATAATCAAGGCTTTATACTCCGCCATATTGTTAGTGAATCCTACCCCGAGATAAGCAGCTAACTTCATCGTAACTCTTTGTCGGGGTTCTCGGATTACTACTCCAACACTTCCTTTTTTATTAGGGCCCCTGGACGCTCGGTCAAAATACAATGTATACGTCCACGATGGGTTTACACAGCCTACCATCACGAACTCCTCTATTCGTAATTATGGTAATCAAAGTTTAGCATGTTGAGAGGATGAACTGACGGCTCCATCCCACCTTCTTCATTGAACTCAACAGGGATACTCGTCAACAGTCGTAAACAGTGATGGCAGAAGACTTTAATCTCCCACACAAAGGTTCCGTCTTCTTGCTCAATCACTTTGTATCCTTTGCTCCACCAGATGAGTTTCCCCTGATGGTATCTCTGCTCCAGATATGGGTGCTCCAAATACGGGATTAATCGACCCATTAGCCAACTTTTAAGCTCTTCCACAGGTCTCAAATCATTCCTAGCATGGACCTCCAATGCATTTTCTTTGTATTAGCAGACTTAGAAATAATAAGTTTTAATCTTATTAAGATTAACCTTATTTTTAAACTCTACTCCTTGTAAATCAGCTAATAGGGCCGTAGACCGATTTTTCCCTAACCTGACAATCTTGTAGGGGCCATCCCATTTAGGTTCCAGCTTCCCTGAAAACAACTCCCTACACGCATCATAATAGAGGACTAATTGGTCTTTTTTAAAGGTATATTTCTTCGCTTTGAGGTCATGCAACTGCTTCATCTGATGCTTAACAACCTCCTGGTGTAATAAGCTTTGCAACTTCAGCTCATCCAGGTGGGCTATAGTCGTGAAATGTTCAAAAAGGGAATCCTTATCTCCCAAAGAATGGTTAATTGCAAACTATATGGTCGGCAATTCAATCTCAAGGGGTAACACACACTCTTCCCCATAAACCAATTTGAATGGAGTATGGCCGGTAGCTCGCTTGAACGTGGTATTATATGCCCATACTGCCACATACAACTTCTTGTCCCAATCTCGTTTCTTCTCAGAGACCATCTTAGACAAGATACCCACAAGCTGTTTATTAGTACTTTCCACCTGCCCATTTGCTTGCGGATTATAAGAAGTCGTTTTATTATGCTTGATTTGCCAAGCCTCTGTCAATCTTTTGATCACCTTATTCAAGAAATGGGTTCCATGGTCCGACACTAATTCTTTCAGTGGACCAAAGCGGCAAATGATCTGCTCTAACAGGAAACTTGTAGTCTATTTTGCATTGTCCTGCCTCGTTGCCGTGCTTCTGACCATTTGGTAACATAATCAGTGGCCACTATGATATACCTCTTTTGGGTAGTAGACGACGGGGTGATAGGACCCACGAAATCAATGGCCCACTTCTCAAATGGAAGGATAGCCATGATAGACGTAAGTGGGCGTTTCCTATTCTCTCTACTGTCATGTCTCTGACAAGTATCACATTTCTTTACATACTCAAAAGAATCTTGGAAGATAGATGGCTACCAATATTCGGCTCTTAAAGCTTTCTGCGCTGTCAACCGTCTTGCAAAGTGCCCTCCACATGTAGAGTCATGGCACTCCTCCAAGATAAAAGGAACCTCGTCAGGCATCACACATTGGCGCTAGATATCATCAACACCTTGCCGATATAGTGTCCCTGCGATCAGAGAAAACTTCAACGCTTGTTTGATTTTCCTCTTTTCAGACTTTGACAAACCAGCTCCCGTCTCTCCTGTTGATAAATAGTGCGTAATAGCAGCATACCAAGATGGAATAGAAGCTGTATCAATTTTAAACATTTTCTCAATATCACTTCCTTCTGTTAAGATCTCTTTCGGCTCCCCGAAATCCACAAGGCATTCCACAATACCCTGCAGCCTCGGTGGCTTACTCTTAATCTCATAATCGAACTCCTGCAAAGTGATTGACCACTTTGCCAGACGATTAGGCGGCTGTAGCTTGTTCATAAGCAGTCTAACTCCTTCCGCCTTCGTATAAAACACTACCTTTTAGTAGAGGATGTAGTGCCTAAATTTCTTAGTCCCAAAGACCATTGCAAGACACAACTTCTCCATGTAGGTATAATTGATTTCTGAAATGCCCAATTTCTGACTAGCGAAAGCTATCGGATGATACCACTTTTCCTCCCAGATTTGGGCTAAACAGCAGCTTATACTATGCATGGTGGATGCTAAAAATATATAGAACACCTCGCCTCTTTTAGGTGCTTTTAAAACGGGTGCTTTCACTAGCTCCTGTTTTACATCCTCAAATGATACTTTGCAAGCATCACTCCATGCAAATAGACAGTTATAGGATAATAAATTCATTAATGGCAACGTTCTTTCTGCCAAGACATTGATAAACCTTCGATAGTACCCTATCGACGACAGAAAGCTATGAACCTCTTTTGGAGTATGTGGCGGACTCATAGCGATTATGACCTTGATCTTTTCAGGGTCAGTTGCTATCCCTACTGAACTGACCACATGGCCCAGCAATAGCCCATAAGGTACTCCAAAGACACACTTCCGTGGGTTAAGAGCGATACAAAATTGTATGCAGCGCTCAAAGCACTTTCTTAAAATAATCAACATCCTTTCCCTTACAGTGGCTGCCCCCAGGTCATCAATAAATACTTTCAACTCATCTGGGGAGATGTCACCAAAGGTCTTGTCTACTGTTCGTTGCCACGATCCAGGTGCATTGCATAAACCAAAGGCCATCACATGGTACGCAAAAGTACCAAAGACAATAATAAAAGTTGTTTTCAACTTGTCTTCCTTTGCAATTTCCATCTGGTTGTATCCTGCAAAGCAATCCATAAACGAATATATCTCCCTACTCGCTAATTGACCAAAATCTGGTCAATAAACGGCAACGGGTAGTAATCCTTAACTGTCTGCTTATTCAGCTCCCTAAAATCCACACATAATTGGATATGTTGTTTTTCTTCTTCCTAATAACAACGGGTGAACACCATTCTGTGTGTTGTACAGGGAAGATTAACCCAGCTTTCCTTAACTTCTGCAACTCTTCAAATAGCCCGTCCCTCAGTTCAAAAGGCATACGCCTTACCTTCTGATGCATAGGATGACTACCATCTTTTACAGGAATAGTATGAATAGCCAGGTTGGGAGGAATGCCTCTCAGCTCATCATAACTCCAAGCAAAGATATCGCGAAATTCTTGAATCAAGGACACATAGTCCTCCCTTTCTGCTGAACTGAGTATAGACCCTAATTTAATTGGCCGCGAATTAGTCGTCGTGCCAAGGTCCAACTCAATCACATCCGCATCTCTTATCCTATCTTGAGGCTCTATCGGCTCATTTAGAGTTATCTAATAGATATCCTCTGTAGTGGACCCCTCTTTAGATTCATTGCTGGATGATGTCTCACTACCAGATGGATGGTCTTTTGTCTCTAATTCAATAGACAATAAAGGAGCTCTCTCACTTTGAGGAGACTCAGGATAAGCATAGACTATTAGTCGATTAGCACCTCTACCTAGAACCACGCGACCGGCGGGTATATCGACTTGATAGTCTGTTCGTAAGATCCAAGGCCTACCTAGCAAAACTCGATAGCTAGGACGTCCTGCAAATCTTATCAGCCTAAAGTTCAAAAAGCATTCTACACTCGTGACTGTAACATGGACCTTAGTAACGCAACCTTCTGGTTGTCTTAAACTATCATTAGCCATTCTCAGAAGGGTAGAGCTGTCTTTCTGGATGCCTAGACACAACCTCTCCATCAATTCTGAACTCATGATATTAACAGAGGATCCAGTGTCTACAATGGCATGTTCCACTAATATTCCATCTACATAAGCTCGAACCCTAGGGCAGTTCTTTTCAGCATGGTCAAACCAATCTTCCCCTACTCGTGCTATGCCCAGAGATTCCACAATATGTCAAGATTGTGGGAGAGAAGGAAGGAGTCTCACTTGTAGCTTTCTTGCTTGCACAATGGGGGAATACACACAAGGGTGGAGGCTGAAAACAATTTTCCTCTTCTTAGTTGTGTAAGCCAAAAAGAACTCTCGTACATAGAAATAGAAGAACCCTACATATGGGTCTCAAACCAAACTCAACTAACTAAGGTGGCATACTAACTGAGCCACCAACTAGAGTAGATAAGGATAGTTATCATCTAGCTATTATTCATGGGCGGTGTACCAACCGCATCTGCAACAACTGACAAGTCGGTGACATAAATACACAACGGTCACCTTGGCATATCACGAGTGGAGCTCGATATTTCAACACAATATACCCGATACGCAGGATCTTCTTAAATTCCTTGCGTATTCCTGGAGATAATTTGATCGATTGCAAGAGATTCACATATGGTTTAACTTCATAGAGAGAACTCGCTAAATCAAAGTCGTGATAAGTAGCCAAAGCTCTCTTTTCTCACCAAACCATCCTCTCTTTTGGTCTTTCGACTGGTTTTGGTGCTTCTTTCTTGGCTCTTGCCTTCTTTCTTGGCACTTCGTCATCCTTCTTAGGGTCGCCTTTCCTGTCAACCAACTTTAGCGGTCCCCCTTCTATGCTAGGACTTTGGACTTGCGTCCCCTTATCCCCTTGTTTAGGGTTTACCTCAACCGACTTTTCCTTATCTTTGTCAACCTCTTTAGCCTTTTGGCCTCTTGTCACGGCCCTTAAGCTAGAGGTTTCAGCATCATTGACTTGCACAGCCTCAATAAGGCTGACTCCATTGCCTTGTGGCAACTCTTCTGTAGTTGTTTTTCCCCTCTGTAATATTTGCCTAGGTGCATCATTCTGCTGCAAGTTATTTCCTTGCGCTCTATGATTCATTGGGCCCGGTTGTTTACTGCCTTGTTGGAGAGAACTAATCTTACTCCAACAGGTAGCAGCTAGATGGCTTGACTTCCCACAAATGTCACATTTCACATTTGGACAATTCCTGGGGAAGTGCTGTCCATCGCACCATTTACAACTGAATCTAGAGGGTCCACCCTCCTCAGGGCGTCGACTCCCTATCAAATTTTGTTGCTTCTTCAAGAAATTAACGTCGACGGCTATTTGTCGATATTGCTCAGAGATCATATCGGTATAATGCTTTATCATGTCCTTAACTTCACCAAGGACATTAGATGCACTCGACTCGTAGCCTCGATCATCAACCCGTCGTTCCATTGGCCTAACAATCTGATTTGGCATTGGCTGTTGACCCATAGGAACAACATTCGGATTTGAAACTTGGCCTCCAACATTTGATGGAGCCAACTGACTTGCCATGGGCATAGTCACACTGGGAGGGGCCGGTAATAAAGGTACATTCGAAACCATACTCCCTCTCCCAACAGGGTTAGGCATGGGTATCCCTTGACTTCCATTCGTCAATGATGGATTGCCGCTAGATACTAAACCCCCATTAACATTCATTCGAGAGGAGTAGGCCGTTTGTAATCGTGCTTCTACTCCCTCTGCCCACGTAATAGCGGTGTCTATATCTGCTAAGGCCACACTACTCAATTGTACTTGGATATTAAAGTCCAACCCATGCAAAAAGTATTGCAATTGGGCAGCTGGCGGAATGGGAATGTAAGTTTGCAACTTACGAAATACTTTCTTCAACTTCTTAGCATATGCTTTTACATTCTCATGAGGGTCTTGGCACGTTACATTCAAGACCCGCAACCAATATTGGCCACCTCTTTCAGGGGCATACTCCGCTTGGAAAGCTGCATAGAATTGATCAATGGTGGTTATGGTTCTAGACTCTATGCTGGATACCATACCGTAGCCCTTCCTTTTAACGTCATATTGAAGAATATCATGAGATGTCCCTCGTCCTAGATGCGATAATTGAACATCAATCTCTGAAATTCACAAATGTAAAATTCTGCATCCTCTTCCGCTAATCCATTAAAAATGGGCAAGGAAACTCCTAAGGTTGGTAAATCCGGTGTCCCTGCAGGAATCGCAATAGGCTGTGCCATGGTGACTATCAGATTAGCAATAGGAGCTTGAAGTGACGGATTCACACCCCCACTTGAAGTGGGTAGACTTGGTGGAGAAGAGGAAGAACTTATGCTTCCTCCTGCCCCTAATGGAATAGGTGGAGCAGTTAAGTGACTAAGACCACTGCTTTGTATACGTATTGGACTACTCCTTTGAGGAGAATAACGGCTTACGATCTCTAACCGCCGTCTAGCCCTCTCAACACGTTTGGCTTTTTGGATTTCGGCTTGACAGTCCTTGTTAGAGGACATAAACCAACTTCCTTTTGGTCCCTAGAAACCCTAAATCCGAAAACCACCACTTATAAGTGGCTCCCGGCAAACGCAACACTGATGGGACCTAAAACGGGCTGGCACTGGCTCATGCACTAGCCGGACCTCTATCATGTGCTCAACAACCCCATGGCCTCGCGGCCAAGAGCGTGGATGACACATACATCATCTTCCTAAACATCTTGCGTTTGTATCATGTCTCGTAGTCCAACTCTAACCCAATTAACACTCCTCAGAGGGAGTCCCAACACTTTGCCAAATAGCACGAAGTACAAACATAGGAGGTCCTCCAACGGTTGACTGCCGCTACCTCACTACGACTCTCCTACATCTTGGGGATTGGCCCCTCGATGCATCGCCAAACATATATAACACAGTATCGCACATATTTCCACTCAAGGTACCAATTGATCGTATCCAGGAATGTACCATACCTCACTTTACTTTCCCCTAGGCCCCACGCCTAGCCTATAGCTTGGAACATCCTCACTCACTCAACGTTGGTCATGTTCCTCTAGAAAGCAATTGCCATGCATCCAAGAGGTATTGTCTGATACCTTTTATCATTTTATGCTTCATGCAAATTGTGAATGTCCATGTGCTCAAACAAAGAAAAATTAGCATTGTGCTTAGTGCAAAGCATTCTTTCAATGAATTTGACTGTCGCTCGTATGCGGTGTTGCATGAACCTAGCACCGAGAAACCCTCGTGCTACTAGGTTCTTAATTTTTAATTATCGACCAACCTAAATGGTATGCATAAAAACCAACAAGCTTTTCATAATTTCATTTAGCATTTAAATACCTTTTATATACTCTACCCCCTCACCAGTTTAGGTTGTGCATTATTGATTGGTTCAGGGTTTTTTTTTTCATGTTTTTTGTTGTATGAAAAGCAATAAAAACTCACCAAAACATAGAGGTAGGGCTGAACTGAGGCTAAACCTCATACTTCAGACCCCCCATACATTCACAAACATGAGTCTTATTTTTTCTTAATTTTCGATACTCAAAATCCATTTTTCCCCTATTTTTACCAATTTTATCCTATTTTTCTTGTATTTTTTTCAAGATTAAATAACTGAAAATACAAAATGAGTTGTGGGCTGTGGCCCTTAGGTTCATTTGCAGAAAAAACACAAATTTAGTTGGTGTGTCTTATTATATTTTCCATTTATATATCAACAACACCCAATTTTCCCATATTTCACGTGTTTTACGGGTTTTACACTATTAATTTCAGTCACAACACTTATGATTTTCTGATTTTCTGAGTATAAACTGATCAAAATCATAGCAAGCAATATCATAATGCATAATCATCCCATGGGAACAAATATTCATGAAGCAAATTGAATAAAACATCAATTTCCTTTGTAAAAATGAAATTACCGTTCTTTGCGGGTTGCGAGTTTTTATTTGCCATGTCTCGGGACTGATTTCCAACAGCCATTAATGCTCATGACAGTCCACAATCAGCAATCTTCATTCCTCTTGAACCACGGAGCAATCCGGTCTTCATTGGACAAGCATCCGTCATCCATTCTTCTTCTTCTTCTTCACAACATGAATCTACCCTTAGAAGAGAGAGAGGGAGGAGAGAGACAGACTGATTTTCTCTCTCTCTCTCTCTCTACATTCCACCATTCTTCGCACGAGAGGAGGTGATATGGAGCGGAGAAGGAGTGGATTAACCCTGGCCTGCCATTGCTATGGCTTGCTTTGAGCCCAAAAACTCATCCATGGGGGGGGGGGGGTGTTTTTTCCTCGCGTGGCTGATCAGCCGCCGCCCTCCTCCTTTCACTTTTTTTTTGAGGGGTGGGGGGTGCCAAGAGGCACCCCCTTTGGCCCCCTACTTGGCCACCCTTTCATTCTTGGCCTTTTGTTGGGCACCCTCCCGGGTTTTGCCATATCTCCTGTGTTCGGCGTTTGATTCGAGCCCGAAAAAATCTTGCGCGACTGTCTTAAGACCACGAATTGACCGGCAACTTCCATCACTTGCACAGGCGTACGAAAAAATTACTAAAAATCCGCAAGTGTTGCACGGGCATCCTTAGAGCACTTTGATGCTTAAAATCGTCCTAGATCGAGCCGCTGCCTTGGACGTTGAATATTTTTCCCTTGATATTCGTAATTTTTAGCTATTTTTAAGCACTTCTCGGCATCAAAATTTTGCTCTCACCATCTCACTGCAGGCTCTGCTGCCTGCCCAGTTGCCTGGCCAACACCCTGACCATGAGTATCTGCTGCAGCTGTAGGCTGTCCAACTGGTTGTGCAGGAGCTCTAGGCTCCTCCTGAAAGATCACTCTGCGGATCTCAACCACCTTCTCAGGCTGCTTGTGCATCTTGTCAATTTTGTCCTCTATGATGGGCTCAGCGTCTTTTAGATGCTCTTGAGCCTCCTTCATCCATTCCTTCACTTTTTCTATGGCCTCTAACTGTAGTTTCGGATGCGGGTATTCCCCATCTTAGCACTTCCCTTTTCGACCGTCTTAGGGGCTGAAGTCTCTGCCTCTATATCAGAGACCTTCTTTCCAACAGGCAGAGCTGTAGCACTCTTCGTTTTTAGTGCAATTTTAGCTTCCAACCTCTTCTTCTTGGATACTATGAGGGCAACCCCTGGATATGGGTGCCTAAGGGTAGACACCCAAGAAGATCAACTTTGGGCAACCCCACTCCAGCTAGACAGGCTGGCATAGGCAAAGCACAAGTCGCAAAGAACGTCAAACTAGCAACAGTGATAATTAAGGGCACCCAACATATTGAGTGTCCCAAACCGGATGACCTAGCACCATCCAGGTTAGAGGAGGTGCACCCCCATGCCCGCTCAAATGGATTGCAGCATGCCTCCTATGGCACGAGAGCCCTCTGCAGCGTTTCCAAATGATCCGGAGTGCAAAGTCCCATGGACGACGCCCGGAAGGGAGTCACCACTGTCCAGCCCAACTGCACCATCGCCACCAGTAGGTCTTAAGCCTTCATAGGAAAGACGATCCTTCCTTTCAGCGGCCAAGGATCTTGTTGAGGCCTCAGAGAATGACGTAGTGACATGCATTAAGGAGTTGGATGACACCTTCACTACATTCGCTAGAAGCTACGAGAGGCTTGACCTAGGACTTCTTGATGAACCCCTCACTTCTGATGTTCGTTTGTTGCCATGCACTTGGGAAAACTATGAGTTCATGACCATCAAATTTCCCAAAGTTGCAGCCGAGCTAATCGCTAATGGAGAAATCTCGAAGGAACAAGCTGTTCTCAGATGACTAGTCACCTGGTACCGCAAACCTGCTCACTCTACTCCTTGGATGAGAACTGGAGGAGCTCACGCAGCTTGCCAGCTCTGCTTCTCCATTCTTGCAACTGTGGTATGCCTTACGACTCCAATGGGAGAAAAAAGGCCGCCAGATCATGACAAATGCTGAGCAAAGGAGAGCAATCAAAACAATTGAGCGCAACCCTACATACGTGGCACCTCTTTCATTCAGAGTTTTGGCCATTACATGCAACTTACACTTAGATGATCAGGTATTGGCCCATCTCGTACATTGACCAGTTCCTCACAGAAGAGGAGTTGCATATTGCTAGTCGCCTCAACTCAAGGGACACCTTTCATGACGTCTTGACCTACATCAGTCAAGCTTCCCTACAGCCATGCGAACTTGATCGCCCGGGGGGTCCACCTTACAAAATCATGGATATCACGTGCGTGCAAAGGCATATTTTAAAACCCCTCTGTAACCTTTTTTGCCCTATTTAATATATACCTCCTGTTATCTTTGTGGTATATTATAATAACCCTCCTGTAATTTTAAAATTTTAAGCTTATGCATTTCTCCCCCCCTCCCTGTATAATTTACATTACAAGATCTTTGGTACTACGCAAGAGTGGATTGCCAGACCCGATGAAGAGAAGTCCCTAACTATGAAGAGAAGTGTTCAATGAGTTTCTAGATTGAGAAAGCAAAATGCCCAATGAATATGCAAAAAAATACATGTGTTAGATATGCAATTGAACTCTTGCTTGAAGAATCAACGACGAGTATCAAAATACAACTAGATGGTGGAGTTGGGAAGAATAAAGGGTTAAAAAAGTATTAATAGCCTCAATTGCACCAGCCTTTGTAAGACCTACAAAATTGAGAGATGTCTATGAGGATCCACCACTACCATATGCCCTTTTGAAGTGGGAAACAACTGAAAACAAAAAGAAAAGAGCATAGTTGTCAAAATTGGAACCACATGCAGAGGTATATTATAGCCATCCCATCTAATAGAATGGGACAAAGAATAGATGGACAATAGTAGCTGCACTTAAGGAGAGAATATTTCCTTGAGAATAGGTCTGCTAGACCCATCCGATCTTTTTATTTCTAGTATATTCTCCAATCCATAAAAGACAAAATTGGCATGACTTTGAGAGGATTACAAAAGAACACCCTAACTGCTTGAACCACCCAATATTTCATGAACCATTGGGTGAGCCAAGCTTCAACCATAGGTACACCCCTCAGAAGTCACAAATAGGCTTACTTGAAGAGATGAATAAAGAATGACAGTATTGCATGCTTCACCATATTGATTTGGTGTGATAACCTTGTAAGAGTATCATTTTATGACTCTATTTCGCACATATTCGCATGGCTCATAGGCTTTCAAACCATGGCAACTATGGCTTATGACCATGTGTGCAACCACTCCTTCCACAATTAAATATTATGCTATTCGGCTACACAAATGTTTCTATCCACAAAACTGTCCATTAGTAGAAAGATGGAAGACGCCAAATTTTTTTTTGATAGCTTAGTAACAGAAAAACAGGTCTACTCTCAACATTTCTGCTACACAACTTCATAATGCCAGACTGCATAGGGCTTGCATGAGTCTAGACTTTGCTTTAATAAAGTCTTAAAATAAACGTATTCTAGGTGACAATCTGGCACACTTGGGCACTAAGACCTTGCTTTGATAAATTCTTAAAACAGAACTATGCTAGGTGTGACAATCTAGCACATTTGGGTACTAAGATAGACATTGTCAGAGCTGCAATAATCATTCAGGCCCACTTCTAGCACTTAGTTCCAAGCTAACACAGCCTTTAAATGCAACCCATAGAGACATTTTCTAGCGAAGGACCCTCCAACGACACTTAGCTAGGTATTCAGAGAAAGACCATTCTTGTCCATGGGACATGTGTCAAGGCTTTTGCTGAATCGTCCAGGCCCATTCACTTGAGGCACTGGATGGAGAAGACATTTTATGTGAAAAGTTTCCTTAACATCGTATGTGGCACTTGAAAGCACTCGGTTCAAAAGTAATCTAAAAAACTGGCTCGTCTGATTGCAGATCTTTGTCAAATGTATTTGATACTGCAACTAGAGAGTGGCTTTCCAACCTTGACTGAGAACCTTCATTAGGACAAAGAAAAACACCTATGCAGGTTGAAATCCATGCTATTAGGGCCAATACAACAATAAGAAGCAATTGTCCATCTTGTAAAACGTAGTGCGGTGAAACACATCAGCCCTTTGCATTGGGCATGCCATGGAGTAAAAAAATAATAATAAAGAAAGCGCAGCATTCCATATAGAGAAGAGAGGCAAGTGTGTCCTTGTGAGATCACTCCATAGTTCAACCCTTGATGCCAAGAGCTCGAAAAAGCAAGAGTCCCTACTCAGATTTCAAAAAGTTCTTCCTGTTCTTATGAGACACAAAGTAGAGGCCAACATTAAGAAAATGACGAGTGTATCAACACTGACATTTTGGTCACATCTCAACCACCCTCAGCATTTAGGGTATGAAGCTACAAAAATAATACGCTACTACATGGCAAAGACATGAAGACAATGAGGTTGCTAAATATAAATTTTTGACTTCAATATATTTCCTTGCATATGATTTGAGCACCAAAGAGAACTTTTTTATGCCACCAGCAGGCAAATGGGATAATCGGTACAAAGTTGACTTTGCATGCCAACGAACCTAATAAGGTATCACATGATACAACTCAAGGCAAATATGTTAGTTTTCTCACCATGCACCAGGAAGATTGTAGAGAGTATTACCTGCCTAAACATAGCGGTCACTAAAAAACTGCATTTCAGAAACCAAATTTGAAGCTGCCAACTTTGGCATCCATCACTGTGTCCCAAAATGAGCCAGCATTTCTTTGCTTAGCTTTTGTTGCAGCTTTACTCTCCAGTTCTTCAATAGAACCAGGAAACATCTGGACATACAAGCTCTTGAACTTGTCATGCAAATTTACACGGTCTCTTGTGCCTGATACCCGTTGAGCAGAATTTGGCCGCTTCAGAAAGTCTAATACATTGAGAAGATTGCTCCTGCTCAACAGTGTAAAAAATATCAAGTCTATGTTCATCATGAATCAGCCCAAGTTTACAGCAACGAAAAGTCGACAAAGAAAAGAATGATCATGGTGCTGTAACATGTATAAAAAGAAATATGTTCAGCTACACAACTTTCGTCTAGTGGAAAGCTATCAATGCAAATCAACAGAAGAAGCTACCTTTGAGCTTTGTACTCCCATGAGCATGATCATATTGAAGCTTAAAATTAGATGGAACAATGGAGCTTTGTACAGATAGGTCTGCATTTTAAAAAAATGAAAAAGATAAGATGGAATCTAAAATATAACTGCCACTGACCTCCTTCACTTAGGCTCCACTTATTCTTGTGAAACTTTTATACCAAAGAAATACATAATACAAACAGTAAAGTGAACAATAGAGCTTACCTGGTCCTGTGTCTGTGTTACTGGCATGACTACCACTACCATAATCTTTTATAACCTCTCTTGAAGCTTCAGTTTTTGGAGTATTATATTAGAGGAGTGCTTATTTGCTTCCTTGTTGACCTCTTCGAGTTCGTCGTCACCTTCTGAAGGGGCAGATGCAGATACACCATCCCTCACAATGATATCTGGTGTTTCGCGACTTTTTCGACCGAACTTCAGCAAGCGCTTGAAACCTCTTGCAGGTTCTTTGGGTGGAACGATCACTACTATAGACTTTTGAGAGGAGCCCAACTTCTTTTGTGAGTGAGTGAGATCCGTATCAGAAGAATACTGAACTCCAGAAGAATCTCGAGAAGCAAGACTTCCAACTGGGGACTCCACAAGGGTAGCAGCAGAGGGACTGAAGTAGTCAGGAATGATAGCGCCTAGACGCTTCAAACTTGAGGTAGCCGGAGAGGCAGCTTTCATAGGAGAGACTCTGGGCGCATATTGCTCTCCACTTGCTAGATTAGCACGAAATGACACAGAACCACTTGCTGAGGATGCAATATGCACCACCTGGCCAGTACTCTCAGAGAGAAGTTGAGACAAAGTAGCACTTGGCACTCCCTTTCCAGCTGCTTCATCCCAAGGTGTGTGAGGTACAGAGTCTGGCTCAGATGCAAACTTACTATCGTGACGTTCATTAGTGCCCAATTCCATGGGAAATGAAACAATGTGACAACCCCTCTCAACGTGTGGCAATTTATCATCCTTCAAAAGTTCAGTAGCCTTGGCATCTTCGCATACAGCAAAGAAGCCACCATCTGAGTTATGAGTTACATCAACATCTGACAGCTCTAGAGTCTGTGCTTTCCCTTTCTCCTCCTCCTTGTAAGAAGATAAGGAAGCATCTGCAACTGGGGCTTCCACAGGAATGCATTCCCCATCGCTGGTGTCCATGACGCTCCTTGCAGATGCATGAGCCTCTTCATCAGAAATTCTTGTAGGAGTTCCTGGGACATCTTCGTCAGAACTCTTCACTGCTTCGGCCTTCAGTTTTGCAATCCCTGGCCCAGCACTAGGTCCAATGCCAGACCCTTTGCGCAAAAAGGGCTTCATTTCCTGAATAGGAGCAACATAACTTTGCCTTATCTTGCTCATGATAGGAGCCTCCACTTTTATGTCAGTTTCAGTGCTCAAGAGGGAGAGGGAGACCTCCCCTTCAGGCATAGGAGATGGATCTGTTAATTCACCTGTCACAAAACTCTGCATGGTTTGCCTTGGTCGGGTCTTCTTCTCTACCCTTGAACTTCTTTTGGGTACACTGCCATTTGGTCCTGATTGTAAAGCCTTGCTTGCTCCTGGATGCTGAGCAGGAATCCCAACATCCTTGGAAAGCACTATCGCAGATCCCGACAACTTCCCTGGAGATGGTTTCATGTTTTCATTCTTCGGGCCTGAAAAGCAAGGAACCAAGGAGGAAAGAGAGTTCTCAGGGGCATTTGAGGAACTAGGGGTCCTATGGACCAATGGCTTACCCCAGAGTTCCTCAAGGAGTGGTTTTAGGGGAGATGGAAACTATTCGTCTGGAGCTCCCAGGAGTGCTTGAGTTCTTTTGAGATGCATACACCGCCTTCTTTGCCCTATGAGCTTTTGGTGTCAATGCCTGCTCTTTCACCACTCGGGGTGTTAAGGGAGGAGAGGGAGGACTACTATCAGACCTCGAGTAATCCTTTGTCAACAATGGTTGAAGATTGCCATGCCCAACCATTCCATCCTCTTGCCAACAGATGTCAAATATTCATAACACATTAGAATCTATGGACAAAATCTCATGCCAAAACAAATTCAGCCAGATCTTTACCTGGAGTCTTTGCATATCCCTCAAGTTGGCCTAAAGGGCAAGCAGCTTGGCAGCACGAGCCTTGGCATGAGCTTTCTCATTGAGCTTGGCTGTTTGGGCATCCATCTCCGCTTTTCTACGCTCTAGAGTTTCCTCCATCAGTCTTAGTTTGGCTCATCTAGAGTATAGCTCTTAGCCTTTTCTTCACCATCGCTGCTGCTACTGGTGTCCATAACATGGTGTCTCTCTTTACTCTGGCGTTCAGAAAAGTAATTGATACTGCGAATCACGACCGACCTGGCCCGCCGGCTCCCAAATCGACCAACTTGAACCTTTTTTAAAGGAGAGGCAGACCACCTTCTAGGAGAAGCTCTTTGTGAAAGACCTTTGCTTGGGTACCCTTGCGGCGGTCTCATTGGGCTTACTGCTGCAAGGTCATCAGGAAGTGGCATTGGGCTTGTACATTGTGAAACTACAGCTTCATTTATAGCAGAACAACCCCCTCTTGTATCACAGTTATCATACACTTGTGAGGGACTCCAAGATACTCCTCCATCAGCCTCTTTGGTTGGATTTGGCAGCTTACTCTGTAACTTCGGCAAGCCATGCAGGACTGCCAATCTGTCAGACGCCCTCTCCTCTCGTGCGGTGAGCTCATAGAACCAATTGCAGGCTACACTGCAAGAAAAAATAGGAAAAAAGCAGCTGTAAACTTGGGCTGATTCAAATAGCTGCTCTCACTAGACACTCCTTGTTCCAGTTCATCAAGGCTGGCCACTTACATAATGCATCTGTTATGATTACTAGCTCATTCGGTTCTTCATAGTTTGTGATAAACTCCTGCACAGAAAGGTTGCTCCGCCTGTCAATGTTGTCCACTGAAAGCCACTCCTGTTTCATACTCAGGCTGCTGCACAGCCAGCCCAGCTCTGAAAAAAAACCAACCACCTGCTCTTGTGTTACAAAAGGAGACCTTGATAGTGATATAAAATTTCACAGTGACTTGCAAACAACTGCTAGATCACATAGGGGTCGAATCTTCCAGTGAATTCGCCAGATTTCTTGCTTCAACTAGCTGAACATAGAGATGGCCCATATAGCTTGCTTCCGGATCACTGTCAAAAATACTTTTTAGAGATGACTCAACACAAAAATTAGTTACTGACATGCTAAATCAACAATTGAACAAAACAACTGATAGGAACCTTCACCATGTTGTCCTCTTAGATATTCTTGCATACTGGAGAGAAGCATTTGACAGATATTAGCCTATACAACTCACTTAAGAAGGAGGGTAATTCATTTATACCTGTAATCACCTGGAAAGACTGGTATAACTGCCCGACTTGGCCAAACCAAAAGGTCCTTGAGAGCTGCTAGCAAAATATTATGTACATGCCCATTAATTCAACCGTCGAAGGCCTTAATCGTTAAAGGCCTTAATACATGCTGCTACGAACCTGTACTGCAAATATCAATAACACAATCAATTGCTACGTGAAACTAATCTGAATTTGGGCTACTATAAAACTAGAGTACTATACAAGATAAACCCCGTTCTTCCAAGAGACAATGGTTGGAATTTACCTGCTCTCCCAAAAAACATATAGTGGATGTCATTCAGCTCATGTCATTCCACAAAAAAACACTTCAATCCCACAAAAAACACTTGAGTCCCACAAAAATTCAGCTTATGTCATTCCAACTCCTTCCCAAAAAACACTTCAGTCCCACAAAAATCCAACTCATGTCATTCCAACTCCTCCCCACTTTGCAAGGTGGAGGATTCGTTGCCTGCAATCATATGAAAATGGAAAGAATAAGGTCACCTGTGTTATAACATGACTAAAACACAAATTACAACCAAATGGTTCCATACTTACATGATTTAAATAAACATCTAACCAGCAGACTTCAAGAAATTGTTAAAGATTCGATAATCATTTTGATCAAGAACATATCTATCAGTAGCCTCATTGTATGTTAAATGTGCCAATGCAATAATTGACTCAATATCAACCATGTTTAAGTCTGTCACATCATAAGAGTATGTATGGTGTCCTTTCACCTTCTGATACCAACCAAGCTGAACCTCCATCCCTTGTGGTCGATCTACCAAGTCAAGACCTCGCTTGTAATCTACATACCTGCCACCTACCTTCTTTCGCATCTTTTGGACTCTTCCAAGATACCATGTACTATGAAGAGTTTGCATCTTCTTCAATTTTGTGGCTTTTCCATTTCTCTTGAAATTTGTGTCTTTGTTTCCACATGTGTCATCGTAGAAATAAACAGCACAATCTGACCCTATTCCAAAGAAATTTCCATTGGTTGTTGATGCTAATTTTCCTTCATTGCTGAAATACACTCCTTGTCTTACCCTTGTCAACCTATCTTTTGATAGTGTTGAGTTTCCATTGAGTTGACTCACCAAAGTAGACTTGAAGATGAATTTCTTGTCAACCTCCACCACGGGCGAGATAGTCTTGTTTTCATCCTCAATGCTTGCCTCATCTAGAATCCCATCCACCTCATGTCGAATCTCACTCAGAGCAATGACCTCGTCATCTCCGTCGCTGCCTTCAATGGGCCTATCTTCACCGCAAGGCTCCACAAAGTCATCGTGCTCATCGGCGTCACCCATTTCAGCATCTATCTTTGACCACATTGATTGTGTATCTATCCAAGGCTCTGTCCACCATTCAACTCCTTCGATTGTGCTAGGTTTGATCCCCAATGACTCACAAAGATCTTGTGCCCGCTTCAATCCCTCTTTCAATGCATCTATCAACTTTTCATCAGAGGAAACGCTCTCGTAATTCCCAAGATCTGCTTCCAAAATGCCTTCATGCTTGTTCAAATCCTTCCATATGTGTTCTTGTTTCTTATGTGCCCTTGAAAAAGTCACCCCATTTGATTTACATTCATGCACGGTAATCTTGTTCAAGCTTCCAACACAATGCAAAACATCTCCAAAATCAAATGCTCTTTCTTGCCCAACCATACCTCCAATCTTGCTGAAATAAATTTCTGCTGCATCCGATCCTGTGAGATGTAAAGGACACTTGAGATTTGGGAAGAAATCCCGAAACATCTTTATAAGTAGAACCACAAAATGACAAGAAAGCTGGGTATCTGTGTAAGCCTCTTTGCTAATGAAGTTTTTCTTAAGAGTGTATGTAGAATGATGATGAATCCATAATCTCCACAACTTGAAGAAGAAGACCACTTTACTAGCAAGCACCACACGCTCTCTCAAGTCTAAATGTGGAGACAAAAAAATGTCTATATAATCAGCAACAACTTGCAAATATGCCCCAGTCCCTTGCATGCTCCTCTCTTTTTTTTGCATTTCTATCATACATTTTTGAACTTGTCTAGAGACAATCACTTGGGCTGCTCTCCAATTTTGCCGATCGTTTCGTTGTATATCTTCTTCTCGTAACTTGTGTTGATCGATAGAGAAATGATTATAGACCAAAGCAACATGATTGAGTGTAATCCAAACTTGTCCAATCGCTAGTTGTCGAATAGGACTATCAAGAGGGTTCACAAGCTTCTTTCCACAATGCACAAAATCTTGATCATGTAGTCCATACACATTGTCTCCTATGATTCTGCCTTTGAGTTTCCATCCATCCCATTTGATACCAAACTTTCTATCACTTTTTCCTAAATAGTCTTCAAGCATAAGCTTGCGACGTCTACTATCACCATCTGAAGCATGTCCAATTATTGGCCCTAGGCAATCCTTCCATTTTGCATTCCACATTTGCTCCACAAGACTCCATTGAGCTTTGATGAAATCGCTATCAAAGCGATTACAAGTGCAATGCACAACAAGAGCTAACCGTGGAAGACTCTCATGAAGCGGGTTGACAATGAGCAGTCTTGCATAATGTCCCACTACGTGATTTTGGAAGGCATCCACTATTGTCTCATATCCTTGTGCTCCATCTCCAACAATGATAACATCATTTGAGGAGCATTGATGATCCTATCCCTTTCTTCCACAAAACCCAATTAGAGTGTCATCCTTCGCATTCCATCTACAAAAACATGAAGCTCCACTTTAACATCTTTATTTCCATGGACTTGTTACATAAATAAATTTTAAAACTGAAGCGAAGAGAAATTCAACTAAGTTTTTACCTGATGCGACGCTTGATGGTTGTTTCATCTTCAACAATAATGAATGGCACCCGTGATGCTATTCCATGTTTGGACTTTACATCCTTGTATATCTTTCCAACCATATCAACGATATACTCATGCTCTCCGGATTGAAATTGAGTTGCCTTTCTTCCTTGCCTCCTTGTGGTTGACAAAGATGGCCCTCCAAGGTTTACACTTAGAAAATCATGCAAGCGCGGCCCACCCCATAGCTTTGCAACCTCAAAAATGGTCTTTGAGGATTCTGCATATCTTTGCCCCTTTTTCGATCTTAATGCATTATTTGCAATGTCTTGAAGAAAAGCCCATAAAGCTAATTTGCCACCAAACTTTCCTTGCCTATGAGCCTCAATAATGTTATTGCAAAAACGTTGCACATCCTTCCTATTAATAGCCTCATAGTTTGCTTCTTTTAAAGACCTGATTCTCACTGAAAGCACCACAATCTTTGCCTTCAACCACCATAGTTTTCTCTTGGCCTCTCGCAAGTTTTTCTTTGTCTCAACTACAACGCTTTTAAGCTTTGCACCAGAAAGGTAATCCAATCGCCTTCCTCGACCTGTTTGCCTCTCTCCTCTTTTCTCAATTGCACTACCCTCCCGATACACTCTGCCACGAAAATCAGTGCAAGATGGAATTTTCTTACAATACTCGCATGTGAAACTTTCAAACGGAATTCCAATTCTTGAGATCCGAAGACAGCACACATGCCTAAAGCATCCATCTATCCTGTATTCAACATCCCCATCATATAAAGTAGCTTTTGTATGTGGCTCACAAAACCACTCTTCACCCATCTTTAGGTCTTGGAGAAAAGGTTTTATATCAACCTCACTACCATTAACATCAAGTTTACACTGCCATAATCCCCAACACAGATTTAATAAATGAGAGCTTGAATCACCTGCATGGATGGAAGCCACCTCCGCATGCTCTTTGGTTGATACGAGGAATGCACCCAAAGTTTGTTGACATGGATCCTTTTCAAAATTCTTTTTAGGTCGCCCACTAGCTCCTGTGAAGAGAGAAGATGATTGCTTTATTGTGGTCTTCTTGCTCCATGCATTGATGTGAGATTTTGCATTGATATGTTGTGTTAGGATGGTCTGCAAATCTGAACCTCGAGGACATAGGTGCAGCCACTTCCCATCATATTTGCACACAACTTTGACACTATTTTTATCTTTGTAGTCATGTAAAGTTGCTTCAACCAACTGAAAATCAGCCCCTACATGAGGATACAAAATTTTGATAAGAGTTTAGAAACGTAGCTGACAATTGAATCTGATATGCACAAGCAAAAATCCTTAAAAAAGGGACCAAAATAAGGGACTAAGAATTGTCTTACATGATTCAACAGATATCTTCTACAAAAAAATATTACAATTTACAACATAAAACAAGAAGTTGATTCTTACCTTCATGAGTTCTATTGAAATTATTCATCTCCTCAATAGCTGCCAAGATTATTATTGCATCATCAGAATCATTCTCGTCTTTTGGAGTACTTCCATGAGAACCATGAGTAGAAAATGCATCAAACCTCAAACTTCGGTTAGATAAGTATCGTTTTTGATGTGCTTGACCATCTAGAATGTGAAATCTCATGAAGTTTGACAAGCATGAGTATGCGGATTGCTTGCCACTAGTCACTCCCGATCCATAAGCACTCCCACATTCATTGCACCACACTCGAATCAAAGGTTGGTCATTGACATCTTCCGTGATGAGCTGAAATTTATCATCTCTAGATGGCTTTCTCTCACTCAACTTCTTGCGGACCTTCTCACATTGGAGCTCCCAAATTTTGAGCGCTTCTTGTGTTACTAAAACACTCTTGAGCATGTTGACTCTCCCACCATGATCACCCGCTTCCCTTATTTGATCGCCCTCTTCCATCCCATCCATAGCAGTAGCTTCCATGGAAGTATTTAAGCTTCTACAAACACGCTTTGAGGACCCTCCATCATCCACCGTGGTTGATAACCTCTTTATGCCAACTCGCTTGCTATTCTCAATTTTCCAACGCTCCTCTTGTAATGCATTCAATATGCATACTCCATCACAGTCTTCATCTTCAATAACAAACTCGAATGATTCACTTACAATGCCATCTTGGATGATCTCTTGACGTATATCACTATAAGTGCAATCTGCCATCACTCTGACGTAGCCCAGCACCTTCTTCTCGTTACTCCCATGATCACACACCTTTATGTGAGTCTTTGATGCCATGAATGATCAGATCTCTAATCAAAATAACCATACAAGAGACATGAATGATCAGATATCTAATCAAAACAACCATACAAGAGAGAATGAGGAAGGAAGAGTAAAAAAAAAGACAAAAAAGACATTGACACACAAACTATTCTCTCTTTTTCTCTCTCTCTCTCTCAATCTCTCTATTTCACACACACTAATGATGGGAATTGGAAAACTGGAACCTAAATAATATGTGCATGTTAGAATCAAAGATTACCATCTTTTCAAGAGGTCATGAAGTAGATGCGGGGGATGCAGAGATCGTTGCCACCAGCCAAGATGGGAATCAAAGCTATGACGGGTGAATGGCAGGGTGAATGTAATCCAGCTCTGCTCTTTCTCAGGAATTGGAAACTTCTTTACCAGATGTTGGGGACTATTGCAAACATGCACAGTTCAGCAGCATACCATCAAGAAGTAGAGGTCCAACATATCATGCAAGTGGTATAAAACCAGAGCATTAAAAAGCGAGAGAGCAATTTAGCATATCATCAAACACGAGCAGTACACCATATCATCAAGAATTAGAAATCCAACATATCATCAAGAATTAGAAATCCAACATACTAGTCACATTGCTGGCTGGACGCTTAGATAAGAAAGCATCCAGCTTTGGCTGAGACTTTCTCTTCTTCCTATGAGAAGAAGAAGATTTTTCTATTCTCTTGTTAAGATCCATGGTCTTTTGATCAGATATGTGCACAAATCTACTCTGGAATCCATAAAACCATATCATGTAGAAAGCAAGAGATGATGACAAGATCTCATAAAATAGAGCACTCATATTACCAACGAAACCTTACAAATAGGGCAATCATATTACCAACAAAACCTTACAACTATGAGACATTGCAATTTGTCAAATACATGCAGTACAAAACAATAAAAGAAAAGAATAATGTTTAATATACCTGTGTAGCCCAAAATCTAAAAGCTTCATGTGCCCATGGCGATCTAGTAATAGATTGTCTGGCTTGATATCTCTATAAAAAACAAGTGACAAATCACAAACTAAATCCAAACCTTTCCATGCAGTAAGAATCCAGTAAATGACTTGATGTACGTCTTGATATGTTGCCTAACGGCCTACATACAGGAACCCTTCCTGGAGAGGGAAAACAGGATGCAGATGCAGTTTGGTCCTAAGCTAAGGTACCAACTTCAAGAGAAGAAGGCATCAAATTATGCTTGTAATTATGCCAATAAACAAAACGACAATTATTGATGTAGCATGAGACAAGCAAACAGCTATGCTTCAAGCATTCCTATAATAGGAAAAGATTTCAAACCACTCACCAGTCTTTTTCCACTAGTCATCCAATAACAAATGGAGTCACAAGAAAGCCTACCCAACCACAACAGTGTCACACTTAAATTTTTCACAACTTTTTTCAATTGAAGAAATGCTTACCAAGTTCTACGAGTTACATGGTGCTCCTCTCTCGCTTTTAAAAATAACACAAAATGATATCAGCAAACAGTTTTGTGGCATTTTATTGGGTGTGTATAGTTGGTGATTGCTACTAAGACTTTCTTCCAATCGCCTATTCTCACAGAGAGGGACAAATAGTCTCTCACAACCTCCTTTGCTAAAGTTGAGGCCAACACTCATAGCTAAATAACGAACAACCTATGGCTTTATTCCAACACGTTGAAGCTTAGGAAATGCACCACAAGATGTCTCGATATGAACATAGTTAGGTGCATAACAGGAGAAACCTAGATGAGCACCTACTCAATAACGTAGCCAGGCACTGCTTTGCAGAAACTGGCATTGGACATGTTAGTAGAAGAAGATAGTACTTGATGGAGCTAGGCCTTCTAATTTTTAGACGAGCCATCTCACAAACTATAAAAATTCAACGATCCAAAAAGTTTAGGAAGCTGTAGTGTAGTCTCCCATGAGGGGAACCCAAAGATTCATAAACCCAAACTATGCATGAAGGTGAGAGACATTACTAAAGGATAAATGGTGCCCTAGCTTTTTCCAAAAGACCCCCTACTTGTTATAAACGAGGGCAGCAACTTGGTTAAGACAAGCAGTAACAGAAAAATCCAAGTTTTCATCACAAATAACCGAGAGCATCAAGTAATCAGAGAGAAAAACAGAGAAAAGGATGCACTCAGGCGAGCACATTTCCTGCATTGCAAAGGAGCGTAGTGCCGCTGAACGTCCACTTGATTCACTGGATCGTTTCCATGTAGAAAGAGACACTGAGCCCAAAAGAGAACTTCAATCAGAGAAAAAAAGCTTACCTGGGTACGAGAAGAGCTTAACAGAGTGATCAAGAGAGCAGAAGGCGACGCTGGTTCCAGAAGGGGAGAGAGCGAGACTCGTAATGGCGGAGCGGTGGTGTAAGAGGCACCAAAGTGGAACAATGGGAGACGAGGCGGGCCAAGAATGGATGAAGAGGGTAGCATGTGAATTAGAGGCAATAAGCTGTCTCTGCTTCTGGTGTTCGTGAGGAGGGAAAGGAGGGCAATTTTTTTTTTTTTTTGCAATAACCTCCCCAACAGAGGGCAGACGATACCTCCGGGGGTTGAACTCACCCACCCATTCACCTTTTTTTTTTGGCAATACCCTCCCCAACAGAGGACAGACGATACCTCCAGGGGTTGAACCTAAGTCCTTTACTCACCCACCCATTCACTTTAACCACTCGACCAAGCCCCCTTTGGTTTAAAAAAACTTTAAATGTAAATATTAAAATAAATTTTAAATGTAAATAAAAGGAGGGCAATTTTAACGAGAGGAGAGGGGAGGGGGTGGGGAGAGCAATTGGTCTGTCGTGTTTCTTTTCTTTCTTTTCTGAAGAAAGAGAGGCTTCTTGTCGTGGGAGACGTTCCCATTGGGTATGGTGGTCGATAGATACCGAGAGAGAGAGAGAGAGAGAGGGAGGGAGGTACCTACTGGCACTACATTTATTAGTTGTTGATGGTTTCTCATGGGAGGAAAAAAAATCTTCATTTTGGGCTAAAGCTGGGGCCAGTGGACAATGGGCAATGGACATTGGGCACCGGACAATCCTTTGATAATGAGTCGTGACTCATAACATTCCCCCCGCTCTCCACTCCTTAGACTAGTTATCTTTACTACTACTAATAACACAAAAAAATGACAGGAGATTGATACATTTGAGCATGTCAATTGACATGCAAGGTTTTTCAACACTTGTCAAAGTGACAGGAAAACTTTTAAACATGAGTTGTTATTTGACAGAGAAATTTTTCCATTGCTTTTTTTGACAGGCAAAATGGCCCTTGATAGGAAAAACAACCGTCAATTTTAGGCCTTGCATACCAGCCCTAAAGGCTGCACCCTCCCCACATGCGTGGAGTTGAGTGAGGGAGTGTTGGTGAGGGGGTTGTCGAAGGTGTGGATGGTGTGGTTGCTGAAGTCACAAGACATTAAGTACAGACTCTCTTTCTAAAGGCCCATTATCAACACCTTGTGACCAAAAATCGCCAAATCCAGGTAGCTCTCAAAATGGTTTCCAGTCCAAAATTCCAAATCAATCCTCTTATGAAACAAAAAAAAAGGCAATCAAAGACCTGGAGTAACACCACAGGCTGGGGTTTTCTATAAAAAGGGATTTGTGTATGGTTTATAAAATGAATTTTCTAACTACAATAATGATGAAGATGCCGTGTTTGTTTTTGACTTGATTTTTAGTACTTTTTGTTATATGATGTTGGGAGAGTTTGGTGTATTTTTTAAAAAATGCCTTTGAAATTTAGTAAAAAAACATCCTAGTTCTTGCTTTTATAGGTTTTGTAAGCTCTTGCACATAAGTTTATTTCGAACACTGGTAGAAACCCATCACTGGAGAGAAAAGGAAAAGATTAAGGTTAGGACTTTCTTTTGGCCTTGGTATACGCCTCTGTATAAGTCTCGGTATACGCCTCAGTATTTTTGTATACCGACGCACATACCGAGACGTATAGAAAGACTTATACCGAGGCATATACCGATTTTTGCGTCGATAGGCCGTGTCGGTATATCCATAATACCTTGTAGTGTGTGTGTGTGTGTGTGTGTGTGTGTGCTAACAACCTAGTTCTGAAGATTTATGGATAAAAATACCCCTTATTTTAATTTCTCAGTATACAATATTTAACCCCCTTCTTTCATTTTAAATCTGTAGGTGAAACTGATATTAAACCCCCTCCTGTTGAGTGCACGTGCTACACCTACGGGCCTATAAGGTGGACCCCCCGGGCTTGATCGTCATGCCCAGTTTGAGTACAACCCTAACCTTTATACCTGGTTGTTGGCCAAGTAGCTCGCCCCACACAACCCATGCGAGCCTTCCCCCCTCCCCCACAAATCTTGAAAAGGATCCCTGTACCACTTAGAAAAAAGGGGGGAAGAGCAAGTGACAACCAAGGGACTAACCAAGTGATGTAGCAAGAAGTGTAAAAGCTAACAATGCTCAAACTAAATTCAAATAGGAAAGAAAGCAAGGAGGAAGTAGATGTTGGTTGTGAATTATTTCTAAAAGTTTCATCCCCTTGAATCCACCCGGCAAACTGTCACACACATTTTTTCTTGGGGTATGCTAGGAATGAATCAAATCGTAACTCTAATGTTGACTTGGGTAATGACAGGCACCTACCATGGCAAGAACAGGGTAGACTTCCATTTACGAAAGCGGAGCTGACGAAATATGGAATCAGCATTGAGACGTGGGGATTTAGCCAATTCACATTCAAGCATACCATGAACTTGGATGAAGCCATCTCGGGGGAGCCGGCCGTAAGAGAGCTGGTGGACAAATGTAGCCTCCAAAAGTACATAGAGAAGGTCGGGCAGGCAATAGACTACAGCATGTGCGCAGATTTCTTAAGGAATTTTGATGAAGGACGAAGCTGTGGCATAGTCACAGTAAGGGCATGTGATCAAGAAAGAAGGGTACATGTGCCCCTTAATGTAGTCACTGTCGAAAGAGCCCAGGGACTTGTGCTCAAAAAAGAAAGACGCCCAAAAAGAGATGTGTACGCCATGCTGGGAGTTAGAAAAGAAGATGTGCACATGGTCGATGGAATTAGTCTAGCTGACATTCCAGACCCAGTGACGAGGATGCAGGCTAAGATGATCCATTCTCTCTTCTCCAACCACAGATACAACGCACTCATGAATAGAGTCAGCGTGCCACTGCTGGAAAGCATTGCGGTAGGAGTCCTGGAGGAGGTGGACTGGAACAGCTTTGTCCAGAAGACTATAAAGAGTTCAGCCGCCCTTCTAGCTCCAGCCGCAGCCCCAACCGGTGGGGGAATCTCTGGCCTCCACCGCACAATCCACAAGGAAGAAACCTGCCATCAAAGCCTCTACGATTAGGTACGGAGGTATCCTCACAGCAATCATTGACGAGGCTATCAAGGATGTTGGCGTGGAGGGACAGCAAGTTAAGCACCAAGGCTCACCACATCGTGAGGAGGAAGGCTCGAGCGAAAGGACGGCTAGCAATGAAGGAGAGCCTGAAGTACCACCCACGCAAACGACCGAGCCTCAGAAGCAAATGAAGAACGACAAGAGCCAAAAGAAGGGAAAGAGACTAAGCAAAACGGAGCGGGCCGAGGTGAAGACTGTTCGAAAAGAGTCAGGTAGGTTGGAAGAACAACTGCAGAAGGAGGAGGAGGAAAAACTCGAAAGAGTTAAAGAGGAGTCAAAAAAGGCAGAGGAGGAACGACAAAGAAGGGTGAAAGAGGAAGCCCACGAGCTGAGGAACTGGTTGAGTTGGCTGAGGCCACTTGCAGGCCTATTGACGAAACTCATGGAAGAGGAGAAATCAACCCCTATAGTCCTCACCATGAGGCCGAAAGCAAGTGGCAGTGCGAGGGTAGCCCCGATGATCGTAGGCAAGGGGAAGTCACTGTTACACCCCCTACCTCCCTCCTTCGTGCTGGCACCAACAGACACCCCAACTACCCCACAACCCACTCCCTCTCTGGACATGGCCCAACTGATGAGCATGATGCAGATGCTCGTCAGTAAGGTGGCTGATATTGTCCCAGAACCTGGAGCGAAAAGACCTGCCATTGCTGATGCTGAGTCAAGGAAAGACCCGAAACGGAAAAAACTCGAAGCATCAACCACCACGGCTCCTATTCCCATGCCACCTGGTGCAGACTATGACGCCTGCATGGCCGAGCTCTTAGCGCAGTTGGATAAGGCAAAGGAGGAAAAGAAGGTAGCCCTGTTGGAGCTGGAAATGGAAAGGAAACTTCGGTAGCCCTGAGCCTCGAAGTTTCAAGGCAAGGAGCTAATCGGCAAAGGGAGGTCAAGGCGTTACAAGATCAGCTGGAGGCAAAAAAGAAAGAGGCCCAGGATAACAAAAACCGCCTGAGACAGAGGCTAGAGGACAAAGAACAAAACCTGGTGGCCGAGCAGCAGAGCTTAAAGTTGCTAGTGCAGCAATATGCTGACCTAGAGCAGAGAATGGCCAGACTGGAGGGGTATGGACCATTGGCAACTCAAGAAGGTGATCCAAGCGAGTAGCAGGGGAATACCATGGCAAAACTTCAGTATGAACTCGATGAACAAAATAGGCTGGAGAGGGAGATAGAGTTCTTAGCACGAGAACGGCTGGCAACCCTCGCAGCAGAAGCACAAGAACAACAACAGGAGGCACAACGACTGCAAGGTGCATTGGAAGTTGCCAAGGAAGACACAGAGGCCCTCATGGCCATGGCCTTCATGCAACGAAGACTGCACCTTGTAGAGATCCAGAGCCACGAGCAGCTAGCGCAGGAAAGGTCAGAACTAATCGCTGAGGCAGAACATAAATTTAGTATCTCAAATCAAGTGAAAGAAATCCCTGAAGAACAGCTGGCTCGGAAGTCCAGGGAGTGGCACCAACTTTGGACCTTAACTAACAGTAACGTGTCCACCTGTTATCTTCAGGACACGTCTTAGTAGTCCATCGGAAAGGATGTCTAGAAAGCTCCGCCCAGCACTCCCATGGAATGTTACGGGGTTTACGATCTAGGACTTTCTGCGTATGCCACGTAACGGAAGTATTCCAGCCGTTCCCACTTAGGACCGACCTGAATTAGGGTTTTCCCTATTGGTCATTTTCTAACGGCAACTAGCGTCGAACCCGAGCGAACTACTTTACATAGAAACGCCAGGTCTGAAGCGGATTCATGCTCCACTTGGTTCAAGGAGAATGGGAAAGGAGAGGGATGCAAGGCTCGACCTCTCTGCCATAAGGCATAGTCCCATTTCGTTCCCCTAAAACAACGTAAATCGAGATTATTATAACATAGATTCTAGGTCAACGCCCCTGTTGTTCGTATCCTTTGAAACGATCTTCTTGCTGTCCGTCGTGATTTGAGAAAAGTTTCCGACCAACTGGGACCACCCATCCGTAGGATGGACCCATGGCCACATCCTCCGCACTTTCCTCAGGTTGTTTAGTTATTTAATTACCTACCACATTTAGTTAGACATGTATCAATCGGCTTCCTTAATTAGCCCATTAGGCAGTGGTTCCTTCATGTAATCATAGCACTTGACATACAAAAACAATGTCAAACAAGTTCCTTTTCAACAAGTTATCATATTTATCTTTGAAATACATAAAGTCCAGCCCATAGGCTTATCCATAATCCGCCGAAGGCTATCCAGCAATCCACAGGGATTACTAATCCAAGATTCTGCCTGTAGACTAGTATGCGGGCCTCGAGATCCAATCCCGAGTCACGTTGGCCTCTTGTGCAGGGCCTAGAAGGCGAGGGATTTACGGCCAGAGCCCCCTCTGGCACCCAAGCATCCTCTCGCTCCAAGTAGTGCTCAACGGAGAGACCTCTTGCGGTGGGTTCGGTCCATGTTCCCGGCGCAGCTAACAACCCCCTTGGTTAGGGTCAGGCAGGTAGTCAGGGGTAACTGAAGCTGCCTCTCCCTTCAGGCCTTCAACCTGAAGCATTAGATATCTTTTCATCCCTTAATTCATTGAGCAAACAAAGCAAAATAGTGCTCTTAAAACTGTTACAAGCACAATCATTTCCATTGGTCGTTAATTTTTTTGGCCAACTGCTAAGGAGTGAATCCTTCTTTCCGAATGCATCCAACACTCGATCCGGGATCAATTGCGACTTGGCAAGATCCCCTATATCCTGGGTTAGGGCCGTACCCTATTAACCGAGCTTAATCAATACCTTAAGTTCATATGTTATTCCAAGTTATTGATTGGTCTTTTGCTTCCAAGCAAATATCTAGTCCCCGTATCTTGGTCACTTTACCCAAGAAAGGTACTATATCAGGATAATTATTCATCCTCTTGCAAGATAAACTTGCATAAGGATCTGCCAATCTCATTCCGAGGAATTGGCCATTCCCTTGTGATCAAATCACAAGATCATGTGACTCTGCAACTTGTTGCACAAGTGTCGCATCAAACTATGGGACTATTTCTACCCATCAACGCTGTCTTCTAATCACAGTATCAAGATTAGATATAACAATCCGTTCTTGTTTGCATTAGGCCGACATTGTCGGCCCTAGGGTTTTGGTTTCATCTTTTTAGTGAGAGATTCTTAGGGTAACCCTAGATCTTTTTTCGCAAGTATGTCCTATTGTCCCTACATTTCGTGAATGTGGGCAAGTCTTTAGGGTATAGGAGTTTCAGCTTTGGCAATACGAGCGACTAGGTTACGCCCTCAACGTGTTACATCCTAGTTAGTTCTTTGGGATATGTTGCATTGAATTAATCCTTTCTAAACGAGTACTTCGCGGTTTCAGGTCATGTTTAGGTTTAAACCAATTTAACTTGTCTATTCTTGAAGATAATTATGCTACCATTTTCGTAACCACATGATTCATTGTCTACATATGAGTTGATTTACAAACCCTAACTTTTCAGGTTAAGATCAAAGCATAGGTTAAGTTATAGCATAATTCCAATTGATCATTCTATAGCATGCAAACAAGATTCATGCTACTAGGCTTTAGGATTTTATGTTTAAACATGCAGCCTTTTTTCTTCTTTCATTTCCGAATGAATTTGTCGCATGCATAACTTATACAATCTTTCGTTGATTTGAGTTTTTAGGCCACATGCCTAGAGTTAAATCTTCTTCATGCAGCCCTAGCAATTTCCTACGGTTGCTAGCAACTTTCTTTAAGAATCATTTCGAAAAAGATGTTCAATAATGCAATATATGGTTTATTCCTTCCATGCTTAATCGAAGTGTACTATCATAATTCTGTTTTGTAAAGATGGGCATTAATCAATCTAAATAATGCATCAAGCCACTTGCTAGAAATGCATAGAAATCTTATGCTCACTTTATTTTGTTCGTTTTACTGAAAAGTACTAAGGACCGATTTTTTCCATTGTGAGCCATTTCTTTTAAATTAGTCAAAGTATTTAAATCAAAAGATGCATCCTATCTCCAAAAATGATCCATGCACGATTGAATTATAATGACGTAAATCAAAATTAGGAAGAAAAACCTGGACTTGTGGTGAAATGTCCACATGGATGTTAGGAGACAATCCTCCTGTGGTTGCGCCTTGTGCCTTCTTAGGGGCCATCGCGAATTCCGCCTTTTCGCCTTGGATGCAGAGTTATGATCTTGTTCGTCTCCTTCGTACACGAAACTCCCTTTGTGAATCGGCTTTAGAAGGCCTTAAAGACTTGTGGGAGTTGCAATAGGAAAGATGGTTTTTGATCTGGTGGTTAAAATGAACTTGAGGAGAATCAATGAAAAGAAACGGGTTTAAAACTTTGTGGGGATGCTATGAAAATGGGTTTTAAAAAAAAATCGATTATTGGAGCTTTATGGGAGATGTATGGAAAGGAAAATCCATGGAAATGGAGTTTAAAAACACGGCGTTGTGGAATGCGAGGCCCTAAATTCTGGGGTGAGACTCCCTTGGTATAGGAACGCAAGGGGGGAAATGAAGTGTAAGGGGCTGCTTGTGAAGGGGATAAATCCCCAGGGTGGGGTCATAAAAACCCGCTTTGTAAAGGCAATAGGAAAGGGGCACAGGAAGGGGCTTTGGATCCCGGGGGTGGGGGGGTTATTAAACCCACTTAAAAAGGGCTTTAACAAAACCCACAAGAAAGCATTTTTGTGGGGGGCCCAAGGGGGAAAAGGGACTAAAACTACGAAGGAAAAAGGGGGTGGAAAAAAAAGAATTACTTGGGAAAGGGGGCTTATGAAGCCCCCTTAGAAGCTTCTTAGAGAAGCTTCTAAGGAGCTTCATCATGTGGCATTGGGGTGGAAGATGGCGACCAGACGATGCATTGGCGGCGATTTGGCGGAAGCTGGGAGCAATGGAACATGGCCTCGACCACTCTCCTCCTTCCGTCGCGCAGCGAATCGACAGATTGCTCCTACTCCACGTCTGGACTGTTCTCCTCACGACCAGCCTTTCCTCCCCCTCTCTATGGCAGCGACGACCGAAATCACCCTGGCTATCTCCCACACCAATCTTATATAGGTGAGGGGAGGGGATCCTCCCTTCCCTACATGGCAACAAGCATGGCCTCCGACCGCTTGCGAGCTCCATTAAGGAGCTTGATGGCCGTTGCTATTCCCTTCTCCTCCACCATGACAGTCGGCTGGAGGAGAGAGGGATAATTAATTAAAAAAATTTGCCATTATTCAATTAATTATCCTCATGACCTCCTATTAAGAGGAGGTTCATGCAAATAATGCGTTCATTTAGGAATCGGAGTTATTACATTCTCTCCCCCTTGGAGGAATCGAGATGTCCTCATCTCGAGATAAACTGGGGATATTGATGGTTGAGAGTGCTTTCATCTATCCAAGTGGCATCCTCCTCGGGATAATCTTTCCACTAGATGAGGCATTCTCTCAAGTTTCTAGATCTCAGTTGTCTCTCCCTAACATCTAAGATCGTGTCATGCCTTAGTTCAAGGACTCCTTGACTAGGCATTACAACTTGTTGGTCATCAAGTACATGGTTAGGATTAGATACATGCTTCTTCAATAGGGTGATATGGAATAAATTATGAACCTTTAGGTTCTCCGAGAGTTGCAGTCTATAAGCATTAGGTCCTAGGCACTTGAGGATCTTGTACGGTCCACAATACCTTAGACTTAGCTTCCTGCAATCTTCTAAGGATAGGGAACTCTTCTTTGGATGTATGCGAATGAAGACCATGTCTCCTTCCTCGAAGATTCTATCTTGACGTTTCAAATCTGCGTATGCCTTCTGTCTATCCTTGGCGGCTTGGATGTCCTGTCTTATTGACTTTATTTGGTCATCCATCTCTTCCAACATCTTCCTTGAAGATTCAATCCTCAAGGTTGGATCTGAGAAGTTTAGGGGACTTCGACAGTCACGACCATACAATGTTTGAAAAGGGGTCATTTGAATGCTTTGTTGGTAAGAAGCATTGTAGGAAAATTCAACCAAAGGCAAGTATTGAATCCACCTTTTTGGCTCACAAAAGCAGTATGCCCTAAGCATATCCTCGATGACTTGATTGACTCGCTCTGTTTGGCCATTCGTTTGGGGATGGTAGGTGGTGCTAAAACAGAGTTGAGTCCCAATGGCTTCAAAGATGGCTCTCCAGAAGTGTGATGTGAAGAGAGAATCATGATCACTAATGATTCTTCTGGGCAGCCCATGTAGCTTGAATATCTCCTTGATAAACAACCTTGCAATGTCTGAAGCTTTATAGTTTGTCTTTGTTGGAATAAGATGTGCAACCTTAGTCAGCATGTCAACCACAACCATAATGGAGTTGTATTCTCCCTGAACTTGGGGTAGGCCAACAACAAAGTCCATACTGATGAATTCCCATTTCATTTGGGGAATGTCAAGTGGTTGCAACTTCCCTGGCATCTTGACATGTTCGGCTTTGATATGTTGACAAGACAAACATTCAGTGACATATTTAAGAATGTCACCTTTAAGCCTCTCCCAATGGTAACTCTTTCTAATTGTATTGAGAGTTTTGGCATAGCCAGGATGTCCTGAGAAAGGGGAATCATGAGTTTCCCACAATATCTTCTGCTTAAGTGACTGGCTTGCCGGTATACATAGCCTCGTTCTATAGTAGACAAGTCCACTATTGATAGAGAATTCATGATACTTAGCCTGCAGCTTTTGGTCCTGATCCTTGATAGAGATCTCCCTTAGCATCTTTTGATAGGCTAGATCATGGCATGCTTCCTCTCTAGCTAACTCAAGTATTGGGTTGTTTGGCATGGACACCTTTGTGGCTAGAGATCTAGATGTTGATGGATTTTGCAAGATTAGAGAATTAAGGAATGCCTTGAAACTGAGTGCATCGGCAACTACATTCTCCTTTCCAGGTCGGTACTTGATTTCAAAGTCATACTCCTTCAACACTTCAATCCACCGACATTGCCTCATGTTGAGCTCATTGTGGATAAAGATCCACTTGAGACTCTTATGATCAGTCACTAGAGTAAACTTGTTACCCAACAGGTAGTGTCTCCAAAGTTTTAGAGCATGGATGATAGCTAACAATACGAGATCATGGGTAGCATAATTCTTCTCATGACTCTTCACTTTCCTTGAAGAGTATGCTACAGGATGACCTTCCTGTATGAGCACACAACCTAAGGCAAGTGTGCTAGCATCTGTTACTACCTCGAACTCCTTATTGACGTCTGAAAGTTTTAGGATAGGTGCTGATACCAAACTTTGCTTCAATCTATCAAAGCTGCTTTGTTCGGAAGTTGACCATGTAATGGATGTTTGCTTCTTCAGTAAGTCCGTCAGAGGTGCTGCAATCAAAGCATAGTTTTTGATGAAGACCCTATACCATCCTGTCAATCCAAGAAAACTGGATATTTCTTTGTCAGTTGTTGATATTGGCCATTCTAGCACATCTCTGCTTGGCTGGGTCTACTGAGATTCCTTCCCCACTGATACGATGAATCCCATATATTCAATCTGTCATTTGAAGAATGCACACTTCTTCATCTTAGCATACAACTTATGTGACCTCATTGTCTCAAGGACAATCTGAAGTTGGGGTTCATGATCTTCTTCTTGTTTAGAATAGACTAAAGTGTCGTCGAAGAAGACGAGCATGAAGTCATCAAGATATGGCCTAAAAATATCCTGGATTACCCTATTGAAGGTGGCAGGTGCATTCGTAAGCCCGAATGACATAACTAGGAACTCAAAGTGTCCATATCTTGTGTTGAAGGCCGTCTTTGGGATATCTTCTTCCTTGATCCTTATCTGATAGTAACCAGACCTGAGAACAATCTTGGAGAAGATCTTCGCACCCTGAAGACAATCAAGAAGCGCTTCTAGCACTAGCTTGATCTCATGATCCACTTCTCTTTGAGATGGGAGTTCTGTCAACTCTTCGGGAAATACATCCGCGTATTCCTTTAGCCATGAAGGTCCTTCACTAGACTTCTGCTTCTGATCTAACTTATTGAGCTTAATCAAGTAGATAGGTAGTCCCTTTTTGACTCCCTTTATAATTCGAGATGCTTTGGCCAGTTGAATTTTTAGCTTCCCAGCTTCCCCTTGAGTTGTGACCAATTCCCCTTCAGAGTTTCGGAAGGAAATTTTGCCCTTTTCACAATGAATGTGGGCGTCATTAGGTTTAAGCCAATCCATTCCGAGTAGACACTCATGGATGCCTAAATTCATGACTCTGAATTTGACTGAAGTCGTCTTTCCTCCCAGAAAGAATTCCACCTTAGTAGTTTGCCTGGTACAAGTAACCTCACGACCATTTGCCAATTCCACAAGCAAGATAGGTGCTTCTACTGTGGCTATTCCTAATCTTTTTTTACAAATTGGTGAGATAAAGGAATGTGTACTGCCACAATCAATCAAGGTCTTGAAGCCTTTACCTTGGTAGTCCCACGGTGTCTGAATCACCGAGAACTGGCGATTCGGGCCTTTCTTATGAAGAGCGGCATGGACTGTCGCCCTTTCAAACTCTGCTTCCATGGTCGGATCTTCTTCTTCTTCGCACATTTGCCTATTGGCAACGCAGGCGGTTCTTCCTCTGCCTTGGGTAGCGGCTCCTTGACCACGGCCTGCCGTTCCTTGGAAAGGTCCTTGGCGATGTCCTCCTCCAAGCTTGGGACATTGCCTCTTGAAATGACCGGGCTCGTTGCAGTGGAAACAACGGAGGTTTCGGCCATTGCTTTGAGTAGGAACAAAGTTGTTGACATTATTAGTCCTTGCTTTCTTTCTTTGTCCCTGATTCTGACCTTGAACTCTCTTCATTTGAGGCCTAAATGTTCCTTTGTTTGGGTCATTATAAGACCAAGTTTTGTTACCTCTTGGTCTAGCTTGCACCTCTTGAATTATAGGGGCAGCTCGAATGAGTGCATCTTGTAGATTTGATGGGCGCATAGATTTGAGACGGGTATTCACTAGTGGATTTAAACCAGCACAAAATTTTGACACCTGCTATGTCATGTCCATCTGTGGCGCATACTTAAGAAGTGAGACGAATTTAGAATAGTATGCGTCAAGAGTGAGTCCCAGCTATTTTAGCTCGTAGAACTCATTCATTTTCTGTGTGCGATACGTAGGTGGTAAGTATCTTCCTTGTATGGCTTTCTTCAACTTCTCCCAGGTAACGGATCCTTCCATGATCCCTTGATCTCTACACCATTGCTTCCACCAAAGCTTGGCTTCGCCAGTGAGCTTCAGCTTGGTGAGCATAGCCTGGTTGGCGGGTGCAGTACCGGCTACTTCAAAGTAATCCTCCATGGATTCAATCCAAATTTCAGCATCTGCTTGGATGGACCTGCCTCTCCCATCAAATTCGGGCGGCTTAATCTACTTGAGAAGAAACTTTTTCTCCTGGATTACAGCAGTACTTGATGTAGGAGGTGAAATGGGGATCTGTACAACCTGGGGTTGTGCCTGGATAAAGATTTCTTAACGTTATTACACGATAAACGTTGTGATTTATATTTCATTTCCATTTTAGCTATCAACCAAGTAATCTAACCACTTAACTTCTTATCAATTCTCATGAACAAACAGACATTGATAAAAAGGAGTCTTATTGTATTTATATGGGCATACACCTTTCGGAATACAACATGTCTTGGGATGATAAGCCAACTATTTACATTTAGTTTGGGGAGAATAATGTTATATTACATTTATCTACAGGAACTGGATAATAGTATGGTTTCGGGTCATGGATCTTCAAGAATCAGTAAGTCATTGGAAGCTCAGGGTATCCTTTCCTTTGGAACCCATTCTTCTCATGGTGCCCCAACACCTTGATCCTGTCGGTGGGGATTACACGGGTCACTTCCTCATATACATATGAGTTCAGCTCAACCCTCCGACCTCGAATATGTAAAGTTGAATTTATGTGAGCCTCCACAAAAAGGAATAGCTTCACGACTTTCAGGTCTTCCAAACACTTGATCCTCTTTAGGTTGGTTTGAAGGTATGCAAACCGGTGGATAGCTATATAGTAGATTCCTGAGGCACCCATCCATCTTTGTTCCATGTACAAAGGCGATGGATTATAAATATGCTCTAGGATGTTCATCAGCTCAATCCTTTGTTGATAATCTGGGGAATGCATCGCAGTCATAAACATGACTCGGAATACTAAGAACTTGTTCCATGCTTCTTAATTCTACAAGACAGCATTGAAAGTAAGGAAATGTTTGGAACAACAACATTTGCTTTACTTCATCTTATTAAGATTTCATAAAAACAAATCCTTTGTTGGTTCACTCTGATACCAACTGTAACGTGTCCACATGTTATCTTCAGGATACGTCTTAGTAGTCCATCGGAAAGGATGTCTAGAAGGCTCCGCCCGGCACTCCCATGGAATGCTACGGGGTTTGCGATCTAGGACTTTCCGCGTCTGCCACGTAGCGGAAGTATTCTGGCCATTCCCACTTAGGACCAACCTGAATTAGGGGTTTTCCTATTGGTCATTTTCTAATGGCAACTAGCGTCGAACTCGAGCGAACTACTTTACGCAGAAATGCCAGGTCTGAAGCGGATTCACGCTGCACTTGGTTCAAGGAGAATGGGAAACGAGAGGGATGCAGGGCTCGACCTCTCTGCCATAAGGCATAGTCCCATTTCGTTCACCTAAAACAATGTAACTCGGGATTATTATAACATAGATTCTAGGTCAACGCCCCTGTTGTTCGCATCCTTTGAAACAATCTTCTTGCTGTCCGTCGTGATTTGAGAAAAGTTCCCGGTCAACCGGGACCACCCATCCGTAGGACGGACCCATGGCCACATCCTCCGCACTTTCCTCAGGTTGTTTAGCTATTTAATTACCTAACACATTTAGTTAGACATGTATCGATCAGCTTCCTTAATTAGCCCGTTAGGCAGTGGTTTCTTCATGTAATCATAGAACTTGACATAGAAAAACAATGTCAAACAAGTTCCTTTTCAACAGGTCATCATATTTATCTTTGAAATACATAAAGTCTAGCCCATAGGCGTATCCATAATCTGCCCGAAGGCTATCTAGCAATCCACAGGGATTACTAATCCAAGATTCCAACCATAGACTAGTATGCGGGCCTCGAGATCCAATCCCGAGTCATGTTGGCCTCTTGTGCAGGGCTCGGAAGGCGAGGGATTTACGGCCAGAGCCCCCTCTGGCACCCAAGCATCCTCCTACTCCAAGTAGCGCTCAACGGAGAGACCTCTCGCGGTGGGTTCGGTCCACATTCCCGACGCGGCTAACAACCCCCTTGGTTAGGATTAGGCAGGCAGTCGGGGGTAACTGAAGCTGCCTCTCCCTTCAGGCCTTCAACCTGAAGCATTAGATATCTTTTCATCCCTTAATTCATTGAGCAAACAAAGCAAAATAGTGCTCTTAAAACTGCTACAAGCACAATCATTTCCATTGGTCGTTAATTTTTTTGGCCAACTGCGAAGGAGTGAATCCTTCTTTCCAAATGCATCCAGCACTCGATCCGGGATCAATTGCGACTTGGCAAGATCCCCTATATCCTGGGTTAGGGCCGTACCCTATTAACCCAACTTAATCAATACCTTAAGTTCATATATTATTCCAAGTTATTGATTGGTCTTTTGCTTCTAAGCAAATATCTAATCCCCGTATCCTGGTCACTTTACCCAAGAAAGGTACTATATCAGGACAATTATTCATCCACTTGCAAGATAAACTTGCATAATAATCTGCCAATCTCATTCCGAGGAATTGGCCATTCCCTTGTGATCAAATCACAAGATCATGCGACTCTGCAACTTGTTGCACAAGTGTCGCATCAAACTATGGGACTATTTCTACCCATCAACGGTGTCTTCTAATCACGGTATCAAGATTAGATATAACAATCCGTTTCTGTTTGCATTAGGCCGACATTATCGGTCCTAGGGTTTCGAGTTTCATCTTTTTACTGAGAGATTCTTAGGGTAAAAACCCTAGATCTTTTCTCGCAAGTATGTCCTATTGTCCCTACATTTCATGAATGTGGGCAAGTCTTTAGGGTATAGGAGTTTCAGCTTTGGCAATATGAGCGACTAGGTTATGTCCTCAATGTGTTACATCCTAGTTAGTTCTTTGGGATATGTTGCATTGAATTAATCCTTTCTAAACGAGTACTTTGCCGTTTTAGGTGTTTAGGTTTAAACCAATTTAACTTGTCTATTCTTGAAGATAATTACGCTACCATTTTCGTAACCACATGATTCATTGTCTACATATGAGTTGATTTACAAACCCTAACTTTTGGGGTTAAGATCAAAGCATAGGTTAAGTTATAGCATAATTCCAATTGATCATTCTATAGCATGCAAACAAGATTCATGCTACTAGGCTTTAGGATTTTATGTTTAAACATGCATCCTTTTTACTTCTTTCATTTCCGAATGAATTTGTCGCATGCATAACTTATACAATCTTTCGTTGATTTGAGTTTTTAGGCCACGTGCCTAGAGTTAAATCTTCTTCATATAGCCCTAGCAATTTCCTACGGTTGTTAGCAACTTTCTTTAAGAATCATTTCGAAAAAGATGTTCAATAATGCAATATGCGATTTATTCCTTCCATGCTTAATCGAAGTGTACTATCATAATTCCGTTTTGTAAAGATGGGCATTAATCAATCTAAATAATGCATAAAGCCACTTGCTAGAAATGCATAGAAATCTTATGCTCACTTTATTTTGTTCGTTTTACTGAAAAATACTAAGGACCGAATTCTTCCATCGTGAGGCATTTCTTTTAAATTAGTCAAAGTATTTAAATCAAAAGATGCATCCTATCTCCAAAAATGATCCATGCACGATTGAATTATAATGACGTAAATCAAAATTAGGAAGAAAAACCTGGCCTTGTGGTGAAATGTCCACATGGATGTTAGGAGACGATCCTCCTACGGTTGCGCCTTGTGCCTTCTTAGGGGCCATCGCGAATTCCACCTTTTCGTCTTGGACGCAGAGTTATGATCTTGCTCGTCTCCTTCATACACGAAACTCCCTTTGTGCATTGGCTTTAGAAGGCCTTAAAGACTTGTGGGAGTTGCAATAGGAAAGATGGTTTTTGATCTGGTGGTTAAAATGAACTTGAGGAGAATCAATGAAAAGAAACGGGTTTAAAACTTTGTGGGGATGCTATGAAAATGGGTTTAAAAAAAACGGGTATTGTGAGCTTTATGGGAGATGTATGGAAAGGAAAATCCACGAAAATGGAGTTTAAAAACACGGCGTTGTGGAATGCGAGGCCCTAAATTCCAGGGTGAGACTCCCTTTGTATAAGAATGCAAGGGGGGAAAGGAAGTGTAAGGGGCCGCTTGTGAAGGGGTTAAATCCCGGGGGTGGGGTCATAAAAACTCACTTTGTAAAGGCAATAGGAAAGGGGCACGGGAAGGGGATTTGGATCCCGGGGGTGGGGGGTTTATTAAACCCACTTAAAAAGGGCTTTAATGAAACCCACAAGAAAGCATTTTTGTGGGGGCCCCAAGGGGGAAAAGGGACTAAAACTACGAAGGAAAAAGGGGGTGGAAAAAAAAGAATTACTTGGGAAAGGGGGCTTATGAAGCCCCCTTAGGCTTCTAAGGAGCTTCATCATGTGGCATTGGGGTGGAAGATGGCGACCGGATGATGCATTGGCGACGATCTAGCGGAAGCTGGGAGCAGTGGAACATGGCCTTGACCACTCTCCTCCTTCCGTCGCAACCAATCGACAGATTCCTCCTCCTCCACATCTGGACTGTTCTCCTTACGACCAACCTTTCCTCCTCCTCTCTACGGCAGCGACGACCGGAATCACCCTCGCTATCTCCCACACCAAGCTTATATAGGTGAGGGGAGGGGATCCTCCCTCCCCCACGTGGCAACAAGCATGGCCTCCACCTGCTTGAGATTCCCTTCTTCTCCAGCACGACAGTCGACTGGAGGAGAGAGGGATAATTAATTAAAAAATTTGCCATTATTCAACTAATTATCCTCATTACCTCCTATTAAGAGGAGGTTCATGCGAAGAACACGTTCATTTAGGAATCAGAGTTATTACACGAACGAACAACAACAAATGGTAACCACACTAGCAAGTGAGCTGGAAGAAGAAAGGAGAAAGATGGATGAAAGGGCCAATGCATGGGAAGCAAACAACTTTGAAAGAATCAGGCAATTAACAGAGCACTTGGCGGTGGCAGAGTGTGAGAGAGTGCTTGCCGAATCCAGGGTTGAAGCAGCCGATGTATGCACCAATGCACAGAGGCAAGCTTTTCTTAGCACCGTGCTACATGTCACCCAAGCACAGGGCGATGATTCAGTGGAGAGGGTGAGAAGGAAACTGGAGTCGACTACCTGGGCGCTAAAATATGGCCTTTAGAAACGGGAACTCTCCACCGGCACGAGACTCACCAAGAAGTAGCAATTCCACTACTTGTGCAGCGTGGGCCTCTCCACCATTGAGCTCAAGGAATTGAGGTTCGAAGAACAGGAGGAGCCCGCACCATCACCACAAAGGACCCTAGCAGTGGCCGAACAAGATACCGAGGAGGGCTTGGATTTGGAGCAGGAGGCCGACGAAGAACAACGAAAATCGCCTAGTTCCCCTCTACCAGACCTCCCGCCAGACGAGCCTAAAGATGCCCACATGCCTCAGTGCATCGTCGCAACCAGAAGAAGGAGCCAGGAGTTGGCAGAGGATGCACAACGTAGAGCACGGTCACTACCCAGACAATTCTCTGATGAGCCGGTACCACTACGAGGGGACCCCAACCCTATCGATTGGCCTCAGGAACTGATCATTTGGCGTGACGAGGAGTTCTAGACAAGACCATTTGAGCTATCATTTTCCTATCCACGCTCACTAGACCATGCGTTGCCTCTAAGCATCCTATCCAAGATCAAGGACCTGGCCAATGACCTGGCAAACAGATGGATGGAAGAGAGGAGCCTAATTATAACCAGGTGGAGGCAAGAGCACACAGATTACTGGCAGGACAAGGTGAATCGGATTCCCAAATTTGTCCAAGGCTACGAGGCGCAACCGAAGCAGAGGAGGTGGATTTGGGACGCCTGGGCCACCTTCTGTAGCTCACTCCCCGAGGAACGAAATGACCCCACCTACATGCCCTACCACCGCCGGCATGGAGTGGATTATGACCGCACTATTCATGGGGATTTTGATTTTCCTAGAATATATAATGTAAATGCCTGAACTCCCGAGGAATGCTTAGTTTTTAGAGTAGAGGATATCCTTCCATCCATCAATCGTTTCCTCCCGGACTTCTCCTCCTACCCAGATCTCGCCTTCCTAACCACCTGCAATTATCTTAGGTTGATCAAATTCCTATTAATACAGAAGCCTACCGCTGAGGAAGCCCACCTTTCCCCCCTCTTTTTTGACATCGATCTAGGAATGGATAGTAGAGCTATGACTAGATTAATGATGAGGGCAACCCTACTTCCCTCTTTTTTCTTAGAACTCTTAGAAAACATGAATGACACCCGCTTCACGAGGTGTAACCATCCCTTTTTGTCATCCATACCTTTGAAGGCCCAGGCTGCTAGTAAAGAATACCTCCAAAGCCGTGTCTTTCTATCCCAATGCTTGCGACCAGCTTACGCTTCGGCTGACGGTGATCGGCACTAGCCAAACGCCTTCTATGTATACAATCTTCAAAAAAAGAAAAAAAAAGGAGGAAACAACGGAAAGAAAAGCAAGCAAGATATGGGCACCAAGCCTCACTTTGCTCACCACACCTAGGGTTCACCCCTAGCCCCTCTCCCCACTTCATGCTTAGGGCATATCAAGGGCAGGACTTCCAGACCTGTCACCCTAAGCTCTGCATTGCACCTCCAACAACACACGAACTGGGCCCTCAAGTGTGGGACATTACCGAGGGCTTGCCCAAGGTTAAGACCCATCTCCCAGTTCCACTGCACATGCACTTACACCTCACCGGGAGAGACACACCCCTTAAGGAGTGCACATCCTTCTCTTGCGGGCTATTTGTAAATCAATTGGGGCCCGCCATTTGCATAGATCTTGGAACCATGTGTTCTTCCACTGCTTACGGAGCCCTAGTTTTGACAGTCGTCGCCAACGATAAATTCCAAGTGGGTAAGCACCTTCATGAAGATCAAAGCAAGCTGGAACCTCTCCAAATCATCAGGAATCAACACCCCATCATGTCTCTTTCACAACACCACCTTTTTGATTGTGGTCATCTGCCCGCCAATTCCACTTAGCACCAATCCCAACTTTGCTGTTGCTCTCCACCCCAGTGCCATGGGACTGGCACTCCGCTAGGAGGGGGGTAATGTTTACCGCAGCACAAAGGAACAGAAAATGGAGCAAAAGTGCGAAAAAAATGGAAGCCTGAAAATTTGAATGATTTGAATGACGGTGTCGCCTCAAGAAAAGAAAAGAGTAAAAGCGCGCTAGCGCTCTCGAATCCTTGTAAAAAGAGCGCCGGGCTCACTCCTGTACAAATTGTATGCATTAGTGGGAACGGGATAAGTTGGAACGGTGGGAAATAGGAAAAGAGAGCCTAGCTAATGGGCGGCCATGTAAAAAAGTGTGGATGACCACCCAAAAGGTAGGGCATGCATATAAAGTTCAAAAGTGAATGAGAAGCTCATTCTTGTGTGTGGCGAAAAGTGGCTCTCCTCTTCTTCTTCTTCTTCTTCTTGTTCTTGCTTGCTTGAGCTTGTGCTTGAGAGAGGGAGTGTGAGAGTGTGAGGGAGTGAGTGTGTGAGGGTGAGGGACTGGGGAGGAGAAGCTCTCCATATTCTCCTCTCTTCTTCTCTTCTCTTCTCTTGTCTTGTCTTGCTCACGGTGCTGGAGCTTGGAGCGTGGAGCTTGAGGATGGAGCTTGCTTGAAGCTTGCACTTGGATCGTGGAGCTACCGGAGTGCACAGGAGGGGAGGCAACTCGATCGGCATGGAGGTAAGCTCACTACACCCGTAAGGTAGGCATTGCACATCGGCTATGTGAGAGGTAGCCATGGCCACTCGGCTTGAAACTCTTGATCAATAAGCAGTCCGTAGGTCTCAGGGTAGAGCTCCGTAGCTCCCCTACAGTAGTGCCATGAAGCATTTCCCCTCACCCTACAATGCATATAAACACAAAATTGCATTATTGTTTAGCATATAGACACCGTGCAGACTTCAAAAATGCATTGCCATTTATCCTTTCACAATTAAAATGCTTTATAATGTACTTGTGACATAGTATTTTGATGGGTACTCAGTGGTCCATCCTGAAGCATGCTATCCACTACTATCTAGAAATCAGTTGCACTACTTTGCAACCCAGGATCATCATCCATGTTTTGATGTATACCTAGAGCCATCTCTTCAACCTGGACTTGTGGTACCTTCTCTGTATCTCGTGTGCACCATCATTTCTATATGGAAAATGATAAACAAGTGTGCATGAATGAAGAGTTTTAAGACTTGGATGGTACAATCAATGACACTATTCATGCTAACAATGATTATAAAAAATTCTCAAAGTTCTTACGTGCTTATTGTAAGCCTTTGCAATGCGCTTTTGTGTTTTCTCAATGCGATACTCCCTTTTTGAGTCATACTTACTTGTGACATAGTATCCTCATGGGTACTCGGCGGTCCATCTTGAAGCATGCTATCCACTACCATCTAGAAATCAACCTCACTACTCTGCAACTCAATATCACCATCCATGCTATAAAAAGTTCTCAAAGTACTTACCTTCTCATAACCCTTTGCAATGCGCTTTTGCGTTTTCTCGATGTGATACTCCCTTTTTGAGTCGTACTTACCCATGGCTCTCATCATAAATGCACCTATGTACTCTTTCCTTGCCATGGTACACTCCTCATCCTCTAGTGAATCAAATAACGTAGTAGCCTTCTCATGTTGAGCCTTCTCGTACTTTTTTTGAGCTTGATCTAACTTCCTTTCTAAGTCAACAAAACAGTTTTGCACTTGACGGTGCCAGGCATCCACAACAATATGAGAACGAGAGATTCTCACATGGTGGCTAGTTTTTTTGTTGGGTATATGAATATACAAACCATGCTCAACTCTTAAGTGATCAATCATCCTTCCCCTCCTAGAAAAGTTTACATGTCTTTTAGGGTAAAGAATACCAGCATGGCATTGGCGTGTGAGAGACCCATCGGATAATGTAACCTCTATATATGGTGGATGCCCCTATGGAAAATACACGTCTTCTTAATAGATTTAAAATGCACATAGTATTTCATAAAGAAAGGAGTGCAAACAAAGACCATGCATGCATTTCCCCTACTTGACACTTTAGTAAAAAGACCCATCACACTCAAGAAAAAAAAGAAAATTGTTTTCATATTGATAGCTTGCAATGCTCAAAAGAAATACTCTTACCAAAGTATCGCTCGAGAAGCCAACATCGGTAGAGGCTTGGGATAAACTATTTGCAGGAGCACCTCTATGACTGCATCGAGAAGAAGATGCAATTTGGAACATGAGAATTCACACTCATTATAGAAATATTGTAGGAATTAAGATGTGTGACTATCAAAACTCACATGCCATGAGTAACTTTACATTAGTGTTTGCATCCATGCTCAATGTGGCCAATCTAGATTGTGCTTGAGAGGACTGACTATGTGTATGCAGGGCCATGGTATCAATGTATGTAGTAGGGCGGCTTGCAAGATTTGAAAAATTTAATTCTAGCATCATATATGCAATAATGAGGGAGTGTGTATACGTGAGTGTGTGTGTGAATGTGTGTGTGTGTGTGTGTGTGTGTGAGAGAGAGAGAGAGAGAGAGAGAGAGAGAGAGAGAGAGAGAGAGAGAGAGAGAGAGAGAGAGAGAGAGAGAGAGAGAGAGAGAGAGAGAGAGAGAGAGAGAGAGAGAGAGAGAGAGAGAGAGAGAGAGAGAGAGACTTCAATGCACAATACAAAGTCTATAGTGTGGCCTAGTCGCATGAGTAATATTTTTTAGTGAAGCGCATTGATAAATTGCGCTTAACTCTATAGATTGTGTTACTATGGCAAAGTTTGAGTAGGAAAGTCGATGGTGGGCCACAGATTTGAATATTGTAGTAAATGAGATGGAGTATTGTATATTGTGTGTGTGTGTGTGTGTGGTGTAGAGAGAGAGAGAGAGAGAGAGAGAGAGAGAGAGAGAGAGAGAGAGAGAGAGAGAGAGAGAGAGAGAGAGAGAGAGAGAGAGAGAGAGAGAGAGAGAGAGAGAGAGAGAGAGAGAGAGAGAGAGAGAGAGAGAGAGAGAGGCCTCATGTTAAAAATGATATTTGCAAGAAGAAAACATTAGGAGTCAAAACCGACATCAAAACCTACTCAGAATATAGCACAAAAGAGAAAACACAAAGAGGGACTAGCACATGTATTTTGCCCAAAATCTACAATTATATGGAGAAGAAATTATAAAGGTAAGCATAGAGATCGAAATTGTGAGTACTCTCTCCATAGAGCTTCAATGGCAATGGAAATTCACCAAAATGGAGAAGAGGGGAAAGTGACATGCTGCTCAATTTTTGGATCAAATTGATTTTGTGAGAGGAAAAAAACCTAAACTAAAATTTCACCAAGAGGATCAAGAAAGTACAAGGTCAAGAAACTCAAAATTTGTGCATTATTCATTCTCTCATTTTTCAAATCCCCTACTACCCATTATTTAAAACAAAAACCTAATTTTTGGAGATAGAAGATTCACCCTCCATGGATGTCAACATCCAATCTTCCTATTGGATAATCGAAAAGGCCCGCCTCTTAAACTCTATTTTTTTAAGGGCCCATTTTTAGTCCAAATTTTTCCTAATGCTCACTTTGCTCATGTTATAGATGCACTCTACTAATTGTTGAGGAAATGTCAAAGATTTCAATGGGATGAAATGCATACAAAAGAAATGGGATGAAATGCATACAAAAGCAATGAAGAAGCTGAAATATTTGTTATAAAGAGTACCAACATTAAGAAAAGTTGACTATAAAAAAGGAAGGCTATGGGATGGTCAAAGGGGTGTTTGGTCTACATTTAAAAAAAAAAAAGATATTGGTGGAAAGGTGTGTACAAATATGTATTGTAGTTTATGGATACTTGTGCTACTTGCCAAATGTATTTATCAGTGTGATATGGTGAAGGCCTACATCCTACATATCCATTGGCTATGCACCATAAGTGGGTGGCTAACTTGGTGACTATGTCTATGGGTCTTTGGCAAATGTGATATATTACAATTGTAGGAGAATATCTTACAAATCAAGTAGAAGGATGAGCTTTGAGAGTGAAGACTACTAGTGCAGTATGCAAATTTCTTTTGGAAGATGCGATGCATACATATGGTTGTGTTAAAAAAGTAATAACAAATAAAGATGAATTGGATATAGAAGAAGTTAGGGAATTATTCTCTAGGATAGGAATCAAACTTGCTCTCACTACAACTTACAAATGGAGAAAGTGAGAGAGGGCACCCTCTTATTATTAAAGCTTCAGTTAAAGCATGCAAGGGAAAGATTCCCTAGTAGCCTAGGTTGCTTCCTTATGCTTTATGGGATGATCATATTACACATAGTGCAACCACTGGATATATGCCTATTGAATTAATGTATGGCCAAAAGCCTATCATGCCTATGGAGGATGTTACTACCACTTGGAATGTGTTGCCTAGAGAAGAATACATGAGTAGGGAAGACCTTCTTGTATCACAAATTTGGCAATTAGAAAGAAGACCCAAGGATATTGAAATTAGAGTGATCTGACTGAAAGAAGCCAGGTTGAAATGCAAGGATAGGTTTGACAAGAAGCATAGGCTTTTCAAAGACCAATGGAAGAAGGAGATTGAGTGCTAGTTTATGACAATAACACAATATTAGTGAGTTTGGGAATCTCCCAATTCCCATTTTTTGAATACTAAAAATGTGGCACCCGGATAACATACCCATAAGTTTCTCAAAACCATATGATGTGACTTATCATTGGAAAGCGCTTGAAAAATGTAATCTATTGAGCTATAGAGCGCTCCATTTGGAGTTATAGTGTTCAAGTTATGAAAAATCCAAAGATTTGACCATGTGTCCCAAACTTATGGGAATTTCCCATATTCCCCAATATGGTGTTCAATAGTCTTAACGATCAACATAGCACTATCAAGAAGATTTCAAAGAGGTTGTTTGGCCCACACAATGTGAACATGATAATGGTACATACTTTCTATGTGAACTTGATAGTACAAAGTTGAAGGTTTCCATTGTCAAGAAGAATTAAGTTGTTTAAAAGAAAGGATACCAATGAATCCTATGAAGAAGAAGAGTAAGACATTGAGAATATTCATAATATTGTGGACAATGAAGAAGACAATGAAGATGAGAAACCCAATCATGCTGAAGATTAAAAGATATGGCACGTGCTGAAGGATATGTGGGTTTATAGGGGGTGGATATGGTATATTGGTTTAGAAGATAGGATCTGAGAGTCTAAGAGCAATCATATTTGGAAGATACATAAAAATTGAATGAAGTGGATCTTGCTTGAAGTTCACAACACTTGGGAGAGTATGTCTTACACTTATTAAGACACTTTGATATGTGATTATGCTAGAGACTCAATACTAAGCTTTTTTGGAAAGCAACCTTTAAATCCAAAATATGATGATGGAATAATGACAAAGGGGGATATTATTGAAAAATATGTAGGTGTGAATAGAGGAAGGGGATAGCTAGCATAATTCTTAGCTCCAATAGGATTGCATATGACAAGAAAAAATATGACAACAAAGGTAAGAAGAGAGAGGGCTTATTTTACTTGAAGACAAGGGGAAATAAGATTTGCTCTATGGAGAACATAAAAAGGAAGAATAATGGATACAAGGAAGAAATATGTAGTGCTTAAACTGTCTTCAAAGAGGGCTATTGCAAAGAACAATAGTCCTAAACTATTCTGACAAAGATGTACACTATTATCTTGAGCAAAGAGAAGTAGTACATGGCAATTATACAGTAGGCCTGAACTATGGGAAAAGAGGTGAACACTAATATACTTCATCTAGAGAGGAAGGATTGAGATCAAAGGGCAAGCTCTTCACTAATGTTCATATTCAAGAGAGGCTACATCTTGGAAAACCCTTCATGCTTGTGAAAGGGACTGTTCATAGAAAAGAGCAGAGCATTCTAAGTGCTCCCTTGAATTGTATAAAGAGAAGTTTGTGGGATGTATTGAAGAATAGTTCACTACTATTCTAAATCATAAAAGGAGTATTTTGGGCTAAATTAGAGGGCTGTCCATAATGTAGAATAGGGTTGATATTTCTCAAACGAAATATATAGGTTTGTTCATAATTAACAAAAGAGCACGGCTATTTCAAATCAAACTCTACATAATTATTCTTAATTAAGATAGTGCAAGTTTTGATGTGTATCTAAGCATACAAGCTGCCCATAAACCTTCTATGTTGAAATTCTCAAAAACATGAGCCATGGTTTTATCTTATGCTACAATAGATTCAAACTCTCTTCTCGTGAGGAACTCTCACAACCAAAGACCTGGCTAGCTACCCTCATAGGAGATTTCTCTAAACAATGTATCTTTGTAGTTCCCATATCCTTCTATCAATTGTACATCTACTTATGACATATCACCACCTCTTATTTTGCACATTGGCCCTTGGAATCTAAATTTTGAAACATGCAACAAACCAAACTTGATGGGAAGGAATTACATGTCCAACAACTATGCACATACTATTTGCAAGTGTATCCATGGTATTGTGATATACTGTTAGATTTTTAGTACCTGGCTCCTCATCTAAGGAGTTATCCAATGAGAAAATAAGATGGTTAAACCTACTTTTCATTTCAAATAAATTTATTTCTTAACACAATAGAAGTGTGGACACAAGTTGTATGGATTATGAAGGCACCTTAAGTGCATATATTATCATCATTCAATTGTGTTTTGAGATCTTATTATATTGGCAAAAAATGGAATGCTTAGTGAATATTTACTTGGGTGGGGAAATTTGCAACACAATCGGCTCTTTTCAATAGAGAAATGATGAATGGATGCTAAGTTTTATTAAACTTGTTATACTTATGAGAAATTTTTATTGCTATTTAAACAAATATTCTTTCTCTAAAGTTCCCATTGATCCCATCACATACACATATTGATAAGGGGATCTTCCTTTTAGTGGGTCTTATAATTTTCAAATACCCATCCCCCCCGACAAAAAAAGGGCCTCTTCTTAAGTAAAAAGCTTTCTTTGTGTCTTCTATTTAAGAGGATATCTTTTGATTATATTAATGAAGATAGATTACCTCAAGGTGGAGGAGTTGGTGGTTAATAAAACAATTGCAGTAAATACATGCATAGGGGGTTTACTAGGAAACAAACAAGTAAGGTAAGTTTACAAATTCATGAAAGCCAATGAAATCTAGCAAATTTAGCTCTAAAGGGTGGAGCAATTTCTTCAATAGTTTACGAGCTCTTTTCTTGATCTATCATTGTTTTATCAACCTACTTTTGAGTGAGAAAAGATGACTTGTGATGACATAGAAAGCTAGAATCGAATCTCCTTGATGTATACCAAATTGCATATATACATATATGTTAATAATATTAGCTTGTAGAATATTTAGTACGTATAGGATTCATATTTAAAAAAACACATCACATCAACATCATTTAATTAAATTAAGTATCAATGTCATACGTATAAACACTTAGCAGAAGTTTATATCGACATAGTACAATTATTTCACATTAATCTTATCCACTTATTAAGATTAGACATCAATCATATTTGTGACTCATTTGTAAGCATAAAATTACTTATGGCAACTAAATTAAGCATAACATGGAAATAGTTGAATTGCCACATCATCATATTGCTTTTCGTAAGGCTGAGTGCACATTAAATGATTAACAATGACCTTTACTCGAAAGTAAAATATTGGAAAGCTTAAGAGCCACATGCATGACTAAATATTGTTGGAATGAGTCTACACTTTTGGTCTTCATGCAAATAATACTAGCTTGTAGAACATTTAGTACGTATAGGATTCATATAAGAAACACCTCACATCAACATCATTTAAGTAAATTAAGTATCAACATCATACGTATAAACACTTAGCATAAGTTCATATCGACATAGTACAATTGTCTCACACTAATGTTATCCACTTATTGAGACTAGACATTAATCATAATTGTGCCTCATTTGTAAGCATAAAATTACTTATGGAAACTAGATTTAGTATAACATGGAAATAGTTAAATTGCCACATCATCATATTGCTTTTCATAAGACTAAGGAGTGCACATTAAATGATTAACAATGACCTTTACTCGAAAGTAAAATATTGGAAAGCTTAAGAAACACATGCATGACTAAATATTATTGGAATGAGTCTATGCTTTTGGTCTTCATAATCCTATATTCATATATTTCTTTTGTAAATCATGAAGTACAACTTGCTCAAATGTGAGGAAGTAAGCTCAGAAGGGATAGACAATGCATGTGAAGTAAGAGAGACTGGTGAACAAATTGGAATTGCTTCACTTATTGAAGCAAACATAGGAGTGGGCTAAGAGGTGTATGGTAGGGAGAGAGGTCTTGCAAGGTCAAGAAAAGCAAAGTGAAGAAAATGTAAGGTGGCAGAGTGAGTGAAGGGTTGAGAAAAGCTCAGCAGAGATAGCGTCTTAGGAGGGGCAATGGCGATGGAGTCTCAGGGAGTGTGAAGTGGTGGGCTTGTGATGGCTTTGGGAGCGCCATTTATGGGCACGTATTGTGTATGGGGGATCATAGCGGAGTACCATAAGGCAAGCGGCTGCTGCATTTGCCCTTGTGTGGGTTGAGGGAAGCCATTGCTTGATATGGCGATGGCGGGGGGGGCTGCAGACGGCTGCAGTCGCTCTCTCTCACATTCCGCCTGCAAAGACGACAGAACAAGTAGCTATAATTCAAGCTTAGCTACCAGAAAGAGAATACACAAACAAGACCGATACTCAGTGTAATGGCAGTGATGAACCCTCTAAATAGCCTGGCTGCTACGAGAAAGAAAACACACAAACAGAAGTACTGATAAGATAATGATAATTCATGAGATGAACGCGAGCACCCACGTGAAAGGAGAAGCTCCTGTTGGTCGTTCTTCTTTCTGTCTGTGTGTCTTTCCTTTCTTGCTCTCGCAATCTGATAGCCTATTACACAGCATATGCCATACACACAGCACGCACAGAGAGAGAGAGAGAGAGAGAGAGAGAGAGAGAGAGAGAGAGAGGCTTTTTATGCTTTGTCGCTCATACCGTGAACACAAAGGATATATCTGCCTTGGAACAACGCGACAGCCTCACAAACTATGATGTAAGCCCTTTGCAAGGCTAGTTTCCACACGCTACCATGCTACGATACGTACAACCTTTAGTGTTACCCCCCTCACAAAGCCCCTCGATTGGAGCCTTAATATATGCCACCCTAGCCCCCCCCCCCCCCCCCTAGTGGCATGGTATCTCGAGTTTATCCATGGAGGGAGGAACCAATTACAATGAAGGTTTCCTTAATCAATACTTATTACTATCTCTCCTCTAGTAGATTCCTCTTGCTCCATGGTTTAGTTAACAACCCCACCTCCTTCAATGTTTCGCTGTAGAGAAGTCTGCCCTTTTCTTCTGTTAGAATGACCAATGTCACAATGAATATTTTTTATAGAATTAGCATGTGTATTTCTTAGAAAACAGAATCATACGAATCATTTTTGTCTCATTATCAAATTTAATGTGGTTTTGTCTTAGGATCATCAAAGGGTACTTGTCGAAGTATGTCATGTATGGCATCTTGTTGACTTTCCAAAAAGGAAAAAATGGTATTTGAAATGGCTATACAAATATATTAAGTATCACCCCATGCATCATGAAATATATGCTCTATGATTTTTAACCCAATTGCATTCACTCCCAATGCCCTATTGTTCTTATTTCTTAATAATCGATTCATTGAGCATTCCTTTCTCTAGTAGCCCCTCATAGATCTGCTAGATCCTACAAATCTTAGTTAGTATCACCACTAAGGCCATATGCACATATAATGGTTATGATAGTATTGGTAGATCAACTAATCTTATAGAAATTAGTTATCCAATTCATTCTCTCTTTACTTGAAACTTCACACACACATGCAATCATGCACACACACATGTGCATGTGCGTGCGCACACACACAAAGGATTTAGTTCTCCAATTCACTCTCTCTTTATTGGAAACTTGTGTGTGTGTGTGTCTCCTCTTGCCTTATCTATATGTTTTTCTTTACTCTCATGTAGTCTTCTCAAATGTAGCTCCACTCAAAAGGATGACTTTGGCATTTGAGAGAAGATGATGTATACTTCTCATAGTTGTTGTCTCATCAAAGTGACCAATCAATAGTTAAAGGGCCACTAAGGATGTAGAGGAATGCGATAAACTATGGATTAGCTCCTCCCTTTTCCTTGCAGGTGTCAAAAAGAAAACTCATAGAAACATGTGATTTGTTCACATTGGCAATCTTCTCTTCAAAGTCTCACCTCACTTGAATATGCATAACAAGATATACTCAACCTTATTCTTGCTAAAACACTAGATCAACCACAAAATGAAGGGCTAAAGAAACAATTTCACATGGGAATCATATTGTTTTTTGACATTTTCTATCTATTATTTCAAATTGGAGAGTTGAACAATAGAGTTTGATTCTTCACTCTTGCCAGATAGTACAATTGGTTATTCCAATTATATGGTTTAATTTCATCTATACTATCTCACAAATTTGATCTTGGTTATTGCAATTCTATGGTCCAATTTCCTTCCAAGGTAGCAATGTGTTGTTAATGTTTGCTCATAGCCTATAGATGATTAAATGTGAAATATACTAGTAAGTGACCACAATGCACATAAGTGTAGTGGCTTTGGCTTTGTATAGCTCCCGTACAATCTTAATTTAACTTTAAACCCACTCAAGCAAAGGTATCATAGTGTCCAAAATTACTTAATTACATCTTTAATAAATTTAGAAATTTAAATTTGAGGTTGAGTATGATCCCTCAACATCAATGTCTTTGTTGGATTATGAAATGCACATTACTATGTGTCAACATCCTACTTGTAGTGATATTCATGTGTGGCTTCCCCTTTGAATAGTCACATCAGTTGCTTAAAGGGTATCTCCTCAAACATAGTAGATGCTTTCTATATCTTTGTCCAATGACATTTCATGCTCTTTGATTTAGGCTATTACATGCCATCCAAAGGGATCTTAGGCACTTGTGTAAGGGCTTTTGAGATACTTTACTAATCTCTAAAGGTGGCGTTCTATATAGGTAATGGAAACCAAATAGATGGACTTGGGTACAATGAGCATGTAGAAGCTTTAATAGTGGCGAGGATGATTAAACCATATTTTCTTAAGGAATCATTGATGAGTGGAGCGAAAATGATGTCCTAGGATCTTAACTTACCCAAATACTAGAATGTGAGCAGTGGAAATCATGTGAAGATGTTGATTAAGGTGGTTAGAAAGTAAAATAGTCAAGCATTATTAGTTGGCAATGATAACTATTGAGCAAGCTAATGAGCACTCCAAGATAGGGAGATTAGAGGCATGAAGGAGATTGAATCAATCACATCATTACATTAAAAGATGAACCAAGTCCATTCCATGATAGCTTTTTGGGTATGGGGTCACTCTCCTTTTGCACATGGAGCACCTACCTTGTTCTCTTCGTATCTCTCTACCTTTGATTCAACAACACGTGATACCTGTTGGCATACCCCTTAACCTTTGAACAAATTTGTCCTATTGAATCAAGGTTTCAAAGGGGTCTCAAAATTTCGAAATTTAAGAAACCTTAAAGGGAGTACTTTACTATTAAAGTCATCACTTGAGATGGATGAGACCTCCCCTCTCCTCTCCCCCCACCCCACAAAAACCTCTGCAAGTTCTAATGTAGATGGTGCAGATGAAAAAGCTTTTATTAGAGTTACTGAAGGTTCCAACTTGTGGGATGCACTATCGTTTTGGATGTGATTGTTTGATGTTAGATCTTTTTAGATTCTTTTTCTTTATCATGTGATTTTCAAAGGAAAAGAATGTGTTTTCATCGAGCATTTATAGTTGAATATATGGCATTCATGTGGTAACATCAAACCTTACATCGAACCTTACATGTTGCCAACTCACTGGTAGGGGCAAATGCACCACATTTTCAAGATCTTGTGTTGTCTCAATTTAAATGTTTTTTGAGTTATCCAAATAGCTAGATATTTTAATGGACATCAATTACCTCATGGTTATTACACTTAGTCATCTAGAGTTTAATTCTCCAGCAAGTCGATGTGGCATTCTATGTAATTCATCAAATGCTCATGGCATTTGATTATCTAAATATATAGAAGGTATAGATTACAAGGTGTATGTGTGTGGGACCGATACTTTAAGCATTAGACTATGAACACTTGAATAATGCAAAAATTATAGAAATAAAATGTGGCAGTGTGTTGGAAAACTCTAAAAGGCCAAATTCAACTAGCATTAAGAATTTGTTAAAAGTGGAAAAAAACATTTAAAAGAAATTAATAGGGAATTACCCAAGATGTTACAAATTTCATTTAAAAAATGAGGCTAAAACATTAGATATTTCCTTGAGACATGGACGAGTTATTGGAGACTCTTGCAAGTTATTAATTAATGAAGAGACACTGATCTTGATATGAAACATAACATGAAGTCTATACTCCCACAAGGGTTGGAAAACTAGAAAAAGATTTATAATAATACATGAAAGGCCCAATATGTTGTAGATCTCTCATAATAAACAAGGGACGGGGGATGAGCAATGTTGGTTTTTTCGGCCGGGGGATGAGCAATGAGATGGGGTAAATGGGGACGAGTACATGGGGTCACGCTCAGTATTCACGAAAAATCGAGGCTTAATATAAAATGAATTGCAAAATTTTGGAAAAATACATCCAAAATACAAAGAAAAAGGCATAAAACTTTCAAATGTAGAAAACTTTGGGGTGATAGAAATGGCAATTGATGTGTTCAAAAATTGGAGGAAAAGGGGTTTGTGGGTGGGGGGGGGTGGCGCTTGGCGCTTGTTCGGATGAGGCAATCGATAATGTTGCGTTGAGGACATGAGTACTGAGAGGGGGGGTACGTTGGGATGATGGTCTCTCTTGTGGCGTGTCTGGGCGGTGCGACCGTCTGTGTGTCACATGAGTTATGATGACCTTGTTTTGTATACAAGATGAGACGCACTGGCAAGCCCCTCGACGGCCATCATGCTGCAGAGGCTCAGGCTGCCTGAATCAAATCAGGAGAGTTGACTGGTCACTCATCTCTCTCTCTCTCTCTCTCTCTCTCTCAGTCAGTCAGTGACTGTCATCGCCTTGCCGACTGACATAGCTTTTGCTTGTAGTACAGTACTTGCGTGTCGCGACACCGAAGAAATATGCTCTCGAATCACAGACAGACACAGAGAGAGAGAGAGAGAGTGTGTGTGTGTGTGTTTTAACCCACTTGCATGTAAGAAGGGAACCTCTTCAATGAATGAGAGAGAGAGAGAGAGAGAGAGAGAGAGAGAGAGAGAGAGTGTGTGTGTGTGTGTGTGTTTCAACCCACCTGGATGTAAGAAGAGAGAACCTCCTCTACGAAAGAGAGAGAGAGAGAGAGAGAGAGTATTAACCCACTCGGATGTAAGAAGGGAACCTCCATGAGAGAGAGAGAGAGAGAGAGAGAGAGAGAGAGAGAGAGAGAGAGTGTGTGTGTGTATTAACCCACTCGGATGTAAGAGGGGAACCTCCATGAAAGAGAGAGAGAGAGAGAGAGTTTGTGTGTGTACTGTGCTAACCCACTCGGATGCAAGAGGGGAACCTCCTCTAAGAGAGAGAGAGAGAGAGAGAGAGAGAGAGAGAGAGAGAGAGGAGTGTGTGACTCCTCTCTCTCTCTCTCTCTCCTCTGCAAGCACTATTGCTCCCACTCTCCCCACTACTTTTACCCCTCCCTCCCTAAAGGGTTGCTTTCCTTAACCTTTGCAAGCTCACAAGGTTAAACTATGGCCATCCCTCCCAATTGCTTCAATTACCAAAAGAGACATTGACAAATCCCACTCTTCAACACTTTTAAGCCATTGAACCATTGTGTAAGGTCAAGCAACTTGTACTTGATGGGAACACCAAACCTACTTGGTTTATTGAATGGTTTGGAGACATGGTGACACTAGTTGTAACTTTTGCAAATAATGACATGACAACCATAATAAAAGAATTGTCATTTTTCTTTTATTGGCAAACCATTGTTATTGGATAAAAAAGAAAGTTGTCCAACCAATGGTACTATGTAGGCCACCATGGTAACTTTGACCTTCTAGTTTAAATGTGCACAGTTCCTATAAACTTACAAGAAAATGTGCATTGTTGATTGAATGCACATGCTACTTTACATCTTGGGGGGTCCTATCTTAGTAGGGAGCACAGTACCTTTATTATGATGATAATGGATTCAACCTTTCAAATATGCACTTTCCGAAATCTTACCTACAAACAACAAGAATGATATAGGAAAAATGCGATTTTGTTTTTTTATATATGAGCACACCAAACGAATCATATAAATTTTTAGCTTTTACAAACTTAACATGCCAATACTTATGTTAGGTGCAAACTCACAATATGTTTCTAAATGTTTAGAAATTTTTGAAAGAAAATTTTGGCACGTGAGTTTTTCTTATGCTTTCTATTGGGAAAAAGGAACACTTGAGTTTTTTCATGTCTACTTAAGAAATAGGAACATAAGATTAGGAAAATATGTGTATAGAGTAGTAGAGCCGGCCTCATCTCTCTATTGGGGGCACCCCTTTATTGGCCTTTTTATGCTACTCATTCTTTTACTTTGAAGGGTTGGCTCATGATGTTTACACATCAAGGTAAGGATCAAAGAGAGAATGATGGGCTAAACTAGACAAGGTTTCTATTCCATAGAACACAACTTAAAGATTAGTTGTTAGTCTAGTTTCATTGGTACTCTTTGAAAGGACATAAAATATAGGTTTGGGAATTTACTTTTTCTATTAAGATTTAATTAAGGTCTATTAGGGAGAGAGTGAAGGTTAGTGATTATGATGGGAGAGATGATTAGTTATGTAGAATATTAGGATAGAGAGAGAGAAAGAGTAAAGAGAGAAATATGATATAAGAAATAGAGGAAGAGTTAATAAGAGAATAGGTGAATTATTAGCTAGTAGAATGAGAGGGAGGGTTAGTAATAGCTAGTAAGAGAAGAGAGAATAATAAGGTGAGAGAAAAGTCACACAGAGAGAGAGAGAGAGAGAGAGAGAGAGAGAGAGAGAGAGAGAGAGAGAGAGAGAGAGAGAGAGAGAGAGAGAGAGAGAGAGAGAGAGAGAGAGAGAGAGAGAGAGAGAGAGAGAGAGAGAGAGAGAGAGAGTGTGTGTGTGAAGACTTGAAAAGCCAATATTAGAAATAAGAGATAGAAGAATCCTCTCTATACTCACCAAATATCATTATCTTCATTCCCTTGAAAAGCCAATATTAGAAAGAAGAGATAGAAGAATCCTCCCTACACTCACCATTGTTAATATCATTATCTTCATTCCCTTGATAGTGCATATATTGTTATCATCGTCATTATCATTATAACTACCATTCTCATAACCAACATCAACTAGACTTTGTATCTACTAACTCAGGGGCACATGGAAACACGTTGAGCTTCTTACATGCTCAACCATGAACCACTAGTGGGAGCTATTATTCAATCAAGATTTTAACCTACTTTGACGGACTAGCTCTCACCTGGTCACTCTCTTCCCCTCTTCAAACCATCAAGTTTATTCCAACGAAGTAAGGAAATTGATGATTTTGAGATTGTCATAACCACACCTCATTTTTCCTCTTGTTGTAGTTGATGTGACATGGCCTCAAGATCCTTACACAATCCTCTTGCTCTAAATGCTCGATCTATACAGTAGCTCACTCCAAGCTCAAAACACCATTGCAAGGTGAAGAAGAATATTAATAGGATATGATGATGATGACGATGATGATGGAGATAGATGGTGGATTCAACAAATGCTTCACCATGTCCTTCACACTCTCAACCTCACTCCCTATCACTCTCACTCTCACTACACACACACACACACACACACACACTCTCTCTCTCTCTCTCTCTCTCTCTCTCTCTCTCTCTCTCTCTCTCTCTCTCTCTCTCTCTCTCTCTCTCTCAATGGAAGCAAGCAAGAACACAATGTGAACAAGAGAGCATGGAAGCACACACAAATGGCCTTCTATTACTTTTTTTCATCCTATGTACACGGACTCCCTTTTTTGGGTGCCCTTCTATATTGCTTGCTCACTTTTCTAGTTAGAACCTTGAGTTGGTTCTTTACTTTTAAACATTTATCTTCATAAAGGACAAATTGTATTGTCTAAAATTATATGGGATTTCTTTTATAACTTGCACGAGTGAGCCCAACTCTCTTAAAAAGACTATAATAGTAAATTACCTTGCAACAAATTAATCACTAATTGTTAGAGTGGGGTGGCATTAAAAAAAAAAAAGATCCATTGAACTCTAAGTGTTGGGCTTTTTCATTGCTTTTATTATTTCATTGCTACCAAGGATTAACATTTCTCCCTCATAGATGAGTGCCAATTCCTTGGCACTCCGTGCTTTGATGGGATGTATATTGATGGTGACTACTTCAATGTGGTGTCCTATTGGAAGCATGGTAGTCATTTTGGGTTTAGGAGTTAGGGGGGCTATCTTCCTTGTCTTGGAGGATGGCACTTGGGGTGTAGGTGATTACTTCATGGTAGGGTGCTACTACTAAAAGAGTGAGAGATGGAAGAAGTAGAGGGCGAATAGCCACTAACATTGTTGGTCTATCTTCATGGGTGGTAGTGTACTTGTAATAATACTCATGTGCACTCTCTAGGGTGTGACTACCTTATTGTGGTGTGAGGTGCATGTGTAATGCAATTAGGAATTAGTCAACAATCCTAGGGCATTGTCCCACACTTGAGGATCTCATAGATGCATGGTCATTTGTGTTGTGCAATGCTCACTCTAATATTTCTTTGGTTAGAAGTAGGGGGATCTACCCTCGAGGTGCCCTAAGGTGATGAAGCATGAGGAGGGGCTAGGTTTAGTAACTCCTTAAGTGCAACACACACTATTGTCCTCTCTCTATTATTTGGGTTATCTCTTGTTTTCCTCTATCTTTTCTATTTCTTTTTTCTTTGTTTTAGTTTATTTTCTTTGTATTTTTTGTTCTTTTTCTTCTTCTTTTTTTGGAATAAATAATACATGTTGAGATTTACTATTTAGAGAGGGGGCACGTGACAAAACATGGATCTAGAGCATAGCACTGACTATGGAGGACGGAAGTCAGTAACAAGACTCATAGTGACATAGACAAGAAGACAAACTATTGCTCAAGTGAATTAGGTTCCAAGATGTAGGCTTGGACTCATAAACACAATCTTGAGTTGACCATGACAAAGACACAGAATGAAGTACAAAGTACAAATAGCATTGCCTTGAAAAGTGAACCAAGTACATGTCTTTATAGCTTTTCAGCTTCTCCACTCTCCTCATTGTGCATATTGGATTCTAGACATCTCTTCCTGGAGCATACATCGTTTGTTATTTCTCAATACCCCCCCTCAAATGATGAGTCTCTACACTTGTTGGCATTTGCCCCCCCTACATGCTAACATGACCCAGGAGACTTAGCTCATAGGCAGCCTAGTCAAGTTAAAGCTTGAGACTTTTTATCTTTGGTAAGGGTTTTTACAAAAGCAAATCCACTATGGGAAGTTGATGGTAGTGAAAGCATCTTCTTCTTCTTCTTCATTCATGAATTGACTTTGGTGGTGGTCATTCTGCATCTGTTGTGCTCTTTTTGTTAACCCTCAAATGAACAAAGGTGGAAAATCCGGAAAAGCTAAAGTAGAAGACAAGGCCAAGGCAAAAGTGAAACAGAAGACAAAGGTGCGCCAAGAAAAATCTAGAAACACAAGAAGCACAGAAAAGTCCTAAATAAGGGAAAAAGGCACACAAGGAAAAGCACAAGTCAATACTTTTGTAAAAGAGCGCAAGCGCATCATGATTTAATTTAAGGAGTGCTAGCTCTCACCCGTGCAATTTGTAAAGGTAGATGGGCGGTAGAAAGGAAGCTAGGAAGATAGGAGGACAATGGGAAAAAGGGCCTAGGCCATGGCCGGCCATGTAAAAAAGGGGATAAGGGGATGACCGCCCAAAAGGGATTTAGGGTTTTGTATATAAAGTTGAAAAGTGAATGAGAAGCTCATTCTTGTGTGTGGCCAAAAGTGACTCTCCTCTTCTTCTTCTTCTTCTTGTTCTTGCTTGCTTGAGCTTGTGCTTGAGAGAGGGAGTGTGAGAGTGTGAGGGAGTGAGTGTGTGAGGGTGAGGGACTAGGGAGGAGAAGCTCTCCATCTTCTTCTCTCTTCTTCTCTTCTCTTCTCTTCTCTTCTCTTGCTCGCGGTGATGGAGCTTGGACCATGGAGCTTGAGGATGGAGCTTGCTTGAAGCTTGCACTTGAATCGTGGAGCTACCGGAGTGCACGGGAGAGGAGGTAACTCGATCGGCATGGAGGTAAGCTCACTACACCCATAGATATGAATGGCGCGTCGGCTATGTGAGAGGTAGCCATTAGTGCTCGACTTGGAATGCTTGAAACAATAAGCGGTCCGTGGGTCTTGGCGGTTGAGCAAAAGCTCCCACATTTTGGTTCCGTTGCCGGGACCAATGGATTCAAGCCTTGAGCGCTTGCGCACTTCGAATCAAGCATTGAAGTAGGGATTTTCCCGAACCGATGCTTGAGGTAGATAGGTAGGAAGCGAGGGAGTTTGAAGAGGTATTCGATCTCATTAGCAAGTAGGTTTTTATTGTTTTGGACTTGGGAAAGCATGATGGAGTAATGTAGGTATTTTTCTTATAATTTTTTCTTGCATTTAGGAAGGATAGGAGCAAAACATTGGAGCAAACAGTAGGGTTTTCTGTTGCTGTATAATAGGTTGAAACAGGGAAATAGGGGCACAGATTCAGATTTCTGGCTGGAAGAGTATGAGGGATTAATTTTTGAGGTTACAGCAAGCTGGGATGGGGCAATAAGAGGCCCAAAGAACCAAGAAGACCACATTTAACATCCTGCCTTCTGAGAAGAGAGTGAGCTTGAGAGCTAGGGCGAGAGCGAGAGAGAGAGAGAGAGAGAGAGAGAGAGAGAGAGAGAGAGAGAGAGAGAGAGAGAGAGAGAGAGAGAGAGAGAGAGAGAGAGAGAGAGAGAGAGAGAGAGAGAGAGAGAGAGAGAGAGAGAGAGAGAGAGAGAGAGAGAGAGAGAGAGAGAGAGAGAGAGAGAGCAGCACGGAGACCTCTGAAGTGCCGATCGATTCGAGGGCCACAGCGATTCCAGGTAAGTCTGGTATTTTCTTGTATTGCTTTGCATCTATTTGGAAGGCACGACACGATTCCGTGGAGTAGGCGTTGACCTTGAGGCATCGCGCGCAACCCGCGGGCCGTTGTTTGCGCCGTCGGACCAGTTCGCGTCTGAGTCCCAGAATAGGACTGCCTGACTTCTGGAGTCAGACCATCCGACTTCGAAAATCGAACCACTTTTCCAATCCGATTCCTAGAATCGGACTAGTCCCAGAATTGGACCACTTTTGCTTGTCTGATCGGACACTCGACCATCCAATTTTGAAAATCGGACACTCGGACCCTGGAAATCGAACACAAGGAATTAGATGGCTCAGAATCGGACGCCTATCAAAATCGGACGTCCGATTCTAAAAATCGGACGTGACCAAAATCGGATAACTGGGGCGATCGGACCAACCCAAAATTGGACGTCCGATTTTGATAATCGAACTCCTGAAAATCGGACATTTGAGAATCGGATAGAAAACTGTCAAAATCAGACAGGTATCTAGTACACAAATTTTGACGCATCTAAACCCCGAAATTGACCCCAATGGCTACGTAGAGCTAAAGGCACATCATAGATCCATCACCAGGCTGAAACTTAGAGCAAGTAGTTCAAAATTTGGCTATAAACGGTCCTCCAAATTGCGCATGGTGTCGTGACATGTCCTCCAAATTGGACCCTAGTGTAGTAATGGCTCTACACGAGCATGGATTCTCACTTGCAAAAGAGCAACCAAAAGCCCATACCCAAACAGAGAGAAACAGAGACCCCAGAATATCAATGGGCCAATCTAGCCAACAAGGGCAAAAAAGGCCACACTGCAAAAACACATACGTGTTGCATTTGGACTGCATCCAGTCAAAGCGGAAAGCAACAACATCAAGCTACAACAATGAGAATGACTAGATGTGACAGTCTTGACGATAGATGCTTCTTGAATAGTACTGCACTGACGATCCAAGACATTAGTGGAGAATCCATATCTGATCGTGCAGTTGGGGACTCAAGGGAATTTGTCAAAAGGCTTAAATTTACAAGCCAAGACCTGAAAGACGAAGACATAGCACCACCTGCTTATCTTAGGGTCAAACTCACCACGAAAAGAGAGCATACTATCGATGCTTTGATTGATGAAGGAGCAGATTTTAATATCTTGACCCATGAATCATGGACCCTACTAGGCCAACCAGAGCTCACACCGACTAATGCAACTCTTAGCCCTTACGGGGGACATCCACAAGCACTCATAGGGAAGTGCAAAATCCTTGCGACAATTGAAACTGAAAGCTTGCCTATCCTATTTCATGTTCCTCCAAACAGTGCTAATTACGGGAAGGAAACCCTCCTAGGAAGGCCCTTCAAAAGGGCGACCAAGTGTGAGGCCGACTATGTAGCAAAGAGGATACACCTGACGCTACCAAATGTGAGGATAGTCACAACCTTCAGCAAGGGTGACCTCATCGAACCTCGAGGGAAAGGTAAGGAAGGTGTTGACATAACAGTCAAGCCTACTAATGAGAGCAAGGACTTGTTGGAAGAGTTGACACAAGCACAGGTCGAGCAACGAGAACCAGTGAGTGAGGCCAGGCCTGAAACAAGAAGGTCAAGAGACAATGCCAAGGACCCGGCTTTGGACTTACAAATATCGTAGAAGACCCCAAAAGAAGCCCAAGCCTTATAGATGAAGGCATCAATGGAGGGTCAGCACAACGGCATGATGGATATCCAAAGGATTGCTACGTGCTCAAGGGTATTACGCAGGTAACTAATGGATTTGGGTGCCTAAACCCCTTGTTAAACCTCCCTTGTCGACTGAAGGCCAGATCGTATCAAGAGCAAAGAAGCGTAGAAGGAGATCTAAATGAAAAACCAAGTCTTGAGTCAACAACAGTGGAGTGACCGAGCCCCTCATGGTCGAAATCAAGAAACCAAAGGGGACCAATCGGAGGATAGATCCTCAGCCTAGTGTGCTTAACAAGCAGATATTAGATGTAATCGTTGAGGATACACAAAAGCCACTAGTGCCCAAGGAGCCTTTGATTCCCCAAGAGGATAGCACGCATCATAGGCACAACATTGCTCATGGCAAGGTTAAATGCTTAACAAAGCAAATAGCAAAATCATCTAATAGCCATGAGCAAATCTCCCAGCCAGTATCAAAGCCACCTAAGAGTCCTAGATCTCCTACACCCTCTTTTTCCAAACGGACACAAGAAGCACAACAACAGTCGTCAAGGGCGGCTGCTCAATCCCAATCTCTATCTTCATCTAAGCTTCCAAATGTCCAAGAGGTGGGACATGACACCATCCGTAGCTCTCGGCCCAAGGATATGCTTGTGCAACCTAAGGTGATTAGATCAACTCATGCTAGATCTACACAGGTGAATGCTCAAAGGGCAACAAAAGACACGACCACTTCCGATCGCCCTAGGGACTTGATGCCGCAATCCACCAAGAGTAGCCAGCCCATTGGGCTAGCCGCTACTGCTTTCAATCAGGGATCACAGCAGTCACAGCCCTTGGTTGTGACAATGCCCCTTGCGGAACGTGTCCTTAGTAGTTTCCTTGTGGAGGAGGTGTCGCAACCAACTTCATTGACAACTCTAGCACTTCCAAAGCGCCTAAAGTCTAGGCTGGAGGAGTTAAACAGAAGGAAAGAGCTAGATTCTCCAAAAAAGGAGGCAGTTGTACACTCACAACCTAGCGAGGCTATTCAGCAGGCCACGGCTATGTCCCATAAGGATGCACTAGAGAAAGAGAATGCTAAGGCCCAACAAAGCACATCAACGGTTGACCTAGTCCAGGGACCTGAGTCATTGAGAGATGCACCTTCACTAACCAAGAAAAAGAGGAGAAAACAACGAAAACAACATCAGTTACAGGTGGTTGTGGACCCCAAGAACATTGATACCAAGAGCGCTGGAGAGTTGAGGAATAAAGCATCGAGTCCATCCACCAATGACCCCATTGATGCCTCTCCTAGTAGCGGTGAAACCTCAGACACATCCGTGTGCTCTGAAAAATCAAAGCAATCGTTACCATCAATGGTTGCTTGCAACACTCAATCCATTGATAACAGAACTCGCATTGACCAATCAAGAGTGGATACAACACTGTCACAACAGGGTGACAAATTTATACCGGTCACATCTAAGGAGAACCATGACGCAATAACAAAGCTTCAAGAGAAACATGGAAACCCGAAGAGCACAAGCAATCCTAGAGTTGACCAATTTTGCTCATCTAGGCTTGAGCCCCCAGCTATGCTAAAGCCTAGGCAAACTCCTAGAACCTTGCATGAGATAGCAACCAAGCAAGCCCTCGTTGAACATAGAAGTGTTGTAGAATGCTTAACCGAGTTGGATGCTAAGCTCAAAGTGTTCACACGTGTCTAAAGAGTATCTTGAAGAATACTTGCCATTTCCCTTATCCTGGGAAGAGCAAGAACATCTTGATGAGCACTATAACAGGCTCCTGCATGAACGCATGCGACTCATCTCTGACAAGGAAGCCAATGAACTACGCTTAACTATAACATTCAATGATGTGCTCTGCCAACCAAATCTCATAGAGATAGAGCAACTAAAGTGACAATCAGAGGGTCGAAGCCAATTTGAACAACGTTGCTGTGAAAACCGCGTTGCAATGGCCGAACTAGGAGCCCAGATCATGACAATTTCAGAGGAGTGATTGGCCAAATGGCGTTCTCAAAGAGACCCAACCTATGTGGCACCAACTTCCTTTCGAGTGCTGATGGCCATTCGGGGTACGGACTTAGCTGAAAATAGCCAAGAAAACTCTCTATCTGATAAGGTTCTCACTAAGGAGGAGTTACATGTTGCCAGTAGACTCAGACAAGGTTCCATGCTACTCGATGTTGCAAAATATCTATCGGTATTGAGTAAGCTGCCACGAGTACTAGATGCGTATGCCACACTCCAGTACAATCCGGAGTTCTACAATTGGCTTTTATCCTCGTGAAGTGACATGGATTCGTAAATATGTACATGAATAAGCAATGAATTTTGTGACCCTGTATAGACAATATCAACACACACAAGCAATGATAGTCAAGTGCAGGGAGAAGAGTTGGGTTCAACAGGCTAAGTTCCTCAGGTCCTCCTCTCACCACACATTTAGAAGTTGTGTGACCAGTCCACCTCGCATGCAACCCTCATTACCACCACAGGAAGCCTTGACCAACATCTCTGATGGTATAGATAGGGTAAGGTCCCTTTCTGTACACCTTTTCCCCTTTCCGGTCTATTCTTCCAAGGATGAGCCTTGCCCCACTCCATGACAACCAGTCCACGCAACTTAGCATGAGCCAAGATCTGCTAATGGCTGGAGGCAAAATGAACATCATCATGGGGGCCATCCCTCTACGACAAACACTGCATGCCTCACCTCTCCCCTCCTCGTCATATGCGCTTGACAACCCACTATATAATCCCTTCCATGCGAATAGTTTTATCCTGCCTTAGGGCCTAATCCTTGGTTCGCATTTTGCAGGTCCCCCTATGGTAGTCGACATGGAGCACCTAGTGCAGCTGGCTTGCAAGGATGCTATTCGCCGCCGTCAAAGGGAGCATATAGCACAAGCTCCTCTGTCGAAACACTACATACCTACCCTTAAAAGGTATGCAAAGAAATGAGGCCCCAAGCAACACCACCCCGGACGTAGGCCAAAAAATCCCCAGGCCAGGGGAATAGAAGCTCAAGGGAGCACACAAGGCGTAGCAACACCGGTTGTGCGGGCTCCCACTAGACGCTCGGGCACCAGGTGCTTGAAAGAGGAGAGGGAAGCTCGGGACAAGTAGGAATTTGATGCATTGTTTAAAAGCATTCTGGAAACAATTTCAGCCAGGGACTACACCATCAGGGTTCGAGCCGACATCTTCCCTAATGACCAGCCTCACAGGAGCCCCTCATCAGCACAGCCTTAGTCGCCCGACCACCCAGACTTGCCCCGCCTCGTACAAATAGAGTAGCCCTATGTTGTATAAAAGGCTTATCAAGTGCTACCCTGGCCATGAATTTTTGTCTTTGAATGGTTAAGTGCTGACACGTTCCCCGATTGTACAAACTTTTTATATTTGCGTTTAATATATTTCCCGTCTTTAGCAAAAGAAAAAGCTAATCAAGCGCAGGTGATAAGTATCTAAGCCAACACCATGGAATTCAGATAAGTGATGTCTCCTTGCATTGCATTGGTTTATTATACTTGCGGCATATGCCGTGCATGTACTCTCATGAAGTGACAATTGGATGCAGGATGATGCAGGTCTTTGTGCGAAAGTGTTCAATGCTGCCTGAGTCACCGCAAGACCATCGACCTCACAAAGAGCCGTGACAAAACCCACTGCCGAAAGCAAAAATCACCTGTGCGAGTGCCCATGTCGCACACTACATTGGGCAATCACGGGAACTGTTACCCCAATTGTACCAACATCGCACGTTCCAAAGAGGGTTGCCATATCTCAAGTGTATCTCCTCATCTCAACGAATGCTTCTCTAACAACGAGGCTAGGGCACAATCATCACTGTAATATCCATTTCCTGAGCCTTTGAAGTTTGACATTTTCCAACCCATTGAAAGGCTGATAGCCTCAACATATTGCAATGATTGTACTCAGACAAGTCCAAAAAAAAGAGAGAGGAGAAAAGATAAGAGAAAGAAAAAAAGAAAGAAAGAAAAAAAGCACAAGAAAAAGAAGTGAAAAAGAAAATGGAAAAGGAAAAAAGAAAAGAAAAGAATGAAAAGATATGAATCACCCATGATCACAGCACAACACCTAGGGGTCCTCAAATTAAGTACGTCCAGTGACCTTGGTCGGCTGGCTCCATCCCTAGTCCCCTAGCCCTTTAGCATCACCCACAATTGTTCAGGGCACATCAAGGGCAGGGCATACCTAGGGAGCTTGTCTCGCGTATGGTTAGACCTGTCACCCTGACCCATTAGCACGATTTCCTCTTACACTCTGCCTTAATACCATTGCAATCAATTGTGGTAAGCACCGCACGAATGGCCATGAAAAGTACACTGTCCTCATCATGTAGGTCCAATAGCTACCAGCTATCGACAGTGCAGTGTCCCTGTGTTCAATTATGTTACGTCATGCAGTCACAACGCAAAGGATGTCGCATACACCTTCAGGTGTACTTCTTCTCAACATGGACAACTTTGCTTCATCCACAAATTGTTATGAGAAACCAGCCCACAGTCTTCTACCTACGTAATATCTAAGTATGCACGAGCACTCACATAATATCTGCACCGAAGTATATACACAGTTTGGGTCCTCAAGTGCAGGACAATACTCTCAGCTTACTTAGAGTTTGACCTATCTCCCAAACTAATTGAACTATGTCTTGTGCACGATAGAGAAGACTAGCACTACCCCTAGGGAGAGACCACCTATGAGAGGTTTTCAATTGCAGGTATTGAAGACTCCAACAAAGGTGTCGTTCGCTCTTCATCGACACTTAACTCTAAATTCCTATCCTTTATCATCCTGCAAGCCCTCCAAGAAGCGTCATGTGCAGAATCCCCAACAAACCGTCACTTGTACTCCATCAGTGCAATCCCCACAAAGAACAGCCCTACCACCAGCCACCTAGGCCACCAATGTGCCTCCAAAGACCTTCCTCCCCACCACTACCAACACTCCTCCATGACAACCATAGATGTTACCCACGTCTTCGGTGCATGCTAAAGCCTGCTTCCTACGACGATGAGTGCCATGGGACTGACACTCGTCTAGGAGGGGGGTAATGTTAACCCTCAAATGAACAAAGGTGGAGAATTTGGAAAAGCTGAAGTAGAAGACAAGGCCAAGGCAAAAGTGAAACGGAAGACGAAGGCGCGCCAATAAAAATCTAGAAACACAAGAATCATAGAAAAGTCCTAAATAAGGGAAAAAGGCGCACAAGGAAAAGCGCAAGTCAATACTTTTGTAAAAGAGCGCAAACGCATCATGATTTAATTTAAGGAACGCCGGGCTCTCACTCGTGCAATTTGTAAAGGTAGATGGGTGGTAGAAAGGAAGCTAGGAAGATAGGAGGACAATGGAAAAAAGGGCCTAGGCCACGGCCGGCCATGTAAAAAAGGGGATAAGGGGATGATCGCCCAAAAGGGATTTAGAGTTTTGTATATAAAGTTGAAAAGTGAATGAGAAGCTCATTCTTGTGTGTGGCCAAAAGTGGCTCTCCTCTTCTTCTTCTTCTTCTTGTTCTTGCTTGCTTGAGCTTGTGGTTGAGAGAGGGAGTGTGAGAGTGTGAGGGAGTGTGTGTGTGAGGGTGAGGGATCGGGGAGGAGAAGTTCCATCTTCTCCTCTCTTCTTCTCTTCTCTTCTCTTCTCTTCTCTTGCTCGCGGTGATGGAGCTTGGAGCGTGGAGCTTGAGGATGGAGCTTGCTTGAAGCTTGCACTTGAATTGTGGATCTACCGGAGTGCACCGGAGAGTAGGTAACTCGATCGGCATGGAGGTAAGCTCACTACACCCATAGATATGAATGGCCCGTCGACTATGTGAGAGGTAGCCATTAATGCTCGACTTGGAACGCTTGAAACAATAAGCGGTCCGTGGGTCTTGGCGGTTGAGCGAAAGCTCCCACACTTTTCTTGTGGAAACATTCAATGGCAATATGGCGAGTCTTACCACAATAATGACATGTCATTCGACTTTTGTTGTTGGTGTTGAATCCTCAACCTCTTCCTTTGGGTCTAGCAACTCCTTTGGTGTATAAGAGATTTTCCCTTGAGCTAGTTTCTTTTACATCTTTGCTTTTAAATTTGCTTTCTCCATCAAGCAGTGAGTGCTCAATATCTTTGAGTGAGAGATTGGAAACATTACTTAGTGTTGAAACAAGGTTCTCATATGGTTCATGATTAACACTGGCAAGTAGCACTGCTATTGCCTCATCCTCATCAATGTTCTTTTTAAGAGTTGCAAGCTGAGTTTTAAGGCTCTTGAACTTATTAATTTGTATAGTCATAGATGAACTGTCTTTTACATCCAACTTATAAAACTGCATAAGTAATTTTACCTTTGAGTTCTTTGCTTGTGTACCAAAGATCTTGTCAAGTTCTTCCCATGCCTTCTTTGTATCCTTGATGCCAGAATGTGGTGTAATACATCATCTAATAGACCCTAGGCAATAATACCTAGAGCTTTGTTGTTCATCTTCTTCCATGCCTTTGTTTTAGGCTGGTCTTCTGTAGCATCTTCTTTCTTGTCATCTACATCTTCTTCCTCATCTTCAAACAAGTCCCACAAGTCTTTCCGCATAAGGTGGTACATGGTCTTCTCCTTCCAGGCATGAAAGCCTTCACCATTAAACTTTGCTATTTGTTCCACTTCAGTCATCTTAGAAGGAGGTCTTACCACGAGGACACTCGGGCAATGTCTAACCTTTTTTAAAGAAATCGAGACTTACAAATGGATTTGAGCAATAGTGCTTTAAATCATTACAAGTGCTAAGAATGAACTTTTGAGCAGCTGAGGTAAAATCAGTGAATTCATGAGTGAGTTAAATACACAAGTGCCAAGAGACACTGATTGAGTATCAAGAGATACTATTAATGTCGAGTCTCCTTGTTGAGCTAGATGTTGTTGGCTCGATTCTTCCAACTAGCAAAGATAAGCAAATAAAGTGAGAAATGAAGTTTAGTCACTTTTGGCTATGGTGGACTGTGATTAGGGTTCTCAGCCCCCGACTGGTTTTTCCCTTCTAATAGTGCACCTTATTGATGATTTGGGCTAAGATTTGATAAGAAGTAGGCTTGCATAGTGAGCTTCAAAAGCCCTATGCTCACAAGGAGAATCGCGGTTGTGTGCGCAACAGTAGTGGTATGAACAGAGGTCGAGTTCAGGTAGCGATGACGAATTCTAACAATGTCGACGCTAGGGAGCATTAATGTTATCGATTAAGGTGCCAAAGGGGAGCACAAGAAGTCAAGAAAGATATGCCTAGAAGGGATCTTGTGGAGATATGGCTTAGATGAGGAGATTGAAGAGCCCCAATAGAGGTATGTGCTGTTTGGCTATGGCTGCCAAACAGTGAGTATGAAGCTCAAGTGAAGAAATGGGGTCAAGCACTTGAACTAAGCTAGGGGTAGATGAGGAGAAGCCAGAAGTGCAGAGACAAAAGCTAAGCCATGCTTGACTGGCTCTGATACCATGTGACAAAACATGGATCTAGAGCATAGCACTGACTATGGAGGATGAAAGTCAGTAACAAGACTCATAGTTTCATAGACAAGAAGACAAACTATTGCTCAAGTGAATTAGGTTCCAAGATGTAGGCTTGGACTCATAAACACAATATTGAGCTGACTATGACAAAGACACAGAATGAAGTACAAAGTACAAATAGCATTTCCTTGAAAAGTGAACCACGTACATGTCTTTATAGCTTTTCAGCTTCTCCACTCTCCTCATTGTGCATATGGGATTCAAGACATCTCTTCATGGAGCATACATCATTTGTTATTTCTCAACATGGCATAGTGTGTCCTAGAGGTGGACTCTAGCAAGTAGATATTCTTTTACAATTTTGTGAAGACTAAGACGACATTTAGGGTAGAATGAATGGACACACATGGAAAATCTACCATCCACAATGTCCTTAGGGGCATGGTTGTATAGTGTGATAGTAGTAGACTTGCATGGAGATGCAGCTATACCATCACAACTTGATCAATAGTTGCATTCACATGAAATAATAGGGGCGGGAGCCCCTCTTCATATGAAGTTATAGGCTGATGGAGAATGCTCACCAATAGTTGTGTAGCACCGTTGCAAATGGTGAAGGCAGTCTGTAGGACTATAAAGACTAGGTGAAGCTAGTCATATTTCTCTTGATTTTCCATGAACTTTTGTTTGAGGGTTTCCACTAGTGCTTATCCTGCTCTATATCAACTATTTCTCTTGACTTTCCATGAACTTTTGTGTGAGGGTTTCCACTAGTCCTTATCCTGCTCTATATCAACTATTAGCTCAGCCACTTATGCCTTGATCTTTTGTTCTTGGTATTTAGTTATTTAAAGGTCACACAAGTAGGCTCTTAGCTCTTCCAACTCCATCTTTGCTCCTATATTCTAACATCTTGTTCTTCTCTTCTAGCTCTCTATCTTTCTCCTCCACCTCTTGACTTTTCTCTTGTAGCACCTTGTTCTTGTCTTCTAGCTCCTTGTCCTTGTCTTCCACTTTCTTATTTTTATCCACTAGCTCCTTAGTTTTATTCTCTAATTTTTTAATCTTTTTCATCAACTTGAGGTTAGAGCTAAGTGTCGTTGAACGAATTGTGTTAAAAACATTCATAATTTTCTATAGCTATCCTATTGTATTTGAAGTTTATTCTTTGCCTTTATGGCTTGGGCCTTTTCCTTGCGTAAATTTTCACATAAATGTTCTAAGGCAATATTCCCTTTCTTGGCCACTATTGGCAATTTCTCCTAGTCTTGTTGGGTTGTGGACTTCTTTACTTACTAGTTACCCCCTCCTAAGGTTTCTCTTTTTGCTGTTCCTTCTATCTTGAGTTCTTGGATGTCAGTCCCCTATAGTGCTTGTAAGGTCATAACCACATCTATTACACTAGGGCCCTCTATTGCCTTCTCCTTACCCTTACTCAAGGTTCTTTCTCATCTTTCCAATTTTGACTCTAGCCTTCCCATAAACTCCTCTTCTCTCCTTAGCATATCCTCCAAGAAGGACTCTCACATGAAGTTGAAGCAAATTCCCTTAGTTCTTTCTATGGTCCTCTATTTTTTAATGTAGTTATTTGAGGGTCTATATATAACTTAATCAATGTCTCTTTTGTACTTTCAAGATCCCTTCTTATGGTTTCTTTCTTCTTCATCTGTATCATGTGGATTTCTATCGACCTCTTCATCCCCCTTCCTCTTGTCATGCTACCTAGTTTCTTCATTAGAGGTGGCTAGATTTAGCTTTCCTCCTATTCATCTCTAGTCTCTCGGATCTCCTTTGCCCATTTGATCCTTTCTGTTGCCTCTACTAGTTTGTTGGGAATCAATTGTAGTCAAAGTAGGATTAATGTTTGCACTTTCCAGGTCATCAATATTAATCATTATTGGTTTGGTGAGGATGGGAGCCTACACTTGTTTGTGTTTTGTTATCTACACTAGATAGTTTTCTTGGTGTCCACCTTATGATGCCTTCTTGGGCCTTAGTGATTGATTCAATTACTAACTCAACCCATAGGTCATTCAAATTCTTTTTAGTGATTTCCCTTGTCAATTCCATAAGGATTTTGGGGATCTTGGTAGTTGAGGTGTTGGGACGGATATAAGTAATCATAGTGTGAAATATATGAATGGTGACAATTAGGTCTTCATCTATGATGGCAATGAAGAGCAACCTATCATCAATTAAATCCTTAATATCCCCTTGGGTGGTCATCATGACGATTGCCTTCTGTTGGGGGTTGAAGGCTACCTATGCCTAGCTACCTATATTTACCTTATACTCAGTGCTTGCACACCTATACATTGCAGGTGGTGGCTGCCCATCATTGTCATCCTTATTCCTTATTCTTTACTATGATCGAACAATAAAAGGAAGGCATGTCACTCATTGTGACTATTGGAATTCCCACACACCAATCTTACTCTCTTGAGTTCAACCTTCCATAGCTCTTGCTCTTGCTTTTTCTTGTGCTCTCCTCTATCTCGCTCTTACTCACCCTTCCAACTAGTATCAAAGTATGCATTTGAGGAGCTTCATCCATTTCACTTTCGACTGAGAAAGAGAACTTCAACCCCACCTTCCATGGCAACCATACCTTTAATGATTTGATATAAATATTAGCTCCCCACCTCCTCCAGCTCATTTCCTAGCTTCAACACAACTTTTGATCAATGCCTAGTGACACTAGAGAGCTAGGAACAATAGGAGAATCCCCAAGACAACAATCTGTAATTGCAATGCATTTTTAGGAGGCTGTCTTGCTCAATTTCCCTTAGCATTTGACTCTAGCACTTCTCCTACTTCTTGCCTAGCTATTGGGAACTTCTCCTAGTACCTTTGACTCCAACTTAGGCATCATTCGAGGAAGAGATAATCAACCATTGATTGTCATTTGTAGATATACTTGCTGTTCATAGTCTGAGATAGCTAGCAATTGATTGTTTATGCTTCATTGATACTTATTTTCTAAAGTTTGAATGTTGGGATTATGTATTGATGCTAGGGATGCTCTATGGATTGATTAGAGCTTATTTTGCTCAGCCATTGGAAGGATCTTTGCTATCATAAATAGTGGACATCAAGCATGTGCTTTGACTATTAGTGCAATCTATACTTACATGCCATTAGGGATGCTCTTTGATTATAGGTATGCTTAACATTGCTGGTCATGTATGGATATGCTCTTCTTTGAGTCTTGAGCTTTCATTCTAGACTCTTTTACATCCATATCTGTAGAGATTGCATGGTCTAGTGATTTCTTATTTATGAGGTTGGATGCTTATGCTATTTACATGTTGCCGAATGGATTATTTGGTATCTTTGGGCTTCCAAATGTTATGATATACATGTATTAAGCTTGCTTTGCTCTTGGATACTCTCATTTACTTCTAATGGAAGTACTTTTAGATTTTATTTTACAGAGCTTGGCTTTTAGAGACTATTAGAGTCTTTCATATGTGCAAATTGGTTTAAGTAGACATTGTCTTTGTAGTTATTAATCACTATGGGCTAATTTCATTTGATTTTTGGTTACTGGGCACCTCCTCTTGTTAGATGGGTTGTTAGTCATGGACACATGCTTTGTTATGTACTAAGCTTTATTAATCATGAGAAAGGAGTTGGTAGATCTCATCGTTGCTTGGCGATATTTATGCATAATTAGCTTATATTGTTGGTTACTTACCCCTTAGTTTAGGATGCATCTATGCATCTGACACTCGTTGGTTCTTTGATAGTATTTGGTATTTGGAGTTATATGCTCTTCATTGGTCACTACTAGTTGCATTGTAGATTTGGTTATTATCTAGAATTTCTTGTTAGTGGAAGTATTTTATCTTGGACATTTGCTTACAATTAAGTTCTCATGTAATGTAGTTTTATGGACAACATTGCTATATTTTATCTTTGAGCTATTTTATTGAGGGTAGACACTTGTTTCGAGCACTTTCATGCTTCTATTTTGTGGATAATCGTATATTTCTTTGTATTTCTCCTTTTGAGTACAATTTTGGCTTAGTTTTAGGATTATTTTATTGAAATTACAATAGCCCATACTCTCTTTATTTTGTATTCATTATGGTGAATGCTTCTAGTGCTTTTGGGGATAGGGCTATCTTTCACATCGATAAGTTGGATGGCAACAAGTTTAACTACTACAAGACATAGATTTGGCAAGTCTTGGTCCAAAAGAAGCAAGTGAAGCCATTGAAATGCAAATACATAAATCTAGAACTTGATATCAACCCTTGTGAGGAGCTTGATGAGTTATGCAAGTCCATAATTATTTTGTCTATGTCTAAGCAAGTATACTTTAATGCCATTGAGACTACTACTAGTGCATATCAGCTATGGAAAAAGATATGTGATCTTTATGATAAGCAAAGCCCAACTTCACAGTTGTATTGGCTTAAGAAGCTTGTGGATCTTCATATCAAGGAAATAACTCCCATGTTTACCCATTTGAATGAGTTCCATTCTATGCCAGCTTACATCACAAAAGATTATGTTTGATGATAATATTAAGTTTATATTCTTGCTTATCACTCTCCCTGAGTCATGGGACACATTTCTTAAGGATGTTGATGTAGTGTGCACCTCTTATGCTCTTATAGTTCGAGGCAAGAATTATGTTAAAGGTAGTAATGATTGTGGTGGTAGTGATCTACAACAGACTAGGTCTAAGTTTATATATCATGGGTAGGGTCACTATAAATCCCATGATCCTAAGTCTTCTCTTACATGTCATTATATCAGGAAACATGGACACATATGGCCAAAATGCCATAAGATACACTAAGATATGCATGATAAAGGCAAAGGAAAAATGCAAGCGCTAGATCATTAGATGATCAACACATCACTAAATCCAAAGTCAAGATTCAAGAGACTAATGCATTGGAGTATAGTTTAGATGACTATGTATTGGTTGCTTCTTCACTTAGTACCACATAGTTGAGTGATGGTCAATCCTCATTCTCTCACTATTGTTGATTACTTGATTAACAGGCTTTTTCATGAGACCATGCATTGTAATTGATTTTATATATGTTATACCATCTCAGGTTCTATATGATGGGACCATGTATGTGACACTATTGGCATCGGTGATGTTCGCTTGTAGTTTTCTATAACTGCTTGTTTTGTTTTGCATGATGTACATCATTTTAGGTGTGATGATGAAAATCCTTATCTCTGCTAGATAGTTGGATGATGTTGGTTAGCATGTCTCTTTTGGTGATTCGAATTGGAAGATTACTTGTGACAACCTCATTTTTGCTAGAGGTGCCAAAGTTGGTAGTATTTATGCTTTGCCTATTTTACAAGTACACATTGTACAATCATATATAAGTGAAGATAACAAAGAATAAGGATACCATTCATTGTATTCACAAAAACTCTATTGTTTGCTTCTTTTTGTCTCTCAACCCTCTTGCACTCCATAGCTATGTTGCATCCCACCATATATTATTCTCGATGGGTACCAAAGTGGCATTCATGGGAGCTTATGCTTAGAGAAAGGAGTCAATATCCACAAAAAATATCTTGTGTGCTTCTCTCTCTCTCTCTCTCTCTCTCTCTCTCTCTCTCTCTCTCTCTCTCTCTCAACCCTCTTGCACTCCATAGCTTTTACCTTGCATTCCACCATATCTTCCTCTCAATTGGTATCATAGTGGCACTCATGGGAACTTATGCTTGGAACAAGGAGTTAAGAGTCATTGCAAGGTCAAGGATTCAAGCTTCTCTTATGACTTTCAAGATTTTTATCTGCATCTTGAAAGAGGTACCGGTTTCATTATTGAGCTATACATCCAACTTGAGGAGCCATTGAGGCATGATTTGGGGACCATAATACCTTGATTTGGGTAGCCAATATGGATGGAGTTCAAGTAAAATAACTTGATTTTTGAATGCTCAGGAAGATGTTTTGGTCCATGTAATATGTATCCAATCCATGCAAGAATAGGGGCTGCTTAAGGGGCACCTTATGCTTTGTAAGTAGGGGTTTATCTTGTGTTCATAAGCAAGGGACTTGCTTGCTGTTTTGAAGTAGTGAATCTAATTATGTCTTAATAGAGAAGAAGAAAGAGAGATAAAAATTTGGTGTTTCGGTGAAATCATGATATTCATGGGTTACATTATGCATCCAATTGCTTGAAGAGGCTATTATTGATGAAAACAACTATTTTGATGTACTTTAATGAGTTGAGCTATTCAAGCTATTTCTCCACGTTTTTTCATGTTCTAAAAGCTACATGCATCAAATTTATTGAAAAGATTTATACTTTTGAATTAATATCAAGTAATCTAGGATCATTTATACACTACATGAATATATATATTGGTGCTTTGCAAGTTATTTTGCTTGAGATAAATAGCTAAGAAACTACTAGAAATGTTTGCCAAAATACTAGTATGCATTGAAGAGTAGTCATGCTATTTTGATATTGCTCTTGGCCACCATGGTGAGTGCTTGACTTTGTAGTTTGTTGGTCTCAATGTACTTGTAGTTTTCACATATTGTAGTGACTCTACGGCTTCCTTTTTGACTTTAGAAAATGCATTGTTTAATACTAAAAAGCTTGATAGAAACTTTTTGTATTGGAAATAGAAAATATATAGTGTACTAGTTCACAATAAGAAAGTAAAGCTAATCAAATGAAATGATATTAAGCTTAAGGGCATGGATGAAAATGTATGGGAAGATATGGATGAGTTGCTACATTCCATTATCACTTAGACACTCTCAAAGTCACTTATTTTAATGTAAGAGACATCACAAGTGGTGTACTTGGTATGTGAAAGAAGCTATGTGACTTGCATGAGAAAGAAAGTGGTGCTTTGAAAGCTTATTGGTTGAAAAACACATTGATCTTTGCATGGAGGAAGGGACATCTATATCCAACCATATCAATGATTTTTTAGAAACCATTTTGGTTAGTGATATCATAGAAGATCATTTTTCATGATTCAATGAAGGCTATGTTCTTTTTCATCAACTTATCTGAGAACTGTGACACTTTCAGGATAGCCCCATTAGCAATTCTACACATTTAGATAGCCTTATGAGTAGTAGTTTGGTCATTGAGGAGATGAATAGAAAGAACAATGCATGTTCAAAGAACTCTAGTGCTCTCACTATGAAAGGAAGGCCTTGGGGAACTCTCATGAGAGAGGCAAGTCAAGGAGTACATCTTGTTTCAAGAAGGATGTAGAATGCTTCTTTTGTAATAAAAATGGAAAAATAAAAAATATTGTTACAAGTGGAAGAATAAGGAAACTAGTAGAAATCAAAATGAGGATGATGGCAAAGAGGAAGAAAAGTCTAAGGCAAAGATAGAAGAGGAAGTCAAAATGATGATGATGGCAAAGAGAAGAGAAGTCTAAGGCAAAGATAGAAGAGGCCATGCTTGTAACAAGGATGATGGAGATGTTTTGTATGTTTTGTCTTTCAATGATGCATTTGTGGTTGCATGGATAATGTTATGTCATACAATAGGATTTTGTACTAATAACCTATACATGTGGCGCCATTGATACAAGGGATGTACATTTGTCACTACCTATGGATGTACATTTGTTATGCCTAATGGATCTTCTTTTGTCTTGCAAAATGTATATGTCCCAAACTTGAATAAGAATCTGATTAGTATTGGACAACTTGATGATTGTGGTTTACTAGGTGATCTTTGGAGATCATATATGAAAAGTTTGCAAAGGATCTCTTGCTATTACAAAAGAACATAAATATGGTATTTTATATTCTGTGCATGCTTTTGGGATTAAAGGCCATGTGAATAGCCATAAGTTTTTCTATGGCATTACCTTTTGGATCACATATCAATTATTGGAATGAAAGCTTTGTGCCATTTGAGTTATCTTTCATGTTTAAATTGGATTTGGTTTTCATAGTGATTTGTGTAGGCCTATGTCTATGGTCTCATTAGGTAAAGCTTCATGTTTTGTCACTTCCATAGATGATGCCATTAGGAAGGTTTGGGCTCATCCTCTTTGTTAGAAGAGGAATGTGCTAGATGTATTTCAAAACTTGTTAGTATTTTCAAAGAATCAATAGGGCAAAAAGCTTAAGTGCTTAAACTAAAAATGGTGGTGAGTACACTTATCGTGCCTATATAAATTTTTGTGAAAGAGCCATGGTATCAACATAGAGTAGATAGCTCTTGAAAATCCTACTTAAAATGGTGTGCTCAAAAGACCTCTCAAGAAAGGATTTGTAATACGTTTTCTTGTACTTGTCTCACTAATGGGTTTTAGATTGAAGCTGTAAGGACATAAGTACACTTGATTAGTAGGTCTCTTAGTAAGCCATTGGATGGCAAAGTTCTAGAGGAGTTATTTCTAGAACTTTGGCTAAGAAGCATTTATGCATGTACCTAAGGACAAGTGGAGTAAGCTTGATTCTAAGTCCAAAAAGAGTATATTTTTTGGATATAGGAAGTCCAAAGAAACGGTATCACTTATGGCATCCTCTAAGAAGATAGTAATAGCCATGATGTCATATTTAATCAGGATAAGATGCATACGTAGCCTATTAAAATGCTTGAGATCTACAAGGTAGTGTTCTAGGAGGATGGACAATCCTCATCACATAAGCAATATATACAACTTGTTCCACATGATGTTGGGCTTGGATAGCAACTAATGCTAAGTTGGGGGTGCCATAGCCAAGTGGAGAATCTCATGTCTTACGAGATAAATAAGTGAGACAGGCACATGCTCCTATTGAGCTAGTTTAACATTAGTCTATGAGGGTTTCTAGAACACTAGAGAAATACACACTGTCTCTAGACGTTACAAATTGTGGTGAGCCTTCTTGTTATGCTACTAGTATGATTAGGGATTACAATTATAAGTGGAAGAAGGCTATACAATCAAAGATGGATTCTTGGTGAAAAATGCTACTTGAAAGTTAATCTTTTTATATAATCTCAAATATGCACTACTATGGTTATAACATTGTGCTTATCAAGTCTATTGTTAAGATTGATGAGATTAATGTGTACAACCTGATATTTTGATGATCTTATCTTGGCAACTTCTTCTTTGGATGCTTCACAGCTGACTAATGCTTTGTCACACTATACTCAATGTTGGTTGATAGATTCAGGGGCTTCCTTTCATGTGAACTCTCATAGAGAGTGCTATGAAAGGTTGTAACACACCCAATTGATACATGTGTGAACGGCCAAACTCTACAAGACCAAAAAATCTTAAATCCTACTACATGTGAATACACTCTTAAGAAAGAAAAATGAGGGTTAATACTATACTATTTTAATTTTTATCACCTTATTTTAAATTATTCTAATCTATCATACTTAAGCTAATTTAATTTTAGTTGTTCAATTAATTAATTTATATTAAATTTATTTATTTTAATATAAAATAATTTAATTTCATTTACCATATTTTTCTCAATTTATTTCAAAATTTTATTAGTTTTTAATATTTATCTTCATACATTATTAATTTTCTAAAATTTATTTCACTTTTTTTAATTTTTAAAATTAATATATTTTTATTTTAACTAAATGCAATTAGTGCACAATTTTTTAGGTAGAAAATTAATTGATTTATTTTCATGTATGTGTGTGTGTGCCCATGCACATGCGTGTGTCCGTAAGAAAGAAAGAAAAGAAAGGGAGAACAGCTTAAAGCCTTTTTAGGGAGGAGGACCCCCTACAAAGGGGCTATTGATCCCCCCCCCTCCCCCCCCCCCCCCCCCCCCCCAAAGAAAAAAATCCACTGCACTCCCAAGTGCAAGAGACATATGTAGAAGGAGAGGACAATCTTATGTAAGGTTGAGGACGACGTTATGTGAACACAAAGAGAGAGAAATAAAGAGGAGAGAGAGAGGAAGGTGGAGGTGAGAGAACATGAAAGTGTGAGGGAGTTAGAGAGAGAGAGAGAGGGGTGGTGGAGAGAGAGAGAGAGAGAGAGAGAGAGGAATAGGAAGAGGAAGAAGAAGAAGAAGAAGAAGAGGGAATGTGAAGAAAGTGAAAGAAAAGAGAGAAAAAGAAAGAAGTGAGAGAATATGAGAGAGAGAGAGAGAGAAAGAGGATAGAGAAGAAGAAAGAAGAGAGAGGAGGGAATGTGAAGAGAGAGAGAGAGAAGAGAGACGAAGCGAGAGAATGTGAGGAGAGAGAAAGAGAAAATAAGAACGTTAAGGGGGGCGAGAGAGAGAGAAAAACAGAGAGAGAGGAGGGAGCAAAAGAGAGAATAAGAGGGATAGAGATAGAGAAAAAAGAGAGAATAAGAGGGATATAGATAGAGAAAAAAGAGAGAAGGAGAGAGAAAATGAGAGTTTTCTCCTCTCCCTGAAATTCCATGATCAATTCCCTCTCCTCATCAAATTAGCTCCTCGCCCTCCCATTGCTATCGACATCCAACGAGTTCGGCACATTAAGAAGATCACTTGAGCCAAGATACCACAAAACAAATAGCCATGGCATCAATGAAACATGTGGCAAGTGTCTTTCTATCAAATATTCCAAGCATGGTAAGCTACATCACTTAAATAATTGCAAGATTGAATCAAGCTAGTGATGGGACCTCAAATAGGCCGGCACTGGTTATGGCACTAGCCGGACCTCATGCTCATGACAGACAAACAGACCCTCATGGCCTCGTGGGCCAGGAGTGTCTATTTGCTGCTAAAGGACGAATTGTCCTAATGCCTAACCTATGCGTTTACAGTTTTGTAGTCCAACGTTTCCCTTCCTATAAGCTCCACATACCCTTACACATTGGCAATAAATGCCACGATAATCACATAGATGGGAGGCAGCCTCTCGGTGGAATCACCGCGGCCTCACTGCAACTCTCCTACATCGCAGGGATTGGCCCCTTGATGCGCTGCTCAACATATAAAACAAACAAAGAAACACCACTCTTTCACTTTGAAAGACTCCAGGAGATACCATGTGTCCTTACCAAATAATTCCCCAAGAAACGAACGTCTATCCTATGGCTTAGGTTGCCTTTCCACACTCAAGCGTGGGTCATTGTCATTGAAAACAGGTGTTATGTATCCAGTCCTTTGTATTCTGATACCATGGTTGACATGCACATGCAAAGTGAATGATCCTAAAGTGCTCAAACATAATTTTCAATCAGACACGTGTTGTGCACAACTAGGCTTTCCAATGCTCATTCACTAACTTGTTGCGGCGATGTAAGAATAGCACCGAGACAACACTCCTGCTACTATCCTCTTAATTAAAATACAACGAACTCTATGTCATGATATGCATCAGAAAATCAGCAATAATTAGCACACAAATCACACTATTCAAACTTCCCAACCCCCTACGTTTAGGTATTGCTTTCGTTGCATAGGTGTAGAGGTTCATTTTGTTATGTTTTGATGTATAAAAAGCGGTAAATCACAAACTTTGACAAGGGGATAGGGCAAACTGAGGCTAAAGCTCATGCTTTGCCACTACCACACATCCACAAACAATCATTATATTTTTCCTTATTTTTGTGAGACGTATTTCTATTTTTTCCCCTTATTTTTTCCATTTTTTTGATTTATTTGTCAATAAAATATGCTATTTTTTGATTTTTCTTATTCCAATCACTTCAGCAAACTAACATTCAATTTACCTTCCATTTTTCCCCCATGGGATCACCTTTCACCCACCCGAAATGGAAAAACTACCATTTTACCGCTTAAAAACCGCTTTTCGGGTTTACGGGAATCAAATAGAGCATGTAAATCATTGCAAAATCAAGATTTTCTGATAAACAACAATTAATCATAATGCAACCAGAGCACAAACAAATTTTCATCTAATAAGAACATAATTATCATCATAAACTATAAAAAATCCTTCATTTTCTTCATAAAAATGGTCATACCGTGTTTTTACGAAACCCGAGACGCCTTAGATGACTACATAACCAGCAGACAGAGCCTCCATTGCTCTCAATCCAATGCTGCACATCAATCTTAAGCATCTCCCTCAATCTTCATCACCATTCTCTTCATTCTACTTCCCGATTCCTCCTTCAAGATGGTGCACATGAACAGCCCATAGAGGGGAGAGAGAGAGAGAGGAGAGAGAAAGACTAGATTCTAATCTCTTTATCCAGACAGCCATATCCCACGCAAAGACCAGTGATAGAATCAGGAAAGAGGGAGAAGTTGCCGGGTATTGTCGGCTCTATGGGTTCTTTGCAGCCCAGAATCATGATGTGTGAGGGGGGGGGGGGGATTTGCGCCGCCTGTCTGATCATGCCATCTTCATGCCATGTTCATAAAAAATGAGGGAGGGGGGGTTTAAAGTCCCAAAGGGCACCCCCCCCTTTGTCTTAAATTTTGTCCACCCTTTCAACTCTTGGCCAATTTTTGGCCTCTTCCGCGTCCGGACTCCGTTTTAGCCTTTGAAAAATCCTGCGCGTCCATCTCAGCATCCCGCACTGACTGGCAGCTCCTGGCATCCTGCACCGCAATCGGGAAAATTATCAAGAATCCACAAGTGTCGCTCGGGCGCCTTTTAAAAGCCGTCTTTCACTTGGTGCTTAAAATCGTCCCAGCTTCAGCCGCCGCCTTTGATGTTAAATATTTTTTCCCTAAATTCTAGATTTTTTGGCAAATTTTAGGCACATCCTAGGCTCAAAACTCCGCTCTCATTGGCGACCACGGGATAGGGCGACTCAGCCCGTTGAATCCCACAACACATCAGCACAAAACAACTAAAGGAAGCATCAAGCTGATACAAAATAAATACACATTAAAACACAACACAATGCTCACCCTACCCCCTGACAAAACCAAGGCATGAAATCCACAAGGAGTAGGCCTAGCATAATCTGATAGAAGGTCCGAAGCTAGTCACTAACCGACTGCTCCAACACGGCCAAACTAAAAAGAACTATCAAAGAGGTCGCCTTAAGTGATAGCCTGAACTACCTACCTAACTAAGGACAACACAACCAGGAGCTCCTACTAGGCGAGGACTCCTATAGCTTGATCAAGAAGTATTTTCTTTTAGCACATTTCTTCTTTTAGGTTTTTAGTTTTCCATACTCGGGCGTGTAAAAAGGAGGGAGCTGAGCGTAGTGACCCAAGGAGAACAGGGCATCGGCCCCTCGGGTCCTGTCTCGGTACCCAAGAACCTACCAAGCCCTCGTGAGACGACACTTAATCCTTTTCTGGCGCTCACTTTTATTTTCACTCCAACCTTCCTTACTTTATTCTTTTCCAGCGAGACGCCACCCCTAGGAAGACAAGGCATCGGCCTCGGGTCTGACTCGTCCCTAGAGACCTACCAGGCCTTTGCAAGGCGATGATCAACTGCTTATAAATTTTCATTTCTTTTCTTTTCTATTTTTATAGGGGTTAGAACCCCTTTTTACACACCTTTGTATATATATATTGTCTTTAAGATATTCAGGGTTTTTTTTTCCCCTCTCGATCATCATCATTTCCTTCGACATGCTTCTCTAACTGCCTCACAACTAACAAGAACTCCTAGAATGGCTACCGAGCAGGCTAGCTGAACATGGCCACTAGAGCTGCCTTCTGAAACAGGTCTTTCGATGTCTGGCAATGTCTTCATAGGAGGCAACGACTACTCAGACATACCTAACCTAAACCTGGGACTTCATGCCTTGGACGCTGGTCCCCAATAAGAAAAGAAAATCCCCTACAAGTACACAGACACATATAGCATAAAAACACCATTACTCGTAAAGGAGAGATATCACCTGGATAGGGCCACGAGAAGTCTCTGTGCGACATAGGCTCCTTCCAAGCTCTTCTTTAAACTTGTCTAGCACAGGACTAAAACAAGAAACCATTAACCGCACCTGTACTGAACAGACAACTAGCCCTCTTGGCCTAATGAAATAAAGCATTTCTCTACAAAAACGGATCGGCCCTCTTGGCCTAATAAAACATTTAAAACCTCGCAAAACTAGCCCTCTTGGCCTAACGAAATAAAACAGCATAGCACCTACACATCCCTCCTCGAAAGGGTAAAGATATACAATATGCTCCTTTCCAAGGAGGAAAAAGAGGGCTCGCAGCCCTAAGCTAAATGCATAAGGTTATGACCCATCCCTCCTGCATATATAGCAAGAGGCGTACGCATAACATGTTGTCTAATCAGCCTATGGGTCCAGGATAACAACGGTAGATGGGTCTCGGCTACTCTTTGCATCACCCATATCAACCATCGCCTGCCATATATTGCATGATTTGATAACATTCCTCACAAGGGACCGGGTCCTGTCTCATTATTGATAGCAATATCCAAACCAGGACCACAGTTGAAGAAAAGGTCTTCTTCATAAGCAAGGTTTGCCAGTGAATCCGCAAACTGATTCCAGTAACGTGGAATCAGCTCAAGAGACACTCTCTCAAACTCCTCAAGTAGGGTCATCGCAGTTCGATGATACATACAAAGGATGGGATTCCGCACTATGTATGTCCCATCTAGCTGATTCAAGATCAAATGGGAATCCCCTTTTACTAACAACCGGCGAATACCACCTTGCTTCTTGCTCAATCACTTTATATCCTTTTCTCCACCAGATAATTTTCCCCTGATGGTATCTCTGCTCTAGATATGGGTGCTCCAAATAAGGGATTAACCGCCCCATCAACCAGCTTTAAGCTCTTTTGCAGGTCTCCAATCAGCCCTAGCATGGACCTGCAATGTGTTTCTTTGTGTTAGCATACTCAGAAATAGTAAGGTTTAATCTTATTAAGATTAACCTTATTTTTAAATTCTACTCCCCTGCAGATCAGCTAGTAGAGCCGTAAACCTATTTTTTCCTAGCCTAACAATCTTGTAGGGGCCATCCCATCTAGGTTCTAGCTTTCCTAGAAACAACAACCTACGTGCATCGTAATATAGAACTAATTGCCCTTTTTTAAAGGTATACTTCTTTGCTTTAAGGTCGTTCAACTGCTTCATCCGACATTTAGCTACCTCTTGGTGTAATAAGCTCTGCAATTTTAGCTCATCCAGGTGGGCTATGGTCGTGAAATGTTCAAAGAGTGCATCCTCATCTCCTAAAGAGTGGTTAATTGTAAACTGTATGGTTGGCAACTCGATTTCGAGGGGTAACACACACTCTTTCCCATAAACTAATTTAAATGGAGTATGACTGGTAGCTCGCTTGAACGTTGTATTGTACGTCCATACTGCCACATACAACTTCCTGTCTCAGTCTCGTTTCTTCTCCGAGACTATTTTAAACAAGATACCCACAAGCTACTTATTAGTACTTTCGACTTGTCTGTTGGCTTGCGGATTATAGGGGGTCGTTTTATTGTGCTTGATTTGCCAAGCTTCAATTAGGCTTTTGATCACTTTATTCAAAAAGTGGGTTCCACAGTTCGCCACTAGTTCCTTCGGTGGACCAAAACGGTAGATAATCTGCTCTAAAAGAAAACTTGCAGTCTCTTTTGCATTGTCCTGCCTCGTCGCCCGCACTTGACCATTTTGTAAAATAATCAGTTGCTACTATAATGTACCTCTTTTGAGTAGCAGAGGATGGGGTGATAGGACCCACAAAGTCAATACCCCACTTCTCAAATGGAAGGATAGCCATGATAGGCGTAAGTGGGCGTTTCCTATTCTCTCTGCTGTCATGTCTTTGACAGGTATCACATCTCTTAACGTACTCAAAGGAGTCTTGGAAGATGGACGGCCACCAATATCTAGCTCTTAAAGCTTTTTGTGCCGTCAACTGTCTAGCGAAGTGCCCTCCACATATAGAGTCATGGCACTCTTCCAAGATGAAAGGAACCTCGTTAGGCATCACACATCGGCGATAGATATCATCAACACCCTGCCGATATAGTGTTCCTGCGATCAAGGAAAACTTCAAAGCCTGTTGTCTGATTTTTCTCTTTTCAGATTTTGATAAACCAGCTCCAGTCTCTCTCGTTGATAGATAATCAGTGATAGCAGCATACCAAGATGGGATAGAAGCTGTATCAATTTTAAACATTTCTTCAATATCACTTCCTTTAGCCAAAGTCTCTATCGGCTCCCAGAAATCCATAAGGCATTCCACAATCCCCTGCAACCTCGGTGGCTTACTCTTAATCTCATAATCGAACTCCTACAAAGTAATTAACCACTTTGCCAAACGATCAGGCGGTTGTAGCTTGTTCATAAGCAATTGAAGCCCTTCCGCCTTCGTATAGAAAACTACCTTCTCATAGAGGATGTAGTGCCTGAACTTTTTAGTCCTAAAGACCATCGCAAGGCACAACTTCTCCATGTAGGTGTAGTTAATTTCTGATATGCCCAATTTTCGACTAGCAAAAGCTATCAGATGATACCACTTTTCCTCCCAGATTTGGGCTAAACAATAGCTGATACTATGCATGGTGGCTACTGAAAATATGTGAAATACCTCGCCTCTTTTAGGTGCTTTTAAAATTGGTGCTTTTACTAGTTCTTGTTTTACATTCTCGAAAGCTACCTTACAAGGGTTGCTCCATATGGATAGACAGCTAAAGGATAATAAGTTCGTTAATGGCAACGTCCTTTCTGCCAAGGCATTTATAAACCTCTGATAGTATCCTATCGATGAGAGAAAGCTATGTACCTCTTTCGGAGTGCGTGGTGGACTCATAGTGACTATAACCTTGATCTTCTTAGGGTCAGTTGCAATCCCTACTGAACTGACCACATGGCCTAGCAATAGCCCATAAGGCACTCCAAAGATACACTTCCGTGGGTTAAGAGCGATACAAAATTGTCTGCAGCGCTCAAAGCACTTTCTTAAAATAATAAACATCCTTTCCCTTACAGTGGCTACCCCAGGTCATCGATAAATACTTTCAACTCGTTTGGGGAGATGTCACCAAAGGTCTTGTCTGGTCTTCATTGCCATGATCCAGGTGCATTGCACAATCCAAAGGCCATCATATGGTATGCAAAAGTACCAAAGACAGTAATGAAAGTTGTTTTCAACTCGTCCTTTTCTGCAATTGCCATCTGGTTGTATTCTGCAAAGCAATCCATGAACGAATATATTTCCCTACCCGCTAATTGATCCAAAATTTGGTCAATAAATAGCAATGGGTAGTAATCCTTAACCATCTGCTTATTCAGCTCTCTAAAATCTACACATAGTCGGATCTGGTTGTTTTTCTTCTTCCTGATAACAACTGGTGAACACCATTCTGTGTGCTGTACAGGGAAGATTAAACCAGCTTTTCGTAACTTCTGTAACTCCTCAAACAGCCCGTCCCTCAATTCAAAAGGCACACGCCTTACTTTTTGACGCACATGACGACTGCCTTCTTTTATAGGAATAGTATGAACAGCCAGGCTGGGAGAAATGCCTCTTAGCTCATCATAACTCTAGGCAAAGATATCACGGAATTCTTGGATCAAGGACACATAGTTCTTCCTTTCTGCTGAACTGAGCATGGAACCTAATTTAATTGGCCACGAATCATTTGGTATGCCAAGGTCCAACTCAATCACATCCGTGTCTCTTATCCTATCTTGCGGCTCTATTGGCTCATTTAGAGTTATCTGATAAATATCCTCTGTAGTGGACCCCTCTTTAGATTCATCACTGGATGATGTCTCACTACTAGATGGATCATTTGCTGTTTCTAATTCAGTAGAGGATAAAGGAGCTCTCTCACTCTGAGGAGACTCAGGGTAAACATCGACTATTACTCGATTAGCACCTCTACCTAGAACCACTCGACCGGCGGGTATATCAACTTGACAGTCTGTTCGTAAGATCCAAGGCCTGCCTAGCAAAACTCGATAGCTAGGACGTCCTGCAAATCTTATCACCCTAAAGTCCAAGAAGCATTCTACACTTGCAACTGTAACATGGACTTTAGTAACACAACCTTCTGGTTGCCTTAGACTATCATCAGCCATTCTAAGAAGGATGGAGCTGTCTTTTGGATGCCTAGACCCAACCTCTCCATTAACTCTGAGCTCATGATATTGATGGAGAACCAAGTGTCTACGATAGCATGCTCTACTAATATTCCATCTACGTATGCTGGAACCCTAGGGCAATTCTTTTCAGCATGGTCAAACCAATCTTCCCCTACTCGTGCTATGCCCTCGGGGGGTTCACTATATATATATCCTCTATATAACGTGCGTTCATGGCCTATTTATAAATATCCTAATCTGTAATTTTTTCTTGGATAAAACACAACCCTTTTCTATTCAATCTGTAAGTAACCCCTTTATATGACAGCCTTGTGTATGTAAAAAATATATAAAAATGGTGTTTTAAAAACCCCTTATTTTGAACTCATGTTATATATACATATATTTATGAGTGACTCCCCCGAGGCTATGCCCAAAGGTTATATGATATACCCAATACGCAGGATCTTCTTGAATTCCTTGTGTACTCTTGGGATAATTTAATCAACTGTAAGAGGTTTACATCTGGTTTAACTTTGCAAAGAGAACTTACTAAATCAAAATCATGATAGGTAGCCAAATCTCTCTTTTCTCGCCAAACCATCCTTTCTTTTGGTCTCGAGACCGGCTTTGGTGCTTCTTTTTTGGCTCTTGCCTTCTTTCTTGACACTTCCTCATCCTTCTTAGGATCGACTTTTCTGTCAACAAGCCTTAGAGGTCCCCGTTCCATGCCAGGATTTAGGACTTGCATCCCCTTATCCCCTTGCTTAGGGTTTTCCTCAACCGATTTTGCATTATCTTTATCACCCTCTTTAGCCTTTTGGCCTCTTGTCACGGCTCGTAGGTTAGAGGTTTCAGCGCCATTGACGCGTACATCCTCAATGAGGCTGACTCCATTGCGTTGTGGCAACTCCTCTACAGTGGTCTTTCCCCTTTGCAGTATTTGTCTTGGTCCATCATTTTGCTAGAGGTTACTACCTTGCGCTCTATGATTAACTGGACATGGCTGTTTACTCCCTTGTTGGAGGGAACTAATCTTACTCTAATAGGTAGCAGCTAAGTGGCCCGACTTCCCACAAATATCACATTTAACATTTGGACAGTTTCTAGGGAAATGTTGTCCGCCACACCACTTACAGCTGAATCTTGAGGGATCACCCTCTTCAGGGCGTCGACTCCCTATCAGATTCTGCTGCTTCCTCAGGAAATTGACATCAACAGCTATTTGCCGATATTGTTTAGAAATCATGTCGGTGTAGTGCTTCATTATATCCTTAACTTTGCCAAGGACATTAGATGCACTCGACTCATAGCCTTGATCGTCTATCCACCGTTCCATTGGCCTAACAATTTGATTGGGCATTGGTTGTTGACTCACAGGAACAACATTAGGGTTCAAAACTTGGCCTCCAACATTTGGTGGAGCCAATTGACTAGCCATAGGCATAGTCACACTGGGAGGAGCTGGTAGCAAAGGTACATTTTGAACCATGCTTCCTCTCCCATTAGGGTTATTCATAGGCATCCCTTGACTTCCATTTATCAATGGTAAATTGCCTCCAGGTACTAGACCCACATTAAGATTTATTCGAGAGGAGTAGGCCGTTTGTAATCGTGACTCTACTCCTTCTGCCCGCATGATGGCAGTGTCTATATCAGCCAAAGCCACACTACTCAATTGTACCTGAATATTGAAATCCAATCCATGCAAGAAGTATTGCAATTGGGTAGCCGGTGGAATGGGAATATAAGTTTGTAACTTACGAAACACTTCCTTAAGCATCTTGGCATAGGCTTTCACATTCTCATGGGGGTCTTGGCGTGTTACATTCAAAACACGCAACCAGTATTGGCCACCTCTTTCAAGGGCATAATCTCCTTGGAAAGCTGCATAAAATTGATCGATTGTAGTAATGGTTCCAGTCTCTATGCTATGATACCATACTGCAGCCCTTCCATTTAACGTCATGTTAAAGAACATCATAAGATGTCCCTAATCTTGGATGTGGTAATTAAACATTAATCTTTGGAATTCACAAATGTGAAACTCCGCATCTTCTTCGGCTAACCCATTAAAAATGGGCAAAGGAACTCCTAAAGCTGGTAGATCCGACGTCCCTGTAGGAATTGCAATGGGTTGTGCCATGATGACAATCGGATTAACAATAGGAGTTTTGACTGATGGAATCACACCCCCACTTAAAGTGGGTTGACTTGGTGGAAGAGAGAAAGAACTTGCGCTTCCTCCTGCACCTAAAGGACTATGTGCAGCAATTGGTTTAGTAAGACCACTGCCTGTTATGCGTATCGGGCTACTTCTTTGAGGAGAATAGCGACTTACAATCTCCAACCGCCGTCTAGCCCTCTTAGCACATTCTGATTTTTGTATTTCGGCTTGACGATCCTTGTTAGAGGACAAAACCAACTTTTTGGTCCCTAAGAACCCTAGATTCAAGAACCACCACTTGTTGGTAGCTCCCGGCAGACGCACCACTGATGGGACCTCAAATGGGCCGGCATTGGCTATGGCACTAGCCGGACCTCATGCTCATGACAGACAAACACACCCTCATGGCCTCGCGGGCTAGGAGCGTCCATTTGCTAAAGGACAAACTGTCCTAAAGCCTAACCTATGCGTTTATAGTTTTGTAGTCCAACGTTTTCCTTCCTATAAATTCCACAGAGAGAGAACCCTTACACATTGGTAATAAATGCCATGATAATCACATACATGGGAGGCAACCTCTCGGTGGAATCACCGCGGCCTCACTGCAACTCTCCTACATCACAGGGATTGGCCCCTTGATGCGTTGCTCAACATATAAAACAAACAAACAAACTCCACTCTTTCACTTTGAAAGACTTCGAGAGATACCATGGGTCCGTACCAAATAATTCCCCAAGAAACGAACGTCTATCCTACGGCTTAGGTTGCCTTTCCACACTCAAGCGTGGCTCATTGTCATTGAAAATAGGTGTTATGCATCTAGTCCTTTGTATTCTGATACCATGGTTGACATGCACATGCAAAGTGAATGATCCTAAAGTGCTCAAACATAATTTTCAATCAGACACATGTTGTGCACAACCAGGATTTCCAATGCTCATTCACTAACTCATTGTGGAGATGTAAGAATAGCACCGAGACAACACTCGTGCTACTATCCTCTTAATTAAAATACAACAAACTCTATGTCATGATATGCATCCGAAAATCAGCAATAATCAGTACACAAATCACACTATTCAAACATCCCAACCCCCTACGTTTAGGTATTGCTTTCGTTGCATAGGTGTAGAGGTTCATTTTGTCATGTTTTGATGTATAAAAAGCGGTAAATCACAAACTTTGAAAAGGGGATAGGGCAAACTAAGGCTAAACCTCATGCTTTGCCACTACCACACATCTACAAACAATCATTATATTTTTCCTTATTTTTGTGAGACGTATTTCTATTTTTCCCCTTATTTTTTCCATTTTCTTAATTTATTTGTCAATAAAATATGCTATTTTTTGTTTTTTCTTGTTCCAATCACTTCAGCATACTAACATTCAATTTATCTTCCATTTTTCCCCCATGGGAACACCTTTCACCCACCCGAAATGGAAAAACTACCATTTTACCACTTAAAAACCGCATTTCGGGTTTATGGGAATTAAATACAGCATGTAAATCATTGCAAAATCAAGATTTTATGATAAAATACAATTAATCATGATGCAACCAGCACACAAACAAATTTTCATCCAATAAGAACATAATTATCATCATACACTATAAAAAATCCTTCATTTTCTTCATAAAAATGGTCATACCGTGTTTTTACGAAACTCGAGACGCCTTAAATGACTACATAACTAGCATACGGAGCCTCCATTGCTCTCAATCCAATGCTGCACATCAATCTTCAGCATCTCCCTTAATCTTCATCACCATTCTCTTCATTCTCCTTCCCGATTCCTCCTTCAAGATGGTGCACATGAACAGCCCATAGAGGGGAGAGAGAGAGAGAGGAGAGAGAAAGACTATATTCTGATCTCTTCATCCAGACAGCCATATCCCGCACGAAGACCGGCGATAGAATCAGGAAAGAGGGAGAAGTTGCCGGGTATTGTCAGTTCCATGGGCTCTTTGCAGCCCAGAATCATGATGTGTGAGGAGGGGGGGATTTGCGCCGCCTGTCTGATCACGCCATCTTCACGCCATGTTCACAAAAAATGAGGGAGGGGTGGGGGGGGGATTAAAGTCCCAAAGGGCACCCCCCCTTTTTCTTAAATTTGGTCCACCCTTTCAAATCTTGGCCAATTTTTGGCCTCTTCCACGTCTGGACTCCGTTTCAGCCTTTGAAAAATCTTGCGTGTCCGTCTTGGCATCCCGCACTGACTGGCAACTCCTAGCATCTCGCACGGTAGTCAGAAAAATTATCAAAAATCCACAAGTGTCACTCGGGCGCCTTTTAAAAGCCGTCTTTCACTTTGGTGCTTAAAATCATCCTAGCTGCAGCCGCCGCCTTCGATGTTAAATATTTTTCCCCTAAATTCCAGATTTTTTGGCAAATTTTAGGCACATCCCGGGCTCAAAACTCTGCTCTCAACTAGGTATGGAATGAACAAAATAGTAATAAGAGATAAGAGAGATACCTCAATAATAGGGTAAGATTTAAATGAAGGCTTCTACCCTAGGTATGGATTCCCAATCCATACAATGGATCACCCTCACCCTAAATTATTTGTAACATTAGGTCATCCTAGTGAAGATTCAAAATAAGTCTTCCCTAAGGTGAACACTTTGAGTAACTTACGTAAGTCTAATACAAAGAAGTCTCCCATAAGGAGTGCATTGACATATAGGAAGTGCTTGTAAATAAGCAATTAATGAGGGGTTTGAAATGTGTTGAAATTGAAGGTAGCAACTTTGAGATCACTTACAAAATGGTTATTTTCATAATCACCTCAAGTTGTTAGAGGTAATAGATTGATTGGTTATTTCCTTAAGTAACATCTAATGCTTGTTGTTGTGTAACCATGATTTATTAGATATGTTAGAGGACTAATAGGTCGGGTTAGCTCCACCTTAGTTAATACTTAGGTAATAATATGAAAATTGACCCAATATATATTAAGAAGGATTATAATATGCATACCACAAAGGGATCTTAGGAAGAAATTGATTGTAATGCAAGGTCTTAAGTTTCCTAGAGCTAGACCTATGCAAGGAAAGGAGTCCCAAGTGATTGCATTGATGAATACACTACTAATTGAGGAAATCAAATTGTAGGTATATGGTAAAAGTTGACTTAATTTTAAAGTATGCAAGCTCACACCATCTCCTTACTAAGGTCTGAACTGTGCTTTTGGGATAGAAAAGGTCAATGATAATATTACACTGGTATCACGATGTAGAAGCTTGTGCCTAATGCCATACGATTGATCTATGAAAGCACTTTTTGGTAGTACCAACACATGGGTATGAACAATGGAAAAGTCTTCTCAATCAAGGAGAAAATTCTAGTTACCACCTTTGTAGGAAGTAAATATGTAAGGCTGATATCTCTCAATCCAACCAATAACTTTTGGGAAGTAGTTCTATAGGGCTAATATCTCTTAATCCAACCAATAACCTCTAGATATATAAAAAGATGGAATGTTCATCTTTTTGAGTACTACAATGTGACTAGAGGAATCTTCTAGATCTAATTTCTATATTATTTTATTCATATTTATCTTCCCCTTTTCACATGGTATCAGAGCTGGTTCCATTGTAGAGTCATACCTAGTGTGAGCCACTGTTTGTGTGAAAATCCCCATCCGCTTCATTATTTTCTTGAAGCTAAAAATGGCACCTAGTCTACATAGTTTGCATTTGGAGGTTTGATGAGAATGTAGGCTAGAAATCAGGTCATTCCTCATATATGGGCACACGCTTTTCCACACCTCTCAAAGTGTAGGTACCAATAGTCATGGAAGGACATCCAATTGAAGAATTGAAAGAAGAAGATAAAGAGTATCAAGTAACCTTAAGGGGATCTACAAGACATAGGAGGATACCCTAAAAACTAGCATATCAAAGAGGTAAAAATTCGCATTTTGAGCAATGCAATCTTGCTCTTCTTATCTTTGTTTTGCATCGTGATGAACCTATAACATAAAAAGATGCATGTAGTAAAAAGGAATTGAAGGGTGCTATGGATAAAGAAATGTCTACATTGCATGAGAATGATACTTGGAATTTATGTCAACTCCCACCAACAGGAAATCCATAGGATGTGAATGGATCTACAAATTGAAATTTGAAAAGGAATGACAACTTGACATACATAAAGCTAGGTTTTTTGCTAAAGGATTTGCTCAAGACTATGGTACTGATTATGAAGAGACTTATGCACTTGAATGTTTACTTGGAATGGATTGGCTAATACCCAATGATGCCCACATCCATCATGGGAAGGGCCAAGTCTCCTTCCACAATTCTGAAGGGGAACTAGTCACACAACTCAAGGTGAGGCTAGTAAGCCAAAAATACAGTTGACAAAAGCAACACGGATAATAAAAGGTGCTCAAAAGGGTCTACTTGTCTATCTGATTAAACTGAATAAGCTAGATCAGAATCAGAAATCCGGAGAAGAACCGTCATGGTTAAAGGAATACACAGATGTATTCCCTGAAGATCTGACGGAACTTCCTTCCCAAAGGGATGTCGGCCACGAAATCAAACTTGTGCTAGGAGCTGCACTGGTCGCAAAGAGGCCGTATAAGATGTCCATCCCGGAAGCGATCAAACTGAAAGAGCAACTCAAGCAATTGTTAGATCAAGGCTACATCCGTCCTAGCAGTTCACCATGGGGAGCTCCAGTGTTGTTCCAAAAGAAGAAATATGGAAAGCTTCGCTTATGCATTGACTACAGAGGGTTGAATCAAGCAATCATAAAAAATAAATACCCCATTCCAAGAATAGATGAACTACTTGACCGTCTTCAAGGGGTGAAGATCTTCCCAAAGCTAGATCTCAGATCTGGATATTATCAGATAAGGATCAAAGAAGAAGATATCCCAAATATTGCATTCAGTACAAGGTATGGACACTTCGAATTCCTAGTGATGTCATTTGGGTTGACGAATGCTCTTGCTACCTTCAACAGGTTAATGCAGGATATCTTTAGGCCCTATCTTGATGACTTCGTACTCGTCTTTTTCGATGATATCCTAGTCTACTCAAAATAGGGAAAGGATCACGAACCCCAGCTTCTCATTGTTCTTGAAACAATGAGAGCACACAAGCTTTATGCCAAGAAGAAGAAGTGTGCATTTTTCAAGTGACAGATTGAATATCTGGGATTCATCGTATCAGCAGAAGGAATTTCAGTAGATCCAGCTAAGGTCAGAGACATTTTGGAATGGCCAACACCAAATTCTATCAAAGAAATACATATTTTTCTTGGGTTGACAGGGTGGTACAGAATTTTCATCAAAGATTATGCTTTGATTGCAGCACCTCTGACTGATCTACTAAAGAAGCAAGTAGCAATTGCATGGTCACCTAATGAACAGACCGGCTTTGACAAACTAAAGCAAAGCTTGGTATGAGCACCCATCATGAAACTTCCTGATCTTAGTAAGGAGTTTGAAGTGGTAACTAATGCTAGCGCACTTGCTTTAGTATGTGTACTTATGCAAGAAGGTCACCCCATAGCATATTCTTCAAGAAAATTGAAGAGCCATGAAAGGAATTATGCTATCCATGACCTGGAGCTGTTGGCTGTCATCCATGCTCTCAAAATTTGGAGACATTACTTGCTAGGTAACAAATTTTCCTTAGTAATGGACCACAAGAGTCTTAAATGGATTTTCACCTAGAATGAGCTCAATATGAGGCAACATCGATGGATCGAAGTGCTGGAAGAATGACTTTGAAATCAAATATAGGCCTGGAAAAGAGAATGTAGTTGCCGATGCAATCAGTTGCAAGGCATTTCTAAATTCTCTCATTTTGCAAGATCCATCAACAGCAAGGTCTCTAGCCACAAATGTATCAATGCCAAACAACCCGATTCTTGAGCTAGCAAAAGAAGGGGCATATCATGACCCAGTCTATCAGAAAATGCTAAGGGAGATCCCCATCAAGGATCAAGACCTGAAGCTAAAGATGAAGTATCAAGAATTCTCCATCAGTAATGGACTTGTCTACTTCAGGACAAGATTATGTATCCCTGCGAGCCAAACTCTCAAGTAGAAGATACTTTGGGAAGCCCATGACTCCCCTTTCTTAGGGCATCTTGGTTATGCCAAGACCCTTAATACGGTCAGAATGAGCTATTATTGGGAAAGGCTCAAGGGAGATGTACTCAAATATGTCACGAAATGTTTGTCTTGCCAACGCATTAAGGAAGAACATGTTAAAATGCCTAGGAAATTGCAACCACTTGACATTCCACAAATGAAATGGGAGTTCATTAGTATGGACTTTATTGTTGGCTTACCCCAAGTTCAGGGAGGGTATAACTCTATTTTGGCTGTAGTAGATATGCTCACCAAGGTCGCACATCTCATCCTTGTCAAGACGAATTATAAAGCTTCAGACATCGCAAGATTATTCATCAAGGAAATATTCAAACTTTATGGGTTACCCAGAAGAATCATTAGTGATCGTGACTCTCTTTTCACATCACACTTCTAGAGGGCTATCTTTGAGGCTATTGGAACTCAACTCTGTTTCAGCACAGCTTACCATCCCCAAACTGATGGTCAAACAGAACGAGTCAATCAAGTCATTGAAGATATGCTTACGGCATACTGCTGTCGCGAACCCAAAAAGTGGATTCAATACTTACCACTGGTTGAGTTTGCTTACAATGCTTCTTACCAACAAAGTATTCAGATGACCTTGGGCATGATTGTCGTACCCCTTTGAACTTCTTGGATCCAACTTTGAGGGTAGAAGCTTCAAGACAGATGCTTGAAGACATGGATGATCAAATCAAATCAATAAGACAAGACATTCAAGCTGCTAAGGATAGACAGAAGACCTATGTTGACTTGAAATGACAAGACAGATCCTTTGTCGAAGGTGATATGGTCTTCATCTGTGTACACCCTAAAAAGAGTTCACTGTCCTTGGGAGAGTACAAGAAGCTAAGTTTGAGGTATTGTGGACCTTATAAGATCATCAAGTGCCTAGGGCCTAATGCTTACAGACTACAACTGCCCGCAACTCTAAATATTCATAATGTATTCCATGTTAGCCTATTGAAAAGTATCTACCTAATCTGAATCATGTACTTGATGATCAGTAAATTGTAATGCCTAGCCAAGGAGTCCTTGAGCTACAGCCTGATAGAATCCTAGATGTTAGGGAGAGGCATTTGAGATCTAGGACCTTGAGAGAATACCTCATCCAGTGGAAAGATTATCCCGAACAGGATGCCACCTGGATGGATGAAAATACTCTCAACCAACAATACCCCTAGATCTTCTCAAGATGAGGACATTTCGATTCCTCTAAGGGGAAGAGAATGTAACATTTCCCCTACAAATGCCTTCCTGTGCCTCTCCCATAAGAACTCCCCCCTTTTCAAAATTTTAAAGCTACCTTAAGATAAGTTCAAATTTTTTTACCTCTCTCTCTCCCCCTGCCGACAGCGTGTCGAAGAGAGAGAGAGAGAGAGAGAGAGAGAGAGAGAGAGAGAGAGAGAGAGAGAGAGAGAGAGAGAGAGAGAGAGAGAGAGAGAGAGAGAGAGAGAGAGAGAGAGAGAGAGAGAGAGAGAGAGAGAGAGAGAGAGAGAGAGAGAGAGAGAGAGAGAGAGAGAGAGAGAGAGAGAGAGAGTAAGAGTGGAAGAGGGGGCATACACCCCCCAGGTGTGGGGTGGCGGCCCATCAAATGGCCGTCTCCCCCACCCATGAACCACCCCCTCCCCACTATATAAGGGGAGCCCCCCTCCCCCTCTGGGATGGCCATCTTCAATGCACCCCCTGCTTCGCCTAACACGCCACGCACCCCCTGCTCTGCCTAACACGCTGCCAGGCTGCCGGACTGCTGCCACATACCTTCATCATCATCATTTCCGCCATCATCACCATTCTCAGCGCGATTGAGGAGGAGGAGATGCTGTCAGGCCCGACTGACAGAAAGCAAGAAACTAAAGAAGCTTCAACTAAAAGCTTCTTAGGGGTGCTTCACCCGCAGACCGCGTGAAGGACACAATTTGTTGTGAAGGGATTTCCCTTGCGGGAAGGAAGGACTGCCAACTTGCAGAAAATTTTAGCACACCCGCCACCTGCCCGACTTATTCCCAAATCCCAATTGCAATGGCCCCAAAGCGCCACACAAGAGGAGCATGTGTGGGAGAAAGAGGAGCACATGTAGGAGTCCCCACCCGAAGTGCAAGAATCGATAATACCCCTCCTGCGGATGTTCAGGTTCCATCAAATTCACCTTCTTCATTTCCGCATGATATGGGTGCATTAAGTATAAATTCGCATAGGGAAAATTTAATTGCATTGGAAATTTACTACATTGGAGTGCTTTGTTTTAAAAAGATCATAGGAGTGTTCGAAAAAGTTTTAAATTGCATGTCAAGGTACTTATATTTTTCGCACCATCATGATGAAAGGTTGTTGCATTTTTGAATATATGGTTCATGTGTTAAAAGATGCACTTATGTAATAATGTTCTAGTTGCATCTCCCAAAAAGGTTAAACTCTAGGTTGGATTATTGATCAAGGCCTACGCCTTGGACATTTGGAGAGGATAATTTCAGACAATCATCGGATTGTTTGATTAGACAATCTTACTAGGGGCAAGTGGTCCATAAGGGAAAAGGACATGATCTTAGGGTTCTCATCTTAAAGATCGAAGGACCAAACGTTAAGATCTCACAAGAAATCCTAGAGCCAAATCAATCTTCAGCCTAGTGGGACTAGGGTTTGGGATTGGGGTCAATGGAACTCCCAAATCCTATACCTTGATTAAAGGTATTCTTAATCAAAGAATGCCATATGACAGGAGATGTAATTCCTCAAGATAGGTACTACTACCTATCTCGTGCAACAAGTCTGCAAGGTCATATGCGACTGCAATTAAATCATAAGATGATACTACTACATCTTAGGCCAAGGAAGGCGAGTTCTAATTACAAATTAGATTCGTTAAGAGTCGAGTAGTCGCCCTACTACAACTCTCTCTCTTAGGGATTGATTTGTCAAACTTAGGGCAATTGTGAATTGCCAAGAAGCAAATCGACCAACCAAGGATGATGGGGTTGTCCAAGATCTATTTGACTATAGTAGAAGGAGATCTAAGGTAATGATAATTGGGGTCGGTAGGGTATAAACCCTAACCCAAGGAAAAAGGGTAAACAAGCAATCTAGCTTGCCAAGCCCTTGGAATCTCGCCAAGTCGTGAACGATCCAGGTCGAATGCTGGGAGTATTTGGAAGAAGGAATCACACCTTAGCAGTTGGTCGATAGCCATCTTCAAATACCTAGGTATTAATGGCCTTCTTTCCTATTCGTGGGTCATAGGCTATATCCCTTGGGTATGCACAAATGGCTTGAACCTATTCGTATCATTATAATTTGGCATTCCGATTGTTCCTTTTAACCCAACTTAGTTGCATACGGCCTATTTGCTGGAGGAACTAGTCAAGGGTTATGAACGGTATATTCACTAAAGGAATGACACTAGAAGATTGTGCATACAATGGCTAAGTTAAACCATAGTCAAGGTTTACAACTAGCCTAATTGAAAAAAGAATATGACATTGACATTCAAGAAATAGAAGGTTCTAGTTTAAAGCTTGGGTACTTTGAAAGTACCTAGCCTAAGGGCCCAAATAACAAGGAACCCTAGATTCTAGTTCAATGCAAGGCTTGTAGAGTTCAGTTTACCTGAGATTATCTAGCACTTATCTTATTAAGTATTTACACATTATGCCTATAACATGTTCAATATATGGGGAATAATTTCCTATTACTTCATGGCTTGACTAGGGGCTAGTACAAGAAATTAATCACTAGGTTTGAAATTGAGGTGTATTAAGATCCACCTGTTAACTACGACTCCCACCAGTCCAATTTAGGGTTGGGTTATCGAGCAATGAAAGTGACCTATAGAACTTATGTCACATATAATAACACCATATTGGGAAATATGGGAATTTCCCATAAGTTTGGGACACATGGTCAAATCTTTGGATTTGTCATAACTTGAACACTATAACTCCAAATCGAGCGCTCTATATCTCAATAGATTCCATTTTTCAAGCGCTTTCCAACGATAGGTCACATCATATGGTTTTGAGAAACTTATGGGCATATTATCCGGGTGCCACCTTTTTAGTATTCAAAAAATGGGAATTGGGAGATTCCCAAACTCACTAATATTGTGTTTAATGTTAAAACCCCTAACATATGCCTTAGCCAAAATAAGGGTGTGTTAAGTAAATTTTATGTGAAACTGCTCCTGATCCCAAGGGGGAGAGTAAATACACAATGGAAAGGCTATCATGACTATTCCCGCAATGTTTGGAAAAGGATACCATTGCTTTTGTTGATTGACCAAATAACGTCCTATATGCTTTTGCATTAAACTGATTGTTGGAATGTGATCTGGATGATTATTTCAAGTGCTTATGTTTGATGGTAAATGCATGGCAGGGGTCTGTGGTGATGACAAGTCACTATGGAAAATAAATGAATGTTTCCTTGGAAGATTATATTAGGTTGATTGTCTTGATTGTGCTTGATTCTTAATTGGATTAATTAAGGAAAGATATTTGCACGAGTGGATCATCTCCAAGATCGCACCGTGGATTACCCTGAGAGGGCATTACTTGATTCACAGAGGCCGAAGGTCGAGTGGTGAAAAGGCCAACCATGGAAAGTTGTGTCTCACTCCTAGGTTGCTTGGAGTTAGTGGAGCTTTGGACACCCCTTGTCGAGTCCGGAACGGAGTTGTAGACTGCCGTGAGCCCAACGTCTAGGGCGTTGGAAGATCCTATTCTAGATACTAGATAAAAAAGGAAATTATGGTGCCATGTGATTTGGATCGGGACTTCTGTTGGATAGAAGGGATACATTATTCTCCTGTATGGACAAGAGACAAATATTAAATAAAAAATAAGTTAAGGACTTGTTTGTCAAAAGGATTACTTGTTTTGTTTTCGTGTCGGTGCTATAAATTACACCAATGAACCCTATTTCTTAAAAACCCCAATTAAGGAAGTTGATTTTGAATGTCACACATAAATGTGATACGACCTAATTAGAAAACTAAAGCTATTAAGGGAAGAAGGTGGGTGGAATCCTTGACGGGTCTATCCTACGGGGGTAGGGTGGTCCCAGAGAACTAGGAGGCTTCTCACAAGATTTTACCTTCACTTGACCTTTAGGCATTGGTAGGTTAGAACCCGATTCATGTTGTTTTAGGGGACTAGAATGGGACTATGACCTACAGGCAGAGAGGTTGACACATTCCTCTGGTTTCCCATTCTCTTTGAACCAAGTGCGGCATGGGTCTGCTTCAGTTTGGGTATCTCTACATAAAGTAGGATGTCTAGGATTCGATGCTAGAATGCTGTTAGGAGACCTTAGCCACTAGGAGCCCAGATTTCAAGTCAATCCTAGTGGGTCATCCGTGAATGTTCCATTGTGAGGCAGACTCAGGAAATCGTAGGCGATAAACCTTAGAACATTCCATTTGAGTGCCGGGCAGCGATGCTTAGATTCGTTTCTCGTTGGACTGCTAAAAACGTGCTTGGATAGTCGTTAGGCAGGCACGTTACAATTGGTATTATAGCTATACTTTGCAATGATGCATGATTTATTGATGTATGGTTCATAGACATATCTTAAATAAAATAACCTAAATGGTATGGTTTGATTGTCAGGCACCATATGCACCCATGAATGCTGACATGCAAGCAAATTAAGGCACCCGAGTTTGATGGAGAAGGGATAGAGGTTGCAGTAGAGGTGGAGATATGGATTGAGTCAATGGATGGTTATTTCTTTGCTTTGGGAACTACTACTACCAATCAAGAAATGACATCCAAACTCAAGTTAGTTGGCCAGGCTTGGATGTGATGGAAGAAATGCTGCAAAGACGGAGGTATTTCTGAAGCCGCTGTTACTTGGGCTCAGCTGAAAGATGCTGTACGCAGATGATACCTTTTGCCAACCTACCGGAATTTGAGGATGAATGAATTCTTCAAGCTCAAGCAGTTGGAATCAACCTTGAAAGCCTACTATTCAAAGTTTGTAGCCCTACTAAAATACGCACCACTTATGGACATTGCGCAGCAAGTATCCAAGTTTTTTCATTGCTTGAACACTCCTCTGAACCACCGTCTTGAAGCAATGCATCTAATAGACTTGCAAGATGCACCCCAGTTCTTTCGAGATGAGGACACGTCGAGTTCTCTAAGGGGGAGAGGATGTAATGTTGCTGCCCATGGGGCATAGAAACACCCCCTTTAAATTAATAAAAAAATTTCCTTCCTCCCTGTCGTCACCGACGATAGGTGGCGAGGGGAGGGAGGAAAAGGACGAGGGAAGTGAGGATGGAAGGGAAAGAGGAAGTCAATGTGGCGAGGGGGGAACGCCAAACGGCAGTCGACAGGGGTTGAGGAGGAGATCGTGATGGGTAAGCTGGAGTTGACGAAGATCGCAATGATGGAGGAGAGCACGTAATTGATCATATCGAAAGGGGAGGAGCACAGGTGTGGTACCTCACTCTCCCTCCACTACCTCATTCCTTCCCCCCAATTATAATCCCCTCTCCCTTATATAACCCCCCCCCCCCCCCCCCCCCATTGCAAGGGGAAGGGAAACGTATTAGAATAGAAGGGCCTGGGCACTGAGCAACATGCTGAGGAAGAGAAAGAGAAAGAGAGTGAGGGAGAGAGAGAGGAGGAGAAGAAGGAGAAGAAGAGGAGGAGAAGAAGAGTAAGAGAGAGGGAGAGAGAGAGGAGAGAAGAAGAGAAGGAGGAGAAGAAGAAGAGAGGAGAAGAAGAAGGGAAGAAGAAGAAAAGAAGAAGGACAAGGGAGAAAGAGAGAGGAAGAGAGAGGGAGAGGAAGGGAGAGGTGACAGAGAAGGAGAAAGAGAGAAAGAGAGAACCCCCCCAGAAGGGTCTCCTCCCTTTCCCCTCCTTAGAGGGTGACCACATGTGTTTTACCCCCCTCCTATCCACAAGCCTAACCCCCATCGTGGTAGAAGGAGGTCACCCACACACCATCTCTTCAAGGAGGGAAGGGAAGAAAGAGATTTACAAGGTGAAGTATGGCCCCAAAATGGAGGATGACATGCACCAATGGAAATCTCGTGTGTGGCAGTGGAGCCATCGGTATGGGCGATACAGTCAATTCGAATGCAACGTTGGGTATGGTTAAGTCATCTCTGAATACCCATGTATTAATTGCCTTCTTTCCTATTTGTGGGTCATAGGCTATATCACTTCGGTATGCACAAATGGCTTGAACCTATTCCTATCATTATAATTTGGCATTTTGATTGTTCCTTTTAACCCAACTTAGTTGCATACGTCCTATTTGCTGATAGCGCAATTCGCAATTCGCAATTATTCTTGCAATGTTTGGAAAAGGATACCATTACTTTTTTTGATTCATAAAATAACATTCTATATGCTTTTGTAATAAATTGATTGTTGGAATGTGATCTGGATGATTATTCCAAGTGCTTGTGTTTGATGGTAAATGCATGGCAAGGGTCTATGATGACAAATCGCCATGGAAAGTAAATGAATGCTTCCTTGGAAGATGATATTAGGTTGATTGCCTTGATTGTGCTTGATTCTTAATTGGATTAATTTAGGAAGGATATTTGCATGGGTGGATCATCTCCAAGATCACACCGCGGATTACCCCGAGAGGGCACTGCTCAATTCACGGGCTGAAGGTCGAGTGGTAAAAAGGCCAACCACAAAAAGTTGTGTCTCACTCCTAGGTCACTTGGGGTCAGTGGAGCTTTGGACACCCCTTGCCGAGTCCGAAATGGAGTTGTAGACTGCCGTGAGCCCAACGTCTAGGGCGTTGGAAGATCCTATTCTAGATATTGGATAAAAAAGAAAATTTTGGTGGCATGTGATTTGGACCGGGACTTCTATTGGATAGAAGGGATACATAATTCTCATGTATGGGCAAGAGACAAAGATTAATTGGAAAATAAGCTAAGGAACTTGTTTGTCAAAAGGGCTACTTGTTTTGTTTTCATGTCGGTGTTGTAAATTATGCGACGAACCCTATTCCATAAAAGGCCTAATTAAGGAAGCTAATTTTGAATGTCACACATAAATGTGATAAGATCTAATTAGAAAACTAAAGCTATCAAGGGAAGTGGGTGGGTGGAATCCCCGATGGGTTCGTCCGACAGCAGGGTGGTCCCAGAGAACTGGGAGGCTTCTGACAAGATCTTACATCGCTCGACCTTTAGGCATTGCTAGGTTAGAACCCGATTCATGCAGTTTAAGGGGACCGGAATGGGACTATGCCCTACGGGCAGAGAGGTTGATCGGTGCATCCCTCTCATTTTCCATTCTCTCTTTGAACCAAGTGCGACATGGTTCTGCTTTGGTTTGGGTATCTCTGCATGAAGTAGGATGTCTAGAATCCAACACTAGAATGTTGTTAGGAGACCTTGGCCACTAGGAACCCACATTTCGGGTCGATCTTAGTGGGTTTGGCCGCGAATGTTCCATTGCGAGGTGGGGACTTGGGAAACCCTAGGCAATAAACCTCGGAACATTCCATGGGAGTGTCGGGCAGCGACACTTAGATTCGTTTCTTGATGGACCGCTAAAAATGTGCTTGGACCGGGCATGTTACAGTTGGTATCAGAGCTAAACTTCGCAATGATGTGTGATTGATTAATGTATGGTTTGTAGACATATTCTAAAAAAAATAACCTAAATGGTATGACTTGATTGTCAGGCATCTTCTACACCCACGAATGCTGACATGCAAGAGAATAAATTCCTTCTCAAGCAAATTAAGGCACCCAAGTTTGATGGAGAAGGGATAGACATCGCAGTAGAGGCAGAGATATGGATTGAGTCAATGGATGATTATTTCTCTGCTTTGGGAATTGTTGCTATCAATCAAGCAATGATAGCCAAACTGAAGTGGTGGAAGTAATGGTGCAAAGATGGAGTTATTTATTTCTGAACCTCTCTTACTTGGGCTCAGCTGAAAGATGGTGTACGTAGACGATACCTTGTGCCAACCTACCACACTTTGAGGATGATTGAATTCTTCAAGCTCAAGCAACTAGAATTAACCTTAGAAGCCTACTATTCAAAGTTTGTAGGCCTACTAAAATACGTGCCACCTATGGACATTGCGCAGCAAATATCCAAGTTTTGCCATAGCTTGAATACTCCTCTGAACCACCGTCTTGAAGCAATGCATCCAAAAGACTTGCAAGATGCATTACTTCAAGTGAACCCAATCATCCAAGAACTTAAATCGGGCAATTGTAGCAAAGATGATTCCCGAGATCATGACAAGAGATGCCACTTGTGCAGAGAGTTAGGACACATCAATGTAGGAGATGCCCCAACCACCATTGTTTTCACAATGAGCTAGGGCACCTCCAAGTAGAGTGCCCTGACTTAAGTCCAGAAGATATAGAGCCTCCAAGGAAACGAAGCTACACAAGTGCAGTCTTCAAATATATAGAGGAATCAGATGAAGACGAAGGCCTAGAACCCACTACACCTCTTCAGGATGATTAGAAATCCTAGAAATTTTATCGACATGAAATACAACTTGTACTGGAATAAAATGTACTCTTGTAACTACAGTTAACTTGAGTAATATGAGTTGCATCTATTTTGAGCCTAGAACTTGCAAATGACTAGAGATACTCTGGCAAAGGAATGACAGTTATAACTTGCAATGAATTTCTCTTAAGTCATTTCTTCTCAACTAATATGGAATGGGTCTTTCCAGAATGTCAAAGCTTGGAAGTATTCTTTAGTATTACAAGCAAAGCTGATTTTCCATGGAGCCGAGTCCTCCTGAACTAAGAAGAGGATAATCTGGGAACATAGTCTCCGAGATAAAGGACCACTTCGATCTGTTAAAAGGACCCTAGGACAATTTGATCTAAAGAAGAAACTCCTACCAAGGACAATTAAGAACCTTGCAACCACAAGTGATAAAGCTCTGCGTTGTTTCTGTTGCAGGGAGTTAGGTCATTTCAAAAGAGGATGTCCAAAGCACCCTAAACACCGATGCTTCGAGTGCCACAACATTGGACATAACTACGTCAATTGTCCCAGCATGACTCGAAGAAAGCTTAAACTTACAAGGAATGAAATTATACAAGCTCCAGTGATCCAAGAATATACTAGATACTTAGGAAAAACCTAGAGGATATCCATGAGATGTAACTATAATAAACTCTTCTCTTGTAATCCAAACTTGGATAAGATCTAATACAATAATTTGTGTTCCACAAGACCGCATGCTTATGAGTGATCAAAGTAGCAAAGCGGATGCATGGGGGGTCCTAATCCACAGGCCTTGAGCCCCATTAATGCTTGGCTTCCCCAATTCTTTCGAGATAAGGACATCTTAAGTTCTCTAACGGGGAGAGGATGTAACGTCGCTCCCTAGGGGAATAAAAACACCCCCTTTAAATTAATAAAAAAATTTCCATCCCCCTTATCATCATCGAGGATATGTGGTGAGGGGGAGGAAGGAAAAGGACAAGGGGAGTCATTGTGGAAGGGAAAGTGGAAGTCGACGAGGCGAGGGGGGGGAAGCCAAATGAAAATTGACGGGGGTTGAGGAGGAGATCATGACGGCTAAGCCGGGGTTGACAAAGATCGTAATGATGGAGGAGAGGATAGCATCGATCATATCAGAAGGGGAGAAGCACATGTGTGCTACCTCACTCCCCCTACACTGCCTCATTCCTTCCCTCCAATTATAGTCCCCTCTCCCTTATATAAACCCCCCCATCGCAAGGGGAAGGGAAACGGTTTAGAACGGAAGGACCTGGGCACTGAGCAGCATGCTGAAGAAGAGAAAGAGAAAGAGAGTGATGGAGAGAGAGCGAGAGAGGAGGAGAAGAAGAGAAGAGTAAGAGAGAGGGAGAGAGAGAGGAGAGAAGAAGAGAAGGAGGAGAAGAAGAAGAGAGGAGAAGAAGAAGAGAAGAAGAAGAGAAGGAGAAGGAGAAGGGAGAGAGAGAAAGAGAGAGAGAGAGAGAGAGAGAGGAAGAGAGAGGAAGAGAGAGGAAGAGGAAGGGAGAGGTGACAGAGAAGGAAAAAGAGAGAAAGAGAGACCCCCCTAGAAGGGTCTCCTCCCTTTCCCCTCCTTAGAGGGTGACCACACGTGTTTTACCCCCTCCTATTCACAAGCCTAACCCCCATCGCAGTAGAAGGAGGTCACCCGCATGCCATCTCTTCAACGAGGGAAGGGAAGAAAGAGATTTGCAAGCCAAAGTATGGCCCCAAAATGGAGGATGACACGCACCAATGGAAATACTGCGTCTGGCAGTGGAGCCATTGGTACGGGCGATACTGTCAATTTGAATGCAATGTTGGGTATGGTTAAGCCATCTCTGAATACCCAAGTATTAATTGCCTCCTTCCCAATTCATGGATCATAGGCTATATCCCTTCGGTATGCACAAATGACTTGAACCCATTCCTATCATTATAATTTGGCATTCCGATTGTTTCTTTTAACCCAACTTATTTGCATAGGGCCTATTTGCTGATAGGGCAATCGCAAGGAGGAAGTAGTCAAGGGTTATGAACGGTATATTCACTAAAGGAATGACACTAGAAGATTGTGCATACAAGTGCTAAGTTAAAGCATAGTCAAGGTTTACAACTGGCCTAATTGAAAAAAAAATATGACATTGACATTCAAGAAATAGAAGGTTCTAGTTTAAAGCTTGGGTACTTCGAAAGTACCTAGCCTAAGGGCCCAAATAACAAGGAACCCTAGATTCTAGTTCCAATGCAAGGCATGTAGAGTTCAGTTTACTTGAGATTATCTAACACTTATCTTATCAAATATTTACACATTATGCCTATAACATGTTTGATATATGGGGAATAATTTCCTGTTGCTTCATGGCTTGACTAGGGGCTAGTACAAGAAATTAATCACGAGGATTGAAACTGAGGTGTCTTAAGATCCACCTCTTAACTACGACTCCCACCAATCCAATTCAGGGTTGGGCTATCAAGCAATGCAAGTGACCTATAGAACTTATGTCACATACAATGTTAAAACTCCTAACATATGCCTTAGCCAAAAGAAGGGTGTGTTAAGTAAATTTTATGTGAAACTGCTCCTGATCCCAAGGGGGAGAGAAAATACGCGATGGAAAGGTTATTGTGACTATTCTTGCAATGTTTGGAAAAGGATACCATTGCTTTTGTTGATTGATCAAATAACGTCCAAGTCGCCATGGAAAATAAATGAATGTTTCCTTGGAAGATGATATTAGGCTGATTGTCTTGATTGTGCTTGATTCTTAATTGGATTAATTAACGAAGGATATTTGCATGAGTGGATCATCTCCAAGATCGCACTGCGGATTACTCTAAAAGGTCATTGCTCGATTCATGAGCCAAAGGTCAAGTGGTGTAAAGGCCAAACACGAAAATTTATGTCTCATTCCTAGGTCTCTTAGGGTCGGTGGAGCTCTGGACACCCCTTGCCGAGTCCGAAACGGAGTTATAGACTGCTGTGAGCCCAATGTCTAGGGCGTTGGAAGATCCTATTCTAGATACTAGATAAAAAAGGGAATTATGGTGCCATGTGATTTGGATCGGGACTTCTATTGGATTACATAATTCTCCTGTATGGGCAGGAGACAAAGATTGACTGGAAAATAAGTTAAGGAACTTGTTTGTCAAAAGGATTTCTTGTTTTGTTTTCGTGTCAGTGCTGTAAATTACACAAACGAACCCTATTCCCTAAAAGGCCTAATTAAGGAAGTTGATTTTGAATGTCACACATAAATGTGATAAGATCTAATTAGAAAACTAAAGCTATCAAGGGAAGCGGGTGGGTAGAATCCCTGACGGGTCCGTCCTACGGTTGGGTGGTCCCAGAGAACTGGGAGTCTTCTCACAAGATTTTACCATCACTCGAGCTTTAGGCATTGCTAGGTTAGAACCCGATTCATGCTGTTTTAGGGGACCGGAATGGGACTATGTCCTATGGGAAGAGAGGTTGAGCAACGGATCCCTCTTGTTTCCCATTCTCTTTGAACGAAGTGCAGCATGGGTCTGCTTCAGTTTGGGTATCTTTGCATAAAGTAGGATTTCTAGGATCCGACACTAGAATGCTATTAGGAGAGCTTGGTCACTAGAAACACAGATTTCAAGTCAATCCTAGTGGGTTTGGCTGCGAATGTTCCGTTGTGAGGCGGAATTGGGAAACCCTAGGCGACAAACCCCGAAACATTCTATGGGAGTGCCAAGCAGCAATGCTTAGATTTGTTTCTCGATGGACCACTAAAAATGTGCTTGGATAGCCATTAGGTGGGCACATTATAGCTCATCATGGCTAACTCCTGAGATCGGGAGGGTTGCTCCACTAATCTTCTAATGGAAAGAGCTATGTGTTCCTCCTCCTCTTACCTCAGTCTTTCTTCCTCTTCCTCTTGTCTCTTTTTATGCTTCCCTTTTATTTTCCTCGATTCTTCTCCAACCCTATGCAATTCTCTGTTCTCTTCCGTGGTGGATCTCGTTTTCCTGATATGAATTTTCAACTTGATTCTTCTTCTTTCTCCTTGGCTTGATGGCTTTGAGCCCTGCTGTTCATTGACCGTACTTTCACTTGAGGTTTCTTGCTGCTACTGAGTGGGGCGATTGGCTTCTCTCTTCTTAGCGACTTGTTTTACGTCCTCTTGCTCTGCTAAAATCTATTGAATTTTTCCTCCCTCAAATTCCCTATTGAGAATGAAGCAAGAGGGCTCACTTGAGTGGGAAAGAGATGCTCTTCTTGGATTGATGATCGTTCAGGGGTCTCCTCCACTAATTTTTCTATTTTCATCTCTCCCATGGCTTCCTGTATTATGGCTATCAACACCCCTCTAAACCCTACGATCGATGCCTTGGATGCTGGTTTTTTCCTCTCTGACTCTGTTGTTGTAATTGGAGACTCTCCTCCTATTGCCCTTGGAGCTGTTGCTAGCACCTTTGCCAATTCTTGGATTGTTTTTCAGACATAAGCATGCAAGTTTACCTCATCTAGTGCGCCATTTGCTACAATGCTTTCAAGTAAAGGCACTCCTAATCTGTTCATAAGTGTGTTATACCTTTGACTCAAGAAGAGAGTGTGGACCATCTGCACAGTTTGATGGTGGGCTTAGGTATATTAGCCAAGCTGATTCCATCATTCATGTAAACTTTATTCTAATCCATTCCTAACATCCCGTACACATCTCTCTTAGGCCTCTTCTCCAACTTGTCCACTAACCCCAAGGCTTTCTCCATGACTTTCGGGCTAAGTTTGACTCTTCCATCCTCCTAGTGGCATCTCCCTATGTGATTGTCATCATGCCACTGTTCTTATGGACATCAAAGGTCTTCAGAAATTCCGTGCATTTGCTATGATCTATATCTTGGCCTACCTTCTCTAGGTACTTAGCAATATTGCATTGTTTTATTATCCGCTTGATTGCCCCTTCTAATGTTGTGGTATTTTGGCATGATATTATTCTGATAGTATTCTTTCACCATCTGATAGTATCCTATTTTAGCATTATACATTTCAACATCGGATAGTATTCTTTCTAAACACTTTACCTTTTATGCAAGAAATGTCCTTCAAGGAGAACTCATTGTGGACTGTTCTCTAGTGACAAGAACCCAAATGGCAGGGAAATAGGATAAAACCAATAAGCTCCCATTTTTGGAAGAAGAACATAGAAAATATGGATTATCCATGGAGACATGCACCTTCAACTAGCTAAAATACCGCAGCATGATATTGTCTTCCAATGGTTGATTTCTTGTCATTGCTAGTACCTTAAATGAAGTTGGGGCCATATATATTTGGTCATACTCAGAAGTCTTAATGGCATGTCATTGCTTTGCATTGGTCATAATTTGATAACTCTCTTGCGCCCATTGAATGCACAAAGTATACCACTTGTGTAAGAAATTAGACTCAGATTCAACTAATTGTTGGGGCTCAGCAAGTTCCTATGGTGGCATGGGAGTTCTAATCTTCTTGAAAGATGTGATTAAGCATTGGCTTAAGGCATGTTCTCTTGAAATTTTATTGGCAATCAAGTGGAGGCCTTTGTGAAGATGAATTTGTATTCTTCCCAGGAACACAACAAAGAACATACCTTATTTGCAATGTGTTTCGTAACTTCTAACAAACAATGTGAAAGTTGAGTCCAATCATTGGATGTACGTTAGTGAGTCATCTCCTATGTCCAAGGCCATTTTGGAAGCCAATTCAAGAATGGATTGTCGTTGCTTCTGTGACAGTGTAAGACCTGCCTAGTGGTGGCTTTGGTTTAATTGGACTGGACATGTCGATACATGGTGTTTCTACTTTGCGATTCTCCTCAGTTTTGGTGAGCATTGCTTGAGGAGTTGATTGGGTTTGAATTTTTGTTGATGCTTTATCATTGGATTGTGTAGTGGTGATCACATCAGAGTTATTAGGTGGGAGCTCATTGATGATTAGTTGCTCATTGAAAATTGGTTGAGCTTTTGGTCGATAGACCATTGGAGTACTCATGGATTGAGCACCCTTGCTCTTGGTTTTTCTCTTACCTTGTTTTGATTTAAATTTTGAACACAATATCAGCGAGTTTGGGAATATCCCAATTCACATTTTTTGAATATTAAAAAGGTGGAACCCAGATAACATGCCCATAAGTTTCTCAAAACCATGTGATGTGACCTATCATTGGAAATCACTTGAAAAATGGAATCTATTGAGCTATAGAGCGCTCGATTTGGAGTTATAGTTTTCAAGTTATGACAAATCCAAATATTTGACCACGTGTTCCAAACTTATGAGAAATTCCCATATTCCCAAATATGGTGTTTTTGGGTATTATTTTTTGAAACTTGAGATTGAGGGTCATACATACCGCTTGTGATTTTGGGTAGCCACACCAAGGTGTTATCTTCATAGTAACCTTGGGCACATAATATGGCTTTTGGAACCCAACATGGCCTAGTCAACGGTGTACCACAGTGGCACCAACTCATTTGTTTAGGTCTAGAGTGTAAGGTATGAAAACTATGAGTTCCTAATGATTGGATTTTGTGAGACTGTGGTCTTCACTTGGGGACCCACTTGATTGTTTGTCCATAGCTTTGGATGTGATTTCTAGATGTTGGTGGGACTTAACAATGGGTGTATGTTGTGGTGCACTACCCTCTCCTTAGGGTTGACATTAGGATTAACTAATGGTGGCACTCCATGTTTTTGGGTGGCTGTGGTGCCCTTGCTAAAATCCGTTACTATTCTAAACATTGCCTATGGCAAGGGGGATGCACTGCGAGTCATAGTTAACATTACAGTGAACTTATTTTTTGAATACGCCACCCAATAGTGATTCCTTGCCAACACTTTGTTTGTTAGGTAACACATAAAAGATGATGGGTAGGCTCTTAGTCTCAATAGAAACCATTAGTTTGCACTTCCCCAAGAGTGGATAGGACTGTCCCCCAAATGGGCTGAGTGTTGCATTGGTTGGTGGCAATTGGGATTGACCAATATTGGTCCAATAGTCATATGTTAAGATATTGTAGTCAACTCCCTCATCAATTAGTGTATCAAAGGTGCATGCATTTTGAATGGACACTATTATACTCAGATAGGTTGGTGCTACTGCTTCTCATCCTCATTCTCTATTTTAATGATAATTGCAACTCTCACATTGATTGGTGGCTCTATCATTAGAGGTTCATGGAGTGGATGTGATAGAGGGTAATACTTTTTGATGTGACTTCCATTGAAAAAGCATATACCTTCCCCCTCTAGGGTTTTGAGTTCTACACTGCTTGTTCTATTGATGTTGTGAATCTTGAAAGGTCGCAACCCCCTAAATTTCATCTTTTGCTTGTGTCCCCCCTTAATAGAGCACAACAAAATAGGTCTCCTTGCTCAAAGTCTCATTGATTGACGTGATTGTCAAACCAACTCTTGCATCACAACTTCTCATAGATTAGGGCATGAGCTGCAATGAGATGAGTTTCAAATAGGCATTCTAGCTCTACCAAATGATTGGTCTATGCTTCTTTGCCCTCCCATCTCTCTTGGACTTCTATTCTCAAACTTAGAACAAAGAATTTCACTAGTAGAATCACTTCATTTCCGTAGGTCAATTTGAACGGATTTGTCTTATGGCCATTTTCTAGGCTGTCATATATGCCCATAAAGCTACCATGAGCTTGTTGTCCCAATTTTCACTACGTGAAGTAGAGGCTACCTTTGTTAGGACATTCACTAAGATCTTGTTTGTGGATTTAGCTTAATTGTTAGCATGAGGATAATACGGTGAGGATTTTTTGTGGATTATCAAGAAGATGGATAACAAATGAGCAATCATACTCTATGGGACAACCGAATTGTGAGATTACCTTCTCCCAAAGGAACTTGGCCGTGGTCCTAGCATCATTTTTACATGTTTCTTAAGCTTCCACCCACTTGGTGAGATAGTCAGTGGCAACAATGATGTACTTGACTTGTGAGTGCTATGCAACAGGGTTGATTAGATCAATTAAGTCAATTCCCCATTTCTCAAATGGTTGGTATGTAATAACTGGGGTCAACTCCATTTTGTCCTTATAAATAGGGACTTTGGTCTGTGGCACTCATCACAATGCTTCACAAACTTAGCCGTATCGTAGAATAGCGTAGGCCACTATAGTTGAGACTAGAGCACCTTGCATGTTATGGTGTCTCCACTGAAATTTCCTCTAGTAATCTTGCCATATGAATTCATGAGCACATCGTGCATTTCATGTTCACAGATACATCTCCTTAAAAGTCCATCTTGTCCTAACCGGTATATTTGAATGGCAATCAATTGATATGGTTGGATCTTCAAAATTAGTCTCTTCAATCTAGCTTTTTTTATGGGTCGTTTAGGCAATCCATTCTCTAGGATATGGACTATATCATTTGCCCAATATGGTGTGAGGTTGCCTCTAAACAAGTCTTGTTCAATCACTGGATATTTTAAAACGTGTGCATCATCTGGTAGGTCATCAATGATGCCTTATCCAGTTGCTTCATTTGTGGGTATGTGGGACATATGATCTACCACATAATGCTATATTTGCCTTTGCATACTACCATAGAGAAGTCAAATTTCAAAACCAAAAGTAACCATTGAGCAATGCATCCTCTTGCGTATGGTTTGTTCAAAAGAGAAAGCAAAGCTTAATGATCCATGAAGAAGGTAAAGGGTGTCGCTAGAAGATAATGTTTAAACTTCTTCATAGCAAAACACCATTGTTAAACCTTCCCTCCCTATTGTGGAATAGTTCATTTCTATATTAGTGAGTTGTCTACTAGCAAAGCTCATTGGGTAATCAAGGTTATGCTCACTAGGTTGGCACAACACTAACTCCACAACAAACTTTGATGCATTAATGTGTACATGGAAAGTAATGGATCAATATGAGGCTCTTAAGATAGGAGATGAAGTTAAAGCCTGTTTAAGCCTTTCATAGGCTTGTTGACATTCTTCGGTCCACTTGAATACTATCAATAGCTTGTACAAAGTTCTAGCAATCAATGCATAGTTCAACACAAACCGCAAGTAGTATACTGTGTGGCCTAAGAAGCATTGAACTCCCTTGAAGTTGGTTAGAGGGGAAAGGTCCACAATTACCCCGACTTTTAAGGAGTTTGTGGCTATTCCATTTCTCAACACCACGACCCCTAAAATACAAATGTGCTTCATCCAAAACTAGCACTTCAAGGGGTTCAATGAGAGATCGTATTACCTAAGTGCTCTTCCCAAATGATGTGGATGAACAAGTCATTGACAAATAGCTCCAACTATTTTTTGAGCATGTCCTTGAAGATGGCACACATGGGGTGCTGGAAGATAGCATGGGAATTGATGAGTCCAAATGGTATGACTATATAGACAAACACCCCCCATTCGGTGGAAAATGTTATCTTGTGCCTATCATCCGAATGGATTTGCACTTGGTTATAGCATGAGAAGCCATCCAAAAAACTGCAGGCTTTTCTTTTTCCACTCATTCTAGCATGTGCTCAGTGTATGGTAATGGATAGTTGTCTCTCTTTATGGCTGTGTTGACCTTTTATATCTCACACACACTCGAATCTTTCCATTCTTTTTCATTACTATCACTATGGGTGATACCTAGTCTATGTGCTTGATATCCTAAATGAATCTTACATTTAGTAGCTTACCAATCTCTTTCTTCCCTGCATGTGCATGCTTAGGATTCATTGCGTATGGTCATTGCTTAAATGGTACTGCATTGGGGGTCATGGAAATATTATGAGGCACGATACTGGAATCTATTCATTTCAGCCCATGCAAACATGTCTGAGAATTTCCTTAAGATATTTATGAGATTAATCTCTTCCTCCTTAGTTAGGTCATCAGCTATGTACACGGGTCAAGGCTCGTCCCCTTCCCTTGCCAAGTTGGCTTCCTTAACTTTGGTTGGTCCTTCAGTGGGTTAACTCATGTGTCCTTTCTGCTTGGCTCCTACTAACTCCATTATTCAATCACCCTTCTTAAACTTCGTGAAGCACTTGGAAAAATCTTGGGGTATCTTCTGTTAGTTAACGTCTGAAAATTTTGATTATATTCTTCTCTCTTCGTTTAGCCTTTTGCACCTTAGGTGGATTGGGAGGCCCTCCTTGGTTAGTTTTGTCCTAGGTGATCGAGGAATTTTGGGGTCACTATCAGAGATTACCTTTGACTCAAAGTTGTACTCACAATCCTCACTAAAAGTGGCTATCTCCCTTGGTGGTTATAACTCTGAGGCTGACTCCACCCCAAATAATGATGTGGTGCCAGGTTGTTGGACTAATCCCTCTTTCTCATAATCTACCACCTTTAGGTATTCTAGCCAAGTCCTTGGCAACTCCTTTGTTCACTCTAAAAGCATTGACCTCTTGGTTTTTAGAGTCTGTTTTGATTTTCTCAATTACTCTTCCATCCATGTCATATTCTATAGTCTCCAATTCCTCTTCCCCTTCCTTACTAATGGAACAATAGTCTTTGTACTCATCATTGGAATCCTCGTACTCAAAATGTGCTATGTTTTCAGGGTTGGCACAAGGTGGGAATCTAGGATTGGGACACACAGATGGTGAGCGGTTCCCTCCATAATGCACACACTACACGTGAGGTCGCACTGGTCTTCATAATTACTCTAGTAGTCTAATTAGCTAGATGAGCTATCACTTGGGTCTAGTCAACATTCTCTTCTTTATCTTTCTTGCTAGGGGATGTTTGTATGCTAAGGGTCGTGATTCTCTCAGCATTTCTAGATGTGTTTTTCTCTGGTTGCGTATCCCTATAGCTTCTCTCTCTCTAAGCAAGTCATCCATTCATATATCCTCCTCAAAGACTCTTGCTAGCACATCCCTTTGTAGGTTCGAGTTGATTGCTAAGGCCTTATAGAGTTCTTCATTGCGGATCCTATTGATGAATATGGTGGAGACCACTCTCTCATTGGGTCGCTCAACTACAGTTATCCTCTTGTAGTGACTCCTCATGTGAGTGACATAGTCTCGTATGTCCTATTTGTCTTTTTGGCTAACATTGATCAGCATAATAATGAGGCTGTCAGAGTATCCTGCCTTTGTGAGAATCCCTTGATTAAGAGATCCTTTAGATCATTATGAAATTATTGTATTTGGCATTATCTAGACTGGTAAACCAAGTCCATCCCTTGTCTCCTAAGCAAAGACTGAATGCTTGTGCCAGTTGAGTGGGGTCCATGAGGTTGTTAGCCTTGCACACCTACTCAAATTTCTCAACAAAGATGTAGGGGTCATTTCCTACTTGATATTTGTCGAGTTTCTTGGAAACTATGGGTATCTTTGTTTGGATCATAGTATTTGGGTGACTCCTAGCCCACTAGCAATGATCCTGCCAAGGCTGCTCCACTTTGCTCAGCACTGGTGTTGTCTAGCAATCACTTCATGAGTAGCTCACTCACTACAAGATATACTTCTAAGGCTCTCTTTCTTTCGACATTTCCTCCCATTTTGTTTCTACTTGAGATGGCTAAGATCATGTGAGCCTCGTTGAGCTCTCTCTCTTGATGTGACCTCTGAGCCCATTGCTCCTGGTTATAGCTCACTATGCGCTATAGTGAAATCCTTCCTAACCTCCTCTCCTCCTCAAGGTCGACTATGATAATGGATGCATGTCTTTAATAATGTGTTATCCTTGTCTGTTGGTCATACTGTGTGATAAGTCACCAAATGTCATTTGGTTACCCTGCTACATTAAGGTCAAGGTCAAGGTCGAGGTCATTCTCATTCGAGCTGGTACCTACCATGCTGGTTGTCTCCTGACCCACCAGTATTTCTACAAGGTCAAACTAGGCTGTAACTAAATATGTGTCTCTAATCTTGGTTATTCCTTCGTTCCCTCAGTGGTATGATGGTTCAGTCTTTCCCAGATCTTTGTCTCTAGTGTCTTGGGTCACTCGTTTGATTTTCGGTATTGCACTCCTACTGGTGGGTTTGTTTCTTAGCTTAATCCCCTTTAGTGCATTCCTTGTTAATCTTGTCAATCCATAAATGTACACACGCACTTACGCGCTTGAGTAGTGCAATTTGATGTGAGATGTGCAAAATTCAGCTTTCTAGTTTTCACATACACTTAAGTGTCTATGATGTAGGGTGTGACCGATGAAATCAATCACATCCACACTTTTACCAATCAGTTTCATGTAGTTTGTTGAGAAGGCAAAGCCTAAGCTTTATCCATGGTTGTATTAAGTAAGTGTGTGAGAGAGACTTGTAAGAGAAGATTGAAGAGAAGATAGTATGAGAAGAATGAAGATGTAGAGAACAAAAAGAAGCTTGAGCCTCCATATCCATCATCAATCACCTTCCATTAGAGCATGCCAACCTTAGTTCCACAAAAAAGTAGTAGGAGGGCCGATAAATGAAGTGTTGGGAAGAAGAAGATACTTGGTATCAATGGATTGCCGCATAGTCAACGTCAAGGACAAGGAGGACGAGATTGATGATGCTAGGGTAGCCATTCAAGCAGCATTGGGGTTGCCATTTGAGCTCACCAGTAGCAAAAGGTGCAGATGTGTATGATGTTACCAAACCCTCCTCTCTCACTCTCCTTCTCTCTATTCAATTAAGAGCGCCTCTCTTCTAGAAAGTAAGATAGATGAAACTAAAATCTCCCCCTGTTCATAATAGTCCAAAGCAAGCCACCTCAGTTTCAAGCCTCTTCCAGCGATCGATGATTATAATGTGTGCTGCAAGACATGCAACTGCATGGGGATTAGTCGTGTGGCCTCTTCCAACAATCGAATAGTCTTGGATTGCTATCAGATATCACACGTATGAATTTCCTAAGAACGGATTTTCTATGGCAAGGGCTAATGTAAATACAAAAAAAAGAGGCAATCAATATGTTCTACATGACTGCTGCATCAGGCGGTCTTGTGGATCACAAAATCATAATTGTAAACAACATAGAGCAAGATCTTCCTTATTGCATGTCTCTTGATGTATCTAGAGTCCGGACCAAGATAATGAGATAGGACAATAGATCCTACAGGTTGAAGATGTGCTCGTCGAGCGGGGAAAAATTCCTACAACACCCCATATGAGTTTTAAGTTACCAAATTAAGTGGGTTATCATGCTATGTGCTTGTGCAACAGTGGGGTTCCTTTTATAAATTAACAATCGGTTCTTTTTAATTAAAAATTTAGGATGTGCATTTTGTTAATTTTGTGGGTGCAATAGTCACTTGATTTTTAATTACAATTACATGTGTGTGACTGTGCATGTGATGGAGGGAAAGAGAAAAACCTCATGGCGTGTGGACATCTGCAAGGTCTAATGTGTAAAATCCCACTTTCAAACAATCCAAAAGAAATAGGAAATCCTCATGTGCAAATAACAAGGCAACTAAGTGGCAGCTGGCCTCTTGTAAGTTACAAAAAACCAAATACTAATATAAAAAGAACGAGGAAAAAAAAGGGTTTGGTACTTGGGTAATTATGTGTTGTTTTTTTCTCTTTTAAAAAAATAGATTTTCATGAATGTGTCGTTATGTGTGGTAAGTTGGGTTTGATTTTGTTCTATATATATATATATATATATCGTCGGAGAGCTTGTGTGCCAGGGGACTCTCCTCTATTGTGAAGGGGGTTTAACCCACAAAAAAAGGGAATAAGTTGTGGGGAAGAGACGGAGTGTGTGGTCAACCTCTAAGGAGGGGAAGAGAAGGAGAACCTTCTTGAGGGGGGCTCTCCCTCTTTCTCTATGTCACCCCATTTCTCTCTCTCTCTCTCTCTCTCTCTCTCTCTTTTGCTCTCTCTTTCTCTCTCTCTCTCAGGCCGACAGCAAGAGAGATGAGGTTATGCAAGTTGTGTGGACTACAGAGTGTAGAATCAGAGGAGCATATGATTATGACATGCCCAACATATGCACACATACGGAGTGACTTTGATATTCCTTTACAAGGGCCACTTCACCAGTTTCTGACCACTATTTCTATATCGAAGTTAGGGGATCTCATCACCCACACGTTACGCTTTCGAGAGAACCACGCTGCATAGATTGTTCTTTCACCACAGCTACCCTTTCCTACCATAGGGGAGGAGAATCATTGTATATCTAGAAAGGTCCCATGGGTCATAATTTGGCCTTTCATGAATGATAATAAACTACTCTACTCTACTCTCTCTCTCTCTCAAGCCGACAACAAGGGGGGGAAAGAGGTGGTACCTCCTTCCCCTTTCCTTTATGAGGGGGTTTTATAATAGGAGGGGAGTGCTATTATTAGGGTGGAAGGTGATTATTATCAGGGAGGGAGGGGGGAACGTGGAGTAGTGGTGGTGGCCGTGACCATCACCCCTTTTGCATGGTGATGGGGGACTCACAGCCTCCCAGCTGCCCATGATTAGATGGTTATGCCCATGAGGGAGGGAATGGTAGGCTATGTTGCCTCCCTCCTCTCCATCGTCATTCTCATGTCCTTCTCCCTGCCTCTGCATCGTCAACATCCTCCTTCCTCGATATCATTAGCAGCTCCCCCTCCACCAGCTGGCGGTGTCAACAAGAGGGGGCGTTATTAATTCTATTAAATGGGGAGTGTGCTTCCCATGCATGGATATAACATCCTCTCCCCCTTAGAGAACTCGAGATGCCCTCATCTCGAAAGAAATTGGGAAATATATATATATATATAGTTGCAGGAATAAGGGTGGGGGTGTTTTTGTCTTGGGTTTTTTTTGTTTTGTTAAATTTTTTTGTTAATGGTTAAGTGTGCTTTTATTTTTAATTTAAAATGTAATTTGATTTTTTTAATTAATGGGTGTTTTTTTTCTTTTAAAAAAGGAGGGGTTCCTTTTGGTGGGCGGTGGTGACATGGGGTGGGCGGTGATGGGCGATCGAGGGGTAGGTTAGGGTGGGTAAGGGGCATGGGCGGGGAAGGAGGAAAGGGGGAGGGAAATACCACTTGGGTGGCTGGGCAGGAAAGCCGAGGAGGAGGACGAGAGGTATGCCATGTGGGGGGCAGCCACCATTGGCGAGACGAGGCAAACGTGGCGGCATGCCCAACGACTGGCGGCAACCTCTGAGCGTGGCAGGTGGCTACGGTGGCCCTAGGGCGCATGGTGTACTGGATGGTGGTGCCTTGGATGTGGTGGGCGGCTACAATGGCCTTGGGACGTGTGGCAATGGCGGCAAGCAGCCTGGTCATCGGCAGTTAAGGGTGCTTGGGGTGGTGGGGAGGTGGCAATCGGCCTGCAGCACGAGGGGGAGGAACAAAGAAGGAGGGAGGAGAGGGGTGGGATAGAGGCAAAGAGGGGGGAGGGGAGGGGAGGAAGGAGGAAAGGAGGTGGGGGAGGAGGAGGGTAGGAGAATGCACGGTAGGGAGAGAGGGAGAGGGGGTCGGGGGGTGGGAACTGTTGGGGAGGGAGGGAAGGGTGTGTGTGTTTTTGTTTTTGTTTTTTTGTTTTTTTGGTAATAATAAGGATTTTTTTGTTATTTTAAATGGAGATATTGAAAATCCCCTCCCTCATGTTGCGCATGAAAGCAAGCAGGGGAGGGGATTTGCAACGATGGATTCAACATGGCAGAGGGGACCGGATGCACGGGAGAAGGATGTCAGCACGGATGCATAAACATGTAGAAAATTGCAAAACGCGGGCATTCACGCGGAAACACGCAAAACGTTAAAATGCAAATTGCAGAAAAATTAATAATATGATGGGACCCAAAATGGGCCGGCATTGGCTATGGCACTAGCTGGACCTCATGCATATGACAGAAAACCCTACCACATGGCCTCACGGGCCAGGAGCGTCTAAAACTCACTTTGCACTAAATGCTTATGACGATTTTGCGTTTGTATCCAATATGTAGTCCAACAATCACCTTCCCTTCTCCTTAGAGGGAGATCCCATAACATATAGGCATAATGCCTCGTAATACGCACATAGGGAAGCACCTCTCGACTGATTGTCGTGGCTCTACTGTGACTCTCTTACACCTCGGGGATTGGCCCGAAGATGCGTCTACACCTCGGGGATTGGCCCAAAGATGTGTCGCTAACACATACAACATTCACACAAACTCCACTCTTTCATAATTCAACGTTCCAGGAGATTTTTATTTGCCTCACAAAACTTTCCCCAACGGAAGCACCCGACTAAACCTACAGCTTGGGTTTCCTGTCCTCTCAGTGTTGGTCAAAGTTTATCAATCAATTGCAACGCATTCCAGGAGATACCACGTGGCATGTTGGATGCAAGGTGTATGACAATTGTGTGCAACCATTTTATGATTAAAAAAACTAGCCATGTGAGGTCCGAAAAACATCCCTTTCATGAATTTTAACTAAGCGTTACGTGCTGCGCTGCTTTAGGGACTAGCACCGGAACTTCCGTGCTACTACTCGCCTATATTTAATTATGGAACGATCCCTAAATGCTATGTACAAAGAGGGAAATCAGAATTTGTATCTTTTTAGCAATTAGATCGTTGCACAAACTTCCTCCCCCCCTCACCGCGTTTAGGTGTTGCTGCGGTGCGTAGGTGTAAATGGTTGTTTTGTGATATTTTTGTATATAAAAAGCAATAAACACGTACTATAACACAAAGGACAAGGCCAAACTGAGGCTTAACCTCATGCTTTAACCTTGCCAAACATTCACGCACATAAATCTTATTTTTCTATATTTTTTGAGCGTGAAAACCCCAATTTCCTCTATTTTCTGTTATTTTTTCCTATCTATTATTCATGGAAAATAGATCTTTTCTGATTTATTTGCATTAGCTTATTACTTTGACTGAAACTTAACATTTTCTCAGATTTTATTCCATTTTCATTTCTTTTTTCCGACTTAAAATCGAAAAAACCACTAATTTCCATTAAAAATGATATTTTACAGGTTTTAAAGAATTAATAATAGCTCTAAATCATTACGGGTTCTGCATTTCTATAGTTACAGCCCTCAATAATGATGCAAACAAGGTTAAAACAAAAATTCATCACATATGAACAACATTTGGACCATGAAACAACAAAAACAAGCAAATTTCTTCATAAAATTGAAGCATACCGTGTGTCTTGCATGTTGCGGGTTTTTTAAATAATTATTCTGAGAAGCCCACAGACCGACCAACAACCATTCTTCATTGCTGAACCTCTTTCTTCAGCCTCCTCTTCATCTTGAAGCAATCCGATCATAGCCGGACAAGCATTCTTCAGCCCCTCTTCTTCTTGATTTCTTGCATATGATTGCCTCTATGCAGAAGAGAGAGGGAGGAGAGAGAAATACTAAAAAACCGAATTTCATTCCCTTCATCATATTGCATGTGGTTACCATCAAAATCTTGCCCTCTCTGCATGGATCAGGGATATTCTCTTCTCTCTCTACATGATTGAGTATCCAAGAGGCACATACATCCCCAAAAAATGGGGCGTCAATCAAAAAATGATCCTCTCTACATCACGACATGTTTTTGCATGTTTTCTTCATTTAGAGTTTCATTTCATTTCATTTACAAAATGTCCACTTAAAAAAAAAACCACTTTCACACTGCTATGGAAGGGTTTTCAGCATGTTTGGGGGTGCAAACAGACTCTGATTCGCGATTCGATTGGATGGTTGGCTTCGTGGCGTCGAAATCTATAAACTTGGGCCTTGTCATGCACTCTTTGGCTCCCGGGTCCAGTAGCTGCTTCACAACCCCGAACCTTGAGGGGATTAAATGGGGGATCAAACGACCTTGGAATAGAGATCTGAGACTTGTGTTGGATTCCTGACGTCGTTTTGCATCTAGAAAATCTCCGGCTCGACCATCCGCCACCGTTTGATTTCCATGAAAATAAGCACTAGCGATTTAGGGACTTGCCGCTTAAAATCGTACTGATTGCCACCGCCGCCTTCGACGAAGTCTATTTTTCCCTTGATATTCGTAAATTTTGGCTATTTTTAAGCACTTCTCGGCATAAAAAATCATTTGTCATAACAATTAAACCAAATATCAGATGAACAAACAACAAAAAGGAAAACTATGCTGAAGGACGAGAGAAAGAGAACGAAAAAGTGAAATGGGATGCTTGGTGACAATTTAGGACATGCACATGGGAAAAAGGCGAAAACTAGGCCAAAAAACTCATACCAGAAAATCCATTGGCCAAAATGAAGGACAATCACAAGGAAAAATAGCCGAGATGATGTGGCAGACCGGGGTGTCACCTCAGAATGTGGTTTCGATATGGATAAGACCCTTTCGCATGGAAAAAACGGTAAAAACACACCCGAAAATAGGGATAAAAATTAATACAAAAAAATACATTAGTCAAAATAAAGCAAAATGAAAACAAAAAATGTCCATAGGAAAGTGACAGATAGGATGGGCAAGTTAGAACGCGGTTCCGGGGGCAGTAGGGCATGTTCGCATGGAAAAAACAGTAGAAATACAAACAAGAATGGAGTCAAAAATTAATAGGAGAAAATACGTGCATCAAAACGGAGTGCAATGAAAAGAGAAAATGTCAAGGAAAACCTGTGGGATAGGGCTATCAGGTCAGAATGTATTTTCAGTGGCATTAAGGAGCATTCACATGGAAAGAATAGGAAACAAAGGTATGAAAACTCATGGAAAAATTAGAAACATAAAATGGATGGGCTAGAATAGGATGGAGAAAAAAGGAAAAGTGTGTAGGGGGGCAAGCCAAATAAGGCTATCTAATCAAAATTGAATTTTGAGGTGAATAGGGTAGGTTCGCATGGAAAAAGAGTCAAAAACCACATACAAGAACACCCAAAAAGACCAAAAAAATTATAATGGACAAATCGTACATCAAAATGGTGGGCAATAAAAAGGAAAAATGTGAAGGGGAAGGTGTAGGTTAGGGTTGTCACATTAGATCATTGTTCGGAAGTGAAAAAGAAGCATTCACATGGAAACACGTTGACAGAAAAGGCTTCAAAAATTAATAACTCATGATTCGTGGCATGGAACAAGGGACCATAAAAAGGAAAAGTGGCTAGCTCAAAGGAACAAATAGGATTCGAGGGTTAGATGTAAAGTTGGAGGAACGTAGGATGTGTTCACAGGGAAAAGTGGCAAAACAAAAAAGAAAGCCAGATAGACAAGGAATGGTCCCAAGACGGGGTGAAAATAGGACAGGGGGTGGGGAAGGGACCCCTTAGGGAAAAATGAGGATATAGTATACTTAAATATTCTGAAAGGGATGTTTCCATGAGGGTAGGCAAAGCGGACACGCAGGGACGCATCCCCATACTTAAAACCTTAATAGATCTGATTGACTAAACAATAGGGACCTAACACTTAATCACCACTCATACCCATATGTCCCCACACTTAAAACATGACTAACTCTTGTAATCAAAAGGGTAGGATTAGAAAAACTTGGCCCAATTTGCTGATGGTTGAGGTGAACTGCCTCTGTCACGTAAAGGATCATAGTTGTCGGAAAGAGGTACCATGACTTGCCATGTCACAATCGTCCAACGTGGTAGGGACCACACAATAGCACCTAGGGAGGTAGCTTTATTGATGAAGCCTTGGTTAGGTTGTCAGTGGCGAGGTATACAATAGTCAATCTTAACAGTCACTCATATTGGAATGTTAGATCAGTTGCTCACCCCATGACTTACATCACTCAAAAAGAATGATTGAAACCCATATCTCGCACCCAGTTTAGAAATTGACTAGAGAAATGGTTCAGAGGGAGTATGCCAATGTGCACAATTGATGGTGCATCAGTGCATCCCAACTCGTTTGGCATAGGTGCAAGACGGAAGGAAGGCCAGGGAGCCTTTCAGTGCAATGCGCCAAACAGAATGAGGTATAGTAATGATGGAGGAGGCCCATTCCGTGTGTGCAAAGGGAAATGAGAACGTACCTGTCTCCAATCGTCGTAACATCCCTCAATCCGTACCTCTTGGTTGATAAAGGGGAAATCAATCATGCTCAGTCCCCCCTTTGTCTCATGCTTTGTTGATGATTACACGAGGGCAACTGAGTTTCTCATATCCATTGATTCAATCCTTACTGTCACTTGTGCGAAGGCTATATGCCTTGTGTGCAATTGATGGTGCAAGAGTGCATCCCGCCTAGTGCTGGCATACAATGTAAGAAGGAAGACCAAGGAGCCTTATAGTGCCATGTACACTAGAACAATTTGTGTTTTGTGCATTGAGAGGCCCATCCCATGCGTGCAACTCTCCATTCACACATCTCACCTCTCTGTTGGATATAAAGGGCAAGGGACTGGTCACTCACCCCACCCTTTGTCTCACGCTCTATCAATGAATATAGAGGGCAACCCATACTCACATCCCCATCCAGTTAGGATGAAAGCTCACATCACTCAAGGTTGTCGGATTCATCGGGTTAATGATGTCAACTTGGATCAGTTGATGAAGAGGTGTACCGAGGGAGGTAGCCAACAAGTCCGGTACTTAGATTGCATATTGGAAATATCGTCTCCTATTGTACGGGTCAGAAGCATCGATTGAGTTGCAGGATGCCACACATCAAGGGAGGTGGCATTGGAATTGCTTCTAGAAGATCAACGAATGATTCAACTATCTTGGAATGCAAGGTGTTGCCACCTTTTCCATAGCCAGCTTCCCATCCAAAGGTGTTTACCACCTTTTCTTGGAACAAGACCTGTTATGACATGGAATTTCTTACTTTTCTCCCATAACAGTTTTGATTTGATGTTTTTTTTTCTCTCTTTTTTGTTTTTCTTCTTTTGTCCTACTCTCGAGGGTGTTTTCACATTTTCTTGAAGAATAGGTCATCAAGATAGGGACTTGAAGTCCTTTTCTCCCATGATCGATATATAATTTTTTCTTTGTTTCTTTTTTTTCCTCCAAAAAGAAGAATGATAGGAGTACCATATATCAGAACCATCCTCACCACCTCTGCTGGATCAAACGATGGAAAGGGAGCAACATTGGGGGGAAGGTGGTTGTGAGGGGCTAATAGAACTAGGCCACCTCATCAAGATAAGTGGAAGGGCTATTGATAGCAATAGGCAAAGCCTTACCAACCAATGCAAGAGGAATGAGAGAGCTATCGGTAGTGATTGTTTGTATCCCTAGGGAGGCTAATACTTCTTGAGGCGATAGCCATTAATCAGAAAGGGGTCATCAGAGGCATCGACTATCTGCACTTGGACAGAGTCATTAGGGTTGACAACAAGTACCTTATAGGGGCCCATCTATCATTGTTGAAAGCTTTCCTTGGAAACTTTCCAAATCTTGAATCATAAGCAAGGACTAAGTCACCTTCTTTGAACTCCTTCTGATTGATGAAGTTGTAAAACTCTGTCGATTCTTCCATAAGCTTGTTCAAAAATGAGTAGCTCTGTCACTTACAAGCTCTAGGGGACTGATGTTCTCATATAGGAACAGGGCCACGTTGTTGCCATAATCTCACTTGAAAGCTTTGGCTTCACACCACTTTGTCATGTAGTCCGTACAGACCAAGATGTATCAGTTATGTTTCCTTCTAGTTGGTGGATCAATGGGGCCCCCAAAGTTGATCCCCCACTTTTCGAATGGCTTTAGGGGAAGGATGGGTTGCAATGGCATGGCGTTAGATTTGGTAGGCTTTCCCATTCGTTGACAAGCATCATAACGTTTGCAATAGTCATAGGCATTCTTATGGAGGATCGGCCACCTATATCTTGCAAGCAAGGCCTTTCTGGTTGTCGCTTCTCCTGCAAAGTGTCCTCCACAAGGCTCATCATGGCATGCTTTCAATACTATTCCAATCTCTCCTCCTGCAACACACTTGCGCAATACTTCGTCTTTGTCTTTCTTGTACAAAGTGCCACTTAACAAGGTGTAGGGGGCTGATTCCAATAGAAGCTTCTTCTTCTCATGGCTAGAGATACCAAGGGGATACTATTGCATTGCCAAGAGGTTGGCTATGTCTGCGTACCATGGGGTTACAATTTTGACTAGAAAAAGGGAAGCAATCAGGAAGGTGTAGATCATCCTACTCCGCTTCATTACTTTGAGGGATTCACGATAAATGATTAGCTAGGACATGGGAGTGACCTAGTTTGGTAGCCGCTTCAAAGTTGAACTCCGGAAACAAAAGAAGCCATCTCATCATTCTTCCCTTCACATCTACTTTGTTCATCAAGAAGGACAAGGCCTCATGGTCCACACAGAATTTGAAGTGCATCGATAGTACATAGTGTCGAAACTTCTCCAAGATAAACACCATTGCCAAGCACTCGAGCTCTGTCACTGTATAGTTTCTTTCTCTATCGCTTACTTTTCGGCTTGCATAATAGATAGGTTGATCTAACTTTGAGGAGTCATTTTTGGCATAAGACTGCACCTAGGCCTTCGACTAATGCATAGTGTGCACATGGAATTCCTTCATCCAATCAGGAGGTTGCAAGATGGGTGCTTCAGTCAAACACTGTTTCAGAGTGTTAAATGCTTCGTCACACTCACTAGTCCACGTAAACTCTAACTATTTAAGGTTGGTTTTGGCACTGTTAAAGCTGCAATCTTCTTAATCTTTGTAGGGTCTGTTGCTATCCCCTATACAGAGACAATGTGGCCCAGAAGAACTCCTGATGATGAGACTCCAAAGACGCATTTGTTGGGGTTGAGAGAGATCCCATACTCTCGAAGCACTGCTCTAGGTGTTCCCAATGCTCACGGATTAAGCTATAGACACATAAGTCATCTAGGTACACCTCAATGAAGCCATGCAGATGGTTTTGGAATGCGGCCATCATCACTCGTCGGAATGTAGCAGGAGCATTATAGAGGACATACACTATTACTATGTAAAACTACATATTTAGAAATTTGGGAATTTTCATAAAGTTTGGGAATTTCTAATGTGATTAATATTTGGACACATGGTTAAATCTTATCCCCTTACTTTTGAAGGTGAAATTTTTCCTAAATACTATATAAGCAATCTCCCCAAGTCCCACTCTCAAATATGGGATTAAGATTTAGCCACTTGGTCAACAAAACTTTACTCTTTATTTGAAAGTGGAACTTGGGAGATTCCCAAATTCTCTATTATAGTATTATAAGCATAGGTTTCCCATTCTGTTGCGAAGGTTGTTTTGGATTGATCTTCTTCTTTAATGTGGACTTGGTTAAATCCACTGAATCCATCCAAGAGAGAATAAAGCTCATGGCCTATCACTGTGTCCAACAGATGGTCTATGAAAGGGATAGGGAAGTTATTCTTCTTGGTCTTGGAATTCAGCTTTCGAAAGTCTACACATATTCATAACTTTCCATTCTTCTTATGTATTACCACGGTGGGTGAAACCCATTCACTATTGACTATTGGATAGATAAACACGGCTTCAAGGAGCTTCAACAATTTGGCTTTCACGAGGGCAAAATAATTTGGATTCATGTGCCTTTGTCTTTGCCTCAAAGGCTTGGCATCAGGCTCTAGGTCAATGTAGTGTTGACACATCACAGGATCAATCCCCTTCAAATCTTTGTATGACCATGCAAACATGTCTAAGCTCTCTTTCAATAGGTCATGCAAGACTGATAGCTCTTCTTTTAGAAGACTGATACCCACCTTCAGGTGACGTTCAATACCATCAGCATCCATAAACGCTAATTGCTTTTACCTTCCACTTTCGGATAAAGTTCCCATGGAGGACTGCTTCTGGGTATAGATCAAACTCCTTCAAGGGAGTGGTCTCATCTTCTGAGGTTCCACTGGAATCGACTTCCTCTTTCGATGGAGACTTAACTTGCTCATTGGGATGCTAAAATGGTATCATAGATGTTTCGGGTTTTATAGGAGGTTTATGACTTGAAGATTCATCATCTTAAGATGCATCAAAGAACATCTTATAATAGGAACCTTCAGATTTTGGTTTGGATTGCCGGACTGGTGGTTGTTGGCATGGTGCATTGTCATCATCCTCTCTTAAAAAGGGAAATTTTGGGTGACAAGAGCCATTGCTGAAGGAATGATTATTTTTCTTAATCTATTTCATATGGATCTATTGCACATGATGTGACTTATTAGCTAGTCCAAAGGATACCATTGTCATTCTATCTAACAGTATGAGATCTTCTGTTCCTCAGGCTCTCGAAACCTCTTCCTCATTTATGCCTTCTACGAGTAGGATAGATTCTTCCAACTTGCTTTTATAGTTTTCTTCTACACTATCATCATCATCCTCTTCAAAATCTATTTCTATCACTATGGAGGCTCGGTAAGAGAAGAATTGACTCTTTGTTATGTCCTCTGCTTCTGCTTCTATGCTTGTCTCTGTCTCTGTATCTTGTCTCTGGCTCTGCTATGGCCCTGTAACAGGGAGAACAATACATCCATGCTTCTATCTCACTGTCAGAGGAGGTGACTTCAAAAGTCAATTCGGGTTCAGGTAGGAGGTATTCACCCATTGACAAATACTTTTCTTCTTTCAAAAGTTGGCTTACAGTGCCCACTGTCAAGGGCAGTGCCTCTATTTTCTTGGGAAAGATTTGTTTGACGGCTTCTTTGTCTCCTGATGTACCATATGCTACTTTGTTGGAAGAGTTTGTTAATACTTTAATGGACGTGGATCCATTGTCTTTTTGTGACCCGTACAACTTCAACACCACTTTCTTGGGTCTTCTACCTAGGGTTGGGGTTCCCTTGAACCAATCTGTCCTTGCCCTTACTTCAAAAAGCCATGGCCTTTCTAGCAATAGAGGGTATGAGGTCCCATAGGAATTTGGTTTGACCACCAAAAAGGTCATCCAATAATCTCTTCCTGTGAGGGTTGTTTTTACATATGGGAGAATGCCCAAAGGCTTGATTTTGCTTTGGTATGCCGATTTGAAAGGCCATTGCATAGGCTGCATACCTTGCAAGCCTAGATCCTTCATTATCACATCTGTCATTATGTTCTCATTGATGAGCCTCCATCAATCAATTCATCTGCAACATAAAGCATCCTTCAATCCATACTCCAATCTTTGGGGTATCAAGGTCTAGGAAACCGTTAGCCACATCCACCTCTTTCATAGGTTTTGGGGCTTTGTTAGGCTCAGTTGCTATTGAGGGAGAAATCCTTAGACCTCTTCTTCTTGTCAATATGCTTTTGAATTTCTTTCGACAACTGGGAGACAACATCAACAACTATCGAAATGTCACATTTGGCTTGAAGGTATCCAGGTCTTTGACCAAGTCATATTCTTTAATAGGATCCACATGCTTCTCCAATTAGCTAGGAAATTGGGCAATATCCACTTTTATCTTCTCTCTTTCCTCCAAGAGAGGAAACCTATGCATTTCTTCTACTTCTGGAGGTACTTAGGCATCCTCTATCTCCTAGACATCTGGTCTTGTCTCTGCAACTGTCTATGTGGCTCTGTAGCAGTGCTCTATACTGCATTGTTCTACTCTACACTATTCTGTTTGCCCTTGGGAAGATTAAAGTTCACTGTTTTTGCAGAGGGAATGTTCTCTTTTGGAACTACAGGTTCTCCTTTCTTGGCATGCATTATTGCGGTAACTTTCGATTCCACTAAGTTAGAGGTAGGTTGTTGGGTCTTTTGTTGAGCATTAGGGGTAGATTTCACAGGAGTTGGACTAGGACAATCTTTTGCAGTGTGGCCTTCTCCTTTGCATCAACTGCATAAGGGCTTGTAGTCCATGGACCTTCTAGAGTTTGGGAAGTTTGGTGAGATATGTCCCTTTTCTCCACATCTATAACACTCGACCTCTGATCTCTAGCCACCGCCAGACTGTCATCCTCTGTAAGTTTGAGAGGGAAACCTCCTTGGGCTAACATTAGGATTGAACTCCCTAGACTTTGGTCCATCAATGTCCTGAGTGGTCATCTTGGATTCCAACAAGTTAAATCTTTCTTCTTTATCTTTCTTCCTTCTCTCATGCGTCTCCTTCAGAGAGCAAATATCTTTTGTTTGATTCTTCCTTTTAAATATACGAACAGATGGCTCCAAGAATAGTTGGTTTTCGGGTATATTCAATGGCTAAATGTCCCGCTTGATGGCACTTTCCACACCATGTATTAGATCACATCACGTCTCTTCCACCTCTCGTAGGAGTGGATATGTTGGTGGTATTCACCTTCAGTGTTTGTAGCTACTCTATAATCACATCCATAAGATCCTTCTTGATGCTTGCGACGACTGAATTGGATAGGTGGTCTTTCAAATTTTCACATGCTAGAGTACTTACATTGGGTTTTTGGGAAGCCTCTGTAATCATTGCATAGACTAGTTGGGTTGATCTAAAGAGTCCTCTGTTCTAGTTTTGATTTAGAGCTCCTATTGAGATTGGGGGTTGTTGGTTTCAATTGATAGGATTCCATTGTTGTTGTTGAGTCACCATTGGGGGAACCGTTTGAGGCCATTGTTGTTGTGGTTGAACCATCATTTGAGGTACTGTTGTTTATGTGGCCACTATGGATTTGGTACACTGTACTACGGTACTGTTTGCATCTGAGGATAAAGGTATGGAACTATCCTTGGGACTGCATTTGGTGGGTATACCATTCCTAGCATGGGAGGGGGTAAGACTTCTCTTCTTGAGGTCATCGACAACCTTACTTCAACTTCATCATACAGTCTTGCACATTCCACTATAGCTTGCACATTGACTGGCCTTCTCACTTCCACAAACTTACAAACTTTTGATTGTAGGCCTCTAAGAGAAATTTCCTTGCGGATGCCTTCATCCAAGTGATGGTGGCTAGTCCATCTCTTTAGTATGGATTCCATTCTAGAGACATATGCTTCCACCCGTTCACCAAAGGACTATCTTAAGTTCATGAACTCCTCTCGCAACCACTCTTCAAAACCTTCACTCCTGAATTTAGTGAGGAAGGCCAACTTCAGATCATCCCATGTGCCAAAGGTTTTTACTGATTGTCTCTCATACCACTAAAATACCACACCTTTAAAAGTGGTGGGAAATATTGCCAACCAATGCTTAGGGGTTTTGGCATTGTTAGCTATACACGCTACCATAAACTCTGTTACATGAAGATCAAGGTCTTCATTGTACTCTCCCTTGAATATGGGCAATGGGACTACATTTGTTGGCCTGTCATCAATATTTCCAGGACATATCTGACTAGGAAGGGGACCTTGAGTCACCATGGGGGCTTCTGTAAAGAGTGCCGCCAGCTCACTTGTAATGCCTTCTCTTTTCTCACGTAGCTCTAGACTCATTCTAATGCTTGTCACTTGATCGTGTCATTCATCAGGGAGTTAGCTCCACCCAGTTGGTTTTTACTCCACAAAATGGAATCAGAAGGGCTTTAGTCTCTGGAGGACTCTCTTTCTAACATTTTTTCTACTTTCTTATTTTCGATATCTCCGAATTCAGCTTTCATTCCAATATAGAGGGGAATGTATTTGGTCTTAAAAGTATCAAAACTCATTCTTCTGAGGATCATTGTGGTGCCATCATCATAGTAATGCCAGCTTTTGATGGTTTCAACAGTGTATGTTGTGAATAACACTCTATCCACCAACTTCCAATGGGTTGCTAATTGGACAAATAGAAGGTTGTCAGTGTGCCATGTATTCCACATATCTTGCTATTGAGCATCCACGAACAGATTCCAACTTTTTTTCTTCTTGTTATCATGAACTTCCACTGACCATGACTCCTAAAGCTTCTTCACAATCTCCCACTTGATGATGTTTGGAAACTCTCAATGAATGTTAAATCTTCCATGGATGGTCATTCTCTTTGTTTCTACACGTCAATTTGCTCCCAAACAACTTGCCACCAAGATGCATGTCTTTATTGCTTCAACAGGGAGAGGAAATAGTCCACCACATAGAGCCTGCATCAATATGGTAATATGTTTTGGCCAGTATGGGATGAACTTCTTGTATAAATTAGATTTGGTAATGAGAATCTCCAATTCTTCAGTGGTTGAAGGAACATTGCAAGCATCCATTGAATTCTTCTCCTCTTAACAATGCCATTTCCTTCATTTTCAGCCTCTTTTAATGCTTGTTGATGGTAGTTTTCCCCCACTGCTATAACGTGTCCCCTTGTCCACTTGTGGGACACGTCTTAGCAGCCCATTGGGAAGAGAGTCTAGAAAGCGCCGCCCGGCACTCCCAAGGAATGTCACGAGGTTTGCAATCTAGGTCCTCCCGAGTCTGCCACAAAGTGAAAGCATTTCGGCCATTCCCACTTAGGATCGACCTGAATCAGGGTTTTCCTAATGGTCAAGTTCCTAGAAGATATCCAGCATCGAGCCCCAGACGAACTACTTGTGTAGAAACATTAGGGTCGAAGCAGATTTATACTGCACTTGGTTTAAGGAGAATGGGAAATGAGAGGGATGCGAAGCTCGAACTCTCTGCCCGTAAGACATAGTCCCATTCCGTTCCCCTAAAACAGTATAAATCGGGACTTTAGCTCTCTAAATTCTAGGTCATTGTTATCCCGCTATCAATTCCTTTGAGAAAAGTTCCTGGTCAACCGGGACCACCCTTCCGTAGGACAGACCCAGGGTCATATCCACCACACTTTCCTCAAGTTGCTTTAGTTATCTAATTACCTACCACATTTAGTTTGACAAGCAAAAATAGCTTTCTTAATTAGCCAATTAATCACTGGTTCCTTCACGTAACTTAGGCACTGACATAGAAAAACGATATCAAGCAAGTTTCTTTTCAACATTTGATCTTTATTTATCAGTTTTTGGAATACATCATATGATCCAGCCCGAAGGCTATTCCATAATCCGCCCGAAGGAAATTCCAGCCATCCTCAGGGATCGCTATTCCAAGTTTTTTAGTTATTTTCCAGCATTAGTTCATTGAGCAAAGAAGTACAAATAGTGCTCCTAAGTGTACAAACACAAACATTCCAGTGGTCGTTTATTTGGCCAACTACTAAGGTGTGAATCCTTCTCTCCGAATACATCCAGCATTCGATCCGAGATCAATCACGACTTGGCAAGATCCCAAGGGTTTTGTAAGCTAAGCTGCTTGTTTTCCCTTTTATCCTTGGGTTAGGGTTTATATCCTTTTGATCCAATTTGTTTCCACTTAGGTTTCCTTAAATTATAAACAATAAATCCTGGGCAACCCATGGCCCTAACTTGGTTGGTCAACTGCTTTCTTGGCAAATTCGTAACTCCCCTAACTTGGCAAATCAGCCCAAGGAAAGGTGATGTAGCAGGATGACTACTCATCCTCTAGGAATTAGACTTGTACTTAGAACTCGCCAACCTTGTTCTAAGGAGTGGCAATAATATTTTGTGATTTAGGCACAATACCATGAGACGTTGCAACTTGTTGCATGAGATAAGTGTCGCACCTATCTTGTAGGATTATTTCACCCATCACACAATATTCCTTGGTCAATAATACCTTTGGTCAAGATGTAGGGTTTGGGAGTCCTCTTGGCCCAACCCAACCCCTAACCTTACTAGGCCGATAACGCTTTGGCCCTAGGGTTCCTAAATTCATATGGAAGTCTAGTATTTGGTCAATTGATCCTTAGGGTGAGAACCCTAGAACGTTCTTGCACGGGTTATTAGATAGCCCTAACATTTTTGAAAATGTGGGTAGGATCTTTGGGATCGAAAAGTCTTAAATCGACATCCCAAGTGCGATACTAGGCAGAATTTTAACGTAACTTAACCCTACCTAGCACTTTGAGGTGATCGTCATATACAATCTAATCGTACCTTTATGATTTTCATGTGAGCTACTTAACTATACACGAATTTCTTAGTTGATTAACTAACCCACGATTAGAGACAATCATCCCTTTTAAAGATGCAAATACTTCCTTCTAAATTAGCAAGTACTTTTTCCTAAAAGATGCAAGGAACTGGAAGATGTATGCGACGTATCATTCCATGTAAATTTGCGATTTCAAGATTATAGACTTTTTCCTTCTATGTGGCTATAAGATTCACAATGATCTTTTCTTTTCCTTGCCCTAAATTATAATGATGCAATGGGATCAAAGCTTTAATATTTTTAATGAAGATGCATTCAAACTTTGATAAAAACTCCATGCATGAGCGAATACATGAGTCCATCATTAAATTTATCCTTCCTTTAGTACTTAACCCAATCTAAAATGTAACCATCTTCGCGTGCAATTTGCAAAGCTTATAAATACTTTCCATGCATTGCAACTATTCGGACATTATTTTATACGCGATCACAACTATGCATTATGTGTTATATGACCTGTCCCGTGTGCGATGCAACAAAGGTGCCTTTGCACCATTCCGTCTATTTACTTATGCATCATGCATTCAGGATTTGCAACTTAACCATGGAAGTGCAAGCAAATTCAAATGCACGACATGCAACTAGATTTTATAATCGGGCGAGCAAATAAATTCCCCAATGTACTTAAACTTGCCTATGAGAATTAAACATGCTTAGTGAATCTTTTTCAATCAGGAAATTTATCGGAACCTGGGCGTTAAGATTCGGGGTGTTGTCCACACGCGTACTCGGGGTGGAAGCTCCTGCGTATGCTCCTCTCGCCTTTTGTTTAGGAGCCATTGATGCAGTAATTTCGTTTCAGCAACTCACCCTTGGGTCACTTTTGCATATCGGATCCTCTCTGACCGAGATCTTGTCTTCCGCGTAGGACACGGCCCTTGCAGATACGGTTTTAAGAAAACCCAAGGAAGGCATGGGAGAACAGGGCTTATGGAGGCTTTAATAGAAGCTTCCAAGCTTCAATCACAGGGAAGTGACGTGGAGAGAGAAAATTATTGGGAGAGGAGGAAGATGACGATGAGTACGAACATGATGATGATAATGATGCTGATGATGGTGGCAGCGTGGCAATGTGGCTGCAACCCTAGCGGCGTGAAGGCAGCGTGGTGGTGATGGCGGGTAGCACGGCAGCACGACTGATCCTTCCTCCCCCTCAAGCTTGAAAGGGAGGTCATATAGTATGAAAGGGGGAGGGATAGCCACACACGTGGCAGGCAGCATGTCCCCCTCCCCATGCTCCTCCTCCACTTGACTCAAGCTCCTCTCACACTCTCTCTCCCCCACCATGCAACAGTTGAAGAGGAGGGGAGTTTATCCATAAAAAAATTTGCCAAAATTTTATCCATTATCCCTTTTTTTCCCCAGGGGTGTTCCTGCGTGGAACTACGGCTTTTGAGCCACGACCTCTTATGCTCAACGCGGCTGGAGTTTGCTAGTGCACACGGAGGGAGCACTTAGCCCAAAATTTTATTGTTGCGGGAGATTACTTTAAGTTGCTCTTGCGCGGGATGGGTGTGGTCTAGGATCATTAATATTTTGTGCGGAAATATTACAACTGCACACCAAAAGCATGAAGCCCCGAGGAACACCAAGAAAATGGGGAATTTACTATAAGAAAATATATCTTATATCATCAACAAACATCTTTTTCATATTTGGTGTGACCACAACAAGGAAAAGAACACCAGGAATAAGAAATCTTCATGCAACTTCATAGAAACAACTCTCCGACTTTAACTTGAACAAAATTGATTATGCTCTTAATATTCTTCATATAATTCATCAAGAAACCACAAAGACAGCAGAGAATATACCACTTTGAATGGAAATCGTCACATAGTATTCTTCTTCAAAGGTTCCATAGCTTTCTTTCATAATCTCTCACTCATAGATACATTGTTTTGCATAGATTTGGCTCTCTCTCTCACACACTCTCTCTCATATATGCTCTCTCTCAAATGTACAATGGGATAATCAAGAATAATCATTCATAACTCCTCTTTGGTCGTGGATACCCCTCCCAAGAGGTATGTCTAGTATGAAAGGTCACTAGAGCCATTATTGTGTCCCTTGAGAGCTCACTACTATCACTGTCACTTCAGTCTTTACTTTAAGTCTTCGACAATTACTTCTTCCACTTCTTTAATCTATTTTGAACTTTTATTCCTCTCTTCCCATGGTTGGAAATTTTTTCCAAGCTACATATCCATCCATCATTACACTTATAGAGGCATACAGAACAAAACAAAATAGAGGCTCTAGAGACGGTCAACAAAGGGTTAACAGAAGGCATTAGAAAGCCTTTAGCTCAACTTAAATCATTCATAACCATCAAGAATCAATCAATAAACTTCCAAACACTCTCAAACTTTATCAATAATCATTCTAACCCCTTATACAGAAGGAAAATAGAGAAAAATAGAAGCTCAACAGACCTAAATAGAACCAATTAGACACTAACAAATCATCAATAGAATATGTCAGAACATCATATCTCCACTATAAAATATCATGAGCTTTCAAATCATAATCAAACTCATAAAAAACACTCCCAAACACTTCCAAAAAAACTAAACATAATACAAAATCCATCAAAAATCAACCATTCAATCCACAAAAGTAATTAAAAATAGCAAAAAAATCAAGTCATTTCAACCCTCAACAAGAAGATACACTATTGCATGATGTTCTACTTTGCATTACATTCCTTCATCTACTCAATTGGCTAGATGAAGAGGTGTCGAGATGGCAAGCTCAACACTTGTAGACATTGATAATGGATCACTTAGATAAATGGGTCCGCATGTCTCTACCTACCACATTGATTATCATCATGACCTTCACATCGCCATGATTCATCGTATATTATATTTAGTTACTTACATCTACTCACAATTGGCATAGTTTTAGTGTCAGATAATTAGTGTAGTTAGTGATGCATTGATTGACTTTTTAGCAGGCCACTTTCCTTTATGGTGTGCCTTATCTACACTTCATATACATTGTACTATCTAAGAAGAAGAAAAGTAATAGGAACATAAATTTTTTGGCCTCCACCTCTCTTCTTGTGTGCTTGAATGGGCTTTCCTTGCATCTTTTGCCTGTCTTTTTGGTGTAGTGGTTCAATCAAGTCCTCCCAGCATGTGAGCCTCATTAAAGGTTGAGGTCAGGGTTGAAGCCTTAAGCAAGGTGCTTTGTGTAGTATTAGTTGCTAACAAATTGCTCTAAGTTGAAAAAAAAGTCTACATACTAAGGGATAGGAGAAAAAAAATGCATAAATACCTAGAGTTTTTAAAATCCTTGTGGCATTGAAATGGTTGTTGAGGTTAAGTTCAGCCCACTATGTGATGCATGCTATTTATGCCATCAAACTAGTCATTATGCAAGTGATTGCAATGCCAAGGTGGTTCATGATGAACATCAAATGACTAGTTAGGTTTATGAAACTTGAATAGAGAATATATTTCACAAAAGCATCCTATTGAGCCACCAATAGAGAAGCCATCAAAGGAAAAAGGTGATGAAAACAAGTTAAACAATCTAAGGAACAAGCAAGAGAAAGACCATGCAAAGCAAATATACATCAAAGAGAGAACAAGGACAATAAAAAGATGGGACAAGAGAACATACCACCTACAAAGGAACGAACTAAAAGTAGTAAAAAAAACAAAGGTAATGTCCCCTAAAAGCTTGCAATTAGTGAATAGAATTATATCCACACCCTTGGTTGATGAAAATGATGTATTCCTTGAGCTCTATTCCGAAGATTAGTATAGATAATCTTGCAAATAAGATTAGCATAATATTATGGAACACAAGAGGTATGCACTTAGGTAGTAGGTCAGCAACATGCAAGAGTAAGCAGAAAACTAAATATGCTTGCCTTAGCATATGCAAAACTAGCTAAAGAAGGTGGTATGCTTGATTTCACTATTTCTAACCATGTCACTGTTTTTACTACAATTGAGTGTGGTGGTAGAGGCATACTAACAAAGAGTCAAACTATCTATTAGGTGGAGTGAGGAGGAAGGAGTTGTAGACAATTATGGATACTATCATGTTTCATGGTTTCATGATAGATATATTGATCAATATAGGCCCTCTATCATCAAATAAGAGAACCAAACTTTGGGAGAAGATGAAGACTCAAGATTGTAAAAATTTTGTTTGATGATTAGAACATGACCATGTGTGTGAGATAGATAGGTTACATGCATGCAATGCAATAAAGAGAAAATTGGGATGATATGGGTCAGATTCATGATTGCAGAGCTACACAAATGAGATTTGGGATGTTGGACAAAAATACTATGATTTCATGTGCTTCAATGTTCTTTTACTCAACTACCTCTCACACAGTCGGCCACAATCAAATCACATAAGCATCTACTCTCTACTCATTATCCTAAGCAAGCACGTCGAAAGAAAAAAACTAAGAGTTCATACTCACCTTCTTGCCCTCACATGTTGTAGTTTGAAATGCTCTTAAAGGCTTGAGGTAGCCTCACAATCCAAGCATAAGTTTTTTAATCCACTCCACCACTCTCTTATGACCAATCTAACCCTTAGATGCTCCAATGAAGAGAGGAAATATAGAGAAGAAGGGATATTAAATACTATGCCTCTCACCCTCCAAGTAATGAAAGAAGGGTAAGAAGAGAAGAACACGATACAAAATAACTTTCACTCTCCAAACCCTTCACTTATACTCTTAATCTCAACTCTCACTTCCCTCACTCTCAATGTAATGCACAAGAAGATAGGATTCTCTAATTTACACATACAAGAATGAGCTCCTCTATTCATTTTTTAGGTTTAATATATAGGCTTTTGAGTCTAGGGTTCCCTCCATAAGTTGGGCACCCTATCCACCTTTTTGGCATTTGAGGAGTCCTATTTTAACTTATGTCACATGTTAGGTTGATTGAAACAATCCTATCAAAAGTGATTAGAAGCTTAGTGCCCACAATCTCATGCAACTATTGGGCTTTCTATCTAATTACATGATAATTTACAATTTCCATAAGAGTGAGATGTCTCTTAATAATGCATATAAAATTATGGGGCAATGTTAGGATAATTGAAATGCATAAATGTTGCACATTGAAAATGTTAGTCTTAACTAATCTAATGCAATTTGAAGAAACAATCATTTTGAAATAACCCTAGCACATATAATTCTAGTTTGGAGATGGGTTGAACTCCAAGAAAGCTTGAAGTGTTGTCCCACACTTGATTACCCAAACCATGCATAGGACATTGTGAAAATATTATGTGGATACACATGCATACTTAGGTATTCAAGTAGTTAGAAGGGGGCTCCAACAATTCTTCATATTGACACATTTGATAAAGAAAGGGGATTTGGTGGTCAGATGTGGGAAGAATTGTCAATCAAATCAAGGTCAGAGGCAAAATCAATAGACAAGTGACAATCATTTTAGATCAACAAATGATCAATAAAATCAAAGATAAGCCTCATTTTTGCCAATTCATAACAAGCATTAATAATTTGAACGGTAGAGTATGCAATCGAACATGCAGGGACTTAAATTCTTGTACCTCCTAACAAGAGGATTGAGGCTTAGCAAGAGGATAAGGTGGAATCAAGAATTTAAGTAGTACCTTTTAACATTGTTGGTCGATGACTTGGAGTGTTGCATTCGATGGAATCCTAAGTAATGGATAGTCTATATTGATGTAGGCTCCAATTTCAGCAATCCTTAATGCTCCCCAATGCTCTGATTGCAAAAATTTAGCTCCAAGAGGTAAAAGGCCCAAATTAGGGTGTAAATGGTTGAATGAAATCCACTCAACAATCATTATTGATCAAGAATCTTGTCATTCCTTGTAGTTCTTTGTTGTAGATGAAATCTCTAACCTTAAATGAGTAAAAGCTCCCAATATTGAAGCATTAATAGAAGAAGTTCAAAGAGTGATACTATCCATGCTTCATAATGGGAGAATAAAGCTCAAGAAGAGGAAAAATAAGCCCAATCTTAGCTTGGATGGTAGAAGGGAGGTTGTAGTAGATCACTAGGAGAATTTAGGATTATTTAGACCTTGAATCAGTGACATTTAAATCGAATAACACTACTGTCCATAGTCCACCATAGCTAGGTTTTCCAAGCTTCAAAAGAAGAAAAATACTTTCCTTGAAGAGTAACAATGGCTTCTTTAGCTTGTTGCGATGATGTAGACAAAACTAGATGCTATCTAATGCTCCAAATCTTGGAAAGAATGAAGAATTTGTTGCTTCTCTATTTATTATAGTAGTAGGATGAAATATATTACTTCAATTGATAAGAATATCCTTCAATGATCAATATAGTAGCTCCCTTTTTCCATGCATGTGATCGATGATTAAAGAATAGTAAGCATCAACCATGACTTGCAATCGTGCTATGCAAAGAATGAGGTTGCAAGGCAGCTTAATTTGTGTTGGTTGCATGATTGCCTTACTAGCTTCAAATCTCTCCACCCATGTTGACTCCTCTTGATAGCAAGAACCAAGATTTGATGGCCTCCAAGGCAATACATGTGATGGTGAGAAGGTATGATGATAAATATTTCATGGAGGTTTGAAGAAAGCTTGAAGAAGAAAGGGGAAAGCATGATTTCTTGAAAAGTAGTCATAAGTTTAGTCTTCTCTAAACTCTCTTAACCCATTTTGTCTTGTGCCATTTCTCCCAAAATATTACTAGTGACCCTCTAAGATGATCTAGGTTTGTTGTAGTAGAATCGACCTAGTCACAATTATGGGGAATAACTAAGACCTGTGACTAGAATCTAATTGTAGTCCTATGTTTATCCTCTACAACGAAATGCATGGTTGAAAATGACAACAAACATTATCTAACCTACTACTTTTATGCCAACGTAATGAAGCTATGTTCTAAAATGAATTAAACTAACATTTAATTTTAAAAAGCATGAAAATGGAACAAGAAATGATAAACTTCTGTTAGTCTAGAACTCCATGAATCCATGGCTATTCCAAAGTACAAGGAAGACGACAACTAATGCTAAACTCAAAAGGATCTCGATAGTTGGTCAAAATGGTTTGGCAAAAAGTGTTAGTACCAAGTCCCCTTTTATACTCCTAGGACAATACTTCAAATCACTCTTCACTCCAATAATTGTCTTCTTTTCAATTTAAGAATGGAATCCTGAAATAATCTTTAGTAGAGAAGTTTCCTTCATTACAACTTTCCACAACTCATGGCTTGAACTCCAATTAACTTGGCTTAATGCTTCTATTACCAAACAATATTGAGAGTTGAAACTACTATCTTAATCATCCATCCAATCTGCAACATTTTCCATCCACTCTATGTAAGGCTAAAAGCCTCATTGTTTGACACTTTATGTATTTATTTTTTAAAAAAGCACCCACAACCATTGCATTACATCTAAGATTCCTCAAGATAGGTACACTGAGTGGCCATTGGTTGGCCGGCTTCATCTCTAATGCCCTATCCCTTCTTCTCCTCCCCCCACACCCAATTAGGCTACATCAAGGGTGGAACATACCTAGAGGACTTGAGTCACTTATGATTAGATTTGTCTCTCCGTGAGTCACTCACACTTTTACTCTCTCTACTTCTCATTCGCTTTAGTGCCCTCATAGTAAAAAAACAAAAGCAAAGTGGAAGGCTTCTTGAAAAGGAAACCAAATTCTCCAAATATCACATGCAGTTGCAACCATTAGAGATCCTATCCTTCAAAATCACTCAACTTGGATATAATACATTGTCCAATCTATTAATAACATCTTTCCATAATCTTTCCTAGGCACCCTTTCTCCTCAATATATACCCCTTCCCTCACACAAGTACAATGTTGTGGAGTATTAAAGATAAAGAATCTTGTTGAATACTTAGTCACACCTCAATCTCCACATGTTGTTATACCTATTATAGCCATGGATTATAGACCTAAAAATGGTAAACATGGCATCGACAGGGTATTACAAGTTTATACAAGTACTTGCAAGTATGCCCTTCATACTTGGAGGTATAGTACATAAGGTACAATTTCTTACATGTTAATTTGAGTACCTTACAAGGTTTCTAAAAGAAAACAACACTTATAGGATGATTTACAAGTGAAAACAAGGACAATATAGGGTTCTATACAGTTCTGGGTAGATTAGAGAATTTGGTTTTAGAATGGAAAAATGTTATCCTAATAAAAAATAGAGACCGAGACCATGGCAGAAAGCCTATAGTATCAGCCATGAACCAAAATAATTAAATAGAGGACTTTGTTATGGAGGATTCAAGCCAAAAATCACTTTGTCTGGACATTGCAATCAAAAGTTATTGCCAAATTTGTGATTGCATGTCATTAAAGCAATGTAAGTACCATGCCTAAAAATAAAAACGACCCAAATTCAGACACAATATAAGAAGAATTAAGGGCATACAAGAATGAATCTGACATCACTCAAGAAGCTCTAAATCGTGATCTTGAAGAAGTGTAAATGAGTGCTACTAATGGTCAAAAGGCTCATGAAGTCAATCAAGCTAAAGAGATCAATGTTACTCATGTATCTCGTGATTCTAACAGGTGCTAGTAGTTGTTTAATAATATGAGAGCAAAATTTAAATGCCCAAGACATGCCTGAAGGGAGCATAATGATGCAAATTTTACGCTGAATTTAAAGCCCGATGGAAGCAGAAGATGCAGATTAGACGATTTTAAGTGATTGTGGAAGATGGGAATGCAAAGTTTGACCTTTGGGATGGTTGCATATTTTTCATAAATTTTTTGACTATCAGATTGAAGTAAGACAACTTGTCGATTGTTCGGGACCTCAAGGTGGATGTGCAGGATTTTTCGGATCGCAAATTGAGTGCCAGACGATGGGGACAAAGCGGGAAGCCGGGCACCTAGAGGCTCAAAATTTGACCAAAATTAAGTGGGCATGGCCTTTTGGCTTTTTTTTTGGGGGGGAGGATTGTTTCAAATATGGCACAAAAAAACTACGCCCCCCCTTGGCATCAATTTGATGGAGGGAGAGATTGGGGGTTGAGAACAACCAACAAAATAGATCAATGCCATGCAATTGCTACATTTTTCACTCTCCATCGTGGCCTTTCACATGTGAAATGGCTACCCAAATGGAAATTCCAAAATCAATCTTTCTGTCTCCTCCCTCCCTCTCCTCTTGATGCATGTTTCTATGTCTTAATTTATGAGAGGAGAGGGTGGGCTGATTGGAGAGATTTTGATTTGGGAGATGATGTTGAGACATGATGGACGGTAGATCAATGTTTGGAGGAGTGTTAGCAGCTATTAATGAGCGTCAGCGACATTTTGAATATGAGATACGTACGAGATAAAGCACGATTTTATGAGTGAGTGATTAATTTCATCATTTTATGATAAATCTTGGTTGCAAATGGTTGCTATCAATTTTCAATGATCTGATTTATGAGATACATTAAGAAAATTAGCAAGAATCATTCATCTATTAATTTTTCCATAAATATGCAAAACCTGTAAAATTGCGATTTTAAGGTAAATCATGGATTTTGGGGGTTTTGATGTGTCAATGGTGTTTGCATGGGATGAAATGAGGGATGAAATAATTTTAGCAAGTTTAATCATCACATCAGAAAATCAAGAAATATCAATATTTATTGATGAATAAATAGAAAAAATTACACTTAATAAATAGAGAAAAATAATATATGTATTCATGGATGTATGGTATGGATGAACATGAGGTTTAGTCTCAATTTAGGCCTATGTTTATGTTAAAGTGAGTATTTATCACTCTTTATGAGAAAAAATACATCAAATCGCTCTCTAAACCTACCACTGAATGCATAACTATAAATGGTAGGGAGAGGAGGGGGTAATAAATGCTGATTGAATGTTGAAGCTGATTTTTTTAAATGCACTTTACATATAGGATATGTGTGTTTTGAGAATTAAAGGGTTCAGTAGCACAAGCATGCTTGTTGCTGACCCTACGCAGCATAGCAATTATGTTTAGAATGAAAGCATGAAAAGAAATGGTTTTGTACTGTCAAAATACTATTTTAAATGAATAAAAATAATTGAGCACTATGAATCATTCACATTTGCATTGTATTCAACGCATAGTATCATCCTAGATGCATAGCAAGTGTCTTCATAAACATTGACCCACGTTAAGAGTGAGGTATCCCAAGCCATACGACTAGCGCTCAGTTTCTTTGGGGAGGTGTTTAGTGAGGATTATCTTTTATCTCCTAGAATGATTGATTAAAGAGAGGACGATGTATTGTACATGCTTTAGGTATTCATGGCACATCTCGGGGCCGATCCTTGAGGTGTAAGAGAGCCATAGAGGGACCGCAACAATTAACTGAGGGATGCTCCTTGTGTCTTTTTTATGAGGGTTTATAACACCAATATGTGTAGGGGCTCCCTATGAGGATTTTGGAAGGGTTATCTATTGGACTACGAGCTATATAAATGCTTGTTTAGTTAGATCAATGTGTAGCCTCCAGAGGCTCTTGGCCGTGAGGCCGTGAGGCTGTGGGGTGTTTTGGTTGATCATAGAGACCCAGCTAGAGCCTTAGAGCCAGTGTTGGGCCCGTTTTAGGTCCTGATAGGTGGTGCATTTACTGAGAGCCACTAATAAGTAGCAATGTTCAAATCTTGGTCGATAGGACCATTTTAGGTCCTGACAGGTGGTTCATTTGCCAAGAGCCACTAATAAGTAGCAATGTTCAAATCTTGGTCGATAGGACCAGTTTATTAGTGTATATGATCCCATGGATAAATTCATTTTTGATCTTGGTGGCTTACGTAGATGATATTTGGACTAATACCTATTCAGTTTTCCATGAAGCATAGATAGGATGTGAAGGGGACAATACACTTTGACTCAAGGGATTAATTTATGGAAGATTTGGTCACATTCTCATAGATACAGGGAGCACTTATAGCTTTGTGAATTCTAAATCTTTTGAAGGGATAAAATCGTTTTCTCATGAAATGGAATCCTCTTTACACATTCAAGTAGCTAATGAAGCACACAAAATTAGCAATCAAGTTTGTCCACATATTTCCATTGTCTTATCATCAACATGTACCACTCAAATCAACCTTATTGCTTTGGATATGGGGCCCATTGATGTAGTGCTTGGTTGCCAAGTTTTCAATGAACTTAGAAAAGAAGCAAATAGAATTTATGCAAAGAGGACAATAAGTAGTATTGCATAGTATTAGGAAGAAAAGCATGGATCTAATTAGACCAATGAGGATTAGTTAGAAGATTAATGCTAAGTCATCTATTTTCACACTTCTATTATAAAAAGTGAATGAAAATAGTCTTCTAGCTCTTCCAAAGAAATGGATCCTTGTCTTTGTAAACTATTGGAAAAATATAGAGATGTTTTTCAGTCTCCTTCTCTACCACCAATGGGTGAAGTGGATCACCCAATTGACTTGGCAGCCCATTAATAAGCCACCCTATAGATTGTCAAATTGTGAATGAGAATAGGTGAAAAAACAAGTGAAAGAGTTACTTGAAATGGGGTTTATTCAGCCAAATTGATCTCCATTCACTTCACTTGTGCTTCCAGTCAAGAAGAAGGATGGATCCTTCAGCATGTGTACTGATTATAAGATCTCAAAACAAGTGCACAATCGAGAATCGATACCCCATCCCTTGCATAGATGACCTCTTGGATGAACTTAAAGATGCCAAAGTCTTTACCAAGATTGATATTTGTTCAAGTTATCATCAAGTTCAAATGAAGAAAGGGGATGAATACAAAATAGCCTTTGACATGAAGAGAGTTCTCTACCATTTCTTAGTAATGCCCTTTGGGTTATCCGATGCTTTTGCCACTTTCCAAGCTATAATGAATAAAATACTTCAACTTTTTCTCTACAAAACAATCTTGGTATTTTTTAATGAAATTTTGATCTATAGCAAGAATAAAGAGGAACATTTATAACATGTCAAAGAAGTGTTTGAGCTCTTGAGGCACTATAGATTGTTTGCAAAAGAGTCCAAGTGTACCTTCATGGCAAAAGAGGTAGAGTACTTAGGTCATATAGTCATTGAACAAGGTATTACAATGGATCCAAAGAAAGCTCAATGCATAAAGGATTAGCCTACTCGAACTAACACCACATCATTGAGGGGATTTCTTGGGATCTCATGTTTCTACCATCAGTTCATCAAGACTTATGTGCATATGGCAGCACCTCTTATGGGCTAGTTAAAGAAAGAGGTATTCTTTTGGAATGCTCTAGTGGAGAATAGCTTCAATGAGCTAAAAACATTACTTGTTATAGAATCAATACTGGTCTGCCCCGACTTTTCTAAAGACTTCACAATTTGCGCGGATGTAAGTGGTCGTGGAATTGGGTATATTTTGACTCAAGACCATGGAGGGATTGTATATGTATTCCTCTCCAATGATGGGGCATTTGGATATTTTCAAGAATTTTAACAAGGTTCACAAGAGATTTTATTGGAAAGGGCTATGGAAAGATGTGAAAGATTTTGTCTCACAATGCTTACCATGGAAACAACACAAAGATTCTTCTCTTTTTCTTGGTGGAATATTGTAGCTATTTCCAATTCCCTATGGCACATGGATGGACATATCAATGGATTTTATCATCAATCTTCCAACTACGAAGCATGGTTGAAATGGAATCTTTGTTATTGTCGACTACCTTACTAAATTAGCTCACTTTCTTTCCTCTAAGGCCCAATACTAAGCAAAACAAGTAGTGGATCAATTTATGAAAGGAGTTTTCAGATCGCATGGTATGCTCATAAAGATTGTCTCTCTAATCATGATTTAAAATTTAAGGGAAGATTTTGGAAGAGCTTGTTTAGCTCTATGGTTGACATCCTAACTACTAGCATCGGTTACCATCCTCAAATTGATGGTCAAATGGAGAGAGTGAATAATTTACTTGAAATTTATTTGATACATTATTGTCATGACACACAATCATGTTGGGACCATTGGCTTCACCTTTCTGATTTTTTTTACAATCGTATCTATCACATGAGCATTGGGATATCTCATTTTGAGACTCACTATGGATATAAGGTTCAAGTACCTCTTGATATAAGGTTCAAGTACCTTACTAAATTAGCTCACTTTCTTTTCCCTAAGGCTCAATACTAAGCCAAACAAGTAGTGGATCAATTTATTAAAGGAGTTTTTAGATTGCATGGTATACTCATAAAGATTGTCTCTCTAATCATAATTTAAAATTTATGGGCAGATTTTGGAAGAGCTTTTTTAGCTCTATGGTCAACATCCTATCTACTAGCATCGGTTACCATCCTCAAATTGAGATCAATTTATTAAAGGAGTTTTTAGATTGCATGGTATGCTCATAAACATTGTCTCTCTAACCATAATTTAAAATTTATGGGCAGATTTTGGAAGAGCTTTTTTAGCTCTATGGTCAACATCCTACCTACTAGCATCGGTTACCATCCTCAAATTGATGGTCAAATGGAGAGAGTGAATAAATGGCTTGAAATTTATTTGATACATTATTTTCATGGCACACAATCATGTTGGGACCATTGGCTTCACCTTTCTGATTTTTGAAAAAATGGTATCTATCACATGAGCATTGGGATATCTCATTTTCAGATTCACTATGGATATAAGGTTCAAGTACCTCTTGATATAAGGCACAAGTACCTTACTAAATTAGCTCACTTTCTTTCCCCTAAGGCTCAATAATAAGCCAAACAAGTAGTGGATAAATTTATTAATGGAGTTTTCAAATTGCATCGTATGCTTATAAAGATTATCTCTCTAATCATGATTTAAAATTTATGGGTAGATTTTGGAAGATCTTGTTTAGCTCTATGGTCAACATTCTACCTACTAGCATCAGTTACCATCCTCAAATTGATGGTCAAATGGAGAGAGTGAATAAATGGCTTGAAATTTATTTGATACATTATTGTCATGACACACAATCATGTTGGGACCATTGGCTTCACCTTTTTGATTTTTTTTACAATTGTATCTATCACATGAGCATTGGGATATCTCATTTTAAGACTTGCTATGGATATAAGGTTCAAGTATCTCTTCAACATTATTTTATGATGATGAATCCTCAAGCTATAGAATAACTTGAGCATATGGAAGCCCTTATGAAGTAATATCAAGAAAATATTTGCAAGGCTCAAGGCATAATGAAGTCTTATGCAAATGACAAGCAAAAGCCATGTGGAGTTTCAAGTGGGAGATTGGGCATTTGAAAAAATCTTGAAATCTCACTATACATCACTCAAATTGAGGTGATAACAAGTTGGTATATCACTTTTATGGTCCTTATGAAGTGCTTTAAAGAGTTGGAAATCTTGCACATAGACTTCAACTACCGTCTACTACTTGTATACATGATGAATTTCATGTTTCTCATTTGATGTAATATATTGGATCTAAAATTCAAGTACTTGAGGAGTTTCCACCCATTGATGAGGATGAGTTGATTATTTATGAGCCTAAAAAGATAATCGATTAGCATGAGAAGTGTTTAAAAGTGTGGTTGAGTCAAGAGAGCGAGAGCAAACTTCAGGGGAAAGTAGAAGAACAAAAATCAAACCGTAATGGCATGAAAGAGACAATTGATTTAAATGGTTGCAAGTACATTATTTTATAGGTTTTTAGCTTAGACGCACATCTCCTTCTTTGCTTAGGGGATACAATTCATTATATGTGCTTGTAGTATAGCCTTTAGTACCATACATTTTAATACACCCCCTTAGTGCTCGCTTATCCTCTAGATAATTACACTTAAGGATGTAGGTTCCCCCCCTAAATGCCTGCAATTCCTCTAGCTCATGTAGTGTTGTTAAACAAGGTGTAAGCAATTTTCCAAAATACCTTCAAAACATTCTTCATAAGATGGTAAAGATTATTATACAATGTTTGCCTTTTGGTTCCAAAAATCTTTATCAGCGTGTCCAAACTTGTTATAGTTTTTGCACATTGGTTTTCCTTTGTTCCAACAATCTTGCTTGTTGTGTCCATTTCTTTCGTAGATCCTAGAAATTATTCTTGCAGAAGAACCTTTGCTACAAAGTACAATGACTACATGGCTTGGTGTAGAGTCTTGGGCTTTCTCCTTAAGTTTATCTTCTTACTCATACAGATGTCAGAGAGTGAACTAGGGAGAGAGAAAGAGGAGAGAGAAGACTATAGAAGAGAGAGAAAGACTGTAGGAAGAGAGAGAAGAAGAGTGACAAGGAGAGAGAAATACTAGATTTGGAGAGAGAAAGATAGGAAAGAGGGAGAAGCCATAGAAGCTGTGAGCAAGTTGGAAGAGAAGGACTATAATTGTATTAATGTGCCTAAAAATATATGAAAAATTACATGTCCTCTCCTTTTATACCAATGTCAGTGTGACATGGCATAATATCAATATTATTTACACTAAATCCTTATTCCCAGCTTCTTACAATCCATCCCTTCCCAAAAGTTTTTGTCCTAAAAAACAAACCTGGAAGACTAGAAAAAGATGGATAGAACAGAGTACTACTCTATTTTTACAGCTTTATGAATGGGAAATGAATGAAGTATGACTAACTATATGGACTGAGATTGAAGAACAAGAGTAGGCCTCAGCTATATACATGATCTAGAGTACTTCAAAAGTATATGGAGCCATAAAGCCTTCAACAAATAATCTCAAAACAAAGTAGACAGCTTGTTGTGTAAACAGACCCTACTAGACCAAATCTGCCATAACTTCTAGTAGAAGTGTCCAAATGAGGCATACCATATATCAAAACGAAGCTCTTGAAGAGTACTTTAAGCCCATGTTGATAGCTTAATTCTAAAAATTAGGCACGATTAAAATTATTCTAAAAAAGCGTGCTATCTTAATCCTGTCTGCATCATCACTAGCTCCATAATCAATAAGCTTCAGCCACCAATGTATCCCTTAAGAAAGGAAACTCATCCAATATAGAATGAGGCCTCCAAGAAGCTTCCTCGGGTGGTAAACCTCTCCATTTGATCAAATATTCCACGATAGAACGAGATCGAAGCTTCTTCTCATGCTGACCTATAACAGCGTGTGGGATGTACTGAATAAGACATTTTTCATCAATAGGTGGCAGCTCATCAACTATATCCATTGGATCACCATAAAAGGGCTTGAGCTGACTAACATGGAAGACATTATGAATCTTTGTGGAAGAGGGAAGCTCTAATCTATATACCAAATCTCCAATTCGCTTAAGGATCCGGTAAAGAACCATAAAACCTGTGGGCAAGCTTATTACTAGATCCATCTTTTAATGTAGAGTACTTGGACTTGGGCACCTTTAGTAAGACCAACTCTCCTTCTTGGAACTCTAAAGGCCGCCTCTTCTCATCAGCATACATCTTCATTTGGTCTTGAGCCTTCCTAAGATTCATCTTACATTGTTGAAGAAGGGTCTGCATTCTTTCTAACTCTTCCTTCCCATGAGGATTGATCCTTTCATTAAAGATGAATGTGGGTAAGGGCACCTTGTAACCATACAATGCCTCAAACTGTGAAACTCCGATACTAGCGTGGGTAGAATTGTTATAAGCAAACTCAGCCAAGTGTAACCAAGAATCCCATGAAGTTTGGACATCATAGCAAAAATGGCAAAGATAAGTCTCCAACCATTTATTGACTCTTTCTATCTGTCCATCAATTTGGGGATGATAGGCCATAGATGGAGCCAATTTAGTGCCCATAGATGTAAATACCGCCTGCCAAAAGTTACTCGTCAACTTTGAGTCTCTATCATGAACAATCACCTGCGTAATCCATGTAGTCTAAAAATCTGCTCCATAAACTGACCGGCCACTTGAGAACTAGTAAACTATGGTTGGAATAAAATGGGATGCCTTGGTGAGTCTATCTACTACCACATATATACTATTCCATCCCTTCTTGGTAGTAGGTAAGCCAGTAATGAAATCCATAGTAATATGAGTCCATTTACTTGTAGGAATAGGTAATGGCTGTAACAAACCTCCTGGCTTATGGGTGCTGTCCTTATTCTGTTGACAAGGCATACACTTCATAACAAAGTCCTTAACATCTTTCCATAGTCCTTTCCAATAGAAACTTTTGCTGATCCTGTCATAGGTCTTGAAAACTCCTAAATGTTGACAAAGAATGTAGTTCCTCCATAATTTTCCGCGTAAAGAAGAGGTGTAGAAGGAATAACAATCTTTCCTTTCAGCCAAATAAGGCCATTTTTGAATTGGTAATGCGAGTTTTCTTCCATAAGACCTTGCTATAATTTCTGAAAAATATGGCTGAATTCTTCATCCAGAAGATAAGCCTCCTTAATTCTTCAATCTAGTCATTATGTAATTTTGTCATAGCTGAAACTTTGCAAGCCCACATACGAGAAAGAGAATCAGTCACTATATTATCTTTGCCCCTTGTATGAGTGATGTCAAAATCACAATTCTGTAATGTAGCTACCCAATGACGTGGAAGTTGATGAGTTATGCAAGTCTACCATTATCTTTTCACTCTCCCAAGAAGTCCATCATAATGTTGTTGAAGATGAGAATCAGAGTGCATGGGACTTATGAAAGAATATTCAGGAGCTTTATGCACAGCAGAGTCCTGCGTCACAGATGTATTAGTTGAAGCAATTAATAGACCTTCACATGAAGGAGGGGACATCCCTATCATCTCATTTCAGCTAGTTTCATGCTATCATGAAGACTCTGTTGTCATAGGGTATTGAGTTCAAAGACAACTTGCACACATTGTTCCTGCTTAGCACCTTGCCTGAATCATGGGGATGCTTTGGAATAAGATTAAACTAAGTAAGGAAATACTTAAGTACCCTGTGATCACTGTGTACTCTGAATTGGCTGCTATACAAGTAATGGTGCCACTTCTTAATTGCATGCAAGATAGCCAACATCTCCTGGTCATAAACATTCATGGCCATCTCTTTATTTGTAAGCTTACGACTCTCAAAGGCAATCACTCCATGCTTCTGTAGCAAAACAGCCCCAATGCCACGGCCACTAGCATCACACTGTATAGTAAATTCTTTGGAAAAATTCGAGTATACTAAGATAGGAGCAGAGGTAAGGAATTCCTTTAACTGGTTGAAGTTGCTATCTACAAAAGCATCCCAAAAGAAAGCCTCCTTCTTCAACCTATTAGTCAAAGGAGCTGCAATGGCCGCATAATGCTTAATGAATCGGTGATAGAATGAAGATAACAAAGGAATCCTCTAAGAGAGGTAGTAGTAGTAGGCGTTGGCCAATCTTTTATATATTGCATTTTCTTGGGATCAGCCTGTATTCCTTTTTCACTAACAATATGTCCCAAGTATTCCACTTCAGTTTGCATGAAAGAGCACTTCTTCTCCTGAACAAAAAGCTTGTGATGTCTCAATACATCAAAAACCCTCCTCATATGTGCCAAGTGATCCTGTAAAGTCTTACTGTAGATCAAAATGTCATCAAAGAACACACAAGACAAACTGAAAGAGGAAAGGCTGTAAAATCTTATTCATTAGGCTTTGGAAGGTAGCTGGAGCATTTGTAAGCCCATATGGCATCACTAAGAAATGATAGAGCCCACGATCAGTCCTGAAAGTAGTCTTAACTTCATCACCCTCTCGCATCCGAATCTGATGATACCTTGACCTCAAATCAATCTTCGTAAAAAATTGAGCCCCCTTAAGCTCATCAAGCAAATCATCAATCCTGGGTATCGGATACCTGTTCTTCACTGTGATGTTATTAAGATCCCTGTAGTCAATGTACATTCTGAAAGATCCATATTTCGTTTTTACTAACAGGACTGGAGATGCATAAGGTGAAGAACTTGGTTCAATGAATCCCATCTCAAGAAGTTCCTTGATTTTCTTGGCTACTTCCTCTCGTTCGCACTTTGATAATCTGTAAGGTGGCTTATTGATTGTCTTTGAGTTAGGCTCAAAATCAATGGGGTGATCTACTGCTCTCTTGGGAGGCAATGAAGTAGGTACCTCAAACGAATCTTTATACTCCTCAAGAAGAGCTTTCAAGGCTAGATGGTTTGCTGAATTATTGGGCTGATCTTGCATTTCTTTATTCAAATGCAAAATAAATATTTGTGAGCGCCTCTTGTACTCCCGTTTGAGTTGTTGAATGGTATAAGCTGAAAATCTGATCTACTAAGAATTCCCTGTAAATGGATAAGTTGTCCATTGAAGATAAACTCTATATATAATTGTGAGAAATCCATAGTGATCTTGCCTAATGTCATCAACCAATCACAACCGAGTACAATGTCTATAGGCCCCATTTTCAAAGTGATCAAGTTTACTTTTGCTTCAAAATTTTCAGCCAACTGTAAAGAAACTTGTGGGCATATCTGTGTGCTGATTTCCTCTTCACCATTGGCCACGTGAACTCTAATGGGCTGCTGTAAATCTATGGGAATACAATTCAACTTGTCCATGATGGACTTATTCACAAAACTATGAGTACTGTCACTGTCTATCAGAATGAACACTGGCTTTCCACATATGCTTCCCTTCATACAGAGTATATTAGGGCTCTTAGATCCTGTCCAAGCATCCATAGAAATAGAACAATTAGTGGCAGCAAGCGGCTCATAACAAGTCCCACCTAGATCAAACGGAACACTTCCACATGGATCAAAAGGAAAAGAGTTGGCTGGATCGTTGAAATACTCTTGCTCAACTTCTTCCTCAAGATCTTCATTTTCAGCATTACGTGCAATTGCATTAGCTTCATCCATGTCATTTTCAAAATCCTCAAAAACTAACATACTCTGAAGCTTGGGTTTGACATTTTTGTATACACACTTTGAGGCATGATCAAGTGTATACTTTTCCCCACACTTGAAACATAAGCCTTTCTCCTTTCTTTCTTTATAAAGATCCATAGGAATAGATTTAGGATTTGTATTGGTGGCTAAAATGGATTTAGGCTTGTTGTCCCCTTGTTTGAAGTCAACTCTTGGACTGTTTGCTGTCCTAAAATTACTTTGAGGTCTAGAAGCATTGAATGGAGGATAAGTTGGTACTCGTAAGCTCCCATTTGGCACATGATTGCTGCCATAAGTGTTACCAACTTGCCCGTGCTTAAAAACAGTTCCTTGGCTGTCCAAAACCAGGCTGAAATGAAGATTCTTTTCTATACTTTCTTCCATAGCGCTCCGCAAGATCAATAGCCTTAAAGAGGGAAGTAGGATTTTGTGCCATGATATCAGTTGATAAACATGGATCTAAACCATACATATACTTGTGGAGCTTAGCCTCATCACTGATGCTTTCCACATACATGGTTAGGTTGAGGAATTGGTTAGTGTACTCTCTTATACTTAGGCCTCTTTGTTCCAAACCATACCATCTCCGTGCTAATTTCTCTTTTTCAAGAGGGGAGACAAATACTTCAGCCATAAGTGCCTTGAAAGCTTTCCAATTCTCTACAAGTATGTTTTCATTTTTTATATACCTCCACCAAGTATGGGAAAATCCCTCCAAATGCAAGGAAGCAAAATGAATCTTCATGTCATCAGTTTTAGGGAATATGTCAAAGTAAGATTCCATCTTAGAGGTCCACTCCTCTAAATTAGATGGTGAAGATGACTGACCATTAAATTTAGCTAGAACAATATTGTCCTTTAGCTCTCTTTTATAAAATGCTTGTTGTCCCAAAATAGGCTGATCATGAATACCATGTTTGGAACCCCCAAGTTGAGACTGAAATTGTAATATTTCCACACAATAAAAGTTAGTTGGTTAGTTCAAAAGTTAGTTAGTTAATTAATAAGTTAGTAAGATTACTAACTAAAGACTAACTAAGGTAAAAACTAACTAACATTAATTATTAATAATTTTTATTTAATTTAAAATATTTTATTTAGAAAAATCAAGAGTCGTAAATTCGATATTTTTTTCGAATTGGTAAGGACCGTGGCCATCCTTCACGTAAAATTACAACATGAACGAAACTTATGAGTTATATTAATCACTAGGATAATGTGTATAGTTTGGATGGTCTAAAAATATTAGACTTTTGGACAAGACTAGAATATTTTAGATATTTTAGAGATTATCTTAATTTTTTTTTTAAAAAAGAGATATGGATATTTCTAGAACTAGATATCATTTAAAAGAAAAAAACAAGTGATGTATTAGTTAGTTTGAAGATTTTATAAAAAGAAAAATAAAGAAAAGTGACTGGCGAAATCGCGCGCGCCGCGATCGCAGTTTACAGGCAGGAGACAGCACTTCGAACAGAGAAAAGAAGGAGTGAACTGAGAGCTTTCTAATCAAGTGTCTTGGAGTTTTACCCCCTTTTCGGAGCCAATGGAACCATCAGATTTATGATCTGAGCATCAGATCACTGATCTTTCCAATATCCCCCTCCACAAAGAGCTCCACTTCTCAACCACAAGCCCTCTTCCCCAATTCACTATAAATATGAGGCATGGGAGAGGCATAAGGGACATAAGGAGACCCCAAGAGGCTGCGAGAGAGAAGAAGAGAGAAGGAAGAATACTCCTTCAAGAGGCTGTGAGAAGCTAGAGAGAGAGAGAGAGAGAGAGAGAGAGAGAGAGAGAGAGAGAGAGAGAGAGAGAGAGAAAGAGGAAGAGAGTTAGCTCAAATCCCCTTGTCTCGATCTTTAACCAAGCCATATTCTCTACCCTCTCTCATCTAAAATCTATCCCACCTTCCCTATCTCTCAAACTCCTCATGGACGATGGCTCCAAAGCGACGAAGTGGAAAAACCATGGAAATCAACGCAACCGATCAAGCAACTAGTATTGCCAATGATACGGGAGTGCTCGAGGTTGCAGGAATTGCCACCACAATTGGAACATCGGGTGTGGCTAATGCGAGCGCGAGTAAAGATGAAGCTCCTAATGTCGTCATGCCGCCAAACCAGGTTATTCATTACTAGATTATCAATTTTACAATATAAGATAAATTACATAGGATATTAGCTTTCATATTCTTCACTTACATATTAAACTGATAACTTATCTAGAAAGACATATTAGTTCAAGCATAAAATGATTAATCACTATGATTTCTAGCTAGAATAGTTGGGATACTAAGGCATAGAATCATGATAGAATTAATTGCCAAAGGTTATTGTACACATGTCTTTATGCGCATTCAATATAGTTATGATCAAATGCGACAAGGTTAAGAATTGATTAGTGAAGGTTATAGAAACTGGTTATCTATTTAGGAATCCTAAAGATCATCTCGTTGAGTTTATTGACACAATATATTTCCTTAAGGGATTTTGCTTATGTTAGATAAGTGAATCCAAATGGAAAACTCATGCCCTGCTTAACATGTTTTAAGAGGTGTACTCAACACTTCTTTATGGGGAGAAGAATCCTCATTAGAATGAAAGGTTACCTTAGGATAAGGTCTACCTTGGCTATGTGAAACTGTGATTTACATGTTGGGATGATTGTAATTGCACTATTTGATACATATTTGAAAGGACTGTTTGTGTTTGCTAGAATCTAGATTTTTGATTGAAATTATTGCCAACAGAATAAAAGGAAGGATCGCGCTAGGCTACCCCCAAGCTAGCGGCGAGACCCTACTCCAAGGGGGTCATGATTATCGCTATGAGAGGCTTGGACCGGCTCCGTAGGCGAAAGGTCTGTCAGTAGGGATAGTCTCGGGCAGTAGGAATTATAGGTGCCAGAGGGGGCTCTGGCTGTAAATCCTGCATTGTTCCAAGAATCTGACGAGCCCCTTCGTGACCCAGGATGGGATCCTGGAACCCTAAATACTAGTTATGAGGGTGGAATCTTGGTGGACAGAATGTCCTTATGGAATTCTATGTAACTTCCGCTGGGACGGAATGATGGAAATTGTAATAGACTTCCAATATAATAAAGAAGTTTGCTTTACTGTTCGAATTGTATGCGTGTTAGTGAGATAAATTATGTGAAGCAACATGTGACTAAATGGACTAATTAAGGAACCTGGTTGTATATGTTCCAATAAATGTGTTGTAGGTAATTAAAAAACTAAAGATGACCCATCATCAGAGGAAAGCGGGTGGGCGTAACCCCCAACGGGTCCGTCCAATGGTAGGGTGGTCCCGGTTAGCTGGGAGCTTTTCTACATCGGATATAGAAATAGGAAGACGATAAATTGACCAAGTAGTCATTAGGTAGAACCGACTTGCATTGTTTTAGGGGACCAGAATGGGATTTTGCCTTATGGGCAGGAGGGTTGACGTACCACACTCCCCTCCGTCTCCCATTCTCTTTGAACCAAGTGCAATGGCAAGTCCGCTTTAGATCGAGTAATCCTCTAAAAAGTGGAACTCGAAATTACTGACGCTAGCTGGCTCCTAGGAGACCCATCCGATTTTAGGAACCCAAGTCTTCAGGTCGATCCTAGTGGGTTCGACCAGAACTCTCCCGTTGCGAAGTAGACTCGGTAGGGCCTAAGTGACAATCCCGTGATGTTCCAAGGGAGCACCGAGCGGCATCATTTATGGAAAAATCTACTGATGGACTACTAAAAGGTGCCGTGGATTGGGACTAGCGGACACCTCAGAGAAATCTCCCAACATGTGGCTGAGAACCACTATGCAATCTTCCTGTTGGTAGAGAACCCCTAGAAATTTGAGTATTGAGCCCAAAAGCTTGAGAATTAGCTCCATTCAAACTGCCCAAATAGTCAGCATGCCGTTGTGAAGCCTCTCCTACTTCATACTGGCTATTTGGGATGCCTCTTCTTCCAATAATCCCATGTCCATGACCATTTTGGTTAGATGGCTGAAGTGGGACTGAAGGCTCACTGTTTGAATAAGCTTTCTCCTTAGCTTCTTTTGATCCCATTTGCATTTGCATCCATTGGGAGAATTGTGCCATAATTTGAGCATTAGATTCCACCAACTTATCAATAGAAGCCTTTGTTTGAGTCATTGAATCCACCAATTTCTCAATGGAAGACTTTGTTTGATCAGTAGACAAAACCATTTGCTCCATTCTTGATAATATGGCCTCATGTCGTTCCCTATGTCTTTGTTCATGGATGCACAAGGTATTATTGAGTATACTGACTTCCCCCTGTTGTTGAGGCTCTTCAGGACTCTCTTCAGGTGTATTATCCAACATGGAATTCCTAAATTGCTGAGCATAATCTTCCTGAACCTTATTTTTACCCTTATGTCCTGCCATAATAGTGCAGTCCTGCAGTACCCCCTGTCAAAAAAACGGCTATAATTTTTGCTAGGGAACTATGATTTCAAATTTTTTTAGTTCAAATTGAAGCCAAGAACGCCCTCTTTGAGATGAGATATAGTACACTATAATAGATTTAGGACAGAAAATTCTGTAGTTCAATTTCTGAGTTTGAATTGTCCAAGCCTACACCCTGTCTAAACGTGTAAGTGCCATGTTTTGACCCTGTAAGGCAAGATAGTAACCCCAAATGGTTACCAAACCCTATAAAAGGCTAGATAGGACCTGTGGGTACCCTATAGTACCTGCATCTGTACTTCAATAATGAAGGGTGTACCTGTAACCACTTGTAAATGCCCTGTAGTGCCATGTAAATTCCCTATTTTACCTTGTTTTGAACCTATAGGTACTTGAGCCTTTGGAAAGCCTTCAGTCTTCAATTCTCCACTCTTTCTACCTATGTGAGGGATAAAACGGCATGACAGGCTCCCTACACGGGCTTCGAATCATCGGGAGGTGGGCAAAGTTCCCCTCGGGTCGGTTGGTTGCACCCCTTCGGGATCTTTGATAGTGAGGGAGGGTCACCTCTCTTTTGTCCCACTATCTCCCTCGGTATCCACATTTTTCCTCGGTGGGTATATCAACATGGTAGTGGTTTGCTAAACTAATCAATCTGCATGAGATGCATTTCTGAAATATTCATTCAGCCTTTCATGAGATGCAATTGAATGGAATCTTGAAAGTTTGGATAGGGGAAGGGTCTTACTAATGCAATTCAGTGACTCACTGATTGCTAGTACTTACCCTTTTACAATATTTCAGCTTGGGTAAAAGAATTCAGCCAATCAATGGATTAAAGTGAACAAATTCATCAATCAATAGATTCAATCAATTGGATTCAAGTGTTATGCTAGAAATTTCAGATTGAAGCCTCTAATTCATTTATTAGAACTAGTATGCATAGAGCAAGCATTGCATTACATAAACGGATTAATTCAAGCAAAGGTTGGCTGAAATTTGATGGATATTATTCAATTCTTTAATCTCTCAATCAAATGGATTAAGCCCAGCAAATGGATTAATGAGAGAGATTAAGAATTGAAGAAGAGTACCTTTGACATGGTTGATGATGACTTGATCAATCTTCATATGCTTGATAAAGCCTCCAGTGGTCCAATGTTGCCAAAATAATCCCCAAGGCTTGTGTATTCAGTGCTTAAGAACAAACTTGAAGCTTCAAATGCTTGAAATTGAAGCATTAAACCTATTTCCCCCAAATTTTGGCTCCATGGAAGCTCTTGAGCTTCAATCTTTGACCATTCATGCTTAATCCTTGCAATTTGTTGAAGAATCCTTGCTGAAATGATCCCATGGGCTGAAAAGATGAAGAATCTTCAAGAAATTGTTGAGAAATAAAAGCTTGGGCTGAAGCTTTCATGGCTGCCCATGGACTGTTCATGTAGGGTTTCAAGAGAGTGAAAAGATGAAGAATATAGCCCCATTTTGGAGTCTACACACCAGGGAGTTGAAGAAATCACTGCCAAATAGAAGCACCATAGCTAAAGATTGGTTGAATATTGATGAAGAACAGGGCTAGAAAAATCAGTGCTAATTTCGAGCTACTGTCCTGCCTACATGGCTGATCCTCTAGTCCATAAAATGGTATGCAACCTATTGCATTTGATGCCTAGAGTGCCATTATACAAGCCATTGTTAAAGGAGAGCAATGGCAGTGAATAAGGAGAAGATCTCAGCTAGAAAACTCCATGGAAGCTTGGCCAAAGCTTGGAGAAAGAGGAAAGGAAGACCTCTTTTGAAAAGCAACCACTGTTTAACCCCAAACTAAGCCCAGATAACTCTCCTTTACCCTAGTTACCTCCAATTTTGCATGAAATTTGATAACGACATATCACTTAAGCCATCCTCTGCCATATCTGACCTTGGATATCTCCAAATGTAGTCTCTTACTAATTGTAGATGATCTGCAGCATTCCACTAGTCACTGTCTTGTACAATTTTTGTTTGAAATTGATTTTGATGGAGGAAAATAGGACTAAAAATAGAAGAAAAAGAATGGATCAAAGACCAATGCTCTGATATCACTTATTAGAGAGTGAACTAGGGAGAGAGAAAGAGGAGAGAGAAGACTGTAGAAGAGAGAGAAAGATTGCAGGAAGAGAGAGAAGAAGAGTGACGAGGAGAGAGAAAGACTAGATTTGGAGAGAGAAAGATAGGAAAGAGGGAGAAGCCATAGAAGTTGTGAGAAAGATGGAAGAGAAGGACTGTAATTATATTAATGTGTCCAAAAATATATGAAAAATTACATGTCTGATCCTTTTATACCAATGTTAGTGTGACATGGCATAATATCAATATATTTACACTAAATCCTTATTCCCAGCTTCTTACAACAGAGTAAATTCAATGCATTGAGTTTTCTATTAGGTACATCTCTTAGTGTTGCAACCACTTATTCATAACCTTTGTTAGGTTTGTCCATACTATTGAGTAGTACTATAATTGCTTCATCCTTTTCTATATCTTTGCCTATTGAAGAGAACTGTACTTTCATATATTTAAATTGTTTATTAATGATATCATGGAATCATATTGGTTTAGATCAAGCCTGAAAATTTCTATTAATAGATTCATTATGGCCAAAACAATTCAAAAAGGCACTTATAAGAAAATGATTAAGTTGCTAATTAGCTGTGGTTTTAGAAAAATAAACTCTCCAAATTCAGCCATTCAGACATAATTAATGAATAAATATCTTATGCATTTAAGAGGTCGACCATTAAATACCTAAGGACGTCAACTCATGTCACATGTCACTTTTTGGATATTATTCCTTTTTTTTGAATGGTTAAATATTTTTTAATCACATTTTTCCACCAAAGTCATGTTTGTTTTTTCATCTACACTTATTTAAACCATTGTTCTCTCATCTTCCCTTTGTTTCTTAGTTCTCAAAGTTGATTATAATTTGTCGTACATTTTTTCATCTACACTCACTTGAACCATTGTTCTCTCGTCTTCCCTTTTTTTCTTAGTTCTCAAAGTTAATTATAATCTATCATAAATTTTATACCAAAATCACATCCAATTCTTACTGCCAATCTGCTTTAGACTCTCTTTGTTTGAGATAAACTCGAACATTTCTCGTAGACTCAATTGGGTTGGGACATCCAAATCGTATCTTTACTTCACCCCCCAAGTCATCTATTCGGTAAGATTTTGTTTTAACCAAATCCAAGTTTTTTCTTCCATCTCTTCAATTTGATTCATAAGAAAATGGTTAAAAGAAACTCAAGGTGTTGACACAAATTGGTAGGGATAGATATACTAAGGATGAACCTCAAGCTAATAGAATAGAAAGTGAAAAGATTCACCTTGATCTTGGTTCTTAAATATATAATATATTCATTACACAAAAACATTTATGCAAACAATTCTGCTACTATTGGTAAACCTTCTCTTTTTTTTAAATTTTATTGTTCATTTTTTAGTCTATTAAATATAATAAAGATTAACCTAATAATACATAAAAGTATTAGTGACATTATGCATCATATCCACTTCAAGACTAAGAGGATCTCATGTGTGCAGGATACTTTGGAGAATATGAAGGATATAACTTTTTACTTGATATTAGCTCTTGGGAGTCCTTTTCTCATCATACCCTCAATTGTGATTCTTAATAGCACTATCAGATTTCAATATCCTCAACTTTGATTCTTAGTAGGACTATCAAATTTCAATACGTGAATGGTGGCTTGATGTCATGAGATGATACCATCTATGTTATCCTATCCTTAGCAATCTCTTAAGATCTCTCCCCTTAATCTATAGGAAGAAATAGGAAAAAATTGACTCTATTTCTTCCTCTCAGAACTTTGATCTTGATGTAGACTAATTTTAGAATTGAAAGCATCAATACACTATTGATGCCTTATCCTTGTATATGTTTCTTCAAATGTAATATATCTCACATTTTACCAAAAAAATCCATCAAAATAATCATTGTGATTATAGATCTCCTTTACTCTATAGCATTCATGATCTTTTTTATTTTTTAAACTTAGTTTAAAGAGATTATAAGATGTTATACAAAGTTTTCTACATGAAATAATATAATATTTCAATAATTCCATGGAGTTAGATAAATAAATAAATAGTTATCCTATATTCAATAACATGAACTTTTGATAAGTTAATGGAGTTGAATAAATAAGTCATTTATAGTAAAAATCTTACAAGAAACCCATGATAATAGATATAATGATTCAACATCTATTCAACCTTTTTCTATAGCTCAAAAAGATAGAATATATGTAGTAAAGATATATTAATACAATATCTCCTAAAAAAGATAGTCCCTTCTGTATCTAAATTATATAATGATAGGTAGAAACATTTGCAAAGGACTAGTCAAAAAATTTCCAACCCTTATTATACTTAAGATACTCCAAACTACCTATAAGATCTTTCCATTAAGCAACCCTTCAAACTATCTAATAATCTTTGTATCAAGCCATATTAATTAAGAGTATTTTAAAAAACCATGAAGAATAAGAAATGGTTGATACGACACAAATAGAGGGTTTTAGCTATGGTTGAATCCCCTATTCATATAGTATCAAATATTAAAATGATTTTCTCAAGTTTAAGAAATGTTGCACTTTGTAAAGGTGTATCATATCCTCTAACCATGGGAAGCAATATGTTGATAACAATGTAGCTCAAAGAAATATCCTTACCATGGCTTATGTATCTATTCCTATATTTATTTCAAAGAAAAGTGGATGCATACACTCTTCTTTTGTTCCTTATTTTGATTGAGAAATTGGTGAAGTAACCTTAAGTAGTTGCATGTGGTCATGAAAGAGGGGTCTAGACAAGTTAAAAAGTCCTCCACAAAGTATGCGAAAGAAAGGATCAAGTCCTTCTCATGGAACTTGAGGTTGTATTTTGGCTTATCTACATTGATATTGAAAATTAGAGGGAAATTATATCTACCATGATTTTTGGAGCTATAGTCAACTTCATGCCTCCTTGGATAATGCATATAGTTGAGATTCCCCCGCCGTTCATAGGGTAGTCATTCTAGAAGCCTATTCATGCTTCCATATTGTCATCTAAAAGGCTATCCATGCTTCCATATTGTCATCCAAGATATTCCCACATTCAAAGGGTAGTGCATTCCAAAAGGCTATCTATGCTTCCATATTGTCATCCAGGATATTTCTTCTCTATGCATGCTAGGAGTCATAGCCCTTCGTAGACTTCAATACCTCGAACATGATCGATGGGTTTTCATTACCACATTCTAGGATATTGATTTTTTTGCTCCAACCATTTTTTCACTAGTTTTAAGAATACCTAAGTTACCTTTTGCATTACAATGAGTGGTAGTACCTTTTTAAATCCATACAGCAATTTGAAAATTTTGAAAGAGAGCTATATGGGAAATCCTTGAGCATGTGCCACAACTTCCACATGTTTATTTGCCTATCCTAAGTGACTGAGATGTACTCCCCTCTCTATGGGAAAGGCATGTTTGATATTGGTTGGGGTGTAACAATGAGTTGTCTTCTACTTCTCTCCACCCTCTCCCTTCTTCTTTGTATAGTTTTTCTAATTCCTTTCATAGAAGTGGATGCCCTTTTAGATTTTGTGGATATTTTTAGTTGTGGGGAGATTTGTTCCTCACATTATTATGATTCTCAATATAACTCAAGTGCAAGGGGGTGATGGTGGTGTCTATTCTATGGTTGGAGTGGGTTCTTCATCACTAGGCTACAACCCAAATCACCTTCCATATTCTATTGAGAGTCAATCTCCTTAAGTTGTAGCACTTTCTCTTCCTTCATCATCCTATGTTCCAACTAGGGAATTCCTATTTCCAAGTTGTACTTGAGTGCTTACCTCATGAGTTGCAACTTATTCTTAAGATCATCCACTATGTCCTCCTCATATGGCTCTCATACTTCAAGCAGCATGTTGATGAAGCTTTACTACTGTGCCTGCATCACTTCTTCTATTACTCTAGCCCTCTCAATTGTGAAGTTATTTTCATGCTCAATTTGATCCAAGTGAGTGGCCAAGTTTTGCAAGGCATCAATTCTATTGATTCATATTCTCATTTGCCTACTCTAGCCCTTTATTTTGCCACTTTTTGAGGACTTCTAGCATGGTTTGTTGTTGCCTCTCCAAGTTTGGCTCAAGATTTTTCTTTGCTCCATTTTATAGCCTAGTTGCATCTATTATTGGCTGTAATTATTGGTATTTTTTTCTATTTCATTCTTCAAATCCACAAGTTTTCTTGTTTTGTGCTATACCTTCTCTCTTGTTTCCTTTGTGTTCTCCAACTATTTCACCAATCGCTCTCATAGTTGTGTTTTAGATCCTCTAGCTCTCCTTCTACCTTGGCTTTCTCCTTGATTGCTTGGGCATACTAACTTTTGGGACACAGTTTTCTCTTTTGACTTTGCATTGTTCTTGCAACTATTCATATCCCTTTCCTTTGCCACTGCTCTCTTTTAACATGGTCAATTCTCTCTTTAGACCAAAGCTTTTTCTTATCTTGTGCTATCATATGTTGTAGGAGCTTTCTTCTCTCTTTCCAATGCAGCTAATGTTGTCTTTCTACCCTTGTCTAAATAGTCTCTTTGCTCCTCTAGCTCATTTAGTAGCAGCCTTACACCAAACTTAAGTGTGGTTATGGTCATGGAAATTGATGATTCTTTTGCTCTTAGTGTCTTTGGTGCTTTTTTGACATTTGCAACTATTGATCTTTTGGTGATTTGTGGTCGTGGATTCTTTTGATATAGCTTGAGAGAGGAGAAAATTTTGTAGTGATCTTGTAGATCATGCTCTCTAGCTTACTTCTAGCTAGGTCTTGTGTTGTAGGGATTACGATGGAATATGTGGTTGCTACAATGATGGAAGGGGCATTTCTAGTGGAGTCCTGCCTTTGCCAATGACTAGTGGTCTTCTTAAAGATCCTATTGCATTGGTGCCTACTTCTAATGAGCTTCCCAAATTGAGGCTCATTAATGCCACATTTTTCACTCTTTTAGGGTTTTTCAATTGACATTTTGATGGCTAGGATTATGATCTCCTCTTTTTATTTTCTAAGTCACTCCTCCTTCTCCAAATACTTTGGCATCCATTCCTCTTCTTCCTTCTTGAATTCTTCTTTAGCTCTTTTCAATTCTTTCTCTTCTTTGGTTGTGAAATTTTCTCATTTGATAACTACTTTAATGATAAAATTTTTGCTTTTTTTCTTTTTGGATGTGACTAATTTTGGCTATTATGATTGTTGCTACTAGGTCTCTAGGCTCATCTGTCGTGGAATCATGGAATCTTTTGCTTCTCAATTCTAGTGATTGCTCTAATGCTTGAGCCTAAGAATAGTTGTTGTGAGCTCTAGTTTATTTACTCCTATTCTCTCATTGGAAATATGATGGGGATTCCAATTGATGTTCTCCTATTTGGTGCTTGCCTTATTTAGAGCTTTTGTCTCATTGCTACTAGCCAAGGTAGTTCCCTCCATTTTCAGGTATAGTTTCTTGATTTCCTATTCTTTTAGATCTCCTATTGATTCATGCTCCAATGTTTCTACCTGTGTGGATGACACATCTCTAGCATTACCATGCTTGGGGGTTCTTAAAATATTTGTTTCTCTTCTAGCTATGGACCCCTAATGACCTCTTGTATGATTGCTATTGACACACCTCTAAATCTTATTAATGTTTCTTTGATCTTTAATTTTTTTCCTCTTCACCTCTCTTCTCACGTCCAACATGGGTCTAGATCTTTCAAAGTCTTATACACTAGTTCCAAGCGCCTTTGCTACATCATGGATGGTTTTTATAACAAGATTATTGAGCTATTTATTATCCATTATATATGCAGGCATACTTTCTGACATCACGACTCCATTTTTGGAATGAGAGGAATCTCCACCTATTGTTGCATGTTATCATCATTCACCACGACTACCCCATTGTGCCTATCAAGGTTATAGGTCATGACGAATTTTGTGCACTTTTCATAATTTACCTCTCCTTCAAAAATTTTCATGTAGATGTTTAATCCACACTAATCCACTAGGTCATTGGCATATGTATTCATTAGTAGCACATTCCTTAGGTTATGAATCTACATGTATCGCAAGTGGCAATACCCTTTTACCTCCATTATCTACTTGTAATTCACCTACTCTTTCTAGGTAAATGGAATTAGTGATTTGGTTGTCTTTTGCTACACAATTTTTCTCATTGGCCTACCATATCCAAAATCTGACAACACCTTGTGGTGAGGATTTAAGAAGAATATATCAAGAAAAATATATTTACACATCTTTATGAAGACTTACTCTAATATACTCAAAAATTTGTACTAAGAGAAACAATTTGCAAAGTCCCTCCCCCTAACTATGGCCTTGATGTGAATGAACACTTATTTATATATAAAGGGATGCTCAGCTATCTTTTAAGCAGCCAATTATAGAAGTCAAAATTGTATTCCATTGCAATGTAATGATCCATTTTGTGTGGCTAAATATCGACATGGGTGATATAGGTTAGGATATCTGTGAGAGTTCACATGAACCTACTTAGCTATCAATGTGGAGCTCTTCCTCACTAAGGATTTGGCCCATATACAGATGCACCATAAGATTATCTTCTAATGATCATAGTTACAATGTGGAGGAGGTCACCTAAACCTATTTGGGTATCAATGTGGAGCTCTTCCTCAATAAGGATTTGGTTCACATACAAATAAACCATAGCATTATCTCTCAATGGTTAGTTACAAGTCAAGCCCTTGAGAAAAAGTTGGAGTGACATAAGTATTGAGATATCAAGCTCCACATGAGCTGGCATACATTACATGCCTTGATGATGTTGTAGGACTTTACTCACCAGCATGCTATGTGACCAATATGGAGGATATGCCAATTATTCTATAGCTAGACTACACCCATATAGTCCACTCTTGGTTATGGCACATTCATTATGCTGTCTCATCTACCCTTAGTAGGTTCACACTTAGTGATGTACATATATTCTAGTACTTCCATATTAGTCTTTTATTATGTTGTAGACTAAGTGGAAGAAGAAGAAGAAGGAAGAAGGATAAGATTTTAGCTCTACTTCTCTATGTCCTTGAGTCTCCATTGTATGTGTGTGCTCTTGGTTGCTTCACCTCTCTCTCCTTTTCTTTATTTACATAGTATCAGAGCACTCACAAAAAGCTTAAGCAAAGGCGAAGGTGAAGGTGATGGAGCATGAAAGAAAGCAAGCAAGAAATGGGAAAGAAGCTCTTCTCTCTTATTCAATTTGCATTGGAATATTGCAGCATAAGGCTCCTAAGGCTAACAGAGTTACAATCTCCAATTGCAATGAAACTTAATGAGCTCAAAGAGAAATATATATATTGCAAATAAGCCCTTTAGGGCTTGCCTGTCAATGATTTTTGCCATTTCAGGTGGTTTTTTCTTTCATTCTTATCCTTCAAGTTTTTCGAAATGTAAAGAAGGACTAACCTAACAATGGAAAAGCCATGGAACATCTTCCATTACCATAGCACAATGTATCCATGGGCTCTTAATAAAGTACAAGAAAATGAAGGACAAGAAGGATAAAATTGTGATAATGCCAAAGAATGATGCTACATTAGCACTTCTTGCCTTTTATACTAATTCCTAAAGTCCTCTTTTCTTTTGGCTCAAGTATTTTACAAAGTTTTCTACTTGGAATAGGTTTCAACTCTCATGTTGATAATTTGCTTCATTACAAATCATCCCCTCCTAGAGATTTTTTGTTCGCAAAACTGAAGATAATGAGGTAGTAGGAAAGTTGATAATGAAGCAAATTATGTCGATGAAGATCCATAAGCATGTGGAAGCACTTTGTGTGAAGAAACATCATAATGAACCTGAAACAGTGAATTAACTACTTGCTATCCAAACAGGGTTGCATCAATAGAATTGCCATAACTTTTGACTGGAGTGTCCAAATTCAATGTTTGAAGTATAGAAATGAAATACACAACCTGAGGCTTCATCCCATACCATCAAAAACACTTTTTGATGTCATTAAGGAAATTTAATCAATAATAGTATTTTAAAATAGCAAGTTGTCCCTGCATAGACTATGATCATTCATCTTGCAAAAGCCATGAAAAAGTGTCCAAATAAGAAGAGGGTTGCCAAGTGGACTCTTCCATAGGTAGCCCCTTTCATTTGATCAAAAATTCAATGAGAGTTCAGTTCCTAAGAACCTTTTCATGCTTCCCAATAATCTTTTCAGGTTCATAGACAATTAGTCCATCTTCATCAAGTGGTGGAAGCTCTTCAATAACTTGTACATCCTGCCCAATATACTTGTTCAATTATGATACATGAAAAACATCATGTATGTGAGTAGTTGAAGGTAATTGGAGCTTATATGCAAGCTCTCCAATCTTTTCCAATACCAAATATGGGACATAAAATCTGTGAGCTAACTTGTTATTTCCACCCTTAAGGGATGCATAATGAGTCTTGGGCACCTTCAAGAAGACCCAATCTCCAACATCAAACTCCATGTGCCTCTGCCTACCATCAACATGGGACTCATCTTGTGCCTTTCGTATGTTTTCTTTATCATAAGCATATCCATTCTTTCTAACTCATCCTTCGCTTGTGGATTCACATCTTCATGAAACATGGCTAAAGGAATTTGAACATTATACCCATAAAGTGCTTCATAAGGAGCCATCCCAATGCTCATATGATATGTATTGTTGTAGCAAAATTCAGCAAGATGCAACCAATTATCCCAAGATGATTGCATGTCATGACAATAGTGTCTTAAGTACACTTCCACCCATCGATTAACCCTTTTGGTTTGACCATCAGTTTGAGGGTGGTAAGCCGTACTAGGGGTAAGAGTAGTGCCCATGGAAGTAAACAAACCCTTCCAAAAATTTCCCATGAATCTAGTGTCTCTATCTGACACTATCCTCAAAGCCATACCATGTAACTTGAACGCTCCCATGAATTGACTGGCTACTTGCTTTGCTGAAAATTGTGTCTTAGTTGGAATAAAATGGGCTGATTTGGTGAGTCTATCCACCATAACAAAAATGATATTCCAACCATGTCTTGTGGTAGGGAGGCCAGTAATGAAGTCCATTGAAATGTCGATCCATTTTCCTTGTGGGATAGGCAAGGGTTGAAGGAGACCAGCTAGTAATAAAGAAGAATCTTTATTTTGTTGACATTCCAAGCAATGAGAAACATACTCTTTCACATCTCGCCATAGGCCTTTCCAATAGAAACTCTTGTGCACTTTGTCAAAAGTATTACAAAGACCAAGATGACCAGCCAAGGGTGAATAATGCATTTCTTGAAGGACTTTCAGCCTAAAATTGCTTTGAGGAATCAAATAGATCTTTTCTTTATACCATAAAAGTCCATTATGCCATTTGAAGTTTGGATATTCTTCATTTACCCCTTGCTGTAATTCATGCATTATTGTGGCAGCATGCTCCTCCATTATATATTCCTCTTGTATGTCATTTATCCAATCCTTATATATAGCGGAGACGGTAGATACATTACATGCACACATCCTAGAGAGCACACCCGCCACTACATTGTCTTTTCCACCTATGTATGCTATCTCAAAATCATATGATTGAAGAGTTTCCAACCACCTTCTTTGCTTAGGAGACAAGTTGGGCTGTGAGAGGAAGTACTTCAATACCCTATGGTCACATTTCACTTTAAAGTGACTTCCATAGAGGTAATGATGCCATTTTTTGACTGCATGTAGTATGGCTAGCATCTCTTGCTCATATACATGCATTTGCCTCTCTTTTTCATCAAATTTTTTGCTCTCATATGACACCATGTTCTTGGGCTAAAACAGCCCCCAATCCTCTCCCACTAACATCCGCATAGATCACAAATACCTTAGAAAAGTCGGGACAAACCAATATGGGTGCTGAAATAAGGAGTTGCTTCAGCTCATTGAAGCTTTTGTTAGTTGTTTCATCCCAAAAGAAAGCTTCTTTCTTTAACCTATCGATCAATGGTGCAGCCACATGAGCATAATTCTTGATAAATCTTCAGTAGAAAGAAGACAAACCAAGAAAACCCCTCAATGAAGTGGTATTTGTTGGAATATGCCAATCTTTCACACATTGGACCTTTTTTGATTCAACCTTGATGCCATTTTCTCTAACAATATGTCCCAAGTATTCTACTTCCTTTGGCCATGAATGTACATTTGGTTGCTTTAGCAAACAACTTGTGACTCCTGAATATATCAAAAGCTTCTCTAACATACTGTAATTGCTCTTCTTTGTCTTTACTATATATTAATATGTTGTTAAAGAACACCAAAACTATCTTGAACAAAAGTGGCTGAAGTATTTTGTTCATTAAATCTTGGAATGTGGCTGGAGCGTTTGAAAGACCAAAGGGCATAACCATGAAATGATACAATCCCCTCTCGGTTCTAAATGCAGTCTTGTATTCATCTCCCTCCTTCATGCATATTTGGTGGTATCCTGATCACAAATCAATCTTTGAAAAGATCTTGGTATCCTTCGATTTGTCCAAGAGATCATCAATCCTTGGTATTGGATACCTATTTTTGATAGAGGCCTTGTTCAAATCCCAATAATCTATGCACATGTAGAATGAACCATCCTTCTTCCTTGACTAAGAGAACGAGAGAAGTAAAGGGAGATTGACTTGGTTGTATAAGACCCATTTCCAGTAGCTCCTTTACTTGGCACTCAACTTATTCTCTTTCTACTTTTGAAAGGCGATATGGAGGCTTATTGATAGGCTTGGTATTTGGAAGCAAGTCGATGGGGTGATCCACTTCACGCTTTGGAGGAAGAGAGATAGGTGGCTGAAATAAATCATCATACTCTTTCAACAATTTGCAAAGACAAGGATCCATATCTTTTGAAGGAGTAGAGGGATGATTTGAAGAGGGCTGATCCTCATAAATCTTTGACAAGAGAAGGGTAAGCATACATGCCTTTGTATTGATCTCTCTCTTAATCTTCTTGGTGGTGCTGATCACCTTTAGATTTTTCTTCTCAATCCCTTGAAGAGTAACTTGTTGTCCATGCCTCATGAGTTACCAAATTGGTTGGAGCCCGCAATTATCCACTGGTTCATGCTAAGAACCTCCATCTTAGTCATGGTTTGTAATAGATCTCCATGTCAGACCATGGTTATGGAAGAACTAACTCCTGTGTGACTAAATTTTAACTGTGGTTTTCACTCCCTCATCACTGCAACTAAATCTAATGCATGAAAATGACTTCTGACAGGATTTAAACTAATGCTCTGATACCAATGTAAAGAAGGACTAACCTAACAATGGAAATGAATAGGAAATTGAATTAATCTAAGCTACACATAGCAAGAAATGTAACAAACTGAATTACCAACATGGCTATGGCACATGGAACATCTTCCATTACCATAGCACAATGTAGCCATGGGCTCTTAACAAAGTACAAGAAAATGAAGAACAAGAAGGATAAAATTGTGATAATGCCAAAGAATGATGCTACATTAGCACTTCTTACCTTTTATACTAATTCCTAAAGTCCTCTTTTCTCTTGGCTCAAGTATTTTACAAAGTTTTCTACTTGGAATAGGTTTCAACTCTCATGTTGATAATTTGCTTCATTACACGAAAGCAGTTATTAGATATAGTGCACATTCAACTATATTTGCAGTTTACGAGTGCAAAGGTTACAAATTTTAGATCAATAAGGTTTAAGGTGTGTGCTAGGTTGTAGATACAAAGGGTATCTATATGCAAATTGTAGTTATTGTTGTAGAATTAGTGAAAAAGGCTGCATGTTTTGATGTAGTACACCTAGCACTGGCTTGGTTCCAAATTTTAGGTTTTGCAAGGTTTCTTGCCTTATCAAAATATCTTACAATTTTAACCATAGTGTTAGTGAAAAGCTTGATAAAAACGATTGTCTTACATGGAAGCTTAGGATGACAAATTTCTTAAAATGCAAAGATATTTGGAACTACATTGAAGGAGACATGGTAGTCGCATCGGAAGTCCCTTTCCAAAATGATACTACAAAATAGATAAAAGTTAAGAATATTTGGGAGCAAACAAAGAGTAAAGTAATGTATTGTCTATCTATGAATATTACAAATACTATGATGGGCTATTTACAAGAATCTAAAACCCTTACTACTGCATAAAAGAATCTGGCAAGGTTGTTTGAGGTAAATACAAAGGCTAGAAAGTTGCAACTCAAGTTCGAGTCGAAGAGATAATCTTTCTATCAATGTCTATAAATTAAAGTTAAAGAGTATTGTGGAAGCTCTTGGATCTATTAATATAGTTGTTTATTAGGATAATGTTATGCAAGCATGTTTAGATGGGCTTGGAGATGACTACAAGAGCTTCAAGTCATCTATGATGAATACCAAGGATAATATCCTTGACTTTGTAGCTTTAATTTCTATAATGACACTTGAGTAGAAGAACCTTTCTTTAGATTCCTCTTCTTCTCAAAGTAAGAGCAAGTCTGAGCATGTACTTTACTCTACTACTAGAGGTAGAGGTCATGGACAAGGCCAAGGTAGTAGTCATAGTCAAAGTTATGGTGCACAATAAAATAGGGAAGGACAATCCCGAGGAAGGGGGAGCCAACAAGGACAAGTTGTAGGTCTTAACCAATAATGGTACAATTCTAGTGATAGTAGACAATGTTGGCATTATGGTGAGAAAGGTCATATTTCCAACAATTGCTTCAAAAAGAAGGTTGAAATTTGAAATAGAAAAAAGCAACAAAGTAATTATGCGTCCATTAGGAAAAAAAATGATGATAGAAGTTAGTAACTATTTGTCATGAAACATTTTATGAACACTATGATTGTTGATGGTTCATCTAAGACTAATGTATGGTATGTACATTCAAGTGCCTCTAACCACATGACTTCTCATGAAGAGTGGTTTAGAGAAATGCGCAATCCAATGTCTCCAACCTATGTGGAGACATGGGATGATACAATGCATATTACTCACATTGGAAATGTTTCCTTGAGTATGCATGATTCCAAAACAAAGTACTTGGCTAATGTGCTACATGTGCCAAATATAACTAAGGACTTGGTTTCTATTGGATGGAATAGGGATTGCAAGTTCAGTTCACATCTAATAGTTACTAAAGAAACATGAAGCATAGTCCCTAATAGTGAACATTGAAAGCCAACTCTTGAAAGATGAAAAGTCATTGTTGATGGGTGAATACATCCTATCGGAACTAGGAATGACTTTTGAATTTACCTTTGGTATTGAGATAGAGGCATGAATATACTGATTTCCCTATTACATGGCCATAGCAAAGCTAGAGATAGAAGCAGAAGCAAAAACAAAGAGCATGTTCTTCTCTTACAGAGCCCCTACAAAGGCATAGATAGAGTCCAAAAAGGACAAGGATGAAATTGAAGATGCAAATTATGAAAGTGACATGGAAGAAGCTATCCAACCAAAAGAGGATACTAATGAAGAGGATGTCCTAGAGGCCACAAGCTGAAAGTCCCATGTTGTTGGACATAATGCTTATGGTACCCTTTGGATTGGTAAATGAACCTCATCATATGCAAATGATTTATAAGATGCACCTTGCCAACAAGCACCAGACCTGCAACCTAAACAGAATCTAGGTGGTCCCTATTATGTGACATTCTTGGGTGCATCCTCAAAAGATGAGTTCTTGAGTCAAGAAGTAATTAACTCTCAAACAAAACCCAAAACAGCCTTGATACCATTTCGGCATTCCAAAGAGCCAAATGAGTCCCCACTGAAGGTCGAAGTTGGTTCTAGTGGAGCATCAAAGGAAGAAGGTACTCCATTGAAGGAGTCTAACCTATATCTAGAAGTTAGTGGGACCTTCATTTGATAAGTGGAAGGTGAAAAGTAGCTGACTTTTATTGATACAGATGGCATGGAAAGATATCTCAAAGTGGGCAACAGCCTTCCAGAAGAGGAGCTATTGACCCTTCATAACCTATTGAAGGAGAATTTGGATGTTTTTGCTTGGTCTTACAAAGACTTAAAAGGAATTGATCCCACTGTGTGTCAACAACACATCAACCTAGAGCTTGATGATAATCCTGTATGGCAAGGATAGAGATACATGAATCCAAATTACCCCACCTTGGTGAAAGTAGATTTGTTGAAGCTTTTAGAATCTGACTTTATCTATCCACCAATGGCCGATAGTGAATGGGTTTCACCCATCATTGTCGTATTTAAGAAAAATGGAAAGTTGCAGATCTGTGTGGACTTCCAAAAGCTAAATTCCAAAACAAAGAAAGATAATTTTCTTGTTGCCTTTACTAACCAAATATTAGACACAATGGCAAGTCATGAAGTCTATTCCCTACTAGATGGTTTTATGGATACAATTAGGTGTAGATTACAAAAGAAGTCTAGTCCAAGGCAACCTTCATAACAAAAGGGGATACCTATGTCTATAGGGTGGTGCCATTTGGGCTTTGTAATGCCCCTACTTCCTTTTAGTGAGTCATGATGGCCGCATTTCAAAATCACCTACATGATTTCATTGAGCTATATCTAGATGATTTCTATGTCCTCGGTCCGCTCTGTAACCTAGACTAGTGCTTTGATCGATGTCGGGAGTATGGGATCTTCCTTAACCCCAAAAAATGCATCTTTGGAGTTTCCTTGGGAGTTCTTTTGGGCCACCACATTTTTTCTGCACAAGGAATAGCAATAGACCCTATCGAGATTGAGAAGATTATAGTCCTAACATTGAACTAATTGATCTAAAATAGTTGAGAGGATTTTTTGACTATGTGGGCTACTATAGGAGGTTCATAGCACATTTTACAACAAAGGCATGCCCCCTGCATAAGTGAGATTGGATTTTTGAAGCCAATTTAAAGAGAAGAAAGGACCCCAGGAGGTGTAAAAGAGCAAATTTTCATGGAAAATGAAATGTTTGCAGATCAAAAGCTGGAGTTTTCCTAGATACATTTCGACACTAGGAACCCAACGCAAGACTCGCTTCATCAATCGAAGGTCGTTTGACCCTCCATTTAATCCTTGCAAGATTTAGTGTTATAAAGAGGCTATCGGATCTGGGAGCTGAAAAGTGCATGACAGAGGTCAAAATTGATAGATTTCAATGCCATGAAGCTAGCAGTCCAATCTATTCATGATTTTGAGCTCGTTTGGCCCTCTATCTATGTCGAAACCACTTTCGGGCAGTGTGAACATGCAAAAACTGAACCGATTAACTTCTAACATTAATGATTAAGCTAAGGGCTTAAACAAAAAATGTTATTTCAGCATGGAGGGGAGGGGCACAATTTTTTGATGCCCCTTCTATTCATCAAGTGTGGCTTTCTGATTCGGGCAAGATTGAAGGGAGCTCTCTCGCTCAACCCCTGAGACCTACGGACCGCTTATTGGTCAAGCGTTTCAAGCCGAGCGGCCATGGCTACCTCTCACATAGCCAACGTGCTCTCCCTACCTATGGGGTGTAGCGAGCTTACCTTGATGCTGTGCACACCGGTAGCTCCATGATCCTTGATGCAAGCTCGAGCAACCTCAATCCCTCTCCGTCAAGCTCCATTCTCCATAGCTACACAAGAGAAGAGAAGAGAAGAGAAGAGAAGAAGATGAAGAGAGAAGATGGGGAGCTTCTTCTCCTCGATCCCTCACTCTCACACACTCACTCCCTCACTCAAGCACACATAAGAAGGCAAGAAGAAGAGAAGAAGAAGAAGAAGCTTTTTGCTACACACCAAGAATGAGAGTTTCCATTAACTTTTTGGCTTATATACATGTCCTCTTTCCCTTGGTCGGTCATCCCCTTTTCACATGGCTTGGCCTAGCCCTTTTTCCCTTTGCCCTAACTTTCTAGCTTAGTCCTACTACCCCTCCATGGTTACAAATTGCACCGGAGGGAGCCTGGCACTCTTTTACAATAATTTTGGATGCGCCTTTATATTTAAAGGTGTGTCTTCTTGCTTTTGCCCTTTTCGCAGATTCCATGGTTGTGCCTTGGACTCTTGCTAGTTATTCCCATGCTTTTGGATTTTTTTTTGGGTCTGTTCCCTTGTGAGGTGCCTTTTCCTTTTTTCTACCTTGCGCTTTTTCTCTTGATGCCTCTTTTTCCGCTTTCTCTGTTGCTCTGCAGTAAACATTACCCCCCTCCTATAGCCGAGTGCTAGTCCCATGGCACTACTGGGTGGTGATATGGATGGTGGTGATGGGGTAGCTGGGTGGCTTTTTGAGTTTGTATACAGGCCCTAGTTGAGGATGTATTGGAGGGATTCATGCTTGAAATTAAAGATGGTGTTGGAGTGAGTCCCTCTGGGGAGATGGTTGTGGTGGAGGTCTGTCTTTGAAATTGATGATGGTGTTAAGGCATGGTGTTAAGGCAAACCCCCATCTTAAGGTTGCCCAGGGGTGGATCTACCCTTGAAATTAAAAATGGTGTTGGTCAAATCCTCCTCCTTGGAGAAGCCGAAGATGGTGGACATGTCCTCAAGGTTGAGGATGCTGTTGGGCGAGTTTCCTTCATTCTGCCCTCTCCTTGATACAACATGATCTTAACTTGCAAGACAAAGTTGTGCACTTCCTAAGGGATGTGTCTGCCTTACCATGTGGTGTGTCGTGCATGTGCTTGTGGAACTAGGAGATGGGTTTAACCTTGGACAATGTCCCACACTTGAGGACCCAATTCGTGCATTGTTGTATGTGCAGTGCACCACTTAGGGAGACACGTCTGGGAGAATGTCTTTCCCTTTATGCACCCTAAGCATGTGTAGTGGGGGATGGGACTAGGTATGGAAACCCTAGGTGCAGTGATTGTGGCACTCAAGATGCTTTTGGGGGAGTCCAATGTTTCCACCTTTTTCTTTCTTCATTTTTTTTCTTTTTCTTTTTATTTTCTCTCTTTCTTTTTCTTTTTTCTTTTTATTTTATTTTCCTTCTTCCTTTTTTTTGGATATGATGTTTACATCCAACATTCTAACACAGGGGTGTGCTCAGGCTATGCCTTGATGTTCCTCGATGGGATTCGCGAGGTAGTCTTAGGGACTTAGTCAAAAAGGCAGGACTCTGCAGGTATTCCTTGATACCAACCTTTACATTAAGAGGTGTGGTTGACAAGAAAGGATGATTGCACCTTGTAAAGCAGCTATCGCTCATGCCCTCAAGGATCTTCATACAAAAAGAGGGAAGTAGGGTTTCCCTCATCATGAGCCTATCCATAGTGCAACTATCTATTCCTAAGTTAATGTCAAAAAAGAGTGGGGGAAGGTGGGTTTCCTCAGCTACTGGCTTTTGCTTAAGTAAAAGCCTAATGGTCCTAAGGTAGTTACAAGTAGTTATAAATGTAGGATCTAGGCACGAAGAGAAATCCTCGAGGAAGCAGTTGATGGATGGGCACAAGTCCCCTTCTTTGAAAGTCATGCCCTCCTGCTGGTGTTGCACTCATGGCTAGGACTGTGGCCGAGTTCTTGATGGTTTTCACGACAAACCCATTCCAATCCACTTCTTCAAGGGACCCTGCAACTATTCTCTCCAGCAATGACACGCCAATTGTGTTCATCAATGTGTTTTACCTCTATCCCGAGAAGAGGGCATAGGCCATCTTTGCTTGCATCCTTACTTCTAGGTTTGGGATGTCTACCAGACTTATCGTATCCACCGTGTGCACATCATGCTTGTTCACTCCCAACATGGCATATACATCTCTCCAAGTGCATTTTTCTTTCTTGGGGGCCAAAAATCTAGGGCCTTCTCCACCATTGCAGCGGTTAGGGGCACCTCCACTTGGCGTTCTTCTTCTCCCGTCCTAACCATTATCGTGCCACAGTTCCTTGCATCATCAAAACTTCTCAAGAACTCTACTCACATGTTGTAGTCAACTACTTTCCATACTTTCTCCATGTACTTTTGGAGGGCACACTTGTCCACTAGCTGCTTCACACAGCTGGCTCCTCCAAGATGCCTTCATCCAAGTTCATTGTGTGCTTGAAGGTGAATTTACTGAAGCCCGTTGTTTCCACACTTAGGCTGTATCTCATTTGTTCTTCCTCCGTGAAGGGGAGTTTGCCACCTTTATCTTGCCCTACCATTATGGGTACCTGTCATTTACCATAGTCCAACATTAGTATTCCTCAGACGGATTTTTGGCAACCAAGGAATTGATTTTGTTTCCATGAAGAGAATAAACAAGCTGAATTAGAGACATGAAATTTTTGAACAACAACCTATTCATTCCAAAATATTTTCGACATTTTCTTCTCAACCCTTTTCTATTATTTCCTGCTTTTAACTTTTAACTTTGTTAAAGGCTTTTTGTTTCCTTCTTGCCTATGTTTTCTTAATCACCTTATCCTTGGGAAATGATGAGAATCCTTCCTAGGATTGGGCATGGGAGAGTCAAGGGCATTCTAGCATAAGATGGCATGGTCTACTTAGGCATAAGCCACTCATAGAAATGGGGATTGTACTCCAATTAAGCATGACAATCGAGATTACAAGGCTAATACATACTTGGTTAATGTACGTTAGGACATCGGTTTAGGAAATCACCTGAGTTAATGCGACTAGCCACATGTAGCTCCTCCTCTATAAGGATGTGATTGATATAAAGGTGGGCCAAGACCTGGTCATCTAGGTGTTTTCTTCGAGTGATGGCCAAGACCCTGAATGAGGTTGGTGCTACATAGGTTGAGTCATACTCCATGGTTTTCATTCCATGTAGCTACTCAGCATTAGTCATTACTTGCAACCCTGTTTCTCCCATTGGAGATGTAGGTTATACCATTTTTGTAAAAAGATGAGTCAGAGTTGGTGAGACGAGTGAGTTCCTCAAGCTCAACGGGTGACACAGGCTTTGAGGCTTGTGGTATGATGTGATTAGTCATCTGATGAGTGTGTGCTCTTTTGAGATTTCACCATTATCGATCAACTACCTTGCGATCTTGGGGAATTCAGCAGTCATGAACTCATATTCTTTCCAAGTGTAGGATAAATAATGAACATCAAAGGCAAGGGCTTCATCAAGCAAGCTGAGGTCAAGTCTTTCGTAGCTCCTAGAGCGAATGTGGTAAAGGTGTTATCCAAGATCTTGATGCAAGTCACCAAGTCATCTCCCATATTTTTAGCAAGGTCCTTGGTGACTGATAGGAATGAATGTCGCTCGTAGGAAGGCCTAAGACCTACGGGTGGTTGGGGTGGAATTGGACTAGACAGTGATGATTCTAAAGGTAGCTCCATAGTCTGATCCATGTGTCCATTGTTGCTTGGGGGTACTAAGGGTGGCTCCAGTGGCATAGATGGTGTGTTGCCTTCCTCTCCCACAGCCACTAGTGCATTGATTGATATATTGGTTGGGTTTTTTTAACCGCAACCATCGTGTGTTCTGTAGGCTTTGCAGCTCCAGTTTCCTAGATGTTCACTGACTTAGTGGGAGTGGGGCTTCCTGGAGATGGGGTGACAAGCGATGGTTGTGGTTGGGCTATGCTTCTAGGATTTTCCTTCTTGGACTCCCATATCCAGGTGTTGCCTTCGTAGTATCCTTGGGCTTGCAATAGATCTTTGGGGATCCATTGTGGCTTGATTGTGCACCTACGTCGATAGTGTCAAGGCTGTCTCTGAGATTTTGAATGGTGACTCTTGGTCTTACATGGTCATGGTTGCTTGCTACGAGGAGGTGATCCTTGATGCTTTGGTACACCCATTCTAGCATGGGCTCTGTGGCTTTGGGGATGGCCTTAATTGGCGGTGGTTTTGTAGTCTGGGTAGGTTGTGATGACTCATGACCCCCCTCCTTAGGCTTGGTCCTAGGTAGCTCTATTGGTGGCATAGTAGGCTTGGGTAGAGCCTCGTTGTCTTGCTAAAAGCTATCATGATTCAAGCATTTCCAATGGAAAGGTGAATACACTGTAGATCGTAATCCACGTTGCAGTGTGCTTGCTTCTTGAAAGTGCATCCTAATAGTGATTCTTTCGTATTTGGCAATACACAGAAGATGACTAGTAGGCTCTCAGACTCAATAGAGATTACAATCTTGCACTTCCCTAAGAGTGCATATGACTTGCCCCCAAATGGGTTGAGTTTATCGTTGGTGGGCTGTAACTATGGCTGACCAATGAGGGTCCAATGAGCATGAGTCAAGACATTGAAGTCATCTCCCTCATCAATAAAGGCATCAAATGTGTGTGTGCACCGGGCGGTGGCCGTGACGCACAGGTATGCTGGTGCTACTACCTCCCATCCTTGTCTTCTAATTTGGTGATGGTGGCTACGCGGACATTGATAGGGGCTTCTAGCATAGGGGACTCATGCATGGATGTGTGGAAGGGTAGTACTTATTCATGCGACTGCCATTAAAGAATCCTATGCCCTCACCTTCAAGGGTTTCAAGTTCTATGTTGCCCATTCTACTAATGATGCGCACTCAGAAATATCCTAATCCTCGAAATTTCATTTTCTTCTTGTGGCCCTTTACCATAGAGCAAAACAAGGTCTCCTTGCTCAAAGTCGCATTGTTTGACGTGTTTGTTGAACCACATCTTCCATCATGCTTTCTCACAAATTAGGGCGTGGGTGGCTAGGAGCCAAGTCTTAGTGAGTCATTCCAATTCCATGAGATGGTTGGTCCAATCTTCCTTCCCTTCCCATCTCTCCTGTACTACTATCCTCAAGCTAGGGACAAATAATTTTAATGGCAAGATGGCCTCAGTCCCATAGGTCAACCTAAAGGGTGCCTGTCCCATAGCTATTTTATAGGCTGTCCGATAGGCCCACTGTGCTTCCATAAGTTCGTTGTCCTAGTCACTTTATGAGGTGGATACTACCTTCATAAGGACATTGACCAAGATCTTGTTCGTGGATTCTGCTTGGCCATTAGCTTGAGGGTAGTAGGGTGAGGATTTCTATGAATGATTAAGAAGGTTGAGAGCAAGTTGGCAATCACCTCATTGATGAAGTGAGTGCCTTGGTTTCTTACTAATTCAATAGGGCAACAAAATCATGAGATAACCTACTCCCATAAGAACTTTGTTGTGGCCCTAGCATTGTTCTTCCTGGTGGCTCATGCCTTGGTCACTTACTAATTTGATAGGGCAACCAAATCATGAGATAACCTACTCCCGTAAGAACTTTGTTATGGTCCTAGCATTGTTCTTCCTGGTGGCTCGTGCCACAATGGGTGCGTCTATCCTAAACAAAGGTGTTGTTGATGGCTGGGCTACTACTACTTGTTCATAATCTACTGCTCCCACATGCTCCAACCATGAGCAATCACACTCCATCCGCATGACTCCTCTCTCAATCCTATAGGCATTCCCTCTTTGGGGCTTGGAGTCTGCTTTGATCTATTCTATCACCCTTCCTTCAATATTGTACTCTATGGTGTCTATCTCTTCTTCTCTCTCCTCGCGTAACAGAGAGGCAATCCTCGCACTCATTGTTCGAAGCATCATCTTTTGACCGCTCATCATCCCCTAAACTCTCATCTCTAGCTTCTCCCTCGTCGGTGACTAAGGCCCAATTGTATAGTAAGTTCAGATCATGCACCTTAGTCCACTTCCACTCAGGTCCATCTAATAGATCTCTGAGGGGTTTGAGATTAGCAGAAGGGTTTCCAACCAATCAGCATGTTAGGTATTCTAGGATCTCATGAAGCTCTAACTTGTTGCTAGGGATATGGAAAGAGATAGGCCTCGGTTGGCCACTTGGGCTCCTGGGCCATCATGCAGAGTGGCACTGAGGGCCCCTTCTATGGTACACGCATGGTTTTAGCGGCTTGCTTGTACATCTCCTCTTCATCCGAGAATGGAAGATCGATGGTCGCCAAGACATGCATCCAATCCCACTCGTCCTCAGGACAAGGGATGTATTTGGTCAAAGGCCCATAAGACTTCCTAACTAGCGCATCGACCCTAAGTGTGGCAAAGATGGCATCCAAGTTGATAGGGGGGGTCATCTTCCAAGTGTCCATCTCAACCTTTACTACTTCCCTTCAATTTCCTAGGAAGATTAGACCATTGCCCCAGTCTTCAATGACTCGAGCATTCCACATCCAGGGTTGGCCTAGTAGAATGCCATAGTCCACTCCCTTCATGACGATGAAGTTCACAGAGAATTGGACACTCGCAATCTTCACTGGCCAATTATTCAAGACTCCAAATGGCCTTACTTTCATTCCATTAGCTAGAGTGACATTAAACCTAGCGGTTTTGACAAGTGGGTTTCCCCAATCCTAGAGCACATCATGGTTCAACACACTTACTCCTACACCAATATCTATGATTCCATTTCTTCGTATTACGTCACCTAGGGCTAGGATAAGCAAGACTATGTGCATCTCAGTTCCTTCCCAAAATGCATTGACATGTAGTGACTTTGGCACTGAGTGCAACATCAAGCTGTGGGTATCCGCGTGACTGCATCATGATCTTGCAAGTCAATGACAACATGCTCCATCGGTTCTTCCAACCAATGTTTCAACTCTTGGCATAGCGTGGGGTGCTGCCTGAGTAGGTCTCCTAAACTCAAAGTCATTAGGGTGGTCGCTAAGATTGCGAGGAGGTTGTTGGTTGCTTGCCTCTCTTCTAGGTTTGTGCTTCTTAACCATTGGTCTTGGCTGACTAGTTGGCCCATAGCATCTAAACTTGGCCAAGGTGGCACCGCATGTGGCATGGGTGCGTCTCTCAACCTTGGTCGTGTAGGTGAGACTGGCATGCTCGCGCTAGAGAGATCCTTGATCTCGTCCTCTAAGATAGGCTTAGTGTCCTTGAGGTGCTCTAAGGCTTCCTTTACCCACTCCTTGACTTTGGCTATTGCCTTGAGTTGGCACCTAGGGCAAGGATACTCCCCTACCTTGGCACTCCCTTTCTCTGCCATTTTTGGAGCGGTGGTCTCTGCCTCTACATCCATGACCTTCTTGCTAGTCACTAGCGTTGTCGCATCCTCAGTCTTAAGTGTGACCTTTGCATTAGTATTTTTCTTCCTTCTCCTTTGGCTCTTCTTTCCTATTGAGGCTGCATCTAAGTTGCTAGGCCCAAGTAATGATATGCTTGCATGCTTCATCTGTGCTCTGTGGCTAGTCATGACATGCAACAGGATGGGTGTGTCCTTGTTGTCAAATGTCTTGAATCCAAACGACCTCAATGGCATTGATGGCACGATTGCCGAGCTAGACGATGGCTTCCTTCTAGGGAAATCAGTGAAGAGATGAGTGATGCCACACTCAACACATCTGAGGTAAGCTTTTTTCCTATTTACTTGTTCTCTCTCTGGGCAATGTGATGAGATATTGCCTGGGTGACTGCAAGTCCAACATGAGATTGGATCTTGCAAATCCTCTACCCCTACCTCTACCTAATGCCATCACTAGTATTGGTCGATAGTCCATTAGGACTAGATTTCCCTCTTCGTCATACGAGATATAAGGGTTCACATAGGCTTTGTCTCCGTTAAGCTCCTCCACATAGTGGACTAGAGCATCGCTTGGTGGATGGGTTATGTAGGGTCCTGGTGGCATGGGTATGCCTATCGGGTTGATCTCCATCCTAGGGATGGTTGGTTTTTCGTTGTTTGGTATTGGGAGCACCAGCTGGGCTCCTCTTCCAAAGAAATTTGGCAACCTATTCCCCAAGTACGGAAAATTATATTGCTGAGTGTAGGGGAATGTCCTAGGAAACCTATAGTGTGCAAGGCATCATGGCTGAACCTACTGAAATTTGCACAAGGCCTAGATCTAGGATCTTGGCACTCGGTTGGGAGGTGGTTGCCACCATAGTGCACACATTGGACGTGCAGTCGTGCCGGTTCCCTCACCAATTCTTGCAGTCGTGCTACCTCCATCCTCACCTCGGCTAGCTCGTGGCCTTGATCTATATTTTTCCCCTAGTCTTGCATGCTAGGGGCTGATCTCTCGCTAGAGGTTGTGGTCCTCTCCAAGGTCCTTTGACTAAAGTTATCATGATTATTGTAGTTTGAGCTTCAAGAGCTCCTTTCTCTCAGTTGGTCATCCACCCTAATTGTTTCGTTTAAAGACCCTAGCTAGCACGTCTCAGTGCAAGCTGGAGTTGCTTGCTAAGGCTTTGTACAATTCCTCGCTGCGGATTTCGTTTATGAATACGGTGGAGATAGCATTTTCATTGGGTCACTCATTCGCAGGGATTTTCTTAAAGAGGCTGCGCACATGAGTGACGTAGTCTCTTATATCCTCCTTGTCCCTTTGACTGATGTTCATCAGTCGGACTATGAGGTTTTCAGAGTATCTTGCTTCCGAGAATCTCTTAATGAAGAGATCTTTTAGTCAGGAAAAGTTCACTCACTCTTCCATGTCTAAGCTGGTGTACCACATCCTATGTTTATCACCTAAGCAGAGCCCAAAAGCCTAGGAGTGTTGTGCAAGGTCCGTGAGACCGTTGGCCTCACAAACTTGCTCGAACTGCTCCACAAAGCTGTATGGGTTTCTACTAGGCTAGTATTTGTCTAGCTGCTTAGCTTTTGCATGGATTTTTGATTGGCTCTTTTTCCCCTGAGTAATTCCTAGGCCTGAGAGTAGCGAGGTCACTAGTGCTGCTGCACTCTGTTCGGCAGCCGTGTTGTCCATGAGCCGCTTGGTCACAAGCTCGCTCAGCGTAAGGTCTGCCTCTAGTGCCCTCTCTCTCTTTGTGTTTAGTCTTGCTTTGCTTCCAGCTAGTGCTAGCACACGTCTGGCCTCATGCACATCTATGTCCTACTGCAGCTTCCTAGCTCTCTGCTCACGGTTGTAGGTGGCTATGCCTTGCAACACTTTCCTAACTGCTTTTCTCTATTCCTCTAGGCTTTCCACTACCTCCTTTACTGGCCTACCGTGGATTACTATTCTAGTCAGCATGTCGTATTCGTTGACCATGTCTTGGACCGCGACTAGGAATTCATCCAAGTCCAACTCCCCGGTTTATGTTTGCTCCTGACATCGTCTCTACCTCCTGCTCCACAAGATTATCGACCAATCTGAGTAGCTCTGGTAGTAGCGCCTTGCCCTCAATCTTTCTATCATGGCGGTCCTACCATCATCTCCAAAGGTCCTATCAATGGGGCTCTAGGGCACTCGACTATGTTTTGGGGGTCTTCTCCGACGGGTGGGTTCCTTCGAGTTATTACGTCTAAGTGTGTTCCTTGTTATTGAAAATAGTCCTCAACTTATGTACACTCAGTGCCGGTGCTTTGTGTGCACGGTGAAAAATCAGGCTTTCCATTCTTTTGGTGCACTTGTATAAAAGAAATCACTGTGGGATGCGCAAACAAAACAAAATAATCATATAAGTATGGCTATCCCCTTGACTTGTCTACAACCTAGTATGCCTGTAAGCACGGTCTTTGGTCGCTCTTAAGGATTTTCCGGGGTCTATGCTACTCCCTCTATGCTCTATCAAGGTTGGGTACAGTCTAGAGGCCAACTTTGGGCTACAAGTCTAGTTGACTAGGTTGCTAGAGGTTGCCTCTAGGCCATTCAGTTGCGATTTTTGCTAGTTCCTAACTTTGGCATGCCAAGGTGGGCTTCTCGGGGTGTTTTGGGATCTAAGCTAACTGCTTGTGAGTTGTGGATGTGGTCTTGGCTCAGTGTTTTTTACTCTGGTCTATTCGTCTGATTCCCAGAATCAGACTGGGTGGCCGACTTTAGAGTCAGACGGTCTCGATTGTGGTGGTTTGACTCCCAAAAGTAGTCTGATCAGACAAGCTAGTCCGACTGGGTCTGATCCCTACTGGGTCTGATTGCTATGTCAGGTCTGATCCTTGCATGTCTGACTAGAATTATAGGATCCGATTGAGCCTGCGTCCGATTGGACAAATGGGGTGTCTGATTGGATGGGAGGTGAGATTGGGGAAGGTTGTCTGATTGGATGGTTGGGTGTCCGATCGGACCAAAGGGGCATGGTCCGATTTTTAGAGTTGGACGGTCCGACTCTCCCAATCAAATGGCCTGACTACCCAACTCTGGGAGTCGAACCTAGACACAGTGATCACTGCAAAGCAACGAGGTCCAACACAACGATTTTGCACGATTTCTTTAAGCGTGGTGTGCATGGCCTTCTTCAGGGATTTCCAGATAGCAACAATGACATACAAATGAGGGTTTTGTATACCCGGATCACATGAATAGCTCCAAAATTGAGTGCCCCAATCTCTTCTGCTCAACATGTCTCTCTCTCTCTCTCTCAAGCTCTCCTTAATCTCTCAAATGCACAATGAGGTCTCCCTTAACACTCCTGGCCTCTTATTTCCCTGCCCATGTCTGCATTCACCTTAATCTTGCTCCTCTTACCAGCATTTAACCCAAGATTTCTTTTTTTCCCTTCTTTTTCCTATTTCAGCTTGTTGTGTAGCAGCAAAAACCCTACTATGTGCTCACACTATTTTGATCCTATCCTACCTAATGCAAGCACAAGTCACAAGATAATGTTCATGCTTCGTTAGCCTACTCATCTACACATCCAAACCCAAAAATATTTATTTGTTTTCGACGATTAACACTCCTAAATCTCATATCTACCTCAAGTGCTAGTTTGGGGATGAAACCCTACTTCCATACTCGATTCGAAGCACGGTGCTCAAGGCATCTGTCGATCCCGACAACGAAACCAAAATGAACGGAGCTCTCTCACTCCACCCCCGAGACCTACAGACTGCTTATTGGTCAAGCATTTCAAGCCAAGCGGCCATGACTACTTCTCACATAGTCGACGTGCTCTCCCTACCTATGGGGTGTAGTGAGCTTACCTTGATGCCCGATCAAGTACCCTCCTCTTCCATGCACACCGGTAGCTCCACGATCCTTGATGCAAGCTTGAGCAACCTCAATCCCACTCCATCAAGCTCCATCCTCCATAGTCGCACGAGACAAGAGAAGAGAAGAGAAGAGAAGAAGATGAAGAGAGGAGATAGGGAGCTTCTTCTCCTCGATCCCTCACCTCTCACACACTCACTCCCTCACTCTCTCACACTCCCTCACTCAAGCACACACAAGAAGGAAAGAAGAAGAGAAGAAGAAGAAGAAGAAGCTTTTTGCCACACGCCAAGAATGAGAGTTTCTATTAACTTTTTGGCTTATATACATGCCCTCTTTCCCTTGGGTGGTCATCCCCTTTTCACATGGCCGGCCGTGGCGTAGGTCTTTTTTCCCTTTTCCCTAACTTCCTAGCTTAGTCCTACTACCCCTCCATGGTTACAAATTGCACAGGAGGGAGCCTGGCACTCTTTTACCAAGATTTTGGCTATGCCTTTATATTTAAAGGTGAGCCTTCTTGCTTTTGGCTTTTTTGCAGCTTCCATGGTTGCACTTGGACTCATGTTGGTTGTTCCCATGATTTTGGATTTTCTTCAGGTCCAGTCCCTTGTGAGGCTTGCGCTTAACCTCTTGATGCCTATTTTTTCGCTTTCTCTGCTTTTTGCAATAAACAAAGATCATCAAAGATGGAAAACAATCCTCCAATCCACATGTCAAGGGCTTCAATCCAAGTGTATCTACATGCAATATGATGAAAGGAATGAGAATCCCTGATTTTAGTCTTTCTCTCTCCTCTTTGCACCTTGTTCCCATGGTTCAATCTATGTGAGAGAGGGGTGGGCAAAAGCGATAGATTTTGGACGTGTGATGATGTTGGAGTGTTATGGAGGAAAAGGTTGAGGATGCATCAATGGCCATGGAAGAGCATCAACGGCTTCTCAACTTTGAAGTACGTGCGAATTTGTATTAAATTAAATGCATAAGTGCTTGATTTTACTATTTTATGATGACTCTTTTGTGCATATTATGAGAAATGGTCTAGAATGTTTGAATATGATTTCTAGTGTCTAAAAGATCAAAATTCTCAGTTGATTCTTGTTGTTTGTATAATTAAAATGAAAATCGAGAAAATTCACAATGCAAAAATTATGAGATTTTGAAAAGATTGAGGGTTTTATGTGTTTTCATGGTTCTTTTGGTGTACATATGGGGTCATGTGAAGTATAATGCTAGTTCTTGGTTCATGCAATCTCTATATATCTAAAAATTAATAATAATAATAATAATAATAATAATAAATAAGATAAATCAAGAAAAATGGATTTTATATTGGAATAAATAGATTTTATACACAAAAAAAGTACAAAAAATTATGAATGTGCCCATGAGTGTATGTATGGCAGGGCTAGGGAACACATGAGGTTTAACCTCAATCTATCCCTATTTTTTTATTAAAGTACATATTTATTGCTTTTATATATGAAAAACACTCTTTATACCTACCAACCAATGCAAAATCATAAATGATAGGGAAAAGGGTTGTGAGGAATTAAGAATCCTTTGAAATCTGATTTTATATATATCTTGATATATAGAATTTTTTCATTTTAAGTCTTTAAAGAAGGGCAGTAGCACGAATTACTTCAATGCTACCTTAGCAAGCGACACATCGCATTAAGGTGAAATCATGAAAAGATTTGCTTGCGCACAATCCACATTGTTTGACCTATAAGTTTACATGTTTGTGCACTTAAAGGCTTTTACCTTTGCATTGCATTACATATACGTGGTATCAAAAAAACAAATCCTCGATGTATAGCACTTATTTTATTGGGGACTAGCATTCAAGGCATTAAGTCCTAAGGTTAGGCTAGGTGTGTTTGGGGAGGTTATGTCTCCTATAAAGGCATTGTTGGGCACTCTAAGAATTGTTTTCGAAAGTAGTCCTAGTGACCCTATTCTGCTAGCCTACTAAGCAATTATTTCTAGGAGTCCTTGTTAGTGTGAGGCAGTTAGAGAAACCTATCCAGACAAAGGGAAGACAAATCATGAATATATTTAAAATATTTATTAAAAAAACGTGTGTGTGTGTGTGTGTGTGTGTGTGTGTGAAGGAGTTCTAACCCCTAAACTAGAAAAGTGAAAGAAGAAAAAATCAAAGAGCAAATAATCATCGCCTGGCGAAGGCCTAGGAGTTTCCTAGGGACAAGTCACAAACCTGGGGCCGGGACTCGAGGCCCAATGCCTTATCTTCCTAGGGGTGACATCTAGCTAAAAAAATAGGTAACGATAATTGGAGCGAAAATAAAAATGAGCAAAAGAAAAGGATTTAGTGTCACCTTGTGAGTGCTTGGTAGGTTCTTGGGTACTGAGATGATAGGACCTAAGGCCGACGCCCTGTTCTCCTTGGGTCACAATACGCTCAGCTTCCTTCTTTTTACATGCTCGAGTATCAAGTCCAAAAGTATCAAAAAGTGGTAAATTAAAAGGATCTGAAAATGCAAGACCATGCTATAGTAGTTCTCACTTAGTAGGAGTTATTGGTCTAGTTATCCTAGGTTAGTTAGGCAAGTCAGACCACCACTTAGGACGACTCCTTTGATAGTTCATTTTAGCCAGTTTATATTGGAGCATTTGGTTAGCGACCAGCTCTAGATCTCTGTGGCCTATCCCTTGTGGATCTTCATGCCTTGATTTAGTTAGGTGGTAGGGTGAGAGCTATATTTGTGTTTTGCTATGTATTCTTCTTTGAAGCAGCTTAATGCTCTTTATGGTTTATTTATGTGTAGATTAATTTGTGGATTTGACGGGCTAAGTCACCCTATCCCATGGTCGCTAATGAGAGCGGATTTTTGAAGCTGATTTTAAGTGGAAAAAGACCCCATGAGGCTTAAAATAGCAATTTTCCATGAAAAATAAAACAGTTGCAAATCAAGGATTTGGAGTTTTTCTAGATGCATTTCAACGCTAGGAACCCAACACAAGTCTCCGTTCATCAATTGGATATCATTTGACCCTCCATTTCATCCCTGCAAGGTTTGGTATTATAAAGCAATTACAGGATCTGAGAGCTGAAAAGATCAAATTGATAGATTTCAATGCCGAGAAGCCAGTTGTCTAGCCTATTCGTGATTCCCAACTCGTTTTGCCCACTTTCGAACAGTGTGAACATGCAAAAATTGAACCGATTATCTTCTAAGGTTAATGATTAAGCTAAGGTTGTCCAACACCTCTACCCTGATATTTTCTATTTTTGTTGCTCTCTATTTTAATTGATGGATCTTCATGTATTAATTTCTATTCCACTTTTGTATGCATTTTTGTTGTTTTTTTCATGTGAACACCCCTGTTTATTGTGAGACTTACGTTTTGATTGAATAGCCCAAGTTAGTAGCTTATCATGCTGGATGTTTTTTCTCCTTTTTGCACTTCATTCTAGCGTGACCACCGATGTGCTAAGTGTAGGCATGTGGACCCATCTAACCAGGCGGTCCATCATTAATATCCACATGTGTTGAGCTTGTCATCTCAACACTCCCCCTCAAGCTCAACTGCATCTCTGCAACTCCAAGTAAGCTTTGAAACTTTTGAAGCTTCTCTGTAACCAAATACATGTACATCTGTACCTGCCTCATAGAAAAGTCCATAATGTAAAGTGGACTTCACATATCTCAATATGTGTCTGACGACATCCAAATGTGGCTTTCTAGGTACTTGCATAAACTGACTCACAAGACCAACAGCGTAGCTCAAGTCTGACCTTGTAATGGTCATGTAGATCAAACGCCCCACTATCCTCCTGAACATAGTAGGGTCTTTTATTTCATCCCACTCAACTTTACATTCTGCTCCAACGGGATTGAAAGTGGTTTGCATGTTGTCATACCATACTTAGACAACATATCCAAGCCATATTGTCTTTGGGACAGCCATATACCATCACGACATTTGATCACCTCAATTCCAAGGAAGTACCTTAGCTCACCTAAATCCTTCATATCAAACTTCTTCTTCAAAAAATCCTTGACTTCAACAATCCCACTATCACTATCACTTGTAATAATCAAGTCATCTACATAGATGACTATGATGACCAAACTTACATCTCCCTTTCTCACATAGATGACTATGATGATCAAACCTACATCTCCCTTTCTCACATAAAGTGAGTAATCAGCATCAGAAACATAAAAGCCAATATTGACAAGATACTCTCTGATCTTGTCAGACCATGCTCTAGGTGCTTGCTTGAGCCCATAGAGTGCCTTCTTCAACCTGCACACGTAGGTGGGATGCTTTAAATCTTCATAACCTGTTGGCTGATCCATATACACTTCTTCCTGCAAATCACCATGCAAGAAGGCATTCTTCACATCCATTTGCTGCAACCTCCAACCTTTGGCTGCTACCAAAGCAATCACACATCTAACAGTTGTCATCCTAGCAACTGGACTGAAGGTTTCTTCATAATCTATGCCATATGTCTGGGCATAGCCTTTTGCAACCAGCCTAGCTTTGTACCTACTAATAGAACCATCTGCATTGTGCTTAATCTTATAAACCCACTTACATCCAATAGCCTTCTTGCCCTTCGGCAATGATACTAGATCCCAAGTCTTATTGGCCTCTAATGCATCCATCTCCTCATCCATTGTTGCATCCCAATGAGTATGACCAACAACATCCTCAAAACAAGTGGGCTCAACATCCTCAACTAGTTTCACCATATAAGCATAATGGTGAGCTACATAACCTTCAAAACCAAATCTTTTGATAGGGTATCTAACCCTGCTAGATCTACGTGCCACCGGATCACTCAATGGAGCCTTTACATTACTATGAGCTCTCTGTACACCTGGCGTCCTAACAGAAGGAATACCAAGCTCATCATCCAAGCTCTCTGAGCCACTAGAGTCTCCATCAAGAACTGCATCAATGCCATCTGACACTTTATCTTTACCTGTAGTGCTACTAGATGCACCTGAAGATGTAGGGCTACTCCTTAGTCTCCAAGACCAAGGACTACTAGATGATGTCTCTGGTCCACTAAGAGTCCGTGATTCTTGCTTTTGAGCTTGCACATGAGTGTCATGATCATCATCATCATCCAATGCATCACCACTAGATGCATACCAACTGCTCATTTCATCAAAGATGACATCCCTGCTCACTTTGAACTTACATGTGACAGGGTTATAACAGCGATACCCTTTCTGCTCTAAAGAGTATCCAATAAAGACACATTTTTTTGCCTTTGAATCAAGCTTCTTTCGTAGCTCATCTGGCACATGAACATATGCAACACAGCCAAATACCTTCAAGTGCGATACATTAGGCTTCTTGCCAGTAAAGCATTCTTCAGGAGTCATCCCATGAATTGCAGCTGTGGGAGTTCTATTCATAATGTAGACAACAGTATGGACAGCCTCAGACCAAAAATGTTTGGCCATATTCTTTTCAACCATTAATGCCCGTGCAACTTCTGCAATATGCTTGTTTTTTCTTTCTGCAACACCATTTTGATGTGGGGTATACCTGCATGTGAACTGTCTCTTTATCCCATGGGACCTTAGAAAATCACTGAACTCATTCGAGAGGTACTCTCCCCCTCCATCTGACCTCAAGCACTTTACTTTCAAGCATGTTTCTCCTTCAACTACAGCCTTGAAAGTTCTAAAGTGCTCAGACGCTTCACTCTTTTCCTTCATAAAATATACCCACATCTTTCTAGAACAATCATCAATGAATGTGACAAAGTATGAACTGCCTCCAAGAGATACATTTTGTGTAGGCCCCCAAAAATATGTATGCACAACATCAAGGATATTTTTGCTTACATCTCTGTCATGTGAAAAGGGTTGTCTTGCCTGCTTACCAAACTGACATGCTTCGCATATCTTATAAAATTCTGCAATTCTAAATGTAGACAAACGTGTAACTAACCCTTTGGACTGCATTAATTTTAGCCTTTGTACATTTGCATGTCCAATGCGTTTATGCCAAATTTCAATATCTGCAACAACATCTTTTCCTTTAGCATACATAGCAGCATTCATAGTAGAAATTTGAGCATCCAGAGTAAACATACGTCCAACTATACTTCCCTTGGCAACCAACCTACACTTGTCATTGAAGTCTTCTACAAAGCAGCCCTTTGCATTAAATCTGACTTGCAGCCCTTGCTCTACCATCTAATTGACTAACACCAAGTTATTTGTAATAGATGGCACATGTAATACATCTGAAAGACTATTTGTCTTACCATCATGCAAGGACAAGGGAACTTTTCCAATGTGTGAAATTGGGTGGCATAAATCATCACCCGTCTGCACATAACCTGTATTTTGCAAATTTTACATCTCTCCAAACCATTCTGCATGGCTGGTCATATGATTGGATTGTTGAGATATCGAGCTCCACTTGTGATACGCCAGGGTGACCGTTGTGCATTTATGTCACCGACGTGTCAGTTGCAGATGCGGTTGGTACACCGTCCATGAATAATAGCTACATGATAGCTATCCTTATCTATTCTAGTTAGTGGCTCAGTTAGTATGCCACCTTAGTTAGTTGAGTTTGGTTTGAGACCCATATATAGGGTTCTTCTATTTCTTTGTACTAGAGTTCTTTTGGCTTACACAACTAAGAAGAGGAAAACTGTTTTCAGCCTCCACCTTTGTGTGTCTTCCCCCATTGTGCAAGCAAGAAAGCTACAAGTGAGACTCCTTCCTTCTCTCCCACAATCTTGACATGGTATCAGAGCCTTGTTCGTGGTAAGGAGCTCAAGAAAGCAAGCCAAGCTCGCGGTGGTCTGGTAAGAGGAGCAGCGTTGCTTTCATTTTCTATTTTGGGAGCAGATCTCTGCAGGTAGCACAGCTGGAAATTGCAAGAGTGCATTGTCTCAGGTTGAGACGCCCTTCGCGGTGAAGCGAGAGGGCAGTATATGCTGCGAGAAAGGGCTTTAGCCCTTGGCGACCTTGTTTTTTTGATTTGAGGCCATTTCGGGGCCTGTTTTGCAGACGAAAGTTTTCTGCACGCACTCAGGAAAAGGCTCAGTTTTATGCTGTGCAGCCACTGTTCTACAGGTCGGTGAAAAGTTACTGTAGAAATTGCATCGTATGCTTGTGCGCAGAGACATTGGGAGTTTCAGAATCATCCTTGGTTCCTGTTTATGCAAAATCGTCACTAGGAAGTGACTGTGTGGTCAAATACCACTTTCGCCAGTTTTGCAGATTTGCCCTTGTGAGGGTGAAGCTGAGTTTTTGCAGTGACAGAATTTTTTACAGTGTTCTGTAATGGCGTCTGATTCTCTTTCACAGATTGTAACTGAAAAGCTTGACAAGAACAACTTCCAGGCATGGAAGTTTAGAATGACGAATTTCCTTATGGGAAAAGGATATTGGGAATTTGTTGCAGGAAATGAAGAAGAACCAGTTCTTCCTGATGTTCCCAATCAACAGCAAATGCAGGCATTCAAAGCATGGCATGAGAGAGCCAGGAAAGTTATGTACTGGCTGTCTATCAGCATTTCAGACTCCATGATTGTGCATATTCAGGATGCAAGTACGCCAAAGGAGGCATGGGATACTCTGTCAAAGATGTATAGCACAAATACGCAAGCCAGGAAAATGCAGCTCAAGCAAGAGTTGCACAATGTGAAAAGAGAAAATATGAGCATCAACGACTACCACATGAAGGTAAAGAAGATTGCAGATGCACTTGCTTCCATTGGGTCACCAGTGGAAGATGATGATTTAGTTTCTGTGACCTTGAATGGTCTAGGAAAGGATTATGCACAGTTTCGGACATCCATTTCAGTTCGTGAAAGATTTCCTGATTTTGAGGAGTTGATTGCTCTTCTAATTTCTGAGGAACAGAGAAATGGTGGTGCATCTTCTTCAGGAGGAACTTCAAAAGAAGTTGTCTTCTACTCAAATGCTGGAAGAGGTAGAGGCAGAGGTAGAGGAGGCCGATTTGGAGGCCGTGGCAGAAATCAGAATATGCAGCAAACTCAAGAAAACCAGTCCTATGGAGGAGGACGTGGTAACTCTAGAGGCAGGGGGAGCCAAAGAGGTCGTGGTGGATGGCAAAGAGGCCAAAATGCAAACAGTAATGTTGAATGCTACTATTGTGGTAAAATGGGTCATATGGCTAAAGACTGCTATAAAAAGCAGAATGACATCATGAATGGAAAACTGCAATAAGGGAATTACGCATCTTCTAGTAGACAGGGTGATGACAGAAATGAGCACTTGTTTATGGTGCAGCACATGAACAATTCTGTGACAAGTGCAAAAGAAAGCAATGATGTATGGTATGTTGACTCAGGTGCATCAAACCACATGACAGGTCATGCAGAATGGATGGAGGATGCAAGAAAAATGGAAAAACCAAGATTTGTGGAGACTGGTGATGATACTGCACATCCTATTGTGCAGATTGGAAAAATTCCTTTGTCTATGCAGGATGGGAAAAAGAAATACTTGTCCGATGTATTTCATGTCCCGAATATCACCAAGAATCTGGTTTCAGTTGGTCAAATGGTTGAGCAGGGCTTGCAGGTCAGATTTAATCCTCATGGATGCTTTGTTGAGGATATGAAAAATAAAGGTCGCTTGATAGCAAAAGGAAAGAAGAAGGGCAGAATGTTTACCTTGGATGCAGACATGTCTGAATTGAGTGCAGCAATGTTTGCACATGGGACCGGTGTAGTTGCAGATATTGATATCTGGCATAAACGCATTGGTCATGTTAATGTACAGCGACTTAAATCAATGCAGGCCCAAAATATTGTTGCAGGATTGCCAAAATTCAAGGTTGCAGAAATGCATAAGGTATGTGAAGCCTGTCAGTTTGGAAAACAGGCAAGGAAACCATTTCCTAGACATGTTCAAGAGAGTGAGAAGCCATTGGAATTAATCCACTCTGATGTGTGGACAACTAAAGCTGCATCTCTTGGAGGCTGTCATTATTTTGTCAGTTTTATTGATGACTATAGCAGAAAAGTTTGGGTGTATTTTATGAAAAAGAAAAGTGAAGTTTTTGGGCATTTCAAAACTCTTAAAGCTATGGCTGAAAAAGAAACAGGTCTGCAGATAAAATGCCTAAGGTCAGATGGAGGGGGAGAGTACCTCTCAAATGAGTTTGCAAGGTTCCTGCAGGAGCATGGCATAAAGCAGCAATATTCATGCAGTCATACCCCACAGCAAAATGGAGTTGCAGAAAGGAAAAACAGGCATATTGGAGAGGTGTCTCGTGCCATGCTCAATGAAAAAGACCTGCCAGATTTTTATTGGGCTGAAGCAGTTGCTACAGCAGTCTATATAATGAACAGGACTCCCACTACAGCAATACATGGAATGACTCCAGAGGAGAGGTATACTGGTAGGAAACCAGATATTTCTCATTTGAAAATTTTTTGTTGTATTGCCTATGTACATGTGCCAGATGAGTTGAGATCCAAGTTGGATCCAAAAGCTGAGAAGTGCATCTTTATTGGTTACTCTCTGCAGCAAAAAGGGTATAGATGCTATAACCCTTCTACTCGTAAGTTTACAGTGAGCAGAGATGTTGTTTTTGATGAGATGAGTAGCTGGTATAAACCAGTAAATGTGATTGATGATGTAGATGCACAAAATGGTAATGCTGCACAGAATTCACAGCAGCAGTCACAAAATATTAGTGGACCTGGAGCGTCCTCTAGCAGTGGTTCACATTCTTCGCCATGGACAGGCAGATTGAGATCAGGAGAATCTTCTCAAAGCAATGCAGATAGTGGTATGCAGGTATCACGAAAAGGAAAAGAGAAGGTTGATCAGCCCATGTTTGACGTGAATGCAGGTCACTCTTATGTGGATGGTGAATCCAGTGGCTCAGAACAGAGCATTGATGATGAGTTGGGTATTCCTTCTATTGTTACACCTGGAGTAAGGAAGACCAGGGATGTTTTGAGAGCACCTGGGAGTGAACCTACTTTGCACAGGTCTACCAGAGCTAGGTATCCTGTGGATAGGCTGAAATATGATGGATTTACAGCCATTCACTATGCATATATGGTTAAAGTGATACAGGAACCAGAACCCACTTCTTTTGAGGAAGCTATGGGAAAAGAAAAATGGGAGAAAGCCATGGATGAAGAAATGGATGCCTTGGAAGCAAATGCTACATGGGAATTGGTACCTTTGCCTAAAGGTAAAAATGCAATTGGCTGTAAGTGGGTTTATATGGTGAAGCACAATGCAGATGGTTCTGTGAATAGATACAAGGCAAGATTAGTAGTCAAGGGGTATGCACAAACATATGGCATTGACTATGAAGAAACATTCAGTCCGGTTGCAAGGATGGCAACCGTAAGAGCAGTCATTGCTATGGCTGCATCAAAGGGATGGTCTTTACATCAGATGGATGTAAAGAATGCCTTCTTGCATGGTGATTTGCAAGAAGAGGTCTATATGGAGCAGCCACCAGGTTATGTGCATGCTGTTCATCCTGAGTTTGTTTGCAGGTTGAAGAAAGCCTTGTATGGCTTGAAGCAAGCACCTAGAGCATGGTATGACAAGATAGGACAGTATCTTGTCACTATTGGCTTTCAGATTTCCAAGGCAGATTTCTCACTTTATGTGAGAAAAACAGAGAAAGGTATTATGCTACTTGTCATTTATGTTGATGATTTGATTATGACAGGTGACAGTGATGAAGATATCCTTCATGTGAAAATGCTATTGAAGCAGAAGTTTGAGATGAAGGATTTGGGAGAGCTGCGTTATTTCTTGGGCATTGAGGTGATTAGATCACCAAGTGGGATACAGCTCTTGCAGAGGCAGTATGGATTGGACATGATGTCCAAATATGGGATGACAGGCTGTAAGCCTATTTCAGTTCCTTTGGAGCAGAATGTGAAGCTGAGCGCAGATGCAGGTGAGCTTCTGGAAGACCCTACTATGTACAGACGCATAGTAGGAAGCTTGATTTATATGACTATTACCAGGCCAGATTTGAGCTATGCTGTTGGATTGGTAAGTCAGTTTATGCAGGCTCCAAGGAAACCACATTTGGATGCGGCTAGACGCATACTCAGGTATGTGAAGTCCACATTGCAGTATGGACTATTTTATGAGACTGGGGTTCAGATACAGTTGCATGGATACACTGATGCTGATTGGGCTGGTAGTATTTCTGATAGACGATCTACCAGTGGATATGTGTTCTCTTTTGGGAGTGCTGCAGTCACTTGGAGCAGCAAGAAACAGCCTACAGTTGCCTTGTCGAGCACAGAGGCTGAGTACAGGGGTGCAGCAATGGCTGCATGCGAGGTAGCTTGGTTGCATAAGCTACTTTAAGATATGCATCAGTCTACAGATGGACCAGTTGTCATTTATTGTGACAACATGAGTAGTATACACTTGGCAAATAACCCAGTCTATCATGCTAGAACAAAGCACATTGAGGTGCATTATCACTATGTGCGAGAGAGGGTTTTACTAGGTCTTATTGATCTAGTTTATGTCAGCACAGAGGATCAGGTAGCTGACATATTCACGAAGGCATTGGGCGCAGAGAAGCTGCGCAAGTTCAGAGACATGCTTGGTGTGCAGGAATTGGGATTGAGCTCGAGGGGGAGTGTTGAGATATCGAGCTCCACTCGTGATACGCCAGGGTGACCGTTGTGCATTTATGTCACCGACGTGTCAGTTGCAGATGCGGTTGGTACACCGTCCATGAATAATAGCTACATGATAGCTATCCTTATCTATTCTAGTTAGTGGCTCAGTTAGTATGCCACCTTAGTTAGTTGAGTTTGGTTTGAGACCCATATATAGGGTTCTTCTATTTCTTTGTACTAGAGTTCTTTTGGCTTACACAACTAAGAAGAGGAAAACTGTTTTCAGCCTCCACCTTTGTGTGTCTTCCCCCATTGTGCAAGCAAGAAAGCTACAAGTGAGACTCCTTCCTTCTCTCCCACAATCTTGACATGGATGCACCTGAATCAACATACCAAACATCATCATGTGTTCCCTTTCCTGTAACAGCATTCAGCATATGCTGCATAACAAACAGACGTTCGTTTTTGTCTTCATTCTGTCGTGAAGACGATGCATAGTTTCCTTGCTGCAACTTACCACTGCGTGTCAAGATTGTGGGAGGGAAGGAAGGAGTCTCACTTTTAGCTTTATTGCTTGCACAATGGGGGAATACACATAGAGGTGGAGGCTGAAAACAGTTTTCCTCTTTTTATTGTGTAAGCCAAAAAGAACTCTTGTACATAGAAATAGAAGAACCCTATATATGGGTCTCAAACCAAACTCAACTAACTAAGGTGGCATACTAACTGAGCCACGAACTAGAGTAGATAAGGATAGCTGTCATCTAGCTATTATTCATGGGCGGTGTACCAACCGCATCTACAACGGTCACCCTGGCATATCACGAGTGGAGGTCGATATCTCAACACTCCCCCTCGAGCTCAATCCCAATTCCTGCACACCAAGCAGGTCTCTGAACTTGCGCAGCTTCTCTGCGCCCAATGCCTTCGTAAATATATCAGCTACCTGATCCTCTGTGCTGACATAAACTAGATCAATAAGACCTAGTAAAACCCTCTCCCGCACATAGTGATAATGCACCTCAATGTGCTTTGTTCTAGCATGATAGACTGGGTTATTTGCCAAGTGTATACTACTCATGTTGTCACAATAAATGACAACTGGCCCATCTGTAGGTTGATGCATATCATAAAGTAGCTTATGCAACCAAGCTACCTCACATGCAGCCATTGCTGCACCCCTGTACTCAGTCTCTGTGCTCGACAAGGCAACTGTAGGCTGTTTCTTGCTGCTCCAAGTGACTGCAGCACTCCCAAAAGAGAACACATATCCACTGGTAGATCGTCTATCAGAAATGCTACCAGCCCAATCAGCATCAGTGTATCCATGCAACTGTATCTGAACCCCAGTCTCATAAAATAGTCCATACTGCAATGTGGACTTCACATACCTGAGTATGCGTCCAGTCGCATCCAAATGCGGTTTCCTTGGAGCCTGCATAAACTAACTTACCAATCCAACAGCATAGCTCAAATCTGGCCTGGTAATAGTCATATAAATCAAACTTCCTACTATGCGTCTGTACATAGTAGGGTCTTCCAGAAGCTCACCTGCATCTGCGCTCAGCTTCACATTCTGCTCCAAAGGAACTAAAATAGGCTTACAGCCTGTCATCCCATATTTGGACAGCATGTCCAATCCATACTGCCTCTGCAAGAGCTGTATCCCACTTGGTGATCTAATCACCTCAAAGCCCAAGAAATAACACAGCTCTCCCAAATCCTTCATCTCAAACTTTTGCTTCAATAGCATTTTCACATGAAGGATATCTTCATCACTGTCACCTATCATAATCAAATCATCAACATAAATGACAAGTAGCATAATACCTTTCTCTGTTTTTCTCACATAAAGTGAGAAATCTTCCTTGGAAATCTGAAAGCCAATAGTGACAAGATACTGTCCTATCTTGTCAGACCATGCTCTAGGTGCTTGCTTCAAGCCATACAAGGCTTTCTTCAACCTGCAAACAAACTCAGGATGAACAGCATGTACATAACCTGGTGGTTGCTCCATATAGACCTCTTCTTGCAAATCACCATGCAAGAAGGCATTCTTTACATCCATCTGATGTAAAGACCATCCCTTTGATGCAGCCATAGCAATGACTGCTCTTACGATTGCCATTCTTGCAATCGGACTGAATGTTTCTTCATAGTCAATGCCATATGTTTGTGCATACCCCTTGACTACTAATCTTGCCTTGTATCTGTTCACAGAACCATCTGCATTGTGCTTCACCTTATAAACCCACTTACAGCCAATTGCATTCTTACCTTTAGACAAAGGTACCAATTCCCATGTAGCATTTGCTTCCAAGGCATCCATTTCTTCATCCATGGCTTTCTTCCATTTTTCTTTTCCCATGGCTTGCTCAAAAGAAGTGGGTTCTGGTTCCTGTATCAATTTGACCATATATGCATAGTGAATGGCTGTAAATCCATCATATTTCAACCTATCCACAGGATACATAGCTCTCGTAGACCTGCGCAAAATAGGTTCACTCCCAGGTGCTCTCAAAACATCCCTGGTCTTCCTTACTCCAGGTGTAACAATAGAAGGAATACCCAACTCATCATCAATGCTCTGTTTTGAGCCACTGGATTCACCATCCACATAAGAGTGACCTGCATTCACATCAAACATGGGTTGAACAACCTTCTCTTTTCCTTTTCGTGATACCTGCATACCACTATCTACATTGCTTTGAGAAGATTCTCCTGATCTCAATCTGCCTGTCCATGGTGAAGAATGTGAACCACTGCTAGAGGACGCTCCAGGTCCACTAATATTTTGTGACTGTTGCTGTGAATTCTGTGCAGCATTACCACTTTGTGCATCTACATCATCAATCACATTTACTGGTTTATACCAGCTGCTCATCTCATCAAAAACAACATCTCTGTTCACTATAAACTTACGAGTAGAAGGGTTATAGCATCTATACCCTTTCTGCTGTAGAGAGTAACCAATAAAGATGCACTTCTCAGATTTTGGATCCAACTTGGATCTCAACTCATCTGGCACATGAACATAGGCAATGCAACCAAAAATCTTTAAATGAGAAATATCTGGTTTCCTACCAGTATACCTCTCCTCTGGAGTCATCCCATGTATTGCTGCAGTGGGAGTCCTATTCATTATGTAAACTGCTGTAGCAGCTGCTTCAGCCCAGTAAAAATATGGCAAGTTTTTTTCGTTGAGCATGGCACGAGATACCTCTCCAATATGCCTGTTTTTCCTTTCTGCAATTCCATTTTGTTGTGGGATATGACTGCATGAATATTGTTGTTTTATGCCATGCTCCTGTAAGAACCTTGCAAACTCATTTGAGAGGTACTCTCCCCCTCCATCTGACCTTAGGCATTTTATTTGCAGACCTGTTTCTTTTTCAACCATAGCTTTAAGAGTTTTGAAATGCCCAAAAACTTCACTTTCCTTTTTCATGAAATACACCCAAACTTTTCTGCTATAGTCATCAATAAAAGTGGCAAAATAATGACAGCCTCCAAGAGATGCAGCTTTAGTAGTCCACACATCAGAGTGGATTAATTCCAATGGCTTCTCACTCTCTTGAACATGTCTAGAAAATGGTTTCCTTGCCTGTTTTCCAAATTGGCAGGCTTCACATACCTTATGCATTTCTGCAACCTTGAATTTAGGCAATCCTGCAACAATATTTTGGGCCTGCATTGATTTAAGTCGCTGTACATTAACATGACCAATGCGTTTATGCCAGATATCAATATCTGCAACTATACCGGTCCCATGTGCAAACATTGCTGCACTCAATTCAGACATATCTGCATCCAACGTAAACATTCTGCCCTTCTTCTTTTCTTTTGCTATCAAGCGACCTTTATTTTTCATATCCTCAACAAAGCATCCATGAGGATTAAATCTGACCTGCAAGCCCTGCTCAACCATTTGACCAACAGAAACCAGATTCTTGGTGATATTCGAGACATGAAATACATCTGACAGGTATTTCTTTTTCCCATCCTGCATAAACAAAGGAATTTTTCCAATCTGCACAATAGGATGTGCAGTATCATCACCAGTCTCCACAAATCCTGGTTTTTCCATTTTCCTTGCATCCTCCATCCATTCTGCATGACCTGTCATGTGGTTTGATGCACCTGAGTGAACATACCATACATCATTGCTTTCTTCTGCACTTGTCATAGAATTGTTCATGTGCTGCACCATAAACAAATGCTCATTTTTGTCATCACCCTGTCTACTAGAAGATGCATAATTCCCTTGTTGCAGTTTTCCATTCATGATGTCATTCTACTTTTTATAGTAGTCTTTAGCCATATGACCCATTTTACCACAGTAGTAGCATTCAACATTACTGTTTGCATTTTGGCCTCTTTGCTATCCACCACGACCTCTTTGGCTCCCCCTGCCTCTAGAGTTACCACGTCCTCCTCCATAGGACTGGTTTTCTTGAGTTTGTTGCATATTCTGATTTCTACCACGGCCTCCAAATCGGCCTCCTCTACCTCTGCCTCTACCTCTTCCAGCATTTGAGTAGAAGACAGCTTCTTTTGAAGTTCCTCCTAAAGAAGATGCACCACCATTTCTCTGCTCCTCAGAAATTAGAAGAGCAATCAACTCCTCAAAATCAAGAAATCTTTCACGAACTGAAATGGATGTCCGAAACTGTGCATAATCCTTTCCTAGACCATTCAAGGTCACAGAAACTAAATCATTATCTTCCACTGGCGACCCAATGGAAGCAAGCGCATCTGCAATCTTCTTCACCTTCATGTGGTAGTCATTGATGCTCATACTTTCTCTTTGCACATTATGCAACTCTTGCTTGAGCTGCATTTTCCTGGCTTGCGTATTTCTGCTATACATTTTTGACAAAGTATCCCATGCCTCCTTTGGCATACTTGCATCTTGAATATGCACAATCATAGAGTCTGAAATCCTGATAGACAGCCAGTACATAACTTTCCTGGCTCTCTCATGCCATGCTTTAAATGCCTGCATTTGCTGTTGATTGGGAACATCAGGAAGAACTAATTCTTCTTCATTTCCTGCAACAAATTCCCAATATCCTTTTCCCATAAGGAAATTCGTCATTCTAAACTTCCATGCTTGGAAGTTGTTCTTGTTAAGCTTTTCAGTGACAATCTGTGAGAGAGAATCAAATGCCATTACAGAACACTGCAAAAAATTCTGTCACTGCAAAGAACACAGCTTCAGCCTCACAAGGGCAAATCTGCAAAACTGGCGAAAGTGGTATTTGACCACACAGTCACTTCCTAGTGACAATTTTGCATATACAGGAACCAAGGATGATTCTGTAACTCCCAATGTCTCTGCACACGAGCATACGATGCAATATCTGTGGTAACTTTTCACCGACCTGTAGAACAGTGGTCGCACAGCATAAAACAGGGCTTTTTCCTGAGTGCGTGCAGAAAACTTTCGCCTCCAAAACAGGCCCCGAAATGGCCTCAATCAAAAAACAGGGTCGCCATGGGCTAAAGCCCTCTCCCGCAGCATATACTGCCCTCTTGCTTCACCGTGAAGGGTGTCTCAACCTGAGACAATGCACTCTTGCAATTTTCGGCTGTGCTGCCTGCAGAGATCTGCTTCCAAAACAGAAAATGAAAGCAACACTGCTCCTCTTATCAGACCACCGCGAGCTTGGCTTGCTTTCTTGAGCTCCTTACCACGAACAAGGCTCTAATACCATGTCAAGTTTTTGGGAGAGAAGGAAGGAGTCTCACTTGTAGCTTTCTTGCTTGCACAATGGGGGAATACACACAAAGGTGGAGGCTGAAAACAGTTTTCCTCTTCGTAGTTGTGTAAGCCAAAAAGAACTCTTGTACATAGAAATAGAAGAACCCTATATATGGGTCTCAAACCAAACTCAACTAACTAAGGTGGCATACTAACTGAGCCACGAACTAGAGTAGATAAGGATAGCTGTCATCTAGCTATTATTCATGGGCGGTGTACCAACCGCATCTACAACTAACCAGTCGGTGACACAAATGCACAACGGTCACCCTTGCATATCATGAGTGGAGGTCGATATCTCAACACTGTGAATATCATCTTTCTTAGCATAACATTGGGCTGCAATATGACCTATTTTGCCACAATAGTGACACACAATACCAGAGTTATTAGAACCTCTGTTTTGCCATCCACCTTGTTAAGACTGAGTTGACACTACACCTTAGAGTTATGTATTGGGAGTTTAGAAGTCAAGTTAAGCCTTAGGGTAAGTCAGATATGAAGGGGTGTAAGTTTTTGGAATGAATAGTCATAAGTAAGGGATGTGAGGAGTTATCAATCCCCGAATGTAACTGTTCAAGTCAGAGTGCATATGTGGGTGTAGATCATGTCTGCGTGTCTGTCTGTAAGCAGAAACTGAAGATATGAAGAACAGTTCAGAGTCAGATATTGTTTTCCTGTCTTGAAGTGGTAAACTGTTTTCAGTATTCATGTTATTTATTGCTGAAATGAAGTCAGATGGTTCTGTAAAGGTGTACTGTAATGATGGAATGTGTGTATGAAAGTTATATGAAGTCAGTGCAGTCAGAAAGTAAGTCAGTTGGATTCAGAAATGTTAGGCAGAGTAGTTTTTCAGGGAGCAAATTGCAGGCAGTAAATTAGCCTGTAACACACCTCTTCCTCTAAAGCTCCCCTTGCCTCTAAAATTACCGCGACTTCCTAAAACCTGCATATTGCCAAATTGCTGATTCAATCTGTTTTGCCGGTTGTCACTATCATGTCCTGTATTACGGCCTCTTAAAAGAGGACCTGTCAGGTCCCCTTCTTGAACTAGAGTAAAAATCTTGGACCTATTCACCACTTTTTTCAGATGTCTCACTCTGCATGTTGATCTCTTCAGTGATCATAAGGGAGACCAACTCATCAAAATCTGGAAATGGCTTTCTGACACATACGAAAGTTACAAAAGACTTCCAAGCCTTTTCATTGTTAAGTCCACCCAACGTAGACGACACCAAATCATTATCATTGGGCATTGCATCAATCGCTGCCAAGGCATCTGCTATGCTCCTTACCTTCAGTGCATACTCATTGATAGACATCTTCCCTTTCTTCAATGTATTCAACTCTTGCTTGAGTTGAATCTTTTGTGCCTTTGTATTTAGGAAAAACATACTTTCAAGTATGGTCCAAGCTGCATATGAATTCTCTGCATTTCTAATATGTCCCAGCATATTATTGTCAATTACTACAGACAGCCAATACATGACCTTTTTGTCTTTTGCATTCCATTCCTTCCGTGCCTTTGTCTCTTCTGCAATTGGAGGATCACTCACCTCCGGCTCCTTTTCTTCACCTGAAACAAACTCATAGAGGCCTTTTTCAATAAGGAAGTTCGTTACACGGAACTTCCATGAAGGGTAGTTGTTCTTGTCAAGCTTCTCAATGATGGGGTTTCCACTGTTCTATCTACCATTATCACAAAACTAATACCAAACAGCAAGTAAATCTTCTACAACCCTCAACCTGTAGTGCACAGCAATACACCAGACCGCCTTTTTCACTATCTACTCAACAATACATGCAATTTGCAGCCAGTTTGCAAATAAACCTTGTGTTTATTCTCTGGTAAACACCTTTGAACTTACAGATCTAAAATCTGTAACCTGTGCACCTATATACGACAGACACAACTGAAATTGTAGAATACCTCGCGAACTGTTATCCGCAACCTTGCGAATCTAAAACGGGGCTTGAAATGACCTTGGATGGCCAAAATAGCGGCGAGAAAGTCCTAAAGGCCTATCTGCAAAATACACAGAGCTCTTTGCACACACCAAATCTCACTGCAATCTGAGATTTATGCGCTGCCCTGCTTTCGGTGCCTCCACAGGCACTGTCCAAGAGAAGAAGTAGAGAATGAAAGAGCTTCTTTCTCGTTGCTTTCTTGCTCAAATCCTTGGCTCCTCTCCTTCGCTTTAGCCTTCAAAACTAGCCTCAATCAGTGGTGCAGTTCTGATACCATGTCACAAATTGCGTGGTGGGGGGACTTGCTCAAGATGCTGCGCCGAACACACACAAAATGCACAAGGAGAAGCTCACTCAAGAGACAAGAAGAGAGATGGAGGCCAAAACGTTTTCTTACTAGTTTATTCTTCTTCTTCCACACACTTTACAATGTACACAAAGTATAGATAAGATATAACATAAAGGAAAGTGGCCTACTAAGTCAAACAATGCATAACCGACTACACTAGTTGACTGGCACTATAACTATGCCAGGTGTAAATAGGTGTAACAACCTAAATATAATAAGTAATGTGTTAGTGGCCATGTGAGAGTGACCACCGATGTGCTAAGTGTAGGCATGTGGACCCATCTGACCAGGCAATCCATCATTAATGTCCGCATGTGTTGAGCTTGTCATCTCAACACATGTATAATAGTGTATATTGACGTGGTTTTAGATGTGTTTTACCCTAATATTTCTAATGCTAAACTATCACAAAGCACACAGACTGCTTGACATTTTTGCTCACAAGCTATTTGAAATTTGTTTAAATGTATTACAGACTCAGTGAACATGCACTTTGACATGATTATTAACACACTAGTTGTAGCAAGTATTTTTGTTATGCTTATCATGTTGTTCAAATATTTTTCATCGAGATCATTAGGCTATCAAAGGTACACCTATCTATATTCAATTTGATGTTTGGTTTAATTTTTTCATACTTATGGTTTATTAAAACTATAGTTATGGTTTTTTTATATTTAAGGTTTATTAAAACTATAGTTGAGTTGGTGAGGGCATCCAATTTCTTGGCATTATATGATAGTTTGGTAACAAATATGAGGATGTGTGGAGTTAATGTGTGTGGCATTAAATGTGTTTAGACAAGGGAAATCGGGTATCTAATCCCTAATTCATGTAGTATACCCATTTTAGAGACCGTAGTGGTTAAGCTACCATCAAAAGCCTATTATTGTGACATGGCGGCATGGTCACGGATGTGTTTAGAAAAATCCAAAATATTAGATTTGGGATTAGTAGTTAGGAAGTGGCATCTCCCTCTCTGATTGTTACCATGCCACTGTTCTTCTAGGCATCAAAGGTCTTTAGAAACTCAATGCATTTGCTATGGTTGATGTCCTACCCCACCTTTTCCAAGTACTTGGCAAGATTGCATTGTTCTATTATTTGCTTGATTGCCTCTTCCAATGTCACCAACTCCCCCAGATTATGGATGCTATAATATTTCAATTGGTTAAAGGTGCATATCTCCATGGTTAAGCCATATTTTCTATGTTCCTCCTTCGAGAATGGGAGCCTATTGGTTTTATCCTGGAGCCGTGCCATTTGGGCTCCTATCACTGCATGATAGCCCACAATTAGTTCTCCTTAAAGGACATTTCTTGCAAGAAAGGTAAAGTGATTAGAAAAAACACTATCAGATGATAAAATGTATAAATCACAAAATGAGAATTTCTACATCAATTGATCCATACATTTCACACAAGAACTTCATGGAGCATTTTACTAAAAGAAAAAGAAAATTCCATTCATCCTTTTCTTTAAATTTCAACTCCTATTTCGATTATTCATTCACCTTCCACTTTAACCCCTTCCCCTTAGAAATGATGAAAATCTTCCTAGGATTGTGAAAGTAATGGTGTAAGGGCCTTTAGCCAGTGGTATGCCTTACTGTTTCAAGAGCTAATCGTAAAATGTTGGGTTATACTCTAGTGTTGCATGACAGCCCATATCCTATGGACAAATGCCCACTTGTGTGATATAAGTCAATACATTAGTCAAGAGGTCACTCGAGTTGATTCTTCTTACAATATGGCGTTCCTCCTCTATTAGGATCCTATCCAAGTATGGATGTAGCATGATATTGTCATCTAATGGTTGATTTCTTGTCATGGCTAATACCCTGAATGAAGTTTGGGCCACATACATATGGTCATACTTAGAGGTCTTGATGGCATGTCATTGCTCCACATTGGTCATGATTTGATAACCCTCTTATGCCTATTGAATGCGCAAAGTATACCACTTGCATAAGAAATTAGACTCAGGTTCAACTAATCGTTGAAGCTCAGCAAGTTTGTGTGACGGCATGGGAATTTTACTCTTCTTGAAGGATGTGATTAAGCATTGGCTTAAGGCTTGTTCTCGTGAGATTTTCATTTGCAATCATCTCTTTTACAATAATGGAGACCTTAGTGAAGATAAATTCGTATTTCTCCCAAGAACACAGGAAGGAACATACCTCATTTGCTATGGGTTTGTCAACTAGACCTAGGTCCAAATGCTCGTAACTTCTAGCAAACAATGTGAAAGTTGAGTCCAATCATCGAATGCACATTACTAAGTCATCCCCTATGTCCATGACCATGTTGGAAGCCACTTCAAGAATGGATCGTTGTTGCTACGATGGTTAAGGCTTGCTGGTGCTTTGTTTTAGTTGGACTAGACAAGTTGGTACATGGTATTTCTACTTTGGGATTCTCATTGGGTTTGGTGAGCATGGTTTGAGAAATTTATTGGGTTTGGAGTTTGGTTGATGCTTTGTCGTCAGGTTTTACATTGGCGATCACATCAAAATTATTAGGTGGGAGCTCATTGATGCTTGGTAGAGCTTTTGGTCGATAGACCATTGGAGCACTCTTGGATTGAGTAGCCTACCTCTTAGTCGCCAACTCCTCTATTTAGGTCTAGAGTATGAGGCATGGGAACTATGAGTTCCAAATGATTGGTGTTTGTGAGGCTGTCATGTGTGCTTGGGAATCCACTTGAGTATTCAATCCGTAGCTTTGGTTGTGGTTTCTAGATGCTGGTGGAACTTCACCATGGGTGTACGTTGTGGTGCACTACCCCTTCCTTAGGATTCATAATAGGTTTAACTACTAGTGGCACTACAGGCTTTTGGATGGCCATGGTGCCCTTTTGCTAAAAACCATTACTATTCTAACATTGCCTATGGTAAGGTGGATGTGTTACGAGTCGTAGTCAACATTATAGTGAACTTGTTTTTTGAACATGCAACCCAACAATGATTCATTGCCAACACTTTATTTGTTAGGCAGCACATAAAAGATGATGGATAGGCTCTCAGCCTGATAGAAACCATTAGTTTGCATTTCCCTAAGAGTGGATAGGAATGTCTCGCAAATGAGCTGAGTTTCACATTGGTTGGTTGCAATTGGGGTTGACCCATGATGGCAGTCTAGTGATCATACATTAAAATATTAGAGTCATCTCCCTCATCAATTAGTCTGTCAAAGGTGTATGCCTTTTGAGTGGTCACTGTTATTCTCAAGTAGGCTGGTGCTATTGCTTCCTCATCCTCCTCCTCTACATTAGTGAATAGTTGCAACTCTCACATTCATTGGTAGTTCTATCATTGAAGGTTCATGGAATGGATGTGATGGATGGTAGTACTTTTTTATGTGACTCCCATTGAAAAATCCTATGCCTTCCTCCTAGGTTAGAGTTGTCAAGAATCGCATGGTGGGGGGACTTGCTTGAGCTGCGGCGCCAAACACACACTATATACACAAGAGGAAGCTTACTCAAGAACACAAGAAGAGAGATGGAGGCCGAAACGTTTTCTTGCTGGTTTATTCTTCTTTTTCCACACACTATACAATTTACACAAAGTATAGATGAGATACAACATAAAGGAAAGTGACCTACTAAGTCAAACAGTGCATAACCGACTACACTAATCGACTGGTGCTATGTCTTTGCCAGTTGTAGGTAGGTGTAACAAACTAAATATAATAAGTGATAAGTTAGTGGCCATGTGAGTATCATAATGACCACCAACATACTAAGTGTAGACATGCAGACCCATCTAGCCAGGCAGTCCATCATCAATGTCCGCACGTGTTGAGCTTGCCATCTCAACAAGAGTTTGACATTGCTTGTTCTACTCATATTGCGAACCGTGAAAGGTCCCAATCTCCTGAATTTCGTCTTTTGCTTGTGGCCCTTAACAAAGTATAGCAAGACTAGGTCTCCTCACTTGAAGTCTTGTTGTTTGACGTGTTTGTCAAACCAACTCTTGTATCACGCTTTCTCACATATTAGGGCATGGGTTGCAATGAGACGAGTCTCAAATAGCCATTCTAGATCCACCAATCAATTTTTCCATGCTTCCTTGCCCTCCTATCTCTCCTAGATTGCTTTTCTCAAGCTTGAGACAAAGAACTCTACTGGTAGATTCGCTTCGGTTTTGTATGTCAATTTGATCGGAGTCTATTCTATGGCCATTTTGTAGGCCATCCTATATGCCCACAAATCTGCCATGAGCTTGTTGTCCCAATCACTGTATAAAGCAAAGATTACCTTTGTTAGGACATTCACCAAGATCTTGTTCATGGATTTGGCTTGACCATTAGCTTAAGGATAGTACAACGAGGACTTTATGTGGATTACCAAGAAGGTGGACAACATGTGAGCAATTACTTCATTGATGAAGTGTGTGTCTCCTTGGTCACTAACAAACTCTATGGGACAACTGAACCGTGAGATTATTGTTATGGGAGCACTAGTTGTGCTCGAGAGACTAGACTAGATGCAATGTTTGTTACAAGAATTCTAATTTCAAGATAATTCCACATATGGGCACAAGTTTCAATGATAACTTAACAAGATATAGAAATCCCACAACTCGGGACCATAGGTGTAGACAACAAGACGATAGAATATGAAGGATCCCACAACTGGGGACCATAGGTATGGATACAAGATATCAGAATTACAACATCTCCCTCGGCGAGGATAAACAAGATACAACACAGTACTAGAGAATATCTCTCACTATGAGATTACAAGAAGGTGACAAGACAATATGAGTATAATGGAAGATAATACAAGACTAGATACCATGACTAGACAAGAACTAGAACTAGAACTCCAAGTTACTTACTTGAAGGTCTCAACTCCTTGAGCTCTCAAGAGACTGGCATTGGCAAGATTGAGGAGCTCTATGGCAAGCCCCTCCTTTTATAGGTATTTGAGGGTAGGTACTAAAGATCTTCTAGAATCTTCCATGATGACATCATCAACGATGCAAGTGATGACATGACATATCTTCTAAAAGGTTCTATGATGACATGGCAAGGATGAGTTCCCATTGTTGGCTCAAGGATTTCTTGTTAAGGGTGAATTTGCATGGGGTGTGGATTCATATGGCATGAGCAAGAATTAATCTATACACTTAATCATGGCATGTATGTGACATCACCCCCTCCTCTAATGACGAGTTCCATGAGGAGCGGCTTGGTGGTTTGGTCCAAGTTTCCTTGGATTACTCTTGTGAAATTCTTTAACTTTGAGAGGTTCTCTTTGGAGATATTTTGCAGGTTCCCAAGTGCAATCATTGGTGTCATATCCTTTCCAGTAAACAAGGTATTCCAATCGACCTCGAGAGATCCTCGAGTCTAGTCGACCTAAAATTCTTCATGATCTTCAATCTAGACATGTGGTGGGGGATTAAATCTCTACTCCCTTAGTGGTGAGAGCTATGGTATGGCTCGACCAAGGAAATATGGAGGACTGGGTGGATCTTCATGGTTCCAGGGAGTTAGAGTTGATAAGCAACTAGGTTGATCTGGGCTACAACAGTAAAGGGCCCAAATCTCTAGTGGTCTAGCTTGGTGGAGGGCCTTGTTGTCTGGAGGTTATGTCTGAGTACCCATACTTTATCACCGACTATGTATGTTGGATGTTGGAGACAGTGTTGTTCGTTGTTCTACATAGTTTTTGTACTAATTCTTAGCCTTTTGGATTTGTTGCTTGAGTTCTTGGTGTATATCTACTAGGTATTGAGATTTGTCTTGGGCAGCAGGGTTCTTTACTTGATTGGAGAGATGTACATCTATACTTAGATACTGGTTGTAGTTTGCAAAGAAAGGAGTTTTCTTGGTAGATACATGGATACTATTATTATTAGCAAACTCTGCAAAGGGAAAGATCTCAAACCAATCATTCTAATGGTTGTTGATGGTGCAACAAAGGTAATGTTCCAAGACTTGATTTACCCGTTCTGTTTGACCATCGGTCTATGGATGATTGGTTGTGGATAGCTTAACTTGGACTCCAAGGAGGTTGCAAAGGCTCTTCCAAAAACTAGATATGAATTGAGGACCCTGATTCACTAATGATGTCATCTGGGAGTCCATATAATTTAAAAATGTATCTAAGGAAGAGTCTAGCAGTAATGCGCTTGTGATGGTCTTGGTGGTAAGGATGGAATGTGTCATTTCTATGAACCTATCTACCACAACAATAATAGAGTCATATTTATCTATTTCGGGAAGATCTATTATGAAATCGATGGATAGAGAAGACCAGGGTTGCGTTGGAATGGGCAAGGGTTGTAGGAGGCCATGTGGTTTGTGACAAGGTACATTGGCCATGTTTGTAGGTATCACATGATTTTATATATTTCTTAACTTCTTTCCACATCTGGGACCACAAAAATCTCTTGAAATAATCTCTAAGATCTTATTAACTCCAAAGTGTCCTACTGCTAGGGTGTCATGGCGTTGTTGGAGTACTTGGAGTATCAACTTTCCTAGAGGAATGTAAAGTAGATCCTTATAGTATAATAATCCATTAGTGTCCTGAAACTCACAAAATTAATTTTCTTTTTCCTCTTGATTTTTTCTCTACTTCATGGATTAATTGGATCAAGGTAGGGTCATCTTGGTGACAAAACTGGAGATGGCTACTAGCTGGAGGTGCTCTAGCTTGAGTAGTTATGCTCATTATTGATCAAAATATTCTTCTACCTTCTTAGGTGCTAGGTAGGATCTTCTTGATAAAGCATTTGATTGGCATTGTTGGTGTCCTAGTAGGCGATAGGTGATGACAAAGACAAACCTAGATAAGAAGTTATTCCAACGGGATCGTCTTCGATTGAGGATGCTGATTGTCATTAAATATTCTAGATTTTTGTGATCTGTATAGACAATAACTTTATGTGATGCACCCTCTAGATGATGACGCCAAGTATTAAAGGCATCTACAATGGCAAGGAGTTCTTTATCATGGATCTCATAGTTTATCTCTGGAGGGGTGAACTTCCTTGAGTGGAATGCCACTAGATGCATATGACCATCATCTCCATGCTAGGACAAGATGGCTACTAAGGCATAGTCTAATGCATCGGTCCCCAAGAAAAATAGCTTGGTAAGATCTAGGTGGACTAGGATTGGGGCAGTGTGGTGAAAGCGTTCTTCAGGGTCTGGAAGGCCTTCTCGGCTTCTGGGGTTCATGAGAACTTTGAGTTTCATGTGATTCTAGTGATTGCTGTGATTATCTTTGAGTAATCCTTGGTAAATATCATGTAGAAGTTGGAAAAGTTAAGGCAACATTTGAAATCGTGGATACATGTAGGTTTCTCCCAATCAAGAATAGTCTCGATCTTCTTAGGGTCCATGAAGATTCCTCTCTGGGAGACATTGTACCCCAAGAATTCCACTTTTGTCTAATGGAAAAAACACTTCTCAAGTTTTGCATATAGTCCTTTTTAATTGAGCTTTTTCAAATTTAATTTTACATAGTGCTCATGCTCCTTTGGATCTTTTGATAATATCAAGATATCATCCAAGTATATAACTACAAAATCATCTAAATGCTCTCAGAAGATATCATTCATCATATGTTGAAACATTACAGAAGCATTGGTTATAGACAAAATGGTATAACAACATACTCAAAGTGACCATACCTTGTGTAGAAGACTGTCTTCCATTCATCTCCTTCTCTGATCTGTACAAGATTGTAAGCCCCTCATAGATCAATCTTTGTGAAGATTTTGGCTTCTCCAAGGCATTCCAAGAGCTCTGGTATCAATGGTAAAGGGTATGGATTCGTGATTGTTATCTAGTTGAGTCCTCAGTAATCCATACACATTCAAAGTGACTTGTCTTTCTTCTTCACAAACAGAATTGGAGCTCCAATAGGAGACTTTGAGTGCCTAATAAACCCCTTATCTAAGTTCTCGTCAATATTCTTGCATAGTTTAGCTAGTTCATCAACACGGGATAGCCTCCTATAGATGGGTCCAAAAGGTGGTTGAGCCCCCTCATGGAGTTCTACAGCATAATCATATGGTCTGTGTTCAAACAAGATATCTGCATTCTTTTTTTCAAAAAAATCCTGGAATTCTTGATACTAGCTTGATAGCTTGACTAACTTATCCTTACTAGATTCTTGAGCCAGTACATGATATATCATGTAGGTCGATTCCTGCCTTGCTATGTGCATAAAGGCTTTGACTCCTAGATATATTGACTTTCCTTGATTTTTACGATATGTAATCTTTTGCTTAACCCAATCAATTTCTAGGTTGTGTTTCTTTAGCCAAAGCATCCCTAGGATGATTGGATTTGTGGAACTAGATATTATGTTAAAGCATACGTGAGATTTGTGAACGCGAAGAGTTACCATGAGCAGTCAGGTTTCCTTGGTAATATCTCCAGATGCTATAGGTCCTCTATCCACAACTTCAGTTAGTGCAGGATTAGTCTTTTAGAGTACTAAAATGTGGTATCTATTCACAAAGCCATCATCAATGAAATATGCAGATGCCTCGGAGTTGAATAAGGCTTTGAGGGAAAGGGTCTTTCTCAGTGGGATCGTCTAGACTATGATAAGAAAAGTTTTCATGGCTATGGTTGGGATCAAGAGACCCTTACTTATATCAATGTCCGATTTTATAGTCTCATTTACAACCATACATCCTCACTTTCCTACTCTAGGATGGTTAAAACAACTCTTGGGGTTCTTGCCCTCTTATTTGGGAAATTTAGGACGATGCATCCAAGATTTCCACAATATAGACATAGATGATTCTCTCTTCATCTTTGCTTTTCCTGTGGGATCAAGGGTTGGAATTTTGGTATTATCTATTTGCATCAGTTCGAGCTTGGTTTCTTCTCTGATTGGGTCTCTAATTGGGGTTGGGTTTCCATTGGTGAGGCCTTCATTCTTCTCACTTTAATTGATTCCTCTTGAACAATCTATTATCACATTGGATGGCTTACATGATATAATCGTTGAGTGTTTTTACCTGAGGCATAATGAGCATGAGGTCCTTGATGTCATCTCAAAGAACCCATCCAAATTGGCTGATAAAATACTCCTCATGCCAAGTGAGGTCACAGATTAATTGTCTAGGTGGTTACCTTGTCGTAGCTTTTGATGTTTTGTTTCTGCTACTCAACTAATGTCTGCATCTCCAAATGTAGAAGTGAGCTTGCAAAGAAATGCCTCATAGTTATGAAGTACTGGCATATTCTTTTCCCAAATTGGGTCAAACCATGATAAATCTTGACCAAAAAGCAAAGCCCCAATAAATCCCACCTTGAAAGAATTATCTAGATATCTATCTGATTGCATGCAGATATAGAGCTTTACTTGTTGTAGAAATCCCCTAAACTTCAAACAGTCACCATTGAACTTCTCTGGCATGCTGATCTTGGGTTCTCTTGTTGGGGGTTGATAAACATACAAAATCATCTGATCACTTCCACTATTGTTCTGCAAGTCTTGGATCTAGTCTTGCATCTCTTGAAGCACAGGGCCTAGATGCATAGGGTATTCTATTTGAAGTTTTGATTGTCATTCATTCAAGTCTTGAATTTTTTGTTGGAGGTTTTGAAGGGAGGCCACGATTCTTTCAAGGGTTTCCTCCATGGTGCTTAGTAGGGCTAGAAAGTAGTCTTGCCAAACTGTTATGGGTGCATTAGACTGTACTCGAGAGACTAGATTAGATGCAAGATTTGTTACAAGAATTCTGATTTCAAGATAATTCCATGTATGGGAATAAGCTACAATCATAACTTAACAAGATACGAAAATCCCACAACTCGGGACCATAGGTATAGACAATAGGAATCGATAGGATATAAAGGATCCCACAACCCAAGATCGTAGGTATGGATACAAGATATCAGAATTACAAGTTATCCCTTGACATGGATGAATAAGATATAAGACAGTACTAGACAAGATCTCATACTATGAGATTACAAGGTGACAAGACAATAGGAGTATAATGGAAGACAAGACAAGACTAGACTAGATATCATGACTAGACAAGAACTAGGACTGGAATGCAAAGTTACTTACTTGGAGGTCTTGACTCCTTGAGCTCCTAAGACTAGCATTGGCAAGACTGAGGAGATCTATGGCAAGCCCCTCCTTTTATAGGTATTGGAGGGTGGCTAAAGATCTTCTAGAATATTCCATAATGATATCATCAATGATACAGTCGATAATATGACATGTCTTCTAAAAGGTTCTATAATGACATGGCAAGGGTGGGTTCATATGGCTGGCTCGAGGATGTCCTATTAAGGGCGCATGCACATGGGGTGTGGATTCATATGGCATGATCAAGAATTAATCCATACATTTGATCATGGCATGTCTGTGATAATTACTTGCTCCCAAAGTAACTTGATCCTGGTCCTAACATCATTTTTGTGAGTTGATCGAGCTTCCACCCACTTGGTGAGATAGTCTATGGGTGGCAACAATGATGTACTTGGCTTGTGAGTACTGTGTCGTAGGGCAGCTAATTGGACCAATGAAGTCAATTTTCCATTTCTCAAATGGTTGGCGTGCAATCATTGGGGTCAACTCCATTTAATCCTTACAAATAGAGACTTTGGTCTGTTGGCACTCATCATAGTGCTTAACAAACTTAACTGCATTGCAAAAAATAGCTTTGGCCACACACCATCACAATTGAGACTAGAGCACCTTGTGTGCTATGATGTCTCCACTAAAATGTCCTCGAGCAATCCTACCATGTCTTTCCATGAGCACATCATGCATTTCATGTTCACAGACACATCTTCTTAAAAGTCCATCCTATCCTAATTGATATATTTAACCGACATTTAACTGATAGGGTTGGATCTTTAAAATTAGTCTCTTTAACCTAACTTTTTCTATGCGTCATTCAGAAAATCAATTTTCTAGGATGTAGACTATATCATCTACCCAATACGATGTGAGGTCTGACCAATCATTGGATATTTTAAAAAGGTGTACATCTGATAGGTCATCAATGATGCCTTATCCAGCTACTTCACCTGTGGGTATGCAGGACATATGATCTACCATGTGCTATTTGCCTTTGTATACTACCATAGGGAATTCAATTTCCAAAAGAAAATTTAACCATCGAGTAATGCATCATGTTGCATAGGATTTTTTCACAAGATAAAGCTATGCTTGATGATCCACAAAGAAGGTAAAGGGTGTCGCTAGAAGAAAATGTCTAAACTTCTTTACGCCAAACACCATGGCTAACCCTTCCCTCTCTCTTGTGGAATAGTTTCTTTTTGTATTGGTGAGTTGTCTACTAGCAAATCTCACTGGATAATCAAGGTTATGCTCACTAGGTTGGCACAATACTACTGTCATGGTGGCAAACTTTGATGCATCAATGTACACATGGAAAGTAATGGACCAATCTGGGGCCCTTAAGATAAGAGTTGAAGTTAGAGCATGTTTAAGCCTTTCATAAGTTTGTTGATATTTTTTTTTCCACTTGAATCCTATCAATAGCTTGTACAAAGGTCAAGCAATTAATGCATAGTTCAACACAAACCACTGGTAGTACCCTGTGTTGCCTAAGAAGCATTGAACTCCCTTGAAGTTGGTCGAAGGGGAAAGTTCCACAATTACCCTGACTTTTGATGAGTTTATGGCTATTCCATTCCTCAACACCACATGCACTAAGATACAACCATGTTTCACCCAAAACTGGCACTTTAAGGGGTTCATTGAGAGATCGTATTGCCTACACCATTCAAAGACTATTCATAGATTTATTAAGTGTTCTTTCTAGTTCATTTGGATGCACAAATCATCGATGAATACCTCCAACTAGTTTCTGAGCATGTCCTTAAAGATAGCGCACATGAGGTGTTACAAGGTACAAGGGCATTGGTCAACCCAAATGGCATGAGTATGTAGGCAAACACCCCTCATTCAATGGTGAATGGCCTCTTATGTTGTCATTCGAATATGGACTTGCACTTAGTTATAGCCTGAGAAGCCATCCAAAAAATTGTAGGCTTCCCTCCTACCATTCTCTCTAGTATGTACTCAGTATTTGGTAATGGATAGTTTTCTCTATTTGTAGCTACATTGACCTTTTTATAGTTCATGCACACTCGAATCTTTCCATTCCTTTTCATGACTATCACTATGGGTGATACCATGTCCATGTGCTCTGCTCATAAAATAAATCTTGCATTTAGTAGCTTATCAATCTCTTCCTTCACTAAATGTGCATGCTTAGGATTCATTGCATATGGTCATTGCCTAACTTGTACTACATCAAGGGTCATGTGAATATTATGGGTCACGATACTTGGATCTATTCCTTTCAGCTCGTTTAAGGACCATGCAAACATGTTGGAGTATTCCCTTGAGAGATTTATGAGATAAGTCTCTTCCTCCTTAGTTAGCTCATTCACTATGTACACGAGGTGAGGCTTGTCCCCTTCCCTTGCCAAGTTGAATTCTCTAACTTTGGCTAGTCCTTCAATGGGTTCACTTGCCTACCCTTTTCACTTGGCTCTTGGTAACACCACTATTCAATCACCCTTCTTAAACTTCATGAAGTGCTTGGGAAAATCTTGAGGTGTCTTCTGTCGATGGTTGGCTTTTGAAGACTTTGACTATATCCTTCTCTCTTCCTTTAGCCTCTTACACCTTAAGTTGACTAGGAGGTCCCCTTTGTGTGTTTCATCCTAGGTGGTCGAGGCATTTTGGGGTTGCTATCAGAGCTTACCTCTAACTTGAAGTTGTACTCAATCCTCACTAGAAGAGCTATCTCCCTTGGTGGTCGTAGCTCTAAGACTGACTCCACTTCAAATAAATATGTGGTGCCAGGCTACTGGACTAATCCCACTTGCTCATAATCTACTACCTCTAGATATTCTAGCTAAGTTCAATCGCAATCTACCTTGGCAACTCCTTTTTCACTCTAGAATCATTGACCTCTCGGGATTTAGAGTCTGCTCTGATTTTCTCAATTGCTCTTCCATCCATGTCATATTCTATGGTCTCCACTTCCTCTTCACTTTCCTTACTAATGGAACAAAAACCTTTGTACTCATCATTAGAATCCTCATACTCAGAATGTGCATTGTTTTCAGCATTCCTATCCTCAAGTTTTCTCTCACTTGTAATGAGAGCCCAATTGTAAAATAGGTTTAAGTCATGCACCTTAGCCCATCACCACTAGTTAATCTCCATGAGATCCTTGAGGGGCTTTAGGTTTGCAATTGGGTTGCTAGCTAGCTCACATGATATCTACTCCAGGATTCTATGGAGTTTCAATTTGTTAGTTGTGACATGATAGGTGATTGGTGTCAGCAAGCGGTTGATGGAACTCCTCGCCATCATGCATAGGGGAATTCTGGGTAGGTTAGAAGTTGTGTCTTTGTTGGGTTTGTTACTTGAGTCTAAATCTTGTCTATATTCATCCTCATCATCCGAGAATGGGAGATAAATGGTTGCCAACACATGCATCTAGTCATGCTCATCCTCGGGGGGACAAGGAATATACTTAGTTAGAGATCCATAATTACTTATGGCCTTTGAGTCACCCTTGAACATGGAAAAGATGGCATCTAGGTCCACTAGTGAGGATTTCAAGTGTCCATCTCTACTCAAACTGCTACTGATCTATTGCCTAAGAATATCAAGCCATTATCTCAATCATTTATCACTCTGGTATTTCTCCTCCAAGATCGTCCTAGAAAGATAGCATAATCTAGCCCCTTCATGACTATGAATTTCATGAAGAATTGAATTCCCGCTATCTTTAAGGCCAATCCTTTAGGACTCCGAAAATAGTCTAACCTTTATTCCATTTTCTAGAGTGACATTGAATCGTGTAGTTTCTATTGATGGATTTTCCCAAGATTTTTGCAAGACTGCATGGCTAAGTACGCTAACTCATGTCCTATGTCTATTATCTCCTTTCTCATTGTATCTCCTAGTGCAATGACAAGTAAGACCATGTGCATCTTAGTGCCTTCCCAAAAGGCATTCACTTGTGTGGGGACTTAGACATTGGATTCAACATTAGGCTTGGTATGTGCATCACAACATCATGGTCGGGCAAGTCTTGTGGTTCATGTCTATTGGTTTGTTCTATCCATTGCTTCAACACTTGCCACAATGCAGGGTTTTGCCTAAGAAATTCTCCCAATGGCAATGTTACAAGATTTGATATAAGTGTGGTGAGAAAATTGCCAACCGTCTTTTCCTCCTCTGCTTCATGGGCTTCCTGCCAATGCTCCTAGGTAGTTCATCCATTCATGGCATCCAGTTTCTACCTATGTGGCTATGTATGTGATGATGTTACCTCCCCTACTCTCCAATACATGGGACAGACTAGTGGAATTATGCTTGAGAGTTCATTGATCTTATCCTCAATGATAGGTTCATTATCTCACAAGTGAGCTTGTGCTTATTTTATCTATTCCTTGATCTTATCCACAGCCTTTAGTTGCAAGCTTATTCTCCCCTTTGACAAATGTTGAAGCAACCTATTTTGCATATGCCTCAACATAGCCCATTTGCATCAAAACTTGATAAATGGCTTGCCTATCTAGATCATTGGAAAATAAAGCATCAACATCATTGGTATCTTTAACATGATGAGAACCATCAATTTTGGCATCTACCTCCCCTACATTATATGACAAAGAAGTGAGATCCAACTTAAGCGAACATTCAACAGTCAATTCAGGATAATAGACCGAGCATATTCATAAAATCTCGCCAAAAAACAACCCATCCTAGATTTGTGGAAAACTTTCTTAGATTTTGAATCCTTGATCTTAGCCATTAACATGTCATACATGAGAGCAGCCCAATTTGGCATCCCCAAATGCTCAGCATAATGAATAATGCCATAAGTCTCTTTAGCAATACTGTTGATCTTGATAAACATCATGAAATGCTCCATAAACCATCTTAACTACAATTTGTGAAACCCATCAATGCGCTTTAGCACATATACATTCCTCGGTCCAGTAGAGTCCCCAAATGCCTACTACATTTGTTCTTCCAAACATCGCCATGATGTTGGGTTACTATTCATGGGAAGAGAAAAAACATGGCTAACACGACCAGCAATTTTCCCATTTGACTACCTCAAAACATCCATCTACAATGAAGCATGCATATTTGCAACCCACCGATCCCAAGGTAATCTCGCATATACATAAAACCTTATCTTCTCCAACCACAAGTGATGAGCTTCTGCTTCAACATTAAGATACAAAGTTGAATCAACAAAAAGTGTACCAATAGCAATTGGACTTAAGAGGTGAGTAGCATGCATTAGTGTAGCCTCTTCATCCATCGGCTACTCAAATTTTTTGTCATCTATGGCATCATATTTCTCTTTGTGCTCCTCCTCCAACCCAACATACTTCTACAAAGACAGCTTATGGGCTGAAAATGCCTTATGTGGGTCATGGCGGCAGTTGAACTGTAGGTTGAGACAAACAAAACAATGGAGAGAGGGATGAGAAAGTAAAAGACTCGGTTCTTTGCTCCATTTGAATATGAAAGTCCAAGTTTTATTTGAGTCTAACCTTGTTTGTGCAATATGTCACTTCATGATCATGTGCATGTGACCTTTCACACATATAACTATCACTAATTGATTCTTGTGTCCAATTTGGAATGATTAAATGAACAGCTAAATAATATGGTTGGACCATCCTTTTAAGCCTAAAGCCATTAGTTGTAGGCTTCAAAATATTACCTTGCAAATCTTTCAACATAAATGTACCCAGACCAATATCCTTTTTCCCAGTTGTCTTCAACTATTTTCTTTGAGATACGGAGTAAGATCTTGTTGGAACTCTCTACTTGACCATTAGCGTGAGGATGATAGAGGGTAGACTTCTTATGTAGGATCATGTGCCTGATAATCAACTCCTAAATAACCTGATTCAAAAAATGCTTTCCCCGATACTGAGCAACTCTATAAGGCATCCAAACTTGGTCATAATGTTAGAATATAGAAATTTTGACCACACTAACTACTTTATTATCCTTTAGGTCATGATCCTCCACCCACTTTGTAGCATAGTCAGTGCAAACCAAAATATATTGATTGCCCATCCTCTTTGTAGCTAGCTTAATGGGTCCAACAAAGTCAATCCCCCACTTCTGAAATGGCTCAAGTGGTAGTATAGGATGATCTTGGATCATGTCCCTATCAAGAGGTTGACCTAATGGGTCCAACAAAGGCAATCCTCCACTTTTGAAATGGCTCAAGTGGTAGTACAGGATGATCTTGAATCCCTATCAAGAGGTTGACCTCCTTCAAACATTGCAAACACTCTTTAGCATACTAATGAGTACCCCTTAAGATAGTAGGCCGCCATAGACTTTCCTGTAATATTTTCCTCCCTATAATCTCTCCTGAAAAATGACCACCTAATATTTTGGCATGAGCTTCATGAAGCACTACAAGTTGCGTGTATTCAAGCACACACCTTCTCAATACATTATCAACTCCTTTCCTATACAGTGTGTTCATAATAACATGAAATGTTCTACTCTTCAATGCCAATTTTCTTCTTTGATTTGCTATAAGATGTGCAAGCATAAACTCTTCCTGTAGGAAATGTAACAATTGATTATAATATGAATTAGGGTCTACTACCTAAACCTCAAAGAGTTCAACATCATGGAGCTGATCAGAAACTTCTACTTATGCATCATCATTCTCCAACCTTCTCAAATAATAAACTATAGCATGTTCTTTTCCTGGAGTATGGATAATCTTGAAGTCAAACTTGTGTAACAACAACATCCATCTTACCAGTCTACTTGTCAACTGAGGTTTATTGATCAAGAATAAGAGTGCCTAATAATCCACATGGAATATCACCTTATTGCTTAGTAAATAATGCCTCAATTTCTACACCAAATAAACCATTCCAAGTGCTTCTCTTTCAGTTATTGACTAATTTTTTTAAGTAGCACTCAATCTCCGGCTTGCATAATAGATTGGTCTATACCAGTCAGGTATCTTATCCTACATAAGTACATCTCCCATAGTTAGGTCAAAAGCATCACCAAAGACATGGAAAGGTAAATCCCATGCTGGAGGTTACAGTATTGGAGCTACAACTAACATCTTCTTGAGAATATGGAAGGCTCTCTCCTCATCTTCCCTCCAAATAAACTACATCCCTTTCTTAGTTAAAGTTGTAAGAGGAGAACAAATGTGTGACAGGTACCTTAAATACCTACTATGCCACTTCAATAAATCTCTCTCGTTGGAAAGGTTAAACAGATGGGCATCTGGCAATTCATCAGCAATGCCTTGTCCAGTGGCCTCTCCCGTGGGGATGCGTGACATGTGGTCAGTCATGTAGTGTTGTTTTCCCTTGTATACAACCACGGAGAAGTCAAATTCTAAAAGCAAAAGGATCCATCGAGCTATGTGTCATGTAGCACAGGGTTTGTTCACTAGATATAGCAAGGCTTGATGGTCCACAAAGAAAGTAAAAGGCGTAGCCGACAGATAATGCCGAAACTTCCTTATAGAAAATACCATGGCTAAACACCCTCTCTCTCAGTCGTCGAGTAATTCATTTTAGTCTCAGTGAGTTGTCTGCTAACAAAGCTCACTGGATAGTCGAGGTTGTGTTTGCCAAGTTGGCACAACACTGCCCCCACGGCGAATTTCAAAGTATCAATATGCACGTGGAAGGTAATGGTCCACAATCTGGGGCTCATAGAATTGATGCAATAGTCAGAGCCTTTTTCAATTCCTCATACGCTCATTGGCATGCTTCAGTCCACTCGAAGACGATCAACAACTTGTACAAAGGTCTGGTAATCAATACATAGTTCAACACAAACCATTGATAGTATCCCGTATGGCCTAAGAAGCCATGAACTCCCTTATAGTTGATTGAGGGTGGAAGATCAACAATAACCCTGACTTTTGAGAAGTCAATGGCAATGCCATTCTTTGACACCAAGTGCCGTAGGATGCATCCATGTTTCACCCAGAACTGGCACTTTAAGGGGTTCAGGGAGAGACGATATAGGTGACACCACTCAAAGACTGTTTGAAGTTTGTCTAAGTTTTCTCTCCAGGTCGAGTGAACACACAAGTCATCCACAAAGACTTCTAATTCCTTGTGAAGCATGTCTTTAAATATGGTGCACGTGAGGTATTGAAAGGTGGCTAGGGCATTAGTCAAGCCGAAGGGCATGACTATGTAAGCAAAGACACCCCACTCAGTGGCGAAGGTAGTCTTATGCATATCGATAGGATGCACTTGCACCTGATTGTATCCAAAGAAGCCATCCAGAAAGATATAGGCCTCTTTGCCTGCCACTCTTTTGAGCATGTGCTCGGTGTACGGTAATGGGTAGTTTTCTCTTGTAGTGGCAACGTTCACCTTCTTATAATTGATGCACACTCTAATCTTTTTATTTTTCTTCATCACTATGACTATGGGCAACACCTAGTATGTGTGCTCAATTTCGTAAATGAATCCTACTCTCATCAGCTTGTCAATCTCCTCTTTGACTGCATGAGCATGTTTTGGATTCATCAGGTACGGTCGTTGCTTGACCGACATTGCATCTGGTGTCGTGGGTATGTTATGAGTCACTACACTCGGATCTACCCCCTTAAGCTCTTCTAAGGACCAAGCAAACATGTCTATATACTCTGGCAAGAGAGCAACAAGACTCGTCTCCTCTTCCTCAGTCAAGTCATTGGCAATAAAAACCAGTTGGGGTGTCTCCCCTTCCTGTGCTAGGTTCACCTCCTTGACCTTGGCTGGTCCCTCGATGGGTTCACTCGTTTGCCCTTGGCGTTTGGCACCCAACAAGATTACTACCCTCTCACCCTCCTTGAATTTTGTAAATCTCTTTGGGAGATCCTGCGGCTTTCTTTGCTCTTCCGTTTGCGTGTCCCTAGGCTATTTTTCCCTTTCTTCCTTCAACTATCTACACCTCAGGTGGACGGGTAGGTCCCCCTTGGTGCATCTAGTCTTGAATGGTCTAGGTATTTCTGGGTTGCTATCTGAGCTTACTTTCGACTCAGAATCAAACTCATCATTTTTGCTAGAAGAGGTGGATTCTCCTAGCGGTCGCAGTTCAGAGTAACCTTCTCCTAGAGATCGCAGTTCAGAGGGTGACTCTATTCAAAGCACTGGTGTCATACCTAGTTGGGTTAGGCCTACTTGTTCGAAATCTATGGCTCCTATGTGTTCCAACCAAGCACGGTCACAATCCATGCGCATAACCCCTCGCTCTATCTTAAAGACACTATTTTTCTGTGGCTTGGAGTCTGCTTGTATCTGTTCTATTTCTCGTCCTTCAGTGTCGTATTCCACCGTGTCTATCTCACCCTCACTTTCTTCACTGAAAGGACGACAGTCTTCATACTCGTCATTGGAGTCATCTTCATTCGACTGCTCATCGTCTCCTAGGTTTTGGTATATCTCTTGTCTCCGATTGGAGACTAGGACCCAATTATACATGAGGTTTTGGTATATCTCATCGTCTCCTAGGTTTTGGTATATCTCTTGTCTCTGATTGGGGACTAGGGCCCAATTATACATGAGGTTTAAGTCATGCACCCTGGTCCATTGCCACCTTGGTTCGTCTAACAAATCTTGGAGTGGCTTGAAGTTTGTTGTTGGATTGCCAGCTAGATTGCCAGTCAAATACTCCAAAATATCTTGGAGTTCCCTCTTGTTATTTGGCACTTGGAATGTGACAGGTTTAGGTCGCCCATGAAGGGTTCCTGCCATCATGCAAACTGGTACAGAGGGTGTGTCTTTTGACTTGCCAACTGTCTTGATGGCTTGCTTGTATGCCTCATGATCCGAGAATGGCAAGTCGATCTTAGCAAGGACATGCATCCAGTCTCGCTCATCCTCCGAGCATGGGATATACTTGTTCAAGGGTCCATAGGACTTCTTGACTTTACCTTTAATCATTGCGGAGACGGCATCCAAGTCGACTAGTGAGGTCTTCCAAGTGTCCATCTCTACCCTCATAGCTTCCGTTCTATTGCCAAGTAAGATTAAGCCGTTACCCTAATCTTCGATGACTCTGGCATTGCACATCTAGGGTCGACCTAATTGGATATTGTAGTCCACTCCCTTCATGACTATAAAGTCAACTGAGAATTGGACGCCTACAATTTTCACCTGCCGGTTTTCAAGTACCTCGAATGGTTTCACTCTCATACCGTTTGCTAGTGTGACATTGAACCTGGCAGTCTCTACAAGGGGTTTTCCCAAGTGTGAAGCACTGCGTGGCTCAATACAGTAACCCCCACTCCTGTGTCTACAATCCCCTTTCTCGTGTGTCACCTAGGGCTAAGATAGGTAAGACCACATGCATCTCAGTGCCTTCCCAAAAAGCATTAACGTGCAAGGACTTAGGCACAGAGTGCAGCGTCAAACTCGGTATTTGTGTCTCTACATCATGGTCGTGCAGGTCTACAGCAACTTGCTCTCGTGATCCTTCAACCCACTGCTTCAGGTCTTTCCATAAGGTGGAATGCTACCTAAGCAGGTCTCCCAGGCTTAGTGTCACAGGGGTGGTCACTAGCATGGTAAGGAGGTCATTGGTTGCTTGTCTTTCTCCTATTCCAGATTGTCCTGGCCAATGGCTGTGACTAATTTTCTAGCCTGTAACATCAAGGCTTTGCCTAAGCAGTACCGCTTGCGACGCAGTCGCATCTCTGGATTTTGGTCAAGGGGGTGAGACTGGCATGCTTATGCTAGAGAGATCTTTGTTCTCGTCATCTAGGATGGGCTCAACATCTTTTAGGTACTCTTGGGCCTCTTTTACCCATTCCTTCACTTTCTTGATAGCCTCTTAGGAGTTGAGGTTTCTGCCTCAGCGTCAGTGACCTTCTTTCCAGTAGATAGAGTCATGGCACTCTCAGTTTTTAGCATGATCTTAGCTTCAAGTTTCTTCTCTCTGTCTATGGTTCTTCTTCCCAATCGAGGCTGCACCGAGGTTGCTAGGACCTGGCAACAATATGCCGATCTGCGTTGTTTGTGCTCAGGTAATGACATGCAATGGGATACATGTGGCCTCCCCATCAAGGCTCTCGATGCCAAACAGCCCCAATGAGACAAATGGCACGTTGGCTGAACTTGAGGATGGTTTTCACTTGGGACAGTCAATGAAGAGATGAGTGATTATGCACTCAGGGCACCTTAGGTCTGCCTTGTCTCTATTTGGTTGCTCCCTTTCAGGACAACGTGATGAGACGTGCCTTGGATGACCGCAAGTCCAACACATGATTCAGTCCTGCATCTGCCCTCCTAGGCCTCTACCTCGGCCTCTTCCTAACACCATCACTGGTACTGGCCGATAGTCCATAAGGACTATGTTGCCCCTCACCGTCGTGCGAGACGTATGGGTATACATAAGTCTCTTCCTCATTTGGCTCCTCCACATAGTGGACTAGAGCGTCACTCGATGGATGGGTCTCGTAGGGACCAGGCAGTCTAGGTATGCCTATAGGGTTTATGTCCATTCTAGGAACATCCGGTTTAACATCGTTAGGCACAAGAAGGGCCAATGGGACTGCCCTTCCGAAGAATTGTTGGGGTTTGCTCACTAGATATGGTTGGCCGTATGGTTGTGAGTACGAAAGTCTTCTCGGTAATCTACAATGCACGACGTTGTGAATGAATCTACTGCAATTAGCGCAAGGTCGTAACCTAGGGTCTTGACACTCGGCCGGCAAGTGGTTTCCACCACAATACACGCATTGGATGTGTGGGCATATTGGTCATCTCAACATATCCTGTAGTTTGGCTATCTCCATTTTTACCTCAGCCAAGTCTTGGTTTGTCTCAATGGCTTTCCCTTTGTCCTGGGCCATTGGACTTGATCATTCACTAGAGGCTGACGCTCTCTCTGAACTCTGCGAGTTGGTCTCTTCTGAATTTGAGCTTCTGGAGCTCCACTCTTTCAGTTGATCATCTACTCAAATGGCCTCTTCAAACACCCTAGCTAGCGAGTCTCGCTGCAAGCTCAAGTTTCCTGCCAAGGCCTTATACAGCTCCTCACTCTGTATTCCACTGATAAACATGGTGGACACCGCTCTTTTGGTAGGTCGTTCACCCATGGGGATTCTCTTGAAGAGGCTCCTTACGTGGGTGCTGCTTAACATTCATTAGTCTTACTAGCAGATTGTCAGAGTATCTGGGCTTGGAGAATCTCTTGATGAAGAGGTTGTTGAGGCCATTAAAGTCCATTCGTTCTTCAGCATCTAGACTTGTGTACCAAGTCCTACCCTTGTCGCCTAAGCAAAGCCCAAATGCTTGAGAGCATTGAGTCAATTTGGTGAGGCCGTTGGCCTCACAGACTTGCTCGAATTGCTCTACAAAGTTGTATGGATCGTCATGGGGTTGGTACTTGTCGAGTTGCTTTGCAACAATTGGGATTTTAGACTGGCCCTTAGAGCCTTGGTTTGCTCCTAATCTTGCTACTAATGATGTCACTAGTGCTGCAGCACTCTGCTCCATTGCTGTGTGTCAAGTAGTCGCTTCATGAGAAGCTCACTCAATGTCAAGTCTCCTTCCAGGGCTCTCTCATGATTGGTCTGATTCCCACCTGCTAGGTTCAGTACCCACTGTACCTCGCGCAATTCTGCATTCTTCCTTAAGCTCCTAGCACACTGGTCTTGGTTGTATTTCATTATGCCTTGTAGCACCTTGTCGGCTAGCTTCTATTCCTCTTTCAAGTCTATTATGATGGCCTCTGTCATTCTACCGCGGTGCTCATACCGAGCGTGCGCATTGTAGCTGCTCACCAGCTGTTGAATTGCCTCTAGAAAAACTCCTAAGTCGAGTTTCTCGTTCGGCCTGCAGTCTGAGCTTTCCTCTGTCATGATCACATTCTCATGCTCCACCAAGCTGTCGATCAGGTTGAGCAAGTTGGTCAGATCCACTTCTCTCGTGCTCCACCAAGCTGTCAATTAGGTTGAGCAAGTTGGTCAGATCCACTTCTCTAGTGCTACTTACTTGGTCCTATTCTGTGCTTTGGTCATCCGCCGTCTATGTCTTGGGATCTTCTCTTATTGATGGGTTCCTTGAGGTGTTTATCCGAGTGAGTTCCTTGACTTATTGCATCCAATCCTCAATTTATCTCCACTCAGTGTGTGCATGTTCTTTCCCATGCACTTGTACTCAATCAGGTTTTCAGTTGTCCTTAAGTGTACTTCAAGTGCAAAAATTCAGGGTGAGAGTGGAAAACAAGTATCTACGCAGCTTACGCACTCTCGCTTCATTTTAGGCTTGATAGGCTTGTTGACCCACTTCTGGCCATCTTGTCAGGTTATAGGGTTTATCATTGCATTGTCTTACCCATTTTAGGTTTATTCAGGGTCTTTGGCTCAGCTGGTTGTCGCTAGGACTCTAGGTCTCTCAATAGCCTACTCAAGCTGCTAAGTGGCTGCATCCTACGGATTTGCCTATTCCCTGCGCCAGAATCGAGTTCTGTGCGTCAGGAGGAGTCATGAAGGTTTACACAACCGCGGGCTTGGTCTAATTTCCTGAAAATTTGAAAAAATCTTAACTCGGCCCAACTCATCTAAATTGCAAGGGCCGAGTGATGGATTTGGATGGGCCGAGGACCGAATGGAAATTGTAGGCCGAGTGTGTCGCTCGGACAGGCCAAGTTTTCGTGGTCGAGGGCCAAATGAGAAGCTCAGACAAGGTGACTCAAACGGGGTGATTCGGATGGGACCAATGGCCGGCCAAGTTTCGATATGGTCGAGTGAACTTTTGGCCAAGTCGGTTCGTTCAGACATGCCGATTTGACTAGTGGACTGAATCGGCCAAGAATAAGTGGGCCAAGGGCCGATTCTGGGACTTGCCCTAGGAACCAATCACTCGGACGGGCCGAATAGTGCACAACGATGGTAGCAAAGGCACTAATTTTCTCGAATCTTGTGACACATGCAATCATATCACACAAGAGCTTCCAGATCAGTACTACCAAGGCATAAGGGGAAGGGCTTGATATACCTGGAATGCGTGGTAGACTCCCTGGCGGCAAGATCGAATTGAATCTCCAAGAGCTCTCTCTCTCTCTCTCTCTCTCTCTCTCTCTCTCTCTCTCTCTCTCCCTCCCTCCCTCCCTCCCTCCCTCCCTCCCTCCCTCCCTCCCTCCCTCCCTCCCTCCCTCCCTCCCTCCCTCCCTCCCTCTCTCTCTCTCTCTCTCTCTCTCTCTCTCTCTCTCTCTCTCTCTCTCTCTCTCTCTCTCTCTCTCAATGTCAGGGTATGAAATGAGCTCTTCCTTGACTTCTTGGCTCTTAAACCCCTTCCCGGGTAAGGTTTTGATGTCCCCAATCACTCACTTGCTGACATTAAACATCCCAAGCACTCTTTTTTCCCATTTTTGCATGATTTGTGCCCTATTTTGCCATGTTTTATAGCAACAAACCCTACACTTTTCCGATCCGATTTCCTAATCCTAACCTATGCTAAATACAACAAAGATCGAAGGTAAAAAATTGAAATTATTTCTCAATCTTTTCCAATCATCAAACCCAAAAAATAGCCCAAAATACTTACTTGTCTCGAAGATTTAAAAAACCCAAACTTCCTACCTATCTCAAGTTTCGTTTCGGGGATGAATCCCTTACTTCGATGCTTGATATGAGGCGTGCAAGTGCTCAAGCTTGAATCCGTTGGTCTCGACGATGGAACCAAAATGTGGGAGCTCACAATCAACCTCCAAGACCCACAGATCGCTTATTGTTTCAAGTGTTTCAAGGGAGCTCTCATGGCTATCTCTCACCTAGCCAATGCGTTGCCGATCCTCTTGGGGTGTAGTGAGCTTATCTTGATGCCGAAATGAGTTGCCTCATCTCTCGCACACACCGGTAGCTCCATGATCCTAGATGCTAGCTCAAGCATCCTCAAGACTCCTCCATCTCCAAGCTCCATCCACCATAGCTGCATGCGCGAGAAAAGAGAAGAGAAGAGAATAGAGAAGAAGAGAGAAGAGGAGATGGTGAAGAGCTTCACCCTCTTGATCCCTCACTCCCTCACTCTCACACTCCCTCTCTCAAGAGCACATACACAAGCAAGGTGAAGAGAAGAAGAGAATAAGAGAGGACTCTTGTTAGCCATACACCAAAGAATGAGCTCTCATTCACTTTTTGAACTTTATACACAAAACCCTAAATTTTCATGGGCACCCATCCCTTTTTACATGACGGGCCATTGTTGCAAGGTCCCTTTCTCTAATTCCCTCTTCTTTCTTCATGCCCTAAGCCTATACCCATCTATTCTTTTACAAATGGCACAGGAGGGAGCCTGGCGCTCTTTTACAAGAGTTTTTAGAGTTTTTTAGGCACCTTTCATTTAAAATTGCACTTTTTGCCTCAGCTTAGCTCTAGGGGCCGCCTGTACGCCTTTGCTCTTTTTCCATCCTTTTTTTACTTTTTCCTTCATTTTTCCGCCATCTCGAATTGTGGTTAACACTGCAACTGGGGCAGGTGGATGTTGTGGACGAGATACTCCTGCAGGTCTTCTATCATTGTGGGACCTTGCTACTGGCATTCCTATCTCATTCCTATGCCTTGCCCGAAGTTCATAGTTTGGTCTGACATAGTGCCCTTGACCTCCACAAAAGTAGCATGCTCCTATTTGGGTGGTTTGCTGCAATGCCTAAAATTTTTCCCAAGGCTATCTTGCATCCATTCTTCTACATTCCTTGAAGGGTCTCTAAGGCATTGTTCAGTAATAACTAGATTGACTACAGTTGGCTGCATAAGTCTTGGCCTAGGGTGTATTACTAACATCTACTATGCCATCCTAACATTAGGATTTTACCAACAAGTCCTAGTTTCATGGCCATTTCTTTGGCATATCTCATAGTACTTTTCTTTCCTCTTGGTGTGAGAAAGACCTAAATCCTTCAACTTTCGTTTAATCTTCTTATCCAATTTTCTCTCCTCTACCTTTTTCTTATTTTCATCCTTTGATTTCTTCTTCTTAGTCTCGGCTGATCTTGATTTCTTCTTTTTCTTCCTGTGCTTCTTGCTACTAGGCTAATCATCATCAGAGTCACTGAAATCATCTTCTGATTCTAAATTGTACTCACTATCCTTATCATCACCATCACTTTCTAATTATGAATCTGAACCTGCATTAGAATCTGAGTCCAAAGGGTCATCGTCCTTATGGGCCTTTGATTGGGAGGTACCAAGCCTCCTTTCCACCCTCATAGCAGCCCTAATCAACATATCCAATGTATCATTCCGACCCATCTCCACATTGGCAATGGGATTCCTAATTTTACCCCCAGGCCAATCTTCTTGATCTTCCTTAAAATGTCTCCTGGAGTTTTTTCCTTACTGAACCTACATAAGAATGATGTCCTTAAGGCATCATATGTATTGAATGTTGCCATACCATAACTCGCAAACCAGTCCATGGCTTTTTCCTACAAGGTAGTAGCAAATTGTTGCTTCTTGACTTGATTTCCATACATCTGGTTGAATCCACTTGTTGTCCACCTTGTCTCAAATTGAGCCACATGGTAGTCATGGTCTTTCTTCTTTTTCCTTGAAAACTTAGATGCTCGGGCCTTCAGGTTGACAAGCTGATTTGGGCTCATTATGTTTTGCTTTCTATGCTTCCTCTAAGGTGGTAAAGGATTAAAATTCAGAGATTTTTGAGATGGGATTGTGGCACTCTGCAAATGTCCTCCCCAACACTAGATGATGTAACCTTTCAAGTGCATGTCTAGGAGGAGTATCTTGATGCTCAATTTTTTTTAAGAAAATTAAAAATAGGTTGCCAAAGTTGTTCAATCAAATGCCATTTTACTAAGGGTATATGCCTTTAGGCTTAATAGTCTATCATGTTCTTTTTTAAATAGTAAAAAGAAAAGGCAATCAAAGCCTTTCAACCTAAAGGCTTCCATCCCCATCCAATCTCCTCAAAGCAAGGAAAATCCTTATGGCCTTATCAATTAATCAGTCGATTCAAGAAAAAGAACCTTATGGTTGAGGTCTTGTGGCTTTTTACCACATTGAGTGGCTAATTTTCATTCCAATAGCCCATGGCCAAATGTGTGATCACCTCAAGGCATTATGATTGTTTGAATAGTACCAATGGTCTATCACAAGGCCAACAATGGCCAATTAAATTTTGCTAAGGCTTATGGGCCTTAAACAAAAGCCATGACCAATGAGACGACCTAAATTCTTCAAAGGCTTAAAGACCTAGGCTTTCTTCGGATTGCACAATCATAGCCTAATGGATTTCATGGGTTCAATTTGATTTTTGTTGTCTTAAAATCAATTGAATATTGATAATAAAATTTGGTGTGTGTGTGTGTGTGTGTGTGTGTGTGTGTGTGTGTGTGTGTGTGTGTGTGTGTGTGTGTGTGTGTGTGTGCGCGCCTGAAGAGCAAAGCCTTAAGGTCTACCAAAGTGTGGAATTCCAAGCAAAGCGATAAATTTGTGAATTGGAAACCAAGCACTCAAGAGATGAGACAAAGAATCAATTAACTTGTGGTCTTGAAGGTCATACCTATATACCTATAAAAGATGGAATAAGGTCAAATCCATGATGTAATCCAATTCCTTATGTCTCCTTTGCTTCCCTCCATGACACGAGATTACAATCCATAGTCCCCCTTCGTCTGCCTTGCCTTTTTTTTAATAACTCCCCCAATACATTAATGCTTTGCAAAAGCACAAAAATAGAAACATAAAAAAGCAAAGATCCAAAAGAGAAAGCCAAGTGAAAAGAAAAATGCTCACAAATTCTTGTCAATCCCCTTGCTTCTAGGTTTCTCTATGTTGACAATAGAAACTAAAAGATTTTACATTTTGTTGAATTTCAAAGTTTGAACCTTAGTTTTTTAACACTTTTGCCTTGTGGCACAAGCTTGCAAAGAGGATCCTTATGGAGAGTAGCATGAGCAGGATCCGTAAGAATAAGGCTAATGCATCCAATGTTTTGTAGTGCAAGCTCCTATTTAGCCACTTGGTGTAGAGAGTATGCATCTAGTTACTTGATTCCATCGATCCCGATAATAGAACCAAAATATCATCGCTTTCACAAGCCGTGCATACCAAACTTAATCAAATGTTTATCGTTTCAAGAACTTTGAGAAATGCAACTATGATTATCTCTCACATAACCATTGCACATCCTCCAAAAAATCATAATGAACTCATTGATTTACCTTCTTGTTGTAGTCTATTTGAAAATCCAATTAATACATCTCAAGTGAGCTCCACCTCCATAGCCTCAATCGTAGTGCAAGATTTGCATTGGAGAAGAAGAAAAGATAATAGAAGCGGAAGCAAAATCTTCTCTCACATTGATCCCTCATTCTACCTCACACTCTCCCTCTCTTTCTCTCTTAATCTCTCCCTCTCTAACATAAGCAAGATGTATGTGAGAAGAAAGAAGCGATGTCACAAGATTTGTAACGTGTCTCCCTATCCACTTGTAGGACACATCTTAGCAACCCATCGATAAGAGAGTCTAGAAAGTGTCGCCCGGCACTCACAAGGAATGTCACGGGGTTTGCGATCAAGGTCTTCCCGAGTCTGCCACGAAGTGGAAGCATCTGGTCGTTCCCACTTAGGACTGACCTGAATCAGGGTTTTCCTAATGGTCGAGTTCTTAGGAAGTAGCTAGCGACGAGCCCCAGATGAACCACTTTGCATAGAACATCAGGATCAAAGCCGATTTATACTGCACTTGGTTCAAGGAGAATGGGAAACAAGAGGGATGTGAAGCTCGACCTCTCTGCTCGTAAGGCATAGTCCCATTCCATTCCCCTAAAACAGTATAAATCGAAACTCTAGCTCTATTGATTCTAGGTCATTGTTACCTCGCTGTCAATTCCTTTGAGAAAAGTTCTCGGCTAACCGGGACCACCCTTCCGTAGGATGGACCCAGAGTCACATCCACCACACTTTCCTCGGGTTGCTTAGTTATCTAATTACCTACCACATTTAGTTTGACAAGCAAAAACAGCTTCCTTAATTAACCAATTAATCATTGGTTCCTTCACGTAACTTGGGCACTGACACAGGAAAAAAATGTCAAGCAAGTTCCTTTTTCAACATTTGCTCTTTATTAATCTTAGTCTTTGGAATACATCAAATAACCTGCCCAAAGGCTATCCCAGCAATCCTCAAGGATCGCTATTCCAAGTTTCGCCCGTTGACTAGTATATGGGCCTTGAGATCCCATCTCGAGTCACATCGACCTCTTGTGTAGGATCTGAAGGCAAGGAATTTACGGCCAGAGCCTCCCCTAGCACCCAAGCGTCCTCCTGCTCCAAGTAGCACCCAGGGAGAGACCTCTCGCGGCAGGTTCGATCCACGTACCCGGCGCGGCTAACAACCCCCTTGGATAGGGTCAGGCAGACAGTCGAAAGTAACTGATACTACCTCTCCCTCCAGGATTTTAACCTGAAGTATTAGTTGTTTTTCCTGAATTAGTTCCTTGAGCAAAGAAGTACAAACAGTGCACCTAAGTGTACAATCATGAGCATTCCAGTGGTCCTTCATACAGCCAACTACTAAGGTGTGATTCCTTCTTCCTAAAATACTTTCATCATTCGATCCTGGATCAATCACGACTTGGCAAGATCCCAAGGGTTTCGTAAGCTGAGTTGCTTGTTACCCTTTTTCCTTGGGTTATGGTTTATACCCTGTTAACCCAAATTGTCACTACTTTAGGTTTCCTTATATTATGGTCAATAAATCCTGGACAACCCCGTTGTCCTAACTTGGTTGGTCAAATTGCTTCTTGGCAATTCACCACTGCCCTAAACTTGACAAGACAGTTCCCAAGAGGGAGTGTTGTAGTAGGGCAACTACTCAATTCTGAGAGAAGCTAATTTGTAATTAGAACTCGCCAACCTTGGTCTAAGGTGTAGCAGTACTGACTTGTGATTTAGTCGCAAGAGCATATGACGTTGCAGCTTGTTGCATGAGATAGGTGTTAGTACCTAACTTGTGGGATTATTTCTCTCATCATACGGTATTTCTTGGTCAAGAATACCTTTGATCAAGATATAGGGTTTGAGAGTCCTATTGACCCAATCCAAAACCCTAACCCTACTAGGCCAATAAACGTTTTGGCCCTAGGGTCGCTAAATTCCTTGCAGAGGTCTAGCATTTGGTCAAATGATCCTTAGGGTGAGAACCCTAGATCATTCTTGCATGGCGATTAGATAATCCTAACATTTCAAGAATGTGGGTAGGACCTTTAAGATCGAAAATATTAAATCAGTGTCCTAAGTGTGATACTAGGTAAAATTTTAACATAACTTAACCTAACCCAGCACATCGAGGTGTTCGTCGTACGCTAACTATTCACGCCTTTATGAATCTCATGTGAGTTACACAACTACATGTGATTTACCTAATTGATCTAATTGTCTTACGATTAAAGGTAATCCTTCCCTTAGAGATGCAAATACTTTCTTCTAAACTTGCAAGTACTTTCCCTAAAAGATGTAAGTAACTGCAAGATGAGTGAGATATATCATTCCATGCAATTTCAAGACCATAGACCTTTTTGCCTTTATGCAATTATAGGATCTTTCTTTTCCTTGCCCTATACTATAATGATTGACATTCAGACCTATTTCTTATAAACCCTACGTTGATGCATCGAATTCAAAGCTTTAGTGTTTTTAATGAAGATGCATCCTTTCCCAATTTCGAACTTTGATAAAGGAACTCTATTCATGGATGTATCATTCTTTCATGACCAGACGCCAATGAATACATCATTGATTTAATCCTTCCTTTATCGCTTAACTCAACCTAAATTGTAACTATTCATTTGCATGCGAATTGCATAATATATGTTTTTGTCAAAGATCATGAATCATTTTCCTTTCATTGCAACTATTTAGACATCATTTAATGACGTCTACAATTATCTTATACACAAGTCACAACCAGGAATTTATTACATAAGTGCATTATGTGTCATAAGCCTTGTCCTTTGTGTGATGCAACAAGGATGCCTTCGCACAATTTCAACTTATAACTTTTGCATCATACGTTTCAAAAAATGCGACTACCCTTGGCCATGGAAGTGCAAGCAAATGCAAGTACTCGTCATGCAACTGAACTTTGTAAATCAAACAAGTATATAAATTTTCCAATGCATTTAAGTTTCCCTGCATGAATTAAAACATGCATTATGCATCCTTTCCATGGGAAAATATTTTTCAAAACCTGGGCATTCAATATCGGGGCGTTGTCCACTCTCGTACTTTGGGTGGAAGCTCCCGCGTGCACTCCTCTCAACTTTTGCTTGGGAGCCATTCACGAAGTAAATTTCGACTCAAAAAACTCCCCCTTGGCACCCCTTACGAGTTTCGAAGTTGCTACTGCCTGAGATCTCCTCTCCTACATAGGAATCGGGCCTTGCAAGACACGATCTTTTAAAAAAAACTGGAGGCACGGGTGAACTTGGCCTAGAGTGTTGAGATAGCAAGCTCCACTCGTGATATGCCAGGGTAACTGTTGTGCATTTATGTCACCAACTTGTTAGCTGCAGATGCGATTGGTACACCGCCCATGAATAATAGCTAGATAACAGCTATCCTTATCTACTCTAGTTCCTGGCTCAATTAGTATGCCACCTTAGTTAGTTGAGTTTGGTTTGAGACACATATATAGGGTTCTTCTATTTCTTTGTACTAGAGTTCTTTTTGGCTTACACAACTAAGAAGAGGAAAATTGTTTTTAGCCTCCACCTGTGTGTGTATTCCCCCATTGTGCAAGCAAGAAAGCTACAAGTGAGACTTCTTCCTTCTCTCCCACAATCTTGACATGGTATCAGAGCCTGGTTCGTGGTAAGGAGCTCAAGAAAGCAAACCAAGTTCGCGGTGTTTTGATAAGAGGACCAGTGTTGCTTTCATTTTTCGAGTTTGGAAGCAAGTCTCTGCAGGTAGCACAGTCAGAAAGTGCAAGAGTGCATTGTCTCAGATTGAGAGACCCTTCGCGGTGTAGCAAGAGGGTAGTACATGCTGCGGGCAAGGGCTTTAGCCCTTGGTTGCCCTGTTTTTTTTATTCGAGGCCATTTCGGTGCCTGTTTTGGAGGCGAAAGTTTTTCCCACGCACTCAAGAAAAGGCCCTGTTTTTTGATGTGCAACCACTGTTCTACAGGTCGGTGAAAAGTTACTGTAGAAATTGCATAGTATGCCTGTGCGCAGAGACATTGGGAGTTACATAATCATCCTTGTTGCCTGTTGATGCAAAATCGTCACTAAGAAGTGACTGTGTGGTCAAATACCACTTTCTCAGTTTTGCATATTTGCCCTTGTGAAGCTGAAGCTGTGTTTTTTGCAGTGACAGAATTTTTTGTAGTGTTCTCTAATGGCATCTGATTCTCCTTCACAGATTGTCACTGAAAAGCTTGACAAGAACAACTTCCAAGCATGGAAGTTTAGAATGACAAATTTCCTTATGGAAAAAGGATATTGGGAATTCGTTGCAGGAAATGAAGAATAACCAGTTCTTCCTTATGTTCCCAATCAATAGCAAATGCATGCATTTAAAGGATGGCATGAGAGAGCCAGGAAAGTTATGTACTGGCTGTCTATCAGCATTTCTGACTCTATGATTGTGCATATTCAGGATGCAAGTACGCCAAAGGAGGCATGGGATAGTTTGTCAAAAATGTATAGCACAAATATGCAAGCCAAGAAAATGCAGCTCAAGCAAGAGTTGCACAATGTGCAAAGAGAAAGTATGAGCATCAATGACTACCACATGAAGGTGAAGAAGATTGCAGATGCGCTTGCTTCCATTGGGTCGCCAGTGGAAGATAATGATTTAGTTTCTGTGACCTTGAATAGTCTAGGAAATGATTATGCACAGTTCCGAACATCGATTTCTGTCCATGAAAGATTTTCTGATTTTGAGGAGTTGATTGCTCTTCTAATTTCTGAGGAGCAGAGAAATAGTGGTGCATCTTCTTCAGGAGGAACTTCAAAAGAAGTTGTCTTCTACTCAAATGCTGGAAGAGGTAGTGGCAGAGGTAGAGGAGGCCAATCTGGAGGCCGTGGTAGAAATAAGAATATGCAGCAAACTTAAGAAAACCAATCCTATGGAGGAGAACGTGGTAACTCTAGAGGTAGGGGGAGCCAAAGAGGTCGTGGTGGATGGCAAAGAGGCCAAAATGCAAACAGTAATGTTGAATGCTACTACTGTGGTAAAATGGGTCATATGGCTAAAGACTGTTATAAAAGCAAAATGACATCATGAATGGAAAATTGCAACAAGGGAATTATGCATCTTCTAGTAGACAAGGTGATGATAGAAATGAGCATTTGTTTATGGTGCAGCACATGACCAATTCTGTGACAAGTGCAGAAGAAAGCAACGATGTGTGGTATGTTGACTCAGGTGCATCAAACCACACGACAGGTCATGCAGAATGGATGAAGGATACAAGAAAAATGGAAAAACCAGGATTTGTGGAGATTGGTGATGATACTGCACATCCTATTGCGCAGATTGGAAAATTTCCTTTGTTTATGCACGATGGGAAAAAGAAATACCTGTCGGATGTATTTCATGTCCCGAATATCACCAAGAACCTGGTTTCTGTTGGTCAAATGGTTGAGCAGGGCTTGCAGGTCAGATTTAATTCTCATGGACGCTTTGTTGAGGATATGAAAAATAAAGGTTGCTTGATAGCAAAAGGAAAGAAGAAGGGCAGAATGTTTACGTTGGATGCAGGCATGCCTGAAGTGAGTGCAGCAATGTTTGCACATGGGACCGGTGTAGTTGCAGATATTGACATCTGGCATAAACGCATTGGTCATGTTAATGTACAACGACTTAAATCAATTTAAGCCCAAAATATTGTTGCAGGATTGCCTAAATTCAAGGTTGCAGAAATGCATAAGGTATGTGAAGCCTGTCAATTTGGAAAACAGGCAAGGAAACCATTTCCTAGACATGTTCAAGAGAGTAAGAAGCCATTGGAATTAATCCACTCTGATATGTGGACTACTAAAGCTGCATCTATTGGAGGCTATCATTATTTTGTCACTTTTATTGATGACTATAGCAAAAAAGTTTGGGTGTATTTTATGAAAAAGAAAAGTGAAGTGTTTGGGCATTTCAAAACTCTTAAAGCTATGGTTGAAAAAGAAACAGGCCTGCAAATAAAATGGATAAGGTCAGATGGAGGGGGAGAGTACCTCTCAAATGGGTTTGCAAGGTTCCTGCAGGAGCATGGCATAAAGCAGCAATATTCATGCAGTCATACCCCACAACAAAATGAAATTGCAGAAAGGAAAAATAGGCATATTGGAGAGGTATCTCGTGCCATGCTCAACGAAAAAGACTTGCCAAATTTTTACTGGGCTGAAGCAGTTGCTACAGCAGTCTACATAATGAACAGGACTCCCACTGCAGCAATACATGGGATGACTCCAGAGGAGAGGTATACTGGTAGGAAACCAGATATTTCTCATTTAAAGATTTTTGGTTGCATTGCCTATGTTCATGTGCCAGATGAGTTGAGATCCAAGTTGGATCCAAAAGCTGAGAAGTGCATCTTTATTGGTTACTCTTTGCAAGCAGAAAGGGTATAGATGCTATAACCCTTCTACTCGTAAGTTTACAGTGAGCAGAGATGTTGTTTTTGATGAGATGAGTAGCTGGTATAAACCAATAAATGTGATTGATGATGTAGATGCACAAAATGGTAATGCTGCAAAGAATTCACAGCAGCAATCACAAAATATTAGTGGACTTGGAGTGTCCTCTAGCAGTGGTTCACATTCTTCGCCATGGACAGGCAGATTGAGATTAGGAGAATCTCCTCAAAACAATGCAGATAGTGGTATGCAGGTTTCACGAAAAGGAAAAGAGAAGTTATATCAGCCCATGTTTGATGTGAATGTAGGTCACTCTTATGTGGATGGTAAATCCAGTGGCTCAGAACAGAGCATTGATGATGAGTTGGGTATTCCTTCCATTGTTACACCTGGAGTAAGGAAGACCATGGATGTTTTGAGAGCACCTCGGAGTGAACCTACTTTGCGTAGGTCTACCAAAGCTAGGAATCCTGTGGATAGGCTGAAATATGATGGATTTATAGCCATTCACTATGTCTATATGATCAAAGTGATACAGGAACCAGAACCCACTTCTTTTGAGCAAGCCATGGGAAAAGAAAAATGGGAGAAAGCCATGGATGAAGAAATGGATGCCTTGGAAGAAAATGCTACATGGGAATTGGTACCTTTGCCTAAAGATAAGAATGCAATTGGTTGTAAGTGGGTTTATAAGGTGAAGCACAATGCAGATGGTTCTGTGAACAGATACAAGGCAAGATTAGTAGTCAAGGGGTATGCACAAACATATGGCATTGATTATGAAGAAACATTCAGTCTGGTTGCAAGGATGGCAACCATAAGAGTAGTCATTACTATGGCTGCATCAAAGGAATGGTCTTTACATCATATGGATGTAAAGAATGCATTCTTGCATGGTGATTTGCAAGAAGAGGTATATATGGAGCAACCACCAGGTTATGTGCATGCTGTTCATCCTGAGTTTGTTTACAGGTTGAAGAAAGCCTTGTATGGCTTGAAGCAAGCACCTAGAGCATGGTCTGACAAGATAGGACAGTATCTTGTCACTATTGGCTTTCAGATTTCCAAGGCAGATTTCTCACTTTATGTGAGAAAAACAGAGAAAGGTATTATGTTGCTTGTTGTCATTTATGTTGATGATTTGATTATCACAGGTGATAGTGTATGAAGATATCCTTCATGTGAAAATGCTATTGAAGCAGAAGTTTGAGATGAAGGATTTGGGAGAGCTGCGTTATTTCTTGGGCATTGAGATGATTAGATCACCAAGTGGGATACGGCTCTTGCAAAGGCAGTATGGATTGGACATGCTGTCCAAATATGGGATGACAAGCTGTAAGCCTATTTTAGTTCCTTTGGAGCAGAATGTGAAGCTGAGTGCAGATGCAGGTGAGCTTCTCGAAGACCCTACTATGTATAGACGCATAGTAGGAAGTTTGATTTATATGACTATTACCAGGCCAGATTTGAGCTATGATGTTGGATTGGTAAGTCAGTTTATGCAGGCTCCAAGGAAACAGCATTTGGATGTGGCTAGACGCATACTCAGGTATGTGAAGTCCACATTGTAGTATGGACTATTTTATGAGACTGGGGTTCAGAAACAGTTGCATGGATACACTGATGCTGATTGGGATGGTAATATTTCTGATAGACGATCTACCAATGGATATGTGTTCTCTTTTGGGAGTTCTTCACTCACTTGGAGCAGCAAGAAACAGCCTACAGTTGCCTTGTCGAGCACAGAGGCTGAGTACAGGGGCGTAGCAATGGCTGCATGTGAGGTAGCTTGGTTGCATAAGCTATTTTATGATATGCATCAGCCTACAGATGGGCCAGTTGTCATTTATTGTGACAACATGAGTAGTATACACTTGGAAAATAACCCAGTCTATCATGCTAGAACAAAGCACATTGAGGTGCATTATCACTATGTGCGGGAGAGGGTTTTACTAGGTCTTATTGATCTAGTTTATGTCAGCACAGAGGATCAGGTAGCTAACATATTTACGAAGGCATTGGGCGCAGAGAAGCTGCGCAAGTTTAGAGACCTGCTTGGTGTGTAGGAATTGGGATTGAGCTCAAGGGGGAGTGTTGAGATATTGAGCTCCACTCGTGATATGCCAGGGTGATTGTTGTGCATTTATGTCACCGAATTGTTAGCTGCAAATGCGGTTGGTACACCGCCCATGAATAATAGCTAGATAACAGCTATCCTTATCTACTCTAGTTCATGGCTCAGTTAGTATGCCACCTTAGTTAGTTGAGTTTGGTTAGAGACCTATATATAGGGTTCTTCTATTTCTTTGTACTAGAATTCTTTTTGGCTTACACAACTAAGAAGAGGAAAACAGTTTTCAGCCGCCACCTGTGTGTGCATTCCCCCATTGTGCAAGCAAGAAAGCTACAAGTGAGACTCCTTCCTTCTCTCCCACAATCTTGACATAGAGAAGCTTCAATAGAAGCTTCTCAAGCTTCTGGAAGAAACAGGGATGACGTGTGTTGGTGAGGATGATGATGGTGAAGATGATGATGAGGAGGAGGAGGATGATGATGATGATGATGATGATGATGATGATGATGATGATGTTGGCGGTGGCAATCTTGCCGGCGTGGCACAGCAGTTTGACGGTGGGCAGCTCCCTCACGATGCCCCTCTCTTCCCTAAAGCTTAGGAGGGGGGTTCATATATAAGGTGGGGGGTGGGGGGGTGTGTGGCCACACAGGTGGCAGGTTGCATGCTTCCCCTCCCCATGCCCCTCCATAACACCTACTCCTCTCTCTCTCCCCGCCATGCAATGGGTGAAGGAGAGGGAGTTAATATTAAAAAATTTGCAAATAAATCATTATCCCTTTTCTCCCTTGAAGGGGAGTTCCTACGGTGGTTTGCGGTTCCGAGCCACTGTTTCATATGCACAACACGGGGCTGGTGTTTGTTAATACACGAGGTTGGAGCACTTAGGCCAAAAAAAAAATTTGTTGCGGGAGAGTACTTCAAATCACTTATGCACGGGATCTAGGGTCTTAAATATTTTGTCATGGAAATATTACAAGATTCTACATCACAAGAATGAGAATGAGTTTATACATTCTCTTTCTAGCTTTTACACATGGCCTTAGTTTTCTTGAATACCCTCCCATTTCCTTAGCTTAGAGCAGTTAGCTTAGACCTTACACTCTTTGACTTTTTAAAACTCTTTTTTGACTTTTTGGGCCTAGATTTTTTCTACTCATGCTCCACTCACAATGTTATCATAATTGCAGTAGCTTTCTTTCACAAAATAGTTTTTTTTTTTCTATTTGAAAAATTATATGTATTGGACAAGTATTTTGATTTTTGCTTCTCTTGTTACTCTAAAATTTATTCTTCCTTTTTTTGCTTCCTTTGTCATGGCTTCTTAGTCTTAGAAGGGATTAACAGAAGGCCCTGAGCAATTGTGGGTGGATGGAGAGAGGCTACGGGGTTAGGAAAGGAGCTAGTCAACCAAGGGCACTAGGCATTCCTAACTTGAGGGCCCCTAGGTGCAGTGTTGTGCTCATGTGTTTTTTTAATTTTTCTTCTTATTTTTTTATTTGAAAAATAATGCAATGTCATACACTAGGCTTAAAGCCTCATATGGGGTGATAAGCATATAAGTTTCAAAGGTTAAATGTAGAGAGTAACTTTTGTTGGCATAGCTAGCATTCATATGTGTGATTATAATATCAAAGCCTTCATGATTGATAGAACTATTTTTGAAGAAGAAACTTTGTTGTGAGTGAAGGCCCATCTCTAGATTGGAGCCCTTATGAACCTCCTGAGACAAGCAACAAGTTGTTGTTGGGGACATTCTAAAGCCATTTCCTTGAAATAGATGGGTTCTTGTAGTTTATAGTCATTGATGTTTTTGATTTCTAGTCAGTTGTTCTCTAACTAGGTGATGATGCAACAGGTGGCCTATTAGGGGATGTATGACATTGTGACATGTTTTAACTTATATTCACTTGTTGAAGATTTGAGAGCATCATGCAATCGATTCTAGCATAAATTTTGGAAATTTGAAGTTACCTTGCATGCAAACTGTGGATTTATATGTTAGGTTTCCCCATGTGCTAGTTAAGCATTGATAACTACTATGGGGTGATTGGGAAGGTGGTCAAGCATACATTCAAGAGTGTGGCTTTATTTTCAATAAAACAAATAAATCCAATGAATAAATAACATAAAGAAGGGATTTTATTTACTTATAAGAGTAGAGTTATGTTTATTTTCAACCAAAAAGTCCTATAGCCACCATTCCGTGCCATAAGGGAATATGCCAATGTGAGTTATGTAGGTCAAGAAATCAATTAATAAGTCACATGAACCTATCTAATTAGCTACACACAACTCTTCTTCACTTAGAATTTGGTCCAAATATGGGTATAGCATAATATGGACTTCTAGAAGTCTATTGCAAATCATCGCAAGCACCCTAAAGGACATAGGAGTAACATAGGTCAGATCACACTCGCTTATCCTAATTTCACATCATTGTTTAGATTTTGTCATTATTTGATAGCCTATCCATTCACACTGAGCATGTTGGGTAACCCACTTTTATAGGAAAGGTGATTCTAAGTTTGCAAGATGGTTCAATCCATTCAAGTATTTATTGTTTGCTATTAGTTCCTCTACTATGACAATGTGCTTGATGAATATGAATTCATACTTCTCCCAAGAATACAAAAGAGCTTTAACTACTTTACCCATATTTTGTCTAAAAGACCTAAGTCAATTTATCATAGCTACAAGCAAATAAGATGAATGTGCTATCAAATCGTCTAATGTAGGTGAAAATATCCTCACATTTGCTTGTAGCCATGTTGGCAACCAAAGTAAAAATCAATGGTCTATCATATGAATGGTGTAGTCCCAAAGGTGGCTCAAGTCTAGTGTTAGAAACTTGGTAATTATGATTATTTCATAGCTTCAATGTTGATGATGGACTCTCAATTAGGTTTGTATCAATAGTAGTTGAAGTTGTTTCCAATGATCATTGGTAGTTCTTAATGATTTTTGTTTATAGGTTAGCCTTATATCATGATTTTATGTAGTAGTATAGTCCATGGCTATTGTGGTGCCTTCTTCCACATAATAGGTACCTTGTCATTTGGAGACCATTGTGGCACTGAGTTCCCCATGTTGTAATGGGATTGGTTGCTTTTTTTTAGATCTTGAAGAAATAGGTTTTTGCACAGAGGTTGGAGGCACTACAAGCTCTTTCTTCATATAAATAGTCACAAGTTTAGGTTTTTCATTTGTTGTGGCTAAGGTTGTAACTTGAGTCTATGCAAACAATTGAGTTAGTTTCTGATGATGCAAAGATAGATGGGTCACGACATAGCATAGGCTTGTTATTTTGTGTGATAATAAATGGTCATGAAAGCTTAGGAATCCACATCCATATATTCTCGACATAATAAGCTTGAGCACATAGTAAAGTTTTGAGTGGCGTGCCATGGCTTTGAGATGGTTCTCCTCCTATATTAGTGACACCTTGGTCTTGAAACATAGATAGTAGATCCTAGCAATTGAGTTGTTCTAGGTATAGAAGCTTCTTTATTAGCACATTTTACCTTTTGGATCCACTTCTTCAAGTCACTTCTAGGATTTTGTTGTCTTGCTTGTTGGCAGTTTTTACTTAGCCTATTTTTTATCTTGCTTATCATGGATTCACCTCCCTCCCTAGAGGTATCACTATGTTTTCCTGATGACACTAGTGGCTTCTTACTCTACATGACAATAGCGAGATCACTCTTATTGAATGCCATGATGATTTTCATGCTAGGAACTAGTGGAAGGTTTTTGCGTAGGACACTTGGCATATAAGTGTGTGATCCCACACTCTAGACATCTTAGGGCATCTCTGTCTCTATTGGCTTGCTCCATTTTGGGGCAGAGGGATGAGATATGCCCTGGGTGACCATAGGTCTAGGGTTCTTGGTGTTGTCCTCCTAGACCTCGATCTCTTCCCCTGCCTAATGCCATCACCAACACCGGCCTAAAATCCATCAAGATGGGGTTACCCTCCTCATCATAAGAGACATAAGGATTCACACATGCTTCATCCTTGTTCGTCTCCTCTACGTAATGTATTGGAGCATCACTCGGTGGATGGGTCACGATGGGTCCAAGTGGTCTAGGTATCCCTATAAGATTGATGTCTATCCTAGGGACGGCTGTCTTTGAGTCATTGGATACTGGGAGAGCTAACAGAGATCCCCTCCCGATGTTTGACAGCCTATTTCCTAGGTGGTACGACTAATTGTATGGTTGCGCGTATAGAAATCGTCTTGGAAATTTGCAATGCATCGCATCGTGTCCAAACCTACTGCAATCATTGAATGGCCTTGACCTAGGATCCAACCATTTGGTGAGGATGTGGTTTCCTCTCCAATGCAAGCATTGCATGTGAGGTCATGTGGGTATTCTCATCATTTGTTGAATCATAGCCAACACTAGCTTCAAATCCACCAATTCCTGGCTTTGGTGGCTCTTGTCGATGCCCTTTCCCTTGTCTTGTGTCACCGGGCTGGATCTCTCACGGATGGTCATAACTCTCTTTGAGGTTCTAGTGGCAATGCCATCTCGGGTCGTGGTTCTAGAGCTTCTCTCCTTGAGCAAGTCATCCATGTGTATGGCTTCTTCAAATACCCTAGCTAGCATATCCCTTTGCAAGTTCGAGTTGCCCACCAAGGCCTTGTAGAGCTCCTTGCCTCCGATTCCACTTATAGATACCAGAGAAATCGCTCATTCCTTAGGTTGTTCTGCCGCTAGGATTCTCTTAAAGAGACTCTGCATGTGAGTGACGTAGTCGCGGATATCCTCCTTATTCTTTTGGCTGACATTCATCAACCTGACGATGAGGTTTTCAAAGTATCTCTTGCTTCGAAGAATCTCTTGATGAAGAGACTCTTGAGGTTATTAAAATCATTCTGTTCAGCATTATCTAGGCTAGTAAACCACATTTTCCCTTTGTCTCCTAGTCAAAGTCGGAAAGCTTGTGCTCGTTGAGCAATGTCCATGAGGCCATTCGCCTCGCATGCTTGCTTGAATTACTCCACAAATCTATACAGGTCATTGTTGGACTGATACTTGTCGAGTTACTTAGCAATCACAGATATTTTGGTTTGGCTCTTAGAATTTGGCATGATTCCCAATCCTAGTAGCAATGTAGTTGCTAAGGCTACTCCACAGTTGTATTGTCTAAGAGTCGCTTTTGTGAGAAGCTCACTCAGTGTAAGGTCTAACGCTCTCTCCGTCTCAACATTTGGTCTTGCCCTAGTTTTATTGGGTGGCGAGAGCTAAGACTCTCACGCATTTCCATGTCTTGTCTCAGCTTTTGAGCTTGCTAATCTTGGTTGTAGGCGGCTATGCCTTGCAGGGCTTTCCTTGCCAACCTTCTCTCCTCCTAGAGATTGGCTATGATGTCCTCGACTGGTCTACCATGGTGCACCATTTTGGTTTGCAGGTCATATTGGTTTACCATTTGTTGAATGTCGACTAGGAATTCTCCCAAGTCGATCTCATTATCTACAAGGGTGGTGCTGGCTCTGGACATGTCAGCACTTTCTTGAGCAACTAGTGTGTTGATTAGATTGATTAGAACGGGTAAATTTGCATCCCTAATCATATCGATTCTCTCCCCCTTCTCCGTCGCTTGACAGTTCTCAATCATTCACCTCAGGTATCCTGGTCCTCAAGTTGGGCTTCTTGGGATTAGTGGGTTCATTTCTTACTTAGGCCCCATTAATGTGTTCCTTGTTACACAAATCAATTTGCAACATTACATAAACTAGACACATGAGAGTGGACTTGTACAAAATTAGGCTTTCTCTTTTTCCTTGTACACTTCAAGTGATTATGTGATGAAGTGTATGAATTTAATCACAATCAATGCAAATCACACTCCATTTAATTGACTTCAACTAATGCTAGCTCTCTCGTACAAGTGGTGGCTATATGCAGTGGTCCACTCTTGGCCTCTGCTACACAATTGATGCGTGGTCTAAGGGGTAATGGGTTCAAGTTGTCATTCCAGATCTCTATCGGGGTATGGTCAGTGATGCCAGTCGCTCATGGAGAATCAGGTCTCAATTCTTGGGTCAATCAGCTCTATTGCCCCGTTCACTCACGTGGGGATCTACTACGGTGTCCTACAGCTAGTGCTTGGCTCCTACAGGGTCTAGGAAGGTCAGAATTTATCAAAAATTAATGTTCAATTTTTCCATCCGATTTGCAAGTTTTTGGTGTGATTCCCAGAATCAAATGTTCAATTACTCTGGGCTGCTTGATCCTGGATCATTTGAGTCTGGTTTGTTTGAATTGGACAGTCAATCTATCCAATTTTTGGGTTGTTTGATTCTAGACTGGTCAAAGTTTTGTCCAATTCGACGATCTGGTTGCATCTGATTACGAAAATCGGACGACTTTGGGGCAATCAAATGGTCACACATCAACTAAACGGGTGCAGAGCTAATGAAAATTTGTTTCAATGCCCACAATGCCTTGTCCTAGTCCTTGGGGAGCTCAAAGATCAAACAATAAGGAGTTAGTAATCAAACCGACTCAACTATAGCCTGTGAATGGGTCCGGTCACACGAATTGAAGTTCTCCTTGCCTAACTATTTCCCTGCAACAAACCTATCCAACTCTCTCCCTCTCTCTCAACTCTGAATGCAGAAATGAGCTCTCATTTGCTCTATTTTCCCTTTAAGCCCCTTTTATTCAATTTTCCACTCCCTTACTTCTCTCTTTCCTCTCTCAATGCATTGAAGCCCCTTTTTCTCCCTATTTCACCGTGGTTATAGAACTAACCCTACTGGTCACTTCTTTGTTTTTTCTAATCTTATCCTTACCTAAATGCATCCAAATCACAACTAAGCACATAAGATGATCCAACCTACTTGCCTAAATCTAAAAAACTAGAAAACTTACTTGCAGAGAGAAGAGCTAGAGTGCCTTTCAACTTGCTTCCTACCTACCTCAAGCACCGATTCGGGACAAACCCTACTCCAATGCTTGATTCGGAGCGTGCAAGCACTCAAAGCTTGAATCCATTGGTCCCATCAATGGAACCAAAATGTGGGAGCTTCTTGCTTGACCGCCAAGACCCATGGACTTCAAGCATTTCAAGCCAAGTGCAATGGCTATCTCTCACATAGCCGTACGTGTTCTCACACTTACAAATGTAGTGAGCTTACCTTCATGCCTGATTGAGTTGCCTTCTCTCTCAAGCTCTTCAGTAGCTCCACAATCCAAGGTGCAAGTTCAAACAAGCTTGATCCTCAAGCTCCAAGCTCCAAGCTCCAAGCTCCAAGCTCCAAGCTCCAAGCTCCAAGCTCCAAGCCCCAAGTTCCAAGCTCCAAGCTCCAATACCGCACATAGAAGAGAAGAGAAGAAGAAGAAGAGAGGAGAAGATGGAGAGCCTCTCCACCACGAACCCTCACCCTCACATGCTCACTCTCTCACTCCCTCACACTCCCTCTCTCATGCACAAGCACAAGCACAATCACAAGCAAGAGCAAGAAGAAGGAGAAGAAGAGGGCTAGTTTTGACCACACACAAGAATGAGCTTCTTCATTCACTTTTTGCCTTTTTATGCATTCCCTACTCCTCTTTAGGCACCCGTGACCCATCCATTTTTAGTAACATGCCATTTTAGCCTAGGGTTCCTTCTTCTTCCCTATTCCCTTCCTATTTACATGGTTCCTTCACCCAAGCCTGTCTACATGTACAAGTTGCACTGGAGGAAGCTTGGTGCTTTTTTACAAGGATTCAAGGTGTGCCTTTATATTTAAAATATGCCTTTCCCCATTTGCACTTGCCTTGGACTTCTAAGTTTGCTTCTTGTGCTTTTGGCTCTTTTTCTCTTGTTTTTTCCATTGGGCTACCTTTTTCTACTCTTTCCTCTCTGCATATTTTTAATTTTCTTTGCCTTCTTTGCTCTTTCTTTGCACCGGGATTAACACTTTGTCGCCTCTTTTTTGTGGTGGATAGTCAAATATAGCACAAATGAGACAGTCTATGCAAGTTTTTAATGAATCCACAAGTCAATCTATTTCTAATGTGTGTCAAGGATAAATTTTGGATAAAAAGTAGAGATTGAGTAGTCTAGGACTATGCCAAAATGGATGCAAATGTTACATGATTGAAAATTGAATGCACCTTTGTCTCATTGTTCATTCTAGCTCTCATAGTGCCTCCTATGCATTAGATAGTTATGTATTGGTTGTTTCCATTGTGTGATGAGGACAAGCTTGTTTTCTTTGAAAAGCTACAAAATTCAAAAAAATCGATGGTGGTTGCTATGCAATCTAAATATAATGCTATTGGCAAAAATTGTACTTAATTCTTAAGTGATTTTACCTCTCAAAAAGAGGACCATTGGTACTAAAGTGGGTTTGCAAGTTGAAATGTAAACCAAATAGTAGTGTTGATTGCTATAATACTAGACTTGTGATAAAGGGATATGCTTGGCAAAAGGGCAATAACCTCAATGAGACCTTTGATCCCACTTGTTATATGACAACAATGAAAATTGAAGAAGGCATTATGTGGTCTAAAGCAAGCATTCAAACTTAGTATGAGAAAATACATGTATACTTTACTACATATGGCCTCAAAATAGTCCAACTGAGGGCGTCTTAAATGTCAAATATGAGGGTGATGTGTCTCTAATCATTATAGTGTATATCAAGGATATACTGCTCATTGATCCTAATGAGATACATACTATTGATTTTAAGGCAGAGTTGAATTTGGCTTTTAACATGGTAAATCTAGGCCTACTGCATCATTATTTTGGCATTCAATTCAAGTAGTATGATAGGGGTATTGCTTTGGGGCCAGACAAGATATGTTGAGATATTATTGCCAAGATTTGATCTTAAGGATTGCAAGCCTATTGCTACTCCTATGGAGATAGATTTGAAGTTGAGCCTTCATGATGCAGAGAATACTTCGACATGTTTCTCAATTAGTAGGCTATTGGGTACTTGATTTATATATGCATTACAAGGCTTGACATTCCATTTGCAATCTCACAAATGAACAAGTTTATATATAGGGCAAGCACCACACATTGGCACACTCAAAAGCATACATGTCACTACTCAGCACCTCGGGCTATTTTATCCTAAGAAAGATCATAATCGACAAAGTTACATGGCTTTTTGTATGTTGACTCGCTAGTTGTCAATACTCGTCTATCTACAAATGGTTTTTCCTTCATGCTTGGCAACTCATGCATATTGTGATTAAATAAGGAGTAGCCCACTGTCATCACTTCCTAATTGTAAAGCTAAGTATAGGGTAGCTCTCATAGCTATGATTCAGTGTGTTTGGTTGAGACACCCTTTGACTAGTTCAGGTATTAGACAATCATCTACCCCCACCATCTCCACTGACTGTCAAATTGTATTAACACTTGCACAAAATCTAATGTCCCATTCTTGTAATAAGCACATTCAGGTGCATTATCATTATGATAAGGAGACTCAATGTAAGAGAGATCAGGTTGACCAATGTGCCAACACATGACAACCTTGCATATCTTTCCACAAAGATTTTGCCTTGCGAGAAGTTCGAAGCTTTTTGCAAAACTTTCGATATACTCCCTGTCGGGACCAAAAACGGGCTCGACACTGGCTATAGGCACTAGCCGGGCCTCAATAACACTCACAAGACAACCCCACACGGCCTCACAGCCAAGAGCATCTAAGGCACACTCTACTCTTACTACTAATATAGATATGGTGTTTGTAATGTGGAACGTAGTCCAACGATTGCCCTTCCCTTCTCCTCAGAGGAAGATCCCATACGTCTTGGTATAATATACCATGTAACACAAACAAACATAAAGGAGGCACCCCCTCCGCCTGAATATCGTGGCCCCACTGCAACTCTTCTACACCTCAGGGATTGGCCCCAAGGTGCACTGCTCTAACATAAAGGACATACGAACATTTTTCACTCCTTGATTTTGAACGATGTAGGAGACTTCAATATTTCCTCACCAATCACTTTCCCCAAGAACCGGTCGTCTAGCCTACAGCAAGGGTATCCTTACACACTCCACGTTGGTCACTCCACGTTGGTCATTTATTAGCCAATCAAGTGCTATGCATCCACGTTTTATACCATGTGACATGTAGAAGTATACAACCATTGTGTGAAATCATTTTATGATTAGAAATCAGCCACGTGGTGTGTAAAACAATCCTTTAATGATTTTCAGCCTACGCATTATTGCGGCGTTGCTAGAGACTAGCACCAAGTTTCCTCGTCCTACTAGTCTCTTTAAATTTAAATTATCATCAGCTTATATGCTATGCATAAATCAAATAAATCAAAATTTTAAACATTTTCAATGATTAATCACTTTCACAACCCCTCTTCTGTCAAGAATCGTGTGGTCGGGGGGCTTGCTCAAGATGCTGCGCCAAACACACATAGAATGCACAAGGAGAAGCTCACTCAAGACACAAGAAGAGAGATGGAGGCCAAAACGTTTTCTTGCTGGTTTCTTCTTCTTCTTCCACACACTTTACAATATACACAAAGTATAGATAATATACAACATAAAGGAAAGTGGCCTACTAAGTCAAACAATGCATAACCGACTACACTAGTCGATCGGTACTATAACTATGCCAGCTATAAATAGGTGTAACAACCTGAATATAATAAGTAATGAGTCAGTGGCCATGTGAGAGTCATAATGACCACCAACGTGCTAAGTGTAGATGCGTGGACCCATCTAACGAGGCAGTCTATCATTAATGTCCGCATGTGTTGAGCTTGTCATCTCAACACTCCCCCTCAAGCTCAACTGCGTCTTTGCAACTCCAAGTAAGCTTCGAAACTTTTGAAGCTTCTCTGTACCCAATGCCTTCATAAAGATGTCAGCTATCTGATCCTGTGTGCTGACATACAACAAGTCAATCTCACCTGCTAGTACCTTCTCTCTCACAAAGTGGTAGTGTACCTCAATATGTTTTGTCCTGGCATGGAACACAGGGTTCCTAGCCAAATGTATACTACTCATGTTGTCACAAAAAATGACAATTGGATCTTCCACCTGCACATCTAAATCAGCCAATAACTTTTGCATCCATACTACCTCACATGCTGCAACACCAGCACCTCTATACTCAGCCCCTGTACTTGACAAAGCAACTGTAGATTGCTTTTTGCTACTACAAGTAACTATTGCACTACCAAGAGAGAACATGTATTCACTAGTAGATCTTCTATCAGACATACTACCAGCCCAATCTGCATCTGTGTATCCAAACACCTGTACATCTGTACATGCCTCATAGAAAAGTCCATAATGTAATGTGGACTTCACATATCTCAATATGTGTCTGACTGCATCCAAATGTGGCTTTCTAGATACTTGCATAAACTGACTCACAAGACCAAGAGCGTAGCTCAAGTCTGGCCTTGTAATGGTCATGTAGATCAAACTCCCCACTATCCTCCTGAACATAGTAGGGTCTTCTATCTCATCCCCAAGATCAACACTCAACTTTACATTCTGCTCCAATGGGACTGAAAGTGGTTTGCATGCTGTCATACCATACTTGGACAACATATCCAAGCCATACTGTCTTTGGGACAGCCATATACCATCATCACATCTTATCACCTCAATGCAAGGAAGTACCTTAGCTCACCTAAATCCTTTATCTCAAACTACTTCTTCTAAAAGTCCTTGACTTCAACAATCCCACTATCACTATCACCTGTAATAATCAAGTCATCCACATAGATGACTATGATGACCAAACTTGCATCTCCCTTTCTCACATAAAGTGAGTGATCAGCATTAGAAACATAAAAGCCAATATTGACAAGATACTCTCTGATCTTGTCATACCATGCTCTAGGTGCTTGCTTGAGCCCATAGAGCACCTTCTTCAACCTGCACACATACGTGGGATGCTCTAAATATTCATAACCTGATGGCTAATCCATATACACTTCTTCTTGCAAATCACCATGTAAGAAGGCATTCTTCACATCCATTTGCTGCAAGCTCCAACCTTTGGCTGCTGCCAAAGCAATCACACATCTGACAGTTGCCATCCTAGCAACTGGACTGAAGGTTTCTTCATAATCTATGCCATATGTCTGGGCATAGCCTTTTGCAACCAGCCTAGCTTTGTACCTACTAATAGAACCATTTGCATTGTGCTTAATCTTATAAACCCACTTACATCCAATCGCTTTCTTGCCCTTCGGAAATGATACTAGATCCCAAGTCTTATTGGCCTCTAATACAGCCATCTCCTCATCCATTGCTGCATCCCAATGAGTATGACCAACAGCATCCTCAAAACAAGTGGGCTCAACATCCTCAACTAGTTTCACCATATAAGCATAATGGTGAGCTGCATAACCTTCAAAACCAAATCTTTTAACAGGATATCTGACCCTGCTAGATCTGCGTACTATCGGATCACTCAATGGAGCCTTTACATTATTATGAGCTCTTTGTACACCTGGTGTCTTGACAGAAGGAATACCAGGCTCATTATCCAAGCTCTCTGAGCCACTGGAGTCTCCATCAAGAATTGCATCAATGCCATCTGACACTTTATTCTTTCCTTTGTCTTTACCTGTAGTGCTACTAGATGCACCTGAAGATGTAGAGCTACTCCTTAGTCTCCCAGACCAAGGACTACCAGATGATGTCTCTGGTCCACTAAGAGTCTGTGATTCTTGCTTTTCAACCTGCACATGAGTGTCATGATCATCATCATCATCCACACCACTAGATGAATACCAACTACTCATTTCATCAAAGATGACATCCCTTCTCACTCTGAACTTACATGTGACAGGGTTATAACAGTGATACCCTTTCTGCTCTAAAGAGTATCCAATAAAGACATATTTTTCTCCCTTTGGATCAAGCTTCTTCCGTAGCTCATCTAGCACATGAACATATGCAACACAGCCAAATACCTTCAAGTGCGATACATCAAGCTTCTTGCCAGTAAAGCATTCTTCAGGAGTCATCCCATGAACTACAGCTGTGGGAGTTTTGTTCATAATATAAATAGTAGTATGAACAACCTCAAACCAAAAATGCTTAGGCATATTCTTTTCAGCCATCAAGGCATGTGCAACTTCTGCAATATGTCTGTTTTTCCTTTCTGCAACCCCATTTTATTGTGGGGTATACCTGCATGTGAATTGTCTCTTTATCCCATGAGACCTCAGAAAATCATTGAACTCATTCGAGAGGTACTCTCCCTCTCCATCTGACCTCAAGCACTTTATGTTCAAGCATGTTTCTCTTTCAACTACAGCCTTGAAAGTTCTAAAGTGCTCAGACGCTTCACTCTTTTCCTTCATAAAATATATCCACAGCTTTCTAGAACAATCATCAATGAATGTGACAAAGTATGAACTACCTCCAAGAGATACATTTTGTGTTGACCCCCAAAAATATGTATGCACAACATTAAGGATATTTTTGCTTACATCTCTGTCATGTGAAAAGGGTTGTCTTGCCTGCTTACCAAACCGACATGCTTCGCATACCTTATAAAATTCTGCAATTCTAAATGTAGGCAAACGTGTAACCAACCCTTTGGACTGCATTAATTTTAGCCTTTGTACATTTGCATGTCCAATGCGTTTATGCCAAATTTCAATATCTGCAACAACATCTTTTCCTTTAGCATACATAGCAGCATTCATAGTAGAAATTTCAGCATCCAGAGTAAACATACATCCAACTATACTTCCCTTTGCAACCAACCTATACTTGTCATTGAAGTCTTCTACAAAGCAGCCCTTTGCATTAAATCTGACTTGCAGCCCTTCCTCTACCATCTAACTGACTGACACCAAGTTATTTGTAATAGATGGCACATGTAATACATCTGAAAGACTATTTGTCTTACCATCATGCAAGGACAAGGAAACTTTTCCAATGTGTGAAATTGGGTGGCATGAATCATCACCCGTCTGCACATAACCTGTATTTTGCAAATCCTGCATCTCTCCAAACCATTCTGCATGGCTGGTCATATGATTGGATGCACCTGAATCAACATACCAAACATCATCATGTGTTCCCTTTCCTGTAACAGCATTCAGCATATGCTGCATAACAAACAGACGTTCGTTTTTGTCTTCATTCTGTCATGAAGACGATGCATAGTTTCCTTGTTACAACTTACCACTACGAATATCATCTTTCTTAGCATAACATCGGGCTGCAATATGACCTGTTTTGCCAAAATAGTGACACACAATATCAGAGTTGTTAGAACCTCTGTTCTGCCATCCACCTCTTCCTCTAAAGCTCGCCTTGCCTCTAAAGTTACCATGACCTCCTGAAACCTGCATATTGCCAAATTATTGATTCAATCTGTTTTGCTGGTTGTCACTACCACGTCCTGTACCATGGTCTCTTGAAGAGGACCTGCCACATCCCCTTTCTGGACTGGAGTAGAAAGCTTGGACCTATTCACTACTTTTTTCAGATATCTCACTCTGCATGCTGATCTCTTCAGTGATCGTAAGAAAGACTAACTCATCGAAATCTGGAAATGGCTTTCTGACATATACAGAAGTTACAAAAGACTTCCAAGCCTTTTCATTGTTAAGTCCACCCAAGGTAGACGACACCAAATCATCATCATTGGGCATTGCATCAATCGCTGTCAAGGCATCTGCAATGCTCCTTACCTTCAGTGCATACTCATTGTTAGACATCTTCCCTTTCTTCAATGTATTCAACTCTTGCTTGAGTTGAATCTTTCGTGCCTTTGTATTTACGGAAAATATACTTTCAAGTATGGTCCAAGCTGCATATGAATTCTCTGCATTTCTAATATGTCCCAGCATATTATTGTCAATTACTGCAGACAACCAATACATGACCTTTTGTCTTTTGTATTCCATTCCTTCCGTGCCTTTGTCTCTTCTGCAGTTGGAGGGTCACTCACCTCCGGCTCCTTTTCTTCACCTGAAACAAACTCGTAGAGGCCTTTTCCAATAAGGAAGTTCGTGACACGGAACTTCCATGAAGGGTAGTTGTTCTTGTCAAGCTTCTCAATGATGGGATTTCCACTGTTTTCTGCCATTATCACAAAACTAATACCAAAGAGCAAGCAAATCTTCTGCAACCCTCGACCTGTAGTGCACAGCAATACACTAGACAGCCTTTTTCTTTGTCTGCTCAACAATACATGCAATCTGCAACCAGTTTGTAGATAAACCTTGTGTTTACTTCCTGCAAATACCTCAAAAATTATAGATTCGCAATATGTAACCTACCCACCCACTTTTGGTCAATACAGTCAAAATCACAGTGTACCCTAAAACTGTTGTCCACAACCTTGCGGCTCTAAAACGGGCTTGAAATGAACTCAGATGGCCAAAATAGCAACGAAAAAACCCTAAAGGACCTATCTACAAAATATACAATGCTTTGCTTACACACCAAATCTCACAGCAATCTGAGAATTTTTTGCTCGACCCTGCTTCCTGTGCCTCCACAGGCACTATCCAAGAGAGAGAGTGGGAGGATGGGAGAGCTTCTTACCCATGGCTTGCTTGCTCGAACCTTGCTTCTTCTCCTTCACTTCAGCCTTTGAAATCTGTCTCTCTCAGTGGCACGGCTCTGATACCATGTCAAGAATCGCGTGGTGGGGGGGCTTGCTCAAGATGTTGCGCCAAACACACACAGAATGCACAAGGAGAAGCTCACTCAAGACACAAGAAGAGAGATGGAGGCCAAAACAATTTCTTGCTGGTTTCTTCTTCTTCTTCCACACACTTTACAATGTACACAAAGTATAGATAAGATACAACATAAAGGAAAGTGGCCTACTAAGTCAAACAATGTATAACCGACTACACTAGTCGACCGACGCTATAACTATGCCAGCTGTAAATAGGTGTAACAACCTGAATATAATAAGTAATGAGTCAGTGGCCATGTGAGAGTCATAATGACCACCAACATGCTAAGTGTAGACGTGTGGACCCATCTAACTAGGCGGTCCATCATTAATGTCCACATGTATTGAGCTTGTCATCTCAACATCTTCCCCCTAACTGTTTAGGTTTTGCAACGTTGCATAAGTGTAGGATTCATTTTTATGTCATTTTTCATGTAAAAAAGCAATAAAAACGCACTCTAACATAAAAATAAGGTTAATCCTCATGCCTCAGTCTTGTTACACATTCACAAACATGAATCATATTTTTTCATGATTATTGAGTGTAAAAATCTATTTTTCTCCCATTTTCTCTATTTTTCCTTATTTATCTGCCCAAAAATTATGATATTTCAGAGTTATTGGTTTTTCCTAATCAAGTATACTCAACATTATTTCCCTATCAATTTTTATCTCATATGACCCCAAAAAACCCCAATGAACCCCTAATTTCCATCATTTTCATAAAAATCGCAACTTGCTTGTTTTGTGAGAAAGCATTATATCATTAAATTTTCTGGTTTCTTCTACATTTCAAGGAGAATGTAACATAGGAAATCAAGAACAATCATTATCAAACACTTCCTTCAAACATTTTTCATAAAACAAAAAGAAGGATCGCTTATGCATACGAACCGCGGGTTTCGAGGTGTATATCTCGAAATCGGGAAGCCATTGACGCTTCTCCTTTGCCACTGACACACTCTCTCAGCCCGGCCTACATGCTCCATCACTTCAACATCATCATTTGATCCAAATTCGTTATCACACCCCATCCCCTTCACTCTTGAATTGATCCATATGAATGGGTAGCATGAGGAGAGACTAAAGAGAAGAGAGAAAGACTAGAAATCAGAATTTTATTCCTTTCATCATATTACACATGGTTACCATCAAAATCTTGCACTCTTTGCATAGACCAGGGATCTCCCTCTCTCTCTCTCTTTACATGATTGAGCATCCAAGAGACACACAAATCCCTAAAAAATGGGGCGCCAATCAAAAAATGCCCCTTCTGTAATATATCAAATATATATATCAAATATTTATTTTGATTTTCTCTCCCTCTCGCGCAGCGGCGCGTCATACTGGAAGGGTGGAAGGGGATAGAGGAGCCAACAAGCTCCTCGCTAGAGCTTGCTTGGCTCCACTCACATGCTGATTGACACATAGGAGGGGGAGGATTCCCTCCCCTTCCCTATATAAATGAGGGAGTAGACCGTGAGAGAGGGGGACAAAGCCATTGCCCTGTTCGTGTTGCTACCGAGGGAGGAGGAAGGACCATTGCCGAATGATGCGCTGCCGCCCTGCAAATCTGTAGAAGGAGGGAGGGATAGCCACTTCGTCACCGCCTGCAGACTTCCACCCCCCTATGGACCCGTCGGAAGATTCCCCCCCCCCCCCCTATGGCTCCTGACCGACCCCCACAGAAGCTTCAAGAAGCTTCTTGAAGCTTCTAAGGGGGGGGGCTCCTTAAGCCCCCCTTCCTATACTTTTATAAATCCTTTCACCCCCCCTCCCGGTTTTATCCCCTTGGAATCCTTTGACCCCTCCCCCGGTCTTAAACCCTTAATCCTTCCCGTGGGCCCATTAAACCCCCACTCACGTTGGTCTCATAAACCACAAATCCCCCCCTCTGTGCTTAAATTTATAAGTCCCTTCTTGTGTTCTCCTTGAAACCCCGTGTTGCACCCCCTCATATTCCTTTTTATCACACCCGCCCTAAGCCCCTTTTTCACCCCCGTGTTCCCTTTTTCCTTACACACCCTTTTCCTCCCCCATGCTATAAGCCCTTCACCCTTCACCTTTCTCTTTCACCCCGGGTTTAAATCCCTAAGCCTACTACTCCGTGTCCCAAAACCTCTCCAAAAATCCCCCTTCCTATACCTTTTACCCCAAGCCCAAAGATCTCCCAAGGCCCTTCATATATGTTTGTGAAACCACACTCACACACACCCTTTTCACCATGATTATAACCTATAGACCCTTTTTCTCTTAGGCTTTATAAACCTTTCCCTCTTCGAAGAGCTAAGACCTTAAAGGTCTTGTTACCCCTTCCTCGGGGTTAATTCCTTAACGGCTCCTTGCCTCGAAAGAAAGAAGAAGAGTTCTGAAGGGGTGGTGGAATTCCAGAAAAAGAGTGTAAAGCTGCCTTCACGTTCGAAGGATTACAACTGCGATGCTGCCTAAGAAAGTCCAGGGAGTAGTTGCCGGAGGGTCATCTCCCGGTATCCATGTGGATATCTCACCCCAAAACCAGGTTTTTCCTTCTTGGTTTTTATATCGGTTTTAATTCAATCATGAAAGATGAATTGTTAGGATAAGATATATTTTGTCCTAGTTATTTACGATGAAGGAATTTAGTTTAATTGAATATGCAAAATGGATAATGTATAAAACATAGTTTTCCTTCAAATAGCATTATGCATTGAAACAAATTATGAGCAAGATTATTTACCCACTAAAGTAGTATATTTCAGCTAAATCTTGAAGGTATAAAAACTGCAACTTGCACCATTAACCCCTAATTTTTTCAATGAATCATCAGAGAATATGAATTTCATGAAAGGTTTCTTACGTTGTTTAAACTCTAGGAAGTTATCATTGCTAACTGCATATCTTAGCAAGGGAAAGATTGTTTATTTGGCATGAGTTCTGTTCGCAAGGAAAAAATGAAGATTACTTGAATTTATCTAACTTCGAAGCAATAAAGTTTAGGACTCAAAAATCAATCGTCACATAGATAACAAATCATGCCAAGGTGATCTCGATATTACCTTCTAAAAGTTAACCGAATTAATATAAACTTAGAAATACCTATGCTGCGAAATATGCATTGGGAATGATTTAAACCCAAGAAACGTTTATACCTTAAATACTTGCCTACCTTCCCTGATTGTAGGGTCAATAAATCATAAATGTAAAAGAACTAGGGTTTGTCCCTGAGGTTCTTAAAAACAGACCCTAGGTCTGACAAACGTCAGCTTAAAGAAACTGAAACGGATTGCTTCATCGCATAGTACGATGCAGGACTTGCACGGCAAGTACGAAGTCATATGGTCTTGTGAATGATTCACAAGAAGAAAAGTGAAATACCCTCAACAAGGATGGGGGATCCTTACAGAAGTTATCTTGCAAAAGGATGTATTCTTTGATGTCCTTCTAAGTAAGGAAGGTTAAAAACCGGAAACTAAAGTATCCAATGAACTTTAGGGTTGATCAAGTTGGGTTAATAGGGTATGCCCTAACCCAGAATATAAAGGATCTTGCCAAGTTGCAAGGTACCCCGGATCGAGTGCTAGATGCATTCAAAAGGGAAGATTCCTTCCTTAGCAGTTTTCCAACAACAAGATCGATTAATGGAAATGTTTGTGCTTGCTAGAGATTTTAGAGCACTATTTGATTTATGAATTACAAATTAAATGAATATCTATACTTCAGGTTGAAGGCCTAAAGGGAGAGGCAGCTTCAGTTACCCCCGACTGCCTGCCTAACCCTAACCAAGGGGGTTGTTGACCGTGCCGAGAACGTGGACTGAACCCGCCGCGAGAGGCCTCTCCGTTGAACTCTACTTGGAGCAGGAGGACGCTTGGGTGCCAGGGGGGGCTCTGGTCGTAAATCCCTTGCCTTCCGGGTCCTGTACAAGAGGCTAACGTGACTCGAGATTGGATCTCGAGGCCCCCATACTAGTCTACGGGCGGAAACTTGGAATAGTGATCCCTGTGGATTGCTGGATAGCCTTCGAGCGAATTATGGACAAGCCTATGGGCGAAACTCCTTGTATTTCAAAGATAAATATGATGATATGTTAATAAAGAACTTGTTTGATATTGTTTTTCTATGTCACGTGATAAGATTACGTGAAGGAACCAGTGCTTAACGATTTATTTAAAGAAGCTGATTGTTACATGTCCAACTAACGTGTTAGATAATTACCTAACTAAAACAAACCGAGGAAAGTGTGGAGGATAGGCCATGGGTCCGTCCTACGGTTGGGTGGTCCCGGTTAGCCGGGAACTTTTCTCAAATCTCGAAGAACAACGGGATGATCGTCAAAGGACACCAACAACGAAAGCGATAACCTAGAGTTATGTCTTACCCGATTTACGCTGTTTTAGGGGAACGGAATGGGACTATGCCTTATGGCAGAGAGGTTGAGCTTTGCATCCCTCTCGTTTCCCATTCTCCTTGAACCAAGTGCAGCCTGAATCCGCTTCGGACCTGGCAATTCTGCGTAAAGTAGTTCTCTTAGGTCCGACGCTAGTTGCTGTTAGGTAATGACCAATCAAGAAAACTCTAATTTCGATCGATCCTAAGTGGAAACGGCCAGAATACTTCCGCTACGTAGCATACGCGAGAAGCCCTAGATCGCAAAACCCGTAACATTCCATGGGAGTGCCGGGCGAAACTTCCTAGACATCCTTCGCGATGGACTACTAAGACGTGTCCTGGATAATGCTAGTGGACACATTACAGTTGATATCAGAGCCGACCAACAACGAAATTTTGGTGCCGAGAAGTGCTTTAAAATAACTAAAAATTATGAATATCAAGGGAAAAATATTCAACGTCAAAGGCGGCGGCTCGATCTAGGACGATTTTAAGCGCCAAAGTGCTTTAAAAGGCGCTGGAGGAACACTTGTTGATTTTTCATAATTTTTTGGACTACCGTGCAGGTTGACAAGAGTTACCGGCCAATGTGGGATGCCGAGCCGGATGCCCAAGATTTTTTAGAGCTCAATTCTGAGTCTGGACGGGAAAATGGCCAAGAATTGGTCAAGATTTGAAGAGGTGGACATGAGTTGGGCCAAATGGTAAGTGACCCTTGGGGTCTTGGGAGGCATTTTATGCCCAAAAAAAATCGTGGCATGAAGAAGGAGGAAAAAAAAACGTGAAGAAGAGGAAGAGAAGATGCGCCCGAAAAATGCGCCATGTGGGAGGATGAGGGAGATGGGGGGCTGCAAGCAACCCACCCAACTGATCATTCGCCTTGTCTTCCTTCTCCCTACTGGTCATATCGCCGCCTCTCGCCCGTCAAATGGTGGCGTGAATGCTGAGATAGAAATCTAGTCTTTCTCTCTCCTCCCTCTCTCTCCCCTAAAGGCAGATTCATGTGGTGAAGAGGAAGAAGAAGAATGGATGATGGATGCTTGTCCAATGAAGACCGGATTACTCCATAGTGCAAGAAGATTGAAGATTGCTGAATGTGGACTGTCGTGAGCAGTAATGGTTGCTGGAAATCAGTCGCGAGATATGGCAAATAAAAACCCGCAACCCGCAAAGAACGGTAATCTCATTTTTACAAAGGAAAATGGTGTTTTTATGCAATTTGCTTCATGAATTCTTGTTCCCATGAAATCATTATGCATTATAATGTTGTCTTCAATGTCTTTCAATTGTTTATGCTCAGAAAATCAGAAAATCATAAGTGTTGTGGATGAAATTAGTAGTGAAAAACCCATAAATATGCAAAATATGAAAAAATTGGGTGTTTTTGAGATATCAATGGAAAATATCATAAGACACACCAACAAAACTTGTCTTTTTGCTGCAAATGAACCTAAGGGCCACAGTCCACAACTCTTTTTGTATTTTCAGTCATTAATTATTGCAAAAAATACAAGGAAAATAGGAAAAACAAGGAAAAAATAGGGGAAATTGGATTTTGAGTAACGAAAATTAAGGAAAAATAAGATTCATGTTTGTGGATGTATGGGGGGTCTGAAGTATGAGGTTTAGCCTCAGTTCAGACCTACCTTTATGTTATAGTGAGTTTTTATGGCTTTTATGCAATAAAAATGTAGAAAATGAACCCTAAACCTATGCAATATGCACAACCTAAACGGGTGAGGGGTTGGAGTGTATAAAAAGCGTGTAAATGTTGAATGAAATGATGAAAAGATTTTTGGTTTTTTATGCATATCATATAGATTGGACAATATTTAAAAATTACGAACCTAGTAGCACGAGGGTTTCTCGGTGTTAGGTTCATGCAACGCTGCATACGAGCAATAGTCAAATTCATTGAAAGAATGCTTTTGCACTAAGCACCAATGCTGATTTTATTAATTGTTTGAGCACGTGGACATTCACAATTTGCATGAAGCATGAAATTTAAAAAGTATCAGACAATACCTCCTGGATGCATAGCAATTGTTTTTTAGAGGAATATGACCAACGTTGAGTGAGTAAGGTTATCCAAGCTGTAGGCTAGGCGTTGGGTCTAGGGGAAAGAAAGTGAGGAAGCATGGTATATCTCTTGGAAATACGCGAATCATAAAAGAGAGAAGTTTGTGTTCGTATGTTATATATGTTTAGCGACGCATCAAGGGGCCAATCCCCAAGGTGTAGGAGAGTCGCAGTGAGGTAGCGGCAGTCAGCCGTTGGAGGACCTCCTATGTTTGTACTTCGTGCTATTTGGCAATGGGTTGGGACTCCCTCTGAGGAGTGTTAATTGGGTTAGAGTTGGACTATAAAACGTAATACAAACACAAGGTGTCTAGGAAGATGATGTATGTGTCATCCACGCTCCTGTTCGCGAGGCCGTGGGGTTGTTGAGCGCATGATAGAGGTCCGGCTAGTGCATGAGCCAATGCCGGCCCGTTTTAGGTCCCGTCAATGGTGCGTCTGCTGGGAGCCGCTTAGAAGTGGCAGTCCTCGAATGTTGGTTGTCTAGGGACCAATTAGTAGTTTATGCCAAAGGATACTGAGATTGATCCGTTATTTATCGATAAGCATCGTCTAGCAGAAATCCAAAAGCAAGAGAGAGACGAAAGAGCTAGGCGACGTGCTGAAACTTTTAGGAGATATTCCCCTAAGCGTAGCGGTGCTGAACCCTTACGAGGGAGTGGATCTAGTGGTCTTGGTGCCACAAGCAGTAAGTTAGGAGAAGGTGGCATCTCTAGTGCTCTACTTCCTTCCATAAGTCAGTCTACATCAAGTGCGGGAGGTGTAACCCCACCGTCCCCTATTCCTAGTGCAAATCCGATTTCCGTCATGGCGCAGCCTATTGCAATTCCTCCAGGAACGACGGATTTGCCAACTCTAGGTTACCTGCTACCCATTTTTAATGGGCTAGTTGAGGAAGATGTGGAACTCCATATCAGGGAGTTTCAAAAGTTGATGTTTAACTATCGCATCCAAGAAGAAGGACATTTAATGATGTTCTTCAACATGACTCTCAAAGGAAGAGCTGCCATATGGTATCATGGTTTAGAAGCCGAAACCATATTGAATATTGATTCATTTTATGGAGCTTTTCGAAGGGAGTTTGCCCCTGAACGGGGTGGGCAATATTGGTTGCGTGTACTCAACATAACCCACCAAGAACCACACGAGGATATTCATGCATATGTGAAGAAAATAAAAGAGGTTTTCCATAAGTTGGACACCTCTATTCCTATCCCCGCAGCTGCCCAATTGCAATATTTCCTACATGGTTTGGACTTTAACATCCAATTGCAATTGAGTAGTGTCCCTTTGGGAGATATAGATATTGCCATTACACGAGCACAAGAGGTGGAATCCCGATTACAAGCAGCCTATGCTTCTCGAGGCAATTCGAATATGGGTCTAGCATTGGGAAACAATATGGCGACGGCCAATGGCAGTGGTAGCCAAGGGATAGCGATGGCTAATCCTAATGGGAGAGGGAACATAATGCAGAATGTGCCTTTATTACCAGCTCCCCCTAGCATGTCGATGCCTAGGGGAAGTCAAATGGCTCCAAATGGTGGAGTCCAGGCATTTCAATTCTAATATCATGCATGTGGCTCAACAACCAGTGCCTAATCGAATTGTTAGGCCGATGGAACGATAGGGTAATGATCAAGGCTACGAGTCGAGCGCTTCCAATGTTCTTGGTGAGGTTAAGGACATGATGAAGCATTATACCCACATGATTACGGAGCAGTATCGACAAATAGCCGTTGATGTCAACTTTCTTAAAAAACAACAAAATTTGATAGGAAGTAGATACCCAGATGAGGGTGCATCTTCGAGGTTTAGCTGCAAATGGTGTGCTGGGCAACATTATCCAAGAAATTTCCCAAATGTCAAGTGCGACATCTGTGGAAAATCCGGCCATTTAGCAGCCACTTGCTGGAGTAAGATTAGTTCCCTCCAGCGAGGTAATCGGCAACCAGGGCCTGTTAATCATCGTGTGCAAGGAAATGATTCCTAGCGAGAAGACGGGCCTAAACAAATACTCCAACGACCAAAGACTACAGTCGAGGAGCTGCCTAGTGGTAGTGGGGTTAGTTTGATTGAGGCTATGCGCGTTAATGACGCTGAAACCTCTAATCTGCGAGCTGTCCTTACAAGAGGTCAAAAGGGTAGAGAAGCCGACACGGATAAGACTGTCGCGACGGAAACCCTAAACAAGGCGACAAAGGAACGCAAGTTTTGGATCCTGCCATGGAAGGGGGACCTTTGAAGCCCATGGAGAGTAAAGCCGATGTTAAGAAGGATAAGAAACCACCAAAGAAGAAGGTGAAAGTTAAAAAAGAGGCAATAAAGCCGGTTCAGCGACCTAAAGAGCGGATGGTTTGGCGTGAAAAGTGAACTCTATCGAACTATCATGAATTTGATTTGGCGAGCTCTCTTTGCGAAGTCAAGCCGGATGTGAACCTTTTACAGCTTATTAAGCTCTCTCCAGGAGTACGCAAGGAATTTAGAAAGATCTTGCGTACCGATTATATCGTAGAACCTTTGGGTATTGCGCGAGTTGGTGATGATTGGTTCGAGCATGCTAAGAAGCATTGCCCAAGGGTTGCAGCGTATGTCGATGGGATATTAGTAGATTATGCCATTGTCGACACAGGATCATCTATTAACATCATGAGTTCTGAACTGATGGAAAGGTTGGGTCTTGCGATCCAGAAAGATACCTCCACAATTCTCAGAATGGCAAATGATAGTTTGAGGTAGCCGGAAGGCTGCATTACTAAGGTCCATGTCACTGTTGCAAATGTAGAATGCCTATTGGACTTTAGGGTGATTCGTTTTGCAGGGCGTCCAAGTTACCAAGTATTACTTGGACGACCTTGGATCTTGCAAGCGGACTGCCAAGTGGATATACCCGCCGGTAGGCTGATATTCGGAAGAGGTGCCCAGTGTGTGGTGGTTGATGCCTACCCTGAGTCTCCATAGAGTGAGAGAGCTCCTCTATCTTCTACAGAATTGGAGACATTGGAGGATTTATCCGCCAGTGAGACAACATTGAGTGATGAGTCCAAAGAGGGATCCACCATGGAAGACATCTATCAGATCACTCTGAACGAGCCGATAGAGGCCCAAGATCGCATAAGGGATGCAAATGTTATCGAGCTAGACCTTGGTACACCTGATGAGTCGCGACCAATCAAATTAGGTTCTATGCTCAGCACAGCAGAAAGGGAGGACTATGTGTCCTTGATTCAAGAATTCCGCGATATCTTTGCCTGGAGTTATAATGAGCTGAGAGGCATTCCTCCTAGTCTTGCTATTCATACAATTCCATTGAAAGAGGGCAGTCATCCTGTACGACAGAAATTAAGGCGTATGCCTTTCGAACTCAGGGACGGTTTGTTTGAAGAGTTACAGAAGCTTCGAAAAGCGGGTTTGATTTTTCCTGTGCAACACACGGAATGGTGTTCGCCAGTTGTGATCAAAAAGAAGAAGAACAATCAAATCCGATTATGTGTAGACTTTAGGGAGCTGAATAAGCAGATAGTTAAGGACTACTACCTGTTGCCATTTATTGACCAGATTTTGGATCAATTAGCGGGTAGAGAGATATATTCATTTATGGATTGCTTTGCAGGATATAACCAGATGGCAATTGCAGAAGAGGACAAGTTGAAAACAACTTTTATTACTGTCTTTGGTACTTTTGCGTACCATGTGATGGCCTTTGGTTTATGCAATGCGCCTGGTTCGTGGCAATGAACAGTAGATAAGACATTCGGTGACATATCCCCTGAAGAGTTGAAGGTGTTTATCGATGACTTAGGGGCCGCCACCGTGAGAGAAAGGCAGTTGATCATTTTAAGAAAATGCTTTGAGCACTATAGACAATTTTGCATCGCCCTAAACTCACGGAAGTGTGTTTTTGGAGTACCTTATGGGCTATTGCTGGGCCATGTGGTCAGTTCGGTAGGTATTGTGACACATCCCGAGAAGGTTAAAGTCATAGTTGCCATGGGTCCACCACGCACTCCGAAAGAAGTTCATAACTTTCTGTCTTCGATTGGTTATTACCGTAGATTCATAAATGCCTTGGCAAAAAGAACGTTGCCGCTTACAAATTTATTGTCCTTTAGCTATTTGTTTGTATGGGGTGATCCTTGTAAGGTAGCTTTCAAGGATGTGAAGCAGGAGCTAGTAAAAGCTCTCTTTCTAAAAGCACCTAAAAGAGGTGAGATGTTCTATATATTTTCAGCAGCCACCATGCATAGTATCAGCTACTGTTTAGCCCAAATTTGGGAAGAAAAGTGGTACCACCCGATTGCTTTTGCTAGCCGGAAGCTGGGGGTATCCGAAATCAATTATACTTACATGGAGAAGTTGTGTCTGGCGATGGTCTTTGGGACCAAGAAATTCAGGCATTATATTCTCTATGAGAAAATCGTGCTTTATACGAAGGCAGAGGGGCTTCGACTATTGATGAATAAGCTACAGCCGCCTGATCGTCTAGCAAAGTGATTAATCACTTTGCAGGAATTTGATTATGAGATCAGGAGTAAGCCACCAAGGTTGCAAGGCATCGTGGAATGTCTTGTGGACTTTGGGGAGCCGAAAGAATCTGTGGCTGAAGGTAGTGACATGGAGTTGTTATTTAAAATAGATACGGCGTCTATTCCCTCCTGGTACGCGGCAATAACACATTATTTATCGACAGTAGAGGCTGGATCTGAATTATCTAAAGCTGAGAGAAGGAAAATTAAGCAACAGGCATTAAAGTTTGCCTTGATCGCAGGTACACTATATCGGCAAGGGGTTGATGACATCTATCGCCGATGTGTGATGCCTGACAAGGTGCCATTCATTTTGAAGAGTGTCATGATTCCGCTTGCGGAGGTCATTTTGCTGGACGGCTTACAGCACAAAAGGCTTTAAGAGCAGGTTACTGGTAGCCTTCCATCTTCCAGGATGCGTTTGCGTATGTTAAGAGATGCGATATTTGTCAACGACATGATAGTCGAGAGAATAGGAAAAGACCACTCACCCCTATTATGGCGATACTTCCATTTGAGAAGTGGGGAATAGACTTTGTGGGTCCTATTACTCCGTCGTCGACTGCACAAAAGAGGTATATCATTGTAGCAACTGACTACTTCACAAAGTGGTCAGAAGCACGTGCAACAAGGAAAGATGATGCTAAGAAACTGCTAGTTTCCTTTTAGAGCAGATAATATGCCATTTTGGTCCGCCGAAAGAATTAGTGTCAGACCGCGGAACCCATTTCCTGAATAAGGTGATCAAAAGCTTGACAGAGGCTTGGCAGATCAAGCACAACAAAACGACTCCTTATAATCCACAGGCAAATGGACAGGTTGAAAGTACCAACAAGCAGCTTGTGGATATCCTATCGAAAGTCGTATCTGAAAAGAAACGCGATTGGGATAAGAAGCTGTATGTGGCAGTATGGGCATATAATACCACGTTTAAGCGAGCCACTGGCCACACGCCGTTCAAACTAGTTTATGGTGAAGAGTGCGTTTTAGCCTTAGAAATTGAGTTACCGACTATTAGATTCGCAATAAACCATTCTTTGGGTAACGAGGACGCCCTATTAGAGTGATTTACGACCTTAGCACACCTGGATGAAATTAAGTTGCAAATCCTATTACACCAAGAGGTGGCTAAACGTCGCATGAAACAGTTGCATGATCTAAAAGCGAAGAAGTACACCTTTAAGAAGGGACAACTGGTTTTATATTATGATGCGCGTGGGGAGCTTTTCCTAGGAAAATTGGAGCCTAAATGGGATGGACCCTACAAAATCGTTAGGTTAGGGAAGAATAAGTCTACAGCCCTATTAGCTGATATACAGGGAGTGGAGTTTAAGAATAAGGTTAATCTTAATAAGATTAAACCTTACTATTTTTAAGTCTGCTAATACAAAGGAAATGCATTGCAGGTCCATGCTAGGAATGATTTGAGACCTGCGGACGAGCTTAAAAGTTGGTTGATGGGTCGGTTAATCCCTTATTTGGAAAACCCATATCTGGAGCAAAGATACCATCAGGGGAAACTCATTTGGTGGAGCAAAGGATATAAGGTGATTGAGCAAGAGGACGGAACTTTTGTGTGGGAGATCAAAGTCTTCTGCCATCATTGTCTGCAACTGTTGACGAGTATCCCTGTTGAGTTCAATGAAGAAGGTGGGATGGAGCCATCAGTTCATCCTCTCAACATGCTAAACTTTGATTATCATAATTACGAATAGAGGAGTTCGCGATGGCCGGCTGTGTAAACCCATTATGGACGTATACATTATATTTTGACGGAGCATCCAGGGGCCCTAATAGAAAAGGAAGTGTGGGAGTAGTAATCCGAGACCCCCGACGAAGAGTTACGATGAAGTTAGCTGCTTATCTCGGGGTAGGATTCACTAACAATATGGCGGAGTATAAAGCCTTGATTATGGGACTGTATATTGCCAAGCAAGGTGGTATTCGTCGATTGTTAGTAAAAGGGGATTCCCAGTTGATCCTGAATCAGCTAGATGGGACATACACAGTGCGGAATCCCATTCTTTGTATGTATCATCGGACTACGATGACCCTACTTGAGGAGTTTGAGAGTGTGTCTTTTCAGCTGATCCCATGTTACTGGAATCAGTTTGCAGATTCATTAGCAAATCTTGCTTATGAAGAAGACCTCTTCTTTAATTGTGGTCCTAGTTTGGATATTGTGATCAATGATGAAATAGGACCCGGCCACTTGTAGGGGATGTTATCAGAACATGCAATATATGGCACACGATGGTTGATATGGGTGATGCAAAGAGTAGCCGAGACCAATCTACTCTTATTATTGGGACCCATAGGATGATTAGACAACATATTATGCGTACGCCTCTTGCTATCTATGCAGGAGGGATGGGTCATAACCTCATGCATTTAGTTTAGGGCTACGAGCCTATTTTTCCTCCTTGGAAAGGAGCTTATGATTGTGTATTTGTGCTATTCCGAGGACAGATGTGTAGGTGCTACAGTGTTTTATTTCATAAGGCCAAGAGGGCCGATTCAGTTTTGTAGTGAAGTGTTTTATTTCATTAGGCCAACAAGGCCAGTTGTCTGTTTAGTGCAGGTGCGGTTAATGGTTTCTTGTTTGAGTTTTGTGCTAGACAGGTTTGAAGACGAGCTTGGAAGGAGCCTTTTGTTGCATGGAAGACTCTTGTGGCCCTATCCAGGTGATATCTTTCCTTTATGAGTACTGTGGTTGTTTGTTATATGTGGTTGAGTACTTGTTAAAGGGGTTTTTCGTTTTTTGTTGGGGACCGGCAGCCAAGGCATGAAGTCCCGAGGTTTCGGTTTAGTATGTTTGAGGGAGGTCTGAGTAGTTGTTGCCTCCTGTAAAGACGTTGTCAGGCATCGAAAGACCTGTTTTAGAAGGGAGTCCTCATGACCCTATGCTGCTAGCCTGCTAGGTAGCAGTTCTAGGCGCTCTTGCTAGTTGTGAGGCCGTTAGAGAAGTCTGCCAGAAGAAAAAATAAAGATGATAAAGGGGGGGAAAAAAACTTGAATATCTGACAAGATAATAAATATAAATACAAAGGTGTGTAAAAAGGGGTTCTAACCCCTATAAAAATAGAGACGAAATGAAAGAACAATTTATAAGCAGTTGATCATCGCCTTGCGAAGGCGTGGTAGGTTCCTGGGGAGGAGTCAGACCCGGAGCCGATACCTTGTCTTCCCAGGGGTGGCTTCTTGCTGGGAAAAAGAAATTAATTAAGGAAGTTTGGAGCAAAAATAAAAGTGAGCGTTAGAAAAGGATTAAGTGTCGCCTTGCGAGTGCTTGGTAGGTTCTTAGGTACCAAGACAGGTCCTGAGGCCGATGCCCTGTTCTCCTTGGGTCACTACGCTCAGCTCCCTCCTTTTTACATACCCGAGTATGTCACTCAAATAAAGCTCTAAAGGAAAAGGTGCTGCACGAAAATACTTCTTGATCAGGCTATAGGAGCCCTCGCCTAGTAGGGGCTCCTAGTTGTGTTGTCCTTAGTTGGTAGGTAGTTCAGACCACCACTTAGGGCAACCTCTTTGACAGTTCTTTTTAGTTTGGCTGTGTTGGAGCAGTTGGTTAGTGACTCGCTTCGGATCTTCTCTTAGATGATGCTAGGCCTACTCCTTGTGGATGTCATGCCTTGATTTTGTCAGGGGGTAGGGGAAGCATTGTGCTGAGTTTTATTGCATATTTATTTTGTATCAGCTTGATGCTTCCTTGGTTGTTTATGTGCAGATCTGTTCGTGGATTCGACGGGCTGAGTCACCCTATCCTGTGGTCGCCAATGAGAGCGGAATTTTGGTGCAGAGAAGTGCTTAAAAATAGCTAAAAATTATGAATATCAAGGGAAAAATATTCAACGTCAAAGGCGGCGGCTCGATCTAGGACGATTTTAAGCGCCAAAGTGCTTTAAAAGGCGGTCGAGCAACACTTGTTCATTTTTCATAATTTTTTAGACTGCCATGCAGGTTGACAAGAGTTACCGGCCAATGCGCGATGCTGAGCCGGACGCCCAGGATTTTTCAGAGCTCAATTCCAAGTCCGGACGGGAAAATGGCCAAGAATTGGTCAAGATTTGAAGAGGTGGACATGAGTTGGGCCAAATGGTAAGTGACCCTTGGGGTCTTGGGAGCCATTTTATGCCCAAAAAAAATCGTGGCATGAAGAAGGAGGAAAAAAAAACGTGAAGAAGAGGAAGAGAAGATGCGCCCGAAAAATGCGCCATATGGGAGGATGAGGGAAATGGGAGGCTGCAAGCAACCCACCCAACTGATCATTCGCCTTGTCTTCCTTCTTCCTGCTGGTCATATCGCCGCCTCTCGCCCGTCAAATGGTGGCGTGAATGCTGAGATAGAAATCTAGTCTTTCTCTCTCCTCCCTCTCTCTCCCCTAAAGGAAGATTCATGTGGTGAAGAGGAAGAAGAAGAATGGATGATGGATGCTTGTCCAATGAAGACCGGATTGCTCCATAGTGCAAGAAGATTGAAGATTGCTGAATGTGGACTGTCATGAGCAATAATGGTCACTGGAAATTAGTCCCGAGATATGGCAAATAAAAACCCGCAACCCGCAAAGAACGGTAATCTCATTTTTACAAAGGAAAATTGTATTTTTATGCAATTAAACCCGTAAATATGCAAAATATGGAAAATTTGGGTGTTTTTGAGATATCAATGGAAAATGTCATAAGACACACCAACCAAACTTGTCTTTTCGCTGCAAATGAACCTAAGGGCCACAGCCCACAATTCATTTCGTATTTTCAGTCATTAATTATTGCAAAAAATACAAGAAAAATATGGGAAATAAGAGAAAAATAGGGGAAAAATGGATTTTGAGTGCCGAAAATTAAGAAAAAATAAGATTCATGTTTGTGGATGTATGGCGGGTCTGAAGTATGAGGTTTAGCCTCAATTCAGCCCTACCTTTATGTTATAGTGAGTTTTTATGGCTTTTATGCAATAAAAATGTGGAAAATGAACCCTGAACCTATGCAATATGCACAACCTAAACGGGTGAGGGGTTGGAGTGTATAAAAAGCGTGTAAATGTTGAATGAAATGATGAAAAGCTTGCTGGTTTTTTATGCATATCGTATAGATTGGATGATATTTAAAAATTAAGAACCTAGTAGCAGGAGGGTTTCTCGATGCTAGGTTCATGCAACGCTGCATACGAGCAATAGTCAAATTCATTGAAAGAATGCTTTTGCACTAAGCACCAATGTTGATTTTATTAATTGTTTGAGCACGTGGACATTCACAATTTGCATGAAGCATGAAATTTAAAAAGTATCAGACAATACCTCCTGGATGCATAGCAATTGTTTTTTAGAGGAATATGACCAACATTGAGTGAGTAAGGTTGTCCAAGCTGTAGGCTAGACGTTGGGTCTAGGGGAAAGAAAGTGAGGAAGCATTGTATATCCCTTGGAAATACGCGAATCATAAAAGAGAGAAGTTTGTGTTTGTATGTTATATATGTTTAGCGACGCATCGAGGGGCCAATCCCCAAGGTGTAGGAGAGTCGCAGTGAGGTAGCGGCAGTCAGCCCGTTGGAGGACCTCCTATGTTTGTACTTCGTGCTATTTGGCAATGGGTTGGGACTCCCTCTGAGGAGTGTTAATTGGGTTAGAGTTGGACTACAAAACGTAATACAAATGCAAGGTGTCTAGGAAGATGATGTATGTGTCATCCACGCTCTTGGCCGCGAGGCCGTGGGGTTGTTGAGTGCATGATAGAGGTCTGGCTAGTGCATGAGCCAGTGCCGGCCCGTTTTAGGTCCCGTCAGACGTGTCCTGGATAATGCTAGTGGACACGTTATAGTTGGTATTAGAGCCGACTAACAATGAAATTTTTTTAATGAGATCTCAATGAAATGAAGTAAAGAAATTGTTGCTGTCCAAACATTTCCTTATCTTTAATGCTGTCTTGCAGAATTATGAAGCGTGGAACAAGTTCTTGGTATTTTGAGTCATGTTTATGACTGCAATGCATTCTCCGCTTTATAGACAAAGAATTGGGATGATGAACATCCTGGAGCAGATTTATAACCCATCACCTTTATACATGGAACGAAGATGGACGAGTGCTTCAGGAATCTACTATATAGCCGCCCACCGGTTTGCTTATCTACAAACCAACCTAAAAAGGATCGAGTGGTTGGAAGACTTGAAAGTCGTGAAGCTGTTCGTTTTTGTGGAAGCTCACGTAAATTCGACTTTACATATTCGAGGTCGGAGGGTTGAAATGAACTCATATGTATATGAGGAAGTAACCCGTGTAATCCCCGCCGACAGGATTAAAGTGTTGGGCCGCCATGAGAAGTATGGATTCGAACAGAAAGGATATCCTGAACTTCCAATGACTCTCCCCAAACTAAATGTAACAATTGACTTATCATCACATGAAACGTTGTATTCGAAAGGGCTATGCCCATGTAAATACAAATAAAGACTTCTTTTTATCAATGTCTGGCTGTGCATAAGAGTTGATAAAAAGTTAAGTAGCTACATTGTTTACGAGATAGCTGAATTAAATATAAGCTAACGTTGATTATCGTATAATAACATTAAGAAAACCTTTATTCAGGCACAACCCCAGGTACAGGTTCCTAATTTGCCTCCTACATCAAGTACTGTTGTGATCCAGGAGAAGAAGTTCCTTCTTAAGCAGATTAAGCCACCCGAGTTTGACGGGAGAGGCAGATTCGTCCAAGCTGATGTTGAAATTTGGATTGAGTCCATAGAGGATTACTTCGAAGCAGCCGGTACTGCACCCACCAATCAGGCTATGCTCGCCAAGTTAAAGCTCACCGGCGAAGCTAGACTTTGGTGGAAGCAATGGTGCAGGGATCAAGGGATCGCAGAGGGATCCGTTACCTGGGAGAAGCTGAAGAAAGCCGTGCATGGTAGATACTTACCACCTGCATATCACATGCAGAAAATGAATGAATTCTACGAGGCTAAACAGCTAGGACTCACTCTTGACTCATACTACTACAAATTCGTCTCACTTTTAAAGTATGTGCCACAGATGGACATGACACAGCAGGTGTCCAAATTTTGTGCGAGCTTAAATCCACCAGTAAATACCCATCTCGAATCTATGCGTCCATCAGATCTTTAGGATGCACTCATTCGAGCGGCGCCTATAATTCAGGAGGTGCAAGCTAGACCAAGGGGTAACAAAACTTGGTCTTATAATGACCCGAACAGAGGAGCATTTAGACCTCAAATGAAGAGAGTTCAAGGTCATAATGAGGGACAAAGAAAGAAAGCAAGGATGAATAACGTCAACAACTTTGTTCCTACTCAAAGTAGTGGCCGAAACCTCCCTTGTTTCCACTGCAACGAACCCGGTCACTTCAAGAGGCAATGTCCCAAGCTTGGTGGAGGACATCGCCAAGCACCTTTCCAAGGAACAGGCCGTGGTCAAGGAGCCGCTACCCGAGGAAGAGGAAGAACCGCCTGCATTGCCAATAGGCAAATGTGCGAAGGAGGGGAAGAAGAAGATCCGACCATGGAAGCAGAGTTCGAAAGAGCGACAGTCCACGCCCTTTACACAAGAAAGGGCCGAATCGCCAGTTCTCGGTGATTCAGACACCATCGGACTATCAAGGTAAAGGGTTCAAAACCTTGATTTATTGTGGCAGTACACATTCCTTTATCTCACCAGCATGTGCAAAAAGATTAGGAATAGCCACAGTAGAAGCACCTACCCTGCTTGTGGAATTGGCAAATGGTCGTGAAGTAACTTGTACCAGGCAAACTGCTAAGGTGGAATTCTTTCTAGGAGGAAAGAAGATTTCAGTTAAATTCAGAGTCGTGAATTTAGGTATCCATGAGTGTCTACTCGGAATGGATTGGCTTAAGCCCAACGACGCCCACATTCACTATGGAAAGGGTCAAGTTTTCTTTCGAAACTCTGAAAGGGAATTAGTCACAACTCAAGGTGAGGCAGGAGTGCCAAGAATCCAATTGGCCAAAGTATCTCAAATCATAAAAGGAGTCAGAAAAGGATTACATGTTTACTTGATCAAACTCAACAAATTAGATCAAAAGCAAGAGTCTCATGAAGGACCTTCTTGGCTAAAGGAATACGGAGACATATTCCCTGAAGAGTTGACTGAGCTTCCGCCTCAAAGAGAAGTGGATTATGAGATTAGGTTAGTGCCTGGAGCTGCACCAATTGCCAAGAGACCTTATAGAATGTCCATACCAGAAGCAATTGAACTGAAGGAACAACTCAAGCAACTGTTAGATCAGGGCTACATCCGGCCTAGCAGTTCACTATGGGGAGCTCCAATACTATTCCAGAAAAAGAAAGATGGGACACTTCGACTATGTATTGATTACCGAGGGTTGAATCAATCAACAGTCAAGAACAAGTATCCTATTCCTAGAATAGATAAGCTTCTTGATCGTCTTTAGGGTGCAAAGATCTTCTCCAAGATTGATAGACTTCCATTACATGGACAACTCCCGAACAAAATAGCTTCGATAGATTGAAGCAAAGTTTGGTATCAGCACCTATCCTAAAACTTCCAGACCTCAATAAGGAATTCGAAGTAGTAACTGATGCTAGCATTCTTGCCTTGGGGTGTGTACTTATGCAGGAAGGACATCCAATAGCATGCTCTTCAAGGAAACTAAAGAGCCATGAAAAGAATTATGCTACGCATGATCTGGAATTACTAGCTGTCATCTATGCTCTAAAGCTTTGGAGACACTACCTGTTGGGTAACAAGTTTACTCTAGTAACCGACCATAAGAGCCTCAAATGGATCTTTACCCAAAACGAGCTCAACATGAGGCAACGTCGGTGGATTGAAGTGTTGGAGGAATATGACTTTGAAATCAAGTACCGACCAGGCAAAGAGAATGTAGTTGCCGATGCACTTAGTCGCAAGGCATTCCTAAATTTCCTAATCTTGCAGAATCCATCAACGGCCAAATCTCTAGCTACAAAAGTATCTATGCCAAACGACCCTATACTTGAGTTAGCTAGAGAGGAAGCATGCCATGATTTGGCCTACCAAACAATGCTAAAGGAGATCTCTACCAAGGAGTAGAATCAAAAGTTGCAAGCTAAGTATCAGGAATTTTCCATTGATAATGGACTTGTCTACTACAGAACAAGGCTGTGTATACCAGCAAGCCAGTCACTTAAGGAGAAGATAATGTGGGAAGCTCGTGATTCCCCTTTCGCAGGACATCCTGGCTATGCTAAGACTCTTAATGCAGTTAGGAAGAGCTACCATTGGGAGAGGCTCAAAGGTGACGTTCTCAAATATGTCATTGAGTGTTTGTCTTGCCAACGTATCAAAGCCAAACATGTCATGATGCCAGGGAAACTGCAACCGCTTGACATTCCCCAAATGAAATGGGAATTCATCAGTATGGATTTTATTGTAGGCTTACCCCAAGTCCAGGGAGGATACAACTCCATCATGGTTGTGGTTGACATGCTTACTAAGGTTGCACACCTTATTCCAGTAAAGACAAACTATAAAGCCTCCAACATTGCAAGATTGTTTATCAAAGAGATATTCAAACTACATGGTTTACATAGAAGAATCATTAGTGATCGAGATTCTCTCTTCACATCACACTTCTGGAGAGCTATCTTTGAAGCTATTGGGACTCAACTCTGTTTTAGCACTGCCTACCATCCCCAAACGAATGGCCAAATAGAGCGAGTAAATCAAGTCATCGAGGATATGCTTAGGGCATACTGCTGTCGAGAGCCGAAGAGGTGGATTCAATACTTGCCACTGGTTGAATTTGCCTACAATGCTTCTTACCAGCAAAGCATTTAGATGACCCCTTTCCAAGCTTTGTATGGTCATGACTGTCGAAGTCCCCTAAACTTTTCTGATCCAACCCTAAGGGTTGAAGTGTCAAGACAGATGTTGGAAGACATGGATGATCAAATAAAGTCAATAAGACAAGACATACAAGCGGCCAAGGATAGACAGAAGGCATACGCGGATTTGAAGCGTCAAGAAAGAGTCTTCGAAGAAGGAGACATGGTCTTCATTCCCATACGCCCTAAAAAGAGTTCTCTATCCCTAGGAGATTGCAAGAAGCTAAGTCCAAGGTATTGTGGGCCGTACAAAATCCTCAAATGCCTAGGATCCAATGCTTATAGATTGCAACTCCCTGAGAACTTAAAGGTTCACAATGTATTCCATATCAGCCTATTGAAAAAATATGTACCCAACCCTAACCATGTACTTGATGACCAACAAATTGTAATGCCTAGTCAAGGAGTCCTTGAACTAAGGCCAGATAGAATCTTAGATGTTAGGGAGAGACAACTAAGATCCAGAACCTTGAGAGAATGTCTCGTCCAGTGGAAAGATTATCCCAAAGAAGATGCCACTTGGATAAAAGAAGACACTCTCAACCATCAAAATCCCCAGTTTATCTCGAGATGAGGACATCTCGATTCCTCTAAGGGGGAGAGAATGTAATATATCAAATATATATATCAAATATTTATTTTGATTTTCTCTCCCTCTCGCGCAGCGGCGCGTCATACTGGAAGGGTGGAAGGGGATAGAGGAGCCAACAAGCTCCTCGCTGGAGCTTGCTTGGCTCCACTCACATGCTGATTGACACATAGGAGGGGGAGGATTCCCTCCCCCTCCTTATATAAATGAGGGAGTAGACCGTGAGAGAGGGGGACAAAGCCATTGCCCTGTTCGTGTTGCTACCGAGGGAGGAGGAAGGACCATTGCCGAATGATGCGCTGCCGCCCTGCAAATCTGTAGAAGGAGGGAGGGATAGCCACTTCGTCACCGCCTGCAGACTTCCACCCCCCTATGGACCCGTCGGAAGATTCCCCCCCCCCGTATGGCTCCTGACCGACCCCCACAGAAGCTTCAAGAAGCTTCTTGAAGCTTCTAAGGGGGGGGGCTCCTTAAGCCCCCCTTCCTATACTTTTATAAATCCTTTCACCCCCCCTCCCGGTTTTATCCCCTTGGAATCCTTTGACCCCTCCCCCGGTCTTAAACCCTTAATCCTTCCCGTGGGCCCATTAAACCCCCACTCACGTTGGTCTCATAAACCACAAATCCCCCCCTCCGTGCTTAAATTTATAAGTCCCTTCTTGTGTTCTCCTTAAAACCCCGTGTTGCACCCCCTCATATTCCTTTTTATCACACCCCCCCTAAGCCCCTTTTTCACCCCCGTGTTCCCTTTTTCCTTACACACCCTTTTTCCTCCCCCGTGCTATAAGCCCTTCACCCTTCACCTTTCTCTTTCACCCCGGGTTTAAATCCCTAAGCCTTTACTACTCCGTGTCCCAAAACCTCTCCAAAAATCCCCCTTCCTATACCTTTTACCCCAAGCCCAAAGATCTCCCAAGGCCCTTCATATATGTTTGTGAAACCACACTCACACACACCCTTTTCACCGTGATTATAACCTATAGACCCTTTTTCTCTTAGGCTTTATAAACCTTTCCCTCTCCGAAGAGCTAAGACCTTAAAGGTCTTGTTACCCCTTCCTCGGGGTTAATTCCTTAACAGCTCCTTGCCTCGAAAGAAAGAAGAAGAGTTCTGAAGGGGTGGTGGAATTCCAGAAAAAGAGTGTAAAGCTGCCTTCACGTTCGAAGGATTACAACTGCGATGCCGCCTAAGAAAGTCCAGGGAGTAGTTGCCGGAGGGTCATCTCCCGGTATCCATGTGGATATCTCACCCCAAAACCAGGTTTTTCCTTCTTGGTTTTTATATCGGTTTTAATTCAATCATGAAAGATGAATTGTTAGGATAAGATATATTTTGTCCTAGTTATTTACGATGAAGGAATTTAGTTTAATTGAATATGCAAAATGGATAATGTATAAAACATAGTTTTCCTTCAAATAGCATTATGCATTGAAACAAATTATGAGCAAGATTATTTACCTACTAAAGTAGTATATTTCGGTTAAATCTTGAAGGTATAAAAACTGCATCTTGCACCATTAACCCCTAATTTTTTCAACGAATCATTGCAGAAGATGAAATTCATGAGAGGTTTCTTACGTTGTTTAAACTCTAGGAAGTTATCATTGCTAACTACATATCTTAGCAAGGGAAAGATTGTTTATTTGGCATGAGTTCTGTTCGCAAGGAATAAAGGAACATTACTTGAATTTATCTAACCTCGAAGCAATAAAGTTTAGGACTGAAAAATCAATCGTCACATAGATAACAAATCCTGCCGAGGTGATCTCGATATTACCTTCTAAAAGTTAACCGAATTAATATAAACTTAGAAATACCTATGCTGCGAAATATGCATTGGGAATGATTTAAATCCAAGAAACGTTTATACCTTAAATACTTGCCTACCTTCCCTAATTGTAGGGTCAATAAATCGTAAATATAAAAGAACTAGGGTTTGTCCCTAAGGTTCTTAAAAAGAGACCCTAGGTCTGACAAACGTCAACTTAAAGAAACTGAAACAGATTGCTTCATCGCATAGTACGATGCAGGACTTGTGCGACAAGTACGAAGTCATATGGTCTTGTGAATGATTCACAAGAAGAAAAGTGAAATACACTCAACAAGGATGGCAGATCCTTACGCAAGTTATCTTGCAAAAGGATGTATTCTTTGATGTCCTTCTAAGTAAGGAAGGTTAAAAACTGAAAACTAAAGTATCCAATGAACTTTAGGGTTGATCAAGTTGGGTTAATAGGGTACGCCCTAACCCAGAATATAAAGGATCTTGCCAAGTTGCAAGGTACACCGGATCGAGTGCTAGATGCATTCAAAAGGGAAGATTCCTTCCTTAGCAGTTTTCCAACAACAAGATCGATTAATGGAAATGTTTGTGCTTGCTAGAGATTTTAGAGCACTGTTTGATTTATGAATTACGAATTAAATGAATATCTATACTTCAGGTTGAAGGCCTGAAGGGAGAGGCAGCTTCAGTTACCCCCGACTGCCTGCCTGACCCTAACCAAGGGGATTGTTGACCACGCCAGGAACGTGGACCGAACCCGCCACGAGAGGTCTCTCCGTTGAACTCTACTTGGAGCAGGAGGATGCTTGGGTGCCAGGGGTGGCTCTAGCCATAAATCCCTTGCCTTTCGGGTCCTACACAAGAGGCTAACGTGACTCGGGATTGGATCTCGAGGCCCCCATACTAGTCTACGGGCAGAAACTTGGAATAGTGATCCCTGTGGATTGCTGCATAGCCTTCGGGCGGATTATGGACAAGCCTACAGGCGAAACTCCTTGTATTTCAAAGATAAATATGATGATATGTTAATAAAGAACTTGTTTGATATTGTTTTTCTATGTCACATGATAAGATTACGTGAAGGAACCAGTGCTTAACGGTTTAATTAAAGAAGCTGATTGTTACATGTCCAACTAACGTGTTAGATAATTACCTAACTAAGACAAACCGAGGAAAGTGCAGAGGATGGGCCATGGGTCCGTCCAACGGTTGGGTGGTCTCGGTTAGCTGGGAACTTTTCTCAAATCTTGAAGAACAGCGGGATGATCGTCAAAGGACACGAACAACGAAAGCGATGACCTAGAGTTATGTCTTACCCGATTTACGTTGTTTTAGGGGAACGGAATGGGACTATGCCTTATGGCAGAGAGGTTGAGCTTTGCATCCCTCTTGTTTCCCATTCTCCTTGAACCAAGTGCAGCGTAAATCCGCTTCGGACCTGACGATTCTGCGTAAAGTAGTTCACTTAGGTCCGACGCTAGTTGCTATTAGGTAATGACCAATCAGGAAAACCCTAATTCCGATCGATCCTAAGTGGGAATGGCCAGAGTACTTCCACTACGTAGCAGACGCGGGAAGCCCTAGATTGCAGAACCCGTAACATTCCATGGGAGTGCCGGGCGGAACTTCCTAGACATCCTTCCCGATGGACTGCTAAGACGTATCGTGGATAATGCTAGTGGACACGTTACACCTTCCTTGCATCTCGACATGTTTTTTGCATTTTTTCTTCATTTATAGTTTCATTTCATTTCATTTAGAAAATGTCCACTTCAAAAAACCACTTTCACACTGCCCCAGAAGGGTTTTCTGCGTGTTTGGGGGTGCAAATGAACTCTGATTCACAATCCGACTGGACGGCTGGCTTTGTGACATCAAAATCTATAAAGTTGAACCTTGTTGCACACTTTATGACTCCTGGATCTAGTAGCTACTTTAGAACGTTGAACCTTGCGGGGATTAAATGAGGAGTCAAATGACCTCCAATCGACCTAAGTTCTTAGTAATCTGTCTAGCACAACACTAAAATAAAACTCGTAAAACATATCCGCACTAAACCACAAACAAATGGCCCTCTTAGCCTAATGAAATAGAACATTTTACTACAAACTAACTAGCCCTTGTGGGAGCTTTCGCTCAACCGCCAAGACCCATAGACCGCTTACTGTTTCAAGCGTTCCAAGCAAGCTCTAATGGCTATCTCTCACCTAGCCGATGCGCCCTCGATCCTACGAGTGTAGTGAGCTTACCTTGATGCCGATATGAGTTGCCTTCTCTCTTGCACACACCGGTAGCTCCACGATCCTAGATGCTAGCTCAAGCATCCTCAAGCCTCCTCCATCTCCAAGCTCCATCCACCATAGCCGCGCACGCGGCAAGAGAATAGAAGAAGAGAAGACGAGATGGTGAAGAGCTTCACCCTCTTGATCCCTCACTCTCACACACTCACTCTCTCACACTCTCACACTCCCTCTCTCAAGAGCACACACAAGCAATGAGAGGAGAAGAAGAGAAGAAGAGAAGAGCTCTTGTTAGCCACACACCCAAGAATGAGCTTCCATTTACTTTTTGAACTTTATATACAAAACCCTAAATTCTAATGGGCACCCATCCCTTTCTTTTACATGACCGGCCATTGTGGCAAGGTCCTTTGTCCATTTCCCCCTTCTAGCCTTATGCCTCTAGCCTACAACCATTTAATACTTTACAATTGGCACAGGAGGGAGCCTAGCGCTCTTTTACACAAACTTTTGGAGTTTTTTGAGGCGCCTTTCATTTAAAGTTACGCTTTAGGCCCCAGCTTAGCTTTAGAGGCCGCCTGCGTGTCTTTGCTCTTTTTCCATCTTCTTCCCACTTTTTCATTCATTCTTCTGCCTTCTTAACTTGGGGTTAACATTACCCCCCTCCGAGACAGGTACCAATCCCATGGCACTCTTGGCTGCCGTTGGGGTTTAAGAGGCAGTTGGCGAAGTAGTCGTGTAAGGGTAGGGCCACATGTAAACTCGGGTGCTTGTGGAAGCTTGGTACCAAGGTTGGTTGGAGAAGCCAAATGGATAGCAAGTGGCTGACAGGGGCCTCCGAAGTCGGTGGTTTGTCGCCTTTGCGATGCTTGGAAGGAAAAGGTGCGGTGCTCTACCTAAGGGGGGGTGTCGATCTTATTGTGTAGTGTATTGGGCTCGTGCTGGTGGAATGGGGAGTTGGGTCTAACCACAGGCTAGCTTGGGTGATTTCCCACACTTGAGGACCCCATTCATGCAAGGGAGGTGCGGTGCAAGTAGCTTAGGGTGACAGGTCTAACCATAAGCGAGTGGTATCCCCTAGGTATGTCCTATCCTTGATGTGCCCTAAGCGTGAAGTGGGGGAGAAAAAAGGGCGAGGGGGTTAGGAGCGGGGCCAGTCAACCAAAGCCATCGGGCATGCCTAATGTGAGGACCCCTAGGTGCAGTGATTGTGCTTAAGTTCTTCTATAAGTAAGTTGTTTTGTCTATTCCATGCGTAATGTTCCTCTTGCTCTTCCTTGGATGCTTGTTCGTTTTCTTTTTCTTTTTCTTTTCTTTTTCTTCTTCTTCTTCTTCTTCTTCTTCTTCTTTTTAAATAGTATTACACTAGTAGAACGATAGCCTGTGCCTAATTTTCCTCGTCTGATTTAGTCGGAGAAGGGGGTCGGATGGATTTTCTCAAAAATTGATGGCTTTGCATGTATCCTTTGAGATTCATGTGGACGTGGAGGGAGGTGGTGGAGAGGAAAGGATGGTTGCATCTAGTGAGCTGGCTGTCGTTCATATCCTCTAGGAGAGCTAGGCACAAAGAGGGGAGAAGGCTAGCCCTCATCATTAAGCATGCCATGGCACAGCTGTCAATGGCATTAGGGTCAAAAAAGAGGGGAGGCAGGCCACGTTCTTGTGGGGTCGAGTCCTCCTTGAGTAGTAACTTAAGTAACCTAAGATAATTACAGGTAGTTACAAAGGCTGGATTGGGGCATGAAGAGAAGTTCGTGAGGAAATGCATCATGGAATCATTTAGGCTTCCCGAGTCGAAGAGGAGGGCATGTTCGAAGGAGGCAGCATTGGAGTTATAGATGATAGGAAAATCATGATGCCCATGGAGAGTGGCAATAAAATCTACACCTACCCTACGAGGGTACGCCATGAACGTGGGGTCGTTCCTCTTATAGGATAGGGTGTTACAAAAAGCTATCCAGGCAAGCATGCTGATGTCGCACACTTGCCTCCTCCATAGGGGTTGGTAGTTGTATCCATGTACAGTATGTGGTATTTCAAACACCTTGTTTTGCCAAAACTTTGCTTCTTCCTTTTCCCACAAAGTGGGGGTCCTCTCCCTTTCTTCCAACCACTTCTGTCCTAGTTGGCTGCCAATCGCGATCACCTCCTCCATCACCTTGAGTGATAGGACCCTCCGCAGGTTGTTGGGCATGAGGAAGCTGAAGGTGAATGGGTCTTTTTCCCTTTCCTGCCACTCCCAAATCACCAGCTCTGCGTGGAATCCAGCAGGGAGGTCATCAGGTCATGGTGGGAGGGGTGCGGACGACTGCACGATCGGTTTGGCTCTTAGTTGCTTCCTAGTTTCTTCAACTAACTTTCTCTGTCTCTCCCTTAGTGCGGCTTGTCTCTCCGCGGATGGATCAACCTGTTGTTGTTCTTGGACATGCAGCGAGGGGGGTTGTGGGATCACCTCTTCTCTAAATCTCCCCATAATGAATTCAAGCTCAGTGTACTCCCCATGTTGGTCTTCTTGTTGTGCTCCTTCTTCAAAGCCCATTGTGTCCATTTCCTTGGGGGTTAGGCCGGCCAATAGCAGGTATTTCCATTGCTCTTCCAAGCTTAGCCTAACCTCCGTAGGTTGGGGTGGCATTTGCAGCCCTACATGCAGGGCTCTGCGTGCGATGCTTAGTTTTTCCTGTACCACCTCCAATGACTCCTTTCCCTCTAGGTGGGTCGTGTCCAATAGTGTGTTAATGAAAGCCTTTTGCTGGGCACTGAAGGCTGTCTGGGCAGCGTTTGCTTTACTTTCTGGGATGATTTTTTCTTTCTCCACCAAAGCGAGGCGTCGTGCCAATGTCTTCACAATTTTTTCGTTCTCTACTGCCCATTCCTCTGCTCTCTTGTTCATTTCTTCCATGCTTTCTCCCTACTTTTGTACCAAGGTTATGAGCTTCTGCTCTTGGGCTTTCAGTTCCTTGCTCATGTTCTCCTACTCTTCCCTTCCCAAGTGTAGCTGATCGGTCATAGACTCGATCTCATTTTGGCGCTGCTCCCTCTCCTCCTTTCTCTCCTCTTCTTTGGCATTCAATTCCTCCATCATTTGCTCGTTGGCAGTTTTCGCCTCCAATTCTCCATGTTGCATCAGGAGGAGCTTATACTCTCTCTGCATCTGCACCAGTTCCTGATTCTCATCCTCGAGCCGCTGCTTGTAGCTTTTCTCCATGTCCTCCTTGGCCTTTAACTCTTGTTTGAGGTCAAAGATTTGTCGTTGCTGCATGGCTATTGTGTGGGTTTTTTCAATCTGAAAAGCGGCTACTGACTCCTTTTCCACCACCAACTCAACTGCAGCCATCTTCTTTTCCTCCTTAGCCTTCTCCAATTGGGAGAGCAACTCAGCAACGTACTCATTGTAATTGGCTGGTGGTGTCACTACTGTGTGGATTGGGGTGGTTGATGTCAAGATTGTGGGAGAGAAGGAAGGAGTCTCACTTGTAGCTCTCTTGCTTGCACAATGGAGGAATACACACAGAGGTGGAGGCTGAAAACAGTTTTTCTCTTCTTAGTTGTGTAAGCCAAAAAGAACTCACTTACAAAGAAATGGAAGAACCCTATATATGGGTCTCAAACCAAAGACAACTAACTAAGGTGGCATACTAACTGAGCCACGAACTAGAGTAGATAAGGATAGCTGTCATCTAGCTATTATTCATGGGCAGTGTACCAACCGCATCTACAACTGACAAGTCAGTGACATAAATGCACAACAGTCACCCTGGCATATCACGAGTGGAGCTCGATATCTCAACACTCCCCCTCGAGCTCAATCCCAATTCCTGCACACCAAGCAGGTCTCTGAACTTGCGCAGCTTCTCTGCGCCCAATGCCTTCGTAAATATGTCAGCTACCTGATCCTCTGTGCTGGCATAAACTAGATCAATAAGACCTAGTAAAACCCTCTCCTGCACATAGTGATAATGCACCTCAATGTGCTTTGTTATAGCATGATAGACTGGGTTATTTGCCAAGTGTATACTGCTCATGTTGTCACAATAAATGACAACTAGCCCATCTGTAGGCTGATGCATATCATAAAGTAGCTTATGCAACCAAGCTACCTCACATACAGCCATTGCTGCACCCCTGTACTCGGCCTCTGTGCTCGACAAGGCAACTGTAGGTTGTTTCTTGCTGCTCCAAGTGACTGCAGCACTCCCAAAAGAGAACACATATCCACTGGTAGATCGTCTATCAGAAATACTACCAGCCCAATCAGCATCAGTGTATCCATGCAGCTGTATCTAAACCCCAGTCTCATAAAATATTCCATACTGCAATGTGGACTTCACATACCTGAGTATGCATCTAGCCGCATCCAAATGCGGTTTCCTTGGAGCCTACATAAACTAACTTACCAATCCAACAGCATAGCTCAAATCTGGCCTGGTAATAGTCATATAAATCAAGCTTCCTACTATGCGTCTGTACATAGTAGGGTCTTCCAGAAGCTCACCTGCATCTGTGCTCAACTTCACATTCTGCTCCAAAGGAACTGAAATAGGCTTACAGTCTGTCATCCCATATTTGGACAGCATGTCCAATCCATACTGCCTCTACAAGAGCTGTATCCCACTTGGTGATCTAATCACCTCAATGCCCAAGAAATAACGCAACTCTCCCAAATCCTTCATCTCAAACTTCTACTTCAATAGCATTTTCACATGAAGGATATCTTCATCACTGTCACCTGTCATAATCAAATCATCAACATAAATGACAAGTAGCATAATACCTTTCTCTGTTTTTCTCACATAAAGTGAGAAATCTGCCTTGGAAATCTGAAAGCCAATAATGACAAGATACTATCCTATCTTGTCAGACCATGCTCTAGGTGCTTGCTTCAAGCCATACAAGGCTTTCTTCAACCTGCAAACAAACTCAGGATGAACAGCATGCACATAACCTGGTGGCTGCTCCATATAGACCTGTGGGCTCTGATACCATGTTAAAAATGCGGGATCTAGAGCATGGAAAATTGCAAAAGCTATGGAGGATGGAAGATGAAGAGAGAACTCATGATGACATTGACAAAGAAGACAATTGTTATTACACAAGTGAATTAGGTTCCAAGATTGAGACTTGGACTCATAAAGACATTCTTGTGTAGTACTAGCAATGACAAGACACTTAACTGAAAGTACAAAGCATCATGACATTGTATTCATTCTATGTTGAAAAGTAGTAGTCAAGTACAATGCTTTATAGTTGTTGGATGGGTAGCAATCTTCCCTCTCTGTGCATATGGGATTACTGTAGCCTGCATGTCCTAAGCCCAAACTGCCTCATACAAAGAGGCTACATTAGGTGTGATTGCAAATATCTCAACAAAGCTATCGATCAGGTTGAGTAGGTTTGTCAAATCCACTTTGTTTGCGTCGCTTGCTTGGTCCTACTTCGCGTGTTGATGGTTTGTCTCCGTCTGTGGGTTCTCTCCTATTCGTGGGTTCCTTGAGCGGTTTATTAGAGTGAGTTCCTTGACTTATTAAATACAGTCCTCAATTTATCTCCACTCAGTGCGTATGTTCTTTCTAGTGCACTTGTGCTCAATCACGCTTTCAGTTTTTCTGAAGTGCACTTCAAGTGTGAAAATTCAAGGCGAGTGCGGCAAACAGCCTCTAAGCGTCTTACGCACCCTCGCTTCTCTTGGGCCTGTTAGGCTTTGTTGATCAATTCTCTAGCCGTCTTGATGGGATTTAGGGCTTTTCAGTTACATTGCCTTGCCCGTTTTTGGGTCCAATCAAGGTTTTATGGCTCATCCGGTTCCTCTAGGTCTCTAGGTTTCTAGGTCTCGCGACAGCCCACTCAAATTGCTTAGTGGTTGTGCCTTACGATTTTGTCTATTCCGCGCGCTAGAATCAAGTTCTGAGCGTCATGAGGGCTTGCGACAATTTGTGCTACTGAGCTCCAGCTAGGTCAGATCAAATGTCCAAAAAGTTAAGGCAAATACACACTCGGCCCAACTGGTCTGAATTGCAGGGGCTGAGTGGGTGACTTGGACGGGCCAAATCACACTAGTCCGAGAACAAAAACTTTTCACGAGCCGAGTTTCGAGTGCTGTCACTCAGATGCGCCGAGTCAGGTGTTGGGCCGAGGGCCGAGTCGATAAGTTGGACTGAGTGGATTATGGGCCGAGGGCCGATTAGGGTTTCCAGGTCGAGCCGTCCGAATGGCAAGGTCTGAGGGCCGAGTCTGGGACTCGGCCTAACAATGGCAACTCGAATGGGCCGTACGTGGCACAACGAATGCCACACGACAACGATTTTGATCAAATCTCACGATTTAGGCAATCATTCCAAGCACAAACTTCCAGATCCTAACTAAGGCACCAAGGGAAGTGATTGGTATACCTAAGGTGAGCAGTAGGCTCTCCGATGACGAGATCGAATCGAATCTTTGTGGGCTCTCTCTCTCTCTCTCTCTCTCTCTCTCTCTCTCTCTCTCTCTCTCTCTCTCTACAATGGTTGCAAATGAGCTCTTCCTTGGCCTCTTGGCTCTTAAACCCCCTCCTGGGTAAGGTTTTGATGCTCCCAATCACTCACTTGCCAACATTAAGCATTCCAAGCAAGCTTTTTGGCATTTTTTGCATGATTCATGCCTTGTTTTTCCCTGTTTTGCAACAGTAAACCCTACCCTTTCCTGATTCGATTTCCTAATCCTATCCTACACTAAATGCAACAAGAATCGAAAGCAACAAACTGAAATGATTTCTCCATGTCTTCCAATTATCAAACTAACTAACTAACCCAAAATACTTACTTGTTTTGAAGATCAAAACACCCAACCTTTCTACCTATCTCAAGCTCCGTTTCGGGGATGAATCCCTTACTTCGATGCTCGATATGAGGCGCACAAGCGCTCAAGCTTGAATTCGTTGGTCCTAGCAACAACGGAACCAAAATATAGGAGCTTTCACTCAACCGCCAAGACCCACGGACTGCTTCTTGTTTCAAGTGTTTCAAGTGTTCCAAGCAAGCTCTAATGGCTATCTCTCACCTAGCCGATGCCTCGTCGATCCTACGAGTGTAGTGAGCTTACCTGATGCCGATATGAGTTGCCTTCTCTCTCGCACACACCGATAGCTCCATGATCCTAGATGCTAGCTCAAGCATCCTCAAGCCTCCTCCATCTCCAAGCTCCATCCACCATAGCCGCGTGCGCAAGAGAAGAGAAGAGAAGAAGAGAAGAGGAGATGGTGAAGAGCTTCACCCTCTTGATTCCTCACTCTCACACACTCACTCTCTCACACTCTCACACTCCCTCTCTCAAGAGCACACACAAGCAAGGAGAGGAGAAGAAGAGAAGAAGAGAAGAGCTCTTGTTAGCCACACACCCAAGAATGAGCTTCCATTCACTTTTTGAACTTTAAATACAAAACCCTAAATTCCCATGGGCACCCATCCCTTTCTTTTACCTGACCGGCCATTGTGGCAAGGTCCTTTGTCCATTTTCCCCTTCTAGCCTTATGCCTCTAGCCTACACTCGTTTAATACTTTACAATTGGCACAGGAGGGAGCCTGGCGCTCTTTTACACAAACTTTTGGAGTTTTTTGAGGCACCTTTCATTTAAAGTTACGCTTTTGGCCCCAGCTTAGCTTTAGAGGTTGCCTACATGTCTTTGCTCTTTTTTCATCTTCTTCCCACTTTTTCATTCATTCTTCCGCCTTCTTGACTTGGGGTTAACTGCCCTCTTGGCCTAATGTAATTTGGTCATAATATCCAAAGCAGCTAGCCTTCTTAGCCTAAAATATATAGGTCATTCTAATCCATGCAATATATGATCTCCTTGGCATATACATCATATCCTATCAAACTAACCAGGATACCAAGGATAGAATAAAATAGGAGGACTAGCCCCATGCTACTCATGCGAGTCAGCTAAAAGCTTGATCTGGGCCCTTTGTAGATCCACCAGCCAAGCCTTTCTACTGATATCTCAGTAATAATGGCCATCTCTTCTTGGGTACTATGAGCTGAATGAATGATATCGTTAGGTTGATATATCTCATCTTCTTGGTCGACATTCAAACGGATCGCTTGTCCCAACTTTCCAGTAACTTCTCCTACAGGGAGAATCATGGATTTATGATCATTCAACTCTTCTCTAATTGAGCCATTACATATGTCAATGATACGATCCAAACTAGACAAAGCTAAGCCTAGACCCATCACATAGATGTATCTCTCAAGGCGGTCCCTATTGTCAGATGTAGCATTATGGCCTTTAGTCATATCCTCTTGGGAATCCATCAAAGCATGTCCACATGGAATTCCTGGCTCTTCATCTAACACACCAACCACACATTTATAAATTTTGGGTCTCCAAACCCATCTCATATTCCTTTTCATATTCTTAGACTGCCTCATTTTGCCACATTGGTCTAATGGACTAAAAGCGGACTTATTGCTATAGTCGATGGCCTCACATCCTTATGACTTTGATGGACCTTGGGCATGTTGCAACTTCTTGATATGAGATGTCTTTACTTGCCTTTGTTCACTCTGCAACTGCTTATTCATAGAAACCATGCTTTTACTAAAAGGAACAACATCTACTCAAAAGCATGATTCATCCATAAATTGGAAAGGTCTCTCAAGAGCCTTACTAAGAGAAAAACCGGAACCACTCATTGGACACGTATCCACACTAGTAGGTCCATTGGTTCTATCAATGTGGCCGTCGCAACTACCTCTCATGGAAGCATTGCAAGCCTTGATGGGACTTTTTGGGCTTGGAATCATTTTATCCCCAAGAGGCATATTATCACTACTCATCAAATTGCCATTTCCTACTTGCAGATTCTGGCTACCAAGATCCCCTGCCAAGGTTGTCTTGGTATTAGCCAATGAATCTTCTCCTTGTAGAAAAGACTAGATATTTGGATGCACTTGCACTGAACGGGGGAAACTCCAAAAGTTTTTCCAACATCTTTGGATATATTGCTCATGGTTAACTACGTGCATCTTGGCCTCACTTAACGATTTAGGGTCTCGCATCCTCACTTGGATTTGTGTATTAAATCTAAGCCGCTCATAAAGAGCTCACATAGCACATCATCAAGTAACGTAGTAGCTCTTCTTGGCCAAATCCTAAGAATGTCATCAAAGGCTTTAGTGTATTCTTTAGCAAAAGGATAGGACTCTTGTCTAACCTGCATAAGCTATCCTAAAACATGGGTCATAGGCACCTTCTTTTCATATTCATCTTAAATTTTATCACATAGCTCATCGAAGGATTTAATCAACCCTCTTGGGAGGCTCCATTACCATTTCCTAGCTTCTCCCTTCAGGGTGCTAGAGAACACAAGCATCCGATGTGTGTCATCAAACCCACTTGCAAGGCACGTTAGGCCGTATTCCTTTAAGTGCAACATTGGGTCCTCATTTACTAGCCCATGAAACACTCAGAGATCCCTATAAGGAGGAGGGCATTTAGTCCTCTTTCTTGGGATCAGCACTGGGTCATTAAAATCTTCATATTCGTCATGACCTACTTACAGCCTTTTAGGGTCTCTGACGTCTTCCGTTTCCACCTCTATTGGTGTAGGAAGGTTAATACTATCCTTAACATCGCTTTCTGCCAACTCATAAAGTGGTCTAGGGAGGCCTATAGCTCTTAGCATGTCATTCTGATCCTTTCTTAGAGAATCTTCCATATCTTGCCCCTTCCTAGGCAGTTCCATGATGGCTTTATCTAGGAGCTTCTACCCCTCATCAAAAGCAAACTTATCCTTAGCACTTAGGACCTAGGGACCGTTCCTTTTAAGCAACGGTTTTCCCTTTACAGCTAGGGCTTCTAACATCCTTGTAATACCTAACATTTTGGCACGATGCTCCATCACATGGGATGTTTCAGCCATAACTGCACTCCATTGTATGTCGAGTTTTTCCCATGGCACTACGGCTTTAGCATAATCACTTGTTGATGCCATGACTACCATAGCTTCCAACGTATTTGTTCCATGCCTTCTAGGTTGATGGATGGCTATACATGATTTCTCTTGGGTAGAGACCACACCAAGGCGAACCTCGGCCCATGCCATCGCATTAGAGAATGGGGTAACCACTAACTGGTTACTCTTCTCATCACCTAAATTATCTTCTGAAGAAGACTCATACTCTGTATAACTAACTAAGTCCATCAGTAAGTTTTTTATAGGAAAAGCCAAGATTTTCCATCCTTGAACGAACCCCATTTTATGGGCAGCTTAGCACACTCCTAATCGACATAATAAACGTAGGTCCCTTCACGAGACCTAGATTCGGAGACTGCCACTTATAGGCAACTCCCGGCAAATGCACCACCTATCGGGACCAAAAACGGGTCAGACACTAGCTATAGGCACTAACCGAGCCTCTATAACACTCACAAGACAACCCCACATGGCCTCGTGGCCAGGAGCGTCTAAGGCATACTCTACTCTAACTACTAATATAGATATGGCATTTGTAGTGGAACATAGTCCAACAATTGCCCTTCCCTTCTTAGACGAAGATCCCATACGTCTTGGTATAATATACCATGTAACACAAACATAAAGGAGGCACCCCCTCCGGCTAAATGTCGTGGCCTCACTGCAACTCTCCTATACCTCAGGGATTGGCCCCAAGGTGCGCTGCTCTAACATAAAGGACATACGAACTGTTTAACGATCCAGGAGACTTCAATATTTCCTCACCAAGTACTTTTCCCAAGAACCAATCGTCTAGCCTACAGCAAGGGTATCCTTACACACTCCACGTTGGTCATTTATTAGCCAATCCAGTGCTATGCATCCACGTTTTATACCATGTGACATGCAAAAGTATACAACCATTGTGTGAAACCATTTTATAATTAGAAATCAACCACATGGTGTGCAAAACAATCCTTTAATAATTTTTAGCCTACGCATTATTGTGGCGTTGCTAAAGACCAGCACCGAGTTTCCTCATGCTACTAGTCTCTTTAAATTTAAATTATCATCGGCTATGCATAAATCAAATAAATCAGAATTTTAAACTTTTTCAACGATTACTCACTCTCACAACCCCTCTTCCCCCTAACCGTTTAGGTTTTGCAACGTTGCATAGGTGTAGTGTTCATTTTTATGTCATTTTTCATGTAAAAAGCAATAAAAACGCACTCTTAACATAAAAACAAGGCTGAACTGAGGCTTAATCCTCATGCCTCAGTCTTGGTACACATTCACAAACATGAATCATATTTTTCCCTAATTATTGAGCGCAAAAATCTATTGTTTCTCCCATTTTCTCTATTTTTCCTTATTTATCTGCCCAAAAATTATGATATTTCAGAGTTATTGGTTTTTTCTTATCAAGTATGCTCAGCATTAATTTCCCTATCAATTTTCATCTCATATGACCCCAAAAAACCCCAACAAAACCCCCAATTTCCATCATTTTCATAAAAACCGCAACTTGCCTATCCAGGTCCTGACCATCCTGCAACGATTTAACAAGTTGCCTAAGTCTGCAGAGCATTCATCCCACGTCTCTTGGAAAACCTCAACCTTAATTCCATCTGGCCCCAGTGCTTTGCCAGGCTACATTTTGAAAAGAGCAAAGTGAACTTCCTCCTTAAAGATAGGCCCTTCTAGCAAGATAGCCTGCACATCAATGATGCCAACCATGATGCCATCCAAAAATACCATCAATTCTTCTTCATAATGCTCCAATCAGTGTTTCAGAGCCCACAATTTAGACAGGTGAACTTTTAAAAGTTCAAGGATATCCTCATCCTTGGTGAACACCCTAACCTGCACATCCTCAGTACTAGTGATAGTCTCTCTGACTTGATTTTTCTCTAAAACATTGAAGAAGAAAGAATGGGTCGAGCCGCCAAATACATCCCAATGCATCATCAGCTGGATCTTTGCAGCTTGAACTCCCCTACATTCGTTAGCATTAGAGTAATCCTCAATTCCTTGAAGAAGCCTATGTAGAACAACATCACTAGGATAGACATTAAGAGCAAGAAGAATAGACTATCTGCATTCAATACATCTATCATCACAGACTCTGTTGAAGTTAGCTAGATGCTTGCCATGCTGCTTAGCTGCCTGGGTTATAGATAAACTGCAGCTAATCCAATTTACATCTGGTGAGGAATCCCTTCAGTTAGTCTGTTTCCAGACATCCTTCAGATGATTTAAGGAGTTTACCATCCTTTAAAAAGGATGTTTAAATCCTCAAGGGCAGAGGCCCATGAGACGACCTGTCAACAATGATCAATCTGAAGGTACAGCACTGGGATATATTCTGACACCAATATGTCTGTTAGAAGTTGTACCCTACAGATACCCACCACACATCATGGTAGATGTTAAGTCAAAGTCCATCAAATCATTAGATGTCACTGTGACGGACCAGAACAGAAGCCTAACTTGCCAAGAACTACTTGATAAAGAGAAGCACAATGTGTGTGTAAGGTTAAAGAAATGAGCTATTAAAAATTGAATGAGTGTAGGGTTAGACAAACAGAATTAGACTACAGGGTTTGGAGAAACAAAATGATAGCATAGGATCTGATAAAATAGATTTTCAAAGATCATATCAATTCAAGATCATAACACCAACATTAGAGAGATACCAATGCTCTCTCTAAGCGATGTACACCTGTTCTAAGGAGCATGCAACCCCTCAATATGGAAGCAACATCTCTCACATTATCTCAAATATACATTGCACACAATAAAGCTAGGTTTAAGATTTTTCCAGCCTAAAAAGATGTGTCCAAGCTGAACCCACTGGCATCGCCACCAAGCCAGTATTAGTAATCATGTTGGTCTCCCACTTGATTTAAATGATGACATTCAAACCTGAATTTTGAAATTTCCGAATGTGCATATGTTCTAAGTGAGTTGGCAAACTTAACACAAACTACAATGATATCTGTAAACCATGTTCCACTCGGAACTACATCACCAGAACTTGCATACCAATTCTGCTACTATGTTGCAAGCCCATTAATTACAGAGCGCTTAACATCCTGATATACCTCATATGCATAATCCTCAGATCAGTAACCCACCATTAGTTATATTTGTGGCCTACTTTCTCAGGCTAAACACGTCTAACACTTATTGTGGACTAGCATCAATAGCCTTTTCATGCAGGATAAGCCAAAATACTCCAAATTTCTTAATTGTTTCCAACAGATCTAGGAGGGACAACACTTACAAGTCGATCAGTACACATGAACATGGGATAATCGACAATAATTGACATTTCAGAGGTCTTCGAGATGTTATTCTCTAGATTCTTTGTTAAAAGTCTGAGAGTTGTTCCTCGCCCTGTGAGAGTATGCATGAACTATTCATACTTTCTTCCTGATTGAAATGTGTCCCTTGCCACTCAACCAAAAGCTATGCTTGACTCACCCCAATACTTTCTTCTACATAAACCATCAGGTCAAGTTCTAGTTCATATGGCACTTCCTTGCAAACATTATAGTTCACTCTTAACTGTAGCAGGCCCAAAATAGACACTAGAATGCACATCGTTTGGATTAAATAAATATACACATAGTTATCAGGATACCATAAATGAGACCTTCAGATTACGGGCCTCCACGTACAAAGTGAATTATCCTGTTACAAGCTGTGAGGTCAAAATATCTATAGCAAAAGGACAACAAGACTTATGACATCATTTCCCATCCCGAGTATTAGACCCAGGTCTAGGATCCAAAATAACAAATTGACTCATTATCAAAAGGGATGCCCACTAGAGGCCTATCCATTAACGTATTTGGACGAAGGTACTGAACGTAAGGGCTTATTCGAAAGTCTGGATCAGATGAGTCAAAAAGAGGCAGCAACCTGCTGGGACTGCTGTTCACAGTTCTCTGGACCCCTTGAAAGTTGCCCAGACTATTAGCCATCATAAGTCCTTGATGGGGCTGCATGCTCTGCTCCACAGAAAGTGTGGTTTCTTCAAGATCCTGACCACTTGTCGGTTTGAGAAGTCCATTTTCATCCGGAGTCCTGCAGCCTGCCTGGCTAACAGTAGGTCTCAACAATATAATTTCATCATGGACCCTGCTACTTTCTGGGCTTTCTTGGTCGCAATGCTGCACGCTACCACAAATCTGAGCTAAAGATTGTGAAAAAGACTGTCCTTCAGATATGACAGCAGGAGGATTTCCTTGCACTGTGACTTCAGTTCCCTGCTGACAACTGAATGTTGCTTCTGCAGGCAGATCTTTCTGAGTACGATGTCCAAAAACAATAGCATTGAGTGTTCCTTGAAAATCTTCAAGGCTCTGCGCAATTACAGGCTTTGTTTCTTGCCGGTAGACACACCCTAGTTGGTGCAAGTTTCGAGCAGAGATATCAGAGAAACCATTGATCTCAGTGGAATGGGGACATTCTGCATTTAAACACGTATAGACTCTGCTTGTTAATACAGCGGACTCTCCAAAGTACTTTCTCTTCCTTTCTTTTCCAAAGGTCTCAGGACCATGCAGTACATCAGAGCTCCTATCAGAGTAAGGAAAAAAATTATCATCTACATCAGTTTCCTGTTTACACACAGGCTTAATACATGGGTTGATATTGTCTGTTTCTGCATGCCACTCTTCTTTGCATCCAAGTACTACAGGAAGATCATCAAGATCGACATCATACTCACTCCCACTGCCAATTGAGAAGACTCCAGAGTTACCAGTTGCCTGTGGACCATCATAAGACAAAACACCCGATAGCTTGTTCTGCTTGTGTGCCAGGGCCTCCTCATGGCTCAAAACTGCAAGCCAAGTTGAGCTCTCTTTTGCTGTCATTTTATCCTGCAGGCATTTTGATTGCCTTACAAGTTTGCGAATTTTAGGAATGTCAGGAAAAATATGCTTGATAACTGCTGTCAACACTCCTACTTTCCAAGCTTTCTTCAGGTCATGTGGCTTCTTATAAGGTGGAGGTCCTTGTCCCTTTTGCAAGCCAGTTTCTGGCCACCACTCTTCATCACCAGTTGGCCACCATGGAGGTGAAACCCCTTTCTCAAGGGGGTAGCGCCTCTGCGGAGGGTCACAATGTTGCATAAGCGCAGACAGCAGGGACCCCAGAGTAGTGTCCTGAAGCTCTTGTAGAGTGTGGGGTGTGGAAGCTGCAGATGGATCACCTTGAACCATCCCTGATCCACCATGCTCAGCTTGGTACTTGGTGACAGCGGCTGGACCATTCCGGTCAAACCTGACCTTCTCTTTCCACCACGCCCTAATATTGTCAGATGCACCACTAACAGGTTTTCCCTTCTCTGGTATTATTCCATACACGAAAGCCTGTGCTTTGCATACCTCCATCATTTTCAACATGTATTTCAGGATGCCATCTTGTGCTCTGGACATTTTCTTCCTGCGTGCTTGTTCTTGGGACTGCTTCTGCTTTGACCTATCACTGCGCCCCTTCATCTTCTGCTGTTCTTTCATCCGCTTCAACCTTATTCGATCTCTCCACATTCTCTTCTCCAGCTCATCCACATCAATCTCATCATCACTGAAGTCATCATCTTGCAAGCTATCTCCTTGATTTTCCCCTGCAAAGTCTGTTCTTTCTGCATCAAAAACCTCTGGGCACTCTACACCACTGGGGCATTCCATGGCTTCCAGCAATAATTAGGAACACAGTTCTCCTTCGATGAAATGTCCAGTCACGACTTCTAAAGTTCTGCACTCAAGAGACAGAGAACACAAATAGTTGTAAAAAAAGGCACACCAAATAAACAATACATACCAATATATGCCTGCAACATCACATATAAACACTAAATCATGAGAAACCAGTCATTTAACTGCGTCAAAGTTCAGTGCAGTAGCTAATCCTGAGCCTATTACGTTTGGCGTAAGGTAGCATCCTTCTCAGGAAACATCTCTTACAGAAAAGATGGTACAAACTTGTGGCAAAGATGTTCAGAAAAACTTGACAAGGTAAAATCCTTACAAATGCAACTGAGGAATGAAAACAAGAATACTCAACAAATGCTTCACTGGAAATGGGGTGTCTGTGCAACTTTGGTAAGCAAAACCTCAGAGTTTAAGTGGAGCTAGCATCCTCCGCAATATCGTGTGAAACCTTGCCTATGAGGTACTCAACAGGTCTTTGTTCTGTGGAAGAATCCATTACGTACGAAACTCTGCCCATAATCACGAAATCAGGCAAACAAACTAGCTGCAAAGTAGAAAGGTTTGTGACAAGAACACAAGATGTTGATAAAAACATGTGAGTGAGGCAAAGGTAACCCGATGGACAAGTCCAGTAAGGCTCCCTGAACACAGGCACAGAGAGAGAGAGAGAGAGCAACAATCTCCTACTGGTCAGAACATAAATACACCTGGCAACCCCATCGGGCACACAATCCTTGACACCAGAATGCGCTCACGAAAATGGCTAACGCAAATACTTGCCTGTGTCTGGGACCATCTCTTGTACTGGAAAAGATTGTCTCAGACAGAGAGCAATAATTCTCCTGATGGTCAGAACATAAACGACCAGGCAACGCGCTCCAGCACACGATCCTTGAAGCCAGAATGCGCCTGCAGAAAGGGCTAATGCAAATACTTGTCTCTGTCCGAGACTATCTTTTGTACTGGAAAACAGCCATATCCCCCACAATCTCTAAATAACAAATCCCTCACAATCTTTTGACCCATTAGCTCCCCATCAATCTTTTTTTTACCAATAATCGAGATATGCCAACTGCAATCCACAGCCAGAGCCTTTCCCATCGAACATACAGAGAACAAAAAGATATAAATTTCCCAAAACGAAGCACAATATCTGCACTGTTGCTGTGGCAAAAAATAACACTTTTTAATGCTAAATTATGAGCCCAAAGCCTTCAATCAGAGAAACCTGAAGATATGCAGGCATGTAACAGGAATTAACACATTTGCCATTCTCTGTTTCCCACCCAATAAATGTGAAAAATCAAGATATGCAGGCATCTAACAGGGATTGTACATTTTTCCATTCTCTGTTTCTCACCCAGAAAACGTGAAAAACAACTCAAACATTAAGCTGAAGCTAGTGAGCAAAAGGAGCAATTGGCAGCAAGCTTTAATGGAGAGGCTTACCTGATTAGGGCCAACTGATTGTGGGCGATGCGGCGGATGCACACAGAGACACGGAGAGGGAGAGAGAGAGAGAATTGACTTGAGATAGTTGAAGAAGAAGAAGAAGAAGAGAGTTTTCAGGTAGAGGAAGAGTACTGATATGGAGGCAGTGTTAATTGTCAGGTGGGTTAGGTAAGTGTGTCCATGGTGAAAGGCCCTATGTGTGTGTGTCAGTGTGTATGTGTATGTGATCTACAATTGAGGAGGCAGCTGGGGAATAAGGGAACATGGGGAGGCTGGAGCTCTCGCTCACATGAACACAAGCAATAAAGTAGAGATCAGTTTTACAACACATTGCTGTGCTCTCTTTTCTTCATCTAACATTTTATTTGTATGCTTACACCAACATATATCCATATTTTTACATTGCTTTATCTTTATCATCGCGCAACATTATTCTAATCCTATGATTGCTCCTCTCTAGAGTCCTTGCTTTTTGCCTTTCCTTTTGTGAACAACTTAGGTGTGCCCGGTGCTAGCTGCCTTTTTAATATGTAATTCCACCCCTTCATTTGAGACTAGCATGGCCCTTGGAACATTAAAAAGCTTCTAAATTCTTAACTGATTAAGACATGTTTATACATTCACATTTGATTTAATATGCCTAAGTCTCGTATCACATCAACATGCAATAATCTAGTGACACATATGCTAATTTACATTATGAGTGACCTAATCTAGCAAATATTTCCGAGACATAAATTATTTTAAGTCTACATTGATTGCACAATCCCATGTCTAAGTAGCCCCTCTTGTCGCTTTCATTTTGAAATTGGGGGATGGCCTTCATGACCTCATCTTCTCTTCAAATCAATAGCAAGCAAGATTCTCAATGAGGAGGGTAGTCAATATGTTTAGTAGCATTTCATGTAAGAGCTAGGTTAGCTCTTGGAGATCACCCTATCAAGAGAAAGAGCCCCTTACAATTTCCTCCTAAAGAGTTGAATAACATTTCATGTAAGCTAGGTTAGCTCTTGGAAATCACCCTATCAAGAGAAAGACCAAAGAATTTGTTGAAAATACAATCTATACCTCCTTGCCTATTAAGGAATTTCTAGTGAGGTCATGCAAGAGGTACTCCAATACCGTGAAGGTGGAGTCTCTATAGTTGGGTTAATTAATGAAACCTCCAATGAAGTGCAAGAGATACTCCAATACCGTGAAGGTGGAGTCTCTATAGTTGGGTCAATTGATGAAATCTCCAATTAAGTGCATAATGGTAAGGAAAATTTGACCTTTGAGGTCATTCTAACAGAATATCAAAACCCAAATTACCAGCCTGGGTGCCTGAACCTCATCCAAAGTGTGGATTGAGGTTGAGTGTTGGCAATGCAACCCACACCTTGAGAATCATGTTTCATGGTTGCAAAATGAAATGCATTAGGGGTTCTAATGCATTAGGCATGAGAGTGTGCAAGGCTAGCCAAAAAATCAAAGCAACCTCATGATTAATGTAGCCCCCTTAATTCAAATTCATTTTTGGCTCTAGAAGTGTCATTTCAAAGCTCTAGGTTTGGGAGGTGTCGAAGAGCCTCATGAGGTTGGAAAGTTTCCAAATACACAATGAAATTTATAATTACTATAGATAAAACTATCAACTTATGTTGCATGTTTGAATCCTAACAACAATGGAATAGGGTGAATTTTCTCTATCGCCCTAAGGTGTTTAGCTCTTAATAGTCTGCATTATGCCTTCTAATTAAGTTCACCAAATAGTCGTTATGGCTTCCTAAACCTTGAAAGTTGTTTATATATGCACAAAACTTACATCACACCATAAATAACTATGGTGTGCATCTTAATAATGGAAGTTCTTACTAAAGTGTCGCACAAGTCTTATGTTTGTGAGATGGAGAGGTCATTGACCAAAGTCTCTTATTTTGGTGTAAATTTCCTAAGATGTCATTGAAGAATTTAAATAATTTTGTCATGGTATTTGTGTGTGAGAGACACAAATCGAATCAATGGCTATGTGGCTAAATATATAATGACTAGTTATTGCTATTTAATCACATTATTGGTTCTTCGCCATTAGCTTGATGATGTGTAGTTGTTGAAATACAAACTTCTAAGGGACCTAATCAAAGATTGAGCCCACGAATAGTAAGCAAAAGATGTGGTAAGCTTATTGCCCCATTGGGAGCTTAGTATGGGAAAGTGTTGCATATATAGGTTGGGCAAAAAAACAATAGACCAATGTTGTAATAAGAGTATAAATAATAGAATGGAAAATGTGATGAGTATATGAGCATGTATCTTAAGAGAGGGTGAATCCTTATGGCAGAAAGTGACTATATATGTTAAATCTCCCCTTTGAGCCCAAAGAATCTAATTTGGGTGGTTCTAGTGATTGAGTTTGAGATAAGACACCTATCAAACAATGAGGGAGGCCTGCATTCTCAATGGAGCCAATAAGTCTACCCTCTAGCACACTAACATAATGATGTAATATGAAAGTGTTGCACCATAAATTGATTTATCATTAATCACACCCTCAGGCATGTAGACAAGTTGATTTGAGATTGCTTATTATCGGCATTCTATGGAGATCTGACATTTCTTATTATCGACCTTCTATGGAGATGTTTTGGGGCATGCAAATATTGTCATATGTGTGTGCATAAACATGACCGTCAATGAGTAGTGCCCATGAAAAAATGTGCAAGTTTTGGAGAGAGGGGTTTGCAAAATCTAAGAATTTTTGTGACTCATTGAGGTAGAAGGGTTTTGTAATGGATACTAGAAATCTTTTCTTTAAACACTAGCCATGAGCCAATGTGTGCATACACTTACTACTCAATGTTCATGAAAAACTAAGGTTCAATGGAAAACTAATTGTGTTGGCCTTGTTGGCATTGCTAACCAAGCCTATTAGTTGCATGTTGCATGGTTTGCAAGTTTGTGAAGCTTGCAAGGTTATGCCTCACTCACTTAACATTTTTGTGAGTAAAGCTTGCCGCACTTTTTGAAGTAGTCATGCTATCATGTGGCAACTTGCCTTTGTTGACAAAAGAATGGTGGAAAATGCACTTCACATGCAACAAACTACACACTTTGCACCTAACGTTGTCTAAAAATTGGCCAATCTCAAGATGCAAAAGTTATACTTTGATAGCCAATTTATTCTTAAAATAAAAGTTATGGTTCAATGTTGGAGCACTTTCCAAACAATTCGTGATGTATCTTTGTTAAAAAAGTGTATGTAAGGCAACATAATTGAATTGACATCATTTAAAGCAAAATATCAAATGTCAAAACTAAAATGCTCCAATGGAGAAGTAGACCTAAGTATCTGATGCCATTTAAAATGGTTACTGCATCAAAGCCTAGATTAACACATAACATGTATTATCATACCAACATGTATGCACACATATACTCAAATAAATCATAACCCAATGACTTGTTATCTTGCAACTGAACACACATATGTACTTTCACCCACTCAGATTTTCTTACAAGGATAGGCACTTTCATTTTAGGATATATATTCAACTACATTGACCTATGATTAATACATGTTTTCAATATGGAATCAAAGATTCCACCATTGATTAATCTGTTCAAAATTCCATCCTATATGTTGATTAGCATGATGGCTTTGTGGCATCAATGCCAAACCCTACAAATGTGGATTATTGGGTTTGGGGGGGGGGGGGGGGGGTGGGGGGGGTGGGGGGTTGTGGAGGTAGCTCGTGGATTTAGGAGTTTTCCTTATGGGTTGCATGCTGTTGGAGTTGAAGTCTCTATGAAGGATTGTCTAAGAGTTTCTACTTGTCTACTTGCTTTGGACTTGCGAAGGATTATGATGCTGATGTTGTTGATGTGTGAGCCTTGGGAGAGAGTTTGATTTTCTTGGATGAGGACAATGAGTGTGAAGGTGCAGTTATGTTTGAAAGTGAGAGTTGCTTTGGATTCAATGTGCTTGAAGAGAGGATTGTAAATGTCAAGTTCATTAAAGAGTGAGCTAGCATGTATCATTGATCGCAACCTAAAGATTGTATGTTGTACCTTGTATTGAGCTACAAGAACATTAACCTTTGTTTAGGTTATCTATTGACCTGCGGTGTGTTGTGATAATCAATAAGTCGGGGGTTCTTTCGTATGCTAATATCTTGGTTTGTGCTCTAAATCTCTTCCTTTTCAACATCACATTTTTTGGTGCCCCTAGTTTAGTTTCTACAAAATTCAAGTAGAAAAACATCTATGGAGTTTAAGTAATTACTTGGTAGCAAACAAGGAAGATGATGTTATGCGATTTGCGAAAGATTTTGAGACAAGAAGTTTGGTGGGTGGATTGTAATGAACCTATTCTGTGAGAGATAATACAATAGTGGACTTGCATAACTCATCAAGCTCAAGCCATTCCTCATCTAGCATAATTGCAGGCAGTTGCCCGCTCAACCTCAATGGTTGAGAGATAATACAATAGTGGACTTGCATAACTCATCAAGCTCAAGCCATTCCTCATCTGGCATAATTACAGGCGGCTACCCGTTCAACCTCAATGGTTTGATCTGTGATTTCTACACCAACACCTGCCAAATCTGGCTCTTCCGATAAGAGTAATTTGTACCATCAAGCTTAGTGATGTTGAAAATAGCATGATCAGTAGACGAACTCACCATAATGCAGGCTGGAAGACTACAGACAGTGCAAAACTGCTTGCTGTTTATTGCAGAAAATGACCAAAAATCACCAAAATTGAGAGAAAATGGCGAGAAAAGTGTAACTGCTGCCCACCAAGTACTAGTGAAAGTACATCATTTCAAAATATTTCAGCATGAAAAATCCATGTCAGTCCGGAGTTATATACTTGCTGTAATAAATGACAGTAGGGTACTGTGAGAGTCAATTGCTGACCAAATCACTGCACCAAGTCAATAAATGATAGTCAAGACATGAGCAGCCATAAACGGGCATAAATCAATACCAAACAGTCATCAAGACCCTGAGCAAACACCTAAACATGTCACCAAAGCATCCGTCAGTGAGAGTAGGCATACCCCCTGGACAGTAGGGCAAAGTATACATAACACTGGCAAGACCTGGCACCAGTAGGTGTATGCTCACAAGAGTGCAAAGCCCAAGCTCAGGTCAAAAGCAACTCCAAGATGTTAGTGCATGAACCATGCAACATTTAAGTGTAAGAGATTCCAAAGTCTCAAGTATCTGCAAAATGCTCAAATAGCATAAAACCTCCTGTTCAATGTCGGTCAAGCATACAAGATGCTCCCAATTGGCACAAAAGGTGGATAAACGAGCTCAACAGCTCAATCAAACCAAGTCAAAGTACCAAAGACAGGTAACCAAGACAATGCCTCAATAGCATCCCAAGAGCATGACGGCTAGGTAGCATCCATGAGCAAGACATACATCCCAATAAAGATCTCTGACAACCAAAATGACATCCAATACAAAATTCTGGAATAGCAAATGAGAATCCAAGCCAAGTCTTCAGAGAGCACTAAAGCTCAACAAGTACATGGTACACTGTGCCAAGACAAATGCATCAAGCCGTAGGCATCGAGTAAGCATGTACCCAAAGAGCATATAACTGTCAAAGCACTGACCACTGTCAAGCATAGACCGATGTCAATAAGTGCGGGCTGAAATAAGCTCAAGCTTCCAAAAGCATCCACATCTAATGACAAGCTCGAAGTCGTCCATCGATGATCAATACATCATAGCATAACCTAAGACATATACCCGAAACCAATAGGCATATGTCAAAGCATGAAAGATAGCTTCAGCCCAAGAGTATTCAACATGCATTTACTGTTATAAACTGTGTATTTCCAGCCCCACAATCAGGCCAAAATCATAGCATGACATGTAGCTTCAATGCCCCAATCAATCGGGATGCAATAGGCATCAAACCGGTTATGTAGTCATGCCCAAACAAGCATAGGCATAAACTGTGAATGTAACACTAGCATAAATGTATGTAGACTATTTATAATAGTCCTAAAACACTTTTTTCAGCCACCAAACCAATGCCTAATCTCAAAGGATCAATGCCAAGTATCAATACATGTGCAAAAAGCCTGAAATGGAGCCCAAACAAGTGCTTAATGCCAAGTTGGAGCTGGAGCTGAAGTAACTAGTGTGTGGCTGAATGAAATCTGTCCAAAATCAGACACAGATTAGCGTGATGATGCTCTGCTCCTGTTGGTCCACGTGGCAGGTCTGGAGAGATTGGAGGGCTCAAACATGAGCCAAATAGGCCTTGGAACAAGCCTCTAGGGCCCACAACCAGTGGCAAAGAGATATGAAGATTGGAAGCTTCAATGGTGATTGCCCTATTTACCTAGACATGTGGACTGAAATAAATCTCTGAAATAATGAAGCAATACCTCAATGTCAATGCCCTGATGGTGCCTCAATAGGCCGGGAAGAAGCTCGGGAAGCCAGGGAGTGATGGGAGCTCAAGAGAATGAGCTATGGCTACCAGGAAGGAGACCCAATGCGAGTGGGGAGTCAATGGGAAGCTGAGAATGCCATGAGCCAAGCTCAAGAGTCGGGAAGCTGAGCTCTGATACCAGTTGAAAGGTGAGAAGGATCGAAGCTTGCACGTGAGAGCTATGGTGGGAGAGCAAGAGCAAGAAAGAGAGAGACAAGAAATGGGAACTCCAACAGTCACAATGTGTGACCGGGCCTTCCTTTATTCAAACTGTCACTAAAAGAATAAAGAATAAAGTGACGGTGACGGGCGCCCGCCACCTGTAGTGTGAAATGGCGGTGATTGTCAGTGTAGTAATAGACGAGTGGTTAGGCGGAGGCGCCTTTACCCCCAACAAAGATCCCCATGAACTTCATGGCTATTAGATTTCCAACAAGTCCCCCAAAGGTCTCCAACTGTCATGCAAAAGTCTGGAGTTCATTCATTTTGAACCATTCATAATAAGTCAAAAATTGAGAAAGGTACTCTTTCTTGCATAATTCTAATAGCAAATAATTATCATGTAGGTAATGAAGCCTGGGATACAAACCACTTTTAGATGTTTATTCTACCATCACTCCAATAATTTGATCTTTTCATGACTTTATTACGCTAAACATAGCATATCCCCTTGACTGGACTCTTTATTCCAATATATGAAAATGGACATTAATTTTTTCCACCACACTTTTGAAATTTTTCTTTACATGTTGGCTATTATTTAAGAGCCTTCCAACTCCTCTCTACCTCCTATCCATTCTCTTCGTCTTTTATTACCATGGCTTCCAACTCAATTGACTTAGTCGATGTCTTCTTCGACTTCTACTCAAGTTTATTAACTATGTTTGATGTGATGTAATAACAACCGATGTTGAATCATTAACACTCACTTGCATTTGTTCTTACTAACCCCTTGTTATGATTGGATTCTAGGTATTAGGTTCAACCCTTCATCAGAAGTTGCTCTTTTAACTTGTGTGGAAGGTGTAAGAAGATTCTGATGTTATGCTAGAAACAATCCTTTCTATTCAACAAGAGTCGTAACTCATCATATGTATGTTGTTGGCATAATACATATCATGGATGTTATCTTATGTGCTCCATTTTGCCATTCATCAATTTGGTTTATATTCCCATGTGACAATACCATATTATGTTCTCATAACCTTCACTGATAAGAAGATTGATATTTTTACACTTATTACCTCACCATGCACACACTATATGGACTTCTTAAATAGTCACACAAACACACAGATCCTTGAAGTGGCATCCAACATGGCCATGGCCACATGGGATGATTTGGCCACGTTCATCCAATGGCTGGATTCAACCTTCACCTCTCTCTCTCTCTCTCTCTCTCTCTCTCTCTCTCTCTCTCTCTCTCTCTCTCTCTCTCTCTCTCTCTCTCTCTCTCTCTCTCTCTCTCTCTCTCTCTCTAGGTGCAAGCCTTGGGCGCATCCCCCACACTTAAACACAAACTTACTCTTACACACACATGCACACATTGTCACTAAACAAGTACAAGCTTCATGTGCATCCCCATTAAGAAGTATATGCCTAAGAAACCCAGGGGGTAACATTGGCTAATTTCCTAGTCACTTGTCCTAAGCATCACTATGCAGATCCCATGGAACACACGGGCTTAGACAAGTAGGTAGCTTTTGAGTCTACCTCATAGGGGATGGTCTAGCTTGATCCACGAGGATCAACCTAAGGTCCTTGATGACTCAATTATAGTAGCAACCTTCTAGCATTGAGTTAAGAAAGCCACTTGTGTGATCAATCAAAGCTCAAAGGGGTAAGTACTACACTTAGTTCAATGAGAGTGAGAAATAAGGGGGAGTAGAACATTGACCCCTTTTCCCATAAGGCATAGTTTCGCACTATCCCCCTAAAATGGTGCTAAGTTAGGATCTTAGACTTGCACCCTAAGGAAGTCAGCATTCAACTCTAAACCTAGTGGTTGAGAAGCCACTTGATTAACTAAGTCTAGCCCACCATAGGACAACTCTCCTCGACGAAGTCATCCCGTGCTTCCCACACATGCACTTAAGACATCTTTGGTTTTCTAATTAGGGTCCTAACACATTTAGTTTTGGCATTCAAAAATCGGCTTCCTTAATTAATCCTTATCACAGAATGGTCAAGGGTAAGAGATGGGTGACTAAGATGAAAAACAAAGTTTGTGTTGAAGATAGTAAAGGTAAGTGTTGTGATTAGTAGCTTAAATTGTGGATATCTAAGCTACCTTACGAGGGGGAAAGTTTTCATATAGAGGCTTCTTATAACTTGGGGGTCTCACCAAAAGGGATATCCTATGTGATTGCAAGATCTCTGGTGTTGATGTGTCTTCTGTACTACATGTGATGACACTCCTATTCATGTTTTTATCTTATTGACTTAATAGAACAATCAAGGGGTTCATTTTTGGAATATGGAATTTGGTGCCACATCATTGTACAATAATCCATTCTTTGGTTTTTGGCAAGATGCTGTCCATTACCACTTTACATCTATAACATCCCTATCTTTTGCACTTTCTATGTTGGATTGGTCTTTGGCACACTTGGCAGACACACAATGCATTTATTTTTATTTGGTATTAGGCGTCCATCGTCGTGGGGGCTATGTTTGAGGATTGTTACTATAGCAAATTACATCCATGGTATTAGGTAGTGTGATCCTTAAAGAGGTAGCTGCTCCATGGATGGATGTCATTTGTCGCCACCTCAATTGTGCCCACTTCATTACCCCCTTCTTCTATTCTCGTAGCTTGGTGTTTTTTTAGCCTTTTGGTTCCATCTATTACTTTCTATTTGTCTGTGTGTGCTTGGTTGCCCAAAAGGCCCTTTGAATACATTTCAATCCATAACACACACACACACACACACACACACACACACACACACACACACACACACACACACACACACACACACACACACACACACACACACACACACACACACACACACACACACACACACACACACACACACACACACACACACACACACACACACACACACACACACACACACACACACACACACACACACACACACACACACACACACACACACACACGTACGAACCTAGCCTCCGTATTTAAGGCTTTATTTAGGGTTGTAGAGAGAGTTAGTTCAGTGCCTCCTTTGGTATTCTCAAGGGCCTTATTGAGGCTTGTGGGAGAGAGAGAGAGAGAGAGAGAGAGAGAGAGAGAGAGAGAGAGAGAGAGAGAGAGAGAGAGAGAGAGAGAGAGAGAGAGAGAGAGAGAGAGAGAGAGAGAGAGAGAGAGAGAGAGAGAGAGAGAGAGAGAGAGAGAGAGATTCCTATGCTGCCACATAAGCAAACTTGGAGGAGTCCTCTTAGAATCACCATTTTTGGTGATACTTCATGCACTTGTTGGAGTCCCACAAATTCAGGAGTTTAGGTCAAGTGGCTAAGCCAAACTCACCCTAACTTGACTATATTGACCGCGTGGTGGCCTATCTCTCAGAAATGATATATTGCTACACCTATTATGTGCACATTTCTTTCTTCTCTACACATAATCTACCTCCTCCTCTCTCCTATACACAAACCTATGGCATCAAAATGGGCTATGACTCCACCATATTCTTGACTTATGTGCATCTGTTTGTACCTGAGCCAATTTTTCAATGTTTGTACTTGTGTGCGAAAGGCTCTAATTCCCTAAGTTTAAGACATTTCACATTTTCCCCTTTGGGGATCATTTAGGAAAATATATGATTCATTTATCTACATATTTAGATCATATCTATATGAGATATCTATAATAAAAACTAATGCCAATCCTACATGAGTAGTGCGAGGTCTTTCAAACATTGGAACCTCTATAGTAAGTTTTATTTTTCCTTACATTGGAGATGAGGAGCCAATCTCTCTCTCTCTCTCTCTCTCTCTCTCTCTCTCTCTCAATGCTTTTATAAGCATATATTTTGGTTTTTTAATTATATTAGAAAAAGAGGTCAGTTATATTGTGGGGTCCACACAAGTATAAACTATTGTGTTGCCTCAAGCTTTTGTTAGCAAACCCCCCCATGCCACCACACTCAATGGACTCAGGCGTGGCAGGGTTCTAAAGAGATGTGAAAACTTGTCGGAGTACATCTAAGGACTAGCGGTCTTCATTTTGTAGGGGAATCAAGTGGACCTCACAAAGTTTGAAGTTCATGAGACTAGTGCCCTTCATTTTGCAAGGTACCAAGTGGACCTCACAAATTTCAAAGTTCAGGCCAATGTGGCTTAATTGTGTAGACTCGCCCTATATATTGTATGCACATGTGTGCACGTGTGTGTGTGTGTGTGTGTGTGTGTGTAAATGATATTATATAATATTCCTCCATAGAAAGGATAGGCACATAATAGACTATAGATGCATTGCAAATTTTCGCAAAGAATCTCCAAAATTTGAAGAAAAAAGGTGAGAAGTCTTGAACTTTGGTTTTATTTTTTCCCTCTCTAGAAAGGGCAAATATATTATATAAGTACCTTAAAGTGGATATGACTCTTGAGAATCCCTTGAAATTTTAAAGGTTCAAAGGTTTTTGTAGTTTGTCACAAAATCGGACAGTGGACTCTTATTTTGCAGCTGATTTAAAAGGAGGTGAACCCAGGAGAGAAAAAGTTCTGCGTCAAGCCCACGAGCTCGCACATAACGACAAATCAGAAGCGGCCACGTGTCATTGGAGCGTTGTAGTTTCGACGCTAAGGTTACTGGCAATAAAAGCAGTCTCCTCAAGAAACATATATATTCAACAATCAAAACCCTTCAACCGTTAATTTGCATCAATACAGTTTTTATATTTCATAAAGGATAAAAAGACGCGGATCCACGTGAGGAAGCAGGCGACACGTCACCATCACAAGCTAGAACTAACGTGAAACCGGACGGACACGTGGCGGTGAACTCCCTGATTTACTGGCTGCAGCGGTACCACATCGTGTGGGGGCCACAGGATGGAGTCCAGAGTCCAGACTAAGGAAGAAAAGCCAGTTTTATTAATTTACGTAGAAGAAGCGAGGCGTCCCGGCCCCACGTCCGTCCCACGTGGCGGGGCCCGCATGGCACGCGCGCCCGTACGGCACAAATAATGCCCTACGCGGTTTTGAGTAGCGGGGCCCATCTCCAAATTGAGGTCTCGGAATTTGGAGTCCGGAGCTTTTTCCCCCCTCGGAAGCTGCAAAAGCCTAGACCTTTCCCTTTTGTGCCCAAACTTCCCCCACATGCCTCCCAACCAATCCCTTCCACGTGTCCTCCCCTAGTACACTCGTGACTCCATCTACTCTCCATCATCCACATTAGAGCCAGGACACACGCAAGTCGATTTGCCTCCACCATCCTATCAATGGTGCCATGAGGCCGCTTCCCACCGTTCAGAGAGTATTAAGTCCTAGTGGAGGGCACTACCTCATAATTCAAGGAAGAGAAAGTGGCCAAAGGTGCTAGGTGAACACAATATCTAAGAGGCACGATGCATGCGAGTTTATGAACTCATGTGCAATAGAGCACCTTAGACTCTCCTATGTGATGCAACTCAATAGGTTGATGACCCACCCTCATAATTCAAGAGATGAGTGGCAAAACAAAAGTGTTGAGCATGACATCTAAGAGTGATGACATACACAAGCTTATGAAAGAGAGAGAGAGAGAGTTGGACTTGTGACTTTAGGTCCACCCACATGTGTTGTTATGTTAAGTATCACAAGGAGGAAAGTTAGACCCTTGACCTACTTATTTTCCTTGGGCCCATTAAATGAAAAGTAGAAGTCAATGATACCCATCCACAATGCCTCAAGTTGACATAGTTGTCAACATGTGTTAGTAAATCGACTTGCGCTTGTCATTAGCCTAAATCACAACATGAGATCTCAACACCAACTAGCTACATAGAACTAAGTGCTCATCAATTCACTTTGCTTTGTGCTTGTGAAGTGTAGTGTTGAAGTCTCAACTTCACTCTAATGTGATTGCTAGCAAAAGTAATTTCTCATTAAAGGTACAATAGCTCTAGGAGTCCATCCATGCATAAGTCAATCGACTTGCATAGTAGACTCCAACTACTTCAACACATGGCACGACAAGTTTATACATACTAGCGCACAAGGAATGCTACCCAGTCGCATGATAACTTTGCTATCCTTAAGTGTAAAAAAGCACATGTTCGCTATTGTATGCTAGGCTACACACAACCATAATATGTACATATATGCACAACTATGACATGCATACATATTCTTCATTTGCATCCTTGAGCATAAAAAATCATGTGCTTGCTCACTATTCTCTCTTTTTTAAATCCCTCTCACTATTTTTTGCGAGTCTCTCTCTCTCTCTCTCTCTCTCTCTCTCTTCGCCCCTTCTCCTTTCTTTGTGGTTTTTCTCTCACATATTTGCTACCTCTCTCTCTCTCTCTCCCCTTTTTTATCCCACTCCTCTATTTGCACGCACACACACACACACACCCCCCTTTATGTGTGTGTGTGTGTGTTTTAGGGATAAAGGCGCTTGTGCCTAGCTGCCCATGTATTAGTGACATTTGAATACGGTCACACATTGTGACTATCGGAGTTCCCACATATTCTCTCTCTCTCTCTCTCTCTCTCATTGTTACTCCCATCATAGCTCTTACTTCCGCTGCGTGCTTCCATTTCAGGGCTCGCCTCCCTTCAACTGATATCAGAACCATTGCATTGGCATTGAGGAGCTCAACCCCACATTGCTTTAGCTTGCATTCGAAGGTTTCTTCATTGGTAGCCATGGTTTCTCATTTGAAGGTATGCTTTTGATAGTTTGTGTCTTCCAGGCTACTTTGAGCTGCATTGGACCTCTTCCATGCCTTCCTTAGCAACCCTTGGAGCTTTCCTTGCCCCCCATTTACCTTGGCACACCCTGCAACACCCCTAGGATAGGCTCATGATTTGCACTTGTTCCTTGCTTGATCTCCCTTGCTCAGCTCAACTACTCCTCCAGCCTTTGAGAGGCTTTTGGCACTCTTGGCAACCCTGCTGATCATTAGCAATACCTCTCGGCACTTGTATTTGGCATTGAGCATTGATCTTGAGCTCTACACTCATTGTCATTACTGTTCATAGTTTTGGGATAGCATGCCTTTTTTATTGATGTAATAACCATGGCTAAATGCTATTTTATTAGTGAAAGCATATGCCTATTGCTCCTGGGTGCTTCTCGATTATTTGGGGTGATGTACCAATGCTTATGGTTCATGTTACATGCTTGGTTATACTCGCGGCTTGCTTTTGAGCTGAGATTGGAGCTTTGAATCTTGACATTAGTTGTCATTCACTATTATGTATGGTTATTTGATGCTCCAGTAAGAGCTTTGCAAGTTACTTAGGTCAGATGCTCTCGCATATATGCTACTTGGATCTTAGATGTATGGATGCCTTTCACATGATGTTTGAGCTTTGTTTGATTGTCTGACATTCAACTTTTGTTCCAGTGGGAAGCCGCTACTTAACACTTAGATGCTACATTGAGCATTTGGTTACACAGTAGTTGAGCTTGAGGGTCTTACAATGAGACCATGGGACTTGGTAACATGTATATGCTCTTATCATGCTTTAGATATACAGTTGATGCTTAGTGGGCTGATCTGACATTACTTTTGGGCTGGCACCTATCTCTGCCTTGGTTGGGTATGTATTGAGCTTCCGTTACATTGCTTAGTCCATTGTTATGCCTTTAGTTGGTCTCTTTTATTTCCCATGTATGTGTACTTGTTTGCCTTCATTATGGTTGGTGACTCCTTGAGTGATAGTGCTATCTTTAATATTGACAAGCTAGATGGCACCAACTATAGTTATTGGAAGGCCCAAAATTGGAAATTTTTAGTGCAGAAAATGCAAGTTAGGCCATTGAAACAGAAGGGGTCAAGCTTGAACTTATTGATGCAGAGGATTGGCCTAAATTAGATGATTATGTAAGTCCACCATCATATTATCCCTATCTAAGTAGGTGTTCTATGATGTTGTCTTTGATGGTGGGCAGTCCGTATGGGAATTATAAAAAAAGATTCTCAATGTCTATGACAAGCAGAGCCCCAATTCTCAGATGTATTGGCTGAAGTAACTCATGGACCATCACATGAAGGATGGCACTTTTATGTCAGCTCACTTAAATGAGTTGCATTTCATTATTAGTCATTTGTCTTTGTAGGTGATTGAATTCAAGGGTACCCTTCTTCCCTTATTCCTCTTAGTTACACTGCCTAAATCATGGGATATCTTTCGTACTATTATGTGTGCCAACATACCTACTGATGGGTTACAGTTGCAAGATATAGAGGGTACACTCTTGGTTGAAGAGGTTAACAAAAAGAATGTAATGCTTTTTGCACCTCTCATGCTTTGGCAATTAGAGGCAATAATGGCAGGAGTGGTAATGACCATCGTGAGAGACTCTCAACTATCTCTCTCTGAGTCACGTAGATAGTCTCATAGTAAGTCCCATGGCTGTAAGTCCTTATTGACTTGTCATTACTATAGGAAAGCAGGGCATATTCGGCCACAGTGCCATAAGATGCGTGAGGACAAGTGCAAAGAAAAGGGCAAGGATAAAGTATATGACAACAATGATAATCACATCATTGTTCCTAGCAAGTTAAGAGTTAAGATTGAAGAGATTAATGCTGTGCAAATTGATTCTGATGCTGATTTCATACTTGCAACTTCTTCTCTGATACTTCATAGCTAGCTAATGCCTTGTTTCGATACACTCAGTGTGTTGGCTGATAGATTCAGAGACTTCCTTTCATGTGACCCCTCATAGAAAGTGGTTTCACTCCTATTGCAGTATGACTAGATTTGTCCATTTGGGTAATGACCTGGCATTGCAAATAGTTGGTATTGGTGATGTCGAACTGTAGTCAATTGTAGTTTGGTTCAGGTTGCATGTTTACTCTTCATGATGTATATCATGTACTAGCTCTCATGAAAAGCCTTATCTCTACTGGCACTTTGGATAATGCAGGTTATGTAGTTTCTTTTTGTGATTCCTAATGAAAAATTACCCATGGGAATCTTATCATTGCACATGGTGCTAAGTCCAATACTCTCTACCCCTTGCTTGTATCTAGGTTAGTTGATCATATTTTGGAGTGGTTGGATGGAGTTTCACATGTATATCTATGGTATCGTCGCCTTGGGCACATGTCCTTGAAAGGAATGAAAATGCTTACCCATTTGTAGTATCTTTTGCACCTTGACTATAAGTGCTTTGAGTCTTGTGAGCATTGTTTATATGGCAGGCAGACATGTAATACACATGAAAAGTATGGTATGTCATGCATGGGAAAAATAGTGTACCTTGTCAACCTGTCCAGGTGCTGTCTACAGTGACCACTTGTCACTAAAATGACCAAAAATTTTGAACCGTAGGTCCAAATGAGGCGCTCTATGGTTAGGGCTAAAGCTAACTTTGTCCTCTACCCATAGAGTATAAGAACCAATTTTTCAGAATGAAATGTCCCACTTTTATAATTAATTCTTTATGACTGTCCAGGATGAGACAACAATCTGTAACAACCTGACTCATTGTTTGAATCCTATTTCAACCCATTTGGTCATATATAATTAAGAATCCCTTGTGAGCATTGAAGTATAGCCTGCAGGCTCTGCCACCAACCTGTGATCACCTTCAAAGTACCTGTAGACCTGTATAACTATTCAAAACTATTACTAAATACATTGTTTTGCCCTGTTTGGTACCATAAGTCTTCAAGTCTTTATCCACTCTTTCCCAAGTGGTCTTCTGTGGTCCACCATCCATGCTGAGGGATAAAAGGGTGGATGGGCACCTAAATGGGCTCTGAAACTCTGAAAGGTGTGCAAAGTTTCTTCGGAGCCAGGTTGTGCACCCCTACGGAGTCACTATTGTCTTGCTATCTTGTCCGACTTCGACCTTTTTCCTCGGTTGGAACATACATGGCAGAGCTAGTGTTCTAAAATCAAGGCATGATATACATGGATGAATCAATATTTTGATATTTCCATTATATGCATGAATTGGAAGGTAAAATGTATGTAAATGAGGATGATAAAGGTTTACCTATAGTAATTAGTGACTCACTCATTTACTATACTCGCCTTTTAAAAAATTTCTTGGGTAATCTCAATAGATTGAATAAGCAAAACACCCAAAAGTTAAAGGTTAAGCAATCCATTGGCAAAATTGAAGGGAAATTGTACGGTTAATGTTATGGGCTAATCAATCAAACAATGCAAAGAGTAATGATACCCTCAAATTTCAATGGCTGATTTCAATGGGCTGATTCATCAATCAATACATGTTTGGGATTCAAGATTCAATGCCTCAATACTTGAGTATTATGGTTCATTCAATTAATGCTGAAATTGAAGCTCAATGTAAGAGTACGCTACTTAACCTCTCCTTCAGCAATAGGAAATGCAACAACAATTGAATGAGGAATTGGAGAGATTAAAGAAGAGTAATAAAAATACCTCTTTCAATGATTGAAGAATAAGATGTTGCTTGAGTCAAACTTCAATCATAAAGGTTGATAGACTGCCTTCATGAATCCATCAAATGATCAAGAGGGGAATAGACTCCATAATGCCACACATTAGTTCCAAATATGAGCAGAGAGTGGTGCGTAGATCAAGTCTTCAACTCCAATGAGTAGTATAGATGAAAATCCCATGAATTTAAAGCCTCTTTGATGGATATTTCAAAGAATTTCCTCAATCTCTATCATACTTGTAGTTCAAGAGAAGATTTGTCTTCAATCTTGAATGCATTGCTTGGATTCTTCAATTCTTGAATATGTGAAGTAGAAGAGACATCCTTGGAGTGATTTAGAGCAAAAGCCCCATGAAATGGAAGAGAATAATCCAAGAATTTGATGCCTAAAGTTTGTTGCCTTGTTTTGACTCCATAACCAACTATCCTTGAAGCTTCGAATCCAAGAATGGTTCCATGTCGGTCCCTTGAGTGTTGAGGAAGCTTGCTAAAGTAAAAGCCATTTGATCTCTTCAAGAAATTTCATTGCTGTCATAAATTTTGCCATAGCCAGGGTTGTGAAGGAAGCTTCAGGGCTGAATAAGAGTGAAAGATCAAGTATCAGAAGGCAATCACTTCATGTTAGGGCTGCCATTAATCATTCAAATGAGAGAGAAGCTTCAATGATGAAGGAGATTGCTGATTTTTCCCAAGAGAAGCAAGGCTAAAAAATGGCACAAACTGTGCTGGCCTATTCCTACTCCACATCATCATTATTTTAATGAATACTCAGCAATACAGTAGTCTACAGGTTGCTTGAGACATCAAGAATCTTCTCCCTAGTAGGTAGCTTGAAGAGAAATGATCATGACAGAGAGAAATAAGAAGAAATCTCCATGGCAGTTTTCAGCAAGACGCTTGGAAAGAGGAAAGAGAAGCTTGCTCCAAAAAGTAACCAAGGTTTTAACTACTGTAATCCCTGTTTAGACTCCAGTTAGGGTCAAGAACCTTCAAAATGGGCCTCCATTTGATCATGACTTACTATTTTGGCCAAGAACCTCCATCTTCCTCAAGATCTCCTTCAAGAAACCTCCAAAATTAATCTCGTCTTGTTGCAGAGAACTTTGACTAGTCACGGTTTGAATTGTACCAAACCATGTGACCAAATCTTGGTACTCCAGTTACCTGTACCTGTCCCTGTGACTAAATTCTCCATGAAAGTGACTCTTCCCATGGATCAAAGTCCATGCTCTGATACCAATTGAAATGAAGGTTGCCTCTTTAATGGAAATTTTACACAAAGACTAACAAGAAATGCAAAAATCATAGCTTACCATTTCTTAATTCAAGATGTCTTACAACTAAGAGTTACAAGAGATGTTGAAGCCATGGAAGCTTGAGAATCATTTGATGAAAGTTGTTGCAAGGAACTCACCCCTTACAATGGTGGAGAAGGAATTACCTTCAAATTCTCAGAAGTGGAGATGTGAAAAATGATTTACAAAGATTATTTACATTGGCACCTTCTTGCCTTTAATACTCTAGCTTAAAATAGGCTAATTACCTAACTAAAGTAGCATGAAAATTGCTTTATTACAATATTGAAATGAAGGTTGCCTCTTCAATGGAAATTTTACAGAAAGACTAACAAGAAATGCTGGAAACCATAGCTTGCCATTTTTTAATTCAAGACATCTTACAACCAAGAATTACAAGAGATGTTGAAGCCATGGAAGCTTGAGAATCATTTGATGACAGCTACTACAAGGAATTCACCCCTTACAATGGTGGGGGAGGAATCATCTTCAAGATCCAAGAAGTGGAGATGTAAAAAATGATTAACAAAGATGATTTACATTGGCACCCTCTTGCCTTTTATACTCCAGCTTAAAATAGGCTAATTATCTAACTAAGGTAGCATGTTAATTACTTTATTACAATCTCTCACATATTCGTTACCCATCTCTCCCCCCTCTCATATCCTTTCCCCTTTCCCCCTTTTTTTATCTCTCTACTCTTTGCAACCTCTATCTCATCCTCTCTCTTCCCATTTCCACCCTCCTCCCTTGCCCCTTTTATCCCTATCCTCTGCTTGTGACCCCTCTTTCTCTCTCACCCTTTTTACACACACACACACACACACACACACACACACACACACACACACTCTCTCTCTCTCTCTCTCTCTCTCTCTCTCTCTCTCTCTCTCTCTCTCTCTCTCTCTCTCTCTCTCTCTCTCTCTCTCTCTCTCTCTCATATGCATGTATAAAAGCCTAGATATGCATTTGCATTTAAGTGTGTAATGTCCTTTATGAACCAAACTTGTGAACTTGTATCCATGCTTGCTTTGCATAACATCTAGAAGTAGTTCCATATGATCGTTGGATGTTATAATTAGAAATAACATTGATGTGCCAAAATGGTCCATACACAAAAGATATATGAAATGCACCATAAAGTCTAAGTGTATCCAATCATTACAAAGAGACTCCGAGTATCGATAAAAAATAAGGTTTTCTCCAATTGAGCCAACCATAACAAAGCTTTCTTCCTTTTCGGGGATCTATTTTTATATTCAAGGATAATATATGTGGGTAAAGCGAAGCCCAAAACCAAATTTTATTCCAGAGATTGCACTAAAAACTTTGCACGACAAAGTTAAGTACTAGGCATTCTAAAATCAATAATTATAAACCTCATGCCTTCTATGCACCGATCTTGTAAACTTGTATTCCATACTTGCTTTGTGTAACATTGATCCTTGGATGTTACAATTGGAAATAGCATTGCCATGTTGAAATGGACCATAAATGAAAGATATATGAAATGCACCACAAATTCTAAGAATATCCAAGCATTACAAAGAGAATTTAGGCATTGACATAAAATAAGCCTTTCTCCAACCAAGCCAACCAAAACAAAGCTTTCTTCCATTTTCGAGGATCTATTTTTATATTCAAGGATAACATACACAGGTGCAGCAGAGCTTGAAACCTTAGTTTGTTCTAAAGGTTGCACTAAAAACTTTGCACCACAAAGCCAAGTATATGGCATTCTAAAATCAATTACAAACCTTATATCTATCAACAAATCACGAAGCGTTACTATTTGATTGTGCCTATGCAATTGTATCCAAATGTTACAAAAAGGACCCTAACGTGGAAAAAAAAGGAAAAAATCTCCATGGGGGACTAATTAAAATAGAGCATTATTTTCTTCAAGGAATCATTGGGAAAACTTTCATCCTCCAACATAGCATGGATAGGTGAAGTAGTTCCCATCACTACCCCTTGTCCTGGAAATAACATAGAGGATATGATAGTCTTTCCTCTCTTTCTTGTACCTAAAATTATAGAAAGCCACAATATAAATATAAGTACATCCAACAATTGACAAAGATTATTTAATTTCAAAATAACAATACCTAGCCTAACATCTATAAACCACTCTGTAGGCATTGTCGTAGCTTGATGTACCATCACAAAACAATCGAGGTCCTTAAATTCATACTTTGAGCATCCCCTTGGTATCTTATCAGTGTGAGATAGTCAAAACCTCTTATCCTGGTCAACTTCACCTATATGTACTTGAAAATACAGGGTATATACAAAATGCACCACCTCAATAAAATCTTGAAGCAAATCTCTATATTGACATCATCATATAGATGCTCAGTGACCCTTGCGAGTATTCTTCTTATAATATCATGCATTGTTACTGCTTGTAAGGTGTGTTGTAGTTCCTTTTGATACTTAGAGGTTGGATAATAGCCCTAACTTGGAGTAGGCGTCTACAAGAAGTCAAGTAAACACTTAAATATAGTAGATAAACAATCCGTTACTACCAAAGAAGTGTATGCCAATCAAACATCGCATAAAGGGAATTTCACATATGTGCCAAGTGGTGACCTTACAAAGCCATCAAATTTCAGTAGATACATCCCCGCAAAAAAGCAATATATATCATTCCACATTTTGAAAATACATCTCCGTACATATCTCTACGAAAAAAGCAATACACATCATTGTACCTTTCGGAGACCTTTCGAAGTACATCCTTGTATCCAATGTTTGTTATGACATTATTGTCATTTTCATCTAGCAAGACTTTCACACCATATGATGATTTCACCCTTGAAAATGAAACATATAATTTTCCATGTGAAAATACAGGTGCCTTTAAATAAAGACCAACAACAGACAAAGTTTGGCCTTGTGACTTATTGACCATCGTAGCAAAGGCTAGTCAAATGGGAAACTGCCTCCGCTTCATAGTGAATTGCCAAGTATTGGGAATAAAAGTGATTCTAGGAATGAAAACTCGTTCCCCCACATTTGTTCCCATTATTATCTTAGCATCTATCACCTTTCTATTGAATGCCTTACATATTAGTTGTGTGCCATTACACAAACCTTTTCTTGGATTTAAGTTTCTAAGTAGAATAATAGGTGCATTCATCTTTAACAATAATAAATGGGGAGGAAATCCAAGATCTAGTGTATCAAAGTACTCTATAGAGTACAACAATGAGTTATCATCCGTCTCTGCAATTGAATCTGCACTACATTACTGCATAACCTCTCCCGACATCAATTGCAATGCATGGCAATTCAAAGAATCCAGCTTTGTATTCCACAATGCAAGTATAACACGCTCATTGAAATACACCCCAAACTCACTCTCTCACTGTGGATACTTCATTGTACACGCTATCAACCAAGGTTTCAATAGAGTTCCCTTTTAATACCATGCCATATGAAATACATAAATTATGAATATTTTTTGTAATACCCACCCCATTCCCTATCCCTTGAATCCAACTAATGAAACCACTATCCATCACATTACCAATTGTCACTAAATTGATTACTTATTAGGCATTCTCTATTTAATAAATTTATATCAATAAAATAAGGACTCACTTTTCTTTAAGTGTTGATGATGATCTAGCATGGCCATGAGACCATTTAGAGACCAATATTCCTAGTGTATCACTGAATGAGGTGATCAGAGCACTGTGACGGGGATATCTGGTATAGGCAGTACAAGTTATGAAAGGAGAAAGAAGTGTCTACCAAGTGTAAGAGTATACACAAGAACCTAGGAGTTACACATAAATGAAGATGGATTGAGTTCTAAGAAGAGAAAGTGCATTAGTATTGTGTTTATGTATTTATGTGTGCATTCGGAAACGTCTGGGAACATTTATTTGTGTGTAACAAGCATTGCATTCATTTGGGGTCATCCTCTCCCTTACAAGTCAAGGTTTAAGGTCTTTTCTTTCATTAACAAAGACGAGAGAGGTAATTCTCTCATTGAGAAAGATGAGAGACATGATCCTCTAGAAGTGAGGAGAGAAGTGATTTTCTCTTTTTAAGGTCTAAAATGACACAAGCTTTTGTGTGGAATTCAATCTTAAGGATAAGGACCAAGGAAATCTAATGAACTCTCCTTATCTATGGCTCAAGGTGGTTGCATGACCATAATACAATTTAAAAAGTTATTTTTCTTAAAATAGACATGGTGAATCCATTTTTAAAATATATCATGATAAAAAGCCAATCTCTAAAAACGACGCGCTAGGGTTATCGAAAACGGCGAGATCCTACAACTTTTGTGTTGGATGTTTTTTCATCCGAGCAACGGACAAAGAGATATCTTGAAATTGGTGTTGCAGAGTAGGTCTTGGAATAGCCACATCTTGCATGAAGATCGAGCTTTCAAATCTTGGCACTCAAGTCTCTCTCCAAGAAGAGAAGCTCTTGAAAGCCTATAAAAGAGGAGGCTCTCCTTGGGTGTGGGGGAGGTGAAGGAAGCATCACTTTGCATGCATCCAAGAGGAGAAGAGAAGGTGCAAGTGTCGTGGAAGCTTTGTTGAAATCAAGTTAGTGCAAGTGCTACGGAAGCTCTACTGAAATCAACCTTCAAGAGGAGAGCCCTATACATATTGTGTAGGAGAGAAGGAGACTCAAGAAGGATCAAAAGGTGCAAAGTTCCAAGTTCTGCAAGTGTTAGCCGGTTGTATACCATGCAATGAGCCATGATCATGTTTCCAAGATCTACAAGTAAGAACTGATTTATGTGTAACAGAGGAGCTTGCTCCTTGTCAATAATATAACTCCACAAGGGGGGGATCGGCCCATCTTACAGTCCCTAGTGTGTTGTCAATCTCTCTCTCTCTCTACATCTTTCTTTTCTCTCATCTGTTCTCTCTCTGTGCTAGCATAATGTTCACCATATATATTTTAAGTATATAAGAAAGTCGAGCATGTATCTCGGATCTTATAGCACCAACTATTTACATCCGCATATTCCCAGATAACCTTAGCACCTTGACATTCTACTACAAAGGAGAGTAACATAGTGCTGCATTAACAATATCTTCACGGGAGCCTTTCATCACAACAAGTAAGATCTATCTAAAATCACCTCTAAGTAAAGTGACCTTTCCACCAAATGGTTTATCACAACTCATAATATCCCTCAAAGTCCTGTCAACTGGTTTAAATGCATATTTGTACATCATGGGAGCCTCATACCGCAAAATAAGGCTCGACTGTCTCAAAAGCTGAGCAAGATCACCCTGAACAGGAATATTACAAGTGGATTGGTTACCTAGTTCCAATGTGATTTTAAACCTTAAGTGAATTGTATGACCACCTGGCAAAAGCAAAGCAACAATACTAGATGATGCTATTGCTAATGCGATACTATGATCACTAGCTAGCTTGGTAAGTAAACACTTATAGAGAAAAGCCTTCCTAGACCCACCAGGACCATCTTAAAAAAATATCCCTAGAGTTTGTACCAATAGCATCCATAGTTGCATTATATACAACCTAGCTTAGTAAGTAAACACTTATAGAGAAAAGCCTTCCTAGACCCATATTGCTAATGCGATACTATGATCACTACCTAGCTTAGTAAGTAAACACTTATAGAGAAAAGCCTTCCTAGACCCACCGTGACCATCTTAAAAAAATATCCCTAGAGTTTGTACCAATAGCATCCATAGTTGCATTATATACAACCCTCTATCCATCATTTAACATTGCCTCCATAGAAACATAAACTCTATGTTTCTCCACTATATCATATGCATATTCATCTTCCAAAAGTGGATTAACATACAAATGAATTTTTTTTCGATGACATTCTAGCATCCCATCAAAGTCAGTCAATCTTTGCCCATGCTGGCATAAGAGATCTCAAAGATACAACAAAGCCACATTTGATGCCTCTCATTGTAGAACTATATAAGATACATTCACAGGTTCTAGGTTTAATTTATATATAATTTCCTCTACTATTGGTGTCATAAACTTGTTCCAAAGCTGACTAGGCTCACAAAAGACTAAAATTGTAGCAAACAAAGTACAAAACTTGGCATCAGTTTGCATAGAAGCATCTTCTTCCAAGCACATAGCACATTCATCACTCTCTAATATGCCCTTTGCAATGCAAGCCTCCTTAATAATATTATACATCACATTGCCAATAGTACACAAATCCTCAAAATACATACATCCTCGAGACTTTGTTAAAAGCATTTGCAAGCAATAATGCTCACCACACATAGGCAACACAAAGTATATTTGACCACATGTATTTCCATGCTTTCTCTTGGTCCACATTTTTCGTTGTGCATTCCACACATAGTACATTGGAAAGTCTTAATAGTGAATAGCTCGAGCCTTTGGATGAATACGATTGCATACAAACCATTTTGTAAGAGTAGTCTTCTTGAGATCTTCATTTTGCATAACATTTGATATATTGTCTGTATCTTGAAATACCACACAATTCTCATAAGGGAAGTGCATTTGTAAACATTGTATATTGGGCTTCTCATTATGCAATGCATAGTCATATATTTGCCAACATGATTCTAAAGCTAAAACATATTGTGCATCTAAATAAGTCTTGATCTCATCCACTTCACGGATGCTTGTATTGTTCAGCCTTGAGTCTCCAACAAAAAAATTGATGGTTGCCTGCCATGCCCCTTGTATATATACTTGTACTAATACTTAACAATTGCCACTGTTGAGCATACCTCAACATTTATATCTACATTGTATTTTTTACTTAAGTAAGGATTGTATGGAACAACCCATTGATTATTAACAATATTACCCCTTATTGTGAGCACATTTCCATCATCCCGTCTTCTATAGACAGGATAGCTAGAGCTACCAAGAGTTGTTATATTCATTGACCATCACGCATGCAAGGGTTTCTAGGATTCAAATGCACTGTAAGGACCATGGACATTGCATTTTGAGATAGTTTCAAACAAAGATGGAAACTTTGCTTAATCAAGAAACTCAGCACAAAAAAATATGTCATAATGGCATGCTTCAGAGGGTTTAAAAGGGTGCTCCAAAATAAGCAAAGTATGAGAATGTAGTAGCCACCGCGTTTAAAGCTCAATCACACTAACATAGCATGCAACATTTTCAAATACGTATTTTTCAACAATATATACATAAAAGCAACATGCTTTCATGAAAGACTCAAGGAGTCAAATCAAGACAATCATAAGCACTCTGCCCAAGTAACAAACCATTAGTTATCTCTGACCACTTTTGGTTCCATGTCATTGTTATAAATAGATCAGGTTTTCCCTTACTTCGAACGATAGCCATGGCATCTTGATACAATTGATACATGTGCCTTGGTCCATCCATAAAAGAAGATGGCAAACCTACCCTTTTATCAACAGAAGCACCAATAATTTGTGTTGGCCCATTATCCAGGCCCATTATCAATCGCTCCCACCATATCTGCCAAGCCTTTATAAACTTTTGAGCATAAAACTAATTGATTTTGATGACACCAAGCCAACCTACATTGCTCTATTCTACAATAAGAATCAATAATAAATTGTTGCAACAATCGACCACCATGCAACATGCACACTTGAGTGTCTTGGTGCACTTGAAGTTGAAATGTATATTATTGTATTTGAGTAATATAGTCCTTATCACACAATTCATTAATTGGAATATTAACATTACTATACTATAAGGTACCTTTACATGCCAACCATCATTAGCCTTAGGAAAAAGAAGGACATATAGCATTGGCATATATGCTCTATGTAAGTTCGAAATAGCAATGCAACATCCAGCTCGACCATAAACATGTATGTCTCGATGATCAAGAGCACCTTAGTCACCTTGTCCTGGCATGAGAGCCACAACCTCAGTTTCTATTAGACATGAATAGTGTTTATTAGTTGGTTGAATTCCAAAAATAGTCATTCTTACATCATGCAAGGGACTATTGCAATTGCATACCCACGGATCTAAAATCTTGTACACATATATTGTGGCGATGCATCATAGAGTGAAGCTCCCCAAGTAAATTTGGTAACAAAGTAGGCATAATGTCTAATCTATTAAATAACTCATCCTCAGTATCATAAACATAAAGTTGTGAAAATGTTGGCCTTTCTTATTGTTGCGCATTAGGAAGTAGATAGCCTATATGATGATAAATGGGTCCATGCACTTTAAAGGTATAAGCATTTTTTGCAACATACAAAAACTCGTCAACATTGACACCAAGTGACACAAATGCAAGAGCACTGTTATACACCCATTTATTATTTTTTAATACTCTACTTAGAGGATGCAAATCATGCAACAAATCATACAATGGTTGTGTGGATGTTGTAATGGTGGCAACAATACTTTTCCATTTCGACAACAATGTTTGCCACATTCTTCTAGGGAGAGGCTCGATTGGTATTAGTATACCCTAAAAGATAGCTCCCACAAAACCTGTATGGCAAGATAGGTCATATATTCTGTTTATTACAACACTAGCAATAGGAAAAAAGTGGAAAAATAGAAAAATCAGAGAAGTAGGAAAAGTCATAGGGCAGGCATGGAGAAGGCACCCAGAAGAATAATAAGTCCAAAAAAAATTCAAAAGCAGGGGAACAACCCCCAAAAAGTCCAAGGCGCAGTCGTTGAAGTCTAGAGGAGTTAAAAGCAAGAAAGTGTACTTTCAAATGCAAAGGCATTCTCAAATCCTTGTAAAAGAGTACTAGGCTCCCTCCTGTGCAAATTATGAACTTAGAAGGGCGGTAGGACTAGCTAGGAAGTGAAAGAATGGAGAAAAGGGCCTAGGCCATGTAAAAATTGAGGATGACCGCCCGTGGGGAAGTAGGGCATGTATATAAAGTTGAAAAGTGAACGAGAAGCCCATTCTTGTGTGTGACAAGAAGCTTCTTCTTCTTTTTCTTCTTCTTCTTCTTCTTCTTCTTCTCTTCTTCTTGCCTTCTTGCTTGTGCTTGAGAGAGGGAGTAAGTGAGTTTGAGGGAGTGAGTGTATGAGAGTGAGGGATTGAGGAGAAGAAGCTCCCCATCTCCTCTCTTTATCTTCTTCTCTTCTCTACTCTTCTCTTGTCTCGCGCGGCTATGGAGGATGGAGCTTGTTGGAGAAGGATTGAGGTTGCTTGAGCTTGCCTCAAGGATCGTGGAGCTATTGGCATGCACAAGAGGGGAGGGTACTCGATTGGGCATCAAGGTAAGCTCACTACACCCCATAGGTAGGGAGGGCGCGCCAGCTATGTGAGAGGTAGCTATGGCCGCTCGGCTTGAAACGCTTGACCAATAAGCGGTCCGTAGGTCTCGGTGGTTGAGCTTGAAGCTCTCTTCATTTTGGTTCTGTTGCTGAGACAGAGGGAATTGAGCCTTGAGCACCGAGCACTTCGAATCAAGCATAGAAGTAGGGTTTTCAGCCCAAACCAATGCTTGAGATAGATAGGAGATTTAGGTGGTTTGATCTTTGGAACAAGTAAGTATTTTGGTTTTTGTTGAGTAGGCAAGTAAGTAAATCAACCTCAGCCACAGTTTTTGATTTTTGTTGCGTTAGGATAGGATTAGGACCAAGGAAACAGGGAAAACAAAAGGGTTTTTTGCTACTGAAAATAGGCTAAAAACTGGGAGAAAGGGGCATAAAATCTAAATCTTGAGTGGATAGGTGCAAGAGGGGCAACCATAAGGTTGAAGGAGACTTGAGCAGGGCAATAAGAGGCTCAAAAGGTTAGGGGAAGCCTCACTTTGCAGTCAGACGTTGAGAGAGAGACTATGAGTGCAGGTGCAGAAGGGATTCGATCCGGTCATTTCGCTGTCGCTTAGCCATCCCAGGTATTTCTTGACCTTCTATGAGTTGTGCTTGTTGGATTTGGAAAGTTGGAGCTTGTGCTAGGACCCCCATGCATAGCATTCAGCATTCGCACCCTCACAACTGCACCACGACAAATGTAGTTGGACCACTCTGCAGGTGTCCGAGTCCTAGAATTGGACACTCAGACTGTCCAACTCTCGTAGTCGCCCAGTCAAACCATTCGACTCGGATGCACCCCCTTAGAGTCGGACCACACCCGATCCGATCAGACCAACAATGCGATCTGACCTTCCGACTCTGCCAGTAGGACCCTTTTGAGTAGGAACCATTTTTGAGACTCAGACCACCCAGTCCAATTGGACAGTTCGACTCTATCAGTCAGACCAATTCTAGTTGGACCACCCACGGTCCGACTCCCAGAATTAGACCACCCAGACTCGGACGGTTTGCTGACTCCCAAAATCAGACCACCAAGGCTGAACATTTTAAACTGGTAAGTGAGCCACCTCCTTAGGCTAAGGCCACTTCGAACACATCCCCAAACATCCCTGAGTACCTGACCCGGCTCTCAGAAGCCAGAAATTGGAGAAGCCACACCTGGGTAGCCTAGAGTCAACCTCTAGTAGCATGCCATAGAATAGATGAGGCTTAGAGCTGAAACTGACCCTCAGATTTCAATCCAGCCTTGTAGAAGTGTAGAGTCTGCAGCATAGACCCTAGAAAACACGAGAGGACATCCAGGAAATGTGCTTGGAGCCATATTAGGCTACGAACAAAAGAGGGAAAAGTGGGAACTGCATTGTTCATTTTGCATTCGCACCCCACGTTGATTTCATAATTTAAAGTGCACTAAAAGGGAGAAAGCCTGATTTGGCACTGTGCATTGGAAAGCACTAAGCACAAGTGTGAATAAAATTGACATCTACTTTCAATAACAAGGAACTCACATAGAATCATAATAATACAAAGAACCCACCAGTAGGAGCAGACCTTGAGACGTAATTGGGTGCTAAGAGCCCCGTTAATAGGACCCTGAAGTCCCCGATGAGTTCGAAGATGATAGGATTGAGAGCAAGTCGCTACCTGAGCTGATTGGACTGATCGACAACCTGGTGGAGCGAGAGGCTGCAGAAATGTCAAGAGCGGATGCGAACTAAGAAGATGACCAGCTGGACTTGGGTGAATTCCCACTCGAATTGCACCGTATGGTTGATCAATACGACCGGCTAACAAGGACCGTGATCCATGGCAGACCGATTGAGTAAGTGGTTACGAGCCTTGAGGAAGAGAGGAAGGAAGCTAGGAAAGCGTTGCAGAGCATCACAACGTATAACCGCGAGGAAAGGACGAGGAAATGCGGCAAGACTTAGAGGAGCACGAGACATGAAACATTCTAGCCTTAGCTGGTAAGGCCACGATAGGGCTGAACGCAGAGAGGGAGAGGGAGCTAGAGGCAGACCTGACACTGAGTGAGCTTGTCACCAAGCGGCTCATAGACAACACAGTTGTAGAATAGAGTGCAACTACGCTAGCCACCTCCTTACTCACAGGCTTAGGAGTCACGTAGGGTTCAAGGGGCCACACAAGATCCCTGTAGTGGCCAAGCAATTGGACAAGTACCAGCCCAACAACGACCCCTATAGCTTTGTGGAGTAGTTCGAGCAGGTTTTGTGAAGCCAACGGTCTCACGAACTTTGCCCAATGCTCGCAGGCTTTCAGGCTTTGCTTGGGTGATAAGGGAAGGACATGGTACACCAGCCTAGATGCAACAGAGTGAACAGATTTCAATTGCCTGAAGGATCTCTTCATCAAGAGTTTTTTAGAGATAGGGTATTCGGACAACCTCAAAGTCCGACTGATGAATGTCAGTTAGAAGGACAAAGAGGACATTAGAGACTACGTCACTCATGTACGTAGCTTGTTTAAGAGAATCCCTACCAATGAGTGACCAAATAAGAGAGCGGTCTCTACCATTTTAATAAATAGAATCTGTAGCGAGGAACTTTACAAGGCACTGGCAAGCAACTCAAGCTTGCAGAGAGATGTGCTCACTAGGGTTTTCGATGAGGCAATAAGGGTAGATGATCAACTTAGGGAGAGAAGCGCTAGAAGCTCGAATCGAGATGGCTCTAGCCAAAGAACCATACAGAAAGCCACAACCTATAGCGAGAGATTAGCCCTTGACATGCAGGATAAGGGCAAGAGCACGGTACAAGACCAAGAGCTAGCCGAAGTTAGGATGGAGCTAGCCGAAGACATCCCTGCCGAGTGCCAAGATCCAAGATCCAGGCCTTGTGCAAATTGCAGAAGGATTGGCCACGACACAATGCATTGTCGATTGCCAAGAAGGTTTTCTTACGCACAAAAATACAACTCACCATACTACGGGAATAGGCTGCCCAACTTCTTCGGAATAGGAGCCCCATTGGCCCTTCCAGCACCTAATGATGCAAAGCCAGCCATTCCTAGATTAGAGATCAATCCCACTAGCATATCCAGACCGCCTGGACCCTTCGTAACACATCCACCGAGTGACGCTCCCATCCACTACATTGAAGAGCCCAATGAACGAGGAGTCATATGTGAATCCCTATATCTCGTATGATGAGGAGGGTAATCCGGTCCTCATGGACTATCGACCAATGCTGGTGATGGCGTTAGGAAGGGGAAGAGGTAGAGGTTTTTCATGGCCATCCCAAGATCTAGGGACTTGTGGTCACCCTGGTCACATATCGACACGATGCCCAAAAAAAGAGCACGCTAATAGGGAGAGAGCTGATCTCAGGTGTGTCGAGTGCGGCATCACCCATCTCTTCAAGGAATGCCATAGACAAAAGCCATCCTCGAGCTCAGGAAATGTACCATCAGTACCTTTGGGGCTGTTTGGTGTTGAGACATTCGACAGCGATGGTATGCCCATCTTGTTGCATGTCATGACATGTGCACAAATGCGGTAGGCCGGCATATCACTACTTGGGCCTAGCAACCTAGACGCTGCCTCAATAGGGAAGAAGAGTCGTAGATAGAGAAAGAAGAAGACTGATGCTAAGATCACTCTCAAAATTGATAGAGAGATGACGCTAGCAAGTGGCAGGAAGGTAATTGATGTTGAGGCTAAAACCACTTCTCCGAAAACAACAGAGAAGGGGAGTGCTAAGGTAGGGGAGTACCTCAAAATTGATGGAGAGATGACGCTAGCAAGTGGCAGGAAGGTAATTGATGTTGAGGCTGAAATCACTGCTCTGAAAACAACAGAGAAGGGGAGTACCCCCGCCCGAAGCGCCAATTGGAGGCGATTGAATAGGTCAAGGAGTGGGTAAAGGAAGCCCAAGAGAACCTGAAGGATGCCGAGGCCATCATAGAAGATGGAACTGAGGATTTCTCTAGTGTGAGCACCCCAGTCTCACCCTCTCGATCAAGGTCAAGAGATGTGTCTATGCCATGGGTAGCACCACCCAGGAGAAGCTTAGGGACCATGGGCTAGCAAAACACCCAAAGCCAATGGCCCAAAGGTGTGGGAATGGAGGAGAGACAAATGACAAGTAACCTCTTCACGACATTAGTAACCACCCTAGTAACCCTGAGCCTGGGAGACCTGCTTAGGTAGCATCTGACGCTTTGGTTGGAACTGAAGCACTAGGTGGAGGAACCAACTAAGCAGATTGCTACTGATCTGCATGAGCACGATGTAGTCACACAGATACCGAGCTTGACACTGTACTTAGTGCCTAAATCTCTACATGTAAATGCTTTTTGGGAGGGCACCGAAATACACGTGGTGCTACCTATCCTGGCCCTAGGAGACATGACGCGGAAATGAATCATAGACACGGGAGCACGGGTTAGTGTCTTGAGCCACACAGTCTTGCAAGCTTGGGAAAACCCTCCCATCGAGATTGCTAGGTTCAATGTCACACTAGCAAATGGAATGAAGGTAAGGCCATTCGGAGTTTTAAAGAATTGGCCAGTGAAGATTGTAGGTGTCTAGTTCTCTGTACACTTCATTGTTATGAAGGGAGTGGACTACGACATCCTGCTAGGCCAACCCTATTTGCGGAATGCACGAGTCATCGAGGACTAGGGAAACGGTCTAATCTTCTTAGGGAATCGGAAGGAAGCAGTAAGGGTGGAGATGGACACCTGGAAGACAACACTTGTTGATCTAGATATCATCTTAGCCACATTGAGGGGTGACACGCAACCAACCACATCATATGGGCCATTGACCAAGTATATCCCCTGGCCTGAGGATGAGCGAGATTGGATGCATGTCCTTGCAACCATCGATCTCCCATTCTCAAATGATGAGGAGGAGTTTAAGCAAGACACACAAGCCATGTGCATGCCAGATGAGGAACACTCAGTACCACTTTGCATGATGGCAAGGAGTGCGTGTGGTCGGCCCAGACTTGTCACTTTCCATGTCCCAAATAATAAGCTAGAACTCTAGGAGACCCTAGAGTATTTGATAGGCCGATTGGAGGGCAATCCTTCCACTAATCTCTTGCCCCTCAAAGACCTCCTGGGTAAGCACAAGTGGAAGTGGACCAAAGTTCATGACTTTAACTTATTGTACAATTGGGCTCTAGTCATCGACGAGAAAGAGGCTAGAAAGGAGGACCCAGGAGACGATGAGTAGCCAAGGAGTGATGGTTCTGACAATGAATATGAGGTTTGTTCCTCCATTAGTGAGGAGAGCGAGGAGGAAATGGGTACCATGGAGTACGATACTAATGGAAGGGTGATAGAGTAGATAAGAGCAGACTCCAGGCCCCAAGAAAGGAATAAATATGAGATTAAGAGAGGAGTTATGAGATTGGATTGCAGTCGCTCTTGGTTGGAACGCATAGGGCAGTGGATTATGAGCAGGTTGAAATTGCCCAACCACTAGTAGTACATGTGTTTAGGACATACACACCTACTGAACCACGACCACCCAGGGAGACTCCTTCCTCCAGGGAGGGCTATGAGTTCAACTCGGAGTTTGAATCCAGTACAAAGAGTGACCTTGAAATGCCTATGCCATCCAAAACCAAACGCACCAAGGGGGACTTGCCGGCCCACCTAAGGCGCAATTGGCTAAAGGAGGAAAGAAAGAAATGAACAAAAGAGCCAGACGCAGAATGACAGAAGAAACTGTAGGACCTACCCAAGTGCTTCACTAAGTTCAAGAAAGGTGATAGAGTGGTGGTCCTGCTGGGGGCAAAGAGGGAGGGCCAGACCAGCGAGCCTATCAAGCGACCCGCCAAAGTCAAGGAATTCAACCTGGTAGGGGAAGGTGAGAAGCCTCGACTTGTATTCATAGCAGATGACCTGACTAAGGATGAGGAGGCTAACCTTGTTGCTCTCCTACGAGAGTACCTGGACGTGTTTGCTTGGTCTCTGGATGAACTTAAGGGGGGTCGATCCTAGGGTTGTGACCCACAACATCCCTATAGTCCCTAATGCTGTTCCTATAAAACAATGACCTTACCCCATGAATCCAAAGCATTCCCATATAGTAAAAGAGGAGATTGATAAACTCATGAGAGTAAGATTCATCTACGAAATAGAGCACATGGATTGGGTATCACCAATAGTGATCGTTATGAAGAAAAACACAAAGATCTGAGTGTGCGTCAACTACAAGAAAGTCAATGCTGCTATGAAAAGAGTTAACAACCCATTGCCATACACCGAGCACATGCTTGAGAGGGTAGTAGGTAAAGAAGCCTACAGTTTCCTGGACGATAGGCACAAGACACCCCGATGATAGGCACAAGACTGCCTTCGTTACAGAGTGGGGGGTATTTGTCTACATCGTTATACCCTTTGGGCTAATGAACGCACCTGCAACCTTCCAATGCCTGATGTACACGATCTTTAAAGACATGTTCAGATGCTAGCTAGAGGTGTTTGTGGACGATCTGTGCGTACACTCTAGCTGGGCGAAACACTTAGCGGGCAGTCTTTGAGTGGTGTTGACTTTATAATCTCTCGTTGAACCCCCAGAAGTGCCAATTTTGGGTGAAACATGGATGCATCCTAGGGCACGTGGTATCCAATAATGGCATCACCACTGATTTCTTGAAGATCAGGGCTATTGCCGACTTGTCACCACCCAACAATTATAAGGGTGTTTAGTGCTTCTTAGGTCACATAGGGTACTATCGGCACTTTGTACTAAATTATGCACTAATCGTAAGACCATTGTACAAGGTGCTAATTGTGTTGTTTGAGTGGACCGAAGAATGCCAACGTGCTTATGAAGAGCTAAAAAAGGCTCTTACCACTGCACCCATCTTATGAGCCCTAGATTGGACCAGAATGTTCCATGTGTATATAGATACATCTAAGTTTTCCATTGGAGCCGTTTTGTGCCAACCTGGTAAACACAACCTAGATTACCTAGTGAGCTTTGCTAGCAGGCAGCTCATTGACACGGAGATGAACTATTCCACTACAGAAAGCGAGGGTCTGGCCATGGTGTTTTCCATTAAGAAGTTTAGACATTATCTTTTGGCCACAGCCTTCACCTTTCTTGTTGACCATCAAGCATTGCTCTATCTAGTGAACAAACCTTGCACTACAGGAGGACGCATTGCACGATGGTTATTGCTTCTTCTAGAGTTTGACTTCTCTATGGTTGTACACAAAGGGAAACAACATTACATGGCAGATCACATGTCCCGCATACCCATAGGTGAAGCCACTGGACAAGGAATAACAAACGAACTTCTAGATGCACATCTCTTTGGTCTGTCTAGTGATGATGAGGAATTATTCAAGGTTGATTTAATGCCATACTGGACTGGCGATGTCGTCCATGTGCTCGAACATGGTCTACCGGAGAGACCTATTGAGAAGGCCAAGCTTAGGATGCGTATTGTGAAGATCCAACCCTATTAGCTGATTGTCGGCCAACTCTATAGGTTGGGGCAAGACAGGTTGCTACGCATGTGTGTGTGCGAACATGAGATGCATGACACGTTGAGAGAGGCATATGCCGGAATCACTAGGGGGCATTTGAGTGGAGACACGACAGCCCACAAGGTGTTGTAGTCTCAAGTGTGGTAGACCACGCTATTCCGTGATGTAGCTAGATTTGTCAAGCACTGTGATGAGTGCCAAAGGACCAAAGTCCCCACGTGGAAGGAAAAAATGGAATTGACCCCTATAATAGCATGACAACCTTTCGAGAAATGGGACATTGACTTCATCAGACCTATTGGTCCTGCGGCCCAGTATTCACAGGCTCGATATATCATTGTAGCGACTGACTATTTGACAAAATGGGCTGAAGCAAGAGCCACAAGGAAGAATGACACAAGGACCACAACGAAGTTCTTATGGGAGTAGGTCATCTCAAGATTTGGTTGCCCTATTGAGGTAGTGAGCGACAAGGGCACCCACTTCATCAATGAGGTGATTGCCCACATGCTCTCAACCTTCTTGATCATCCATAGGAAATCTTCACTATACTATCACCAAGACAATGGCCAAGCAGAATCAACAAATAAGATCCTGATCAACATGCTCACAAAGGTGGTTTCCACTTCTCAAAGCGACTGGGATAACAAGCTCATGGCAGCTTTGTGGGCCTATCAAATATCCTATAAAACAGATGTGGGACAAATGCCCTTTAGGTTGACATACAGAACCGAGGCTATCCTGCCTTAAAATTTTTTTATCCCTAACTTAAGGAGCAAGGGAAAGGGGCTTGGACTAACCGTCTTATCGAGTTTGAATGCCTCACTGAAACTAGAATCATTGCCACCCATGCTCTAATCTGTGAAAAGGTGCAAAGAAAGATGTGGTTTGACAAGCATGTCAAACAACATGATTTTGACCAAGGCGACCTTGTGTTGTTGTACTCTGTGAAGGGCCATAATCAGAAAATGAAGTTTCGAGGGTTAGGACCTTTTAGAGTGCGTGCCATCAGTAGGATAGGCAATGTCAAACTTGAAACACTGGAAGGCGAGGTCATAGGCTTTTTCAATGGCAGTCGCATGAAGAAGTACTACCCTCCCACACATCCTTTACATGAGCCCCCTGTGATAGAGGCCCATGTGCATGTCTACATTGCAACCATAATCAAGATAGAGGATGATGAGGAAGCTGTTGCTCTAGCTTATTTACGAATCATAGCCATAGCCCAAAAGACACATTCTTTTGATGCTTTGATGGATAAGGGAGATGAATTCAACATCCTAACCCATGCTCATTGGACCCTCATTGGTCAACCATAGTTGCAGCCAACTAACGCTAAACTTAGCCCATTTGGGGGTGAATCCTATGCACTCCTTGGGAAGTTCCAAGTAGTTGTCTCTATTGAGTCTAAGCAAGCAAAGCATTGTTGTGCTAGGGTGAACTTTCAAAAAACAAACCCATTGTTACGTTGATTATGACCTGTAGCGTATCCGCCTTGCAATAGGAAATGTGCGTATCATGACAACTTTCAGCAAGGGTAGTGCGGGTCCCTCCAAGACCAGCATTGCACCAATAGAGAAGGCCATGCCAAAGGCTAAGGAGGGGGGTCGTGATGTGTCACACCCCACCCAGCTCACAAAAAACCACCCCACCAAATCCACCCCTAAGGTTAAGCAACCTACATTTCAAAGGGTACTTAAACATCAAGGCAAGCCTTCCCACAATAGGCAAACGTGACCCCACAGACCTAGGAACTCCTGTGCAAAGCCTAGAAACCAACCTAGACACCAAATCCGTAAACACACCCTTAAGCCGCGATGGGTCCCCATAACCCTATTACATTCTCAAGGATACTATGAGGGCAACATCTAGATCTGGGTGCCCAAGATAACAGTCATTAAGAACAAACCCCTTACATAGCTTGTGGCCACACCTGCTTCAATTAGCACGCTCACTAAACAACCAGCCATACCAAAGACCCAAGTTGTCAAATCTATGACAACCACAAACGCTGAAGCCCCAAAACCTAAGCCCATCTATCGGACAAAGCTGCAACCCACTGACTCAAAACCAGCCACTACTAATGCCAGAGCAAAGTCTCTAGAGACTCTACCAATCAGTCCCATGCCGCTTGAACTCACTATGTCTCTTGAGATCTCACATCAACTTACGTAGCAACTAGCTGTCTCGCAATCATCTAATGTGACAAATTCTTGCATGATCAAAGCAGCTCATGATGAAGGTGGCACGTCTTCTGAGCCACATGACACACAACTAGCCTTGCAAGTGAATGCTCCTCCCAAGGCGCAATCTAGCGGAACATCATCGCTAATGTATCCATCTAGTTCTGTTCCATCGTAGCCACCAGCAAGTCTTAGGCCTTCATACGAGTGACACTCATTTCTTGCTATGGCCAAGGATCTTGCTGCCAATTCAGGTGATGAGTTGGTTACTTGCATTAAAATGCTGGACAACATATTCACAACCTTCGCTCGAAGTTATGAGTGGCTATACCTTGGCCTTCTTGATGAGCCACTTGCTTCTGAAGTCCGTACCTTACCATGCACGTGGGAAGAGTACGAGCTCATGACCATCAAATTCCCTCAGGTTGCAGCTGAGCTTATCACTAGTGGTGAAGTCTCAAAGGAGCAAGCAATCATCGGCAGGATGCTGACCTCATACCGAAAGCCTGCCGACTCTACACCAATCCAAGAGTTGAAGAGCTCATGAGTCTTGCAAACTCTACCTCTTCATTCTTATGGCAATGGTACGCCTTACGCCTCCAATGGGAGCGAAAATGTTGCCAAATTAGTTCTATGCTTGCATGATGAAAAAAATCAGAAAATATAAAGTCAAAATGCTGGAAATAATTTTTAGAAACTTGTAAAACACGGTTTTTATGAGGAACATGGGATTTTTGGTGTTTTTGGGTGGGATAAACCAATACACATGGGTTAAAATACCAATAAAATCTACATTCTTGCTATTCTAAGAATCAAGAGCCACAACTCTGAAAATATATCAAAATTTTATTGGAAAAATAGAGGAAAATAGAGAAAAATGAGGGAAAATAAGAGGAAAAATAGGAATATGCCTTAGAAAAATATGGGAAAATATAATAAGTGGTTGTGGATGTATGGTGGGGCAAAGCATGAGGTTTGGCCTCAATTTGCCCTTTTTTTTGTCACAGTGTGTGATGTTTTGCTTTTTATACACTAAACCATGACAAAACAATCTCTATACACCTATGCAACGAAGCAAAACTTAAACGGTGAGGGGGAGGAGGATTTTGTGCAACAATTTGAGGGCTGAAATAATACAAACTCTGATTTTTTTTTCTATGCATAGCATTTAGGAAACGGCCTATTTGGAAATAAGGGATTTAGTAGCACAAGGTTTGCCTTGGTGCTAGATTCTTGCAATGAAGTATATACGTATTAGTTGGAATTCATGGAAATACTGTTTATGTACTAGCACATAGGTTGATTTCAAAACATAACTGTTTGTGCATGATGAGATAACCACTATTGCATTGATCATACATGTGGTATCAACTCCTGGAAATGCACAGCAATTGTTTGAATTATAGTTGACCCACTCTTGAGAGGGTGAGATTCTCCTTGCCATAGGTTAGCCGTTTGTTTATTGGGGGAGATTATTAGTGAGGAACTTGGTATCTCCTGGATCTCACTGACAAAGAGAGGAGTCTTGTGCAAATGTGTTTATATGTAAAAGCAGTGCATCAAGGGGCCAATCCCCAAGATGTAGGAGAGTTGCAGTGGGGTCACAGTAATTAGCCAATGGGGTGCCTCCTATGTCTGTGATACGTGGAACTTATTGCCAATATGTGTCGGATACCCCTTTGAGGGGTTTTGGGGAAGGTGTCATTGGACTCTTATTCATCTACAAACGCAATATTAGATGTATCTAGTGTGCATTTAGTTATTATAGATGCTTTTGGCCTGTGAGGCTAGGTGGTGATGGAGGTGTTTGTTGTATGCATGAGGTCCGGCTAGTGCCATAGCCAGTGCCAGCCCATTTTTGGTCCCATCGACTTTGTGCCAGAGTTTCCTATGCTTGCTTGACTTCTCTAGCCTTTTTCCACATAGAGGGGTAGTTGATGGAGAGATTAAGGGAATTGCGAGGGAGGGAGGGTAGTCGTAACTTCTTCTCAAGAGAGGGAAGGAAGGAGATTTCCTTAAGCCCTCCTTTCTCTCTCTCTCCCTCTCTTTCTCTCCTTCACAAGTTGGCAATAGGGGGGAAAGAAGAATAGTGTGTCCTTGCTGAAAGGAAGAGGGGTTTTATAGGGGGAAGAAGGATATTATTGGTGTGTGACATGGGGTCCCCCCTCCCTTTGCCTTTACCTAGGCAGCCAGAATGGCCCCCCCTCCATGCAGTTGATGACTTCTGGGGGAGAAAGGGAGATAGTTCGGGGGGGGGGGGGGGGGGAGGAGGGGGGTGTTTGGAGGTGGCACACGTGTGCCCCTCCCCCCCATTGGATTCGTTGTCACATCCACTCACCATCTCTCGATGTTGACGCCTACTACAGCTCTGCCATCATCATCATCCTCTTCACCTACCTCAACTACGTGCTCAGCTCCCCCCTCCCTCCACACAGCTAGTGGTGTCGACAGGGGGAAAGACGTTAAAAAATAAATAAATTCATTTAAATTTGTTTGAAAGGGAGGGTCTCATGGTGACATGTTACAACACTCAATGATGCCCTGCAACTTCAGGAGCTTCCTCCTAATTTCATAATCAAACTCTTACAAAGTGATTAGCCACTTTGCTATATAGGCAGTTTGGCAGCTGCAACTTATTCATCAATAGTTGTAGCCCCTCTGTCTTCATATAAAATACTACCTTTTCATATAGGATGTAGTGCCTAAATTTCCTCATTGCAAAAACCATCCCAAGGCAGAGTTTCTTCATATAGGTAAAATAAATCTCGGACACCTCCAATTTGTGATTATCAAATGCAATTAGATGGCATCACTTCTCCTCTTAAATCTAGGCTAAACAACAATAACAATACCTAATATTATACATCATAGCCACACTAATATATATATAAAATATCTCATCCCCTTTAGGTGCTTTTAGGACTGAAATTCTTGCTTCACACGCTTGAAGGATACTTGACATGGATCACTCCAAACAAATGGACAGTTAAAGGACAATAGATTCATCAAGGGCAATGTCCTCTTAGTTAGTATATTAATAAATCATCAATAATATTTGATTGACAATAGAAAGCTATGCACTTATTTAGGAGTATGTGGCAAACTCATAGCAATGGCAACCTTTATCTTTTCAGGATTGGTCGCAATACTAGCCAAGCTAACCACATGGCCCAACAGCAATCCATAGGGCACTTCAAAGTTGCACTTTCTTGGATTGAGAGAAATGTAGAACTACTTGCACCGCTAGAAACATTTTCTCAAAATAAGCAATTGTCTCTTACTAGTGGTGATTACTCCTAGGTCATCAATAAAGACTTTCAGCTCCTCGAGGGAAATATCATCGAAAGTTTTATTAGTGTTACATTGCCAACACCTTGGCACATTGCATAATCCAAAGGCCATAACATGATATGCAAAGGTCCCAAATAGAGTGAAATGTTATTTTTAACTTATCTTCCTCTTTGATAGCCATAGCTGTAACCAATGAAGCAATCCATAAATGAGTAGATATCCCTAGCTAGCCATTAACCAACCTAGAATCTGATCAATTAAATGGTAGTAGATAGTAATCTTTGACCATTTGTTTATTGAGTTTCCTAAATTCTATGTAAAGCTAGATTTGCTTATTTTTCTTTTTCTAATAACTACTTGTGAACACCACTCCGTGTGTTGTATAAGAAATATCATGCCAGCCTTAGAAAATATTTGTAGCTCCTCAAATACTCTATCCCTTAGCTCAAAATGCATATGCCTCACTTTTTATTGAATAGGATAGCTACCCTCCTTCAGAGGAATAGTATGCACAAGCAAACTAGGAGAAATACCCCTTAGCTCATCATAGCTCTAGGCAAAAATATCATGGAATACTTGGTCAAAGACACATAGTCCTTCCTCTTTGCCGAACTGAGCATCTATCCTAATTTAATCAATTGTGGCTCATTCAATATACCAAAATCTAGCTCAATCACATCTACATCTCTAATTCTATCTTGAGCTTCTATCAGCTCATTCAAAGACACTTGGTAGACATATTCTCTAGTGGACCCCTCTCTTGAATCATCGATTGATGAAGTCTCACTACTAGAAGGATTCTCTGATACATCTAATTCTATCAAAGATAAGGATACCTTCTCACTTTGAGGAGATTTAGGATATGCATCTACTACGTGTCTAGCACCTCGGCCAAAAATTAGATGACTAGAAGGTATATCAACTTGATAGTCATATTGCAAGATCCATGGCCTTCCTAATAATACTTGATAGCTTAGCCACCTTGAAAACCTAATAATCCTAAAGTCCAAAATGCATTCCACATTAGCAATAGTCACATGAACTTTGGAAATACAGCCTTCCGATTACCTTAAATTGTCATCAGTAATCTGGAGAATTGTGGAGACATCCTTTTGGATTTCCAATCTCAACCTTTCCATCAATGATGGGACCTAAAATGGGTTGACTTGGCTATGGCACTAGCCGGACCTCATGCTCATAACAGACAAACACACCCTCACGGCCTCGCAGACCAGGAGCGTCTTTCTACTGCTAAAGGACAAATTGTCCTAAAGCCTAATCTATGTGTTTATAGTTTTATAGTTTTGTAGTCCAATATTTACCTTTCTATAAACTCCACAGAGGGAGAACCCATACATTTTGGCCATAAATGTCACGATAATCACATACATGGGAGACAGCCTCTCGATAGAAACACCGCGGCCCCACTGCAGCTCTCCTACATCGCAGGGATTAGCCCCTTGATGCGCTACTCAACATATAAAACAAACGAACAAACTCCACTATTTCATTTCGAAACCAGGAGATACCATATTTCCTCACCAAATAATCCCCCAAGAGACGAACATCTATCCTACGACTTAGGATGCCTTTCCACACTCAACGTGGGTCATTGTCATTGAGAACAAGTGCTATGCATCCAGGGTTTTCTTTCCGATACCGTGGTTTCATGCACATGTAAAGGTGAATGATTCTAAAGTGCTCAAACATAATTTTCAAATTAGCAACGTGCTGTGCACAATCAAGCTTTTTAATGCTTATTCCCTAACTCGTTGTGGCGATGTAAGGATAGCACTGAGACAATGCTCGTGGTACTATCCTCTTAATCAAAATAACACAAACTCTATGACATGGTATGCATCAAAAAATCAACAACAATCAGCACACAAATCACACCATTCAAACCTCCCAACCCCCTACGTTTAGGTATTACTTTCGTTGCATAGGTGTAGAGGTTCATTTTGTCATATTTTAATGTATACAAAGCAATAAATCACAAAATTTGACAAAGAGATAGGGCAAACTGAGGCTAAACTTCATGCTTTACCACTACCACACATTCACAAACAATCATTATATTTTTCCTTATTTTTCAAGACATATTTCTATTTTTCCCTTTATTTTTTCCATTTTCTTGATTTATTTGGTAATAAAATATAATATTTTTTTATTTTTCTTATTTCAATCACTTCAGCATACTAACATTCAATTTATCTTCCATATTCCCCCCATGGGAACACTTTTCCCCCACTCGAAAAGGAAAAACTACCATTTTACCACTTAAAAACCGCATTTCGGGTTTACGGGAATTAAATAAAGCATGTAAATCATTGCAAAATCAGAATTTTCTGATACACAGCAATTACTCATAATGCAAACAATCCATAAATAAATTTCCATGCAATAAGAACATAATTATCATCATAAACTACAAAAAATCCTTCATTTTCTTCATAAAAATGGTAATACCATGTTTTTACGTAACCCGAGATGCCTTGAATGAATGCATAATCAGCAAACAGAGCCTCCATTGCTCTCAATCCAATGTTGCACTTCAATCTTCAACATCTCCATCAATCTTCATCACCATTTTCTTCATTCTCCCTCCCCGGTTTCTTCATCAAGATAGTACACATGAACAACCCATAGAGAAGAGAGAGAGGGAGGAGAGAGAAAGACTAGAATATGTTCTCTTCATCCACACAGCCATTCCTTGCGCGAAGGGCGGCGATAGAGTCAGCCAAGAGGGAGAAGTTTAGGGGTAATGTCGGTTGCATAACTTCTTCACAACTAGGAAATCATCATCCATGAGGATGAAGCGAAAAAATCGGTGCCTGCATCCTCCACGATTTCACGCCATCATCCACGTTTTTTCATGTTCTCTTCATAATTTTTTTTTTGGGGGGGGGGGAGAGGGGTCAAGGCTCCAAAAAGGGCACCCCCCCTTTGGTCCTCAAAGTTGTCCACCTTTTCATATCTTGACCAATTTGTGGCCACTTTCTCGTCTAGACTCCAATTCAAGCTCTGAAAAATCCTGGGCGTCCGGCTTGACATCCCGCGCTGACTGCCAGCTCTTGGCATCCCGCATTGTAGTCGAAAAAATTATCAAAAATCTACAAGTGTCGCTCGAGCGCCTTTTAAAAGCCGTATTTCACTTGGTGCTTAAAATTGTCCTAGTTGCAGCCACCGACTTCGATGTTAAATATTTTTTCCCTAAATTCTAGATTTTTTGGCAAATTTTAGGCACATCGTGTGCTCAAAAATCCGCTCTCATTGGCGACCACGGGATAGGGCAATTTAGCCTGTCGAATCCCACAATAGATCTGCACAAAACAACCAAAGGAAGCATCAAGCTGATACAAAATAAATACATATTAAAACACAGCATAATGCTCACCCTACCCCCTGAAAAAACCAAGGCATGAAATCCACAAGGAGTAGGCCTGGCATAATCTGATAGAAGGTCCGAAGCTAGTCACTAACCGACTGCTCCAACATGGCCAGATTAAAAAGAACTATCAAAGAAGTCGCCCTAAGTGGTGGTCTGAACTACCTACCTAACTAAGGACAACACAACCAGGAGCTCCTACTAGGCGAGGACTCCTATGGCCTGATCAAGAAGTATTTTCTTTTTTCTTCTTTTAGGGTTTTATTTTTCCATACTCGAGCATGTAAAAAGGAGGGAGCTGAGCATAGTGACCCAAGGAGAAAAGGGCATCGGCCTCAGGTCTTGTCTCAGTACCCAAGAACCTACCAAGTCCTCGCAAGGCGACACTTAATCCCTTTCTAATGACACTTAATCCCTTTCTAACGCTCACTTTTATTTTCGCTCCAACCTTCCTTACTTATTATTTTCTAGCAAGACGCCACCCCTAGGAAGACAAGGCATCGGCCCTGGGTCTGACTTGTCCCCAGGAACCTACCAGGCCTTCGTAAGGCGATGATCAACTGCTTATAAATTTTTCTTTCTTTTCTATTCTATTTTTATAGGGGGTAGAACCCCTTTTTACACACCTTTGTATATATTTATTTTCTTTGGGATATTCAGGGTTTTTCCCTCTCAATCATCATTATTTTTCCTCGGCAGGCTTCTCTAACTGCCTCACAACTAACAAGAACTCCTAGAACGGCTGCCTAGCAGGCTAGCTGAATAGGGTCACTAGAATTACCTTCTAAAACAGGTCTTTCGATGCCTGGCAATGTCTTTACAGGAGGCAATGACTACTCAAACCTCCCTCAGACAGACTTAACCTAAACCTGGGACTTCATGCCTTGGATGCCGGTCCTCAACAAGAAAAGAAAATCCCCTACAAGGACACAAACACATATAGCATAAAAACACGGTACTCATAAAGGAGAGATATCACCTAGATAGGGCCACGAGAAGCTTCCACAACAAAGGCTCCTTCCAAGCTCTTCTTCGAACTTGTCTAGCACAGTACTAAAATAAGAAACCATTAACTGCACCTGTACTAAACAGACAACTGGCCCTCTTGGCCTAATGAAATAAAATAAATTAGCACCTACACATCCCTCCCCGAAATAGTAAAGATATACAATAATATGCTCCTTTCCAAGGAGGAAAAATAGGACTCACAACCCTAAACTAAATGCATAAGATTATGACCCATCCCTCCTGCATATATAGCAAGAGGTGTACGCATAACATGTTGTCCAATCAGCCAATGGGTCCAGGATAACAACGGTAGATTGGTCTCGGCTACTCTTTGCATCACCCATATCAACCATCGCCTGCCATATATTGCATGCTCAACTAACATTCCCCACAAGCGACTGGGTCCTGTCTCATTATTGATAGCAATATCCAAACTAGGACCATAGTTGAAGAAAAGGTCTTCTTCATAAGCAAGATTTGCCAGTGAATCCGCAAACTGATTCTAGTAACGTGGATTTAGCTGAAGAGACACTCTCTCAAACTCCTTAAGTAGGGTCATCGTAGTTTGATGATACATACAAAGGATAGGATTCCACACTGTGTACGTCCCATCTAGCTGATTTAGGATCAACTGGGAATCCCCTTTTACTAACAACCATCGAATACCACCTTGCTTGGCAATATGCAGTCCCATAATCAAGGCTTTATACTCCGCCATGTTGTTCGTGAATCCTATCCTGAGATAAGCAGCTAACTTCATCGTAACTCTATGTCGGGGATCTCGGATTACTACTCCAACACTCCCTTTTTTATTAGGGCCCCTGGATGCCCTGTCAAAATATAATGTATACGTCCACAATGGGTTTACACAGCTGCCATCACACACTCCTCTATTCGTAATTATGATAGTCAAAATTTAACATGTTTAGAGGATGAACTGAGGGCTCCATCCCACCTTCTTCATTAAACTCAACACGGATACTTGTCAACAGTCGTAAGGAGTGATGGCAGAAGACTTTGATCTCCCACACAAAGGTTTCGTCTTCTTGCTCAATCACTTTGTATCCTTTTCTCCACCAAATAAGTTTCCCCTGATGGTATCTCTGCTCCAGATATGGGTGCTCCAAATAAGGAATTAACCACCCCATCAACCAGCTTTAAGCTCTTCTGTAGGTCTCAAATCAGCCCCAGCATAGACCTACAATGCATTTTTCTGTATTAGCATACTTAGAAATAATAAGGTTTAATCTTATTAAGATTAACCTTATTTTTAAATTCTACTCCCTACAAATCAGCTAGTAGAGCCGTAGACCTATTTTTCCCTATCCTAACAATCTTGTAGGGGCCATCCCATCTAGGTTCCAGCTTCCCTGGAAACAAATCCCTACGCGCATCATAGTACAGAACTAATTGCCCTTTTTTAAAGGTATACTTCTTTGCTTTAAGGTCGTGCAACTTCTTCATCCGATGTTTAGCTAACTCGTGGTGTAACAAGCTCTGCAATTTCAGTTCATCTAGGTGGGCTATGGTCGTGAACCATTCAAAGAGTACATCCTCATCTCTCAAAGAGTGGTTAATTGCAAACCGTATAGTTGGCAACTCGATTTCAAGGGGTAACACACACTCTTTCCCATAAACTAATTTAAATGGAGTATGGCCGGTAGCTCGCTTGAACGTTGTATTGTACGGCCATACTGCCACATACAACTTCCTATCCCAGTCTCGTTTTTTTTTTGAGACTATTTTAGACAAGATACCCACAAGCTGCTTATTAGTACTTTCAACTTGTCCATTTGCTTGCGGATTATAGGGGGTCGTTTTATTGTGCTTGATTTGCCAAGCTTCAGTCAAGATTTTGATCACTTTATTCAAAAAGTGGGTTCCACGGTCCGACACTAGTTCCTTCGGTGGACCGAAACGGTAGATAATTTGCTCTAAAAGAAAACTTGCAGTCTCTTTTGCATTGTCCTACCTCATTGCCCGTGCTTCTGACCATTTTGTAAAATAATCAGTTGCTACTATAATGTACTTCTTCTGAGTAGTAGACGATGGGGCAATAGGAGCCACAAAGTCAATGCTCCACTTCTCAAATGGCAAGATAGCCATGATAGGCGTAAGTGGGTGTTTCCTATTATCTCTGTTGTCATGTCTTTGACAAGTACCACATCTCTTAACATAATCAAAGGAATCTTGGAAGATGGACGGCCACCAATATCCAGCTCTTAAAGCTTTCTGTGTTGTCAACCGTCCTATGAAGTGCCCTCCACATCCAGAGTCATGGCACTCTTCCAAGATGAAAGGAACTTCATCAGGCATCACACATTGGCGATAAATATCATCAACACCCTACTGATATAGTGTTCCTGTGATCAAGGAAAACTTCAAAGCCTGTTGTCTGATTTTCCTTTTTTCTGATTTTGATAAACCAGCTCCAGTCTCTCCTGTTGATAGATAATGCGTAATAGCAGCATACCAAGATGGGATAGAAGCTGTATCAATTTTAAACATTTCTTCAATATCACTTCCTGCAAACCAAAGTCTCTTTCGGCTCCCCAAATCCACAAGGCATTCCACAATACCCTGCAACCTCGGTGGCTTACTCTTAATCTCATAATCAAACTCCTGCAAAGTGATTAACCACTTTGCCAAACGATCAGGTGGTTGTAGCTTGTTCATAAGTAGTCTAAGCCCTTCCGCCTTCGTATAGAAAACTACCTTCTCATAGAGGATGTAGTGCTTGAATTTTTTAATCGCAAAGACCATCGCAAGGCACAACTTCTCCATATAGGTGTAGTTAATTTTTGATATGCCCAATTTTCGACTAGCAAAAGCTATCAGATGATACCACTTTTCTTCCCAAATCTGGGCTAAATAGCAGTTGATACTATGCATGGTCGCTGCTGAAAATATGTAAAATACCTTGCCTCTTTTAGGTGCTTTTAAAAGTGGTGCCTTTACTAGCTCCTATTTCACATCCTCGAAAGCTACCTTACAAGGGTCACTCCATTCAAAGAGACAGCTAAAAGATAATAAGTTTGTTAATGGAAATGTCCTTTCTGCCAAGGCATTTATAAACCTCCGATAGTACCCTATCGATGACAGAAAGCTGTGTACCTCTTTCGAAGTGCGTGGTGGACTCATAGAGACTATAACCTTGATCTTTTTAGGGTCAGTTGCTATCCCTACTGAATTGACCACATGGCCTAGCAATAGCCCATAAGGCACTCCAAAGACACACTTTCGTGGGTTAAGAGAGATACAAAATTGTCTGTAGTGCTCAAAGCATTTTCTTAAGATAATCAACATCCTTTCCCTTACAGTGGCTGCCCCTAGGTCATCAATAAATACTTTCAACTCATCTGGGGAGATGTCACCAAAGGTCTTGTCTGCTGTTCGCTGCCATGATCCAGATGCATTGCACAATCCAAAGGCCATCACATGGTACGCAAAAGTACCAAAGACAATAATGAAAGTTGTTTTCAACTTGTCCTCTTCTGCAATTGCCATCTAGTTATAACCCGCAAAGCAATCCATAAATGAATATATTTCCCTACCCGCTAATTGATCCAAAATCTGGTCAATAAATGGCAATGGGTAGTAATCCTTAACCGTCTGCTTATTCAGCTCTCTAAAATCTACACATAGTCGGATCTGGTTGTTTTTCTTCTTCTTGATGACAATTGGTGAACATCATTTTGTGTGCTGTACAGGGAAGATTAAACCAGCTTTCCGTAACTTCTATAACTCCTCAAACAGCCCATCCCTCAACTCAAAAGGCATACGCCTTACCTTCTGACGCACAGGACGACTGCCTTTTTTTACAAGAATAGTATGAACAGCTAGGCTGGGAGGAATGCCACTCAGCTCATCATAACTCCAAGCAAAGATATCGCGGAATTCTTGAATCAAGGATACGTAGTCCTCCCTTTCTGCTGTACTGAGCATGGAACCTAATTTAATTGGCCGCGAATCATTTGGCGTGCCAAGGTCCAACTCAATCACGTCCGCGTCTCTTATCCTATCTTGCGGCTCTATTGGCTCATTTAGAGTTATCTGATAAATATCCTCTGTAGTGGACCCCTCTTTAGATTCATCACTGGATGATGTCTCACTACCAGATGGATCATCTGCTGTTTCTAATTCAGTAGAGGATAAAGGAGCTCTCTCACTCTGAGGAGACTCAGGGTAAGCATCGACTATTACTCGATTAGCACCTCTACCTAGAACCACTCGACCGGCGGGTATATCGACTTGATAGTTTGTTCGTAAGATCCAAGGCCTACCTAGCAAGACTCGATAGCTAGGACGTCCTGCAAATCTTATCACCCTAAAGTCCAAGAAGCATTCTACACTTGCAACTATAACATGGACTTTAGTAACGCAACCTTCTGGTTGCCTTAGACTATCATCAACCATTCTAAGAAGGGTGGAGCTATCTTTTTGGATGCCTAGACCCAACCTCACCATCAACTCTAAACTCATGATATTGACGGAGGACCCAGTGTCTACAATAGCATGCTCCACTAATATTCCATCCAGTATGTTGGAACCCTAGGGCAATTCTTTTTAGCATGATCAAACCACTCTTCCCCTACTCGTGCTATGCTCAAAGGTTCTACAATATACCCAATACCCAGGATCTTTTTGAATTCCTTGCGTACTCCTGGAGATAATTTAATCAACTGTAAGAGGTTCACATCTGGTTTGACTTCGCAAAGGGAACTTGCAAAATAAAAATCATGATAAGTAGCCAAATCTCTCTTTTCTCGCCAAACCATCCTTTCTTTTGGTCTCAGGACCGGCTTTGGGTGCTTCTTTTTTAGCTCTTGCCTTCTTTCGTGGCACTTCCTCATCCTTCTTAGGATCGACTTTTCTGTCAACAGGCCTTAGAGGTCCACCTTCCACACCAGGATTCAGGACTTGCATCCCCTTATCCCCTTGCTTAGGGTTTCCCTCGACCGGTTTTGCATTATCTTTATCAACCTCTTTAGCCTTTTGGCCTCTTGTCACGGCTCGTAGGTTAGAGGTTTCAGCGCCATTGACGCATATAGCCTCAATAAGGCTGACTCCATTGCCTTGTGACAACTCTTCTATAGAGGTCTTTCCCCTTTGCAATATTTGTCTTGGTCCATCATTTTGCTGCAGGTTATTACCTTGCACTCTATGATTAACTGGACCTGGCTGTTTACTCCCTTGTTGGAGGGAACTAATCTTACTCCAACAGGTAGCGACTAAGTGGCCCAACTTCCCACAAATATCACATTTAACATTTGGACAATTTCTAGGGAATTGTTGTCCGCCACACCACTTATAGCTGAATCTTGAGGGCCCACCCTCTTCAGGGAGTCGACTCCCTATTAGATTCTGCTGCTTCTTCAGGAAATTGATGTCAACAGCTATTTGTCAATATTGTTCAGAAATCATGTCGTTGTAATGCTTCATTATATCCTTAACTTTGCCAAGGACATTAGAGGCACTCGACTCATAGCCTTGATCATCTATCCGTCGTTCCATTGACCCAACAATTTGATTGGGCATTGGTTGTTGACTCACAGGAACAACATTAGGGTTCGAAACTTGGCCTCCAACATTTGGTGGAGCCAACTGACTAGCCATAGGCATAGTCACACTGGGAGGAGCTAGCAATAAAGGTACATTTTGAACCATGCTTCCTCTCCCATTAGGGTTATTCATAGGCATCCCTTGACTTCCATTCTTTAAAGGTAAATTGCCTCCAGGTACTAAACCCGCATTAAGATTTATTCGAGAGGAATAGGCCGTTTGTAATTGTGACTCTACTCCTTCTGCCCACGTGATGGCAGTGTCTATATCAGCCAAAGCCACACTGCTCAATTGTACCTGAATATTGAAATCCAATCCATGCAAGAAGTATTGTAATTGGGCAGTCGGCGGAATAGGAATATAAGTTTGTAACTTACGAAATACTTTCTTAAGCTTCTTGGCATAAGCTTTCACATTCTCGTGGGGGTCTTGGCGCGTTACATTCAAAACACGCAACCAGCATTGGCCACCTCTTTCAGGGGCATATTCACCTCGGAAAGCTGCATAAAATTGGTCGATTGTGGTTATGGTTCTAGTCTCTATGCTATGATACCATACCGCAGCCCTTCCTTTTAACGTCATGTTAAAGAACATCATGAGATGTCCCTCATCTTGGATGCGGTAATTAAACATTAATCTTCGGAATTCACAAATGTGAAACTCCGCATCTTCTTCGGCTAACCCATTAAAAATGGGCAAAGGAACTTCTAAAGCTGGCAGATCTAGCATCCCTATAGGAATTGCAATGGGTTGTGCCATGATGACAATCGGATTGACAATAGGAGTTTGAACTGATGGAATCACACCCCCACTTGAAGTGGGTTGGCTTGGTGGAAGAGAGGAAGAACTTACACTTCCTCCTGCACCTAAAGGACTATGTGCAACAGTTGGGTTACTAAGACCACTGCCTCTTATGCGTATCAGGCTACTCCTTTAAGGAGAATAGCGACTTACAATCTCCAATCACTGTCTAGCCCTCTCAACATGTTCTGCTTTTTGTATTTCGGCTTGATGGTCCTTGTCACAGGACATAAACCAACTTTTTGGTCCCTAAAAACCCTAAATTCGGGAACCACCACTTGTTGGCAGCTCCCGGCAAACGCACCACTGATGGGACCTGAAATGGGCCGGCACTGGCTATGGCACTAGCCGGACCTCATGCTCATAACAGACAAACACACCCTCATGGCCTCGTGGACCAGGAGCGTCTTCCTACTGCTAAAGGACAAACTTCCCTAAAGCCTAATCTATGTGTTTATAGTTTTATAGTTTTGTAGTCCAACGTTTCCCTTTCTATAAACTCCACAGAGGGAGAACCCATACACTTTGGCCATAAATGCCACGATGATCATATACATGGGAGGCAACCTCTTGGTAGAAACACCGCGGCTCCACTGCAACTCTCCTACATCGCACGGATTAGCCCCTTGATGCGCTGCTCAACGTATAAAACAAACGAACAAACTCCACTCTTTCATTTCGAAACCAAGAGATACCATGTTTCCTCACTAAATAATCCCCCAAGAGACGAACGTCTATCTTACGGCTTAGGATGCCTTTCCACACTCAACATGGGTCATTGTCATTGAAAACAGATGCTATGCATCCATGTTTTTCTTTTCAATAACATGGTTTCATGCACATGCAAAGGTGAATGATTCTAAAGTGCTCAAACATAATTTTCAAATCAGCAACGTGCTGTGCACAATCAGACTTTTTAATGCTTATTCCCTAACTCATTGCGGCAATGTAAGGATAGCACCGAGACAATGCTCGTGCTACTATCCTCTTAATCAAAATAACACAAACTCTATGACATGGTATGCATAAAAAAATCAACAACAATCAGCACGCAAATCACACCATTCAAACCTCCCAACCCCCTACGTTTAGGTATTGCTTTCGTTGCATAGGTGTAGAGGTTCATTTTGTCATATTTTAATGTATACAAAGCAATAAATCACAAACTTTGACAAAGAGATAGGAAAAACTGAGGCTAAAACTCATGCTTTACCATTACCACACATTCACAAACAATCATTATATTTTTTCTTATTTTTCCAATACGTATTTCTATTATTTCCCTTATTTTTTCTATTTTCTTGATTTATTTGGCAATAAAATATACTATTTTCTGGTTTTTCTTGTTTCAATCACTTCAACATACTAAATTCATTTCATCTTCCATATTCCCTTCATGGGAACACTTTTTCCCACCCGAAACGGAAAAACTACCATTTTACCACTTAAAAATTGCATTTCAGGTTTACGGGAATTAAATAAAGCATGTAAATCATTGCAAAATCAGAATTTTCTGATACACAGCAATTACTCATAATGCAAACAGCTCACAAACAAATTTCCATCCAATAAGAACATAATTATCATCATAAACTACAAAAAATCCTTCATTTTCTTCATAAAAATTGTCATACTGTGTTTTTACGTAACCCGAGATGCCTTGAATGAATGCATAGTAGCAAACGGATCCTCCATTGCTCTCAATCCAATGCTACACTTCAATCTTCAGCATCTTCATCAATCTTCATCACCATTTTCTTCATTCTCCCTCCCCGGTTCCTTCATCAAGATGGTACACATGAACAGCCCATAGAGAAGAGAGAGAGGGAGAAGAGAGAAAGACTAGAATATGTTCTCTTCATCCACACAACCATTCCTCGCGCAAAGAGTGGCAATAGAGTCAGCCAAGAGGGAGAAGTTTAGGGGTAATGTCGGTTGCATAGCTTCTTCACAGCCAGGAAATCATCATCCATGAGGATGAAGCGAAAAAATCGGTGCTTGCATCCTCCACGATTTCACGCCATCATCCACGTTTTTTCATGTTCTCTTCATAAGATTTTAGTGGGGGGGTGGGGGGGGGGGGGGGGGTGGTCAAGGCTCCAAAAAGGGCACCCCCCCTTTGGTCCTCAAAGTTGTCCACCTTTTCATATCTTGACCAATTTGTGGCCACTTTCTCGTCTAGACTCCAATTTGAGCTCTGAAAAATCCTGGGTGTCCGACTTGACATCCCGCACTGACTGGCAGCTCCTGGCATCTTGCATGTAGTCGAAAAAATTATAAAAAATTCACAAGTGTCGCTCGAGCACCTTTTAAAAGCCGTCTTTCACTTGGTGCTTAAAATCGTCCTAGCTGCAGCTGCTGCCTTCGATGTTAAATATTTTTCCCTTCAATTCCAGATTTTTTGGCAAATTTTAGGCACATCCTGTGCTCAAAACTCCATTCTCAATCAATTTTGAACTCATAATGTTGATAGAGAATCCCATATCCACAATGGCATGATCCACTAATATGTCATTGACATATGCTGCCACGCTTGGGCAATGCTTTTCCACATGTTCAAACTAGTCATCTTCCACATGGACTACTTCCAAAGGGTTCAATGATATACCTTGTACAAAGGATCTTCTTAAAATCTTTATGCACTCTTGGAGATAACTTGATCAGCTGCAAAAGATTCACATCAAGCTTTACCTTACAAAGAGAACTAGCCAAGTCAAATTCATGATAATTAGTAATGGTTTCCTTCTCTCGCCAGAGACCATTCTTTTTCTTGGTTGTTGAATATGCTTAGATGCCTCTTTCTTGGCTTTTACCTAGGCTTCTTTGGATGTGCCTTATTGGAGTCAACTTTGCCATCAATAGCTTTTAGAGCATTGGCTTCTACATGATGGTTAAGGACTTGTGTTCCCTTATCATCCTATTTAGGGTTTGCCTTAATATGTTTTACATTATCCCTATCTCCTTCTTTAACCTTCTATCCTCTTGTAATGGCTCATAAATTGTAAGCCTCTATGGTGTTCACATGCACAACTTTGATAAGGCTAACACTACTATCACTAGGCATCTCTTCTATGATAGCTTTTTCTCTCTGCAATATTTGCTTTGGTCCCTCATCCTACTAAGGTTATTACCTTGTGTTTGATGATTAATTGGACCCGGTTGCTTACTCCCTTTTGCTCAAGAGAATTGATCTTAATCCAACAAGCTAGCTAGATGGCCGAACTTTCCACATATGTCACATTTGACATTAGGGAAATTTCTCAAAAAGTCTTAACCACCACACTACTTACAACTAAATCTTGATGGACCCTCCTCTTTGAGATGTTGACTTTTGATCAAGATTTGTTGCTTCTTTAGGAAATTAACATTTATGGCTATTTTTCTATACTATTCAATTATCATATCAATATAATGATTCATCATGTCCTTAATTTCACCAAGAACATTTGATGCACTAGACTCCTAATCGTGATCATCTGCTTGTCATTCGATTGGCCTTACCACAAACCTGATTAGGAATTGGCCCTCGTTGATTAGTTGGCATGACATTAGGGTTCATCATTTCACTTCCATTATTTAGTGGATTCATTTAGCTATCCATTGGCATAGCAACATTAGGAGGAGCCCACAACATGGGCACATTCTATGTTATGCTTCCTCTTTCATTTGAATTGGTCATAGGTATACTAGTTGCATCTTGACTTTTACTGATCAATGCAAAATGATTTCCAAGATCTAGCCTCAAATTTAGGTTAGCCCTAGATGTGTAGGCTACTTGTAGGTGCAAGTTTATCTCCTTTTCTCATGTAATAGTAGTGTTTCTATATCAGTACGAGCAATACTACTCAACTACACTTGGATATTGAAGTCTAATCCATGTATAAAGTACTATAGTTGGGCAGTAGGTGGAATAGAAATAAAGGTTCACAATTTGCAAAACACATATTTTAGTTTCTTGGCATATGCTTGAGCATTCTCATGGGACTCTTGATGTGTCCCATTAAGTCAACCATGGTTATGGTCCCGAATTCCAAGCCATGATACCACATTGCAGCTCTTCCTTTTAGAGTCATATTGAAAATATCATGAGATGTCATCCTAAATTTAAAAATTGAACATTAACTTCTAGAACTCACTGATGTGGAGCTCTGTATCTTCCTCTACTAACCCATTAAAAATGTGTAGAGGGAATAGGGTTGGCAAATCTAGTGTTCCTATAGGTATTGCATATAGATTGCACCATAACAATGATTAAATTCACTACAAGGGTTTGTACTAGAGGGGCTATACTCGCACTCAAAGTAGATTGACTTTGTGGAAAAAGGGAAAAGCTAGACTTCCTCCTCCCCTTGACGGATTGATTGAGATATTAATTGGGTCAACAAGACCTCTCTTTCCCAAGAATATTGAACTACTAGACTTTGTAGAATACCTTCTAATGATCTTAGTGTAACATTCAATGCCAGAGGCATAGGAAACCCCCCCCCCCCCCCCCCCCCCAACTATCAACACCGACAACTGGCAGAGGAAGGGGGGAGTAAGCATGATGAGGATGAGGGAGGGGCAGTTGTAGTTGACATGGAAAGATGATGATGACCTGGATGAGTAGGCCGTCGATGGTGACAAAGAAGTTGCAGATGAAGACAATGATAACGATAGTGAGAGCAAGGGAAAGCAACGCGTTTACCCCCCCCCTTTGGGCATAACAGCCCGTTCATGGGATGGGCAACTAGGAGGCCTAAAACCACCCGCCACCATACAACATCACATCCCCATAATATTCCACCAATTCACGTTCCCCCCCAAAAAAAATCCCCTCTCCCTTTATATAAACCCCCCATTATAAGAGGTAAGAAATGTATTGGAATGGAAGGGCCTGGGCACTGAGTAGCACATTGAGGGAGAGAAAGAGAAAGAAAGTGATGGAGAGAGAGAGGTGAGAATAAACAAAGGAGGAGAAGAAGAAGAGAGGGAGAGAGAGCGGAGAGAAGAAGAGAAGGAGAAGAAGAAGAAGAAGAAGAAGAAGAAGAAGAAGAAGAAGAAGAAGAAGAAGAAGAAGAAGAAGAAGAAGAGAGAGAGAGAGAGAGAGAGGAGAAGAAGAAGAAGAAGAAGAAGAAGAAGAAGAAGAAGAAGAAGAAGAAGAGGGAGAGAGAGAGAGAAGAAGAAGAAGAAGAAGAAGAAGAAGAAGAAGAAGAAGAAGAAGAAGAAGAAGAAGAAGAAGAAGAGGGAAAGAGAGGGAGAGAGACCAGATGCGTTGATTTTCTCCCGATCTTCTCGCAGGTCTAACCCCCATCTCCCCGCTAGTTTAACCCCATCACCATCGAAAGGAGTCACTCCGGTGCACTATTTCTCCGACAAGAGAAAGAGAGAGAGATTTGTAAGCTAAAGGCATGGCCCCAAAATGGAGGGAGACACGCATCAATGGTAATCCCGCATCCAACAATGGAGCCACTAACCAGGGCATTTCGGTGAATATGAATACAATGTTGGGTCTCGATAATTCATATCAGAATATCCAGGTATTAATTGCCATCTCCACTAATCATTGAGACATAGGGTATGTCACTTGGCATGTGCACAAGTTCTTTTTAACAAGTAACCTAAGTTATTTTTCAATAGTTAATGAACTCGTAGGGGATTTTAGAAAATTCTCAGTATCCATAGATGACCGAGCATAGATTTACTCATATGATGCATTGAGGTTTGCAAAAACCCTTGTATCCAAATACAATCATTAGGATTAAAACTATGATACCTTGAGATCCGTTCGATAGTGACTATGTTTGTCAATCCTATTCAGGAATTGGGCTAGATGCAACAACATCTCCAAGCCTCAAAGGCAAGAACTCTAGGGATTGGGAAACCCCAAGTCGACGCTTTTGTACTTATTGAGAAGAAGGCTAGGCTATTGATCAATGAAATTGAATAATAAAACTTACGTCATTTTCAATGTTGGAAATCCTAACATATGCCTTAGCCAAAGAAAGGAGTGTTAGGTAAATTTTACATAGAATCGCTCTTTGATCCCAAGGGGAAGAGCAAATACGTGATGGAAAGGTTATCACGACTATTCGTGCAATATTGAAAAATGACATCATTGCTTTGTCAATTGATCAAATAACATCCTAAATGTTAAATTTGCATTAAACTGATTGTTGGAATGTAATTTGAATGATTATTCCAAGTGCTTGTGTTTGATAGTAAATGGATGGTAGGGGTCTGTGATGACCCATCACCATGGAGATAAGGGAATGTTTCCTTGGAAAATGGATATTGGGCTGATTTCCTTGATTATGCTTGATTCTTAATTGGATAATATAAGGAAGGATAATTTGCACGGGTGGATCATCTCCAATATCACACTGCAAATTACCCTGAGAGGGACAGTGCTCGATTCACGGGCCGAAAGTCGAGTGGTGAAAAGGGCAACCACAGAAATTGTGTTTCACTCCTAAGCCGCTTGGGATCAAGTGGAGCTCTGGACACCCCTTGCCTAGTCCAAAACAAAGGTGAAGACTTCTGTGAGCCCAATATCTAGGGCGATGGAAGATCCTATTCTAGATACTAGATGGAAATTATGGTGCCATGTGATTTGGACCGGGTACTTCTGATGGACAGAAGGGATACATAACTATCCTGTATGGAAAGGAGACAAATATTAACTAGAAAATAAGTTAAAGAACTTGTTTGTCAAAAGGATTGCTTGTTTTGTTTGCGTGTCTGTGCTATAAATTATGCTAACGAACCCTGTTTCCTAAAAGGATTAATTAAGGAAGCTGATTTTAAATGTCATTATAAATGTGATAGGACCTAATTAGAAAACTAAAGCTATCAAGGGAAGCGAGTGGACAGAAGCCTGACGGGTCAGGGTGGTCCCAGAGAACTGGGAGGCTTCTCACAAGGTTTTATCATCATTTGACCTTTAGGTATGGTAAAGCTAGAACCCGATTCATGTTGTTTCAGGGGACCGGAATGGGACTATGCCCTATGGGCAGAGCGGTTGAGCAATGCATCTCTCTCTTTCCCATTCTCTTTGAACCGAGTGTGGTATGAATCTACTTTAGATTGGGTATCTCTCTGTAAAGTAGGATGTTCGAAATGTGATGCTAGAATGCTCTCACGAGACCTTGGCCCCCTAGAAACCCAGATTTGACATCAATCCTAGTGGGTTCGACCATGAACATTCTATTGCGAGGTGGGCTCGGGAAACCCTAGGTGACAAACCACAGAACATTCCATGGGAGGGCCAAGTGGTGACTCTTAGATTCATTTCTTGATGGACTGCTAAAACGTGCTTGGAGAGTCGGGCATGTTATAGTTGGTATCAGAGAAAAACTTTGTAATGATACGTGATTGATTAATGTATGGTTTATAGACATATCCTAAACAAAATAACCTAAATGGTATGGCTTGATTATCACGCACCTTCTGCACCCACGAATGCTAACATGCAAGATAAGAAATTTCTTCTTAAGCAAATTAAGGCACCCAAGTTTGATGGAGAAGGGATAGACATTGTAGCAGAGGCAAAGACATGGATTGCATCGATGGATGATTATTTCTCTGCTTTGGGAACTGTCTCTACCAATCAAGCAATGATAGCCAAACTTAAGTTAGGTTGTCCATGCTCGAATATGGTAGAAGAAATGGTGCAAAGATCAAGGTATTTCTGAAGCTGCCAGCTGAAAGATGCTATACACGGGTGATACCTTACGCCGACCTACTAGACTTTGAAGATGAATGAATTCTTCAAGCTCAAGCAGCTGGAATTAACCCTAGAAGCTTACTACTCAAAGTTTGTAACCCTCCTGAAATATGCATCACCTATGGATATTGCACAGCAAGTATCCAAGTTTTGCCATGGCCTGAACACTCCTCTAGACCATCATCTTGAAGCAATGTGTCCAATGGACTTTCAAGATGCATTACTTTGAGCAAAGCTAATCATCCAATAACTTGGATCAGGAAAAGATGTTTCTCGAGATCAGGACAAGAGATGCTACTTGTGCAGAGAGTTAGGGCACATTCGTAGGAGATGTCCCAACCATCGATGTTTCCACTACAATGAACTAGGGCACATCCAAGTAGACTGCCCTAACTTAAGTCCAGAAGATATGGAGCCTCTAAGGAAACAAAGCTACACCAATGTAGTCTTCGGATATATAAAGGAATCAGATGAAGACAAAGACTTAGAACTCACTACACCTCTTTAAGATAATTAGAAATCCTATGAATTTTTCTGACATGTAATACAACTTGTATTGTAATAAACTTTACTCTTGTAACTACAGTCAACCTGAGTAATATGAGTTGCATCTATTTCAAGCCTAAAACTTGAAAATGATTAGAGATACTCAGCAAGGAATGACAATTATAACTTGCAATGAATTTCCCTTAAGTCATTTCTTCTCAACTAATACAAATCGGGTCTTGCTAGAATGGCAAAGATTGGAAGTATTCTTTAGTATTACAAGCAAAACCAATTGTCCATGGAGCTCGGTCCCGAACTAAGAAGAGGATAATCTAAGAACATAGTTTTCGAGATAAAGGACCACTTTGATCCACTAAAAGGATCCTAAGGCAAAATTGTCTAATGAAGAAAATCGTGACAAGGACGATCAGGAATCTTGTGACGGTACGTGATAAAGCTCCGTGCTATTTTTATTGCAGGGAGTTAGGTCATTTCAAAAGGGAATGTCCTAAGCACCCCAAACACCAATGCTCCGAGTGCCACAACATTGGACATAACTATGTGAATTGTCCCAACAGAACGCAAAGAGAACTTGAACTTAGAAGGAATGAAAGTTTACAAGCTCCAGTAATCCAGAATATACCAAATACTTAGGAAAAACCTAGAAGATATCCATGAGATGTAACTACAATAAAATTTTCTATTGTAATCCAGATTCGGATAGATCTAATAAAATAATAAGTTGTTTCAAAAGACTGCATGCCTATGAGTAATCAAAGTAGTGCAGCGGAAGCGTGGTGGGTCGTCCTAACCCACAGGCCCTGAGCCCCACTAATTCTTGTCTTCCTCAGTTCTTCCGAGATAAGGACATCTTGGAGAGAGGATGTATTAATTGCCATCTCCGCTAATCATTAAGACATAGAGTATGTCACTTGGCATGCACACAAGTTCTTTTTAACAAGTAACCTGAGTTATTTTTCAATAGTTAATGAACTCGTAGGGGATTTTAGAAAATTCTCAGTATCCATAGATGACCGAGCATAGATTTACTCATATGACGCATTGAGATTTGCACAAACCCTTGTATCCAAATACAATCATTAGGATTAAAACTATGATATCTTGAGATCCGTTTGATAGCGACTATGTTTGTCAATCCTATTCAAGAATTGGGCTAGATGCAACAATATCTTCAAGCCTCAAAGGCAAGAACTCTAGGGATTGGGAAACCCTAAGTCGACGCTTTTGTACTTGTTGAGAAGAAGGATAGGTTATTGATCAATGAAATTGAATAATAAGACTTACGTCATGTTCAATGTTGGAAATCCTAACATATGCCTTAGCCGAAGAAAGGAGTGTTAGAGCCCCAAGAGAGACACCAAGGAAAAGGGGATTCTACTGCAAGAAAATCTATATTGTAACATCAACAAGCTTTTATTTCACTCTTTTGATGACCAAAACAAAGAAAACAACAATTCTGCACGTAGCATCATAGTAGATAACTCCTGCGGATTTGATAGAATCAACCATAATCTTCAACTTCTTCATAAAATCCATCAGTAGAACAATGAACACAAAAGAATAAACCATTTTTGAATGGAAATCAATCACATAGTATTCATCTTCAATGTCTTCATAGTTTTCTCTCTCAATCTCTCATACATAGATACACTGTTTTGATAGAATTGGCTATCTCTGGCTCTCTCTCTCTCTCTCTCAATAATACATCATCTCCTCACTAAAATACTCAATAATGACTCTCAATAATCCTTCTTAGGTCGTGGATACTCCTCCCAAGAGGTATGTCTGATGTGAAGAGGCACTAGGGCCTCTACAGTGTCTCTTCATAGCTCACTATTGTCACAATCACTCCAGTCTTCTCTTTAGTCTTCAGCAACTACTTCTTCCATTTGTTTTAGCTCTTTTGAACTTAGATTCATACTTTCCAAAAGTTAGAAAAATTTCCCAAATTCACACATACATTCTACAGAATACTTATAGAAGATCTATAGAATAGAACAGAACAGGAACAGAGCAAAGATAGAACAAAGACAGAAGGTTTACACAGGGTTACAGAAGGTCATCAGAGAATATCAAATCCTCATAACTCATACTAAAACCATTCCAAACTATCAAAAACTATTCAATAATATTTCAAAAGATTTTAACCTTCATCAATCATCAATCCATGCTTCACACAGAAGAAAATCAGAACAGAACAGAAACCATACAGAAGGTATTAGAACCAATCAGAACCTTAACAAAACCTATTAGAACATCACAGAGCTTCATATTTCCACTAAGAATCATCATGAACTTCCAAAAAATAATCAATATCATCCAAGACACTCTCAAACACTTCCATTAACAACCATACATCACTCTAAATCCATCAAAAATCAATCATTCAAACCTCAAAAATAGCAAAAATCAGTCAAAAATTCAGTCTTTTTCCACTCTCAACATATCCCCCCACTTAGAAAGGAAGTGTCCTCGTGACCTAAGGAAAAGAAGAATGCAATTTCACTAAAGAGCTCAATTTGATATTCTTTAGTATCTTCAATAATCACTCCAAACCACAACCCCAACTTATCACCTGTATCTCTAGAAAAGAATACTACGAAAGGAAAACTTCGTTATTCGATCACACATATGATAAACAATAAAAAGTCATAACAAATTTGTAAAGGATATAAGAGGTTCTTCAGCTTTCCATCATAGGCTTGCCATCCACCATCACCATCAATAGTTGAAAAGAGAGCTCTGGAACAAATTATTCAACCAGCACGAACTCATCACATACAAATTATTACAACACACACACAAACACAACCATCTGAATGGCACCTCCAAAAGATGTCTCATTAAGAAGCACAGAAAATGCATTCAGGGTTATCAATGAAGATGATCCCTCTTGAAGGCTTGATGATTTCGAAAGAGATCCAGGGATAAAGACTCATCTACAAAGGATTTTGGAGGATTCTGAAAGAACTGAAGGCAACACATTCGTTCTAGCAAAACAAGGTATCTGTTAGGTAGACAAAGTGTTGAGATATCGAGCTCCACTCGTGATACGCCAGGGTGACCGTTGTGTATTTATGTCACCGACTTGTCAGTTGCAGACGCGGTTGGTACACCGCCCATGAATAATAGCTACACGATAGCTATCCTTATCTACTCTAGTTCGTGGCTCAGTTAGTATGCCACCTTAGTTAGTTGAGTTTGGTTTGAGACCCATATATAGGGTTCTTCTATTTCTTTGTACTAGAGTTCTTTTGTCTTACACAACTAAGAAGAGGAAAACTGTTTTTAGCCTCCACCCTTGTGTGTATTCCCCCATTGTGCAAGCAAGAAAGCTACAAGTGAGACTCCTTTCTTCTCTCCCACAATCTTGACATGGTATCAAAGCCTTGTTCGTGGTAAGGAGCTCAAGAAAGCAAGCCAAGCTCGCGGTGTTCTGGTAAGAGGAGCAGTGTTGCTTTCATTTTCTGTTTTGGGAGCAGATCTCTACAGGTAACACAGCCGGAAAGTGCAGGAGTGCATTGTCTCAGATTGAGACGCCCTTCGCGGTGAAGCAAGAGGGCAGTATATGCTGCAGGAAAGGGCTTTAGCCCATGGCGACCTTGTTTTTTTGATTTGAGGCCATTTCGGGGCCTGTTTTGGAGGCGGAAGTTTTTTGCACGCACTCAGGAAAAAGCCCTGTTTTTATGCAGTGCAGCCACTGTTCTACAGGTCGGTGAAAAGTTACTGTAGAAACTGCATCGTATGCTTGTGCGTAGAGACATTGGGAGTTACAAAATCATCCCTGTTGCCTGTTGATGCAATATCGTCACTAGGAAGTGACTGTGTGGTCAAATACCACTTTCGCCAGTTTTGCAGATTTTCCCTTGTGAGGGTGAAGCTGTGTTTTTGCAGTGACAGAATTTTTTGCAGTGTTCTGTAATGGCATCTGATTCTCTTTCACAGATTGTCACTGAAAAGCTTGACAAGAACAACTTCCAAGCATGGAAGTTTAGAATGACAAATTTCCTTATGGGAAAAGGATATTGGGAATTTGTTGCAGGAAATGAAGAAGAACCAGTTCTTCCTGATGTTCCCAATCAACAGCAAATGCAGGCATTTAAAGCATGGCATGAGAGAGCCAGGAAAGTTATGTATTGGCTGTCTATTAGCATTTCAGACTCTATGATTGTGCATATTGAGGATGCAAGTACGCCAAAGGAGGCATGGGATACTTTGTCAAAAATGTATAGCACAAATACGCAAGCCAGGAAAATGCAGCTCAAGCAAGAGTTGCATAATGTGCAAAGAGAAAATATGAGCATCAATGACTACCACATGAAGGTGAAGAAGATTGCAGATGCACTTGCTTCCATTGGGTCGCCAGTGGAAGATGATGATTTAGTTTCTGTGACCTTGAATGGTCTAGGAAAGGATTATGCATAGTTTCGGACATCCATTTCAGTTCGTGAAAGATTTTCTGATTTTGAGGAGCTGATTGCTCTTCTAATTTCTGAGGAGCAAAGAAATGGTGGTGCATCTTCTTCAGGAGGAACTTCAAAAGAAACTGTCTTCTACTCAAATGCTGGAAGAGGTAGAGGCAGAGGTAGAGGAGGCCGATTTGGAGGCCGTGGCAGAAATCAGAATATGTAGCAAACTCAAGAAAACCAGTTCTATGGAGGAGGACGTAGTAACTCTAGAGGCAGGGGGAGCCAGAGAGGTCGTGGTGGATGGCAAAGAGGCCAAAATGCAAACAGTAATGTTGAATGCTACTACTGTGGTAAAATGGGTCATATGGCTAAAGACTGCTATAAAAAGCAGAATGACATGATGAATGGAAAACTGCAACAAGGGAATTATGCATCTTTTGATAGACAGGGTGATGACAGAAATGAGCACTTGTTTATGGTGCAGCACATGAACAATTCTGTGACAAGTGCAGAAGAAAGCAACGATGTATGGTATGTTGACTCAGGTGCATCAAACCACATGACAGGTCATGCAGAATGGATGGAGGATGCAAGGAAAATGGAAAAACCAGGATTTGTGGAGACTAGTGATGATACTGCACATCCTATTGTGCAGATTGGAAAAATTCCTTTGTCTATGCAGGATGGGAAAAAGAAATACCTGTCCGATGTATTTCATGTTCCCAATATCACCAAGAATCTGGTTTCTGTTGGTCAAATGGTTGAGCAGGGCTTGCAGGTCAGATTTAATCCTCATGGATACTTTGTTGAGGATATGAAAAATAAATGTCGCTTGATAGTAAAAGGAAAAAAGAAGGGCAGAATGTTTACATTGGATGCAGACATGTCTGAATTGAGTGCAGCAATGTTTGCACATGGGACCGGTGTAGTTGCAGATATTGATATGTGGCATAAACGCATTGGTCATGTTAATGTACAACGACTTAAATCAATGTAGGCCCAAAATATTGTTGCAGGATTGCCCAAATTCAAGGTTGCAGAAATGCATAAGGTATGTGAAGCCTGTCAGTTTGGAAAACAGGCAAGGAAACCATTTCCTAGACATGTTCAAGAGAGTGAGAAGCCATTGGAATTAATCCACTCTTATGTGTGGACTACTAAAGCTGCATCTCTTGGAGGCTGTCATTATTTTGTCACTTTTATTGATGACTATAGCAGAAAAGTTTGGGTGTATTTTATGAAAAAGAAAAGTGAAGTTTTTGGGCATTTCAAAACTCTTAAAGCTATGGTTGAAAAAGAAACAGGACTGCAGATAAAATGCCTAAGGTCAGATGGAGGGGGAGAGTACATCTCAAATGAGTTTGCAAGGTTCCTGCAGGAGCATGGCATAAAGCAGCAATATTCATGCAGTCATACCCCACAACAAAATGGAATTGCAGAAAGGAAAAACAGGCATATTGGAGAGGTATCTCGTGCCATGCTCAATGAAAAAGACTTGCCAGATTTTTATTGGGCTGAAGCAGTTGCTACAGCAGTCTACATAATGAACAGGACTCCCACTGCAGCAATACATGGAATGACTCCAGAGGAGAGGTATACTGGTAGGAAACTAGATATTTCTCATTTGAAAATTTTTGGTTGCATTGTCTATGTACATGTGCCAGATGAGTTGAGATCCAAGTTGGATCCAAAAGCTGAGAAGTGCATCTTTATTGGCTACTCTTTGCAGCAAAAAGGGTATAAATGCTATAACCCTTCTACTCGTAAGTTTACAGTGAGCACATATGTTGTTTTTGATGAGATGAGTAGCTGGTATAAACCAGTAAATGTGATTGATGATGTAGAAGCACAAAATGGTAATGCTGCACAGAATTCACAGCAGCAATCACAAAATATTAGTGGACCTGGAGCGTCCTCTAGCAGTGGTTCACATTCTTCGCCATGGACAGGCAGATTGAGATCAGGAGAATCTTCTCAAAGCAATGCAGATAGTGGTATGCAGGTATCACGAAAAGGAAAAGAGAAGGTTGATCAGCCCATGTTTGATGTGAATGCAGGTCACTCTTATGTGGATGGTGAATCCAATGGCTCAAAACAGAGCATTGATGATGAGTTGCGTATTCCTTCTATTGTTACACTTGGAGTAAGGAAGACTAGGGATGTTTTGAGAGCACCTGGGAGTGAACCTACTTTGCGCAGGTCTACGAGAGCTAGGTATCCTGTGGATAGGCTGAAATATGATGGATTTACAGCCATTCACTATGCATATATGGTCAAAGTGATACATGAACCAGAACCCACTTCTTTTGAGCAAGCCATGGGAAAAGAAAAATGGGAGAAAGCCATGGATGAAAAAATGGATGCCTTGGAAGCAAATGCTACATGGGAATCGGTACCTTTGCCTAAAGGTAAAAATGCAATTGGCTGTAAGTGGGTTTATAAGGTGAAGCACAATGCAGGTGGTTCTGTGAATAGATACAAGGCAAGATTAGTAGTCAAGGGGTATGCACAAACATATGGCATTGACTATGAAGAAACATTCAGTCCGGTTGCAAGGATGGCAACCGTAAGAGCAGTCATTGCTATGGCTGCATCAAAAGGATGGTCTTTACATCAGATGGATATAAAGAATGCCTTCTTGCATGGTGATTTGCAAGAAGAGGTCTATATGGAGCAGCCACCAGGTTATATGCATGCTATTCATCCTGAGTTTGTTTGCAGGTTGAAGAAAGCCTTGTATGGCTTGAAGCAAGCACCTAGAGCATGGTCTGACAAGATAGGACAGTATCTTGTCACTATTGGCTTTCAGATTTTCAAGGCAGATTTCTCACTTTATGTGAGAAAAATAGAGAAAGGTATTATGCTACTTGTCATTTATGTTGATGATTTGATTATGACAGGTGACAGTGATGAAGATATATTTCATGTGAAAATGCTATTGAAGCAGAAGTTTGAGATGAAGGATTTGGGAGAGCTGCGTTATTTCTTGGGCATTGAGGTGATTAGATCATCAAGTGGGATACAACTCTTGGAGAGGCAGTATGGATTGGACATGCTGTCCAAATATGGGATGACAGGCTGTAAGCCTATTTCAGTTCCTTTGGAGCAGAATGTGAAGTTGAGCACAGATGCATGTGAGCTTCTAGAAGACCCTACTATGTACAGACGCATAGTAGGAAGTTTGATTTATATGACTATTACCAGGCCAGATTTGAGATATGCTGTTGGATTGGTAAGCCAGTTTATGCAGGCTCCAAGGAAACCACATTTGGATGCGGCTAGACGCATACTCAGGTATGTGAAGTCCACATTACAGTATGGACTATTTTATGAGATTGGGGTTCAGATACAGTTGCATGGATACACTGATGCTGATTGGGCTGGTAGTATTTCTGATAGACGATCTACCAGTGGATATGTGTTCTCTTTTGGGAGTGCTGCAGTCACTTGGAGCAGCAATAAACATCCTATAGTTGCCTTGTTGAGCACAGAGGCTGAGTACAGGGGTGCAGCAATGGCTGCATGTGAGGTAGCTTGGTTGCATAAGCTACTTTATGATATGCATCAGTCTACAGATGGGCCAGTTGTCATTTATTGTGACAACATGAGTAGTATACACTTGGCAAATAACCCAGTCTATCATGCTAGAACAAAGCACATTGAGGTGCATTATCACTATGTGTGAGAGAGGGTTTTACTAGGTCTTATTGATCTTGTTTATGTCAGCACAGAGGATCAGGTAGTTGACATATTCACGAAGGCATTGGGCGCAAAGAAGCTGCGCAAGTTCAGAGACCTGCTTGGTGTGCAGGAATTGGGATTGAGCTCGAGGGGGAGTGTTGAGATATCGAGCTCCACTCGTGATACGCCAGGGTGACCGTTGTGTATTTATGTCACCGACTTGTCAGTTGCAGACGCGGTTGGTACACCGCCCATGAATAATAGCTACATGATAGCTATCCTTATCTACTCTAGTTCGTGGCTCAGTTAGTATGCCACCTTAGTTAGTTGAGTTTGGTTTGAGACCCATATATAGGGTTATTCTATTTCTTTGTACTAGAGTTCTTTTGGCTTACACAACTAAGAAGAGGAAAACTGTTTTCAGCCTCCACCCTTATACGTATTCCCCCATTGTGCAAGCAAGAAAGCTACAAGTGAGACTCCTTCCTTCTCTCCCACAATCTTGACACAAAGGGCATGAAAATATAGGACATCCTACTGTTGGGAATCAATGTTCACATTGACATTCATACAAAGATTTGGAATGGCCTTTTGATCATTATGGGAATGCCTATGCATATATGCTAAGTACCAAGCAAAATGGGCTATCAATCTCACTGAAGGATCTAAAGATTGTGAATATTGTGGAGAAAAATGGAGATACTTTTGGTATGCTTGACTAGCAATTGTCCAATCCCCTAGAATTAATGGCCAATTAATATGTGGTCCCATGAGAGAATCAGTTGAGCTCCATCTTCTTCTTCTCGGAATTTGCTGATCAAATCCTTCATACCCACTAACCAACTGAGGGGGTTGAGAAATAGAAGTGGTAGGAGATGGAAGTGAAATAAGTAAAAGAGGATGAAGAGATGGATAGACAAAATCATAAAATGAGTAATAAGCTAAAGGAGTGTTTGGAGGAATAGTTCTGAATTCTCGGAAGGTGGAGGGGGAGGGACTTGATCAAATGGAGGAGGGGGTAGCATACCCTTCTTAAGGCCTGATTATGCCAAGAAAGCATATAAATATGAACCATAAGTTACGTTGGTAACATTCCCTCTAGTCACTTTGACAAAATGTTGGTCCATCTTCGTAAGAAGGTAAGTACTCCAGTCAATGGCAACCCCTTTTAAGACCATCCTGGAAGCTGTGAAGAGCTCCTTGGACAAATAGTGAGATGGTTTTTGGGCAAGCATAAACTTGTCTTGGAGACTAGCTTCCAGAGAGGATCATTGATCATTGAAAAAGACACTCCTGAAGTGTTAATCACCTTCTTGACATCAAGGACCTCTTTAGTTTGCTTTTGTAACAACTTGAAAATCTCGTCATTTGAGAATAATTGTTTGGTTGTAACAAAGGGTTCTCCTTTGTAGGGAAGAGACGAAGCCTTCCCTAACCCTCTAGGTGTCAAAACCATGGAAGTACCACGAACCAAGCCCAATTTCTTACTGTATGATGCAAGAAACTCATCACATAGGGTTGGATCGTCTGGAATCAAAGGAAGTGAAGCAGCCACAAAAGTTGCAAGGCCTACTTTCGCGATAGGCTCAAAAGTTAGTAGGGAAGAATAATCCCTACTAATCAATGGGACATACTGAATAGGATGAGGAGCTTGAGGCGCCATTCAGATGGAATATACACACACACCACAAACACAGAAAATCACGGAGAATGTCTGCAAAACAACAAAATAGCTATAAAAAAGAAATCGATCAAAAGAAGCACACATAGACGTAACTAACCAACTGACCACCCCAAACAACCCACATCCTAGAAAAAAAATTCGGCATGACCCCTACACATATGCGACCGAAAGCTTCATGCTATGCAACAAGCAGGCACCCAAGACCCTGTATTAGGCAAAAAAAAAAGAAAACTACAGACAACACCTGTAATCGTATCACACAATCAAACCATAATACCTCAAAAACCTAAATAGGACATAACCAGAACTTTGATAAACAATGTTAGCTTAAAGGGCTATACGTGTCCATCCCACGAAGAGTATTTATTAAAAAGGAAAAAAAGTGCAATGAAGGAAATGATTTTAGTGAAGGGTTCATTTTAATAAATTATTAACAATGGTTGAAATTTTATTAAGTTGTAAACCTTAATTAAAAAATGGCGATTCATTTTTAAATTGTTAGTTACAATTTATTAATGTGAAACAGTGCTTTTAACAAAACCCAGAATGCGATCCCCAGACTCAGGTCTCTAAATGCATATTCATTGATTCAAAATTTAATGTGTCTGAAGTGCTCTTCTTTTTCAGCGCGTGCATTTTTGTTGTGACGATTGGTTCATTTTTATTAAAAAATTAAAGTGCCTTTGAAGCACACGTGGCGCGTGCAAACTGAACGGCGGGTTGATTTTAAGTTATTAGAAAAATGTGTGTTTACCGCAAGCGTGCGTGAAAAAGTAGGTGAATAAAGTTCATTTTAACAATTAACAGTGGTTAAGGGATGACCAAAATAAATAAAGCAAGAAAAAAAGATACCTGGTAGGGGTGTGTATGCAAGAGACTAAGGGTGCACCGAGTAGTCCCAAATGCAAGGAATCCAATAAAAAAGCAAAAACCACTAATTGGAAAAAATAAAACACCTTGGCATTTAAAAAAAATAAATAAATATCAAGGCAATGTTAGTGGGATCACATTTGGTTTAGGCAATGTTCATTAGTGTTTGGGTAAGATTATTATTAATATTTTTTAAAATTATAATTTAGGTGTATTTTGATTTTTTTTAATGTTTGATTTATTAGGATATCAGTCAAACCTAATTGGAAATGAAACCATCAGGTTTCAACAATGGATTTGTAATTTTTTAATTATTTGATAATTTGGCAGCTTATTTTTGAAATTTAAAATAAATTTTTTTATGAATTTAGATTAAAAGTTTATCATTTAGATCAAAAAATAATAGGGTGATCATGTGCCAAGGTGTTTTTAGCTTAGAAAATATTCTAAAAGTAGTCACATGCATTGATGGATTTTTTTGTTATTTTTTAAAATTTAATTCTGATTTTTAGGGATTTTTAATGAAAATTTTCAATTTTTAGTGAGTTTTAAAAGGATTTTAAATATTGTTAAATTTTTTTGCAATTAATTATTGATATTATAATCAACAAGATGAATAAAAAATTACCCAATTTAGTAAGAAAATTTTCAGTACTTTTTTGTTTTTAAATTGATTTTTAATGAAATTTTTAAATATTTTTAAGTGTTTTTAGGTGTTTTTAAAGGTATTTTTCTCGGGTTTGTGGAAAATCAAAAGAGATACCTGGGCTGCGTGTGAATAGTTGTGCGTGCTCAGGGACGATACGCATCACCACACGGAGAAGTCTAAACGTACGTCCTTGTGCGTGAACACCCGCTGGCAACTCTCGTACGGACAGGGACACCTGGACTCCCACGCGAACATGCGTAGACACGAAACCACCGGGCAGCAAGGGGCCTGCGTGTGGAGGGTAGGGGTAGAGTGTGGTAGGGGTAGGAAAGGGGGATAGAAGGGGAGAAACGAGGGCTAGGTGAGAGGGTTTAAGTTAGGGTGACCAGGGTAGGTTAGGTGACTGGTAAGTAAATTAGTTAAGCTAAGTAAGTTAGGTGAGCTAAGTTAGGTTAGGTTAGGTTAGGTTAAGTAAGTTAGGTTAGTTAAGTGAATTAGGTTAGTTTAGTGAATTAGGCTAGGTTAAGTGATTTAGGTTAGGTTAAGTAAATTAGGATAGGTTAACTAACCAGAGGATTCTGGTGGCAGAGGCGAGGAGGAGGAGGGGTGTTCTGGCGGTGGCGTAGGAGGCGGGCGGCAGCGTAGGAGGTTGGTGGCGTAGGATGGAGAGGCGACGTGGAGGGAGGGAGAGGAGGATGGAGGATTCTGCGAGGAGAAGGGAGGCTGGCGATGGGAGAGGGGCCACGATGGAGAGGCAGGGAGGAGGGGTTCGATGGCGCGATAGAACGAATAGGTAAGGTGGTTTTTTTTGTGTGTTTTTTTTAAAAAATTACTTTTTAATTTGTGTTTTTAATTTTTTGTGTTGTTGGTTTTTAATTTTTAATTTTTGTCATTTTTGGTTTGTTGTTTTCTCTCTCTCTCTCTCTCTCTCTTTTCTTTAAAAAAACATTTTTTGTTTTTTTCCTTTTTTTATTTTTTTTGTATTTTTGTCTGTTTAATTTTGTTGTGTTGTTTTTTGTTTGTGTTTTTTTGTTTTTTTTAAAAAATATTTGTGGTTAGTTCGGTGGTTTGTGTTTTTCTTTGTGTCTCGTTTTTTTGTTTTTTTTGCTTTGGTTGTTTTTTTTTCATGTTTTCTGTTTTGTTCTTTTTTTGTTTGTTTGTTGTTTTTGCTTTGTGAAATCCATTAAAAAGTGAGCGCACCCCCGTTCCACGCGCATGCGCGGGGCGGGAGTAAAAAAATTTGCGTTGGCGGGATTAGACAGGGCGAGGACGGTGACACACAAGGCACAGAGGCCACGGGAGCATCCCGAGGTGCTTAAAAACATGCGGGTTCACACGCAACACGAGAGACGCGGCCACATGTCAAGAGGAAGAAAAATTAAAAAAACCCAAACCATACACTGGATAAAAAAACCATAAAAATGAAAAATGTGCTGGGAAACGAGGGGAAGATGATAGAAAAATGTGACATGGGTTCCGGGGCAAAATCAGGGTGTTCACATGGAAAAAAACACAAAAAACGGCTCAAAAATACATACGAGGATTAATATGGAAAAATCCGCTAGCCGGAACGCAAGGTAGAAAGAAGGCAAAATGTGCTAAATAATGTGCCCAAAAAATCTATCACGTCAACACACGGTTTTGACAGAAAGAGGATGCATTCACATGGGAAAAACCCAAAAATCATACCCGAAAAGGGATTCTGAAATTACTATGGAATGATCCGAGCATCGAAATAGAGGATAGTAAAAAGGAAAAATGTCTAAAGGAAGGGAATTCATAGGACTGTCATGTCAAAACTCATAGTTAGTGGAGTGAGGAGGGGTTCACATGCAAAAAACACAAAAAAGACACCCGGAAACACATGAAAAAATTAATAACTAAAAATCTGACAGTCGAAAGAGGGGGGAAAGGGAAAAAGTGGGGGAAAGGCTGGCTGGACACGACTGTCAAATTAAATGGGACGTCCAGTGCAAACAAGGCATGTGCATATGGGAAAAATGTGGAAATTACGCACGAAAAGGTCCCAAAAACTCGCAAAAATTAATAGTGGACCAATCGTGTATTGAAAGGACACAGAGTAAAAACAAAAAATATCAAGGGGAAGGTGGTTGTCAGGGCGGTCATGTTGAATCACAGTTCTGAAGTAATAAAGGCGCATTCACATGGAAAACCGTCCAATTTACGGGAAATGATTAAAAAATTAATAACTCAAGAATCATTAGTCGGAACAGGTGTTGGTAAAAAGGAAAAATGGGAAGTTCAAAGGGATGAATAGGGCTGTAAGGTTGGATTTGGGTTTCGGTGAACGTACGATGTGTTCACATGCAAAACGTCAAAACAAGGGATAAAGGAAAATAGGGAAGGAACGTCCCAAAGGGTGGGGGAAAGTTAGACGGGTGGGCGGGAAAGGAACCCATGAGGGAAAAAAGAGGTCATGGCGTACATGCATGATCAACTTAAGGCATATGCAAGGGGTATGCACATCAGACGTATAGGGACGTGTCCCCATACTTAAAACCTTTACGGATAGAGTAGATTGATCGACACGGCCATAGACTTGTCAACCGTCTGGACGCTGACGTCCCCACACTTAAGACATCACATACACTTCCAAACAGAAAAGTAGGGTTAGGAACACTTGGCCCGTTTCGCATATGGTCGAAGGAACCGTCATTGCTACAGAAGGGTTGGAGTTGGTTGCAGGAGATACCATGGCTCGCTCCAACGTTCAGCCAGTATGGCAGGGACCATGCAGTAGCACCGAGGGAGGTAGCTGGTTGAGAAAACCCGTCGGGTAGGTGTCGTTGACGAAGGAGAGTCACTCAGCTCACTAGCACTCAGATGGGATGAAAGAACAGCCGCTCACCCCATAACTTACATCACTCGAGGTAATATTGATGGAAACCCAGATCTCACACCCAGTTTAGGAATCGACAAGGGGATGGTGTAGGGGGAGTATGCCAGGGTGCACAATTGATGGTGCATTAGTGCGTCCAACCCGTCTGGCATAGGTGCAAGCAAGAAGGCCAGGGGGCCTTGCAGTGCAGTGTACAAAACAGAGTGGCGTGTCCTGTGCTGATGGCAGAGACCCATCCCGTGGGTGCAGAGGGAAATGGGAACATACCAAACTCCAATTATCGTAACGTCCCTTAATCTTCACCTCTCAATACTTGATTGAAGAAACACCAGTCACACTCAACCCACCCTCTATCTCATGCTCTGTTGAAAGATATAGATGGTAGCCCATTCCTGAAACCCATTGATGTAATCTTCACTGTCACTTGTGCAGAGGTTGTATGACTTGTGCGCATTTGATGGTGCAACAATGCATCTGCCCTATGTCAGCCTACAGTGCAAGAAGGAAGGCCAGGGAGCCTTATGGTGCAGTGCACAGTAATAGATCATGCGTTGTGCATTGAGAGGCCCAACCCATGCGTGCAACACTCCGTTCACACATCTCACCTCTCATTTGATTTGAAGAGAAAGACTGGTCACTCACCCCACCCTCTGTCTCACGCTCACTGATAGATACAGAGGGCAGCCCATACTCACGTCCCCATCCTATTAGGATGAAAGCTCACATCACTCAAGGGGTTGGTGATGAAGATCATGTCAGTTGTTGTTGTCATCAAGATCTTGAAGACGAGGCGTACCCAGGGAGGTAGCCAACAAGTCTCGTACTTCAATGATTTGTAGGGAAGATTGTATGTTAAGAAGGACAGACAGACAGATATTGCAGAGACAGCGCACAAAGGGAGGTGGCTTCAAATTACTAGCTTAAAAGGTGCGGCTGGTGAGTCAGCTATCCTGAATTGCGGGGCGTTACCACCTTTTCCACAGTCAGCTTCCCACCCAGGGGTGTTTCCACCTTTTCTTGGAACGAGGCATGTTATAACAGGGAATTTCTTCCTTTTCTCCCATAACAGTTTTGTTTTTTTTCTCTCTCTTTCTCTCTTTTTTTTTCTTTAGTTTTTTTTTCTTCTTTGTTTTTTTTTCTCGTTAATAGAGAGAATGGCAGAAATACCATGGGGCAGGACCAACCTCGCCACTGTTGTTGGATCAGATGAGAAGATAACAAGGTAGGGTTGAGAGGTATCTGTTGAGGGGCTAGCAGAATGAGACTGCCTCATGAGGAGAATCATAAGGGCTATTAGAAGCATGAAGAGAAGGACGGTGCGATGCCCAAAAGGGAAAGGGTAGGTCAACTGTGATTGTCAAGATCCCCAAGGAGGGAGGTACTTCTTCAAACGATAGCCATTGACCAGGAAAGGATCATCAGAGGAATCAACGGTCTGCACCTGAACAGAGCCATTAGGATTGATAGCAAGAACCTTGTACGGGCCCATCCACTATTGTTGAAGCTTGCCAGAAAACTTGCCAAATTTGGAGTCATAGGCTAGGACAAGATCACCTCTTTGAACTCCTTGTGCTTGATGAAACTGTCATGATAGGCCTTGCATCGCGCTTGAGTGGTTTCCATACAATGTAGAGCCATCCGCCGAATTTCATCCAAACATTCCAAGTGCAGGAGGCGATGTTACAATGACTCATCATATTCCAAGCGTTCTTTAACTGCCACTCGCAAAGAGGGCAATTCCACTTCAACAGGGAAGACGGCTTTTGTACCATACACTAGCTGGGAAGGGGTCTGTCCTGTAGCTAACTTATGGGAGGTTCTGTATGCTCAGAGGACCTCTGTAAGTCGATCGTCCCAGTCACGACGATGTGCAGCAATCGTTCTTGTCAAGATCGAGCAAAGGATGCGATTGGTGACTTCAACTTGGACATTGGCTTTGGGGGGTAATAGGGAGTGGACCTATGATGGCGGATCTTATATAGCTCTGTCAGCTCCTCCATGATTCTGTTAAGGAAATGAGTACATCTGTCACTTACCAGCTCGAGGGGACTGCCAAAATGGATGATAATATTCTTGTACATGAACAGGGCTACGCTATTACCATCATCCCGCTTCAGAGCTTTAGCTTCGCACCACTTTGTGACATAATCCATACATACTAAGATGTATCTGTTTTGCTTCTGTCTAGTGGGTGGATCAATGGGACCCACAAAATCAATCCCCCACTTCTCATATGGCTTTAGGGGAAGAATGGGTTGCAGTGGCATGACACTTATTTTGGTGGGTTTCCCCATTCGCTGACAAGCATAACATCTCTTACAATAGTCATATGCATCCTTGTGGAGGGTCGGCCACCAGTATCCTGTTAACAGAGCCTTCTTGGCTGTCTCTTCTCCTGCGAAGTGTCCACCACATGGTTCGTCATGGCATGCTTTCAATACTATGCCGATTTCATCCCCTGCATCACATCTTCGCGATACTTCATCTTTGCCTCTCTTGTACAGTGCACCGTCTAGCAAGGTGTAGGGGGTTGATTCTAATAGAAGCTTCTTCTTCTCATGGCTTGAGATGCCAGGAGGATACTATTGAGTTTCCAGGAGGTTGGCTATGTCTGCATACCAGGGAGTAACTATTTCAACTAGAAACAAGGAAGCATCAGGAAGGTCTAGATCATCCTGTTCCTCTTCTGTAGTTTGAGGAATCCGTGATAGATGATCGGCTAGGACATGGGAATGGCCAGGCTTAGTGACCACTTCAAAATCAAACTCCTGGAATAGGAGCAACCATCTCATTAGTCGTCCTTTAACATCTGCTTTGTTCATCAAGAAGGACATGGCTTCATGATCCACGTAGAACTTGAAATGCATTGACAGTAGATAGTGTCTAAACTTCTCCAGTGCAAACACCATTGCCAAGCACTCAAGCTCTGTCACTATATAGTTTCATTCCCTATCAGTGACCTTCCGGCTTGCATAATATATTGGTTGATCTAATTTAGAGGGGCCCTTTTGACATAGGTAAACACCTAGCCCTTCAACTGATGCATCTGAGTACACATGAAACTCCTTCGTCCAATCAGGAGGCTGCAAGATAGGTGCTTTGATAAGGCACTGTTTTAGGGTATTAAAGGCTTCTTCACAGTCACTAGTCCAAAGAAAATCCGCATCTTTCCTTAGGAGCTTGTGCAGAGGGGCTGCCTTGGTTGCAAAATGTGCAATAAATCTTCTATAGTAGCCCACATGGCCAAGAAATCCTCTCAATTGCTTGAGGTTTGTTGGTGCTATCAAGGCGGCAATCTTCTCAATCTTCACTGGGTCTATTGCAATCCCTTGTGCAGAGACAATATGGCCCAAAAGAACTCCGGATGAGATGCCAAAGACACATTTGTCGAGGTTGAGAGAAATCCCATACCCTCGGCATCTGTCAAAACATTTTTCTAGGTGTGCCTAGTGCTCACGGATCAAGCTATAGACACAAAAGTCATAAAGATACACCTCAATGAAATCATGCAAATGATTCTAGAAGGCAACCATCATTACTCGTTGGAAGGTGGCAGGAGCATTACAGAGCCCAAATGGCATCACTCTATAGGCATAGGTCCCCCATTCTGTGGTGAAAGTTGCTTTAGATTGGTCCTCTTCTGCAATTTGGACTTGGTTATATCCGCTGAATCCATCCAAGAGGGAATACATCTCATGACCTGCCACCACTGTGTCCAACAATTGGTCTGTAAAAGGGATAGGGAAATGATCCTTCTTCGTCTTTGAGTTTAGCTTCCGAAAGTCCACACATATTCGAAGTTTCCTGTTCTTCTTGGGTACTACCACAATGGGCGAAACCCATTCACTGTTAGCCACAGGATAAATGAACTCAGCTTCAAGAAGCTTCAATAATTCAGCCTTCAACAGAGTAGAATAATTAGGATTCATATGCCTTTGTCTTTGCCTTATAGGTTTGGCATCAGGCTCTAGGTCAATGTGATGTTGGCATACTGTGGGATCAATCCCCTTTAGGTCTTTGTACAACCAAGCAAACACGTCTAAGTTCTCTTTGAGTAGGTCTCGCAGGACCACTAGTTCTTCTTCTGAAAGATTGAGGCCCACTTTTAGGTGACGTTCAATACCGTCAGTATCCAAGAACATTACTTGTATTTCACCTTCCACTTCACAAATGAATGTCCCAGAATTGCTTCTGGGTAGAGGTCTGACTCTTTCAAGGGAGTAGTGTCATCGTCTGATGTTCCACTAGAACCAGTGTCCTCCTTCTGAATAGATGACTCATTTGTCTGTTGAGATTGCTGGAAGGGTATCAGAGCTTTGTTTGCTTCTGTGTGACTGGTGATTTCTTCTAGACTTAGGGATTTATCTTTAGAGGATGCGTCCAGGAATGTCACATAGCACAGACCTTCTAGAATCTGTGGCTTTGATGGTTCTGGCTTCTGTTGACAAGGGGCATCATCATCATCTTTTCTCCGATTGAACTGTCATGGTGATAGAAGCCACTGGTGAACTCAATTTTTATTCCTTTGATCCATTGCTTATGTAGATTCTGCATACTTTGTAGTCCATTGGTCAACCCAAATGGAACCATGGTCATTCCATCCAACACCCCGAGATCTTTGGCCTCTGAGGTCTTTTTAGGGACATCGACAAGATCATCCATTATCATAGGAAATTCTTCATCTCCACTTTCATAACCTGCTTCATTTTCTTCCTCATCATTTTCATCCTCTTCCTCTGGAGGCTCTGCCTTTGCTTCTGGAGAGGCTCTGTAGGAGAAGAACAGATCTTCTGCCTCTGTGTCTGCTTCTGCCTTTGGCTCTGTCTCTGCTACTGTCTCTGCGACTGCCATGTAACAGGGAGAACAATACATCCATGCTTCTATTTCACTATCAGAGGTAATTTGAGAAGTCAATTCTAGTTGAGGCAGGAGGTATTCTCCCATGGACAAGGACTTTGTTTCCTTTGGTAGTTGGCTTACAGTGCCCACTGTTAGGGATTGTGCCTCTATTTTCTTGGGAAAGATCTGCTTAATACCCTCTTTGTCTCCTGATGTAGCATCTATTACCTCATTGGAGGAGTCATTTATGACTTCGATGGATGTGGATCCATTGTCTTTTTGCGATCCATACAACTTCAACACCACATTGTTGGGTCCTCTGCCTAGGGTTAGGGTTCCTTTGAACCAGTCCCGTCCTAGCCCTCGTTTCAAAGAACCAAGGTCTTCCCAGCAGTAGAGGGTATGAGGTTCCATAAGAATTTGGTTTGACCACCAGATAGGTCAGCTAGTAATCTTTTCCTGCAAGGGTTGTTTTTACGTATGGGAGGATGCCCAACGGTTTAATTTTGCTTTAGTCTGCCAATATGATAAGCCACTGTGTAGGTTGAATTCTTTACAACCCTAAGTCCTTCATTGTCACATCCATCATTATGTTTATTAATGAGCCTCCATCAATCAATGCATCTGAGATAAAGCATCCTTCAATCCATACACTAATCTCTGGGGTTCCAGGATCTAGGAAGGCGTTAGCCACATCTACTTCCTTCGCAGGTTCTGTGGCTCTGTTGGACTTTATTGTTGTTGGGGGAGCAATCCTTAGTCCGAGTCTTCGTGTCAAGATGCTTTTGAATTTCTTTTGACAGCTGGGAGACATCATCAACAACTACCGGAATGTTAAGTTAGGCTTAAAGGTGTCTAGGTCTTTGACCAAGTCATATTCTTTGATAGGATCCACAGGCTTCTCCAGCCTGCTGGGGAATGGGGCTACATCCATTTTCATCTTTTCTTTTTCTTCTAACAATGGCAGCATCGGCACTTCTTCTGTTTCTGAAGGTGCTTCTACATCGTCTATCTCCTGGACCTTTGAACATGTTTCTGGGACTGTCTCTGTGACTCTCTGTGGCACTGTAGTGCTCTGTACTACATTGTTTTGTCTTCTACTGCTCTGTCCCTCTGTTGACAAGTTGAACTTCACAGTCTTGGAAGGGGAACTATTTTCACTCTGAACAACTGGTTCCTTCTTCTTGGCATGCGTGATAGCGGCAACTTCCAACTCTACCAAATTGGAGGCAAGCTCTTGTACCTTCTGTTAGCTATCAGTAGCATTGGCCTTTACAGGGGCTGGACTTGGACAGTCCTTTGCAATGTGGCTTTCTCCTTTGCATTAGCTGCATAAGGGCTTGTAATCCACAGATCTCTAGAGTTCGAACAATTCGGGGAGATATGACCCTTTTCTCCACACTTGTAACATTCCACTTCTGATCTCTGACCACCGCCAGACTGTCGTCCTCTGTAACTTTGAGAGGGAAACCTTCTTGGACCAAAATTAGGACCAAACTCCCTAGGCTTTGGTCCAATATCATGTGTTGTCATTTTGGATTCTAGCAAGTTGAATCTTGCATTTTTGTCTTTCTGTCTTCGCTCATGCATCTCTTTCAAAGAGCAAATATCCTCTCTATGGTTCTTTCACAAACAGTAGGAACAGAAGGCTCCAGGAATGGTTGGTTTTCGGGTACATTCAGTGGCTAAATGTCCCTCTTGATGACACTTTCCGCACCATGTATTAGGGCGCATCACATCTCTCCCAGCTCTCGTAGGGGTGGATATATTGGCGGTATTCACCTTCAGCGTCTGTAGTTGCTCTGTAATCACATCCATAAGCTCTTTCTTGATACTTGCAACTGAGTTGGATAAGTAGTCCTTCAAATTTTCACCTCCTAAAGTAATTGTAGTAGGGTTTTGGGAAGCTTTTGTAATTACTGCATACACTGGTTGGGTTGATCGAGAGGGTCCTCTGTTCTGGTTTTGATTCAGAGCTCCTGTTGAGACTTGGGATTTTTGATTCTAGTTGGTAGGGTTCCACTGTTGTTGAGTCACCTTTGGAGGAACTGTTTGAGGCCACTATTGTTGTGGTTGAACCATCATTTGAGGCACTATCGTTTGTGGTGACCACAGTGGATTAGGTGCACTATATTGTAGCACTGTTTGCATCTGGGGATAGGGGTAGGGAATTGTCCCTAGGACTGCATTTTGTGGCTATACCATTCCTGGCATGGGAGGAGGTAAGACTCCTCTTCCTGGAGTCATTGACAACCTTGCTTCAACTTTGTCATACAATCTTGCTCCTTCCACTGCAGCTTGCAGATTGACTGTCTTCTCAATTCCACAAACTTGGTGGTTGTAGGCCTCTGAAAAACACTCCTTTTTGAATGCCTTCATCCAAATGATTGTTAGTCCATCTCTTCAGGATGGATTCCATTCGCGAGACATAAGCTTCTACTCTTTCTCTAGAGGACTAACTTAGGCTCATGAACTCCTCTCGCATCTGCTCTTCAAAACCTTCACGATTGAATTTAGTGAGAAAGGCCAACTTCAGGTCGTCCCATGTGCCAAAAGTTCCTACTGCTTGTCTCTCATACCATTGAAACACCGCGCCCTTGAAACTGGCGGGGAATATCGCTAACCAATGCTCAGGGGTTCTAGCATTGTTAGCCACACATGCTACTATAAACTCTGCTATATGAAGATCAGGATCTTTATTGTACTCTCCCTTAAAATCTGGCAATGGGACTACATTTGTTGGCCTGTCATCAATATTTCCTCTGACTAGGAAGGGGACCTTGAGTCACCATGGGGACTTCTGTAAAGAGTGCTTTTAGGGCGTCAAAGGAGGCTTATGCTGTGAGCTCATTCTCAACTTTGATTCTTGCCTTCTCTCTTCTCATGTACCTCTAGACTCGTTCTAATGCTTGCCTCTTGATTACATCATTCATCAAGGGGTTGCCTCCAACCAGTTGGTCAGTACTCAACAGCATAGAATCAAAGAGGTGCTTCAGTCTCTGGGGGATTCTCTTGCCAACATCTCCTCTACTTCCTTCTTTTCAACAACTCTGAATTCGGCTTTCAAATCACTACAGAGGGGGAGATATTCCGTTCTAAAGTATCATAACTCATTCTTCTTAGGATTGTTGTTGTGCCATCATAATAATGCCAGCTTCTGAGGGTTTCAACAGTGTATATTGTGAAAAACACTCTGTCTACCAACTTCTAGTGGGTTGCTAATTGGACAAACAAAAGATTTTTAGTGCACTAAGCATCCCACATATCTTGCTGTTGAGCATCCACAAACAAATTCCAACTCTTTTCCTTCTTGTTTTCATGAACCTTCACAGACCATGACTCCTGAAGCTTCGTCATGATCTCCCACTTGGTGATGTCTAGAAACTTCTCAATGAATACCAAATATTCCATGGATGGTCATTCTCTCTTTTTCTACTCTTCAGTTTGTTCCCAAACAATTTGCCACAAAGATGAAAGTTTTTGCTACTTCAACAGGAAGAGGAAGTAGTCCACCACATAGAGTATGCATCATGATGGTAATATGTTTCTGCCAATGTGGGATGAACTTCTTGTGGAAAGTGGCTTTGATAATAAGAATCTCCAACTCTTTAGTGAAAGAATGAACTTTGCAAACATCCATTGAATTCTTCTCTTCTTTGGCAATGCCATTTCCTTCATTTTCAGTCTCTTCTTATGCTTGTTGATGGCAAGTTTCCCTGGCTGTGCACCAAAAACATGGAGCCCCAAGAGAGACACCAAGGAAAAGGGGATTCTACCACAAGAAAATCTATCTTGTAACATCAACAAGCTTTTATTTCATTCTTTTAATGACCAAAACAAAGAAAACAACAATTCTTCACGCAGCTTCATAGTAGATAACTCCCATGGATTTGATAGAATCAACCATAATCTTCAACTTCTTCATAAAATCCATCAATAGAACAATGAACACAAAAGAATACACCATTTTTGAATGGAAATCAATCACATAGCATTAATCTTCAATTTCTTCATAGTTTTCTCTCTCTCAATCTCTTATATATAGATACACAGTTTTGATAGAATTGGCTATATATATATATATATATATATATATATATATATATATATATCTCTTTATAACAAATCATCTCCTCACTACAATACTCAATAATGACTCTCAATAATTGTTCTTAGGTCGTGGATAATCCTCCCAACAGGTATGTCTGATGTGAAGAGGCACTAGGACCACTACAGTGTCTCTTCATAGCTCACTACTGTCACAATCACTCCAGTCTTCTCTTTAGTCTTCAGCAACTGCTTCTTCCATTTGTTTTAGCTCTTTTGAACTTAGATTCATCCTTTCCAAAAGTTAGAAAAGTTTCCCAAAGTCACACATACATTCTACAGGATACTTACAAAAGATCTATAGAATAGAACAGAACAGTAACATAGCAAAGATAGAACAAAGACAGAAGGTTTACACAGGGTTACAGAAGGTCATCAGAGAACATCAAATCCTCATAACTCATACTAAAACCATTCCAAACTATAAAAAACTATTCAATAAGATTTCAAAAGATTTTAACCTTCATCAATCATCAATCATGCTTCATACAGAAGAAAATCAGAACAGAATAGAAGCTATACAGAAGGTATCAAAACCAATCAAAACCTTAACAGAACCTATCAGAACATCACAAAGCTTCATATTTCCACTAAGAATCATCATGAACTTTCAAAACATAATCAATATCATCCAAGACACTCTCAAACACTTCCATTAACAACCATACATCACTCTAAATCCATCAAAAATCAATCATACCTCAAAAACAACAAAAATCAGTCAAAAATTCAGCCTTTTTCCACTCTCAATAAGTGTTAGGTAAATTTTACATAGAATCACTCTTTGATCCCAAGGGGAAGAGCAAAACGCGATGGAAAGGTTATTACGACTATTCGTGCAATATTCAAAAAGGATACCATTGTTTTGTCAATTGATCAAATAACATTCTAAATGTTAAATTTACATTAAATTGATTGTTAAAATGTGATTTGAATTATTATTCCAAGTGCTTGTGTTTGATGGTAAATGGATGGCAGGGTTCTATGATGACCCGTCACCATGGAGATAAGGGAATGTTTACTTGGAAAATGGATATTGGGCTGATTGCCTTGATTGTACTTGATTCTTAATTGGATTATATAAGGAAGGATATTTTGCATGGGTGGATCATCTCCAAGATCGCACCGCGAATTACCCTGAGAGGGACACTGCTTCATTCATCACAGGCCGAAGGTCGAGTGGTGAAAAGGGCAACCTCAGAAATTGTGTTTCACTCCTAAGCTGCTTGGGATCAGGTGGAGCTCTTGACACCCCTTGCCTAGCCCAGAACATAGAGGTGAAGACTACCGTGAGCCCAATGTCTAGGGCGATGGAAGATCCTATTCTAGATACTAGATGGAAATTATGGTGCCATGTGATTTGGACCGGGTACTTTTGTTGGATAGAAGGGATACATAATTCTCCTCTATGGAAAGGAGACAAAGATTAACTAGAAGATAAGTTAAAGAACTTGTTTGTCAAAAGGATTGCTTGTTTTGTTTGCGTGTCTGTGCTATAAATTACGCCAACGAACCCTATTTCCTAAAAGGATTAAGGAAGCTGATTTTAAATATCATTATAAATGTGATAGGACCTAATTGGAAAACTAAAGCTATCAAGGGAAGCATGTGGGTAGAAGCCTGACGGGTCAGGGTGGTCCCAGAGAACTCGGAGGCTTCTCACAAGGTTTTACCATCGTTTGACCTTTAGGTATTGTTAAGCTAGAACCTGACTCATGCCATTTTAGGGGACCAGAATGGGACTATGTGCTATGGGTAGAGCGGTTGAGCAACGCATCCCTCTCTTTCCCATTCTCTTTGAACCGAGTGTGGTATGAATCTACTTCAGATTGGGTATCTTTGTGTTAAGTAGGATGTTCGAAATGCGATGCTAAAATGCTGTTAGGAGACCTTGGCCCCCTAGGAACCTAGATTTCACGTCAATCCTAGTGGGTTCGACCACGAACGTTCTATTGCAAGGTGGGCTCGAGAAACCCTAGGTGACAAACCGCAGAACATTCTATGGGAGGGCCGGGTAGTGACACTTGGATTCGTTTCTTGATGGACTACTAAAACGTGCTTGGACAGTCATGCATCTTATAGTTGGTATTAGAGCAAAACTTTGTAATGATACGTGATTGATTAATGTATGGTTTATAGACATATCCTAAACATAATAACCTAAATGGTATGGCTTGATTATCACGCACCTTCTGACCCATGAATGCTAACATGCAAGAGAAGAAATTTCTTCTCAAGCAAATTAAGGCACCCAAGTTTGATGGAGAAGGGATCAACGTTGCAGGAGAGGCAAAGACATGGATTGCATCGATGGATGATTATTTCTCTGCTTCGGGAACTACCTCTACCAATCAAGCAATGATAGCCAAACTTAAGTTAGGTTGGCCATGCTCGAATATGGTGGAAGAAATTGTGCAAAGATCAAGGTATTTCCAAAGCCGTAGCTGAAAGATGTTGTATGCGGATGATACCTTACGCCGACCTACTAGACTTTGAAGATGAATGAATTCTTCAAGCTCAAGCAGCTGGAATTAACCCTGGAAGCTTACTACTCAAAGTTTGTAACCCTCCTAAAATATGCATCACCTATGGATATTGCACAATAAGTATCCAAGTTTTCCCATGGCCTGAACACTCCTCTAAACCATTGTCTTGAAGCAATACGTCCAATGAACTTTCAAGATATGTTAGTTTGAGCAATGCTAATCATCCAAGAGCTTGGATTAGGCAAATATGTTTCTCTAGTTCAGGACAAGAGATGCCACTTGTGCAGAGAGCTAGGGCACATTCGTAGGAGATGTCCCAACCATCGATGTTTCCACTACAATGAACTAGGGCACATCCAAGTAGACTGCCCTAACTTAAGTCCAGAAGATATGGAGCCTCTAAGGAAACGAACCTACACCAGTGTAGTCTTTGGATATATAAAGGAATTTGATGAAGACGAAGACTTAGAACCCACTACACCTCTTTAAGATAATTAGAAATCCTACGAATTTTTCTGACATGTAATACAACTTGTATTGTAATAAACTTTACTCTTGTAACTATAGTTAACCTGAGTAATATGAGTTGCATCTATTTCAAGCCTAGAACTTGAAAATGATTAGAGATAATAAGCAAGGAATGACACTTATAACTTGTAATGAATTTCCCTTAAGTCATTTCTTCTCAACTAATACGGATTGGATCTTGCTAGAATGGAAAAGATTGGAAGTATTCTTTAGTATTACAAGCAAAATCAATTGTCCATGGAGCTCAGTCCCGAACTAAGAAGAGGACAATCTAAGAACATAGTTTTTGAGATAAAGAACCACTTCGATCTGCTAAAAGGATCCTAAGGCAATTTGGTTGAATGAGTAAAATCGTACCAAGGACGATCATGAATCTTGTGATGATAGGTGATAAAGCTCCACACTATTTTTATTGTAGGGAGTTATGTCATTTCAAAAGGGAATGTCCTAAGCACCCCAAACATAGATGCTCCAAGTGCCACAACATTGGACATAACTATGTGAATTGTCCCAATAGAATGCAAAGAGAACTTGAACTTAGAAGAAATGAAAGTTTACAAGCTCCAGTAATCCAGAATATACCAGATACTTAGGAAAAATCTAGAAGATATCCATGAGATGTAACCACAATATAATGTAACTACAATAAAATTTTCTCTTGTAATCTAGAGATGTAACCTAGAAGATATCCATGAGATGTAACTAGAATAAATTTTTCTCTTGTAATCCAGATTCAGATAGATCTAATACAATAAGTTGTTTCAAAAGACTGCGTGCCTATGAGTAATCAAAGTAGTGTAGCAGAAGCGTGGAGTGTCGTTCTGACCCATAGGCCCTAAGCCCCACTAATTCTTCCCTTTCCCAGTTCTTTCGAGATAAGGACATTTCGATTCTCCAAGGGAGAGAGGATGCAACATTTCACACCGGGGGCATAGGAACCCCCCCTTGCCCCCAACTATCAATGCCGACAGCTTGGTGGATGAAGGGGGGGAGTCTGCATGGCGATGACGAGGGAGGGGCAGCTGTAGTTGACATGGAAAGATGGTGGACAAGTAGGCGGTCAATGGTGACAGATCAGTTGTAGACAAAGACGATGATAACAATAGTGAGAGGGCGGGGAGGCAATGTCATTATCCCCCTTTGGGCATAATGGCCTGTTCACAAGACAGGCAGCCGGGAGGCCCAAAACTCCCTACCACCATGAAACATCACACCCCCCATAATATTCCACCATCACTTCACGTCCCCCCCCCAAAAAAAAAAATCCCCTCTCCCTTATATAAAACCCCCATTGTAAGAGGTAAGAATCATATTGGAATGGAAGGTCCTGGGCACTGAGCATTGCACTAAGGGAGAGAAAGAGAAAGAGAGTGAGGAAGAGAGAGAGGAGAGAAGAAGAGGAGGAGAAGAAGAAGAAGAGAGGGAGAGAGAGAGGAGAGAAGAAGAGGAGGAGAAGAAGAAGGGAAGAAGAAGAAGAAGAAGAGAGAGAGAGAGGGGGGGAGAAGAAGAAGGAAAGAAGAAGAGAAGAAGAAGAAGAAGAAGAGGGAGAGAGAGAGAGAGAAGAAGAAGAAGAGGAGCAAAAGAAGAAGAAGAAGAAGAATAGGGAGAGAAAGGGAGAGAGAGTGAGTGAGTGAGTGAGTGAATCTTTGAAGGAACCCTTTTCTCTTCCCCTTCTTAGAGGGTGGCCACATGCATTGCTTTTCTCCCCATCTTCCCATGGGTCTAACCCCATCTCCCCGCTAGTTTAACCCCATCGCAATCGAAAGGAGTCACTCCGGCACACTATTTATCTGACTAGAGAAAGAGATAGAGATTCGTAAGCTGAAGGCATGGCCCCAAAATAGAGGGAGACACGCATCAATGGTAATCTGAAATTCAACAATGGAGCCACTTGCCACGACATTTTAGTGAATACAAATACAATGTCGGGTATGGATAATTCATATACGAATATCGAGGTATTAATTGCCATCTCCACTATTCATTGAGACATAGGGTATGTCACTTGGCATGTGCACAAGTTCTTTTTAACAAGTAGCATGAGTTATTTTTCAATAGTTAATGAACTCGTAGGGGATTTTAGAAAATTCTCAGTATCCATAGATGACCGAGCATAGATTTACTCATATGACTCCTTGAGGTTCACACAAACCCTTATATCCAAATACAATCATTAGGATTAAAACTACGATACCTTGAGATCCGTTCGATAGTGACTATGTTTGTCAATCCTATTCAAGAATTGGGCTAGATGCAGCAACATCTCCAAGCCTCAAAGGCAAGAACTCTAGGGATTGGAAAACCCTAAGTCAATGCTTTTGTACTTGTTGAGAAGAAGGCTGGATTATTGATCAAAGAAAGTGAATAATTAAACTTATGTCATGTTCAATGTTGGAATGCCTAACATATGCCTTAGCCAAAGAAAGGAGTGTTAGGTAATTTATACATAGAATAGCTCTTTGATCCCAAAGCAAATACGGGATGGAAAGGTTATCACAACTATTCATGCAATATTGGAAAAGGATACCATTGTTTTGTAGATTGATCAAACAACATCCTAAATGTTTTTGCATTCAACTGATTGTTGGAATGTGATTTGAATTATTATTTTAAGTGCTTGTGTTTGATGGTAGATGCATGGCAAGGGTCTATGATGACCAGTCGCCATGGAGATAAATGAATATTTCTTTGAAAAATGGATATTGGGCTAATTGCCTTGATTGTGCTTGATTCTTAATTGGATTAATTAAGGAGGGATATTTTACATGGGTGGATGATCTCCAAGATCGTACCGCGGATTACTCTGAGAGGGACACTTTTCGATTCACGGGTTGAATTTTGAGTGGTGAAAAGGCCAACCACGGAAATTGTGTTTCATTCCTAGGCCATTTGGGATCAGATGGAGCTCTGGACACCCCTTGCCTAGTCCACAATAGAGGTGAAGACTATCATGAGCCCAATATCTAGGGCATTGGAAGATCCTATTCTAGATATTAGATGGAAATTATGGTGCCATGTGATTTGGACCTGGTACTTCTATTGGACACAAAAGGGATGCATAATTCTCCTGTATGGGCAGGAGACAAAGATTAACTAGAAAAAAAGTTAAGGAACTTGTTTGTCAAAAGGACTGCTTGTTTTATTTTCGTGTTGGTGCTGTAAATTATGCGAACGAACCCTATTTTCCAAAAGTCTTAATTAAGGAAGCTGATTTTAAATGTCACCATGAATATGATAGGACCTAATTAGAAAACTAAAGCTATCAAAGGAAGCGGGTGGGTAGAACCTCGATGGGTTTGCCCTACGACAGGGTGGTCCTAGAGAACTGGGAGGCTTGCCACAAGGTTTTACCATCGTTTGACCTTAAGGTATAGTTAAGCTTTCATGCCGTTTTAGGGGACCGGAATGGCTATGCTCTACGGGCAGAGAAGTTGAGAAACACATCCCTCTCGTTTTCCATTCTCTTTGAACCAAGTGCGGTATGAATCTGCTTCAGATTGGGTATCTCTGCGTAAAGTAGGATGCCTAAAACCCGACGCTAGAATGATGTCAGGAGACCTTGGCCCCTAGGAACCCAGATTTTAGGTCGATCCTAATGGGTTGGCCGTGAACGTTTGGTTGCGAGGTGGGCTCAAGAAAGTCTAAGTGACAAACCCTGGAACATTCCATGGGAGTGCTGGGCAGCGACACTTAGATTCATTTCTTGATGGACCGCTAAAACGTGCTTGGACAGTCGATAGGAAGGCATGCTACACTAAGCTCATTGTGTCTAGCCCTTTTTCTCTTTCTTATTGTTGAATCTCAGCTTGATGGTTCCTATAAGGAAATATTGGATCTATTTCAATGCTCTTTAGCATACATTGAACAAGTGGTGCCTATTAACTAAGGTTTGGAAACCACTACTTTATTAATGGCTTCTGGAAAAAACACCACCTATTGTGACCTAAAATGGGCCACATTGGCTCTAGGGCTCTAGTCAGGCCTCCTATGCTCACCAAGCCACCCTCATAGCCTCGCATCCAAGAGCGTTTGGAGGCTACTCACTGCTCTAAATAAATCACACATTTGTGTAAACTTATAATCCAATGATTTTTCCCATCCCAACTTCAATAGAGGGAGTATACCACCTCTATACCACACATACAAGTGATCAACACCTCGTATCACATACACAAAGATACATAAAGAGCTCCTCCCCAATAGAGTGTTGTGGCTCCTATGTCTCTCTTATGTGTTGAGGATTGGCCCCATGATGCAATGTCTAAACATAGAACACAATCGTAACATTGTCCACTCTTTTGATAAAGCATTTGAGGAGATAATTTTATTTCCTCATGTAAGAGTTCCCAAAGAAAATCATTCTGTCCATCCTACAGTAGCTCAAGAATCCTCACATGCTCTCATCATCAGTCAATTGTTTTAGCAATCAAGTGCCATACATCTAGGAGATTTTCTCTAATACCATGTTTAAATGTAGATGCAATGTGCAATGCCATATAGTGCTCAAAAAAATTAACCACAAATTAGCCAATGTGTCATGTGCAAAATATTCTTTCAATGATTTTCTTTCTAACGTATTACAATGTTGTTAGAAACAACATCGGACTAATCCGTGTTATTGTCCCTTTAAACTTAAACAAAGCGAGTCCTATATACTTCCTTTTAATGTATAAGTATGTATATTTATATGTGAAATTTTTAACATTTCCACTTCTTTATGTGTTGATTTACTATGTAGGGTGTTTTCTATATTTCATAATAATTTTTCTATAAAAACACCTTTAAATGACTACTTTAACATAGAAGTGGGTGTAGACTAAGGCCAAACTCATGCTCTACAACCATTATATACTCACGAACCTTCATCTAAATTTTAGTAAATTTTTTCATCAAAAATCTATTTTATATTTTTTATTATTTATTTTAATATTTATTATATATTTTTTAATTTCACATCCATAAAGCTTATATGGATTGTGATTCAGCATTATATTCAATATCACTCCACAAGAATACCATTTGAACCATAAAAGTCTATGAAATTATAATTTTCTTATTAAATCATGCATGGTAAGTTTTACAATTTTGATTTCTATTATATGAATTGCTAGAAATTACTGCTTACTTTATGATTTCAAATATATTCAAGCATATTCAACCATTTCCAATCATTTTTCATCACAAGAATAAAAGATTCATCATAATATTCAATAAAAGACTACTTATGCTATAATTCGTATATGTACACATCATATTTCGAAAATGGAAAGTCACTGATGCTTGTTTATAGCCCCGCTACTAATGCCTCCTTTGTGCTTTCTTACTCCATCCCTCACATTTTATCATGAACGGACACCCATTCTCTCTCATTCTCTTAGCCCATATGAACCACGTTTATGGCAAGAGAAAAAGAAGAGAAAGAAAAACTAAAATATGATCTTTTCATCCATTACACCAAATCACAAGCAGTTTGGAGCAAATTGGACTAAAGAATTGTAAAAACTCAACCCCAACATGAGAAGGCATGATACGAAGGGTTGCAAGATCCCAAATTTGCATTAAAAAATGGGGCACAAAAAAAATTTATGCCCCACATCTCGACAAGGTTTCTGGTTTACATGCTTTTTTAAATTAATAATAAATAGTTAAGCTCAAAAAAATCAGTTCATTTTTTTGTGTTCACAGTATCCCACAAGTGGTTTTGGGCTAGACGAAGGGAAAATGAAAGGGGAAAATGACCTCAGAATCTCTTCCTCGCATTGAAATCTATTATATTGGCATTGTCACTTGCTTTCCGGCCTCTGGATCCAGTAGAGCTGCTTCATAATGCCAAACCTTACAGCCATTAAATGGGGGTCAAATGGACTTCGATAAACGAATGGATACTTGCATTGGATTTTTAGCGTCGAAATGCATATTGAGAAACTCCAATTTCTTGATCTGTGATTGCTCCATTTTTTGCCAAAACACCTCTTTTGTGGCTCTCAGACCACTTTTGTGCTTTAAACTTGACTTTAAAATCATCTCTCACAATTTGAGAAAAAGAATATCTCTCCAATGAGTTTTTAAAAAAAATCAGAAAAATGGTACATAGAGACAATATACATGTAGATATACTCTGCAGAAAAATGGAGTTACTGAGCAAAAAATAGGCATATTGTAGAGGTGGCTCATGCATTGATGTTAGAAAGAAACTTGCCTTATTATTGTTGAACTAAAGCAGGTGCTAGTGATGTATACATTATGAACAAGATATCCACCATTACTGTACAGGGTATGCCACCCAAAGAGAAGTTTAAATATAGAAAGTCAAATCTGTCCCATCTAAAAGTATTTCGATGTATTACTTATGTATATATTCCTAATAAGTTACATAGTAAATTGGATCCCAAAGCACAAAAATGTATATTTATTGGATATTCTCTTGGAAAAAAGGGATATAAATGTTATAACCCTGCTACACATGAGCTAAGAGTTAGCATGGATGTTTTTTATGAAATGAGTAGCTAGTATAGTAATATGTAGAATTTAGTTGGAGTTGATGAGCATGAGAGTGTGGCTATGCAAAAAATAGGTTAGTAATTAGAGACATTGAATGGACCACAAGAGTCTCCTTATTCATGGTTCTATTGATAAACCTTGGAGTAGTAGATTGAAGTCATAAGTTACTCCACCAAGTACATCATAGATGTCAAGAAAAGATAAAGTGAAAGTTGGGGACTCCCCTATTATGATAGATGTATCATCCGATTTCTCTCATATTGATGTTAACTTAAATGTCTCTAAGTAGAGCTTGGATGAGGAGTTTGAGATTCTATCTATTAAAAGATGTGGTGTGTAGAAGGCTTAAGAGGATACTAAAGCACTTGATACTAATCCAAGTCCATGCAAGTCAATTAGAGTAAGAAAGCCAATGGAGATAGCTATGTAGCTCATCACTATGCTTACATGGCTAAGGTTGTGTAGGATATGGAACCCACTTCTTTTGAGGATGCAATGCATAATGAGTATTGGGACTGTACTATAGATGAAGAAATGGCTATACTTAAGGATAATGGCACATTGGAGTTGGTGCCTTTACTTGAAGACAAGAAAGCTATTGACTGCAAATGGATTTACAAGGTTAAATGGATGGATCTATTGAGAACTATAAGGCATGATTGGTTGCTAAAGGATATCCGTAGACTCATGGTATCAACTATAAGGAGACGTTTGCTCTAGTGGCTAAAGTGGCTACTATAATGGATGTCATAGCAATGGTTGTATCAAAAGGTTGGAGCAAGCAACTAGAGTATGGCATGATAGGATTTCAGAATACCTTATCAGCATTGGATTTTACAGAGCACAAGCTCATCACTCACTCTATGTCAATGAGAGTGATGTAGATATTGTGGTTAATTACTATATATGTGGATAACTTGATCATTGTGAGTGATTGTGAGATAGAGATTGACCATGTGAAGGATCTCGACAAGACTAAATTTGAGATGAAGGATTTGGAAGAGCTGTGCTATTTTTTGAGCATAGAGATACTTGAGACTCTAGAGGGTATATGGTTGTCAAAGAGATAATTGGATGTAATGAAGAAGTATAGTATGGATGAATACAAGCCTATTTCTATATCTTTGAATGTTAATGGTAAGATTAATGCTTATGAGGGTAACTTGATTGAGAATGTTACTATGTATTGAAAGATTGTGGGTAGCCTTATCTATTTAATGATCACTAGGTCAAACCTAAACTACATAATTGGTTTGGAGAGTCGGTTTATGTAGCTTCCATGGAAGTCATGGATACACTATACCCCACATTGTGTTATGTCAAATCCAATGTGACTATACCTTATTCTATGGTGTAGGTGTATCATTGGATTTGCATGGTTATATAGATGTTGATTGGGCTAGTAGTATTTCCAACATGAGGTCTTTATGTTTTCATTTGGTAGTGTTGTTATTACTTGGAGTAGCAAGAAACATGCAACAATTGCCTTGTATAGTACAAAGGTAGGATATAGAGATGCTAAATTGCAGAATGTGAGGTAGTTGGTTATGCAAGCTACTTCTTAATTTGGAGATTAGATGGACAAGAAGGTTATCATTTATTGTGATAACCTTAATAGCATTCAATTCGCTAAGATCCTAGCTAGAAGGGGGCCACCTCTTTTCTCATCAGTGGGTTTACACTTAGTGACTACATATACACATGTTGTAGTACTTTTATATAAGTCTTTTATTACATTGTAGACTTAGTTATTTTGTATGGAAGAAGAAAAGGAAGAAAGAAAAAGAAGAAGACTTTAGCATTATCTCACTCTGTGCTCAAGTTTTGCTTTTGTATGTGTGCTCTCGGTTTTTTCACCTCTCTCCCCTTTTGTCTGTTTTCACTACAAACAACTTTTGTAGAAGGATTTCTCATCAACATGTTCAATGATACAAAACTAGCAGACATCCATGCAAAGTGTCACAATCATAGATAAAGACATGAAATTTATCATTTGCGACTTCAATACAAACACATACATACATACATCCTGTAATATGTACATAGTCCAGAGTCTCCGGGCTATGGGGAGATAGGGGATGATATAGCTCACCCCATTACTCATGTTGGAGATGTTACTTTGAAGATGTAGGATGGCAAAACTAAGTACTTGGCTAATATGCTACATGTACCAAATATTGCAAAAGACTTGGTTTTGTTGGTTAAATGATAGAACAAGGATTTCCATTTTGGTTCACATATGATGGTTGTTATGTAGAAGATCTAAAAAATGATTGTAGGTTGATTGCAAAAGAGAAATCTACTAGCAAGTTATTTATTCTTGATGTAATTCTACCTCAAATGGATGCTATCATGTTTGCAATCTAAAATCCTTAGCATTGTAAGGCATAGGGGCATTATTTCTCAGGCAAAGTGCTAGAGAGAGAGAGAATAGGAAGAAGAAGAGAAATAGAGAGAGAGAAAGAGGGAGAGAGAAAAGAGGAGACAGAGAGGGAGAGGATAAGAAGATATATAGAGGGAGAAGTGAGGCTAAAAGAGAGATCTATAAGAGAGAAGATAAGGAATAAAGTTGAGAAGTCGAAGGCAAGATCACCATCTTCAAGACCCTTTCACCTATCATGATATGCTTCCTCCTTAAGGAGACCTCTCCACCATCTATTCAAAGTTTTAACTCTCTCTACAACACTCCTCCAACTTGCAAAACTCTATCATCACCCTCCTAACAGCTTCAAAACAAAAGATGCATCATTAAGTTAGAAGCATTGTGAAAAAGGACCTATTACTTGTGACAACCCTAAAGAAAAGGAGCTCATGAGTTGGAAGTGCTGGACCTGCAAACAGATTACGGGTGTGGACAATGCCCCAACACCAAATACTAAATCATAGGTTCCTTTGCATTTAACATAAGTCTTAAAAGAATGAAGGACTTACGTTAGATCAATATTAAAATTGATAAAAATTATAGTTAATTTATGCAATATTTCCCTAAGTAAAAAAATTATAGAGAACTCTAGGCTATATTTAAACCAAAATTTTTAATGGAAAGAACACATACTAGCCTAATATTTAAACTAAGGAATAATGAATAGGATCTTTACCTTGTTGAAAAAAAATTACTTAGATTTCTTCATAATAAGAATATTGAAATACTTAGAAAAGATGTCTTATTTAGCCTAAATTTTGTCATAGGATCAAATTTAGGTAGGTTAATGGCACAATAATATGATTATTGTCAAAATGAGACCAATGGAAGGATCCAACTTGACATTTCCTCATGGAACACTAAGGAATTTGGATACCAAATTCTTTAGGAACTAGGTGCTTGATTAAATTTAGAACTCATGAAAAGATGGTCTGTAAAATGACATTTTGTTAAGAAATATCTTCAAAGAACTTGGAATACCCTTTACTAAAATAAGTCAAGGACTTATTAATGTATATGGTCAAAGAAAGAAATTGCTTCTTCACCTAAATGAATGTTAACAAGAAACCCTTGATAGATTGGTTATCTACTTTCGATGAGTTAACTTAAGCTAACGTTGTGTTGAAATCAAAACCCTAGAAAATGAGAGAATTGATTACTATTTTCCAAGAAGTTAAGGAAAGAATTTATAGAGACCCTTAGTTCTCTAAGAACGAGTGATGAAAGCTCTTAGCTTGTGAATCCCAAGGGAAAGAGTGAATCTAGAAAAGATGGCCCATTTGTGATTTTAAATATACATTTAAAGGGCTGCTTGATGATCCATGATGGAAATGTTTGTGTTGTAAAGATTTAGAATTCTAATTGAATCTTAATACAAATAGGTTAAAAGGATAGTTTGCACTAGAGCGCCCCTAAGACTATTGCAAAATCCTATACCAAACAAGGGGGTTGATTTAACTATTTTGAGGAGCTTAAACTGGCCCTAATGGTGAGAGGTTGCTCCATAGGGAGGACATTAGGTAGAAGGTGGTAAGGGTGCCCCAAAGGCTTTGGCTAGTAAATTTCTTATTCACCTAGGAACTGATCAATCTCTACGTAAGTTAGGATGGTTGGGGACTTCTTGAGAACCCTATTACTAGTTAAGGGTAGAAAATTCCTTATTCACCTAGGAACTATCTCATCCACATGTGACTCATGATGGACTTCTTGAGAATCTTGTTACTAGTTAAGAATAGAAATCTTGGTGGAAATTAAACATTTGGGTATTATTACTCTCATATGGACATAATGAGAAATTGTAATAAGAAATATTTCAAGATGGATAAAGAATTGTTTGACAAAGGACTATTTTATTCCATTTGAGTGTTGTGACTTAATTTACATGAATGAACCTAGTGTCCTAAAGATTAATTAAGGAATCTACATTTTTTTGTCGAAACATAAGCATGAAAGATAATTAGACAAGTAAAGATGATCCAAAGAGGGAAGTGGGAGGGCAAGGTCCTTGATGGGTCCATCCTAAGATAGGGTGGGCTGACTATTTTCCTTCTCCTTTAGAATCTCTTCTAGTGGTAACTTTAGGAGATGTTGTCTTTTTTCATAGACAATCAGACTTACCATTCGTTTCTCTTATATCCTTGTGAATGGAAGACTTTGATAATTCTCTAATATTTCCATGCAACAAAAGTTAGTTGGTTAGTTTGAAAGTTAGTTAGTCAGTTAATAAGTTAGTAAGATTACTAACAAAAGACTAACTAAGGTAAAAACTAACTAACGTTAATAGCTAATAATTTTTATTTAATTAAAAATATATTGAAAAAAATTGAGATTCATAAATCCAATATTTTTCTCGGATTGACAAGGACCGTATCCACCACCCTTCACAGAAGTTACAACGTGAACGAGAGTTATGAGCCATATTAGTGTTAATGTGTATAGTATGGACGGCCCAAAAAGGTTAGATTTTTGGACAAAAAAGAAGAAGAAAACTAGCATACATAGATATTATCCTAAAAAGATAGAACTGGATGTCATTTAAAAGAAAAGACAAGTGATGTTTTCGTTAGTTTTGGAGATTTTATAAAAAAAGAAAAAAAAAGAAAAGTGATTGGAAAAATCGCATGCATTGCGATCGCAGTCTACAGACAGTAGACAACACTTTGAATAGGGAGAGGAAGCAGGAGTGATATGAAAGCTTTCTAACCAAGAGTCTTGGGGTTTTACCCCCTTTTGGAGCCAATGCAACCATCATATTTCTGAGTTAAGCATCGGATCACTAAGTTTTCCAAGAGTCCCTCCACCAAGAACTCTTGTTCTCAGCCTCATCCCCTCCTCTCTAATTCATTATAAATATGAGGCATGGGGAGGCACAAGGGAGCATAAGGAGACCCCGAGAGGCTACGAGAGAGAGGTAGAGAGAAGGATACCCCTCCAAGATATTGTGAGAGAGATCTTGAGAGAGAGAGAGAGAGAGAGAGAGAGAGAGAGAGAGAGAGAGAGAGAGAGAGAGAGAGAGAGAGAGAGAGAGAGAGAGAGAGAGAGAGAGAGAGAGAGAGAGAGAGAGAGAGAGAGAGAGAGAGAGAAGAGTTACCCGAGAGGCTGCAAGGGAGAGAGTTAACTCAATTCCCTCTATCTCGATCCTCAACTTAGCCATCTTCTCTTACGCTCTCCCATCTTGAATCTATTCCGCCTTCTTAATCTCTTGAGTCTACTTGCATATGATGGGCTCTAAGCGAGGAATATTGCATGCGGATGGCAATCGTACAACCAGCAACGAAGCTTCAGGCAAAGGCATCACTGTCAATCCAATTGCGGTATCGGTCGTAAGTAATGTATTTCTAAATTGTTAGATGCTTGCTTTGATTCTCACATATGATACATTAGGCCCATGCTATGATGTATGAGAATAGGTCATATGAAGGAATAAGCCTCTTCTCACATATTTAAAAGATGGAATTTGCAAAGTGCATGTATTAAGAGAAGTTAATTGCACTTAGTTGCATATGTCTCATTTGCTGATAGATCAATCGGTCAGGGGTGATGGGACCTTAAATGGACCGGCACTGTCTAAAGCACTAGCCAGACCTCATGCATACGATAGATAACCCCACCACACGGCCTCGCAGGCCAGGAGCGTCTAAAACTCACTTTGCACTAAATGCTTATGACAATTTTGCGTTTGTATCTAATATGTAGTCTAACGTTCACCTTCCCTTCTCCTCAGAGGGAGATCCCATAACATATAGGCATAATGCCTCGTAATACACACATAGGGAAGCACCTCTCGGCTAACTACCGTGGCTCCACTGCAACTCTCCTACACCTCGGGGATTAGCCCCAAGATGCGTCGCTAACACATATGACATTCGCACAAACTCCACTCTTTCATAATTCAGCGTTCCATGAGTTATTTATTTGCCTCACAAGACTTTCCCCAACGGAAGCACCCAACTAAACCTATAGCTTGGGTTTCCTGTCCTCTCAACGTTGGTCAAAGTTTATCGATCAATTGCAATGCATTCTAGGAGATATCACGTGGCATGCTTAATGCAAGGTGTATGACAATTGTGCACAATCATTTTATTATTAAAAAACCAGCCATGTGAGGTGCAGAAAATAGTCCTTTCATGAATTTTAACTAAGCGTTACATGCTGTGCTGCTTTAGGGACTAGCACCGGGACTTCCGTGCTACTAGTCACCTATATTTAATTATGGAATAATCCCTAAATGCTATGCACAAAGAGGGAAATAAGAATTTGTATCTTTTTAGCAATTAGATCGTCACACAACCTTCATCCTCCCCTCACCGTTTAGGTGTTGCTGCGGTGCATAGGTGTAAATGGTTGTTTTGTATCATTTTTGTATGTAAAAAGCGATAAACACGGACTCTAACACAAAGGAAAAGGCCAAACTGAGGCTTGACCTCATGCTTCAACCTTGCCAAACATTCACACACATAAATCTTATTTTTTCATATTTTTTGAGTGCGAAAACTCCAATTTTCTTTATTTTTTGCTATTTTCTCTATTTATTATTCATGAAAAATAGGTATTTTCAGGTTTATTTATATTTTCTTATTATTTTGACTAAAACTTAACATTTTCTCTGATTTTATCCCATTTCCATCCCATTTCTCCCACTCAAAATAAAAAAAAACCATTAATTTCCATTAAAAATTGACATTTTACGAGTTTTAACAAATTAATAACAGCTCTAAATCATTATGGGTTCTATATTTTTGTAGTTACAACCCTCAATCATGATGAAAAAAAGGTTCAAACAAAATTTCATTGCATATGAATAACATTTGGACCATGAAACAACAAAAACAATCAAATTTCTTTGTAAAATTGAAGCATACCGCGTGTGTTGCGTGTTGCGGGTTTTTTAATGATTATTCTAAGCAGCCCATAGACCGACTAGCAACCATTCTTCAATGCTGAACCTGTTTCCTCAGCCTCCTCTTCATCTTGAAGCAATCCGATCGGACAAGCATTCTTCAGCCCCTCTTCTTCTTGACTTCTTGCACATGAATTGCCTCTATGCAGGAGAGAGAGGGAGGAGAGAGAAAGTTTGGTTTTTGATCTCTTCACTCAGTGCATCATTCCTCGATCCATTTGTGGTGATGGAGGGCAAATGATAGAAGCATTCCAGGCCCAGCATCATTCCTCTCCATTCTCCTAATTAGAAAATCATGATGAGGGGAGAAAAAATGGGGCGCAAAAAACAGACCCCTCCCCCCCCCCCCTTCCCTTCAACATTTCATATCGTGGGCATTTTTTCTCTTAATGAGAGCTTTAAGGCTAAACACCCCAAATATCTAGTTCATGAATTTTGCATTCACACTTTCGGCAAGTGGCTTTTTCAGTTTTGAAGGGGCAAACGACATCAGATTCAAGATCCCTCTGGACGGGTGGCTTCGTGGCATCGAAATCTACAAAGCTGGGCCCTGTCACGCTCTTCTCGGCTTCCAAATCTAGTAGCTACTTCACAACCCCGAACCTTGTGTGGATTAAATGGGGGATCAAACGACCTCGAAATGGAGAATTGAGACTTGCGTTGGATTCCTGATGCCATTTTACATCTAGGAAAACTCCAGCTCGGCCATCTGCCATCGTTTGATTTCCATGAAAATAAGCACTAACGCTTTAGGGACTTGCCGCTTAAAATCATACTGATTGCCACCACCACCTTCGACAAAGTCTATTTTTCCCTTGATATTCGTAATTTTTATGCTATTTTTAAGCACTTCTCGGTATAAAAAATCATATGTCATTGGCGACCATGGGATAGGGCAACTCAGCCCATCGAATCCCACGAATAGATCTACACATAAACAACAAAAAGGAGCATCAGGATGATACAAAAAATACACAACACAACACATCACAGCTCATACCCTAGCCCCTGTCAAAACCAAGGCATGAAATCCTCAAGGAGTAGGCCCAGCATAATCTGATAGAAGGCCCGAAGCTAGTCACTAACCAACTACTGCAACTCAGCCAAGCTAAAAAGAACTATCAAAGAGGTCACCCTGAGTGGTGGTCTGAACTACCTACCTAACTAAGGACAACTCAACCAGGAGCTCCTCTACTAGGCAAGGACTCCTATAGCCTGATCAAGAAATAATTTCTTTTAGCACAGTTTTTCTTATTTTAGGCTTTTTATTTTGCCATACTCGGGCGTGTAAAAAGGAGGGAGCTGAGCGTAGTGACCCAAGGTGAACAGGGCATCATCCTCAGGTCATGTCTCGGTACCCAAGGACCTACCAAGACCTCACAAGGCGACACTTAATCCTTTTTTAATGCTCACTTTTATTTTCGCTCCAACCTTCTTATATTCTTTATTTTTATTGCAAGATGTCACCCCAAGGAAGACAAGGCATCAGCTCCGGGTCTTACTCATCCCCAGGAACCTACCAAGCCTTCGCAAGGCAATAGAGAACAACTCAAGGATTTTTATTTCTTTTCTTTTCTATTGTTATAGGGGTTAAAACCCCTTTTTTACGCCTCCGTATATTCATATATTGTCTTTCAAATCTTTAGGGTTTTGTCTCTTTCCATCATTATCTTAATAGGCTTCTCTAACTACCTCACAACTAGCAGGAACTCCTAGAACGGCTGCCTAGTAGGTCAACAGAATAGGGTCACTAGAACTCCTATCTAAAATAGGTCTTTCAATGCTTGACAATGCCTTGCAGGAGGCAAAGACTACTCAGACCTCCCCCAGACATATAGAGCCTAAACCTGGGACTTCATGCCTCAAGTGCCGGTCCCCAACAAGAAAGAAGCCTCACCCGCACATATATCATTAATTGCTTAAGGGAAAAAACTAGAAAAGGGGACGAAACCACCTGGAATGACCACAAGAAGCTTCTTCACAGCAAAGGCTTCCTCCAGCGACTTCGCCAACTTGCATGGTGCAATCACTAAAACAACAAAACATTAAACGTACCTGCACCAAATAGAGATAGGGCCCTCTTGGCCTAAAGAAATAGCACATTTCACTGCAAACTAACTGGCCCTCTTGGCCTAAAGAGATAGATTATTAACCGTGAAAACAAAGGCCCTCTTGGCCTAAAGAAATTAGACATTAACTACTTAAAGAAACATGCCCTCTTGGCCTAACGGAATCAAACAAAAGAGCTCATAGAGATCCCTCCTTGGAAGAAGGCAAATATACGCAAATACACTCCATTCCAAGGAGAAAAAATAGGGCTCTTAGTCCTAAACTAAATGCATCAAATTATGGCCCATACCTCCTGCATATATAGCAAGAGGCGTACGCATAACATGTCGTCGGATCAACCTATGGGTCCAAGATAATAGTGGTAGATGGGTCTCAGCTACTCTTTGCATTACCCATATCAACCATCACTTGCCATATAACGCATGGCATGATAACATTCCCTACAAGCGACCAGGTCCTGTCTCATTATCAATAACAACATCCGGACTAGGACCATAGTTGAAGAAGAGGTCCTCTTCATAATCAAAATTAGCTAAGGAATCTGCAAACTGATTCCAATAACGTGGAATCAGATTCATCAAGTAGGCTTATAGCAGTTCGATGATACATATGAAGGAGAGGATTTCGGACTGTATATGTCCCATTGAGTTGATTTAAGATCAACTGGGAATCCCCTTTTATTAACAACCACCTAATACCACCTTTCTTATAACAATATTCAATCCCATAATTAGAGCTTTATACTCGGCCATGTTGTTAGTAAATCCTACCCCGAGATAAGCAGCTAATTTCATTGTAACTCTACGTCGGGGATCTCGAATAACTACTCCAACACTTCCTTTTCTATTAGGGCCCTTGGATGCTCCATCAAAGTATAATGTATACGTGCATAATGGGTTTACACAGCCAGCCATCAAGAACTCCCCTATTCATAATTGTGATAGGCAAAGTTCAACATATTTAGAGGATCGACTGACGGCTCCATCGCACCTTCTTCATTAAACTCAACAGGGATACTCGTCAAGATTTGGAAGCAGTGATGGCAGAAAACTTTAATTTTTCACACAAAGGTACCGTTGTCTTGCTCAATCCCTTGCTCCACCAGATAAGCCTTCCCCTAATGATATCTTTGCTCGAGATATGGGTGCTCCAAATAAGGGATTAACTGCCCCATCAACCAATTTAGGCTCTCCTACAGGTCTCAAATCAGCCCCAGCATGGAGCTGCAATGCATTTAGCGCATTAGCATATTTAGAAATAATAAGGTTTAATCTTATTAAGATTAACCTTATTTTTAAATTGCACTCCTTGTAGATCAGCTAATAGAACTGTGGACTTATTTTTACATATCCGGACTATCTTGTAAGGGCCATCCCATCAAGGTTCCAATTTTCCTGGAAAAAGCTCCCTACGCGCATCATAATATAGAACTAATTGCCCCTTTTTAAAAGTATATTTCTTCACTTTCAGATCATGCAACCATTTCATCCGATGTTTAGCTACCTCCTGGTGCAACAAACTCTGTAATTTAAGTTCATCCAAGTGGGCTATAGTCGTAAACCGCTCAAATACGGCATCTTCATCACCCAAAGAATGATTGATTGTGAATCTATTGGTCGGTAACTCAATTTCTAAGGGCAAGACACACTCCTCCCCGTAAACTAATTTGAATGGGGTGTGACCAGTGGCTCGTTTAAACATCGTATTGTATGCCCAAACTGCCACATATAATTTTGTATCCCAGTCCCGCTTCTTTTCGGAGACTATCTTGGATAGGATACCCACAAGCTGCTTATTGGTACTTTTGACTTGTCCATTTGCTTGCAAATTATAGGGGGTCGTCTTCTTATGCTTGATTTGGCAAGCTTCAGTCAGATTTTTAATCACTGTATTTAAAAAGTGAGTTCCACGGTCCGACACTATTTCTTTTGGTGGACCAAAATGGCAGATGATTTGCTCAAGTAGAAAACTGCTAGTATCTTTTGCATTGTCCTACCTCGTCGCCCGTGCTTCTGACCATTTTGTAAAGTAATCAGTTGCTACTATAATGTACCTCTTCTGAGTAGTAGATGACGGGGTGATAGGACCCATAAAGTCAATGCCCCACTTCTCAAATGGAAGGATAGCCATGATGGGCATAAGTGGATGCTTCCTATTCTCTTTGGTGTCATGTCTTTGACATATATCACATCTCTTAACATATTCAAAGGAATCTTGGAAGATGGGCAGCCACCAATATCCAACTCTTAAAGCCTTCTGTGTCATTAACCGCCCAGCAAAGTGCCCTCCACACGTGGAGTCATGGCACTCTTCCAAAATAAAGGAAACCTCATCAAGCATCACACATCGGCGATAGATATCATCAACACCTTGCCGATATAATGTGCCTGCAATCAAGGAAAATTTCAATGCCTACTGTTTAATCTTCCTCTTCTACGATTTTGATAAAGTAGCTCCAGTCTCTCCCGTAGAAAGATAGTGCATTATAGCAGCATACCAGGAGGGAATAGACTCCGTATCAATCTTGAACAAAGTTTCCATGTCACTTCCTTCAGCCAAGACCTCTTTTGGCTCTCCGAAATCCACAAGACACTCTACAATGCCCTGAAGCTTCAACGGCTTGCTCTTAATCTCATAATCAAATTCTTGCAAAGTGATTAACCACTTTGCTAAATGGTCAGGCGGCTGTAACTTATTCAACAACAATCGAAGCCCTTCTACCTTCATATAAAAAACCACGCTTTCATAAAAGATGTAGTGCCTGAACTTCTTGGTTGCAAGCACCATCGCAAGGCACAACTTCTCCATATAAGTGCAATTAACTTCCAATATGCCCAACTTTCGACTAACAAAAGCTATCGGATGGTACCACTTTTCCTCCCAAATTTGGGCCAAACAGTAGTTGATACTATACATGGTTGCTGCTGAAAATATATAGAACATTTTTTCCATTTTTGGTGCTTTTAAAACAGGTGCTTTGGCAAGCTCCTGCTTCACATCGTCAAAAGATACTTTGCAAGCATCACTCCATGTAAACTGACAATTAAAGGACAATAGGTTTGTAAGCGGCAATGTTCTTTTTGCCAAGGCATTGATAAACCTCCGATAATACCCTACTGATGACAGAAAGCTATGCACTTTCTTTGGATTACGTGACGGACTCATGGTGATTATGACCTTGATCTTTTCAGGATCAGTCACAATCCCTACGGAACTAACCACATGGCCTAACAAGAGCCCATAAGGGACTCCGAAGACGCACTTCCGCAGATTAAGAGCTATGCAAAATTGTCTGCAATGCTCAAAACACTTCTGCAAAATGATCAACTGTCTATCCCTATGGTGGTTGCTCCCAGATCATCAATGAATACTTTCAGTTCCTCTGGGGAGATGTCACCAAAGGTCTTGTCGGTCTTTGCCACAAACCAGGTGCATTACACAACCCAAATGCCATCACACGGTACGCAAAGGTACCAAAGACTGTAATGAATGTCGTTTTTAGCTTGTCTTGCTTAGCAATTGCCATTTGGTTATACCCTGTAAAGTAGTCCATAAATGAATATATTTCCCTACCCGCTAGTTGATCCAAAATTTGGTCAATAAACGGTAGCTGCTAGTAATCTTTAACAGTCTGCTTATTCAGCTCTCTAAAGTCTACACAAAGCCAGATTTGATTATTCTTCTTCTTCCTGATCACTATTGGTGAACACCATTCTGTATGCTGAACATGGAAAATCAAACGTGCTTTACGCAACTTCTGTAGTTCCTCGTACAACCCATCCCTTAATTCAAAAGGCATATGCCTTACTTTCTGACGTACAGGGCATGTACCTTCCTTTACAGAAATAGTATGCACAACTAGACTGGGAGGAATACCCTGAAGTTCGTCATAGCTCCAAGCAAAGACATCACATAACTCTTGAATTAAGGACACATAATCCTCTCTTTCTTTCGAACTGAGCATGGACCCTAATTTAATTGGCTGCGAATCATTTAGGGTACCAAGATCTAGCTCAATAACGTCTGCGTCTCTTATTCGATCATGAGGCTCTATCGACTCATTCAAGGTTATTTGATAAATATCCTCTATAGTGGATCCTTCCTTAGATCCATCGCTCGATGACGTCTCACTACCAGATGGATCATCTACTGTTTATAGTTCAGTGGAAGATAGTGGAGCCCTCTCACTCTGAGGAGACTCAGGGTAAGCATCCACTATTACACGATGGGCACCTTGACCTAGAATCACTCGACCAACGGGTATATCGACTTGACAATCTATTCGTAGAATCCATGGCCTGTCTACCAAAACTCGATAGCTAGGATGTCCTGCAAACCTTATCACCCTAAATTCCAGATAGCATTCCACACTCGCAACTATAATGTGGACCTTAGTAATGCAACCTTCTGGCAGTCTTAGACTATCATCAGCCATCCTAAGAAGTGTGGAGCCGTATTTTTGATCTCTAGACCTAATCTCTCCATCAAGTCTGAACTTATGATATTGACGGAGGATCCAGTGTCCATGATAGCGTGCTCCACTAATATTCCATCCACATATGCTGGAACCCTAGGGCAATGCTTTTCAACATGATCGAACCAATCTTCCCCAAATCTAGCTATGCCCAAAGGTTCTAATATATACCCTTTATGCAGGATTTTCTTGAATTGCGTACTCCTGGAGAAAGTTTAATCAATTGCAGGAGATTCACGTCTGGTTTGACTTCGCAAAGGAAACTTGCTAGATCAAAGTCATGATAATTAGCCAAAGTTCTCTTCTTGCACCAAATCATTCTCTCCTTTAGTCTTTCAATCTGCTTTGGTGCCGCTTTTTTAGCCTTTACATTCTTTCTTGGCAATCCTTTATCCTCCTCGAGATCGAGTTTACTGCCAACAGGTCTTAATGGTCCACTTTCCATATCAGGATTCAGGACTTGCTTTTCCCTAGCATCTTGCTTAGGGCTTCCCTCAATAGGTTTTACGATTCCTTTATCACCCTCTTTAATCTTTTGACCTCTTGTTATGGCTCATAGATTAGAAGTTTCAGCATCATTGACATGTACAACCTCAATAAGGGTGACTCCACTGCCATGAGGTAACTCCTCTACAACAGCCTTTCCTCTTTGCAGTATTTGCCTTGTTCCATCATTTTGCTGGAGATTATTCCCTTGTGCATGATGGTTAACTAGACCTGGTTATTTACTCCCTTGTTGGAGAGAACTGATCTTACTCCAACAGGTAGTAGCTAAGTGGCCAGACTTCCCGCAAATATCACATTTGCCATTCGGGAAATTCCTAGGGAAATGTTGGCCCCCACACCACTTACAGCTGAATCTTGAGGAGGCACCCTCTTCAGGGCATCGGCTCCCTATCAAATTCTATTGCTTCTTAAGAAAATTGACATCCACAGCTATTTGTCGATATTGTTCAGAGAACATATCGGTGTAGTGCTTCATCATGTCCTTAACTTCACCAAGGACATTAGAAGCACTCGACTTGTAGCCGCGATCGTCAATCTCCCATGGGCCTAACCGCTTGATTAGGAATTAGCTGCTGACCAACTGGGATAACATTAGGATTCATTGTTTGGTTTCCACCACTACTTAGTGAGGTTGCCTGACTAGCCATAGGCATAGCCATGCTAGGAGGAGCTGGTAACATAGGAAAATTCGACATAATACTCCCTCTGCCACTCGTATTTAACATGGGGTCCCCTTGAATCCCATTGGTCAAGGCCAAATTATTACCATTCCAATTTATCTTGCTACATAAGCTGCTTGCAAGCTTGACTCTACTCCTTCTGCTTGGGTAATGGCAGTGTCAATATTGGCCAAAGCAACACTACTCAGCTACACCTGGATATTAAAATCCAATCCATGTAGGAAATATTGCAACTGTGCATCTTGGAATAGGAATATAAGCGTTAAGTTTGTGATGACACTCAAAAGAAGCATAAAAACAAGTCACAAAAGAATCCAAGCATGCATCATATTTTGATTTTTTGACAAGAGAATAATACTAAATTGTTACAAAATCACCAAAAGGAGATAGAGGTATGAGGGGGCCACATCCACATCCACATCCACATTTATAATAAATAAATGGTATACACAAAAGTGTTACGTGTATGCATTCGTGAAGGGTAGGAATACTCAAAATTAAAGGCCAAAGGTCTTATAATATCAAATGTATCAAAGTTTCAAAGAAATAATAAAAATACGAAGGGGTGTGTTTTTTGGGGAAGAGGTGGGGTGGAGTGCACGAGTGGTTATGTGCCTCTTTCCCTTCCCTCTCTTGTCCAATTGCATATTCTCCTTTTTGGTGGTGCAAAAAGTTGTTCTCTCTCCTCTCTCCTCTGTCTTTTGTGCAGAAATTCTTCTTTTCCCTTTTGTTCTTGTATAATGGTTGAAGCTATGGATGAAGATGATGAAGATAACGAATCGGTTCATTATTAAGTGGAAGATTTATGGTTTCTTTTTAGTTTTGAGATTAATGGCTCAGCCATGAGCATATATTTTGCACGCTTCTACCTTGGTTTCATGTTCATTTTCTGCCGTGGGAGGGTTGCTATCATTTTGGTGCACAGCCGGGGGAAAAAGCTAATCTCAATACTTGCGGAGAATTTCAAGGACAAAGATTTACAATTACTAATGTTTCTCATGGAAATAATTTGCATTCATGGTGGAGCAATGATGAAAAGGAGGCAGATTCACCTAGCGCGTAACCATGGCAAGCAACCAGAGAAGAGTTGGGGGATGAGTAGAAGAAGAATAGGAAGAAGGAGGCGAAGCAAAAGTGTAGAAGAACAATACAGAATTTAAGAGAAAGAAGATTACGTCTCTCCTTATGGAGCACAGTCTTGGAGCAATATGAAAGAGAGTATACGAAGAGTACCATTATTGTAGCCATCATGATCTCAAAATAGCAAAGGAAGAGAAAAATAAGAGACTTGAAGATCTGACGCTAAGCATTGAAGAAATTGTGTGTCCTAGAGTATAGGAAGAGAAGTAGACAATGGTAGTGTGTATTTCATAAGGTGACCCCTGACCTTTATGCAGTAGGAAAATATCCACTGTGCCTATTGTGATGTAACTTATCAGATGGGAAATTCTACCAACCCTCTTCAAAGGAAGAAGAAGACAAGATAAAAGAAAGAGAATCTATGTGGCAGCAGTAGGAGGGTTTCACTCCTAATTGTAGATGTTCATCTACTTCCGCTTCCTTTCCCCTCGTCATGGTGCAGGAGAGCAAGATCGGATTGCTGCTATCATTTACCTAATCTCATTCTACTCTTGAATTTGTACTCACCCTTTATTAACTCCTTAATATATGGAAGAATTTCCCTACGAGTGCCCTACCACCATCGCATATGCACACAGAGAGAGAATATTAGTTTATTTTCAATTTAGCAAGGAGTAGATAGATAGAGAGAGATAGATGGAGATGGGTCCTTGGTACTCTAGATTGAGGCATGATGCTATCCTCCCTAGATTGATCACATTAGCAAGCCAATTTGTGAGATGCCGCCAGAAGCAGATGCTGCACCACAGGTAAAGGATTGTGCCCCCTCTAAGAAGTTGTGCAATGAGCCTAGCTGAGATTGCGACTATCATGGCACCCGGGAAAGAAACAAATTGAAGGAATGCATCAAATTAGAAGAAGAAGAAGAAGAGAAGAAAGGGGGCTTCTCTATTGTAGTGATAGGGTTGGGCCTCATCGGCTTTGTAGCCTATCGCCATCTCTCTATCCATCTGGGCTCATTTGTCCTTGGGTTGGGCACATTATATTAGGATCAATATCATGATATTCCACAGCAAGTCGAGCCATTCTCCTCCCAGTTCCACCAACAGGCTCACCTAACCCACATCATCTGATCTACAGAAGCAATCCAACATCACCTTACATCACCCCATTGGGTCCCTCTGTGTCTTTCCCATGCTCGACCGGCATGGCAACACCCTCTGACAAGCCTTGTGTACATGTTAAAAGCATGGTGTAGCCGCCGAGCTCTTCTCAAAAACTGCTGACAAAGCCCTCTGGAGATAAATTTCCCGGGGTCTCCATTTCAAAGATGGTGATTCTGCCATCATGAAGGATGGTGGGGCAGGCTACATCAACCCTTATACACTCATCCATGCGCAGTTGACATATGCAGAGCGTAATGAAAAGTCCCTTGACCCATGGACCAAGGCGGTCTCGATCGTCCTGCTGAGAGCTCCGATGGAAGAGATAGAAGAAGAAAAAGAAAAAGAAGTGAAAGGACCAGGCAGGTTGCCACAGTTCTTCTCCATCCCCCTTAGCATAAATAATGGCACTCTACTGCTGTCGGATAGGCGTCACAAGGCTACGTGCATCGAAGTCAAGCAAGCCACAACCAACAGCACTCGCCCTCCTTCAAGCTTTAGGTTTCCTTCACCAGGCGGCCCAAGGGTCTAGCAAAAGACACGAAAGAAGAAGAAGTAGAAGCACAGGGAAGAAGAAGAAGAAGAAGGAGAGGAAAAAGGCAAACAGTGTAGATCCATTGAAGAAAATGATGAAGTAGTAGAATGGAACAATCTAGATCCGGCACCTGTAGTGGGACTCCATGGCTCTACGTCATCTGAGAGAATGGAGACAAGGTTTCCCCCTTTTGACATACTTCGTGGCTTACAACACTTTGAGATAAGGAAGACCAGGCAGAGAGCTTCGCCGTCTTCTCTACAAGGGCGGCTTCTCAGGAAAGGGTGGCTTCTCCAACGCCTCCTCCTTGGAAGAAGGAGTCTAACCGACTCACACGCAATCGAGACACATCAATGAAGAAGATGAAGAAGAGAAAGAAAGAGGGGACGGCACCATCTGCATCTGCCATTTTGATCGATGGCTCACATGTTTCTTTTTTGTGTTTCTCTATTCCCAGTCTCGATCTCCCTGCACAATGATTGGCCGTGCAGAATTTGTGCAGAATTTGTTAGAAGACATTTTTCATCTATCAATCCCTCTCTCCATCATCCTCCACATGGTAGCCATGCGTTTCTTTCCTTATCCCATCATATTCCCCCCATCCTCCACATGGTAGCCATGTGTTTCTTTCCTTATCCCGTCATATCCCCCCAATCCTTAACTTAATTTTTTAAATAAAATATTAATATGAATATTAAATTAATTAAGCACCTTGTTCTTACGTTTCATCTTATCCCCTTCCTCATTCACCCCTTCAATTGTGGCACTTCCTTCCACCCCTTAGCCCTTCCAACTTATTTATAATACCTTAATATTACCACCCTACTTTTCTACATGTGGTGCTTTCCTCCACCCATGATCACCATCAGCCTCTCCTTCTACCATATATTGCTGCCATCCCTTACATCTTCCTTCTTCTTTTTCGTTTTCCTCGACAACAACCATCAAGAAAAATGATAAGATAGACTAAAAAGGGAAAAAAATTTAGGAATCTAAAAGGATCAAAGCTTAGTAACCCTCCTAATCCATTGTTAACATTCAAAAGTGACAACTCTTTACCACTCTCCCAAAGCTAAGATTTCAAGAGTTTTCACTTTACATTCATATATAACAACACTATTAAATACTCCATTAGAAGATACATAAAGATAAACCCCCACATCAGAAGATACATGAAGCTACATATACAATTAAACCCTATTTTCTCAAGTGCCCCTTTGGAGCTACATGATGGAGTTTTATTTCTTTCTCCATTGAAATGGAGGAGTTGTGCTCATGATCCCTTGTTGAAGATAAAACCCTATCTTTTGGAGATTATACAAGTTTTTCAGTGTGGGAGTAACCGAGGCTGGAGTTCCCTTACTCTGCTGGTCATGGTTTGGAGTCCCATACCCTACCATGGCTAGGCCTTATGATCGAAGTTGTTTTAGTAACAATTTTGGAAGTTGTTTTGTGATAGACTGTGGTTCTTCTTTGACAAGGTTCACGAGGACGCGAGAATAATACTACATTGTTACAAAATCACCAAAAAGAGATAGAGATATGAGGGGGCCACATCCACATCCACATCCACATCTATAATAAATAAATGGTATACACAAAAGTGTTACGTACATGCATTTGTGAAGGGTAGCAATACTCAAAATTAAAGGCCAAAGGTCTTATAATATCAAATGTATCAAAGTTTCAAAGAAATAATAAAAATACGAAGGGGTGTGTTTTTTGGGGAAGAGGTGGGGTGGAGTGCACGAGTGGTTATGTGCCTCTTTCCCTTCCCTCTCTTGTCCAATTGCATATTCTCCTTTTTGGTGGTGCAAAAAGTTGTTCTCTCTCCTCTCTCCTCTGTCTTTTGTGCAGAAATTCTTCTTTTCCCTTTTGTTCTTGTATAATGGTTGAAGCTATGGATGAAGATGATGAAGATAACGAATCGGTTCATTATTAAGTGGAAGATTTATGGTTTCTTTTTAGTTTTGAGATTAATGGCTCAGCCATGTGCATAGATTTTGCACGCTTCTACCTTGGTTTCATGTTCATTTTCTGCCATGGGAGGGTTGGTGTCAGTTTGCAAAGAACTTGCTTTAGTTTCTTGGCATATGCCTAGACATTCTCATTTGGCTCTTGGCGTGTTACGTTCAGAAAGTGCAACCAATATTGTCCCCCCTTCTTAGGGGCAAACTCCCTACGAAAAGCCATAAAGAATTGGGCACTGCTAGTTATGGTTCCGACTTCTAGACCGTGATACCACATTGCCGCTCTTCCTTTTAACGTCATGTTGAAGAACATCATTAGGTGTCCTTCATCTTGGATTCGATAGTTGAACATGAGCGTTTGAAACTCCTTAATGTGGAGTTCTCCATCTTCTTCTACTAACCCATGGAAAATGGGTAACCGTGCTCCTAATGCCGGTAAACTCGGTGTACCTGCTAGAATTGCGATAGGTTGTGCCATGGTGGCTGCAACTTGATTGACAACAGGAGTTTGTGTAGGCAACACTACACCCCCACTTGTTGTGGGTTGATTAACTGGAAATAGGGAAGTACCAAAACTTCCACTTGCACTCAAAGAGCTACTCATAAAACCTAGGTTACTAGAACCATTGCCACTTATGCGTAACAGGCTGCTCCTTTGAGGAGAATAGTGTCTTACAATCTCCAACCGCCGTCTAGCCCTCTCAACACGTTTTGCTTTTTGTATTTCGGCTTGACGATCCTTGTCAGAGGACATAAATCAACTATTTGGTCCCTAAAAACCCTAGATTCGAGAACCACCACTTGTTGGCAGCTCCGGGCAGACGCACCACTGATGGGACCTAAAATGGGCCGGCATTGGCTATAGCACTAGTCGGATCTCATGTATACGACAACAGACAACCCCACCACACAACCTCGTGGGCTAGGAGCATCTAAAACTCACTTTGCACTAAATGCTTATAATGATTTTGCGTTTGTATCTAATATGTAGTCCAACGTTCACCTTCCCTTCTCCTCAGAGGGAGATCCCATAACATATAGGCATAATGCCTTGTAATACACACATAGGGAAGCACCTCTCGCTTGATTGCCATGGCTCCACTGCGACTCTCCTACACCTCGGGGATTAGCCCCAAGATGCATCGCTAACACATATGACATTCACACAAATTCCACTCTTTCATAATTCAGCGTTCCAGGAGATTTTTATTTGCCTCACAAGACTTTCCCCAATGGAATTACCCAACTAAACCTACAGCTTGGGTTTCCTATCCTCTCAGCAGCATTGGTCAAAGTTTATCAATCAATTGCAATGCATTCTAGGAGATACCACGTGGTGGCATGCTTGATGCAAGGTGTATGAAAATTGTGCACAACCATTTTATGATTAAAAAACCATCCATGTGAGGTGCGGAAAGCAGCCCTTTCATGAATTTTAACTAAGCATTACGTGTTGCGCTGCTTTAGGGACTAGCACTGGGACTTCCCTACTACTAGCCACCTATATTTAATTATGGAACGATCCCTAAATACTATGCACAAAGAGGCAAATCAGAATTTGTATCTTTTAAGCAATTAGATCGTCACAACCTTCATCCTCCCCTCATCGTTTAGGTGTTGCTGCGGTGCATAGGTGTAAATGGTTGTTGTGTATCATTTTTGTATGTAAAAAGCAATAAACACGGACTATAACAAAAAGGACAAGGCCAAACTCAGGCTTGACCTCATGCTTTAACCTTGCCAAACATTCACGCACATAAATCTTATTTTTCATATTTTTTTAGCACGAAAACCCCAATTTTCTTCATTTTTGCTATTTATTATTCATGAAAAATAAGTATTTTCTTATTTATTTGTATTGGCTTATTATTTTTACTGAAACTTAACATTTTGTCTGATTTTATCCCATTTCCACCCCTTTTCTCCCACTCAAAATCGAAAAAAACCACTAATTTCCATTAAAAATGACATTTTACAAGTTTTAACAAATTAATAACGGCTCAAAATCATTGCAGGTTCTATATTTCTATAGTTACAGCCCTCAATCATGATGCAAAAAAGGTTCAAACAAAATTTCATTGCATATGAACAACATTTGGACCATGAAATAACAAAAAATCAAATTTCTTTGTAAAATTGAAGCATACCGCATGTCTTGCATGTTGTGGGTTTTTTAATGATTATTTTGAGTAGCCCACAGACCGACCAACAACCATTCTTCAGTGCTGAACCTCTTTCCTCAGCCTCCTCTTCATCTTGAAGCAATCCGATCACAGCTGGACAAGCATTCTTCAGCCCCTCTTCTTCTTGACTTCTTGCACACGAATTGCCTCTATGCAAGAAAGAGAGGGAGGAGAGAGAAAGACTGGTTTTTGATCTCTTCACTCAGTGCATCATTCCTCGATCCGTTTGTGGCGATAAAGGGCGAAGGATAGAAGCATTCCAGGCCCAGCAACATTCCTCTCCATTCTCTTGATCAGAAAATCATAATGAGGGGAGGAAAAATGGGGCGCAAAAAACTGACGCCCCATTCCCCCCCCCCCCCCCCCCCCACCCCCCCACCCCCCTCAACATTTCATATCATGAGCATTTTTGCTCTTAATTAGAGCTTTAAGGCTAAACACCCCAAATATCTAATTCATGCATTTTGCATTCACACTTCCGGCAAGTGGCTTTTTCAGTTTTGAGGGGGCAAATGAAATTAGATTCAAGATCCCTCTGGATGAGTGGCTTCGTGGCATCGAAATCTACAAAGATGGGCCCTGTCACACTCTTCCCGGCTTCCAAATCCAGTAGCTGCTTCACAACCCCGAACCTTGCGTGGATTAAATGGGGGATCAAACGACCTCGAAATGGAGAACCGAGACTTGCGTCGGATTCCTGATGCCATTTTACATCTATGAAAACTCCAGCTCGGCCATCCGCCACCGTTTGATTTCCATGAAAATAAGCACTAATGCTTTAGGCACTTGCCGCTTAAAATCGTACTGATTGCCACCACCGCCTTCAACAAAGTCTATTTTTCCCTTGATATTTGCAATTTTTGGCTATTTTTAAGCACTTCTCGGCATCAAAAATCATATGTCAAGGGGTTATGAATAGCATGATTGTAAAAAGAATGACATTAAGAACTGTGCATGCAAGTATTAAGAAAATTTCACATAGAATCACTCTTTGATCCCAAGGGGGAGAGCAAATATGCGATGGAATTATTATCGTGTCTATTCTTGTATTTTTTGGAAAAAAATACAATTATTATTATTGGTTGATTGAACACCTTCTTAAATGCTTTTTATAATCAACTAATTGTTGCATTGTGATTTGGATAAATATTCCAAGTGCTTGTGTTTGATGGTAAAAGAGCATGGCAAAGGATAGTAATGACAAGTAGTTTGAGAAATAAAGGAATGTTTCACTGGAAGATGATATTAGGCTGATTGCCTTGATTATACTTTATTCTTAATTGGTTAATTAAGGAAGGATATTTGCACGGGTGGATCATCTCCAAGATCGCATCATGAATTACCCCGAGAGAGCACTACTCGATTCACGGGCCAAAGCTCAAGTGGTGTAAAGGCCAACCATGGAAGTTGTGTCTCTGGCGTGAGTCCAATGTCTAGAGGTGTTGGAAGATCTTATTCTAGATAAAGTATAGAAATTATGGTGCCATGTGATTTGGACCGGGTACTTCTCTTGGATAGAAGGGATACATAATTCTCCTGTATGGGCAGGAGACAAATATTAACTTGAGGATAAGTTAAGGAACTTGTTTTCAAAAGGACTGCTTGTTTTGTTTTCTCGTCTATGCCATAAATTACAAGAACAAACCCTATTCCCTAAAAGGCTTAATTAATGAAGGTGATTTTAAATGTCACACATAAATGTGGTAGGACCTAATTAGAAAACTAAAGCTATCAAGGGAAGAGGGTGGGAGGAATCCTCGACGGGTCTCTCCTATGACAGGTGGTCCCAAAGAATTGGGAGGATTCTCACAAGGATTTATTGCCATTTGACTTTAGGTATTGTTAAGTTAGGACCCGATTCATGCCGTTTTAGGGGACCGGAATGGGACTATGCCCTATGGGTAGAGAGGTTGAGGGGCGCATCCCTCTCGTTTCCCATTCTCTTTGAACCAAGTGTGATATGGATCTGCTTCGGATTGGGTATCTCTCCATAAAGTAGATGTCCAAAACTCGACGGTAAAATGCTGCTAGGAGACCTTGGCCCTAGGAACCCAGATTTCAGGTTGATCCTAGTGTGTTTGGCCATGAACGTTCCATTGCGAGGTAGACTCGGGAAACCCTAGGTGACAAACCCTGGAACATTCCCTGGGAGTGTTAGGTGGCAACACTTAGATTTGTTTCTTGATGAACTGCTAAAATGTGCTTGGACAACCGATAGGTAGGAACGCTACAAATTCATTCTACTTTGCATCATCACATGGAGAAGTGGATTGAACTAGGGTAAAATAATGAGACAAATTCAATTTTTTATTACTTAGCCTTAGATTAAACCACTCAAAGAAGTTGGGATTGCACTATTGAAGGGGAAAGGGTATCAAGAATTTATGGGTCATGGATACGTCAAAAGACATGCCCTGACATCAAGTACCATGCTCCCTAGTCCTAACCTACTAGCTACATGTACTTCTTCCTCTAGTAGCAATTTATTGGACAAGGGGTGTTGTTGGGTAGGTGTAGAAAGTTTGATGCTATGGACAATTGCAAGCACTCTCTATGAGATAGGGGCCACTTATGCGTGGGATTGTGCATTGAGGTCCAAAGAGTTTTTCTTTGCTCTCCAATAGTCATTGGTCACCTTCAAATGTTGGCAACCAATTTTGGTTAGAATACCCTTTCTACTTGAACATGCTTTTTTTTCCCTTGTTCTTCTAGGACTTCTAATTTCTCCTTGCTTGTTTCACAAAGGGTAGTGTATAATGAGGGGACTAAATCTAGTTCTCTAGCCATGGGTTTTGGTATATCCTTCATGATTTCTTTGAAAATGGTCATGTAATGAGAGAAGATGTATTGTTTCTCATCCCATGTCATTGGCATTTTCAAGAGCTATGTATGCTCTTTTGTTGGATTTCCAATGTCAATATGGATATATACACATATGAACGATCATAGCTTGTTGTCTAGCTTTACAAGATAGTTCATGTTAGTCTACTTTGTGATCTTATGTGCCATCTCCATGAGAGATTTCTTACTTTGCTTAGGCTTCAACTATGCTAGAGGCGCTAAATGTGATGAGGATGTTAAAAGAGGCAATGGGATCATTGCACTTTGAGCTACATAGTTGATATTGACTTGGGGTGATAGACCAATATAGACTTGTTATTTGGCCAATGTTACAAGTTTTTTTTTTGTGAAAGGTTGTATCTATTGGGATCTAAGCTCAAGTTTGGAAGTAGTAATGGCATTATTAGTGAAGTGGCTACTTTTGGCAGTCACATTGACTACTTGGTCAAATCCTTAGGGAGTGGTAGTGTCCTTGGCTATCTTTTGTGGATTTATTTTCTTAGGTTGAGCAGCTACATGATGATGCTATTGCTGGGCTTCCTGTTTCTGCTTTGATGAGGATACTTTAGGAGATTTTGGACACCTAAGTAAGCTAGTCATAACATCTAGGCGATGTTTCTCTTTTCTATGCCACTCTAGTTTCTCCTTCTTTGAGCATTCATTCTCAACATGAGTGGCACCTTGATCCCTCTTTTGAAGTTGATAATTCATTATCTATCATCACTCCTTAGATTTGACAACAACATCAAGCCATTGTGCTTCTGTTATGTTAGGTTGAGTTCCTTTTTCTGATAGGTAAAGTTTGGCTTCTTGGTTTCTACCTTAGTTGGCTTGATCTCTCCCATGGTTTTTGTAGTGGACCTAGAGCTTTTTTTTGCTGTTTCCTTCATTTCCTTGCTTCTAGTGAGGTCTAGATTGTGGCAATGCTTTGGAGACCCATTGCAATGTTGTGCTAACTCTCTATCAGTGTTTGTGGAGGTATCCCCAAGATCTCGGTCTCTTTTTGCGTAGTGATTTACTTCTAGTAGCAATAGGAGCTACTTTGGAGCTATTAGATATATTGACTGCCTTACTCAGACTTGGGATATTCTTATTGATAGGCACCTATTTATGTGATTTGGAGCTATTAGAAATTTTGACTATCTTACTCAGACTTGGGAAATTCTTGTTGATTGGCATCTACTTGTGCTCTCAGCAATTCTTCAAGTACTTCCTTACTTCATTCTTTAGGATTTCATGGTGGCTTAGAGATAGGTTGCTTTCCCTTTTGTGGCACAAAAATAAGGATGCCCTTGCTAGAAGTCATAATTATCTTGATACCAAGTAGGGTCAAGTGTAATGGATGTGCTTCATAGTCCACATAACACTTAGTTGCACACTTGAATCCTCTTCCAACTAGAATTTCCTTTCTAGCATCCTCTCTATTGAGAAGCACATAGAACATAGCTAGCTAGCTTTCCATCCCTAGAGTAAGTGGAATTTTGCATTTTCCTTGGAGAGAATATGGGGATTCCCCATATGAGTTGATTATGGTGTTGGTTGGCACAAGTTTAGGTTTTCCTATGTGAGTCCAAGAATCATGGATAAGGATGTTATAATTAGCTCCTTTGTCAAATAAGATCTTTAGTGATGTGTCCCATTTTGCAACTAATATAACCCTAAGATAAGCATATGGGATTAGCTCATCATCTCTTAGATTGATGGTTATAGCATTGGCCATGCATGTGGAGATATTAGGCCTAGTAGGTATGTAGGAATTGCTATTGGATTCCTTATGCTTAGGAAATTCCTCATACCCATGAGTATAACTACATTTAATGCATCAAGGGTTGTTGGCATTATTACTACTATTCAGGATAGTAGTGGACCACATGGCCTAGTTGATGGCAATTCCAACGATCTTTAAGCTTGCAAGGCTATGTGATAGGGGGTTTTTGAGTTAGCCATTAGATGACTATGATATTTCTATGTTTTGTACTCTCCCTCGGAACTACTCAGACACATTTTGTATTCTGCCTCATAGTTGTATTGTCTCTTCGTGAAGTTGGATACACATTTTAGCCTTTATAAACATGTGTTCTCTCTCCAAGTCTCGATCATTAGAAAAAGTAGGGGTTTCTTGATAAAAGTCAGGAGTGCTCTCATATGCAAATAAGGAGACACTAGAGCCCTTAGCCCTCTCACGTTTGAATGGTGTAGTGCCCTTCATTGACAATTCTATGCAAGTTGGCTAGCCAAGGCATTCACATTTTTTTCTATCTTTATTAGATTTTTTGACAGAGAGTTGTTGAGAGTCGCAAGATATGACTACTCAATGGTGCCTAGGCATGCATCCTTAGCTCATATTAGCCCACTAAGGCTCATTTTTAAGGCTTGAATTGGTTTTGTGGGTAGAAAAGTTGAGATTGTCATTGCCACATATATGCATGCTCAATTCCAAACAACTAAGATTGTCTTTCCTATTTCTCTTAGCTGTAAGGCAAACCTTGGCTTGGTACTAGTGGTTTTGAGTTTTCTATGTTCCACCTAGATTTGAAAGCGAATCTCGCAAGGACCCTAATGCTTCTTCATTAAAAATCATTTTATGGAGGCTAGCCATTGTAGCTTGTATGTGTACAAGATACTACTATTATCATCATTGATGTTTGCTAGTCTATTTGGGCCTTCCTCTTCCAACTCTATGAGGTTTCATCCCATAGATTCATTGATCATCATAGACATATTCAATTCTACAACAATTTGTAAAAGAAGGTTAAGGGTTCCTTCTAAGGCTAGGGTCTTTGTTTTGAGTGGGGACAAGTTTTTTAATTTAGGATGAGGGTTTTAAGTCCTAGACCTCCTCTTGGTATTTTGAGTGTTTTTTGGCCTTTAGTCTATTCTGATCCCTACACCCTAAGTCTCGTTCTTTTTCAGTTGCCCAATTAAGTCTAATGAAGTTTTGTGATAATTTTCAAAAGTGACCTATCATTCAAAAGCGCTTGAAAAATGGAATCTATTGAGCAATAGAGCGCTCAATTTGGAGTTATAGTGTTCAAGTTATGAAAAATCCAAAGATTTGACCACATGTCCCAAACTTATGGGAAATTCCCATATTCCCCAATATGATGTTCGAGAGAGTGAGGAGAGAATCAATGCCACTTTATTGATTGCTTATTACACATTCTTTTTTTAAACAAAATTTATGTCAATAAATCAATGACTCACTTTTCTTTAAATTTTAATGATGATCTAGCATGCCCATGAGACTATTTAGAAACTAGTATTCCTAGTGCATCACTTAATGGGGTGATCAGAGCACTATGACGGGGATATTTGGTATAGGCAGTACAAGTTATGAAGGGGGAAAAAAGTGTTTGTCAAGTCTAAGAGTGTACACAAGAACCAAGGAGTTACACATAAATAAAGATGGATTAAGTTCTAAGAAGAGGAAGTGCATTAGCATTGTGTATATGTATTTATGTGTGTATCTGGGGGCGCCTGGGAACATTTACTTGTGTGTAATGAGCATTGCATTCATTTGGGGTCATCCTCTCCCCTATAAGTCAAGGTTTAAGGTCTTTTCTTTCATTAAGAAAGACGAGAGAGTGAATTCTCTCACTAAGAAAGACGAGAGATGTGATCCTCTGCACAAGTGCCCAAAAAGCACTAAGTGACTAGTATTAAGAGATACTTGTGGAGCCAGATGCTTGGAAAATCTTCAATAGGTCTTCAAGAACTTCTAGGATCTTGAATGTTGTATTCCCCTCCTTGATTTGATGCTAGAGTAGCCAAAAAAATCTCAGATTTGATGTAAACCAAAGCTGACATGAGTGACAAGAGTCACTGGATAAGCTTTAAGAGACACTATGCTTGAATCTTCTTGAAATGCTTCCAAATTTGCCAAGATCTCCCCTCCTTGCTAATTTGATGCCAAATTAATTACTGGGAACTAAGTAGGATGTTAGATCAGAGTGGCAAGAGGTTGATTTAAGTGGTGGGAGAGAGAAAATGGAGAGATGAAGCTTTTGAGTTTTGTCTATGGAGTTTGCATTAGGGTTTTTGGGGGCAGATTGGTTTTTTACTCTGTGTGCAGTGTATACTTGATCATTTTCAAAACCTTTTTAATAGAAATGAATCTTGGTAGATAGGCTACCAAAGCCCCATGATGGCATGTTTAATCGCATAGCATAGGAAGCACTCCAACATATGGATGCAGACGGGCGTACAATGAGACAATGAGCTAGAAATCTAACAATTTCGGGCTGAGGGATGTTCAATGTTGATGCTTGAAGTGCCAAGAAGAAGAATCCTGAGTAGAGGGACAATTATCTAGAATTATTTGTCAACTAACTTAGCCTAGATGGAGAGATTTATCCACTCCAAGTGAGGTTGGCTATGGCAGACTCATGGTCAAGATGAAAATGAATCTTGAGACCAAGTTCATACACTCAAATAAGTTGGGTTGAGCCAAGCTGAAGGGAGACCTAAAAAATTAGAGAGGACTACTAAGCTAAGCTATGCTTAGTTGCACTCTGATACCATGTGAAAACACGGGATCTTGAGCATGGCAGCTATGGTGGCTCATATACATATACTAAAATCATGGAGACACTGACATGATAAGGACTAAGAGATTTAACTGACGTACGAAAGACAAGCGACAAGTACACTATGTTTAATAAAAAAGTGACAATGATATTGCATTCATCTCATATGAAAGTGACAACCAAGTACAATGTTATATAGAGATGGGTAGGTGCTAGTCTTTCTCTATGCCTATGGGATTCCTACAGCCTGCATGTCCTCAGCCATGTCCTCAGCCCAATCTGCTCTTACAAAGAGGAAACATGGATGTGATTGCAAATCTCAACACATGCATGGAATACAAGTGTCTCCTTTCCTCCATCATCCCTCCTCCCTCCCCTTGACCCTCCCCTACCCATAGCCTATTGGATAAGGGTGAGTTGAGAGTAAAGTGACAACACAAAGCACACATATGTATCACCCCACATGCTTGAGTAGGTGAACGACTTCTAATAATTTCTAAGGGTGTATATGTGTGCGTATGATCTTGTGCATGTGCAAGGGTGGATTAATTTGTGTCACTATGGTTGTGTAAGGGATAGGTGTGTCTAGGCTATGTGTATGTGTGGATGGGTATGAATATGTGTATCATGTGAAGAAAAGGATAGAAGTGGATTCACAATGGAAGGAGAAATGGCACAAGTTATGGAGGCTCAAGAAATCTTCATCATCATCTTCATTCTTCTCATAATTTAATTGTCAATTGCATACATAAGTATCCCACTAAAGTGATAGATACCTTTTGACCTTTAATTCTCTTCATACATTGCTTCTACTTTATTTATGCATACACATATATAGACTTAGCCTACATCTATTTCTCAACACACACTCTCTCAAGCTCACAATGAGCTTGCAAATATAATCCCCAAAGTGCACTTTTGAAGTACTTAAACTTATCTTTACCTAATGCTTTGGTAAAGATATTTGTGACTTGGTTGTTGGTTTCAACATGTACCAAGTCTCTCTTTCTATCCATAACCTTCTCTGTGATGAAATGATAGTGCACTTCAATATGCTTTGTCCTTGCATGGTAGATTGGGTTATTTACCAACATAATGCTACTATCACAATACATGATAACTCCACCATCTATCTCTATCCCCATATTTCATAATAGTAATCTTAGCCATGTATGCTTATATGCTACCCATGATATATCTCTATACTCTGATTTTATACTAGGTAAAGCAATTGCGGGTTACTTCTTGCTACTTCAACCCACATGAGCCAAATGAAAAATCATGCTCATTGGTGGACCTCCTATGATCTATGATACTTCCTACCTAGTCTAGAGCTGTGTATCCAAAAAATGTAGACTTGATCCCTTTCTCATAGGATAAGCCAAATCTAACTATCTTCTTCACATATCTCGACTCTCCTCACTAAATACAAATGTGGCTTGCATCGTCTTTGCATGAACGGGATTATCACTCCCATTGAATAACTCAAGTTTGTTCTTGTTATGGTTAGGAAGATTAGTAGGCTAAAACCATCTTTCTAAACATAGTAATATCCTCAACATAATGATAACCATCAGTTGACATATTTATATTTTGATCCAATGGTGTATCCACTAGCTTATATGTTGTTACTGCATATTTCTCTAGAATCTCCAATGAGTATTTTCTTTGTACTAACCAAACACCATGTGGAGCATCAATAACTTCAATGCCCAAAAATATCTCAATGAACCAAGGTCTTTGATGTCAAATTCCTTATGTAGCCCATGCTTTACTTCAAGAATATCTCTTTCAAAAGTACCTGTAATAATGAGACCATTAACATAGATGACCACAACAACCATTCCATCCACTGTATGTTTGATAGGAAGTGAATAATAAGCCATGATTTACTAAAATCCCATGCCATACAAGAACATTCTGATCCTCTCACCCCAAGCTCTAGGTGCTTGCTTATATCCATACAATGCCTTCCTCAACTTGCACATATAATGAAATTTTTTAAGATAAACATACCCTTTTGGTTGATCCAAGTATACTTCCTCTTCCAATATACCATTTGAGAAAGCATTCTTCACATCCATTTGGTATAATTTTGAGCCCTAGATAGAAGCTAGTTCAATCACTGATCTCACTATAGTCATCTTAGCTACTAGACCAAATGTATCCTCATACTCCAAACCATATGTTTATGCATAAACCTTTGCAACCAACCTTGCTTTGTATCTCTCCAATGAGCCATCTAATTTGCACTTGACTTTATACACCCACTTGTAGCCAATTTCCTTCTTGCCATAAGGAAACTTAGCTAGATCCCATGACTTGTTCTTTCACAATGTGTCAATTTTCTCATCCATGGCTTTCTTTCAATATTTGCTTCCCACTGATGCATATTTATGAAACCATTATATGTCAGCCTATATTGGATGCCTCACTCTATCCGAACGCCTCACTTAAGATGCACTACATGGTGTCTCAACCATTCTTGCATGTGGTGGAACATACTTTCTTGCACTCTTTATCCCTAGAGCTCTCACATATGGTATCCCAAACTCATCATCCATAGACTCATCCTTAAAACTTTTACCCATATGCTTATTTCCTTATGAATTTATGCCCTTTTTTTTTGCTCTCCTCAACTTGCCACTCCTCCATGGTCTATACTGCCACTACTTTCTTTATGGACTTGAGGTCCAACATGTTGATTTCTTTGACCATTATTTGTTACAATTTTCTTTCCATAACCATCATCATGACTACTCTCATGACCATCCATCTCAAATGTAGATTTTTCTTTATACCGAGACTCATACTTACTGAATCTCACATCCTTGCTTATGTAAACCTCTTTAATGATAAGATCATAGCATTTTTATCCCTTCTTCTTATCTTTGGATACCCAAGAAAATTCATTCAACAACCTTTGGTTCCATCTTTTTTCTCAAATCATCAAGGACATGAACATAACATACACAACCAAACATCTAAATGTGTGTAATTGTAGGTGTGCTTCCATACATCTTCTCATATGGAGACATTTGATGAGTCAAATTTGTAGGCGTCATATTCATGATATGGACTTCAGTATGTACTACCTTTGCCCAACAAGTCAAGGGCATGTACATTTGATTCATAATTTCCCTTGCTACTTCTGCAATGATCATATTCTTGCTTTCTACCACACCATTTTGCTTTGATGTATACTTGCATGTAACTTGTCTTTCTATCCCACAATCTAATAGCCTCCAATTTTGTCACCAAAAAGGCTAAAAGATTGGGACACTTCATTGACAAATCTTTTACTTTATCTAAAAATTATATGCTATATGAACATTCATTATACTTCATTGATATATGTTTTGGTGCATTGTAATTGCTTTTGGCTTGGAGATAGCCATTGCATATGTTCTTTCATTCAAAAGCCTTAGGAAACTTGCCAAAGAACACATAAGGATTTCATACCTTAGTTCATGTATGGTGACATATTTGATTTAATAAAGGTGCAAAAGGGTGCAACTGGGGCTCTTGGGAAAAGGTGGTTGAGGAGGTTAGAGCACGACCGATTTTGTGGTGCCTCTTCAACTTCTCTCTTCCTTCTTTCTCAAACATTTTTTTGTCCATACTCCTTTTTGCTCTACCTTTGTGCAGAAAACTATGGTTCTTGAGTGTGTAGAGGAAGAGGAGGAGCCACCTGATTTTATCTCTTGGTCAATGTGGGATTGGCTTGAGTCTTTTGTGTGTGTGTATTTTTAGTGCAAGAGAGGTGTGTTTGCAGGTTTCATAGTGAGGAGCAAAGCTCCAAGCATATACTTTGTTGCTCGGCACCTTGGTTTTCTGCTTCTTTGTGTGCTTGGTGAGAGCAAGTCATTCTTGGTTTTGTTTTTGGGAAGAGGCTAGCCATGGATTTTGCAAAATGAAGAGTAGGTGTTGAAGATCTTTGAAGCAACAGGGAGCTACATGCAGATTTATTTCTCACAAGTTCTATTTTACTAGCAACTGTGCACATTGAAAATCAAGCTTCTTGTGGATTAGGAAAGAAGGAAGAAATAAAAGCCATCTAAACTAGCATAATGACTTCATAAAACCAGGGAGAAGAAGGATCTATCGATCTATCATCAAGAAAAGGATGTCAAAAGCTGAATCACCATTAATGGAAGTGGACTATAGACTAGCAAATATAAATGTGGAGAAGGAGATCAGATGTCTTCGAAAATTTCCATTCCATGGCAAGTTATTTTTACTACTACATTGGAAGATGATGATGATGATTGCTGAAATGCATTGATCTAGAGCATGGCTATGGTGGATGGAACACAAAGAGAATGTTGATGATGACATAGTCTGAAGAGACTAACTGTTACTCAAGTGAATTAGGCTCCAAGATGGAAGCTTGGACTCATATACACAATCTTGATTATGACACTAACTATGACTGAAAGGAAAAAGTATAGTTGTATTCCATCATTGAATGATAAGAAGGTACATAACTTTATATGCTCATAATGGTTCTCTTTTTCTCCACTGTGCTTATGGGATTCAAGCATCCTTTATTTCAAGCATTCTTTCTAGTAAGTTGTTTGAGTCTTGCCCTATTTCTCCATACAAAGAGGCTATCACATGGGTGTGATTGCATATTTCTCAACACCCCTCCTCAATCACAATCATAAAGAAAGCACAAAGTGTACATAGGTTGTCATGAGGAGAACCTTGCTAAGTGTGGGTATGCCACAAACATGGTAAACACAGGAGGCTATCGCAGAAGGCTAAGTGTGGGTACCAAAAAATATGGCTAACATTCAGGGGCTATTACAAGGCCTCACTAAGTGTGTAGAGGTTGTTTATGCATAGGCTACTAAAGGAGTTTTACAAGGTGTATGTTAGGAGCATTAATGGCAAGGACATACAACAAAAAGTTCTAGTGAAAAATGGAGACAAGGATTGACGGGCCCTTTTGGTTTTCTTCATTAGATATGTCATGGTAGGCATAATAGATCTTATTTTCTTTGTCTTCTTCTTTGATGTAGTCCACTTTGCTTTCTTTGATTCTTTTTTTGTCTTCATGGTCTTCTTTTTCTTGGTCTTTCTCTTTCTAGTATGTCTGGCCTTCTTCTTTATTATGGTCTTCCTGGTCTTCTTCTTTATTAACTTTTCTTGCATTAGTCTTCATGTCCATGTCCCCCTCAAGAAAAGATGTCACAATCTTTAGTTTTTGCATAATGAACAAGGTAGATGGAATATCTGTAAAATCTTCAAATGAGAGCATTGTTTGCACTTTGGAAAAAGTAAGTCTATCCATTCCTGCAAGTGGAACAAACAATTCTTCCATGTGGTATAGATGAGCATCATGAGTTATGTTGCTCTTCATGAGAAGCATCCGTTTAAAATTCTTCATGCTTAGCATTCCATGATAGGGAATTAGCTTCAATTGATTGAGAATATCCAGCAACCCAGATGATCGTGAATGTGCTAAAAAACACAAGTGCCAAAAAGCACTAGGTTAGTATCAAGAGATATTAGTTGTGAAGAACTAAATGTCAAGCTTGATGATGATTCTTTGATGCTTGTCTTGTAACTTGAGACCTCCTTTTTGGTTTAATGCCTAATTTTTTTCTGGAAATTGAGGTTAGAGTGGCAGGAACTCTAGTAGGTGAAATTGAAGTATTTTATGAGCTGGAAGAAACTTGGCTATGTGCCCTTTAGGGTTTCAGGACATCGGCCTGATTTTTCACTCATTACAGCTCACAGAGGTAGCCATTTTCAAAACCCTCTAAGTGGGAGAGAGCTTAGGTGTAGACTTCCAAATCCCTATGGTATTAATGGAAATCACACTACGTGGAGAGAGAATTATTGTACGGATGGAATTGGGCACAGATTTGGCAACGTCTTCAAATTTGCGCAATGTTGAGTAGCCGAGAGGCCAATCTCCCACTGTAATGTGCCAAGCAAGAGTGTAGGGAGTTCAAGAATGTTTCCCTAGAAGAGACCTTGGAGAGATGTGGCCTTTATGTGGAGATACAAATCCTCCAAGTCAGGTAGGTGTTGTTGTCCACAGACACAATTATGGTAGCGACTTTGAATAGAGGCAATGCTGAAGCTATAGTTACCCACTGTCAATGATTGAGGTGTGAGGGAGGAGCTTTGGAAATAGAGAAACAGTCCTCCAGAAGGAAGTTTAGAGGGATTTGGCCTATGGAGAGAGATATGAAAGCTTCAAGTTGATAGGGTGTTGCTAGCTATGGCTGCCGTGGAAGCTTCATTGAAGGTAGAGATGCAAATGAAGTTGGAGATGGGGTCCAACACTTAAATTGAGTTGAGAAAAGGTGGAGGGGAGCTAAGCCATGCTCACCATGGCTTTGATACCATGTTGAAATGCATGGATCTAGAGCATGGCTATGGCAGATGGAACACAAAGAGAATGTTCATGATGACATAAACTGAAGAGACCAATTTGTTACTCAAGTAAAATAGGTTCCAAGATGGAAGTTTGGACTCATAAACACAATCTTGAGTATGACACTAACTATGACTAAAAGGACAAAGTATAGTTGTATTCCATCATTGAATGGTAAGAAGGTACATTACTTTATAGGCTCATAATGCTTCCCTTTTTCTCCATTGTGCTTATGGGATTCAGGCATCCTATATTTCAAGCATCATTCCTAGTAATTTATTTGAGTCTTTCCCTATTAATCCATACAAAGAGGATATCACATGGGTGTCATTGCATATTTCTCAATAATAATGATAATGGGGGAGGAGATTTTGGTGTCGGGGATCAAATGGATGTTGACGGTACAACAGAGTCACTTGACAAAGAGGAAGGATGATAGCTAAGATGAATGGTTGGTCTGGATTGTACCTTGGATTTCAAAGATGAGAAAGATGAATTCTAGAAGGCCACCATTAGACGATAGGATGTTCTTGGACAAATAAAATAGTGACAATGAAGAAGAGAAGAAGCAGCAAAGCCATTCAAGACACCTTCTACTCATGCCATTCACACCAACAAAGCAGAAGATATGATGCTTGATGGCAACTTGTTCCTCTCTTGCTTCATCAACATACGAAACAATGATTTGTTCTTCCTCCTCACCCTTTTTATGGTAGCCTCATGACCTATGCAAAATGAAGATAAGGCGGTTTTTTAATGTTTAAAAAAACCTAAGGTTACATTATGGTTTCTTAAGATCCATTTCATATCCAATGACACAAAAGCAAGCTTTGCATAAAACCCAAGTTCCATTTTCTATTCCTTTGTCAAGACAAGTCAAGCACCAAGTCACATGGGTGGGAGAACTTTAAAGTCAGATCTAATGAGTGGGTGTGCTGAAAGCATGATCTTGTGCGGGTTTTCACCTCCTTGGTGATTGAAGTGGTAAATTTTCTATGCTCCTTCTTCATGGAGATGGTGTTCCTTCAAACAACAAAGCTTCATAGTATTTCTTCCTTGTCATTCATTGTTTATTGAAGTAAATTGTGTGAAGTGAAAAAAAAGAAGTCAAAGACAAGAGATACTGGTTGAGGAAGTGGATAAATGATCCACAAAAGAGTGAGAATGGAAAACAAACAAGTGTCAAAGTGTTTCTTAAAGCTTAAAATGGAATCTTACCATGGTTCTTTTGTTTGTTGAAGCTCACCATTCAAGTGTGGGAGGAATGATAGCCTCCAATTATGTCTCCAAAAAGGCTAAAAGATTGGGACTCTTCATTGACAAATCTTTTACTTTATCTAAAAATTATATGCTATGTGCACATTCATTGTACTTTATTTATATATGCTTTGGTGCATTGTAATTGCTTGGCTTGGAGCTATAAAAGTAATTGCATACGTTCTTTCATTCAAAAGCCTTAGGACACTTGCCAAAAAATGCATGCAACACATAAGGGTTTCATACCTTAGTTCATTTATGGTGACATATTTGATTTAATAAAGGTGCAAAAGGGTGCAATTGGGATTCTTAGGAAAAGGTGGTTGAGGAGGTTGGAGCAGGGCTAATTTTGTGGTGCCTCTTTAACTTCTCTCTTACTTCTTTCTCAAACCTTTTTTTGTCCATAATCCTTTGTGCTTTACCTTTGTGCACAAAACTATGGATCTTGAGTGTGTAGAGGAAGAGGAGGAGCCACCTGATCTTATCTCTTGAGTGCTTTACCTTTGTGCACAAAACTATGGATCTTGAGTGTGTAGAGGAAGAGGAGGATATTGAGTGTGTAGAGGAAGAGGAGGAGCCACCTGATCTTATCTCTTGGTCAATGTGGGATTGTCTTGAGTCTTTTGTGTGTGTGTATTTTTAGTGCAAGAGAGGTGTGTTTGTGGGTTTCATGGTGAGAAGAAAAGCTCTAAGCATATACTTTGTTTCTTGATACCTTGGTTTTCTACTTCTTTGTGTGCTCGGCGAGAGCTAGTCACAATCCCTCAAATAGTAAGAGAACTCATTTGACATATATTCTCCTTCATTATTTGATCTCAAGAAATTTATGTATCCCTCACATTACTTTTATGACAACTTTTTAAGTGCTTCACTCTTAATTTGCAAAAAAGTGTACCCGTGCCATCCTACTGATACCAACAACGAAAGTGATATAAAATGTGCCTACTCAAAGAGACATTTTGACATGGACAACAAACATTCAATTGCACCATTTCTAAGGGATAATCTCTCCCTCTTTGGAAATGGGAGTCTAGACTACTTGCCAAAGTGACAAGTCTCGTATACATGATTATAATTTACATAACCAAACTACAAAAGCACCACAAACAACGTATCTAGATGGCATCTATTTAAGCATTTGCAAATTCATGCCCAATCCTTCAATCCCATAGTTCTATAGATTTATCTTGTCCATGCACTATCTCAATATATATAGAGCTTTGTATGATGGGAGTTCCTGCATCCAAAGTAAATAACTTGTCTTTCTTTTGACCATGAGATACAAGCTTGCCAAGTTTTCCATTTTCGAACTCCTTAATGAAGCAACCATACTTGTTAAAACTTAATTGCAACAGTTGATCAACCATTTGACAAAACTAAGCCAATTTTTTAGTGATGGCAGGCACATATAAGACATCCCCAAGCTTATTTGTTGTCCCATCTCTAGTCACTAAGGGAACATTGACAAGATGTGTTATCTTATGCAATGTGTCATCTCCTATCACCACATACTTTTTAGTTTACATTTGCTACTTTCTATCAAACCATTTTTCATGGTGTGTCATATGGTTTGCAACACTTAATCTAGAAACTAGTCATCCTCTCTTTTGGAATTTGTTATATTTCCAAGTACATGCTCCATAGCAAAGAGATGATCTCTAGGTGATGCATCATCTTTGGAACCATAGCCACCACAACTATATCCATCTGCATAGTGCCCAAACTGGTTCTTTCCATGACCCCTAAACCTAGCATTCTCCTTATGAAAGCACTTTCTCTCAAAGTGACTAAACTACACACAATAATGACATGCACCATCTCTTTATGGCATCTCCCCCTACCTCTAGGCATAAAATCACCACATCCAAAGATACTAAAACCATGTGGAAATCTATCTACACAACCATATGATGATCCTCTAGCTCTAGATAGGCTACCATGGCCGCTTTGATGATAGAAAACACTTTTCTTATTTACATTTCCCCCGTTGCTTGATACAGTAAGGCCAAATTCAATTTCTTATGTAAAAGTAATAAAACAATTAACATCTAAAATTAGGCATAGAGTCTCCTCTTGTAGTAATGGAGGTGTTAACCTTAGTTCAAGATGGCAGAAATATGAAGCAAAAAGCAGAAAAAGATCAGAAAAAGAGTAAAGGCGCAGAGGCGGCCCCTAAAAGCTAAGCTGAGGCGAAAGTGCAATTTTAAATAGAAGGTGCCTCAAAAAACTCTTAAAACTCTTAAAACTCTTGTAAAATAGCGACAAGCTCCCCCCTGTGCCATTTGTAAAAGAATAGACGGGTATAGGATTAAGGCATGAGGAAAGAAAAGGGAAATAGGAAAAAGGACCTTGCCACAAAGGCCCGTCATGTAAAAAGGGATGGGCGCCCATGGAATTTTAGGGCTTGTATATAAAGTTCAAAAAGTGAATGGAAGCTCATTCTTTGGTGTGTGGCTAACAAGATACCTCTCTCCTTATCTTCTTCTCTTCTCCTTGTTTGTGTATGTGTGATATTGAGAGAGGGAGATTGAGAGGGTGAGGGAGTGAGCACGTGGGAGTAAGGGATCAAGAGGGTGAAGCTCTTCACCATTCCCCCTTCTCTTCTTCTCTTCTCTTCTCTTTTCTCACGCACGCACGGCTATGGTGGATGGAGCTTGAAGGAGGAGTCTTGAGGATTCTTGAGCTAGCATCTAGGATCGTGGACTACCGTGTGTGTACGAAGGAGGAGGCAACTCATTTCGGCATTGAGGTAAGCTCACTACATTCGTAGGTTTGAAGGCACATCAGCTAGGTAAGAGGTAGCCATTAGAGCTCGCTTGGAATGCTTGAAACAATAAGTGGTTTGTGGGTCTTGGTGGTCGAGTGAGAGCTCCCACATTTTGGTTCCGTTGTTCACCGAGACTATCAGATTCAAGCTTGAGCACTTGCACGCCTCATACCAAGCATCAAAGTAAGGGATTCATCCCCAAATAGAAGCTTGAGATAGGTAGGAAGTTGGGGCTTTTGATCTTCGATACAAGTAAATATTTTGGTTATTTTGGTTGTTTAATGATTGGGAAAGAAGGGGAGATCATTTTAGTTATTTGCTTTTGATTCTTATTGCATTTAGCGTAGGTTAGGATTAAGAAATCTGATTGGAGAGGTGTAGGATTTACTACTGTAAAACAAGGTAAAACAGGCACAAATTGGGGTAAATGGGAAAAAAGAGTGGTTGGAATGATTAATGCCAACAAGGGAGTGATTGGGGATAGCAAGACCTTGATTGGGAAGGGGTTTAAGGGCCAGGAGACCATAGAAGAGCTCATCTTTCACCCTAGCACACACACAGAGAGAGAGAGAGAGAGAGAGAGAGAGAGAGAGAGAGAGAGAGAGAGAGAGAGAGAGAGAGAGAGAGAGAGAGAGAGAGAGAGAGAGAGAGAGAGAGAGAGAGAGAGAGAGAGAGAGAGGGAGAGAGTTTTCATCATTGATTTGATTTGATCTTGCCCTCGGGGAGTTCTTTGCATGATTCAGGTATATCAAAACCTTCATGCTATGTATTTTTTTGTGATCTGGAAGTCGGTGTGCCTGGTGATTGTGTGGATCATTGGATTCAATGAGATCATCCTCGGTGCAGCCGTTGTCGTGCGTGACTCGACCTATTTGAGTGGCTTGGTTTTGGGCCAAGTCCTAGAATCGGCCCATTCGGTCCTCGGACCACTCAACCCATTCGGCCCTCAAATAACTGAGACCACTCAACTCGAACACATATGGCTCGGCCCGTCTGAGTCAACCATTTAGACCAAACTGATATTTGACCCTTGGCCAAGTTGGCTCGGCCCGTCTAAGTCAACCATTCGGACCAAACTGATATTTGACCCTCAGCCAAGTTGACTCGGCCCAACCCACTCAGCCCTTTTTGACTCAGTCCATCCAAACGATCGACTCGGCCCACTAATGTGACTCAGTCCTTGGATCACTCGGCCCTCGGCCACATCTATTCAGCCGTCCGAACTGCAAGTTTGGCTGGTGTTCCTATTCGGCCCTCACCCTGTCTGAGTCTACCACTCGGCCCTTGCGATTCAGAGGAGTTGGGCCGACTCAAACTTTTGCAAAATATCAAGGATCAAAGAGCATGGGATGTGCAAGCTAGAAACAAAAAAGGAGGGCTCAAAGAAGAGGAAAAGTAGCTGCTACATGGGATAAAGGCCCTACAATCATGTGCATCACCAAAAGTGCTCCTATGAACTTGGGAACCCCCTTTGAAACTAAAGAAGGGCTCAAGAATCCATAGCCGCATTATCGAAAAGGGGGGCTCAAAGAAGAGGGAAAGTAGCCACTACATGGGATAAAGGCCCTACAATCATGTGCATCACCAAAAGTGCTCCTATGAACTTGGGAACCCCCTTTGAAATTAAATAAGGGCTCGGGAATCCAAGTTTGCACCAGACCCAGCTAGATCTCAACGGCACCAACCTTTGTAAGCCATCTTGACACCCATAACTTGATTCTGGTGCAAGGAATATGAAAATTTACAAAATGTGGTTGCTTAGCAGCTTGATAGGTTGTCGAGAGAGTCAGTGCCTTAACGGCAGCTAGTGGAGACATAGACCCCAAATGAACATAGACCGAGTAAGATGGCATAGCAAGAAACCCTAAAACCTACCAGGATGGCCATAAATTGATCGAACAAGCCTTTCAGGCCTAAGACAAGTCGAGAGTGTGCAAGCCGCTCAGACACTTGCTCTTCGCACTCACCTTGACTTCTAGCACTTGAAGTACACCTAAGAATAGCTTGATTGAGCACACGTGCACGGAAAAGAATACACACTGAGAGTGGAGGTAACTTGAGGATTGTATGCAATAATTAAGGAACTCACTCATATAAAAGAACATGAAGGTACCTACCAATAAGAGAAGATCCCAAGGCATAGATAGACAATTGGAGCCTAGCATAGGACTAAGTGAATAGCAACAGAGACGTGGATCTACCCGACCTCCTTAACCTTATCGACAACTTGGTGGAGCAAGAGAACACAACCATGCCAAAAGAAAGCTCGGATTGTAGGGAGAACGAGGAATTTGACTTAGGAGTTTTCCTAGAAGCAATCCAGTAGTTGGTGAGTAGCTACAATTCTCACGCTCGGTATGGGCACCGCGGTAGAGCGTTAGAAGCCATCATAGTTGACCTAGAGGAGGAAAGGAAACTAGCCCACAAAGCACTATAAGGCATATTGGAATACAACTGAGACAAGCAGACTAGTAGCCTGAGACAGAATGCAGAGATGCGAGAGATAACGCAGGTGCTGAACCTAGCAGGTAGAAATTGAACTGACCATGAGAGAGTGTTAGAAGAAGACTTGACGCTAAGTGAGCTTCTCATGAAGCGATTGCTAGACAACAAAGCAGCAAAGCAGAGCGTTGTAGCATTAGCCAAGTCAGACGTCCTAAGGGGGTCCTACCTATCCACTTGAGCCGCAAACGATTGAAAGAGGAAAGGGCAAAATAGTCTAAGGACGCAAGAGCTAGCCTAAGATACGAGTTATCGCTAAGCGGCTCAATAAGTACCAGCCCTAAGACGATCCATACAGCTTTATAGAGTAGTTTGAGTAGGTCTACGAGGCCAACGGTCTCACCAACTTGACTCAATGCTCTCAATCATTTGGGCTTTGCTTAGGCGACAAGGGTCGGATTTCGTACACAAGTCTAGATGCCGTAGAGCAAGTGAACTTCAATGGACTCAACATTAAGAGATTTTCCAAGCCCGGATACTCTAACAACCTACTAGTACAACTTATGAACATCAAGTAGAAGGAAAAAGAGGGCATCCACATATTAGGGGAGTTTTGAGGTCTCGAAAATACCTTTTAGGATGTGGAGAGAGAGTGCTCTAGACCAATAAGAGCAAAGCCTCCGTAATGGAACTTCTATTAAAAAAATTAAAAAATCATTTTACAAAAATATATAAATATAATAATATTACGAATTTGTATTTGTATTATGTATTTTTAGTCTCTTATATTCGTGATTATGACATCTTTTGCATTAATGGCATAGAGTCTCGGCTACTTTTATTTAATGATGTTTCTACATTAATGATAATGACTGATGTAATCAAAATTCAGATTGGTGAAAAGCATGGCGCTCAGTTTTTTCCCTCCTTTCTTTTATTCCTTTATTGTTTTTCCCTCCGTTATGGTAGCCTAGTCCTCTCTCTCTCTCTCTCTCTCTCTCTCTCTCTCTCTCTCTATCTCTCTCTGTGCATGTATCTCTCTCTTCTACCATGGATACAGAAATTCGACCTTCAACAAGGCGTCCAAGCTCCCAAATCACATCCATATCAGTGTTTAACTCATTCCAAACTGATGGAATATGGATTCCTACTATCATTAGCAAAGGTAGTTGGATCACCATGCAACAAGCAAAACGTGGAAAAAGGCAAAGACATGAGAGCTCGTTTATCTCTGCTTGGAAGGGAAGAATCCGAGATTTTAAGCTTGGAGCAAATAAGAATAGCATCAAAGAGGTACTAGTGCAACATGTGTTCATGCATAGAGAGCTGTGTTTGAAACCTGGATCTTCAAAGCTTCCAATGCATAGACCAAATTGTAAGAATTTGATTCTTAAAGTTTTTCCTTTCTTAAACATGGTTTAGGCTTTTCCATTATAATATTTGTTTGTCTTGTAGATGTCTATCCCTCTAATATTGAGGAATGGCAACCAGTGGAATCTATTATTGATGTTGTTGATGTTATACATGGTTCAATTAGAGAAGAAATGTATAGAGGTAGAAAAAAGACAGAGCTTGCAGAGAATGGAATATTCTTTTATGACCATTCTTATGTTATTCCTATGCGACATTGCCAATGGGGATCAATAAAACTCCTTCCTTTGCCAGATTTTTCAAGCTTTGAGTGGCCTTTACCAAGTCCAGCTACTAGTGAGGGCTATAGATGTAAGATATTTTCTGAGATCCAGAAAGCACTAAAATCTAATATCTCAAGTAGGCTAAGAAAAGTTACTTTATTTATGCCTATTAATATATTTATTTATTTCTTCTCTAATATGGAGATAAGAATAACAAAAACCATGCTTTCAGTGAAGAGACTAACATATGATCATATCATACAATTTGTTGATGAAGGATGGGATACAAGGACAGAAGGAAAAATTATATGTAAGATAGATCAAGACTCTATAGCTTGTAAATATATGATTGCTACTCAAAATTTTATCCTTAGCTTTTACTATAGTCGATGGCATTTTGTTGGTAGTAGTCTAGTTGCTTTAGACCAGAATCTTAATGATTTCAGTAAAGATCCTATAGCGGATCTTGATATTTGGTTCAACGAGGATATTATTGCAATCTTAAAGATCAGAAAATCATGTACGCTACATCAAGTGAGGATGGATTTACAAAATGAAGACATTGAACTACCATGCTCCTTTGTATTCCAGCTTGACAAGAAACGAGTAAGTTTTCACATCATATTATATTTACTTAGATGTATATCAAGATCTCACTTTCTAACTAACAAACATTTGTAATTTATTTTTTGCAGATATCAAAAAGGAGAGAAAATAATATACACTGCAAGGACATTCAAGAAAAGATATATTTACTATCAAGATAAAATATATGTACAAATTTTGTAGCAGATGTCTATTTGCCATCTCTATGAGATATACAAGGGCTGAAGGGAAAATTTCTATATATGAAGGCTTACAAGGCGATATGGCAAAGCTATTTCTTTTTTGGAGAACTATCCTTTCTAGGAGACCTTTTGCCTTTCTTTGATGTTTTGGGTATAGAAGGTGTTGAAGCTGTGGCTTTGCCTTCTGTGGTTATAGGCACCGCATCTCCTTCATGGTGCAAATCCCCACCAATCTCTGTTGTTGGTTGTATACAATTGACCATTATATACTTCAAGAGCTTTGCTCTGACGTACCAAACATGCTCAGATGTATAGCAATTCTTCGAAAACTGTCACACATTTATAGAAAAAAGAGTTTTAGTTTATTATTGTTCTTACAATAGACTATATTTTTATCATCAATGGACTATTTGCAATTAATATCTATCTTAAAGTTTAGCATCTTTCATATTACCTTTACATGTTTATCATCATTAAGATAAACAAAGTTAACCATTCTTCTAGCATTTACAATCACCCTCCAGCCACAAGAATGGCTATCATCCTGATGGGGACACTACAACCACCAACATAAAGTAAAGCTATAAAGAGGACGGATGGTAGTTCATAGAATAAACACATGTTTCAATTATTTTAATGAATAACTTACCGCAACTTGTCTATATTGCATTGTTGCAAGCAAATCAGACGGCATAGGGGGTCTTTTCTCTAGCTCTTCAATTAATCTTTTGGCACATCTATATATAAAATATGTTGAAATTTAGAGTACTTACAAAAAAAAGAATTTAAATATCAAGGAGCCCTTGGATAATATAACTTACAATTTAGCATTTCCATGGCTTCCTTTCATAGAGTTGATTAAAAAACATTGCTTATCCACAAGGTCTATTGCAATCAAGCTCCAATGAGAACTAAAAGCAATAATATCTCAACAAATTAGTAGGATAAAATCTCAACAACTCTAATAGAATATTGAATCACTTACTTTTCATTATATGGAATTATAAGGAGCTCCAAAGTATCGAAGTCAATCAGATTGAGCTAGTGCTCAATAAAACTTGTATCAAGCTCGTTCCTCATAAAGAATGAGATAGATGGATCAAGAACCTCAATTTTTTGTTGTATATCCAAAGGAAACTCATGCATTATACACCTAGAAAAGGCATAGAAATAGTGAGTATAAACAAGAAAAATCTTATTGTTAAAAAAATATCAAAAAGTATAAGTAATTATGGATGGATATACCTTAGGCCAACAAGAATAATACTGTCATTTACTTCTCTTCTTTTATCCTTAAGAATCTAAACACATACAACATCAAAGGAGATAACCTCAGTTCTTTTGCCTAAGTCACCAGGTAAGAAACAAAGCACACTGAATCCTTTTGGATTAGCTGCTTCAAGAAGGGTGGCTAGCTCATTTTCAAAGGACTCTAGTTGCTCTGTTTCCCTTTCTTCAACCTTTTGCCTCCTATACTCTCTCCATTTATCAACCTGTTGCTCTTTATCTTTCTCCTCTTTTTCATGTTGCCTTGTATCATTCTCATGGGTGACATCCTCAACCCTGAGACCAGAATCATCTTTCTTTCTCCTAGCTGAGAGCACATTAAGGATATTAAATGTCTTCACACTAGTGAGGAGAATTGGCTCAAGGACCTTTGAAAATCTATATCTTAGACTCCTAAGAATTACCATGTCCTTGTCCATGAGTGTGAGCCTATGAGCATGAGCAGCACAAATATAGGCATCTTGAAAAAACTCAACTAAAAAATCCTATGTGGCTTCTTGTATACAATTAAGAGCTGTTCTTGTCCGTCTGAAACTATCCAAACTATATTTGTCGCAAATTTCCCTGACAAGCCTCTGAAAAGACAACTTTGGAATTGCATTGTCAAGAGCCTTTACTGCCTTCCTAATCTCCCTTAGGCACCTAACATTTTGAGAATATTTTCTCTTTGCCTTTGACTTTCTAGAGAGCTTCTGAGGCTTTGAAGACTGATGAATCTTTGATGCTAAATCCCTAGGATCAATCTTCTCCTTTCTTGCTGTTGTCTTAGTCCTAGCCATCTGCCAAAAAAAGACATGTTACTTCTTCTCCAGCATGTCCAGCGAAATGCAAGTCCCAGACAAGAGGTATCCATGTTGCATGTCGTTTTCGCGTTTCAGTTGAATTTTTCTCAAGCATGTCTAGTGAAACGCAAGTGTCAAGCAAGGTCCCTCATTGCAACTACTTCTTTTCGCGTTTCACCGGACTTTTTATCCATTGAGTCCAGTGAAACACGAATTTAAGACAGGAGGCCTCCTTGAAGCACGTTCTTTTCGTGTTTCACCGGACAACTCATGAATAGCATAGAAATCGACAAAACCAAGAAAAAAGAGCTTTGATCTAAGGACAGCTTTTAAAATTACATAAAATATCCATAGAATTAGGAAAGAAGTTTGAAGATTTCCTTAAATCTCCACAACATGAAGGAATGCTCCCACTGTGGAAAAAATTCTTTTGTAGTGCTGATAAGCTCATAATAACATAAAGGATTAAGGAAAAGTATCAAAAGAATGCATTGAATGGAGCCTGTTATTGAAAAGAAAGATGCAGAAACCATACCTTCTTTTTAGCTTGTTCTCCACAATCTCAGCCTAATGACGAGAATATGCTCGAAGGTTTCCTTTGTTGGGGAAGCAGTGAAATGCTTGGAGATTGGAAGGAACACCAAAGGTAAATGCGGAGTAGCAATGTTTTTTGCTTGTTGGAAATGCGGTGAAAGGCGAAGGCGGTGAATTTGCATGGACTCAACGTTCTTGGCAAAGTGTTAGTAATACACGTGTGATGTATTCTCGCTTACTGGAATTTTTTTAAAACTTGAAAAAGTGTTATGTAACACACGTGTGATGTATTTTCGAAAAAAAAGAGTACGCACGTCTTCTGAGGAGTTTGATACGGTGTGTTAAGTGAGACACGTATGCACGTATTCTGAGGCATTTTGTGCATGCAAAAATATTGAAAATTTCATTCAAATTTTCCGTGCCGTTTATTTTTCCATTATTACACAAACTTTTTCGTTGGAACTATCACCACATGCTTAACGGTCAATATAAAAGCATTTCAAAGCCATTTCTTCGACATTGTCTTCTTTTCTGCCGAAATTTCGTCTCGACTTCCTTTCAAGGTCCTTGCTTCCTGTGTGGAGAGTAGTTCAACAATCTTTGATAGGTAATAAATTTTTTTAATTATAAGTATTTTAACAAAACAAATTTGATTAATATAGAAAGAATTTTTAAAAACACTTGAATAATTACATATGTTATGTGCTTTGTATCTTTTAAAAGTAGCATAGCTTTTCCAGAAAGGATTTTATCATAAATTTCTGTGTTTCCATAGAATTAATTTATAGTTCATGTTTCTCTTCTTGATTTGAATCTTTTGACCAGTGAAACGCGAAATAAAGTCCCTGTTAGTGATATTTTGCTAAGTATCGCGTTTCACTAGTGAGATATTGAAATAATTTTCGTCTTCAAGGTAGTGTCCGGTGAAACGCGATTTCTTCACAAGCATTTGCCTTGGACACTTTAATTTTTGCGTTTCACCGGTCAACTAAATTTTTTTCTCATTTTTAGATTTTTTATCTTGCAAAATGCAATTTTGGGGCCTCTTTCCGTGGTTCCATATTGTTTTATTGGATATTGGTTCTATTCTACTTTGTTTTCAAGGATAAACCTTTTCCTGTTCAAGATGATAAAGAGGAAGCTATCTCTGGAAGGAATGGATGAGGAGGAGATAATTGAGACACCTGATGATAGGCTCTTTGATTTCTTACACACAACTGGAAATTCTTCCAAGTTTTGCTATATTAGGAAAATTTTCAATGTTCCTTTTGATTTGAAGGAGTTATTGGAGGATCTTGAAGATAAACTTAAGGAGTACAGATGTTTTTATGATAGACATGTGCAAGGTTTGGAAGTCAATGGATTTGTTCATTATAGTGATGTCATGGGAGCCACCAGTACATCCAGGTCTACTTTGCTAGGCAGGTTCAACCTCATTGATGAGGAATTCAGAAAGAAAGAAACATGTTGCCCTTTCCACAGGTATCAACACCAATGCCTTCTGATCCACAAGGACGTTGGATTTATTGTATATCTTCAGTACATGGAAAATTCTTCTCTAGATATAGACCAATAGGGAAAGCTAGAGGATATTGCAAGTATGGATAAGGAGGTCGAAGAGAAGGAGGAGATGTTCCAAGAAGATGTTGAGAATCAACTTGTCCAAGGTTTTGATGTAGGTTTGCTCAAGAGTGACAATATCACAATGGTGGAAGAAAAGGAGATTGAGGCAAGTGCACAGGTTGATGAAGAAGGTCCTCTTGCATGTGTTCCAACATTTCCCACTTATCTTATCAACAAGAAGAGATATGTGTTGCTAAATGATATTCAACATCTTTTTGATCTTAGAGAAGATTATTGCTTAGCAATCCTTGCAGGTTGGAGCAAAAATGACATGAATTTTATAGGTTATGAACAAGAACCACTAGCAAGTCTTGATGTTGAGGGAGAGAATTTTCAAGATAGCTCTATAGCCTTATATACATGTATTAATCAGATCATAGAATACGAAAAGGGGGGGCTACCTACAGAAGAAGAGTTCTTGCAGGTCCAGAAGAAACTTCATATTGATGATGTAGGGTATGAAGAGAGATTGAAGTCTCCATCAGATGAGAAGCCCAAGAGTTCAATAAATCTTTATGATGATAGTCTTCTTGAAGAAGATGAACACCCTAAGGTATGAAATATAATTCCAAGTTACCCATTGAGTTTATGTTAGACTTTATTATGCATTATAGATAAATATCTTATATCTTATACTGTTGTGGTTTGTTCTATAGATTGAGATTGAAGATCTGGACAACTTTCTTGGAAGGGCCAAGGGCTCTAGACCAATGAAGCTTGAAAAAAATCAAAGCCTTGGCCATTATATTGGAAACTTAAACAATCAAACAATTGTAATATACATAGTAGATTGTCAAGCTCTCCAAGTTTACCAATGATGGCTTTGAGAGCTATCAACACCATATTGGAAAATATGGAAATTTTCCATAAGTTTGGGACACGTGGTCAATCTTTGGATTTGTCATAACTTGAACACTATAACTCCAAATCGAGCATTCTATAGGTCAGTAGATCCCATTTTTCAAGTGCTTTCTAATGATAGGTCGTATCATATGGTTTTGAGAAACTTATGGACATGTTATATGGGTGCAATCTTTTTAGTATTCAAAAAATGGGAATTGGGAGATTCCCAAACTCACTAATATTGTGTTTATCTCAAAGGTAATTGGATCTCAAGTTTTTAGCAGAGGTTTGGACAAGATCATTTTAGTGGAGAATGAAGAAGCCATAAGAGTTTTTGGCTTCATGCCTGGATACAGTGGATCTAGAGCTGGATATTTTGGAGTTCTTGGCTCCTATTTGCTATCTTATGTGGGAGATAGTAAGAATTTGAAGCTTCTTCTAGGCTATCAGAAACAAGAGTTTTTGAAATATAGAGGTCTTATTGAGTGGGATGAAATAAAAGATTCCTCTAGAGGCCTTGTTGAGCTACCTGAAACCAAGGACTCCTCTGAAGGCCCTGTTGAGGTACCTGAAACTAAGGACTCTTCTGCAACACAATCAGACTAGAAGATGCCAAAGATTAAGGATTTCTTGAAACCCATCTTTTCCCAACTCTTTGTTTGGTTTGTAACCATTCTGTAAATCTTTTCTTTGCGCAAGAATTCAAATATCTATCTTTTCTTCTTTGGGTAACAATTTGTATAGTCCTTGCTAAAGATGATGTATTGCTTGATGTGGTTGTATCTTTAAGCTTGAATTTATGCCAAATTTGTCGATAGAACCATTGAAAGACCTCTAATAAACTGTTGGCTTTGTGTCTTCCACCTCCATGTCTTGTGTGTCTGAAATATTTTGTTCTTGCTTGATAATGTGATTTTTCCATACCTTGGGTTGACCAGATAGATAGAGATCCATATTGTTTAATAAAGTATGGAGCATGGTTGTATCGAATATGCTGCATAGTCAATGAATAAAGAAAGTTATTAAAAAACATTATATGAGTTTGACAATGAAGAAACAAACATATACAAGCTTCTTACCATATGGTGAGTAAAGTGTTGATCACCCCAAGCTTTTGTCATCGCCTTTTTGAAAAGGTTCAATTGGTTTTTAAAGTCTTTGAGATCATCATCATTCCATTTAGTCTTATCACAATAAAAAAACACTTTGTCTAGTGTTTCCCAAACTTTAGCTTTTCTATTTCGAGCTTGTCCATTATCAGTGTGATCCTTAATTGCATTATGTAGGGATTTCACTGATTAAATTTAATAGTTGAGCCACCATTTCTCGAGTTTATATTGCCAAGTCTCCCATGAAAGCCTAGAAACCTTCTAGCCTTCACTCCACCAATAGATGGTTTTTTTGGGACACAATTACCATCCTTAGACTTTTGAAGATCTGGTTCAATAACAACATTGCCACCATGCAAACCAATTGCAGAGAGAACTTTTTCAACCTTTGTTATAGCATCTGTTCTAGTTGATAATGGCTTCATCTTCCATGCAAATCCTATATAGAGATGAACAAGCTTTTCAATTATCCTGCAAAGTGCATGAAGTGTAAAAATATGGGCATTCGCTAAAGGAATGTCCAAGACTAGTTTAAATTGTGGATCCTTATTGTGCCTAGAGGGAGCTCTATTCCAATTGCTTGAGTTTAACTCTGCAGCTGGTGACATGCAATATAAGCAAGGAGATCTCGAGTTAGCTCCCTTTGATACATTATACATACATTTGAGTGTCTTTAGGTCAGCAGCTATGTGCCACTCAATCCTGTAGTTCCCAAATCCTTCAACAAATAGCTCTTCTCCTGCTTGTTGCCTTTGAATAACATTAGGTATTGATGTTTGATGAAAAACCCAATATAGTATATCAAGATTCTCAGTATCTACCTCAAATGCTCCTAGCCACCACATGTTATATTCAGATTGAATACTAAATGATGTTGAGTGATTGCAATGACTTGACGAAAGTGCTCTATTCATCAAGGTGATAGAGATTCTCTCCAATTTTTTACATTTCAGAATCTCACTTTCATCAAGTTTAATCACAAATCTAGCCACTCCTTGTGCCTCTGCCTATTGTTGACAAGTCATAAAATTTGATCATTAAGCATTGTAGGGTGGAAAAGTCAAGGAAAATATTGTTAAATTCATTGAATGTAACCTCCTTTTTCTTGCCCTTGAAGCTAGCCTTGATATGAAAAGGCTCACCTAGAATCTCCATCACTTTGTTATTAACTCTCTGTCTGATAGTCCTAACCACAAATGGCTTCGGAAGTATGCAATTGCGTATCCGTCCTTGCTTCATATTTGATTGTAAAAGCTGGAAAAATTGCATATAAGCATCTCGACTGATACCAATACTATCCAGTGTCTTCTGTACTAACTCAAAATCCAAAGAATGATCCTTTACAAATGACTCCAAGCATTGTTTCTTCGCCTTTTTAAATTTCTTCTTCTCCAAAATATCCTTTGAAACTACTGAAGAAAGAAGATGATAATAAAACTGAGCTGCTTTTAAAGAATCTCTTTCACTTGCATTTGGTTGTAGAAGAGATCTAAGCAAAATTAACATCACAAATCAATGCAAGTAGTTTAAATAAAGCCATATTTAAGATTTTTCAAGTGAAAAAAAATATACCTTACTACTTGGATTCTTTTACCATAGCCTCCTCCTCCTCGTTTGAGATTCTCAATGTTTTTAAGAGCTCTTTGTCAATTTCGAAGGCCTAATAAAGTTTGCTTTCGTGGATAAGCTTTGATACGCTTTTCCAATGAATGAATTTTTTGTTGACAATCCTCTAGCTTCTGCAACAACTCTATATTGTGTTTCATCAAAACATGATTCTCTAGTCCAAGGATATCCTTTTCTGCAACAAGATTAAGTGTATAACCTAAAAATCCATTGTAGCCATCACCAATAAACCTCATTAATGACGAGCTATTATAGAAAGGAGGAGTGCTATTTCTGCTAGGATCTTTGGGATATAGCTTTCCATCTAACCAAAGATCAATATTCTTCTTTCCTTCAAACCTCAGTATATGTTTCATAGACTCTATAAACCGTGATAGATTTTGTTCTCTTTCTTATTGGTTCATACTCACTGTCCAACTCAATATGAAGATGATAGATATGTCTTTTATGGGAGCTATAGAGATCATTAGATGATTGATCCATAGTGAGTTACAGAGATCATTGGGTGATTGATCCATAGCTAAGGATATGATTAGAAGCAAGAACGAAAACAAAGAAGAGACTACTAAGGAGGAGAAAAAAAGAAGAGAAAAACGATGGAGGGAGGCAATCGAGTATCCACTAAAATTCAAATTGAATATTACTTTTCACTTTAATGAGGAGAGGTAAGATCGTCATTATGACAACCTTGCCAACTTTATGGCGACCTAGATTTCTAGGTTTGATGTGACCACGAGAATATCACGACAATGACTTATTAACAAATTTTGATATTTTAACTTACCAAAATATAAACCTTTTAAAAATTCTATAAAATGATTTTATTTCTTAAATTGTTTTCTCTCTCTAGGATCTCTTACAGGGCATTTTCGAGACCTCAAAACTCCCCTAATGACTATGTGACCCATGTAAGGAGTCTTTTCAAGAGAATCTTGAAAGCCGACCGAAAGAGTAGTGTCAATGGTATTCTTTAGTGGAATACGCAACGAGGAGATTTATAAAGCCTTGGCAGACGGCTCGAGCTTGCAGCAAGATACACTAGCAAGGGCGTTCGAAGAGGCCATTCTGGTAGATGAGAGCGGAGTTTTGATGCCAAGAAGTGCTTAAAAATAGCTAAAAATTATGAATATCAAGGGAAAAATATTCAACGTCAAAGGTGGCAGCTCCAGCTGGGACGATTTTAAGCGTCGAGTGCTTTAAAGGTGCCCAAGCAACACTTATTGATTTTTGATAATTTTTCGGACTGCCATGCAGATTGTTAGGAGTTGCCGGCCAATGGGGGATGTCAAGTTGGATGCGCAGAAATTTACATCACTCGATTTGGACACCGGAGGGGGAAATGACCAACAAATGGGCAAGATATGAAAAGGTGGACATTGGAGAAGACCAAAAGGGGCGCCCTTTGGGACATTTTAACCCCCCCCCTTCAAATTTCCCTCCCCCCCCTTCAAATTTTTGATCAAGAAGCATGAAAAAACGTGGAGAGAGAAGGAGAGACATGGCGTGAGCACGCATGGCGCATTTTTCGCCTCCTCCTCTCTCATCATGAATGTCAGGTTGTGAAGACCCCATACAACCGACAATGTGGCTTGACTTCTCTCTTTTTGCTGGTCTTATCACCTGTCTTCGCTCGTGAAATGGCTGTGGGAATGAGAAGAACCATATCTAGTCTTTCTCTCTCCTCCCTCTCTCTCCCTTAAGGGGCTGTTCTTGTGTGGAAGAAGACAATGAAGAATGGTGGAGGAAAGCTTGTCCGGATGAGACCGGATTGCTTCCGGATGAATGAAGACATGAAGAGTGCTGTTCTTGAAGATGCTGAGCATTAAATGCATGCTGGAAATCAGTCCTGTAATCAAGATCAAGAAACCAAGACCTGAAAATAAGCGGTAATGCTATTTTTATGAAGAAAAATGATCTTTTTATGTTATTTGCTTTATGAAACCTTGTTCATATGGGATGAAAGTTCATTATAATATTGTTTTCATGAGTTTAAACTGTTTGCAACCTGAAAATCAGAAAATATAAGGCTATATGGCCGGAATTAGTGTCAAAATACATGAAAAACACGCGTTTTAAGAGTAAAATTGGGGGTTTTGCTATATAAATGAGAAATATGATATGTCACACCAACTAAATCTGAGTTTTTGCTGTCAATGAATCTAAGGGCCACAGCCCACAATCAACTTGCATTTTTAGTCATTATTTATTAAAGAAAAATAGAGAAAAATGCCTAAAATGAAAAAAATGGGTTTAAAATTAGGAAAAAATGGAAAATGGACTGAGGGAAATTAGGGAAAATTATATTTATGTTTGTGCAATGTATAACAATGGCAAAGCACAAGGGTGGCCTTGGTTTGTCCCCGTTTCTATGTTTTATGCGTATTTATCGGGTTTTTTAAGAGGAAAAAATGCATAGAAACCCTATCTAACCGATCAATGATGCAAAATGCTAAGAGTTGGATGAAGAGGGGCTGCAACGCTGAAAGATAAAGAAAATATTTGATTTATGCATTGCACTTGGCATATAGGAAACGATTTAAATAAAGAGGATGGTAGCATGAGCATATGGCTCGGTGCCTCCTTTCAACGCAGTACGCGCTAGTGAAATTCATGGAAAGAATGTTTTATACACTATGCACGATGCTAATTTTTCTTTTTTCTGAGCACATAGCTATACAAAATTTTCATTAAGCATAATAATTAAAAGATATCAGAAAAACCTCCTGGATGCATGGCACCTGTCTTCCTTAGGTTGTGACCAACGATGAGCGTGAGAGGATGTCCTAAGCTGTAGGTTAGTCGTTGGGTCCTAAGGGGAAAGTGTAGTGAGGAATGGTACATCCTAGAACGTGAAATATTGGTACCTTGAGAGGAGTTTGTGCTCTTTTGTATTATATGTTTAGCAGCGCATCAAAGGGCCAATCCCTGCGATGTAGGAGAGCTACAATGGGGCTCTGACTATTAGTCGGTGGGGTGCCTCCTATGTGTATGTGACGAGGCGTTATGCCTATATACTTTGGGTCCTCCCTTTGAGGAGTTTTAGGGAAACGTTGAACTATAAACTATAAACGCAGGAATTAAGCTTTAGGGCAGTTTGTCCTTTAGCATTAGATTGACGCTCCTGGTCCACGAGGCCGTGAGGGTGTTTGTGTGTCATGAGCATGAGGTCCGACTAGTGCCATAGCCAGTGCCGGCCCATTTCAGGTCCCATCAGTGGTGCGTCTACTGGGAGCCGCTTATAAGTGGTGGTTTGTAGATCTAGGGTTTCTAGGGACCAAAAGAAAGTTGGTTTATGTCCTTTGACAAGGACTGTCAAGCCAAAATCCAAAAAGTAGAATGTGCTGAGAGGGCTAGGCGGTGGTTAGAGATCATAATTCATTATTCTCCTCAAAGAAGTAGCCCAGTATGTATAAGAAGTAGTGATTTTAGTCACCCAACTGCTCCACATATTCCGTCAGGTGCAAGAGGAAGCGTAAATTCTTCTTCTTCTCCACCAAGTCTACCCACTTCAAGTGGGGGTGTGATTCCGACAGTTCAAGCTCCTATTGCTAATCCAATTGTCGCCATGGCACAACCCATTGTGATTCCTGTAGGGACGCCGGATTTACCAGCCTTAGGAGTTCCTTGCCCATTTTTAATGGGTTAGCAGAAGAGGATGCAGAATTTCACATTTGTGAGTTTCAAAGATTGATGTTCAATTATCGCATCCAAGACGAGGGACATCTCATGATGTTCTTCAATATGACGTTAAAAGGAAGGGCTGCGGTATGGTATCAGAGCATAGAGTCTAGGACCATAACCACAATCGATCAATTCTATGCAGTTTTCTGAGGAGAATATGCCCCTGAAAGAGGTGGCCAATATTGGTTGCGGGTCTTGAATGTAACACGCCAGGACCCTCATGAGAATGTGAAAGTTTATGCCAAGAAGCTGAAGGAAGTATTCCGTAAGTTACAAACTTACATTCCCATTCCGCCGGCTGCCCAATTGCAATACTTTTTGCATGGGTTGGACTTTAATATCCAAGTACAATTGAGCAGTGTGGCCTTGGCAGATATAGACACCGCTATTACGCGGGCAGAGGGAGTGGAAGCACGATTACAAATGGCCTACTCCTCTCAAATGAATGTTAATGTGGGTTTAGTACCTGGTGGCAATCCATCATTGACGAATGGAAGTCAAGGGATGCTTATGACTAACCCTAACGGGAGAGGGAGCGTGGTTCAGAATGTACATTTGCTGCCAGCTCCTCCCAGTGTGACTATGCCTATGGCAAGTTAGTTGGCTCCACCAAATGTTGGAGGCCAAGTTTCAAATTCTAATGTTGTTCCTGTGGTCAACAGCCAATGCCAAATCAGATTGTTAAGCCAATGGAACGATGGGTCGACGATCAAGGCTATGAATTGAGTGCATCTAATGTTCTTGGCAAAGTTAAGGATATGATGAAGCATTATACTGACATGATTTCCGAACAATATCTACAAATAGCCGTCGACGTTAATTTCTTGAAGAAGTAATAAAATCTGATAGGGAGTCGACGCCCTGAAGAGGGTGGACCCTCTAGATTTAGTTGTAAATGGTGTGGTGGACAGCACTTCCCTAGAAACTATCCAAATGTGAAATGTGACATTTGTGGGAAGTCGGGCCATTTAGCTGCTACCTATTGGAGTAAGATTAGTTCTCTCCAAGATGGGAGTAAACAGCTGGGCCCAGTGAATCATAGAGCGCAAGAGAAATAACTTGCAGCAGAATGACGCACCAAGACAAATATTGCAGAGGGGGAAAACAACTATAGAAGAGTTGCCACAAGGCAACGGAGTCAGCCTTATTGAGGCTGTATGAGTCAATGATTCTTAAACCTCTAACTTAAGAGCCGTGACAAGAGGCCAAAAGGCTAAGGAGGTTGACAAAGATAATGCAAAACCGGTTGAGGCAAACCCTAAACAAGGGGATAAGGGGATGCAGGTCCAGAATCCTAGCATAGAAGGGGGACCGCTAAGGCCAGTTGATAGAAAAGGAGACCCTAAGAAGGATGAAGAGGTGCCAAGAAAGAAGGCAAGAGCCAAGAAAGAAGCACCCAAACCGGTCCAAAGACCAAAAGAGAGGATGGTTTGGTGCGAAAAGAGAGCTTTGGCTACTTATCATGACTTCGATTTAGCAAGTTCTCTTTGTGAAGTTAAACCAGATGTAAACCTTCTACAGTTGATCAAATTATCTCCAAGAGTACGCTAGGAATTTAAGAAGATCCTGCGTATTGGGTATATTGTAGAACCTTTGGGCATAGCACGAATAGGGGAAGATTGGTTTGACCATGCTGAAAAGAACTGCCCTAGGGTTCCAGCTTATGTGGATGGAATATTAGTGGAACATGCTATTGTAGACACTGGATCCTCTGTCAATATCATGAGTTCAGAGTTGATGGAGAGGTTGGGACTAGGCATCCAGAAAGATAGCTCCACCCTTCTTAGAATGGCTGATGATAGTCTAAGACAACCAGAAGGTTGTGTTACTAAGGTCCATGTTATCGTCGCAAGTGTAGAATGCTTCTTGGACTTTAGGGTGATTAGATTTGTAGGACGTCCTAGCTATCGAGTCTTGCTAGGTAGGCCTTGGATCTTACGAACGGACTGCCAAGTCGATATACCCGCCGGTTGAGTGGTTCTAGGTAGAGGTGCTAATCGAGTAATAGTTGATGCTTACCCTGAGTCTCCTTAGAGTCAGAGAGCTCCTTTATCTTCTACTGAATTAGAGACAGTAGACGATCCATCTGGTAATGAGACATCATCCAGCGACGAATCTAAAGAGGGGTCCACTACAGAGGATATTTATCAGATAACTCTAAATGAGCCGATAGAGCCGCAAGATAGGATAAGAGACGTGGATGTGATTGAGTTAGACCTTGGCACGCCGAATGATTCGCGGCCAATTCAATTAGGTTCCATGCTTAGTTCAGAAGAAAGGGAGGACTGTGTCCTTGATCCAAGAATTCCGCGATATCTTTGCTTGGAGTTACGACGAGCTGAGAGGCATTCCTCCCAGCCTGGCTGTTCATACTATTCCTATAAAAGAAGGCAGTCGTCTTGTGCATCATAAAGTAAGGCGTATGCCTTTTGAATTGAGGGACGGGTTGTTTGAGGAGTTATAGAAGCTAAGGAAAGATGGTTTGATTTTTCATGTACAACACACAGAATGGTTTTCACCAGTTGTTATCAAAAAGAAAAAAAACAACCAGATCCGACTATGTGTGGATTTTAGAGAGCTGAATAAGCAGATAGTTAAGGATTACTACCCATTGCTGTTTATTGACCATATTTTGGATCAATTAGCAGGTAGGGAAATATATTCATTCATGGATTGCTTTGTAGGATATAACCAGATGGCAATTGCAGAAGAGGACAAGTTGAAAACAACTTTTATTACTGTCTTTCGTACTTTTGCATACCATGTGATGGCCTTTGGTTTGTGCAATGCACCTGGATCATGGCAACGAACAACAGACAAGACCTTTGGTGACATCTCCCCAGATGAGTTGAAAGTATTTATTCATGACCTGGGGGCGACTGTAAGGGAAAGGATGTTGGTTATTTTAAGAAAATGTTTTAAGCACTGCAAACAATTTTGTATCGCTCTTAACCCACGGAAGTGTGTCTTTGGAGTACCTTATGGGATATTGCTAGGCCATGTGGTCAGTTCAATAGGAATAGCAACAGACCCTGAAAAGATCAAGGTCATAGTTGCTATGAGTCCACCACGCACTCCGAAAGAGGCTCATAGCTTTCTGTCGTTGATAGGATACTATCGGAGGTTTATAAATGCCTTGGCAGAAAGGACGTTGCCATTAACGAACTTATTATCCTTTAACTGTCTATTTGAATGGAGCGATCCTTGTAAGGTAGCATTCAAGGATGTGAAACAGGAGCTAGTAAAAGCACCCGTTTTAAAAGCACCTAAAAGAGGTGAGGTGTTCTATATATTTTCAGCAGCTACCATGCATAGTATCAGCTATGCTGTTTAGCCCAAATCTGGGAGGAAAAGTGGTATCATCCGATAGCTTTTGCTAGTCGGAAATTGGGCATTTCAGAGATTAACTATACCTACATGGAGAAGTTATGTCTTGCGATGGTCTTTGGGACTAAGAAATTCAGGCACTACATCCTCTATGAAAAGGTAGTGTTCTATACGAAGGTGGAAGGACTTAGATTGGTTATGAACAAGCTGCAGCCGCCTCATCGTTTGGCAAAGTGGTTAATCACTTTACAAGAGTTTGATTATGATATTAATAGTAAGCCACCGAGGTTGCAGGGTATTGTGGAATGCCTTCTGGATTTTGGGGAGCCAAAAGAGGCTTTGGTTGAAGGAAGTGATATTGCGGAAATATTTAAAATTGATACAACTTCTATCCCATCTTGCTATGCTGCTATTACACATTATCTATCAACAGGAGAGACGCGAGATGGATTATCAAAGTTAGAAAGGAGAAAAATCAAACAATAGGCTTTGAAGTTTTCCTTGGTCGTAGGGACACTATATCGGCAGGGTGTTGATGATATCTACCGCCGATGTGTGATGCCTGATGAGGTTCCATTTATCTTGGAGGAGTGTCATGACTCTGCATGTGGAGGGCACTTCGCGGGACGGTTGATAGTGCAGAAAGCCTTAAGAGCTGGATATTGGTGGCCGTCCATCTTCCAAGATTCCTTTGAGTATGTTAAGAGATGTGATACCTGTCAAAGACATGACAATCGAGAGAATAGGAAATGCCCACTTACGCCTATCATGGCTATCCTTCCCTTTGAGAAGTGGGGCATTAACTTTGTGGATCCTATTACTTCGTTGTCTACTACCCAGAAGAGATATATTATAGTAGCCACTGATTATTTTACAAAATGGTCAGAAGCGCGGGCGACGAGGCAGGACAATGCAAAAAAGACTGCAAGTTTCCCTTTAGAGCAGATTATTGATGCCTATAAGTGCTTAAAAATAGCTAAAAATTACGAATATCAAGGGAAAAATATTCAACATCGAAGGCGGCGGCTCTAGCTGGGATGATTTTAAGCGTCAAGTGCTTTAAAGGCGCCCGAGCGACACTTGTTGATTTTTGATAATTTTTCAGACTGCCATACGGGTTGTCAAGAGTTTTCGGCCAATGCGAGATGTCAAGCCGGACGCGCAAAAATTTACAGCATTCGATTTGGACACCGGACGGGGAAATGGCCAACAAATGGGTAAGATATGAAAAGGTGGACATTGGAGAAGACCAAAAGGGGTGCCCTTTGGGACATTTTAACCCCCCCTTCAAATTTTTGATCAAGAAGCATGAAAAAACGTGGAGAGAGAAGGAAAGACATGGTGTGAGCACGCATGACACATTTTTCGCCTCCTCCTCTCTCATCATGAATGTCAGGCTGTGAAGACCCCATACAACCGACAATGGGACTTGACTTCTCTCTTTTTGCTGGTCTTATCACTTGTCTTCGCCTGTGAAATGGCTGTGAGAATGAGAAGAACCAGATCTAGTCTTTCTCTCTCCTCCCTCTCTCTCCCTTAAGAGGTTGTTCTTGTGTGGAAGAAGACAATGAAGAATGGTGGAGGAAAGCTTGTCCGGATGAGACCGGATTGCTTCCAAATGAATGAAGACATAACGAGTGCTGATCTTGAAGATGCTGAGCATTAAATGCATGCTGGAAATCAGTCTCGTAATCAAGATCAAGAAACCGAGACCTGAAAATAAGCGGTAATGCTATTTTTATGAAAAAAAAAGGATATTTTTATGCTATTTGCTTTATGAAACCTTGTTCATATGGGATGAAAGTTCATTATTATATTTTTTGTCATGAGTTTCAACTATTTGCAACCTGAAAATCAGAAAATATAAGGCTACATGGCCGGAATTAGTGTCAAAATACATGAAAAACACGCGTTTTAAGGGTAAAATTGGGGGTTTTGCTATATAAATGAGAAATATGATATGTCACATCAACTAAATCTGAGTTTTTTCTGTCTATGAACCTAAGGGCCACAGCCCACAATCAACTTTCATTTTTAGTCATTATTTTTAAAAGAAAAATAGGGGAAAAATGCCTAAAAATTGAAAAAATTGGTTTAAAATTAGGGAAAAATGGAAAATGGGCTGAGGGAAATTAGGGAAAATTATATTTATGTTTGTGCAATGTATAACGATAGCAAAGCACGAGGGTGGCCTCGATTTGTCCCCGTTTCTATGTTTTGTGCGTATTTATCGGGTTTTTAAGAGAGAAAAATGCATAGAAACCCTATCTAATCGATCAATGATGCAAAATGCTAAGAGTTGGATGAAGAGGGACTGAAACGCTGAAAGATAAAGAAAAGATTTGATTTATGCATTGCACTTGGCATATAGGAAACGGTTTAAATAAAGAGGATGGTAGCATGAGCATATGGCTCAGTGTCTCCTTTCAACGCAGTACACGCTAGTGAAATTCATGGAAAGAATGTTTTACACACTATGCACGATGCTGATTTTTCTTTTGTCTGAGCACATAGCCATACACGATTTTCATTAGGTATAATAATTAAAAGGTATCAGAAAAACCTCCTGGATGCACTGCACCTGTCTTCCTTAGGTTGTGACCAACGATGAGCGTGAGAGGATGTCCTAAGCTGTAGGTTAGTTGTTGGGTCCTAAGGGGAAAGTGTAGTGAGGAATGGTACATCCTGGAACGTGAAATATTGGTACCTTGAGAGGAGTTTGTGCTCGTTTGTGTTATATGTTTAGCAGCGCATCAAAGGGCCAATCCCTGCGATGTAGGAGAGCTGCAGTGGGGCTCCGTGACTATTAGTCGGTGGGGTGCCTCCTATGTGTATATGACGAGGTGTTATGCCTATGTACTTTGGGTCCTCCCTTTGAGGAGTTTTAGGAAAACGTTGGATTATAAACTATAAGCGTAGGAATTAAGCTTTAGGGCAGTTTGTCCTTTAGCATTAGATTGACGCTCCTGGTCCGCGAGGCCGTGAGGGTATTTGTGTGTCATGAGCATGAGGTCCGACTAGTGCCATAGCCAGTGCCGGGCCATTTCAGGTCCCATCAGTAGATGACCAATTGAAGGAGAGGAGCTCTAGGAACTCAAACCAAGAAGAAACCAACTCAAGAAGTTTGGAGAGAGCTTCAACATCCAGAGAGTGATCAGGCACAAGTACCCAAGATAAGGAAAAGGCTGAGACACCAACTAGGAATTGGGTGACATGAAAATGGAAATAGCCAAGATGCAGGAAATGCTAAGACAACCATCACGACCACATGTCAATGCGTGTACTGTGGCGGGAACCACTTGCCAAATGAGTGTCAAGATCCCAGGTCATGACTTTGTGCTAATTGCAGTAGTTTTGGTCATGATAGTGCACATTGTAGATTTCCTAAAAGACTTTCATACTCGCAACCATACGGTCAACCTTACCTAGCAAATAGGCTACAACAATTCTTCGGAAGGGGAGCTCCATTGGCCCTTCCCATGTAAACGATGCTAAGCTAGATGTTTCTAAAATGGATATAAATCCTACTGGAATACGTAGACCACCTAGTCCCTATGTGACACATCCACTGAGTGACGCTCCAATCCACTACGTGGAAGAGCCAAATGAGGAAGAGTCTTACGTATACCCTTATGTCTCACATGACGATGATGACAACCCAGTCCTTATAGACTATCAACCAGTACCAGTGATGGTGTTAGGTAGGGGATGAGGTAGAGGTCTAGGAGGGCAAACCCAAGATCCAATCAGACTTGCGGTCACTCGCGACACATCTCATCATGCTGTCCTAAAAGGGAGCAACAAATTAGAGACAAGGTTGACACAAGGTGTCCTGAGTGTGGAATCACTAATCTCTTCGTTGACTGTCCAAAGCGAAAACCATCCTCAAGTTCAACCAATGTGCCATCCATCCCATTGGGGCTATTCAGTGTTGAGAATCTTGATGGGGAGGCTTTACACTTATACCATTGCATGTCATGACCCATGCACAAACAAAGTAGGCCGGCATATCATTGCCAGTCCTAGCAATCTTGACGTAGCCTCAATAGAGAAGAAGAGACATAGGTGAAGGAAGAAGAGACTCGAAGCTAAAGTTGCACTTAAAATTGAGAGTGCCACAATGCTACCTACTAGAAAGAAAGTGATTGACATTGAGGCAGAGACATCGGCTCCAAAGATGGCTGAAAAGGGAAGTGCTAAGGTAGGGGAGTATCCCAACCCGAAGTGCCAACTAGAGGCCATATCGAGAAGGTGAAGGAGTGGGTAAAGGAGGCTTAGGAACACTTGAAATATGTGGAGACCATCTTAGAGGATGAGATCAAGGATCTCTCCAACATCAGCATGCCAGCCTCACCCCCTCCATCGAAACTGAGAGATGTGATTGTGCCACAAGTAGTACCGCTTAGGCAAAGCCTTAACTCTACGGGCCAGCAACACAGTCATGGCCACTAGCCAAGGAAATCCAAAACAAGAAAAATACGAGCAGCCAATGACCTCCTTACCACTCTAGTGACCACCCTGGTGAAGCTAAGCTTGGGAGATATGCTTAGGTAGCATTCGACCTTATGGCGGGACTTGAAGCAGTGGGTTGAAGGGTCACAAGAGCAAGCTAATGCAACCCTATAAGAACTTGATGCAGAGATGTAGACACCAAGTTTGGCATTGCACTCCATGCCTATATCCTTGCACGTTAATGCCTTTTGGGAAGGCATCAAGATGCACGCAGTCTTACCGGACCTAGGTGACACAACAAGGAAAGGGATTGTAGACAAAGGGGTGGGAGTTAGTGTACTGAGCCATGCAATGCTCCAGACTTGGGGTAACCCACATGTCGAGACTGCTAGGTTCAATGTCACATTAGCTAACAGAATGAAAGTGAAGCCATTTGGGGTGCTAAAAAACTGGCCGGTGAAAATCATTGGAGTCCAATTCTCAGTTGAGTTTATAATCATGAAGGGAGTGGACTACAATATCCTATTAGGCCGACCCTGGATGGGCAATGCCAGAGTGATCGAAGATTGGGGGAATCATCTCATCTTCCTAGGCAATAGAACATAAGCTGTAAGGGTAGAAATGGACTCTTGGAAATTTGCACCAGTTGACCTCGATGCCATCTCTGCGATGCTCAAGGGTGATACCCAGATCAAGAAATCCTATGGGCCCCTAACTAAGTATATCCCATGTCTTGAATATAAGAGAGACTGGATGCATGTCCTTGCTACCATTGACCTGCTGTTCTCGGACGACAAGGAGTACAAACAAGCCATTAAGATGATTGGTGAGCCCAAGGGTACACCCTTAGTACCAATCTGCATGATGGCAGGAAACCTCCACAGAAGACCCAACCCTATCACTTTCCAAGTGCCAACCAACAAGAGAGAGCTCCACGGGGTTTTAGAGTATTTGACCGGCAAGCTAGCAGGAAATCTAGCAGCAAACTTCAAGCCACTCCAAGATCTCTTAAATGAACCAAGGTGGCAATGGGCTAGGGTGCATGACCTATACCTCAGGTACAATTGGGCCCTAGTCCCCGATTAAGCACACGAGACATACCAAAACCTAGGAGATGATAAGGGTCGGATGAAGATGCTTCCGATGACGAATACAAGGACTCCCGCTTTGTCAATGATGAGATAGATACCATAGAATACGACACCGAAGGACGTGTGATAGAACATATATGGACAGACTCCAGGCCATAGAGAAAGAACACCTTCAGGATAGAGCAAAGGGTCATGCATGTGGATTGTGATCGCACTTGGTTGGAACACATAAGAGCCATAGATCTAGAGCAAGCATGCCTAACCCAATCAGGTAACATGGCAGTGCTTAGAATAGAGTCACCTTCTAAGTCACAACCACCAAGGAAGACTATCTCATCTAGCAAAGACGAGGATTTCAATTCCGAGTCAGAAGTGAGTTCAGAGAGCAACCCAGAAATACTAAGGCATCCCAAGACTAGACATCCTAAGGGGGTCCTACCTATCCACTTGAGGCGCAAACGATTGAAAGAGGAAATGGAAAAATAGTCTAAGGACGCAAGAGCAAACAAACAATGGAAACCACATGACATCCCTAAGATATTTACAAAGTTTAAAAAGGGCAATAGGGTAGTAATCCTATTGGGTGCCAAACGTCAAGGACAAACAAGTGAACCCATCGAGGGACCTGCCAAGGTCAAGGAGGTGAACCTAGCCCAGGAAGGGGAGAAACCCTGACCTGTCTTTATTATCAATGACCTGATGGAGGAAGAGGAGAAACGTCTTGTTTTCCTCTTATGAGAGTATATAGATGTGTTCACTTGGTCCTTAGAAGAACTCAAGGGGGTAGATCCAAGTGTAGTGACTCATAACATACCCATGATACCAGACGCAATGCTGGCCAAGTAGCGACCATACCCTATGAATCCAAAGCATGCTCATGCGGTCAAGGAAGAGATCAATAAGCTGATGTGAGCGGGATTCATCTACGAGATTGAGCACATAGATTGGGTATCACCCATAGTCATTGTAATGAAGAAAAACATAAAGATTAGGGTGTGCATCAATTACAAGAAGGTGATTGCTACAACTAAGAGAGACAAGTACCCATTGCCGTACATTGAGTACATGCTCGAGAGAGGCCTATATTTTTTTGGACGTCTTCTCTGGATACAATTAGGTGCAAGTGCATCTTGATGATAGGCATAAGACTGCATTCGCCACTGAGTGGGGTGTCTTTGCCTACACAGTCATGCCCTTCGGGTTGACTAACACTCCAACCACCTTTCAACACCTTATGTGCACTATATTTAAAGACATGCGCAAGAAAGTGAGAGCTTGGTTTCACCGAAGAACATTTCCCTTGATGTGCAACTTATTTCTTTGAAAGTTTATCTTAATAGGTTTTCGACAATGTTAATCCCAATGAATCATCGCATAGGCTCATTCTATTACACTGGAGAATATGAGTTTATTGTGATGTCATTTTAGTTAACAAATGCTCCTACCACCTTCAACAAGTTAATGCAAGACTTTTCCAACCCTACCTTGACGACTTCATCCTCATATTCTTTGATGATATCTTAACATATTCCAAGAATAAAGAAGACCATGGACCACAGCTACGAGTAGTTCCTGAAATAATGAGAACCAACAAACTGTATGCTAAAAAAAGAAAATGTGCCTTCTTGAAAAAGTAGATTGAATATTTAGGATTCATAGTATCAATAGATGGCATTTCAATGGATCTTTCCAAGGTCCAAGATGTACAAGATTGGCCACCCCCAACAACAGTCAAGGAAGTGCAAAGCATTCTAGGGCTAACTGGTTGGTATAGAGTCTTCATTAAAGACTATGCTTCAATCGCCGCAAGTCTCACCAACCTTCTCAAAAAGAAAGACTATAAGGCAAGTTATTCAAGCTGCCAAGGATCGACAGAAGGCATATGCTGATCAACGAAGGCAACAATGCATTTTCCAAGAAGGTGACATGGTTTTACTATGAGTTCATCCAAAGAAAAGTTGCTTATCTTTAGGGGAACTCAAGAAGCTAAGTCCTAGGTATTGTGGGCCATATAAGGTGCTAAAGTATCTAGGATCAAATGCCTACAAGCTACAACTCCCAAAAAACTTGAAAGTACATAATGTATTTCATGTCAGCCTATTGAAAGCTTATGTTCCTAACCTAGACCATATACTTAACAGCCAACAAATTGTGATGCCAAGTCAAGGAGTCCTCGAACTTCAACCAGAAAAGATACTTGACATGCAGGAGAAGACTCTAAGAAGCAAAACACTTAGAGAGTATCTCGTCCACTAGTGGAAAGACTATCCCGAAGAGGATGCCACTTGGATTGACCAAAAGTCACTATGTAACCAATATCCCCAGTTTTATTCGAGGTGAGGACATCTCAATTCCTCTAAGGGTAAGAGGATGTGAAATTATGACTTTATTTTCAATCTTCCTGACTTCTCACAAATTGAACTTGAAGAATTATAAACCATTAAATAGAGGAAGTCTTGAGCAAAATAGCCCAAGGATCGCAACCCACTTTCTCGAGTTGATGGGGACTGTAGCCATCCGTCACACAAAAGTTACCACACGAGCGTGATTCATGGGCCATAAGTCGAAATTGACCAAACCCATTTAAAAATTGGCAAAGAAAGACAAGTCACAAAGCTTTAAGCATTAAAGATTTAAAAAGATTATGAAAAAAAAGAGGAAAATGACTACGACATGCCGTCACTCCCACTTTTTTTATTCGAAAAAAAAAGGCACCTCATACTCCCAAATTTGGAGTTCCTATTTGCTAAAGAAAAATCCTAAATTCTCCTTCTGTATTACAGTATTTAAGTCCGATAATCTCCCCCTCTTCTCAATTCAATGAGAGGCTTGGATTGAAGCAAGATCATCCGAGAACTAGGCAAATCAGTCATGGCATCTCTGGCAGCCTCTTTGGACCTCAAAGATCAAATCGCTAGCATCATATTGCATCTTGAAAGCTTCTAGATTACTAATTTGCCAAGATACCCTCCATAAAGAGCTCTTCTTCTTAGCCACAACTCTTCTTCAATTCAACTATAGATATGAGGCATGAGGAGCCATTGAAGGGCAGCCTGAGCAAGAGAGGAGAGGCCCTTCTTAGAAGTATAGAGCAAGAGGGAATAGGACAAGAGACACACGAGGATGGGAATTCTCGTCATGAAGACAAGGAGTATACCTCACGAGCTCTTGCGATGACCCCAAGCTCTCTCGCCAAAAGTTTCTTCTATGATCTCGCAATAATTAAAGACCATGGCCCCAAAGAGGAAAGTTACGAAGGTCATCGGAGGTAAGAGCTGCCAATAACGCTGCGGATACCATTGCTACAAATCGAATGACGAGTACTAGGATTACAAACGAAGCTGCGAATACCATCAATCAAGCGCTTACCATGGATCCCTAGGTACTATATATTTTTATAATAAAGGCAACTAGTGGGCCATCATCCCATGAATTGGCAACAAAAATTGCATTCGTAATATAATATTTTATTCATTTCCTACATATAATCCTTAACCGCAAATTCCAAGGGGTAGGTAACTTGGGTTTATACAAGATGAACCTAAATAGTATACAAGGAAGGTATTGTGTCCCTAAGAGACTTAATATTTTTAATTTGTCTTGATCTAATGAAATCTCTAATGGATAATCACATATGCTAATTCTCGATATATAAAAGACCTTGTGATGGAATTGCAGAAAGAATACTATTCGTATTAAAGCTAACCAAGATTTTTCTTATCACAGGCAAGGACCCACCAAACTCCAAGGGAGACATTCTCAAGAATAGAATTCTTGTTTAGATTCATTCCAAATTAGATCCTGAGGAAGGGAAATCTAAGAAGACTATTGAAAGATATTGTCATTTGTGCTAAGATTTGCCTTGATGTTGTTATTTTTGGAAAAAAAAGATTTGTCTTGGAAATAAATTTGTTAAAAGTTTATGTATAATGCGTTTAAAATAATATGTTTATGATTGAAGTTAGGTACTAATATTTCCTAAAATCATAAGGTTAAAATATGGATGATCGAGTACAAGTTGACGATTGAGGCAGTATTGTGGTGAGTATAGAACACCGACTCAGGTAGTGTTCCTGATGGCGCTACACCTCTCCAAGGCTAGTGTGAATAAAACCTACTCCAAGGGGTTTTCTCTTTTTTTGTTTCGCTTTAGTGAGTATAGACTAATCATGACGCAAAAGGTCTTGTCGTAGGGAACTCTAGTCGGCAAGAGGAGGTGAGGATACCAGGGGGCTCTAGTCATAAACTCCTTAGGCTCTTACGAACAGTATTCTGGAAGTTCCAATACTAGTTGAGGAACTAAACTTGGAAAGAATAATACCTTCGAGTTGACATCACTCTAAATAGAAAACATTCTAAAATGTTATTTTTCTTGAAGGAATCTATTGAGAAAAGATTGCTTTACTCTATTTTTGTATCGTGAATTAAAGGCATGTAATGAATTTGTATCAAGAGATAATTCAAAGAATCTATTCTTATATGTTGAACCTAAGGTGGTAGGTAATTAGGTAATTAAAAATACTCTCTCGAGGGAAGCAGGAGGATGGACCTTGATGGATCCAGACCTATGGTTGATGGACTTGGTAAGTTGAGAGCTTTCCTAAGAAGGAATAAAAAATACATTTTTGATGGACCATTAGAAATTAAAAAGCTTGACTTGCATTACTTCAAAACCATGGGCAAAAGGGATTAGAGTGCCACACTTCCCTTTGTCTCCCATTCACTTGAACCCAACACAATGTAAAACCGTTTCAGGCAACAAATTCTATAAGGGGTGGATACTCAAACCGTTGATAGTAATCAATTGTTAGTAGTTGATTTGACAAAAAAGAATTAGGTTGGTCCTCGTGGGAAGGGCTGGAACTTCCATTGCGGGGTAGACTCAAGCGAGCCTAGTTAGCAAACTCCGAGGGTTTTTATCAAATCCTTGATGGCATTTTCTAGGACATCTCTTGATGGGCTACTAAGAATGTACCGCTCACTCCTGAGGAAGCAGCTCGGTAGGCATGTTACAATGTGCAGCTTCTTTCTTTGAAAGTTTGTCTTAATAAATTTTTGACAATGTTAATTTGGATGAATCGCTACGTAGACTCATCTTTGAATCTATACTTTCCTTGATATATGTAACCTCTACATGACTTTTTAAATGAGTTATTTGTTGGTGAAAATCTCCATTTTGAAATACATTGTTTATCTCTTCCCATCTTTATCTCTCCATTGATATTGTTGTGAGAATTCTAAACAAAACATGTGTATATTCATGCGTGCATATGTATATTGTAAGCAAAAGAGTAAACAATTCAAGAGGTTATTTGAGCCACTTATTTTTTTTAATATGAAGCTAATTATGTGTTTGATCGAAAGATGCATCAAATTTTAGAACATTTTTCTTTTCAAAGAGTGATAAGTTAGGAACCTCATTGTTCCTTTTAATTAAGAAACATACATAGTAGCACATCATGAGTTTATAATATTCCCACTTTAAAGCTTATAACGATAAAGAGTTTACGAACAAGGGTTATTTTACCTTGGTGCTCTTTCACTTTTGAGTCTCAGACACCTTCGAGTCTATGACACCTTCGAGACTTTGGCAAGTGTTGTGTGCAAATGTGGACGAGTGAATATCCATTAGCAAGGCACAAAGAGAGAGAGAGAGAGAGAGAGAGAGAGAGAGAGAGAGAGAGAGAGAGAGAGAGAGAGAGAGAGAGAGAGAGAGAGAGAGAGAGAGAGAGAGAGAGAGAGAGAGAGAGAGAGAGAGAGAGAGAGAGAGAGAGAGAGAGAGAGAGAGAGATTAGACAATTCTTGGTTGGCATTTGGCAAGCATCATGTACACATGTGCTCATACATGGCCATGTATGCATGTGCTCATGCATGACTATTCTTTTAACTTTGAGTCCAAGATACATTTGATTTAGGGTTTTGGATTGCCAATGTGTGTGTCAATTGTATCTTTAGTAGCTTTGAGATTTCTTTGTTGGAACTCCTACACTCTTTTCAAAGTTTTGTGTAGACATGAACAAAGCAAAGCCATGGAAGATGTTTGAGATATAGTGCTTTCAACTTCGTTGAATGCAATGGATTCAGTAGACTGAAAGAAAACAACAACAACATCATCTCTTCAACACTTGCCTACTTGGAGCCATTTGCATGGGTATGGAAGATAATTGTTCTAATTGTGCTTGCATCAAAAGTAACACAAAGGCTTCTTTGAGTTCTTTGGACTTTAAAAATCTCAAGACCAAGGTGAATGAGTTGATGGACTTGCAGAAGAGTTTATATATACGTGTTGATCATGCACTTACCATTTACTAAACAAAGTTACACAAACAAGTAAAGGTTTGTATGGTGTTGTGTGTGAGAGAAAGCACACCCGGAGTGTTCTTCAACATGTCTCGAGTGGTCTAGGTGGTCAAGTAAGGGCGCTTTCAACGATTATATTTTAGACAAACAAGTTGATGATTTTTTTAATGAATGATATGTGGGCATCGTTTTGGGGGCTTGGAGATGACCATGAGCCTGTGATTTGTCAGCTCTGATTTGCTAGAGGGGTTGTTGATTACCATTTTTACAATTGCAAATGAGTGTTGATAGGTTTAATGCCTTACTACAACAATTCAATCCTCGTCAGATGAACGATCACAACTAAGGAGAAATACTTTCTCGAGATGAAACTTATGGGCTACTATTGCCTCGCTTATTTTAAAGTGCTTGGTCCAATGCTATTTTGTGATAATTTTTGCGAAGTCTGCATCCGTTTTGATGTGACAAAGCTAAATCGAGTGAAATATATTGGGTATGTACAATGTGATGCCTCTTTTTCATTGGTATTGATGTGACAAAGCTAAACAAATTAAAATGTATTAGGCACGTACAATGTGATGCCTCTTTCTTGAGGTTTGGTATATAGAAAGAATTGTTCTATCTTGTAGTCTAGAGGAAAAACTTTATGGGTCTTTGCAATGTAATCATAATTTCTTTATAGAATGCTTGGTGTATTGTTTAATATTAGTAAGTATTTAATATTTAAATATTTGAATATACACAACTGTGTGTGTGTGTGTGTGTGTGTGTGTGACATCCATCTATAATATTCGAGAAAGTTATTGGTGCTAGCAATAAGTTTGAGAGTGCTAAAGTTTTAGGTGTACTGTGCATACATGTTCAAGTGTGATATATAAATTTGGGTTTGAGTGGCTTTGGGGGATCACTTGTGGGAATATTTCTTTATCTCTCTTTCGATTAACATATAAAAGTGAGACCTCCAAATGAAATATCAAAATCGTAATTTGGGTTTAAACCACTACAGTGTTTTGAATTATGTGATTTTGTAGATTGATTTTACTTTTTAGTCCTGCTTTAGCCATGTGCATCGATGTGGCTTGTTGAAGATACTAATACTAGTCAGGTCTCTCCCTAAGAGAATATGAAGGGAGCTTCAAGCTCAACCCCCAACACCTACGGACCAGTTATTGGTCAAGCGTTTCAAGCCGAGCGGCCATGGCTACCTCTCACATAGCCGATGCACCCTCCCTACCTATGGGGTGTAGTGAGCTTACCTTGATGCCCGATCGAGTACCCTCCCCTCCCATGCACACCAGTAGCTCCACGATCCTTGAGGTAAGCTCAAGCAACCTCGATCCCTCTCCAACAAGCTCCATCCTCCATAGTTGCACAAGATAAGAGAAGAGTAGAGAAGAGAAGAAGATGAAGAGAGGAGATGGTGAGCTTCTTCTCCTAGTTCCCTCACTCTCACACACTCACTCCCTCACACTCACTCACTCCCTCTCTCAAGCACAAGCAAGAAGGCAAGAAGAAGAGAAGAAGAAGAAGAAGCTTTTTGCCACACACAAGAATGGGCTTCTCATTCACTTTTCAACTTTATATACATGCCCTACTTTCCACGGGCGGTCATTCTCAATTTTTACATGGTCGGCCATGGCCTAGGCCCTTTTTCTCCATTCTTTCACTTCCTAGCTAGTCCTACCACCTTTCTAAGTTCACAATTTGCACAAGAGGGAGCTTGGCGCTCTTTTACAAGGATTTAAGAGCGCTTTTGCATTTAAAAGTGCGCTTTCTTGCTTTTAACTCGTCCAGATTTCAACGGTTGCACTTTGGACTTTTGGTAATTGTTCCCCTGCTTTTGGATTTTTTCCAGACTTATTATTCTTCTAAGCATCTTCTCCGTGCCTGCCCTACGCCTTTTCCTACTTCTCATATTTTTCTATTTTTTCGCTTTTTTCCTATTGCTGGTGTTGCAGTAAAAATTATCCCCTCCTAGTCGAGTGCAAGTCCCATGGCACTGATGGGTGGTAGCTTGGAAGGTGTAGTGCTAGTGGCCGAGTGGCCTCTTGAGTTTGTATACATGCCCTTGTCGAGGATGGTGTTGGAGGGATTCATCCTTGAAGTTGAAAATGGTGTTGAATTGGGTCCCTCTGGAAAGGTGTCTTGACAAATATTTGCTTTGTTTGAACACAAATCTGCCCTTGAAATTGAAAACGGTGTTGGGGTGGATCCATTGGTTGATGTGCTTTCTCCTTTATACGGCCCAAACTTAACGTTCAAGGCAAAATTTGTGCACTTCCTAAGGGGGGTGCCTACCTCTCCGTGGTGTGTGTAGTGCACGTGGTGGTGGAACTGGATCAAACTATGGGCAAGACCACGGTGTTGTCCCACGCTAGAGGACCCAATTCGTGCATCGTCATGGGTGTAGTGCAGAGCTTAGGGTGACATGTCTGATAGTCTTTCCCTTGATGTGCCCTAAGCGTGAGGTGGGGAAGGGGCTAGGTGGAAACCCTAGGTATAGAAAATGTGGCACTCAAGATGTTTCCTGGGGAGCTCAAACCTTTACTTTTCTCTTTCTTGCACCTCTTTTTTTTTTGGATGACTTATTGATCATGGTTGTGCGACTGGAATATAAAAAGAGTTCTTATGTTGTATTCCTATCATCCTCGGATGGTCCACGAGGTGGCCTTAGGCACTTAGTCAAAAATGCGCAGCTTTGCAGATATTCTTTGATGCTAGCTCTTACCTTCAGAGGTGTTGATGAAAAAAAGGGATGGTTACACCTTGTGAAGCAGGTATCGCTCATGTCCTCTAGGATTTTCGTGCAGAAGGAAGGGAGTAAGGTCGCCCTCATCATGAGCCTAGCCATGGTGCACTTATCGATGCCTAAGTTGATATCAAAAAAGAGCAGGGGAAGGTGGGCTTCCTCAGCTACAGGCTTTTGCTTAAGCAAGAACTTAATGAGCCTAAGGTAATTACATGTTATTGTAAATGCCAGGTCTAGACATGAGGAAAAATCCTCGAGGAAGCGGTTGATGGATGGAAGGATATCCTCCAATCTAAAAACCAAGCATCCCTCAGGAGTCCGTGCATTGATGTTGTAGATTATTGGGAAGTCAAGGGCCCCATGCAAGTTCCTATTATGGTCGACTCCATGTCTATAGGGATAAGGCATGTAGATGGGGTCGTTTCGTTCTTCAGGCAATGAGCTGCAGAAAGCAGTCCAGGCATCAGAGTTGGTATCCCAAATCCTCCTCCTCCACTTTGGTTGCACCTTGTAGCCTTGGACAGTCTTGGAAACCTAGTTTACTTTGCCCTACCAATAATCTACTGGTTCCTGCCTCCATCTAGTAACCGCAATGTTTCTCTCCTCTATCCATCTGTTGGCAAGGTCATTGGCCATTCTATTGATTCTTGCCAGTGTCTCTAGGGGTAGGACACCATTCAAAGCTCGTGGATAGGAAAAGGATAGCTCAAAGGGTCATGTCTAGAACTCCCATTGTCGCCATATAGCCAACTCTTGAGACCAGTTGACAGGATGGGGATCCTCACATATTGGCATAGGCTCTTCAGGGAGTTGGTGTGGCCATACTCCCGCTCTCCTCTGGGCTTTGATCCACAAGCTCTTGCCTTCTTCTTCAAGCTGCTATTACGTGTTGAGAAATTTGTGCCCCTTCTAGCTCTTTCGGTGGCAATTCAGGAAGGGGCGGACTAGGCTCTTTGTGATGTTCTTCCTCAAATTTCTACTCAAAGTCCAGTTCCTCTTCCATGGCTTTCTCTACAGTCGGTTGGTCTTCATATGGTGGTTGTTGCACTTGTCCTTCAAACCCTAGTTCCCTGAGCTTGTCAACGGAAAGACTGGCTTGCCGTAGGTAACTGTGTTGTTGTGCTGCAATGATACCTGTGCCAGTTGGAAGGGTGTGTTCTTGAAGGCCGTATCTTTAGGCACGAGATGTCAATCCTAACTTCCTCTTCATCCTTTCCATTGAGTCCTTGCCTTCAACTTGGGTGACATTCAGCACTATGCTCAAGAAGACTTGTCTCTGAGTGTTTGAGAACACTTTGGCAGCCTCTACTCTTGATTCCGCGAACATTCTTTCACATTCACTCACTGCCAAGCGTTCTATTAGTCCACACACTCTTTTGAAGTTGTGCTCTTTTGAAGTTGTGCTGCTCCCATTAGTGCGCCTTTTCTTCCATCTTTTTTCTCCCCTCCTCCATTTCTCGAGACAACATCATTACCACCTATTGCTGCTCATTCACTAAGTCTAGCATCTGCATCTTCTCCTTATTGCAGTCGTTCAGCTGCTCTTCTATTGTTTTCCTTCCTTGTTCTGCAATGGTAAATTGCAATTCTACCTCTGCGAATCTCTGTGATAGCTCTTCCCGAATCTACTCGTGGATTTCTAAACCTGCAAAATGCAATTTTCTTTTTGTTATTGCCATAGCCATGAGGGCTTCCACATCGGTTTTTGTGTTTTCCAAGTCATCTTTCAGCTCATATGTGCTTCTTCTTGTGGCATCATGCCTTTCTTACTCTAGGACTTGGGTCTCTCTTTCTAGTCTTCCTTGCTCCTCTATTTCATACCACTGTTGGAATGCCAGGGCATCCTCTTCCGGCTCCTAGCGTTCTTCCTGCCAGTGCTTCTCCAAACGAGTGGTCATTTCCATTAGCTCATTATACTACTGAATTAACAATTTCTGACTATTTAGAAGAGCTAGTGCATCCTATTCTTCCTCCTCCAATCTTCGCCTCAAACGATCTTCACTCTCTTGAGCTTCCTTGGTCTTGGCATCCAACTACTCTTTTAGGGCTTTAAGCTCTTTTTGATGATCTATAGCTTGCTTAGACATGTTGAGCCTCAAAGCTGCCGAGGTTTCCTTTTCAATGTCCAGCTCTGCCAAGGCTTCTTTCTTCTCCTATCTGACCTTGATCAACTAAGTGAGGAGTTCAGCCACATATGCGCGTAGTCTGCTGTTGGTGTGGCACTATAAGAGGGGCCATAGTGGTTGATGCTTCGAGCTTCTGCCGCTTAGGGTCTCACTGTGATTCTGCATCTGCTGCAGCTGGTCTCTTTGTTCTTGCTTTGGGGGCAATATCCGCCACTTTGTTAGCCAGGAGCTATAGCATTACCATTAATTGAGCCGTGTCCATAGCTGGCACTGACTCCTGTGTCATGGTGGGTGTGGTTTCAGTTAGGAGTGGCATAAGGGAAGAGGGGAGGGGGTGTAGTGGGGCCTCGCCCTTTCCTGCAATCACCAGGGCTGTTTCTACACTTCCACTAACTCCAGCCTCATGATGCATGCTCAGTGGACTCATCTCTCCCCCTCAATGGGTCTCTTCTACCGACCTGTGAGTTTCCTCTACCGACCTGCAGTGGGGCCTTGCCCTTTCCTGCAACCACTGGGGTTGTTTCTACACTGCCACTAACTCCAGCCTCATGATGCATGCTCAGTGGGCTCATCTCTCCCCCTCCATGGGTCTCTTCTACTGACCTGCAGTGGGGCCTTGCCCTTTCCTGAGCCATCGGGGCTGTTTCTACACTGCCACTAACTCTAGCCTCATGATGCATGCTCAGTGGGCTCATGTCTCCCCCTCCATGGGTCTCTTCTACTGACCTATGAGTTTCCTCTACCAAGTCCGCAGCTTCCTTCCTCCTCATTTCTTCGGCTTCATCTTCAACTCTCCTCTTCCTCTCCTCCTCGGCTCTTCTTGACTCTTCTCTGATTCTTTCAAATTCTTCCTCTTCTTTTCTCCTTCCTTCCTCCTCCATTCTCTTGCACTCTTCTTGTGCTCTTTTCAACTCAGCTTTCTCTTCATTGCTTATCTTTTCCTTCCTCTATTTTTGGATCTTGGCAATCTTCGCCTTTCCTTGTGCCCTAGCTTTGGCTTGAGTGGATGGTGCTTCAGGCACTTCTCTATCACTCATGGTGCATTCACTGGATCTGTCTTCCTCATGGTGCAGTGGCTAGGAGGATGCTACTATCTCTTCAATTCCCCCTGCTTCCTTGGTGGCCTCGTGAATAATGGCCATCAGTACACCACTGTATCTGATGGTAGAAGCCTTGGCAGAGGACTTCTTACGGGATGATCTCGCTGTAGAGACTGGGGACTCCCCTCCAGCTAATGATGCACCGGTAGCAAGGGCCTTTGTTGTTGTTTCGATGGTCTTTATGGCAAACCCGTTCCAATCCACTTCTTCAGGGGACCCTGCCGCTATGCTTTTCAACACTAGGACACTGATTCTTTTCATCAAAGCATTGTATCTCTATCCTGAGAAGAGGGCATGGACCATCTTTGCTTCCATCTTTACTTCCTGGTTTGGGATGCCTGCAAACTTACTCTATCCACTGTGCGCACCTCACTCATTTTCATCCACAGCATGGCATATACGTCTCTTTTATGATGCTTCACCGCCTTGGGGGCCAAGCCAAGGGCCTTCTCCACCAATTCTGCATTCAGTGGTACCTCCACTGAAACATCCCCTCTTCTTACTGTCACTGTGCCATAGTTCCTAGAGCATCAAAACTCCTCAAGAACTTTGCGCAAGCGTTGTAATCCACTACTTGTCCCACTTTCTCCACGTACTTCCAGAGAGCACATTTGTCCACCAGCTGCTTTACTATTGGCTCCTCTAGGATGGCTTCATCTAGGTTTAGAGTGTGCTTGAAGGTGAACTAATTAAATCCTCGTGTCTCCACACCTATCCCGTACTTAGCTGTACTTAGCATGTTCTTCTTCCGTGAACGGAAGCTTACTGCGTTTTTCCTATCCTGCCATTGTGGGTACCTGCCATGGAACAGTACTCATAATTAGTGTTGATGGGGTAGGCAAGACTGAATTATGGCATTATAAAAGAATTGAACAATTACAAAATTTGAATGTGAAATTTGAGAAATAACACACTGAAAGAAAAGACATGAATTTTCCAAGTGCGCTTTGCTCTTAAGTTTTTATGTGTAGTTCAACTCTTCATTATGTTTTTTCTTTGTATTATGTTTTCCTAATCACCTTACCCCCTCCCCCTCGTGGGAAGATGATCCTTCCTAGGATTGAATAGAATGAGGCAAGAGCATTAAAGCACAACGTGGTGTGTTTAATTTGACAATAGCCCACTGGTAGAAATTTGGGTTGTATTCCAATTGGGCATGACGGTTAAGTTCTTGCGGTCTAATGGATGCTTGCATGATATACGTTAGGACATCGTGGAGCACATTGCTAGATTTGAGGCAGCTAGCAACATGTAGCTCTTCGTTTGTAAGGGCTTGGTCGATGTAAGGATGAGCCAATAAATGGTCGTCAAACAATTTGTTACGTAGGATGGCCATAACCCTAAAAGAAGTAGGAGCTACATACGTGGGGTCGTATTCTGTAGCCTTGATTGCGCATCTTTGCTTTATATTCAACAACATGTCTACCACTTTTCACTCCATAAGAACAACATTGGCTCAATCAAATATTAAAAACAAGCAATTTTCCTTTGTAAAATAGAATTACCGATTTTTTTTCCTTCTTTGTAGGTTTTAAAATCTGATGTGAGACTGCAGATTAGCCCTCATTCAAGGCTCATCCCACCTCTGAACAGCCAACTCTAGCTCTCCATCGATCCTCCGAGAGTGATCCGATACCATGCTGGACAAGCATCCTTCAACCAGTCTTCATTCTTCTTCATGGGTATGAACTACCCCTTAAGAGGAGAGAGAGAGGGAGGAGAGAGAAATACTTAAAAAATGAGATTTTTAAATCCTTCATTAAAACGGGCAAGCTTGCAGCCATTGTGTTCCTCTCCCTGCTTTGATCAAGAATCTCCCTCTCTCTCTCCAAACGGGTTTGAATCGGAGAGGCAATGAGCAAAAATGGGGAGGTGCATTGACGCTTCCCTCTGTTCAACAATTTTTGCATTAGTTTCAAGGCTTTTATTAAGCCTAAGGTTTAAAACATTAAATTAACCAGTTTATCTTTTTGTGTTCACACTGTCTCGCAAGTGGATTTTTCAATTTTGAAGGCCTAAACGAACTCCGATTTGCAATCTGACTAGACATGCGGCTTCGTGGCATTGAACTCCATCAACCTAGCCTCTCCCATGCACTTTACAGCTTTCTGATTCAGTAGCTGCTTTATAATGCTAAACCTTGCGGGGATTAAATGGAGGGTCAAACGACCTCCGATTGATGAACCGATACTTGTGTTGGATTCTTGATGTCAAAATGCATCTAGGAAAACTCTAGCTTGGCCATCCGCCACTGTTTGATTTTTCATGAAAATTGGCTCTTTAACTCCTCTCGAGCACTTTTTGGCTCCAAAATGAGCTTCAACGCTTCAAGAATAGGTCCAAATTGGGTCCTTAAATCTAGCTCTCAAAAGGAGTGCTCCGGGAGAAGGGGAGAGCTGCATTCCAAGCTCTGAAATGGCCCCAAAGTGCAAAATTTCCCAAGTAACCAGAAAAGCCTCAACCACAAAAGGAGGATTGGGCAAGGATGTCATCGCTAACACAAATGGGTTTTCGGTTTACATGCTAATTTGACACTCCAAAACTAGGTACCATTATGATGTCTAATGAATGGAATAGTAAAGCATAATCATCACAAAAAGAAATCTTACTTTTGCATAATGTAAATTGTTAAACTAGAAATGTAGTTGTAAAGGCTTAATGGCCATGATTTGTCATGAATCGATTAAGCATCTACAGGTTGTTACAATAATAAGCCGAGTATTAGGTTCAATTTTTTGTAAGTGCATCTTTGATTTTCAATGTATATAAATATTCAGTGTAGGTCGATTGCATCCTATAGACCATTGGAGTGAATTAACTCACTTTTGTGCTAGGTATGATGAACTCATGTACACTCATACTTAAATACTTAGGTCACACTTTATGATTTGCATAAATGCACTAGAAGAAATTTTCATGAATGGGAATCCCACATCGCATCATCAACTCAGAAAAGACTTGCATCTAGATTTGTGTGGCATCATGGACAGTTTTGGTTGCACTACATAATAGGGATTAATCTTAAAATATAGATTTAAGATGCACATGTGAATTGTTAAGCTTAATTGCAAGAGGAAGTTTGGTAAATGAAACCCTATATGATAAGTAAGGCTAGGGTTTAATTCGACTTAGTTAGGATTTAATTGTAAATAAGTCAAATTATTGTTATGATCATATGTTGACTTAGGGACAAGTAAACACACTATTTGGTCTCTATCCTAACAACTAGCCGCAATGAGTCTAAAACACCCTTGGAGATATCATTTTTAAAATATGATACAACTTGAAGCCAATACAATAAAAATCGAATGTCGTATCCACAAAAAGGAACGACCATTTGCCACATGACATTTGATGCTCCCAACTATTTAAGGATTGCAAAAGGGCTTAGTTTACTTTTGACTTGCGAGAGAAATGAACAAAAGTTCCTGTTATCTTGAGGGAATGAAACCCTAGGGTAAACTTAGAAACCCCGATAAAGTTCTAAGGTGGGAAAATGGTTACCAACTGACTAATTGAAATCCTAGTTGACCCATCTAAGACCTGTGACCTTAAAATAAGAACCTCGGACTAAAGGTTAGCAAATTAGGGGAACGACCACCCAAAAACTATCGGATATAGATCTAATAGCGTAATTGCTCGCTCCTATCGCATAGGATTGAGATCAGAATGAGGGTATTCTCTATCCTTCAAAAGGTTATGGAAGTTGATATCAAGGCAAGAAAAACCCAAAAAGGGGGTGAATGCTATAAGCGTTCAAAAATAGGAACTCCACCTTAGTAGATGACTTGAGTACTTGCCTTTATTATTGTTTGTGCTTGTAAATTTAGGAACACCGTTTGTGAAAGGATTGTATGACCCCAAACCCACAAAAGAAATTGGAATAATGAATCAAGTTCCATCCCAAACTAGCCGCCAACCCTATCCAAGGTGTCTAAATAATCGTGATGGGAACATGAACCAAACCCGCCATGAGAGGTCTCTCCGTGGGTTAGTTTGAACATAGGAGGAAACTTGGATGCCAAGGGGGACTCTAGTTGTAAATTCTCTGCCTCCGGGTCCTACTCAAACAATCTACGTGACTCGAGATGGATTCTAGAGGCCCTGTTACTAGTGCAAGGCGGAAACTTGGAAGAAATAATGCACATCCTCACAGATTGTGGAAATCTTCCTTTTTGGAATAGATTTATATATTAGCTAAAATGCTAATATAAAGTTTACTTCTGAGAAACCTGTTTGAACTGTTTTTGTGTCAGTGCCATGAGTTAAGTGAACGAACCATGTTCCCTAAAAGGCTAAATTAAGGAAGCTGATTTTAAATGTCACACATAAATGTGATAGGATCTAATTAGGTCCTATCACATAAATGTGATAGGACCTAATTAGATAACTAAAGAATGCATATTGAGGGAAGCAGGTGGGCGGAACCCTCGACGGGTCTGTCCTATGGAAGGGTGGTCCCAGAGGACTAGGAGGCTTCTCACAAGGTCCTATAATTGTACGAACTTTAGGTATTGTTAGGTTAGAACCCGATTCATACCGTTTTAGGGGATCGAAATGGGACTATGCCCTACGGGTTGAGAGGTTGAGCAGTGCATCCCTCTCATTTTCCATTCTCTTTGAACCAAGTGCAGCATGGGTTTGCTTTGGCTTGGGTATCTTTGTATAAAGTAGGATGTCCAGGACCTGATGCTAGAATGTTGTTAGGAGACCTTGACCACTAGGAACCCAAATCTCAGGTCGATCCTAGTGGGTTCCAGCCATGAACATTCCATTGCGAGGCAAACTCGAAAAACCCTAGGTGAAAAACCCCGTAACATTTCATGGGAGTACCAAGTGGCATCACTTAGATTCGATGGACCGCTAAAAATGTACTTTGATAGTTGATAGGTGAGTGGATTGCTAAAAACATGCTTGGACAGGGCACGTTACAAGTGTCTTGTGGATTTTGAGGAGTCGAAGGAACTCTTAGCTGAAGATAGTAAACTCAAGGGTCTATTTAAAATCAATATGGCCTCCATTCCGTCTTGTTATGATGCCATAACACACTATCTATCCACACGAGAGACTGGAGTTGCTTTATCGATGAATGAAAAGAGGAAAATTAGGCACAAACACCATATTGGGGAATGTGGAAATTTCCCATAAGTTTGAGACACATGGTCAAATATTTGGATTTGTCATAACTTGAATACTATAACTCCAAATCAAGTGCTCTATAGCTGAATAGATTCCATTTTTCAAGTGTTTTCCAATGGTAGGTCACATAATATGGCTTTGAGAAACTTATGGGAATGTTATCCAGGTACCATCTTTTTAGTATTCAAAAAATGAAAATTGGGAGATTCCCAAACTCACTAATATTGTGTTCGTGACAACAAGTCTTGAAATTTGCATGAATTGCAAAAATACTATGTCATTAAGGGATTGATAATGTTTATCACAATTGTGTCATGCCTAATGAGGTTCCATTTATCTAAGAAGGGTGCCATGACTCCACTTGTAGAGGGCACTTTGCTAGAAGATTGACTGCATAGAAAGCTTTGGGAGCTAGATATTGGAGGCTATCCATTTTCCAGGATGCATTTGTGTATGTCAAGAGATGTGATACATTAGAGACATTGACAATAGGTAGAATATGAAGTACCCACTGACTCATTTTATGGCTATACTACCATTTGAGAAGTGGATCATTGATTTGGTTGGACCTACATATCCTTCATCAACTACACAAAAGTGTTATATCATTGTGATAGACTATTTCACAAACTGGTTTGAAGCCCATGCCATGATGAAGGATAATGCCAAGAAAATGGCTAGTTTTATTTTTGGAATAGATGATTTACCATTTTTGTCCACCTAAGGAGCTTGTGTCAGGCTGCGGGACACATTTTTTGAATAAAGTGACTGAGGCTTTGATAGAAGCTCTAAATATTAAACATAATAAGACCACGCCTTACAACCCCCAAGATAATGGGCCAGTAGAGAGTACTAATAAGCACCTTGTGGGGATTTTATCTAAGATTGTATCCAAAGGTAAGCATGATTGGGATAAGAAGTTGTATGTGGTTTTTTGAGCTTATAATATGACATTCAAAAGAGCTATAGGTCACATCCCTTTTAAATTAGTATATGGGAAAGAGTGTATTTATATTTGGAGATTGAACTATCTAAGTTTTCTCTAGACCATTCTTTGGGTGAAGAGAAGCTAGGACTATCGGATGGGACTATCACTTTGCAGACTCCTTGGCTAATTATACCTTTGTTAAAGATGTCTTTCTTAACTGTAGTCTTAAGGGGCTTTTGCAATTTCCTCTTGATGTTATTCTAGGGCTACTGTGGGGATTACTTTTGATGACATGTCCTACTTTGGCTGTTGATTGGTTAGTATGGGTTATGAGCCAAGTAGCGATTAACCATCTTCCCATTTTTCCATGGAGACATTGATATATTTAGTGTAGGACGTGAATGACCCATCCCCTTGGTCTAGTTGTGTGCTTTAGCAAGGTTTATGTGGGAACCAAGATTTTGCTTTCAACACAATAGGATGCTAAATGATGTGCTTTATGGTTATATTTCCTTAGGCAAAGTGGGTCATTCCTATTGGATTTAATATTTGATTTCACTAGGCTACGAGGGCCATTTATTTTGTAGTAAAATGGTTAATCTCATTAGGCTAAGTGTAATATTTCCACACAATTAAAAATTAGTTGGTTAGTTTGAAAGTTAGTTAGTCAATTAATAAGTTAGTAAGATTACTAACTAAAGAATAAATAAAGTAAAAACAAACTAATATTAATAATTAATGATTTTTATTTAATTAAAAATACATATATTTTTTACTGAGAGTCGTAATCAGATATTTTTCTTGGATTGATAAGGACCGTAGCCACCCTTCACGAAAGATACAACATGAACAAGAGTTATGAGCCATATTAATCACTAGTGTTAATATGTATAGTATGGATGGTCCAAAAATATTACATTTTGGGCAAAACTAGCATATTTTAGATATTATCCTAAAAAGATATGGAGATTTCTAGAATTGGATGTCATAAAAGATATGGAAATTTCTAGACTTGGATGTCATTTAAAAAAAAGCAAGTGATGTTTTAGCTAGTTTTGGAGTTTTTACTAAAAAGAGAAAAAAGGGAAAAAAAAGAGAGATTGGCAAAATCGCGCGTGCTGCAATCGCAATTTAGAGGAAGAGAATAGCACTTCAAACATGGAGAAAAAGGAGTGATCTGAAAGATTTCTAAACAAGTGTCTTTTAGTTTTACCTCCTTTCAGAGCCAATGGAACCATCAGATTTATGATTTGAGCATCAGATCACTGATTTTTCCAAGAATCCTCTCTACAAAGAGCTCTTCTTCTTAACCACAACCCCTTCTCTCTTGTTTAGCTATAAATATGAGGCATGGGAGGCACAAGGAAGCACAAGGAGACCCCAAGAGGCAGCGAGAGAGAGATAGAATGATACCCTCCCCAAGAGATGTTGAGAAGGAGAGAGAGAGAGAGAGAGAGAGAGAGAGAGAGAGAGAGAGGAGTTACCCCGAGAGGTTGCAAGGGAGAGAGTTAGCTCAATTCCCCTGTATCTTGGTCTTCAACTGAGCCACCTTATCTTTTGCTCTTCCATCTGAAAATCCATTCCTCATTCTTATCTCTTGAATCTATTTGCGGACGATGGCCCCCAAGCAAATAATGTCACGTGCGGATGGCAGTCCCACAACCAGCAACAAAGCTTTAGGCGAGGGTATCATCGCCAATACAACTATGGTACCGGATATAAGTAATACATTTCCAAATTGTTAGATACTTGCTTTGATTCTCGCATGAGATACATTAGGTCCCTTACTATACTACACAAGAACGGGCTATTAAAAAGGATAAATTCATCACAAATATTTGAAAGATGGAGTTTGCGAAGTGCATGTATCAAAGGGAGTTAATTGCACCTAGATGCATATGGCTTATTCATTGATAGAGAAATTACAAGGAAGGATCGATTAGGGGTTATGAATGTCATAATTGTAAAAAGAATGACATTAAAAATTATACATGCAAGTGTTAAGTAAATTTTGCATAGAATCACTCTTTGATCCCAAGGGAGAGAGCGAATATGCGATGGAATTGTTATCATGTCTATTCTTGTATTGTTTGGAAAAAAATACAATTGGTTTTTGTTGGTTGATTGAACAACACCCTAAATGCTTGTACATTCAACTAATTGTTGGATTGTGGTTTGGATGATTACTCCAAGTGCTTGTGGTTGATGGTAAATTCATGGCAGGGGTCTGTGATGAAAAATTTACATGGGGAATTAAAGAATGTTTTCTTGGAAGATGATATTAGGATGATTGCCTTGATTGTGCTTGATTCTTAATTGGATTAATTAAGGAATGATATTTTGTGCGGATACATCATCTCCAAGATCACACCACACTTCAACCTGAGAGGGCACTACTTGATTCATGGGCCGAAGATTGAGTGGTGAAAAAGCCAACCATGAAATTTGTCTCTCTCCTAGGCCACTTGGGGTTAGGTGGAACTCTGGACACCCCTTGCCTAGTTTAAAATGGAGTTGAAGACTGTCGTGAGCCCAATGTCTAGGGCATTGGAAGATCCTATTCTAGATAAAGGATGGAAATTATGGTGCCATGTGATTTGGACCGGGAACTTTTGTTGGAGAGAAGGGATACATAATTTCTCATGTATGGATAGGAGACAAAGATTAATTGAAAAATAAGTTAAGGAACTTATTTGTCAAAAGTATTGCTTGCTCTGTATTCATGTATGTGCCATAAATTAAGTGAATGAACCTTGTTCCTTAAACGACTAAAGTGGATTTTAAATCACTACACGATATAGACCTTATACCGACATTAAAACCGATGAAAATGTTCATAAAGAAAAATTTTCCATTCATCGCAAAAAGCGTCATTATTGGTGATGCCATAGAATAGTCGGTATCAGCATCGTTATCAGTGTTGCTATTTGCGTCGATATCAGCATCACATTTAAATAACGACCTAATAACGACGCTTTGCGATGCATTTTGCGATGCTAATAGTGACGTGTGGAGTAAATTTGCGATGCTAATAGTGACGGTAATAGGGAAAATAATTTTTTTGTGGTAGGGCAGCAAGCTGGCTTGCCAAATATAGCACTATGTGCTTTATTTGGGCCATACAAAATAGCTTCAATAATGTGTACAATGCTCGTGTAAATAAAGGCAAAGTGTACTTAAATTATAACACTGATACATGAAATAAATACATGATCGCATAATGAGAGCGACCAGTACAATCATGGCAGGATACTACTACTACTACATTGAAAATGTCTACACAGATCACATGACAAAAAAAAAAGGGTATGTGAGCTCTAGGGATCCAAGGGCGAGCTATAGATCCTCACCATCTGAAACCTCGTCCCGCTGCAAAGGAGCATCAAATAGACTCTGCAAAAAAAGAGACAACTACACATCAATACACTATACAATAATGCATTCTAATTAAACATAGTAACTACAGACAAGAAATATGAGTGACTTTCAGGGTCGCCGCGTCCATATAATCGGTCAATCAATCCAGTGAGATCATGCCTCTTTGCATATTAAGTCTCAAGGAGGCCGGTGGGATCACGATTTGTAATGGAGTGTTGCAAAGAAAACAAAATACAACTGTTAGAAACATGATTGTTAGTACAAAGGATATTGCAAAAAAATAAGCAAGAAAAACAAAAGAAAAACTTACCAAGTCATCCAGATATGTCATGTGGCCACCACCACTCCCAAGATGATGAACCACTCCGGCCTCTACTCGTGCTCTTGCCGCCTCATGTTGCTATCTCCAACATCCTAGAGAATCTGTAGCCTCCTCCTTGAGTCGGCGCCAATCGTCCGTGTCTAGCCATTCGGGCTTTGAAGCCCCACTCTTGAGTGCCTTTGCTACGTCCAATCGTTTGTGTGACATGTATGCACGCATGCACTCCATCATCCAGGCCATAGAAAACCTATCTGCTACGGCTGGTACCTGAAACTCCTCATGTAAGGATGCTACTATGTAGTCCTTTCTCTCCTCCGATATGTTCATCCAATGATCCAAGATGTTGTGCCGAAAAACTTATTGGCATAACTCTCTCATGTGAGCCATCACCCTCCTCGCCTCATCATTCATGATGATGGCTCCTGACCTATCATCTACAAGGTAGGCATACCTCTCTGGGGTATGTGTAAGATGGGTCCTCTTCCACCCGCAACCACACTCTTGGGCATATCCAGGAGGCCCTTGTACATCTAGTGTACCTACTGGGGTAGTATTTATCAGAGTAGCACCCATAGGGGTGCCACTTGCGGACAAATGAGGAGTGACTGGAGTAGATGTCCCCACAGGTGTGACAAATCCTGGAGGTGACGCAACTCCAGCAGAATGACGAGACGGAGACACTGTGTCCGTATCTCCACAACAACCAATTGAGCCACGCTCTCTCAAACCACCACGAGAGCGAGGAGTAGCACCGGTATCCCGAGCCGACCGCGGGCTCACTGCATTCCGATCTCTACAGCATCCCCCTGAACCACTCCCTCCATCTGGCCCAAGTCTGGAGCATCGACCTCGTCTGCTAGAAATTGAAGCATCAGAGCGTGCTGAAGTAGATCTAATAGAGCAGTGTGATGGTGCCCGAGATAGCTTGTTTGCCATATCTCTGAATCTTGCCATTTGATATGGAGACATACGTGTGGAGATCTCCTGTAGCTCCTCGTCGTTCATCCCTCGACTCATCCTGATGATCTAAATATCCGCAAAGGTCACCTGCACAAACAAAAAATGATGTTAGCATAATCAATATAAATCATAAAAAGCACAATAATATAAATCTTTAAAAAATAATCTTATTTTAAAATGCATATCTTATGTATCCTTACAAGCGATTCATCAATGAATTAAATAGGTGGATGCTCCAAGTACCCTATGGTCCCATGTCAATCTCTTGACACAACTCTGCATACACTGGAAGGTTGATAGACATGTCACCACAAAAGGATGAGTCCACCTCATTCTCAAAGAATTCTTGGACTCCTATATTTCCATCATTGTTAACCGATGCTGGCTCCTCTATATGCTCCAAGCTTTTGGTGGCATCCACCCCTTGCAATATCGACCCCTCTATTTGCATATTGTCCTCATCTATGATTGAAACATTGCTTTGATCATATACTCTCGCACTTCGGGGAGTTGAAGGTATAACATACCACCATTGAGGTTGTCGGGGGTTTGGATAGAAAATTACATGTTCACAATCACGTACAAGAGAGATTTAACTATTGTGACATGTACCATGTCGTAATATAATTAAAAAACACATGAGTTCATGCACCTGTTCACAATGGGCCGGCAACACAAATGTGTCACATATATTTGTCCTTTTTTTTTGGAATCTATTTCGAGAAATCTAGATGGACCTTGTCGAACTGTTGCTCCAGCTCCTTCAAGTACCACTTTGAACCACTGCACATCAAATAGGATCATGGAGAAGCTAGGTAATCCATTGTGATAATACTTTGCAAGTTTTCAAAATACTCAATCTCATCTATAACCATGTTTGGATCTGTTGCTCGTCGTCGGCTCTCTTGCTCGAACCTTGCCATGATACCACAATCTATTGTGGAGCATATTTTGTCAATACGCTCCACGTAGAAATGTCGTCCGTACGACCAGGCTACTCTATATATTTTGTACTGTACATTGAGACACTCAATTAGTTGTCACATATAAAATATAGATACGAGAAACCCTAAACATGTCATCACCTTTGGACTACATCCCCTCGAGAATTCCTAGCTTTCTCTCAATCTTTCCTAGCTTACTGGTACCTAGAGAGCCACATCTCCATAGAGGCATGATGCAACACACAAAAGTAATTCACTTTCTCCTCCATTGTAGTATCCATTCTTTTTTCTACCCCATTTTCAACCACCGCATCTCCGATCAATCTATCATTGTCCTTCAGCAGACCATAGCATATTGTTGTCTGAATCCACCATTGGTAGCCATTGTGAAATATGCACTAGCTCCTCAGACACCAACCAACTTCAGCCATGCTACCTTCTAGCCGAGCTCATTGTCGCACAAAGCCTTTCACGATTTTCATGAAGCACTCCAAGAAGTGTTAGAATATCAAGCTCCCATTACTCGCCTATTAGTATGTATGACCGACATTAGCTGTGTCCAGCTGTATCAGCAAGTGTGGGACATTAAATAAGGCGGTGGTCTTAGACCCAATGTGAATGGTCCTATGGACCTTAGTACTAGTTATGTTAGTAGTCTATGAAATAATGGAAGATGATGAACGACCTGAAGGTCAGGCTGCTGCTTCATTACATTGTCTCTCTCCCTCTCTCTTCCAATATGGTAGCAGAGCCATCATGGATGGGCTCTTGAAGGCATGAAGCTATGAGAAAGATCTGTAACCTGAAGACTCAGGGCAGTGGTTGAAGAGAAGGAGGCTGACAGTGTGCAGGCTGTCATTGTATCTGTGAAGGTATGCATTTTGTCATTTTGGGTTGTCATTATACAAGAGGGTTGTCCTGGCCTGTTTGAAGCATTGTAGAGGCTTCATTGAGCACTCAAGAGCAAGCATCAACTATCCTTGTGGAGTATACCTGTTGCTGAAACCCCCAAGGTTGTTGGTGTGTTTGCACCTGATCTTGAATGGTCATTTTCTACTGCTAATGAAGATATCAATCACTACCTAGTTGATCTCTAGCTTGAAAATGCTTCTTGGAAGGTCCTTTGATGCCTTGATAAGACATTGCTTGGTCTAGAGCTGATGTATGAGCTGGAACAGTGAGCTTCAGATCTAAAATACAGTCCAGGTCTATTATAAACAGGGAATACACAGCATGTATGTATCTCCAACATGAGATTTGAGCATAGATATGCTTATGCAGACATATGTATTGGTTGATATTCTTATGAGCTGAAGTCTTGGTGGCAAAAATATTCAAATCTAGAATTGTTTAATGGCTGGAAATTGTCATTGAACAGGGCAGCATACACTAGAGTCCTCCTAAAGTTTTGAAGCCATTTGATGAGCATTTTGAGCTCTACTGAAGTGAGGGTTCATTCAGGAAGCATATGTACTGAGTTTGATGCATTTGGGTTGCATTTTATTGATAAAATATTCAAATCCAAAATTTTATGACAGGCTGAAAACTGTCATAAAACTTTCATCATCATACACTCATTGACTTGAAGAAATACATGCCTTTTGTTACTCTACAGGGAGTTGTATGGTACGGGATATGATTGTTGAATGCTATGAGCATTGAGATGAGCATTGAAGGCTCTTAAAAATTGAAATCTAAATCGGAGAACAAATGCTTTGACAATGTATTGGCTGGTCATAAACAGTCCATGCATTTTTTGACATTACTTCTTGAAGACAGAGAGTCCGCGAATGCCTGTATGGTTATGTATTGATCCCTACACACAGTGGCATATGTATGAAGTGGCTTGAGGATCTCTTGGGCTGAAATACATCTTGGTTTGATAGTTTATTGGCTATATACAATCTGTGAGCAGATTTATGTCACTTGTACTTGCTAGATATGCACTGTTTTGTGCCTGTATGACTATGTCTAGTTACCTACATATACTAGCAAATGTCTGGGAAAATTTGGAGCATGTATGACATGTTTTAAAGTGGTTTTTGACAGTAAATTCACTAATGGTTACTGAAAAATTGCAGGTTTCAGACTGCGTATTCTCTTTACTGCAATAAGCTTGCATGATACAGAGTTACAATAGCTGCAAAGTCTATGTACTGACTGATGTACCTACGGGTTATACCACATGTTTGTGGATGTTTGTTAGGTTGTAAAGGGATGAAATACCCTGGTTTTTTGCAGAGAATAGTTGCAGAAAATGGTCATAAACAGCCAAGGACTGAGGTTGGTCAGAGTGACTGTCAAAGAGAGAACTAGGGAGAGAGGAAGAGGAGAGAGAAGATTGCAAAAGAGAGAGAAGAAGAGTGATGAGGAGAGAGAAAGACTAGATTTAGAGAGAGAAAGACAGGAAAGAAGGGGAAGCCATAGAAGCTGTGAGCAAGAAAGGAGAGAAAGTCTGTAATTGTATTATTGTGTCAAAAAGATCTGTAAAATTACATACCCTCTCCTTTTATACCAATGTTAGTGTGACATGGCATAATATCAATGCTATTTACACTAATTCCTTATTCTGAGCTTCTTACAATCCATCCCTACTCAAAATGAAGTTTTTGTCCTAAAAAACAAAGATCGGACTTATTGGTATAGCCAAGTAGTGGGCTGCAGAGTACTACTCTGTACAGCATTACAAGTGGTAAAAGGAAAGATTGCCTAATATTCAAGAGTAGTACTATTCTATGCAGAGGGTCAAGGTTAGCATGTAGCCACCCGAATCAAAAGGAAAAGTGGTATCGTTGCCATGCATTGGATCAACTTTCATAAGGTCAAAGTCAAGTACAGCTAGAAGCATGATCGTCATGGTGGTATTCACTAGCTCTTCCATAAGCCTCTCAGGCATCACCATGCTCTGTATGACTGAAGCATATGAGGTTGAAGTCACCATTACATGGACTGCATCAACCCCTAAGTGCTGTATATTCATGGACCCTGCATTTTTAATGATGTCCAAGCATTTAAACTGCAGGTCTGTGGACCGACGGGGCTCCCACATGGGTTCATGATCATCCAAATCCACATGCTGCCCATGATCTGCTTTCTTGAATTGAGGTTCTTGTTGTGGACCCATACCAAAATGGTCTTCAACAAGATCTTCTCCATCCTTTGCATCATAATATTCAAATACCAAGAGTATTTTGGTAGTCTTTTCCCTGCATGTGGCTTGGTGATTACAAGATAGTGGCTTAGCACATCGATAGCATAAGCCTGCAACATGCAGTTCCCGTATCATATCACTAGTAAGGTGTCTAACATGTTTAGCCTTAGATAGCAATTTACACACCTGATCATCACCATTGGTCAGCTCAGTAATAGTTCTGACATGCTACTCATAGTCATCTTGCTACTCATGTACAACAGATGGCTGTCCATACTCATGACCATAATGCTTATGCTGTCCATACTGCATATGGTGATAACAACCCTGCTGCGCATCAGAGGGACAGTTTGGTTGAGCATATGCATTTGCTTCCACTGATGTTTGCTGCTCACATACATAAGCATGCTTCCTTTGATCATTGATCCCACAGCATTGGTCATGCTGTCCATAATCTCTATGAGAATACATGTCACAAAAATGTTCATGCTGTTGTCCAAATACATCTATTTGCTGTTGCCTACTACCAAAACTTTGGTCATATTGTTGCCCATAAACATGCCGCCCAAGATTGCATGATGACTGTCCAACATGATTACAATGATGTCCTTGCATCCTAGGCTGTCCATAAGTATGATGATTGGCAAGTCCATGAGCATAGGTATTGGCATGATGTCAATCATAATCACTTGCTTGCTGCTGATCAAAGCTAGAAGGGTACTGATAAGCATAACCATTTCTGTCACATCCATAAGAACTGGGATGCTAAACTAAGAGAGCCTCACAAGTATAATCATAACCATGTTGCTGAAGAGGTGGATGCTCACAAGCATAAGCATGTTGACCATAATAGCCATTGTGCTGCCAAGGTTCAATGGAATGATACTCATCAGCATATACATGTTGGCCATAAGCATAAGCATTTGATTCAAGTGTATCATCAGCATATACATGTTGGCCATAGGCATAAGCATTTGATTCAGGTCTTGCTCTTTTTTCCATAACTGCCTTCACAAGAGCAATACACTGATTAGCTAAAACTCCAAGTTTGTCAATATTAGCCTGTGTTTGAAGCCAACCTTGTTCACTAGAGCTGGAGCTATTGATCACAGCTGCCATTGTAGTCTCAGCTGAAAAGATATGTTGTTCCTGTCCTTGCTTAAAATTCTGGTTTCACTCATCTGACATGCATACTCCCAAAATACACAGTCCCCAAATTAGGACCAGCAGACACATTCAACTGTACCCTGCCCTGAGATTCAACACATTAAGGTCTTCATTGTTTGAAGTAAACTTGATTTCATTTGTACGCAGACCAAAGGAAAAATCTCTGACTGCCCTGCTCCTAAGCTCAACAGCAGCGGTTGAGCCTAGAATCCAACTGTATGCTCCCCAACAAACACCACAACAACTGCCACAGTAGTAGACGGAGGGGTGTGGTCACTCAGCCACTTTTCCAATAGCATGTGGTTCCCCAGGGTACGTATAGATTTCAAGGCAGATAGTTTGATGCAATGCATGCAAGGTCTCTAGTTTTCCCCTTTATTCTCACAGCTATCAGTGACTCGGTTAGGTGTGCAATCAATGGCCTACCATGCCAATTGCCTCTGTATTGCCTTCACTTGAATCTGCTATAGATGATTGGACATCACTTCTGGGGCCATCAACTTTTGTTGCCAACTCTCAGCCTGCTCTGATGGATCTCTGTGCAATCAGTTTGCTATAGCAGTCTCAGGAACATTTGGCAGCATGTGGTAAGAAGGAAAAGAAAGGATCTTGCTTTAAAAGCAGGCTTGCAAGGGGAATGTGATGACAGTGCAAGGGTAGCTAAGTCTCAAATAGAGCAGTCATCCAAGAAGCGGAAAGAGAAAGAGAGCATTCTGAAGATGGTGTATTGCAACATAGATGACATTAACAGCTTGAAGAAAGCATGTGTAAACTGGTCGGTCCAGTTGAGAGAATGTTGCGAGTCATTTACAAAAATACAGGCTGTATCTGAAGCACGTGAGTGGGGTAGTGCCTGAACCCTATCCCATTGCTTTGTTCCAGGCTTTTGGGGATGGCACAACTGGTGGCACCATGCTGGTCCAGTAGGCTTCTTCAGTGCCCAAGGGTTCCAACTCTGTCAAGGGCCTCAACCTTGGTGTAGGTGTGGGAATAGGTGCAGCACAACTGTGTAAGATTGACCCCGCTACCATCCAGTCTCTGATGCAGTACAAGTCATATGAGCAGAAGCAAGGTGGCGGCATTATATGTGCCTTTCAATGCAGGCCTCGTCATTACTAGGCATTTGTGGGGGCCAATGTTTCTGTTAGGCGTTTGGGGCCTGCCAAAGTAGCAAGTTGGCTATGGCAAACACCTGAATGGAAAGTGATGGCGGCCATGACCACTCCCTTGTAGGTGGAAGAATTACATGGGATTTCTTATTGATCTTGCCTTCCTCATTGAAGTCCAATCGGAAAACCAGGTCAAAAGCTTCCTCCAAAAGAAAATCCAAGCAAATTCGAGTTTTTTCTATGATCCTGCAATAGGATGAAAGAAATATATGATGGGATTATACTTACAGTTGATTGGAACAAGTATAGGGTTCAATTTGACAGGCTCGAAATGGGTGTAGAATTGGTTGCTGATATTGACTGCATGCATGTGAATACCCTGGAGAATTTGTCAGATATGTCATTGTGGAAAAACCTTCAAGAGGGTATTGGTCAAATGAATGATGATTCCAAGGACGGTGTTAAAACCTTGGTTACAACAAATGCTAGCAATGCAGCAAGGGCTTCTCAATTGAAAGGACTGAAAGTGTTTCAGCTTTATCTGGTTTAAGCTCTTCCTCAAATTATTTTTTGAATGCACTTTGTAAGAAAGCACAAGCAGCTGACACCGTTGATTCTGTTATTCAAGTCAAGGCAGCAACACAAGCAGCTGTTGCTATGCAGAACCAGCAAAGCACAATGGCTCATGTACAAGCTAGGGAAGCTAATATTAGGGTCCTACTAGATCTGACTCGAGCTCTGGATAAGAAGGGAGAGCTGCAGGAGGATACTTCATTCTCTGTTGGGAAAGAAAGAAAAAAGCAAAAGAGTCTGAAGGAAAGCAAAATTTGCCACCAGTGTCAAAAGAATTTTAGGGATGGTTTTCTAGATTACAAAAATTGCAAGAGCATACAATATTGCTAGATGGTACCCTGACATGGACGAAGCAGACTTTGAAAAAGCATGCCCAGTCTGTAGCGGAAATTATAATTACAGAAGTTGTCAACGACTGAAAGGTCTGAAGTCTTTGTCTCCGCATGAGGACGTGGTAGCAGTGGTTTAACTCTCCCTTAACTCTTGTGGTAGATTTTCCCAAAAAGAACCCTAAAATTTTACCTCAAAGTTGGAAAACGAGCTGTCATTTTGTCTCCATGCCTTCAAATTTTATCAAACCTCCTGGCATAGCTTGTGTGGAGTCCAAGAAAGCTACCATGTCTAGTACTTCTTGACTGCTGTGGTTCTTCAATGTTGTACCTGTGCACAGTAAGGTTTCCTGAAACTGACAAGAAACTAAATGTAAAGAAGGAGAGAGAAAGGAAGGATCTAAAAACTAAGCTCTGATACCACTTGTCAGAGAGAGAACTAGGGAGAGAGGAAGAGGAGAGAGAAGACTACAGAAGAGAGAGAAAGACTACAAGAAGAGAGAGAAGAAGAGTGACAAGGAGAGAGAAAGACTAGATTTAGAGAGAGAAAGACAGGAAAGAAGGGGAAGCCATAGAAGCTGTGAGCAAGAAAGGAGAGAAAGTCTATAATTGTATTATTGTGTTAAAAAGATCTGTAAAATTACGTATCCTCTCCTTTTATACCAATGTCAGTGTAACATGGCATAATATCAATGTTATTTACACACTAATTCCTTATTCTTAGCTTCTTACAGTGACTTTTTGGCTTGCAGGAAGTCAGGTAGTGACTAAATAGTGTTTGGTACAACATGGCAAATGCAAAAAGGACTGACAACATAACCCAGATAGTGGGGGAAAAGCTTGACAGTAACAATTATGCCATATGGAAGTTCCGCATGGAGAACTTCTTAATAGGGAAAGGATATTGGGAGTTGGACTAGAGCGGAAGCTGAACCTGAGCTCCCAGATCGACCTACAACTGATCAGAGATGATTACACCGAGCTTGGACAGAAAGAGCTCATAGAGTCTTGCACTTGCTCTCTTTATGTATCTTAGATGCCATGGTAATGTAGATAATGAACTGCAGCTCTCCTAAGGATACATGGGACATTTTGGTCAAGTATTATGGCACAACCACAAGTGCCGGGAAGATACACTTGAAGCAAAAGTTCAACAGCATGGAGAGGAAGAGTAGATCTATACAGGATTATGTCACGGAGGTTAAGACCATTGCGGATCAGTTGGCATCTGTTGGTTCACAGGTTGAAGATGAAGACATGGTTGCTGTGACCTTGAACGGCTTGGGGCCTGAGTATAAGTCTTTTGACACTTCTGTGTCTGTGTGGGATGAAATGCCTGATTTCAATGAGTTGGTTGCATTGCTTATCCATGAAGAGGTTAAGCTTGATTTGGCTGTAGGATCTAGCAGTTCTAAAAACAAGGATGCAGTTTTCTATTCCAATCAACGTGGCCGTGGAAACCGTGGTAGAGGCTATGGATTTGGCAGAGGAGGCCAGCAAAATGCATCCTATGGCAGTAACAATCAGCATATATCGAATGCAAGAAGTGGTGGAAACTTTAGAGGCAGGGGGAGAACTAGCCCTAGAGGTAGAGACTCCTAGCAATAGCAGTGTCCATTTGATAATCCAAGCAAGGATAAGGATTGTCATTACTGCGGGAAGTATGGGCATATTGCCAAGGAGTGCTGGAAGAAGCAGGGCAATCAGAAATGCGAACAACATGGGCATTTTGCTACATCTAGTCAGGCTGATGATACTTCAGGAGATAGATTGTTTGCCATGCAGTATGTAAAAGACAAAATTGCTGAAAAATCCACTAATGATACAGTTTGGTATATTGATTCAAGGGCATCAAACCATATGACTCCTCATGGTGATTGGTTCACTGATATGGTGGCTGAAAAAAATGGCTATGTCTGTACATGTGATGACACACAGCATAGCATTGAGCATAAAGGCAAAGTGCCTCTTGTGGTTCATGATGGAAAAAAGAAAAATTTGCATGATGTATTGCACGTTCCTTTGATTACGAAGAACCTACTTTCTGTTGGTCAGATGACGGAGCAAAACTTGCAGGTTAGATTCAACAAGCATGGTTGCTTTATTGAAGAGTTTGGTAATGGATGCAAGTTGATAGCTCACGGTCATAGGAATGGCAGAATGTTTACTCTTGATGCTACCTTGCCAAAGCTGAATTCAGCTATGTTTACCCATGGTTTTGGCACTATCAGGGACTTGGAAATTTGGCATAAGAGAGTGGGGCATGTAAATTTGCAAAGGCTGCAAATTATGCAAAAAAAACAGCTTGTTACAGGTTTACCCAAGTTCCAATATTCAGATATTGGTCATGTATGTGATGTTTGCCAGTTTGGTAAGCAGTCGAGATTGCCATTTGTCAGGCATGTAAGGCAGAGTGCACTTTCGCTATGCAGTTAGTGCACTCTAATGTTTGGGGGCTAGCCCATAACGCATCCATGGGAGGCTCGAAGTATTATGTTACATTCATTGATGATTACAGTCGCTATACTTGGGTTTACATTCTGAAGACAAAGGATGAGATGTTTGCTATTTTTCAAAAGTTTAAAAAGCAGGTTGAAAAGGAATTCGACTGTTATATCTCTTGCTTGAGGTTAGATAGCGGTGGGGAGTATGTGTCAAATGACTTTAACAAATTTCTGGCTGAAAATGGCATACGTAGGCAGCTTACCTGCAGCTACACTCCTCAGCAAAATGGGGTAGCTAAAAGGAAGAACAGGGTCGTGATGGAAGCTGCTCGTGCCATGATGAATGAGAAGAAGATGCCACTCTATTATTGGGCTAAGGCTGTTATGACAGCAATGTATATCTTGAATTGGACTCCCACTTTAGGTATTCATGAGATGACATCCTTTGAGAAGCTGTATGGCTATAAGCCGGATGTAAGTCACATGAAAGTCTTTGGATGTCTTGCTTATGTGCATATTCTAGATGAAAAAAGGAAGAAGTTGGATCCAAAAGTGCATAAGTGTGTCTTCATTGGATATTCACAAGAGAAGAAGGCATACAAATGCTATGATCCCTCTACCAGGGAGACCTTGGTGAACAAGGATGTTATTTTTTATGAGATGGGTTCTTGGTATGTATCACCGGCAATAGTGCCATCGGATATGCCTTCCACTCATGTATCTACAGTTGATATGCAGCAGAGCACTGCTATGATAAGACCTAGTAGTTAGACAGTATCTCCATGGACAGGGAGATTGAGGAACTCACCGTCCACTGACACCAGTATGTCAATGAGGGGGAGATACGATGTTGCGGACAAAGGAAAAGAGAAAGTTACTGAGGATGTATCTGGGATGATGACACCTAGTAGGATGACTTCTGGATATGAGTCTACTGATAATTTAGACAGGGAACTTGGTATTCCGACTGTCTATACGCCTGGCGCAAGGCTGAGCAGGTACATTCCGCCTCATGAGAGAGGGGAATCGAGTAGTGCACCATAGATTAGACCCTCATAGAGGGTTAGATACCCTGTTGACAGGTTGACATATAGTGACTACACTGCAAAGCATTATGCTTACATGACAAAAGTGATGGAGATCAAAGAACCAGGTACATATGCTAAAGCAGTGGAAAATGAGAACTGATGTGCAGCTATGGATGAAGAAATGAATGCCTTGGCTGAAAATAAGACATAGGATCTTGTGCCACTACCTTAAGAAAAAAAGACCATTGGCTGCAAATGGGTCTACAAAATCAAATGCAAGTCAGATGGCAATGTGGAAAGGTATAAAGCCAGGCTGGTTGCTAAGGGGTATGCCCAACAATATGGACTTGATTATGAAAAAACATTCAGCCCTATTGCCAATATGGCAACCATAAGCACTGTGATTGCTTTGGCTGCTGCTAGAGGATGGAAGTTATAGCAAATGGACGTTAAGAATGCATTTCTTAATGGTGACTTAGCAAAGGATGTCTATATGGTTCAGCCAGAAGGGTATGTTCACCCTGATTTTTAGCATTATGTATGCAAGCTGAAAAAGGCACTGTATGGGCTGAAGCAGGCTCCGAGAGCTTGGCATGCTAGGATCAGTAACTACTTGCAGAGGTTGGAGTTTACTATTGGAAGGACTGATCATAGCCTATTTACAAAGAAGACTGATAGTGGCTTGGTAGTGATGGTTATATATGTTCATAATTTCATTATCAGTGGTGATGATGACTTGGGCATACAGCATGTAATGAAGATGCTGAAATCTGAATTTGACATGAAAGATCTAGGTGAATTGAAATACTTTTTGGGTATCGAGGTAATCAAGGTTGAAAATAGTTTATGGCTGATGCAGAAACATTATGCCATGGAAATGCTGAAGAAGTATGGCATGGCTGAATGCAAACCATTGGATGCACCCCTTGATCAAAATGTCAAGCTGGACATTAGCACTGGAGTTGAAATTCAGGATGTGACTATCTACAAGTAGATGGTTGGAAGTCTGATCTACTTGACCATCACTAGGCCGGATTTGAGTTATGCAGTTGGGCTCATAAGTCAGTTTATGCAGAAGCCTAGGAAGCCACATTTGGATGTTCTTAGGCGGATTATGAGATATGTTAAGTCCACTGTAGATTATGGGCTGTTCTATATGAGAGATAAGCCCTTGAAACTAGTTGGATACACAGATGTGGATTGGGCAGGTGAGAGTGGAATTTTGATGCTGAGAAGTGCTTAAAAATAGCTAGAAATTACAAATATCAAGGGAAAAATATTCAACGTCAAAGGCAGCGGCTCGATCTAGGACGATTTTAAGCGTCAAAGTGTTCTAAGGACGCCTGTGCAATACTTGCGGATTTTTAGTAATTTTTTCGTGCACCTGTGGAAGTGATGGAAGTTGCCAGTCAGTTCGTGGTCTCAAGACGGTCGCGCAGGATTTTTCCGAGCTCGAATCGGATGCCGGATACGGGAGATATGGCAAAACCCGGGAGGATGCCCAAAAAAGGGCCAGAAATGAAAGGGTGGCTAAGTTAGGGGCCAAAGGGGGTGCCTCTTGGCACTTCCCACCCTAAAAAAAACGTGAAAGGAGAGGGGGGCGGCGTGGAGACAGCGCACGCTGAAAAAAATGCCCCCCCCCCCCCCATGGATGAATTTTTTGCTGTGAGTAAGCCATAGCAATGGCAGGCCAGGGTTAATCCACTCTTTCTCCACTCCATATCGCCTCCTCTCGCACAAAGAATGGTGGACTATAGAGAGAGAGAGAGAGAAAACCAGTATTTCTCTCTCCTCCCTCTCTCTCCTCTAAGGACAGATTCATGTGGTGAAGAAGAAGAAGAAGAATGGATGACGGATGCTTGTCCAATGAAGACCGGATTGCTCCGTGGTTCAAGAGGAATGAAGATTGCTCATTGTGGACTGCCATGAGCATTAATGGCTGCTGGAAATCAGTCCCGAGACATGGCAAATAAAAACCCGCAACTCGCAAAGAACGGTAATTTCATTTTTACAAAGGAAATTAATGTTTTATGCAGTTTGCTTCATGAATATTTGTTCCCATGGGATGATTATGCATTATAATGTTTCTTGCTATGAGTTTGATCAGTTTATGCTTAGAAAATCAGAAAATCATAAGTGTTGTGATTGAAATTAATAGTGTAAAACCCGTAAAACACGCGAAATAGGGGAAAATTGGGTGTTTTTTGAGATATAAATGGAAGATCTAACAAGACACACCAACTAAATTTGTGTTTTTGCTGCAAATGAACCTAAGGGCCATAGCCCACAAATCATTTTGAATTTTTAGTTATTTAATATTGCAAAAAATATAAGAAAAATAGAGAAAATGGGGAAAAATAAGGGAAAAATGGATTTTGAGTGTTGAAAACTAAGGAAAAATAATATTCATGTTTGTGGATGTATGGGGGGTGTGAAGTATGAGGTTTAGCCTCAGTTCAGCCCTACCTTTATGTTTTAGTGAGTTTTTATTGCTTTTTATACAATAAAAATGTGGAAAATGAACCCTAAACCGATCAATAATGCACAACCTAAACGGGTGAGGGGGTAGAGTGTATAAAAGGTGTTTAAATGTTGAATGAAATAATGGAAAGTTTGCTGGTTTTTATGCATACCATTTAGGTTGGTCGATAATTAAAAAATAAGGACCTAGTAGTACGAGGGTTTCTCGATGCTAGGTACATGCAACGCCGCACAAATGCTTTTGCACTAGCACAAATGCTAATTTTTCTTTGTTTAAGCACATGGGCATTCACTACTTGCATAAATCATAAAGAAACCTAAAGGTATCAGACAATACCTCCTGGATGCATGGCAATTGCTTTTTAGAGGCCGAACCAACGTTGAGTGAGTAAGGTTGTCCCAAGCTGTAGGCTAGGCGATGCGTCCTAGGGGAAAGAAAGTGAGGAAAATGGTACATTCCTGGATACGAATAATTGGTACCCTGAGAGGACTATGTGCAAAGTGTTATATATGTTTAGCGACGCATCAAGGGGCCAATCCCCAAGGTGTAGGAGAGTCACAATGAGGTAGCGGCAGTTAGCCGTGGGAGGACCTCCTATGTTTGTACTTCATGCTATTTGGCAATGTGTTGGGACTCCCTCTGAGGAGTGTTAATTGGGTTAGAGTTGGACTACGAGACATGATACAAATGCAAGATGTTTAGGAAGATGATGTATGTGTCATCCATTCTCCTGGCCGCGAGGCCGTGGGGTTGTTGAGCACATGATAGAGATCTGGCTAGTGCATGAGCTAGTGCCGGCCCGTTTTAGGTCCCATCAGTGGTGCGTTTGCTAGGAGCCACTTATAAGTGGCGATTTTCGGATCTAGGGTTTCTAGGGACCAAAAGGAAGTTGGTTTATGTCCTTTGACAAGGACCATCAAGCCGAAATCCAAAAAGCTGAACGTGCTGAGAGGGCTAGACGGCAGTTAGAGATCGTAAGCTGTTATTCTCCTCAAAAGAGTAGTCCAATACGTATACGAAGCAGTGGTCTTAGTCACTTAACTACTCCACCTATTCCATTAGGTGCAAGAGGAAGCATAAGTTCTTCCTTTTCTCCGCCAAGTTTACCCACTTCAAGTGGGGGTGTGAATCCATCACTTCAAGCTCCTATTGCTAATCCGATTGTCACCATGGCACAGCCTATTGCGATTCCTACAGGGACACCGGATTTACCAGCCTTAGGAGTTTCGTTGCCCATTTTTAATGGGTTAGCGGAAGAGGATGAAGAATTTCACATTTGTGAGTTTCAGAGATTGATGTTCAATTATCGCATCCAAAACGAGGGACATCTCATGATGTTCTTCAATATGACATTAAAAGGAAGGGTTGCGGTATGGTATCACAACATAGATTCTGGAACCATAACAACCATTGATCAATTCTATGCAGCTTTCCGAGCGGAGTATGCCCCTGAAAGAGGTGGCCAATATTGGTTGCGGGTCTTGAATGTGACACGTCAAGATCCTCATGAGAATATAAAAGTATATGCCAAGAAGTTGAAGGAGGTATTCTACAAGTTGCAAACTTACATTCCCATTCCACCAGCTGCCCAATTGCAATACTTTTTGCATGGGTTGGACTTTAATATCCAAGTACAATTGAGCAGTGTGGCCTTAGCAAATATAGATACCGTTATTACGCAGGCAGAGGGAGTAGAAGCACAATTACAAACGGCCTACTCCTCTCGAATGAATGTTAATGGGGGTTTAGTACCTAGTGGAAATCCAGCATTGACGAATGGAAGTCAAGTGATGCTTATGACTAACCCTATTGGGAGAGGGAGTGTGGTTCAGAATGTACCTCTATTACCGGCTTCTCCCAATGTGACTATGCCTATGGCAAGTCAGTTGGCTCCATCTAATGTTGGAGGCCAAGTTTCAAATTCGAATGTTGTTCCTGTGGGTCAACTGCCAATGCCAAATCAGATTGTTAGGCCAATGGAGCGATGGGTTGATGATTGAGGCTACCAGTCGAGTGCATCTAATGTCCTTGGCGAAGTCAAGGATATGATGAAGCATTATACTGACATGATTTCCGAACAATATTGACAAATAGCCGTCGACGTTAATTTCTTAAAGAAGCAACCAAATTTGATAGGGAGTCGACGCCCTGAAGAGGGTGGACCCTCTAGATTCAGTTGTAAATGGTGTGGTGGACAGCACTTCCCCAAAAATTGTCCAAATGTGAAATGTGACATTTGTGGGAAGTCTGGTCATCTAGTTGCTACTTGTTGGAGTAAGAGTAGTTCTCTCCAATAAGGGAGTAAACAACCGGGCCTAGTGAATCATAGAGTGCAAGGAAATAACTTGCAGCAGAATGATGCACCTAGGCAAATATTGCAGAGGGGGAAAAAAAATATGGAAGAGTTGCCACAAGGCAATGGAGTCAGCCTTATTGAGGCTGTACGAGTTAATGATGCTGAAACCTCTAACTTAAGAGCCGTGACAAGAGGCCAAAAGGCTAAAGAGGTTGACAAAGATAATACAAAACCGATTGAGGCAAACCCTAAACAAGGGGATAAGGGGACGCAAGTCCAGAGTCCTAGCATAGAAGGGGGACCGTTAAAGCTGGTTGATAGGAAAGTTGACCCTAAGAAGGATGAGGAGATGCCAAGAAAGAAGGCAAGAGCTAAGAAAGAAGCACCAAAACCGGTTCAAAGACCAAAAGAGAGAATGGTTTGGCGAGAAAAGAGAGCTTTGGCTACTTATCACGACTTTGATTTAGCGAGTTCTCTTTGTGAAGTCAAACCAGATGTGAATCTCTTGCAATTGATCAAATTATCTCCAGGAGTACGCAAGGAATTTAAGAAGATCCTGCGTATCAGGTATATTGTAGAACCCTTGGGCATAGCACAAGTAGGGGAAGATTGGTTTGACCATGCTGAAAAGAATTTCCCTAGGGTTCTAGCTTATGTGGATGGAATATTAATAGAACATGCCATTGTAGACACTGGATCCTCCGTCAATATCATGAGTTCAGAATTGATGGAGAGGCTGGGTCTAGGCATCCAAAAGGACAGCTCCACTCTCCTGAGAATGGCTGATGATAATCTAAGATAACCAGAAGGTTGCGTTACTAAAGTCCATGTTACAGTTGCAAGTGTAGAATGCTTCTTGGACTTTAGGGTGATAAGATTTGCAGGACACCCTAGCTATCGAGTTCTGCTAGGTAGACCTTGGATCTTACGAACAGACTGTCAAGTCGATATACCCGCCGGTCGAGTGGTTCTAGGAAGAGGTGCTAATCGAGTAATAGTCGATGCTTATCCTGAGTCTCCTCAAAGTGAGAGAGCTTCTTTATCGTCTACTGAATTAGAGACAACAGATGATCCATCTGGTAGTGAGACGTCATCCAGCGATGAATCTAAAGAGGGGTCCACTACAGAGGATATTTATCAGATAACCCTAAATGAGCCGATAGAGCCGCAAGATAGGATAAGAGATGTGGATGTGATTGAGTTAGACCTTTGCACGTCATCTGATTCACGGCCAATCAAATTAGGTTCTATGCTCAGTTCAGCAGAAAGGGAGGACTATGTGTCCTTGATTCAAGAATTTTGCAAAATCTTTGCTTGGAGTTATGATGAGCTGAGAGGCATTCCTCCTAGCTTGGCTGTTCATACTATTCCTATAAAAGAAGGCAGTCATCCTGTGCGTCAAAAGGTAAGGCGTATGCCTTTTGAATTGAGGGATGGGCTGTTGGAAGAGTTGCAGAAGTTAAGGAAAGCTGGTTTAATCTTCCCTGTACAACACACAGAATGGTGTTCACTAGTTGTTATCAGGAAGAAGAAAAACAACCAGATCCGATTATGTGTGGATTTTAGAGAGTTGAATAAGCAGACAGTTAAGGATTACTACACGTTGCCGTTTATTGACAAGATCTTGGATCAATAGTGGGTAGGAAAATATATTCATTCATGGATTGCTTTGCAGGATATAACCAGATGGCAATCGTAGAAGAGGACAAGTTGAAAACAACTTTTATTACGGTCTTTGGTACTTTTGCATACCATGTGATGGCCTTTGGTTTATGCAATGCACCTAGATCGTGGCAGCGAACAGCAGACAAGACCTTTGGTGACATCTCCCCAGATGAGTTGAAAGTATTTATTGATGACCTGGGGGCAGCCACTGTAAGGGAAAGGATGTTGATTATTTTAAGAAAATGCTTTGAGCATTGCAGACAATTTTGTATCACTCTTAACCCACGGAAGTGTGTCTTTGGAGTACCTTATGGGCTATTGCTGGGCCATGTGGTCAGTTCAGTAGGAATAGCACAACTGACCCTGAAAAGATCAAGGTTATAGTTGCTATGAGTCCACCACGCACTCCGAAAGAGGTTCATAGCTTTCTGTCGTCGATAGGGTACTATCGAAGGTTTATAAATGCCTTGGCAGAAAGAACGTTGCCATTAACGAATTTATTATCCTTTAGTTGTCTATTTGAGTGAAGCGACCCTTGTAAGGTAGCTTTTGAGGATGTGAAACAGGAGCTAGTAAAAGCACCCGTTTTAAAAGCACCTAAAAGAGGTGAGGTGTTCTATATATTTTCAGTAGCCACTATGCATAGTATCAGCCTGCTGTTTAGCCCAAATTTGGGAGGAAAAGTGGTATCATCCGATAGCTTTTGCTAGTCGGAAATTGGGCATTTCAAAGATCAATTATACCTACATGGAGAAGTTGTGTCTTGCGATGGTCTTTGGGACTAAGAAATTCAGGCACTACATCCTCTATGAAAAGGTAGTATTCTATATGAAGGCGGAAGGACTTAGATTGCTTATGAACAAGCTACAACCGCCTGATCATTTGGCAAAGTGGTTAATCACTTTTGCAGGAGTTCGATTATGAGATCAAGAGTAAGCCACCGAGGTTGCAGGGTATTGTGGAATGCCTTGTGGATTTCGGGGAGCCGAAAGAGATTTTGGCTGAAGAAAGTGATATTGAGGCAATGTTTAAAATTGATACAGCTTCTATTCCATCTTCGTATGCTGCTATTACGCATTATCTTTCAACGGGAGAGACGGGAGCTGGTTTATCAAAGTCTGAAAAGAGAAAAATCAAACAGCAAGCTTTGAAGTTTTCCTTGATTGCATGGACGCTATATCGGCAGGGTATTGATGATATCTACCGCCGATGTGTGATGCCTGACGAGGTTCCTTTTATCTTGGAGGACTGTCATGACTCTGCATGTGGGTGGCACTTCACGGGATGGTTGACAGCACAGAAAGCTTTACGAGCTGGATATTGGTGGCCGTCTATCTTCCAAGATTCTTTTGAGTATGTAAAGAGATGTGATACATGTCAAAGATATGACAATAGAGAGAATAGGAAACACCCACTTACGCCTATCATGACTATCCTTCCATTTGAGAAGTGGGGCATTGATTTTGTGGGTCCTATTACCCCGTCGTCTACTACCCAAAAGAGGTATATTATAGTAGCCACTGATTATTTCACAAAATTGTCAGAAGCACAGGCGACGAGGCAGGACAATATTGCAAAAGAGACTGCAAGTTTCCTGTTAGAGCAGATAATCTGCCGCTCCGGTCCCCCGAGAGAATTAGTGTCCGATCGTGGAACCCATTTTCTAAATAAGGTGTTCAAAAGCTTGACTGAGGCTTGGAAAATCAAGCATAATAAAACGACTCCTTATAATCCGCAAGCAAATGGGCAGGTGGAAAGTACTAATAAACAGCTTGTGGGTATCTTGTCTAAGATAGTCTCTAAGAAGAAACGAGACTAGGACAAGAAGTTGTATGTGGCAGTATGGGCGTATAATACCACGTTCAAGCGAGCTACCGGCCATACTCCATTCAAATTGGTTTATGGGGAAGAGTGTGTGTTACCCCTTGAAATCGAATTGCCGACCATACGGTTTGCAATTAACCATTCTTTGGGGGATGAGGATTCCCTTTTTGAATGTTTCACAACTATAGCCCACCTGGATGAGCTGAAGTTGCATAGCTTGTTACACCAGGAGGTAGCCAAGCGTCGGATGAAGCAGTTGCATGACCTTAGAGCGAAGAAATACACCTTTAAAAAAGGGCAATTAGTCCTTTATTATGATGCGCATAGGGAGTTGTTTCCAAGGAAGTTGGAACCTAAATGGGATGGCCCCTACAAGATTGTGAGGTTAGGGAAGAATAGGTCTATGGCCCTATTAGCTGATCTACAAGGAGTAGAGTTTAAAAATAAGGTTAATATTAATAAGATTAAACCTTATTATTTCTAAGTATGCTAATACAAAAGAAATGCATTGTAGGTCCATGCTAGGGATGATTTGAGACCTGCGAAAGAGCTTAAAGTCGGTTGATGGGTCAGTTAATCCCTTATTTGGAGCACCCATATCTGGAGCAAAGATACCATCAGGGGAAACTCATCTGGTGGAGCAAAGGATACAAAGTGATTGAGCTAGAAGACGGAACCTTTGTGTGGGAGATCAAAGTCTTCTACCATCACTGCTTACGATTGTTGACGAGTATCCCTGTTGAGTTCAATGAAGAAGGTGGTATGGAGCCGTCCGTTCATCCTCTCAACATGCTAAACTGTGATTACTATAATTACGAATAGAGGGTTTGCGATGGCCGTTTGTGTAAACCCATTGTGGACATATATATTATATTTTGACGAAGCGTCCAGGGGCCCTAATAAAAAAAGAAATGTGGAAGTAGTAATCCGAGACCCCCGACGTAGAGTTACGATGAAGTTGGCTGCTTATCTCGGGGTAGGATTCACTAACAATATGGCGGAGTATAAAACCTTGATTATGGGATTGCATATTGCCAAACAAGGTGGTATTCGTCAGTTGTTAGTAAAAGGGGATTCCCAGTTGATCCTGAATCAGCTAGATGGGACATACACAGTGAGGAATCCCATTCTTTGTATGTATCATCGGACTGCTATGGCCCTACTTGAGGAGTTTTGAGAGAGTGTCTTTTCAACTGATTCCACGTTACTGGAATCAGTTTGCGGATTCATTAGCAAATCTTGCTTATGAAGAAGACATTTTCTTTAATTGTGGTCCTAGTTTGGATATTGTGATCAATGATGAAATAGGACCCAGTCGCTTGTGGGGTCTGTTATCAGAGCATGCAATATATGGCAGATGATGGTCGATATGGGTGATGCAAAGAGTAGCCGAGACCAATCTACCGTTATTATCCTGGACCCATAGGTTAACTCGACAACATGTTATGCGTACGCCTCTTGCTATATATGCGGGAGGGATGGGTCATAACCTTATGCATTTAGTTTAGGGCTATGAGCCTATTTTTTTCCTCCTTGGGAGGGAGCCTATTATTGTATATCTGTGCTATTCTAGGGAAGGATGTATAGGTGCTATTCTGTTTGATCTCGTTAGGCCAAGAGGGCCCGTTTTGTGAGGTGAATGTTTTATTTCGTTAGGCCAAGCGGGATGATTAAGTTTGGTAGTGAAGTGCTTTATTTCATTAGGCCAAGAGAGCCAATCTGTTTTGTAGCGTAAAGCTTTATTTCTTTAGGCCAAGAGGGCCGTGTGTCTGTCTAGTATGGGTGCTTTTAACCGTACTTTGTTTTAGTCATGTGCTTGATAGATTCCGTGGAGCTAGAGGGAGCCTTTGTTGCGGCATCGACGCTTCTTGTGGCCAGTCCAGGTGACATCTATCCTTTACGAGTATTGTGTTTTGTTGCTATATGTGTCTGTGTACTTGTGAGGGTTCCTTTTCTTTTTGGGAGACCGACGTCCAAGGCATGAAGTCCCGAGGTTTAGGTTCAGTATGTTTGAGGGAGGTCGGAGTAGTCATTGCCTCCTGTAAAGACATTGTGAAGCATTAAAAGACCTGTTTTAGATGGAAATCCTAGTGACCCTGTTCTGTTGGCCTGCTAGGCAGCCGTTCTAGGAGTTCTTGTTAGTTGTGAGGCAGTTAGAGAAGCCTGCCAGAAAAAAAATAAAGATGATAAAGGAAAAAAACCCTGAATATCTTAAAGATAACAAAAATATATACAAAGGTGTGTAAAAAGGGGTTTTAACCCCTATCAAAGAAAATAAAAGAAAGAAAAATTTAGAAGCAATTGTTCATTTCCTTGCGAAGGACTTGGTACGTTCCTAGGGATGAGTCAAACCCACAGCCGATGCCTTGTCTTCCTAGGGGTGGCATATGTTGAGACTCAAGCTCATTTTGTTTACCTTAGTGAATAAGGTTAAGTCACACTGACTTAACCATGATTAGATCTAGGTCAGTTGATCTTTGTATGTGTGTGGTACATACAGTTGACTTGTGTGTGACTGTATGTGGATAATGAGAATGAACTGAAGGGAGCTGTCTGCTACCCTTGAGCCTGAGCCTTTGTCTCCATCTCCTTCTTCTCAAAACTTTAATATGGTATCAGAGCTGAAGGGAGCATTGCTAGAGGCTTCATTGCTCAAGGTTAAAAGGTCATCAGTCCTGGTCAAGCGTGCTGCAGCTGGCAGGCCCTCGACAGGACGGACAGGTCAACGGGGGACAGATAGGCTCTCGACAGGGCAGTGTGACAGGTCATCCAGGCAGCAGCTCCATCGGCAGGTCATCGGCAGATAGGCCAGCGAGGGCGTGATGGGTGACAGCTGACTGCTTGTCCCTGTCGGATCTTGCACCTGCATTGCCCTGCCCTGCCGCATGCGTCTCGACGGCTTGCCCACCTCACATCAAAACCCTCCATGTACTGGTATACCCCTGACTTGTAATGTGTGAAGTCCTCAAAAACTCGGAAAGATACTTCCACAGGCCCATTTGTGTATACTTCAGCCATAATATCATAAGGATCGGATCCAACCCTGTAAGCACTAGATGCATAATGCTTTGCAGAAGACCATTCAGTATTATCTTTGCATTCCTTCACACACTCGAATCCACAGCAAGACAGCAAGTCATTCTCTGATAGAGTAATCGTCTCATTAAAGTGAATACAAAAGCGATCCGAAAGAGCCTCTATTGCTCCAAAAGCCCAGCATGAACCACAATGCCCCTGATCTAAGATATTTGTGAGAGAACTGCACTGAGGCCAAGCTTCTCTTGCCCTGTGCTGACCCTGAGCGACCTGCCCCAGCAAAACAATGCGATGAAGGCGAAGATGATCTTTTAGAGTCCATATTGCTCATAACAGCATACGAGACACTGACACACTGCGAGAGATTCTGAAGTGATAAGATGGTTTGATAGATGCGCCACTGAGCATGATCACAATCTGCAGCTTCGTCTGATGCCTTGGGTTTCAGTGATACAAGGTTGAAAGGTGCTCAAGTAGCTGCTGTATCCGAAGAATAGGATAAACAGGCAAATGATGCTATAGACGCAAGCCAACCGGCTGAGAATTCACAGGATGGACCGGTTGATGAAATGGCAGGGCTAAAAGATAGTGCTGTCCAATCGACTGAAAAGTGGATTGGTATGTTAAGAGATACCACGGAACAGTTAAAAGAGCAAGCAGAGAAAGCAAAAGCAGCATGGCTACAACTGTACAAGAAACAACAGAAAAGAGCAAAGAAAATTTAAGTTACATTGCTGAAAATGCTCCTGATCTTCACCCTGTACAGACTCCTGATGCTAGCAGTTCTGACAAGTATGTCCAAATCTGGTAGTTTGTCTACTTGAAGAAAAGTAGAATATGGCAGTGATGTTGGAAGCAGTGTGTCTCCTACTGCTTCTACAGAGGTTCCCCTACAGCCAGTCGTTCTGCATCAACCATGTTTGCTGTACATCTAGATTGTGATGTTGGATTGGAGAGTGAAAAATAAGGGGCTTCTCATTGAGGACTGCTGGAACATCTGAATTCCTAGTTGCATTTCAAGCTGCAGTCAGTTGAAGGAATACTGAGTATTTACTTCCTACATGTATTGGATCTTATGCAGTCATATAGTCTGAAACCTGTGCAGTTTTTTTTTGGAATTGAATGTACTTGTGGAGTTTAAGGGTGCTTATCACAAATGTCGGTAGTGTGGTACTAAATGGTCAGTGATAGACGTGTGCATACTCAAGAGCATTGTATGCTCAAGCTTGACTTCTATGAGGCTGATGTGACATACTACTGATTGCAGTAAAAAAATTGGTTGTACTACAGATCATGGAAGCGTATTGCCTGCTGGCATTTTTGGAAAATTGACTGGTTTTGCAAAACTTAAGGCTTTAAAATGGCAAACACAGGAGAGAAGGATACTATCACTCAGATAGTTGGTGAGAAGCTGGACTATAACAATTTCGTTCTATGGAAATTCAGGATGTCTAATTTTTTAATTGGAAGAGGCTATTGGGACCTAGTCACAGGTCTTGAAGATGAGCCTAAGCTACCGGAAGATAGACCTCCAACACAGGATCAGTTGAAGGCACACAGGACTTGGTTGGAAAAGGCCAGCAAGGTCTTACATTGGTTGTCTCTATGTGTGTCAGACACAAAGGCTATGCAAATTGCAAATTGTACTTCCCCAAAAGCTGCTTGGGACTTATTGATGAAGAATTATGGGCATGTCACTCATGCAAGAAAGACACAACTGAAGCAAAAGTTCAGCCACATATCCAGAAATGGAAGGTCTATTGAGGACTATGTCAGTGAGATCAGATCCATTGCAGAACAACTAGGATCAATTGGAGCTGAAGTTGAGGATGATGATTTGGTAGCTACTACCCTCCATGGACTTGGACAAGAATATAAGCAGTTTGATACTTCCATTTCAGTGCGTCAGGAGCAGCTTGACTTTGATGAACTTGTAGCACTTCTTTTGCATGAAGAAGTGAAACTTGGACTTAATACAAGTTCCAGTGGATCTAAAAACAGTAGGGACAATGTCTTCTACTCAAATCAAAGGGGTAGAGGTGGAAGAGGAAGATCAAATTTTCGAGGAAGAGGTGCTGGAAATGCATATGCAGCCCATGGACAGCAAGCTACTGGATGGCAAAATAGGCAGCCTCAAGCAAATAGAGGTGCCTCAAATGCTCGTGGAAGAGGAGGTTATTCACCTAGAGGAAGAGGCACTTGGCAGCAGCCTCAAATGAGTTATGGACAGCAATCAAATGAAAATAAGGATTGCCATTATTGTGGCAAATACGGGCATGTAGCTAAAGATTGCTACAAAAAGCAGAATGATCAGAGAGGAAGAGGGAAGCAACATGGTAATTATGCTTCTTCTAGTGGTATGCAGGAGGATGACAGGTTGTTTGCAATGCAACATGTGAAGAAGGGGTTGCCTGTACACGACAAAGCCGATGAAGTATGGTATATAGACTCAGGGGCATCTAACCACATGACTCCTCATGGAGAGTGGTTTGACACATTGGTAGAAGGTGCTCATGGATATGTTTGCACAGGGGATGATACGCAACATGACATTATGCATACAGGTACTGTTCCCTTGATGATGCATGGTGACAGGAGAAAGAGTCTTTATGATGTATTGCATGTACCCTCCATAACCAAAAACTTGCTTTCTGTGGGACAAATGGCTGAACAAAATCTACAAGTTAGATTCAATAGAGATGGATGCTACATTGAAGAGTATGGTCAAGGATGCAAACTCATTGCTAAAGGCAAAAGAAATGGCAGGATGTTTACATTGGATACGAAAATTCCAGCATTGAATGTTGCTATGTACTCACATTAAAATGCTGCAATAAGGGACATTGAGATATGGCATAAAAGGATTGGACATGTAAATGTTCAAAAGTTGAAGAATATGCAGCATAAACAAGTTGTACTTGGACTTCCTAAGTTCAAGCATGCGGAATTGGGACATGTATGTCAGTCTTGTCAATTTGGAAAGCAATCAAGGCTTCCATTTATGAGGCATGTAAGCACTACTACTAGACCATTACAGCTTGTACATTCTGATGTATGGGGACCCTCACAGATTGCATCTCTTGGGGGATCACGTTACTATGTGTCATTCATAGATGACTATAGTAGGTACACATGGTTGTATGTGCTAAAGCACAAGAGTGATGTCATGGATGTTTTTCAGGATTTTAAGAGACGTGTGGAGAAATAATTGGCTTGCTATATCTCATGCTTGAGATCTGATAGTGGTGGAGAATATGTTTCTAAAGACTTTGATCACTTCTTGGCAGCTCATGGAATTAAAAGGCAACTGACATGCAGGTACACACCACAACAAAATGGTGTAGCCGAAAGGAAAAACAGGGTGATCATGGAATCGGCTAGAGCCATGTTGAATGAGAAAAGCCTACCAAATGCATATTGGGCAGAGGCTGTAATGACTGCAGTGTATGTCATGAATCGTACACCAACAGCAGGTATACATGAGGTGACTCCTTATGAGAGGCTTTATGGGATAAAGCCAGACATCAGCCATCTTAAGGTTTTTGGATGCTTGGCATATGTACATGTTCCAGATGAAAAGAGGAGCAAGCTCGATCCAAAGGCAGAAAAGGCCATTTTTATTGGGTATGCACAAGATAGGAAAGCGTACAAATGCTACAATCCTTCTACTCATGAGACATTGATCTCAAGAGATGTGGTATTTGATGAGCTAAAATCATGGCATGAGAAGAAGATCACTGTGATGAATGATGAAAATGGCTATCACGAGCCTTATGTACATGTAGGTACAAATGAAAGTGCAGCAATTTCTGGGCCTTCTAAAGATGCTACTACGTCAGTTAGTCCTTGGACAGGTAGATTGAGGACTTCAGCATCTTTGTCCACTGACACGGGTATGTTAGTGAGGGGGAGAGATGTGGATAAAGGCAAAGGAAAACTTGATGATGTTACTGGGCCACTCACCTGTGGTTATGATTCACCTGGTACTGACAGCTTGGATAGTGAGTTTGGTATTCCATCAGTTGTGACTCCTGGTGTGAGACATAGATATATACCACCTCATGAGAGAGGAGAGTCTCATACTGCACCTTAGTTGAGGAGATCAGAAAGAGTCAAGAAGCCTATGGATAGGCTTACATACAGTGGTTACACAGTGAGACACTATGCATATATGGCAAAAGTCACTAGCTTCAAGGAACCCACAAAGTTTTCTGAAGCTACTTTGGATGATCATTGGTGTAAGGCAATGGATGAGGAATATTCAGCATTGGCTGAAAATGACACTTGGGATTTGATTGAATTGCCTAAAGGAAAAATGGCTATTGGTTGCAAATGGGTATACAAAGTGAAATGCAAATCAGATGGCACATTGGAAAGGTACAAGGCAAGACTTGTGGCAAAAGGGTATGCACAACAATATGGTCTTGATTATGAGGAAACATTCAGTCCTGTTGCTAAAATGGCAACCGTGAGGACACTGATTGCTTTGGCAGCATCTAAAGGATGGAGTATGTATCAGATGGATGTGAAGAATGCTTTTCTCAATGGTGATTTGGTTGAGGAAGTATACATGGATCAGCCCGAGGGCTATACACATCTAGATTTTCCTACATATGTGTGTAGATTGAAGAAAGCATTATATGGGCTGAAGCAAGCACCTAGAGCTTGGAATGCTAAGATAAGTGTATGCTTACAAAAACTTGGTTTTACTATGGGCAAGGCTGATCATAGCCTATTCACAAAGAAGACAAGAGCTGGTTATGTAGTATTAGTCATCTATGTGGATGACTTAATCATTACAGGTGATGATGTCACAGGAATTGGAGAGATCAAGGAAATGTTACATGCTGAATTTCAGGTCAAAGATTTGGGAGATCTAAAGTATTTCCTTGGGATTGACGTTATCTCTACATCTCATGGTACTTGGTTGTTGCAGAAGCAGTATGCACAGGATATGTTAACCAAGTATGGTATGTTGGATTGCAAAGCATTGAGCACTCCATTGGAACAAAATGTTAAGCTACTTGAAAATGTTGGACATGAGATTGAGAATGTCACTATGTATAGACAAATGGTGGGTAGCCTGATTTACCTTACCATTACTAGACCGGATCTTAGCTATTCAGTTGGACTGATTAGTCAGTTCATGCAGAAGCCTATGAAGCCACACTTGGATGCAGTGAGGAGGATCTTGAGATATGTAAAGGCTACATCATATTATGGTCTATTCTATGAGCATGATAAGCCTTTGGAGCTTACAGGATATACAGATGCTGACTGGGTAGGAAGTACCTATGACAGGAGATCTACTAGTGGGTATGCATTTTCCCTTGGTAGTAGTATGATCAGCTGGAGCAGTAAGAAGCAACCTACAGTTGCCCTCTCTAGTACTGAGGCAGAGTATAGAGGTGCTGCACTAGCTGCATGTGAGGCAGCATGGCTCATGAAGCTTCTTGATGATTTGGGCATGCAGGAAGTCAGGCCTGTCACACTTTATTGTGACAACATGAGTAGTGTACTCCTAGCCAGTAATCCTGTCTATCATGCTAGGACTAAGCACATTGAGGTACACTATCACTTCATCAGGGATAAAGTGATTGCAGGTGACATTGATTTGGTCCATGTGAGGACAGAAGACCAAGTTGCAGATATCTTTACCAAGTCATTAGGTAAAGATAAGTTTGTGCATTTCAGAGAGTTACTTGGAGTCAAGTATCCTACTTGAGCTTGAGGGGGAATGTTGAGACTCAAGCTAATTTTGTTTACCTTAGTGAATAAGGTTAAGTCACACTGACTTAACCATGATTAGATCTAGGTCAGTTGATCTTTGTATGTGTGTGGTACATACAGTTGACTTGTGTGTGACTGTATGTGGATAATGAGAATGAACTGAAGGGAGCTGTCTGCTACCCTTGAGCCTGAGCCTTTGTCTCCATCTCCTTCTTCTCAAAACTTTAATAGCATATTGCTAGAAAAGAAGAAATTAAGGAAGGTTGGAGCGAAAATAAAAGTGAGCATTAGAAAAGGATTAAGTGTCGCCTTGTGAGGGCTTGGTAGGTTCTTAGGTATCGAGACAGGATCTGAGGCCGATGCCCTGTTCTCCTTGGGTCACTACGCTCAGCTCCCTCCTTTTTACATGCCCAAGTATAGAAAATGAAAACCCTAAAAGAAGAAATGTACTGAAAGGAAATACTTCTTGATCAGGCTATAGGAGTCCTTGCCTAGTAGGAGCTCCTAGTTGTGTTGTTTTTAGTTAGGTAGGTAGTTCACACCACCACTTATGGCAACCTCTTTGACAGTTCTTTTTAGTTTGGCCATGTTGGAGCGGTTGGTTAGTGACTAGCTTCGGACCTTTTAGCAGATTATGCTAGGCCTACTCCTTGTGGATGTCATGCCTTGGTTTTGTCAGGGGGTAGGGTGAGCATTGTGCTGTGTTTAGTATGTATCTATTTTGTATCATCTTGATGCTTCCTTTGGTTGTTTTGTGCAGATCTATTGTGGGATTCGACGGGCTGAGTCGCCCAATCCCGTGGTCACCAATGAGAGTGGAATTTTGATGCCAAGAAGTGCTTAAAAATAGCTAAAAATTATGAATATCATGGGAAAAATATTCAATGTCAAAGGCGGCGGCTCGATCTAGGACGATTTTAAGCGTCAAAGTGTTCTAAGGACGCCCGTGCAACACTTGCAGATTTTTAGTAAATTTTCCATGCGCCTGTGCAAGTGACGGAAGTTGTCGGTCAGTTCGTGGTCTCAAGACGATCGTGTAGGATTTTTCCGGGCTCGAATTGGACGCCGGACACGGGAGATATGGCAAAACCCAGGAGGATGCCCAAAAAAGGGCCAGAAATGAAAGGATGGCCAACTTAGGGGCCAAAGGAGGTCCCTCTTGGCACCCCCCACCCTCAAAAAAAATATGAAAGGAGAGGGGGGCGGCGTGCAGACAGCGCACGCCGAAACCCCCCCCCCCCCCCCCCCCCCCCCGCCCCTCATGGTGGCTGAATTTTTTGCTGTGAGTAAGCCATAGCAATGGCAGGCCAGGGTTAATCCACTCTTTCTCCGCTCCATATCGCCTCCTTTCGCACGAAGAATGGTGGACTGTAGAGAGAGAGAGAGAGAAAACCCGTATTTCTCTCTCCTCCCTTTCTCTCCTCTAAGGGCAGATTCATGTGGTGAAGAAGAAGAAGAAGAATGGATGACGGATGCTTGTCCAATGAAGACCGGATTGCTCCGTGGTTCAAGAGAAATGAAGATTGCTTATTGTGGACTATCATGAGCATTAATGGCTACTGGAAATCAGTCCCGAGACATGGCAAATAAAAACCCACAACTCGCAAAGAACGGTAATTTCATTTTTACAAAGGAAATTGATGTTTTATGCAATTTGCTTCATGAATATTTGTTCCCATGGGATGATTATGCATTATAATGTTGCTTGCTATGAGTTTGATCAGTTTATGCTTAGAAAATCAGAAAATCATAAGTGTTGTGACTGAAATTAATAGTGTAAAACCCGTAAAACATGCGAAATAGGGAAAAATTGGGTGTTTTTGAGATATAAATGGAAGATATAACAAGACACATCAACTAAATTTGTGTTTTTGCTGCAAATGAACCTAAGGGCCACAGCCGCAACTCATTTTGAATTTTAATTTATTTAATATTGCAAAAAATAAAAGAAAAATAGAAAAAATGAAGAAAAATAAGGGAAAAATGGATTTTGAGTGTCGGAAATTAAGGAAAAATAAGATTTATGTTTGTGGATATATGGGGGGTCTGAAGTATGAGGTTTAGCCTCAGTTCAGTCCTACTTTTATGTTTTAGTGAGTTTTTATTGCTTTTTATACAATAAAAATGTGGAAAATGAACCCTAAACGGATCAATAATGCACAACCTAAACGGGTGAGGGGGTAGAATGTATAAAAGGTGTTTAAATGCTGAATGAAATAATGGAAAGTTTGCTGGTTTTTATGAATACCATTTAGGTTGGTCGATAATTAAAAAATAAGGACCTAGTAGCACGAGGGTTTCTCGGTGCTAGGTTCATGCAATGCCGCATACGAGTGATAGTCAAATTCATTGAAAGAATGCTTTTGCACTAGCACAAATGCTGATCTTTCTTTGTTTGAGCACGTGGGCATTCACTACTTGCATAAATCATAAAGAAACTTAAAGGTATCAGACAATACCTCGTGGATGCATGGCAATTGCTTTTTAGAGGCCGTGAGACCAACGTTGAGTGAGTAAGGTTGTCCCAAGCTGTAGGCTAGGCGGTGGGTCCTAAGGGAAAGAAAGCGAGGAAAATGGTACATTCCTAGATATGAATAATTGGTACCCTGAGAGGACTATGTGCGAAGTGTTATATATGTTTAGCGACGCATCGAGGGGCCAATCCCCAAGGTGTAGGAGAGTCACAGTGAGGTAGCGGCAGTTAGCTGTGGGAGGACCTCCTATGTTTGTACTTCGTGCTATTTGGCAATGTGTTGGGACTCCCTCTGAGGAGTGTTAATTGGGTTAGAGTTGGACTACGAGACGTGATACAAATGCAAGATGTTTAGGAAGATGATGTATGTGTCATCCATGCTCCTGGCCGTGAGGCCGTGGGGTTGTTGAGCGCATGATAGAGATCTGGCTAGTGCATGAGCCAGTGCCGGCCTGTTTTAGGTCCCATCAACAGGATGCTCATATGATCGCAGATCTACGAGTGGTTATGCTTTTGGCCTTGGAAGTGGCATTATCAGCTGGAACAGCAAGAAGCAACCAACGGTTGCATTATCTAGCACTGAGGCAGAGTACAGGGGTGCTACATTGGCAGCATGTGAGATTTCATGGCTGCTCAAGCTTATGGCTGATTTGGATATTCAAGTGGATGCTCCAGTGGCCTTATTATGTGACAATCTCAGTAGTGTATTCCTGGCAACGAATCCAGTATACCATGCCAGGACAAAACACATATAGGTACACTACCATTTTATCAGAGAGATGGTTCTTGCAGGGAGAGTAGATCTTATGCATGTGAAGATTGATGAGAAAGTTGCAGATATCTTTACCAAGTCTTTGGGTAAAGATAAGTTCAGTAGTTTTAGACAGCTACTTGGAGTTCATCATATGATTTGAGCTTGAGGGGGAGTGTTAGAATATCAAGCTCCCATTACTCTCATTTCAGTATGTATGACCGACATTGGCTGTGTCCAATTGTATCAACAAGTGTGGGACATTAAATAAGTTGGTGGTCTTAGACCCACTGTGAATGGTCCTACGGACCTTAGTACTATTGTATACACTTATGTTATGTTAGTAGTCTATGAAATAATGGAAGATGATGAATGACCTGAAGGTCAAGTTGCTACTCCATTACATTGTCTCTCTCCCTCTCTCTTCCAATAAGAAGAACATCCATCGCATATGGACAGGTCTAGTAATCTTCACTTCATCTACATGATGCACAAGAAGGTGGATTTGTATTGTGAGCATGCTAGTAGGCAAGTATTTCTCAAAGAGATAGACCGTCCCCACTGCTCCCCGCCTTGCGGATTCAATAGAGGATGTCTTAATATCCTTCTGTGAGGTCCATTGCACTTAATTCGACAACCTGTAAATCGCCCCACGTATTTCTGGAGTAAGGCATCATGCGATCGCGATCAGTAGTACAAACTGCCACAAACAAGAAAGCATTATGAACAATGACTACACTCTAAATAACAAAATACGCAAGTCACTTACAATCCATTCGTAGTACAAACCTGACATATCTTATGCCAATCATGGGATTTTAGCCTTGATAATTGGTAATCTTTAGAAAACGCAGACCTAAGATAACGCATCATACCCATCAGAGTGCGGATAGACTTGACTATTTGCTTCACAATGCGCTCTTCTTTAGTGGACAAAACCCAAGGAGTGCAAGGTAGCTGCAAGCCACCATTAGCACTTGATTGCAGCCAAAGCGCCTCCATCTTGCCTACCTCCTTCAAATCCATTTGTGCCCCTATAGTGTCTCTCTTTCCTGTGATGTGATCCCATAACAAGCTACCCACATTCTTGAAAATATGCATGGGATCCAACAAGTGGTTGATTTATAAGTGGGCCCAATATGGCAACTCGTAGAAAACTGAGAACCGTCACATTTCGTTTGGATGTGACTCCACGTATACCATTTTCAGCTTGTACCAGCTTTGGGCATTCATTCGTGCTAAAGGTCATCCAAGAAAACCTTCCCTGAGCTCATGATCCTCTGGCAAGAAAGCGGCGTGTCCTTGATATACCATCTTCTTCATGGTTCATGACCTTTGGGAGTCTAATTGTGGCCCACACAATGGACATGCATGATAACGTGAGGTAATCAGACCTATCCCAACACCTCTATCTAGTGAATACAAACTTGAACGAGCTATGATAGATATTACCAACGAGAACGGAAGCCTACTTACATGAGCACTCTCTGATTCCTCGAAAGTAATGCATGGTCCACATGAGAATGGCTCAAATATTGGCAGACCGTCGACCATCATACTTGCTCATATCTTGCACGGTGACCCCTCCTCCCACAAAATCTTAAGCTCACATCGACTAATGGACGAAGATATATGCCCATATTTTTGACTTTGTAGCGACTGGGAATGAGTAAGCTAAGGATGAGATGTCATTTCTTTGTAGAAAGCCATGGAGAGATATTGTAGTTGACAAGGACTATAGGCCACACACTATAAGAAGTTGAGTGTAGATCGAATGGGTTCATGCCATCCATAGCAAGACCAAGCCAAAGATTCATTGGCTCTCGGGCAAAGCCTGGGAAGGTAGAGTTAATGTGGCTCCATGCACGTGAATCCACTGATATTTGTTGAACTCCATCTGTGGACCTATTCTGTGCATGCCATGTTGTCAAGCTCGCCATGCGGACATACAAAACATATGGTTTATACGGGGGATAAGCGGAGAGTGTCTAAGAACTTTTTGAGGGATGGTTTGACCTTGTAAGTCCTATCCATACCTATGAGCATCACACTTTGGACATGTCTGCATAGTGTCGTATTCTCCTCGAAACAGTATCCAATTGTTGATACATGCATGGATGGTGTTGTAGTCCATGCCAAGCTTTCATAAAACATATCATGCATCATCACGAGACTTAGGCATGGTATTTGCAAGTGGTAATATATGATACTTCAGTAATGATGCCAGGAGGCATATTTCACGGTGGATTCTGTACCACGGTGGATTCCTTGAGGTTTTACGGTGGATTCCGTAAACTTTGATGACCGGGGCTCATACACAAAGTGGATTCTTTGTGCAAGAAGTTGATGGGGACGCCTATCCTTTTTGGTCGTTTCATTAATTTAGTGTGTACATGGGTGATTCCATAGCGGGTGATTCCGCAAAATGCATATTAAATTAATAAACGTTTATGAGTTTAGAGTGCACACTCGTAATAAATTAAGGTTAGGATTGATTTCTAACTAGTTGATTTATTTATGTAGCTGAAGACTACTAGGTATTCACTTTTGTCGGTTTAATTGTATTATTTTACTAATGATTGTGAATGCTTTAGTTGATGTGTAGAGATAACAGTAGTGGCGGAGGAAAGCATTGGAGGATAGCGAGTATTCGATTTATCATTTATATTTTGATGGGCGCATACCTTAGGCATGGCGCCTATATTTTGTCGCGCTTATTTATTGAGGTGTTGGATATTTATTTATTATTTTGTATGCGCATGGGCGCACGATTATGTTATTTGTACTTGGACATTGTATTGGGTACGCCTGACTCTTTGGGCACCACCCACTAGCTTTATTTCTATTTTGTGCTAAAGCAAACTCAAAAGCTAAAAGCTTGCTATTTTGTAATTTGGGCTATTATTTGAGCTTGAAGATGATTAATACATAAAATACATGCTTTGTGGAGCGCTTACACAAGGCATGGGGAGAGATTGCACCCAATTGGTCTCTTGTTCATGTCGTGCATGCTTTTTACCTTGAGTTTTGTGCAAAAAGTAGAGTTCTTTTGTTCTTGGGGACCTTCCGACATTCACTACGCAAGCGTACAGCATCTGATCTGCGCACTAGTGGTATCAGAGCAAAGTTAAGATCAAGAGCTTCCAATCACTACCCATCTTGTGCGAAGGCGGAGCTCCTGGAACGATCGAGCTCTACGGTCAATCTCATTGCAAACGGTCGATACGGGTGGATTCCTGGCGATCAAGAACCTCTGTTTCCATCTTCAGATCGCGAAGGACCGGCCTGCAACAGCGGAAAACCACTCCTACATCCTCTTCTCCAAGTCGTGGTTATACAGAGATAAGTCTATAAATTTTCATAATCTTCATAAGCTTAATAAGCTTAGTTTAAGCTTAAAAAGCTTAAACTATTCAATTCGTTAATTCGACGCCTCAGAGGATGATTGTGAAATTTCCGCCGGGCAAAAAAAATGCCCCCCCCTCCCCCCCCCCCCCCCCTCCCCCCCCAAAAATTCGTCGTTTCCATCCATACAAGCTCTAAGCTAAATCTCCTAAGTTTCCAATCATACAAAATCTCCCAAGTTCTGCAAGTCTACAAAGTTTAAATTCTGCAAGTCTGCTAAATCAACCAAGTTCTGGTACTCTGCAAGTCACATAAATCTACAACTCTGCAAGTCAGATAAGTCACCTGAAGTCAAAACTGACTTCTGTTCAAAACTCATAGAAGGGTTGTTCCTGCACAGAAACTCTGAACTGCAAAGTTGTTTAGGTATTGTTCGCATACGCAGGTTTGCTGAACCTGTTTCAGCACTCGCAGAAGATTAAAACACAGATTTTTCAAAGATTACAAATCCCGCAATAGCCAAAGACGAAGATTGTGAAAGCCACACACAAAAATATATAAGCCTTGTACACCCGATCTTGAGCTACGCTCATCCCGCTAATTGGATTTTGAGAGTGTGAGGTTTTTTGAAGTTTTGCAGGATGACGAAACCACATATGGATGATTTAATGGCTGAAGGCGATCTTCCTGAACCTACGATGGAGCAAAAGCTGGACTTAATTATGATGCAGTTGGATGAAGAACGACGAGCTAGGCAAGCATTACAAGTTCAATTGGCTAATTTACAAGGATCGACTACCGACAAAGAGAAACCTCAATCTGAAGACCTTATTTGACGTACCATCGACGCGACTCTCGAAGCTCAATCCATCCGCAAGGAAACAAAGATAAGTAAAAGAAATTTCAAATTCCGTACTTTCAATGGCACCCGAGATGGAAAAACTGTTCTTGCATTCATCAGTCAGTTTGATGATTACTTTCATGAGGAAACATATGCAAAAAAAGATAAAATCAAGTGTGTCACTAATCATTTAGTGGATAGAGCATCTCTTTGGTGGACCATGGTTCGTAAGAGTATAGATTATCCCACTACCTGGGAGAATTTCAAGAAGAAGTTTATGTAGAATTTCCTTCCTCCACAATTCCATGAAAAAGCCATAAAGCAATGGGATCTTCTTCAGCAAAGAGATCGTGAGCCTATTCCTCAGTACACCGAACGCTTTTGGAATGCATTACTCCAGTTACGCATGCTTGAAGACGTACCTGAAGCGACACACAAGCGCAAGTATATGTCTGGATTACTTGGGCATTACTATGCTGAAGTCAATATGTTCAAGCCTGCAACTCTTGAAGACGCAATTTCATTAGCTCATGACACTAAAGACGAGCTTCGAGGAAGAGACAAGCGTCCACAGTAATTCCAAACCAATGGTAACTATGGATCTAAGCAATTCAACTCAAATTTTAGAAGACTCATAAATTTGATGGTTGCATTGGCTCCAAAAGGGGGGTAAAACCCCAAGAAACTTGTTTGGAAATCTCTCAGTTCACTCCTTCTTTTCTCTATTTAAAGTGTTGTCTACTGCTTATAGATTGCGATTGCGGTGCGCCCGATTTCGCCAATCACTTTTCTTTATTTTTTTCTTTTTATTAAATCTCCAAAACTAACTAAAACATGACTTGTCTTTTCTTTTAAATGACATCCAATTCTATCTTTTTAGGATAATATCTAAAATATACTAGTTTTTTTTCCCAAAAATCTAATATCTTTGGACTATCCATATTATACACATTGACTAATATGGTTCATAACTCTCGTTCAGGTTGTAACTTCCATGAAAGGTGGCTACGATCCTTTTCAATCCGAGAAAAATGTTGGGCTACGATTTTTTATTTTTCTTTTACTATATATTTCTAATTAAATAAAAATTATTAGCTATTAATGTTGGTTAGTGTTTACCTTAGTTAGTCTTTAGTTAGTAATCTTACTAACTTATTAATTGACTAGCTAACTTTCAAACTAACCAACTAACTTTTATTGCGTGGAAATATTACAGAGCATGATGATCATATACACTTGTATTGATGCACCATATGGTATCATATCCTAGATACATAGCACCTGTTTGTATGAGTGATGACCGATGTTGAGAGAGTGAGGTATCCTAATCCGTAAGGCTAGATATTTGGTTCTGTTAAGAAACACGGATGTAGAGCTATGCTACCTATGGTGGATGGAGGTTATAAACATAAAACATGAGTGAGATAAAGAATTGTAACTCAATTGAATTAGGTTCCAAGATAGATTAACTTGGACTCATAAACACAATCTTGAGTGACACAAAATGATGGTACTATTTTCTTGAGATGAGTGTCAACAAGTACATGCCTTTATAGCTTTTGGGTATAGTAACACTGTATTCTCAATGCATATGGGATTTTTGATATTTCTTCCTAGAGCATACATCTAGCCTCTATGGGCAAGCATCATTTGCTTTTCTCAACATCCCCCCTTAAATGATGAGTTCCTACCCTTGCTGGCTTTTGCCCCCCCTCCCCCCCCCCCCCCCCCAACATGCAAACAAGGACTAGGAGACTAGCTCTTTGGTAGCCTAGTCAAGTTAAGGCTTGAAACTTTACATCTTGGTAGGGTTTTTACATCCACTATGGGAAATTCTTTGTTGTCAGCATGAAATTTCTTTATCTTCTTGTTGCTTCTTTGGCAACCTTGGGTGATCACAATCTTCTTGGTGTCTTTTCTTCATGCTCTTCATCTTTGACTTGTTCTTCATTATCTTGTGCTCTAGTCTTATTTGTGAGGTTCTTTTTCTCAATGAGTTTGAGATGGTTACAAATAGGTGCATTGTTGTGACTTGACATGACATGTTGGACCATTACATAGACCTTGGGATACATAGATTTTGGAGTTCCATTTGGCCTTGTGAGGTCCTTATATTTCTTTGGACATACAAGATGGATAATTTTTTCTTTTTTTTTCTTTTTTCTTTTTGGATGGCTTTGGGACTTGCTAGAATGCGTGGATTGGTATCACATTGAAGGTTTGGAAAGCACATTATGTATATGGTAGTTATGAATGGTGGGATGAGATGTAGATGGAAGACACAAGAGGGCCTAGGAAACTTACCGCATCCTTAAAAGGTCTGGTCGCAAATTGCTAGTCGGCGGGTGCGACATCGTACAAAGTGACGACGGTGCTGTCGATAAGGACTACCTAAAAGGAGAGGGGCTAGCCTCTAAGGTTAGATGTGTCCAGCTGCGAGTTGGAGCTCCAGTTGCGCACCATGGGCTGCCACCGAGTCTTCGATCCCTTTACTAGGAGTGACTTCACTTACCCATTCCCATTGACATTCGTAAGCAGCACGTGGTTGAATTGCCCGTGTCCATTACTGGTGAAACACATCTTGCATTGGCGAGTGCAAGGGTACCTCTTGTACAAAATGGGGACAAGGCTCACTGACCTCCCTAAGAGGTGCTACTAGCACCAGCTGCAGCAGAGTAGGAGTAGGTTGTGAGATATTGATACGAAGACTCTGATAGGTCAAAGTGCTTGTAAGGAGGGTTGCACCAGTGTGGCCCCTCGCTGTTGGTAGCGGGCAGGCAGCAGAAGTTGGTGGCTGTAATGACGACCGATTCCACACCATTAGCCTTGCAGAGTTGGCAGTTGCCTGCTGCAGAGGCATCGCATCTCAGCTCAAAGCATGCACCGCAGGTTGAAAAAAAGCGAATGGACTCCCTAAGGGAGCCATCGGCAAATCTTAAGGGATTCTCCTCATCTTTTGGCTGATGATTGCCATGTTTCTCCTATACCTATTGTTGTACAACACCCCATAGCCACACGCCCCACCGTTGGTTTTACCCTCTCAGCCCTCACAACATAAATAGTGGCATTGAGAGAGAGTTTTTGTGTGTGTGTGTGTGTGTGTGTGCTGTGAGAGCTCCATGGCTTCAGTTAATTGGCTTTTCGTGTTCTTGTTGGCGTTGTTTACATCTTTTGGAGTTGCAAACTCATCTTCTTTGTTTGTTGCTATTGTTGCCATGTGTTCTTCAGCTCAAGCTTATCGAAGTCAAATGTGAAGGCAGAGGGATGTTTGTGAGAGGTCTTGGATGCCCGCCATGGCCACTACAGGCCAAGCTTATGCCTATAAGCCTAAGGTATGGATATGGTAGAAGGCCTTAACATAGGTTCAACTCCTACTATCCATTCATAATAAAACAAGGCTAAAGAAAGACTCTACTCTAATGAAGCTAGTCATAGCTCACCATGGCTCTCATACCATATTAAGAAACATGGATCTAGAGCTATGCTAGCTATGGTGGACTGAGGTTATAAATATAAAATATGATTGAGATAAAGATTTGTAACTCAAGTGAATTAGGCTTCAATATAGATTAACTTGGACTCATAAACACAATCTTGAGTGACATAGAATGATGGTACTATTTTCTTGAGATGAGTGTCAACAAGTACATGCCTTTATAGCTTTTGGGGATAGTAACACTATAATCTTTGTGCATATGGAAATTTGGACATTTCTTTCTAGAGCATACATCTAGCCTCTATGGGCAATCATCATTTGCTTTTCTCAACAAGTTTCTTGCGGGTTATTTTGTGAGGTTTATCTATTATCTTATGGATCGCTTATTCAAAAGAGTGAAGTTTGTTTCAAACGTGTTTTATGTTCACAGCGCATCTTGGGGCCAATTCGTGAGGTGTAGGAGAGCCGTAATGGAGCTGTGGTGATTAGCCAAGGGGTGCTCCCTTTGTGTGTGCTACATGGTATATAACACCAGCATGTTTAGGGACTCCCTTTGAGAAGTGGGGAAATATTAACTTGTTAGACTATAAAATCATACAAATGCAAAGTTCTTAGACCACGAGGCAATGTGGGGTGGTTTTAGGTGAGTAGTAGAGGTCTGGTTAGTGCCTTAGAGCCCATGTTCGCCTATTTTAGGTCCTGATAGTTTTTTAAAGCACCATAGCAATACATCAGAAAGGAAATCATTGAGAGAATATTTTTTACAGGACACATGGTTGATTTGTGGTTAATTTGTTTGAGCACTATATGTCATTGTGCATTGTATCTATAGTTAAACATGATATTAAGAGAAAATCTTTTGGATACATGGCACTTGATTACTAAAACAATTGGCCAATGGTGAGAGCGTGTGAGGATTCCCGAAGCTATAGGATAGAATGATTTTCTTTGGGGACTCTTATGTGAGGAAATAAAATTATCTCCTAGAATACTTTATCAAAATAATGGACAATATTACGATTGTGTTTTATGTTTAGACATGGCATATCCTAGGGAATCCTTGGGGCATAGGAGAGCCATAGAAGCCACAACATTCTACTTTGGGAAGGAGCTCTTTGTGTATGTGATAGGAGGTGTTGATCACCTGTATGTGTGGTATACTTCCTCTTTTGGAGTTGGGATGGAAAACATCATTGGATTACAAATCAATACAAATGTGTGATTTATTTTAAAGCAGTGTGTAGCATCTAGATGCTACTAGCCATGAGGTTGTGAGAGTGGTTTGTTAAGCATTGGAGGTGAGCTAAAGCTCTAGAGATGGTTTTGGGCCCATTTAGGTTCCAACAATTCAACCTTGGGTATTTAATATGCAAACAACCAAAGCATTAAAGCTTTTAAAGTAAGTGAACACCTAACTTTTCTCACATATAAAGTAAACCTATACTTTGTGAATATGATCATCAATGAAGGAAACATAATACTTACAACCACTCAAAGTTATAGTATTTTTAGGATCCCATACATAAAAATATATGAATTCAAGTGGCTTCTTGCATACATATTTTTCATATGGAAATGTATGCCTTTCTTGCTCTCCAAATTGATATGCTTCATATACTTTACACATCCCATCAACTCTAAAGTTAATCAAACCATCCACAATCTATTTTGATTGTATATCATGGGTGAAGGAACCATGAAAATAGGAAGGAATAAGGAAAGAGGGCCAAGGCCAAGACGGTCAGTCATGTAAAAAGAGATGGGCAACCAAAGAGAAGGAGGGTATGTATAAAAGGGAAAAAAGTAAATGAAAATGATCATTCTTGTGTGTGGCTAAAACTAGCTCTCTTCTTCTCTTCTTCTTCTTTTTATTACTTGCTTGATCTTGTGTTTGAGAGAGGGAGTGAGTGTGTGATGGTGAGGGGCTATGGTGGAGAAGCTCTCCATCTTCTCCTCTTTTCTTCTCTCATCTCTTCTCTTCTCTTGTCTCACATGTGCGGCAATGGAGCATGGAGCTTGGAGCACAATGATCAAGCTTGCTTGAGCTTACACCTTGGATTGTGGAGCTACTAGAGAGCTTGTGGGAGAGAAGACAACTAGATTGAGCATGAAGGTAATCTCATTACACTCGTAGGTGTGAGAGTGTGTACAACTATGTGAGGGATAGCCATTGCACTTGGCTTAAAATGCTTGAAGCAATAATCAATCTATGGGTCTTGGTGGTTGAGCAAGAGCTCTCACATTTTGGTTTCGTTTGCTAAGGAAAAATGAATTCAAGCCTTGAGTACTTGCGTGCTTTAAATCAAGTGATGAAGTAAGAGTTAGACTCTAAATTGGCACTTGGTTTTAGATATCAAGCAAGGGAGTTGGAGGTTATTCTATCTCTTTTGTGGATTATTTTAGGTGTAGGAAGATTTGTGTGCATTGGTTAGAGTAGGAGTTGTATGTTTATATCAAATTTGAGACACTAAGATTTGGGAATTAAGAAAAAATAAGGAAAAGATAACTCTCTTGATAACTAGGAAACAAGGAAATAGGGTAAGAAATGAATTAGATTTTGCATGTACCAGAAGGAAAATAGAAGGTAAAGGGAAGAAGAGCAAACACAAAAAGTGAGACAAGGGCGACAGAGAGCTCATTTACATTCAGTGAGACTAAGAGAGAGCTAGTGAGTGAGAGACATGGAGTGATGGTCCACATGCTACTATACCAACAATTCTTCTTCTCGATGCTTCCAGCTCTTTCAAGTATGTTTTGAATCTTGGTTCTTGATTGTTATATTGATCTAGACACTTGGATGAATTCATTAAATCATTAAATATAACATTTTTTTCATTTAGTGGATTTTTGGATGCCACTCAAATGGTGACCATGAGCCTTAGATGGTCGAGTCATAACAATGGCTTGTCGGACATTTGAGCCACTTTAGTGACCCTCTCGGACGTCTGGCTCGAATGGAAACCAGTGGGCCTTAGATGGACAAGTCTGGACCTCAAGAACAATTGACCTCGGACACTTGGATAGACATCCCTCGTTCGAACACTCAGACGCCCCAATTTGGGACTCAAACTAGTTATCTAGAACCTTGTTTGGCTGGGTTTTTAACCCTTCAGGGACTTACTAGGGCCTGCTCCCAACTGAACAGTGATTAGGCTAGAGTCCAAATGCGTAAATGAAACCATAGGATTGTTTGCACCCTGAGAAAGAAGGAACCTCAACCTAGTAGTCCATGGGGGACTAAAAGATCCAACCTTTGGCTACTAATTAATTAGAGATCTAAGCTGACTCACAAAGATGGATGCTTGTCGATAGACCACCTGTTGAGAATCAGAGTTTGCAGCAGTAGAATGTGTGCACAAGAGGGAGAAGAGAGCTCAAAGTACAAGAATGAAATCTTGCTTACTAAGTTGCTTAGAGTACAACTTGGGTACACTCTCTCACACATTGATAGTGACCCATAGGCTGTTTATATAGCCCTTTGCCAGCTAGGGTTAGGGTTTCCCCTGCCCCTAGGACTATTCACACTCATCTGCCCTTATACTCCCTTGCTTGCAGTGGGTTTCTATGCCCATCTTCTAACACCCCCCCTCAATGCCAGGGTGGCATTGGATTACAAGGCATGTAAGAGATTCCCCCCCTTTTTGGGATGCCTTTATAAATCAAGCTTACAAGGTTGTTTTAGGTAGATGATTTAAATAGTCAAAACAATCGATCTTCAGATGAATTGGAGACATAGTTGGCCACCAATTCTTTGGGTATTTCAGGAGTGTTGGGGCATTTACTAGTGATATGCCCTGTCTTCTTGCATTTGTTACATTTCATCTTCTCGGGATACTTCTTCTAGCAGTTTTTTACAAGATGTCATTTTTTCTTACAGAAAGAACATTTAGTGAGAACTGTATGAACCAATACTTGTTCACGGGAATTTGAAGTTGCCTGACTGTTGCTGCTTTCTTTGTGGTTTCTCTTTTCTTCATCCAAACAGGATTGAATGGTACTTGCCAAAGTAGGATCTGGAATGTTGGTGAGAGTGGTTATAAGAGTAGGAAACACCTGTTTTATAGCTTTTAGGAGAATAGCAATAGCATCTTCTTCAAGTATTGGAGCTTGTACAAAAGAAAGCTGTGCCATAAGTCCCTTCATATGAGAAATGAATTTTTCCAAATCTTCTCCTGAACGATATTCCAAGCTAAATAATTCAATTTTAAGGAAGATTTTAGTATTTTTGCCAGTGGCTCCATAGAGCTTTTTAAGCTCATCCCATTTTTCTTTAGTAGTGTTTAGTTGATCAACATGATGAATTAGGGATTCATCTAAGTGTAGCATTATGATTGCTTGAGCTCGTTGGTCATCCTCTATATCAATCATATTTGCAGAGTTTACAGCTCTACTGCCTTGAATAAGAGGCCAATACCCTCTCTCCATCATTTTGTATTTTATAAGTACCTGCCATGGGTGGAAATCCTTACCATCAAACTTTCAAATTTGAGGACGGACATCAGCATATGTTGTGGTCATTGGGAAGGTCTTACCACTTGTTAGGACAAGGGCAGTGTCTAGTCCCTTACAAACTTTTCACTAAATGTGGAAGCAAATTAGACAAAGTGAAGTCAAAGTTGCAATGAAGAGAAAGGCTGAAAATCATATAAGTGTAATATTTCAAAGTATGACTTTGGTGGTCCTTTCTTATGTGCAAGATTCTTCCGTGGTTTAATAGTCTTTTTAGGTTTTAATGAAGTAAACCTAGACTGGACTTCAGGCTCCTCCTTGTGATACGGCTTAGTGGATGAAGCTTGTGTTGGACACAGTTTGTGTTGAGATATCGAGCTCCACTCATGATATGCCAGGGTGACCGTTGTGCATTTATGTCACCGACTTCTCAGTTGTAGATGCGGTTGGTACACCGCCCATGAATAATAGCTAGATGACAGCTATCCTTATCTACTCTAGTTCGTGGCTCAGTTAGTATGCCACCTTAGTTAGTTGTCTTTGGTTTGAGACCCATATATAGGGTTCTTCTATTTCTTTGTATATGAGTTCTTTTTGGCTTACACAACTAAGAAGAGAAAAACTGTTTTCAGCCTCCACCTTTGTGTGTATTCCCCCATTGTGCAAGCAAGAAAGCTACAAGTGAGACTCCTTCCTTCTCTCCCACAATCTTGATATGGTATCAGAGCATTGTTCGTGGTAAGGAGCTCAAGAAAGCAAGCCAAGCTCGCGGTGTTCTGGTAAGAGGAGCAGTGTTGCTTTCATTCTATTTTGGGAGCAGATCTCTGCAGGTAGCACAGCCAAAAATTGCAAGAGTGCATTGTCTCAAGTTGAGACGCCCTTCGCGATGAAGCAATGTCAAGATTGTGGGAGAGAAGGAAGGAGTCTCGCTTGAAGCTTTCTTGGTTGCACAATGGGGGAAGACACACAAGGGTGGAGGCTGAAAACAGTTTTTCTCTTCTTAGTTGTGTAAGCCAAAAGAACTCAAGTACAAAGAAATAGAAGAACCCTATATATGGGTCTCAAAACCAAACTCAACTAACTAAGGTGGCATACTAACTGAGCAACGAACTAGAGTAGATAAGGATAGCTATCATGTAGCTATTATTCATGGGCGGTGTACCAACCGCGTCTGCAACTGACAAGTTGGTGACATAAATACACAACGGTCACCCTGGCGTATCACGAGTGGAGCTCGATATCTCAACACTCCCCCTCGAGCTCAATCCCAATACTTGCACACCAAGCAGGTCTCTGAACTTGCGCAGCTTCTCTGCGCCCCTTCGTGAATATGTCAGCTACGTGATCCTCTGTGCTGACATAAACTAGATCAATAAGACCTAGTAAAACCCTCTCTCGCACATAGTGATAATGCACCTCAATGTGCTTTGTTCTAGAATGATAGACTGGGTTATTTGCCAAGTGTATACTACTCATGTTGTCACAATAAATGACAACTGGTCCATCTGTAGACTGATGCATATCATAAAGTAGCTTATGCAACCAAGCTACCTCACATGCAGCCATTGCTGCACCCCTGTACTCAGCCTCTGTGCTCAACAAGGCAACTGTAGGCTATTTCTTGCTGCTCCAAGTGACTGCAGCACTCCCAAAAGAGAACACATATCCACTGGTAGATCGTCTATCAGAAATACTACCAGCCCAATCAGCATCAGTGTATCCATGCAACTGTATCTGAACCCCAGTCTCATAAAATAGTCCATACTGCAATGTGGACTTCACATACCTAAGTATGCGTCTAGCTGCATCCAAATGTGGTTTCCTTGGAGCCTGCATAAACTGACTTACCAATCCAACAGCATAGCTCAAATCTGGCCTGGTAATAGTCATATAAATCAAACTTCCTACTATGCATCTGTACATAGTAGGGTCTTCTAGAAGCTCACCTGCATCTGTGCTCAGCTTCACATTTTGCTCCAAAGGAACTGAAATAGGCTTACAACCTGTCATCCCATATTTGGACAGCATGTCCAATCCATACTGCCTCTGCAAGAGCTGTATCCCACTTGGTGATCTAATCACCTCAATGCCCAAGAAATAACGCAGCTCTCCCAAATCCTTCATCTCAAACTTCTGCTTCAATAGGATTTTCACATGAAGGATATCTTCATCACTGTCACCTGTCATAATCAAATCATCAACATAAATGACAAGTAGCATAATATCTTTCTCTATTTTTCTCACATAAAGTGAGAAATCTGCCTTGAAAATCTGAAAGCCAATAGTGACAAGATACTGTCCTATCTTGTTAGACCATGCTCTAGGTGCTTGCTTCAAGCCATACAAGGCTTTCTTCAACCTGTAAACAAACTCAGGATGAACAACATGCACATAACCTGGTGGCTGCTCCATATAGACCTCTTCTTGCAAATCACCATGCAAGAAGGCATTCTTTACATCCATCTGATGTAAAGACCATCCCTTGGATGCAGCCATAGCAATGACTGCTCTTATAGTTGCCATCTTTGCAACTGGACTGAATGTTTCTTCATAGTCAATGCCATATGTTTGTGCATACCCCTTGACTACTAATCTTACCTTGTATCTGTTCACAGAACCATCAGCATTGTGCTTCACCTTATAAACCCACTTACAGCCAATTGCATTCTTACCTTTAGGCAAAGGTACCAATTCCCATGTAGCATTAGCTTCCAAGGCATCCATTTCTTCATCCATGACTTTCTCCCATTTTTCTTTTCCCATGGCTTTCTCAAAAGAAGTGGGTTCTGGTTCCTGTATCACTTTGACCATATATGCATAGTGAATGGCTGTAAATCCATCATATTTCAGCATATCCACAGGATACCTAGCTCTCGTAGACCTGCGCAAAGTAGGTTCACTCCCAGGTGCTCTCAAAACATCCCTGGTCTTCCTTACTCCAGGTGTAACAATAGAAGGAATACCCAACTCATCATCAATGCTCTGTTCTAAGCCACTGGATTCACCATCCACATAAGAGTGACCTGCATTCACATCAAACATGGACTGATCAACCTTCTCTTTTCCTTTTCGTGATACCTACATACCACTATCTGCATTACTTTGAGAAGATTCTCCTGATCTCAATCTGCCTGTCCATGGCGAAGAATGTGAACCACTGCTAGAGGACGCTCCAGGTCCACTAATATTTTGTGACTGCTGCTGTGAATTTTGTGCAGCATTACCATTTTGTGCATCTACATCATCAATCACATTTACTGGTTTATACCAGCTACTCATCTCATCAAAAACAACATCTCTGCTCACTGTAAACTTACGAGTAGAAGGGTTATAGCATCTATACCCTTTTTGCTGCAGAGAGTAACCAATAAAGATGCACTTCTCAGCTTTTGGATCCAACTTGGATCTCAACTCATCTGGCACATGTACATAGGCAATGCAACCAAAAATTTTCAAATGAGAAATATCTGGTTTCCTACCAGTATACCTCTCCTCTAGAGTCATCCCATGTATTGCTGCAGTGGGAGTCCTGTTCATTATATAGACTGCTGTAGCAACTGCTTCAGCCCAATAAAAATCTGGCAAGTCTTTTTCATTGAGCATGGTACGAGATACCTCTCCAATATGCCTGTTTTTCCTTTCTGCAATTCCATTTTGTTGTGGGGTATAACTGCATGAATATTGCTGCTTTATGCCATGCTCCTGCAAGAACTTTGCAAACTCATTTGAGAGGTACTCTCCCCCTCCATTTGACCTTAGGCATTTTATTTGCAGACCTGTTTCTTTTTCAGCCATAGCTTTAAGGGTTTTGAAATGCCCAAAAACTTCACTTTTCTTTTTCATAAAATACACCCAAACTTTTCTGCTATAGTCATCAATAAAAGTGACAAAATAATGACAGCCTCCAAGAGATGCATCTTTAGTAGTCCACACATCAGAGTGGATTAATTCCAATGGCTTCTCACTCTCTTGAACATGTCTAGGAAATGGTTTCCTTGCCTGTTTTTCAAATTGACAGGCTTCGCATACCTTATGCATTTCTGCAACCTTGAATTTTGGCAATCCTGCAACAATATTTTGGGCCTGCATTGATTTAAGTCGATGTACATTAACATGACCAATGCGTTTATGCCAGATATCAATATTTGCAACTACACCGGTCCCATGTGCAAACATTGCTGCACTCAATTCAGACATGTCTGCATCCAATGTAAACATTCTGCCCTTCTTCTTTCCTTTTGCTATCACGCGACCTTTATTTTTCATATCCTCAACAAAGCATCCATGAGGATTAAATCTGACCTGCAAGCCCTGCTCAACCATTTGACCGACAGAAACCAGATTCTTGGTGATATTCGGGACATGAAATACATCGGACAGGTATTTCTTTTTCCCATCCTGCATAGACAGGGGAATTTTTCCAATCTGCACAATAGGATGTGCAGTATCATCACCAGTCTCCACAAATCCTGGTTTTTCCATTTTCCTTGCATCCTCCATCCATTCTGCATGACCTGTCATGTGGTTTGATGCACCTGAGTCAACATACCATACATCATTGCTTTCTTCTACACTTGTCACAGAATTGTTCATGTGCTGCACCATGAACAAATGCTCATTTCTGTCATCACCCTGTCTGCTAGAAGATGCATAATTCCCTTGTTGCAGTTTTCCATTCATGATGTCATTCTGCTTTTTATAGCAGTCTTTAGCCATATGACCCATTTTACCACAGTAGTAGCATTCAACATTACTGTTTGCATTTTGACCTCTTTGCCATCCACCACGACCTCTTTGGCTCCCCCTACCTCTAGAGTTACCACGTCCTCCTCCATAGGACTGGTTTTCTTGAGTTTGCTGCATATTCTGATTTCTGCCACGGCCTCCAAATCGGCCTCCTCTACCTCTGCCTCTACCTCTTCCAGCATTTGAGTAGAAGACAGCTTCTTTTGAAGTTCCTCCTGAAGAAGATGCACCACCATTTCTCTGTTCCTTAGAAATTAGAAGAGCAATCAACTCCTCAAAATTAGGAAATCTTTCACGAACTGAAATGGATGTCTGAAACTGTGCATAATCCTTTCCTAGACCATTCAAGGTCACAGAAACTAAATCATCATCTTCCACTGGCGACCCAATGGAAGCAAGTGCATCTGCAATCTTCTTCACCTTCATGTGGTAGTCATTGATGCTCATATTTTCTCTTTGCACATTGTGCAACTCTTGCTTGAGCTGCATTTTCCTGGCTTGCGTATTTGTGCTATACATCTTTGACAGAGTATCCCATGCCTCCTTTGGCGTACTTGCATCTTGAATATGCACAATCATAGAGTCTGAAATGCTGATAGATAGCCAGTACATAACTTTCCTGGCTCTCTCATGCCATGCTTTGAATGCTTGCATTTGCTGTTGATTGGGAACATCAGGAAGAACTGGTTCTTCTTCATTTCCTGCAACAAATTCCCAATATCCTTTTCCCATAAGGAAATTCGTCATTCTAAACTTCCATGCCTGGAAGTTGTTCTTGTCAAGCTTTTCAGTTATAATCTGTGAAAGAGAATCAGATGCCATTACAGAAGACTGCAAAAAATTCTGTCACTGCAAAAACCACAGCTTCACCCTCACAAGGGAAAATCTCCAAAACTGGCGAATGTGGTATTTGACCACACAGTCACTTCCTAGTGACGATTTTGCATCAACAGGCAACAGGGATGATTCTGTAACTCCCAATGTCTCTACGCACAAGTATACAATGCAATTTTTACAGTAACTATTCACCGACCTGTAGAACAGTGGCTGCACAGCATAAAACTGAGCCTTTTCCTAAGTGCGCGCAGAAAACTTCCGCCTCCAAAACAGGCCCCGAAATGGCCTCAAATAAAAAAAACAAGGTCGCCAAGGGCTAAAGCCCTTTGCTCGTAGCATATACTGCCCTCTTGCTTCACCGCGAAGGGCGTCTCAACCTGAGACAATGCACTCCTGCACTTTCCGACTGTGCTACCTGCAGAGATCTGCTCCCAAAACAGAAAATGAAAGCAACACTGCTCCTCTTACCAGAACACCGTGAGATTGGCTTGCTTTCTTGAGCTCCTTACCACGAACAAGGCTCTGATACCATGTCAAGATTGTGGGAGAGAAGGAAGGAGTCTCGCTTGAAGCTTTCTTGCTTGCACAATGGGGGAAGACACACAAGGGTGGAGGCTGAAAACAGTTTTTCTCTTCTTAGTTGTGTAAGCCAAAAGAACTCAAGTACAAAGAAATAGAAGAACCCTCTATATGGGTCTCAAAACCAAACTCAACTAACTAAGGTGGCATACTAACTGAGCCACGAACTAGAGTAGATAAGGATAGCTATCATGTAGCTATTATTCATGGGCGGTGTACCAACCGCGTCTGCAACTGACAAGTCGGTGACATAAATACACAACGGTCACCCTGGCGTATCACGAGTGGAGCTCGATATCTCAACAAGCAAGAGGGAAGTATATGCTACGTGTAAGGGCTTTAGCCCATGGCGACCCTGTTTTTTTGATTTGAGGCCATTTCGGGGCCTGTTTTGGAGGTGGAAGCTTTCTGCACGCACTTAGGAAAAGGCCCAGTTTTATGTTGTGCGACGATTGTTCTACAGGTCGGTGAAAAGTTACTGTAGAAATTGCATTGTATGCCTGTGCGCAAAGAAATTGGGAGTTACAGAATCATCCTTGTTGCCTGTTGATGCAAAATCGTCACTAAGAAGTGACTGTGTGGTCAAATACCACTTTCATCAATTTTACAGATTAGCCCTTATGAGGCTGAAGTTGTGTTCTTTGCAGTGACAGAATTTTTTGCAGTGTTCTGTAATGGCGTCTGATTCTCTTTCACAGATTGTCACTGAAAAGCTTGACAAGAACATAGAAGTTTAGAATGACAAATTTCCTTATGGGAAAAGGATATTGGGAATTTGTTGCAGGAAATGAAGAAGAACCAGTTCTTCCTGATGTTCCCAATCAATAGCAAATGCAGGCATTTAAAGCATGGCATGAGAGAGCCAGGAAAGTTATGTACTGGCTCTCTATCAGCATTTCAAACTCTATGATTGTGCATATTCAAGATGCAAGTACGCCAAAGGAGGCATGGGATACTTTGTCAAAAACGCAAGCCAGGAAAATGCAGCTCAAGCAAGAGTTGCATAATGTGCAAAGAGAAAATATGAGCATCAATGACTACCACATGAAGGTGAAGAAGATTGCAGATGCACTTGCTTCCATTGGGTCGCCAGTGGAAGATGATGATTTAGTTTCTGTGACCTTGAATGGTCTAGGAAAGGATTATGCACAGTTCCGAACATCCATTTCCGTCCGTGAAAGATTTCCTGATTTTGAGGAGTTGATTGCTCTTCTAATTTCTGAGGAGTAGAGAAATGGTGGTGCATCTTCTTCAGGAGGAACTTCAAAAGAAGCTATCTTCTACTCAAATGCTGGAAGAAGTAGAGGCAGAGGTAGAGGAGGCCGATTTGGAGGCCGCGATAGAAATCAAAATATGCAGCAAACTCAAGAAAATCAGTCCTATGGAGGAGGACGTGGTAACTCTAGAGGCAGGGGGAGCCAAAGAGGTCGTGGTGGATGGCAAAGAGGCCAAAATGCAAACAGCAATGTTGAATGCTACTATTGTGGTAAAATGGGTCATATGGCTAAAGACTGCTATAAAAAGCAGAATGACATCATGAATAGGAAATTGCAACAAGGGAATTATGCATCTTCTAGTAGACAGGGTGATGACAGAAATGAGCATTTGTTTATGGTGCAGCACATGAACAATTCTGTGACAAGTGTAGAAGAAAGAAACGATGTGTGGTATGTTGACTCAAGTGCATCAAACCACATGACAGCTCATGCAGAATGGATGGAGGATGCAAGGAAAATGGAAAAACCAAGATTTGTAGATACTGGTGATGATACTGCACATCCTATTGTGCAGATTGGAAAAATTCATTTGTCTATGCAGGATGGGAAAAAGAAATACCTGTTCGATGTATTTCATGTCCCGAATATCACTAAGAATCTGGTTTCTAATGGTCAAATGGTTGAGCAGGGCTTGCAGGTCAGATTTAATCCTCATGGATGCTTTGTTGAGGATATGAAAAATAAAGGTCGCTTGATAGCAAAAGGAAAGAAGAAGGGCATAATGTTTACATTGGATGCAGACATGCCTGAATTGAGTGCAGCAATGTTTGCACATGGGACCGGTGTAGTTGCAGATATTGATATCTGACATAAACGCATTGGTCATGTTAATGTACAGCGACTTAAATCAATGCAGGCCCAAAACATTGTTGCAGGATTGCCAAAATTCAAGGTTGCAGAAATGCATAAGGTATGTGAAGCCTGTTAGTTTGGAAAACAGGCAAGGAAACCATTTCCTAGACATGTTCAAGAGAGTAAGAAGCCATTGGAATTAATCCACTCTGATGTGTGGACTACTAAAGCTGCATCTCTTGGAGGCTTTCATTATTTTGTCACTTTTATTGATGACTATAGCAGAAAAGTTTGGGTGTATTTTATGAAAAAGAAAAGTGAAGTTTTTGGGCATTTCAAAACTCTTTAAGCTATGGTTGAAAAAGAAACAGGCCTGCAAATAAAATGCCTAAGGTCAGATGGAGGGGGAGAGTACCTCTCAAATGAGTTTGCAAGGTTCCTACAAGAGAATGGCATAAAGCAGCAATATTCACGCAGTCATACCCCACAACAAAATGGAATTGTAGAAATGAAAAATAGGCATATTGGAGAGGTATCTCATGCCATGCTCAATGAAAAAGACTTGCCAGATTTTTATTGGGCTGAGGCAGTTACTACAGTAGTCTACATAATGAACAGGACTCCCATTGCAGCAGTACATGGGGTGACTCCAGAGGAGAGGTATACTGGTAGGAAACCAGATATTTCTCATTTGAAATTTTTGGTTGCATTGCCTATGTTCATGTGCCAGATGAGTTGAGATCCAAGTTGGATCCAAAAGCTGAGAAGTGTATCTTTATTGGTTACTCTTTGCAGCAAAAAGGGTATAGATGCTATAATCCTTCTACTCGTAAGTTTACAGTGAGCAGAGATGTTGTTTTTTATGAGATGAGTAGCTGGTATAAACCAGTAAATGTGATTGATAATGTAGATGCACAAAATGGTAATGTTGCACAGAATTCACAGCAGCAGTCACAAGATATCAGTGGACCTGGAGCGTCCTCTAGCAGTGGTTTATATTCTTCACCATGGATAGGCAGATTGAGATCAGGAGAATCTTCTCAAAGCAATGCAGATAGTGGTATGTAGGTATCACAAAAAGGAAAAGAGAAGGTAGATTAGCCCATGTTTGATGTGAATGCAGGTCACTCGTATGTGGATGGTGAATCCAGTGGCTCAGAACAGAGCATTGATGATGAGTTGGGTATTCCTTCTATTGTTACACCTAGAGTAAGGAAGACCAGGGATGTTTTGAGAGCACCTGGGAGTGAACCTACTTTGCGAAGGTCTACCAGAGCTAGGTATCCTGTGGATAGGCTGAAATATGATGGATTTACAGCCATTCACTATGCATATATGGTCAAAGTGATACAGGAACCAAAACCCACTTCTTTTGAGCAAGCCATGGGAAAAGAAAAATGGGAGAAAGCCATGGATGAAGAAATGGATGCCTTGGAAGCAAATGCTACATGGGAATTGGTACCTTTGCCTAAAGGTAAGAATGCAATTGGCTGTAAGTGGGTTTATAAGGTGAAGCACAATGCTGATGGTTCTGTGAACAGATACAAGGCAGGATTAGTAGTCAAGGGGTATGCACAAACATATGGCATTGACTATGAAGAAACATTCCGTCCGGTTGCAAGGATGGAAACCGTAAGAGCAGTCATTGCTATGGCTGCATCAAAGGGATGGTCTTTACATCAGATGGATGTAAAGAATGCCTTCTTGCATGGTGATTTCCAAGAAGAGGTCTATATGGAGCAGCCACTAGGTTATGTGCATGCTGTTCATCCTGAGTTTGTTTGCAAGTTGAAGAAAGCCTTGTATGGCTTGAAGCAAGCACCTAGAGCATGGTCTGACAAGATAGGATAATATCTTGTCACTATTAGCTTTCAGATTTCCAAGGCAGATTTCTCACTTTATGTGAGAAAAACAGAGAAATATATTATGCTACTTGTCATTTATGTTGATGATTTGATTATGACAGGTGACACTGATGAAGATATCCTTCATGTGAAAATTCTATTGAAGCAGAAGTTTGAGATGAAGGATTTGGGAGAGCTGCGTTATTTCTTGGGCATTGAGGTGATTAGATCACCAAGTGGGATACAGCTCTTGCAGAGGCAGTATGGATTGGACATGATGTCCAAATATGGGATGATAGGCTGTAAGCCTATTTCAGTTCCTTTGGAGCAGAATGTGAAGCTGAGCGCAGATGCAGGTGAGCTTTTGGAAGACCCTACTATGTACATATGCATAGTAGGAAGCTTGATTTATATGACTATTACCAGGCCAGATTTGAGCTATGATGTTGGATTGGTAAGTCAGTTTATGCAGGCTCCAAGGAAACCGCATTTGGATGTGGCTAGACGCATACTCAGGTATGTGAAGTCCACATTGTAGTATGGACTTTTTTATGAGATTAGGGTTCAGATACAGTTGCATGGATACACTGATGTTGATTGGGCTGGTAGCATTTCTGATAGACGATCTACCAGTGGATATGTGTTCTCTTTTCGGAGTGCTGCAGTCACTTGGAGCAGCAAGAAACAACCTACAGTTGCCTTGTCGAGCACAGAGGCTGAGTATAGGGGTGCATCAATGGCTGCATGTGAGGTAGCTTGGTTGCATAAGTTGCTTTATGATATGCATCAGCCTACAGATGGGCCAGTTGTCATTTATTGTGACAACATGAGTAGTATACACTTGGCAAATAACCCAGTCTATCATGCTAGAACAAAGCACATTGAGGTGCATTATCACTATGTGCGGGAGAGGGTTTTACTAGGTCTTATTGATCTAGTTTATGTCAGCACAGAGGATCAGGTAGCTGACATATTTACGAAGGCATTGGGCGCAGAGAAGCTGCGCAAGTTCAGAGACCTGCTTGGTGTGTAGGAATTGGGGTTGAGCTCGAGGGGGAGTGTTGAGATATCGAGCTCCACTCGTGATATGCCAGGGTGACCATTGTGCATTTATGTCACCGACTTGTCAGTTGTAGATGCGGTTGGTACACCGCCCATGAATAATAGCTAGATGATAGCTATCCTTATCTACTCTAGTTCGTGGCTCAGTTAGTATGCCACCTTAGTTAGTTGTCTTTGGTTTGAGACCCATATATAGGGTTCTTCTATTTCTTTGTATATGAGTTCTTTTTGGCTTACACAACTAAGAAGAGGAAAATTGTTTTTAGCCTCCACCTTTGTGTGTATTGCCCCATTGTGCAAGCAAGAAAGCTACAAGTGAGACTCCTTCCTTCTCTCCCACAATCTTGACAGTTTGTCTATGATCTCAATGCTTGTTGCTGATGATTTTAAGGAGAGTATGATGACACTCATGCTATTGATTTCACTGACCAATGTACTTGAGACAAAGTCACTCATGGTATGCAATACACTTCTTGTGCATGATGGTCTATGTGTTAATTTTACACATAACCTTACAACAATATATGAAGAGGAATGAAAAGCTCACTGGGTTTTAATGAATGCCCAACAAGCAATTAACCTGATGATTTATGATTAGTGTTAAAAGAACACTATTGTCAAGCTTAGTGAAGTGCTTGAATGGAACCCGGTTGGGAGTCGGCTTCCCGATGCTTGGTGATGTCCATTGAGCATGCCCAAGAGCTTTAGACTCTGGAACAGGCTTCAGAGACTCTGCTTCAGTGATTAGAATCATTGTTAGTGAAGCTCAGAGTATAAAAATGACAAAATGTCAAGCTTGGAGCTTGTTGGCTATGGCTGCCCAAAAAAACACAGTTAGGGTTTGGCTTGTAGCAGCCAGCAAAGGTTGAATTTCTCAGAGCCCTCTTAGCTCAGGATAGCCCACTTGGGGGGCTATCAAAGCCCTATAGTGGTGACTGAGATTGCACCGCCTGCTGCCTGCATTTTAGCACGAGATAGTCGCCTGCCTAGAACTGTGCCGTTTCTGCAATCCATGCAATGCTGCTCACGGCATTGACCAATCCCAGGGTTTATCACTCCAGGCTGATTTGGCCTAAGGTAGGGAATAAGTTCCTAGAAGAAAACATGAGCTGATATGGCCTCCTTTGTCCTCCCCAAGTCCTCCAATGGAGGTAGGTTGTAGGCAGCTATGGAGGAAATAAGGATAGGATGAAGAAAATGATAGCTCATATGCACTTAGTGATAAAACTGATGATGAGGGAAGTTGAGGAGATCAATGATACCATGTTGAGAATCAGAGTTTGCAGTAGTAGAATGTGTGCACAAGAGGGAGAAGAGAGCTCAAAGTACAAGAATGAAATCTTGCTTACTAAGTTGCTTAGAGTACAACTTGGGTACACTCTCTCACACATTGATAGTGACCCATAGGTGTTGAGATGACAAGCTCAACATATGCGGACATTGATGATGGACCGCCTAGTTAGATGGGTCCACATGTCTACACTTAGCATGTCAGTGGTCATTATGAATCACACATGGTCACTGACTCATTACTTATTATATTCAGGTTGTTACACCTATTTATAGCTGGCATAGTTATAGCGCCAGTCGACTAGTGCAGTTGGTTATGCATTGTTTGACATAGTAGGCCACTTTCCTTTATGTTGCATCTTATCTATACTTTGTATACATTGTAAAGAGTGTGGAAGAAGAAGAAGAAACTAGCAAGAAAACGTTTTGGCCTCCATCTCTCTTCTTGTCTCTTGAGTTAGCTTCTCCTTGTGCATTTTGTGTGTGTTCGGTGTAGCATCTTGAGCAACTCCCCCCACCATGTGATTCTTGACATGGTATCAGAGCCGCACCACTAAGAGAGGCTGATTTTGAAGGCTGAAGCAAAGGAGAAGAAGCAAGGTTTGAGCAAGCAAGCCACGAGTAAGAAGCTCTCCCATCCTTCCACTCTTTCTCTTGGATAGTGCCTGTGGAGGCACCGAAAGTAGGGCAGAGCAAAAATCTCAGATTGCAGTGAGATTTGGTGTGCGCGAAGAGCACTGTATATTCTATAGATAAGGCCTTTAGGGATTTTTTGCAGTTATTTTGGGCATCTGAGGCCGTTTCAGGGCCCGTTTTAGAGCCACAAGGTTGCGGACAACAGTTTCAGGGTACGCTGTGATTTCGACTGTATTGACCAAAAGTGGGTGCGCAGGTTACAGATTTCAGATCTGTAAGTTCAAAGGTGTTTACCAGTGAGTAAACACAAGGTTTATTTGCAAATAGGTTGCAGATTGCATGTATTGTTGAGCAGATAGTGAAAAAGGCTATCTGGTGTATTGTTGTGTACTACAGGTCGAAGGTTGTAGAAGATTTGCTTGCTGTTGGTATTAATTTTGTGATAATGGTAGAGAACAGTGGAAGCCCCATCATTGAGAAGCTCGACAAGAACAACTACCCTTCATGGAAGTTCCGTGTCACGAACTTCCTTATTGGAAAAGGCCTCTACGAGTTTGTTTCAGGTGAAGAAAAGGAGTCGGAAGTGAGTGATCCTCCAACTGCAGAAGAGACAAAGGCACGGAAAGAATGGAATGCAAAAGATAAAAAGGTCATGTATTGGTTGTCTGCAGTAATTGACAATAATATGCTGGGACATATTAGAAATGCAGAGAATTCATATGTAGCTTGGACCATACTTGAAAGTATGTTTTCTGTAAATACAAAGGCACGAAAGATTCAACTCAAGCAAGAGTTGAATACATTGAAGAAAGGGAAGATGTCTATCAATGAGTATGCATTGAAGGTAAGGAGCATTGGAGATGCATTGGCAGCGATTGATGCAATGCCCAATGATGATGATTTGGTGTTGTCAACCTTGGGTGGACTTAACAATGAAAAGGCTTGGAAGTCTTTTGTAACTTCCGTATATGTTAGAAAGCCATTCCCAGATTTCGATGAGTTGGTCTCTCTAATGATCACTAAAGAAATCAACATGTACAGTGAGACATCTGAAAGAAGTGGTGAACAGGTCTAGGCTTTCTACTCCAGTTCAGGAAGGGGATGTGGCAGGTTCTCTTCAAGAGGCCGTGGTAGTGACAACCAGGAAAACAGATTGAATCAGCAATTTGGCGATATGTAGGTTTCAAGAGGTCGTGGTAACTTTAGAGGCAGGGGGAGCTTTAGAGGAAAAGGTGGATGGTAGAACAGAGGTTCTAACAACTCTGGTATTGTGTGCCACTACCGTGGCAAAATAGGTCATATTGCAGCCCAATGTTATGATAAAAAAGATTATATCCGCAGTGGTAAGTTGCAGCAAGGAAACTATGCATCGTCTTCACGGCAGAATGAAGACAAAAATGAACGTTTGTTCGTTATGCAGCATATGCTAAATGTTGTTACAGGAAAGGGAATGCATGAAGATGTTTGGTATGTTGATTCAGGTGAATCCAATCATATGACCAGCCATGCATAATGGTTTGGAGAGATGCAGGATTTGCAGAATGCAGGTTATGTGCAGATGGGTGATGACTCATGCCACCCAATTTCACACATTGGAAAAGTTTCCTTATCCTTGCATGATGGTAAGACAAAGAGTCTTTTTGATGTATTACATGTGCCATCTATTACAAAGAACTTGGTGTCAGTCGGTCAAATGGTAGAGCAAGGGTTGCAAGTCAGATTTAATGCAAAGGATTGCTTTGTAGAAGACTTCAATGACAAGTGCAGGTTGGTAGCAAAGGGAAGTAAAGTTGGACGCATGTTTACTCTGGATGCTGGAATTCCTACTATGAATGCTGCTATGTATGCCAAAGGAAAAGGTGTTGTTACAGACATTGAAATTTGGCACAAACGCATTGGACATGCAAATGTACAAAGGCTGAAATTAATACAGTCCAAAGGGTTGGTTACAGGTTTGCCTACATTTAAAGTTGCAGAATTTCATAAGGTATGCGAAGCATGTAAATTTGGTAAGCAGGAAAGACAATCCTTTTCACATGACAGAGATGTAAGCAGAAATATCCTTGACGTTGTGCATATGGACATTTGGGGGCCTACACAAAATGTATCTCTTGGAGGTAGTTCATACTTTGTCACATTCATTGATGATTATTCTAGAAAGCTGTGGGTATATTTTATGAAGGAAAAGAGTGAAGCGTTTGAGCACTTTAGAACCTTCAAGGCTGTAGTTGAAAGAGAAACATGCTTGAAAGTAAAGTGCTTGAGGTCAGATGGAGGGGGAGAGTACCTCTCAAATGAGTTCAATGATTTTCTAAGGTCTCATGGGATAAAGAGACAGTTCACATGCAGGTATACTCTACAGCAAAATGGGGTTGCAGAAAGGAAAAATAGCATATTGCAGAAGTTGCACATGCCTTGATGGCTGAAAAGAATATGCCTACGCATTTCTGGTTTGAGGCTATTCATACTACTGTTTATATTATGAACAGAACCCCCACAGCTTCAATTCATGGTATGACTCCTGAAGAATGCTTTACTGGCAAGAAGCTTAATGTATCACACTTAAAAGCGTTTGACTGCATTGCGTATGTTCATGTGCCAGATGAGTTGTGGAAGAAACTGGATCCAAAGGCTGAAAAGTGTGTCTTTATTGGATACTCTTTAGAGCAAAAAGGGTATCGCTGTTATAACCCTATCACATGTAAGTTCAGAGTGAGCAGGGATGTCATCTTTGATGAAATGAGCAGTTGGTATGCATCTACTGGTGATGCATTGGATGATGATGATGATCATGAACTCATGTGCACGCTGAAAAGCAAGAATCATGGACTCTTAGTGGACCAGAGACATCATTTGGTAGTCCTTGGTCTAGGAGACTAAGGAGTACATCTACATCTTCAGGAGCATCTAGTAGCACTACAGGTAAAGACAAAGGAAAGAATAAAGTGTCAAAAGGCATTGATGCAGTTCCTGATGGAGACTCTAGTGGCTTAGAGAGCTTGGATGATGAGCTTGGCATTCCTTCAGTGAGGACTCCAGGTGTGCAGAGAGCACACATTAATGCAAAGACTCCATTGAGTGATCCAGTGGTACGCAAGTCTAGCAGGGTGAGATACCCTGTTAAAAGATTGGGTTTTGAAGGTTATGCAGCTCACCATTATGCTTATATGGTGAAACTAGTTGAGGATGTTGAGCCCACATGTTTTGAGGAGGCTGTTGGTCATGCTCATTGGGATGCAGCAATGGATGAGGAGATGGCTGCATTAGAGGCCAATAAGACTTGGGATCTAGTATCATTGCCGAAGGACAAGAAAGCCATTGGATGTAAATGGGTTTATAAGATTAAGCACAATGCAGATGGTTCTATTAGTAGGTACAGAGCTAGGCTGGTTGCAAAAGGCTATGCCCAGACATATGGCATAGATTATGATGAAACCTTCAGTCCAGTTGCTAGGATGGTAACTGTCAGATGTGTGATTGCTTTGGCAACAGCCAAAGGTTGGAGGTTGCAGCAAATGGATGTGAAGAATGCCTTCTTGCATGGTGATTTGTAGGAAGAAGTGTATATGGATCAGCCAGCAGTTTATGAGGATTTAAAGCATCCCGCGTATGTGTGCAGGTTGAAGAAGGCACTCTATGGGCTCAAGCAAGCACCTAGAGCATGGTCTGACAAGATCAGAAAGTATCTTGTCAATATTGGCTTTTATGTTTCTGATGCTGATCACTCGCTTTATGTGAGAAAGGGAGATGCAGGTTTGGTCATCATAGTCATCTATGTGGATGGCTTGATTATTACAGGTGATAGTGATAGTGGGATTGCTAAAGTCAAGGACTTTTTGAAGAAGAAGTTTGAGATGAAGGATTTAGGTGAGCTAAGGTACTTCCTTGGCATTGAGGTGATCAGATGTGATGATGGTATATGGCTGTCCCAAAGACAGTATGGCTTGGATATGTTGTCCAAGTATGGTATGATAGCATGCAAACCACTTTCAGTCCCATTGGAGCAGAATGTAAAGTTGAGTGCTGATGTTAGGGATGAGATAGAAGACCCTACTATGTTCAGGAGGATAGTGGGGAGTTTGATCTACATGACCATTACAAGGCCAGACTTGAGCTACGCTATTGGTCTTGTGAGTCAGTTTATGCAAGTACCTAGAAGGCCACATTTGGATGCAGTTAGACACATATTGAGATATGTGAAGCCCACATTACATTATGGACTTTTCTATGAGGCAGGTACAGATGTACAGGTGTTTGGATACACAGATGCAGATTGGGCTAGTAGTATGTTTGATAGAAGATCTACCAGTGGATACATGTTCTCTCTTGGTAGTGCAGCAGTTGCTTGGAGCAGCAAAAAGCAATCTACAGTTGCTTTGTCGAGTACAAAGGCTGAGTATAGAGGTGCTACCGTTGCAGCATGTGAGGTAGTATGGCTGCAAAAGTTATTGGCTGATTTGGATGTGCAAGTGGAAGGTCCAGTTGTCATTTATTGTGACAACATGAGCAGTATACAGTTGGCTAGAAACCCTGTGTTCCATGCCAGGACAAAACATATTGAGGTACACTACCACTTTGTGAGAGAGAAGGTACTAGCAGGTGAGATTGACTTGGTGTATGTCAGCACACAGGATCAGATAGTTGACATCTTCACGAAGGCATTGGGTACAGAGAAGCTTCAAAAGTTTTGAAGCTTACTTGGAGTTGCAGAGATGCAGTTGAGCTTGAGGGGGAGTGTTGAGATGACAAGCTCAACACATGCGGACATTGATGATGGACCGCCTGGTTAGATGGGTCCACACGTCTACACTTAGCACGTTAGTGGTCATTATGACTCACACATGGCCACTGACTCATTACTTATTATATTCAGGTTGTTACACCTATTTACAGCTGGCATAGTTATAGCGCTAGTCGACTAGTGCAGTCGGTTATGCATTGTTTGACTTAGTAGGCCACTTTCCTTTATGTTTCATCTTATCTATACTTTGTGTATATTGTAAAGAGTGTGGAAGAAGAAGAAGAAGAAACCAGCAAGAAAACGTTTTGGCCTCCACTCTCTTCTTGTCCCTTGAGTGAGCTTCTCCTTGTGCATTCTATGTGTGTTCGGTGCAGCATCTTGAGAAACTACCCCCACCACGTGATTCTTGACAATAGGCTATTTATATAGCCATTTTCCAGCTAGGGTTAGGGTTTCCCCTGCTCCTAGGGCTATTCACACTCATCTGCCTTTATACTCCCTTGCTTACAGTGGGTTTCTATGCCCATCTTCTAACACCACCTGCCATGACCCTTAGAGAACCTAGCTTCAACTAGTTGGGAGTAATCAAGACCCCTTTCAAAAGCATCAAGATCAGGAGTTGATTGAAGTAGTTGAATCCATCAAAGGTCACACTCGATAGTGTAGGCATTTCAACACATGTGGAAACTAGAAAGCCTGATTTTGCATAGTGCACATCAAGATGCACTACTGGTATATAAGTGATGCACATTCATAAACTCTTGGATTAACAAGGAACACAATAAGGGGAGTTAACCTAAAAATAAACCCAACAATAGGAGTAAACTCCAAAGAATTGGACAAGGGACCCAGAAAACTAGGAACAAAGACACAAAGGGGACCAAACCATCATATTGCCAAGCAAAGAAAATGCTCGCTAAGATTAGGGATATGTCTCTAGCTGACTTAGTTGACCTCATAGACACACTAGTGGGTTAGGAGGCAACTACTATAGTAGGCACCATCTCGAATGAGAACAATCTAGACCTCAGCCTTGACCTTAGCATGGCTAACACATTGATGACATTTGACAACTTATCACATAATATGACCAGCTGATGAGGATAGTGCACCATGGAAGATAAGTGGCAAATGTTATAGCTGACCTTGAGGAAGAGAGGAGACTAGCAAGGATGGCTTTGTAATTCATGGCAAGTTATAGGCAGGAGAAAAGGGTTCATAGACTACATCATGAGAGAGAGCTCAATGAGGTTCACGGGATCCTAGCCATATCATGTATGAATAGAATGGGAGGCAATACCAATAGGAGAGAATTCCGGAAGTCGATCTCACACTACATGAGCTACTAACCAAAAGATTGCTAGATAATACTAGCACTAATGAGTAGAGTGGGACAGCCTTGGTAACATCATTGCTAGTGGGGCAGCTAGGAGTTACCCCAAATGCTACAAGCCAAATAAGAATACCCACAGTTGCAAAAGAAACTAGATAAATATTAGGTGTGAAATGACCCCTATAGCTTTGTCAAGCAGTTTGAGCAAGTATGTGAGGCTAATAACCTCATGGACCCCACTCAATGAGCACAATCATTCACTCTTTGCTTGGGAGATAAGGGAAGGATATGGTTCACTAGTCTAGACAATGTTGAATGCAATGACTTCACCTAGTTGAAGGACCTCTTTATTAAGAGATTCTCAAAGGCCAGATACTCAAATAACCGCATTGTTAAGTTGATGAATGTTAGCTAGAAAGACAAAGAGGACATACAAGTCTACATCACACATGTGAGGAGTCCCTATAAGAGGATACCTACAACCGAGTAGCCCAATGAGACAGCATTCTTTACTGTATTCATTAACAAGATCTGCAAAGGAGGAATTGTATAAGACCCTTGCAAGCAACTCAAACATACAAAAGGATGTTCTTGCAAGGGTCTTTGAGGAAGCCATACGAGTAGATGACTTGCTTAAGGCGAGAAGCACTCAGATGGTGTAGGAGAGTAGTAATGCAATTAGGAACACCGAGAGAGATGGTGAACAAGCCGTCTTTAATGAATAGGAAGAAGGGAATAGCATTGACCAAACCCAAGCTATAGACAACCTAAAAGTGGAGCTGGCTAGACTACAAGAGTGATTACAAAGACCAATACGACCCCACATGTAGTGTGTGCAATATGGAGGGAATCGCCTTCCCTCTAAATAACTCGATCCTAGATGAATGCCTTGTGCCAATTGTGGAAGACTCGAGTAGCACACCATGCACTACTGATTGCCAAGATAGCTACCTTACCAGCAGTCTTACACTCAACCATACTATCCACGAGTTAGATAACCATATCTCGGAAGGGAAGCACCATTGGCTCTCCCTATGCCCAATGATTTAAAGCCAGCCTCCCCAAAGATTGATATCAACCCTATAGAAATTACTAGATCTCTAACACCTATTATGACCTATCCGCTAAGCGAGGATCCGGTACACTTTGTGGAAGAACCACTAGAGGAAGATTTTTACTTGAACCCTTATGTCTCTTATGATGAAGAAGGCAACCCCATATTGATGGACTATATACTTGCGCCAGTCATGGCATTAGGCAAAGGAAGAGGTAGAGACCTAGGAGAAGCTCAAACCTACGAACCCATAGCATGTTGGACATGTGGCCACCCTAGACATATTTAATCTCACTACCATGGAAAGGAGTAAGAAAATAGAGACAAGGCTAAAGTTTCCTGAGTGTGAAGTCCCATATCTATTTGTTGATTATCCAAGGCAAAAGCCCTCCACAAGCTCAACAATTGTACTTTTTGTGTTACTCGAACTCTTTTGTGTCAAGTCACATGACAATGATGCCACACCAACTCCTCTAAATGTCATGACACAAGCTCAAACAAAGTAGGCCAGTATCTCACTACCCATGCCTAGCAACCTAGATGCATCATCCATAATAAAGAAGTCACAGATGGAGGAAAAAGAGAAATGAGGCAAAAAGAATGCTAAAGATTGAGAGTGAGACCACATTGTAACGTGTCCGCTCATCCAATTGTGGGACACGTCTTAGCAGCCCATCGGGAAGTGAGTCTAGAAAGCACCGCCTGGCACTCGCAAGGAATGTCACAGGGTTTGTGATCTAGGTCTTCCCAAGTCTGCCTCAAGCGAAAGTATCCGGTCGTTTCCACTTAGGACCGACCTGAAGTCAGGGTTTCTTTCCTATCAGAAAAGTCTCTAGGAAGTAGCTAGTGTCGAGCTCCAGATGAACCACTTTGCGTAGGAACAACAGAGTTAAAGTAGATGAACCACTTTGCGTAGGAACAACAGAGTTAAAGTGGATTTATGCTACACTTGGTTCATGGAGAATGGGAAACGAGCGGGATGCGAAGCTCAACCTCTCTGCCCCATAAGGCATAGTCCCATTTCGTTCCCCTAAAACAACATAAATCGGGATTCTAACTCTACAGACGCTAGGTCTTCATAGTCTCATTATCGTGTCTTTTGAGAAAAGTTCCCAGCTAACCGGGACCAACCTTCCGTAGGACACATCAAGTCGTATCCACCGCACTTTCCTCGGTTTTCTTAGTTATCTAGTTACCTACCACATTATGCCTGACATGCAAAAGCAGCTTCCTTAATTAATCAATTTAAACACAGGTTCCTTCACGTAACTTAGACACTGACACAAAAACAATGTCAAGCAAGTTCTTTTTTCAAATATATCTGATCTTTGTTTATCATAGTCTCTGAATACATCAAGTATCATGCCCAAGGGCTATCCCAGTAATCAACATGATTGTTGCTCCAAGTTCCGTCTATAGACTAATACACGGGTCTCGAGATCCCATCTCGAGTCATGTCGGCCTCTTGTGCGGGATCTGGAGGCAAGGAATCTACAGCCAGAGCCTCCCTTGGCACCCAAGCATCCTCCCACTCCAAGCACCATCCACGGAGAGAGCTCTCGTGGCGGGTTCGATCCATATACCCCGCGCGGCTAACACCCCCTTGGATAGGGCCAGGCAGACAGTCGGAGGTAACTGAACCTGCCTCTCGCTCCAGGATTTTAACCTAAAGCATTATGTGTTTTGCCTTGAATTAGTTCCTTGAGCAAAGAAGTTCAAACAATGTACCTAAGTGTACAATCACGATCATTTCAGAGGTCGTTTGTATGACCAACTGCTAAGGTGTGATTCCTTCTTCCTGAATGCTCCCAGCATTCGATCCTGGATCGTTCGCGACTTGGCGAGATTCCAAGGGCTTGGCAAGCTAGGTTGCTTGTTTTCCCTTTATCTTCGGGTTAGGGTTTGTACCTTGCCGACCCTAATTATCCTTACCTTAGGTCTCCTTGTAAAATAGATCATGGACAACCCCGTTGTCCTTGGTTGGTAAGCTTGCTGGTTATCTCCTAGATCCCTCAAAGTACCTATGTATCTTTATCTTTGATCTTAATTGATCAAGATTGTCTATCCCCTTGACCATGGCTTGTCAAGATGGTTCTGTTTAGAACAATTTCTACTCTGACTTAAGTATAATCTTCTTAAGCCTTCTCAATAATGCTCACAAGCACTAAGCTTTTACTGATCCCTCTTGAAGTCACCAAGGACTTTGTCATGGGATTCGTGGATCTCAGTCCCATTTGGTAAATTACAAACACCGTTGAATTTTCCCAACATTTTTAATGCATGCAACGTAATGCCATGCCTTCATTTCAATGCTTACAATTTTGATATAATCCATACAATATTTTATGCCACATATGCAAAGGTACTTTCTATGCATGCAATCTTAACATTATCCTGTCTGTAATTATTTACACCAGCTATAACCTTCTTGAATGATCTAACTTTATGTGATCATTGTATGAGTCTAACTGCACTTTAATCTTTTCTGCAGTTTATTACATGTACCTTAGAATCTATTTTGCGGTATGGAGATGCACTTTGTTTCTTCAATGTTCTCTGAAATGCATTTAAAGCAAGATCTTGTGCAAGGAACAATGCACTTTATGTAGGAATTCATGCAAGACATTTTTGGTAATTTATAATGCAATTAACTAATCAATTTCACCTAATATGATGTCGTCTTACAATGGAAATTATCTTGTTCATTGCATACATCACAACTAAGTTTATACATGGGTTTGGAGTGATGCCGTGATCCCAATGGTATTGATGCTTGATGAACCATTCGCGGTTGCGGTGCCACCTTGTTTCGAACTTCCATCCACACTTGCAGGGTTCTCGGCCATCTTTGTGGAACCACGCTTCGGGGCTATACTCGAAGATGCGTGAATGAGTGATAGAGTTCTCGCACTCTCTTATGGAAAATTCTCGCCGCCTCTCCTTGAGTGGAGAAAAAAAAATTGAAGGGGGAGTGGCATATTTTCAGAAACTCTTCTTCTTCTTCTTCTCTTCTTCTCCTCTCTCTCTCTCTCTTCGTCTTCTTCTTCTTCTTCTCTTCTTCTCCTTCTCTCTCTCCCTCTTCTTCTTCTTCTTCTTCTTCTTCTTCTTCTTCTTTTTCTTCTTCTTCTCTTCTTCTCCTTCTCTCTCTCTCTTCCTCTTCTTCTTCTTCTTCTTCTTTTTCTCTTCTTCTCCTTCTCTCTCTCTCTCTCCTCTTCTTCTTCTTCTTCTTCTCCTTCTTCTTCTCTCTTCTTCTTCTTCTTCTTCTCTTCTTCTCCTTCTCTCTCTCTCTCCTTCTTCTTCTTCTTTTCTTCTTCTTTTCTTCTTCTTCTTCTTCTTCTTCTTCTTCTCATCCTTCTCTCTCTCCCTCTTTGATGATCATTGGGAGGGGGAGGGGCATTGTCCAGGTGACGAGGGAGGGGAGGGCTACTGTGGCGGATGACCACCAGGGGGGGGGGGAGACAGTCATTGAACGACCTCCACCCTCCACCTGGGGGGTTGCATGCCCCCCCTCTCCTACTTACTCACACACACACACACTCTCTCTCTCCTTGCCATGCAGTCGGTAGGGGGAGAGATAAATTTTTTTGAAAACTCCTTTAAAAATTTTAAGGGGGGGTTCGCATGGGGGAAGGCACGGGGAATATTGGACACATTAACCAAGGGAAATCAAGTCATAGATGTCCAAGTAGAAACATCTACTCCTAACACGAGAGAGAAGGGGAGCGCTAAGGTTGGAGAGTACCCTAATCCCAACCAGTAGAGTTGAAGATTGTAGATAAGGTCAAGGAGTGGATAAAAAAAGTGCATACTGACCTTCAAGATGTACAAATTATAACTGAGGAAGAGATTGATGAACTCTCAATCATGAGCCCACCAGTCTCTCCCACATATTTGGGGGCAGGAGAGACAATGCCACCATGTGAACAACTGCATGGATAGAATAAGAGGACTAGGAATACACAAACAGTTCGAGAATATTTGCAAGGAGCCCATGAAACTAAGGAGGATAAGAGGGATGGCAACTTGCTAAGCACACTCATATAACAAATCCTCTGACATTTTCATTGGGAGAATTGCTTAGACAAAACTTTGCACTTTGGCAAGAATTGAAGCAATGGGTAGAGCACAGTGATTACTATAAGCCCCAAAATTTTCCAAACCACAATGCCGTGCGACACATACCAAGCCTAACATTGAATCTTATGTCTAAGTCCCCACATGTAAATTCCTTTTGGGAGGGCACCGAGACATACATAGTCTTGCCTATCATTGCCTTAGGAGACACTACATGGTAGGGTATAGTGGACACAAGAGTAGGGATTAATGTACTTAAGTCACTCAGGTCCTACAAGCTTGGGGAAGCCCACCAATGGAAACCACAAGGTTCAATGTCACCTTAGCAAATGGGATGAAGGTTAGACCCTTCTTAAAGTTCTGAAGAACTGGCTTCTAAAGATAGTAGGAATCCAATTCTCCAAGAACCTTATAGTTATGAAGGGAGTGGATTATGATATCTTGCTAGGTAGGCCTTGGATGAGAAATGTGAGAGTAATAGAGGACTAGGGTAGTGGCCTAATATTATTGGGCAGTAGATTAAAAGTAGTTCGATTAGAGGTGGACACTTGGAGAACCTCACCAGTAGACTTAGATGCCATCTCTACCCTACTAAAGGGTGACTCAAAATCTAGAATCAATTATGGGCCTCTAACAAGGTACATTCCTTGCCCTAAGGATGAGCAGGATTGGATGCACATATGTGCAACCATTGATCTCCCATTCTCGGAGGATGAGGATGAACTCACGACGCAAGCTGTAGACTCTACTAGAAAACCTAAGAGTGCCATCACTTGTAACATGCCCACAATACCCTTCTGCATGATGGACAAAAGCTCCATGGGCCAACCAACACCAATCACTTGTCATGTCCTAGCAAACAAACTTGAACTTCACAAAATCCTCAAGTATTTGTCAACTCATCTCCTCACAGGAGGGTAACCCAACTGCCAACTTGAAGCCTTTCAAGGATCCTATGGAAAGCAGAGAGTGGCAATGAACCAAGGTGCACGACATGAATTTGTCATATAACTGGCTCTCATGACAAGTGAGGTAGCTCTCAGAAGTGGGAATCTTGCAAGTGACATATAGTCCTAGTTTGGGAATTTTTACGACGAGAATAAAGATTGTTGTTCCACCAGTGAGTAGAGCAAAGAGGAAGTAGGGACCATATAATATGATATGGAGGGTAGAGTAATTGAGTAGATCAAAGCAGACACTAAACCCTGAGAGGTAAGCATGTTTCAAGTAAGCAAAGGAGTTGCCAAGATAGATTGTGATTGAGCTTGGCTAGAATGCCTTGAGGTGGTAGATTATGAGCAAGCATGACTATTTCATTCTTTTAACCCACCACTATTTGGAGTTGAGTCAGCTTCAAAGTTGCGAGCACCAAGGGAGACAGCTTCTTCTAGTAAGGATGGTGATTACAATTTTGAGTTAGAGGAGGCAAGCTTTGATAGTGATCCCAAGATACCTCGACCACCTAGGACTTGATGCACCTTCCAGTCCCCACCTGAGGTGTAGGAGGTTAAGAGAGGAGAAAAGGAAATGATCAAAGTGTTTCAAAGCTAGAAGGTAGAAGAAACCCCAAGACCTACCCAAGAGTTTTGTAAAGGACAATAGAATAGTGGTGTCAAACAGAAAGGGCAAGCAAGTGAACCCATCGAACGACTAGCCAAGGTTAAGGAGGTCAACTTGGTAGGGGAGAAGAACAAGCCTCAAACTATGTACATAGCACAAGGGATTCACTAGTAGTAATAAGGAGACGTCACCTGCATGTAAGTGTTGAGATATCGAGCTCCACTCGTGATACGCCAGGGTGACCGTTGTGTATTTATGTCACCGACGTGTTAGTTGCAGACGCGGTTGGTACACCGCCCATGAATAATAGCTACATGATAGCTATCCTTATCTACTCTAGTTCGTGGCTCAGTTAGTATGCCACCTTAGTTAGTTGAGTTTGGTTTGAGACCCATATAGAGGGTTCTTCTATTTCTTTGTACTTGAGTTCTTTTGGCTTACACAACTAAGAAGAGAAAAACTGTTTTTCAGCCTCCACCCTTGTGTGTCTTCCCCCATTGTGCAAGCAAGAAAGCTTCAAGCGAGACTCCTTCCTTCTCTCCCACAATCTTGACAGTAAGAAATATATGAAAATACCCCTTATCTACCTCCTATTTATGGGTCCTTACCTTATAAAATGTACCTTCCTTCCCTTAAATAACCCCCTCCCTTACACTCATGTGGTACCATATGGTAAACCCTTCTAGACCCCCTAGGGTACATAGTAGATAACCTGACTGAGGAGCAGGAGCATGATCTCATAATCTCCTAAGGGAGTTTGATTATGTATTTTCATGGTCCTTAGATGAGCTTAAGGGAATAGATCCGAATATTGTGACTCACAACATTCCCATGATCTCGGATGCAACACGAGACAAGCAACAACCATACACAATGAATTCTAAGCATGCACATGCTATAAAGGAGGATATTGATAAGCTATTGAATGCTAGATTCATTTATGAGACAGAGCATACAAATTGGGTGTCACCCATAGTCATAGTCATGAAAAAGAATGGGAAGATATGAGTATGTGTAAACTATAAGAAGGCTAATGTAGCAACCAAGAGACACAAATACCCATTACCATACACAGAGCATATGCTAGAGAGAATGGTAGGAAATGAAGCCTACAGCTTTCTTGATGGCTTCTCAAGCTATAATCAAGTACAAGTTCATCTGAAGGACATGCAAAAAACAACATTTGCTAGCAAATGGGGGGTGTCTTCCTACATAGTCATGCCATTTGGATTGACTATGCCCCTGCTACCTTCCAATGGCTCATGTATACCATTTTCAAGGACATGCTCACGCATTGGTTGGAAGTCATTGTCAATGACCTATTTGTCCACACCAACTGGGCAAAGCACTTGGAAAAGATTCAGATAGTCTTTGATCGATGTCAACATTACAGTCTCTCATTGAACCCCTTAAAGTGCCAGTTTTGAGTAAAGCATGGGTGTATCTTAGGGCACATTGTGTCAAGGAATGGGATAGCCACAGTTTTTTTCAAATTCAAGGTGATTATAGACCTTGCCCCTTCGACCAAATTTTAAGGAGTTTAATGTTTCTTAGGTCTCACAGGATACTACAAGCGATTTGTATTAAACTATATGTAGTTGCTAGGTAGACCCTTGTGCGAGCTACTAATAGTCTTTGGGTGGATTGAAGAATGTCAACAAGCCTATGAAAGACTTAAGTAGACTCTACCTTTAGCTCATATCTTGCAAGTCCCAGATTGGTCCATTACCTTCCACGTGCACATTGATGCATTAAAATTTACTATAGGGGTAGTGTTGTGCCAGTCAGGTAAACATAACCTAGACTATCTAGTGAGTTTTGCTAGTAGATAGCTCTTTGAAAAATATATATACTACTCCATGATGGACAGAGAAGGGTTAGCCATGGTGTTTGTTGTAAATAAGTTCAAACACTATCTTCTACTGACACCCTTCACCTTCTTTGTGGACCATCAAGCATTGCTTTATCTTTTGAATCAACCTTGCACAATGGGACACATTTCTTGATGGTTGCTTTTGATCTTGGAATTTGACTTCTCTATGGTCATATGCAAGGGAAAACAACATTACATGGTAGATCATATGTCTTGTGTACCCATAGGAGAGGATATTGGACAAGAAATCAGTGACAACCTACTAGATGAAACCTTTTTAAAATATCCAGTGAATGAGAATTGTTTAGAGCCGACCTCACACCATATTGGGTGAATGACATAGTCCACATACTCAATAATGGACTACCAAAATAGTTGATAGAGAAATCTAGATTAAAAAGGCTAATCTTGAAGATCCAACCTTATCACTTGATTGCAAGTCAATTGTATCAGGTAGAGCAAGATGACATTTTAAGGAGTTGTATCTATGATCACGAAATGTATGATGTGCTCAAAGAAGAACATGGTGGGATAACTAGAGGGCACTTCAGTGGGGACATTACCACACACAACGTGTTCGAGTCCCAGTTGTGGTGGCCAATGCTATTGTGTGATGCAACCAAGTTTGTAAAACATTGTGATGAGTGCCAATAGACTAAAGTCCTTACTTGTAAGAAAAAAATGGGCTTAACCCCAGTGATCGCATGTCAACCTTTCAAGAAGTGGAAATTTGATTTCATTGGCCCCTTAATCCCTATAGCTTAATACTCCCAAGCCAAATACATCATTGTTGCCACACCGACTATCTCACCAAGTGGGAAAAAGCCCAAGCAACTTGCAAAAATGACGCAAGGACCATGACCAAGTTTCTCTAGGAGCAAGTAATCTCACAATTTGGTTGCCCCATAGAGTTGGTTAGTGACCAAGGCACACACTTCATCAATGAAGTGATTGCTCACTCATTATTCATCTTCTTATTAATCCACAAAAGTTTTTCTATGTATTATCCACAAGCCAATGGTCAAGCCAAATCAACAAACAAAATCTTAGTGTGTATTCTAACAAAAGGCGTCTCTACCTCACATAGCGACTGGCACAATAAGCTTATGGTAGCCTTGTGGGCATATAGAATAGCTTATAAAACAACCACAGGGGCATAACCCATTTAGGTAGACCTATGGAATCAAAGCCATTTTATTAGTGGAATTCTTTGTTCCTAGCTTGAGGAATAACAACCCAAGAGAGGTGGGAGGGCCAAGAAGCATGGAAAAATCATTTATTGGAGCTAAAATGCCTATTTGAGACATGTCTCATTGCAACCCATGCTCTAATCTACAAAAGGGCATGTCGCAAGAGTTGGTTTGACAAATATGTCAAGGAATGAGACTTTGGGTAAGGAGATTTAGTCTTGCTATACTTTGTCAAAGGATAAGCAAAAAATGAAGTTTAGGGGATTGGGATCCTTCAAGGTTTGCAATGTTAGTTAGAATGGGGAATGTGGGATTTTAAACCCTAGAAGAACATGGTATGGTTTCTTCAATAGAAGTCCATCAGAGAGTACTACCCTCCGTCACATCCACTTCATGAATCTCTAATGATAGAGCCACCATCAAATATGAGGGTTGCAACCATCACATAAATCAAGGAAGCAGATAAGAAAGCAATAGCACCAGTCTACCTACAGATCATCGTAACCTCCCTAAGGGCATACACCCTTGATGCATTAATTGGCGAGGGAGTCGATGAGAATATCTTAACACATGAATATTGGACCAACCCAAATTGCAACCAACCAATGCGAAACTGAGCCCATTCAAAGGGAAACCCTACCCTCTCTTGGGGAAATGCAAACTAATGGTTTCTATCAAGACTAAGAGTCTACTCGTCATTTTCTATGTGTGACCCAATAAGTGAAGTGCTCGTAAGGAGACAGTGCTCTAGGATGGGCATTCAAAAAACAAGTTCATTGTAATGTGGACTATGACTTGTAATGCATCTAGCTTGCCATTGCGCACATCAGAATAGTAATGGCTTTCAATAAGGGAACCACAGTTCTTCCAAAACTTGTAGTGCCAATGGTAGCTAAACCTAGTGTCCACCCTAAGGAAGGGAGTAGTACATCCCAATGTGCTCTCATGGTACCTACCCACTCGCATCAAGGAACCATGGTCCAAACACTCAAGTGGGTTCCTAAGCATAAACCACAATTTCACAAACATCAAACATTGGGAATGCATAATTTCCATGCCTCATACTCTAGACCTAGACTAGAGAGTTGGAGCTCCTATAGTGCACATGTGAAGATGCAACATTAGGTTCCAAAAGCCTTGTTACAAACCCAAGGATACTATGAGGGTAACACTCAATATGGTTGCCTAAACTTGTGAATGCTACATCTAATCCTCAATCTTAGGCCCCAAAACCAAGCTTCAACAATGTCAACCAAAACAGGGGAGGAGAAGAACTAAAAGGGAGGGCGCTCAATCCTTGAGTGCTCAAACAATCTACTGACCCAAAACTCAACCAAAAGTTTGCGAGAAACCATTCACTAGCAAGCCTCCATCTGAGGACCATAAGATAATCACCACCGCAAAACTCGATGACAAAGCATAAATGGAACTTCAAACCTCACAATCCAAGCCTTCACACCCTTTGAGAATCCTCGGAAGCACCATGCATCAACTTGTCATGTTCAAATAAACCCAAGCCACCACAACCACAATGATCCATTCTTGAAGCAGCATCCAATATGGCCATGGACATAGGGGATGACTTGGCTACGTGTATCCGCTAGCTAGATTCAACTTTCACATTGTTTGCTAGAAGCTATGAATGTTTAGAACTAGGCCTACTTGACGAACCTATAACAAATGAGGTACGTTCCTCACCGTGTTCTTAGGAAGAATAAAAATTAATATTTATTAAGATTTCCACTATTTCAAACAAAATGATTGGAAATGAAATCTCATGAGAAAGGCTATATGTTAACACTTGATCATATGTTATCAAAAAAGTAAAATTTTCATGCTACCACAGGAACTTTCTAAACTCCAATCACTCATTGAATCTAGGTCCAATTTATTACACAACTGGTATAATTTGCACCTTTCATGGGCCTAAGAGGGATACCAAATCATGAACAATGCGGAGCAATGACGTGCCATCAAGACTTCTTAGTACAATTTGACCTATGTGGCCCTCATCTCATTTAGAGTGTTGGCCACTCGAGGAAGTTACTATATGTATATCCTCTACATCACGTGCATTCAAGGCCTATTTATAAAAATCCTTATTTGTGAATCTTTCTTGAATTTGCATTCAATGTATAAATAATCACTTTATATTACACCCTTTTGTATGTAAAAAATGTATAAAAATGGTATTTTAAAAATACCTTATTTTGAACTCACGTGATGCACACATATATTCATGAGTAACTTACCCGAGGTTGGCCATAAACAGGAATCAGCCATTAGAAGAAAATTTTGTGCTTCACCCATACTTAGATAAGATTCTAACATAGGAAGAACTCCACATGCAAGTCTTCTCAACTCAAGTAACCTCTTAACTAATGTATTGACTTACATTACGCAAGTAGGCATTTGCCCATAGGATTTGGACTATTATACAACTCTTAAATATAACCCCACGTTTTACGACTAGTTCTTGAGAAAATAAGGTACACCAAGGACACATTAAATGACCATACACCTTAACTTCCACAATTCTAGGAAGTACTTTCATCCTTTCTAGGGGGAAGGGGAGTAATGGATGAAAACTCAAAATAGCAATTGAACTCTAAACGAAAAGAATGAATGTGTGGATTGCTTGGTATGAAATTTCTTATTTTGTGGGTTATATTTCTCATTGTATGAGACTTCTTATTTTCAAACATTGATCTTTCTAGTCATCTTACTTTCCATGCAAGAGACACCCTTTAAATAAAAATGATTATGGGATATTTTGTGGTGATAGGAACCTAAATGTCATGGCAACAAGATAAAGCCAATAGGCTCCCCTTCTCGGAGGAGGAACATCCGAGTATCCAACTAATTAAAATATCATAGCATCCACAATTTGGAAGGAGTGGTGACATCCAAAGAGGTGGTGGCACAAATGATAGAGCAATGTAACCTTACCAAAGTATCAGGAGAAGGTGGGACAAGACATAAATCACAATAAATGCAAAAAATTACTTAGGACTTCTGATGTCCAAAGGAATAGTGGCACGGTGACTATTTGGCAAGGCAAGACCTCTAGAAGTGTGGAGGTTGCCCTTAGTCTAGAGATCATAGACAAGGCACTAGGGCTAGTAGAGAAGCCAGAGAAGAGGCCCAAAGGGGATGTGTATGGAATGCTAGGGATGAACAAAAGAAATGTCTACACCAACGATGGAATCATCCTAGTTGATATTCTGGACTTCACCATTTGACTACAGGCTTAAATGGTCCACACGCTTTTTTCAAGCTAGAGATACAATTCACTTATGAAGAGGCCCAAGGGGGATGTGTATGGAATGCTAGGGATGAACAAAAGAAAGGTCTACACCAACGATGGAATCATCCTAGTTGATATTCTGGACTTTGCCATTCGACTGCAGGCTTAAATGGTCCACACACTTTTTTCAAGCTAGAGATACAATTCACCTTTGAATAGAACCGATGTACCCTTTCTAGAAAGCCTTGTAGCCAATGCCCTGGATTAGAAGAATTGGAATGCCTACATATGGAAAACAATACAAGCCTCAAAAAACGTACTAGCCACAGCACTAAGGGTGGCACGAGGAGAGTCCCCATTTACCACTATAGAGTCTGAGAGGGAAAAACCTCCCTCCAAGGCTTCAACCATAGGATTTGGAGGAGTGTTAATGGCTATTACCCAGGAAGCCCTAGAGGAGGCAGAAAGAGAAATCATAGAGGAGACCCTAGAGCCATCATCAATCTACCGGTGAGGAGCATCTCTCTCTCACACTAGTAAGCCCAACCATCTCTCTTTCAACAGGAGAACAGGGGAAAGAAGAAACCCATAAAGAGCAGCTCTTGCAAAAGCCTTCAAACTCCTTTGAGTTGAACTCACCACCACCATCTGTTCTAAATTTCTTCACACTTTTCCCTATTTCATTCTCAACAAGTATTAGCCATTCTTTAAACTTACCAAAATCTTGTGCCTTATCACGAAGGAAGTACACCCACATCTTCCTACTGTAGTCATCGACAATCAACATAAAATAAGAAGATCCTCCCAAGGCCTGTGTAGGCATCTTACCACACAAGTCAGCATGCACCAACTCTAGAGGAGCCTGTGCTCTATTCTTGCTTTCTTGTGGAAATGCCTTTCTCTGTTGCTTGCCCATCATACAAGCTTCACATGGTTCCTTCAATTTAGTTATTGTAGGTAGGTGAGCAACCATACCTTGCTTTTGCATCTCCTTCAATACTGCAAATCCGATGTGTCCAAACCTTTCATGCCAAAGCTTACTTGTGCCCACTCCAGTGGTGGCTGTAGGAGCACTGAGCTCATACATGTTGTTCCTTCTTTCTCCTTTGCCAACAATTGTGCTAGCACTATCAATAATTTATGCACTTGTCTTCTTGAACCTCACTTCATGACCAAGATCAGTTATGGCAGCAACTGATAAGAGATTTCTCCTGATTTCGGGAACATACAACACATTTGAAAGCTTTTTGACTTCACCATTTGTAGCAACAAAAGAAATAGTACTTTTGCCCGCAGCAGGGCATTTAGCATCATTTCCAACTGTCACAGTGATGGATTCTTGTAGAGGCTGCATAGAACTGTATAGACCTTTCTTGTTGGTCATGTGACGGGAGGCCCCACTATCCAACACCCATGAGTCAGTGGTAGATTCTTCTTGCGCCGAGGAGCACACTTCCTCAATGGTCAGCATGAATATTCCAACTCTGCTTCAGCCGTATTGGCTGTTTCTTTCCCTTTACTTTTAAGGGTACCATTCTTTTCATCTGCCTTCTTGACACGACAATCTGCAATTGCATGTCCTTTCTTCTTGCAGTAGAAGCACTCTCCTTGAAACTTCTTCTTGCCGCCCTTCTTCTTTTTGTCACCATCATTTTTTGTGGAGGAAACACCTTTCCCTTTTGCATTGGCAGAGAATGCAGCATCTCCATTGTTGCTTCCTTCTCGGGCTTTCAGCCTCAACTCCTCCTCCATTAATAATGCACAAAACTCCTCAAAAGTCAAAGCTTGAGGTCTCACTTGAGTATTAAGGGCAGTTACTAGTCCATCAAAATTTTGTGGACAAATCCGAAGACACCTTCGAGCTAGCTCTTCGCTAGTCTTTTGTATCCCAGCGCCAGCCATCTGGTCACGCAGATTCTTAATCCGAGTGATGAATGCTTCAACCGTCTCTCCTTCAGCAAACTTCTCCTCTGCTAGTTGATTCTCCAAGTTTTGAATCCTTGTTTGGTTTCGTGTTTCATACTGACTCCTTAGTACATTCCAAGCCTTTGACGCTTTGGTTATATGCTGAAGCACTATCAGAACAGCTTGTAACTAAGGCACACAATGCATCTGCATTCCTTCGTTTCCAAGCTCATAGAAGATCTGCATTCGGAGGAATCATCACACTAGGATTTGATGGGTTGGGGGTAGGCTGTGGTTCTGCGTCAGTCCCCAGCACAGTCTCCAGAAGCTCATAAGAATCAAGAATAGTTATAATTTTGAACTTCCACAAGGTGTAGTTTGTACCATCTAACTTGCCTTCACTGAAGGTTAGTGGATGAATCCTCAGTGTTTGAATAGCCGGTACAACAACACCACCTCCTGCACCGCTTCCGGAAGTCGACATAGTTTCTCTTTGTTGTTGAAGCCTTTGCCTCTTGTACGCTCTCCGATCTCTAGAGCCCCTTGGGCTTTGATATCATGTAAAATATTACACGGCGCAGCGAATAGAATCTGAGAAAGAGATAGAGAGCGTGCACTTCCACTATGTGAAGCTTAGATGGCGATCTAGACAGAAGATAGGTGAAGAGCTTAAGGCTGGCTGGAACAACAACTCTGACTGGGTAAAAGATGAGTGAGAGATGGCTGCAAAGGGGTTTAGCTTTTATAGCCCGCGAAGGTCGTTAGGTCGGCCATATGAGCCTCCACTAGTCGACCAGGGAATATTCCAGGGAATATGCCCTTTACCATCGGGCCGGGGGTGCTGCCCCCAGAACCCCGCCAGGGGGGCCGCTGGCCCCCTGGGACCGCCTAGCCAGGGGGCCGCTTTGGCGGCCCCCGGACCCAACAATAGGGGCCCTTTTTAACTCCCTTACACCGCAACTCGATGCAATGCGCCTCGAGTTTCTACCAACTTAACCACTCCATCTAACCCAAAGATTAGACCCACAACAGTCACCTTTTTGCCATCCGGTCACATAGACCTCATCTGATATACAAGTCAGGACTCAACCAATGTCCGGGCTCACATTTGGCTTCCCCTCATAATGGGGGCCTTACAACTTTGAGCACCATGGATCATTGGTAGCACCTAATGAGGGTGGGGCATTGATCATATCTAACACTTTATGGAAAAAGATTTAGCCAGATGGTCAAAACCTCCATTGCAACTATTTTACACAAGACTTAGGATTAAAATTCTTGTAATATCCAAAAGAAAAGATTTAGCCATATAGTCAAAACATGTATTGTATGTAACATAGATGATAGCAAGGATAATAATTGTTTGTGATGTCCATAGAACAAGATTTAGCCAAATGGTCAAAGCATTTATTGTATGTCAACAAGGATAAATAATCTATGTGATCTCCATTAGAAAATATTTGATCAAATGATCAAAACCTTTATTTCATGTATTCCACATGACAACAAGGATAAATATATTTTATAAGAAACTTTGACCTCATGTTTAAATGTTAAAACCACAAGGACCTCTAAAGAATAGGAGATTCCATTCCCTATGACATGAAGCTATAAAGATTGGGGAAATTTCAGCATCAATTAGAAGCTATTTGAGAAGGAGAGAATTTTTATCATGGTTAAATTATATTTATAAATCTTATACTACCTACTAGTTGATAATAGTAAAAATCTATCATATCACATTTTATTTTTAAGTTATACTATTTTAGTCTAAATCATGTTATATTAGTATATCGTACTATGTGCATATTATGGAATATAATATCAAAATATATTTTAAAAATATATTTATTAATTTAATTTAGTAATAATTAATACATATATTTAAAATATATTAAATCATATTTTGTAAGATTATGTATATTTAATGTATCTAATATGTAATGTGTAATATTATTGAGGATTTGAAGCCACCTTAGTGATAGGTCGAGAGTAGATTCTCTAGCAAGGTAGGATAGAGAGTATGTAGGCAAAATCTCTAGATGTGGAAATAGGGGCAATATCCCAATGGTAGGTTCTTAAGGAGGGGCGAGGGGGAAGGAGTAGGTGTGGGAGAAATGCCACTAGTGAGAGTTTGAGGGCAACGTCCTCCTCGGTGGAGGTTTGGGAGCAATGCCCCCAGTTAGGGTTTGGGGATAGCGCCCCTTGTAAAGACCTGGGGGAAATGTTCCCAATGGGGCGTTCAAGGGGTAGTGCCCCCTTGTGCGGGTCTAGGGGAAACACCCCTAGTGGGGGGTTGGGGGTAGTGCCCCTGATGGGGGTTTGGGGGCAACGTTCCCAACGAGGGGTCTTGGAAGACAATGCCCCCTAGTGGGGGTATGGGGGCAGTGCCCCTGGTGGGGTTTTCGTTGCCCCCAACGGGGTTTGGGGGGCAACGCCCCTAGGTGGGGGTCAAGGGGTAGTGCCCCTGGTGGGGGTTTGGGGGTAACATCCCCAATGGAAGGGTATGGGGACTGTCGACAGACCCCGACGGGCGATAGTATAGCCTTTACGTGATTTTTGAAAAAATCGCAACTTGAAATATTTAATAAAATTAAAAAATAGTTTCAAAAATAAGATATAAATCTACTCATATTTCGTAACAAGTTATGGTAATTCGAATAGCGTGATGCATTAAATGGTCCCTTTCACGAGGTCAGTCTTTACAACTAATCATGATATTTTTCAAAACGAGTTTCTCTTCCCCTCCCTCTCTCTTCCACACAACTCTCTAACCTGAGTGTTTTCTCTGTTGCGTTTTTATAGTTGCAGGTTTTTCATCTCTCATCCCCTGTGTTTTTATCTCTACTCCTGTCACCCCTCTCTTATTGCAGGTTTTACGGCCTTAATCTTTGGCAGTTCTATCCCCTTGCTCTTCTCTGAGACTCCTCTCCACCATTTCATTTTCTCAAATTGAAATAGATTCTGCAGTGCAAATTCTACTTCGAATCAGGGTATTATAACCAAAACTACATGCGTCTTCAAATAAGAAATCTTGCTCCAAGGGTTCAACAATTCAACAAGGTTGTGAATGATTGCCACTCCACCACGTGTCTGCTCTACTTCACGAGTGATTTTTATTACGTTGGGACATATTGCTAACCTCTACCACACAACAGGTTTTCAACTCCTCCCTACTTCATTTCTGATTTTGAGTTAAACTACATTGATTTTGATCATTTCAATCCATACAATTACTACAAGTCACACTACTACTCTTTTGTATGATTAGTATTGAATAATATTAAGATCAAACACCACAAGCATTTTCTAAATGAGAATCATGTATGAAAATTAAAAGCAATCTTTATTTTTGTAGCAATGAGATTAGGCACTCACTCTTGAGAATTCAATGTCTTCTTCTTCTTCTCGATTGCTTGATTGATCTCTTGGAATGCCTATGTTTTTTGCTGCCCATTGCCTTGCAAATGATAGCTTCTTTATTCACTAGTCATAAGAAATATTTCTAGCTTTTGGTCCCTCCAATTTCATTTTTCCAATGATAAAAAAAATACTCTCCTATTGAATCAACAATTGATATATTTCGTGCTCATCTTACAGCTCTTACAAGAAAGAATCGTGTCCTTGATATACCATCTTCTTCATGGTTCGTGACCTTCGAGAGTCTAACTGTGGCCCACACAATGGACATACATGATAACTTGAGGTAACCATACCTATCCCAACACCTGTATATAGTGAGTACAAACTTGAATGAGCTATGATAGATATTACCAACCAAAATGGAAGCCTACTTACTTGAGCACTCTCCGAATCCCGAAAAGTCATGCATGGTCCACATGAGAATGGCTCGAATATTGGCAGACCATTGACCATCGCACTTGCTCATATCTTGCACGGTGACCCCCTCCTCCCACAAAATCTTAAGCTCATCGACTAATGGATGAATATACACATCCATATTTTTGACTTTGTAGCGGCTGGGAACAAGTAAGCTAAGGATGAGATGTCCTTTCTTCGTAGGAAGCCATGGAGGGATATTGTAGTTGACAAGGACTATAGACCACACACTATAAGAAGTTGAGCACAGATCGAATGGGTTCACGCCATCCATAGCAAGATTGAGCCAAAGATTACTTGGCTCTTGGGCAAAGCTTGGAAAGGTAGAGCCAATGTGGCTCCATGCGCGTGAATCCATTGATATTCGTTGAACTCCATCTGTGGACCTATTCTGCGCATGCCATGTTGTCAAGATCGCCATGCCAAACGTACAAAACATGTGATTTATGCGGGGGATAAGCGGAAAGTGTCTAAGAACTTTTTGTTGAGATATTTGCAATCACACCTACTTCAGTTCCTTTGTCAGGAGCAGTGAGGGCTCAGGACCATAATCCCATATGCACAGTAGGAGAAAGTACCACCACTCAAACCCTATCAAGCATTGTACTTGCACTCTTTTTCTAATGCAATGATAGTACTCGTTTCTTTCCAGTAAAGTGTCATTTCACCATTAATACACAAGATTGTGTTTATGGGTCCAAGTCTCAATCTTGGAACCTAATTCACTTGTGTAACAATTTGTCCTAGTCAGGGTCAATGTCTTCATGGATTTTTTTTCCTCTTTCAACCTCCATAGCTTTCACATCTGCCATGCTCTAGATCCTGTATATTTCACACTTTTTGAGGGATGGTTTGCCCTTGCAAGTCCTGTCGATACCTATGAGCACCACACTTTGGACATGTCTCCATAGTCTCTTATTCTCCTTGAAACAGTATGCAATCATTGATACATGCATGGATGTTGTTGTAGTCCATGCCAAGCTTTCATAAAACATGTTGCGCATCATCACGAGACTCAGGCATGGTATTTGCAAGTGGTAATATATGATACTTCAGTAACCTGAAAAAAATCATAAAATACCTTGAAAAAGCACAAATGTTTTTAATGATAGTGTCGAAAAGAAATCAACAAAACGTATGTACAAGGTACCTAAACAACCCAGTCACACTCGCATCACTCCACCCGTATTTTTTTGAAGGCTTAAATCTCTCAACCCGGGCAAAATGAGTACAAAACCTCTTAGGGAGAGTTAGACCCATTAGTGAGGGTCCTCCATCTCAAAGAGTTTGAGAAAATTCAACCTGTGGTGCTCGTGTGAGCTCATTTACCAGTCAGTGGTCCCTCAAGTCAAACATGGGCAAAGATTCTCCAATTGCTCGTTTCAAAGAAGTCGGGTTTCATACCTGGCAGACCTGCATCAAACTCATCCTGATGAAGAAGGGCCTTTGGAAAATACCACTGGAAAAGAAAAGAAGCCTTGTGATGCGGATCTTGCTATCACTTGGCAAAAGAACGATGATAAGTCTCAGGCCATTATCAAACTGGAGCTAGACGATAGCTATATCCACCATGTGGATAATTGTGAGACTTCACAGGATACATGGAATAGACTTGACACTTTGTTCGGTGCACAGTCTAAATCATCAAAGTATGCTCTCATGATTGAGTTTTTTAGGCTTGAAATGAAGTCTAGCACATCACTTGGCACACATCTAAATTACATCGAAGGACTTCTAACCTAACTTGCAGGAATCAACATTGAAATGGAAGAAGATGTTTGCATCGGTGTTCTACTTAAGAGTTTGCCTCTTAAATATAATAATGTATCAACAACTCTAATTAATATGCCAAACCCTGAACTTGTTGATATCCAATCATCACTATTAGAGGAGGAAAAGAAGCTAAAAACGAAGGAAGAACCAAGTACCTCTAGAGATGAGCATGCATTATATGTTGGCAACAAGTACAAAGGCAAGAAGGATTAGATCTTCTCTTATTTCTGCAAAAGGACCAGATACAAGGGTGTATGCAATCTATGATGGAAAATGATAGATTGTTGGTTGAGAAGGATAGGGAGAATCAAAGCCTATAACAAGAAATGTTTTTCATTGAAGATAATATGTATATTACACAGGTATAGAATATTGAGTTACAATCTAAAATTATGGAGTTGGAGAAGGAGAATAGAAACTAAAAGAGAAAGGTCATAAAAACTTTGGAGATTTGGCCCACTTTAAAAACCAAAAAAGCACGTCAGTGCATCCGATTAATTAAACCAATTCACCAATTAACCAAAGGAAGTTGACAATATCATTGATATATATATGCTCAATCGGGTGCAATGAGAAACATGTATCCTCATGTAGGCTGAAACTATTGCTAAAGTCCTTAGCAAGGATATGGTAAAAAATGCATTGGAAAATCATAAATTTAGGGATATTGTGGATGGTGTTGCGAGTGAACATCTTAGGGATGTAAGTAACTTGTTTATTGCTATAGATGCTTAGGAATTATGTTACAAGGTGGGAGTGAGTTTTGAGTCATACATTATGCTATATCAACAATTGGATATAGGTTTTAAGTAGGTCTTCAAAACTAAGTAAGTAGTGCCTCTACCAAAACCATTTCATGTGAAGGAGGCTCAAAAACAACTAAATGAGAAATTTTTAGAATTGATTGGTGAGCCTACACATCTAAAACACACACACCTATACCGAAGTATAGTTCCAAAGAAGTTACATTTGTATTGAATGCATCCAACAACTTTGTATTGGATATATGTATGGTACAAGTGGCCATGGTTAAGCTCTACAGCATATATTTGGCAAAATGTAGAGGAAAGCTTGAGTTTGTCCTAAAACTTAACAAGAGTGAAATTATCAAGGGGCAAAAACTTGAATGTGTGAGTATAACACTTATGAATCGAGCGTTGGATTATGATATCAATGAAAACCATCCTTTATACTTTATGTGCAATTAGAGGATGAAATATGGTGGCTTGTAGCATTTGAAGTACCAAAGGAGGACCACAAAGTACTTAAAGCTTTTTTAAACCTCACTTATATACCCAGTGTTATTCAATAGCAAAATAATGGAGCAACTTTACATATTGAAGGATTGGGGGACTATCAAGTTAAATTGCATTTTACAGGTGATTTAAAAACAATGCCATGGTTTATCGAATACATCAAATGCAAAAATTCCATGCATATTTGTATAAAAACTAGGAAGAAAGGAAAAGATGGAAAGAAATAATGGCTTGTCAAGATACGATAATAAGATGCTTCAACACATGATCAAAAAGTCATAAGAAATGGAGTGCTAGTCCTAGTGGATCCAAATTGGCACCCTATTTTGGAAATACCATTGACAAGGGTTCACTTTGTACATTGCATTGTTTGGTTAGAATAACTAAGAAGCTAATATATGGGTATGTATGCTTCACATACAAGATGAGGCCCATGTCAAAAGCTTTGATGCCATATGCAAGTTGGTAGAACAAGTCCTTTGTGAAGTTGGATTGTACACGGGCCAAGTAGAAATAAAAAAGGACGAGAAAAATGTAACATGGCCGCCTATTGGCTGTCCAAGCACATTTTAGTGGTCCATCAAGAAACGAATCTAAGTGTTGCCACCCGGCACCCCCTGCAATGTTTTGGGGATTGTCGCCTATGGTTTCCCGAGTCCGCCTCGCAATGGAACGTTCGCGGCCGAACCCACTAGGATCGACATGAAATCTAGGTTCCTAGTTGTTAAGGTCTCCTGACAGCATTCTAGCGTCAAGTTTTGGGCATCCTACTTTACGCAGAGATACCCAATCCGAAGCAAATCCATACCACACTTGGTTCAAAGAGAATGGGAAATGAGAGGGATGCACGCTCAACCTCTCTGCTCGTAGGACATAGTCCCATTCCACTCCCCTAAAATGGCATGAATCAGGTTCTAACTTGACAACACCTATATTCGAATGGGGATAAATCCTTGTGAGAAGCCTCCCAGTTCTCTAAGACCACCCTACCATAGGACGGACCCGTTGGGGATTCTTCCCATCTACTTTCCTTGATAGCTTTAGTTTTCTAATTAGGTCCTACCACATTTATGTGCGACATTTAAAATCAGCTTCATTAATTAAGCCTTTCAAGAAACAAGGCTTGTTCGCATAATTTACAGCACAGACACGAAAATAAAACCTTTTGAGAAACAAGTTCCTTAACTTATCTTCAAGATAATATTTGTATTTGCCCATACAGAAGAATTATGTATCCCTTCTATCCAATAGAAGTACCTAGTCCAAATCACATGGCACCAAAATTTCCATCCTTTATCTAGAATAGGATCCTCGAACGTCCCAGTGTTGGGCTCACGACAGTCTACAACTTCGTTCCAGACTCTGTAAAGGGGTGTTCAGAGCTCTACTGACCCCGAGCAACCTAGGAGTGATATACAATTTCCGTGGTTGGCCTTTTCACCACTCGACCTTGGGCCTGTGAATCGAGCAATGCCCTCTCGAGGTAATCTGTGATGTGATCTTGGAGATGATCCACCCGGGGAAAATATCCTTTCTTAATTTTTCTAATTAAGAATCAAGCATAATCATGACAATCAGCCCTAATATCAACTTCTAGGAAAACATTCCTTTATTCCCCATGGCTACTTGTCATTACCAACCCTTGCCATGCTTTTACCATCAAACACAAGCACTTGGAATATTTATCCAAATCACAATGCAACAATCAATTGATTGTTTAAAAAAAACATTTAGGGTGTTGTTCAATCAACCAACAAACTAATTGTATTTTTTCCAAACAATACAAGCATAGACACGATAATAATTCTATCGCATATTCACTCTTTCCCTTGGGATCAAAGTGTGATTCTATGCAAAATTTACTTAATACTTGTATGCACAATTCCTAATGTTATTATTTTTACGATTATGCTATTCATAACCCCTGACCGATTTCTCTATCAACGAATAAGCCATATGCAACTAAGTGCAATTAACTTCCCTTGATACATGCACTTTGCAAACTCCATCTTCCGAATATGTGAGAAGAGGTTTATCCCTTCCCATGACCTATTCTCGTATGTCATAGCATGGGCCTAATGTGTCTCATGCGAGAATCAAAGCAAGCACCTATCAATTTAGAAATACATTACTTACGATCGGTACCACAATTGGATTGATAGTGATGCCTTCGCCTGAAGCTTCGTTGCCGGTTGTAGGATTGCCATACGCATGCAACATTCTTTGCTTGGAGGCCGTCGTCCGCAAGTAGACTCAAGAGATTAAGAAGGTATAATAAATTCAAGATGGGAGAGTGTAGGAGAAGATGGTTAAGTCGAGGATTGAGATAGAGGGAATTGTACAGCCTCTTGGGATAACTCTTCTCTCTCTCTCTCTCTCTCTCTCTCTCTCTCTCTCTCTCTCTCTCTCTCTCTCTCTCTCAAGCTCTCTCTCACAATCCCTTGGAGGGGTATCCTTCTCTCTACCTCTCTCTCACAGCCTCTCGGGGTCTCCTTATGCTCCCTTGTGTCTTCCCATGCCTCATATTTATAATGAATTAGAGAGGAGGGGATAAGGCTGAGAACAAGAGTGGAGGGGCTCTTGGAAGACTCAGTGATCTGATGCTCAGATCATAAATCTGATGGTTGCATTGGCTCCAAAAGGGGGGAAAATTTCCAAGAAACTTGTTTGGAAAGCTTTCAGATCACTCCTTCTTTCTCTCCCTATTCAAAGTGCTATCTACTGCCTGTAGACTGCGATCACAGTGCGCACGATTTCGCCAGTCACTTTTTTTTTTCTTTTTATAAAATCTCCAAAACTAACTAAAATATCACTTGTCTTTTCTTTTAAATGACTTTAAGTTCTATTTTTTAAGGATAATATCTAAAATATACTAGTTTTTTTTGTCCAAAAATCTAATATTTTTGGACCATTCAAACTATACACATTAATACTAGTGATTAATATGGCTTATAAGTCTCGTTCATGTTATAACTTCCGTGAAGGGTGGCTATGGTCCTTGTCAATCCAAGAAAAATATCGGATTTATGACTCTCGATTTTTTTAAATATATTTTTAATCAAATAAAAATTATTAATTATTAATTTCTATTATTTTTTACCTTAGTTAGTCTTTAGTTAGTGATCATACTAACCTATTAATTGACTAACTAACTCTCAAACTAACCAACTAACTTTTATTGCGTGGAAATATTACAAAAATTTTGGAAAAGGGTGGAAAGGTCCCTTACAAACCATATTTGGTTAGACCGAAGGCTAGGAATTTTGTATCTCCACCTCGAGATGAGGAAGGCAATATACTTGTGAAACAACCAAAGATGTATGAAGCATGGAAAAAGTTTCACCTTACTATTCTAGATTGGAGCAATGGAGGAAGAATGAGGATTGCAAAGGCAGAATTGTGGATACACCTAGATAGATTAGCAACTCTCTTACAAAAGTTGAGGTTTAGGGATGGTGATGCCAATTATACATTTAAAGAGACAATTGCTAAATTTCACAACTCTAAGGTAGAGACATGGACTTCAAATAGCATAACACACTACATGGTTAGTATTGTCACCATTACAAAAATATATCACCATTGAAAATTATTTAGTATTTCTAATCTCTCTTTCTTATGCAGCATATACTTGAGACACATGGTCCATACTTTGTAGATCAAGGGAGTTTAGCAATATGGTCAACTCAAGGAATGGAATGATCTCAGTGGCAAGCTCGTTGTGCTTTTTAAAAGGCAACTGATCATGGAGGTGGCACCAATGATTCCAATTTTATGAGGCAATAATTCCAATGGTGGTATAGGAGATTAGAGATATGATACAAGGAAAAAACAGAGGTCCAAACCTCTCAAGTAAAATCTATAAGTAGGGCAATATATAAAGTGAGAAAAGCAAGATATGAAAACATGACAACTAGACAATGCCATGTAGAATCGTTGGCAACCCAAGAGAGAGATGGCAAGAAATGTAGACCTAGATAAAGAGTACAATTTTGATGCATTTAGAGTCCAAGAGAGAGTACAGGTACTAAGGATATGACTCATCAATACTCCTATATTAAATATGAGATGTCTAACACTCTTATATTAAGCTTTAGATAGTTTGTCTATTTGAATTTGGTTAAAAGAGAAATTTTAAAATTTGTTTAAAATTTCAAAGGTTCAAACTATGTTTTTCAAAGTTTTGATATCGATTGCTCTATCTTTTGGGTCTATTAAACTTAAATCACACTTCTTGGGAGAAGGGACAATGTAACAATGCTTATCTTAGAGAGTGAAGTTTAAGGTTATCTCTACTTGAGTCCTTTATTTGACTATATATACAAGATATTGTTTTGGAACTTTCAAAAAATTTAATTAAAATAATGAAAAGTCAATTTTGAAATCCTAAGACAAAGATTTGAAAATTCCAAACCTTGGAACATTCACTAGCCTAGAGAGAGAGGGCATGAGGGGGATGGGGTGGAGAGAGAGAGAGAGAGAGAGAGAGAGAGAGAGAGAGAGAGGGAGAGGGAGAGGGAGAGAGAGGTTCATTTATGCTACAATAAGTTTGAAAGTTTATTTATACTAAAATGGTTTTAAAGCTCATTTATACCTTCGGGAAGTTACTATATGTATATCCTCTACATCACGTGTATTCAAGGCCTATTTATAAATATCCTTATATTTGAATTTTTTCTAAATAAAATATAACCCTTTTCTATTCAATCTGTAAATAACCCCTTTATATTACACCCTTTTGTATGTAAAAAGTGTATAAAATAGTATTTTAAAAATACCTTATTTTGAACTCACGTGATGCACACATATATTCCTGAGTAACTTACCCAAGATTTATACTAAAGTAATTTTAAAATTTCTTTATACTACGGTAAGTTTTAAATTTTTGTATTTAAGTGAAGTATTTCCATTCATTTTTCCCATTACTCTTCACTCTATCCTCCACTCTTCTATCATATGTCATCACAACCATGGCACATTCCAAACTTACTATCAAGAATATGCATGCAAGAGCAAGAGCAAGAGCAAGAGCTCAACACTCTTCTAAATCTAGTGAGTGTATTGTAAGTGATAATAGCCCCCTAGAGATAACAATGGCCCTACTACAACTAATAATGATGGTGCTGCAATGGCCAACAATGGTGGCCCTAGTATGGCCAATAATGATGGCCCGTCTATCAAGAATAATGGTCTATCATTGTCTTGAAGTGGTGGTCCACGTGCTCTAGTTGCTCCAACTCCCACTACTGCTCCAACCAGTAATATACATCCTCTAACACATAAGAAGCAAAGATAGAGACTAGGCATAACTGCTCTACCTGAGATAAGAAAATTCTAAAAGATTGCCAACTTAATTATTCCTAAGGCACCATTCTCTAGGTTGGTTAAGAAATACTACAAGATCTATAGTCAGGGCATCATCACAAGTTCTTTTCAAGGAACCATGCAAAAAGAATGATAACATAAGTGAATAGTTGTTTGCAATGCCTCACTTTAAGAATATTATGACTACTGATTTTTCATTAAAGAATAATGTATGGTATGTAGATTTAGGTACCTCTAACTGCATGACTTTTCATGGAGAGTGGTTTAGACGAATGCGTTGTCCAATGTCTCTAGGCTATGTGGAGACAAGGGATGATATATCTTGCCCCATTACTCATGTTGAAAATGTTTCTTTGAGTATGAAAGATGGTAAAACTAAGTACTTGGCTAATATATTGCATATACCAAATATCACAAAAAACTTACTTTTCGTTAGTCAAATGGTAGAATAAGAATTGTAGGTGTGGGAGCTCTTGCTTAACTACCAAGACCCACGGACTGCTTATTGCTTCAAGTGTTTCAAGATAAGTGAAATTCTCACATAGCTACATGTACTCTTACACCTATGAGTATAGTGAAATATGCTCAATCAAGTTACCTCCTCCTACAAGCTCTCCTGATAGCTCAATCAAGTTACCTTTATGCTCAATCAAGTTTCCTCCTCCTGCAAGCTCTCTTGATAGCTCCACAATTCAGGGTGGTGTAAGCTCAAGAAAACTCTATCCTCAAGCTCTAAGCTCCATGCTTCATTGCCATGCATGCGATACAAGAGAAGAAAAGAGAACATAGAGAACAACAAGAGAAGATGGAGAGCTTCTCCACCACTGTCCCTCACACACTCACACACTCTCTCCCTCACACTCCCTCTCTCAAACACAAGCTCAAGCAAGCAAGAACAAGAAAAAGAAGAGAATAAGAGAGCTAGTTCTAGCCACAGACAAGAATAATCCTCTTCATTCACTTTCCCCCCTTTTATACATGCCCTACTTCTCTTTGGATACCCATCCCTTTTAGCATGACCGGTCATTTTGGCCTAGGCCCTCTTTCTTCATTCCTTCCTATTTTCACGGTTCTGTCACCAATGCCAATCTACATTTACAAATTGCATAGAAGGGAGCCTGACACTCTTCTATAAAATGAATTACAATGCATCCCCAATGCTTTCTTTTCTAGAATATTTGGTGCACTTATTATTATGTGCTTCCTTTTACATTGAGGATTTTCTTGCATTTTTTTGAGCTTGCCTTTCTTTGCTATTTTTTTCTTGCCTTAGATTCTCTTCCATTTCCACCTTTTTGGGGCTTTTCCATTCCATCTTGGACTTCCAAAGGTGTAATATTATCCCCATCCTAGTTGAGTGGCAATACCATGGCACTTGTTGGTAAAGGATTGGGTGGTTCAAGGTTTGTCGTGTGGGTCGGTGATGGGGTTTTGGGGAGGTTGGCGATGGAGAAGAACACACCAAAATGGATGAGAGGTTGTGGAGGTTAAGGATGGAGTGAATGGATGATGGGGGCCTCCGATGTCAATGGTTGATCGCAGATTGCTGAATGTATGTGAAAGGAAAAGGAAGTGCACTACTTGGGGATGTGCCTACCTCACTATGTAGTGCATTGTGTCAGTGCCAATGGAATTGGGAGTTGGGTCAAACCTTATGTACAAGACCATGGTATTGCCCCACACTTGAGGACCTAGTTCATGTACAAAGGGAGCTGCTATCGATGTGACTTAGGGAGGAAGATCTAATCGTAGGTGAGTGGGAGCTCCCTAAGTGTGTCTTATCCTTAAGGTTCCCTAAGTATGTGAAGTGGGAAAAGGGCTAGGGTAATCCCTAGGTGTAGTGTTTGTGACGCTCTTGGAGTACACATGGCCTAATTTCCTTGTTATACTTCTTTTCTTTCTACTTATTTTCTTCTTGTCCTTGTCCTTTTTCTCATATTTTATTTTCTCTTTTACTTCTATTTTTCTTTTTTATTTTCTCTTTTTTTGAATAAATAAATTTAATAAGGGAGCAAGCTAAGAGGCATCCCGTTGGTAAGTAAGGGCTAGGTTGCATAGTAGCTTGAGGGCTTTACTGAAGAATGCCTTGCTTTGCATATACCCCTTTAAGTTGGTTCTTATGTTGAGTGGGGTAGATGACAAAAATGAGTGGCTACACCTAGTGAATCTACTATCACTCATATATTCTAAGAGGTTCATGCAAAATGGTAGCAACAAAGTGACTCTCATCATGAGGTTACACCTAGTGAATCTATTGTCACTCATATATTCTAAGAGGTTCATGCAAAATGGTAGCAAGAGAGTGACTCTCATCATGAGGTGCACCATTGCATAGCTATCTATTCTAGCATCGAGATAAAAAAAGAAGGGCGAAAATTGATATTCCTCTACAGTAGTTTTTTTTAAGCAATACTTGCAATAGGTAGAGGTAGTTACATGTGGTGATGAAAGCAGGGTCAGGACATGAGAAATCCTTAAGGAAACCTGTTATAGATGGATGGAGATCCCTTTTGAGTAACATTAAGCTCTCTTCAAGGATTAAGGAATTTACATTGTAGATCAAGGGGAAGTCATATCTACCATGAACCTCCCAGTTAAAATCTACTCCAAACCTTCTTAGATAGGGCATGTAGATAGGGTCGTCTTCCTCATGGGATAAGGTGCTGTAGAGAAAGTGATCCAAGTCTCTAGACTAGAGTCTAAGATATTCATGTGCCACTCAGGATGTGCATCATATCCCTCTACCCTCCAGGGTACCTCCACTACCTTACCTTTCCAATAGTCTGTAGGTTCCTACTACCACCTTATGGGGTGTCTCCTTCGTTCTTCTAGCCACTGCCTTCCTAGTCTTGTCGAAATCTTGATAGCATCCTCCACCACCCTAGGAGATAATACTCCATCCAAAATGTGAGGGAAAGTGAAGGAGAATTCAAAGGGATGGTCACGGTTCTCCCATTGTTTCCACACTACAAGTTCATGGCCCTAGTTGTTGATAGATCATGCTCCTCACTTTTAGGGATGGCCACTTGTGGAACTTGTGGTGTCTTGGCTTGCCATTTCTCACGGGTGTGTTCCACTTTCTTTTTGCACTTGTGCCTCATCTCCACCATCTATTCAAGTGGCCATGCTTCCTCCCCTTTCTCTTCTAAATACATTTGTGGCTGCACATGGGGGCTTGGATCCTATACTTGTTCTTCTTCTTGATAGTTTGGTTCAAAATCAAGCCTTTCTTTCCCGACTGCCAGCTCTAGCGGCTCCTATGGAGGTGGATGCACATTTTTCTTTGACACCCTAGCAAGGTGAGTGTTTGTGTGGTTAAACTAGCTGAGAGTAGGTGAAAGCTAGTACTAGGCTTGGGTGCCTTGTCAAGAGGTACATGTTGTAGGGCCCTCCTTGTTAGCTCCAATTTTCTTCTTATTTTCTCCAATGTCTCTTCCTTTCTTGGCTTTGTGACATTCAATACTATGCTTAAGAACGTGCATTTTTGCTCCATCATCCCCATCTTGAGAACCACAGCTTTGCTTTCCACCAAGATGCGCTCACTCTCAGAATGGGCCAGCTTGTAGTCCATTTTTTTGATTCACTCTTCGTTCATGGCTTCCCATTCTTTCACTTTTTTGTTCGTGTTCTCTAATCCTTGATTTTGGTACCAAGCTAGGGTGGCAATCACCAACTCTTGCTTCCACCATAGTGTATGCATTTGCTCTTGCTCTTGGTTTTTTCATTCCACTTGCTTTTTCAGTATGTTTTTAAATGGAGAATGGATTGTAGCTAGTTGTGTAGCTCCATTAGTTTCTTTATGTTCTCCTCATCCATTTGGTTCCTTGCCTCCTATAGCTCTTTTCCTCTTCAACTCCTTTATCTCTAGCTCTAGACATTTATTTTCATAGGAATTGAAGGTTTACATATTTTCCAGGGAGATGGAGGTCTCCCTCTCTTCATCATACAACTCTTTTAGACCTTCTTCTCCCTCGCTTGCCTTTAGGGCCTCTTTTAGTGAAATCACCTCCCGATTCATGATGCTCATTGTTCTTGCTTGCTCCATCCTGTAGTTTGCAAAGGCAACCTTTTTTTTTTCAAGCTCTATAAGAGTAGCCTTTTTATCTTCTATTGCCTTGTGGAGTTGGCTTTGAAATTCATTTATCAAATTTTTCTTATCTTAATTGTGGCACATGGCCGAAGGCATCAAAGTGGTTGACACTTCTAAGTAAGGTACCTATGGCCCTTGGCATGACTCTATTGTTGGCTAGTGCTATGTTGCTAGCCTCTTTGTTCCTGCAAGGGGGGCTCCTTCACTAGTGGGTATAGATGCAATTTCTTGTACCTGCTAGCGAGATAATGCACCTAGGCCATGATATTACTTTTTTTGGCTATCCCTTACACAGTACACTTTGTTGGGGTGATTTTTGGTGTGGCCAAGACTAGTGGGATTGGTCGTAGTAGGTCTTTACCCTTACCTTCTGCCACGAGCCTTGGTCTCCCTTCTTCAACTACTGCTGTGCTAGTGCTTGGCCCATCCTCTCTTACTAGGCTCATCATTTCCAATTCTTGAGATTGGGAGCATTGCTCCACGAATCCTTGAATGGCCAGTGCAATTTCCTTGTCCCCCTATTGCCTTATCCATTCTTCCTCCTCTTCTTGCCTCTTACTGTGCTCTTCTTCTAGCCTCTTCTACTCCTTCTCTATCCTGTGCCATTCTCTATTTTCCTCGTGATGGAGCAAGATTTTTGTAAGGGAATTTTGAGAGTGATCTTTTTTCTCCCCCCTTGGCTTGAAAAATTTTAGCCTTGGTGCTCACTAATTGTCAGATCGCAAGATGCATGCTAAAGGGCAAGGGATTGCCTAACCATTTTTGGGCTGAAGCTGTTAATACTGCAGTCTACATTCTAAATCAGAGCTATACAAAGGCTCTCAAGGGAAAAACACCTCATGAGGCTTACACTGGTAAGAAACCATCTATCTCACATTTCAGAATTTTTGGATGTGAATGTTATGCACATGTTCCAGATGAGAAGAGAAACAAGTTACAACCAAAAAGCAGAAAATGTATCTTCTTGGGTTATAGTGATGAGCAGAAGGCTTACAAATTATATGACCAAGAGGCAAAGAAGATCATCGCGAGCCGTGATGTGGTGTTCAAGGAGGAGCCACATACAGTGGAGGAGGAGAAGGCAAGTTCTTCCACTTTATCATCAAGCGAAGAAGTAGTCCACTATGAACCTGTCCCAAGAGCTATCCCTATCCTTAAGGAGGAGAAAGCATCATCTTCAGATGATGAGGAAAAAGTTCACCAAGCTGACATCACCCCACCGGAAAAGCCATTGCCGCGCTGGGTGAAGCAGCTCTATGACCACAATAATCCTATGCCTGCATCTGTTGAGGAGAAGGCAGATGGACCAAGGAGGTCTCAGAGAATAGAGGAGCAAAGGAGGGCTTCTGCTCACATAGTCAATATGACCTTGATGGTTGAGATTATGAGAGAAGTAAAGGAGCCAACTGACTTAGAAGAAGCACTTGCAGATCCATCATGGAAGGCTGCTATGCAGGCGGAGTATGACAGCATAATGAAGAATGACACTTCGGAGCTAGTGGATCGATCAGCAAAGCAGAAGGTTATTGGCATCAAGTGGATCTAGAAGGTAAAGTACAAGGCTGATGGTGCTTTAGAAAAGTACAAAGCTAGACTGGTTGCCCAAGGATTTTCACAAGTTGAAGGGTTTGATTTTCAAGAGTCATTTGCCCCAACTGCCAGAATGACCACTATTCGCACGGTACTTGCAGTGGCTGCCCACAAGAAGTGGCCAGTGTACCAAATGGATGTTAAGTCAGCGTTCTTAAATGGTAACCTCAAGGAGGAGGTGTACGTGGCTCAGCCACCAGGGTTTGAGGCCCCCCATTCTGAGAACAAAGTGTGTAAACTAAAGAAGGCATTGTATGGGCTGAAACAAGCCCCCAGAGCATGGTGCCAGCGGATAGATAGGTTCTTTTTAAACCTAAACTTCAAAAGATGTGCCTCAGATGCTAACTTGTATGTTTACAGGGATGGTAAAAAGTTTGTAGTGATTGTCCTATATGTGGACGACCTTCTTATTACAGGTGACTATGAAGATATGATCAACCAAACTCGAAAGGCTTTGAGTTCTGAGTTTGAAATGACAGACTTGGGCTTGCTGCACTATTGTTTGGGGATTGAAGTCTGGCAAGAACCAGGAAAGATCTTCATCTCTCAGAAGAAGTATGCATGGGAGATCTTGAAGGCATTTGGCATGATCGAGTGCAAGGAGATACCTATGGAGGTGAATGCAAAGTTATCCGTCGAGGATACATCAACACTAGCAGACATTGGGAGGTATAGGAGGTTGGTCGGCAGTCTGATCTACTTATGTAACACCAGACCAGATCAGTTTTGTTGTTGGTGTTTTGAGCAAGTTCTCAAACAAACCTCATGAGAGACATTGGAAGGCTGCGATACGGGTGCTCAAATACTTGAAGAAAACTCTTGACTATGGTATCACATACAGTTTCGAAACTTCTCTTGTGGGAAACTGTGACTCAGATTGGGCAAGGGAAATTGATTCCAGGAAGTTAGTTTTTGGTTATTGTTTATCTTTGGGTTTAGGAATTTTCTCTTGGATTAGTAAGAAACAACCAACAGTGGCATTGTCTTCTACCGAAGCAGAGTACAAGGCAGCTTGTTTTGTTGCATGTGAGGCCGAATGGTTGAGAAGGATTCTATGGCATATGGGAGTGTAGGATGAAGAACCAAGTGTGCTGAGATGTGACAATTAGAGTTGCATCACCATTGCCAAAAATCCAGTGTTTCATGCACGCACCAAACATATAGAGATCCAGCATCACTATGTGCGTGATTTGATGGAGGATGGGATAGTGGAATTGGTCTACTGTCCAACAGAGGAGAATGGAGTAGATATCTTCACCAAAGCACTTACGAAGGATCTGCTTCAAGTTCATCTTTAGAGACTCGACATTGGGCTGAGGAGATAGTTCACCTATGGGTGGACATTGAGGGGGGGTGTTAGATATGATCAATGCCCCACCCTCATTAGATGCTACCAATGATCCATGGTGCTCAAAGTTGTAAGGCTCCCATTATGAGGAGAAGCCAAATGTGAGCCCGAGAGTCCTGACTTGTATATCAGATGAGGTCTATGTGACCGGATGGCAAAAAGGTGATTGTTGTGGGTATAATCTTTGGGTTAGACGGAGTGGTTAAGCTAGTGGCAACTCGAGGTGCATTGCATCGAGTTGCGGTGTAAGGGAGTTAAAAGGGCCCCTATTGTGAGGTTTGGGGGCTGCGGAAGCGGCCCCTGGCTGGGGGGGTCCCAGGAGGGCTAGCGGCCCCCCTAGCAGGCAGCCCGATGGTAAAGGGAATATTCCATGGAATATTTCCTGGCCGACTAGTGGAGGTTCATATGGTAGGTCGGGACCTAACGACCTTCGCGGGCTATAAAAGCTAAACCCCTTTGCAGCCATCTCTCACTCATCTTTCACCGAGTCAGAGTTGTTGTTCCAGCCAGCCTTAAGCTCTTCACCTATCTTCTGTCTAGATTGCCATCTAAGCTTCAACAGTGGAAGCGCACGGGTGGACTGAGCCATCTTTGTATCACTTGTTTGGAGTTAAAGAATTTACTGATTCTCCTCTTATCTGTTGTGTACTCTCTATCTCTTTCTCAGATTCTGTTCGTTGCGCCATGTAATATTTTACATAAAGATCACACACAATGAACTTTTATCCTTGTTGTGTGTATTTTTCTTGAGGTTTTGACCATCTGGCTAAATATTTTTCTATGGAGACCACAATGAACTTTTATCCTTTTTGTCATGTGAAATACATACAACAAAGTTTTCAATCATTGGACTACGTTTTCTCCTATGGGGATCAAATTTTTTTTTTATATTTTCTATGGTATGGAATACATATAATAGATTTTTGACCAAGTGGCTAAATCTTTTTCTATACACATTATAAAGAATTTTAATCATTGTTCTCGTGTTGAATAGTTATAGTACAAGATTTGAACATCAACTATATATTTTCCCAATCAGAACACACAATGAAGTTTTTTCTTACTTAAAGATTAGCTAATAAAATAAAGTAAAATCAAGGGCAACTAAAAATAATATAAGAAAATTTTCTTCTTTACTTTAGGGCATAGTTCATGAGAAAATTTGTTTTTGGCCATATGGTCAAAAATCTATCCCCTTTCTGTACTATGTTTCCATTAATACTTTCTATTATTGATGTTAGACTCATTCTATCTAATGTTTAAGTTTTTTTCATGTTTCAATGAAATTTTATACTTCATTGTATTTAGCAATTTCATTACTATTTTCTTCTTTTTGAGAGGTGACAACATACAAATTATAAAATCTCTATTTTCTCACTTGTACAGGTATCATGAATAACGAATTGGAGAAACTGTGAATTTGCTAGTTGATCATGAGATTTTTTGCACTTGGAAGAGTGCATGCAATACATCCAAATGAGACATGCCATGGAGAAACACTTGAAGATGGATATATTTCAGTGGCTATTGATAAATATCTAAATGCTGCATATTTGTCATTCCCAACATTTGGTGCAATGAAGGTTCATGAAGCTGTAGGTGGTTTTGAAAAATGGAAAAAGAAATATGTGGTGGTTGTTTCAAATTCAATAATACTTCATGGCAAAGGAGATGATTACGAATCAAACCATGTCTTGCCTTCTAAGGATATTGATGTGCTTAGCATTCATGAAAGTTGGAGAGAACGTAGAGTGATGCTATGGACAGAAGGCAACACAATGTGTTTTGGAACAGGGGTTATATTATTGTCTTTTCCATATGATGTGATAAACTTTGAATTGCTAGGAGAAGACGATGTTGGTGTGGTGGTAGATAAAGCCCTTGATCAAACCACAGAAACAAACATAGATGACAACCTCCACCGTGTTACTTTGGAAAGATGGCCTATTAAACATGTCACCTTTGATGATGGAACATCCCTACTACAACAACAATCATACATGCAATTTATCTCTACAAATGCTTGTGCCAAAAACATGGAAGATACCAATGAAGATTTTGTTTCTCCAAAAAAATCAATTTTTGTTCAAAATAGACCATATTGTATGGTCAATAGAAAGCCCCGAATTATTTCCCCTAAAGGTGCAAACTTGAGGACTTCTGTGGACTCCATTTCATAGGTTTCCATGATTGATTGTTGCCAAGAAAAGTATTGTCAGTTTGCTGATAGAGAAGCAATGCAACAATTACATAAATACTTTTGGGGATTGTAATGTTTATGACAAGTTTGAATCATCATGCAGGATTGATTACTTGGGAACAAGGAAGTATAGCTTCATCTTCAATGGACAAGTGATATGTGGAAGGGCATGGTATGAGATTCATGGAATCCCAAAGACATCTTTTTTCATGTACAAAACACAATTTGAGCATGGCATGAGGAGGGCAATGCATGGAAACAAGGGGGTAATAAGAGCAGCTTGGGATCACACAGAGATGGGAAGAGCCATCCTTAGAGACTTTGTTAAGAAGAATGCATAGAAAATGCCACACAAGAGTAGAGTAATGGAAGATGGATCAAGGGAGACACAATTGGTCATCCTAGATGTTTACAAGTAGGTAGATATATGGGCAAAATTAAATACAACATTGAGTGGTATTGGATGTAAGTGAATGTCCTTGTCCAACTTCAATCGTATTTGGAACACAGAGTTCAAGCATGTAACCTTAGCAAAGACAAGTGAGTTCTCCAAATGTAGTATCTGCTCAGAGATTAAAGAGCAACTTGTAGCAACAAAGTGTCTTCAAGAGAGAAATATGCTTCTAAAGAAGCGTCAATGTCACATGCTACAACAACAAAGTTGTCAAAACATATACTACAGTTGGAGCTTGGCCCCAGCATTAGATCCATATAAAAACTTGTGTATCATACATGATAAAATGAACCAGCAAAAGACAGCTATCCCTAGGTTAAGGCTTCGATCAAAAGAGACTAAGAGATCTACTCAATTACTAGTTTCTTTAATAGGCATGATTACACATGGACATGGAGAAGGTAGATATGGACATTTCTAACTCGATCTATGGCCTCACAATCCTAACTTCACAATTGCCTCATTGTCATTGTGCTTTAGGAACTTGGAACGACTACACATGCATGCAAATGGTGATCTGCAAGTAGATGGAATGCCGAGATCAACCTCTATGCTACTAAATGCCCTCAACTCAAAAAAAGCAATAGACCACCATCAAGCTGTTGCACAAAATAAATCATGCATGGAAGATAATACACCACAGGATGGCCATCATCATTTCAAGCGATTGCCAAAGAACTTACTACTTCAACTTGATAATTGTGGATCAAAAAATAAAATCGGCTATCTATTTGCATATCTATCATTGCTTGTTGCACGAGGAACATTCAAGATGATCCAGCTTGGGTTTCTCATGGTGGGTCATAGACATGAAGACATTGATGCAATGTTTAGCAAATTTTTAGAGAAGCTAAGGATGAGCATGACCTTCACTTTTTCTCATCTTATGCAACATTTTCAATCATGCCAGATGACAAGTCCTACACCTTTCTTATTGACACATGTTCCTGACTTTAAGAGATACATTGAGGGATACTTGTGTGATTCCAAGGATACACTTGTTGGTCACTAAAATCCTCTTCAATTTCGGTTTTATATGCAAGCAGATACACCTATCATGCAATACAAGATGCATCCAAAGTCCCCATACTGGTTACCAAGAGAAGGTGGCCTTGAATTATGGAAGAGAGACCTTGCAGGAAAGCCTACTCTTCCAAAGGGTGTTCCAAAGTTGATGCCCATGTTTGAGTATGTTAAGATCATCAAGAAGTAGTAAGTGGAGTTAAATATTATTTAAAGTATTGGGAAAGATAGTCAAATGTACAAGGACCTGAAGCAGAGTTCACAAAGTTTATAACACCAATGATTCATTATTGGAAACATATGATATACGCTCTTCAAACTCCAAATGTCCAAGAAGATTTATTTTTCATATAAGATTTTTGGCCAAGAACACAAAGTGATGTAACCAATATAGATGTAGATAATGCAGATGACTTTTTTGGATTGGAAGAGTTGAATGATCACTATTGTGGTCCTCTCAGCAAACAACCCGAACATGCATTTGAACCAATGCTTGATGTTAAGAAAGATGACTTTGTGCTTGTTAAACCTTTAGATCTAGTATATCCAATATGGCTTGGTGTTGCACAAAGTGAGGTCGATACAAATAGAAATTCCAAAAACTTCAACAAGGAACATATACAATATTGGGCACTAGTTTGTAGTTGTCAAAATGCTATAGATGGAGAGGTGTATTTTAATTGTTGGGATAAATATTGGATGTGCAACAAAAAATATCCTAAACGATGGGAAACAATAGATAGCATTGTCTTCTGTTGGATGAAGAAAGGTACAAAATCTCCCAAAAATTTTAAAATTCCCCCAAAGGTTGTATTATTGAAGACCAAAGAAAGTCTACAAGAATCCATCGACTTAAGATTTTCCTTGAATATTTTCAAGGATATTAAAACCAAGGTGTTTATTAACACCACCTTTTTGAGTTTTTTTCAATCTCTTGGAAACAACCATAAGTAGTAATATGTTCAATTGCACCAATTTCCAAATTAATAAAATTTCCAAAATTCACAAAATCCATTTTGATTTGGAAATTCCCAAATTCCCGAATATGGAGTTTTTGGTTTAGATTCATCCCTCTCTTTGGAAATAGGTGCAATGCAACCCAAGAAAATTCATGAAGCCATTTTATATGCTAAAAGGTATGGGCAAAAATATAGAAGAGAATTAATGGGGGTTCAACAAAAAAGTGTAGGGTATTCATTAACTAATCAACCTTCAAGGTTTAGAGCACATTTTAGCCAATAAAGGGATGTTTATAGGCAAGAAGGCAAGGGAACTAGTACCTACAGCAGTAATTACAGCAAGTTGCCTACATATCTAATGGCCTATGGATCAAAACCAAGTGGAGAAAATGGTTATAGACCAATAGAGCTGAAGCAAAATAAAGATTTGGAAGGGCTGAAAATGGTTATAGACCAATGGTTGAAGAAAAAAAAAAGCTTTGCAAGGGCTGAAAATGAACAAAAGGAATCTCAAAACAACACTTACAGCAAAGTCCTTTCAAATGAACGAATAAGAGACATGAGGGACAAAGGGTTACGTTTCAAGTGTGGAGAAAAGTGGATACAAGACCATAGGCTAAAATGCAAATCTAAAAATAGCAAGCTTAACTTTGTCATCATCAATGAGCCGGATGAGGATGAAAGTGAAGAGTGGAATGTATCTCATGTCGAAGCAAACCCTATGGTTGTAGAAATGCATGATGAGGATGAAGGAAATAATGATGAATTCTATGATATTATGGACAGTTTTCCTTTTGATCCGGGTGGTTCTTTATGTGCAATCTCTTATGATGCATGGACCAATTGTAAAGGAGAAAACATAATGGTTCATCATTTGATTGATGCAGGTAGCACCCATAGCTTCATTAATACCAAATATTTGCATGGTTTGAGATTGCTTCCTCAACAAATGCAAGTGTCGTTGAAGATTCAAGTGGCTAATGGAGCTTATGAATCAAGTAATGAAGTATACCTACACACTCCTATTACTCTATCTCCTTCATGTATTATGAAAGTGGACTCGATCACTCTGGAAATGGGTCCCATAGATATTGTCATTGGCTGCGATTGGTTGAAAACCATTGGAAATTGTTCTTTGGACTTGCAAAACATGCTAATGGAATTCCAATGGAATAGACAACCTATAATATTGAAGGGCATTGGTCAAAAGCAAATGGAACTCATCTCTATGAAAAAGATGCGTAAAGAAATCAATGCACGGTCATGCATATTCACTCTTTTGCTTGCAAAAGTGGATGAAGAGCAATCACTAATTAAGCCAACATCTTCTTCAAAGCAAAAGGATCCAAGAATGGAAGAGATATTGAAGGAATACAAAGATTTATTTTAGCAACAATCATCTTTGCCTCCAAAGAGAGAGGTAGACCAGCCTATTGACTTGTTGCCCAACACAAAACCCATCAACAAACCTCCCTATCGCTCATCAAAGTTTGAAAGGGAAGAGGTGGAAAGACAAGTTAAAGAGTTGTTGCAAATGGATTTAATTTAGCCACGTCAATCTTTGTTTGCCTCTCCTGTGCTCTTGGTTAAGAAGAAAGATGGATCTTTTTGCATGTGCATTGATTATAGAGAGCTTAACAAGTCCATGGTGGAGAATAGATACCTGATTCCTTGCATTAATGACCTCTTGGATGAGCTCAAAGATGCAAAGGCCTTCACCAAGATTGATCTTCATTTGAGGGTATCATCAAATTCAAATGAAGGAAGGGGATGAGTATAAAACAACCTTTAGGACTAAAAGAGGATTATACAACTTATTGGTCATGCCATTTGGGCTTTTAAATATGCGCGCTACTTTTCAAGCACTCATGAATAAGATATTGCAGCCTTTCTTATTCAAAACAGTCCTTGTATTCTTTGATGATATCCTCATTTATAGCAGATCCAAGGATGAGCATTTAATGCATGTGCGAGAGGTTTTTGACATATTAAGAAGATACACTCTTTGCCAAAATGTCGAAGTGTTCTTTCATGGAAGATGAAGTGGAATACTTGGGTCACATTGTATGAGATCAAGGCATTCATGTGAATCCTAACAAGGTGAAATGTGCCAAAGAGTAGCCTACTCCTACAAATTCTACTTCCTTTAGGGGTTTCCTTGGATTATCTTCATTCTATAGGAGATTTATAAAAAATTATGCTCACGTGGGAGCTCCTTTGACTGATAGGTTGAAGAAATAACGGACTCCATAGCCGACAAGAGCTTCAATGAGCTGACATATCTATTAGTTTTGGCACCTATTCTTGTATGCCCGGATTTCTCTAAGGAATTCATTATATGTGTGGATGCTATTGAAAGAGGAGTTGGGGTTGTTTTGTATCAATACCATGGAGTTATAGCCTATGAAAGTTGCAAGCTTGATTAACAAGGAGCATCAGCTACATGTATATGAACAAGAGATGTTGGCAATTTCACATGCTATCAAAAAGTGGCATCACTATATATATGGCAACCATTTCAAGGTGAAGAGCAATCATCGTGTGTTGAAATACTTCCTTTCCCAACCAAATTTGTCCCCTAAACAAAGGAGGTGGCTAGCTACTCTTCAAAGCTATGATTTTGAAATATCCTGCATGGCTAGAAAAGATAATGTTGTGGCGGATGCTTTATCACGTATGTGGGCATGTTCTTTATCTTCAATTTCAATTGTACATAGGGATTGGATTCATGACATCCAAGAAGAATATTTGCTTGACGAGCAAGTATCAAAGGTGATGAAGGAATTTCAGCAAGGAAAAGAAGAAAAGTATCCCAATTTCAATTGGCACAATAGTCTTTTATGGTATCATACTAGAGTCTAATTGACGCCACAATCCTCTTTCAAAGACCGTATTTTACATGAGATGCATTCTTCACCTTTAGCTGGTCATCATGGGTTGTTCAAAAATTTACAACATCCATAAGAGCTTCTATTAGAAGGGCATTTGGTGGGATGTCAAGGATTATGTGATGCAATGTCTTTCGTGTCAACAAAATAAAGACTCATCTCTTCTACCCAGCGGCTTACTTCAGCCACTCCCTATTCCTCAAGGCAAGTGGATTGATATCTCTATGGATTTTATTGTGGGATTTCCTACAACTAAGCATGGGTGGAATAGAATTTATGTGGTAGTTGATCAGTTGACTAAGTCAACCCATTTCATCCCTACTAAGGCCCAATTTATAGCAAAGCAAGTGGCTCAACAATTCATGGAATGTATTTTCAAGCTTCATGGTTTTCCAATGAAGATTGTGTCCGATCGTGACACTAAGTTTATGGGTAGCTTTTGGAGGAGTTTGTTCTCTTCAATGGGGACTCTTTTGACTCCTAGTACTGCATATCACCCACAAACGAATGGGCAAACCGAACGAGTTAACAAATGGCTAGAAGTTTATTTGAGGCATTTTTGCCATGAGAGACAAAATGCATGGGACCAATGGGTCCATCTTGTGGATTTTTGTTACAACAATACTTACCATATGAGCATTGGAATGTCTCCTTTTGAAGCTTTATATGACTACAAAGTACAAGTACCCTCCACATTGTTTCATGAAGATGTAAATCCACAAGCCCATGAGAAGTTGGAAAAGATGGAGGCCCTTATGAAGCAATGCAAGGATAGCATTTTCAAAGCTCAAGAGACAATGAAGGTCTATGCGAATGAGAAAAGACGACATGTGGAGTTTGAGGAAGATGAATGGGTATTTTTGAAGGTTCCCAAGTTTTCTCTTAAAGGAGGACACAACAAACTTGCTCATAGGTTTTATGGTCCTTATCGTATTGTCAAGCGAGTTGGGGATCTTGTTTATCAACTAGATTTACCTTCAAACACAAGAATCCATAATGTCTTTTATGTGTCTCAGCTTAAAACTTATGTGGGTCCTCAAATTCAATTTCTCGAAGAACTACCTCCCTTGGATGATGATGGTTTGATTAGATATGAGCCCGAGAAGATTATTGGCAAGCGGAAGAAGGTTCTAAGGAACCGTATTCTTGTGGAATGCCTAGTCAAATGGAAGGTTTTGGCCATTGAAGAGTCTTCATGGCAACACAAGCATCATATTTGGAACAATTCCCATGGCTTAAGCAAGAGGATAGTTCATAAATAGGGCAATAAAGAGCTTGTTGTATTAAATTTTTGTGTGAAAGTAAATTGTTTCATTGGCATAAAAATTCAATTTTGAAGGAAGGTTGGATAGTACATGTTTTCCTCTACATTTCTATATCTTACATGTGGAAATTGGCCACTTCTAGCTCAAGATATGGCCAATTTTGTACTACAACTTGTTTTGGGCAATTTACAGCAGTCTATTCCATTTATATGATCCTTCTTCATCAAATTCTTTGATCTTCATCAACATGGAGCTTTATTACAGCATGATTCTAAATGATTCAAGAAATCTTTGTAATCATATTTATAATTTGTTTCCAATTCAGCTTTGAGGACAAAGCTCTTTTAGGCCGGGACGGCTTGTAATAAAGCATAAATCACCTTAGTCTAGACTAGGCTAGGGTTAAGTAGCACAAGTGGTGATGACTACGGTGAACCACTTTCATCCCATTTTTTCTTCTTCTTCTTTTATTCACCTTCTTACAGTTGTCAGCTACAAGTCGATGCTTTGAGGAATCTTGAACAATTGTAAGAGAGAGGGAGGATGAACATGCCCTCCACGGGCACTTGGGCTCCAGACCCACAAAAGAAAGAGAGAGAGAGAGAGAGAGAGAGAGAGAGAGAGAGAGAGAGAGAGAGAGAGAGAGAGAGAGAGAGAGAGAGAGAGAGAGAGAGAGAGAGAGAGAGAGAGAGAGAGAGAGGTGCTATAAACCCCCTGCTTCCAAATAAGTAGGCCATGTGCTTCTGACAAGCTTCCCCTGTGCTTGTGGCCTCAAGTAGGCCCCCCTAGTTAAGTTGGTGCTAAGCTAAGCAACCCCCCAGCTTTCAAACATCCATTCATGAACCAAATTGTATTCAAACACACCTAATGTCTTACTATCATACATCATTTCAAGCCTCATTTGGCTTACCAAATGCATCCAATGTGGGCTCCACTTGCCCCCAAATTTGAGGTTTAACAACTCATCCAATCCATAGACCTTTTTGCCAATGATTTAGATAGGGATTTGTACCTGATTTTAATGGCAGACAGCAAGCATTTAAGCCGATGTAGATCTTGATTTGGCATGCTCCTCGCTCCAATCTTTTTCTCCCATGCTTCAACTCAAATACTAATTGATAGTAGATTATAGATTCAATATAGATGCACAACGAAAGGTGATTGAGACATGTAGGCTCAAGCTTTCTTCATTCTCTTCTTCTTCATTCTTCTCATTCTATCCTCTCAACCATCCACTTTTCCAAGTATCTTACAAAGTGATAGACACTTTGACCTTTAGGACACTTTACACAGTCTCTCACACACTTACTTAATACAACCATAGGATAAGGCTTATGCTATGCCTTATTTCTCAACATCTTCTACCTCAACAACAAGCATATTCTCAAAGATTAATCCAAAGCTAATTCCATTCCTACCAAGTACTAGCTAAAGCATAAGGATACTATTAGTTACCCTCTACACCTCCAACTAACACTGACCATATATGGATCCCATAAAACCACAAAGTGCCATGGTACTGGCACAACTCTGGGGGGGGGGGGGGGGGGTAAATGTTAAACCCATCTATGAAGGCACAACTATCTACAAAGATGCAACCAAGTAATGTGTAGGAGAAGGTAGAATTAAAAAAATTGGAAACTTACAAGAGGTGTAAGAAAAGTGAAAAAAGAGGAATAGAAAAATTGATTGTAATTTTTCAAATTATAAAACTAGAATTTTATGTGAACAAGATTGTTGGTGTGTAAATTGTATCAAATACTCTTTGCCAAACTAGTTATAAATCAGTAAAAGATTGTAAATTGTATATGCTAGTGAGAGAAGGCTAGTCTAGGCAAATGCAAAAGAAGGTGCCCAAAATTTTATGCTATGTATAAAAATCAGAAAGTGAATGAATAAGCTCATTCTTCTTATGCGCAATTTTGTGAGCTCTCTTCTTGTTTCTTGTGTGTGTGTGTGTGTGTGTGTGTGTGTGTGTGTGTGTGTGTGTGTGTGTGTGTGTGTGTGTGTGTGTGTGTGTGTGTGTGTGTGTGTGTGTGTGTGTGTGTGTGTGTGTGTGTGTGTGTGTGTGTGTGTGTGTGTGTGTGTGTAGTTAGAAAAACATTTGCTTCTTCCTATAAAGAAGGTCTATTCTACCATGAAAATTTTAAACATAAAATTAATGAACTAAACTAAGGAAATTTAAAAAAAACATGAAAATGCTTCAATCATGGCCATGGCATAGACAACTTTCATTATACCACAGTAGAATGTAGCCATGGAAGCTGAAATTAATATACAAGAAACAAATCTTGGTACTCACCCCAAGATGGTGATGAACAAGAAATCTCTAAGAAAAGTAGTGTAAGTGTCAAAAGGTTCCTAACTTTGGCTAGGGCTGCCTATTTATAGCAAACCCTAAGCCCTAGATCTCTAATCTTTTTACAAAGGCTTTTCGCCTATCATTAGCCTTATTTATTTGTCTTTGGCCTTATTTACTTCATTACAAACCCTCCCTGCTTCAATTAGCTTTTTCCTCAAAGCTACAAATGGGAAGATACTACAATGGATGTAGCATAAAAGTTCAAAGGCACAAGTTGAAGAAGAATCCATGGTCCAAGAAGTTCATGACTATCTTCATGCTTCTCATGCTATCCAAGAAAGGGCTGTCATAGTAAAAGAGTCATAACTTTTGAAATATAGCTTTGAATCAAACAAATGTGGTGTCATTTTGAAGAATATACCTAGGAGTATCACATCCAAGCATAAAATTTTGACTTTGATGACATCAAACCATTTATTTTTATGATAGGAACTTAATGCAACAAGCTGTATTAAATAGTGAACTCATGCTTCTTCAATTGTTTCTCCCATAAGCCAAATAAAAATCAATGAAGACAAGCTATCAAACATTATTGTAGGTCAATATATCAAAATGTCTAGCCATTCTTCCATAGCAATCCTTTGGATCAAATGGGAATCCATCAAAGTGATCATCATCATGAAAACAACTGCAAAAACTGTCAATGACTATGCTGGGGTCAAATGGGAAAGAAGAATCATCCCAATGATCCCATAGATCCAAAGGGTAATGAACATTCTCATAATCTGCCTCATAGTCATCATGGTCAAATGGATGTAAAGGATCTTAAATATCCAACATGTACATATCCCAATCACCTATGGGGTGATATGCATCATCAATAGAATCACCAAAGAAACCAAAATTTGCATAACCATGTCCCTCTTGAAGGATAGAGGTCTCATGAAAGTCCTCCTTATGTTGCATGCTCCCCTTAGTGAGATTCTCATGAAGGTCCTCCTCATTTTCCTCATATTCTTTAGCATTGTTCTCCATTTTCTCTTCTTCATTATCATCACTATCATCTATGGTGTCCACATCTGCATGTACTTGCTTTTCTTCATAGAAATCTTCAGCTTGTAATGCTTTAAGTGGCTCATGTGGTACATAACCCATATGGTTGGACTGATAGTAAGTGTCATAACTCTCATTCCCATAATGATGTCCATCAAAATGATTATAACTACTACATTTATTCATCTCATGCTAATCATGATGGCTGACATTCTCATAGACATTACCATAGGCATCTTTATAGGCATGTTGTCCAAAAGTCATGTGGATGAAATCTTGCAGGAGAAACATGGTAATCATGATGAGAAGGCTGATCAAATACATTATGCTATTGTCCAAATGTATGTACATGCTATTCATAAGCAAAAAAATCTTCACAAACATTATATCCTTGCTCAAAGTAGCCATGATAATCATTGCTTTGGTAAGGAATACATGCATGATATTCTTGCAGTATTCTTGATCGAATTTGTCATAAGAAACATCATCTTGTTGCTGACCAAAATGATTTGAATGATACCCATTTTTCTATACTTCATGTCATTTTGTTAATAAGAAACATTATCTTGTTAATGACATCATGACATGAAGTATAGCATCCATTTTGTTCAGACATTTGCCAAAATGTTGCTCATATGAGGGAGAAGTGCCATATGGTTCATATGCTGAGTTGCCATGAAATACATACTCATTCACTGTAATATCATGACATTGTTGATCATAGTTCTCACAAGTGGAAGGACTTGAGACATTAGAAACTACTATAGGTGGTAGTCATACATCAAATAGAGTAATGAGTTTGTCAATACCCATCTTCATTTTCCTAATATCACTTGCCACACTTGCTAGACTGTTCTCTGCGTGCATGTTGTCCCAAATATCCATAGACATAGTTTTGGCCATAACTTGATGAAAACAAGTCCAACCGGAAGCCTATGATGTCTAGCTTCAAATGAGAGTGCTCGTTTCAATTTAGGAGCAAAAATACCCCTCTTTGTAAAAGGATTTCTAGATCCATCCACAATGGATTGCACCCTGTTTTTACTTTGTTTTGGCCCTTCTTTACCTCATGAACAATGTCTTCCACCCATAAGAAGTTAGGAGATGCTTCAAATCAGTAAGTACATTGATAATCCAAGCATATTCTCTGTAAATAAGCCCATAATGCACCCAATTTTTGCTATGCACTAGTCTAACTATCATACACTATATACCCTTAATGACTTGGTCAAGTGTGATCCATAGTATATGCAAAGGAAAGAGGAATCGACTTGCTTGTTCAATCTTGTTGAAATGTTCCAAAAAGAGCATTCAATCTTGAAAAGCACTTACTAATATTGATATTGGGAATACCCTACTCGTCAAGGTCCATACATGCTACTCATACATGAAACAAACATGTCTTAAGAGAATTAGGCTACCCATACATTTATCTCATGCTACCATACATTTCTCTTTATGCTACCCATATCAAAATACCCATTCTATCATGCTCCAAACATGATACAATGCTAAGAATGCTTGTAGATAACAACAAGTCTTCAATCTTCATGAGATCTTGGTAAGAATGCTTGTAGGAGTGATTCACTAATTGTAGAGTCCTTCATTACTGATGATGAACCAAATCTTCAATGAAATTATTGAGTATAAGCTATCCATTATTTCCAAGAGATAAGAAAGCTCCAAAACCTCTCGTAGAAGCTTTGAACTCTATGCATTCTTTTAAGAAATGTAGATAGAATGATCCAAGAGTGGATTGAAACTTTGAAAATGAAATGAAGTTCTATTCTTCACTAAAAATGCCAAAATTTTGAAGTACTATGTTGTACATCATTCCCATGAAAAGAAGGAACTCCAAACCCTCATAACTTGCTCAAACAATCCGGAGTGGCCATGTTTGTGGAAGCTCTTGTACTTGAGGTTGAAGCATATTGTTGATGAAGAACCATTGATTAAAATAACTTCAATTCAGCTCCAAATGTTCAACTCCATGCTCTTTGTTGAAATTAAATTCCCTTGCAACATACTCTTCTTCCATAAACTCCATTGATGCTCTATTGCTTCATGTATGGTTGATGGAAGGAAAAATCCTCTTCCATTTGATAAGAGACCTTGGATATGGGAAGTAGGAAATCAAATGATGGTTGAAGAGTTCAATATTGAAGAGAAACTCAATGACTTTAGTGGAAATTGAAACTTATGCTGTCCATAACCTCCATAGGTCAAGATAAGTCCAAATCTCTTCAATGTTGGTTCAATCTTGTCCAAAGATTGAAGTCATGAGTATGAAGATACTCCATTAGTGGTTAATCCTCAAAAACCCCATGATTTGCATTGAGAAATTTAATAACTTATTTATGCTTGGCAAGAAAACCAAACTATCCAAGCATGTGAGTACAGACAATGTCCAGCATGGTAACATTCCATTTCACCACTATACTTGTAAGCCAAGTCTTGTTGAAATCTTGTGATTCCTTGATAAGAGTTTGAGGACCTTGCATATTGTAAGAATTCTTGAAATGAACTAGTATTTTCCCCTCCCTTGTAAGCCTCATGGGCTGAGGATGAAGGACTTGAATTACTACCCAACATATGCAAAGATTAGCCCTCAAAGAGCTTAGAGCCTTAGGAGGCCTGAATGTATGCAGGAAAGGCTCTTGAAACCTGAGCACCAAAGTAAGCCAGCTTGGCTACTTCGTCATATGTCAATAAAGGTACAAGAGTAGCCGCATGGTGCATATTTGGAGCACATGCTAAAAACCCATCAACATTTGGTTTTGACTCCCTAATTATCCTTGGATACGATTATGCCTGGCATCAGTATAGAGAAGCATATAGTCTAGAAAAAGTTCACCTAGGCCCAACTCTCTCTCTCTCTCTCTCTCTCTCTCTCTCTCTCTCTCTCTCTCTCTCTCTCTCTCTCTCTCTCTCTCTCTCTCTCTTTGTTTGTGTCTATGTGCCGTAGTTCCACTCATGATCTTCTCAAGACCAATTGTAGGCTCATCCGCCATGGCCACATTTGCCCTACCCCTCCTACTTGTCCAATAACAAAATCCTTCTACACCCTCTCATGTCTTCCTTCTATCCTGATTGAGCTTGATGGGGCAGCATAACATCCATCATTGAGGCAGATACGAGCTTCATCAAAATTTTCCATTTTAGAGATTAAAGCATCAGTCAAAGCTGCAGGTTTTCTTCTTGCCATAAGCAAAATGGCCTAGCACCAGTATAGAGAAGAAACTCCAAAAGATCTTGTTATTTCAAGTTCTTAGTAAGATTTAATATTGATTGATTGAGGTTTTATTTCAAGCAGAAGATCTCTGTCAATCCATGGATATACCGCGAGGCAAATCACTCTCTCACCTGGTCTCAAATTTGTCTCAGCTCTCAGGCCAGATGATGGATAGCAAAGAAGAGGAGGTATGTGTCAGCTTCCCTAATTTTTCCCTACCTTCGGCCTCCAAAGCAATGCAAGCCAAAGTCTCGAGATGTGTCATTCAGACTCTTGGTGCCTTCTAAAATGATCAAGAAAGTCATTGGCAAGGATGGAAGTCGTATCAAGCAGCTGAGAGAGGAGACTAGTGCTTACATCAAGATTATTGCTCCGATCGTGCTTGTAAAGACTCCTACTAGTGACAGGCCTTCCTCTTCTCAGCACACCAGCATCTCTTTTGGCTATAGCAAACCCACTAGCATGCTAAAAAACAAAGGAAAGGGAGGCAAGAACCACAAGAGAGGAAAGAATGAGGCTGATGACGAGAAGAGGAGCTCATCTTCAAAGAAAACAGGCTAGAGTACGTGCAGGTTGGCAATGGTAGGTGCGAGGCTCTCATTCCTGTCCTGCATGAAGTGGTTGAGGCAAAACCACCGTAAATGGTACTTGTTGGCAAGCTTAGTTGACAAAGAAGCTTGTTATGGAGTGCCATTGCAAGATAGAAGCCATAGAATTAAGGTAAGAGTAGGGCTTTCCATGGAATCCACGAAAGAAAGCTTGAAGAGAGAGAAAAGAAACCCTCTTCTACAAAATTAACTCAAGTTTGGTCTCCATTTAAGACTGTAGCCTTCATTTTGTCCACCTTACCCCAATTTTTGGTTAAATTTTTGGTCACAACCTGCCAAAATAGATGGAGCCCACCATTATCCACTGGTTCATACCAATAACCTCCATCTTAGTCACACTTTGTGATAGACCTCCATGTCAAACCACGGTTATGGAGGAACTAATGTATGTGACTAATTTTTAACTGCGGTTTTAACTCCCTAGTCACTGCAACTAGATCTAATGCATGAGAATGACTTCTGACAGGATCTAAACTAATGATCAGATACCAATGTAAAGAAGGTCTATTCTACCATGAAAATTAACAGAAAAATAATGGGCTAAACTAAGGAAATAGCATGAAAATGCTTCAATCAAGGCCATGCCATAGACGGATTTCATTATAACATAGCATAACATAGCCATGGAAGCTAAAATTAAGATACAAGAAATAAAACTTGGTACTCTGCCCAAGATGGTGATGAACAAGAAATCTCTAAGAAAATTAGTGTAAGTGTCAAAAGGTTCCTAACTTTGGCTAGGGCTGTTGATTTATAGCAAACCCTAAGCCCTAGACCTCTAATATTTCTACAAAGGCTTTTAACCTATCATTGGCCTTATTTATTTGTCTTTGGCCTTATTTACTTCATTACACATCCTCTTCTTTTTCTTCTTCTTCTCCTACTTTTTCCTTGCAGAGCTTGTGTGATGATTGAGGCAAAGGAGATGGAGCTCACTATGACACATTACAAGGATCGTGGAGTCATCAACAAGTCTTCCATAGATAGACTACAATGAGAAGGTAAATTGGTGAGTTTGATACACTTGTTTGGTGTAATGGCTAGGTGAGAGATAGCCATAGTCATGTTGCTCAAAATTCTTGAAAAAATAAGTGGTCCATGAGCACAATGGTCTAGCTTGCAAGAGCGATGATAGCACAACTTCCACAATTTGTTGAAAACTTCATCAAGCTTCGCACAAGTATATTTCCCAACAGCATGGGAATGAGGAGTACAATAAAATTAATAAGGTTTTAAAACCTTAAGGAAGGAATAAGGTGAAAAAAAGGAAGAAATGGAGGGGGGTGACTTGATCATGTTGCCAAATATATGACACTCTCCTCTTTCAAAATTCAACTTTTTTAAATGAAGTAGTTAAACTTATTACTCTCCCCCCTCCCTTCACCTCTACCATGTACCTCAACCCACCACCCCTTTCCCCCTCCCTCGTCATTCCATCTCATGACCATCAATTCATTTTTTTGTTATTATCATTTAATATTATATACACTCTCTCCCCTCCTCTGACATTCTATGACTGTACTATCCCCCCTGTTTTTTCAATTATATATGTATGTACACACACACATGTATGAATAAAATTAATAAGAAATTCCCCTCCATCTTTGTCAACCTAAATGTATCTCCCCCCTCATATAAGCTCTCATATTATATAAGCTGCACAACTTGACATATGATAGTAGTTGTCACTTTCTATTCTATCTCCTTAGAAAAGAGGGCCATCATTGGTTATAACTTGTTGCTATCATGTTTCTAGTGTTTATGTTGACTAATACAAACATGTTGGATGATTTTTTGGTAATCTTTGATACTTAGCAAGACCCCATTTCAAGCTCAATATCATTGCATGTACTAGCAAGTATGCAAGTTATGATGCTTAGAAGTTGAACTATTGTACAAAACAACACATAAAGTTTTAGACAACAATCTGAATCTCATCTAGATAGAATAGAATTTAGGGTCTATTCTTAGATTTTGATAGAGGTTTCTTTTGGAGAGTTGTAGCATACCTTTTAGGCTCCAAGTTTAATGAAGAAAAATTATTTATCCAACTTTCATACATGCATATATTTTAGTCTATAGATGCTATAAATAATAGCCTATTCATGATTGAGTTTCATATATGTGGTTAGTAGATTGGATGTCTAACAAGATATGGGTTGTGATAGGGTATAGCCTTTAAGTTGTTTCTAACATCTAGGATTCTTGGTTTTTCTCCTATGGTGTTGACTTGGGGGTTGATAGAGGCCAGCCACCAAATTTACCTACTATTGTAAAGGCCTCCTCTTCCTAGTCCTAGTGGTGATGGATATCCCTCATAGCTCACTAGTGCTAGAGAGAGTGTGTGTGTGTGTGAGGGGAAAGGTGGTTGGGTATCCTAGAGAGAGTGTGAGAGGGGTTTGTGGTGGAGAAAGTGTTCTATTGTTAGGATAAAGTCTAGATAAGATAAGGATATGCAACATGTGGACAAAAGGATCCAATAGAGATCCTCATTGTAAATGTCCTAGATATTTAAAATAGGAGCTCATCTACCTTCTTTAATGTACCATATATATATAGAATGGTTACCAATGAAATTAGGAATTGCACTTCACTCTACTTTCCACACACACACACAATCTCTCTCTCTCTCTCTCTCTCTCTCTCTCTCTCTCTCTCTCTCTCTCTCTCTCTCTCTCTCTCTCTCTCTCTCTCTCTCTCTCTCTCTCTCTCTCATACTGATGCCAGGAGGCATATTCCACGGTGGATTCCGTGAGGTTTTACGGTGGATTCCGTAAACTTAGATGACCGGGGCTCATACACAAAGAGGATTCTTTGTGCGAGAAGTTGATGGGGACGCCTATCCTTTTCGGGCGTTTCATTAATTTAGTGTGTACATGGGTGATTCCATAGCGGGTGATTCCGCAAAATGCATATTAAATTAATAAACGTTTATGAGTTTAGAGTGCGTACTCGTAATAAATTAAGGTTAGGATTTATTTCTAACCAGTTGATTTATTTATGTAGCTGAAGACTGCTAGGTATTCACTTTTGTCGGTTTAATTGTGTTATTTTACTAACGATTGTGAATGCTTCAGTTGATGTGTAGAGATAGCAGCAGTGGCGGAGGAAAGCATTGGAGTCTAGCGGGTTTTCGACTATATTTTGATAGGCGCCACGCCTATATTTTGATTATGTCTATAGAGACATCGATTATTTATTATTTTGTATGCGCTTATGCGCCTGGATATGTTATTTTTATTTGGACATTGAGATTGGGCGTGCCAGACTCTTTGGGCACCGTCCATTAGCTTTATTTTCCTATTTTTGGTAGAAAGCAAACTCAAAAGCTAAAAGCTTGTCATATTTTTGTAATTGGGCTATTTTTGAGCAAAAAGATTGGAAATATATATTAAATACATGCTTTGTGAAGCGCTCACACAAGGCATGGGGGAGATTCAACCCAATTTGTCTCTTGTCTCATGTCGTGCTTGCTTTTACATTGGTCTTTGTGCTAAAAAGTAGAGTATTTTGTTCTTGGGGACCTTTGGGAATTCACTACGTGAGCTACCTGCGTCCGATCTGCGCACCAGTGGTATCAGAGCGGAGCAGAGATCAAGGGCTTCCAATCGCTACCAATCTCGGGCGAAGGCGGAGCTCCAGGAACAAACGGCCTCTACAGTCAATCTCGTCGCGAACCGTCGATACAGGCAGACTTCTGGCGATCAAGAACCCCTATTTCCACTGTCAGATCGTGAAGGACCACTCTCTGTCGGCGGAGGACCACTCATCAATTCTCTTCATCAAATCGTGGTTAACAGACAAAAAGAGTAATTCTTTTTCTTCATTAAGCTTCAAAGCTTAAAGTTATCACTTAATAAGCTTAGTTATAAGCTTAAGAAAGCTCAATCAACAAATTCGTCAATCGGCGGCGTGAGGCTGTCCTGGTCGGCGCAAATCCGTCAAGGACATATTCTTGTCCTCAAAATCCACGACGGATTAAGAAGCTTAAGCTTCTTAATCCATTAAGCCAATTAAAGCTTCTAAGCTTTCTGCAAGTCACACAGAGCAACAAAGTCGACATACTCCGGGTCACGCACTCCAGAAGACAAGTTTCGCAAGTCGACACTAATCAAGTACTGCAAGTCCTGCAAATCGGCTAAGTCCAGCAAGTCAACAACCCTGCAAGTCTGTTAAGTCTGCAACTCTGCAAGTCAGACTAAATCAGAACTGACTAACGCTTGAAACTCCTAGAAGACTTGTTCGTTTGCAAAAACTCAGAACTGGAAAGTTGTTCGCAGCAAGCTGTTCTACCTATCTGCAAGTTCGTTGAAGTACTTTCAGCAAACGGAGACAGAAATATTTCAGAATTTCTGAAAATTGAAGAAGAAAATACCCAAAAATACATAGCCTTGTAACCCCAAATTTGAGCTACGCTCATCCCGCTAACTGATTTTGAGTGAGAAAGGTTTGTTGAGTTTTACAGGATGACTACCCCACATATGGATGATCCTATGGCTGAAGACGACCTACCCGAGCCTACCATGGAACAAAAGCTGGATCTTATCATGCTGCAATTGGACGAAGAGCGAAGAGCTAGGCAAGCCTTGCAAGCGCAATTGACAAAGCTACAAGGAGCGTCCACTGATAAAGAAGAACCTCAAGCTGAAGATTTGATTCGCCGTACCATCGACGCCACTCTTGAAGCACAAACCATTCGCAAGGAATCCAAGATAAGTAAACGAAGTTTCAAGTTTCGCACTTTCAATGGCATAAGAGAGGGAAAGACTGTTTTATCATTCATTAGCCAGTTTGATGACTATTTCCATGAGGAAACTTATCCTGAGAAAGATAAAATCAAGTGTGTTACTAATCATCTGATAGATAGAGCATCACTTTGGTGGACTGTCGTCCGCAAGAGCATAGAATGTCCTGCTACATGGGAAGATTTTAAGAAGAAGTTCATGCAAAATTTCCTTCCACCGCAATTTCATGAGAAGGCTATCAAGCAATGGGATTTACTTCAACAACGCGACCGTGAGCCTATTCCACAGTATACAGAGCGTTTTTGGAATGCACTCCTACAGCTACGCATGCTTGAAGACGTACCAGAGACGACACATAAGCGGAAGTACATGTCTGGACTTCTTGGACATTACTACGCTGAGGTGAATATGTTCAAGCCTGCTACTCTTGAAGATGCCATCTCCTTAGCTCACGACACTGAAGATAAGTTACGTGGAAGAGATCGACGACCGCAGTCATTCCAAGCAAACGGTAATTATGGATCTAAACAATTCAATTCAAATTTCAAAAGGTTTAATCCAGGTCGTTTTTCATCACCATCTTTCCGCAAGAATTGGCCTAAACCACCCGCATTACCATCCACTGTCAATCCAAATCCTAAGCCTATCCAACAAGCAAATCCAAATATACCCAGACTCCCAGCCATTGCAAATAATGTGACCAAAGCCAAGCCTATCATATGTTACAAGTGTCACCAGCCAGGCCATCTCGCAGCAAATTGTCATTCAAAGAAGCCATCAGCACATATCAACTACCTTGGAGCTATGGACGAAGACGAGCATGAGGATATGCCGGATTTCACTGAAGAAGAAGATGATCTTACTACTACTTCCGACACTTTACCAGGTATGCCTACTTTACATTCATTGTTGACTATGAAATGTATGGTGCATGGAAAAGAAAGAATTATATTGCATGATGACGGTAGTACGCATGATTTTATTTCAGCAAAATTGGTAAAGGAATTGAAACTGCATACAGTACCTACGCATTATCGCATAAAAGCTGCATTTTTAGGCACTAGGTACAATGGCACACAAGAAGTTCAAAATTTAGAAATTCTAATTGGTCCATATATTGAAAGAAGAAATTTCTTAGTTGTCCCATTACAGTCTAGCGACATTATTCTAGGAATGCCATGGAGACACCAACATAATCCTAATATAGATTATTCCACACACACAATGAATATTAATTTTCAAGGAAAATCTATTACATTATTTGGTATGCATGCATCTCATATGTTTCCACTGCTTTCACATACTCAAGCAAAACGTGCACTACGCAAGAATACTAAATCATATCTCATTTGGGTGAATGAATTGCATGCAAAAGAAACTCATATGCACCCTAGGCATAAGGAATTTCTTGCATATTTTAAGGATTGTTTCGCAGAAGACCTACCACCAGGTTTACCTCCATCACGACCAGAAGACCATAAGATTGACCTAATACCTGGCACACAACCACCTTGCAAAGCCCCATATAGGCACAATCAAATAGAGCAAAAAGAAATCCAGAGTCAAGTAGAAGAATTACTAAATAGAGGTTTAATTCGACCTAGCAGTTCTCCATTCGGTGCACCTGTGCTCTTAGTCAAGAAAAAGAATAATACTTATCGGATGTGTATTGACTACCGAGCATTAAACAAGATCACTGTAAAGAATAGGTATCCTATACCTAGAGTTGATGACCTTATGGACAAACTGCAAGGATCTTCTATATTTAGTAAAATTGACCTTAAATCTGGATATCATCAGGTGAGGCTAGATAGATCCGACATATTTAAGACTGCATTCAGGACACAGTTTGGCCATTACGAATTCTTAGTTATGCAATTCGGATTAACTAATGCACCTGCCACTTTCAGTAGAATGATGAACCGTATTTTTCTAAAATATCAATATTGTGTGATTGTTTTCTTTGATGATATTTTAGTATTCAGTCAAAGTGAAAAAGAGCATTACGAGCATTTATCATTAGTTTTTCAATTACTGAAAGAAAATCAATTGTTTGCAAATCCTGACAAGAGTGAATTCTTTAAGACAAAAATAGAATATCTAGGTCATATTGTATCAGAAGAAGGAATAAAAGTTGATCCTAAGAAAATTGACGCAATATTGCATTGGCCTATTCCTAAAAATGTACATGAATTACGCTCATTCCTTGGTCTTGCTAGTTTTTATAGGAAGTTTGTACGTAATTTCTCATTACTTGCTTTACCACTGACCAAACTTCTTAAGAAAGGCATTGTTTATCAATGGACTGAAAACCAGCAGAAATCCTTTGATTTACTTAAACGTGCATTGACCAATGCCCCTGTTCTACAATTGCCTGACTTTAACCGACCATTCTTTTTAGTTGTGACTGATGCTAGCAGATCAGGAATAGGAGCCGTGTTAATGCAAGACAACCATCCAATAGCATATTTTAGTTCTAAGCTGAAACCCTCTGAGCTTAAATATTCCACCTATGACAAGGAACTCTTAGCAGTTGTACAAGCATTGAAACAATGGAAGCATTATTTAATGGGTTCAGAATTCATGATAAAGACTGACCAGCAAAGCATTAGACATCTACTTAGCCAACCCCAAATTTCTGACCGTCATATCAAATGGGCTTCATTCATTCAAAGTTTCCATCCTATCATTCAATACCAACCTGGAAAAGAAAATGTAGTTGCTGATGCATTGAGTAGAAGACCTGCAATTCATAACATTTCTATCATATCTTTTGATTCTTTGATTGCTATGAAAGACACATATCACCAGGATATTACTTTTCATTCTGATTGGCAAAAATTAGTTCAAAATAATTTCATTCCTGTTGATTCATTGTCATATAATGATGGATTCATGTTCTTTGAAAAGAGACTGTGTGTTACTATTCCATTCTGATCTTTTGTTTTAAATGAAATTCATTGTCCCCCATATCAAGGTCATAGAGGTATCATTTCTACATTACGCATGTTAACTGAAGATTTTTATTGGCCGCATATGGATGCAGATGTGTCTAATTTTGTTTCTGAATGTCTGATTTGTCAAAGAATAAAGAGACATCATGGTAAACAGTATGGGTTATTAATGCCTTTATCTATTCCATCTAAACCTTGGGAACATATATCTATGGATTTCATTACTGGCTTACCAAATACTAAATCTAACCATGACATGATTTGGACAATTGTAGATAGATTTAGTAAGCAAGCATATTTCATTGCATGTAAGAAAACTTTAACAGCATCACAAGCAGCACAGTTATTTTTGAAAACTGTTTTTACTAACCATGGATTGCCGAAAGTGATTATTTCAGATAGAGATTCTAGATTTTGTAATAATTTCTGGATTACACTGTTTGCAAATCTAGGCACAAAGATTGATTTTTCATCTGCATTTCATCCAGAAACAAATGGACAAACAGAAGCCACAAATAGCACTATTTTAGATCTTTTACGTGCATACACTATCTCTAAACCTCAGACATGGGATACTCATTTGCATTTATTACAGTTTGCCTACAATAATACACCGCACACATCTACAAAGAAAGCACCTTTTGAAGTTATTTATGGATATAGATTATCTACACCTGTTGCATCTTTGTCTAATAGAATACAAAGTGCCGATGATATTGCTGTTATGCATAACACTATTTTTGATGAAGTCAAGGATATGATTGCTAAAGCCCAACAATCATATACCAAACAAGCCAACAAGAAAAGACAAGCCATGAATTTCAAAATTGATGATTATGTTTGGCTTAGAATAGAAAAGCGTAGACTGCAAAGTATAGATAGACATCCAGTTGTCAAATTAGCCCCTAGATTCTACGGACCATTTAGAATCATTCATAAGATTAATGACAATGCATTCAAGTTAGAACTGCCATCTCATTGGAAAATTCATAATACCTTTCATATTAGTTTATTGAGACCATTTAGAGGACAATTACCTATCCACCCTGTCTATGAAAACCCACCTTTACTAGAAGAAGAGACTGAAATCCTTGAACCAGAAGCCATTATAGACACTGATTACATGACCACTAGAACTGGCCGAAGGTACTCTAGATATCTCGTGAAATTTAAGAACCATCCTGTAGAAGAAGCACAATGGATGCACGCTAGAGACCTAAATGCTTTCCCCACTCTGTTAGCTCCACATTGAGCTAATAGCAATTGAGGTCAATTGCTATCCCACCCCGGGGGTATGATGCCAGGAGGCATATTCCACGGTGGATTCCGTGAGGTTTTACGGTGGATTCCGTAAACTTAGATGACCGGGGCTCATACACAAAGAGGATTCTTTGTGCGAGAAGTTGATGGGGACGCCTATCCTTTTCGGGCGTTTCATTAATTTAGTGTGTACATGGGTGATTCCATAGCGGGTGATTCCGCAAAATGCATATTAAATTAATAAACGTTTATGAGTTTAGAGTGCGTACTCGTAATAAATTAAGGTTAGGATTTATTTCTAACCAGTTGATTTATTTATGTAGCTGAAGACTGCTAGGTATTCACTTTTGTCGGTTTAATTGTGTTATTTTACTAACGATTGTGAATGCTTCAGTTGATGTGTAGAGATAGCAGCAGTGGCGGAGGAAAGCATTGGAGTCTAGCGGGTTTTCGACTATATTTTGATAGGCGCCACGCCTATATTTTGATTATGTCTATAGAGACATCGATTATTTATTATTTTGTATGCGCTTATGCGCCTGGATATGTTATTTTTATTTGGACATTGAGATTGGGCGTGCCAGACTCTTTGGGCACCGTCCATTAGCTTTATTTTCCTATTTTTGGTAGAAAGCAAACTCAAAAGCTAAAAGCTTGTCATATTTTTGTAATTGGGCTATTTTTGAGCAAAAAGATTGGAAATATATATTAAATACATGCTTTGTGAAGCGCTCACACAAGGCATGGGGGAGATTCAACCCAATTTGTCTCTTGTCTCATGTCGTGCTTGCTTTTACATTGGTCTTTGTGCTAAAAAGTAGAGTATTTTGTTCTTGGGGACCTTTGGGAATTCACTACGTGAGCTACCTGCGTCCGATCTGCGCACCACATACATTTTGCACAGTGTCTTCTTATCTACTTATCCTCTAGTCTATGCTTTGGACCACAAAGCCACAAATTCTAGTCCTCTAGCTTATCGCATCTTCTCTACTATCTCTAAAATCACAAATCACTTATCTCCATTTACTCTCATTACTCTAATGGTTCTAATCAATGCCACTATCTCCAACAAACTCAATGGCAATAACTATCAAGTTTGGAAGCTAAGGATGGAACTATACCTATCCCAAGCTAACCTCAAAAACATCACCAATGGCAAGGAATAATATTCTAAACAAGGACCAAAGAAGGAAGTTTTGATGCAAAGAGATGAAGCTGCAAGGATGGATATTCTTATCCATTGTCGAGATCAACAAGTGCAACTAGTAAGAAAAATACCCATTGCAAAAGGTATTTGGGATTTATTAAACAACACTTATGAACACATAGATATTCTATATCAAATGACTATGTTCAAAAAGTTAGCCCCATTTCCACTATAGACAAAGATCAATCTACCACTAAATTCTTAGAGTTGTGGTAGTCCGTGTGCTAGATGTAACCATAATATCAGGATTGGTCATCTCTAAATAACTACAAGCTACTTTTCTTCTCTCCTCTTGCCTCTAAGATGGAGAGAATTTATTACCACTCAATCCTCCACTGATAAACTGAAGCTTTAGCCTCTCATTAATAGAACCAAGCAAGAACAAGTTATGAAGGATACTCTTTCCACTTCTTCTACTCAAGAAACCAAAGCTCTAGCTATAATGCCTATAACCCAAAATATCTTCAAAAAAGAGCTCACCCAAAGCCTAAGCTTTCTCCTCATTCCAACTTCAATGGAATCCTTGGCAATCCTCATCACAAATCCAACTCTCATAAATCATTTCAATCCTTATCTATTTCTAGAAATCCTCACTACCATCTCATATGCAATGTTTGTAAAAGATAAGGTCATATAGAAAAGGATTTTCGACAAAAATATAGATTTAACAAAAATAACTCAAGAATGAAAGCTCATTTTGTTAGCATTTGAAACTATGATAGAAAAGAACAACCAGACACCATCATCAATTTAGCTAGAAGTGTTTGGGTACATCATTAAGACTCTAAAGAAGAATGCACCTCATTCCTAGACTCTACAACTACTCATCATAGGTCCTTCCATAAAGAACAATTGGTAAACTTTAAAGAGATGTCTACTCCATCCAATGTAGCCATGGGGACCAACGACATCTAGCAAGCTTAAGGCTATGGTAATATTCAAGTGGAGCTTCCATCCAACCACATCATCAAGGTACACAAAGTCTATTATGTTCCAAATCTCAAGAAAAATTTTCTAAGCATCAAAGAGCTCACTTCTCAAGCCTCTCTCATTGCTCATTTCTTCAAGGACCACTATATCTTACAACTACTTTCACCTTCTCTCAGACTCACTTATCCAAAATTAGGTAGGCTTTACACACTTGGTTAATCATTTCTTATAACCTCCTGTCAATGCTTCTGTTGATTCCACCCCTCTCTCTAGCTCACCTCAAGGCTCTCTTCTATGGCACTTTTGACTTGGTCATGCCTCTCAATATATTCTTCAATAACCTCTTGTCAATGCTTCTGTTGATTCCACCTCTCTCTCTAGCTCACCTCAAGGCTGTCTTCTATGGCACTTTTGACTTGGTCATGCCTCTCAATATATTCTTCAATAACTTACCCACAAAAAAATTGTCTTGGGAATCCCACCCTCTCTCTCTCAACTTCAATTTTTTCAAGCTTGTACTCTAAGCAAAGCCACACACATTCCCTACTCTAAATCTTGTTTGATTACAACTCAACCCCTTCAACTAGTACATTCTGACATTTGTGGTTCTATCAATCCTACATCATTTACTGGAACAAAATATTTCTTGGTACTCATTGATGATTACTCTAGATATATTTTTGTATATTTTCTCATAAGGCACAAGTATTTTCAAAGTTCCAAGAGTGGAAAGAAGCGGTGGAGAATAAGCACGAGTTAGGAATTAAGGCTCTATGAATGGATGATGGAGGAGAGTACACATCCAATGAGTTTAAAGACTACTGCAAAGCCTTTGGAATTTATCACAAGATTACCATACCATATCATCCACAACAAGATGGAGTTGCTGAATGTAAGAACCACACTTTGCTAAATGCTACAAGAGTTATGTTATTAGTGCCATGTCTTCACAAACAATGTTAGGAAGAAGCAATTGCTACAGTAACTTATCTCCAAAACAAGTTGTATTCTCTCTTCACAATCATGCTCCCTATGAATTATGGTTTGGCCACCCTCCTAACTTATCACATCTAAAGATATTTGGATGCATTCAATTTCTAGACAACACACACCACAAATCAATATTCTCACCAAGAGCTACATAGCTTATCTTCATTGGATATGGTGAGCCTTATGGCCACAAAGCCTACAGATGTTATGACCCAAAGAACAAAGTTTTTGTCTATTTTAGGTGTAATATCTTTAATGAACTTCATATCTTCTTAGCCTTCTCAACCTCCACAAACTCTCAATCTCTTATACTCTATCCAATTGCGCCCATTGAAACAACATGTTTTAGTTTAATCCCCTACCAATCACACATCCAATTTTGAGTTTCGCATACTATATTCCCACTTCTCTTCCCATAAGGCCTTCAATACATATACATGGGACACACCTCTTCCACATGTCCAAGGACATTTAATGCCTCCAAAGTCTATTTCAAATTACTTTTGCATCATGTCAATGTCAAAATTTCTTTCTTTCATGGTCACTTAGATGAAGACATTTATATGCCCCAACCTCCTAATTTTGTGGATCCCAAATTTCCTACCTATGTTTGTCTCTTTCATAAAACTCTATGTGGCTTGAAACAAGCACCATGCAGTGATATACTTGCATTCATACTCACTTAGTACACCATGGCTTTATAAGGTTGAATATAGATCATAATATCTATGTTCTCATTCAAGCTAACATGGTCATTATCCTTGGCCTTTCTGTCGATACCTAGCTAATTCTTATTATGCAATGTGAAAGGCCAAATCTATAATATCCTCCCAATTTTCTATAACAAATTATGGTCCTATGCATTACTATATTGGCATTGAAATTGATCAACCACCTACATCCATAGAAATGCATCAACATACCTACATCATTATTCTCTCCCTCTACTCCATGCAAAATTGTAATCCCACGGTCACTCCTCTTGCCCAAAATCTCTAGCTCAATCCATCTTCATCTCATTCTCTTTCCCCTTTGAGCAAGCCTATGAAATGGAAGCTATTCCCTACAAGGAAGCACTTGGATACCTAAGGTATTTGATTACTTACACCTGTCCAAACTTGTCTTACACAGGACGCATTCTTTCCAAGAATATTCATCAACCAACGTACAAGCATTGGAAGCAACTAAAAAGAGTATTTAGATATATCAAGGCCACATCTCATGTGGGACTATGTTTTTCTAAAAATAACAATGAGTTTCTTTTAAAGGCCTATTTGGATGCAAATTGGGGTGGAGACCTTGCAATTAGAAGATCTCTCATAGGCACTCCAAATAGCACTTTCTACTATGGAAATCAAATATGTGGCATGCAGCATGGCAGTCCAAGAAGTGATCTACATTAAGAAACTCCTAGAGGACATCACTTTTGGATACCACCCTCAACAAATCCCCATCTTCACCAACACAAAGCATTTACTTATGTGGCTCAAGGCCCCAAATTAAGTCCTAAAATCCATCATACATACTAACATGAGATATCATTTTGTAAGAGTTAGTGGAAAACTCTCATATCACTCTTGATTATGTACCCTTTTGTGACAATGTTGCTAACTTCCTCACCAAATTAGTTCCTCACTAAAGGCAAAAAATTGCAATGCAAATCCTTTGCATGCTCTTGGGGCGGGGGTAGGCAGAGCAGACATTATATGACTTCATAGATGGATGTAAATTATGACTTCATGGATATAAATTAGATCTTCAATGGCATTCCTTTTTCCCCTAGTTGTAGTCCAATGTATTTAGTTATGTTTTTTACAGAATCCTTTTGAAGGGGGATGTTAGGATAAAGTTTGGATAAGATAAGGATATGCAACATGTGGACAAAAGGATCCCATAGTGATCCTCATTGTAAATATCCTAAATATTTAAAATAGGAGCTCACCTACCTCATTTAATGTACCATGTATATATACAACTACTAGCAATGAAATTAGCAACTACAGTTCTCCTCTCTCTCTCTCTCTCTCTCTCTCTCTCTCTCTCTCTCTCTCTCTCTCTCTCTCTCTCTCTCTCTCTCTCTCTCTCTCTCTCTCTCTCTCTCTCTCTCTCTCTCTCTCTCTCTCTCCGTGTGCGTGTGCGTGTGCGTGTGTGCACGCGCGCATGCGCGCGCACGTGTGTGTGTGTGTGCACCTTCTTATCTAGTTATTCTCTAATATATGCTTTACACCACATCTACACCCAAAGTTAGGCTTTCCACATGCATTGAAGTATAATAAGTTTTCAAATCCTTAAGTTCTATAACATACCCAAATTCTATAATCAAATATACTTCATTCAACCTTATTTGCTGTTCTACTCATTGAAATAAGCTTAAACTAAGTTAACTAATGCTTTGTCAAACAAATATGAATTTTTACATGTTAATTATGATTTTTTAAATTAAACTTATTTATTTTAGATACTTTAAAATTTATTTTTATCATTTATTTTATATATTTTAAAATTTACATAGATTTAAAAATAATTTATTAAATTATTTTATTAGCTAGCAAGGTTTTTTTCATTATGGTTAATTTTTTATTATATCAAAATTTTAATAAATTTTATTAAAATTATAAAAATAATTTAATTTTTTGATAATTTAACAATTGTTTCTTAGCCATAATCTCATTAAAATAATCAAGACCTTATTTTTAAATCTTGATAATTTTTAAATATTTTTTAATGTCACAAAATCGTCCCTTAATTTAAAAAGAAAAAAATATCTAAACTTTAGAGCTTAGAGAAAGGGGGCCTAATGGGGACAAGTGGGCCGCCATTTTGTTTCTCCCTCTCCTCTCTCCCCCCCCCCCCCCCCACAAACTCCCTTTCCTCCTCCATGGTGGGCATGCCACATAGAGCAACCATCCTTTTTGCCTCCTAGCATGTAGGGTTCTCTTTTTGGTCGCACCACAGTTAGACCCCCTACTCCGAGTTCAAGTCAACCTAACTTGTTGGAATTGAGACTCATGAGGAGAGGTGGGATTGACCTATGTCGCCCCCATGGTACCATGGTCTAAGATGGTTGAAAGTGGATCCTTGTGAGCCTGGAACTCTTTCGTGGCACAATCTGGAAACTCCAAGCACTAACAAGTTACCCAAGTGGGAGTTAGACCAACGAGTTATGCGTGCTTTGAGAAAGCCGCGGTGTGGGAGGGATATCTAAGGTGTGATGGCCTAGTGACACGACATGACACGAAGGGTATATGCTGTGAGTGATGGCATCTTCTTAGCATATCTTTCAAGTTGGCTTCTACTGCATGTTCTAGACATGATGCAGTGTTGCATGTCCATGAACCATGTTATTTGTGTGGGTTTCCATGCTAGGGACATGTGGGACTAGGTAGGCATTGTGATACTCCCACGCCCCCCCTTCTCTTTTTTATATAAAACAAAACAATAAGTAAAAAAATTACACTAAATTAAATAAAATTTTCTTTTTTATATTTAAAAACAAAAAGAACCCTTAGATAATAAAATAAAAATAATTCATCACTAAAAGATGAAATCCCCCCTCTAAAAACTATTTAAAGGAGGGCTCCTCTTATCATTTTCAACACACGACAATGACGAGTCTACTCTTAAGAGTGAGAGAGGAAGTAAAAATTAACAAGCTAGAGCTGAGAAAATTCAACAAGGAGGAGTTAGCAACAGTCCACACGCTATCTCCCTATCTAGAAATCCCTTATTTTCTCACCCTTCCCATCCATAATGGCCCCTTGCAAGCATATCAACATGGCCGGTTCCTTGGGTAGCCATGATACTCAAAACACATTAGTACTCTCGATATATTATTTATCTAGGATAATTGCTCAAATGGCTATGATTTGTAGTTTTTTAATAAGAACTTAATTTATTTTATTGTCATTTCATTAGAATGGATTTGCATGCATAAAAATACTTAAATATACATTTGTAATTTTTTTTAAAAAAATGAGTACGTTTACATGCGCAAAAAAGGAAGTATACAAAGATGAGCTTATTTTAATTGTGAAACCATAGAAAATTTTCTATTTGTTGATTTGACTCACTAAAAAATTTATTTTAGGAAGCAATGATTGGTAGAAAATTTAGAAACTGGGTATGGTTGCTTTGAAGTATAAGAATAACTATACTAATTACATTCGTGGCTCCAATAAACAAATGGAAATTAAACATGATGCCATCCCTAGAGATGTATCAGTTACTCTTCACGTGAAGTACATATACACTACCTAAGACCAGAACCAACGAGCTCTAGTTTGAGTTATAATCTTGATCTTGGGCCAAAAATAGGGTTGAAAATTTATGCGAGCCAACCGTGGTGAGCATTGGAAGGCCCAAAATAAACATGGAAAGGGTGATAACCCGATTTTGGATTGGTTCACTTATGAAGCAATTGTATATATGAGAATTTCTATTTAAAAATCAAAATGGTTATGTTTTTCAAATGGATTGCTTAGTGTCCATACTTTAAAGGTGTATCAATGAACTCTATGTAAATACTAATTAATAAAGGTATTATTATATGTCACCATAGTATAGTAGCATGCTTATTTAAAATAGTGAAGTACACTACAACACCATGGGAAGCAGGTGAACAATTTCTTGACAAAATCGTGCTATGGTCGAGTGGACCCGATTAGTTGGGTGTCTTTTCCCAAGTTTAGAATAAAGACTAACAAGGGTGACCTTCATTAGAGTCAATCCTAGAACCAATTAAGTACTATTTAAAGAGGTGGTGCCAGACTATGCCTTATGAGCAAAGGGACTGTCGCTTAGCTCCCCCTTGTTTCTCACTTTCATTAAACTAAGTGTGGTGCTTGTGTACCTTGATCTTGGACAATTCGTAAAATATGTTCATTTTAAGCTCAATGTAGATGGTTGCTAAAGACCATAGTTGGGTCTTTAAGAAACCATAGATCAATCCTCGTGGGATGAAGCCTAACACCTCATTACGAGTAGACCAAGGGAACATCTAGTCACCTAAATCTACTCACTCAAAGTTAGCCTAGATGTGATAGTAAATAGGATTTATCCCTAGATGAATACCAAACTATCCTCCCTAAGAGAGTTAGGTTTAGGTACATATCACATGGTATCATTCATAGTGTTAAGTTTTAACTACCCTCCACCACTATGATGATATTGAAATTGTTAGATTAGTATTTTTAAGTTTATTCAATGTTATAATCATTGGACTGAAACATGAATTCTTTTTCATAGGAATTTCTTAACCAACTTTTGGGCCATTAGTTATTTCAAGCAATATATTTTATGATTTGTGGATCCATCAATTTTTTATTTAGGCATAATGTTGCCTTGATTACTCTCAAGACCATCCTCAAACCAGAATGGTAAGCAATTTAAGAGAAAAGTTAAAAATTACATTATGGAAATTACCTAGTGGGTGCAAAGAAGTTCAAACACATTAAGACTGATATTCTGAAAGCTCTAATTCTAGAAGAGCTTAACCTGGTCAAATCTTTTGGTTTTTCGAAACCAAAGACTCAAAAATTCTTATTCTTATAAATAAGTAATTGATCAACCATAATCAATTTGTGTATTCATGACTCACGGAAGTTGTAAGCACTTATTGCATTGGGATGTGACCTCATAATTCCTTCATCCCCAATCAAAAAAGCTACACACAGTATATATTGAAGCAATAAAATTTGAGCTTTGATTATATGAAATTTTTTTAAAAGGTTATTATACATCTTTCAAGTATCCTCATCACAAATTTTCTTAGTTGATCAATAGACAAAAAAACACTAAAACAAGTTAAATTGTCTAAGCTTAACTACAAAGGATTAAAGATAGAAATAAATGTGGAGAGATGGATTGAGCAAATGGAAGACTACTTCACCATAGCTAGGAGGACAAGTGTAGCCAATCAAGCTATGATTGCTCGACTACACCTCACTAGAGAAGCCCGTCTATGGTGAGAATAATGGTGTAGCAACAAAGCTATTATTGAGACATCCCAAACCTAGAAACATATTAAGGCAATTTTCCAAGGAAGATACATATCCCTAATATACCAAAACTATAGAATGGATGAGTTCTTTAGCTTAAGGTAACAAGGCATAACGGTAAAGAGGTAGTACTACCCTCCTAAAGTATGCCCCAAAAATGACAATGACACAATAAGTAGCTCACTTTTGTCAAGTTCCAAATCCACTCTTCAATGGAAAATTAAAGGCTATGAAACCTTTCGGCCTTGAAGATGTGCTACTATGAGCTCAACACTTGATAGATTTCCTCCCCTAAAGGAATTTTTGGGCCACCCCTTACTTTTTGAACCATGGATTTCCCTATTCAACGAGATCTACGGTCAATCTTCAAATGGAAAATTAGAATTGGGATCACCTCAACCTTGTTAATAATGGTCCCAATCACCAATCCAACAACAACAACAACAACCTTCACCCTGTAGAGTCTGAATCAAGGGGCCCAATCACATTGCTTTAGATGCAACAAATTAGGCTACTTTAAGGCTTAATGTCCCATTGGAACAAACAATACCAACCCTTCTCATAACCCTCTAGCTAGAGGAAACTTCAATAATCGAGGGTGGTGTTAGTGGCCTTGGATTCCACATAGCACCTCATACGTGTCATAACACATAAGAAAACTAATACTAAGTGCTCTAATTTTTATAGTTAAAAATCTAAATAAAAAATATTTTAGTGGTAGATAAAGAAAGATTTTTGAACTTAATTTTAAGTACTTCAAATTTTTTGTTTGTTACTTTTTATTTATTATAAAATAATTAGTTAACATTAAGAAAAAAAATAAATAATAAATAATTACCAATAATTAGTGATATGCTAAGAATGACATAAGAAACTAAAAAATATAAAAATATTACACATTCGTTCTCAAAATAATAATAAATAAGGATTTTTATGTCCAAATATGGTAATTTGGTAGTATGGGATTGTCCAGTGTATTCTAAGTGTGTCAAATGGTTAAAATTCTACAAAATTTTGTTGAAGTGGATCAAATTTTGATGCATATCATATATAGGTTGATCTTGTGTTATTTGTTTACTTGACAACAGCATGAGTTGGGATACTTAGTGCCCTTGAGTTTGTGTAGCAACGTAGCATATAGTTAGAGCATGTTCATAAAAAAATATGGAAAGATTGTTTGTTGCACTTTCACTTTGTCTTCGTCATAATACTTATTGGGCACCTTGCATTCACTTATGCATGCAAGCATTATTCTATACACACATATACATAGCACTTGTTTTACATTGACTGAGTGTGTGAGAAAGATTCAAGCTGGTTAGTCATGAGGGTTCAAGTATATCTAAGTGAGAAAGAGTGGAGTAAGTGTTATGATTTGTATTAAGATATGATGATCAGTGGATCAAATTCCTAACCAAGTAGTACACTCATGTTAAAGACCATGGCTATCAGTCGTAGAGGAGCTTGTGTCATATTTATGCAGTGTGCTAGACACCTTATGTTGGGCACTCTTTCTTAGAGTTCGCGGTAGGTAACCCCTAGCTTTTGTCTCTCACTATCAATGTCGGGGTTGATTGGACTACAATGCAATGTGTTAGTGTTTAGAGAGATTCTTTCTAGCTATAGCAACCCCTTGCTTATGGCCACAAGGCCATGGGATTGGTTGTGTGAGGTTCGATATTAAGCTAAGAGTGTGAGAGAGTTGCTATCATGCCCATTTTATACATAGTCAAGCAAAGTGTATACATCAGTGACATCACTCTTACAAACAGAGATGTTGGGTCCAATGTGTGAATCAAATCATCCCACTAAAGATGTAATACTTCCACACAATTAAAAATTAGTTGGTTAGTTCGAAAGTTAGTTAGTCAATTAATAAGCTAGTAAGGTTACTAACTAAAGTAGAAACTAACTAATATTAATGTCTAACCATTTTTATTTAATTAAAAATATAAAAAAATGAGAGTTGTAATTTGATATTTTTCTTGGATTGACAAGGACTGTAGCCACCCTTCATGGAAGTTACAATGTGAACAAGAGTTATAGCCATATTAATCACTAGTGTTAATGTGTATAGTATGGATGGTCCAAAAATATTAGATTTTTGGACAAAACTAGCATATTTTAGATATTACTTATTGTAAACATGCTAAAAAGCTATGGAGATTTCTAGAAAAGGATGTCATGTAAAAAAAGTAAGTGGTTTTTTTAGCTTGTTTTTGAGATTTAATACAAAAAAAGAAGGATTGGTGAGATCACGTGCGCCACAAGCATAGTTCACTAGCAATAAACAACACTTCAAACATGGAGAAAAATGAGTGATCTGAAAGATTTCTAATCAAGTCTCTTGGGGTTTTATCCCCCTTTTGGAGCCAACAGAACTATTAGAATTGTGATTTGAGCATTAGATTGTTGATTTTTCTAAGATCCCCTCCATAAAGCGCTCTTCTTCTTAGTCATAACTCTTCTTTTCTTATTTAGCTATAAATATGAGGCATGGAGAGTAGTTAGAGAAGCACAATGAGACCTCAAGAGGTTGCGAGAGAGAGGTAGAGAGAGGGAGGTAGAAGGATACCCCTCCAAGAGATTGCAAGAAGGAGCTTGAGAGAGAGAGAGAAAGAGAGAGTGTGTGTGTGTGTCAAAGAGTGAGTGAGTGAGTGAGTGAGAGAGAGGAGTTACCCCAAAAGGTTGTGAGGGAGAGAGTTAGCTCAATTCCCCCTATCTCAATCTTCGACTAAGCCATATTCTCTTACGATCTCCCATCTCAAATCCATTCCTCCTTCTTTATCTCTCAAATCCACTTGCTGATGATGGCCCCCAAGTGAAAGATCTCTCCAAACACTAAAACTCCCACCATAACCAACGGGACCATGAACCAAGGGACCACAACTATGGGAAACACACCTCTTATGAATCAAGTGTACCCTATTGTATTAGGGAAGAGAAATTGGGAGAAAAGACCATTTACATTAATTATCGCAACTTAATTGAGCATGTTTTGAGATAATGAACGTACTAGAATTTTTTTTTTCATCGCATTCATCTTAAGCGATGGATTAAAATTGCAGTTAGAAGTTGTTAAATTGCACATAAATTGTAGGAAAATTTCATGCTAATATATATATGAAAAGTTTCAAGAATATGCATTAAACTACAATTAATCCAAATAGATTTTATGCATTCGCATCTATTTTCTTGGTTGAAATAATAGGAAATCCTATTACATCTCACAAAACATAGATTGAACTTGTGATAGAATACATAAGGTTCCTAGGAAGTCGAAAGAACTTCGAACCCTAAAGTGTTAGAAGTTGGAAGGATTCTTCTCAAGGCCCATCTTGCTTGAAGCTAAAAGGAATTCAAAGTCCTTAAGTAACTATATGAATTACGCGACAAACCCTAGTTCAAATGAATACGTAGGGTTTCGTTGTAGGGAAGCCAATGTCCTGATTTGCAATCAACGTTGCAAGGATACTTCTTCATTCAAAAGAATGAGGAAATTAAATTAGGTTATCTCTAAAAACTCGGATGACAATGGGGATAAAGCCAAGACTAGATACTATCTCATCAAATTGGAATTTCCTTTGCCAGCAGAGAGAACAAAGAATTGTCTAGTACATGTTGTGCACTTCTGCTTGTGTTTGTGCTTAGGAACACCTGTTTGGAAAAGGAGTCATCTAACAAAGGAATTGATAAGAAGAAAATATTTCAAATTCAATTCAGGATGAAACACCTGAGAAAAAACGTTTTGAGCACCCCCAACTAGCCACCAACCCTATCCAAGGGGGTTTTTGATAGCCACATCGAGAATGTGGACCAAACCCATCGTGAGAGGTCTCTCCATAGAAACACCTATTCATACAAGGATGCTCAGGTGCCAGGGGGCTCTGGTTGTAAATCCCCAGCCTCTGGGTCCTACTCAGATGGTCTATGTGACTCAAAAAGAAATCTTGAGGCCCTATTACTAGTGCAAGGGTGGAAACTTAGAAGAAAATAAGATGCATTCTTACAGATTGCGGCAATCATCCTATGGACATAATTTGTATCTCAATTGAAATTTTAATATAAAGTTTACTTTCAATGAAATTTTCTTATTTTTTTTCGTGTCAGGCATAAAATTGTGTAAAGGAACATGTTACTAATGGGTTAATGAAGAAAGGTGCTTTATGTGGTACCACTAATGTGCCCTTAGGTAAGTAGAAAACTAAAGCTATCAAGGGAAGTGGCTGGGCGGAACCCCCGATGGGTCCTTCCTATGGCACGGTGGTCCCAGAAAACTGGGAGCCTTCTCAACATTCAAATCACAATGACGTATTGACCTTAGATAATGTAGGGTAGAACCCTAGCTCATATCGTTTTAGGGGACCAGAATGGGATTTTACCCTATGGGTCGAGAGGTGGAGCAATGCATCCCTCTCATTTCCCATTCTCTTTGAACCAAGTGTGATATGAGTCTGCCTTGATTTAGATGCTCTGTGGAAAGTAGATCATGCTAGAAGGCTATAGAATGACTTGACCATTAGAAACCCAGAAAGATTCAAGTCGATCCTAATAGAGTTGGCCGATACATTTCATTGCGAAGTAGACTTAGGATTCACTATTCGACAAACCCTGTGACATTCCATTGGAGTGCCAGGCAGCGTCTTTTAGATCAGACTCCCGATGGACTACTAAAACATGTCGCAACCTAGGCATGTTACAACTGGTATGAGAGCAAACCAACAAACAACATAAGCAAGATAAGAGTAAATTAGGTTGAGTGAAGTAATGTTTTCACTAGAAAATATTTTTTTATTACTCGCATGAGGACACCAACAGGTAGAACAAAATCTCAACATCTATGAAGAGGTGGTCAAAGTCTTGTCAGCATATAGAATTAATAAATTGGGGCGATGCGAACATCATGACTATCAGAAGTTGGGATTTTCTAAACTTCCCATGACTTATCGCTTCCTGAGAATCCATTCCCCAAAACCATATTACTACTCTATCCTTGTAAAAGAATCCAATAAGGAATTGTTCTCATGGCATTGATGTATCTTTTGAATAGTTATCCAACCTATCTCTATCTCCCCCGAATGATTGTACTTGAGGCTTATACCTCTTTTGAATAAATGAGAATGTTATGATTACTTGACTTGTTGCACAATGTTGAAGTATATGTGATTTAATCAAAATCGGTGCATTGAGACAAGTTGTGAAGAGATGTGTAAATGCAATCTTAATGTGGAAATTTTAATCAAATCAGACACAACCCCAAATGCAAAATCAAAATTGTATTCTTGCACTAAGCCCAATAGAGGCACAAGAGAAGAAGTTTCTTCTCAAACAAATCAAACCACAAGAATTTGATGGGAAAGGGAAGACTGTTGAAGCCAATGCTAAAGTATGGATTGAATCCATGGAGGATTACTTTAGTGCAGTAGGAACAACACTTGTAAACCAGGCTATGATTGCCAAGCTCAAGCTGATCGGCGAAGCTAGGCTCTGGTGGAAGTAGCGGTGCAAGGACCAAGAAGTAGCTGAAAGAACAATAACTTGGGATAAACTCAAAGAGGTAGTGCAAGGGAGATATAAAGGACAGTAACTTGAGATAAACTCAAAGAGGTAGTGCAAGGGAGATCTATGCCATCGTTATAGAGGACTCAAAACATGAACGAGTTCTTTAAGATAAAGTAATTTGGTCTATCTCTAGAGGCATACTATTCAAAATTTGTCTCCTTGCTAAAGTACACCCCAACTATTCCCAATAGGTTTCCAAAATTTTTGATGGGTTAGATCCACCAATGAATACCCGATTGGAATCTATGCATCCTACAAATTTACAAGACGCATTGATAAGAGCAGATCCCATTGCCCAAGAAGTTTAGCCTGAATCCAGGAATAATAGATCTTGGTCTTACAAAGATTGGAACTAGGGAATGAAAAAAGCCCAATTTAAAAGAGTACAAGGACAAGGTCAAGGAAAGTGGAAGAAACCAAAGGCAAATGTAGTCAGTGACTTTGTTCCTACACAGAGAAATGACCAAAACCTGCGATGCTTCTACTGCAAGGAGCCTGAGCACTTCAAAAGAGAGTGCCCCAAACTTGGTGAGGACCACCACCAATGACAATTCCATGGGCAAAACCAGAGCTGCGTGTGGTTGGGGTCAAGCAGCAACGGGGAGGGCAAGGACTTCCAATATCACCATAAAGGAAGTAAATGAAGAGGAAGAACCAACTATGGAAGCAGAGATTGAAAAGGCGACAGTCCATGCCGCTCTCCATAAAAATGGACCGAATTGCTAATTCTCGGTGATCCAAACCCCTTCACACTACCAAGGTAAGAATTTCAAAACCTTGATTGACTATGGAAGTACACATTCTTTTATTTCTCTTACTTGTGCAAGAAAGCTAGGAATAACCACAATATTTGCACCCACTTTACTTCTGGAATTAGCAAATGGGCGTGAAATCACTTGTAGTAGACAAACTGCCAAAGTGAGATTCCTACTCGGTGGAAAGACAAAATTTGTAAAATTCAAGGTAATGAACTTGGGGCTCATGAATGCTTACTTGGCATGGATTGATTAATACCCAATGATGCCCACATTCATTGTGGAAGGGACCAAATTTTCTTTCAAAGTTCTGAAGGGGAACTAGTCACAACTCAAGGGATGGCTGGTAAACCCAAAATCCAATTACTAAACGCATCACAGATAGTTAAGGGAATGCAGAAGGGTTTACCCATCTATGTGATCAAGCTCAATAAGCTAGAGCAAAGCAAGGAGTCTGAAGAAGAACCTTCATGGCTGAGGGAGTACGCAGATGTGTTCCCCGAAGACTTGACGGAGCTACTGCACCCAAGGGAGATTGATCATGAGATTAAACTCATACCAAGCACCGCTTCAATTGCAAAAAGACCTTACAAAATGTCTATTCCGAAAGCTATCAAATTAAAAGAGTAGCTCAAACAACTTTTATATCTAGGTTTCATTCGGCCTAGTAGTTTGCCATGGGGAGCTTTTGTGTTGTTTCAAAAGAAGAAGGATGGAACACTCCGGCTATGCATCTCGACTACTACAGAGGGCTGAATCAAGTAACTATCAAGAATAAATATCCTATCCCAAGGATAGATGAGTTACTCAATCATCTACAAGGGGCAAAAATATTCTCAAAACTTGACTTAAGGTCACGGTATTACTGAATCCGCATCAAGGATGAGGAAATTCCAAAGACAACTTTCAACACCAAATATGGTCATTTTGAGTTCACAATAATGTCCTTTGGATTAACCAATGCTCTTGCGACATTCAATAGGCTAATGCAGGATATTTTTAGACCATACCTTGATGATTTTGTACTTGTTTTCTTTGATGAAACCCTAGTCTACTCCAAGAAAGAAGAAGACCATGAGCCTCAACTTCGCATTGTCCTTGAAATCATGAGGATGCACAAGTTTTATGCCAAAAAGGAGAAGTGTGACTTTCTCAAATGATAGATTGAGTATCTAGGCTTCATGGTATTAGAAAAGGGAATCTCTATGGATCCTGCAAAGGTTAAACATGTACAAGAATGGCCCCCACCAACCACTATTAAGGAAGTGCATAGCTTTCTTGGTTTAACATGATGGTATAGAATCTTCATCAAAGACTATGCCTCAGTTGCGGCACCCCTCATTGATTACTAAAGAAGCAAGTCGACATAGTGTGGACACCACTGAACAAGCACGCTTTGATAAACTCAAACATAGCTTAGTAAAAGTGCCAATTCTGAAGCTCCCAGACTTGAGCAAGGAGTTTGAAGTTGTTACAAATGCCAGCTCACTTGCACTAGGTTGTGGACTAATGCAAGAAGGTCATTTGTGGCATATTCCTCAAGGAAGTTAAAAACCCATGAGAAAAATTATGCTACTCATGACTTGGAACTATTGGCTATCATTCATGCCCTCAAACTTTGGAGGCACTTGCTCGGCAACAAATTCTCCTTGTTCATGGACACAAGAGCCTCAAATGGATCTTCTCCCAGGCTGACCTCAACATGAGGCAATGCTGCTGGATCGAGGTGCTACAAGAGTACAACTTTGAAATCAGATATAGACCTGGTAAGGAAAATGTGATCATTGATGCCTTATGTCTTAAAGTGTTCCTCAACTCTCTCATTATGGAGGAACCTTCGACGGCTTGGGTCACTAGCCACCATGGTGTCAATGCTAGGCAACCCTATCCTTGAATTGGCTAGGGAGGACTCTAAACATGACCCACAATATCAAAGAATGATAAAGGAGATTCTAGAAAAGGAGCAAAGTCCCAAACTCAAAGTTAAATACCAAGACTACTCTGTCTATGAAGGCATAGCCTACTTCAGGAGAAGACTATGTATTCATTCGAGCCAAAGACTTAAACAACAAATACTCTGGGAAGCAAATGATTCCCCTTTCTTTGGTCATCCAAGATATGTGAAGACCCTCAACATGGTCGGGAAGAGCTATCATTAGGAAAGACTTAAGGGAGATGTACTCAAATATGTCACGTAATGTTTGTCTTTCCAACGCATCAAGGCAGACCATGTCAAGAGGCCTAGAAAGCTACAACCTCTTGACATCCCTCAGATGAAGTGGGAATTTATCAGCATGGACTTTGTTGTTGGGTTATCTCTAGTTCTAGATGGATACAACTCAATTATGGTTGTAGTAGATATGCTCACCAAGGTTGTGCATCTCATCCTAGTAAAGACAAATTATAAGGCTTCAAATATTGCAAGATTGTTCATTAAGGAGATATTCAGACTCCATGGTCTACCCAAAAGGATCATCAGATCTTTTCACATCTCATTTTCAGAGAGGAATATTTGAAACTATTGGGAATCACCTTTGTTTTAGTACGGTCTATCATCCCTAAACTAATGGCCAAACAGAAAGGGTCAATCAAGTGATTGAAGATATGCTTAGAGCATATTGTTGTTACGAACCCAAGAAGTGGATCCAATATCTACCCTTGGTGGAGTTTTCCTATAATGTTTCTTTCTAGAAAAGCATTCAAATAATACCTTTCCAAGAATTATATGGGCATAATTTTTGTTCTCCATTAAATTTCTCAAACCTTACTTTAAGGGTAGAGGCTTCCGAGAAGATGCTAAAAGAAATGGATGAACATGTTAAAGTCATTAGGAAAGACATCAAAGCCGCCAAGGATAGGCAGAAGGCTTATGCAGATTTGAATAGGCAAGAATGGCTCTTCAAGGAGGGGGATATGGTTTTCATTCATGTACGACCCAAGAAGAGTTCCTTATCCTTGGGAGAATTTAAAAAGCTTAGCCCAAGGTATTGCGGGCCTTACAAGATCCTCAAAAGCCTAGGACCTCATGCTTACAAACTTCAACTCCCTGAAAAATGTAAAAGTTCACAACGTATTTCATGTTAGCCTACTAAATAAATATGTGCCTAATCTTAGCCATGTACTGAGTGATCAACAAATTGTAATTCCTAGCCAAGGAGTCCTTGAGCTATATCCAAATAAAATCCTAGATACTAGGGAGAGACAATTGAGGAGTAGAACCCTTAGAGAATACCTTGTCTAGTGGAAGGATTATCTTGAAGAAGATGCTACATGGATAGATGAGAATGCTCTTCATCAACAATACCTACGGTTTCTCTCGAGATGAGGACATCTCGATTTCTCTAAGGGGAGGAAGATGTAATACTTCCACGCAATTAAAAATTAGTTGGTTAGTTCAAAAGTTAGTTAGTCAATTAATAAGTTAGTAAGGTTACTAACTAAATATTAACTAAAGTAAAAGCTAGCTAACATTAATAACTTAAATTTTTTATTTAATAAAAAATATTAAAAAATTTAAGAGTCCTAATCCAACATTTTTCCTAGATTCACAAGGACTATAGCTACCCTTCATGGAAGTTACAACGTGAACGAGAGTTATGAGCCATATTAATTAGTAGTGTTAATGTGTATAGTATGGGTGGTCCAAAAATATTAGATTTTTGGAAAAAACTAGTATATTTTAGATATTTTAGATATTTTAGATATTTTAGACATTACTTATTATAAATATCATAAAACTCTATGGAGATTTCTAGAATAGGATGTCATGTAAAAAAAAGTCAGTTGTTTTTTAAAACTTGTTTTGGAGATTTAATACAAAAAAAGAAGGATTGGTGAAATAGTGTGCAATATCGCGATTGTAGTTTACAAGCAGTAAACAACACTTCGAACATGGAGAAGAAGAAGAAGTGATCTAGAAGATTTCTAATCAAGTGTCTTGGAGTTTTATCGCCCTTTCAGAGCCAACGGAACTATCAGAATTGTGATTTGAGCATTAGATTGCTGATTTTTCCAAGATCCCCTTTATAAAAAGCTCTTCTTCTCAGCCACCATAATCCTTCTTCTCTTGTTTAGCTATAAATATGAGGCATGGGGAGCAACTAGAGAATCACAAGGAGACCCCAGCAAGCTGCGAGAGAGAGGTAGAAAGAGGGAGATAGAAGGATACCCCTCCAAGAGATTGCGAGAAGGAGTGAGAGAGAGAGAGAGAGAGAGAGAGAGAGAGAGAGAGAGAGAGAGAGAGAGAGAGAGAGAGAGAGAGAGAGAGAGAGAGAGGGGCTGTAAGGGAGAGAGTTAGCTCAATTCCCCCTATCTCGGTCTTCGACAAAGCCATCTTCTCTTATGCTCTCCCATCTCAAATCCATTTCTCCTTCTTTATCTCTCGAATCCACTTGCGGACGATGGCCCCCAAGTAAAAGATCTCTCCAAACACTGAAACTCCCACCACAACCACAACCGGACTGCGAACCAAGAGACTGCAACTACGGGAAACACATCTCTTATGAATTAGGTGCACCCCATTGTATTAGGGAAAAGAAATTGGGAGAAAAGAACATTTACATTAATTATCACAACTTAATTGAGCATGTTTCGAGATAATGAGCATACTAGAAAAAAATTGTTCATCGCATTCATCTTAGGTGATCGATTAAAATTACACTTAGAAAGTGTTAAATTGCACACAAATTGTTGGGAAATTTCATGCTAATATATGTATGAAAAGTTTCAAGAATATGCATTAAACTATAATTAATCTAGATAGATTTTATGCATCCGCATCCATTTTCGTTGAAATAATAGGAAATCCTATTACATCTCACAAAACATAGATTGAACTTGTGATAGAATACATAAGATTCCTAGGAAGTCAAAAGAATTTCAAACCCTAAAGTGTTAGAAGTTGGAAGGATTCTTCTCAAGGCCCATCTTGCTTGAAGCTGAAAGGAATTAAAAGTCCTTAAGTAACTATATGAATTACGTGACAAATCATAGTTCAAATGAATATGTAGGGTTTCATTGTAGGGAAGCCAATGTCCTAAATTGCAATCAACATTGCAAGGATACTCATTCATTCAAAAGAATGAGGAACTTAAATTAGGTTATCTTTGGAAATCTCAGATGATAATGGGGATAACGTTGAGACTAGATGCTATCGGATTAAATTGGAATTTCCTTCGGCAAAGAGAACAAAAAATTTAATACATATTGTGCACTTCTACTTGTGTTTGTACTTAGAAACACCTGTTTGAAAAAGGAGTCATCTAACAAAGGAATTGATAAGAAGAAAATCTTTCAAAATGTATTCACGTTGAAACACTTGGGAAATGCATGTTGAGCACCCCTAGCTAGCCACCAACCCTATCCAAGGAGGTTTTTGATAGCCACGTCGGGAATGTGGACCGAAGCCATCGTTAGAGGTCTCTTCGTAGAAATTTTTATTCATAGGAGGATGCTCAGGTGCTAAGGGGCTCTGGCTGTAAATCCCCTACCTCCGGGTCCTACTCAAATGGTCTACGTGACTTAGAAATCTCAAGGCCCTCTTACTAGTGCAAGGACGAAAACTTGGAGGAAAATAAGACGCATCCTTACATATTGTGGGAATTGTCCTATGGGATTTGTATCTCAATTGAAATTTTAATATAAAGTTTACTTTCAAGGAATTTGTCTGATCTATTTTCGTGTCAATGCATAAAATTATGTAAAGGAACATATGACTAACTGGTTAATTAAGGAAGATTCTTGTATGTGTTACCACTAATGTGCCCTTAGGTAAGTAGGAACTAAATTTATCAAGGGAAGCAAGTGGGTGGAACCCCAGATGGGTCCTTCCTACAGCAAGGTGGTCCTAGAGAATTGTGAAAAGCATGGATCTAGAGCATGGCAAGAGCTATAGAGGATGGAAGATGAAGACAAGAATCATGTTGACATAGACAAGGAGAGACCAACTATTACACAAGTAAATTAAGTTCCAAGATGGAAGCTTGGACTCATAAAAACAAACTTGTGTAATGGATTGACAATGCCAAAGACACTAAGTGAAAGTACAAAGCATCATGATATTGTATTCATTCCATATGAAAAAGTGGTAGTCAAGTACAATGCTTTATAGTTGTTGGATAGGTAATAGTTTCCCTTTCTATGCCTATGGGATTCAGTCTGCTTGCATGTCCTAAGCCCAGAACTGCCTCATAAAAAGAGGCCACAGTGGGTGTGATTGCAAATATCTCAACACCCCTCCTTAATCACAACTAGAAAGTACAAAGTGTGTAGAGGCTTTAGTGAGAGCAACACCTGCAAAGTGTGGGCACACCATAAACGTGGCAAAACACTAGAGGCTGTTGTAGAAAAGGTTAAGTGTGGGCACAAAGTGTAGAGAGGCTGTACTACAAGGCTACATGAGGAGTTTACAAGCTTATGACAAGAGCATTTTGGGCTAGGAAATACAAGGCTAAAAAAAAGTCAGTGAAAAATTGGGTCAAGGACCATGAGGTCCTTGTGGTTTTCAGCATTTCTTTTTACATTGATCTTCAATTCATTGTAGGTCTTCTTTTCTTTCTTCTCTTCTTCATGGTCTTTTTTATCTTCTTTTTTATGGTGGACTTTGCTTATATTAGTCTTCATGCCCATGTCCCCCTCAAGCAAAGGTATCATCATCTTTGAGGCAGCAGAAATGTCTTCAAAATCTTCAAATAAATTCATCGATTTCTCTTCAAAACAAGTAAATCCATCTATCCCTACAAGTGGAATAAACAAGTCTTCCATGTAGTTGAATTGAGCAACAAGAGTAATGTTACTCTTCATGAGAAAAAACTTCATAAAAGACTTAATTTTGGTCATTTACATGATGGAAATGGGCTTCAAATGACTGAGAATAACCAACAATGAGTTGGTCTTTGTATATGCCAAAAGACACAAGCAATGGCAGTGAAGTATCAAAAGATACTAGTTTAAAATTTGATGTTTGTTGCTTGAGTTTGACTTGATGATATTAAAAAAATCTTCATAACTTTCTCTCCTTGCTGATTTGATGGTTGAATACTTGCTAAAAACTTTAGATTAGAGTGGCCTTGGCTTGGTTTAAGTGGTAGGAGAGAGAAAATGAAGGAAAAATGAGCTTGAAGGTAAGTGGCTATTTCTGTCCTGTCAAAACAGGTCAAAATAGGGACCAGCAATTGGTAAATAAGCTCCCATGAGCTCCACAGGTCGAATCTTCTCAAACCCTTTAAGATAGAGGAACCTCACTGATGGTTCTAACTCCCCCTAGGAGGGTTTGTACTCATTTTGCCCGAGTTGAGAGATCTAAGCCTTCAAATTGGTCACTGTCAAAACTGAGCCCAGATTTGGGAAAATGCAAATTTCAGGCATGGTCTGTATCAATATTCTTGATTTTTGTGCCAACAAGTTGCGCCTTGACATGAAGAACATCTGTTGAGAAGAAATCTTGAAGAGATATGGCTTGGTTGATGAGATACGACTGCTTCAGCAGAGGTAGGTAGGTGTTGTTCCCAGACATAGTTATGGCAGTGACTCTGAAAAGAGGCAATGCTAAAGCTATAGTTGCCCAATCTCAATGATTGAGGTGCCAAGAGGAGCTTTGGAAGAAGAGAAACACTTCTCTAGAAGGAAATTCATAGATATTTGGCTTGTGGAGAGAGATATGAAAGCTTCAAGCTGACAGGGTGCTACTGGCTATGGCTGCCATGGAAGCTTCATTGAAGGTAGGAATGCAAATGAAGTTGGAGATAGGGTCTAGTACTCAAACTAAGCTAATCAGAGATGGAAAGGATCTGAGAGGAGTGAAAGGAGAGTTGGGTCATGCTCAGGTGAGCTCTGATACCATGTGGAAAGCACGGATCTAGAGCATGGCAGGAGCTATGGAGGATGGAAGATGAAGACAAGAATCATGTTGACATAGACAAGGAGAGACCAACTATTACACAAGAATCATGGAAGATGAAGACAAGAATCATGTTGACATAGACAAGGAGAGACCAACTATTACACAAGTGAATTAGGTTCCAAGATGGAATCTTGGACTCATAAAGACAATCTTGTGTAATGGACTGAAAATGACAAAGACACTAGCTGAAAGTACAAAGCATCATGATATTGTATTCATTCCATATGAAAAAGTGGTAGTCAAGTACAATGCTTTATAGTTGCTGGATAGGTAGTAGTTTTCCTTTCTGTGCCTATGGGATTCAGTCTGCCTGCTTGTCCTAAGCCCAGAACTGCCTCATAAAAAGAGGCCACAGTGGGTGTGATTGCAAATATCTCAACAAGAATTGGGAAGCTTCTCAACATTCAAATCACAATGATGTATTGACCTTAGATAATGTATTGTAGAACTCTAGCTCATATCATTTTAGGGGATTGGAATGGGACTTTACCCTACGGGTAGAGAGGTCGAGCAATGCATCCCTCTCCTTTTCCATTCTCTTTGAACTAAGTGCAATATGAATCTGCCTCAATTTAGATGCTCTATGCAAAGTAGATTGATCGACGCTAGAAGGCTGTAGAAAGACTTGACCATTAGAAACCCAAATAGATTCAAGTCGATCCTAACAAGGTTGGCCGATACATTTCATTGCAGAGTAGACTCAGAAATTCGCTATCCGACAAACCCTGTGACATTTCGTGGAAGTGCCAGGTAGTGTCTTTTAGATCAGACTATTAAAATGTGCCGTGACCCATGCACATTACAAAAGAGTAACTGCATCCAATAAGCATCAAGAGAGCATATATACAACTCAATGAGTCCCACTGTCTCAATGAAAGAAGCTCAAGATCAACTGCACGAATCTAAAGCTCAATGCAAATATCCAAGTGTTAAGTGGCTCCCATTAGACAAAAATGAAATTCCAACTAATTGAGAAAAGCTCAATACATCATGTACATGGCATCTAAGTATCGAAGATACATGAAACATAAGTTAAGAGCATAAAACCCAATATAATCTTCAAGCATGTATGTATTAATCACTATAGCAACCAAAGCATGTAACCACTTCCAAGATGAATGCCACCAAGCTCAAAATTGAAGCTCAAAATATCTTGAGACCATACCCAAGCATGTAACTCAATACTAAGCATCAATACATCCCAATGAGTACCTGAACAACATCAAGTAGTAATAAGCATGGAGTTTTTCTTGATAAATGACTTGCTACCCAATTTATTACATCAATAATAACTATATGTAACCTAAGGTATTTTGGCTCAAATTAGGGCCAATAGCACTTCAATGCATGACCATAACATCCTCCATGCATCAATGTATCAAATGGGCATCAATAGGGACATATAGTACCTCTAAAATCCAAGAAAAGAAAATGTACATGTCTATAATAGTAGATCTATCTAAATATTTAGCTAATGGTTGAAGTAAGTATACCATAATGAAGTAGGAAAGGAGCCTAAGAAAATAGGTGCAAATAGCACCTTTTTTGTTGTTGTAATGGCTATGACTTATTTCCACAAAGGAGCACTCCGTGGGTACTCAAACAAGCCTTCATAATGCCAAGGAAGTGGCCAATGATTGTTCAATGAGTGCCAAGTAGTGTAGGGAGAAAATGAGCTATTGACGTGTGCTAAAGACTCAAGGATGTCAAGATTGTGGGAGAGAAGGAAGGAGTCTCACTTGTAGCTTTCTTGCTTGCACAATGGGGGAATACACACAAGGGTGGAGGCTGAAAACAGTTTTCCTCTTCTTAGTTGTGGAAGCCAAAAGAACTCTAGTACAAAGAAAATAGAAGAACCCTAGATATGGGTCTCAAACCAAACTCAACTAACTAAGGTGGCATACTAACCAAGCCACGAACTAGAGTAGATAAGGATAGCTATCATGTAGCTATTATTCATGGGCGGTGTACCAACCGCATCTGCAACTAACACGTCGGTGACATAAATGCACAACGGTCACCCTGGCGTATCACGAGTGGAGCTCGATATCTCAACAAAGGATAAGTTCTACCAAAAATGGTGCAATTTTTGTTGAGCACACTACTATGTTTGTTTAACTAGATGGCTACTATGAAGCCTCAAGCAAGGCTCGAACAAAAATTCTTACTACTTGGAAGAATCCCAAGAACACCAAGAGCAACTTGTAAAAGAAAATGGTTACCTCTTCGAGCTCAAGCCATGGTTGCCATGAACGTGAACTTTAAGGATTCGATCCAAGATGAAGAAATGTCAAAGTGAAGCTCCTTGATCAATTCCCTAATAGTAGTTGAAAGATGGAGCCCAAGTGAAAGCACAAGTAAGCAAAAGCAAGAGAGAGACGAGCTATGGAGAAAGGAGCAAGAGAGTAAGAGAGAGACACACAAGATGTGGGAACTTCAATAGTCACAATGTGTGACTGACCTTCCTTTATTCATTAGTCACTAAAAGAATAAAGAATGAAGTGACAATGATGAGCACCCACCAGTGTATAGGTGTGTGGTTATTTTAAGTGTAGTAGTGGCATAAGTATAGGGGCCTTTACCCCCAACAAGAAGAATTATGCTACACATAATCTATAGCTTTTGGTGGTCATTCATGCTCTTAAATTGTGGTTCCATTATCTACTTGGTCACAAATTTACCCTCCTCACCAGTCACAAATGCCTAAAATGGAACTTCACTCAAATAAATCTCAATATAAGGTAAAGAAGGTGTTGGAAGAGAGGGAGAGAGACAGAGTGGAGAGGAAGATGAGTCTCAGCTCATTGTTGTTCTTCTTCCATTATTCTTCCATCATACTAACTAAAAGAGACTTACACACATAGATATGACTAACCAAGGCTAACTATGGTTAAGTCACCGACTACATTGACTTATTGAATGTCACACACGTGTACAGATATATCTAGCTAATGTCACTCACACACATAAAGATAGAGTGTCTGAAGAGTAATGGGAGCTTGATATTCTAACACTTCCCCTCAAGCTCAAACCATTTTATAAACTCCAAGTAGCTATTTGAAGTATATGAACTTTTCTTTACCAAGAGACTTAGTAAATATATCTACTACATGATCTTCAGTCTTCACATGAATCAAGTCAATCTGCCCTGTAGGAACCATATCTCTAATGAAATGGTAGTGAACCTCAATATGTTTGGACCTAGTATGGTAGATAGGATTACTAGCCAACATAACACTATTGAGGTTATCACAATGCAATCTCACTCTACTTTCCAAATGTATTCCCAAGTCTTTCAACAGTTTCATCAACAAAATTGCTTCCCAAGCCACTAAGGCAGCTCCTCTGCATTCAACTTTTGTACTAGATAATGCAACTGTAGGATGTTTCTTACTCTGCCAACTAATCATATTGTTGCCCAATCCAAATGCATAACCACTAGTTGACCTCATGTCATAGGCACAACCAGCCCAATCAACATCAGTAAACCCTGTCAAGTCAATAGATTTTCCATAAGCATAAAATAGTCCATAATCCGTAGTATCCTTTACATATCTCATGATCCTCCTGACTGCATATAAATGTGGTTCGCTAGGCTTCTGCATGAACTGACTAATCAGCCCCACTGCATAACATAAGTCAGGACAAGTATATCAAGCTACCCACCATTTGTCGATACATGGTCACATTCTCTATGTCATTCCCAACATCAATCTGCAACTTCACATTCTGATCAAGAGGTGTCTCCATAAGCTTGCATTCAGCCATACCATACTTCTGTAACATGTCATGAGCATACTACTTCTGTAGTAGCCATATACCTTGAGGCGTAGATACTACCTCAATTCCAAGAAAATACTTCAGCTCACCAAGGTCTTTGACTTTGAATTCAACCTGTCAACATGATTTAATTTCAGCAATGCCCTCTTCATCATCTCCAGTGATGATAAGATAATCTACATAAACCACTTGAAATGCATATCCATGATTTGTCTTCTTCGTGAAAACAAGCTGTGATATGCATCACCCAATCTAAATCCATGTTGCTATAAATAACTACTGATCCGAGCATTCTATGCTCTAGGTGTCTATTTTAGTCTATATAAAGCCTTTTTCAATTTACATACATGTGTAGGAAAGTCCGGTGAACAAAGCCTTCACGCTGCTCCATATATACTTAACCAAATCACCATTCCAAAAAGCATTCTTGATGTCCATTTGCCATAATTTCCAGCCTTTGCATGCTGGCAAAGCAGTGACAGTTTTGATCGTTGCCATTTTAGCCACACCGGACTGAAAATCTCCTCATAGCCAAGGCCATATTGATGTGCATACCCTTTTGCAACTAGCCTAGCCTTATAGCGTTCTGAAAAACCATCTGACTAGCACTTAACCTTGTACACCCATTTTCTACCAATGGGGACTTTTTCGTTAGGCAACTCAACCAATTTCCATGTCTCATTTTCAGCTAGGGCTGCATACTCCTCATCCATGGTAGCACACCAGTTATCATCTGTAACTGCATCATCAAACTTTGTAGGTTCTTTGTAACCTGACCATATATGCATAATAGCAGGCTGAATAACCAATGTATGTAAACATGTCAACTACTTTTCTGACTCTCTCAGACCTCCGTAGCTGTGGCTCACTCTGAGCTTGCCTCTCATGAGACGGTACATAATGACTCTGCCTTGCTCCAGGCGTCATAATAGATGGGATGCCCAACCCACTATCAAAACTGTCATTGTTAGATGACTCATAACCCATTGTAAGTGGACCTATCACATCCTCAAGAATCTTTTCTTTTCCCTTATCCAATCTCCCCCTCACTGACATATATGTGTCAGTGGACCTAGGAGTACGACTCCGCAAGCGTCCTAACCAAGGACTTACTATAGGTGACCCATCACCTATAGGACCACTCATAGATGTAATCACTGTAGGTGTATTTTTAGCATTACTAGTGCTAATTGATCCATTAGTAGTCACTGCAATAGGATTACCATACCACAATGCCATCTCATAAAAAATAACATCTCTGCTAATCAATGTCTCATGTGTAGATGGTACATAACACTTGTAAGCTTTCCGATCTTGTGCATAACCAAGGAACACACTCTTGACAACTTTATGATCCAATTTTTTCCTCTTTTCATCAGGGACATGCACATATGCAATGTTGCCAAATACCTTCAAGTGTAAAATGTCAAGTTTATGACCATACAACCTCTCACATGGAGTTACATCATGAATCCTTGCTGTAGGAGTTCTATTCATCACATAGACAATAGTGACTACTACTTCAGCCCAATAACCATTTGGCAAACTCTTCTCATTCAACATAGCTCTTGTCGATTCCATCAGTACCCTATTTTTCCTTTCTGCTACACCATTTTGCTGCGGTGTATAGCTGCAAGTTAATTGTCTTTTGATCCCATGCTTAGTAAGGTACCCATCAAAGTAATTAGAGATATATTCTCCACCTCCATCTGATCTAAGACATGAAAATTTATAGCTCAACTCATTTTTAGCATGCTTCTTGAAGTCCTTGAATGCATCAAACACATCATCCTTGTGTTTCAGTATGTAAAGCCAAGTATACCTGCTAAAATCATCAATGAAGGATACATAGTGATGAGCACCACCAAACAAGGCATTATGAGACAGACCCCATACATCTGAACTTACCAACTGCAAGGGCCGTGAGCTATTCCATACATGTCTCATAAATGGAAACCATGTTTTCTTTCCAAACTGGCATGCATCACATACATGTCCAAAGTAATGATACTTGAACCTAGGCAGTCCAAGCACAATCTCCTTCTGCTGCATAGATTTCAGTTTTTGTACATTCACATGGCCAATCCACTTAATGCCATATCTCAACATCCCGTGTAGCAGCATCATCATGTGCAAACATGGCTGTTTTCAATTCTGGAATTGACGCATCAAGAGTAAACATTCTGCCATCTCTTCGGCCTCTAGCAATCAATTTGCAGCCATTACCATATTCTTTAACAAAGCATCCATCTCTATTAAATCTCACCTACAGATTGTGTTTTGCTATCTATCCAACTGACAAAATATTCTTGGTTATTGTAGGTACATGTAGTACATCATGCACGCTCTTTTTCTTTCCATCAGGCATCAACAAAACGGAACAATTCCTATGTGTTGAATGTCATGTTGGGTGTCATCCCCAGTACACACATAACCATATGAACTTGCAACCATCTCATCAAACCATTCTCCATGGGATGTCATATGATTTGAAGCCCCTGAATCAATTTACTATCTCTCATCTCTATTCTACCTAGATGCATTCTTAGACACATGATGCATGGTAAACAATCTATCAACCTACTCATCATGAGCACCGTTAGAAGATGCATAGTGCCCATGTTGTTTACCCTTTGCCTTCATATCTCCCTGCTTCTTGTAATAATCCTTTGCAATGTTTCCATATCTGCCGCAGTAATGACAGTCCTTATCTCTTTTTGACTAATCATTTGGCTGCCATAAACCAAATCCACCACCTCTACCATGGGGTGATCTCCTCCTGCCTCTAAAGCCGCTAGATCCACGCTGGCCTTGTATATTTGTGCCATGCCAGGCATTTTTTTGATGATGTCCATAAGCTTTTCAAGTGTCTCCTCGATCTCGAAAAGAGCCACAGCCTTTGCCACCTCTACCACGCTGCCTAGAGTAAAGAACATTGTCTTTGCTTTGAGACATAGTAGAACCTGTATTCAGCACAAGCTTAACTTCCTCATGCAGCAGCAAAGCAATCAGCTCATCCCAATCACGAGATTCAACTCTAATAGAAATAGACATATCAAATGCTTTATACTCTTTGCTAAGTCCATTCAATGTCATTGCAATCATATCATCCTCAAACGCTGAACATCCAATGGTGGCAAGCTGATCTGCTATGTTCTTAATCTCTGTAGTGTAGGCCTGAATGATTCTGTCATTCCTAGACATGTTATTGAACTATTGCTTTAGCTAAATCTTTCTTACTTGTGTTACATTTCCATAATTCTTCATGAGTATGTCCCATGTCTCCTTTGGGGAATTGCATCTAGTAATCTGTATAACCATAGCATCTGATATACATGAGGAAAACCAATGTAACATCTTGTATGATCTCTCAGTCCATAGCTTATGAGTCCTTTTCTCATCATTTTTCGAATTCCTTTAATGTATTCTAGGTTTAGCCTCATCACTTGTACATAAGTCCTAATAACCTCTGCCACCAAAAAATTCTTCATACGAAACTTCCATAAAGCAAAATTTTTGTTGTCCAACTTTTCTCCCACAATTTGAGTGATATTGTTAGTGCCTTGATCATTTGCCATAGTTGCAGCTTAGGTATTCAATGATATATACAACCTGTAAGTATCTGACTCCTTTCCAAACAGTTTAGGACCACTTTCCTGTTATTCAGGACAGTTTCCTATAATTCATGACAGTTTTCTTGACAACCTGCTTGCTGTAAACTGTATTCCAACAATGAAAAAACACAGTCAACTGAGCATAAAACAAGCTCAAATCAATTTTAAAAATTCTATGGTAGTGGCAAAACATCCCAACAACAAACTATATCCATACAAGTATCAATGTTTGTAATGTATGCAAGTAGCAGTACCACATACAGCCAGCCTACTACTATAACCAATAGTATTTTCTTTGTTAAAAAAATATTATCCAGACCTCAAAACAGCCCCAAAACATCTTATTCAGTTGCCATTCTATGCAGGAGTTGATACATGTCCAACCGGTCAGAATATATTACATGTATGTCAAGTGAAGATGATAGGTATCCTTCGTATAGACAATAACCAGTCAATACCCTGGTATAACTAGCAATAAATCAGTCCAAACTTTGGACTTTTAGCACTCACAATATCTCAAAAATCATCTACCACTCAAGTGGTATGATCCAAGAATTTGTCAATAGCAAATAAGCATAACAGATACTTCAACCTTGTAAGTATATTGTTTCCAAATTCAGGACAGCAACCAATTCACTATTTCGAGTCTATAAATAAGCTCCAAAACTAAGCATTTAACACTCCAATATAATGCTCAAATGCATGATAATAAGGGCATATACATTGTTAGAATGAAAGCCACCAGTGCCCTAGAATCACCTGTTGTTTACTATAGTAAACAGCCAGTCTACACAGGTCTCTCTTGAATATCTCAAAATCTATGAGGAATTTGAAAAAACTTTCTTCTGTAAAGTTGTAGACCACATTGAAATGGTAAGGAATCTTGGGTCATTTTTCCAAAAACCATTTCTGTAGCAAGATATAGCTTCTGCAAAAAAACGGGTTGTAGGCACACTCTCCTTTGATGACGTTTTCTTAAGATCTGATGTCTTGATGTCAAATGGCCACTGCCAAGCCTTCAAGCTTCAAGCATTCAAGCTTTGATACCATGATGTAAGAGAGAGGGAGAGATAGAGTGGAGCAAAAGATGAGCCTTAGCTCATTGTTGTTCTTCTTCCACTATTCTTCCATCATACTAACTGAAAGAGACTTACACACATAGGTATGACTAACCAAGACTAAATGTGGTTAAGTCACTGACTACATTGACTTATTGAATGCCACACACGTGTACAGCTGTATCCAACTAATGTCGATCACACACATAAAGATAGACTGACACTGAAGAGTAATGGGAGCTTGATATTATAACAATAGGAATATCCATATGAATGCATAAAGGCATCAAACTTGTGATACAATTCCCTAGGTGCATGCTTAAGGCCATAAAGACTCTTTCACAATGTGCACACTAGGTGTTCCTTTCCAGGGTCTACAAAACCCTTGCTCCATGTAAATCCCATCATGTAAGTCCCTATGAACAAAAGCTATCTTAGCATCCATATGATAAAGATCCAAGTCAAGCTGAGTGACCAAAGCCAATGCTAAGAATAGGGTAGTCATCTTCACGATAAGAGAAAAGACTTTATCAAAGTCCACACCAAGTTCATGCTTGAAGTTCTTAGCAACCAATCTAGTCTTGTATCTCAGGTTGGGGCATTGAGGGGTACTTTTCAACTTATACACCCACTTGTATGGTGAAGCACGCTTGCCACTAGGCAAAGGAATAAAATCCCACGCATGATTTTTCTATTGTGAGTAATACTTTGACTGCATGGCCCTCTCCCAAGAGTGACTATCACCTTTACACATGGACTCATCATAAGTAAGAGGCTCACCAACATATGTGACCATAACATAATCTATAGAGGGCTCAAACCATGTAGGCTAGCATCTATCTCTAATAGACTGCCTCAGAGCAGGCTTTGGAGCCTGTATATCTTGTGGAGCATGAGGGACCAGGGTCATTGGGGCATCAGCTGCTACTTCTTTAGCCTGTCTAGATGGCTATAAAATAGTAGGAGACTCCTCCTAAAATATCACCCTCTATACCTCAATAACATGCTCAAGCTACTTATGCATTTTCTCCTCATGGAAAACAACATCATGGCTATAGATAGCCTTCCAAGCATGTAGATCCCATAGGTGATAGCTCTTCTCACCTACATCTCCATAACTAAGAAATATGCATTTCCTAGACTTAGGATCTAGCTTATTGTGATTATCCTTGGGTATGTGGTAGAAAGCCTCAACCTAAGACATGCAAATGAGTATATGATGGAGGTTTTCTAGACCATACCTCCTTGGCAACCTAATAGTCAAGAGCAGTGCTGTCAGAGAGAGAACTAGGGAGAGAGAAAGTGGAGAGAGAAAGACTGCAGAGGAGAGAGAAAGACTGCAGGAAGAGAGAGAAATAGAGTGACGAGGAGAGAGAAAGACTAGAATTGGAGAGAGAAAGACAGGAAAGATGAAGAAGCCATGGAAGCTTGGAGCAAGAAGGGAGAGAAAGATTGTAAATGTATTGATATGTCAAAAAGATGTGAAAAATTACAACTTCTCTCCTTATATACCAGTGTCAATGTGACATGGCATATTATTAGTATTCTAAGTATTCCCAGCTTCTTACAATCCATCCCTTCCCAAAAGTTTTTGTCCCCAAAAACAAAACTAGAAAGAGCTAAAGAAAAGATGGATAGAACAGAGTACTACTCTGTTTTATAGCTTTACAAATAGAGAATGAGTGAAGAATTTATCATTACAAGGGCTGAATTTGAAGTACGGAAAGTGGACCCTGCTATATACATGATTTGAAGAACTTTAGAAGCCATTGGAGCCATAGAATCTTCAACAAATAGTTCCAGGAGAAAGTAGACAGCTTGCTGAAATAATAGTCCCTGCTGGACCAAATCAGCCATAACTTTTGATAGAAGTGTCCAAATGAGGCGTACCACATATCAAAACGAAGCTCTTGAAGAGTACTTTAAGCTCATGTAGATAGCTCAATTCTGAAAACGAAGTACGACAAAAAATGTTCTAAAACAGCGTGTTGTCCTAAACCAGTCTGTACCAATACTAGCTCCATAAGGAATAGGCTTCAGCCACCAATGTATCCTTCAAGTATGGATACTCATCCAATATTGAATCAGGTCTCCAAGAAGCCTCTTCAGAGGGTAAACCTCTCCATTTAATCAAATATTCCACAATAGAACGTGATCGAAGCTTCTTTTCACGCTGACCTATAACAGCCTCTGGGATGTACTGAACATTACCATCTTCATTAATAGGTGGCAGCCATCAACTAAATCCACTGGATCACCATAATAGGGCTTGAGCTGACTAACATGGAAGACGTTATGAATTTTTGTAGAAGAGGGAAGCTCTAGTCTGTATGCCAAATCTCCAATCCGCTTAAGGATCCTGTAAGGGCCATAGAATCTGTGGGCAAGCTTATTACTGGATCCATCTTTCAATGTAGAATACTTGGATTTGGGCACCTTCAACAAAACCAGCTCTCCTTCCTGGAACTCTAAAGGCCTCCTCTTCTCATCAGCATACATCTTCATCTGATCTTGAGCCTTCCTTAGATTCACCTTGCATTGCTGAAGAAGGGTCTGCATTCTATCAAACTCTTCCTTCCCATGAGGGTTGATCTTTTCGTTAAAAATGACTGTGGGTAGGGGCACCTTGTAACCATACAAAGCCTCAAAGGGTGAAACTCCTATGCTCGCATGAGTGGAATTATTATAAGCAAACTCAGCCAAGTGTAACCAAGAATCCCATGAGGTTTGGACATCATAGCAAAAATGGCGAAGATAAGTCTCCAACCATTTAGTAACTCTCTCTGTCTGTCCATCAGTTTGGGGATGATAAGCCATAGATGGAGCCAACTTGGTACCCATAGATGTAAATACCGCTTGCCAAAAGTTACTCATAAACTTTGAGTCCCTATCATGGACAATCACCTGCGGTAATCCATGCAATCTGAAAATATGCTCCATAAACTGGTTGGCCACCTGAGAAGCAGTAAACTGAATTTTTGTTGGGATAAAATGAGCTGCTTTGGTGAGTTTGTCAACCACCACATAAATACTATTCCACCCCTTCTTGGTAGTAGGTAAGCCAGTGATAAAGTCCATAGTAATATGAGTCCATTTACCCGTAGGAATAGGCAATGGCTGCAATAAACCCCCTGGCTTACGGGTGCTATCCTTATTTTGCTGACAAGGCATACACTTCATAACGAAGTCCTTGACATCTTTCCACAGTCCTTTCCAATAAAAGCTCTTACTGATCCTGTCATAAGTCTTGAAAACTCCCAAGTGTCCAGCTAAAGGCGAAGAATGCATCTCCTCCATAATTTTTCGCTTGAAAGAAGAAGTAGAGGGAATAACAATCTTGCCCTTCCACCAAATAAGACCATTTTTAAGCTGGTAATGTGAGTTTTCTTCCATGAGACCTTGCTATAATTTCTGAAAGATTTGGCTGAATTCCTCATCTAAGAGATATGCCTCTTGTAGCTCTTCAATCCAATCACTATGTAATTCCGTCATGGCTGATACTTTGCAGGCCCACATACGAGAGAGAGAATCAGCCACTATGTTATCTTTTCCCCTTGTATGAGTGATGTCAAAGTTATAATTTTGTAATGTTGCTACCCATCGTCGTCGCTTTGGAGTAAGATTTGACTGAGTAAGGAAATACTTGAGTACGCGATGATCACTATGTACTCTGAATCGGCTGCCATATAAGTAATGGTGCCATTTCTTGATTGCATGCAAAATAGCCAACATTTCCTGATCATAAACATTCATGGCCATCTCCTTATCAGTAAGCTTACGGCTTTCAAATGCAATTACTCCATGCTCCTGAAGCAAAACAGCCCCAATGCCACGGCCACTAGCATCACATTGTATAGTAAACTCTTTAGAGAAATCTGGGCATACAAGAATAGGAGCGGAGGTAAGTAATTCCTTTAACTAGTTGAAGCTGCTATCTGCAAGAGAATCCCAAAAGAAAGCCTCTTTCTTCAACCTGTCAGTTAAAGGGGCTGCAATTGCCGCATAATGCTTTATAAATCTGCGATAGAATGAAGATAGACCAAGAAATCCTCTAAGAGAGGTAGTAGTAGTAGGCGTTGGCCAATCTTTTATGCATTGCACCTTCTTGGGATCAGCCTGTATTCCTTTTTCACTGACTATATGTCCCAAGTATTCCACTTCAGTCTGCATGAAAGAACACTTCTTCTCCTTAGCAAAAAGCCTATGATGTCTCAACACATCAAAAACCTTCCTCATATGCGACAAATGATCCTGAAAATTCTTGCTGTAGATCAAAATGTCGTCGAAGAACACCAAGACAAACTGAAAGAGGAAAGGTTGTAGAATCTTATTCATCAGGCTTTGAAAGGTAGCTGGAGCGTTTGTAAGGCCGAATGGCATCACCAAGAAATGGTAAAGCCCACGATCAGTCCTAAAAGCAGTCTTGACCTCATCACCCTCTCTCATGCGAATCTGATGATACCCTGATCTCAAATCAATCTTCGTGAAGAATCGAGCCCCCTTAAGCTCATCAAGCAAATCATCTATCCTGGGTATAGGATACCTGTTCTTCACTGTTATCTTATTGAGATCCCTGTAGTCAATGCACATTCTGAAAGATCCACCTTTCTTTTTTACTAACAGGACTGGGGATGCATACGGTGAAGAACTTGGTTCAATGAATCCCATTTCAAGAAGCTCTTTCATTTGCTTGGCTACTTCCTCTCGTTCACATTTTGATAATCTGTAAGGTGGCTTATTGATCGTCTTTGATTTGGGTTCCAAATCAATGGGGTGATCCACCGCTCTCTTAGGAGGCAATGAAGTAGGTACTTCAAATAGATCTCTGTACTCCTCAAGAAGAGCTGTCAAGGCTGGATGGTTTGCTGAATTATTGGGCTGATCCTGTGTTTCTTTGTTCAAATGCAATACAAATATCTGTGAGCGCTTCTTGTACTCTTTCTTGAGTTGTTGAATGGTGATAAGCTGAAAATCAGATTTACTAGGGATCCCCTGTAAACGGATGAGCTGTCCATTGGAGAAAAACTCCATATATAACTGTGAGAAATCCATAGTAATCCTGCCTAAGGTCATCAACCAATCACAACCAAGTACAATATCTATGGGCCCCATTTCCAAAGTGATCAGGTTTACTTTGACTTCAAAATTTTCAGCCATCTGCAAAGAAACCTGTGGACAAATCTGTGTGCTGATTTCCTCTTCACCATTAGCCACTTGTACTCTAATGGGCTGCTGTAAGTCGGTGGGAACACAATTCAACTTGTACAAAATGGATTTATTGACAAAACTGTGGGTACTGCCACTATCTATCAGGATGAACACTGGCTTTCCACATATGCTTCCCTTCATACGAAGTGTATTAGGGTTCTTAGATCCCATCCAAGCATCCATAGAGATAGAACAATTAGTGGCAGCAGGCAACTCATTACAAAATCCACCGGGATCAAATGGGATATCACCGCCTGGATCAAAAGGAAAAGAGTCAGATGGATCATAGAAGTACTCCTGTCCACCATCATCCTCGAAATCTTCATTTTCAGCATTGATTGGGACTGCATTAACTTCATCTATGTCATTTTGAAGGTCCTCAAGAACTAGCATACTCTGAATTTTTGGCTTGGCATTTTTGTATACACACTTTGAAGCATGGTCAGGAGTATACTTTTCTCCACACTTGAAGCATAAGCCTTTGTCCTTTCTTTCCTTGTAAAGATCCATGGGAATATTTTTGGAATTTGTATTGGCTGAAGTAGACTTAGGCTTATTGTCACCTTGCTTAAATTCAACCTTTGGACTGTTTGCTGTCCTGAAATTGCCTTGAAGCCTAGAAGCATTAAATGGAGGATAAGTTGGTATCCGTAAGCTCCCACTAGGCATATGGTTGCTGCCATAATTGTTACCAACTTGTACTTGCTTTAAAATAGTCCTTGGCTGTCCATAACTTGGCTGAAATGAAGACTCTTTCCTATACTTCCTTCCAAAGCGCTCTGCAAGCTCAATAGCCTTGAAAAGTGAAGTAGGATTCTGCGCCATAACATCAGCTGACAAGGATGGTTCTAAACCATACATGAACTTGTGTAACTTGGCCTCATCACTGATGTTTTCCACATACATGGTCAAGTTGAAGAATTGGTTTGTATATTCTCTTACACTTAGGCTCCTTTGTTCCAAGTTATACCATCTTCGTTCTAACTTCTCTTTTTCAAGAGGTGAAACAAAGACTTCAGCCATAAGTGCCTTGAAAGCTTCCCAATTCTCAATAAGTACATTCTCTTTCTTGATATACCTCCACCAAGTGTGAGCAAATCCTTCTAAGTGGAGGGAGGCAAAATGTATCTTCATGTCATCAGTTTTAGGAAATATGTCGAAATAAGACTCCATCTTAGAAGTCCATTCCTCTAATTCTGATGGTGAAGCTGACTGGCCATTGAATTTGGATAAAACAATTTTATCCTTGAATTCTCTATCATGGAAAGGTTGCTGTCCCAAAACTGGCTGATCGGAATTTCTAAGTACAGAACCCCCAAAATGAGATTGAAATCTTCCAACAGGTGGCTGAGAATTACCCTGTAATCTTCCTGTCGGTAAAGCACCCCTAGAATGCTGAGTATGCAGTCCAAAAGCTTGAGTATTGGCGCCGTTCAAACTGCCCAAATAGTCATCATGCCTTTGTGAAGCTTCTCCTACTTCATACTGACTATTGGGAATACCTCTTTTTCCAATGATTCCATCTCCATAACCATTTTGGTTGGATGGCTGAAGTGGGACTGAAGGGTCATTGTTTGAACAAGCCTTCTCATTAGCTTCTTTTGATCCTGTTTGTGATGGCATCAATTGAGAAAATTTTGCCATAAGCTGAGCATTGGATTCTACTAATTTATCAATGGAAGCCTTGGTTTGGGTAGTTGATTCCATCAACTTATCAAGCGTAGACTTCGTTTTTCCATGAGATAAAACCATTTGCTCCATTGTAGACTTTGTTTGACCAAATGATAAAATCATATGCTCCATTGCTGACAGAATAGCTTCATGACGTTCCTTATGTCTTAGTTCATGGGCACATAAAGCATCATTGAGAATACTAATCTCTCCTTGTTGATGCTCTTCAGGGTTCTCTTGAAGTGTGCTTTCCATCATAGAATCCCTGATTTGCTGTGCATAGTCCTCCTGGACCTTATTTTTGCCTTTATGCCCTGCCATACTAGTGCAGTCCTGCAGTACCCCCTGTCAGTAAAATGGCTATAACTTTGGCTAGAAAACTCCGATTGCAAAACTTTTTTGTGCGAATCGAAGCTTACAATGCCCTCTTCGAGATGAGCTATAGCACGCTATAACAGGTTTAGGACAGAAAATTCTGTAACTGAATTTCAGAGTCTGAACTGTCCAGTCCTACACCCTGTTTAGACCTGTAAGTGCCCTGTTTTGACCCTGTAATGCAAGAAAGTAACCTCCAATGGCTACCAAAGCCTGCAAAGGGGTATATAGGACCTGTGGGTACCCTGTAGTACCTGCACCTGTACTTCAGTATCAAAGGGTGTACCTGTATCCACCTGTAAATACCCTGTGGGTAACCTGAAAATGCCCTGTTTTACCCTGTTTTACTCCAGTAGGTACTTGAGTCATTGGAAAGTCTTCAATCTTCAATTCTCCACTCGCTGTACCTGTGTGAGGGATAAAACGGCAGGACGGGCTCCCTACACGGGCTCCGAATCACCGGGAGGTGGGCAAAGTTCCCCCCGGATTGGTTGGTTGCATCCCTTCGAGATCTTCGATAGTGAGGGAGGGTCACCTCTCTTTTGTCCCACTATCTCCCCCGGCATCCACCTTTTTCCTCGGTGGGAATATCAATATGGCAGAGGCTAGTGTGCTAAGCAATCAGCATGATATGCAATTGAAAAATAACCATTCAGCCTTTCATGAGATGCAATTGATTGAGATAAGAAAACTTGAGATGGGAGAAGGGTTTACCTATGCAATTCAGTGACTCACTGATTGCTAGTACTTACCCTTTTACAATATTTCAGCTTGGATAAGAGAGAATTTCAACAAAACAGATCAAGGTTATGTATCAAGCTGATAAAATGTTACCTAAGATGAGTAATGGTTTTGAATCAAAAGGAATTCAATGAAATAGGCTGAAATTGAAGAAAATTAATACTATTCTCTGATCTATTGATCAATCCAGTGAATTAATTGATCAATAACCTCTCATCAACAAGTGGAAAAGCCATTAGCAATAGGATTATTGAGAGATTTCAGAGATTAGCAAAAGAAAATACCTCCATTAAGCTTGAAAATGATGATGGATATCAGCTTTAACCCGATTGATGCAAGAGTTCTTCATAATCCACCATGAATCCAACATAAAGCTTGAAATCTCCATGAAATCAATCCATACATGCTTCAATATGATGAAATCCTTGAAAGATCAATACTCCAGCCTTGCTTGAACACTTGAACTTCAAAGATTCAAGCTCTCTGATGAAAAGCCCCAAAATATTCCTTCCATTTGAGCTTCATTGACATGCACAGGCTGAAATCTCTTCAATGTCTTCAATCTTGAAGTCTATCCAGCTTGTATTCAACTTTAGAGAAGCCTTGAAGGTCGGAAAAGTCCAAAATCTTGAGAAATTTGAGCTTCCATGTCTGTGGCTATGGCTGCCCTGCTGTGTATTAGGGTTTGAATAGAGGAATGGCTGATCAGAATACTTCAGAGGTTAAAGATTGTTGCCAATCAGTGCTTGATGAACCCTTCAAGAGCTGTGATTAATGGCTGAGGTTGTGGAGCAAGCTGAGCAGGGAGAAGGAGCAGGGAAATCAGCGCATTTTTCGGCGCATTTTTCGGGCTGCTTCCTGGCCAATGTTCTTCAGCAATGATTAAGCCTGGTACTCCTCCTGAAGCTTAGGACACAAGGAATCTTTACCCCATGGTTTGGCAGTGAGATATTCAGCACAGAGAGAGATATTTGTGAAGATTCTTGACATCCACCATGAAAGCTTCAGCCAAAAGCTTGAAGGAGAGAGAAGAGAAGCTCTCTTTTGAAAAGTAACTGTAGTTTAGTCTGTAACTAAGCCCGGTTAACAATTCTTTACCCTAGTTACCTCCATTTTTGCATGAAATTTGATGACGTCCAGCCATTTAAGCCTTTACCCGCCATATCTGACCTTGAATAACTCCAGATGTAGTCGTTGCTAACTGTAGTTGTCCTGCAGCACTCCACTAGTCACTGTCTTGTACCATTTTTGTCTGAAATTGGTTTTGAAATAGGAAAATGAGAGTGAAAATGGAAGAAAATAATGGATCAAAGACTGAAGCTCTGATATCACTTGTCAGAGAGAGAACTAGGGAGAGAGAAAGTGGAGAGAGAAAGACTGTAGAGGAGAGAGAAAGACTGCAGGAAGAGAGAGAAATAGAGTGACGAGGAGAGAGAAAGACTAGAATTGGAGAGAGAAAGACAGGAAAGATGAAGAAGCCATGGAAGCTTGGAGCAAGAAGGGAGAGAAAGATTGTAAATGTATTGATATGTCAAAAAGATGTGAAAATTTACAACTTCTCTCCTTATATACCAGTGTCAATGTGACATGGCATATTATTAGTATTCTAAGTATTCCCAGCTTCTTACAAGTGCATGGGAATTGATTAATCAAGTGTATAACAGTATTGATTGCCTCAGTCCAAAAATGTTGTTGTAAGTCTGTTTGGCTAAGCATACTGTGGACTCACCCTTAAATCATCTTATTCATGCGCTTAGCTATACCATTCTAGGGTGGGGTGTACAAGGCGGTCCATTAATGCTTAATACCCCTCTCATCACAAAACTGCTCAAAGGCTTTAGAGTCATACTCACCCCCATTATGTAGCATCATACATTTTAGTCCATATCCAGACTGGTTCTCAACCAAAGTAAGCCAACACTGAAACATAGCTAGGACTTCTTATTTCTTCTTAATAGGATATACCCAAACCTTACGAATATAGTCATCAATGAAAGTAATGAAATATTTCACACCACTTAATGACTTTTAGGGTATGGGACCACATACATCTGAATAAAATAGAGCCAATAAGGAGGACGAGATAGTTGCATACGACCATTAGAGCTCATGACAATGGCCAAAGTACCTCCATCTTTCCTACTTCCTTCAAATCCATATGTGCCCATATAGTGCCTCTCTTTCCTGTGATATGGTTTCATAATAAGCTACCCACATTCTTGAAAATGTGTGTGGGATCCAACAAATGGTTTATCTATAAGTGTGTCTAATATGGCAACTCGGAAAAAAACGAGAACCATCGCATTCCACTTGGAAGTGACTCCTCATGGATCATTTTCCACTCATACCAACTTTGGGCATTCATTTGTACTAGAGGTCGTCTAAGAAAACTGCCCTCAATTCATGGCTCTCTGGCAAGAAAGTGGTGTACCCCTAATATACCATCTTCTTCAAGGTCTATGACCTTCAAGAGTCTCTAAATGTGGTCTACACAATGGACATGCATGATAACCTGAGGTAACTAGACCTATCACAAAATCCCTATCTGGTCAACAAAAATATAAATGAGTCATGTTAGATATCAATAATGAGAATGGAAGCTCATTTACCTAAGCATTCTCCAAACCATAAAAAGTCATGTATAGTCCGTATAAGAATGGCTCGTATATTAACTAAGTGCATATCAACATTCTTGCTCATGTCTTCCACAGCAATCCCCTCCTCCCACAAAATCTTGAGCTCATCACAACTGATGGATAGAGATAGATGTCCATGTTCTTGACTTTATAGTGCCTAGGAACATAAGGTGTTCTTTCTTTGTAGAAATCCATGGCAAAATGTTTAAGTTCACAAGGACTACTAGCGACATATTGTAAGAAGTTGAGCAGAGACCAAATGGATTCATGCCATCCATAGCAAGATTGAGCCAAAGATTCCTTGGTTTTGTATAATGACTAGAAAGATGGAGTCAATATGACTCCATGCTTGTGAATATACAAGCATTTACTAGACTCCATCTGTGGATCCATTTTGCACATGTACATTGTTAAGCTTGCCATGCCTGACATGCGAAACATGTGATGTATACACAATATAAGTGGAAAGTGTTTGAGAACTTTTTGAGAGACGGTTTGTCCTTGCAAGTCTTGTCGATACCTATGAGCACCACACTTAAAGCATTTCTCCATAGTCTTGTAGTCTCCTCAAAATAGCACACAATCACTGGTACATATATGAATGAAATTTGGTGTCCCCATACCAAGCTTCCGTAACATCAATTGTGCATCATTACGAGACTCAAACATCATGTTTTCACATGGTAAGATGTGATATTTTCGCAACCTAGAAAAAAAACTCAAGCACCTTTGAAGAGAGTAAAAACCATTCTTATAATGGAGTCAAAGAAAAAGGAGCATACTATGTACCTAAACAACTCAGTCACACATGCATCACTCCATCCATACTTTGTTTATATACTTAGGAGCACAAGTAGCATCTTTAAGCGATATAGCTAACACCTATCATATAATGGCATGGATGCCTCCTCTCTCAATGGATTAGATGACCCAGTATCCATGGGTAGTAATGCATTGATTAGGGCTCCATCTCGAGCTCCAAGATTGAAGGAAGGTCTAAAAGATCACCAATGTCTTCTATTGTTTAGTGGTGTGTCATCTAATGGGTTTATCAAATCAGACACTCTATCGATTGCACGTCCACGAACTCTTTTTACGAGCCACAATATGTGCATTTCTTGGGATGGGATTGCACTTCTCTGCATACATTTTTAAGGTACATCTAATATTATTTTATATGATATTTAATTACCGTTTGAATGTAAAACATGATTGATATACGCTTGTCTTATTGTTAACTCAAAGATCAAGATTGCATGGTCAATGATTTTTTATTGAAACTTGCTAAAGCATTGTACATGGTCTATAGAGACAAGTGACATTTTCATTGAATTGCTAGCTTGTACTAAAAGTAAGGGCATGAGACACACTGATTAAGATACATCTCTCAATCTTGAATGTCACGGCCATCATCGTTATCCATTTTGTTTATATTACAACCAAAAATACACTTTTCTCTCTCAATTCATGGCTCCCTCGCTTCCTCCCTCTCTCTCTCTCCCTCCACACACACACACACACACACACACACATCTCATCTACCACTCTCTCTCTATTATTTGGTCTTTTAACTTGCTTCTCTATCTCTCTCTCTCCCTCCCTCCCTACCTTCCTCTCTTTGTTTCTTTTTTCTCCTCTCTCCACAAAAAAAAATAAAGAGAGAAAATAAGAAAATTAAAAAACAAAGAAATGAGAGGTAATGTCTTCCTCCCTCTTTTATCTCTCTCTTTCCCCCTTTTTCTTTACTTTTACTCTCTCCCCTCTCTCTCATTCTCTCTTTGTTTCTCTATTTCTCTCTCTCTCTCTCTCTCTCTCTATTTCTTTTTCCTCCCTCTCTTTATCTCTCTCTATTTTTATGTTTCCCTCCATCTCTCTTTTTCTCTCTCCCTCCCCCTCTACCTCTCTATTTTTCTTTTTCCCTCAATCTCTCTATTTGTCTCTCCCTCCCTCTCTATTTCTTTCTCCTCCCTCTCTATATCTCTCTCCCTCTCTCTATATATACTCTCCTTCCTCTCTATATTTATCTCTTCTCTCTCTCTCTCTCTATTTCTATCTCCTCTCGCTATCTCTTTATCTCTCTCTTCCCCTCTCTCTCTACTTTTCTCTCTTTCCCCTATCTCATTATCTCTTTGTTTCTCTATTTCTCTCTCCCTCTCTCTCTATTTTTCTATTTCCTTCCATCTCTCTTTTTATCTATCCTCCCTCTCCCACCCCTCTCCCTTCTTTTCTCTCCTCCTGCTCTCTGTCTCTTTCTCTCTCTTTGTTCCCCTCCCTTGCTCTCTCTTTTTTTCTCCCTCCCCCTCTCTCCCTCATCGTTTCTCTCCCTCACCCTCCCTCCATGTCTCTCTCTCTCTCTCTCTCTCTCTCTCTCTCTCTCTCTCTCTCTCTCTCTCTCTCTCTCTCTCTCTCTCTCTCTCTATCTCTCTCTCTCTCTCTCTCTCTCTCTCTCTCTCTCTCTCTCTCTCTCTCCCTTCTTCTCTTCTTCTTTCTCTCCTTCCCTCTCTCTATATTTTATGAAGCTCCATCTCTCCCCTTTTTCCTTTCTCTACCTCCTTTTCCCTTCCTCTCCCTCCCTTCTTCTCTTTATTTCTCCCCCTCCCTGTCTCTATCATTCTCTCTCAATGTATCTCTCCACAAATAAAAATAAAGAAAGAAAAGAAGATTTAAACACAAAAACAAAGAAAGGAGAGGTAATATACCTACCTCAAAGTTGAGCAAGTTACATGAGCTGAGGCAATCTCTCCAATGAAAGAAGGAGAGCTTATCAAGGGTTGAGGGCTCCAATGCCATGGCTAAGTGATGACACCAAAAGGAAGCACAAAAATAGCGCACAAAAATATCCATGCATATATCACACTTTCATCTTTTGTAAAGGGAATAATATTCATTTTGTTGCAAAAGCACTAAAGTACACAATGAGAGGGCCACATCCACATCTATCATTAATAAATGGTATACAAAAAAGTGTACGGGCGTGCATTTGTAAAAGGTTTGAAAGAATTGAAATGTAAATATTAAATCCTTACAAATACAAATGTATCAAAAAAATCAAAGAAATAATAAAAATATGAAGGGTTGTGTGTCTTTTGGGGAAAAGGTGAGGTGGAGTGCATGACTGATTATGTGCATCTTTCTCCCTTTTTGCGACGGCGAGGAAGAATTTTGTTATTTACATTTTCGTCACTTTTAATGTCGGTATAAGGCATATATCTTGTAGTGTCGGTGACAATATGTGGTGATCTCCAAGCTTTTATAAAAGTCAATGTTGATTATGATATTATAATATGCACTACAATAACTACTATAAGATAGCACAAGATAATCTGAGAACCAAAAAGCCTCATTCTCTATAGTAGGCACTAGATTGTATGATTATGTGGTTGCTCAATGTTGCAAGCGTGATGATAGAGATGGTGATCTTCGGGCTTTTAAAAATAAAAATGTTGACTATGGTATCTTGGGGAGTTATATTGAGGATGTGACCATCATGTTGATATGGCCTATTATTCGCTTGGTGGTGACCTTCGTGTGGTATGAATCCCCCATGGGTCAGCACCAAGAAAGAGATCTCCATCATAATAGTGGAGTTCCCTCTTACTGCTTGGTGGTGGTGACCCCTTGTGGGTGATGAGGGTGAGAACCACAAGTAACAAGTGTGATATGATGTTGTAGGTGGCTGTACATGGTGATCTCCAAGATTTTAAAAATGTCAATGTTGATTATGGTATCTTAGGGAATTATGTTGAGGAGCTGACCATTATGTTGATATGGCCCGTGATGGTGATCTTTGTGTGTTGTGAATCCCCCATGGGCTACCACCAAGTGAGAGAGCTCCATCACAATAGTGGAGTTCCCTCATACTTCTTGGTGGTGACCTGTGTGGGTGGCAAGGGTGAGAGCCATAAGTGCCAAGTGCGATACGATGTTGCAGGTGGTGATAGGTAGTGATCTTCAAGATTTTAAAAATGTCAACATTGACTGTGGTATCTTAGGGAATCATGTTGAGGAGGTCACAATTGTGTGTGGAGAGCTCCAAATGGTTCATCACTATGTGAAGGAGGCACCTCCCAAGGGAGTTATGGAAATTATTGCTTGGTGGTGTCCTCGTGTAGTATGAACCCTGCATGGGTCACCACCAAGCAAGAGATCCCCATCCCAATGATGAAGTTTCCTCCTATCACTTGGCTATGATCCTTGTGGTTGGATAGTGTGAGAACCACACAATGCCAATTGTGGTTATAACAATGTTCCATCCTAGTATTAGATAATAGCTCTCTATTATAGAACCCATTTGGTACTATATTCTAAAATCAAATATCTATTCCAAGATTAATAAGAGTGCATAAGGAAAATAGGGTACAATGTTTGGCTTTTAAAATAGAAGGTGATGGAAGGAGACAAGAAAAACCCCGTGTGCATTATATCAATCATAGCATTGTTGCACTAGATACTGTTTGCAAGCATAGGGCTTGTTACAACAACCACAAGGGTGCTTCCTCCCTACCTTACAAAAAGAGCTCTGACAAGTTACAATCACTTGGAGATTTTTCTACTGCACCAACCATCTGCGAATTAGCATCTCCCTTGGAAATTCCTTGAGTATTACCATCTAGGCTATCAACTACACCCTCAGCTATCCCTATGTCCGTACTTGCTCCAAATATAGTCTCTTCATAGACCTCTAACCCTATAGCCTCATCCACCAACTTTTGCAATGACTATCAATACCATGCCCTCCATGGCCTAGGGAAGAGGGTGAACCTCTTCCCCTTCTTCATGCTAGTGGATCATTTGGCTGACAAAGTCCATGTGGACCTACCCTTCCTTGCAAGAGGCCTCTAGCTTGTCATACTATGATTGTCAAGTGAAAGAAATAAAGAGGATTGAACTTTTAAAAAAAACATCACAAAAAACAAGTAGCAAGCACCAAAACACTTAACCATTATACCATTACTAGCCATTATTGCAATGACTACCAATTTATCAAATGTGTCAAAGAGCACCAAATGTGCCCCAAACAATACTAATAATAGCTACAAACAAAAGCAAAGGGAACTTGTGTACAAAAAATAGCGTGAGGAAGTACCAATAAACACTAAAGGTACCAAAGATTACAAGAAAGCATTTAGTACGAAAGGAACCAAAAGATACCAAATGCACCAAATTCAACAGTATACTTCATGTACCATAGAGCTTTAAGTACAAAAAGTACAAAAACCACTAAAATATGCCTAAAAGAGACTAATGTAATATCAATTGGCTTTTTAGTAATGAAAATAGTCAAAGAGTACCTAGAAGATCCAGATGTGGCACTCAAATGGTTTCAAAAGTAATAAATGTATCCAAAAATATAAAATGCCACAAAAATACTAAGAGGAAGTACCAAAAAGCACCAACTGCACCAAAGGTTCAAATACCACCAAAGGTTCCAAATAGCACTAATTGCACCAAAGGTTAAAAAATAATGTACTAAGTTCTACCAAATGCTTCAAGTACCAAAGAGCTTAAAATATACCAAAGAGTGTAAGAACCACCAAAATATCCCAAAAAGAGCATGAGGCAATACAAATAAGCTTTTTACTTGACAAGAACAACCAAAGAGAGTACCAAGAAGTACCAAATGGTACTAAAAGAGTTTCAAGGGTACCAAATGTATTCAAAACAACCAAGTGCTCCAAAATAATTAAGAAGCAATAAAGCACCAATTCCACCAAAGGTTCAATAATCCCAGAGTACCAAAAACCATCAAATGCATCCTACATTTTCATGTGTACCAAATGCATCCCCTAAACCTAATGCATCATAGAGAATCAAATATATCAAATAGGACCAAATGTACAAAAGAGTACAAAAAATACCAAAATATACCCAAAAAGAGCCAGAGTTTGTACCAGTAATCTTTTTAGTAAGGAGACCAACTAGAGAGTTCCAAGGAGCACTAGATGGTACTGAAAGGATTTCAAGAGTAATAAATGTATCCAAAACCGCAAAGTGCTCCCACAAGATTAAGGGGCAATACCAGTAGGGACAAACGAAGACAAAGTAAAATGAGTATACTTGCTTGACAAGCTCAACCTCTTGGTCTAATCGTTTTATGTTCTTAGTGACCTCGAGACATTGCAACATTCATTGGCTTAGCCTTCACCTCCTTTATCGCTACATCATTACACAAAATTTGATGTCAGAGCTGTTGGAGGCGTGTTTCATACACTTCAATGTCATCCTTTATATACTTGGCCATTGCATTTGACCCCTTGTACCTGAGAGCAATGCCTCCTTCTTTTACTGGATTGAGGCCCCTACCTCTGACAACCTATACAATGTACTCTTGGTCTTGCCAAGCATCTCTCCAACAATGAATCCAAGTTAGTAATGTAAGAATAGACTAGCCCTACGTACCTAGGCCTTGGCTTTGTACAAATCTTGGTCACAGACTTTGCAAAGTGAGGCTTCTTTCCAAGAGGGACACTAGCCTAAGAGGCACCATTTTCCCTTCTCCATGTCTCAATCTTCTTTTCCAACCCCCTTGGCCTACTCTTGCGCATCTAAATCACATTTTTCCCAAACCTGCCCCCCCATGCCACTTTGTGGCCTACAGGCTCTTCCATCCCATTGTGGCATTGCTCAAATGCATAGCACCATGAAAACTTGGCTATGATCTCACCACTAGATGGAGGTGCTTGAGACACCTTGTGAAAAAGCAAGTTGTAATCTTCTACCAACTAAGGGTGCATGTGGCTTAGGTAGATCTTTGCAGCTTCATGGTGCTTATGCTTAAGGAGAGTCAAGCAATGGTCTTCACAGAGGGCATCTTCACTTAAGTCCTTTGGAAGCATCCCTTCTAAACTCAAGCTATGCTCCTACTATAGCTCCTTTATTGTATAACAAAATTTTCTCAGCTATGGGTACTCTTCCATTTTTTTTTTCCTTGAGAGCTTCCAATTGATACTTAGAGTTAGACATATTATTGAGGCCTCCAACATTGGCTCTATGGCATTATCCGAGCCTCTACTACTCACCTCAAACCACCCAACATGGCCTTGTGGCCAAGAGCATCTAAGAACTTTGCATTATCCAAGCCTCTACTACTCACCTCAAACCATCCCACATGGCCTTGTGGCCAAGAGCATCTAAGAACTTTGCATTTGTACGATTTTGTAGTCCAACAAATATTATTTGCCACACTCCTCACAGGACCAGTCAATCTCTCCTTCAAGTAAGATGAAATACCTTCAATGCATACCTTGTAAAACAAAAATTAATTCTAGAAAATCCATCCGTCAAAACGAAGTGTGAAAAAAAGGAAAAGTATATAGAACAACGTGCCCTTGCTGCTGTCATGTACATGAATTTTCAATTCTATGCTAGAGTCTCTCTCATCTTGTAGTTTTGAGGGTCAAGGTAGTTCTTCTGGGTTGGTGGGGCAAAAGGCCTAGCCAATCACTTGGTGATCCTGCATGCATCGAGATTGAGGGGTGTTTGTACCATCTTCATCTACCACTTGCCTCAACGGAGTAATAATATGAAGTACTAGCCTGCATGCTTTGCCGACTATGGCTCTTACCTCTCCATGGCAACTCATGACCAGCAACGTCAATTTCTTCTTCGGAATCATCTACTTGCATTTCAAAGTTGAGAAGCTATTGATGCTCTTCCATGGCTGGTAATGCATCCTCAACCATTGATTTATGCTCCATAATGTATCAACATCATCATACATCCACAATCTTTCCTCTTAATCCATCCCTTGTCACATAGAATAGCTATGGGAACAAGGTGCATAGAAGAGAGAGAAAGATTGAAATCATAGAATTTCATTCCTTGTGTCATATCTTGCATATACATAGTCAAATTGGAGTATCCAATGTGTCAATCAATGCCTTGCCTCTCATCCTTGACAAATTGCTCCGCCACAAAAAAGCCATCAAGTTGCCAATTGAGGGGGCGCAAAAAAATTATCCCCCCCTCCTCCACATTGAAATCAAGCTTTTTAAAGCCATTAAGGTTTAAAAAATTAAACTTCAAATTAATCGGTTCCATTTCCCATGCGTTCACACTATGCGATAAGTGGTTTCGGCCCCATTGGAGGGGTATACTGCCTCTAAATTCCAATCCAATTGGATGACAAGCTTTGTGGCATAAAAATCTATCAATTTGGCCTCCATCACAAACTTTTAGCTCTCAGATCTGATAGTTGCTTCATAGTGCCATATCTTACGATCAATAAATAGGGGTCGAATGACCTTCATTTCAAAAATGGAGACTTGCATTGGATTTTGACATCAAAATGCATCTAGGAAAACTCTAGCTCCCTGATCCATAGTCAATTTATTTTTTCATGAAAATTTGTTGTTTTATGCCTCCCGGGTCACTTTTATGCTCTAAATTTGCTCTCAATGGCAGCCATGGGATAGGGAAACTGAGCCTATCAAATCCATGAACTAACTTGCATATCAATAAACCAAAAAGAGCATCAAGCTACTTCGAAGAAGATACACGACAAAACATAAACACATCTCTCACCCTACCCCTTGACCAAATCAAGGCATGAAGATCCATGAGGAATATGCTAAGTATAACCTGACAAAGATCTAGAGTTAGTCACTAATCAACTGCTCTAACACAAACTGGATAAAAGAACTATCAAAGGAGTCATCCTAAGTGGTGTTCTAACATCCCTACCTAACTGGTGGTCTAACTATCAAAGGAGTCATCCTAAGTGGTGGTCTAACATCCCTACCTAACTTAGGATGACTGGACCAGGAACTCCTACTAGACGAGGATTCCTATAGCCTAGTCTTGTCTTGGTACCCAAGAACCTACTAAGCTCTCGCAAGGTCACACTAAGCTCACTTTTATTTTTTCTCCAACCACTCTTATTTATTTTTCTTTCTAAAAACATGCCACCCCCAGGAAGACAAGGCATCAGTTGTGACTTCTCCCCATGAACCTACCAAGCCTTTGCAAGGCAATGATCAACTATCTTGGAATTTTTTCTTTCGTGCTTCTCTTTTTCTAGAGGTAGAACCCCTTTTTACACACCTCAGTATACTATGTGAAGTTTTTTCACATATATTCATTGTTTCTTCTCTTTCTTTTATTGGGCAAGCTTCTCTATCTACCTCACTGCTAATAGAGATATCTAGAAATAGCTATCTAGTAGGCAGCAAGACAAGGTCGCTAAGGACTACTCCCAAAATAGATCTTTAAATGCATGACAATGTCTATATGGGAGGTGAAAAACTTCTCAAACCTCCTCAAACACACTTAACCTAAATTTTGGAACTTCATGCCTTGATTTTGCTGATCCTCAAAAGAAGAAAATTCCCAACATAACACATACACACATATAGCATAAAGAAAAAGAACTTGTAAAGGAAGGACATCACTTGGACTTGGCCACAAGAAGCTTCTGTACAACAAGAGGCTCGCTCTAGGTACTCCATCAGATTAGTCTCAGGTGTAACACTATAACAAAGAACCATCAAACGCATCTGCACCAAACAAATACATGGCCTTCTTGGCCTTATGAAATAAACCCATGCTCTGCAAAATAAATAGCCCTCTTTTCTTAACAAAAACAAAGCCATAAGCACACCATACAACATCTTATGGCTTAAAAAAACCCTTGGTCTCCACATAAATCATACTAAAATACAACACAAAACTAGACCAAGAGAGGGGCCATGTAGTCCCTATACTAGATGCATCAGATTGTTAGCTAGGCCCCCTACATGAATGGCTAGGAATTTCCTATAAATATGTAATTTAATGATCCTATGCATCCATGAAAGAATAGAAAGATAGTTAATCGCAACTTGACTCATCACCCATACTAACCATTGGTAGCCATAACAAGACATGTCAATAAGTAATCCCCACAGTAGTCTTGAGATAATGAGATCAGGAAATTCTAATAACCCCTCAAGATCATAGTTGAGAAAAACATCCTCAACAAAGGCATAATTTGCTAATTAATCTGCAACAAAGCGGTTCCACCGATGAGGAACTAGTTGACAAGCCACTGTCTCAAAAATCTATAGTAAATCCAAAGTTGCATGATGATACATTTGTAGAATGGGATCCCTCACACTATAAGTCCTATTCAATTGGTTGATCACTAATTGCAAGTCACCTTTTACGAATAAACATTAGATATCCCCACCCTAGACTATATTCAGCCCCATCATCAAGGCCTTGTATTTTGTCATGTTATTAGTAAAAGTGGTGCCTATATAAACTCCCATTTTCATAATGACTCTATGGTATGGGTCTTTAATAACCATACAAAAACTTGCATGCTTAGTGGGCCCTCATGAAGCTCCATCAAAATATAAAGTTTAGTCTCATGCCTCATTGATGGGCCATGCCATATCGATCGATCTACTCATACTTAAGATAGTCAAAATCGAGTCAAGAGAGAGGATGTAAGATAGGTAAAATTCCTCCTTCCTCACTAAACTCAATAGAGATGCTAGTAAGAACCCTATGACAATGGTGTCAGTAGACCTTAATATCCTAAGTAAAATATTTATCTTGCTACTTAGTAATATGATAACCCTTATTCCACTAGATCACATGACCTTGGTGGTAAAATTATTCTAAATACAGCTCTTCAAGGTAAGAAATGAGTTTTCCCATCCTGTTGCCTTGGCACCTACTATAAGTTTAAGCCAGATCTTGGAAGACCTGCAAAGGTACCAAGTCCAATGTCATCCACTACATATAATAGGGATTTTAAACTCTACCCCCTGCAACTCTACTAAAAGGGATATAGAGCCATTCTTCTCTATATGTATAATATTATAAGGCCATCCCATTTGGATTCTAACTTACCAGGAAATAACTTGCGATGAGCAACATAATATAGAACTAACTGACCCTTCACAAATTTACATATTTTAGCCCAAAGTTCATAGAATGATTTCATCATCTTCTTTCCTACCTCTTGATGTAACAAAGCTTGCAATCGGATCTCATCAATATGTTCTATGGAGGTGAACCTTTCTTGCAATGATTCCTCTTCACCCAGTTCAATGCAAACCTTGTAGTGGGTAACTCAATTTCCAAGGGAAAGACACACTCTTCCCAGTATATCAACTTAAATGGGGTATGGCGTATTGCTATCTTGAAGGTTGTATTTTATAAGCCCAAACAACCACATGAAGTTTCTTGTCCCAATCTCACTTACCCCCCAATACAATTATGGATAAAGTCCCTACAAGCTACTTGTTAGTACTATCTACTTGTCCATTCACTTGGGGATTTCAAATCTTTAGTCAAGGCTTCTATAACCTTATTCAAAAAGTGTGTCCCAAGTGAGAGACTAGTTCCTTAGGCAGATTGAAATGGCAAATAATTTGTTCCATAATGAAACTAGCTCTTTTCTTGGCATTGTCCTTCATCTCATAGCTCGAGCTTTAGACTAGCTTTAGACCATTTTGTAAAGTAGTCAGTTGCTACAATGATATAATTCTTCTGCATAGTAGACAAAGGATACATAGGTTCAACAAAATAAATGTCCCTTTCTCAAGGGGAAAAGTTACAAGAATAGGATTAAGTGGATGTTTGCGAGTTTCCCTAACATCATGTCTCTGATAGACATCACAATGCTTAACATTTGCAAAAGCATCTTGGAAAACCATTGGCCACCAATAGCCAACATGTAATGCTTTCTAGGCGGTGAGTTATCTAGCCAAATGGCCTTCACATGATGAATCATGACATTCCTCTAGAATAAAGGGTACCTCATCAGGCACCACACAATGATGATAAATCCCATCCATGCCTTTCCTATATAATTGGGTTGCCTATTGATAGATAATGTGTAATAGATGCATACCATGATGGAATAGAGACTATATCAATTTTGCATAGATCTTTGCAGTCATCAATATCAACACACTTTTCCTTAGGCTCACAAAAATGGACTATGCACTCCAAAATACCTTGTAGCTTTAGTGGCTTGCTCCTAATCTCATAGTCAAACTCTTGCAAAAGAAATCAACCACTTGGATAGTCATTCAGGGGGTTGATGGTGCTTTCGATCATTCCATTTTAACATCTTCAAATGCCACTTTTCATGCTTTTATCCATTCAAAAACATTGCTATGAGATAAAAGATTCATCAACGCATTGCCATGTCAGGACCTTCAAGTACCTTCCAAAGTGAGTATGCAAGTTGTATATCACTTGACTAGTGATTATTTTAATGATTAACAGCCATGGGGAACAATTTGGACAATAGGCACAATCATGTGATGTAGCTTAGAGGTATATTCATCAATTCTTCAGCCCATTGATGATCAGTGCTCTCTCTAGTATGCTCACTGAAGCCTCCAAATGCTCCAACAGGACCGGCCCATCCCTTTGATGATGGAGTGGTTTGTGGGCCTCCTCTCCAATGACACGCTTATGACAGTAATGGTGACGGATTGCTCAGTTCATTCATCCTGAACCCTGTTGGGCTATGGGAAAGCAAAGGCTACTCCCATATCCTTCTTCATCATCCCCTTCCATCTCCAACACCCTCTATTATCAAGGCGAGGGCATCTTCACCAGCCTGTCTATCCTCTTCCCCCAACCCATTCCACTTTTCTCCCATGGCATCAGCAACAATGGTCGGCAGCCATACATATGCAAAAAATCACAACGTCAATGCTGCAAGCAACCAAAGTTTTGCATCTTGATGACCTAGTTGTGATGCCAGTAATGATGTGTTTTGACAATTGCCATGACGGTGTCGGCATCAACTTTGTTTGATTCTTCTTCATGCTCCTTTCATTCCACGTGGCAGTCTTCTTAACCTTATCTTTTTTATCCTCCATGTAACATATCAATCACAATGCCTTATTCTTAGAAAACATTAGCAATTAAGGATAATGAACGTTCAACCAATGAATTAATGAATCGACAATGATATCCCATGGATGAAACAAAATTTTGAACTTCCCTAGGGTGAGTGGGTGGGCTTAAGGCCACACTAATAACCACCTTTCCAAGTTCAATGGCAATACTAGCTGCACTCACAACATGATCCAATAGAAACCATAGGGCACCCCAAAAACACACTTCTAAGAATTCAATGCTATGCAATACTCATGATATTGCTCAAAGCATGCACATAGAACAATCAATTGTCCATGAGAGATCATGGTGGCTACCCCCAAATCATCTATGAAAACCTAGCTCTTCAGGGAATATATCGACAAATCTCTTATCAACCATTCTTTGCCAAGAGCTAGGTGCATTATTTAGACCAAAAGCCATCACATGGTATGCAAAAGTACCAAAAATTGTAATAAATGTTATTTTAACTTATCCTCTTCAGCAATGGCCATTTGATTATAACTTGAAAAACAATCCATGAAAGAGTATATCTCTTGTTTTGCCAAGTGATCTAAAATATGATCGATAAAGGGAAAATGATAATAGTCCTTCATTGTCTGCATGTTCAATTTCTTAAAATCAACGCACAAGTTGACTTGATTGTTCTTTTTCTTCCTTATGACTACCAATGAACACCATTTTGTATGTTCAATAGGAAAGATTAGACCGACCTTCCTTAAACGCATCAATTTCTCAAAAAGAGACTCTTTCAGCTCAAAAGGCATATGTTTAACCTTTTTTCTTACTGGCCTACTACCTTCTTTTAATGGAATCATATACACAGCAAAAAAGGGTGGGATTCCCTTTAGTTCATCATAACTCCATACAAATATATCTCTAAACTCTTGTAGGAGTGCTAGATAATGTGCATGCTCATCAGCAGATAATATAGTACTGAGTTTAATGAGGTGGGGATCATTGGGAGTCCCAAGATCCAGATCTATTACATTAGCATCATGAATCCTATCCTTTGCATCTATTGGCTCATTTAAACATACTTAATAAACCTCCTTAATGGTAGAACCCTCTTCAAAATCACTAGAACTTGAGGTCCCAACTACTAAGGTTCCCTTGAGTGCCTCCCATTCTAGTGGGAGGTAATGCCCTTTCATCCAACAAGTGCTCAGGGTATGCATCCAGAATTATTCTCTTTAACCCACACTTAAAAATCAATCAACCAGTTGGGATATCCACCAAACAATCGGAATGTAATATCCACAGATGCATTCAATATTAGCAATTGGATAATGCGAAAGTCAAGGATGCACTCAATATTAGCAATCATCACATGTATTTGCATTACTATTCATTTTGGTTGTCTTAGGCTATCATAAACCATTTTTAAAACCGTTGTGAAAACCTTTGGATTGGTAGGCCCAGCCTCTCCAATAAATCCATACTCATAATATTTATCGATGAGCCAAGGTTCACCACTACATTGTCTAACAAGATTCCATTGACATACGCATGCAACCTAGAGTAGTGCTTCTCTACATGATCCCACCATTCACTCTCCACTTGATGGATACCAAAAGGTTCAATGACATAACTTGTTTGTAGGATTTTCTTGAACTCCTTATGAACATTTAGTGATAGTTGGATTAGTTATAGTAGATTCACATCCAATTTGACTTCACAAAGTGTGTTTGCTAAGTCGAACTTACAAAAGTTGGCCACTACTGTCTTCTCTTTTCACACTAGTCACTCTTTTGGCTTCTTTATAATCTTTATATCCTCCTTTTCTTCGTTATACATTTCCTTTTGACCACAAGCTCCTCTAAAACAACATCATTTTTTAAGAGGACTCACCCGGGCATCCAACACCTTCTTATCATCTTTACTAGGTTTAGGATTAACTTTTCTTGTACTAGGGTCATCTTTCTAAGTGTCTTTCAGCTTCTGACCCGTAGGTACTACCCTAACATTGTTAGGAGATAAACTCTCACTGATTGGCAAAGTTTCGAGCAAAGTTTCGACCAAACTTACCCCACTAGGCATTTCCTCAAGTGTGGCTTTATCCCTTTGCAAAATTTTCTTAGGGTCCTCTCCTTTAGCATTCTCGTTATTCACACGATGGTTCATAGGCAATTTGTTGTGACTACCTTGCTAGAGAGAACTAACCCTACTACAACAAGTGGTGGCTAAGTAACTAGACTTCCCGCATATATTACATTTGACATTAGGACAATTACAAAGAAAATGGTGCCCACTACATCACTTCCAACTGAATTGTGACGGGCCCCCATCATCGGGATTTCTAGTACCCATCAAATTTAATTGACACTTTAAGAAGTTAATATCTATGATGATCTAATGATATGGCTCAGAATGATCTAATGATATGGCTCAGTTATCATATCAGTATAATATGTCATAATTTATTGTACTTCTTCTACAATATTTGATGTGAAGGATTCATAGCCACTAGGTTCAGGAGCTATCGAGTCTCACTAGGTTGCACAACTTGCAAAGGGGCCACTACCTGCATGGACCCTTGGTTTTCAAAGGGAGCACTTTGGCTCGCTGCTAGCTTGCATTTAGAGGAGGCGACAACAAAGGCACAGTTTGTATCATGCTTCCTCTACCATTTGGGTTGGTCATAGGGGTACTAATTTCACCTTGATCTCCATGAACTAATCCCAAATTATTTCCAAGATTAAGACTTGAATTTAAATTTTCCCTCGATGTGAAGGTCACTTGTAAGTGGGACTCTATTTCCTATGCTCAAGTTATAGCATTATCTATATTTGCTACAGGAATACTACTCAATTGTTCTTGGATATTGAAGTCCAATCCATGCAATAAATACTTCAACTCGGCAATAGTGGAATAAGAATAGAGGCTTGCAATTTGCAAAAGACCTCTTTCATCTTCTTTGGATATGCTCGAGCATTTTCATGGGGCTCTTGATGTGTCACATTTAGAACACATAGCCAATATTGTCTATCTCTCTTAGGGGCAAATTCCCTTTGAAAGGTTTCAAAGAATAGATCAATCATGGTTATGCTACCTACTTCTAAGCTGTGATACCACATTGCAACTCTACCTTTTAGGGTCATGTTGAAAAACATCATAAGATGTATATTGTCTTGAATTTGAAAATTAGACATGAGCTTATGGAACTCATGAATGTGAAGCTCCGTATTCTCCTCTGTTAACCCATTAAAGATGGGTAGAGGTAATCTAAAGCTAGAAAATCCAACATTCCTATAGGAATTGCAATAGGTTGCACCATAATGACAATTGCATTTATTGTAAAAGTTTGTGACGATGTGATTATAACTTCACTTGAAGTGGGCTAACTTATTGGGAGAAGGGGAGCACTAGAGCTTCCTCCTCCTCCTAATGAACTGTTTGTGCCACTAGGACCTGGGGAGTCCACCTTATAGAACATGTAAGATACCACGTGAGCTCAAAAGAAAGGATATTATATTTAGTAAAATTTATAGGATTATATTTACAAAATGGATTTTTAAATTACAATTTGAAAAAAAATTGTAAGTTTAGTAAAGTAAAAGGGGTCATTTTAAGGCCTTATAACATGTAAAGAAATGGTATTTCTTAATATCCTTTGAATGTACATTATATAGATGATTTCTTATAGGTAGACTCCCTAGACACTAGGATCACTAAGACCTCTCCTACATAGGGATATCGGGATGCTACGCTAAGAGGAATACCTCCTAATGATTTTAGACTACTGTCTAGTCCTTTCAGCTCTTTCTTATTTTTAGATCTCAACTTTATGGGGTTTATTGAAAAATAATAGATAAATCTTAGTGCTCTTTTGCATAAACTAATTGACTAGTCCCTACTCAATCAAGATCCAAAAACTGCCACTTATTAATGACTCCCAATAAATGCACCACCTGTTATAGGACTAAAAATGGGTCCCGACATTAGCTCTAGGCTCTAAGTGGACCTTCTAAACTCACCCTCATGGCTAGGAGTGTATAGACATTATAAACTAATTTAACCAACAAATGCATTTGTATATACTATTTCTAAATTGTAGTCAAATGTGTTACCCTTCCTGAATCCAAACAATCGATGTACCCAAACATAATAGTGTCTAGCACCTCGTAGCACAAACAAAGGGAGCAACCCCTAGCTTATTTTGTTGTGGCCCCACTATGGCTCTCCTACACCCCAGGGATTATCCCCAAGATGCCCCGTTTCAACATAAAGAACATACACAATGTAGTCCTCTCTTTCAATGAAACCTTCTAGGAGATAATTTAAACCTCACCATATCAGCCCCAAAGGAAACAATTTAACTAGACCTATGATTTTAGGGAACCTCGCACTCAACATGGGTCAATCATTTGAAAACAAGTGCTATACATACATGAGGTAATACTCATGATACCACATATGCGGATGTAAAGTGAATGCCTTTAAGTGCACAAACAAGTAAACTTATCGACCTACCAGTGTGGATGTACACAAACAATTATTTTCATGACTTTATCCTAACACAGTGCATTGCTGCTAAGGCAGCATCGAAATAATTTTGCTACTGCCCTTTTTTTAAACTTAAATCAAACGAGTCCTATGCATGAAAATATGCATAAAATTAGTATTCCACATTATATTCAACTCCTGCAATCACTTTCCCCCTACCATTTATGATTTTGCATTCATTATAGGTGTAAGGAATATTTTGTGTATTTTTCTTATATGAAAAGCGATAACTACAAATATAACATAAAGAATGGGGATAAGCTGAGGCTAAACCTCATGTCCTAGCCCTACCATACCTTACGGACACATTCATAGTTTTTCATGCGTAAAATTTATTTTTGTTAATTTATATTATCATTTTTTAATTTTCAAACATGTACATCTTGCATGAACCAAGATACAATATCATATTCCATATGCCCCCATATAAACACCATGATAACCATGAAAACTCATAAGCCCCTCAATTTTCCCGAGATCCCACAATTCTTGCATTGCGGCTTTTCTCGATTTTAATTTTTACTATATGAACAACAAGAATTAATTGAGAATTTTGATTTTTTAAGCAATAAAAATCATATTCAATTATTCTAAGACATTTTTCATAATATGCATGAAAGATTCATCATAAAATGACAAAATTGAGCACTTATGCGATTAATTTCATACAAATCCACATGCATTTCAAAGTCGAGAAGCCACTGACACTCTTCCATGATTGCTAATGCATCCTCAACCTTTGATTTGTGCTCCATAACATGTCCGCATCATCACGTGCCTAAAATATTTCATCTCAGCCCACCCCCTCTCTCAACATAGAATAGCCATGGGAACAATGTGCAAAGAGGAGAGAGAGAAATATTGAAATCACAAAATTTCATTCCTTGTGTCATATCTTGCATGTATACAATCCAATTGAAGAATTCAATGTGTAGATTAGTGCCTTGCCTCTCATCCTTGATGAATTGCTTTGTTGCAAAAGCCATAAAGTTGCCAATTGAGGGGGCACAAAAAAATATCTCCCCCCTCCTCCATGTTGAAATCAAGATTTTTTGAGCCATTAAGTTTTAAACAATTAAACTTGAAATTAATTGGTTCCATCTCCCGTGCGTTACTGGATAAGTGGTTTCAGCCTCGTTGGAGGGGTAAATGGCCTCCAAATTCCAATCTGACTAGATGGTTGGCTACATGGCATTGCGTTATAAGGTCCGAGATACACACTTGACTTTCTTATATACTTAAATATATATGGTGAATATTATGCTGGTGCAGAGAGAGAACAAATGAGAGAAAAGAAAGTTTTAGAGAGAGAGAGAGGGATAGAGAAATTGACAACACACTAGGGACTAGAAGATGGGCCAGTCCCCCCCTTGTGGAGTTATATTATTGACAAGGAGCAAGACCCTCCATTACACATAAATTAGTTCTTACTTTAAGATCTTGGAAACAAGATCACAGTTCCTTGCACGGTATACAATTGGCTAACGATTGCACAACTTGGAAGCTAGCACCTTTTGATCCTTCTTGAGTCTCCTTCTCTCCTACACAATATGTGTAGGGCTCTACTCTTGGTGCTTGCTTTCAACAGAGCTTCCGTAGCACTTGCACCTTCTCTTCTCCTCTTGGAACTTGATTTCAGCAGAACTTCCACAGTACTTGCACCTTCTCTTCTCCTCTTGGAACTTGATTTCAACAGATCTTCTGCAGCACTTGATTTCAGCAGAGCTTCCGTAGCACTTGCACCTTCTCTTCTCCTCTTGGATGTATGCAAAGTGATGCTTCCTTCACCTCTCTCACACCCAAGGAGAGCCTCCTCTTTTATAGGCTTTCAAGAGCTTCTTTTCTTAGAGAGAGACTTGAGATGATCTTCATGCAAGATGTGGTTGTTCCAAGACCTACTCTGCAACACCAATTTTGAGATATCTCTCTATGTGTTGCTCGGATGAAAAAATGCCCAACACGAAATTTGTAGATCTCGTTGTTTTTGATAACCTGTGCGACCCGATTTTAGAGATAGTCTTTCTATCATGATATATTTTTAAAAATGGATTCATCATGTCTTTTTTGAAAAGAACAGATTCTCAAACTATGCTCTTAACTTGTGGTCCATGCAACCACCTTAAGGAGAGTTCATTAAATTGCCTTGGGCCTCAACCTTAAGATTGACTTCCACACAAAAGCTTGTGTCTTTTTAGACCTTAGAAAGAGAAAATCACTTCTCTCCTCACTTCCAGAGGATCACGTCTCTTGTCTTTCTTAGTGAGATAATTACCTCGGTTGTCTTTCTTAATGAAAGAAAAGACCTTAAACCTTGACTCATAAGGGAGAAGATGATCCCAAATGAATGCAATGCTCATTACACACAAGGAAAAGTTCCCAGGCATCCCTGATTGCACACATAAATACATATACACGATGCTAATGCAGTTCCTCTTCTTAGAGCTCAATCCATCTTTATTTATGTGTAACTCCTTGGTTCTTGTGTACACTCTTACACGTGGCAGATACTTCTTTCCCCCTTCATAACTTGTATTGCATGTACCAAATATCCCCATCACAGTGCTCTGATCACCCCATTAAGTGATGCACTAGGAAAACTGGTCTCTAAATGGTCTCATGGCCATGCTAGATCATCATCAACACTTAAAGAAAAGTGAGTCATTAATTTATTGACATAAATTTTTAAAAAATAGAGAATGCATACTAAGCAATCAATCTAGTGATATCCCTCTGGCTTCTAAACAGTTGACCTCAACTATAGAGGGGATACATAGTACTTAAGAAGATCTGGAAAGTCTTGTAGTACTCTCTCAGTCATAAACTGAGTGTCCAATGGGGGATAATTCTTAAACTTACCCAGATACTTCCATAATACCTTACCTGCCATTAGAGTATTATCCTAATGGTGTAAAATTATTTCAGGCACAAGGAACTCTTCTGTTTCTTCTATGCCAGGTAAATCTTCCTTGATTGGTTCCATTGGAGGTTCTCCAATATAGGGACGTAGCAAACTTATATGGAAAGCAATATGAATGTTCCAATGACTTAGTAGATCCAAAGAAAAAGTCACATCATTTATCTTATCTGTGATCTTGAAAGGGCCATAATAGCGATTAGAAAGCTTAACCACTTTACCCTTTTGACCTTTCTGCTTCTTCAAGCAAGCCTTCTCAAACTTAAGAAGGACATATTGTCCCAACTTGAGATCGAACTTACGCGATGCTTATCAGCTTTGCGTTTATGCTTCTCTTGTGTCCTTTGGATAGCAGTTTTTTCTTTAGGAAAAGCTATATCAATGTCTCTAACAAACTCATCTTCTGCAAAGATCTTATCCTTCGTAAGAAGAATGGGTGGTAAATGAGGCTTACCATAGATGATCTCAAAGGGTGCCTTACCAATACTAGAGTGCATCGTATTATTTTATGCAAACTCTACTAAAGGAAAATACTTTTCCCATTCTCTTTGATTATCAAAGACATAGGATTTCAAAAGGTCTAGAATAGTAGAATTAACACTTTAACTCTGCTCATTTGTTTGAGGATGATAAGAAGATGAAAACTTTAACTTTGTCTCGAGGTTCCCGATGAGAGTTTTCCAAAAGAGGCTAGTCATGCAAGGATCTCGATCACTTATAATGGACTTATGCATGCCATGATGCTTGAAAATATGAGCAATGAATAGCTTAGCCATATGATCGTGGCTTTGATTGTCTTTCGCACAAGTATAAAGTGAGCTTTCTTACTGAATCTATCGATGATTGTCTAGACTACATCATTGCTTGCTTGGTTGTGAGGAAGCTCCATGATAAAGTCCATGGCTATACTTTCCCAAGGCTCATTTGGAATAGGTAATGGATTTAGTAGACTAGGTGGTTTATGCTTGTCATACTTTACTTTTTGGCATATCTTGCACTTGTGGAAATATCTTACAATGTCACCTCTAAGAGTGGGTCAAAAGAAATATCTTTCCAATGCTTGAGTAGTGGGTAGTGTTGCAAGAGAGGGAGAGAGACAGATTGGAGCAGAAGACAAGTCTTAGCTCATTGTTATTCTTCTTCCATTATTCTTCCATCATACAAATTGAAAGAGACTTACACGCATAAGTATGGCTGACCAAAACTAATTGTGGTTAAGTCACTGACTATAGCAACTTATTGAATGTCACATACATGTACAACTGTATGCAGCTAATGTCAGTCACACACATAAAGATAGATTGACGAAAGAGTAACATGACCTTGATATTCTAACACTCCCCCTCAAGCTCAAACCATCTGATAAGCTCCAAGTAGTTGTTTGAAATATATGAACTTTTCTTTACCAAGAGACTTGGTAAATATGTATGTTACCTGGTCTTCAGTCTTCACATAAATCAAGTCAATACGTCCTGTAAGAACCATTTCTCTGATGAAATGGTAGTGAACCTCAATATTTTTGGACCTAGCATGGTAGGTAGGATTGCTAGCTAGCATAACAATACTGAGGTTATCACAACACAATCTCACTCTATTTTCCAACTGTATTCCCAAGTCTTTAAGCAGTTTCATCAACCAAACTTCTTCGCAAGCTGCTAAGGTAGCTTCTCTGTACTCAACTTCTGTACTAGACAATGCAACAATAGGCTATTTCTTACTGTGCCAATTGATCATAGTGTTACCCAATCCAAATGCATAACCACTGGCTGACCTCCTGTCATAGGCACAACCAGCCCAATCAGCATCAACAAACCCTGTCAAGTAAAGAGATTTTCCATATGCATAAAATAACCCATAATGTGTAGTACCCTTTACATATCTCATGATCCTCTTGACTGAATCTAAATGTGGTTTACAAGGCTTTTTCATGAAGTGAATAATCATCCCCATTGCATAACATAAGTTAGGACGGGTAATAGTCACGGGCAATAGTCAAGTATATCAAGTTGCCCACCATTTGTCGATACATGGTCACATTCTCTATGTCATTTCCAACATCAATCTATAGCTTGACATTTTGATCAAGAGGTATCTCCATAGGCTTGCATTTAGCCATATCATACTTCTGTAACATGTCATGATCATACTTCTTCTGTAGCAGCCATATACCTTGAGGGGTAGAGACTACCTCAATTCCAAGAAAATACTTTAGCTCACCAAGGTCTTTGACTCTGAATTCAACCTGTAAACATGATTTAATTTCAGCAATGCCCTCTTCATCATCTCCAGTGATGATAAGATCATCTACATAAACCACTATAAACACATATCCATGATCTATCTTCTTCGTGAACAGACTATGATCTTCATCACCCAATCTAAATCCATGTTACTGTAGATAAATGTTGATCCGAGCATTCCATGCTCTAGGTTCCTATTTCAGTCCATATAAAGCCTTTTTCAGTTTACATACATGTGTAGGAAAGTCCGGGTGAACATAACCTTCAGGCTGCTCCATATATACTTCCTCAACCAAATCAACATTCAAGAAAGTATTGTTGACGTCCATTTGCCATAATTTCCAACCTTTGCATGTTGCAAAGCAATGATAGTTCTGACTGTTGCCATTTTAGCAACTGGACTGAAAGTCTCCTCATAGTCAAGGCCATATTGCTGTGCATACCCTTTTGCAACCAGCTTGGCCTAAGAGCGTTCTAATGAACCATCTAAATTGCACTTAACCTTGTATACCCATTTGCAACCAATGGGGAATTTGCCTTTAGGCAACTCAACCAATTCCCATGTCTTATTTTCAGCCAGGGCTGCATACTCCTCATCCGGCAGTACACCAGTTATCATCTATAACTGCATCATCAAACTTTGTAGATTCTTTGTAACCTATCACAATAGCCATATATGCATAATGGTAGGCTGAATAACCAGTGTATGTAAACCTATCAACTAGTTTTGTGACTCTCTCAAATCTTGGTAACTATGGCTTAGGCAGTACATAATGACTCTGCCTTGCTCTAGGTGTCATAATAGATGGAATGTCCAACTCACTATCCAAACTGTCGCTGTTAGATGACTCATAACCTGTTGTAAGTTGACCTGTCATATCCTCAAGCATCTTTTCTTTTCCTTTATCCAATCTCCCCCTCACTAACATATCCGTGTTTACTGGAGGTAGGAGTACGACTTCGCAAGCATCTTAACCAAGGACTTGTTGTAGGTGACCCATCACTTGTAGGACCAGTCATAGATGTACTCACTATAAGTGTATTTTTAACATTACCAGTACTGACTGATCCATCAGTAGTAGCCACTGCAACCGGATTACCATACCATGATTCCATCTCATCAAAAACATCTCTGCTAATCAATGTCTCATATGTAGATTGTACATAACACTTGTAAGCCTATTGGTCTTGTGCATAACCAAGGAACACTCTCTTGATAGCTTTAGAATCCAATTTCTTCCTCTTTTCATCAGGAACATGCACATATGCAATGCTGCCAAATACCTTCAAGTGTGAAATGTTAGGTTTATGACCATACAACCTCTCATATGGGGTTACATCATGAATCCCTACTGTAGGAGCTCTATTCAGCACATAGATAGCAGTCACTACTACTTCATCCCAATAACCATTTAGCAAACTCTTCTTTAGCATAGCTCTTGCTGATTCCATCAGTACCCTATTTTTCCTTTCTACTATACAATTTTGCTATGGTGTATAGCTACAAGTTAACTATCTTCTAATCCCATATTTAGCAAGGTACCTATCAAAGTAATTAGAGACATATTGTCTACCTCCATCTGATCTAAGACATGAAATTTTACAGCTCAACTCATTTTCAGCATGCTTCTTGAAGTCCTTGAATGCATCAAACACATCATCCTTATGTTTCAGTATGTAAAGCCAAGTATACATACTGAAATCATCAATGAATGATACATAGTAACGAGCACCACCAAACGAAGCATTATGAGACAAACCCCATACATCTAAATGTACCAACTGCAAGGGTCATTAGCTATTCCATACATGTCTCATAAATGGAAACCATGCTTGCTTTCCAAACTAACATGCATCACATATATGTCCAAAGTCATGGTACTTGAACTTAGGTAGTCCAAGCACAATCTCGTTTTGCTGCATAGATTTTAGCTTTTGTACATTCACATGGCCAATCTACTTATGCCATATCTCAACATCCCATATAGCACCCTCACATGTGCAAGCATGGTTTCTTTCAATTCTGGAATTGACACATTAAGAGTAAACATTCTGTCATCTCTTCGGCCTCTAGCAATCAATTTGCAGCCATTACCATATTCTTCAACAAAGCATCCATCTCTATTAAATCTCATCTGCAGATTTTGGTGTGCCATCTGTCCAATTGACAAAATATTCTCGGTTATAGTAGGTACATGTAGTACATCATGCAGGCTCTTTTTCTTGCCATCAGGCATCAACAAAGGAACAACTCCTTTATGCTGAATAGTATGCTAGGTGTTATCCCCAATACAAACATGTCCATGCAAACCTAAAACCATCTCATCAAACCATTCTCCATGGGGTGTCACATGATTTGAAGCCCCTAAATCAATGTACCATCTCTCATCTCTATTCTGCCTAGATAACAGTGTGCAGTTTGTAGATAAAGGGCGGGCAATTTGGGGCATGACTGGCTAGTCTTCCAGCGGTTGGGGTTCACACAGGTAGGGAAATTCATTAAGGATGGTTGTTGGGCGCCAAGAGGCTTCTTCTAAGGGTAGGCCTTGCCATTTTATGAGATATTCTTTGATGGATTGGGACTGTAAGTGCTTATCTCACTGCCCAATGATTGCTTCAGGGACATATTGAGTGATGCCCTCTTCATCTATGGGGGGAAGTTCTTCCACAAAGTCCATTGAGGAGCCTGCAAAAAGGATTTCAGCTGGCTAACATGAAACGCATTGTGGATTTTGGTGGTAGGGGGGAGTTCTAAGCGGTAGGCCAAGTCACCAACTCTCTTCAAGATCCAGTATGGTCCATAGAAGCGATGGGCTAGCTTGTTACTGCTGCCCTCTTTGAGAGTTGAGTAGCAGGACTTAGGCACTTTCAAAAAGACCAATTCCCCCTCTTAGAATTCCAAATGCCTTTTGTTTTTCATCAGCATAGAGTTTCATGTGTGTTTGGGCCTTTTGAAGATTCATTTTGCATTGCTGAAGTAAAGCTTGCATGCGACCCAATTCATCTTGACTCTGAGGGTTGATCTTATCAGTAAACAAGACTATGGGAAGGGGATCCTTATACCCATATATAAGGCCTCAAAAGGGGAAACTCCAATGCTAGAGTGTGTGAAGTTATTATATGCAAATTCAGCCAAGTGAAGCCACGTATCCCAACTGTGCTATACATCATGGAAAAAGTGCCTCAAATATGTCTCAAGCCATTTGTTCACTCTCTCAGTTTGGCCATCAGTCTGAGGGTGGTATGCAGTGGATGGAGCAAGCTTGGTCCCCATGGAGTGAGAGTGGAATTTTGATCCCAAGAAGTGCTTAAAAATAGCTAAAAATTACGAATATCAAGGGAAAAATATTCAATGTCGAAGGCGGCGGCTCAATCTAGGACGATTTTAAGCGTCAAAGTGCTTTAAAGGCGTCCGAGTGACACTTGTTGATTTTTCATAATTTTTCAGATTGTCATGCGGGTTGTCAAGAGTTACAAAGCCAATGCGGGATGCCAAGCCAGATGCCTAGGATTTTTCAGAGCTCGATTCGGAGTCCAGACGAGGAAGGAGCCAAGAAACCGGGCAAGATACGAAAAGGTGGACATTAGAGTGGCCAAATGCAAGTGACCCTTGGGGGGGGGGGGGGGGGACATGCAACATTTTATGCCACAACAAATCATGGGCATGAAGAGAGGAGAAAAAACGTGGGAAGAATGGCGCCTGCATCACACCGAAAAATGCGCACATTTGATGGAGATCAAGAATCCTGGCTGCAAACAACCACTGCAAATGATCATTGCCCTTCATTCCCCTCTGGATGCTGATCATTTCGCCGTGCTTCCCTCCTCCAATTGTGGTCTCTATGAAGATCTCTGATTTCATTCTTTCTCTCTCCTCTCTCTCTCTCCCCTAAGGGCAGATTCATGTGGTGAAGAAGAAGAAGAAGAATGGATGACGGATGCTTGTCCAATGAAGACCGGATTGCTCCGTGGTTCAAGAGGAATGAAGATTGCTGATTCCGGACTGTCATGGACATTAATGGCGGCTGGAAATCAGTCTTGAGACATGGCAAATAAAAACCCGCAACCTGCAAAGAATGATAATTTTATTTTTACAAAAGAAATTGATGTTTTATGCAATTTGCTTCATGAGTATTTGTTCCCATGGGATGATTATGCATTATGTTGTTGTTTGCTATGAGTTTGATCAGTTTATGCTCAGAAAATCAGAAAATCACAAGTGTTGTGACTCAAATTAATGGTGTAAAACCCGTAAAACACACGAAATATGGAAAAATTGGGTGTTTTTGATATATAAATGGAAAATATAATAAGACACACCAACTAAATTTGGGTTTTTGCTGAAAATGAATCTAAGGGCCACAGCCCACAACTCATTTTTCATTTTCAGTTATTTAATATTGTGGAAAAATGCAAGAAAAATAGGGGAAAATGGATTTCGAGTGCTGAAAATTAAGGAAAAATAAGAACCATGTTTGTGTATGTTTGGGGGGTCTAAATGAGGTTTAGCCTCAGTTCAGCCCTACCTTTATGTTTTAGTGAGTTTTTATTGCTTTTCATACAATAAAAACATGAAAATGAACCCTAAACCGATCAATAATGCACAACCTAAATGGGTGAGGGGGTAGAGTGTATAAAAGGTGTTTAAATGCTGGATGAAATGATGAAAAGCTTGCTAGTTTCTATGCATACCATTTAGGTTGGTCGATAATTAAAAGTTAAGAACCTAGTAGCACGAGGGTTTCTCGGTGCTAGGTTCATGCAACACCGCATATGAGCGATAGTCAAAATCATGGAAACAAATGTTTTACACATGTGCACAAATGTTGATTTTCTTAATTGTTTGAGCGCATGGATATTCACTACTTGCATAAATCATAAAGAAACTTAAAGGTATCAGACAATACCTCCTGGATGCATAGCACTTGTATTCTCTAGAACATGACCAACGTTGAGTGAGTAAGGTTGCCCAAGATGCAGGCTAGGTGTTGGGTCTAAGGGAAAAGTAAAGTGAGGTATGGTACATTCTTGGATACGATTAATTGGTACCTTGAGTGAAAATATGTGTGAAGTGTTATATATGTTGAGCGACGCATCGATGGGCCAATCTCCAAGGTGTAGGAGAATCGCAGTGAGGTAGCAGCAGTCAGCCGTGGGAGGACCTCCTATGTTTGTACTTTGTGCCATTTGGCAATGTGTTGGGACTCCCTCTGAGGAGTGTTAATTGGGTTAGAGTTGGACTATGAGACATGATACAAACGCAAGATGTTTAGGAAGATGATGTATGTGTCATCCACGCTCCTGGCCGCGAGGTCGTGGGGTTATTGAGCGTATGATAGAGGTCCGGCTAGTGCATGAGCCAGTGTCGGTCCGTTTTAGGTCCCATCAGTGGTGCGTTTGCTAGGAGCCACTTATAAGTGGTGGTTTTCGGATCTAGGGTTTCTAGAGACCAAAAGAAAGTTGGTTTATGTCCTCTGACAAGGACCATCAAGCCAAAATCCAAAAAGCCGAACGTGCTGAGAGGGCTAGACGGCGGTTAGAGATTGTAAGCCGTTATTCTCCTCAAAGGAGTAGTCGAATATGTATACAAAGCGGTGGTCTTAGTCATTTAACTGCTCCAACTATTCCATTAGGGGCAGGAGGAAGCATAAGTTCTTCCTCTTCTCCACCAAGTTTACCCACTTCAAGTGGGGATGTGAATCCGTTATTTCAAGCTCATATTGCTAATCCGATAGTCACCATGGCACACCCTATTGCGATTCCTGCAGGGACACCAGATTTACTAGCCTTAGGAGTTTCCTTGCCCATTTTTAATAGGTTAGCGGAAGAGGATGCAGAATTTCACATTTGTGAATTTCAGAGGTTGATGTTCAATTATCGCATCCAAGATGAGGGACATCTCATGATGTTCTTCAATATGATGTTAAAAGGAAGGGCTACGGTTTGGTATCACAACATAGAGTCTGGAACCATAGCCACCATTGATCAATTCTATGCAGCTTTCCGAGCGGAATATGCCCCTAAAAGAGGTGGCCAATATTGGTTGTGGGTCTTGAATGTAACACGTCAAGATCCTCACGAGAACGTGAAAGCATATGCTAAGAAGTTGAAGGAAGTATTTCGTAAGTTGCAAACTTACATTCCCATTCCACCAGCTACCCAATTGCAATACTTTTTGCATGGGTTGGACTTTAATATCATGGAGGTGAAAACTATTTGCCAGAAGTTGCTCATAAACTTTGCATCCTGATCATGTACTATGACTTGTGGTAAGCCATGCAGCTTGAAGACATTTTCCATAAACTGAGTGGCCACTTGAGAGGCAATATATTGGATCTTAGTGGGGATAAAGTGGGCAGCTTTGATGAAGCAATCAACTACCACATAGATACTATTCCACCCTTTCTTAGTCGCAGGAAGGCCAATGATAAAGTCCATTGTGATGTGAGTCCATTTCCCATGAGGGATAGGGAGAGGCTGTAAGAGGCCAATGGGCTTGAGTGTACTATCCTTGTTCTGTTGGCATGAAACACATTTGGTCACAAAGTCCTTGACGTCCCTCCATAAGCCTTTCCAATGAAAGCTCTTGGCAATCCTTTCATATGTTTTGAAAACACCCAAGTGACCAGCAGTGGGGCAAGAATGCATCTCTTCCATGATCTTCTGCATGAAGGGAAAGTGTGCGAGATGACAATCTTGCCAGGGGACCAAATAAGGCCACTTCTAATGAAAGAAGCTGAGAGGAGAGAGAAGAAGAGCTGAGGAGAGAGAAAGAGAGCAAGAAGAAAAAGGAAGAAGACTAGAAGAAGAGAGAAAAAGAGAGAAGAGAGGAGAGAAGGGAGGAGGAAGCCATGGAAGCTGGAGATGAAGGTGAAGAGTATGATCTTGATAATAACTGATTGCCCTAATCTGAGGCTCTTACACCTTAAATATAATGGTCAGTGTGACGTGGTGTCTAAACCCTAGTCGGTGTGTATCCCACTTGTTACAAATGGTGGCAAGTTGATCTGCTATGTTCTTGCTCTCTGTAGTGTAGGCATGAATGCTTCTACCATTCCAAGACCATACAAGTATCAATGTTTGTATTGTATGCAATGTCAAGAATCGCGTGGTGGGGGAAGTTGCTCAAGATGCTGCGCCGAACACACACAGAATGCACAAGGAGAAGCTCACTCAAGAGACAAGAAGAGAGATGGAGGCCAAAACGTTTTCTTGCTGGTTTCTTCTTCTTCTTCCACACACTTTTCAATGTACACAAAGTATAGATAAGATAAAACATAAAAGGAAAGTGACCTACTAAGTTAAACAATGCATAACCGACTACACTAGTCGACTGGCGCTATAACTATGCCAGCTGTAAATAGGTGTAATGACCTGAATATAATAAGTAATGAGTCAGTGGCCATGTGAGAGTCATAATGACCACCGACGTGATAAGTGTAGACGTGTGGACCCATCTAACCAGGCGGTCCATCATCCATGTCCACATGTGTTGAGCTTGCCATCTCAACACTCCCCCTCAAGCTCAACTGCATCTCTGCAACTCCAAGTAAGCTTCGAAACTTTTGAAGCTTCTCTGTACCCAATGCCTTCGTGAAGATGTGAGCTATCTGATCCTGTGTGCTGACATACACCAAGTCAATCTCACCTGCTAGTACCTTCTCTCTCACAAAGTGATAGTGTACCTCAATATGTTTTGTCCTGGCATGGAACACAGGGTTCCTAGCCAACTGTATACTGCTCATGTTATCACAATAAATGACAACTGGACCTTCCACCTAGACATCCAAATCAACCAATAGCTTTTGCAGCCATACTACCTCACATGCTGCAACAGCAGCACCTCTGTACTCGACAAAGCAACTGTAGATTGCTTTTTGCTGCTCCATGCAACTGCTGCACTACCAAGAGAGAACATGTATCCGCTGGTAGATCTTCTATCAGACATACTACCAGCCCAATCTGCATCTGTGTATCCAAACACCTGTACATCTGTACCTGCCTCATAGAAAAGTCCATAATGTAATGTGGACTTCACATATCTCAATATGCGTCTGACTGCATCCAAATGTGGCTTTCTAGGTACTTGCATAAACTGACTCACAAGACCAACAGCGTAGCTCAAGTCAGGCCTTGTAATGGTCATGTAGATCAAAGTCCCCACTATCCTCCTGAACATAGTAGGATCTTCTATCTCATCCCCAACATCAGCACTCAACTTTACATTCTTCTCCAATGGGACTGAAAGTGGTTTGCATGCAGTCATACCATACCTGGACAACATATCCAAGCCATACTGTCTTTGGGACAGCCATATACCATCATCACTTCTGATCACCTCAATGCCAAGGAAGTACCTTAGCTCACCTAAATCCTTCATCTCAAACTTCATCTTCAAACAGCCCTTGACTTCAGCAATCCCACTATCACTATCACCTGTAATAATCAAGTCATCCACATAGATGACTATGATGACCAAACCTGCTTCTCCCTTTCTCACATAAAGTGAGTGATCAACATCAGAAACATAAAAGCCAATATTGACAAGATACTCTCTAATCTTGTCAGACCATGCTCTAGGTGCTTGCTTGAGCCCATAGAGTGCCTTCTTCAACTTGCACACATACGTGGGATGCTCTAAATCTTCATAACCTGCTGGCTGATCCATATACACTTCTTCCTGCAAATCACCATGCAAGAAGGCATTCTTTACATCCATTTGCTGCAACCTCCAACCTTTGGCTGTTTTGGCTGTTGCCAAAGCAATCACACATCTGACAGTTGCCATCCTAGCAACTGGACTGAAGGTTTCATCATAATCTATGCCATATGTCTGGGCATAGCCTTTTGCAACCAGCCTAGCTTTGTACCTGCTAATAGAACCATCTGCATTGTTCTTAATCTTATAAACCCACTTACATCCAATATCTTTCTTTCCCTTCGACAATGATACTAGATCCCAAGTCTTATTGGCCTCTAATGCAGCCATCTCCTCATCCATTGCTGCATCCCAATGAGCATGACCAATAGCCTCCTCAAAACATGTGGGCTCAACATCCTCAACTAGTTTCACCATATAAGCATAATGGTGAGCTGCATAACCTTCAAAACCAAATCTTTTAACAGGGTATCTCACCCTGCTAGACCTGCGTACCATTGGATCACTCAATGGAGTCTTTGCATTAATGCGTGCTCTCTACACACCTGGAGTCCTCACTGAAGGAATGCCAAGCTCATCATCCAAGCTCTCTGAGCCACTAGAATCTCCATCAAGAACTGCATCAATGCCTTCTGACATTTTATTCTTTCCTTTGTCTTTACCTGTAGTGCTACTAGATGCACCCGAAGATGTAGAGGTACTCCTTAGTCTCCCAGACCAAGGACTACCAGATGATGTCTCTGGTCCGCTAAGAGTTCGTGATTCTTGCTTTTCAGCCTGCACATGAGTGTCATGATCATCATCATCATCCAATGCATCACCACTAGATGCATACCAACTACTCATTTCATCAAAGATGACATCCCTGCTCACTCTGAACTTACATGTGACAGGGTTGTAACAGCGATACCCTTTCTGCTCTAAAGAGTATCCAATAAATACACACTTTTCAGCCTTTGGATCCAGTTTCTTCCGCAACTCATCTGGCACATGAACATACGCAATGCAGCCAAATACTTTCAAGTGTGAAACATCAGGCTTCTTACCTGTAAAACATTCTTCGGGGGTCATACCATGAACTACAGCTGTGGGAGTTCTGTTCATAATATAAACAGCAGTATGAACAGCCTCAGACCAAAAATGCTTAGGCATATTCTTTTCAGCCATCAAGGCGCGTGCAACTTCTGCAATATGCCTGCTTTTCCTTTCTGCAACCCCATTTTGCTATGGAGTATACCTGCATGTGAACTATCTCTTTATCCCATGAGACCTCAGAAAATCACTGGACTCATTTGAGAGGTACTCTCCCCCTCCATCTGACCTCAAGCACTTTACTTTCAAGCCTATTTCTCTTTCAACTGTAGCCTTGAAAGTTCTAAAGTGCTCAAAAGCCTCACTCTTTTCTTTCATAAAATATACCCATAGCTTTCTAGAACAATCATCAATAAATGTGACAAAGTATGAACTACCTCCAAGAGATACATTTTGTGTAGGCCCCCAAATGTCTGTATGCACAACATCAAGGATATTTCTGCTTACATCTTTGTCATGTGAAAAGGGTTGTCTTGCCTGCTTACCAGACTGACATGCTTCGCATACCTTATGAAATTCTGCAACTCTAAATGTAGGCAAACCCGTAACCAACCCTTTGGACTGTGTTAATTTCAGCCTTTGTACATTTGCATGTCCAATGCGTTTGTGCCAAATCTCAATATCTGCAACAACACCTTTTCCTTTAGCATACATAGCAGCATTCATAATAGAAATTCCAGCATCCAAAGTAAACATATGTCCAACTCTACTTCCCTTTGCTACCAACCTGCACTTGTGAGAGTGGAATTTTTGTGCCAGGAAGTGCTTAAAAATAGCTAAAAATTATGAATATCAAGGGAAAAATATTCAATGTCAAAGGCGGCGGCTCGATCTAGGACGATTTTAAGCATCAAAGTGCTTTAAAGGCGCCCGAGCGACACTTGTTGATTTTTCATAAATTTTCAGATAGTCGTGCGGGTTGACACGAGCTACTGGCCAATGCGGGATGCTAAGTCGGACGCCCAGGATTTTTCAAAGCTCAATTCTGAGTCCGGACGGGGAAATTGCCACAAAGTGGGCAAGATTTGAAAAGGTGGACCAAAGTTTGGCCAAAGTGGGCATGACCTTTGGGAGCCCAAGAAATTTAAATGTCACATGAAAAGTTTGATGCAAGAGATGAGAAAAAACGTGGAGAGAGGAGGTGCCAGGATGCGCTCGAAAAATGCGCCTCCTCCTCCATCATGGCATGGAGGTTGCATACAACCTATCAGGCAGATCATTGGCCCTCATTTCCCTCTCTATGCTGGTCATTTCGCCGCCCTTCGCCCATCAAATGATGCTCTCTTTGAAGATCTCTGATTTCAGTCTTTCTCTCTCCTCCCTCTCTCTCTTCTAAAGGCAAGTTCATGTGGGAAGAAGAAGGAAGAAGAAAGAATGATGGAGGCTTGTCCGGCATGGATCGGATTGCTCCACGGGCTGGAAATGGTGATTTGTGATTGTGCTGGACATGAAGTGCTGCTGATTTTCAGATTTGCAGCCATGGACATGAAACCCGAAACACGCAAATAAGTGGTAATTCAAATTTTTCAAAGGAAATTTGAGATTTCATGGCTTTTGATTGATAAAATGTTGTTCATGTGGGCTAAAAATTGTTTATGTTGCTGTTTTCCATGAGTTCTTGCTGGTCATAATCAGATAATCAGAAAAATATGCATCTTGTGGTTCAAATTAATACACTAAAACACATAAAATATGGAAAATCAAGGGAAAATGATGGTTTTGGGCATAGAATTGGGAAAATGAATAGGAACACCAATTAAATTTTCATTTTTGCTGCAAGAAGGAACTAAGGGCCACAGCCCATAACCTACCTTGAATTTTAGTAATAAAATAATGCAGAAAATAAGAGAAAATACAAGGAAAATGGAGAAAAATCACTAAAAATAGGGGAAAAATGCATTTTGGGTGCGGAAAATTAATGAAATTTAAGAGCAATGTTTGTGAATGTTTGGGGGGACTGAAGCATGAGGATTTGCCTCAGTTCAACCCCACCTTCTTGTTCTAGTGTGTTTTTCCCGCTTTTTATACATAAAATGATGGCAAAATGCCCTATAAATCTATACAACAAGGTAACATTTGATTGATGGGAGGGTAGAGTAGTTGAAATATGTCTAAATGCCATGTGGGATGATGGAAAAGTTGTTGATTTCTATGCATAGCATTTACGACGGATAAGAATTATAAAATAACAGCCTAGTAGCACGAGGGTTTCCTTGGTGTTAGGTTTGTGCAACGCCGCATAAGAACAGTAGTTGAAAATCATTGAAAGGATGTTTTCCACATGTGCACAATGTTGATTTCATAATTTTTTGAGCACTTGGCATCCACACTATGCATAAATCATGGAAATATTTAAAGGTATCAGAAATCCTCGATGCACAGCAATTGTTTTCATTAGGACCTTGACCTACGTTGAGTGAGAGACAGGACACCCTAAGCCATAGGCTAGTCATGGGGTCTAGGGAAAAGAGAAGTAAGGACAATGGTACATTTGTGTATACGACTAAATGGTACCTTGAGTGGATTTTGTGCGAAACGTTTATATGTTGAGCGACGCATCGAGGGGCCAATCCCCAAGGTGTAGGAGAGTCGCACAGGGTTGACGGCATTCAGCCGTAGGAGGAACCCCATGTGTATGTGATTCGAGCCTTTTGGCTATGTGAAAGGGACTCCCTTTGAGGAGTAATATTGGGTTAGGATCAGTTGGACTACAACGTATTACAAACGCAATGTTTAGGAAGGTAGAGATTTTGATAGACGCTCCTGGCCGCGAGGCCGAGGGGTTGTCTTGTGCGTAGTGACGAGGCCCGGCTAGTGCATGAGCCAGTGCCGGCCCGTTTTTAGGTCCATCAGTGGTGCGTCTGCCGGGAGCTGCTTAAAAGTGGCGGTCCTTGAATCCTGGTTTTCTAGGGACCAACTAGCAGCTTATGCCAAAGGATATTGAGATTGATCCGTTATTTATTGATAAGCATCGTCTAGCAGAAATCCAAGAGCAAGAAAGAGACGAAAGAGCTAGGCGACGTGCTAAAATTTTTAGGAGATATTCCCCTAAGTGTAGCAGTGCTGAACCCTTATGAGGGAGTGGATCTAGTGGTCTATGGGCCACAAGCAGTAAGGTAGGAGAAGGTGGAAGCTCTAGTGCTCCCCTTTCTGCCATAAGCCAGTCTACATCAAGTACGAGAGGTGTAACCCCACCATCCCCTATTCCTAGTACAAATCCAATCCACGTCATGGCACAGCCTATTGCAATTCCAGCAGGAACGACGGATTTACCGGCTCTAGGTTACCCGCTACCCATTTTTAATGGGCTAGTTGAGGAAGATGCGGAACTCCACATTAGGGAGTTTCAAAAGCTGATGTTTAACTGTCGCATTCAAGAAGAAGGACATTTAATGATGTTCTTCAATATGACTCTCAAAGGAAGAGCTACTATATGGTATCATGGTTTAGAAGCCGGAACCATATTGAATATTGATTCATTTTATGGAGCTTTTCGAAGGGAGTTTGCCCATGAAAGGGGTGGGCAATATTGGTTGCATGTACTCAACGTGACCCGCCAAGAACCACACGAGGATATTCGTGCTTATGCGAAGAAAATAAAAGAGGTTTTCCGTAAGTTGGATACCTCTATTCCTATCCCCGCAGCTGCCCAATTGCAATATTTCCTACATGGTTTGGACTTTAATATCCAATTGCAGTTGAGTAGTGTCCCCTTGGGGGATATAGATACTGCCATTACACGAGCACAAGAGGTGGAATCTTGACTACAAGCAGCCTATGCTTCTCGAGGCAATTCGAATATGGGTTTAGTATTGGGAAACAATATGGCGATGGCCAATGGCAGTAATGGCCAAGGGATAGCGATGGCTAACCCTAATGGGAGAGGGAACATGATGCAGAATGTCCCTTTATTACCAGCTCCCCCTAGCATGTCGATGCCTACGGGCAGTCAAATGGCTCCAAGTGGTGGAGGCCAGGCGGTCAATTCTAACACCATGCATGTGGCTCAACAACCACTGCCTAGTCGAATTGTTAGGCCGATGGAACGACATAGTAATGACCAAGGCTATGAGTCGAGTTCTTCCAATGTTCTTGGCGAGGTTAAGGACATGATGAAGCATTATACCGACATGATTACGGAGCAGTATCGACAAATAGCCGTGGATGTCAACTTCCTTAAAAAACAACAAAACTTGATAGGAAGTAGATATCCAGATGAGGGTGCACCTTCGAGGTTTAGTTGCAAATGGTGTGGAGGGTAGCACTATCCAAGAAATTTCCCAAATGTTAAGTGCGACATTTGTGGAAAATCCGACCATTTAGCAGCTACTTGCTGGAGTAAGATCAGTTCCCTCCAACGAGGTAGTCGGCAACCATGGCCTGTTAATCATCGCGCACAAGGAAATGATTCCCAGCGAGAAGATGGGCCTAAACAAATACTTCAACGACCAAAGACTACAGTGGAGGAGCTACCTAGTGGTAGTGGGGTTAGTTTAATTGAGGCCATACGTGTTAATGATGCTGAAACCTCTAATCTGCGTGCTGTTCTTACAAGAGGTCAAAAGGGTAGAGAAGCTGACAAGGATAAGCCTGTCGACGGAAACCCTAAATAAGGCGACAAAGGAACGCAAGTTTTGGATCCTTCCATGGAAGGGGGACCTTTGAAGCCCGTGGAAAGTAAAGCCGATAAGGAACCACCAAAGAAGAAGGTGAAAGTTAAAAAGGAGGCATTGAAGCCAGTTCAATGACCTAAAGAGTGGATGGTCTGGCATGAAAAGCGAGCTCTATCAAACTATCATGAATTCGATTTGGCGAGCTCTCTTTGCGAAGTCAAGCCAGATGTGAATCTTTTACAGCTTATTAAGCTTTCCCCAGGAGTACGCAAGGAATTTAGAAAGATTTTACGTACCGGGTATATCGTAGAACCTTTGGGTATTGTGCGAGTTAGTGATGACTGGTTTGAGCATGCTGAGAAGCATTGCCCAAGGGTTGCAGCCTATGTCGATGGGATATTAGTAGATTATGCCATTGTCAACACGGGATCATCTGTTAACATTATGAGTTCTGAACTGATGGAACGGTTGGGTCTTGCGATCCAGAAAGATACCTCCACAATTCTCAGAATGGCAGATGATAGTTTGAGACACCCGGAAGGCTACATTACTAAGGTCCATGTCACTGTTGCAAATGTAGAATGCCTGTTGGACTTTAGGGTGATTCGTTTTGCAGGACATCCAAGTTACCAAGTATTACTCGGACGACCTTGGATCTTGCAAGCGGACTGCCAAGTGGATATACCCGCCGATCGGCTAATATTCGATAGAGGTGCCCAGCGTGTGGTGGTTGATGCTTATCCTGAGTCCCCGCAGAGTGAGAGAGCTCCTCTATCTTCTACAGAATTGGAGACACTAGAAGATTTATCTGCCAGTGAGACAACATCAAGTGATGAGTCCAAGGAGGGATCAACCACGGAAGACATCTATCAGATCACTTTGAATGAGCCGATAGAGGGCCAAGATCGTATAAGAGATGCAGATGTTATCGAGCTAGACCTTGGTACGCCTGATGATTCGCGGCCGATCAAATTAGGTTCTATGCTCAGCTCAGCAGAAAGGGAGGACTATGTGTCCTTGATCCAGGAATTCCGTGATATCTTTGCCTGGAGTTATGATGAGTTGAGAGGCATCCCTCCTAGTCTTGCTATTCATACAATTCCGTTGAAAGAGGGCAGTCGTCTTGTACGGCAGAAAGTAAGGCGTATGCCTTTCGAACTGAGGGACGACCTGTTTGAAGAGTTACAGAAGCTGCGAAAAGCGGGTTTGATTTTTCCTATGCAACACACGGAATGGTTTTCGCCGGTTGTGATTAGAAAGAAAAAGAATAATCAAATCCGATTATGTGTAGACTTTAGGGAGCTGAATAAGCAGACAGTTAAGGACTACTGCCCGTTGCCATTTATTGACCAGATTTTGGATCAATTAGCGGGTAGGGAGATATATTCGTTTATGGATTGCTTTGCAGGATACAACCAAATGGCAATTGCAGAAGAGGATAAGTTGAAAACAACTTTTATCACTGTATTTGGTACCTTTGCGTACCATGTGATGGCCTTTGGTTTATGCAATGCGCCTGGTTTGTGGCAACGAACAGCAGATAAGACATTCGGTGACATATCCCCTGAAGAGTTGAAGGTGTTTATTGATGACTTAGGGGCCGCCACCGTGAGAGGAAGACAGTTGATCATTTTAAGAAAATGCTTTGAGCACTGTAGACAATTCTGCATCACCTTAAACCCATGGAAGTGTGTTTTTGGAGTACCTTATGGGCTATTGCTGGGTCATGTGGTCAGTTCAGTAGGAATTGCGACAAACCCCGAGAAGGTTAAATTTATAGTTGCCATGGGTCCACCATGCACTCCGAAAGAGGTTCATAGCTTTCTGTCTTCGGTTGGTTACTACCGTATATTTATCAATGCCTTAGCAGAAAGAATGTTGCCGCTTACAAATTTATTGTCCTTTAGCTGTTCGTTTGTATGGGGTGACCCTTGTAAGGTAGCATTCGAGGATGTGAAACAAGAGCTAGCAAGAGCACCTGTTTTAAAAGCTCCTAAAAGAGGTGAGGTGTTCTATATATTTTCAGTAGCCACCATGTATAGTATCAGTTGCTGTTTAGCCCAAATGTGGGAAGAGAAGTGGTACCACCCGATTGCTTTTGCTAGCCGAAAGCTGGGGGTATTTGAAATCAACTATACCTACATGGAGAAATTGTGTCTAGCGATGGTCTTTGGGACCAAGAAATTCAGGCATTATATTCTCTATGAGAAAGTCATGCTTTATACGAAGGCGGAGGGACTTCAATTATTGATGAATAAGCTACAACCGCCTGATCGTCTAGCAAAGTGGTTGATCACTTTGCAAGAATTTGATTATGAAATCAGGAGTAAGCCACCAAGGTTGCAAGGCATCATGGAATGTCTTGTGGACTTTGGGGAGCCAAAAGAATCTGTGGCTGAAGGTAGTGACATGGAGTTGTTATTTAAAATAGATACGGCATCTATTCCCTCTTGGTATGCCGCAATAACGCATTATTTATCAACAGGAGAGGCAGGATCCGAGTTATCTAAGGCTGAGAAAAGGAAAATTAAGCAGCAAGCGTTAAAGTTTTCCTTGATTGCAGGTACATTATATCGGCAAGGGGTTGATGACATCTATTACCGATGTGTGATGCCTGACGAGGTGCCATTCATTTTGGAAGAGTGCCATGATTATGCTTGCGGGGGCCATTTTGCTGGACGGCTTACAGCACAAAAGGCTTTAAGAGCAGGTTATTGGTGGCCTGCCATCTTCCAGGATGCATTTGCGTATGTTAAGAGATGCGATATTTGCCAACGACATGATAGTCGAGAGAATAGGAAACGACCACTCACCCCTATTATGGCGATACTTCCATTTGAGAAGTGGGAAATAGACTTTGTGGGTCCTATTACTCCGTCGTCGACTACACAAAGGAGGTACATCATTGTAGCAATTGACTACTTCACAAAGTGGTTAGAAGCACGTGCAACAAGGAAAGATGATGCTAAAGAAACTGCTAGTTTCCTTTTAGAGCAGATAATATGCCGGTTTGGTCCACCGAAAGAATTAGTGTCGGACCGCGGAACTCATTTCCTGAATAAGGTGATTAAAGGTTTGACAAAGATGTGGCAAATCAAGCATAACAAGACAACCCCATATAATCTGCAAGCCAATGGGCAAGTTGAAAGCACCAACAAGCAGCTTGTGGGCATCCTGTCCAAAATTGTGTCGGAAAAGAAACGGGATTGGGATAAAAATTTATATGTGGCAGTGTGGGCCTATAATACGACTTTCAAATGAGCCACTGGCCATACCCCATTCAAGTTAGTATATGGGGAGGAGTGTGTCTTGTCTTTAGAGATTGAGCTGCCGACCATTCGGTTTGCCATCACTCATTCTTTGAGCGATGAAGACGCACTTTTTGAGTGTTTGATGACACTGGCACATTTAGATGAGCTTAAGCTGCTGAGCTTATTGCATCAAGAAGTGGCAAAGCGCCGAATGAAGCAGCTACACGATCTCAAAGCCAAGAAATACACCTTCAAGAAAGGACAGCTTGTTCTGTATTATGATGCACGACGTGAATTATTTCTAGGCAAGCTAGAGCCCAAATGGGATGGGCCCTATAGGATCGTTAGAATAGGAAAGAATAAATCCACAGTCTTGTTAGCTGACCTTGAGGGGATAGAATTTAAAAATAAGGTTAATCTTAATAAGATTAAACCTTATTATTTCCGATTGCACTAATGCTATGACTGCCTTGCAGGTCTAGGCGAGATCGATCAAACATCTGCAAGGAAATCGTGATAGAGGTTGATGGGTCGTCTGATCCCTTATTTGGAACACCCATATTTAGAACAGAGGTATCATCAGGGAACGCTCATTTGGTGGAGCAAAGGATACAAGGTGATTGAGCAAGAAGGCGGGACATTTATTTGGGAGATCAAGGTCTTCTGCCATCACTGCCTACAAATTTTGACGAGCATCCCTGTTGAATTCAATGATGATGGAGGGATGGAGCCTACAGTCCACCCGTTGAATATGCTGAATTTCGATTACCATAATTACGAGTAGAGTTCCGGATGGCGGGATATGTAAACCCTTTATGGACATACACCTTGTACTTTGATGGGGCGTCCAGGGGTGCATGCAAAAAAGGAAGTGTAGGAGTTGTCATCCGAGACCCCCCACGATGCATTGTCATGAAGTTAGCTGCTTATCTTGGGGCGAATTTTACCAATAATATGGCAGAATACAAAGCCCTAATTATGGGTTTAAATATTGCAAAGAAGGGTGGTATCCGCCAGTTATTGGTGAAAGGGGACTCTCAGTTGGTTTTAAATCAACTCAATGGGACATACATGGTACGAAACCCCATCCTTTGCATGTATCATCATACTGCCATAGCCCTGCTAGACGAATTTGATAGTGTCTTTTCAGCTGATTCCACGGAATTGGAATCAGTTTGCCAATTCTTTGGCCAATTTTGCATATGAAGAAGACCTGTTCTTTAATTGTGGCCCTTGTCCCGATATATCTATTGCTGCTGAGGCAGGACCTGGTCGTTTGTGGGGTATGCTTTCTGAACATACCCTCTTTGGCAGACAATGGTTGATCTGGGTGATGCAGAGGGTAAGCGAGACTCATCTGCCTTTATTATCTTGGACCCATAGACTGATTAGACAACATGTGATGCGAACACCTCTTGCGATATACGCAGGAGGGATAGGTCATAATCTAATGCACCTAGTTTAGGGCTACGAGCCCTGTTTCCCTGGGAATGGTATGCTTTGATGTCTATCATAGTTGTTTCCAGGAGGATATTATGTAGTATTGTTTGATTTCATTAGGCCAAGAGGGCCGATTCAGTTTTGTAGTGAAGTGTTGCATTTCATTAGGCCAAGAGGGCCATTTCCCTATCTAGTGCAGGTGCGTTTAATTGGGTCTAGTGCCAGATAGGTTTGAAGGCAAGCTTGGAGGAGCCTTTGCTGCGATGGAAGCTTCTTGTGGCCAATCCAGGTGATACCTCTCCTTTACGAGTACCTTTCTTTCCTGTTATATGTGTATTTGTACTTGTCAAGGGGACACATTTTTGTTGGGGACCGGCAACCAAGGCATGAAGTCCCAAGTTTAGGTTGAGTATGTTTGAGGGAGGTCGGAGTAGTCGTTGCCTCCTGTAAAGACATTGTCAGACATCGAAAGCCCTGTTTTAGAAGGAAGTCCTAGTGGCCCTGTTTTGCTAGCCTGCTAGCCAGCCGTTTTAGGAGTTCTTGTTAGTAGTGAGGTAGTTAGAGAAGCCTGCTAGAAGATAATAATGGTGATGCCAAGAAACTCTGGACATCCTAAAAGATGAATATAAATACAAAGGTGTGTAAAAAGGGGTTCTAACCCCTCTCAAAGAAAAGACAAGGAATGAAAATATATAAGCACTTGATCATTGCCTTGCGAAGGCCTGGTAGGTTCCTGGGGACGAGTCAGACCCGGGGCCGATACCTTGTCTTCCTAGGGGTGGCTTCTTGCTGGAAAAAAAAATGATGACAAAACAAGGAAGGTTGGAGCGAAACTAAAAGTGAGTGTTAGAAAAGGATCAAGTGTCGCCTTGTGAGGGCTTGGTAGGTTCTTGGATACCGAGACAGGTCCTGAGGCCGATGCCCTGTTCTCCTTGGGTCACTACGCTCAGCTCCCTCCTTTTTACATGCCCAAGTATGTTCATCCAATAACAACCCTAAAAGAAGAAATGTACTGAAAGAAAATACTCTTTGATCAGGCTATAGGAGTCCTCGCCTTGTAGGAGCTCCTAGTTGTGTTGTCTTTAGTTGGTAAGTAGTGCAGACTACCACTTACGGCAACCTCTTTGATAGGTTTTTTTAGTTTGGCTATGTTGGAGCAGCTGGTTAGTGACTCAATTCGGATCTTCTATTGGTTGATGCTAGGCCTACTCCTTATGGATGTCATGCCTTGGTTCTGTCCCGGGGTAGGGGGAGCATTGTGCTGAGTTTTATTATATATTTGTTTTGTATCAATTTGATGCTTCTTTGGTTGTTTATCTGCAGATATGTTCGTGGATTCGACGGGCTAAGTCCCCTATCCCGTGGTCGCCAATGAGAACAAAATTTTGGTGCCGGGAAGTGCTTAAAAATAGCTAAAAATTATGAATATCAAGGGAAAAATATTCAATGTCAAAGGCGGCGGCTCGATCTAGGACGATTCTAAGCGTCAAAGTGCTTTAAAGGCGCCCGAGCGACACTTGTTGATTTTTCATAATTTTTCAGACAGTCATGCGGGTTGACACGAGCTACTGGCCAATGCGGGATGCTAAGCCGGACGCCCAGGATTTTTCAGAGCTCAATTCCGAGTCCGGACGGGGAAATTGCCACAAAGTGGGCAAGATTTGAAAAGGTGGACCAAAGTTTGGCCAAAGTGGGCATGACCTTTGGGAGCCCAAGAAATTTAAATGTCACATGAAAAGTTTGATGCAAGAGATGAGAAAAAACGTGGAGAGAGGAGGTGCCAGGATGCGCCCGAAAAATGTGCCTCCTCCTTCTTCATCATGGCATGGAGGTTGCATACAACCTATCAGGCAGATCATTGGCCCCCATTTCCTTCTATATGCTAGTCATTTCGTCGCCCTTCGCCCATCAAATGATGCTCTCTTTGAAGATCTCTGATTTCAGTCTTTCTCTCTCCTCCCTCTCTCTCTTCTAAAGGCAAGTTCATGTGGGAAGAAGAAGGAAGAAGAAAGAATGATGGAGGCTTGTCCGGCATGGATCGGATTGCTCCACGGGCTGGAAATGGTGATTTGTGATTGTGCTGGACATGAAGTGCTGCTGATTTTCAGATTTGTAGCCATGGACATGAAACCCGAAACACGCAAATAAGCGGTAATTCAATTTTTTCAAAGGAAATTTGAGATTTCATGGCTTTTGATTGATAAAATGTTGTTCATGTGGGCTAAAAATTGTTTATGTTGCTGTTTTCCATGAGTTCTTGCTGGTCATAATCAGATAATCAGAAAAATATGCATCTTGTGGTTCAAATTAATACACTAAAACACGTAAAATATGGAAAATCAAGGGAAAATGATGGTTTTGGGCATAGAATTGGGAAAATGAATAGGAACACCAACTAAATTTTCATTTTTGCTGCAAGAAGGAACTAAGGGCCACAGCCCATAACCTATCTTGAATTTTAGTAATAAAATAATGCAGAAAATAAGGGAAAATACAAGGAAAATGGAGAAAAATCACTAAAAATAGGGGAAAAATGCATTTTGGGTGCGGAAAATTAATGAAAATTAAGAGAAATGTTTGTGAATGTTTGGGGGGACTGAAGCATGAGGATTTGCCTCAATTCAACCCCACCTTCTTGTTCTAGTGTGTTTTTCCCGCTTTTTATACATAAAATGATGGCAAAATGCCCTATAAATCCATACAACAAGGTAACATTTGATTGATGGGAGGGTAGAGTAGTTGAAATATGTCTAAATGCCGTGTGGGATGATGGAAAAGTTGCTGATTTCTATGCATAGCATTTAGGACGGATAATAATTATAAAATAAGAGCCTAGTAGCACGAGGGTTTCCTTGGTGCTAGGTTTGTGCAACGCCGCATAAGAACGGTAGTTGAAAATCATTGAAAGGATGTTTTCCACATGTGCACAATGTTGATTTCATAATTGTTTGAGCACTTGGCATCCACACTATGCATAAATCATGAAAATATTTAAAGGTATCAGAAATCCTCGATGCACAGCAATTGTTTTCATTAGGACCTTGACCTACGTTGAGTGAGAGACAGGACACCCTAAGCCATAGGCTAGTCGTGGGGTCTAGGGGAAAGAGAAGTAAGGACAATGGTACATTCCTGTATAGGACTAAATGGTACCTTGAGTGGATTTTGTGCAAAACGTTTATATGTTGAGCGACGCATCGAGGGGCCAATCCCCAAGGTGTAGGAGAGTCGCACAGGGTTGACGGCATTCAGCCGTAGGAGGAACCCCATGTGTATGTGATTCGAGCCTTTTGGCTATGTGAAAGGGACTCCCTCTGAGGAGTAATATTGGGTTAGGATCAGTTGGACTACAACGTATTACAAACGCAATGTTTAGGAAGGCAGAGATTTTGATAGACGCTCCTGGCCGCGAGGCCGAGGGGTTGTCTTGTGCGTAGTGACGAGGCCCGGCTAGTGCATGACCAGTGCCGGCCCGTTTTTAGGTCCATCAACTTGTCATTGAAGTCTTCTACAAAGCAGCCGTTTGCATTAAATCTGACTTGCAGCCCTTGACTGACATCAAGTTCTTTGTAATAGATGGCACATGTAATACATTTGAAAGACTCTTTGTCTTACCATCATTCAAGGACAAGGGAACTTTTCCAATGTCTGAAATTGGGTGGCATGAATCATCACCTGTCTGCACATAACCTCCATTTTGCAAATTCTAGATCTCTCCAAACCATTCTGCATGGTTGGTCATATGATTGGATGCATGTGAATCAATATACCAAACATCGTCATGCATTCCCTTTCCTGTAACAACATTCAGCATATGCTGCATAACAAACAGACGTTCATTTTTGTCTTCATTCTGTCGTGAAGATGATGCATAGTTTCCTTGCTGCAACTTTCCACTACGAGTATCATCTTTATTAGCATAACATTGGGCTGCAATATGACCTGTTTTGCCACAGTAGTGACACACAATACCAGAGTTGTTAGAACCTCTGTTCTGCCATCCACCTCTTCCTCTAAAGCTCCCCCTACCTCTAAAGTTACCATGATCTCCTAAAACCTGCATATCACCAAATTGCTGATTCAATTTGTTTTGCTAGTTGTTACTACCACGTCCTGTACCACGGCCTCTTGAAGAGAACCTGCCACGTCCCCTTCCTGAACTAGAGTAGAAAGCTTGGACCTGTTCACCACCTTTTTCAGATGTCTCACTCTGCATGTTGATCTCTTCAGTGATCATAAGGGAGGCCAACTCATCGAAATCTGGAAATGGCTTTCTGACATATACGGAAGTTACAAAAGACTTCGAAGCCTTTTCATTGTTAAGTCCACCCAAGGTAGACGACACCAAACCATCATCATCAGGCATTACATCAATTGCTGCCAATGCATCTGCAATGCTTTTTATCTTCAGTGCATACTCATTGATAGGCATCTTCCCTTTCTTCAATGTATTCAACTCTTGCTTGAGTTGAATCTTTCGTGCCTTTGTATTTACAGAAAACATACTTTCAAGTATGGTCCAAGATGCATATGAATTCTCTGCATTTCTAATGTGTCCCAGCATATTATTGTCAATTACTATAGACAATCAATACATTACCTTTTTATCTTTTGCATTCCATTCATTCCGTGCCTTTGTCTCTTCTGCAGTTGGAGGATCACTCACCTCCGGCTCATTTTCTTCACCTGAAACAAACTCGTAGAGGCATTTTCCAATAAGGAAATTCCTGACACGGAACTTTCATGAAGGGTAGTTGTTCTTGTCGAGCTTCTCAATGATGGAGCTTCCACTGTTCTTTGCCATTATCAAAAAACTAATACCAAACAGCAAGCAAATCTTCTGCAACCCTTGACCTGTAGTGCACAGCAATACACCAGACAGCCTTTTTCACTGTCTGCTCAACAATACATGCAATCTGCAACCTGTTTGTAGATAAACCTTGTGTTTACTCACTGGTAAACACCTTTGAACTTACAGATCTGAAATCTGTAACCTGCGCACCCACTTTCAGTCAATATAGTCGAAGTCACAGTGTACCCTGAAACTGCTGTTCGCAACCTTGCGGCTCTAAAACGGGCCCTGAAACGGCCTCAGATGCCCAAAATAACTGTGAAAAGGCCTCAAGGGCTTATCTGCAGAATATACAACGCTCTTCACACACACCAAATCTCACTGCAATTTGAGATTTTTGCTCTGCCCTGCTTCCAGTGCCTCCACACGCACTATCCAAGAGAAAGAGTGGAAGGATGGGAGATCTTCTTACCCATGGCTTGCTTGCTCAAACCTTGCTTCTTCTCCTTGCTTCAGCCTTTGAAATCAGCCTCTCTCAGTGGTGCGGCTCTGATACCATGTCAAGAATCGTGTGGGGGGGGACTTGCTCAAGATACTGCGCTGATCACACACAGAATGCACAAGGAGAAGCTCACTCAAGTGACAAGAAGAGAGATGGAGGCCAAAACGTTTTCTTGTTGGTTTCTTCTTCTTCTTCCACACACTTTACAATGTAGACAAAGTATAGATAAGACACAACATAAAGGAAAGTGGCCTACTAAGTCAAACAATGCATAACTGACTACACTAGTCGACTGGCGCTATAACTATGCCAGCTGTAAATAGTTGTAACAACCTGAATATAATAAGTAATGAGTCAGTGGCCATGTGAGAGTCATAATGACCACCGACGTGCTAAGTGTAGACGCGTGGACCCATCTAACCAGGCGGTCCATCATCAATGTCCGCATGTGTTGAGCTTGTCATCTCAACATAAAACAATCTTCATATTGTTTAGCAAAATCATGTTTGGCTTGATCAATTAAAGAGAGGGGTTCTTTTAGAGTCTGAGACATAGAAGCATTAGTTGGTATTGTGTGTTTATTAGAGGTATCAAGTGTCCTTAAGTCATTAGCTTCTTTTGACTCTCTCACAAAAATCATGTACCCAGAAATAGCTTTTTTCATTTATTTAGAAATGCTAACATGACTAACCATTTGCATAGGCCAATCTCCAGCATGAGCAATGCATACTATGTTCTGACCCTTGAATTGAAATGCAAGGGTTTTCTTAACAAAATCAGAAAGAGATATAATCTTGTAATGCCAAGGCATACCTAAGATAACATCATAGTTACCAATGGTTGCAAGTAGAAAAGATTCTTGGTCATGGTAATCCCCAAAATCTAAGATTTAGCTTCCCATGGATAGGAGTAGAATTGGTTGTAAGTCCTTCAAATGCCGAACCTGATCGAATTGGTGTTCCTAATCAATCCGATGGAATTTGTAGTCTTTTAATAGTATCTCTTGATACAAAATTATTTGTGGACCTTGGATCAAAGAGTATCAAAACTAGTTGATTGTTGAGTGTCCCCCAACCCTTTAAGAGTTGTCTTTTCTTCTCATTTGAATGAATGTTAGCTTGCACATTTGGAATAGAATTTCAAGATGGCGGAGGAGGATCTTTAACCACATTTGCTTCCTTCCTTTTGTGAGGACAATCAAGCTTCATATGCCTTAACTCACCGCAGAGAAAGCACCTTGCTTGCTCTTTGTACTTTTATATCTCAAAGGGTGAGAGATACTTGTGCTTCTTCTTATTACCCTTTAGATTTGAATATTGGTTATGGGTAAAGATAGGTCTTCTTTGATTAGTCCTCTCTCTTGGTTGATCATAGAGGTGCTCTTGTCTAGCTCTATAAGAACTCATCTTCAACTTTCGAGATGTACTAGGTGTATGCAAACTTTCAGCTGTATGATGGCAGACTCCATCATACGAGATAAGGTTTCATGTGGATATACCTTCATAGTTTTGTGTAAATGAGGGAGTAGGCTAGCTTCAAACTTCCTTTTCTTCTCTCCTGATTTCCATGAAAGGAGTAACCTTGAGAAGAGTAGATCAAAACTTGTCCACATAACTAATGACCTTCTCATGCTCTTTCTAGCCTAGCCAATCCCACTCCTTCTTCTGAAAATTAGGAGGCAAGAATTGAGCATAAAATTTCTTCTTGAACTTTTCCCAAGTCATAGGTTTCCTTCCCTCCAAAATAAGAGTCAACCACCAATTGCTAGCAATGTCTTTCAAGTGCATGCCTACATGCCTTAGCTTGGACTTTTCTGAAAATTTACCATAAGAAAAAGCAACTTCAAATTGCTTCACAAAGGCTAATGCGTTAGAAGGATCTCTCTTACTGGCGTAAGAGTCAAACTTTATATCCTTATCCCCAAATTTGAAAGTCTTAGGCTTCTTAAGCTTGCTCGAGCCTCTTATGGTCCCTCTTTTTCTATTTGTGGATTGTACGAGACTTAGAACCAAGAGAGTAGGAACCAAAAGTTGATGAGGAGGAGGAACTTGAGTAATCAGGGGAGTAGTTGGTTGCTAAGGGAGATGACTCCATCCTTATCCGCCTCACTCGAGGTGAGGTCTTTTTACTCTTTTTGACCCGATAGTCCTTCTTTCTTCTAAGAAGCTTCTCAACAATTGGATGATTTGCATCTTCACCATCAATTGTTGCAATGGTGTTTCCTCTAGTATCACCATCTTTTGGAGGATTCAATCCTTCATAAGTAGCTTCTTCCCTTGCCCTTAAGCTATCAATCAATTAATGTACATCGGAAATTTCCAACAAGCTACAATACTCTGTCAATTGAGCCTCTAATTTCTCACTTGTAGGCACTTCATCAATTGCTATGTTTACCTTCTTCTTGCAAGGATCATATTTACTTTGAGAAAAGCAAAGAGACTTGCTCTGATACCACTGTTATAAGGTCTGAGATACACACTCGACTTTCTTATATACTTAAATATATATGGTGAATATTATGCTGGTGCAGAGAGAGAAAAAATGAGAGAAAAGAAAGTTGTAGAGAGAGATAGATAGATAGAGAAATTGACAACACACTAGGGATTGGAAGATGGGCCAGTCCCCCTTCCCCCTTGTGGAGTTATATTATTGACAAGGAGCAAGCTCCTATGTTACACATAAACCACTTCTTACTTGTAGATCTTGGAAACAAGATCACGATTCCTTACACACAGTATACAACAGGCTAACACTTGCACAACTTGGAAGTTGGTACCTTTTGATCCTTCTTGAGTCTCCTCCTCTCCTACACAATATGTGTAGGGCTCTCCTCTTGGCGCTTGATTGCAACAGAGCAAAGCTTCCGCAACACTTGCACCTTCTCTTCTCCTCTTGGAACTTGATTTTAGGAGAGCACTTGCACCTTCTCTTCTCCTCTTGGAACTTGATTTCAGCAAAGCTTCCGTAGCGCTTGCACCTTCTCTTCTCCTTTAAGATGCATGCAAAGTGATGCTTCCTTCACCTCTCTCACACCCAAGGAGAGCCTCCTCTTTTATATACTTTCAAGAGCTTCTTTTCTTGGAGAGAGACTTGAGTTGATCTTCATGCAAGATGTGGCTATTCTAGGACCTAGTCTGCAGCACCAATTTTGAGATATCTCTCTATGTGTTCCTCGGATGAAAAAATGCCCAACACAAAAGTTGTAGATCTCGTTGTTTTTGATAACTTAAGCGGCCTATTTTTAGAGATCGTCTTTCTATCACGAGATATTTTTAAAAATGGATTCACCATGTCTTTTTTAAAAGAACAACTTCTCAAACTGTACTCTTAATTTCTGGTCCATGCAACCACCTTAAGGAGAGTTCATTAAATTGCCTTGGGCCTCAACCTTAAGATTGACTTCCACATAAAATCTTGTGTCTTTTTAGACCTTTGAAAGAGAAAATAACTTCTCTCCTGACTTCTAGAGGATCACGTCTCTTGTCTTTCTTAGTGAGAGAATTACCTCTCTTGTCTTTCTTAATGAAAGAAAAGACCTTAAACCTTGACTTGTAAGGGAGAGGATAACCCCAAATGAATACAATGCTCATTACACACATAAGTAAACATTTCCAAGCGTCCCGCATGCACACATAAATACATATACACAATGCTAATGCTCTTCCTCTCCTCAGAACTTAATCCATATTCATTTATGTGTAACTCCTTGTTTCTTATGTACACTCTTACACTTGGTAGACACTTCTTTCCCCCTTCATAACTTGTACTGCCTGTACCAGATATCCCCATCATAGTGCTTTGATCACCCCATTAAGTGATACATTAGGAATACTAGTCTCTAAATTGTCTCATGGCCATGCTAGATCATCATCAACACTTAAAGAAAAGAGAGTCATTAATTTATTCACATAAATTTATTAAATAGAGAATGCATAATAAGCAATCAATTTAGTGATAGTTGCCAAGAGATTGGCTATGTCTATGTACCATGGGGTAATAGTTTCAATTAGAAAAAGGGAAGCATCAGGAAGGTCTAGATCATCCTGTTCATCTTCATCACTCTAAAGGATTTGTGAGAGATGATCAGCCATGACATGAGAGTTATTGAGTTTGGTAACCACTTCAAAGCTTGAAATAGAAGGAGCCATCTCATCATTCTTCCCTTCACATATGCTTTGTTCATCGGGAAAAGGACAGAGCCTCATGGTCCACATAGAATTTGAAACGACTTGACAGGAGGTAGTATCAAACCTTCCCCAAGGTGAACATCATTGCCAAGCAGTTAATCTCCTTCACAATATAATTCCTTTCTCTATCAATTACTTTTTAACTTGCATAATAGATGGGTCTAACTTCGAGGGACCCTTTTGGCATAAGACTACACCTAGGCCTTCGGCTGATGCATCAGTGTTGTGGGAGCTCACGCTCAACCGCCAAGACCCACGAACCGCTTATTGTTTCAAGCGTTCCAAGCGAGCTCTAATGGATATCTCTCATCTAGCCGACGCGCCGTCGATCCTACGAGTGTAGTGAGCTTACCTTGATGCTTGATCGAGTACCCTGCTCTCTCTTGCACTCCGTAGCTCCACGATTCTTGATGCTAGCTCAAGCATCCACTAGCCTCCTCCATCTCCAAGCTCCATCCTCCATAGCCGCACACACAAGAGAAGAGAAGAGAAGAAGAGAAGGGGAGATGGTGAAGAGCTTCACCCTCTTGATCCCTCACTCCCACACACACTCACTCCCTCACACTCTCACACTCCCTCGCTCAAGAGCACACACAAGCAAGAAGGAGAGAAGAAGAGAGGAAGAAGAAGACTCTTTTTGCCACACACCAAAGAATGAGCTTCTCATTCACTTTTCAACTTTATATACAAAGCCCTAAATCCTTTTTGGGCGGTCATCCCCTTTTCCCTTTTTTACATGGCCGGTCGTAGCCTAGGCCCTTTTTCCGATTTCCCACCATTCTAATTTATCCTATTCCCAACTAATGCGTACACTTTGCACAGGAGTGAGCCTGGCACTCTTTTACAAAGATTTGAGGGCGCTCCCACATTTTAATGGTGCACCCTTTTACTCTTTTGTTTTCTCGGGGCGACACCGAGGCTTTTTGAGGGTCGTGCCGAGCATTTAAATTTTTCAAGGACTCGTTACCGGTCAAGGTGCCTTTTTCTACTTTTATCCTGCGCCTTTTTTGCTATTTCCCCTTTTTTTATCCGCTCCTCTGTGCTGCGGGAAACACGGTAACATTACCCCCCTCCTAGCCAAGTGCCAGTCCCATGGCACTGCAATGGGACGTAGTGGCTAGTTAGGTCGGCTGCTAGGCAGAACAGATAGGTGGATGACACTACTTTCAAGGTGGTTGGGTGAATGACTTGTGATGGAGTTTAAGGACAATGACCAAGAGAGATTCCAGTGTGCTTTATTCTCCATGAAGATACTCGACATCTTTCACACTGTTGTGGCGCCCGTTATGTAGTCGGTCGTCCCTCGAGTATCAGAAATGCTTGAAGCCATAAGCGATCCCTTAAGAGGATGGTATTGGAGGGATTTATTCTGAAGAAGCTCCCTCGAACTCTATTTGCATTGAAAATTTGTGTCTTTGATTTGAAGATCTTTGTCTTTGAGTTGAAGGTCTTCATCTTTGAGTTGAAGGTCTTCAGGCTTGTGGAATCAATAAGTGATCCATAGATCTTGAGGCGTTGGGCATGCATCTTTGGAAGATGAGGTTCCAAGATCTATGCCAATGGCAAACCTATCGTGACTTGGTTCAATTCTGGTAGCCATCAGCAAGCAGATGGCTGGACATTGGCACATGGAAAAAGTTTTGGTGATTAAAGGATGCTGCGGGTGATCCTCTTCAACGGAGTAGCCATTTCTTGAAACTTGAACATAACCTGCAAGAATAGGTGTGCACTCCCTAAGGGGTGTGTCTGCCTCTTCGTGGAGTGTGTGGTGTTTGTGGCAGTGGAATTGGGAGATGGGTCTGACCTTGGGCAAGCCCTTGGTAATGTCCCACACTTGAGAACCCAGTTAGTGTGCCATTGGAGGTGCGGTGTAGGTCTTAGGGTGACAGGTCTGAAAGTCCTACCCTTGATGTGCCCTAAGCGTGAAGTGGGGAAGGGGCTAGGTAGAACCCTAAGTGCAGTGATGGTGGTGCACATCGAGGCAAAGGGGGGGGTTGCAAGCGGATCTTGCTAAGGTCTCACCGCTTACCTTTGCTTAATGGTAAAGGCATCCCTTGGCTTTGCTATACTTTGCTGTCGTCTCTTCTTTCCAGTTCACCCTTTTTTTTTGAATAATAATAATATAAAGAGGCTTATACATGGATACATGTGATACAAGGGCATGACGGGAGTTTACTCCTCGTCATCTGAGTGGCGGGTAGGGGATGGCGGAGGGCGGGGGGCCTTGTTAAGGAATCTACGACTCAACAAGTAGCCCGTGAGGTTGAGGCAGGATTTGAGAGTGGTGGTGGAAAGGAAGGGGTGGTTGCATTGGGTGAATTTTCTATCCTCATATCTTCGAGCAGTGCAACACAGAAGGATGGCAAAAGATAAGCACGCATCATGAGGCGAGTCATGGTGCTGCTATCTATGGCGTTGGGGTCGAAGTAGAGGGGTGTAAGGTGGCGTTCTTGAGGTACGGGCTCTTGATGGACTAGGATCCTAATTAGTCTAAGATAATTACAAGTGGTTATGAAGGTGGGGTCAGGAAAGGAGGTGAACTCGCTAAGAAATCTATCTATAGAGCTGTACAAATCAGGGAGGGTAATGAGAAGGACGTCCCTATGGGAGGTGCTATTGGTGTTATAGATAATGGGAAAGTCGAACCTGCCGTGGATGGACGGATTAAAGTTGACCCCTACCCTTCGAGGATACGGCATGAAAGTGGGGTCATTTCTCTCAGAAGGGAGGGTGTTACAAAATGCTATCCACGCATCAAGGTTGATGTAAAAAATGTGTCTTCTCCAGGTGGGTTGGCAATTATAGCCTTCCAACGATCTAGGCACCTGGAGGACTTTATCCTGCCAAAATTCGCGGTCCTTGGCCCCCCAAGCAGTTGGGTTGCCCTCTCGCTCCACTAACCACTTGGCCTTGAGCCTTGCACCCATAGCGATGACATCATTTACAAGTTGAATGGGCATTACTCTGTTCAAGGTAGCGGGAAACTCAAAGCTCAAGTCGAAGGGGTCGCGGTTACATTCCTGCTGTTCCTAGATAATCAATTCGGCATGGAATTCAGGAAGGGGATCTTTAGGGCATGGTAGGAGAGGGACATGCTGTCTTGGAACAAGTCTAACATTCAGCTTTTTCCTTGCCTTCTCTACCATTTCTTTCCTGCGGTTAGCTTGGGTTGCTTTCCTCTCAGCAGATGTGTCAGAGGGCTGCAATTCCTCTTGTTGTGGCTGAGGGGGTGGTGGGACGTACTCCTCCTCCTGAGGTCCCAGATCAAACTCTGGTTCACCCCCTTCTGATTGCACGTCTTCTTGTGCCTTCGCCTCTGTGAAACCGAGTTCGTCTATTTACTGCGCCGTCAGGCCTACCTGTGCAAGATATCTTCTTTGCTCCTCTAGGCTCTGAGGCGGGCCTCCTAGCTACAGTGGCACATGCAAGCCTACTGTTAGAGCTCTGCGTGCAATGGTTAGCTTCTTCTGCAAGCTGATCATTGGTTTCGTTTCCTTCTAGTTTGGTGGAGTGAAGCAGTGTATTGAGGAAGGTGTGTTGCTGAGCTATCATGGAGAGCTGGGCTGCCTCTGCCTAATTCTCGGCGAGCACCCTATCTCCTTCGGCTTTGGCCAGCCGACGTGCCAAGTTCCGTATTCTCTCCTCATTGTGATCAGCCCATTCTTTTGCTCTTTTTTCCATATCCTCCAGGATCTCCCCCTGATGGAGGGTCATAGCCATGAGTTGTTGCTGCTAGGCCTCGAGATCACGGTGCAGGCGGGACTACTCTTGGCGTTCATCAACGATCTGTGCATTGAGCTGGTCCAGCTTCACCTACATCCTTCACACCTGCTCTTTCCTTAACTGGTCCAGCTTTGTAGCCTCTTGTCTAATCTTGTTAAGCTGGCTTTGTGCTTCCAGGTTGACTGCAGATAGCTTATCGTTCTTGCACCGCAGGTGAGCATTGGTCACCCTTTCCCCGTTGAGATGCTCCATCAAGATTTTTCTCCTTCCTTCCCAAGTAGCGTCACGTTCCTTCAGGGCCTTTAATTCCTCTGCATCCTTATTGATGGCTTCCTCCCTGAGCATAGGGATCTCCCTTTGGTATTCTGTTATCTGCTTTGTTCTCTCCAACTGGAGAGCAGCACGTGATTCTCGTTCTGTTGCCAGCTCCTCCACGGCTATTCTCCTTTCTTCCCTGGCCCTTTCTTAACTGTGAGAGTAGCTCCTTAACATATTCATCGTATTGGCCTATTGGAGGTGGGGGGTGGGGCATGGTGGTGGTGGTGACAGCGTCTTCTGTTTTCTACCTCTTTAGCTCTGGCCTTGGCTCCAGATCAGCTGTGGTTGCCCATTTGACTCTTGATGCTGGGGTGGCCATGGCCGCTTCTCTTGCCAGCTCCCGTTCCACCAGGAATTGTAGCCAAGTGACCACGTTTCTCTCATCAACTTTTGGGGTGGAACCTTGGGTGGCGGTGGCAGTGGGTGTTGTCATGATAGGAGTGGCTGGCATGGAAGGTATGAAGAGGGGGAGAGTTGGCATCATTGGATCTTTTCCTTTTCCTTCTGCTGGGGGCAGGGGTGTGATTTCCAGCACACTGGTATTGGAACCAGGTGTCTCTGTTTAGTGCGGGCTCTCTGCACCTTCCTCGACGGGTGGCCAGCTCTATTTCTTCCTCTTCCTTCCTTCTCAGCTCCTCTTCGGTCTTCTTTTTTCTCTCCTCCTCATCCTTGACTGACTCCCTTCGAGCCCTCTCCAGATCTTCCTTTTCATTCTTCTTTTGCTCCTCTTTCCTTTTTCCATGTAGGGCTTTGGTTTGTTGTTCTGCGTGCCTCTGTGGGGTGCCTTGGGACTCTCCCTCTTCATCTGCGTCAGTCTCCGTTTCATCTAACGACCTTCGCTGCTCTTCTGTGTGAGGTGGGGATTGTGACGGTGACTCGTCACTTCCTTCGTCGCCTCCCTTCTTGTCTTCTGCTTCTCATCCTTGCCCTAGTGCTTCTTGGATGATGGTCGTAAGGACACCTCCAAACCCTATGGTTGCGGCCTTGGAGGATGATGCCTTGCGGGTTGATCAGGAAGACAGGGACTCCCCTCCAACGACTCTTCCTCCTGTTGCCAGGGCCTTAGCCAAAGCCTCTATGGTTTTTCTCACAAACCCATTAAGGTTCACCTCGTCTAGAAATTTTTCCGCAATGCTGTCGAGCAGAGGTACGTTGATTCGGCTCATTATGCTCTTGTACCTCTAGCTTGAGAACAAGGTGTGCACCATTTTTTCCTGCAGCTGGATTTCTAGGTTTGGGATGTCTGCCAGGCTAATCCCATCATTGGTATGGACCTTCACCTTGTTCATTCCCAACATGGCGTAGATGTCTCTTTTCGGCTTTCTTTCCACCTTATTCGGTAGCCATAGTGACCATTCCACCAACTCGGGGGTCAGCTCGATCTGCACCTGTCTGGTGGCTTCATTGTCGCGCACCATGATGGTGCCTCTGTTCCTATTGAAGGTGCGCAAGAAATCAGCGCACTGGGTGTAGTCTACCCTTCGGCCCACTGCGTCTAGGTACTTCTGCAGGTGGCACTGATCTATGATTTGGCGCACTACCGGCTCTTCGAAGGCCACGTCTTCAAGATTGAAGACGTGGCGGAACTTCAACTGGTTGAAGGCTCTCGTCTCCACTGAGAGGCCGTATTTTGCTTGCTCCTCCTCCGAGAAGGGGACCTTGCCCGCTTTGTCCTGGCTTGCCATGATCGCTACCTGCAAGTTCAACTATTTCCACTTTTAGTGCTTTTTGACAACTAATTTGCTCGAAGAATAAAAGCGTGGCTGATTTTATTGAAAATAGCCTTAACTTTTCTTTTTAGACTTTTACCATTACATCTTACCCTTGCATTTCAAATTTAACTAACGTTTCCTACTTGGTTTACTTTTTAGATTCTACCTTGTTTATTTTTTGCATTCCACCTTATTACCCCTTTCCCCTTTGGAACGAGAAGAATTCGTCCTAGGATTTGGAGGTTGAGAGGCCAAGGGCATTCAACATAACCGGCATCGGTCTATTTGTGCAGGAGCCAGGCATAGAAGTTGGGGTTATACTCTAGCTGAGCTTCCCTATCTAATTCGAATGGGTAGATACTGACATGCGTGATGTATGTTAGAATATCAGTTAGAAGATTGCTAGAATTGACCCGACTTGCAATGTGGAGCTCTTCCTCTGTTAAGAGGCAGTCAAGGTAAGGGTGCCCCTTGATGTGCTCATCCATGGGTTGGCCACAGAGAGTGGTTAACACTCTATACGAGGTAGGCATGACGTAAGTGGGATCATACTCGACCATTTTGATGGCTCGGCGTTGCTCGGTGTTGGTCATTATGCGACATCCGTCAACCTTCCATTGCAACCTAAGAGCGTACCATTGCCTCAAGAAAGGTGATCCAATATCAGCAAGGTGGGATAACCTTGTGATCTCTTGGTCAGTGATAGCAGAAGTGGTCCGTGGATCGTATGACGTGATGAGACGTTGCTTAATGGCTTGCTCTTTGGAGACCTCGCTACCGAGCAACTCAGCAGTAGAGCAAGAAGCTTTTGCAAATGCGAATTCAAAAGTCTCCCATGAGCAAGGCATATTGCATACTTCCATTGCAAAGGGTTCTTCTAATAGACCCAAGTCCAAACGGTCATAGCTGAGGGCGAGCGACATAAAGGTGGCATCGAGTCGTTTAATGCAGTCCACCACATCATCGTCGGTGTCCTTGGCAAGATCAGCGGCTAGTGCTAGAAATGATTTTCATTCATAGGAGGGCGTGAGGCCAATGAGCGGTCGAGGTTTGCTAGAACTAGAGGCCTTGACAATACATAGTTGCGGTTGGGACTTTCCTTGAGCTTGCAATCGGGCTGTTTGGAAGATGGCCGAGTTAGGGTCAGTCACAGCAGCTGGGTTGCTGCAGTCAGCTTTGCTGCGGAGGGTCGGATTGACTTGGTCAGATGATGCCACCTATGACGTTGGCTATTGCTTGGGCCGATAGGTTTGTGCGACTCTCTTGGGCCAAAGTGTAGATGAGTCGGATGGCTGGGGCTCTGAAGAGCACTACGGCCTATGGTTTTGAGGTGTTGGGGGACGTGGGCTGATCAAGCTTGAGGGTGGCATATGATTAGTGCCTTTGGCTGTGGGGGCCTTAGGGATCCACAGTGAGGCATTTCCCTCATAGTAGCCTTGCACATGCAAGAGGGCTTTAGGGACCCATCTTTGCTTAATCACGCGGCTCTTCTTGTGATTGCATCTTGGACTCCTCGGTTTAGAGTTCTGGGTCTTATGTGGATAGGTGCATTGACTCCTAGGCGGTTGTTGTGACTGTTTAGGCACCCATTGAAAGCGAGGCTATTGGGCCCTTGCTTTGATTGCTGTGGGTTGCGGTTTATGGAAGTCGGGGAGCGGCGGCCGTGCACTACCCCCTCCTTAGTCTTGCCTATAGATGTTTCTACCGGTGGCTTTGCGGACGATGATGGTGTCATGCAGCCCTTGCTGAAAGTTGTGATGATGGGCACGTTGCCTATTGCTAGGTGGATACACTGCGACTCACAATCAACATCACAGTGAGTCTGCTTTTTGAAGGTTTGCCCTAGCAGTGACTCCATGCCTGCGTTTGTAGCACTGGAAAACACGTAAAAAAACATTGGAATAGTCTCAGACTCGATAGAAATGGTGACTTTGCACTTGCCGAGAAGTGCGTATGATTGAGCCCCATATGGGCTTAATTTGGCAGTTGTGGGTTGAAGTAGTGGTTTGCCAAGTTGGATCCAATGCTTGTGGGTTAAGACATTGAAGTCTGCTCCCTCATTGATCAACGCGTTGAAAGTGCATGTTTGCTTGGCAGTGACCGTGACACGGAGGTAAGCGGGTTCTACAGCTTCCTCATCATCTTCGTTGATTTTAGTGATTGTGGCTGCTCGGCGGTTCTAGCATTGGTGGCTCATGCAAAGGCTAAGTGGGAGGGAAGTACTTCTTGACACAACTACCATTGAAGAAGCCTATTCCTTCACCGTCTAGGGTCTCAAGCTCGACATTTCCGGTTCAACTGATTGCCCGAACCTTGAAGGGTCCGAGACCTCTGAATTTCATCTTTTGCTTATATCCTTTGACTGAGTAGAGGAGCACTAAGTCACCCTGTTCAAACTCCCGCTGCTTGACATGCTTGTCAAGCCAGCTCTTGCGTTGAGCTTTCTCGCAGATAAGCGCGTGGGTGGCTAGAAGATGAGTCTCTGATAGGTGTTCCAGCTCGACCAAGCGTTGCGTCCATGCTTTCTTCCCTTCCTATCGTTCTTGAAGTGCCACTCTTAGGCTAGGAACGAAGAATTCTAACGGTAGAATTGCCTCAGTCCCATAGGTCAACCTAAAGGGGGTTTGGCCGACAGGCGTTTTATAAGCTGTGCGGTAGGCCCACAAGGCTGCCATCAACTTGTTGTCCTAGTCGCTTCGTGAGGTTGAGACTATTTTAGTTAGGACATTGATAAGAATCTTGTTAGTTGATTCTGCTTGGCCATTAGCCTGAGGGTAGTATGGTGAGGATTTGCAATGGATGATGAGAAAGGTGGATAGGAGATGTGCTATCACTTTGTTGATGAAGTGTGTGCCTTGGTCGCTAACCAGTTCGATGAGGCAACTGAAGCGCAAGATCACTTGCTCCCATAAGAACTTGGCGGTCATCCTAGCATCATTTTTTCATGTGGCTCTTGCCTCTACCCATTTCATGAGATAATCGGTGGGGGTCACTACGATGTATTTGGCTTGTGAGTACTGCACCGCAGGACTGATGGTCCTATGAAGTCAATTTCCCATTTTTCGAAGGGTTGGCGAGCAATGATTGGGGTCAACTCCTTTTGATCTTTACGAATCGGGACTTTTTTCCATTGGCACTCATCACAATGCTTGACAAATCACGTGGCATCGTGGAAAAGTGTGGGCCACCATAGTTGGGACTGCAGCACCTTCTGTGCTGCCGTGTCTTCGCTAAAGTGTCCTCCCGCAATGCCTTGTCCAACGGCTTCTCCTATGGGTATGCGGGACATGTGATCAGCCATGTAATGCTATTTTCCCTTTCATACCACCATGGAGAAATCAAACTCTAGGAGTAGGAGGAGCCATCGAGCTATGCACCCTGTAGCACAAGGTTTGTTCACTAAATAGAGCAGGGCCTGATGGTCCACGAAAAAGATGAAGGGTGTGGCCAATAGATAATGCCAGAATTTCTTCACAGAGAACACCATGGCTAATCCCTCCCTTTCTGTTGTCGAGTAATTCATCTCCGTCTCCGTGAGTTGTCTGCTAGCAAAGCTCATTGGGTAATCTAAGTTATGCTCACCAAGTTGGCACAACACTGCCCCCATGGAAAACTTAGAAGCATCGATGTGCACGTGGAAGGTAATGGTCTAATTTGGGGCTCCTAGAATTGGTGCTATTGTTAGAGCCTTTTTCAATTCTTTGTATGCCCATTGGCATGTCTCGGTCCACTCAAAGACAATTAGCAGCTTGTACAATGGTCTGGCGATCAGCACGTAGTTCAGCACAAACTCCCGATAGTATCCTGTATGGCCTAAGAAGCATTGAACTCCCTTGTAATTAATTGGGGTTGGAAGGTCAACAATAACCCTGACCTTCGAGAAGTCAGTGGCAATGCCGTTCTTTGACACCACGTGTCCTAAGATGCATCTATGCTTCACCCAAAACTAACACTTCAAGGGGTTCAAGGAGAGACGATATAAGGGGCACCATTCAAAGACTACGCGGAGTTTTTCTAAGTATTCGATGCAGGTCGAATGGACACACAGGTCGTCGACAAAGACCTCTAACTCTTTGTGAAGCATGTCCTTAAAGATGGTGCACATGAGGCATTGGAAAGTGGCAGGGGCATTGGTCAACCCGAAGGGCATGACTATGTATGCAAAGACGCCCCACTCAGTGGCAAAGGCGGTCTTGTGCCTGTCTGTAGGATGCACTTGCACCTGGTTGTACCCTAAGAAGCCATCCAAAAAACTGTAGGTTTCCTTGCCTGCCACCCTCTCAAGCATGTGCTCAATGTACGTCAAGGGATAGTTGTCTCTCTTCGTAGCAGCGTTCACCTTCTTGTAATTGACGCACACTCGAATTTTGCCATTCTTCTTCATAACAATGACTATGGGTGATACCTAGTCTGTGTGGTCAATTTCGTAAATGAATCCAGCTCTCATCAGCTTGTTAATTTCCTCTTTGACAGCATGAGCATTTTTTGGATTCATAGGGTACGATCGTTGCTTGACTGGCATTGCGTCCGTCGTCATGGGTATGTTGTGAGTCACAACACTCAGATCTCCCCCCGTAGCTCTTCTAAAGACCAAGCAAACACGTCTATGTACTCCCGTAAGAGAGCGACAAGACTCATTTCTTCTTTACCAGTCAAGTCATCGGCAATGAACACTGGTCGGGGTGTTTCCCCTTCTTGGGCTAGGTCTACCTCCTTGACCTTGGCTGGTCCTTCGATTGGTTCACTTGTTTGCCCTTGACGTTTGACACCTAACAGAACTACTATCCTATCCCCTTTTTTTGAATTTCATGAAGCATTTAGGGAGGTCCTGTGGCTTTCGCTGCTCTTCTGATCGTGTATCCCTGGGGTGCTTTGCCTTATCCTGCCTTAACCGTCTGCGCCTCAGGTGGACAGGTAAGTCCCCCTTGGTGCGTCTGGTCATGGGCGGCCTAGGGATCTCTGTGTCACTATCCAAAGTAACTTCCGATTCAGAGTCAAACCCTCCATCTTCTCTAGAAGAGGTGGTCTCCCTTGGTGGCCGTAATTCAGATGGCGATTCAGTCCTAAGTATTGATGTTGTTCCTAGTTGGGCTAGGCCTGCTTGCTCAAGGTCTATGGCTCCTATGCATTCCAACCAAGCACAATCACATTCCATGCGTATGACTCCTCACTCTATTCTAAGGGCCTGCCTTTTCTGCGGCTTGGCATCTGCTCGTATTTGCTCAATTTCTCGTCCTTCAGTGTCGTATTCTATGGTATATACTTCACCCTCGCTCTCATCACTGAAAGATTGGTAGTCTTCATATTCATCGCTGGAATCTTTGTCATTCGACTGCTCGTCATCTCCTAGGGCTTGGTATGCCTCGTGTCGTTGGTCAGGAACCAGGGCCCAGTTATACATGAGGTTTAACTCGTGCACCCTAGTCCATTGCCACTTGGAATCCTTTAAGAGATCCTGGAGTGGTTTGAAGTTTGCAGTTGGGTTGCCAGCTAGTTGGTCCATTAGGTATTCCAGTACCCCATGGAGTTCCCTTTTGTTGGATGGTACTTGGAAGGTGACAGGCTTAGGCTTTCCATGGAGGCTTGCTACCATCATGCAGACTGGTGTAAAGAGTGCTTCGTTGGTCTTGCCGATCATTTTGATGGCCTGCTCATATGCCTCACGGTCTGAGAATGGCATGTCGATTGTAGCGAGAACATGCATCCAATCCCGCTCATCCTCTAGGCATGGGATATACTTGGTCAAGGACCCATAGGGCTTCTTGACCTGAGTGTTCCCCTTGAGCATAGTAAAGATGGTGTCTAGGTCGACTGGTGTGGTCTTCCAAGTGTCCATCTCTATTCTTACGGCGTCCGTTCTATTGCCAAGGAAGATCAAGCCGTTATCCCAATCTTCGATGACTCTGGCATTGCGCATCCAGGGTCGGCCTAATAAGACATTGTAGTCCACTCCCTTCATGAGTATAAAGTCGACGGAGAACTGGACACTTGCGATCTTCACTAGCCAATTCTTCAGTACCCCGAATGGCTTCACTCTCATACCGTTTGCTAGAGTGACATTAAACCTAGCAGCTTCGACATGCGGGTTTTCCCAAGTCTGAAGCACTGCATGGCTAAGAACACTAACCCCAGCTCCCGTGTCTACGATTCCCTTTCTTGTTGTGTCACCTAGGGCTAGGATTGGCAGGACTGTGTGCATCTTAGAGCCTTCCCAAAAGGCGTTGACGTGAAAGGATTTAGGCACGGAGTGTAGCGTCAAACTTGGGCAATTGCATTTCTGCATCCTGATCTCGAAGGTCTACCGCAACCTACTCTTGTGACCCTTCGACCCACTGCTTAAGGTCTTGCCATAGGGTAGGGTGCTGCTTAAGTAGATCTCCTAGGCTAAGTGTTATAGGGGTGGTCACTAGCATGGTCAGGAGATTGTTAGATACTCGTCCTTCCTTTAGCCTAGATTGTCCGTGCCAATGGCTGCGGCTAATCTGTGGCTTTGTTGCGTCTAGGCTTGGTCATAGCGGCACTGATTGCAGCACAGTTGCTTCTGCCGACTTAGGTTGAAGTTGTGATATTGGCGTGCTTACGTTGTAGAGATCATTGATCTCGTCCTCTACGATGGGCTGAGTGTCTTTGAGATGCTGTTGAGCCTCCCTCACCCATTCCTTCACCTTTTCTATGGCCTCTAATTGTTGCTTCGGATGCGGGTATTCCCCTACCTTAGCGCTTTCTTTTTCGGCTGTCTTAGGGGCTGAATTCTCTGCCTCCGCGTCTGAGACCTTCTTTCTCGTAGGTAGAGTCGTAGCACTCTCGGTCTTAAGTGCGACCTTAGCTTCCGATCTCTTCTTTTTCCGCTTGCGGATTTTCTTTCCTATCGAGGTTGCGTCAAGATTGCTAGGTCTTGGCAGAGAGATGCCAGCCTGCTTTGTTTGGGCTCGGGTCATAACCCACAAGGGAATAGGCGTGGCCTCCCCATCGGGGTTTTCGACACCAAACAACCCCAATGGGATGGATGGCAAGTTGGCTGAGCTAGAGGACGGCTTCCGCTTTGGGCAGTCTATGAAAAGATGGGTGATTCCGCACTCTGCGCACCTTTGGTCAGCCTTGTCCCTATTTTGCTGCTCTCTTTCAGGGCAGCGTGATGAGACATGACTGGGGCGTCCACAAGTCCAACAAGTGACTGGATCCTGCGGCTGCCCTCCTAGGCCTCTACCTCGTCCTCGTCCTAACACCATCACCGACACGGGTCAATAATCCATGAGGACCGTGTTGCCCTCGTCGTCGTGTGAGACGTAAGGGTATATATAGGTCTCTTCCTCATTCGGCTCCTCCATGTAGTGTATTGGAGCGTCACTCGATGGGTGGGTCATGTAAGGACCAGGCAGTCTAGGAATGCCTGTAGGATTTATGTCCATTCTAGGGATGGCTAGTTTCATATCATTAGGCATGGGAAGAGCCAATGGGGCTCCCCTTCTGAAGAATGGCTATGGCCTGTTAGCTAGATAAGGCTGGACGTAGGGTTGCGAGTATGGAAGTCTTCTTGGTAGTCTGCAATGCACGACATCATGGCCGAACCTACCACAGTTAGCACAAGGTCTTGACCTAGGGTCTTGACATTCGGCCGGAAAGTGGTTTCTGCCACACTACACGCATTGGACGTGTGGGCGCGTTGGTCATCTCAACATGTCTTGTAGCTTGGCTAATTCCATCTTGACCTCAGCCAAGCCTTGGTCTGTCTCGGTGGCCTTCCCCTTATCTTGGGATGATGGGATTGACCGCTCACTAGAGGCTGACATTCTCTTTGAGCTTCCCAGGTTGGTCTCTTCTAGATTTGAGCTCCTAGAGCTCCGCTCTTTCAGCTGGTCACATAAACTCTAATGGCTTCCTCAAAAACGCTAGCCACCACGTCCTGCTGCAAGCTTGAGTTGCCTATCAATGCCTTATATAACTCCTCGTCTCGAATTCCGCTGATGAATACAGTTGAAACTGCTCTGTCAGTCGGTCGCTCGCCTAGAGGGATTCTCTTAAAGAGACTTCTCACATGGGTCACGTAATCGCGGATGTCCTCCTTCTCTTTCTACTTGACGTTCATCAAGTGCACCAGTAGGTTATCGGAGTATCCTGGCTCGGCAAATCTCTTGACGAAGAGATCCTTAAGATTATTGAAGTTGGCTCGCTCTACGGCATCTAGGCTTCTATACCACGTCCTACCCTTTTTGCCTAGACAAAGCCCGAATGCTTGCGAACGTTGAGTCTAGTCATTGAGGCTGTTGGCTTTGCAGACTTGCTCAAACTATTCAACAAAGCTGTATGGATAGTCATGCGGTTGGTACTTATTGAGTTGCTTGGCAACAATCGGTATTTTGGCCTGGCTCTTTGAGCCTTGGTTTGCCCCTAATCCTTCAAGCAGAGACATCGCTAGTGCGGTGGCACTATTCTCTACTGAGGTGTTATCAAGCAGCCATTTCATGAGGAGCTCGCTCAATGTCAAGTCTCCCTCTAGTGCCCTCTCATAGTCCGTTCGGTTTTGGCCAGCCAAGTTTAGCACTTGCTGCACCTCATGTAGCTCCATGCTTTGCCTTTGGTTCCTAGCCTGTTGATCCCTATTATACTCAACTATTCCCTGCAGTGCCTTGCCGGCTAGCCTTCTCTCCTCCTCTAGGTCTGCAATGATTGCGTTTGCTGTCCTGTCGCGTGCTCGTACCGGGCGTGCATGTCGTAGCTGCTCACACCTGCTGAATAGCATCTGGGAATATGTTCAAATCAAGTTCCTCACTAGACCGATGATCGGAGCTCTCTTCAGTCATGGTTGAGTTCTTGCACTCCACTACGCTATCGACTAGGGTAAATAGACTTGACACATCCTCATTGTTGGCACTCCTTGCTCGGTCCTACCCCGTGCTTCAATTGTTTGTCTATGTCTTGGGTCCTCTCCTATTGGTGGGTTCCTTGAGTGGTTTATCTGAGTGAGTTCCTTTGGTTATTGAATACAAACCTCAATTTATGGTCACTCGGTGAGTGTGTTGTTTCTTGTGCACTTGTGCCCAATCAGGCTTTCAACTTTCTTAAGTGTACTTCAAGTGCAGAAATTCAATGTGAGTGCCACGAGCGATTCCTCGGCGTCTTACACACTCTTGCTTGTTTCGGGCCTGATAGGCTTCGTTGCTCAAGTCCTGGCCATTCTAGCGGGTTCTAGGGTCTGCGCTGCTTCTTGCCGTTCACTAGGGGGGTCGATCACAGGTCCTCCGATTGGATTTTCATTTTCGACGCGTTAGGTCACTGGGGGTGCTCCAGCACTGTTCCCCTGTCCCTTGGTCTTGACTCCTATGTTGGGAACTGCCTACAAGGCATTCCCCATGTTGTCCTGGAGAGGGTTGCACTTCCAGTTGCTCGTGGGGGTCAATTTTTTATGTTTTTCCCTTTTTTTAAAAATATTAAAGGTGTGTTCGACTCTGGGAATCGAACATCCAATTTACCAGTGGTCCGATTCGAGTGGTCCGATTTACGAGTGGTCTGATTCTAGGAATCAAACCAGGTGGGCCTGAGTTTGAGCCATCCAAGTCTCAAAATCGGACGGGAGTTAGGTGTCCAATCTTCGAAAATTAGACAAGTGGTCCGATCGGACTAGTCATGTGGTCTGATTGCTGACGTGTCCTAATTCATGAGTCCGATTTCTTCGATTGGACAATCGGACAAGTAGTCCAATCGGACGTGGTTGGTCTGAGTGTTTGAGTCTGAGTGTCTGAGTGTCCGAGTCGGACGGGTTGGTCTGATCGGACGGTTGTCCGAGCGTCCGATTCTCCAAATCGGACGTCCGATTCTGAGAATCGGACCCTGAATCGGGTGTCCAATTCCACTGGCCCGAACACACTTTTGAGCACAAATTTATCCAAAATCTCAAGTCATCGATGACTATAGACTACAAAATTCACCAGAAATGATGTTGGAGTGATGGGGGAGAGATCTATATACCTGGGGATCGCCGATAGCAATGTCACTCCTTGCCCTGATCGATCGAACGAGTCGCGCAAGCTCTCTCTCTCTCTCTCTCAGCTAGTTGCAAATGAGGGTTCCCTTGCCCTTCAAGAACTTATAACCTTGCTGGACATTCCCCGGATGTTACCGATCACTCTCCTTGCGATTCCTACACATTCAAGTGCACATTTCCTCCATTTTTCCCCTGTTTTCCCTGATTTTCTTCCTATTTTACAGCAACAAACCCTATGCCTCTTGGGTGCAATTTCCTGCTGTTAGCCTACTCTAAACGCAACACAAATCGAAAGCAAAAAACTGAACTAATTTCTCCATGTTTTCCAATCATCAAACAACTAGAATATCCCAAAATACTTACCTGTTTTGACGATCAAAAACACCCAAACTTCCTACCTATCTCAAGCTCCATTTCGGGGATGAATATCCTACTTCGATTCTCGATATGAGGCGCGCAAGTGCTCAAGCTTGAGTCCGTTGGTCCCGACAACAGAACCAAAATGTGGGAGCTCACGCTCAACTGCCAAGACCCACGGACTGCTTATTGTTTCAAGCGTTCCAAGCGAGCTCTAATGGCTATCTCTCACCTAGCCGATGCATCGTCAATCCTACGAGTGTAGTGAGCTTACCTTGATGCTTGATCGAGTACCCTCCTCTCTCTTGCACTCCGGTAGCTCCACAATTCTTGATGCTAGCTCAAGCATCCTTGAGCCTCCTCCATCTCTAAGCTCCATCCTCCATAGCCACGCACATAAGAGAAGAGAAGAGAAGAGAAGAGAAGAGAAGAGAAGAGAAGAAGAGAAGGGGAGATGGTGAAGAGCTTCACCCTCTTGATCCCTCACTCCCACACACACTCACTCCCTCACACTCTCACACTCCCTCGCTCAAGAGCACACACAAGCAAGAAGGAGAGAAGAAGAGAGGAAGAAGAAGACTCTTTTTGCCACACACCAAAGAATGAGCTTCTCATTCACTTTTCAACTTTATATACAAAGCCCTAAATCCTTTTTGGGCGGTCATCCCCTTATCCCTTTTTTAGATGGCTGGCCGTAGCCTAAGCCCTTTTTTCCATTTCCCACCATTCTAATTTATCCTATTTCCAACTAATGCGTACACTTTGCACAGGAGTGAGCCTGGCACTCTTTTACAAAGATTCAGGGGCGCTCCCACATTTTAATGGTGCACCCTTTTACTCTTTTGTTGTCTCGGGGCAACGTCGAGGCTTTCTGAGGGTCGTGCCCGAGCATTTAAATTTTTCAGGGACTGGTTACCGGTTAAGGTTCCTTTTTCTGCTTTTGTCCTGCGCCTTTTTTGTTATTTCTCTTTTTTTTTTCCATTTTTCGCTCCTCTGTGCTGTGGGAAACGCGGTAACAAGTGTCCACATGGAACTCCTTCATCCAATCAGCAGGTTGCAGGATGGGTGCCTCAATCAGGCATTGTTTTAGGGTGTTGAATACCTCGTCACAATCAGTGGTCCATGTAAACTCTGCATCTTTTCTAAGAAGTTTATACAGGGGGACTACCTTTTTTGCAAAGTGTACAATGAATCTTCTGTAATATCCCACATGGCCAAGGAATCCCCTTAATTATTTGAGGTTGATTGGTGCTATTAAAGTTGTGATCTTCTCAATCTTTGCAAGGTTTATCTTGCTATCCCTTGTGCAGAGACAATGTGGCCCAAAAGAACTCTTGACAATACTCCGAAGATGCATTTTTCACGGTTGAGAGAGATCCCATACTCTTGACATATGTCAAAACACTACTCTGTGTGTCCCTAATGCTCACATATTAGGCCATAAACACACAAGTCATCTAGGTACACCTCAATGAAGTCATGCAGATGGTTTTGGAATGCAGCCATTATCACTCGTTGGAAGGTAGCAGGAGAGTTACATAGCCCAAACAGTATCACTATGTAAGCATAGGCTCCCCATTCTATTGTAAAGGTTGTTTTAGATTGATTTAGATTGATCTTCTTCTGTGATTTGGACTTGGTTATATCTACTAAGTCCATCCAAGAGGGAATAAAGCTCGTGGCCTACCATTGTGTTTAACAATTGGTCTGTGAAAGGGATGGGAAAATGATCCTTCTTTGTCTTGGAGTTCAACTTTTGGAAGTCCACACATATTCACAGCTTTCCATTCTTTTTATTCACTATTGGCCACTAGATATATGAACTTGGCTTCAAGGAGCTTCAGTAATTTGGCCTTCACTAGGGCAGAGTAATTTGGATTCATGCACCTCTATCTTGGCCTAGAAAGCTTAGCATCGGGATCTAGGTCGATGTGGTGTTGGAATACTCTGGGATCAATCTCCTTTAGATCTTTGTACGACCATGCAAACACGTCCAAGTTCTCCTTTAGTAGGTCTTGCAAGACCAATAGTTCTTCTTCTAGAAGATTTATACCCACCTTCATGTGATGTTCTATACCATCAATATCCATAAATGTTAATTGCTTTTCACCTTCCACTTCGTGGATGAATGTCCCACAGACAGCTTCTAGGTAGATATCCGTCGACTCCTTCAAGAGAGTAAACCCCTATTCTGATGATTCACTGGAACCAACTTTCTCTTTTTGTGGAGACTTGGCTTACTTCTTAGAAAGATGAAAGGGTATCATTTCTATTTCAATTTTGGTTTGAGGATGAGTTGTTTCTTGACTTGAGGACTCATCTTGCAAGGATGTATCCAAGAATGTCACATAGTAGGAACCTTTTGTGTTTTGTTTGAGCTGCCAAATTGGTGGTTGTTAGCACATTGCATTTTCATCATCTTCTTGTGAGAGGGGTGGATTAGAGCGGCAAGAGCCACTGTTGAAGGAAGGCTTCTTCTGCTTAATCCATTTCTTATAGAGGTTTTGCATATGAGGTGACTCATTAGCCAGTCCAAAAAGGGTACCAAAGTCACTCTATCAAACATCATGGGGTTTTTTGCTTCTAAGGCTTTTAAAATTTCTTCCTCATTTGTGCATTTTGCAAGTAGGATAGACTCTTCTAGTTCTCTTTCATATTCTTCTTCTACATTGTAATTTTATTCCTCTTTAGACTCTATTTCTACCTCTGTGGGGGCTCTGTAAGAGAAGAACTGGCTCTCTGTTATATCCTTTGCTTCTGCTTCTCCGTCTGTTTCTGCTACGACCATATAATAGGGAGAATAGTACATCCATGCTTCTATCTCACTGTCAAATGTGACTTTAGAAGTCAATTTGGGTTTAGGCAAGAGGTATTCACCCATTGACAAAGACCTGGCTTCTTTTGGTTGTTGGCTTATAGTGCCCATTGTCAGGGAAAGTGTCTCTGTTTTCTTGGAAAATATCTATTTGACGGCTTCTTTGCCTCTTGATGTACCATCTGTTACTTAATTGGAAGAGTCTATTAAGACTTTGATGGAAGTGGATCCATTGCTATTTTGTGATCCATACAACTTCAACACCACTTTGTTGGGTCCTCTGCCTAGGGTTAGGGTTTCTTTGAGCCAATCTTTCCTTTCTCTTGCTTCAAAGAGCCAAGGTCTTTCTAGCGGCAGAGGGTATGAGGTCGTGTAGGAATTTGGTTTGACCACCATATATGTCAGTCAATAATCTCTTCCTGCGAGGGTTGTCTTCACGTACGGGGAGAATGCCCAAAGGATTGATTCTGCTTTGGTCTGCCAATCGTATAAGCCACTGCGTAGGCTACATTCCTTGCAAGCCTAAATCCTTCATTGTCACATCCATCATGATGTTCATTGATGAGTCGCCATCAATCAATGCATCTACTATAAATCATCCTTCAATCCACACACCAATCTCTAGGGTTCCAGGATCCAAGAAGATGTTAGCTACTTTCACTTCCTTCACAGGCTCTAAGCCTTTATTAAGCTTGGTTCTATTGAGGGAGCAATACTTAAGCCTCTTCTTCTCGCCAATATTCTTTTGAATTTCTTTCAATAGCTAGGTGACAACATCAGCAAATGTCAAAATGTTAGGTTTGAAGGTGTCTAGATCTTTCACCAAGTCATATTCTTTGATAGGATTCACAAGCTTCTCTAATCCTTTTTTTTCTAGGGGCAGAAACATCTATGCTTTTTCTCCTTTAGGAGGTACTTTGGCATCCTCTATCTTGTGGACCTCTAGTCTTATCTCAGCAATTGTCTCTACTACTCTCTGTGGCTCTGTATTTCTCTGTACTACATTGTTTTGTGCTACACTATTTTGTTTCTCCCTAGGAAGGTTGAACTTCACATTATTCGAAGAGGGAATGTTCTCTTTTGGAACTACAGGTTCTCCTTTCTTTGCATGTGTTATTGCAGCAACTTCCAATTCCATCAAGATGCACATCTCTGTTGCCGCAACTGGGAGAGGAAATAGTCCACCACAGAGAGCCTATATCATGATGGTAATATATTTCTGCCATTGTGGAATGAACTTCTTGTAAAAATTAGCTTTCACAATGAGACTCTCCAATTATTCAGTGCTAGAAGGAACTTTGCAAGCATCCATTAAATTCTTCTCTTCTTGGCAATGTCATTTCCTTCATTTTCAGCCTCTTCTGATGCTTGTTGATGGTAGTTTTCCCCAGCTGTGCACCAAAAACATGGAGTCCCAAGAGAGACGCCAAGAAAATGTGGGGAATATAATACAAGAAAATATATATTTTATCATAAACAAACATCTTTTTCATATTTGGTATGTCCACGACAAGGAAAAGAACACCAGGAACAAGAAATCTTCACGCAACTTCATAGAAACAATTTTCCCATGGCTTTAACTTGAATCAAAATCAATAAAGCTCTTTATATTCTTCATAAAATTCATTGATATACCACAAAAATACAAGAAAATAGATCACTTTTAATGGAAAGATATAACATAATATTCTTATTCAAAGTTTCCATAGATTTCGAGTCTCACAATCTCTCATTCATAGATATAATGTTTTGCATAAAATTGGCTATCTCTCTCTCTCTCTCTCTCATACATGCTCTCTCTCAATAGTACAATGAGATCCCCAAGAATAATAATTAATAATCCCCATTTGGTCATGGATACACCTTCCAAGAGGTTTGTCTAGTATGAAATGTCAATAGGACCACTACAGTGTCCCTTGAGAGCTCACTAGTGTCACTTCACTTCAATCTTTACTTCAAGTTTTCAACAACTAGATCTTCAAATTCTTCAAGGTTACTGGAACTTAAATTCATACCTTCCCAAGATTGGAAAACTTTCCCAAGCTTCACATTTATCCATTATCACACTTACAGAGGTATACAGAACAAAATAGAATTGAAATAGAGGATCTATATACGCTCAACATAGGGTTAAGAGAAGGCATTAGAAAGCCTTTAGCTCACTTACTTCACTTAAAACCATCTAGAATCAATCATTAAGCTTCTAAACACTCTCAAAATTTATCAATCATAACTCTAACCCTTCATATAGAAGAAAAATAAAGCAAAACAGATGGTCAACAGACTCAAATAGGCACAATCAAGCACTAAGAGGACACCAACATAACATGTCAGAACATCACATCTCCACTATAAAATATCTTGAGATTTCAAAACATAATCAAACTCATTCAAAACACTTCAAAATACTTCCAAAACAACTAAACATCACTCAAAATTGATAAAAAATCAATCATGTAGTCCACAAAAACAACAAAAATCAACCAAAAAATCAAATCATCTCAACCCTCAGCAAGCTCAAGAGAGGATTAGAGATGTACACATAATTGAGTTAGACCTTGGTACGATAAATGATTTAGGGAGAACTATGTGTCCTTGATTTAGGAATTTAGTGATATATTTGCTTGGAGTTATGACTAGCTAAGAGGCATTCCTCCCAATCTAGCTATTCATACTATTCCTCTAAAGAAAGGTATCTGCCTTGTGCGTCAAAAATTAAGGTGTATGCCTTTTGAACTAAGGGACATGCTATTCGAAGAGTTGACAAAATTATGGAAAGATAGCCTGATATTTCAGTTTCAACACATAGAGTGGTGTTCATCAATTGTTATCAGGAAGAAGAAGAACAATCAGATCTAGCTTTGCATAGATTTTAGAGAGCTTAATAAGCAAACCATTAAAGATTACTATCCGTTACCATTTATTTATTAGATTTTAGATCAATTAGTAGGTAGGAAAATCTATTCATTTATGGATTGCTTTGCTGGATATAACCAAATGGTTATTGCAGAGGAAGAAAAATTGAAACTGATATTTATTACTATCTTTGGTACCTTTTTGTATCATATGATGGCTTTTGGGTTATGCAATGCACCTAGTTCTTAGCAACATACAGCTGGTAAGACTTTTGGTGGCATCTCTTTAGAGGAGTTAAAAGTCTTAAATGACTATTTGGGGGTAGCCACGACAAGAGATAAACAATTGATCATTTTAAGGAAATATTTTGAGCATTGCAAACACTTCTACATTGCTCTTAATCCATGAAAGTGCATCTTTAAGGTGCCCTATAGGCTGTTGCTAGCCCATGTTGTTAGTTTGGTTGGTATTGCGACTCAACTTGAAGAGATGAAGGTTATAGTCATTATGGACTCCCTCATACTCCAAAAGAGGTACATAGCTTTCTATCATTGGTGGCATATTATCGAAGATTTATCAATGCACTAGCAGAAAGAGCATTTCCATTGATGAATTTGTTATCTTTTAATTGTCTATTTGAGTGAAATGAAGCCTATCAAGTATCTTTTGAGGATGTGAAGTAGAAACTAGAGAAAACACCAAGAAGAGGTGAAGTTTTCTATATATTTTCAATAGCCACAATACATAGTATCAGCTATTGCTTAGTCCAAATTTGGAAAGAGAAATGGTATCATCCAATTGCCTTTGCTAGTAGGAAATTGGCAATATCTGAAGTCAACTATACTTATATGGAGAAATTATGTCTTTGAATGGTTTTCACAACAAACAAATTCAGACACTATATTCTCTATGAGAAGGTAGTATTTTTCACAAAGGTAGAAGGACTTAGAATGTTGATGAATAAGTTGCAATTGTCTAACCATTTAGCAAAATGGTTAATCACTTTGTAGGAGTTTGATTATGAGATTATGAGTAAGCCACCAAAGCTACAAGGTATTGTGGAATGGCTTGTGGATTTCGAGGAGTTGAAGGAAATTTTGGCTAAAGAAAGTGACATTCAAGGCTTATTCAAGATCGATACAACTTCTATCCCTTCTTGGTATGTAGCTATGACACATTATTTATCTATAGGAGGATTTGGGGATGCTCTATCAAAGTTTGAGAAGAGAAAGATTAAACAACAAGCACTACCCTTTTTTATTATAGTGGGTGTCTTGTATGAGAGAGGAGTGGACGTCATTTATCATTGTTGTGTAGTACCTGATGAGGTACCATTCATTCTTGAGGAATGCCATGATTTAGCTGATGGGGGACATTTTTCTTGACAGCTTACTGCCCAAAAAGCTCTCCGTGCTAGATATTGGTGGCCATCAATCTTCCATAAGAAAGCTTTCAATTATGTTAAATGTTTTGATGTCTATCAAAGACATGATGCCAAGGAGAATTGTAAGATACCTCTAAACCCTATTTTAGTTACGTTACCCTTTGAAAAATGGGGTATCAATTTTGTGAGACCAATATACCTTTCATTGACTATGCGAAAGCTTATATCATTGTAGCAACGAACAAAATTTACAAAGTGATCTGAAGCTCAAGAAATGGTGAAGGATAATGCTAAGGAGACGACTAGTTTCATCATGGAGCAAATTGTTTGCCGTTTTGGTCCACCCAAGGAGATAGTGTCTGATTGAGGGACACACTTCTTGAATAAGGTTATTGTAACCTTAACAGAAGCTTTGAAGATTAAGCACAACAAAACTACCTTGTATAATCCTCAAGCCAATGGTCAAGTTGAGAGTACAAATAAAAATCTGGTAGGAATCTTATCCAATATAGTATCGAAAATTAAGCGCAATGGGGATAAGAAATTATATGTAGTATGTAGGATTACAATATGACATTCAAGAGAGCTATAGGCCACACCCCGTTTAAGATAGTGTATGGGGGTGAGTGTGTTTTTTCACTGGAAATAGAGCTACCCACTGTGCGTTTTTCTCTCAACAATCATTCGTTGGGTGAGGTAGAGGCATTAGAGGAAAGATATACTTCTCTAGCACATCTTTATGAAATTTTCTTATGTACTAAACCTGATTATCTTCGTTTGGCCATCCATCGTGATTACGGGGTATGATCGTAACCTTGGTTTGTTGTGGAATAATTGGTCCTTTGGGTTAAATGGATTTGGGGGTAACTTTTGCTTGTACTTTAGCTTCGTGTTGAGTTCCCTAAGTAGCGACTACTTCCTCGCATTGGGGAGCTCTCCGAGCATGACCTCCCCTAGCATCTCGACATCTCTTGGGAGCCATGGAAGAATCTTGATGGATTTGAGCAGCACTTCCGCATAGGTGTGGAGAGAGAGAGAGGCTCGGCTAATTGCAGTAGAGCTTCGTCATGTCTATAGGATACCTCACCTGGTAGGAGTTTCTAGTCCAGTCTTCCTAAGTTAAATAGGTAGTTCTAGGCCACCACTAGGATGACCCCTTTGATAGTTCTTCTCATTGGTCTATGTTGGAGCAATTGGTTAGCGACTCGCTTTGGATCTTTATCAGATTACATTGAACCTATCCCTTGTGGATTTTCATGCCTTAGTTGTGTTAAGGGGTAGGGTGAAAGTTGTTCTTGTGTTTTGTTGAGTATAATTTTGTGGTAGCTTCATGCTTTTTTTGTTGTTGTTTATGTAGATCAATTTGTGGGATTCAACGGGTCGAGTCACCCTATCTCGTAGTCACCAAAATGAGAGCATCTTTTTAGAGCATGTTGTTTTGAAAAGAGCTTGGAAGGTTGTAAAAGACCAAATTTTCATGCAAAATGAAATGGTTGTGGATTGATGAGCTGGAGGTCTCGGTTTGTCGATCGGAGTCAGTTTAACCCCCCATTTAATCCCTACAAGGTTTTGCGTTATGAAGCAATTATATGATCTAGGAGCCAAAGTGTGATGGGGCCAGATTTATATATTTCGATGCTATGAAGCTAGTCAACTAGACAGATCTTGAGTTCAAGCTCGTTTTCCTTGCCAAAATTTAAAAAACCACTTAGGTCAAGAGTGCGAACACAAGGATGAACCGGTTTGTTGATTTTAATTTTAAACAAGCTTCATTAAGTTTGGGAATGAAGAGACGTGTATTTTCATGAAACGTGTGTGTGGGGGGGGGGGGGGGGAGGGGGTTTCTCGATGCCCCCAAAATCATAAAGAATCTTATTTTTTGATCGATGGAGATGGAAAAAATGCTCTGGGCAAAAATGTCTCTAAAGTTTTTCACCCTCCATCGTGAAAAATATATAAAAATTTGATGCATTCTATGAATAGATATGCTTTTAGTATTTCTCTCTCCTCTCCTCTTGTGGTTTGTTCTCATGGATTACTATATGAGAGAAGGGGGTGGGTTGAGAGGAATGTTTTTGAACGTGTGATGATGTGGGAGTGAAAAGGAACATGAATGGAGATTGGATGGATCATAACCGCGGCTATGAAAGAGCATGAATGGGCCTCGAATTTTGAAATATGTATGTCCTAATGTGCAGTTTTATGAGTAAGTCATCAATTCATTGTTTTATGACAAATTTTGGTTGGAAATGGTTAGAAATGATTGTATTTGATTGCCAATGTTTGGATTTATTAGTCGTGTTGAATAAATCATAAAAAATCATTCATATAATAATTTTATGCTAAATACGCAAAACTCAATACTATGCAATTTAAGAAAAAAAATGTGATTTTTGGGTTTTTGTCATGTGTATGCTGTTCCTATGGGTTGAAACATGATAAGTGAATTATTCTCACTAGATCAATCAATCTAAACCAAGAAATGAGTAAATATTAGTAATTTTTTATAAATAAATAGGAAAAAATAAAAATAGATAAAAATAGGTTTCTTGCATCCAAAAAATAAGAAGAAATAAGATTTATATTTTTGAATGTGTGGTAGAGCTAAAGCATGGGGTTTAGAGTCAATTCAACCATATCTCTTTATTAAAGTGGGTTTTTATCGCTTTTGTAAAATGAAAATACATGAAAGATATGCCTTAACCCTATCAACGAATGCATAACTTTAAACGATATGGAGAGGGGGTCATTGAGTGTTTAAAGTATGCTGAATTATGATGTTTCATGATACATACCATATAAGGTTCATTGTTTTCTAAAATTAAAAGGGTCTAGTAACACAAGAAAGCTCAATACTAGCCCTAAGGAATGAAGCAATCGTGTAGTAGAAGAAAAGCACAAAAGGAACTGTCTCTGCACTTTCATGTTGCTGATTGTTAATAAATAAAATTGTTTGAGCATTTTAGTCATACACAATTGCACTGCATGCACCATATGGTATCATATCTTGGATGCATAACACCTGCTTGTATGAGTGATGACCTATGTTGTGCAAGGTATCCCAAGATGTAGAGTTAGAGATTTGGTTCCTTGGTGTAACGTGTCCCCCTGTCCACTCGTAGGACACATCTTAGCAGCCCATTGGGAAGAGAGTCTAGAAAGCACCGCCTGGCACTCCCAATGAATGTCATGGGGTTTGCGATCTAGGTCTTCCCGATTCTGTCACGAAGCGGAAGCATTTTGGCTGTTCCCACTTGGGACAATCAAGGTTTTCCTAATGGTCAAGTTCCTAGGAGGTACCTAATGTCAAGCCCTAGACGAACTACTTTACATAGAAACATCAGGGTCGAAGCGGATTTATATTGCACTTGGTTCAAGGAGAATGGGAAACGAGAGGGATGCGAAACTCGACCTCTCTTCCCGTAAGGCATAGTCCCATTTCGTTCCCCTAAAACAACATAATTTGGGACTCTAGCTCTATAGATTCTAGGTCATTGTTACCTTGCTATCAATTCCTTTGAGAAAATGAGAGCGGAATTTTGATGCCGAGAAGTGCTTAAAAATAGCTACAAATTACGAATTTCAAGGGAAAAATATTCAACGTCGAAGGCAGCGGCTCGATCTAGATTTTAAGCGGCAAAGTGCTTTAAAGGCGCCCGAGTGACACTTGTTGATTTTTCATAATTTTTCAGACTATCGTGCGGGTTGACAAGAGTTACCGACCAATGCAGGATGCCGAGCCAGACGCCTAGGATTTTTCAGAGCTCAATTCGGAGTCCGGACGGGGAAATGGCCAAGAAACCGGTCAAGATTTGAAGAGGTGGACATTAGAGTGGTCAAATGGGCATGACCTTTGGGGCCCAAATTTTATGCCACATGAAATGTGGATGAAAAAATCATGATCAAGGAGGAGAAAACGTGATGTCTACAGGCGCCGAAATTTGCGCCCTCTATGTTGATCTTGAGGGATGGAGGTTGCATACAACCCTTGCAGATGATGATTGCCCTTCATTTCCCTCTACTTTGCTGACTCTATCGCCGCCTCTCACCCGAGAAATGGTGGTCTCTATGAAGATCTCTGATTTCAGTATTTCTTTCTCCTCTCTCTCTCTCTTCTAAGGGCAGATTCATGTGGTGAAGAAGAAGAAGAAGACTGGATGACGGATGCTTGTCCAATGAAGACCGGATTGCTCCATGGTTCAAGAGGAATGAAGATTGCTGATTGTGGACTATCATGAGCATTAATGGCGGTTGGAAATCAGTCTCGAGACATGGCAAATAAAAACCTGCAACCCGCAAGGAACGGTAATTTCATTTTTACAAAGGAAATTGATGTTTTATGCAATTTGCTTCATGGATATTTGTTCCCATGGGATGATTATGCATTATAATGTTGGTTGCTATAAGTTTGATGAGTTTATGCTTAGAAAATCAGAAAATCATAAGTGTTGTGATTGAAATTAATAGGGTAAAACACGTGCAATATGGAGAAATTGGGTGTTTTTGAGATATAAGTGAAAAATATAATAAGACACACCAACTAAATTTATGTTTTTGCTGCAAATGAACCTAAGGGCCACAGCCCACAACTAATTTTGAATTTTTAGTTATTTAATATTGCAAAAAATACAATAAAAATAGAGAAAATGGAGAAAAATAAGGAAAAATTGGATTTTGAGAGCCTAAAATTAAGAAAAAAATAAGATTCATGTTTGTGGATGTATGGGGGGTTTGAAGTATGAGGTTTAGCCTCAATTCAGCCCTACCTTTATGTTTTAGTGAGTTTTTATTGCTTTTTATACAACAAAAAACATGGAAATGAACCCTAAACCGATCAATAATGCACAATCTAAACGGGTGAGGGGGTAGAGTGTATAAAAGGTATTTAAATGCTGAATGAAATGATGAAAAGATTGCTAGTTTTTATGCATACCATTTAGGTTGGTCGATAATTAAAAATTAAGGACCTAGTAGCACGAGGGTTTCTCGGTGCTAGGTTCATGCAACGCCGCATACGAGCGATAGTCAAAATCATTGAAAGAATGCTTTTGCACTAAGCACAATGCTGCTTTTTCTTTGTTTGAGCACATGGACATTCACAATTTGCATGAGGCATAAAATGATAAAAGGTATCAGACAATACCTCCTGGATGCATGGCAATTGCTTTCTAGAGGAACATGACCAACGTTGAGTGAGAGACAGGTTATTCCAAGCTATAGGCTAGGCGTTGGGTCTAAGGGGAAAGTAAAGTGAGGTATGGTACATTCCTGGATACGATTAATTGGTACCTTGAGTGGAAATATGTGCGATGTTGTGTTATACATGTTTAGCAACGCATCGAGGGGCCAATCCCCAAGGTGTAGGAGAGTCGCAGTGAGGTAGCGACAGTCAGCCGCTGGAGGACCTCCTATGTTTGTACTTCGTGCTATTTGGCAATGTGCTAGGGACTCCCTCTGAGGAGTGTTAATTGGGTTAGCGTTGGACTACAAGACGTGATACAAACGCAAGATGTTTAGGAAGATGATGTATGTGTCATTAACGCTCCTGGTCCGTGAGGCCGTGGGGTTGTTGAGCACATGATAGAGGTCCGGCTAGTGTATGAGCCAGTGCCGGCCCGTTTTAGGTCCCATCAGTGGTGCATCTGTCGAGTGTTGAGATATCGAGCTCCACTCGTGATACGCCAGGGTGACCGCTGTGTATTTATGTCACCGACTTGTCAGTTGTAGACGCGGTTGGTACACTGCCCATAAATAATAGCTACATGACAGCTATCCTTATCTACTCTAGTTCGTGGCTCAGTTAGTATGCCACCTTAGTTAGTTGAGTTTGGTTTGAGACCCATATATAGGGTTCTTCTATTTCTTTGTAGTAGAGTTCTTTTGGCTTACACAACTAAGAAGAGGAAAACTGTTTTCAGCCTCCACCTCTGTGTGTATTCCCCCATTGTGCAAGCAAGAAAGCTACAAGTGAGACTCCTTCCTTCTCTCTCACAATCTTGACATGGTATCAGAGCCTTGTTCGTGGTAAGGAGCTCAAGAAAGCAAGCCAAGCTCGCTGTGTTCTGGTAAGAGGAGTAGTGTTGCTTTCATTTTCTGTTTTGGGAGCAGATCTCTACAGGTAGCACAGCCAGAAAGTGGAGGAGTGCATTGTCTCAGGTTGAGACGCCCTTCGCGATGAAGGAAAAGGGCAGTATATGCTGCGATGAAGCAAGAGGGTAGTATATGCTGCGGGTTGAGAAAACCTTGTTTTTTTTATTTGAGGCCATTTCAGGGCCTGTTTTGGAGGCGGAAGTTTTCTGCACGCACTCAGGAAAAGGCCCAGTTTTATGCTGTGCAGCCACTGTTCTATAGGTCGGTGAAAAGTTATTATAGAAATTGCATTGTATGCTTGTGCGCAGAGACATTGGGAGTTACAGAATCATCCCTGTTGCCTGTTGATGCAAAATCGTCACTAGGAAGTGACTGTGTGGTCAAATACCACTTTCGCTAGTTTTGCAGATTTTCCCTCGTGAGACTGAAGCTGTGTTTTTTGCAGTGACAGAATTTTTTGCAGTGTTCTGTAATGGCATCTGATTCTCTTTCACAGATTGTCACTGAAAAGCTTGACAAGAACAACTTCCAAGCATGGAAGTTTAGAATGACGAATTTCCTTATGGGAAAAGGATATTGGGAATTTGTTGCAGGAAATGAAGAAGAACCAGTTCTTCCTGATGTTCCCAATCAACAGCAAATGCAGGCATTTAAAGCATGGCATGAGAGAGCCAGGAAAGTTATGTACTGGCTGTCTATCAGTATTTCAGACTCTATGATTGTGCATATTCAGGATGCAAGTACGCCAAAGGAGGCATGGGACACTTTGTCAAAAATGTATAGCACAAATACGCAAGCCAGGAAAATGCAGCTCAAGCAAGAGTTGCACAATGTGCAAAGAGAAAGTATGAGCATCAATGACTACCACATGAAGGTGAAGAAGATTGCAGATGCACTTGCTTCCATTGGGTCACCAGTAGAAGATGATGATTTAGTCTCAGTGACCTTGAATGGTCTAGGAAAGGATTATGCACAGTTTCGAACATCCATTTCAGTTCGTGAAAGATTACCTGATTTTGAGGAGCTGATTGCTCTTCTAATTTCTGAGGAGTAGAGAAATGGTGGTGCATCTTCTTCAAGAGGAACTTCAAAAGAAGCTGTCTTCTACTCAAATGCTGGAAGAGGTAGAGGCAGAGGTAGAGGAGGCCGATTTGGAGGCCGTGGTAGAAATCACAATATGCAACAAACTCAAGAAAACCAGTCCTATGGAGGAGGACGTGGTAACTCTAGAGGCAGGGGGAGCCAAAGAGGTCGTGGTGGATGGCAAAGAGGCCAAAATGCAAACAGTAATGTTGAATGCTACTACTGTGGTAAAATGGGTCATATGGCTAAAGACTGCTATAAAAAGCAGAATGACATCATGAATGGAAAACTGCAACAAGGGAATTATGCATCTTCTAGTAGACAGGGTGATGACAGAAATGAGCACTTGTTTATGGTGCAGCACATGAACAATTCTGTGACAAGTGCAGAAGAAAGCAATGATGTATGGTATGTTGACTCAGGTGCATCAAACCACATGACAGGTCATGCAGAATGGATGGAGGATGCAAGAAAAATGAAAAAACCAGGATTTGTGGAGACTGGTGATGATACTGCACATCCTATTGTGCAGATTGGAAAATTTCCTTTGTCTATGCAGGATGGAAAAAAGAAATACTTGTCCGATGTATTTCATGTCCCGAATATCACCAAGAATTTGGTTTCTGTTGGTCAAATGGTTGAGCAGGACTTGCAGGTCAGATTTAATCCTCATGAATGCTTTGTTGAGGATATGAAAAATAAAGGTCACGTGACAGCAAAAGGAAAGAAGAAGGGCAGAATGTTTACATTGGATGCAGACATGTCTGAATTGAGTGTAGCAATGTTTGCACATGGGACCGGTGTAGTTGCAGATATTTATATATGGCATAAATGCATTGGTCATGTTAATGTATAGTGACTTAAATCAATGTAGGCCCAAAATATTGTTGCAGGTTTGCCTAAATTCAAGGTTGCAGAAATGCATAAGTTATGTGAAGCCTGTCAATTTGGAAAACAGGCAAGGAAACCATTTCCTAGCCATGTTCAAGAGAGTGAGAAGCCATTGGAATTAATCCACTCTGATGTGTTGACTACTAAAGCTGCATCTCTTGGAGGCTATCATTATTTTGTCACTTTTATTGATGACTATAGCAGAAAAGTTTGGGTGTATTTTATGAAAAAGAAAAGTGAAGTTTTTGGGCATTTCAAAACTCTTAAAGCTATGGTTGAAAAAGAAATAGGCCTGCAGATAAAATGCCTAAGGTCAGATGGAGGGGGAGAGTACCTCTCAAATGAGTTTGCAAAGTTCTTGCAGGAGCATGACATAAAGCAGCAATATTCATGCAGTCATAACCCACAACAAAATGGAATTCCAGAAAGGAAAAACAGGCATATTGGAGAGGTATCTCGTGCCATGCTCAATGAAAAAGACTTGCCAAATTTTTATTGGGCTGAAGCAGTTGCTACAACAGTCTACATAATGAACAGGACTCCCACTGCAGCAATACATGGAATGACTCCACAGGAGAGGTATACTGGTAGGAAACCAGATATTTCTCGTTTGAAAATTTTTGGTTGCATTGCCTATGTACATGTGCCAGATGAGTTGAGATCCAAGTTGGATCCAAAAGCTGAGAAGTGTATCTTTATTGGTTACTCTCTGCAGCAAAAAGGGTATAGATGCTATAACCCTTCTACTCGTAAGTTTACAGTGAGTAGAGATGTTGTTTTTTATGAGATGAGTAGCTGGTATAAACCAGTAAATGTGATTGATGATCTAGATGCACAAAATGGTAATGCTGCACATAATTCACAACAGCAGTCACAAAATATTAGTGGACCTGGAGCGTCCTCTAGCACTGGTTCACATTCTTCGCCATGGACAGGCAGATTGAGATCAGGAGAATCTTCTCAAAGAAATGCAGATAGTGGTATGCAGGTATCACGAAAAGGAAAAGAGAAGGTTGATCAGCCCATGTTTGATGTGAATGCAGGTCACTCTTATGTGGATGGTGAATCCAGTGGCTCAGAACAGAGCATTGATGATGAGTTGGGTATTCCTTCTATTGTTACACCTGGAGTAAGGAAGACCAGGGATGTTTTGAGAGCACCTGGGAGTGAATCTACTTTGCGCAGGTCTACCAGAGCTAGGTATCCTGTGGATAGGCTGAAATATGATGGATTTATAGCCATTCACTATGCATATATGGTCAAAGTGATACAGAAACCAGAACCCACTTCTTTTGAGCAAGCCATGGGAAAAGAAAAATGGAAGAAAGCCATGGATGAAGAAATGGATGCCTTGGAAGCAAATGCTACATGGGAATTAGTACCTTTGCCTAAAGGTAAGAATGTAATTGGCTGTAAGTGGGTTTATAAGGTGAAGCACAATGCAGATGGTTCTATGAACACATACAAGGCAAGATTAGTAGTCAAGGGGTATGCACAAACATATGGCATTGACTATGAAGAAACATTCAGTCCGGTTGCAAGGATGGCAACCGTAAGAGCAGTCATTGCTATGGCTGCATCAAACGGATGGTCTTTACATCAGATGGATGTAAAGAATGCCTTCTTGCATGGTGATTTGCAAGAAGAGGTCTATATGGAGCAGCCACCAGGTTATGTGCATGATGTTCATCCTGAGTTTGTTTGCAGGTTGAAGAAAGCCTTGTATGGCTTGAAGCAAGCACCTAGAGCATGGTCTGACAAGATAGGACAGTATCTTGTTACTATTGGCTTTCAGATTTCCAAGGCAGATTTCTCACTTTATGTGAGAAAAATAGAGAAAGATATTATGCTACTTGTCATTTATGTTGATGATTTGATTATGACAGGTGACAGTGATGAAGATATCCTTCATGTGAAAATGCTATTGAAGCAGAAGTTTGAGATGAAGGATTTGGGAGAGCTGTGTTATTTCTTGGGCATTGAGGTGATTAGATCACCAAGTGGGATACAGCTCTTATAGAGGCAGTATGGATTGGACATGCTGTCCAAATATGGGATGACAGGTTGTAAGCCTATTTTAGTTCCTTTGGAGCAGAATGTGAAGCTGAGCACAGATGCAGGTGGGCTTCTAGAAGACCCTACTATGTACAGACGCATAGTAGGAAGTTTGATTTATATGACTATTACCAGGCCAGATTTGAGCTATGCTGTTGGATTGGTAAGTCAGTTTATGCAGGCTCCAAGGAAACCACATTTGGATGCGGCTAGACGCATACTCAGGTATGTGAATTCCACATTGCAGTATGGACTATTTTATGAGACTGGGGTTCAGATACAGTTGCATGGATACACTGATGCTGATTGGGCTGGTAGTATTTCTGATAGACGATCTACCAGTGGATATGTGTTCTCTTTTGGGAGTGCTGCAGTCACTTGGAGCAGCAAGAAACAGCCTACAATTGCCTTGTCGAGCATAGAGGCTGAGTACAGGGGTGCAGCAATGGCTGCATGTGAGGTAGCTTGGTTGCATAAGCTACTTTATGATATGCATTAGTCTACAGATGGGCCAGTTGTCATTTATTGTGACAACATGAGTAGTATACACTTGGCAAATAACCCAATCTATCATGCTAGAACAAAGCACATTGAGGTGCATTATCACTATGTGCAAGAGAGGGTTTTACTAGGTCTTATTGATCTAGTTTATGTCAGCACAGAGGATCAGGTAGCTGACATATTCACGAAGGCATTGGGCGCAGAGAAGCCACGCAAGTTTAGAGACCTGCTTGGTGTGCAGGAATTGGGATTGAGCTCGAGGGGGAGTGTTGAGATATCGAGCTCCACTCGTGATACGCCAGGGTGACTGCTGTGTATTTATGTCAATGGCTTATCAGTTGCAGATGCGGTTGGTACACCGCCCATAAATAATAGCTACATGACAGCTATCCTTATCTACTCTAGTTCATGGCTCAGTTAGTATGCCACCTTAGTTAGTTGAGTTTGGTTTGAGACCCATATATAGGGTTCTTCTATTTCTTTGTAGTAGAGTTCTTTTGGCTTACACAACTAAGAAGAGGAAAACTGTTTTCAGCCTCCACCTCTGTGTGTATTCCCCCATTGTGCAAGCAAGAAAGCTACAAGTGAGACTCCTTCCTTCTCTCTCACAATCTTGACACCGAGAGCCACTTATAAGTGGTGGTTTTCGGATCTAGGGTTTCTAGGGACCAAAAGGAAGTTGGTTTATGTCTTCTGATAAGGACCGTCAAGCCGAAATTCAAAAACCCGCACGTGCTGAAAGGGCTAGACAGCGGTTAGAGATCGTAAGCCATTATTCTCCTCAAAGGAATACATATACGAAGCAGTGGTCGTAGTCAACCAACTGCTCCATATAGTCTATTAGGGGCAGGAGGAAGCATAAGTTCTTCCTCTTCTCCACCAAGTTTACCCACTTCAAGTGGGGGTGTGAATCCATCATTTCAAGCTCCTATTACTAATCCGATAGTCACCATGGCACAGCCTATTGCGATTCCTGCAGGGACGCTAGATTTACCAGCCTTAGGAGTCGTGATTATCCTCACACCTGGTAGTGTTAGGTGTATCCTCTGTGCTATATAGTCGGCTTCACACTTTGTTGCCTTTTTGAAGGGCCTTCCTAGGAGGATTTCCTTTCCTCAATTCTCGCCATTTGGAGGAGCATAGAACAAGACTGGTAAGCTTTCTGTTTCAATAGTTACAAGGATTCTGCACTTCCCTAGAAGTGCTTGTTGGCGTTCCCCGTAAGGATTAAGAGTTGCATCAGTCGGTTTGAGCTCCGGTTGACCTAGTAGAGTCCATGCTTCGTGAGTCAAGATATTTAAATCTGCTCCTTCATCAATTAGAGCATCAACACTATGCTCTCTTTTTGTGGTGAGTCTGACCCTAAGATAAGCAGGTGGCACCATGTCTTCATCTTCGAGGTCTTGGTTTGCAGCTTCATGCCTTCTGATACATGCCTTAGAGTCCCTAACTGCACAGTCCGACTTGGATTCTCTACTGAGATCTTGGGTCGTCTGTGCAGCGCTGCTCAGGGTACATCTATCGTTAGGATTGTCATGTCTAGTCACCTCTGCATTGGTAGCTTGACGATGTTGCATTCCACTCTGACTAAACGTAGTTTGAACACAATGCACATGTGTCCTTGTAGTGCGGCCTTTTTGCCCTTGATGGCTAGATCGGCCCGTTAAGGTTCTAGGGTCTCTGTTTGCCTCTACTCGAGTGCGGGCTTTTGGTTGCTCCTTTGCAAGGGAGCCTCCATGCTCGCGTAGTGCCATTACTGCCCGAAGGTCTAAGTTGGAGGGCCTATCACAGCGAGCGTTCTCTCTCCAACCCACTTGGGGTGGAAAAGGAGGGGGTAGGGCCCCCTTCGCGGGGGTCCTGGAGTGGTCCCCTCCTTGACCTGCAGGGTCGTTGTGGTAGGCACCATGCATAGCTTGGAGGATCGTTCCGCCAAATCTTGAACCACTTACTCGAGGGTTCGGGGCCCAATCTTTCATGGGTCTGCAGTGTGCCTTTCATTCTATGTAGCATGTGGGGGTCAATTTCAGGGCGCGCTCTTTTTCCACTTTGTTGCCTCGTTCGTTTTTGGGTCTAATCAGGCTTTCCCCCTTGGCGGATTGTGTGTGAGTCCCTGGTCTTGTAATTGCCTGCCTCTAGCTCCCAAGCGGTTGTGCCCTGCGATTTCGCCTATTCCGTGAGTCAGAATAACGTTCTGAGCGTCCTATGGGATTCCGACAGTTTGCGCTACTGCGTTTTAGCCGGGTTAGGTCAAATTTCTGAAAATTTGATAAAAATTTACACTCCGACCAACTGGTCCGAATTGTAGGGTCCGAGTAGGTCACTCGGATGGGCCGAGGCCCGAATGTCAGTGTTTGACTTGGATGGTTTTGATTCGGACGGCCAAATGGCATTCGGACAGCCGAATGGCATTTGCACGAGGTGATTCGGACGAGCTGAGGCACTTGGGCCGAGGACCGAATGTGGGACGTGGCCGAGGGCCAAATTTGGGGCTCGGACAGGTCGTTCGGGTAGGCCGAAGCCAAATGTGCCACGTGGCAAGAAGTTTTTGACTCAAACGACGGAATGGGTTGACTCAGATGGGTTTGGCCGAGTGGGCCAGGTGGTCCGAGGGCCGAGTCTGGGCCTCGGACCAGAGTCGACATGACTCAGACGTGCCGAACACCATGCGTGTTTTCGTCGAAGCTTGCAAAATTCATCGTGCAGGGCACTGGGGGCCTTCCCCCTTGTCGAGCAACTCGAGATTGGTCCTACTACTGTAGGAGGAGGTGTAGAATTACCTGGGCTAGCCGAAGTTCTCCCTGATGCCAAGATTGAAGCGAATTTCCTCGCTAGGCTTTCCTCTTCTCTCCTGCTCTCTTAAAACCCTACAATGCACAATGTGGCCTTTCTTGCCACTTTTGGCCCTTATACCCTCTTCTGGGTATGGTATTGGCACCCCCAATAACTCATTTACCAACCTTAGGCATCACAAGTAAGTTTTTTACCACTTTTGCACGATTCTTGCCCTATTTTGCAACAGTAACCCTAATGCTTAATTTTTTTGTTTTTCTTTGTTTTCTCCTACTCTAATGCATACAACTCACAAAGTAATTACCTACTCTACTCCATCTCACTATATAACTCTCAAAAAGCAAAAATCCTACTTCCCAAGGAGATCGAATACCATCTTCAACCCCCTCACTACCTACCTATCTCAAGCACCGGTTCGGGGAAGCCCTTACTTTGATGCTCAATTTGAAGCACGCAAGTGCTCAAGGCTTGAATCCGTTGGTCCTAGCAACGGAACCAAAATGTGGGAGATTTTGCTCAACCGCCAAGACCTACGGACCGCTTATTGCTTCAAGCGTTCCAAGTTGAGCACTAATGGCTACCTCTCACATAGCCGACGCGCCATCCATATCTACGGGTGTAGTGAGCTTACCTCCATGCCGTTCGAGTTACCTCCTCTCCCGCCCACTCCAGTAGCTGCACGATCCAAGTGCAAGATTCAAGCAAGCTCCATCCTCAAGCTCCACGCTCCAAGCTCCATTGCCGCGAGCAAGAGAAGAGAAGAGAAGAGAAGAGAAGAGAAGAAGAGAGGAGAAGATGGAGAGCTTCTCCTCCTCGGTCCCTCACCCTCACACACTCACTCCCTCACACTCTCACACTCCCTCTCTCAAGCACAAGCTCAAGCAAGCAAGAACAAGGAGAAGAAGAAGAAGAGGAGAGCCACTTTTTGCTACACACAAGAATGAGCTTCTCATTCACTTTTCAACTTTATATACAAAACCCTAAATCCCTTTTGGGTGGTCATCCCCTTTTCCCCTTTCTTACATGGCCGGCCGTAGCTTAGGCCCTTTTTCTCATTATCCTTATTTCTCCCTAGCTTCCTTTCCGCGCCCGTCTACATTTACAAATTGCATGGGTGAGAGCCCCAGCGCTCCTTGAAGTAAACCATGATGCGCTTGCACTATTTTAAAATAGTTTTGACTTGCGCTTTTCCTTGTGGGACTTTGTCTTCCGTTTCTCTTTGCCTTGGCCTTTGTCTTTGTCTTCTGTTTTAGCTTTCTCGATTTTCTACCGCCTGGCACTCTTTTACAAGATTTCAGGGTGCGCCTTTGTATTTTAAAATGCACCTTTCCCCTTTTGCAGTTGCCTTGGACTTTTTAAGGTTGCCCTTGCGCTTTTGGCCTTTTCTTCTCTTCTTTCTTCAGTCAAGCTACCTTTTTTCCGCCTTTGCCCTGCGCCTTTTTTATTTCCTTTTGCTTTCTTTGTGTTGGGGTTAACACATATCAGTCTATTGAAAAAGTATGTGCCTAACCCTAGTCACGTGCTTGATGATCAACAAGTTGTAATGCCAAGTCAAGGAGTCCTTGAGCTACGACTTGATAGGATCTTAGATGTTAGGGAGAGGCATTTGAGATCCAGATCCTTGAGAGAATACCTCATCTAGTGGAAAGATTATCCCAAAGAAGATGCCACTTGGATGGATGAAAGTACTCTCAACCAACAATACCCCGAGATCTTCTCGAGATGAGAACATCTTGATTCCTCTAAGGGGGAGAGAATGTAATATTTCCGCAATGAAATATTAACGACCCTAGACCCCGCACATCCTGTGCAAGAGCAATTTTGAGTGATCTCCTACAACAAAAAACTTTAGGCTAAGTGTTCCCTCTGCATGCATCAACAAACACTAGCCCCGCGTCATGTATAGGAAGCTGTGGCTAAAAACCGTAGCCTACGCAGGAACACCCCTTCGAGGGGGAAAAGAGATAATGGATAATTTTTGTAAATTTTTTTAATGTAATAACTCCCTCCCCTTCAGTCGTTGCATGGCGGGGAGAGGGAGTATGAGTAAGTGGTGGAGGGGCATGGGGAGGAGGCATGCAACTTGCCACTTGTGTGGCTACCCCCCTGCCCCCCCCCCCCCCCCCCCCACCTTCATGCCTATATGAACCCCCCTCCTAAGCTTGAGGGGAGGAGGAGGATTGTGTGCTGCCATCGCCCCCTGTGGAGCTGCCCACTGCCGTCGACAACCTGTTGTTGCTCTCGCCGTTCTGGCCACACCGCTAGGTTGTACCCGCCCCCTTCATCGTCATCATCATCATCATTACCATCATCATCATCTTCACCATTAACATCGTCGTCATCTTCTCCATCATTATCCCCACCTCCATGTCATTTCCTTGTGTGTGACAGAAGCTTGAAAGCTTCTATTGGAAGCTTCTATTGAAGCTTTCCTAGGCCTTGTTCACCCCGTGCCTTCGATCTTTCTTAAAACCGTGTCTTGCAAGGCCCAATTTAAGTGCAGGGAAGAAATCTCTGGCAGTAGGGAGTTCTGGAAATCGGATAAAGGGCAAGGAGAGTTTGCTGAGTCAAGATCTACATCATCAATGGCTCCTAAGCAGAAGTCGAGAGGAGCACATGTGGGAGCTTCCACCCCAAGTACGAGAGTGGACAACGCCCCAATTCTTAATGCCCAGCTTTCAATAATATTTCCACATGAAAAGGATGCATTAAGCATGTCTTTAATTCTCGTAGGGAAATTTAAATGCATTGGGAAACCTATATACTCATTCGATCTACAAAGTTTAGTTGCATGTCGAGTATTTGTAATTGCTTGCACTTCCATGGTCAAGGGTAGTTGAAACTCTGAATGTATGATGCATAAGTAAAAAGACGGAATTGTGCAAAGAAACCCTTCTTGCATCTCACAAAGGATAAGGCATATAACACATAATGCACTTATGTAATAATTCCCTAGTTGTGACTCGTGTATAAGATAACCGTAGACGCCCATTAAATAATGTCCAAATAGTCGTATTGCATGGAAAGGATTTATGAACTTTGCAAATTGCATGCGATGATAGTTACATTTTAGGTTGGGTTAAGTGCTAAGGGAAGGGTTAAATCAATTATAGACTCATGGCATTCGCTCATGCATGGAGTTCTTTTATCAAAGTTTGAATTTGGGAAAGGATGCATCTTCATATTAAAGCTTGAATTCAATGCATTAAATGTAGGGTTTACAAGAATAGTTCTGAATGTAAATCAACGTCACATAAGGCAAGGAAAAGAAAGGATCACTATAGATCTTATAGTTGCAAAAATGTCTATGGTCTTGAATCTGCATATTCGCATGGAATGATGCATCTCGCTATCTTGCAGTTACTTACATCTTTTAGGGGAAAGTACTTGCAAATTTAGAAGAAAGTATTTGCATCTTTTAAAGGGAAGATAATCTTAAATCATGGGTTGGCTAGATCAACTAAGTAATTCACGTGTAAATGAGTAGCCTACATGAAACTCATAAAGGTGTGATTAGTTAGCATATGTCAGTCACCTCAATGTGCTTAGAGATATGGGTTGCTAAATGATATTCAACATCTTTTTGATCTTAGAGAAGATTATTGCTTAGCAATCCTTGCAAGTTGGGGCAAAAATGGCATGAATTTTATAGGTTATGAACAAGAACCACTAGCAAGTCTTGATGTTGAGGGAGAGAATTTCCAAGATAGCTTTATAGCCTTACATACATGTATTAATCAGATCATAGAATACAAAAAGGGGGGGCTACCTATACAGAAGAAGAGTTCTTGCAGGTCCAGAAGAAACTTCATATTGATGATGTAGGGTATGAAGAGAGATTGAAGTCTCCATCAGATGAGAAGCCCAAGTGTTCAATAAATCTTTATGATGATAGTCTTCTTGAAGAAGATGAACACCCTAAGGTATGAAATATAATTCGAAGTTACCCATTGAGTTTATGTTAGACTTTATTATGCATTATAGATAAATATCTTATATCTTGTATTGTTCTGGTTTGTTCTGTAGATTGAGATTGAAGATCCGGACAACTTTCTTGGAAGGGCCAAGGGCTCTAGGCCAATGAAGCTTGGAAAAAATCAAAGCCTTGGCCATTATATTGGAAACTTAAACAATCAAACATTTGTAATATATCATAGTAGATTGTGAAGCTCTCTAAGTCTACCAATGATGGCTTTGAGAGCTATCTCAAAGGTAATTGGATCTCAAGTTTTCAGCAGAGGTTTGGACAAGATCATTTTAGTGGAGAAGGAAGAAGCCATAAGAGCTTTTGGCTTCATGCCTGGATACAGTGGATCTAGAGTTGGATATTTTGGAGTTCTTGGCTCCTATTTTCTCTCTTATGTAGGAGATAGTAAGAATTTGAAGCTTCTTCTAGGCTATCGAAAACAAGAGTTTTTAAAATACAGAGGTCTTATTGAGTGGGATGAAACAAAAGATTCCTCTAGAGGCTCTGTCGAGCTACCTGAAACCAAGGACTCCTCTGAAGGCCCTGTTGAGGTGCCTAAAACTAAGGACTCTTCTGCAACACAATCAGACTAGAAGATGCCAAAGATTAAGGGTTTCTTGAAACCCATCTTTTCCCAACTCTTTGTTTGGTTTGTAACCATTCTGTAAATCTTTGCTTTGCGCAAGAATTTAAATATCTATCTTTTCTTCTTTGGGTAACAATTTGTATAGTCCTTGCTAAAGATGATGTATTGCTTGATGTGGTTGTATCTTTAAGCTTGAATTTATGCCAAATTTGTCGATAGAACCATTGAAAGACCTCTAATAAACTGTTGGCTTTGTGTCTTCCACCTCCATGTCTTGTATGTCTGAAATATTTTGTTCTTGCTTCATAATGTGATTTTTCCATACCTTGGGTTGACCAGATATATAGAGATCCATATTGTTTAATAAAGTATGGAGCATGGTTGTATAGAATATGCTGCATAGTCAACAAATAAAGAAAGTTATTAAAAAACATTATATGAGTTCGACAATGAAGAAACAAACATATACAAACTTCTTACCATATAGTGAGTAAAGTGTTGATCACCCCAAGCTTCTGTCATCGCCTTTTTGAAAAGGTTCAATTGGTTTTTAAAGTCTTTGAGATCATCATCATTCCATTCAGTCTTATCACAATAAAAAACACTTTGTCTAGTGTTTCCCAAACTTTAGCTTTTCTATTTCGAGCTTGTCCATTATCAGTGTAATCTTTAACTGCATTATGTAGGGATTTTCACTAATTAAATTTAATAGTTGAGCCACCATTTCTCGAGTTTATCTTGCCAAGTCTCCCATGAAAGCCTAGAAACCTTCTAGCCTTCACTCCACCAATAGATGGTTTTTTTGGGACACAATTACCATCCTTAGACTTTTGAAGATCTGGTTCAATAACAACATTGCCACCATGCAAACCAATTGCAGAGAGAACTTTTTCAACCTTTGTTATAGCATCTGTTCTAGTTGATAATGGCTTCAGCTTCCATGCAAATCCTATATAGAGATGAACAAGCTTTTCAATTATCCTGCAAAGTGCATGAAGTGTACAAATATGGGCATTCGCTAAAGGAATGTCCAAGACTGGTTTAAACTGTGGATCCTTATTATGCCTAGAGGGAGCTCTATATCAATTGCTTGAGTTTAACTCTGCAGCTGATGACATGCAGTATAAGCAAGGAGATCTCGAGTTAGCTCCCTTTGATACATTATACATACATTTGAGTGTCTTTAGGTCACCAGCTATGTGCCACTCAATCCTGTAGTTCCCAAATCCTTCAAAAAATAGCTCTTCTCCTTCTTGTTGCCTTTGAATAACATTAGGTATTGATGTTTGATGAAAAACCCAATATAGTATATCAAAAGTCTCAGTATCTAGCTCAAATGCTCCTAGCCACCAGATGTTATATTCAGATTGAACACTAAATGATGTTGAGTGATTGCAATGACCTAAAAAAAGTGCTCTATTCATCAAGGTGATAGAGATTCTCTCCAATTTTTTACATTTCAAATCTCACTTTCATCAAGTTTAATCACAAATCTAGCCACTCCCTGTGCCTCTACTACTGACAAGTCATAAAATTTGATAATTAAGCATTGTATGGTGGACAAGTCAAGGAAAATATTGTTAAATTCATTGAATGTAACCTCCTTTTTCTTGCCCTTGAAGCTAGCCTTGATATGAAAAGGCTCACCTAGAATCTCCATCACTTTGTTATTAACTCTCTGTCTGATAGTCCTAACCACAAATGGCTTCGGAAGTATGCAATTGCGTACCTGTCCTTGCTTCATATTTGATTGTAAAAGTTAGAAAAGTTGCATATAAGCATCTCGACTAATACCAATACTATCCAGTGTCTTCTGTACTAACTCAGGATCTAAAGAATGATCCTTTACAAATGACTCCAAGCATTGTTTCTTTGCCTTTTTAAATTTCTTCTTCTCCAAAATATCCTTTGAAACTACTGAAGGAAGAAGATGATAATAAAACTAAGCTACTTTTAAAGAATCTCTTTCACTTGCATTTGGTTGTAGAAGAGATCTAAGCAAAATTAACATCACAAATCAATGTAAGTAGTTTAAATAAAGCCATATTTAAGATTTTTCAAGTGAAAAAATTTATATCTTGCTACTTGGATTCTTTTACCACAACCTCCTCCTCCTCGTTTGAGATTCTCAATATTTTTAAGAGCTCTTTGTCGATTTTGAAGGCCTAATAAAGTTTACTTTCATTGATAAGCTTTGATACACTTTTCCAATGAATGAAATTTTTGTTGACAATCCTCTAGCTTCTGCAACAACTCTATATTGTGTTTCATCAAAAGATTATTCTCTAGTCTAAGGATATCCTTTTTTGCAACAAGATTAAGTGTATAACCTAAAAATCCATTGTAGCCATCACCAATAAACCTCATTAATGATGAGCTATTATAGAAAGGAGGAGTGCTATTTCTGCTATGATCTTTGGGATATAGCTTTCCATCTAACCAAAGATCAATATTCTTCTTTCCTTCAAACCTCAGTATATGTTTCATAGACTCTGTAACCGTGATAGATTTTGTTCTCTTTCCTATTGGTTCATACTCACTGTCCAACTCAATATGAAGATGATAGAGAGGTCTTTTATGAGAGCTATAGAGATCATTAAATGATTGATCCATAGCTGAGTTACAGAGATCTTTGGGTGATTGATCCATAGCTAAGGATATGATTAGAAGCAAGAACGAAAACAAAGAAGAGACTACTAAGGAGGAGAAAAAAAGAAGAGAGAAACGATGGAGGGAGACAATTGAGTATCCACCAAAATTCAAATTGAATATTACTTTTCACTTTAATGAGGAGAGGTAAGATCTTCATTATGACAACCTTGCTAACTTTATGGCGACCTAGATTTCTAGGTTCGATGTGACCACGAGAATATCACGACAATGACTTATTAACGAATTTTGATATTTTAACTTACCAAAATATAAACCTTTTAAAAGTTCTATAAAATGATTTTATTTCTTAAATTGTTTTCTCTCTCTAGGATCTCTTGCAGGGTATTTTCGAGACTGTTTTAAAAGCCTTGTATTTCCTAGCCTTAATGCTTCTTTCCATAAGCTTTGTAAACTCCTTATGTAACTTGGCACTACAGTCCCTGTACACTTTGTGAGGCCCCTGTTACAGCCTCTGAATGTCCATCATGTTTTGGTGCCCACACTTAGCCTTTTCTGCGATAGCCTCTGGTGTCTACCATGTTTGTGGTGTGCCCACACTTTGCAGGTGATTCTCATTACAGCCTCTACACACTTTGTGACTTTCTAGTTGTGATTGAGGAGGGGTTTCCTACTTTCCTATAAAGCATTGTACTTGCTTCCTTTTCTTAATGCAATGATAGTACTATTTTCTTTTCAGTAAAGTGTTAGTGTCATTGTCCACACACAAGATTGTGTTTATGAGTTCAAGTCTCAATCTTGAAACCTAATTCGCTTGTGTGACAGCCAATGTCTGAGTCTATGTCTACATGAGTCTTCTTCCCACCTTTGAACCACCATAGCCATGCTCTAGATCCGTGTTTCTCAATAGGAGCAACTCAAGCAACTGTTAGACCAAGGCTGTATACGTCCTAACAGTTCACCATGGGGAGCTCTAGTGCTATTCCAGAAGAAGAAAGATAGAACGCTTCGGTTATGCATTGACTACAGAGGGTTGAATCAATCAACCATTAAAAACAAATACCCCGTTCTTGAACTTCTTGACCATCTTCAAGGTGCGAAGATCTTCTCTAAGATAGATCTCAGGTCTGGATATTATCAGATAAGGATCAAGGAAGAATATATCCCAAAGACGGCAGTCAGCACAAGGAATGGATACTTTGAATTCCTGGTCATGTCATTTGGCCTAACAAACGTTGCTGCTACCTTCAACAAGTTAATGCAGGATATCTTTAGGCCCTATCTTGATGATTTCGTACTCGTCTTCTTTGATGATACCCTAGTTTACTCCAAACAGGAAGAAGATCATGAACCACAGCTTCACATTGTTCTCAAAACAATGAGGGCACACAAGCTTTATGCCAAGAAGAAGAAGTGTGCATTTTTCAAGCGACAAATTGAATATCTAGGATTCATTGTATCAAAGGAAGGAATTTCAGTAGATCCGGCCAAGGTTAGAGATGTTTTGGAGTGGCCAACACCAACTTCTGTCAAAGAAATACGTAGTTTTCTTGGATTGACAGGATGGTACAGGGTCTTTATCAAAAACTATGCTTTGATTGCAGTGCCTCTGACTAATCTACTAAAGAAGCAAGTATCAATTGTATGGTCACCTACTAAATAGTCCAGCTTTGACAAACTAAAGCAAAGCTTGGTATCAGTATCTATCCTGAAACTTCCAGATCTTAGTAAGAAGTTTGAAGTGATAACTGATGCTAGCACGCTTGCCTTAGGATGTGTGCTCATGCAAGAAGGTCATCCCGTAGCATACTCTTCAAGGAAACCAAAGAGCCATGAAAGGAACTATGCTACCCACGATCTGGAGCTGTTGGCTGTCATCCATGCTCTCAAACTTTGGAGACACTACTTGCTGGGTAACAAATTTACCTTATTGATGGACCATAAAAGTCTTAAATGGATTTTTACCTAGAATGAGCTCAATATGAGGCAACGTCGATGGATTGAAATGCTGGAAGAATATGATTTTGAAATCAAATACCGGCCTTGAAAGGAGAATGTAGTTGCCGATGCACTCAGTCGCAAGGCATTTCTGAATTCTCTGATTTTGCAAGATCCATCAACAGCCAGATCTCTAGCCACAAAGGTATCCATGCCAAACAACCCAATTCTTGAACTAGCTAGAGAAGAGGCATGCCACGACCCAATCTATCAGAAATTGCTAAGGGAGATCCCCATCAGGGATCAAGACTCAAAGCTACAAACAAAGTATCAAGAATTCTTTGTCAATAGTGGACTTGTCTACTATAGGACAAGATTATGCATCCCGGCAAGCCAATCACTCAAGCAGAAGATACTTTGGGAAGCCCATGACTCCCCTTTCTTAGGACATCCTGGCTATGACAAGATTCTTAACGCAATTAGGAAGAGCTATTATTGGGATAGGCTTAAAGGTGACGTTCTCAAATATGTCACGGAATGTTTGTCTTGTCAACGCATTAAGGCCGAACATGTCAAAATGCCAAGGAAATTGCAAGCACTTGAAATTTCCCAAATGAAATGGGAATTCATTAGTATGGACTTTGTTGTTGGCCTACCCCAAGTTCAGGGAGGATACAACTCCATTATGGTCATGGTAGATATGCTCACCAAGGTTGCACATCTTATCCCTATTAAGACAAACTATAAAGCCTCTGACATCGCAAGGTTATATCAAGGAAATATTCAAACTGCATGGGTTACCTAGAAGAATCATTAGTGATCATGACTCTCTCTTCACATCACACTTCTGGAGGGCTATCTTCGAGGCCATTGGGACTCAACTCTATTTCAATACAGCTTATCATCCCCAAACTGATGGTCAAACAGAACGAGTCAACCAAGTCATTGAAGACATGCTTAGGACACACTGATGTTGCAAACCCAAAAAGTGGATTCAATATTTGCCACTGGTTGAGTTTACCTACAATGCTTCTTACCAACAAAGCATTTAGATAACCCCTTTTCAAGCATTGTATGGGCACGATTGTCGTACTCCTCTAAGCTTTTCGGATCAAACCTTGAGGGTTGAAGCTTCAAAGCAGATGCTGGAAGACATGGATGACCAAATCAAATCAATAAGATAGGACATCCAAGCCGCCAAGGACAGGCAGAAGGCTTACGCGGACCTGAAACGGCAAGATAGATCCTTTGTTGAAGGTGATATGGTCTTCATTCGCAAACGTCCAAAGAAGAGTTCCCTATCCTTGGGTGAATGCAAAAAGCTTAGTCCAAGGTATTGTGGACCCTACAAGATTCTCAAGTGCCTAAGGCCTAATGCTTACAGACTACAACTCCCTGAAACCCTAAAAGTTCATAATGTATTCCATATTGTGGGAGCTTTCGCTCAACTGCCAAGACCCACGGACCACTTATTGCTTCAAGCGTTCCAATCCGAGCACTAATGGCTACCTCTCACATAGCCGACGTGCCATCCATATCTACGGGTGTAGTGAGCTTACCTCCATGCCGTTCGAGTTACCTCCTCTCCCGCCCACTCCAGTAGCTCCACAATCCAAGTGCAAGATTCAAGCAAGCTCCATCCTCAAGCTCCACGTTCCAAGCTCCATTGCGGGGAGCAAGAGAAGAGAAGAGAAGAGAAGAGAAGAGAAGAAGAGAGGAGAAGATGGAGAGCTTCTCCTTCTCGGTCCCTCACCCTCACACACTCACTCCACCACACTCTCACACTCCCTCTCTCAAGCACAAGCTCAAGCAAGCAAGAACAAGGAGAAGAAGAAGAAGAGGAGAGCCACTTTTTGCTACACACAAGAATGAGCTTCTCATTCACTTTTCAACTTTATATACAAAACCCTAAATCCCTTTTGGGTGGTCATCCCCTTTTCCCCTTTCTTACATGGTCGGCCGTAGCCTAGGCCCTTTTTCCCATTGTCCTTCTTTCTCCCTAGCTTCCTTTCCATTGCCCGTCTACATTTACAAATTGCACGAGTGAGAGCCGACGCTCCTTGAAGTAAATCATGATGCGCTTGTGCTATTTTACAATAGTTTTGACTTGCGCTTTTCCTTGTCCGCCTTTGTCTTCCATTTCTCTTAGCTTTGGCCTTTGTCTTTGTCTTCTTTTTTAGCTTTCTCGATTTTCTACCGCCTGGCACTCTTTTACAAGATTTCAGGGTGCGCCTTTGTATTTTAAAATGCACCTTTCCCCTTTTGCAGTTTCCTTGGACTTTTTAAGGTTGCCCTTGCGCTTTTGGCCTTTTCTCCTCTTCTTTCTTCAGTCAAGCTACCTTTTTTTTGCCTTTGCCCTGCGTATTTTTTATTTCCTTTTGCTTTCTTTGTGTTGGGGTTAACACATATCAGTCTATTGAGAAAGTATGTGCGTAACCCTAGTCACGTGCTTGATGATCAACAAGTTGTAATGCCAAGTCAAGGAGTCCTTCATGATAGAATCTTAGATGTTAGGGAGAGGCATTTGAGATCCAGATCCTTGAGAGAATACCTCATTTAGTGGAAAGATTATCCCGAAGAAGATGCCACTTGGATGGATGAAAGTACTCTCAACCAACAATACCTCGAGATCTTCTCGAGATGAGAATATCTTGATCCCTCTAAGGGGGAGATAATGTAATATTTCCGCAATGAAATATTAACGACCCTAGACCCCGCACATCCTGCGCAAGAGCAATTTTGAGTGATCTCCTGCAACAAAAAACTTTGGGCTAAGTGTTCCGTCTGCATGCATCAACAAACACCAGCCCCGCATCGTGTATAGGAAGCTGTGGCTAAAAACTGTAGCCCACGCAGGAACACCCCTTCGAGGGGGAAAAGAGATAATGGATATTTTTTGTAAATTTTTTTAATGTAATAACTCCCTCTCCTTCAGCCGTTGCATGGCGGGGAGAGGGAATATGAGTAAGTGGTGGAGGGGCATGGGGAGGAGGCATGCAACTTGCCACTTGTGTGGCTACCTCCCCCGCCCCCCCCACCTTCATGCCTATATGAACCCCCTCCTAAGCTTGAGGGGAGGAGGAGGATTGTGTGCTGCCGCCGCCCCCTGTGGAGCTGCCCACTGCCGTCCACGACCTGTTGTTGCCCTCGCCGTTCTGGCCATGCCGCCAGGTTGTACCCGCCCCCTTCATCGTCATCATCATCATCATTACTATCATCATTATCTTCACCATCAACATCGTCGTCATCTTCTCCATCATTATCCCCACCTCCATGTCATTTCCTTGTGTGTGACAAAAGCTTGAAAGCTTCTATTGGAAGCTTCCCTAGGCCTTGTTCACCCCGTGCCTCCGGTTTTTCTTAAAACCGTGTCTTACAAGGCCCAATTTCTGTGCAGGGAAGAAATCTCGGGCAGTAGGGAGTTCTGGAAATTGGATAAAGGGAAATGAGAGTTTGCTGAGTCAAGATCTACGTCATTGATGGCTCCTAAGCAGAAGTCGAGAGGAGTACATGTGGGAGCTTCCACCCCAAGTACGAGAGTGGACAACGCCCCAATTCTTAGTGCCCAGCTTTCAATAATATTTCCGCATGAAAAGGATGCATTAAGCATGTCTTTAATTCTCGTAGGGAAATTTAAATGCATTGGGAAACCTATATACTCATTCGATCTACAAAGTTTAGTTGCATGTCGAGTATTTGCAATTGCTTGCACTTCCATGGTCAAGGGTAGTTGAAACTCTGAACGTATGATGCATAAGTAAAAAGACGGAATTGTGCAAAGAAACCCTTGTTGCATCTCACAAAGGATAGGGCATATAACACAAAATGCACTTATGTAATAATTCCCTAGTTGTGACTCGTGTATAAGATAACCGTAGACGCCCATTAAATAATGTCCAAATAGTGGTATTGCATGGAAAGGATTTATGAACTTTGCAAATTGCATGCGATGATAGTTACATTTTAGGTTGGGTTAAGTGCTAAGGGAAGGGTTATATCAATTATAGACTCATGGCATTGGCTCATGCATGGAGTTCTTTTATCAAAGTTTGAATTTGGGAAAGGATGCTTCTTCATATGAAAGCTTGAATTCAATGCATTAAATGTAGGGTTTACAAGAATAGTTCTGAATGTAAATCAACGTCACATAAGGGAAGGAAAAGAAAGGATCACTATAGATCTTATAGCTGCAAAAACGTCTATGGTCTTAAATCTGCATATTCGCATGGAATGATGCATCTCACTATCTTGCAGTTACTTACATCTTTTAGGGGAAAGTACTTACAAAATTTAGAAGAAAGTATTTGCATCTTTTAAAGGAAAGATCATCTTAAATCGTGGGTTGGCTAGATCAACTAAGTAATTCACGTGTAAATGAGTAGCCTACATGAAACTCATAAAGGTGTGATTAGTTAGCATATGTCAGTCACCTCAATGTGCTAGGTAGGGTTAAGCTATGATAAAATTCTGCCTAGTATTGCACTTGGGATGCCGATTTAAGACTTCCGATCTCAAAGGTCCTACCCGTATTTACGAAATGTTAGGATTATTTAAACATCATGCAAGAACGATCTAGGGTTCTCTCCCTAAGGACCAAATACTAGACCTCCATATGAGTTTAGGAACCCTAGGGCCAAAATGTTGTCGGCCTAGTAGGGTTAGGTTTTGGATTGGGTCAATAAGACTCCCAAACCCTACATCTTAATCAAAGGTATTCTTGACCAAGGAATACTGTGTGATGAGAAAATAATCCCACAAGTTAGGTGTTGATACCTATCTCATGCAACAAGTTGTAACGTCGCATGGTTTTGTGTCTAAATCACAAAATAATATTTCCACTCCCATAGAACAAATTTGGTGAGTTCTAAGTACAAGTCTAATTTTCTAGAGGATGAGTAGTCATCCTATTACATCACCCTTCCTTGGGGCTGATTTGCCAAGTTAGGGGAGTTACGAATTTACCAAGAAAGCATATGACCAAACAAGTTAGGGCGACGAGGTTGCCCAGGATTTATTGATCTTAACATAAAGATACCTAAGGTAGTGACAATTTGGGTCAATCATGGTATAAACCCTAACCTAGGGAAAAAGGATAAACAAGCAGCTCAGCTTAGGAAACCCTTGGGATCTTACCAAGTCGCGATTGATCCCGGATCGAATTCTGGATGTATTCGTAGAGAAGGAATCACACCTTAGCAGTTGGCCGTACAAACGACCACTGGAATGTTTGTGATTGTACACTTAGGTGCATTGTTTGTACTTCTTTGCTCAAGGAACTAATTCAAGAAAAACATCTAATGCTTCAGGTTAAAAGCCTGCAGGGAGAGGTAGTATCAGTTACCTCCGACTGTCTGCTTGACTCTATCCAAGGGGGTTTTTAGGCGCGTCGGGTATTTGGACCGAACCCATCGTGAGAGGTTTCTCTGTGGGTGCTACTTGGAGCAGGTGGACGCTTGGGTGCCAGGGGAGGCTCTGGCCGTAAATCCGTTGCCTCTGGATCCTGCACAAGAGACTGACGTGACTCGAGATGGGATCTTGAGGCCCGCATACTAGTCAACTGGCGGAACTTGAAATAGCGATCCCTGAGGATTACTGGAATAGCCTTCGACAGGTTATTTGATGTATTTCAAAGACTGATAAATAAAGCTTAAATGTTGAAAAAAGAACTTGCTTGACATTGTTTTTCTGTGTTAGTGCTTAAGTTATGTAAAGGAACCACTGATTAAATTGGTTCCGGTTGGCCAGAAACTTTTCTGATGGGACCTAAAACGGACCAGCACTGGCTCATGCACTAGCCGGACCTCTGTCATGCGCTCAACAACCCCACGGCCTCGCGGACCAAGAGCGTTAATGACACATACATCATCTTCCTAAACATCTTGCGTTTGTATCACATCTTGTAGTCCAACTCTAACCCAATTAACACTCCTCAGAGGGAGTCCCTAGACATTGCCAAATAGCACGAAGAACAAACATAGGAGGTCCTTCAACGGCTGACTGTCACTACCTCACTACGACTCTCCTACACCTTGGGGATTGGCCCCTCAATGCATCGCTAAACATATATAACACAACATCGCACATATTTCCACTCAAGGTACCAATTAATTGTATCCAAGAATGTACCATACCTCACTTTACTTTCCCCTTAGACCCAACGCCTAGCCTACAGCTTGGAATAACCTGTCTCTCACTCAACGTTGGTCATGTTCCTCTCGAAAGCAATTGCCATGCATCCAAGAGGTATTGTATGATACCTTTTATCATTTTATGCTTCATGCAAATTGTGAATGTCCATGTGCTCAAACAAAGAAAAAGCCCGCATACTAGTCAACTGGCGAAACTTGAAATAGCGATCCCTGAGGATTACTGGAATAGCCTTCGACAGGTTATTTGATGTATTCCAAAGACTGATAAATAAAGATTAAATGTTGAAAAAAGAACTTGCTTGACATTGTTTTTCTGTGTTAGTGCTTAAGTTATGTAAAGGAACCACTGATTAAATTGGTTAATTAAGGAAGCTATTTTTGCTTGTCAAACTGAATGTGGTAGGTAATTAGATAACTAAAGCAAACCGCGGAAAGTGCAGTGGATGTTACCCTGGGTTCGTCCTATGGAAGGGTGGTTCCGGTTGGCCATAAACTTTTCTGATGGGACCTAAAACGGGCCAGCACTGGCTCATGCACTAGCCGGACCTCTGTCATGCGCTCAACAACCCCACGGCCTCGCGGACCAAGAGCGTTAATGACACATACATCATCTTCCTAAACATCTTGCGTTTGTATCACATCTTGTAGTCCAACTCTAACCCAATTAACACTCCTCAGAGGGAGTCCCTAGACATTGCCAAATAGCACGAAGAACAAACATAGGAGGTCCTTCAACGGCTGACTGTCACTACCTCACTACGACTCTCCTACACCTTGGGGATTGGCCCCTCAATGCATCGCTAAACATATATAACACAACATCGCACATATTTCCACTCAAGGTACCAATTAATTGTATCCAAGAATGTACCATACCTCACTTTACTTTCCCCTTAGACCCAACGCCTAGCCTACAGCTTGGAATAACCTGTCTCTCACTCAACGTTGGTCATGTTCCTCTAGAAAGCAATTGCCATGCATCCAAGAGGTATTGTATGATACCTTTTATCATTTTATGCTTCATGCAAATTGTGAATGTCCATGTGCTCAAACAAAGAAAAAGCCCGCATACTAGTCAACTGGCGGAACTTGAAATAGCGATCCCTGAGGATTACTGGAATAGCCTTCGACAGGTTATTTGATGTATTCCAAAGACTGATAAATAAAGATTAAATGTTGAAAAAAGAACTTGCTTGACATTGTTTTTCTGTGTTAGTGCTTAAGTTATGTAAAGGAACCACTGATTAAATTGGTTAATTAAGGAAGCTATTTTTGCTTGTCAAACTGAATGTGGTAGGTAATTAGATAACTAAAGCAAACCGCGGAAAGTGCAGTGGATGTTACCCTGGGTTCGTCCTATGGAAGGGTGGTTCCGGTTGGCCATAAACTTTTCTGATGGGACCTAAAACGGGCCAGCACTGGCTCATGCACTAGCCGGACCTCTGTCATGCGCTCAACAACCCCACGGCCTCGCGGACCAAGAGCGTTAATGACACATACATCATCTTCCTAAACATCTTGCGTTTGTATCACATCTTGTAGTCCAACTCTAACCCAATTAACACTCCTCAGAGGGAGTCCCTAGACATTGCCAAATAGCACGAAGAACAAACATAGGAGGTCCTTCAACGGCTGACTGTCACTACCTCACTACGACTCTCCTACACCTTGGGGATTGGCCCCTCAATGCATCGCTAAACATATATAACACAACATCGCACATATTTCCACTCAAGGTACCAATTAATTGTATCCAAGAATGTACCATACCTCACTTTACTTTCCCCTTAGACCCAACGCCTAGCCTACAGCTTGGAATAACCTGTCTCTCACTCAACGTTGGTCATGTTCCTCTAGAAAGCAATTGCCATGCATCCAAGAGGTATTGTATGATACCTTTTATCATTTTATGCTTCATGCAAATTGTGAATGTCCATGTGCTCAAACAAAGAAAAAGCAGCATTGTGCTTAGTGCAAAAGCATTATTTCAATGATTTTGACTATCGCTCGTATGTGGCGTTGCATGAACCTAGCACCAAGAAACCCTCATGCTACTAGGTCCTTAATTTTTAATTATCAACCAACCTAAATGGTATGCATAAAAACCATCAAGCTTTAAATGGTATTGCCAAAATGCATGGACATGATGATTTAGGAGAGAGTCCACAATATAGCCATGCAAGCTTACCACAACACTTTTGGGCTAAGGCAATTACTATTATCATACAGTTGATTAATCGATACCCTTGCACTGCTATTTTTGCCAGGTTGCAAAGGAGGTGTGAATGGAAAACCTCCATCATATGCTCATTTACACATCTTTGGTTGTGAGGCATTCTACCATGTTCCCAAAGGACAAGTGTAATAATTTGGATCCTGAGTCTGTGAAATATATATTTCTTAGTTATGGGGATAGAGGTGAAATGGGCTATCATATATGGGACATGCAGGCTTGCAAGATTATCTGGAGCCATGATGTCATTTTCCATGAGGAAATGATGCATAAGCAACCTAAGTATGTGGTTGAGGTACACAAGGTGATCTTTTAGGAGGAGCCTCTTGGTCCCATGCAGCCAGCTAGATAGCCTGCAAAGTTGAGCCAATGATCTAGTGGCCCAGGCCCCACTTGTTGTACATGATCGACCTACTTTAAGATGCTATACTAGAGCTATATGTTTGCCTAAATGCTTTATGCCCTCCATAAATTATGTTATGGTGACAGATACAAGTGAGCCTCTCTCTTATGATCCAATTAACCGACCCATCAACCAACTTTAAGCTCTTTCGCAGGTCTCAAATCATTCCTAACATGGACCTGCAATACATTTCTCGATATTAGCAGACTTAGAAATAATAAGATTTAATCTTATTAAGATTAACCTTATTTTTAAACTCTACTTCCTGTAGATCAGCTAATAGGGCTTACGCGGACCTGAAACGGAAAGATAGATCCTTTGTTGAAGGTGATATGGTCTTCATTCGCGTACGTCCAAAGAAGAGTTCCCTATCCTTGGGTGAATGAAAAAAGCTAAGTCCAAGGTATTGTGGACCCTACAAGCTCCTCAAGTGCCTAAGGCCTAATGCTTACAGACTACAACTCCCTGAAACCCTAAAAGTTCATAATGTATTCCATATTGTGGGAGCTTTCGCTCAACCGCCAAGACCCAAGGACCACTTATTGCTTCAAGCGTTCCAATCCGAGCACTAATGGCTACCTCTCACATAGCCGGCGTGCCATCCATATCTACGGGTGTAGTGAGCTTACCTCCATGCCGTTCGAGTTACTTCCTCTCCCGCGCACTCCAGTAGCTCCACGATCTAAGTGCAAGATTCAAGCAAGCTCCATCCTCAAGCTCCACTCTCCAAGCTCCATTGCCGCGAGCAAGAGAAGGGAAGAGAAGAGAAGAAGAGAGGAGAAGATGGAGAGCTTCTCCTCCTCGGTCCCTCACCCTCACACACTCACTCCACCACACTCTCACACTCCCTCTCTCAAGCACAAGCTCAAGCAAGCAAGAACAAGGAGAAGAAGAAGAAGAGGAGAGCCACTTTTTGCTACACACAAGAATGAGCTTCTCATTCACTTTTCAACTTTATATACAAAACCCTAAATCCCTTTTGGGTGGTCATCCCCTTTTCCCCTTTCTTACATGGCCGGCCGTAGCCAAGGCACTTTTTCCCATTGTCCTTCTTTCTCCCTAGCTTCCTCTCCATTGCCGGTCTACATTTACAAATTGCACGGGTGAGAGCCGATGCTCCTCGAAGTAAACCATGATGCGCTTGCGCTATTTTACAATAGTTTTAACTTGTGCTTTTCCTTGTGCGCCTTTGTCTTCCATTTCTCTTTGCCTTGGCCTTTGTCTTTGTCTTCTGTTTTAGCTTTCTCGATTTTCTACCGCCTGGCACTCTTTTACAAGATTTCAGGGTGCGCCTTTGTATTTTAAAATGCACCTTTCCCCTTTTGCAGTTGCCTTGGACTTTTTAAGGTTGCCCTTGCGCTTTTGGCCTTTTCTCCTCTTCTTTCTTCAGTCAAGCTACCTTTTTTCCGCCTTTGCCCTGCGTCTTTTTTATTTTCTTTTGCTTTTCTTGTGTTGGGGTTAATGTCAAGAATCCCAATGTGGGGTTGATCATGGTGTGTACAAAATGATTGATACATTATCACGGAGGATTGTAATAGACAAGGAACTCCATGGCTACAAAGAGAAGGCAAACAATATGCACACTCAACAAATGTTCTCTTTTTTTATTTCATTGCATACACATGTTACATATATAAAGGAGGAGATACTCCATCAATGATCCCTCACACTTTCCATGTGTGTCCCCATGTGACACCATACAACCCACACTTTACATGTGTGCCCTATGTGGCACACTTTACTCCACATCTCTCATCCATATTCATGCACCATACAATCTTAAGCACACAAGAGTGCTTTCACATAATACACACAAGCAAATACCGAAGCTTACATTCTCAACACCCCCTCTTAAGCGAGATGTTTACTTTACCTTATCACCCATCCAATGTAGCATTGCATGACCGCAGTTGCTACTTCTTAACACTCCCCCTCAATGCTATATTGGAGTGTTTATATGACTAGACACTCCTAGTCCACCATATGCATGTTTTATGTGCGTGTACAATGTTCGTTTGAGCACCACTTGCTCGGGTGAACCTACCCCATCCTTTTTGAACAATCCTGGATGTTCGGGAAAGGTATGACAAACCTGAAGGTGCAACAATCATGTGCACACACCACGCACTCGCAAAATTCTTTTTGAGATCTCAATCTCGGGCAGAGAAACCCTTACACAAGCCAATTCTTGTGCAAACTTATTTTGAATACATGTCCAGATTTATATGTATGAAACCAACCACTTTTGAGCTCTATGCGGCTCGGGTAGGAGTACCCTCATGCGATGGGTGAATATAAAATCTCGTGTACAATTGCCTTTGACACAAATGTGAATCATGAAGACATTTACAACTTTTATAGTTTCACTTTTGTTGTGTGAATTAGAAGAATTATACATCCAATCTTAAAAGGTTTGGATAATAGGTATATGCCACATGTGGTCATGACTCGTCTTCTTTTTCCTTCTTCTTATCTTCGTCAGAGAATCTTTTAATTGGGTGGAGATTCATTGGTCATGATGACACGTCTATTGATGTTCATGCTAAGAGCGGGACAAGAAGCTCCTCTGCGTCTTCTTCTTCATCTTCTCCTTTTCAAAGCCTGTGTACCCATTTTGTGGTGGGTCTTTCTGACTGTGAAAGAAGATTGCTTCTCCTATTTTCATGTCAAGTGCTATCTTTGGCTCAACAAATTCTCTTGTATGGACATTTTCAGACGCCTTGCACTTGCATGTTCAGTGTAGCAGCAGAGCTGCTATAGTATAAACTGGTTATTCAAGACGTTCAACCTGCAGGCCACAGTCCGATGCTCATGAATAGTCCGACGGGACTTCTCAACAAGGAGCTTCACTGCATCTCACGCTCCTGTAAAGCCTTCTTAACCTTCCATTTAACAGCCGATATAGTAGACCGACCTTCCTTTCTGTATCCATGCTAGTGGGCTGAGACATGGCTGGCAGCCTGACTGCCTCCGTCAATTCCTGCTATGGCCTTCGATTCGGCACGTTGCGTCGCATCCTGTGGCTCTACCTGGTCATGATGTTCCTCCTTATCCTACCCATCCTCTGCATCAGCGTCAGCGTAGCTGCCGTTCGTCTCCATCTTTAATTGCATCTTTTTCTTCGAATCATTTGTAGTCTGTTCTACAAGGCTTTCTTCTTAGCAGTTGTGCCAGATTCTTGACTGGCCACACTCATGTTGCCAAGAGAATAATGATGATGTGAAAGCTGACAGCAATTCACACTACCTTTGGAGCCTCTTCACATTTGTCTATTGCCTAGACTTCATCTTTGGCATTGTTGTAGTCGATATGTTGCAGCAGCTCTCTCTGGTGTACTCTAAAGAATATTATCTGTCCTCATCTCTCCCCAAAACTTATCGATATTCCTTATCCTTGTCTTTGCCTTCATTGTCCTCTTACTTTTGAATACTGTGATGACCTTCGTAAGATTCTTGTGATAGCATTGACACCAATACCATCCACAAAACCACACTGCTGATCAAGGACAATGACAGTTTCATTCGCAACTTACCTATCTTTAGCTTCCTCTCTTTTTTTCTACACTTTTGTTTGCAATCCCAGGTTGTTTCGAGGTTGCTCAACTAAGTCAGAGCTCTTTTCAAAACCCAATGTCTAATCTTCATTTTCTATTGTAGGCTCCAATGAGCTATTATCAGAGGTATCCATTTTCACAACACCTCCAAGGACATTCAGCCCCATCAAGGCACTTCAACCCCATCAGCACCTACCTTTGTATTTCTCTCTATGGTTGATGGTAGCTTCCTTCTTGAGTTCAGAACCCACATGCTCTTTCAACATGCATCTTCAAGGTGCTTTTCATATGCTTCTTCCCTTGAGAAGTCATTTCTTGCTTCCACTCCACATGCTCATACTTGAGCACACACATGAGACACACCTCAACTAACATGCTTCAACTTGGCAAGATTGAAACCAGCCCAACACTACTTGCCATTCCAATGACAGTAAGCATATACACCTTCACATACTCCTTGCTCAAGGGCAAGAGCCAATAGGACAACAATGTCCACAAACAACAACCCTTCTCTTATTTGAGCTTTTTTTCATGCTCAAAAACAGCAATTGAAGAGGCAAAACAAACAAATACCTTTGACTTCTAATAGTAGCTTCTTTGATGATGATGGCTCCACTCACTTCTTGTGAAAAACTCCATTTCCAGCTTCCATTATACAAAGATCCTTCATTTGATGGCCTCTTCATAATTCTCAAAAGATTTTAGCTCCCTTGAAATCGTGAACCATCATAATAATGAGTGTGCAAGATTTTTAAGGAAAGAATGGCTAAAACATACTAAGGCTAAATTAGGGAAAACCACATACAATGATATCTACACATATAAGTACACCATGATCAATAGCCCTAAACCTTGGCTCTGATACCATGTCAAGAATCCCAATGTGGGGTTGATCATGGTGTGTACAAAATGATTGATACATTATCACGGAGGATTGTAATAGACAAGGAACTCCATGGCTACAAAGAGAAGGCAAACAATATGCACACTCAACAAATGTTCTCTTTTTTTATTTCATTGCATACACATGTTACATATATAAAGGAGGAGATACTCCATCAATGATCCCTCACACTTTCCATGTGTGTCCCCATGTGACACCATACAACCCACACTTTACATGTGTGCCCTATGTGGCACACTTTACTCCACATCTCTCATCCATATTCATGCACCATACAATCTTAAGCACACAAGAGTGCTTTCACATAATACACACAAGCAAATACCGAAGCTTACATTCTCAACAGTTAACACATATCAGTCTATTGAAAAAGTATGTGCGTAACCCTAGTCACGTGCTTGATTGTGATCAACAAGTTGTAATGCCAAGTCAAGGAGTCCTTGAGCTACGGCCTCATAGGATCTTAGATGTTAGGGAGAGGCATTTGTGATCCAGATCCTTGAGAGAATACCTCATCTAGTGGAAAGATTATCCCGAAGAAGATGCCACTTGGATGGATGAAAGTACTCTCAACCAACAATACCCCGAGATCTTCTCGAGATGAGAACATCTTGATTCCTCTAAGGGGGAGAGAATGTAATATATCTGCAATGAAATATTAACGACCCTAGACCCCACACATCCTGCGCAAGAGCAATTTTGAGTGATCTCCTGCAACAAAAAACTTTGGGCTAAGTGTTTCCTCTGCATGCATCAACAAACACCAACCCCGCATCGTGTATAGGAAGCTGTGGCTAAAAACCGTAGCCCATGCAGGAACACCCCTTCGAGGGGAAAAAGAGATAATGGATATTTTTTGTAAATTTTTTAAATGTAATAACTCCCTCCCCTTCAGTCGTTGCATGGCGGGGAGAGGGAATATGAGTAAGTGGTGGAGGGGCATGGGGAGGAGGCATGTAACTTGCCACTTGTGTGGCTGCCCCCCCCCCCCCCCCCCACCTTCATGCCTATATGAACCTCCCTCCTAAGCTTGAGGGGAGGAGGAGGATTGTGTGCTGCCGCCGCCCCCTATGGAGCTGCCCACTGCCGTCCACGACCTGTTGCTGCCCTCGCCGTTTTGGCCACGCCGCCAGGTTGTACCCACCCCCTTCATCGTCATCATCATCATCATTACCATCATCATCATCTTCACCATCAACATCGTCGTCATCTTCTCCATCATTATCCCCACCTCCATGTCATTTCCTTGTGTGTGACAGAAGCTTGGAAGCTTCTATTGAAGCTTTCCTAGGCCTTGTTCACCCCGTGCCTCCGGTTTTTCTTAAAACCGTGTCTTGCAAGGCCCAATTTCTGTGGAGGGAAGAAATCTTGGGCAGTAGGGAGTTCTGGAAATCGGATAAAGGGCAATGAGAGTTTGCTGAGTCAAGATCTACGTCATCGATGGCTCCTAAGCAGAAGTCGAGAGGAGCACATGTGGGAGCTTCCACCCCAAGTACGAGAGTGAACAACGCCCCAATTCTTAATGCCCAGCTTTCAATAATATTTCCGCATGAAAAGGATGCATTAAGCATGTCTTTAATTCTCGTAGGGAAATTAAAATGCATTGGGAAACCTATATACTCATTCGATCTACAAAGTTTAGTTGCATGTCGAGTATTTGCAATTGCTTGCACTTCCATGGTCAAGGGTAGTTGAAACTCTGAACATATGATGCATAAGTAAAAAGACGGAATTGTGCAAAGAAACCCTTGTTGCATCTCACAAAGGATAGGGCATATAACACAAAATGCACTTATGTAATAATTCCCTAGTTGTGACTCGTGTATAAGATAACCGTAGACGCCCATTAAATAATGTCCAAATAGTGGTATTGCATGGAAAGGATTTATGAACTTTGCAAATTGCATGCGATGATAGTTACATTTTAGGTTGGGTTAAGTGCTAGGGTTAAGTGCTAAGGGAAGGGTTAAATCAATTATAGACTCATGGCATTCACTCATGCATGGAGTTCTTTTATCAAAGTTTGAATTTGGGAAAGGATGCTTCTTCATATTAAAGCTTGAATTCAATGCATTAAATGTAGGGTTTACAAGAATAGTTCTGAATGTAAATCAACGTCACATAAGGCAAGGAAAAGAAAGGATCACTATAGATCTTATAGCTGCAAAAACGTCTATGGTCTTAAATCTGCATATTCGCATGGAATGATGCATCTCACTATCTTGCAGCTACTTACATCTTTTAGGGGAAAGTACTTACAAAATTTAGAAGAAAGTATTTGCATCTTTTAAAGGGAAGATCATCTTAAATCGTGGGTTGGCTAGATCAACTAAGTAATTCACGTGTAAATGAGTAGCCTATATGAAACTCATAAAGGTGTGATTAGTTAGCATATGTCAGTCACCTCAATGTGCTAGGTAGGGTTAAGCTATGATAAAATTCTGCCTAGTATTGCACTTGGGATGCCGATTTAAGACTTCCGATCTCAAAGGTCCTACCCATATTTACGAAATGTTAGGATTATTTAAACATCGTGCAAGAACGATCTAGGGTTCTCTCCCTAAGGATCAATTGACCAAATACTAGACCTCCGTATGAGTTTAGGAACCCTAGGGCCAAAATGTTGTCGGCCTAGTAGGGTTAGGTTTTGGATTGGGTCAATAAGACTCCCAAACCCTACATCTTGATCAAAGGTATTCTTGACCAAGGAATACTGTGTGATGAGAAAATAATCCCACAAGTTAGGTGTTGATACCTATCTCATGCAACAAGTTGCAACGTCACATGGTTTTGTGTCTAAATCACAAAATAATATTGCCACTCTCATAGAACAAGTTAAGTGAGTTCTAAGTACAAGTCTAATTTTCTAGAGGATGAGTAGTCATCCTACTACATCACCCTTCCTTGGGGCTGATTTGCCAAGTTAGGGGAGTTACGAATTTGCCAAGAAAGCATATGACCAAACAAGTTAGGGCGACGAGGTTGCCCAGGATTTATTGATCTTAACATAAAGATACCTAAGGTAGTGACAATTTGGGTCAATCATGGTATAAACCCTAACCTAGGGAAAAAGGATAAACAAGCAGCTCAGCTTACGAAACCCTTGGGATCTTACCAAGTCGCGATTGATCCCGGATCGAATTCTGGATGTATTCGTAGAGAAGGAATCACACCTTAGCAGTTGGCCGTACAAACGACCACTGGAATGTTTGTGATTGTACACTTAGGTGCATTGTTTGTACTTCTTTGCTCAAGGAACTAATTCAAGAAAAACATCTAATGCTTCAGGTTAAAAGCCTGGAGGGAGAGGCAGTATCAGTTACCTCCGACTATCTGCTTGACTCTATCCAAGGGGGTTTTTAGCCGCATCAGGTATGTGGACCGAACCCATCGCGAGAGGTTTCTCTGTGGGTGCTACTTGGAGCAGGTGGACGCTTGGGTGCCAGGGGAGCCTCTGGCCGTAAATCCCTTGCCTCTGGACCCTGCACAAGAGACGAACGTGACTCGAGATGGGATCTCGAGGCCCACATACTAGTCAACGGGCGGAACTTGAAATAGCGATCCCTGAGGATTGCTGGAATAGCCTTTGACAGGTTATTTGATGTATTCCAAAGACTGATAAATAAAGATTAAATGTTGAAAAAAGAACTTGCTTGACATTGTTTTTCTGTGTTAGTGCTTAAGTTATGTAAAGGAACCAGTGATTAAATTGTTTAATTAAGGAAGCTATTTTTGCTTGTCAAACTAAATGTGGTAGGTAATTAGATAACTAAAGCAAACCGCGGAAAGTGCAGTGGATGTTACCCTGGGTTCCGTCCTACGGAAGGGTGGTTCCGGTTGGCCAAAAACTTTTCTAATGGGACCTAAAACGGGCCGGCACTGGCTCATGCACTAGCCGGACCTCTGTCATGCACTCAACAACCCCACGGCCTCACGGACCAGGAGCGTTAATGACACATACATCATCTTCCTAAACATCTTGCGTTTGTATCACGTCTTGTAGTCCAACTCTAACCCAATTAACACTCCTCAGAGGGAGTCCCTAGCACATTGCCAAATAGCACGAAGTACAAACATAGGAGGTCCTCCAACGGCTGACTGTCGCTATCTCACTACGACTCTCCTACACCTTGGGGATTGGCCCCTCAATGCGTCGCTAAACATATATAACACAACATCGCACATATTTCCACTCAAGGTACCAATTAATTGTATCCAAGAATGTACCATACCTCACTTTACTTTCCCCTTAGACCCAACGCCTAGCCTACAGCTTGGAATAATCTGTCTCTCACTAAACGTTGGTCATATTCCTCTAGAAAGCAATTGCCATGCATTCAGGAGGTATTGTTTGATACCTTTTATCATTTTATGCTTCGTGCAAATTGTGAATGTCCATGTGCTCAAACAAAGAAAAAGCATCATTGTGCTTAGTGCAAAAGCATTCTTTCAATGATTTTGACTATCGCTCGTATGCGGCGTTGCATGAACCTAGCACCAAGAAACCCTCGTGCTACTAGGTCTTTAATTTTTAATTATCGACCAACCTAAATGGTATGCATAAAAACCAGCAAGATTTTCATCATTTCATTGAGCATTTAAATACCTTTTATACACTCTACCCCCTCACCCATTTAGGTTGTGCATTATTGATCGGTTTAGGGTTCATTTCCATGTTTTTTGTTGTATAAAAAGTAATAAAAAATCACTAAAACATAAAGGTAGGGCTGAATTGAGGCTAAACCTCATACTTCAAACCCCCCATACATCCACAAACATGAATCTTATTTTTTCCTTAATTTTCGGCACTCAAAATTCATTTTTCTATTTTTTTTTAATTTTCCCTTATTTTCTTGTATTTTTTGCAATATTACATAACTAAAAATTCAAAATTAGTTGTGGGCTATGGCCCTTAGGTTTATTTGCAGCAAAAACAAAAATTTAGTTGGTGTGTCTTATTATATTTTCCACTTATATCTCAAAAACACCTAATTTCCCCATATTTCGCGTGTTTTACGGGTTTTACCCTATTAATTTCAATCACAACACTTATGATTTTCTGATTTTATAAGCATAAACTGATCAAAATCAATGCAACCAACATTATAATGCATAATCATCCCATGGGAATAAATATCCATGAAGGAGATTGCATAAAACATCAATTTCCTTTGTAAAAATGATATTACCGTTTCTTGCGGGTTGCGGGTTTTTATTTTCCATGTCTCGAGACTGATTTCCAACCACCATTAATGCTCATGATAGTCCACAATCAGCAATCTTCATTCCTCTTGAACCACGGAGCAATCCGGTCTTCATTGGACAAGCATCTGTCATCCATTCTTCTTCTTCTTCTTCACCACATGAATCTGCCCTTAGAAGAGAGAGAGGGAGGAGAGAGAAAGACTAAAATCAGAGATCTTCATAGAGACCACCATTTCTCAGGCGAGAGGCAGTGATAGAGTCAGCAAGAGAGGGGAATGAAGGGCAATCATCATCTGCAGGGGTTGTATGCAACCTCCATCCCTCAAGATCAACATAGAGGGCGCAAATTTCGGCGCCTGTAGACATCACGTTTTCTCCTCCTTGATCACTATTTTTTCATCCACATTTCATGTGGCATAAAATTTGGGCCCCAAAGGTCATGCCCATTTAACCACTCTAATGTCCACCTCTTCAAATCTTGACCGATTTCTTGGCCATTTCCCCGTGCGGACTCCGAATTGAGCTCTGAAAAATCCTGGGCGTCAGGGTCGGCATCCCACATTGGTCGGTAACTCTTGTCAACCCACAAGACAGTCTAAAAAATTATGAAAAATCAACAAGTGTCACTCAGGCGCCTTTAAAGCACTTTGCCGCTTAAAATCGTCCTAGATCGAGCCGCCGCCTTCGACGTTGAATATTTTTCCCTTGAGATTCGTAATTTTTAGGTATTTCTAAGCACTTCTCAGCATCAAAATTCCACTCTCACGGGATAGGGCGACTCAGCCCGTCGAATCCCACAATAGATCTGTACAAAACAACCAAAGGAGGCATCAAGTTGATACAAAATAGATACATACTAAGCATAGCACAATGCTCACCCTACCCCCTGACAAAACCAATGCATGACATCCACAAGGAGGAGCCTAGCATAATCTGATAGAAGATCCGAAGCTAGTCACTAACCAACTGCTCCAACAGGGCCAAACTAAAAAGAACTATCAAAGAGGTTGCCCTAAGTGGTGGTCTGAACTACCTACCTAACTAAGGACAACACGACTAGGAGCTCCTACTAGGCGAGGACTCCTATAGGCTGATCAAGAAATATTTTCTTTCAGCATATTTCTTCTTTTAGGTTTTTATTTTATTGACATACTTGGGCATGTAAAAAGGAGGGAGCTGAGCGTAGTGACCCAAGGAGAATAGGGCATCGGCCTCAGGACCTATCTTGGTACCCAAGAACCTACCAAGCGCTCATAAGGCGACACTTAAGCCTTTTCTAACGCTCACTTTTATTTTCGCTCCAACCTTCCTGACTTCCGTCTTTTCCAGCAAGATGCCACCCCTAGAAAGACAAGGCATCGGCCCTGGGTCTGACTCATCCCCAAGAACCTACCAGGCCTTCGCAAGGCAATGATCATCTGCTCATAGATTTTTTCCTTTCTTTTCTTTTCGTTTATAGGGGTTAGAACCCCTTTTTACACACCTTTGCATATATTTATTATCTTTAAGATATTCAGGGTTTTTTTTCCTTTATCAGCTTTATTTTCCTTCTGCAGGCTTCCCTAACGGCCTCACAACTAACAAGAACTCCTAGAACGACTGCCTAGCAAGCTAGCAAAACAGGATCACTAGGACTCCCTTCTAAAACAAGTCTTTCAATGCTTGACAATATCTTTATAGGAGGCAATGACTATACTAAACCGAACCCTGGGACTTCATGCCTTGGACGCCGGTCCCCAATAAGAAACGAAAAACCCCCCTTAACAAGTACACAAACACATATAACATAAAAACCACAGTACTCATAAAGGAAAGATATCACCTGGATAGGGCCACGAGAAGCTTTCATGCAACAAAAGGCTCCTTCCAAGCTCTTCTTCAAACTTGTCTAGCACAGAACTCAAACAAGAAACCATTTACCGCACCTGCACTAAACACATAGTGGGCCCTCTTGGCCTAATGAAATAAAACACTTCACCACAAAACTTAATTGGCCCTCTTGGTCTAACGAAATAAAACCAAATAGCACCTATACATCCTTCCCTGGAATAGCACAGATATACAATAATGGGCTCCCTCCCAAGGAGGAAAAATAGGTTCGCAGCCCTAAACTAAATGCATAAGGTTATGACCCATCCCTCCTGCATAGATAGCAAGAGGCGTACGCATAAGATGTTGTCTGATTAGCCTATGGGTCCAAGATAATAATGGTAGATTGGTCTCGACTACTCTTTGCATCACCCATATCAACCATCGTCTGCCATATATCGCATGCTCTGATAACATTCCCCACAAGCAACCGGGTCCTGTTTCATCATTGATAACAATATCTAAACTAGGACCACAATTAAAGAAGAGGTCTTCCTCATAAGCAAGATTTGCTAATGAATCTGCAAACTTATTCCAATAACGTGGAATCAGCTAAAAAGACACTCTCTCAAACTCCTCAAGTAGGGTCATCGTAGTCCAATGATACATACAGAGAATGGGATTCCGCATTGTGTATGTCCCATCTAGCTAATTCAGGATCAACTGGGAATCCCCTTTTACTAACAACCGACGAATACCACCTTGTTTGGCAATATGCAGTCCCATAATCAAGGCTTTATACTCTGCCATATTGTTAGTGAATCCTACCCCGAGATAAGCAGCTAACTTCATCGTAACTCTTCGTCGGGGATCTCGGATTACTACTCCAACACTCCCTTTTTTATTAGGGCCCCTGGACGCTCCATCAAAGTATAATGTATATGTCCACAAGGGGTTTACACAGCCTGCCATCACGAACCCCTCTACTCGTAATTATGATAATCAAAGTTTAGCATGTTGAGAGGATGAACTGATGGCTCCATCCCACCTTCTTCATTGAACTCAATAGGGATACTCGTCAATAGTTGTAAGCAATGATGGCAGAAGACTTTGATCTCCCACACAAATGTTCCGTCTTCTTGCTCAATCACATTGTATCCTTTACTCCACCAAATAAGTTTCCCCTGATGGTATCTTTGCTCCAGATATGGGTGCTCCAAATATGCAATTAACCGACCCATCAACCGACTTTAAGCTCTTTCGCAGGTCTCAAATCATTCCTAACATGGACCTGCAATACATTTCTCGATATTAGAAGACTTAGAAATAATAAGGTTTAATCTTATTAAGATTAACCTTATTTTTAAACTCTACTGCCTGTAGATTAGCTAATAGGGCTGTAGACCTATTTTTCCCTAACCTGACAATCTTATAGGGGCCATCCCATTTGGGTTCCAGCTTCCCTAGAAACAATTCCCTACGCGCATCGTAATAGAGGAGTAATTGCCCTTTTTAAAAAGTATATTTCTTCGCTCTAAGGTCATGTAACTACTTCATCCGACGCTTAGCAACCTCTTGGTGTAATAAGCCCTGCAACTTTAGCTCATCCAGGTGGGCTATAGTCGTGAAACGTTCAAAAAGGGAATCCTTGTCTCCCAAAGAATGGTTAATTCAAATCATATGATCGGCAATTCAATTTCAAGGGGTAACACACACTCTTCCCCATAAACCAATTTGAATGGAGTATGGCTGGTAGCTCGCTTGAACGTGGTATTATACGCCCATACTGCCACATACAATTTCCTGTCCCAGTCTTGTTTCTTCTCAGAGACTATCTTAGACAAGATACCACAAGCTGTTTATTAGTATTTTCAACTTGTCCATTCGCTTGTGGATTATAAGGAGTCGTTTTATTGTGCTTGATTTGCCAAGCCTCTGTCAAGCTTTTGATCACCTTATTCAGGAAATGGGTTCCACAGTCCGACACTAATTCCCTCGGTGGACCAAAGCGGCATATAATCTACTCTAATAGGAAACTTGCAGTCTCTTTTGCATTGTCCTGCCTCGTCGCCCGCGCTTTTGACCATTTTGTGAAATAATCAGTGGCTATAATATACCTCTTTTGGGTAGTAGACGACGGAGTAATAGGACCCACAAAATCAATACCCCACTTCTCAAATGGAAGGATAGCCATGATAGGCATAAGTGGGCATTTCCTGTTCTCTCTGCTGTCATGTCTTTGACAGGTATCACATTTCTTTACATATTCAAAAGAATCTTGGAAGATGGACGGCCACCAATATCCGGCTCGTAAAGCTTTCTGCGTCGTCAACCGTCCTGCGAAGTGCCCTCCACATGCAGAGTCATGGCACTCTTCTAAGATAAAAGGAACCTCGTCAGGCATCACACATCAATGATAGATATCATCAATACCTTGCCGATATAGCATCCCTGTGATCAAAGAAAACTTCAATGCCTGTTGTTTGATTTTCCTCTTTTCAGACTTTGACAAACCAGCTCCAGTATCTCTTGTCGATAGATAATGCATAATAGCAGCATACCAAGATGGAATGGAAGCTGTATCAATTTTAAACATTTCCTCAATATCACTTCCTTCAGCCAAAGTCTCTTTCGGCTCCCCGAAATCCACAAGGCATTCCACAATACCTTGCAACCTCGGTGGCTTACTCTTAATCTCATAGTCGAACTCCTGCAAAGTGATTAACCACTTTGTCAAACGATCAGGCGGCTGTAGCTTGTTCATAAGCAATCTCAGCCCTTTCGCCTTCGTATAGAATACTACCTTTTCATAGAGGATGTAGTGCCTGAATTTCTTAGTCCCAAAGACCATCGCAAGACACAACTTCTCCATGTAGGTATAATTGATCTCTGAAATGCCCAATTTTTGACTAGCAAAAGCTATCGGATGATAGCACTTTTCCTCCCAATTTTGGGCTAAACAAGCTGATACTATGCATGGTGGCTGCTGAAAACATATAGAACACCTCACCTCTTTTAGGTGCTTTTAAAACGGGTCCTTTTACTAGCTCCTATTTCACATTCTCAAATGATACTTTGCAAGCATATCGACTTGATAGTCTGTTCGTAAGATCCAAGGCCTACCTAGCAAAACTCAATAGCTAGGGTGTCCTGTGAATCTTATCACCCTAAAGTCTAGGAAGCATTCCACACTTGCAACTGTAATATGGACCTTAGTGACACAACCTTCTGGTTGTCTTAGACTATCATCAGCCATTCTCAAAAGGGTGGAGTTGTCCTTTTGAATGCCTAGACCCAGCCTCTCTATCAATTCTGAACTCATGATGTTGACGAAGGATCCAGTGTCTACAATGGCATATTCCACTAATATTCCATCCACATAAGTTGGAACCCTAGGGTAGTTCTTTTCAGCATTGTCAAACCAATCTTCCCCTACTTGTGCTATGCCCAGGGGTTCTACAATATACCCGATACACAAGATCTTCTTAAATTCCTTGCATACTCTTGGAGATAATTTGATCAATTGCAAGAGATTCACATCTGGTTTAACTTCACAAAGAGAACTCGCTAAATCGAAGTCATGATAAGTAGCCAAAGCTCTCTTTTCTCGCCAAACCATCCTCTCTTTTGTCTTTGGGACGGTTTTGGTGCTTCTTTCTTGGCTCTCGCCTTCTTTCTGGGCCCTTCCTCATCCTTTTTAGGGTCGCCTTTTCTGTCAACCAGCCTTAGCGGTCCCCCTTCTATGCTAGAATTCTGGACTTGTGTCCCTTTATCCCCTTACTTAGGGTTTCCCTCAACCGGTTTTTCCTTATCTTTGCCAACCTCTTTAGCCTTTTGGCCTCTTGTCATGGCTCTTAAGTTAGAGGTTACAACATCATTGACTCGTGCAGCCTCAATAAGGCTGACTCCATTGCCTTGTGGTAACTCTTCTATATTTGTTTTTCCCCTCTGCAATATTTGCTTAGGTGCATCATTCTGCTGCAAGTTATTTCCTTGCGCTCTATGATTTACTAGGCCCGATTGTTTACTCCCTTGTTGGAGAGAGCTAATCTTACTCCAACAGGTAGCAGTAGATGACCAGACTTCCCACAAATGTCACATTTCACATTTGGACAATTCTTGGGAAAGTGCTATCCACCACACCACTTACAACTGAATCTAGAGGGTCCATCCTCTTCAGGGCATCGATTCCCTATCAAATTTTATTGCTTCTTTAAGAAATTAATGTCGACGGCTATTTTTCGATATTGCTCGGAAATCATATCAATATAATGCTTCATCATATCCTTGACTTTGCCAAGGACATTAGATGCACTCGACTCGTAGCCTCGATCATCAACTCGTCGTTCCATTGGCCTAACAATTTGATTTGGCATTGGCTGTTGACCCACAGGAACAACATTCGAATTTGAAACTTGGCCTCCAACATTTGATGGAGCCAACTGACTTGCCATGGGCATAGTCACACTAGGAGGAGTCGGTAATAGAGGTACATTCTGAACCACACTCCCTCTCCCAATAGGGTTAGTCATAGGCATCCCTTGACTTCCATTCGTCAATGCTGGATTGCCACTAGGTACTAAACCCCCATTAACATTCATTCAAGAGGAGTAGGCCGTTTGTAATCGTGCTTCTACTCCCTCTACCTGCATAATAGCGGTATCTATATCTGCCAAGGCCACACTGCTCAATTGTACTTGGATATTAAAGTCCAACCCATGCAAAAAGTATTGCAATTGGGTAGCTGGTGGAATGGGAATGTAATTTTGCAACTTACGGAATACTTCCTTCAACTTCTTAGCATATGCTTTTACATTCTCATGAGGATCTTTACGCGTTATATTCAAGACCCGCAACCAATATTGGCCACCTCTTTCAGGGGCATATTCCGCTCGAAAAGCTGCATAGAATTGATAAATGGTGGTTATGGTTCCAGACTCTATGCTGTGATACCATACCACAGCCCTTCCTTTTAACGTCATATTGAAGAACATCATGAGATGTCCCTCGTCCTCGATGCGATAATTGAACATCAACCTCTGAAATTCACAAATGTGAAATTCTGCATCCTCTTCCGCTAACCAACTCCAACACTTCCAAAGCACCTACAACCTGGGCTAGAGGAGTTAAGCACAGGGGAACGTGCGGAAGAGCTAGACTCTCCCAAAAGGGAGACAATTGTACCCATGCAACCTGGCAAGGCTGCTCTGCAGACCACGATTAGGTCCCATGAGGACCCCTAGAGAAGGGAAATGCTAAGGCCCAACCAAGCACATCAATAGTCGATATAGCCCAGGGTCCTGGGACGTTAGATGCACCTACACTAACTAAGAAAAAGAGGAGAAAACAGTGAAAACAACAATAGTTGCAGGTGGTTGTGGACCCCAAGAACATTGGGACGAAGAGTGCTGGAGAGCTTATGAATAAAGCATCGAGTCCATCCACCAAAGAGCCCACTGATGCCTCTCCTCATAGCGGTGAAACCTCAGACACATCCGTGTGCTCTAACAAATCAAAGCAGTTGTTACCATCAATGCCTGCTTGCAACACTCTATCCTCTAACAATAGAACTCGCATTGACAAATCAAGAGTGGATACAACACTGTCATGACGAGTGACGAATTCACACCAGTCACACCCAAGGAGAACCATGACGCAATAACAAAGCCTCAAGAGAAACATGGAAACCCCAAGAGCATGAGCAATCCTAGCATTGACCAATCTTGCTCATATAGGCCTAAGCCCCCAGCTATGCTAAAGCCTAGGCAAACTCCCAGAACCTTGCATGAGATAGCAACCGAGAAAGCCCTCGTTGAACATAGAAGTGTCACAGAATGCTTAACTGAGTTCAATGCTAAGCTCAAGGTGTTCGCACGAGTTTACATCCTTACGAACATGGGCACAATCCTCAAGGAGTAGCTTGGAGATTACTTGCCCTTCCCTTTATCTTGGGAAGAGTAGGAACACCTTGATGAGCACTATAGCAAGATCCTACACGAACGCTTACGACTCATCTCGGGCGAGGAAGCTGATGAACTGCACTTAACCGTCACGTTCAATGAAGTGCTTTGCCAATCGAATCTTGTAGACATAGAACAACTAAAGCAATTGTCAACATGTTAGAGTTGGTTTGAGCAGCGTTGGTGTGAAGGCCGCATTGCAATGGTCGAACTAGGGGCTCAGATCATGACAGTCTCTGAGGAGCGATTGGCCAAATGGTGATTCTAAAGAGACCCCAACCTATGTGGCACCAACTTCCCTTCGAGTGCTAACTGCCATTCGGGGCAAGGACTTGGCCAAACCAAGCCAAGAAAACCCTCTGTTTGATAAAGTTCTTACTAAGGAGGAGTTACATGTCGCTAGTAGACTTGGGCAAGGTTCCATGCTACTCGATGTGGCGAAATATTTATCAGTATTGAGTAAGCTACCACGTGTGCTAGATGTGTGTGCCACGCTTCAGTACAATCCCGAGTTCTACCATTGGTTTCTATCCTATTGAAGCGACAAGGGTTCAGACAAAATGTATGTGCACATATATATACAATGATTTTCATGTCACCTTGTATAGACATTATCAACACACACAAGCCATAACAAGTCAAGCGTAGACAGAAAAATTGGGGCTGCCATCACCAGATCATGCCCGCCTCCGGGCAAAGAGCATGTACTCCGCATTACCACCATGGTAGCTTTGTCCAAAGGACGTAAGCAGGGCACAGTCTCTCTCTCTCTTTGTCCTCCACGATCCCCTCCCGGCCTATCCTTCTGAGGAGGAGCCTTCTAAACGCAGAACCACCAGCCGATGTAACTCGGCGTGAGCCAAGACCTGCTAATGGTGGGAGGCTGAGTCAACATCATCACGAGGGCCGCCCTGCTACAACGAGCATAGCACGTCCCACTCTGCCTCTTCTAAGTCATATGCGTTTGATAATCCACACTATAATTCCACCATGCGAACGGTCTTATTCCATAGCAAGGCCTAACCCTTGGTTTGCATATTGCAGGTCCCCCTACAAGAGAAACATGGAAAGCCTAGGGCAGCTAGCTTGCAGAGATGCTCTCCGTGGGCGACAGGAAAATGCGGCACATGCCCCTCCACTGGTGCGCTACGTGCCCACCCTCAAAAGGCACACGAAGAAGCGAGGCTCTAAGCAACACCGTCCTGGATGAAGGCCGAAGAATCCCCAGGCCAAGAAAGTTGAGACTCGAAGAAACGCGCAGCATGTGGCAACACTAGTTGCACAGACCCCCAACGCACGCTCAGGCACCAGGTGCTCACGAAGTGACAAGGCGGCTCGGGATAGGGAAGAATTTAATGAATTGTCTAAAGACATTCTAGAAACGGTAGTGGACGTAGCGGCCCGGGACTACACCATTCATGTCCCGGCCGACATGTTCCCTGCCCAGCCTCACCGGAACCCCGCACTAGCACTACCCCGGTCGCCTAGCCAACCAAACTCACCCTGCCTCGTACCTATTGACTAAACCGCTATGATATACAAGTAGCTCAACAAGTCAACATGCCATAACTTTTTGTTTTTGATGAGTAAAGGGGCACGATCCCCACTTGTACACATTTCTGTTCCCTCTCGTTACTGTATGTGACCTTAACAAGGAATGAAATAGGCATCCCAATAGACATCATAGAATTCTGAAAAATTATATATTAACATGATTGCATTTGTTCAATGTGCTTAACGCAAGCGAGCATATGCTCTCACGAAGTGACAAGTGGATACAGGATGACACATGTCTTTGCACAAACGTGTCTAACGACTAGGCCACCGCAAGACCACAAACCGCACACGAACTGCAACACAGCCTTATTGCAGAACATGAAAAATCACCCTTGCAAGTATCCACATCGCACGCACCAAAGCATAGTCATGGGCTACACTCTCTTCTTGGGCCAAGCGCTACAGTGAGCTCACGACGGGTGTCCCCGCAATCGCACCATTATCGCAACAATGGCTCCCCTAACAACAAGGCTAGGGCACAATCATCATTGTCATATCCATTTCCAAAGCCTTACAGGCTTGACATTTCCTAGCCAAAAAGGCTCATAGCCTCAACATATTGGAGTGGTTGTACTTTGGCCAAAAAAAAAAGAAAAAAAAAGAAAAGAAAAGACAACAAAGAACGGAGAAATAAGAAGCACCCATGATCACAGCACCGCACCTAGGGGTCCTTAAGTTAGGTGTGTCCTTGGTAAGCTGGCTCCGTCCCTAGTCCCCTAACCCCCTAGCATCACCCACAATAGTTCAAGGCACATCAAGGGTAGGACATACTGAGGGAGCTTGTCTCACCTATGGTTAGACCTGTCACCCTGACCCACTTGCACAGTCCCCTCTGGCACTCTGCTTTAATACCATTGCGATCAATGGTGGTAAGCATCGCATGATTGGCCATGAAAAGTACATCGTCCTCAATAAAGCAAGTCTAATAGCTTCCAGCTATCGAAAGTGCAGTGTCCTTGTATTCAATTATGCTACGTCATGCAATCACAAGGCAAAGGATGTCTCATACACCTTCACGAGAACCTCTCAACATGAACGCCTTTGCTTCATCCGCACATTGTTAGGAGAAACTAGCCCGCGGCCTTCTAACTACGTAATATCTAAGTATGCACGAGTACTCACATAATATCTGCACCAAAGTCTATACACAGTTTGGGTCCTCAAGTGCAGGATAATACTCCAGGCTTGCTTAGAGTTCAACCTGTCTCCCAAACTAATCCAAATATGTCTTGTGCACGCTGCGCAGACTAGCACTACCCCTTAGGGAGAGACCACCTAAGAGGTTTTCCAATTGCAGGTATTAAAGACTCCAACAAAAGCACTGTCAGCTCTACATCAACACTCAAATCTGAACTCTTGTCCTTTACTTCATCATGCAAACCACCAACAAATCATCCCGAGTAGGATCCACCATGAGCATCCCATGCACACCAAACCCCGTGCGAGCCATGAGTGGCCATTCCCAACAACGAGTAGCCCTATCGCCACCTACAATAATCATATCACCAGCCAATCGGAGCAACACAGTGCCACCAACACCCTTCCTCAGCACCAACATAAGAGCTCCTCCAAGGCAACCCACAACAACCCTTCCACCCAGGTCTTCGATGCAAGCAACGCATGCTACCTTCACAACAGAGTGCCATGGGACTGGCACTCGTCTAGGAGGGGGTAATGTTAACCCCAACATGAAGAAAGCAAAAGGAAATAAAAAAGACGCAGGGCAAAGGCAGAAAAAAGGTAGCTTGATTGAAGAAAGAAGAGGAGAAAAGGCCAAAAGTGCAAGGGCAACCTTAAAAAGTCCAAGGCAACTGCAAAAGGGAAAAGGTGCATTTTAAAATACAAAGGCGCACCCTGAAATCTTGTAAAAGAGTGCCAGGCGGTAGAAAATCCAGAAAGCTAAAACAGAAGACAAAGGCAAAGGCCAAGGCAAAGAGAAACGGAAGACAAAGGCACACAAGGAAAAGCGCAAGTCCAAACTATTGTAAAATAGCGCAAGCGCATCATGGTTTACTTCAAGGAGCGTCGGGTTCTCACCCGTGCAATTTGTAAATGTAGACGGGCGATGGAAAGGAAGCTAGGGAGAAATAAGGACAATGGGAAAAAGGGCCCACTAGGCTACGGCCGGCCATGTAAGAAAGGGGAAAAGGGGATGACCGCCCAAAAGGGATTTAGGGTTTTGTATATAAAGTTGAAAAGTGAATGAGAAGCTCATTCTTGTGTGTAGCAAAAAGTGGCTCTCCTCTTCTTCTTCTTCTCCTTGTTCTTGCTTGCTTGAGCTTGTGCTTGAGAGAGGGAGTGTGAGAGTGTGAGGGAGTGAGTGTGTGAGGGTGAGGGACTGAGGAGGAGAAGCTCTCCATCTTCTCCTCTCTTCTTCTCTTCTCTTCTCTTCTCTTCTCTTCTCTTCTCTTGCTCGCGGCAATGGAGCTTGGAGCGTGGAGCTTGAGGATGGAGCTTGCTTGAATCTTGCACTTGGATCGTGGAGCTACTAGAGTGTGCGGGAGAGGAGGTAACTCGAACGGCATGGAGGTAAGCTCACTACACCTGTAGATATGGATAGTGCGTCGGCTATGTGAGAGGTAGCCATTAGTGCTCGGATTGGAATGCTTGAAGCAATAAGTGGTCCGTGGGTCTTGGCAGTTGAGCGAAAGCTCCCACAATATGGAATAAATTATGAACTTTTAGGGTTTCAGGGAGTTGCAGTCTGTAAGCATTAGGCCCTAGGCACTTGAGAATCTTGTAGGGTCCACAATACCTTGGACTTAGCTTTTTGCATTCACCCAAGGATAGGGAACTCTTCTTTGGACGTACGCGAATGAAGACCATATCACCTTCAACAAAGGATCTATCTTGCCATTTCAGGTCCGCGTAAGCCTTCTGTCTGCCCTTGGCGGCTTGGATGTCCTATCTTATTGATTTGATTTGGTCATCCATGCCTTCCAGCATCTACTTTGAAGCTTCAACCCTCAGGGTTGGATCCGAAAAGCTTAGAGGAGTACGACAATCGTGCCCATACAATGCTTGAAAAGGGGTCATCTAAATGCTTTGTTGGTAAAAAGCATTGTAGGTTAACTCAACCAGTGGCAAATATTGAATCCACTTTTTGGGTTCGCGACATCAGTGTGTCCTAAGCATGTCTTCAATGGCTTGGTTGACTCGTTCTGTTTGACCATCAGTTTGGGGATGATAAGATGTATTGAAATAGAGTTGAGTCCCAATGGCCTCGAAGATAGCCCTCCAGAAGTGTGATGTGAAGAGAGAGTCACGATCACTAATGATTCTTCTAGGTAACCCATGCAGTTTGAATATTTCCTTGATATAACCTTGCGATGTCAGAGGCTTTATAGTTTGTCTTAATAGGGATAAGATGTGCAACCTTGGTGAGCATATCTACCATGACCATAATGGAGTTGTATCCTCCCTGAACTTGGGGTAGGCCAACAACAAAGTCCATACTAATGAATTCCCATTTCATTTGGAAAATTTCATGTGCTTGCAATTTCCCTGGCATTTTGACATGTTCGGCCTTAATGCGTTGACAAGACAAACATTCCGTGACATATTTGAGAACATCACCTTTAAGCCTATCCCAATAATAGCTCTTCTTAACTACATTAAGGATCTTGGCATAGCCAAGATGTCCTAAGAAAGGGGAGTCATGGGCTTCCCAAAGTATCTTCTGCTTGAGTGATTGGCTTGCCGGGATGCATAATCTTGTCCTATAGTAGACAAGTCCACTATTGACAAAGAATTCTTGATACTTTGTTTGTAGCTTCGAGTCTTAATCCTTGATAGGGATTTCCCTTAGCAATTTCTGATAGATTGGGTCGCGGCCTCTTCTCTAGCTAGTTCAAGAATTGGGTTGTTTGGCATGGATACCTTTGTGGCTAGAGATCTGGCTGTTGATGGATCTTGCAAAATCAGAGAATTCAAAAATGCCTTGCGACCACTGAGTGCATCGGGAACTACATTCTCCTTTCAAGGCCGGTATTTGATTTCAAAATCATATTCTTCCAGCACTTCAATCCATCGACGTTGCCTCATATTGAGCTCATTCTATGTAAAAATCCATTTAAGACTTTTATGGTCCGTCACTAAGGTAAATTTGTCTACCAGCAAGTAGTATCTCCAAAGTTTGAGAGCATGGATGACAGCCAACAGCTCTAGATCGTGGGTAGCATACTTCCTTTCATGGCTCTTTAGTTTCCTTGAAGAGTATGCTACGGGATGACCATCTTGCATGAGCACACATCCTAAGGCAAGCGCGCTAGCATCAGTTATCACTTCAAACTTCTTACTAAGATCTAGAAGTTTCAGGATGGATACGGATACCAAGCTTTGCTTTAGTTTGTCAAAGCTGGACTATTTAATAGGTGACCATACAATTGATACTTGCTTCTTTAGTAGATTAGTCAGAGGCACTGCAATCAAAGCATAGTTTTTGATAAAGACCCTATTCCATCCTGTCAATCCAAGAAAACTACGTATTTCTTTGACAGAAGTTGGTGTTGGCCACTCCAAAACATCTCTAACCTTGGTCGGATCTATTGAAATTCCTTCCTTTGATACAATGAATCCTAGATATTCGATTTGTCACTTGAAAAACGCACACTTCTTCTTCTTGGCATAAAGCTTGTGTGCCCTCATTGTTTTGAGAACAATGCGAAGCTGGGGTTCATGATCTTCTTCCTGTTTGGAGTAAACTAGGGTATCGTCAAAGAAGACGAGTACGAAGTCATCAAGATAGGGCCTAAAGATATCTTGCATTAACTTGTTGAAGGTAGCAGGAGCGTTTGTCAGGCCGAATGACATGACCAGGAATTCAAAGTATCCATTCCTTATGCTGACTGCCATCTTTGGGATATATTCTTCCTTGATCCTTATCTGATAATATCCAGACCTGAGATCTATCTTAGAGAAGATCTTCGAACCTTGAAGATGGTCAAGAAGTTCAAGAATGGGGTATTTGTTTTTAATGGTTGATTGATTCAACCCTCTGTAGTCAATGCATAGCTGAAGCGTTCCATCTTTCTTCTTCTGGAATAGCACTAGAGCTCCCCATGGTGAACTGCTAGGATGGATACAGCCTTAGTCTAACAGTTGCTTGAGTTGCTCCTGTTGAGAAACACGGATCTAGAGCATGGCTATGGTGGTTCAAAGGTGGGAAGAAGACTCATGTAGACATAGACTCAAACATTGGCTGTCACACAAGTGAATTAGGTTTCAAGATTGAGACTTGAACTCATAAACACAATCTTGTGTGTGGACAATGACACTAACACTTTACTGGAAAGAAAAGAGTACTATCATTGCATTAAGAAAAGGAAGCAAGTACAATGCTTTATAGGAAAGTAGGAAACTGCAGTAGGCAACACTGTGCATATGGGATAGGTAAGCCTCCATGTCCTTGGCCCTGAAGCTCCATACAAATAGGCTGTTAGTGGGTGTGATTGTTGAATCTCAATACCCCTCCTCAATCACAACTAGAAAGGCACAAAGTGTGTAGAGGCTGTAATGAGAATCACCTGCAAAGTGTGGGCACACCACAAACATGGTAGACACCAGAGGCTATCGCAGAAAAGGCTAAGTGTGGGCACCAAAACATGATGGACATTCAGAGGCTATAACAGGGGCCTCACAAAGTGTACAGGGACTGTAGTGCCAAGTTACATAAGGAGTTTACAAAGCTTATGGAAAGAAGCATTAAGGCTAGGAAATACAAGGCTTTTAAAATAGTCTATCAGAGTAATGAGAGTAGAAGGACTGATGAGGCTTGTCCTTCCGTTCCTGGTGGTCTTCATCTTCATCTCCATCTTTTGGTCCGTGGTCTTCTTCTTCTTTCACAGCTACAAGATAGGCCTTTTGGGACCTCTTCCTAGCATGACATAACTTCTCAGTGTGTCCGGTCCTTTTGCAGAAGTCACAAAAGAGCGGTTCCTTTTTACCTTTGTATCTGTTGTTTACATATAACATTTGTTCATCCTTTGAAAAGCTAGGCTTTTCTTTGCTTTTAAGTTTCTTTTCTTCCTCTAGCAGAGAGGCTTTAATATCAACAAGTTGAGGATCAGGCATATTGGTTAGAGTGGTTGATATATTATCATAGGCAGGAGGCAGACTTTTTAACAAGACACCAATACAAACATCTTCATCCATTTTTAGCTTTATCCCTGCAAGTTGGGTTAGGAGACTTTCCATGTAGTTTAGATGGGATGCCAGGGATCTATGAGGCTTCATATCAAGTCGGAAAAATTCAATCAATAGACCATACTTAGACGACTTTGACTATGCACCAAATAAGGTATCCAATTTGTCCCAAGTGTCATGGGACATGTCACAGGCATCCACATGATGGATGTAGTTGTCATCCAATTCCAGCTTAATGATGGCTTGTGCCTTGTCATCATTCTTCTGCCAAGTAACTGCAAGGTCCGCATCTCTAGGTTTCTTTTCTTTGCCATTTGTGATGGCCCAGAGACCTTTCTTCATCAGGATGAGCTTGATGCGGGTTTGCTAGGTGTGAAACCCGACTCCCTTGAACCGAGCATTTGGAGAGTCTTTTCCCATGTTGGATGGTTGGAGTAGCAGCAAATCAGCTCCAAGATTCTCAGATTTTACAAGTGAAAGAGCAGATTACAATGTGTCAAGAGACACAAGTAATGGTAGTGTGAAAACACACTATGTAGAGACTTGATGTTGAGCTTGAATCTTCCTTGCTCAAGGTCGTCGATCCTTCTTCAATCTTCTCAGGTCCTGGGATAGTAGATTAGAGTGGTAGTGGGTTGCTCTAGGTGGCAGGAGAGAGAAAATTATGAGATTTTTGAGCTTTGATGAAACTGGCTATGGCTGACAGTTTAGGGTTTCAGATAGGGGCCTGGTTTTTTTGCAAATTGCAGGAGCTTTAGTTGATCAATTTGAATTTTTTTAAATAGAAATGAAGCTTACTTCAAGCTCTTCCGAAGCCTTATCCTCCTCGTCAAGATCGCAACATGTACAGTGCGTGCAGAGCGGATTTCAGATCAGGTGCAGATTTCGTCAGCAGCCACAAATTTTGACAATGCCGTGTTGGTTGATCAACAATGTGGACAATTTTTGTGCTAGGAGGGAGTGCCCTAAGTAGAGGAAGATATGTCTAGAAGAGAGTTCATGAAGATATGCTCTACAGAGAGAGATATGAAGGCTCCATGGAGGGTATGTCCTGTAGGTCACAATTGAAGACTATGGCAGTGATTGAGAATTTTCACAATGCTAAGCTTCAGATAGCCAAATCTCATGGATTGATGTGATACAGGGAAGCTTTGTGATTTGGGGAACACTTTTCCAGAAGGAAGCTCTAAGAGATTTGACCTGTGGAGTGAGATATAAGCGACTCAATCTGATAGGGTGCTGCTGGCTATGGCTGCCATGGAAGCTCAAGTGAAGGTAGAGTTGGGAGATGAAGTCATGGGATGAAACTCAGCTGACCAGAGATTAATATGAGCTGAGAGAGAGCAGAGGAGAGCTAAGCCAAGCTGAGCCATGCCCGAATGGGATCTGATACCATGTTGAGAAACATGGATCTAGAGCATGGCTATGGTGGTTCAAAGACGGAAAGAAGACTCATGTAGACATAGACTCAGACACTGACTGTCACACAAGTGAATTAGGTTTCAAGATTGATACTTGAACTCATAAACACAATATTGTGTGTGGAAAATGACACTGACACTTTACTGGAAAGAAAAGAGTACTATCATTGCATTAAGAAAAGGAAGCAACTACAATGATTTATAGGAAAGTAGGAAACTGCAGTAGGCACCACTGTGCATATGGGATAGGTAAGCCTGCATGTCCTTGGCCCTGAAGCTCCATACAAAGAGGCTATTAATGGGTGTGATTTCTGAATATCAATAACTCCTTTAGCTCAATCGCTTTTGGGATGGACATCCTATATGGTCTCTTTGCGATTGGTGCAGCTCCTGGTGCTAGCTTGATTTCGTGATCGACTTCCCTTTGAGGAGGAAGTTTTGTCAGCTCTTCAGGAAATACGTCTGCGTATTCCTTTAACCATGAAGGTTCTTCCCTAGATTCCTGATTCTAACCTACCTTATTTAGTTTAATCAAATAGACAGGTAGCCCCTTTCTAACTCCTTTTATTATCCGTGTTGCTTTGGCCAGCTAAATTTTTGGCTTACCAGCCTCTCCTTGAGTTGTGACTAGTTCCCCTTCATAATTTCGAAAGGAGACTTGACCCTTTCCATAGTGAAGGTGGGTAGTTCCCCTTCATAATTATTAGCCAATGAACCTTCACTGTGACAGGCCTTCCTTTCCTACTAAGTAATGAGTTGACACAGCAAAGGTTCATTAGACTTGACCCTTTCCTACTGAGTAATGAGTTGTGACTAGTTCCCCTTCATAATTAGCCAATCCATTCCAAGAAAACACTCGTGGACACCTAGGTTCATTACTCAGAATCTAACCGAAGTCGACTTTCGACCCAGTAGGAATTTCACCTTAGTAGTTTGCCTGGTACAAGAGACCTCACGACCATTTGCTAATTCCACAAGTAAGGTAGGTGCATCTTTTGTGGCTATTCCTAATCTTTTTGCACAAACTAGTGAAATGAAGGAATGTGTACTGCCACAATCAATCAAGGTTTTGAAGCTTTTACCTTGATAATCCGATGGAGTTTGAATCACCGAGAATTGGTGGTTCGGGTCTTTCTTGTGAAGAGTGGCATGAACCGTTGCCCCTCTCAATGTCAGTTTCCATGGATCGGTCTTCTTTATCACCCAGCTTCTTGTTGGCAACACTGGAGGTTCTTCCTCTAGCCCTGACGGTGGCTCCTTGGCCATGGGTAGCTCCTTGGAATTGCCCTTGATGTTGACCTCTGCTAAGCTTGGGACACTGCCTTTTAAAGTGACCAAGCTCATTGCAATGGAAGCAATGGAGATTGCGGCCATTACCTTGGGTAGGAACAAAGTTATTGATAGTGTTGGCCCTAGCTTTCTTTCTTTGTCCCTGATTTTGGCCCTGCGCTCTCTTCGCCTGAGACCTATACACTCCTTTATTCTGATCCTTGTAAGACCAAGTCCTGTTATTCCTTGGCTTGGTCTACACCTCCTGTATTATCGGTGCAGCTCGAATGAGCATGTCTTGCAGATCCATTGGGCGCATTGATTCCAAGCGGGTGTTTATAGGTGGATTTAACCCATCACAAAACTTTGACACCTATTGTGTCATATCCATTTGTGGTGCGTCTTTAAGAGAGAGACAAACTTTGAATAATACGCATCAAGGGATAGTCCAGGCTGCTTTAATTCATAGAATTTGTTCATCTTTTGTGTGCGATAGGCAGGTGGCAGATGTCTCCCTCGCACAGCTCTTTTAAGCTTCTCCCAAGTCACTACCCCTTCCGAGATCCCTTAGTCTCTGCACCATTATTTCCACCAAAGTCTTGCTTTGCCGGTAAGCTTCAGTTTGGCGAGCATAGCTTGGTTAGCGTGTGTAGTTCCTGCTGCCTCGAAATAATCCTCCATGGATTTGATCCAGACCTCGGCATCAGTTTGGATAGTCCTTCCCTTTCCATCGAATTCAGGTGGCTTGATTTGTTTGAGAAGGAACTTCTTCTCTTGAGTTACAGTTGTACTTAGTGCAGGGGTCAGACTAGGAATCTGCACTTGAGGTTGTGCATGGGTAATAAGATTCTTTACATTAAAATTTGCTAAATGTTTCTTCACATTACATTAACATGCCCAGTTCAGCTTTTAGCCAAGTGACCTAATCACTTAACTCCTTTACCAACACTTACAACCATGACAGACAATGATAAAAATCTCATTCATTCATGTGGGCATAGCCCTTTTGAGTACATTTACTTCGGGAAGGTAGAAACAAGCTGATACATCAGTTTGGGAAAAATAGGATTGTGTTACATTCAGCTACAGGGGCTGAGTATTAATATGGAGAGGGGTCATGGATTTTCAAGAATCGATAGGTCATAGGAAGCTTGGGGTATCCCTTCCTTTGATACCCGTTCTTCTCATAACGTCCTAGCACCTTCATTTTGTCGACAAGGATTATTCGAGTCACTTCCTCGTACACATACTTGTTTTGTTTGACTTTTCGACCACTGACATGTAGGGTTGCGTTTGCGTGAGCCTTGACAAAGATGAACAACTTCACGATCTTCAAATCCTCCATCCACTTAATTCTCTTCAAGTTGGTCTGAAGGTACTCAAGTCGGTGGGCCGTTATGTAATATATTCCTAATTCACCTGTCCATCTCTGTTCCATGTACACGGGTGAAGGATTGTAAATATGGTCTAGAATATTCATCATGCCTAGCCTCTGCCAATAATCCGAAGCACACATTGCAGTCATAAACATAACTTGAAACACCAAGAATTTGTTCCATGCTTCGCAACTCTGCATGTCAGCATCGATAAGTAAGTAAGGAAATGTTCTTAATGGTAACATTGCTCTACTTTCCCTCATTAAGTTTTCTTGTAAAAATTAGATTCCCTTTGGTTCGCTCTGATACCAACTGTAACGTATCCCCCTATCCACTTGTAGGACACGTCTTAGCAGCCCATCAGGAAGAGAGTCTAGAAAGCTCTACCGAGCACTCCCAAGGAATGTCACGGGGTTTGCGATCTAGGTCTTCTTGAGTCTACCACAAAGCGGAAGCATTCTTGCCATTCCCACTTAGGACCGCCGACCTAAATTAGGGTTTACCTAATGGTCAAGTTCCTAGGAGGTAACTAGTGTCGAGAGCCCCAGACGAACTACTTTACGCAGAAACATCAGGGTCGAAGCGGATTTATACTGCACTTGGTTCAAGAATAATGGGAAACGAGAGTGATGCGAAGCTTGATCTCTTTGCCCGTAAGGCATAGTCCCATTTTGTTCCCCTAAAATAGCATAAATTGGGACTCTAGCTCTATAGATTCTAGGTCGTTATTACCTCACTGTCAATTCCTTTGGGAAAAGTTATCAGCCAACCGGGACCACCCTTCCGTAGGACGAACCCAAGATCACATCCACCACACTTTCCTCTATTTTCTCTAGTTATCTAACTACCTACCACATTTAGTTTAACAAGCAAAAACAACTTCCTTAATTAACCAATTTAATCACTGGTTCCTTCACGTAACTTAAGCACTGACACAGAAAAACAATGTCAAGCAAGTTCCTTTTTCAACATTTGATCTTTATTTATCAGTCTTTGGAATACATCAAATAACCTACCTGAAGGCTATTCCAGCAATCCTCAGGGATCGCTATTCCAAGTTCCGCCTGTTGACTAGTATGCGGGCCTCGAGATCCCATCTCGAGTCACATCGGCCTCTTGTGCAGGATTCAGAGGCAAGGGATTTATGGCCAAAGCCTCCCCTGGCACCCAAGCATCCTCCTGCTCCAAGTAGCACCCACGAAGAGACCTCTTGCGGCGGGTTGGGTCCACATACCCGGCGTGGCTAACAACCCCCTTGGATAGGGTCAGGTAGACAGTCCGAGGTAACTAATATTGCCTCTACCTCCAGGATTTTAACCTAAAGCATTAGATTTTTTTCTGAATTAGTTCCTTGAGCAAAGAAGTACAAACAATACACCTAAGTGTACAATCACGAACATTCCAGTGGTTGTTTGTACAGCCAACTATAAGGTGTGTTTCCTTCTCTCCGAATACATCCAGCATTTGATCTGGGATCAATCGCGACTTGGCAAGATCCCAAGGGTTTCGTAAGCTAAGCTGCTTGTTTACCCTTTTTCCCTGGGTTAGGGTTTATACCATGTTGACCCAAATTGTTACTACCTTAAGTATCTTTATGTTAAGGTCAATAAATCCTGGGCAACCTCGTCACCCTAACTTGTTTGGTCAATTACTTTCTTGGAAAATTCGTAACTCCCCTAACTTGGAAAATCAGCCCCAAGGAAGGGTGATGTAGCAGGATGACTACTCATCCTCTAGAAAATTAGACTTGTACTTAGAACTCGCCAAACTTGTTCTAGGGAGTGGCAATATTATTTTGTGATTTAGACACAAAACCATGCGACATTGCAACTTGTTGCACGAGATAGGTGTCAGCATCTAACTTGTGGGATTATTTTCTCATCACACGGTATTCCTTGGTCAAGAATACCTTTGATCAAGATGTAGGGTTTGGGAGTCCTATTGACCCAATCCAAAACCTAACCCTACTAGGCCGACAACGTTTTGGCCCTAGGGTTCCTAAACTCATACGGAGGTCTAGTATTTAGTCAATTGATCCTTAGGGAGAGAACCCTAGATCATTCTTGCACGGTGTTTAAATAATCCTAACATTTCGTAAATATGGGTAGGACCTTTGAGATAGAAAGTCTTAAATCTGCATCCCAAGTGTGATATCAAGCAAAATTTTATCATAGCTTAACCCTACCTAGCATATTGAGGTGACCAACATATGCTAACTAATCACACCTTTATGAGTTTCATGTAGGCTACTCATTTACACACGAATTACTTAGTTGATCTAACCAACCCACGATTTAAGATGATCTTCCCTTTAAAAGATGCAAATACTTTCTTCTAAATTTGCAAGTACTTTCCCCTAAAAGATGTAAGTAATTGCAAGATAGGTGAGATGCATCATTCCATGCGAATATGCAAATTCAAGACCATAGACCTTTTTGGAATTATAAGATCTATAGTGAACTTTTCTTTTCCTTGCCTTATGTGACATTGATTTAGATTCAGAACTATTCTTGTAAACCCTATGTTTAATGCATTGAATTCAAGCTTTAATATAAAGATGCATCCTTTCCCAAATTCAAACTTTGATAAAAGAACTCCATGCATGAGCGAATGCCATGAGTCCATAATTCATTTAACCCTTCCCTTAGCACTTAACCCAACCTAAAATGTAACTATCATCGCATGCAATTTGCAAAGTTCATAAATCCTTTCCATGCATTGCAACTATTTGGACATTATTTGGGCATCTAGGGTTATCTTATACACGAGTCACAACTAGGGAATTATTACATAAGTACATTATGTGTTATATGCCCTATCCTTTGCGAGATGCAACAAGGGTGCCTTTGCACAATTCCATCTTTTTCCTTATGCATCATACGTTCAGAATTTCAACTACCCTTGACCATGGAAGTGCAAGCAATTGCAAATACTCGACATGCAACTAAACTTTGTAGATCGAATGAGTATATAGGTTTCCCAATGCATTTAAATCTCCCTACGAGAATTAAGGACATGCTTAATGCTTCCTTTTCATGCGGGAATATTATCGGAACCTGGGCATTAAGAATCGAGGTGTTGTCCACTCTTGTACTCGGGGTGGAAGCTCATGCATGTGCTCCTCTCGACTTCTGCTTAGGAGCCATCGATGACGTAGATCTCGACTCAGCAAACTCTCCTTTCCCTTTATCCGATTTCCAAAACTCCCTACTGCCCGAGATTTCTTCTTGCGTAGAAATTGGGCCTTGCAAGACACGGTTTTAAGAAAAGCCGGAGGCACGGGGTGAACAAGGCCTAGGGAAGCTTCAATAGAAGCTTCCAATAGAGGCTTTCAAGCTTGTGTCACACAGGAAATGACGTGGAGGTGGGGATAATGATGGAGAAGATGAGGATGACTCTGATGGTGAAGATGATGATGATGATGACGATGATGGGGGCGGGTACAGCCTAGCGGCGTGGCCAGAACAGCGGGGGCAACAGCAAGTCATCGACGGCAGCGGGCAACTCCACAGGGGGCGGTAGCATCACATGATCCTCCTCCTCCCCTCAAGCTTGGGAGGGGGGGTTCATATAGGCATGAAGGTGGGGGGGGGGGGGGGCAGCCACACAAGTGGCAAGTTGCATGCCTTCTCCCCATGCCCCTCCACCACTTACTCATACTCCCTCTCCCCATCATGCAACGACTAAAGGGGAGGGAGTTATTACATCAAATTTTTTTTAAAAAATTATCCATTATCTCTTTTCCCCCTTCAAGGGGTGTTCCCGCATGGGCTACGGTTTTTAGCCAGGGCTTCCTATACATGACGCGGGGCTGGTGTTTGTTGATGCACACAGAAGGAGCACTTATCCTAAAGGTTTTTGTTGCAGGAGATCACTCGAAATTGCTCTCGCGCGAGATGTGCGGGTTCTAGGGTTGTTAATATTTTGTTGCAGAAATATTACACTTGGGGAAATATTTAGTGAAGTTTATCTATGATCTTTTGGATCAATCAATCAAGAGAATGGAGTTTGTTTCGAATGTGTTCTATGTTCACGATGCATCTTGGGGCCAATCCTCAAGATGTAGGAGATGTTGAGAAATAAGGCATAGCCTAAGCCTTATCCTATGGTTGTATTAAGTAAGTGTATGAGAGGTTGTGTAAAGTGTCCTAAAGGTCAAAGTGTCTATCACTTTTTAAGATACAAAAAAAATTGTACGGTTGAGAAGATAGAATGAGAAGAATGTAGAAGAAGAGAATGAAGAAAGCTTGAGCCTCCATATCCATGTCTCAACCACCTTCTGTTGTGCATCCCCATTGAATCCATCATCTACTTTTAGTTGATATCAGAGCTTGAGAAAAATTGAAAAAACCTGTGTAGCTTAAGCTTGATTGGGACTTCATTCTTGGCAGAAAAAACTATAGAAACACAACAAGGAAATTGGTCGATTTTAAGCCCGCATTTTTTATGCTTTTTGGGTCATATGAGCATCATTTGAGCTTTGTCTTGGATATTTCTTACTGGATAGCCAATGTATGATGTATGGGCATCATGTATGAATGTATATAATAGCATTTGAGATCATATGCAGTTGCCATTCTCTTGGAAGGAAATTTGTATGTATTTTTTACCTATTTTTTGTGCATTTCTAGTCTCAAGTTGACCATTTGATGCAATCGACCAGTTCATGTTGTTGAACGCATGATTGGGGCAGTACATACTACTGATTTTCTGACATTTTAGCTATCAAAATGTTAGACACAGCTCGAATTACTAAGATTGTTGGAAATAATTTGACCAAGGACAACTATAGTGTTTGGTCATATAGGACGGAGAACTTTCTGATGGGGAGAGATCTTTGGGACCTCATTCCGAGTGATGATACATGTCTAGAGCTTCTTGAGGAGCCCATAGAAGAGCAAAAGAAGGCATATAAGGATTGGATTGGAAAGAGCAAGAAGATTTTGCATTGGATTTCTATATGCATATCAGAGACTTTGATTCCTCATATTAAGAAGCCAAGTACTTGTAAGGAAGCATGGGATATTATTGAGAAGATATATGGGACATGAACAGAGTCAAGGAAGATACAACTCAAGCAAAGATTGCATGGAGCATGGAGAGGAAACCACACAATCAGTGACTATATTGTAGAGATCAAACAGGTTTCAGAAGATCTTGCATCTATAAATGAACCAGTGGATGATGATGACTTGGTTTCAATCACCCTTAATGGACTTGGCCTAGCATATAAATCATTGGATACCTCTATTTTAGTTAGAGGAGGCTCTATACCAGACTTTGAAGAATTATTTTCTTTGCTACTCACAAAAGAAATAAACTTAGGTTTGAATGCATCTAGCAATAGCAAGAATGTAAGTGGAGATAGTGTCTTCTATCATCAAAGAGGGTGTGGCAGCCCATCTAGATCTAGAGGCTTATCTTATGGCGGTGGTGGTGATAGCTTTGGATGTAGTCATTGGTCATGGTGATTTCGTGCCTAGAGGCAGGGGAAGCTCTTATTCTAGAGGTAGAGGACATTCTACTCCTCCACATAGAGATGGTGCATGCAATTATTGTGACCAGTATGGACATTTTGAAAGGGAATGTTATCACAAGAAAATGGTTATGCCTAGGGGTCAAGGAAGGACCCAATATAACCACTATATAGGTGGCTATGGAGGTCAGGTTATGGACCTAGACGTGGCTCTGCTAGAGGCCATTTATTTTCCATGGAACATGTACTAGGGAGCATAGCACACCCTCCTAGTGAAGATGATTGGTTTTTGGACTCAGGGGGGCTACGAACCACATGACTCATCATGCTGAGTGGTTTGACACAAAGTAGCAAATGCAGAGTGAAGAATATGTGGCTATTGGGGATGAAACTTTGCATCAAATTACTCATGTTGGTAGTGTGCCACTTGTCACTAGAGATGGAGTTGAAAATAAGCTTGGGGATGTACTTTATGTACCTACAATCACCAAGAGCTTAGCATCAGTTGGTCAAATGGCAGACCAAGGATTACATGTGAGATTCAATAGCTATGGATATTTCATTGAGAAATTTCAAAATGAAAGGCCTAGCAGATTGATTGCCAAAGGGAAGAAGAAAGGCAGATTATTTGCCTTGGATGCAGGTACTCCCGTCATTCAGAATTCTATGTGTGTTGAAAGTGGGCATGGACAAGATAAGGATGTTGAATTATGGCACAAGAGAATTGAAAATGTAGACTTGCAAAGATTGAAACAAATGCAAGCTAGACAGGTGGTTTGTGGTTTGCCCCATTTTGGTTATGTTAATTATAATAATGTATGTGAGGCTTGTCAATTTGGCAAGCAAACTAGATTACCATTTCCAAAGAGGGGGAGAATCAACAATTATCCTTTGTAAATGGTGCATTTTGATATTTGGGGTCTATGTTACAATGTCTCATCGAGTGGGAGATGCAGGTTTTATATCAGTTTTATTGATGATTTTAGCAGAATTACTTGGGTATATTTCATGCAACATAAATGGAAAGCCTTTGAAATATTTTTGGAGTTTAAAGCTATGGCAGAAAAAAAATTTGGTTGTTACATAAAATGTTTCAGGTCTGATAATGGAGGAGAGTACATGTCCCATGAATTTTTAGATTTTTTGAGAGATCATGGAATGAAAAGACAGGTGACATGCAGGTACACACCTCAGTAGAATGGTGTGGCAAAAAGGAAGAACCCTATCATTGTAGATCTTGTTAGGGCAACGATGAACCAAATGAATATGCTATTGACATACTAGGCATAGGCAATGCATACTACAATACATATCATGAATAGGACACCTATAGCATTGACTCATCCTGTATCACCGTATGAAAAGATGTATTGGCAAGATACCCACTATTTCCTACTTTAGGGTTTTTGGATGTGTTTGCTATGTTCATGTTCTTGATGATTTGAGGAAGAAGATGGAGCCAAAGGCTATAAAATGCATCTTTCTTGGATATCTTGATGAGAAGAAGGGTTACAAATGCTATAATCCAGTCACTAAGGAAGTTTACATTAGTACGGATGTCAAATTCAATGAGTATGAATCATAGTACAAGCCCAAGATTGTAGTGGACTTTGATTCCTAAGAGAGTAGTGATGATGATGCTCATGGGAAGTAAATTTCAGCAAATGGTAAGCTTGGAAATTAGCACTTAGAAGATATGTCTAGACCTCAGGAGAATGCAAAAAGCAGTGGTAAGTATAGTCCATGAAGTGGCAAGTTAAGGAGTTCACAAAGGAGTGTGGAAATTGCAAAAGGCAAGAGACATATGGTTGAAATTTTAGAGGATGAATCTATCAATGATGAGTATGGCATCCCTCATGTAAAAACTCCAGGTACTAGAAGTGCAGGAAAATATGTGCCACCACATGCAAGAGCAGTTGAGACACCAAGTAGTGCACCTCAATTGAGATAAAAAAGGGTTAGATTGACATATAATGGGTTCATGAAGATGCATTATGATTACATGGTTTCTTATGTAAAACATGTGAAACCAACTTGCTTTTAAGAAGCAGTGGTGGTGGAAAGAAAAGAATGGAGACAAGCTATGGATGAGGAGATGGATGCATTGAAGAAAAACAAGACTTCGGATTTAGTGCAGTTACCTCATGGAAAGACATCAATTGGTTATAAATGGATGTACAAAGTTAAGTGCAAATTGAATGGTGCTCTAGAAAGGTATAAAGCAAGGCTGGTTGCAAAGGGTTATGCACAAACATATGGATTGCATTATGAGGAGACATTCAATCGAGTGGCAAAGATGACTACAATGAGATCTGGCTTCTATATATGGCTAGAAATGTTAGAAGACATGCATAGTTACCCACCATAAGCAGGGGAATATAAGGGCAGATGAGTGTGAATAGCCGTAGGGGCAGGGAAAACCCTAACCATAGCTTGGCAGAGGCTATATAAACAGCCTATGGGTCACTATCAAGTGTTGGAGAGTGTACCCAAGTTGTACTCTAAGCAACTTAGTAAGCAAGATTTTGTTCTTGTACTTTGAGCTCTCTTCTCCCTCTTGTGCACACATTCCAATGCTGCAACTCTAGTTTCCAATAAGAAATTGTATCAAATGGATGTGAAAAATGCATTCTTGAATGGGAATTTAGAAGAGGAATTGCACATGGATTAGCCTGAAGGGAATGTGAATCCTAAATACCTGCATTATGTATGCAAGTTGAACAAGGCATTGTATGAACTGAAGCAAGCACCAAGAGCTTGGTGTGAGAGGATTAACATATTCTTTTGCAGCATGGGATTTCAACAAAGTATAGTTGATTATTCACTCTATGTGAGACATATAGAGGATGGCATGGTTGTGGTTGTCATCTATGTTGATGACCTCATTATTACTAGTACACTTGAGAAGGAGATTGCTGAAGTTAAGCATGGTCTTCATAAAGAGTTTGATGTAAAGGATCTTGGTTTGTTGAGATATTTTTGGGCATTGAGGCCATTGATACACCTCATGGTATTTGATTGGTACAAAGACAATATTCTTTGGAGATGTTGGAGAAGTATGGCATGACAGGATGTAAGCCAATGGTGGATACTCCTTTGGATTAGAACATTAAAATGATTTGATGATGGACATTATGTGGAAGATGTCACTATGTTTAGAAAGATGGTTGCTAGTCTTATCTACTTAACCATTAGAAGGTCATATTTGAGTTATGCTATTGGATTGATCAGCCAATTTATGCAACGACCATGTAAATCACATTTGGATGTAGTGAGGAGAGTTCTAAGGTATGTGAAGAAAACAATTGGATATGGCTTATTCTATGAGAAGAGAATAAATCCTACCTTTTTTGGGTATAGTAATATAGAATGGGAAGGTAATCTTATGGATAGGAGATCTACCAGTGGTTATGAATTTTCATTTGTATTTTCCATGGTAAGTTGGAGCAGGCAAAAGCAACCTACAATTGCTTTATCAAGTACAAAAGTTGACTATCAAGGTATTGCACTAGCAACATATGAGCAAACATGGCTAAGATTGGTTTTATGTGACATGGGGATTGAAATTGATGGTGTAGTCATTATGTATTGTGACAAAATTAGTAGTATTATGTTGGCAAAGAACCTGGTCTACCATGCTAGGACAAAACACATAGAAGTGCACTATCACTTCATTAGAGAGAAGGTCATTGATTGTAATATTTCCACGCAATTAAAAGTCAATTGGTTAGTTCGAAAGTTAGTTAGTCAATTAATAAGTTAGTAAGGTTACTAACAAAAGACTAACTAAAGTAAAAACTAACTAACATTAATAACTAAATTTTTTTACTTAATTTAAAATATATTTAAAAAAAACAAAGAGTCATAAATTTGATATTTTTCTCCGATTGACAAAGATCGTAGCCACCCTTCATGAAAGTTACAATGTGAACGAAACTTATGAGCCATATTAATCACCAATGTTAATATGTATAGCATGGATGGTAAAAAAATATTAGAATTTTGGGCCAAAAAAATAGCATATTTTAGATATTATCCTAAAAGATAGAACTAGATGTCATTTTAAATAAAAAACAAGTGATATTTTAGTTAATTTTGGATGTTTTGTAAAAATAAAAAAGATAAAGAGAGTGATTGGTGAAATTTGCACATGCCGCAATCATAGTAGTCTACAGGTAGTAGACAATACTTCGAACAGGCATAGAAAGAAGGAGTGATCTGAAAGCTTTCCAACTAAGTGTCTTGGGGTTTTACCCTCCTTTAGGAGCCAATGGAACCATCAGATTTATGAGTTAAGCATCAGATCATTAAGTTTTCCAAGAGTCCCTCCACCAAGAACTCTTTTTCTCAACCTCATCCCCTCTTCTCTAATTCATTATAAATATGAGGCATGGGGAGGCACAAGGGAGTGTAAGGAGATCCCGAGAGGCTGATATAGATGTAGAGATAAGGATACCCCTCCAAGAGATTGTGAGGGATGTCAGAATGAGTAGGATTTGGGACATGGCAGTGAGTTATGGTGGATAGAAGGAGAAGTGTGGACTCATTATGGAGAGGACAAAGACACTGTTTGTTACACAAGTGAATTAGGTTCCAAGATTGAGACTTGGACTCATAAACACAATCTTGTGTATGTGGACAATGACATTGACACTTCACTGAAAAGAAAAGAGTACTACCATTGCATTTTGAAAAGGAAGCAAGTACAATGCTTTATAGGAAAGTAGGAAACTACAGTAGGCACCACTGTGCATATGGGATAGGTTAGCCTGCATGTCCTTGGCCCTAAAGCTCCATACAAAGAGGCTGTTTAGTGAGTGTGATTGCTGATTCTCAACACTCCTCCTCAATCACAACTAGAAAGGCACAAAGTGTGTAGAGGCTGTAATGAGAACCACCTGCAAAGTGTGGGCACACCACAAACATGGTAGACACCATAGGGTGTCGCAGAAAAGGCTAAGTGTGGGCACCAAAACATGATGGACATCCAGAGGTTGTAACAGGGGCCTCACAAAGTGTACAGGGACTGTAATGCCAAGTTACATGAGGAGTTTACAAAGCTTATGGCAGGAAGTATTAGGGCAAGGAAGTACAAGGCTTTTAAAACAGTCTATCAGAGTTGTGAGAGTAGAAGGACTGATGAGTCTTGCCCTTCTGATCCTGGTGGTCTTCATCTTCATCTTCATCTTCATCTTTTGGTCCATGGTCTTCTTCTTCTTTTACAGCTGCAAGATAGGCCTTTTGGGACCTTTTCCTAGCATGACAGAACTTTTCAGTATGTCCGGTCCTTTTGCAGAAGTCACAGAAGAGCGGTTCCTTTTTACCTTTGTATCTGTTGTTTACATATAACATTTGTTCATCCTTTGAAGTGCTGGGCTCTTCTTTGCTTTTAAGTTTCTTTTCTTCTTCTAACAGAGAGGCTTTAATATCAACAAGTTGAGGATCAGGCATATTGGTTAGAGTGGTTGATACATTATCATAGGCAGGAGGCAGACTTTTTAGCAAGACACCAATACAAACATCTTCATCCATTTTTGGCTTTATTCCTGCAAGTTGAGTAAGCAGACTTTCCATGTAGTTTAGATGAGATGCCAAGGATGTATGAGGCTTCATATCAAGTCGGAAAAATTCAATTAATAGACTATACTTAGACGACTTTGACTGTGCACCAAATAGGGTATCCAATTTATCCCAAGTGTCATGGGACATGTCATAGGGATCCACATGATGGATGTAGCTATCGTCCAATTCCAGTTTGATGATGGCTTGTGCCTTGTCATCATTCTTCTACCAAGTAACTGCAAGGTCCGTATCTCGAGGTTTCTTCTCTTTGCCATTTGTGATGGCCCAAAGACCCTTCTTCATCAGGATGAGCTTGATGCGGGTTTGCCAAGTGTGGAACCCGACTCCTTTGAATCGAGCATTTGGAGAGTCTTTTCCCATGTTGAGGTTGCAAGATCAGGAGCAAATCAGTTTTAAAAAATTCTCAGTTTGCAACAAAGTTGGTTGTGTCACAAGACACAAGTGCTAAGAGTACTAGATGAGTGTCACTGGACACTATGTTTGTATCTTCTTCCTTGAGTCTTCAAATCTTCAATGGTTCTTCAAAAATGCTTCACAGATCTCCCCTCCTTGATTTGATGCTTGTCTTGTTGAGAAATTTAGTAGCTTAGTGAGATCTCCCTTCCTGGATTTAAGTGGCAGGAGAGAGAAGGTGAAGTGAGAGAGGAGCTTGAGCTCAAAAAGCTATGGTGTCCCACAGTTAGGGTTTTCAGCCTGACTGAGTTTTTTGCTACATCAGCCCACAAACACGATCATCCGGCGTCAAACTCGAGCTGGAGGTAGCTTAGGACATGGGCTTACAAATCCCTATGGTTGTAGAGTAAATCACGCAGCGTGGAGAGAGAATCAATGTACGGAGTGGAAACAGGCGCATAAATTACAGCGAGCTCGAATTTCCGCAATATTGCCATCTGATGTTGGCAATATTGAACTGTGATGTAATAGGAGCTACACCTTGACCTAGGCAAGATATCTCCAGAAGAAAACGGGTCAAGATATTGACTGTGGAAGGAGATCAAGAAGCTCCAAGGAGGCAGGGTGCAGTCCTGGCTATGGCAGACAACAGTTCAAGATGAAGGTCAAGTTGAAAATGGAGTCATGAGCTAACATTGAGCTAGATTGAGGTGGAGATGAGTTGAGAGAGTAGTGTCATGTTCGTCTGGGCTCTGATACCATGTCAGAATGAGTAGGATCTGGGATATGGCAGTGAGTTATGGTGGATAGAAGGAGAAGTGTGGACTCATGATGGAGAGGACAAAGACACTGTTTGTTACACAAGTGAATTAGGTTCCAAGATTGAGACTTGGACTCATAAACACAATCTTGTGTATGTGGACAATGACATTAACACTTCACTGAAAAGAAAAGAGTACTATCATTGCATTTTGAAAAGGAAGCAAGTACAATGCTTTATAGGAAAGTAGGAAACTACAGTAGGCACCACTGTGCATATGGGATAGGTTAGCCTGCATGTCCTTGGCCCTGAAGCTCCATACAAAGAGGCTGTTTACTGAGTGTAATTGCTGATTCTCAACAAGGGAGAGCTTGGAGGAGAGAGAGAGAGAGAGAGAGAGAGAGAGAGAAGAGTTACCCCGAGAGGTTGCATAGTTCCCTCTATCTTGATCCTCGACTTAACCATCTTCTCTTACAATCTCCCATCTTAAATCTATTCTGCCTTCTTAATCTCTTGAGTCTACTTGCAGACGATGGTCTCCAAGCGAATAATGTTGCATGGGGATGGTTATCCTACAACTAGTAACGAAGCTTCGAGCGAAGGCATCAATGTCAATCCAACTACAGTTCTGGTCGTAAGTAATGTATTTCTAAATTGATAGATGCTTGCTTTGTTTCTCACATGAGATACATTAGGCCCATGCTATGATGTACGAGAATAGGTCATGGAAAGGGATAAGCCTCTTCTCACATATTCGAAAGATGGAGTTTGTAAAATACATGTATTAAGGAAAGTTAATTGCACTTAGTTGCATATGGCTTATTCGTTGATAGAGCAATTGGTCAGGGGTTATGAATAGCATAATCATAAAAAGAATGACATTAAGAATTGTGCATACAAGTATTAAGAAAAATTTTCACAGAATCCCTCTTTGATCCCAAGGGGGAGGGAAAATATGAGATGGAATTATTATCGCGACTATTCTTGTATTGTTTGGAAAAAATACAATTGGTTTTTTTGTTGGTTGATTGAACAACATCCTAAATGATTTTATATTCAACTGGTTATTAGTTTGTTTTTTGAATGATTGTTCCAAGTGCTTGTGATTTATGGTAAATGCATGGCAAAGGGTCTGTGATGACAAGTTGCCATGGGGATAAAGGAATGTTTTCCTAGAAAATCATATTAGGGTTGAATGCCTTGTTATGATGGATTCTTAAAGGATTTAATTAAGGAATGATATATTGCATGGGTGGATCCCCTCCATCATCGTACCGCGGATTAACCCAAAGAGGACACTACTTGATTCATGGGCCGAAGATCGAGTGGTGAAAAGGCCAACCACAGTAATGATGTTGTGCTCCTAGATAGCTTGCGAGTTAGGTGGAGCTCTGGACACCCCTTGCTAGGTCTAGAATGGAGTTGAAGACCTCCGTGGCCCCCAACGTCTGGGCATGTTAGGACATCCTATTCTAGATAAAGGATGGAAATTATGGTGCTATATGACTTGGACCGAGTACTCCTGTTGGACAGAAGGGATATATAATTCTCATGTATGGGCAAGAGACAAAGATTAACTTGAAGATAAGTTAAGGAACTTGTTTGTCAAAATGACAGCTTGTTTTATTTTCGTGTATGTGCTGTAAATTACACAAACAAACCTTGTGCCCTAAAAGGCTTAAGTAATGAAGTTGATTTTAAATGTCACATATAAATGTGGTAGGACTTAATAAGAAAACTAAAGCTATCAAGGGAACCGGGTGGACGGAATCCCCAACGGGTCCGTCCTATGGCAGGGTGGTCCCAGAGAACTGGGAGGCTTCTCACAAGGATTTATCGCCATTTGACTTTAGATATTGTTAAGTTAGAACCTAATTCATGCCATTTTAGGGAACTGGAATGGGACTATGCCTTATGGGCAAAGAGGTTGAGCGGCGCATCCCTCTCATTTCCCATTCTCTTTGAACCAAGTGTGGTATGGATCTACTTTGGATTGGGTATCTCTACATAAAGTAGGATGTCCAAAACCTGACACTAGAATGCTATTAGGAGACCTTGGCCCTAGGATCCTAGATTTCAGGTCGATCCTAGTAGGTTTGGCTATGAACATTCCGTTGCGAGGCGGACTCGGAAAACCCTAGGTGACACCGAAACATTCCCTAGGAGTGCCACACAGCAGGGCTTAGATTCATCTCTTGATGGACTACTAAAAGGTGCTTGGACAGTCGATAGGTAGACACGTTACATTGATGGAGAGGTTGACTTAGTCCATGTCAAAACAAATGACCAAATTGTTAATATCTTTACCAAAGCATTAGGTAAAGACAAGTTTGAGTATTTGAGGAGTACACTTGGAGTACTACCTTTGCAATCTCATTCTGAGCTTGAGAGGGAGTGTTGAGAAATAAGGCATAGCCTAAGCCTTATCCTATGGTTGTGTTAAGTAAATGTGTGAGAGGTTTTGTAAAGTCTCCTAAAGGTCAAAGTGTCTATCACTTTGTAAGATACTCAGAAAACTATATATAGTTGAGAAGATAGAATGAGAAGAATGTAGAAGAAGAGAATGAAGAAAGCTTGAGCCTCCATATCCACTTCTCAACCACCCCATGTTGTGCATCCCCATTGAATCTATCATCTAATTTCAAGAGAGCCATAGTGGAGCCATGGTGATCAATTAAGGGGTTCTCCTTTTGTGTGTACTTACGTGGTGTACATGGATTCGTATGAAATTAACCGCGTAAGTGCTCGATTTTATCATTTTATGATGAATCCTTCGTGTATATTATGGAAAATGGTTTAGAATGATTAATAAGATTTATGTCACTTGAAAAATAAAAATTCTTAGTTGGTTCTTGTTGTTCATATAATAAAAATCAAAATAAAAAAACACACAATGCAGAAATTGTAGGATTGTTGAAAAATTGAGGGTTTTATGAGTTTTCATGGTTTTTATGGTGTTCATATAGAGGCATATGGAATATAATGTTGTATCTTGGTTCATGTAGGCTCTACATGTTTGAAAAGTTAAAAAAATAAATAATTAGATCGATCAAGAAAAAATAAAAAAGGAAAAAAAATTACATATGAAAAAATAACGAAAAAATATAAATGTGTATGTTAATGTATGGTGGGGCTAGGGCATGAGGTTTAGCCTCAACTTATCCCTACATTTATCACTTTTCATATAAGAAAAACACATGAAAATACTCTTTACACCTACCAACAAATGAAAAATCATAAATGGTAGGGGGAAAGGGATTGTGGGAGTTGAGTATCATGTGGAATACTAATTGTATGCATATTTTGACACATATAGCTCGTTTGATTTAAGTTTTAAAAAGGATAGTACCACGAATTATTTCAGTGTTGTAGCACGACACGTTGCATTAGGGTGAAGTCATGAAAAGAATTGTTTGTACACATCCACACTATTTTGTCTATAAGTTTACTTATTTGTGCACTTAGAGGCATTCACTTTGTATCCGCATATGTGGTATCATGAGTATCACCTCCTGGATGTATAGCACTTGTTTTTAAATGATTGACCCATATTGAGTGCGAGGTTCCCTAAAGCCATAGGTCTAGTTAAATCATTTCCTTTCGGGCTGATGTGGTGAGATTTAAATTATCTCCTAGAAGGTTTCATTAAAAGAGAGGACTACATTGCATATGTTCTTTATGTTGAAACATCACTTCCTGGGGCTAATCCCTGGGGTGTAGGAGAGCTGTAGTGGGGCCACAACAAAATAAGCTTGGGGGTGCTCCCTTCATTTGTGCTACGAGGTGCTAGACACCATTATATTTGGGTACTTCAATTGCTTGGATTCGGGAAGGGTAAGACATTTGACTACAATTTAGAAATAGTATCTACAAATGCATTTGTTGGTCAAATCAATTTATTGTGTCTATAGACTCCTAGCCCTAAAACCATGGGGGTGTTTAGGTGAGTTTAGGAGGCTTGGCTACAGCCCTAAAGCTAGTGTCAGGCCCATTTTTGATCTCGACATTGATTTTCCCTCTTCATGTACCACCATCATGTATGAGAAAATCCCTCAAGGTGAAGTGTAGAAAAGTTAATCTTTTCGTCGTTGACCTAGGGAAAATGTCCAAATCAAGATTCTAACTTTGAAGTCCACTCTCCAAATTTGCCGATGATGATGAATGGCCACTATATTTGGTCAACATAATCTTATCATTATGGAGTTTCCTCTCAATAAATCCTTGTTGCTCATTATTTTCCTGGGGCTATGTATCCATGTAACTACCAATGGGGTTTGAAATATTAGAGGTATTCCTACGATAATTGGTTTGAAACCTACCTAAAGGAATAGATGACTGCCTTCTAGCTCTTGGAGTAGGATTTGATCCATGAATACTATAAATAGGCTCATCAATCCTAAAAGACATCTTCCCAATCTCATAAGTGATATGTGGTATACTCCCAATATTATCTAGATGAGGGTTATTATTTTATGGCCGAAAGGATTGTTTATCTCTACTCTCTTTGTCTACCATTTGTGCTATCACAAGCATAGAGATTTGAGCATTGAGTTTATCTAATGAATCTCTAGTAGAAGAGGCAAACTTCTCCAAGGAATCCTTCATAGAGTGGGCCATCTTCTCCATGGCTTCCTTTTTTTGAATGTTGGATTGAACCATATATTCAACCACTTGATCTAGTTTAGAGACAATCCATATGTTTGATAGAATGCCAAGTCTCATGGCTATAGAGTGGCATTGAGAGTGTTGTATGTGTTGTATTCTTGAGATTCTTCCTCATCATGATGCATCTCATATATTATCTCACATGTTTCCTTGATTTGTTACTAAATATTATCATTAGCCTTGTTTTTTCCTTTATTTCTAGCCATTTCTACTCATTGTTACAATACATTCTTAGTAGACTTCTTGTCACTAGAATGGCTAGAACTTTTTACTCCAATATCAAAATCAATAATTTTTTGATGGGAAACAAAGCTAGAAAATAGCTCTTCAAGATGAGCTATATTATTCTACCTTATAATTATAATAGAATATTTTAGAAATATTATTTTTCTACTATGAAAAATAACTTTGCAATATGTAAAATCACCATGTTGTTCTATCACGTGTCTTAGGTCCAAACTAAGGTCTCCAACCCCTTTAGTACATTGTATATGACTTGTAGAGACTGAATATGACCTACAATATCCAGTATAGGCCTTGAAAATTTTCCAAATGTCTTTACAACACCTGTAATTACAAGTAGGAAGTAGCCCATAAAGGATCCCAATTCACTATGCACCACATGTAATCAACCTACAATAGCTTGTAGCACCTGTAAATGGTTGAATATTGGCCTCAATCACTACTCAAGTGCTTTGTTACTCCTATGTACACTTGTATCTTGCTAATGCAGGATAGAAGTAGGGTAAAATAGATTGAAATACCATGTATTAAACCTATAATAGATGTGTATAATCCCCTATAAATTGATCAATGAAGCCCTGATCAATGCTCTTTAGCTAAAATATTTGGATTTTCAACTCCACTCGTGCTACCCATGGTAAGGGATATGATAGTATAGCATGCTCCCTACACAAGCTCTCGAATCATTGGGAGTTGGCAAAGTTTCCCCCGGGTTAGCCCCCGGGTCAGTTGGTTGCACCTCTTTGGGATCTTTGATAGTGGGAGAGGGTCACCTCTCTATTGTCCCACTGTCAAGTGTTTTTCCTGAAAACTGAAAACCCCTAGTCAAATTGTAGTTAGGTTTGATTTTTGCTAGCTTAGTTGTTTGCATGACAAGTTCGTTTTTTAATTTCATAATTGGATTTCTTGTGTTTGTCTAGCTTAGGATTTGTTTCTGTCATTTTATTTGATTTGTTGAGTGTGGAACTTGATAGCCTTAGTCGAGCTTGGTATTTTTTTGAACAGGATGAAGCTTGTGTTTGCCAATAGCTATAGAACATTGAGGAGCTAGGTATGTTATCTTGTCAAGACTCTTGCACATCACAAGGGATAATGGATTCACGAGCACTTCACGTTGCACTTGTTGATGCACTGCACTCAGGGGTCGTCTCCTGTTCTTATCAAATACTTCCATGTCATGGGTTGGGATTATGCACACTTGCACCATCATTGAGCACTTGCACGGCATGAGGTCCGCTGCAACTATATGTAGTAAATCTTAGTTGCACGTGCACATGAGAGAGCACCTGTCATTGAGCATGCACATTTCTTGCATGCACGATATTTGGGATACTCATCACAAAGTTAGGAACCTCTGGTTGAGTGTGTAAGGAGGTTGGGTGAGTTCGAGGGTTGTGAAGGACACCATCAATTCTGAGAAGGGTTGTTCATATTTGGTCAACATCTTGAGGACCATCATTTTCTTAAGAGATTGTGAGAATTGGATGGGAGGAGCGGAGTATATCATATCTTCTTATGAGAGTTGAGAGGTGAGGATAAGGAATTATAAATTAACAAGGAATTTTGTTTGCATCTTGCATGACGCATAATCACCTCTAGATATGCTAGGCACAAATATCTTCGGTGCATCCATATTTTTTGTGTAAGCATTGATTGATTGGTTGCATGTCATGGATTCGATCAATTGCATGTTTTCTCAAATCATGACTGATTGTGCACTGAGTTCTCTTTCAAATCATATTCCTACTAGGGCACATTGCATAAAAAATAGGTTCATATCCAGAGAATATTCATTTAGAAGACTCAAGGATCAAAGGAAAAAGGTCATACGTTTTACACCGTCACTGAGTATTTCTTGTAAAAATAGAGAACATGTGTGGTGGAAGTGTGTGCAATTACAAGAACAATAGGCCAAGGAAGGGAATAAGTGGTCCAAGTTAAAAGATGGAGAAAAATGATGCAATTTACGAATGTCGAAATTTTTGCTCAATTGTGATGAATTTTTGTAATTTTGTCCACGTGGGCTTGTTGACCAGATGTGTTCCAATCGTTTTAAGTACTTGAATGTTTATATTCGGATCTCAAATGATGAAGTTATAATCCAAACAAGTTGCAAACAGGCATAAAGCAAAAAAAACTAAAATAGTGAAAAGCAGTAGAAAAGCAAAAGCCAAAAGCTGAAAGCAAAAAGCCTAATGTGTGTGAGTGTGGATAGAAAACTATATAAGGAGAGGAGATTGAAGAGTTAAGGGCCTTCCCCCTTGATTACAATTGTATTTTATGAGAGAGGAGAGTGGAGGGTCGCATGCTAGAGTGAGCTCTTGTCATGCTAATTTGAAAGTTGGAACTTTTGGATGTCAAAGCGCCAAGTGTCGGCTTAAGGTTGTTAAGGTACAAGAATATATTCCTCTTGGTTTGTTTTCAAATTATTGGTATTTCCATTGTGTGGTTGTGTGATGCTTTACCCGCATACGGGTTTTAAATTTTTTGTGAGCTATAAGAGGCATTGTTTTTAGTCTTGTTTTGTGGTGTTTTATCGAATATCTGAATTTTTCAAATTGAGTTATGCATTCGACAAAGTCAATTACCCCAACTGGCACTCCTTAACATCTCGTTATCGGGTTGTGAGAGAGGCTTCCTCTCGATCACCGCTCACGTAACATCTCTTTTTTTGTGCCCCTGCTGAGGAGTGCCAAAATTGACATTATTGTTATTTTGAATGTGAGTTTGTTTTGATTTCTTGTGATTGTTGAAAATGGTTGATAATTTTCCTGAGTTCCATGGTAATCATACTGAAGATCCCGAAAGATTTTTAGAAAAAATGGAGCTATGTTGTTTGATAGAGAGAGTGACTAATCTTGAGGATAAACTCCAAATTTTTAGATATCAATTGCAGGGAGAAGCACGAAATTGGTTGCTTGAATTTGAGATAAATTTTAAATTTAAGAGATAGAAATTAGACTATGAGACTACTAAAAATGCTTTTTTAGCTAGGTTAAAAAAAAGAGAAATTCAATGTGAGATTTGGGCGAAAATAGAAACTTGTGTTCAAAAAGATTATCAGAGTGTTGAGGATTTTGCTAGGAGTTTGAAAGATTGTGGAATCGATGGAGTTTAATATTGTTAGAAGGTGAGATAGCCCCAGTTATGTTGAAGATAATGTATTTTGTAAATGGATTAAAATTAGAAGATTGGAGAGTGAAATTAGAGGTAAAAAACCCTAAGACTTTTGAGGAAGCGGTGAAGATAGCTCAATATCAAGAGAGGAAGACCAAAAGAAAAAAAGAGTTAGGGTTTCATGAACCAAGGGAAAGGTTGAGTTCAAGTCGAGTTGAGAGAAATTTTTTTGAGGAGAAGAGAGTTAGTTATGCCTATCCTGAGAGAGGTATACTATATTCTCTATTTAGGAGAGGTGAGTTGACTTGTGAGAAATCAATTGAAGTATGTGAGGAGAAACTCCCTAGGGTGGTTGAGGAGAAAAATACTTGTTTGACTGATTGGAGTGAAGAGTCTAGGAGTGTGAATTTATACCCATTGACCACATACACTTCTAGTTTAGTGATTAGTGATTTAACTAAAGAAGAGGGATTAACTGATGATACATTGGAGCTTGAGGACTATAAAGATGAGCTAGAGATGGATCTGAGCTGTAAAGAAAAAAATGAGAGACCATATTGTTTTAAGGACCAAGAATTTTCATGTTCTTTGGGAGAGGATGAAAGTCAAGAAATTTTTGATATTTCTGATGAGGGAAGGTGTGATAAAAATTCTAATAGTCATGGCAGTGTTGACGAGAGTAAAGACAATTTAGAGAGTGAGCTTGTTTGCCTTGGTGATAGTATAGATGGATCTGATTGCTTGAAAGATGAAGAGAGAATAGAGAATGAATTTTTGAGTTTGTTAGAAGACCATGAGGGGGAGGGCTTAAAAACTGTAAGTTTTCAAGATGAAGTTAAGGGTTCGAATTTGTTGCCTAATGAGTTTGTGGAGATTTGTTGTGAGTTTGGTTGTGAGTTTGTTAATCAAGAGAGTATTGAGGTTTTAGGTTCTGACTCATGTTGTGATTTTGGTGTTGGTGTTGTTGACTCAGTTGAGTCTTGTGAGTTGGTTGTTGATGGTTTGAGTAGACTTGGAGAGGCTTTTGTTTGTGGTGTTGATGATGTGGTTTTGAGTAGACCTAATCTCTTACTCCTTGATAGTTGTGTAGATGATTGTTTGGTTGTTTTAGGCAACAATGTCGAAGAGAAAACTTAATCTGATAGTCTTTCAATTTCTTTGAGTTCTCCTAGGATTTGTGATGATTCTAATTGGGGTTTTGAGGATCCTGAGAGTGACATTGAAGAGGATGTGAGAGAAAATTTGAATAAGGCTTTGGAAAGGATTGAAAAGTTGAGGGAAGAGAGATCTAACACTAAGGGTAAAAAGTGTAAAGAAAGTTGTGAGGTTGAAGAAAATTGGACAATTGGGTGTTTGGATGAGGATAATGATCTTAATGTGTTGCCTAAAGTACCTATTTGTGAAAAGTCTTTTGAGAATGTTTGTGATAAAGAAATAGAAAAAGTTCACTCTTTGAAGTCTCGCTGTTTGGATGGATGCTTTAAAGATATTTATTTTTCTGAGATTTTTGCAATGTTTGTGGATGAGTTTAATTTTGGCAACATAGAAAGAGTTCAAACGTTGTTTCAAAACCCCAGCTTTGTCATGTTTTTCTTTTGGGAGGATGGGAAAGGTATGTGGATTGTCATTGTGGGTGATGAGATGTTGTTTTGAGAAATTTGGATTTGAGAATTTTGAGGATTTCAAAGAGAAATTTTTTGATGATTTTTGTGTGCCCATTCAGAAGTGGTTTGAGAATGGTGTGTCATGGATTTTTTTGATATATGAATTTGAAGAACTCGGAGATAGATCATTGCATTTGATTTTTGATTGGCTTATGAATGTTGCATCGTTTTATGAAAGCAACTGCTGCACATGAATGTTTGCAAACTAAGGGGAGGGCTAAATATGTCAAGTGTTTTTCCTGAAAACTGAAGACCCCTAGTCCAATTGTAGTTAGGTTTGATTTTTGCTAGCTTAGTTGTTTGAGTGACAAGTTTGTTTTGTTATTTCATAATTGGATTTCTTGTGTTTGTCTAGCTTAGGATTTGTTTCTGTCATTTTATTTGATTTGTTGAGTGTGGAACTTGATAGCCTTGGTTGAGCTTGGTATTTTTTTTGAACAGGATGAAGCTTATGTTTGCCAATAGCTATAGAACATTGAGGAGCTAGGTATGTTATCTTGTCAAGACTCTTGCACATCATAACGGATAAAGGATTCACGAGCACTTCACGTTGCACTTGTTGATGCACTGCACTCGGGGGTCGTCTCCTGTTCTTATCAAGTACTTCCATGCCATGGGTTGGGATTATGCACACTTGCACCATCATTGAGCACTTGCACGGCATGAGGTCCGCTGCAACTATATGTAGTAAATCTTAGTTGCACGCGCACATGAGAGAGCACCTGTCATTGAGCACGCACAATATTTGGGATACTCATCACAAAGTTAGGAACCTCTGGTTGAGTGTGTAAGGAGGTTGGGTGAGTTCGAGGGTCGTGAAGGACGCCATCAATTCTGAGAAGGGTTGTTCATATTTGGTCAACATCTTGAGGACCATCATTTTCTTGAGAGATTGTGAGAATTGGATGGGAGGAGCGGAGTATATCATATCTTCTTATGAGAGTTGAGAGGTGAGGATAAGGAATTATAAATTAACAAGGAATTTTGTTTGCATCTTGCATGATGCACAATCACCTCTAGATAGGCTAGGCACAAATATCTTCGGTGCATCCATATTTTTTGTGTAAGCATTGATTGATTGGTTGCATGTCATGGATTCGATCAATTGCATGTTTTCTCAAATAATGAATGATTGTGCACGGAGTTCTCTTTCAAATCATATTCCTGCTAGGGAACACTGCATAAAAAACAGGTTCATATCTAGAGAATATTCATTTAGAAGACTCAAGGATCAAAGGAAAAAGGTCATACGTTTTACACCGTCAGCAAGTATTTCTTGAAGAAATAGAGAACATGTGTGGTGGAAATGTGTGCAATTACAAGAACAATAGGCCAAGGAAGGGAATAAGTGGTCCAAGTTAAAAGATGGAGAAAAATGATGCAATTTACGAATATCGAAATTTTTGCTCGATTTTGATGAATTTAAAAATGGAGGTTGGCTAAGGATCTTACCACTAGAATTTAGTGATTCCTTGATTGCAAATACTTACTCTTTACAATATTTTTTTCTTGGGTACAAGAGAATCACACAATCAAATGAGGGTATACATCGAGACATTGTAAATGGTAATCATATGTAATATGACTAAAATGAATGTTGAAATTCAATTCATAGTCTTTGACTAATGAAGAGAAGCATTAATCTTTGATCTATTGATCAATTTAGAGGCTTAATTGATCAAGAATCTCCCATTAACAAGTTGGAAAAACTTAGAACAAGTGGATATTGAGAGATTTCAGAGATTAAGCAAGTGAAATATCTCCATTGATCTTGAAGAAGATGATTGATTCACTGAGAATTAAGCTTCAGCCCACCAGTGTTGAAAATATTGCTTCAAATCAATCCAAGTACTTCATGCTTCAAAAATCCAATCAATTCAGTCCTTACATGCTTGAAAACCATTAAATCCTTAAATAATCAATGCCTTGAGTATTATTGAGCACTTGAATATCAAACATTTAAGATCTATGACCAAAAGCCACAAAATATGACTCCATTATGCACCCTAAGAAGCTCAATACATTGAAAATCTTTCCAATTTCTTCAATAATCTTCCACTTCAATGTTTTCTTGAAAATTTTCATTTAGCTTTTTGTGAAGAGTCTTGAAGGCTTTTAAAGGAATTTCAGCAATATCTTTCTATCCTTGGTCATTGGGAGGAAAAGAAAGCTTGAAGAGACAAAGAAATGGCTTAATCCTACTACCATTGATAAGCCACAACTAAATAGAGAACCTCAAGAGAAAGAAGATGTGTTATCATGTGAGATTTGTCAAGCTTCTTGACCATTAAAGTTGTTGTCCTATTCATCCACCCATTGCTAGGGTTTGAGAAGGTTAAAATAGAAGCTCAAAAGGTTGGAATAGAAGTTGCCCTACCCTTTAAAGATGGCCAAACTTGCTCATGATCAACGAAAAGTAGCACAAGACCTATTGGAGATGGAGAATGACCCTACTGTAGTAGCCAATGCAAAATGCATTGAAAAATATAATGAGTAATACTGGCCCAAAGCTTGGTTCATGTTGGTCATAAGTATGCTCTATGGACTGAGCATAATGCATAGATCCTTTGTCCCTTGATCTAGAGAAAGAGTATGTACTACTCATAAAATAGAGGTTTCTTGGTATCCTCCATGAACATTTTAGCCAAAATCTTAAACAAAAGAGGAAAGAAAAAGTCTGATCTAAAAAGTAACTAAACAATTAACCCAGACCAACTCTATTTTTCTCTTATTTTACCATTTTACCTCCAAATGCTATGTTTCTTATCCACAACCTATCATTTTGTCCATGATGCCTCTAACTTTGCCTTCATGTACTCCATTTAGCTTTGACTAGGCTTTCCTTAGTCTCCTAAGGAGCTAACACCTTGTCGTTGAGTAACCAAAATGTAACTAATCTAGAGGGAAATCTAGAGAAAGATTGAACCAAATAGATCAAAGACCAATGCTTTAATAGCACTTGTCAAGAAGAAGGATCAGAGAGGTGAGAGAAAGAAGAATAAAAGAGAGAGAAAATAGGAGAGATAATGAGTGATGCGGAGAGAGAAATATTAGAAAGATAGGAAAAAAGAGAGAGAAGCTATGAGCAAGGAGGTGAAATGATGAGAGAGAAATAAAAAAAGATAGGAATGAAGAGAGAGAAGCTATGAGGAAGGAGGTGAAATGAGGAGAGAGAAAGATTAGAAAGATAGGAATGAAGTGAGAGAAGCCATGAAAGCTATGAGTAAGGAGGTGAAATAAGAGAAAATAATTGTATTATTGTCAAAAGATCCCAAAATTACATGTCTCACACCTTTTACACCTATGATAGTGTAACAAGGCATTATCAATAATCTCTCATTGAAACATGTCTTTCTAGCCTCTTACATTATAAGAGCAAAAGGCTAAAAAATCTTATTTATTAGAATCTTGGAAGATTCTTGGGGCATTGATAAGCCCAAATGGTATAATCCATGATTAGTCCTAAAGTTTGTTTTAATCTCATTACCCTTTCACATGCAGATATGATGATATCCTAATCTCAAGTCACTCGATCTTGGTTAAAAAAAACTTAATCCCCCTTGGGCTCATCAAGCAATCATCCACTCTAGGAAAGAATGAGATACCTATTCTTCACTATGATCTTATTTAGATCCTTGTAGTCTATACATATCCTAAAGGATCTATCTTTCTTCTTTAGTAACAAGACTAGTGAAGCATAAAATGAAGAACTAGACTTAATGAAACCCATTTCTAGAAGCTCCTTGATTTTCTTGGATACTTCTTTGTGCTCACATTTAGGGTGGCTTATTGACTAGCGTGGAGTGTGGCTCTAGGTATATAGGGTGATCCATTGCTCCCTTGGGAGGTAATGATGTAGGCACTTCAAGCAAATATTTATACTCCTCAAGTAGACCTTGTAATCTTGGATTATTCAATTGAATCCTTGGGTTGATCTTCAACCTCTTTATTCAGGTGTAAAAAAAATAGACCCCATTTCTACAGCAATTAGATTCACCTTTGCTTCATAGTTTTAGCCAACTATATATGAACTTGTGGACACATCTAGGTGTTGAATTTCTCTTCACCATTACCTTAACTCTTATGGGCTATTGCAAATTAGTGAGAAGACAATTCACCTGCCAATAACTCGCTTATTTATAAAACCATGTGTATTGCAACTGTTTATCAAGATAAACATATCATTTACATGAATGGTACCCTTCATACAAAGTGTATTAGGATTCCTAGAACCTCTCTAAGCATCCATGGAATTAGAAAAAATGGTAGTGGAAACAATATGAAAATTTGTCCCACCAGGATCAAATGGAATATGCCCACCAGGATCAAATGGCATATGCCCACCAGGATCAAATGGCATATGCCCACCAGGATCAAATGGAAATCTATCTACTAGGTCATAAGACTGATCCTCCTCAAGTTCCTCATTATAATATTTAGATTCAACTTGTGCACTCATAGTTGGTTCCTAAATTACTTCCTCATAAACATCCTCAAGTACAATCATGTTATATTTCTTAGCTTTGGCATTCTTATAAGTGCACTTAGATGCATGGTTAGTCATGTACTTTTCACTACACTTAAAACATAGACCCTTCTCTTTGTGCTCTCTAAAAATATCCATGGGTATAAATTTTTCATGAATATAGGTGTCCCACCAAATGATGCAACTAGCAAGACTTGAATCCACAATCTCACGATTTTGAGTTAGTTTCAATTACTAGACTATCACCTTTGGGAAAAAAATATATGTACTAAACTTCTAACATTTGCGTGATGCAAATTTCTCTCCCTAAATTGGATATTTTATTCAACATAGAAGGAATAGGCAGAAACAAATCATTTTTAAATATTTTGAGAGATAGGGAGAACTAGTTTTATGTGGTATAGGTCATGCAAATGTGCATCACTTATGCCATTACGCTTGCAATTATGGGAAAATGGATCTTTCAAAGCAATGAGTTTGAAACTACACAAATCAATGTTTAGACTAGGTTTTACCTTTTTTCATTCATGTCTTGGCATCCTTCTTTGACTTCTCTCCCACTAGATAGATTCTAAACTAAGTTAGAAATTGTTTACTAAAGATTGGATTCCCAACTTGTGCCATTCCATACTCTTGATCAGTTCTAACATGTGGTATGTAGGTCTTATGACCTCTTATGATCCATTAAGGATTTCACATCTTCTAATGAAGTTGAAACATGTATCTACCACTAGCTTTACAAGTATTCCTTTCTATACTAGCATGGATGATCAGGAGGAAAAGTTTGACATGATATGATGTAAGTATTTCATTTGTAGCTCAAATGAGATAATTATCTATTTTTTCTCCCTAAAATTTTTATAAATGGATGAGAGAAGAGGTAGCAAATTTAGGTTTCCACTATGATAATACACTTCAATACCTTGCAAAGGCCCTTACAATTGCATCACATTGTTACTTTCAAATATCCTTACATTAATAGAAAGTATCCTTTTAAGTACATGCTAAAAATATACAATAAATTTCAAACGTAGGAAGCACCATCCTTTCAAATAGATACTATAAACATATAATAGGAAGCATTATCCTTTTAAATAGATGCTAAAAACATACAATAATTTTCATATAATAAAACTTAAGCATAAACTATTGGTCTTTTTGAGCTTTGAACAACCAAGCACTCAATAGGATAATTAGCTTTGAATTATCTTTCCACTCTTACCCTCCTATCATGAAAAGCGAAGTTATGGCATAAAATTAATAAGGAGCTATATCTAATGGATATGTGTATATATCTCTTTCTAAAGCACCCTTTTCTTACTCATATGATACTACAAAAGGAAAAAGAAAACTAAATCCCTTGTTTTCTGGGGGGGTTGGAATATGTATTTTGAAACTAGAAGGAATGCATGATTTCATTTTAATAAGTATAGATTTAGAAATAAAATAAAAATGAGACCATTTAATTTGTAGAAAATTTTTAAGGTAAGATTTTGAAGGGCCTTTTCCCTTATGATCAACACTAAACCTTCATTTCGGGTGAATATTGATTGCTATACATGGCTTATTGAGTATTATCACACTACGTAGAAAACTATCCTTGTCTAAGTTATTTTATAACAAGCCTAGTGACTCCATGTGTAATTAATCAACATGGTTAAGAATTAAAGTGAAGGAAATGATTATTATGAGTTCTCCATGAATTTGGTTAAATCAATCAATCTTAGAATTTTTTTAAATCACAAGGAAACATAAGCTTACATGGTTCAATGTTAGCTTCATTATGCCATTGATCCACTATTGATGGATCGGCATCATGAGAGAGAGAGAGAGAGAGAGAGAGAGAGAGAGAGAGAGAGAGAGAGAGAGAGAGAGAGAGAGAGAGAGAGAGAGAGAGAGAGAGAGAGAGAGAGAGAGAGAGAGAGAGAGAAGCTTGTAGCCATAAGATACAATCTAGCTTGTGCCAATACTTACAATTAGAGCCTAAGCAATACACTTTTTTTCCTTTAAAATATGAAATTTATGCATCAAATTCATAGAAATAGATGCATTAAAAAATATTGTTATATAGCATGACAATTATTTGGTGTATAGAAATAAATACAATGCAATACATCATTATATGATATTATCTATATTTGAAGCTATTGACAATTGAACAATATTATGTGTTACAAATGTTAAGTGTAAGATTCATTGATACAAGAGCAATTAGGTACTAGAAACATGAAGTATAACATGTGATGTTAGAGTTAGTGGACTGAAGCTTAGAGACAATGGTTGGGAATGAATGGGAATGAAGTACTACTTGTTCATTTATGAACAAAGGTAAGAATTATGTGCATTATCTCTTCCTTGGTAATGTGACGATGAGATCGAATAGAGTGTTGCTTTGGAGGGTTAGTGATAACCATGAGGGGAAGAGAAGAAACAACCCCTCCTCTTCTTCCACCACCATATGTGTGATCTTCATGTTGTGGTAGTAGCAAATTCCTTTCTCCTTCCTCCTCTAAAAGCTCCATGCTTGACATCAAAAAACCTCAATCAACACTTGGAATAACCACACAAAATGCAATGAGTGTATCTTACTGATGCTTTTATCCTCTCTACCTTGGTTAGGCTTCCCAATGAGCAAAATGATATTAATACATTGAGATATGACATTTTAGAATGTAAGTAGTAATATAGAATCTATCTATGCATTTTATTCGTGCAAACTTTTCTTTTTGTAGAAAAATCTCAAAACAAAAGCATTATTTACCACTTTACTACCTCCCAAAAGGGTGTTCCTAAATAAGTTAATCCATATTGCACATTAGACTAAGTCGCATCGGCCACCATGGTGCACAAAGAATCTTCATTCCACTATGTCAATGTTAAACGTATAGCACTACAAGTGATGTTCTCACTCAATCATAAACATCAGATCACATTATTCTATCACCTTTTCTTTCTATAAAAATGAAAAGTTTTAAAAGGTCATATAAAAGCTATATGCTTCTTGCAATACGCTGTAGATTCTTTTCATCTTGTCAAACATGGTGTTTGTTCTAGCATGTCCTTTTGTATAAAAAGAAAATTTAGAAACTCATATAAAAGGTATATGCTCATTATTGCAATAGGCTTTAGATTCCTTTTAACTTGTCAAACATGGTGTTTCTTCTAAGATGTCCTTTACAAAGATGATTTTAGTGGCTTATATTTGCAAATTAACTATTATTCATGAATTATGGTTCAAAGAGTAATGAATTTTCAAAGAAGATTCTCAAATTTTTGAGGTTATCTAGAAGAAAATACATATGATTCACCACAAATACCAAGATTATTTCACATTTATAATATATTTGAGGGCATGCTTCGAGAATATATGAGATATCTCCTACATCTTTTGCTACATATACTTAGGATTCACCAAACCAAATTTAGAAGTTTGAAACATACAAATTTCTTAAGGTCATTCTTGGTCCATTGCATACTCTGACAAAATGTGAAGTCTAAAAGGCATATACAACTTTTCACACCGCATCTCTAACAATTGAAATTTGAGAGTATTTTTGTACTATTTCTCAACACTCACTTTAACTTTATTCTTCTAGGTTGTCATATGGGTTTACTCTGACTTGCATTATAATTTTGTAAATGATTCCAATGCTCCTACATATTATTCACAAAAGCATTTGCATATTTTTGGCATTTAGATCATGGCATTTAGATCAAACAATGCTACTTTTAGATTCATCATTGACACTTCATAAAAAATGCCACCTATCCAAGTAATTGATAAAGATCATAACAATCCATTTTTTTGGTATTTAATTATTTGACTAATCAAGCATGTTCCTAATGTATGCCTTATAAAACATATACTATGTGTTGTAAGCTATGAGTTTCTTTTATCCATGGATTATGATTCTAAGTTGTGCATTGTAAAACATATGTTATAATGATTTCAAAATTTTGTTAATCTAGTTTACTTTTCAACACCTTAGAGAAAATCATACTTCCTATTTTCTAAAGCACTCAACTATTCTTTGTGCCATATGATTTAAAGGATCTTTTTATTCTCAAATTAAGAATATTACTAGCATATTCTTGCAAAATATTGTGAACATCATGAATTTTTAACAACTTCTTCTTTTCTAAAGCACTTGGCCTAGGACCAAGGCTCAAAAGTTCAACTCTTTATCATGCCATATGCTTTAAGGGATCTTTTTTATTTCAAATTAAGAATATTGCTAGCATATTCTCACAAAATATTGTGAACATCAAGAACTTATGGCATCCATGTAGAGAAAAGGTTTTGTCTTTTCACTTTTTGTGTAGGATGCTACATAGTATGTGCCCTTTGGGAGGAAAATATTAACTTTCAAAGAGAATGATTGAAGGGCTACTTGAAGATCATCCTCATGAACACTTTGCATCAATATTTCCTCTTGGAAGTTTTTATTGGTCCTTAGATGTTTTGCTATGTGTATTTTATTTCAAGCCTTGTTTATATGAGAATAATGATGCTTTTGTTCTTCATTATTCTCTTAATCAAGTGATTTGAGGTTATGAAAACATTGTAGACCCCTAATGGACACTTAACTAACAAGATTTTTGGGAGTTCTTTTAGACTTCTTTTGTATAGATAAGATGAGGGGGTGATGAAAACAATTGCATGAGTCTATATCATACAATACAAGAATATAAATATTTACTTACTCCATTGAGTCTCTTGAACTCTTTCTTCTTGCATGTTTTTGTGTGTGAGGGAATGAGAGAGATTTGAGGAGTTGTGAGTGTTGCTTGCAAGTACACAAGGTGTTTAAACACAAAGATTTTCTTCTCTTTTCTTTTCTTTATCTCTATGGTCCATACACTTCATACAACCTTTGGATTTCAAAATTGGCATGTACAGTAATTGTGTGACAATTATTGGAATGTATGTGAGTAGTTAATATTTCCATATATGGTAGTTGTCATTTCTTTAATGTAGGCCTTAAGTTCCCACAACTTGTAAAGAAACCTTTGAATGTAGTAAGTAGCCAAGCCTATCATGGATGGTTTATGCTCAAATACATTTGATGTAGGCATACATACACTACAAAATGTGAAAGATAAATCAAATTTGAAGGTCAAAATGTTGGAATTTATTTTCGAAAGAAGGATTAATTTTTGAACCTCATCACGTATTTTGGGCACTTACAATGACAAGCTAATATTAGTTTATAAATGAAAAGAGGAAGCGCTTGCTCATGGAAAAATTTGTAAGAGTAACTACCACTTATACGATGAAAAAGTAAATATTTGCTTAAGCATTGGTTTTTAGTTTGCATATGTAGAAAGACAAGTTGCAAATTTGTCACATAAGCATAGCACAATTTTTTACATTTATGTGATATTTATTTTCTTTGTATATGCAATTACCATATCATGTGTTGCATTTACAATGCCCACCAATTTTTGGGCCCCACATCATAAGCACAACATATTTCTAGTAATCCTTAGATCCCTATCACACCTGGGGTTAGTGTGGGAAAAGTAAAACATTACGCTCCCAGCTAATCTTATTGTCACATCCTCTGGGGCAGGGGGAGGAGGGTTTGCCCCACTATAGCACCCCATCAAAAAAGGGGTTAACTTTGTACTAATAATGTTAAGTTTGGGGGGTATGATTTCATTAGCTCTTGAAAATATATTTCAAATTTGATCTAGATAGTAGACCTGTCCAAACAATGAAAAGAGTGCTCTCTAATTTTCCCTAATGGCTTGCATCAGAATGCTAAGAGTGCAACTATTACTTTTGTGGGGTGAGGATAACTATGACCTTTACCCCCATTAGCATTGTAAGGGCTAGCAAGACCACAACCTTACAAGCATTTACTTAGAACTACCATCTATATATATATATATATATATATATATATATATATATATATATATATATATATATATATATATATATATATATATATATATATATATATATATATATATATATATATATATATATATAGAGAGAGAGAGAGAGAGGCAAACAAACAGAGAGGGAAGGAGGGAGGGAGGGGGAGGGGGAGGGGGGGGGGGAGAAGTAATTTAGCAAAAAGTAGCTAACTATTTGCAAGCACATGATTCACAAATAGTTTGTTACATGTTAAATACTAGTTATGTCTATTCCATCTTAGAAATTTATGAGAAGAAAATGTTTTTCATAATGAGAAAAAGGGACATAATCTAAGGTTTGGCGATCACCCTGCATGCAATATGTAGCATTCGTGTGAGGTTTGGGAGATCCATCAATTATAATATAGTATAAACAAATACAAAGGCATTATACTTACCAATTAAACCTGAAAATACATAACAAACCCACCTAGAAAGAATTGACATTAATTATCAATCTACTAGCTTGCATGGAAGTAGTTTATTGGTGGTAAATAAAAATAGACTCTCTATGGAGAAAATGGCAAATCACTTGAACCCAATTTTGGGAACTCATCATTCCCTAGGTACTTATTGTTGTTGCATGCTCAACCAACTCTCTTGCACATGCTTTCATGAGAGACTCCAAGAATCACTTAATTTATTACTTTACATTAAAATTTTGGCTAAATCATATGTGTGACTAGGAGATGGCCTATCTATTAGGAGTCACCCATGGAAATGTCAATATATAACCATAGCCTTTAAGAGACCCACATTGTACCTAGTAGTTATAGTGCTAATGAGGGTAAACTTTTCATTTATCTTGACCCCACAAACAAAGTGGTCATGCTCTCAGACGGTGGTGAAAGACATCAAAGACAAATCAATGATCAAGGAGATATTGATCGACTGCTCTCATAGCTTCTGTTGTCATATTTGAATTTTAAAAATGGATTTTCAAGGACTAATCAAGATGCAAGCCCAACCTTAACCCTACTAGTGTTGCATTATCACCCCCCATTTAAGGGGGCATTAGTAGGGGAAGAATTGGGCTACCATAATCCTCCTCCCCCTAGCACCACAAGCTCTGACCCTACGGCTAGTGAGGGGAGTGGCATTTCACTCTCCCCAATAATCCTGCATGTGACCAAGCCCTAAAATGCTAGTTAGATAACACTAGAAAAGGACTTCATGAAGGTTGTTGAACTAAGTCTCCCTCCATGGAACCTACCTCTCTCTCTCTCATTGATGTGATAGTATATATATAAATATATCTCTCTCACACATACACATACACATATTCAATATAGAAGACACATAAATACATCTCTCTTTTTATTGCCTAATATTGATTTTGTGTGTGTGTGTGTGTGTGTGTTGGGGGAGGGGGGGGGGGGGGGTTTAATACAAGCTTGCACTTGTTATCCATGTTAACACATGGGTTCCAAACACATATTTATTAAGATGGACATCTCTTGAACTTCCAAGCCTAGAGATAGAATTTACAATATACATGAGAGGCCTTATAGCTAAAATGAATCCAAGTAAGTCAAATAAGGATTTACTTCATTTTCAAATCACATCTCAACTAGATGAAATATGGAAAGAATTTCACCACTACAAGGAAATAATCATAATGATGGTGACTTTTTACAAGAATTGGCGATGTCACTAAAGGTATTGCTATATGCATCGCTATTTGCATTGCTATATGTGTCATTATATAGTGACACATATGGTGATGCTTTGCAATGCATATTATGATGCATATAGCAACAATGTACTGAGAAAAAAAGCACTCAAAACCTAAGTGCCACATTTTTATAGTAAATGAGTGAGAGAGAACAAAAGAGAGAGGAAGAGAGCTCAAAGTAGAGAGAGAGAGAGAGAGAGAGAGAGAGAGAGAGAGAGAGAGAGAGAGAGAGAGAGAGAGAGAGAGAGAGAGAGAGAGAGAGAGAGAGAGGTTTCTACCACCATCCATGAAGAAGGAGGGGAGGGTCGCAAAAGGAGAAGAAGGAGGGAAGCCACAAAGGAGAAGAAGAGAGAGAGAAGCACAAAAGGATTCTTCTTCAATCATTTGAGAGGTAAGTGGATTGTCTCTTCTCTCTTGGTTTTTCTATTATCTTCTCTTCTCTCTTTCTTTTTGTTTGTAGAGGAGAGATGCATTGAGAGAGGGAAAAGGAGAGAGAGAAACAAAGAGAGGGAGGGAGAGAGACAAAGAGAGAGAGGGGAAAGAGAGAGAGATAGACAGAGAGAGGGAGGGAGAGAGAGAGGAAGATATATATATATATATATATTATATATATATATATATATACTATTATATATATATATAATATTATATATATATATATATATATATATATATATATATATATATGGAGAGAGAGAGAGAGGGGGGGATAGAGATAAAGAGGAGAGAGGGAGATAGAGAAATAGAGATAGGGAGGGAGAGAGAAAATACATAAATAGAGAGAAATAAAGAGAGGGATGGAGAGTTAGAGAGGAAAATAGAGAGAGGGAGGGAAAAAGAGAGAGAAATAGAGAGACTAGGAAGGGAGATCAAAAAATAAATAGAGAGATAAAGAGGAGGAATGGAGAGAGAGAAATAGAGGGAGGGAGAAATAAAAGAGGAGGAAAAATAGAGAGGGAGGGGAGGGAGAGAGAGATAGAGAGAGGCTAGGGAGGGAGGGATAAAAATAGAGAGAGAGAGAAAGAGAGAGAGAGAGATAAATAAAGAGAGGCTAGGAAAGGAGAGAGAAAAATAAATGGAGGGAGAGGGATGAAGAGAGAAATAGAGATAGAGAGGGAGAGAGGAAAGAAGAGAGAGATAGAGAGAGAAATGAAGACAAAGGGAGAGGGAAATAAAGAGAGTGAGAGAGAGTGAGTGTGTGGGGGAGGATAGAGGGAGAGGGGGAGAAAAAGGGATAGAGTTAGTGAGACAAGGAGAGGTTGAAAGAAAAAAAGGTATAGAGGGAGTGAGATGAATAAGGAGATATGGAGAGAGAGATGTGTATTGTTGGGCATGTGACATAGAAGAAATGGACGATGATGAGGGTTGGGATGTTGGAGTTTGAGAGGTGTATCACAATCAACATATCCCTTCTCCTTACACTCAATAACATCTTGTAATTACCAAGTTATTTCATACTTTTGCAAGACTACTTGCATGTTGTATATGCCCAATCATATTGTATGACACACTGATGGAAAGCCAATATAGAACTTTTAGAGAACCCTAGTTCCATTTCTTAAATATCTTGGTTGCTTAAGTGTGGCATTTTCCTTCGGTACTCTAGAGCCTTAGAATTATCTCCTTTAATGTAGTCCCAATAACATTTACTATAAGAAAATTGGTCAATCCAAGCTTCCAAGCACAAAAGTTATGCTTTTCAAGCTTATCATTGACAATCTGATTAAGTCCTTCACACATTGTGTAGTAGAACCCACAAATATGCTTTTATCAACAAGCTACTATTTTAGATAAATGGTTACCTATAGTGTTCTCAATATGCAGTCATAATGTAAGCAATGCTTGTAATGTCTCATATTATCAAAATATTGTTTACCACATACAACACCTCTAACCTATTTGCAAAATGATGAGATTTGTAGAGTTCAAGTATCTTGCTAAATTCAAACACAAACTGTCTCAAACTCTTGAACGAAGGCCAAAATGTGTCTGAAATGTGAATTCCACTACACAACCTTAGACTAAAGGTTGGTAACACTCCCTCTAGCACTCCAAGCTCACAAATATGGCTTGTTAATTGGATATCTTATGAGAGAGATCTCCACGGTGCACTCCATAGTAGGGTTTTCTTGTAGAACATTGTGATTATAGCTAACAAATCCTTCCTTGAGTGCCACTTTGATACCATGAAAAGATGGGGCAGAAAGAGGGGGCTTGAGACACAAAACATAGAGAATATATCTGAGAGAGGAAGCTCAAAACCCTAGTCTTCTTCTTCTTCTAAGAGAGCACAACATATATAATGTACAAATGGTCCATAATGTGAACATGCTAAGTAAAAAGATAACTAGATAGAGATCACATAACTCACGTAGGTGGACTAACTGATATCCTACAACTTTAAAGTATCATTCAAATGATATGTTGATGTACGTACCAACCAAATCAATGATATGAGTTCAAAAATGGTCATCTAGGTACATGAGTGCTTGACATATCAATAGGTTCTTGGCACATAAGCATAAGCCATAAGGGTCACATCCTACACTTTCCTATCTTAGGGTATCCACCACCTATAATAGCAATAGGATATGAATTCCTTGCCCTAAGTACAAGCTACACCCTCTTTTCCCATTCATCACTTAGGACTCATACTCCTACCACAATGACAGATGATTTTTGATGCTGAGAAGTGCTCAAAAATAGCCAAAAATTTTAAATTTCAGGAAAAAATAGACTTTGTTGAAGGCGGTGGTTACAATTAGTACAATTTTAAGTGGCAAGTCCCTAGAGCACTAGTGCTTATTTGCATGAAAAATCAAACGGTGGCGGATGGCCGAGCTAGAGTTTTCCTAGATACAAAACAACATCAAGAATCCAACGCAAGTCTCGAATCTCCATTTCGAGGTCATTTGATCCCCCATTTAATTCCTGCAAGGTTCGAGGTTGTGAAGCAACTACTAGATCTAGAAGCCGGGAAGAGCGTGACGAATCCCAACTTGTAGATTTTGACGTCACAAAACTATCCTTCCAGACGGATCTCAATTCCGATGTTGTTTTCCCCCTCAAAACTGAAAAAACCACTTGCCGAAAGTGTGAAAGCACAAGCCATGAACTAGATCCTTTATGTTTTAAAGCTTAAGCTTGCTTAAGCTTGAGCTTAATGACAAGAAATGAAATGCCATTGGGGGGGGGGGGGGGAGGGGCACATTTTTTTGGCACCTCCCATCTTGGCAATGATTGGCCGTATTCTGATCTACAGCGACAGAGAGAGAGAGAGAGAGAGAGAGAGAGAGAGAGAGAGAGAGAGAGAGAGAGAGAGAGAGAGAGAGAGAGAGAGAATCCTCTTGGGCCTGAGATGCCTCTATTCTTCACCCTCCATTGCAAGAATTTGATCAAGAATTGATGCACTGAGCAAAGAGATAAAAAACCAGTATTTCTCTCTCCTCCCTTTCTCTCCCTTGAAGAGGCACTTCATGTGGCAAGAATCAAGAAGAGAATCGGGAGATGGATGCTTATCCGGGAGGCACCGGATTGTTCCAAGAGGCTAAGGAGGCTGAAAGCTGAACATCTATGCTAGAATCCATGGCTAGTTGTTCAATACACAGTCCCAATTAAATATTCAAAAAACCTGAAACACGCAAAAGGCGGTATGCTCTATTTTATGAAAGAATTTTACTTATTTTTTATCATTCATGGTCTGAATGGTGTGCGCATGGGCTGAAAATTTATGTGAATGTTCGTTGCATTATGTGAGGGCTGCAATCACTGTTATGTAGAACCCGTATTAATTTACAACAATTATAAATTTTCAAAACCCAAAAAAACACAAATTTTGATGAAAATTGATAGTTTCTTTGATTTTGAGTGGTGAAAAATGAGTGGATATGGGATAAATAAGGAAAAATGCTCTATTTTAGTTCCAATGATCAATCATCAGAAAAAAACAGCAAATATCTATTTTTTATTATAAATAAATAGGAAAAAATGGGAGAAAAATGGTTTCTTGCATTGGAAAAAAATGAAATCTATGTATGTGAATGTTTGACAAGGTTGAAGCATAATGTTCTTATAACAAAGCATTGCATATTAGTGGAAATTCATTAAAAGGGTTGTTTTTGCATGACACATAGGCTGGTTTTAAACCATAATTGTTTGTGCACTAAAGCATTCACCATTTCATGAATTATATACACATGGTATCTATTTCTGGCATGCATAGCACTTGGTTGAATGATAAATGACCCACACTAGAGGAGTAAGGCACCCAAGCTGTAGGTCTAGACGGTGGGTCCAAGGGGATAAGTAAGTGAGGATTGGTACATTCCTGGAATGATATAATATTGCTACCAAGAGTGGAGTCTCTTTCATATGTGTTATATGTGTTAGCAATGCATCAAGAGGCCAATCCCCAAGGTGTAGGAGGGTCACAGTGGGACCGCGGCAATCGGCCGAGGGATGCCTCCTATGTTGTTCTACGTGGTGAATTACACCAAAATGTGTAGGGTCTCCCTCTTAGGAGTCTAACAAGGTTAAGGGTTGGACTATAAACATGATACAAACGCAAAATGTACGTATGATGGCAGGGCAATGTGTCCTGTAGACGCTCCTGACTGCAAGGCTGTGGGGTTTCCTTGTGTATGTCAGAGGTCTGGCTAGTGCTATAGACAGTACCGGTCCATTTTAGGTCCCATCAATGGTGCATCTACCAGGAGCTGCATATAAGTGGCGGTCTCCGAATCTAGGTCGTGAAGGAACCTATGTTTATAATTTCCATTAGGAGTATGCTAAGCTAACCATAAAATGGGGTTTGTTTAAGGATGGAAAACCTTGTCTTTCCCTATACAAAACTTACTGATGGACTTAGTTAGTTATGTAGAGCATGAGTCCACTACATGAGATAATTTAGGTGATGAGAAGAGTAACCAGTTAGTGGTTACCCCATCCTCTAATGCGATGGCATGGGCCGCGGTTCATCTTGGTATGGTCTCTATCCAAGAGAAATCATGTATAACCATCCATCAACCTAGAGGGCATGGGACCGGTATGTTGGAAGCTATGGCGATCATGGCATCAACAAGTGATTATGCTAAAACCGTAGTGCCATGGGAAAAACTCGACATACAGTGGAGTGCAGTTATGGCTAAAACATCCCATGTGGTGGGGCACCATGCCAAAATTTTAGGTACCACAAGGATGTTAGAAGCCCTATCTGTAAAGGGAAAACCATTGCTTAAAAGGGACGGTCTCCAGGACCTAAATGCTAAGGATAAGTTTTCTTTTTATGAGAGGCAAAAGCTCCTAGATAAAGCCATCATGGAACTCTCTAGGAAGGGGCAAGATATGGATGATCCTCTAAGAAAGGATCGGAATGACATGCTAAGAGCTATAGGACTCCCTAGTCCACACTATGAGTTGGCAGAAAGGGATGGCAAGGATAATATTAACCTCCCTACACCAGTAAAGGAGGAAATGGAAGAGGTTGGAGGCCCTAAGACACTAGAGTTAAGTTATCATTACGAGGATTTTAAAGCCCCAGTGCTAATCGCGAAGGAAAGGACTAAATTCCCTTCTCCTTATAAGGATCTCCCAATGTTTCATGGGCTGGTTAATGAGGATCCGATGGAACACCATATTAGGGAATATGGGAATTTCTCATAAGTTTGGGACACGTGGTCAAATCTTTGGATTTGTCATAACTTGAACACTATAACTCCAAATCGAGCACTCTATAGCTCAATAGATTCCATTTTTCAAGTGCTTTCCAATGATAGGTCACATCATATAGTTTTGAGAAACTTATGGGTATGTTATCCAGGTGCCACCTTTTTAGTATTCAAAAAATGGGAATTGGGAGATTCCCAAACTCACTAATATTGTGTTATGGTGCATTTACAAGAATATAGCCTAACTTGCCTTGCAAGTGGGTTCAATGATATTCATCGGATGCTTGTATTCTCAAGTACCCTAAGGGAGAAGCTAGGAAATGGTACTGGAGCCTCCCAAGAGGGTCAATTAAATCCTTTGATGAGCTATGTGATAAATTTTTAGATGAATATGAGAAGAAGGTGCCTATGACCCAAGTTTTAGGGCAGCTGATGCAGATTAGGAACGAGTCCTATCCTTCTGTTAAAGAATACGCTAGAGCCTTTGATGATATTTTGAGGCTTTGGCCAAGAAGAGCTACTGCATTTCCAAGTGTGATGTGCTATGTGAGCTCTTTTTGAGTGGCTTAGAGGTTAACATGCAAATCCAAGTGGGAATGTGGAATCCTAACTCATTAAGGGAAGCAAAGTTTGTTGATAAACATGACATATCCTAAGTCATATCCTATGGATGTATATATCTAAAATAGAAGCATATGTAAAGTGTCCTTAAGTTTGGGGTATCTATCTTTTGAGGATACCACTTGTGGCAGTTGAATTTTGATTAATGAAGAAGCATAATGGAGGAGAAGAAAACATGGAGCTCTTGACCTCTGATATGATCTATCTCATGGACTCCCTCCACTTCAGTTTATCATTGTGGTATCAAAACCAAGCTCATCCCTTAACAACAGCTCTCTGCAAAGGAACACCCAACCTCTTAGTATAATTCTTGCTCTCCCCCATTACAACTTAGAGGAAGGAGATCCTAGGAGATATCGAGATTGCTTCTCTCCGGAAAGTCTCGTTTGAGAAAGAAAACATAGATTGTCTCTTAGGGAGGCATTCAGATTGCTTCTCTTTGGAACTTCTCACCAGAGGAACTAAGGGCTGCCTACCTGCACTGTCACTACAAAGGAGGAAGGAGGAGCAAGTGGAGCCCTCTCTACGACCTCTTCACCAATTTTGCTTGGAGCCTGGTTAACAGTAATGTTTCTACCATCCAGCTCCTTCCCATTCATTGACTCAATAGCATCCATCATAGACTACTCCTCAGCAAATGTCACAAATCCAAAACCATGAGATCTACCAGTCTCTCTGTCATTGATAACCTTGGACTCGATCACTTCGCCAAAGGCACTGAAGGCATCTCTAAGGCTACGATCGTTGGTGGACCAAGCGAGGCCTCCAACAAAGCAGTGGTACTCCATGGCAGCGGATACAGGACAACGATATTGTACAATGTAAGTAAATCTTCTTCTTCAGTCCTTCAAACATAGGGATACAGGACAATGATATTATACGCCTCAAGAATAATACATCTCCCTAGCTCACACTTGAGTGGCGTTGATGCTGGATGAAGTTGCCAAAGAGGAATGTACAATGTGCAGATTTGAGGAGAAACAGCTTGGATGTGGATGATGCAAAAGTTGGAAGGTGGAGGACCAACAGCAAGGAGATAGTTACGATGGGTATGTTGGCATAGCCCAGGATGCCACCAATGGATTTGCAAAGAGAAGGAACAATAACCATATTTCTAAAATCCATCTCAAAGATTAGCTTGGAGACACTGCAACGATCTTGATCCTGCTCTCACTAAAGGTCACAAGACACCCAGGAACGTCACCAAGGGCTCTTCTCAACTCCTGATGTAAAGACACAGAGAAATACTTGCTTGGGTCTCTTTCTAATCTAATCAGCTATATCTCAGTTAGGCTATCAAGCTAAGACTTGTTGATTCCTATGATGAACTAAGCAGACTCTGCTCGTGCCCTGTCTCCTTGTAGCTTGAGAAGCACAGTGTTCATGAGAATCCCTAGATGATCAAAAAATTGTTCCGGTTTGGGAAAAGCAAAAAGGACTCGGAAAAAGAGGACAGCATGGAGAAGGTTCCTCTATGAAGGCAAATCATATCAGGGGGAAAGCCCGAATTCGTTGAAGCACACAACAAAGCTAAGCTGACAGACTATGACCAAGCCCGATATAGGACTTTCAATTTGATGCTTTATCTTGGAAGTCAAGAAGAACTGAGAGAGGAATAGCCTACAACGGATGATGAACTGGGTGAATTGCCCAAAGGGATGTATATGAAAAATTTTGGACACATGTATGAGAATCATATTGCTGGAAGCTATTTTTACATGCATTTTTGGACTATGTTTGATGCTTTTTGGTCTCAGATTGGACCATTGATGTTTTGAATTAGGGCATACTACTGAATATCATTTGTGGATAGTTTGTATTGTTGTTTTTTCTAAATTTTCAGCAGATCATAATGTCTGACATGGCACAGATCACTCAGATTGTGGGAGGCAAATTGACCAAAGATAATTATAGTGTTTGGTCTTACAGGATGGAGAATTTTTTGATGGGTAGAGGTCTATGGGACCTCATAACAAGTGATGATGAATATCCAGAAGTTCTTGAACATCCAACTGGAGAGCAAAAGAAAGTGTACAAGGATTGGACATGGAAGAACATGAAAGTTTTGCATAGGATCTCCATATGTATTTCAGAAACATTGATTCCTCATATTAAAAAGGTAAGTAATTGTAAGGAGGCATGGGAAATCATAGAAAAAATGTATGGAACATGTACAGAGGCTTGTAAGATACAACTCAAGCAGAGATTACATGGTGCATGGAGAGGCAATCGCAGTATCAATGACTATGTGGCATAAATCAAGCAAATTGTAGAAGACCTTACATCCATTAATGCACCTGTTGATGATGATGATTTAGTGTCAGTGACACTGGATGGACTTGGACTAGCTCTCAAATCTTTGGATACCTCTATTTCAGTTAGAGGAGGCTCTATGCCTGACTTTGAGGAGCTTATTGGATTGCTACTTACAAAAGAAATCAAGTTGGGATTGAATGCATCTAGCAGTGGCAAAAATGCAAGTGGAGATAGTGTTTTCTATCACCAGAGAGGTCGTGGCAGCTCATCTAGAGCTAGAGGCTCTTCACTTGGTCATAGTAATTATGGTTTTTCTCGTGAAAGAGGTAACTTTGGTCGTGGTGGCTTCATGTTGGGGGAGATCTTTCCCTAGAGGTAGAGGACGGTCTAGTCCTTCTTCACAAAGAGATGGCACTTGTCATTATTGTGGGCAGTTTGATCACTTTGAGAGGGATTGTTATCAGAAACAGAATGCCATGTCTAGGGGTCATGGAAGGACCCAATATGGCCACTATGCAAGCACTTATGGTGGTACAGGTTATGGACCTAGAGGTGGATCGCCTAGAGGTCACCTATTTGCTATGGAGCATGTGCTTGGGAGCATGACTCACCCTCTTCGTGAGAATGACTAGTTTTTGGATTCAGGAGCTACAAACCATATGACTAATCATGTTGAGTGGTTTGATAGCAAGGAGCAAATGCAGAATGAGGAATATGTTGCCATTGATGATGATACTTTACACAAAATTACTCATATTGGTAGTGTGCCACTTGTTACTAAAGATGGGAGTGAGAACAAGCTTGGTGATGTACTTTATGTGCCCACAATAACTAAGAACTTAGCATCGGTTGGTCAAATGACAGGTCAAGGTTTGCATGTGAGATTCAATAAGTTTGGATGTTTCATTGAAGAGTTCCATAATGGGAGAATTGGCAGGGTGATTGCTCATGGTAGAAAGAAAGGGAGATTATTTGCTTTGGATGTAGGTACTCCAGTGATTCAAAACTCTATGTATGTTGAGAGAGGACATGGGCAAGATAAGGATGTGGAATTATGGCATAGAAGGATTAGTCATGTTAATTTGCAAAGATTGAAGAAAATGCAATCGAAACAGATAGTCCGTGGTCTATCCCATTTTGGATATGTGAATTTTGACCATGTATGTGAGGCTTGTCAATTTGGCAAGCAGTTCAGATTGCCATTTCCAAAGAGGGGGAGAATAAGAAGCTATCCTTTGGAAATAATACACTCAGATATTTGGGGCCCATGTCAGAATGTTTCCATGAGCGAAAGATGTAGATTCTATATCACTTTCATTGATGATTTTAGCAGAATGACTTGGGTGTACTTTATGCAGCATAAAAGTGAAGCATTTGAAAAGTTCTTGGAATTTAAATCTATGGCTGAAAAGCAGTTTGGATGCTACATAAAATGTTTGAGGTCAGATAATGGTGGAGAGTACATGTCATATGAGTTTTGTGACTTCTTGAGAGATCATGGTATCAAAAGGCAATTGACATGCAGGTAGACACCTCAGCAAAATGGTGTGGCTGAAAGGAAGAATCGGATTATTGCAGAAGTTGAAAGGGCAATGATGAACCAAATGAACATGCCATTGTCATATTGGGCAGAAGCAGTGCATACTACAGTTCACATTATGAATAGAACACCTACATCCTTGACTCATAATATGTCACCATATGAGAGAATGTATGGCAGGACACCCACTGTTGCATACCTTAGAGTCTTTGGATGTGTTTGTTATGTTCATGTTCCGGATGATTCAAAATGCATTTTCCTTGGATCATACATCCAGTGAGTAAGGAAGTATACATAAGCAGGGATGTCAGATTCAGTGAATATGAATCATGGTACAAGCCCAAATTTGCAATGGATGTTGATTATTATGAAAGCAATGATGATGATGGCTATGGAAGGAAAATTTCAGCAAACAACAAGGCTGAAAATCAGCATGTGGAAGATGCTTCAGGACCTCAAGAGAATGTGGAAAACAGTGGCAGCTACAGTCCATGGAGTGGTAGATTGAGAAATGCACAAAGAAGTGCAGAAGTTGCAAAAGGAAAGAGACCTATGGCTGAAAGTTTAGAAGATGAATCTATAGATGATGAGTATGGCATTCCGCATGTTAAAACACCTAGCACTAGAAGTGCACGAAAGTATGTGCCACCACATGCTAGATCAGATGAGACACATGGTAGTGCACCTCAATCGAGAAGGTCAGTAAGGGTAAGGTATCTAGTTGATAGATTGACTTATAATGGGTTCATGAAGATGCATTATGCATACATGGTTTCTTATATACAACATGTGGAGCCTACTTGCTTTGAAGAAGCAGTAGAGAGCAAATAATGGATGAAGAGATGGATGCACTAAGGAAAAACAAGACTTGGGATTTGGTGAAATTACCTCATGGCAAGAAATACATTGGATGTAAATGGGTTTATAAGGTCAAATGTAAGTTGAATGGTTCTCTTGAGAGGTATAAAGCAAGGCTGGTTGCAAAAGGATATGCACAAACTTATGGTTTGGACTACGAAGAAACATTCGGTCCAGTAGCTAAAATGACGATAGTGAGATCGGTAATTGCTTTCTATCTATGGTTGGAAGCTTTATCAAATGGATGTGAAAAATGCATTTTTGAATGGCAACTTAGAAGAGGAAGTGTACATCGATCAACCAGAGGGCTATATGGATCCAAAATACCCACATTATGTATGTAGGTTGAAGAAGGCTTTATATGGACTGAAGTAAGCACCAAGAGCATGGTGTGATAGAATCACCAAATTCTTATGCAGTATGGGATTTCAACAGAGCAAAGCTGATTATTCACTTTATGTGAGGCATACAGAAGTTGGTATGGTTGTTGTTGTCATATATGTTGATGATCTCATTATTACATGTATACTTGGGAAGGAAATTATTGAAGTCAAGCATGGGTTACATAAAGAGTTTGATATAAAGGACCTTTGTTTGTTGAGATACTTCTTGGGTATTAAGGTTATTGACACACCTCATGGTATATGCCTGATACAAAGGCAATATGCATTGGAGATGTTGGAAAAATATGGCATGACAGGATGTAAACCGGTTGATACACCATTGGGTCAAAATGTTAAGTTGATGGATGATGGATCTTATGTTGAGGATGTCACTATGTTTAGAAAGATGGTTGGTAGTCTTATCTACTTGACCATTACAAGACCAGACTTGAGTTATGTTGTTGTATTGATAAGTTAGTTTATGCAGAAACCATGCAAATCACATTTGGATGTAGTGAGAAGAGTTCTTAGGTATGTGAAGAAGATAGCTAGATTTGGCTTGTTTTATGAAAAAGGAATCAAGCCTACATTGTTTGGATACTCAGATGCAGACTAGGCAGGTAGCTCTATGGATAGAAGATCTACTAGTGGCTATGCATTCTCATTTGGATCAGCCATGGTAACTTGGAGCAGTAAGAAGCAAGCTACAGTTGCTCTATCAAGCACTGAAGTAGAGTATAGAGGCATTGCATTGGCAACATGTGAGCAGACATGGCTAAGATTTATCTTATTTGACACGGGGATAGAGATTGATGTGGATTCATTATGTATTGTGACAATGTTAGCAGCATTATGTGGCAAAGAACCCAGTCTACCATGCAAGGACAAAACACATAGAAGTGCACTATCATTTCATTAGAGAAAAAGTCATTGATGGAGAGATTGACTTGGTCCATGTGAAAACAAATGACCAAGTTGCTGATATCTTTACCAAAGCATTAGGTAGATATAAGTTTGAGTACTTCAGGAGTGCACTTGGAGTCTTATGTGTGCAAGCTCATTTTGAGCTTGAGGGGGAGTGTTGATAAATATGACATATCCTAAGTCATATCCTATGGATGTATGTATCTAAAATAGAAGCATATGTAAAGTGTCATTAAGTTTGGGGTATCTATCTTTTGAGGATACTACTTGTGGCAGTTGAGTTTTGATAAATGAAGAAGCATGATGGAGGAGAAAAAAACATGGAGCTCCTAACCTCTGATCTGATCTATCTCACGAACTCCCTCCACTTTAGTTTATCAAAGTTGCATGCCATTGATTATGAGGGACACATTTAGAGATGTTGGGAAAACTTTTGGAGTTTTCCTCGCTTAGTACAAGTGCATCCTAGCTTCCAACAATTTCTACAAGGAGATAACTCACTTATTGATACCAAGGTAGCCTATGAGGGGAACCTTAGTAGCCAAAATCTCCAAGCAGAAAATGGCAATAGTAGGGATAATATACCCCTTGGGGATGAAAAGATTCCAAGTCCAGTAAGTCCCATCACGGATTACAATGCTCCCATGAGAGGTAGTTGCGATGGTGGCATTGATAGGACCAATGGGCCTATGAGTATGAATAAGTGTGCTATGAGTGGTCCTAGTTGTGCTGCTAGTAAGGCTCTTGAGAAGCCTTTTCAGTTTAGTGATGAATCATACTTTTGAATAGATGCTATTCCTTTTAGTAAAAGTATGGTTCATATGGCTAAGCAGTTGCAGAGTGGACAAAAGAAAGTAAAGACCTCTCGTATGAAAAAGATGAATGATGCCAAAGGTCCACCTGTACTAAATAGAAGTCATAAGGATGTGAGGCCATCTGGCTATAACAATAAATCCACAATGAGTCCATTGGACCAATGTGGGCAGTCAAGGCAGCCTAAGAATGCAAGAAGGGATGTGAGATGGGTTTGGAAACCCAAGATCTCTCAAAATGTGGCTGGTGCACTAGATACAAGGTCAATAACACCATGCGGATATATTGTGATCAATTCCCATGTAGGTGTGATAAAAGGCCATAATGATACATTTGACAATATGCACCACCCTAGGATACAGTCATGTGATGGGTCTCGGATTGAAACCCTACCTAGTTTGGGTTGCAACACTGACTTATATCAAAACCCAAATAGGGAAGGTTTGAATGAGCACCAAGTTGTGATTCTTTGATGCAAAGGAGCTTCTTGTGGCCATTCCAGGTGGTTTCGTCCCCTTTCCAAGTTTTTTTTTTCCTTAAGGAATTAATGATATATGTGCGTGTAAGGGTTACTTTCTTTTGTTTGTTGGGGACCAGCACTCGAGGCATGAAGTCCCAGGTTTAGGCTCTGCAAAGGCATTGCCAGGCCTTGAAAGACCTGTTTTAGAAGGAAATTCTAGTGACCTTATTTTGCTGACCTACTAGGCAACCATTCTAGGAGTTCCTATTAGTTGTGAGGCAGTTAGAGAAGCCTACTAAAATAATGATGGAAATAGGTAAAACCCTAAATATCTAAAAGACAATATATGAATATACGGAGGTGTGTAAAAAGGGGTTCTAACCCCTATAAAAATAGAAAAGGAAAGAAAGAAAAATCATTGAGCTGTTGTTTATCACCTTGCGAGGGCCTAGTAGGTTCGTGGGGGGGACGAGACAAGACCCGGGGTTGATGCCTTGAGGGGTGGCATCTAGCTGAAAAACAAAGAATAAAAGAAGGTTGGAGCGAAAATAAGAGTGAGCATTAAAAAAGGATTCAGTGTCACCTTGCAAGGGCTTGGTATGTTCTTGGGTACCGAGACAAGGCTTGAGGCCGATGCCCTATTCTCCTTGGGTCACTACACTCAACTCCCTCCTTTTTACACGCCCCGAGTATGAACAATAAGAGGCTAAAAGACCCAATGTGCTAAAAGATAATATTTCTTGATCAGGCTATAGGAGTTATTGCCTAGTAGGAGCTCCTAGTTGAGTTGTCTTTAGTTAGGTAGGTAGTTCAAACCACCACTTAGGATGACCTCTTTGATAGTTCTTTTTAGCTTGGCTGTGTTGGAGTAGTTGGTTAGTGACTAGCTTGGGTTTTTTGTCAGATTATGCTAGACCTACTCCTCGTGGATTTCATGCCTTGGTTTTGTCAGGGGGTAGGGTGAGAGCTATGATGTGCTTTGATTTGTATCTATTTTGTATCAGCTTGATGCTCTTTGTGGTTATGTTTATGTGCAGATTTGTTTGTGGGATTCAACAGGTTGAGTCGCCCTATCCCATGGTCACCAATGACAGATGAGATGCTGAGAAGTGCTTAAAAATAGCCAAACATTTCGAATTTCAAGGGAAAAATAGACTTCATTGAAGGCGGTGGTTGTAATCAGTACGATTTTAAGCGGCAAGTCCCTAGAGCACTAGTGCTTATTTGCATGAAAAATCAAACGGTGGCAGATGGTCGAGCTGGAGTTTTCCTAAATGCAAAACAACATCAAGAATCCAACGCAAGTCTCGGATCTCCATTCTAAGGTTGTTTAATCCCCCATTTAATCTCCGCAAGGTTCACGGTTGTGAAGCAGCTACTAGATCTAGAAGCCGGGAAGAGCATGACACGGACCAACTTTGTAGATTTCGACATCATAGAACCACCTGTCCAGAAGGATCTCAATTCCGATGTCGTTTGCCCCCTCAAAATTGAAAAAACCACTTGCCAAAAGTGTGAAAGCACAAGCCATGAACTAGATACTTTATGTTTTAAAGCTTAAGCTTGAGCTTAATGACAAGAAATGAAATGCCATTGGGGGGGGGGGGGGGGGGGGGGGGGGGGGGCACTTTTTTTTTTGCGCCTCCCATCTTGGCAATGATTGGCCATTTTCTTATCTACAGAGAGAGAAAGAATCCTCTTGGGCCTGAGATGCCTCTATTCTTTGCCCTCCATCACCAGAATCTAATCAAGAATTGATGCACTGAGCAAAGAGATAAAAAACTAGTCTTTCTCTCTTCTCCCTCTCTCTCCCCTTAAGAGGCACTTCATGTGGCAAGAATCAAGAAGAGAATCGGGAGATGGATGCTTGTCCGGGAGGCACCGAATTGTTCCAAGAGGCTAAGGAGGCTGAAGGCTAAAGATCTATGCTAAAATCCATGGCTGGTTGTTTGATACACAGTCCCAATTAAATATTCAAAAAACCCGAAACACGCAAGAGGGCGGTATGCTCTATTTTATGAAAGAATTTTGCTTGTTTTTTATCATTCATGGTCTAAATGGTGTGCGCATGGGCTGAAATTTTATTTGAATGTTCCTTGCATTATGTTTGAGGGCTGCAATCATTGTTATGCAAAACCCATATTGATTTATAACAACCCAAAAAAACACAAATTTTGATGAAAATTGATAGTTTCTTTAATTTTGAGTGGGAAAAAATGAGGAGGATAAAATAAGGAAAAATGATGAGTTTCATTTCCAATGATCAATTATCTGAAAAAATAAAAAATACCTATCTTTTATTAAAAATAAATAGGAAAAATAGGGAAAAATTGAAGAAAAAGGGTTTCTTACGTTGGACAAAAATGAAAAAATGAGATCTATGTATGTGAATGTCTGATGGGGCTGAAGCATGTGGTTCAGCCTCAGTTTGGCCCTTGTTCTTTGCATTAAAGTGAGTATTTATTACATTTACATACAAAAAATGACATAAAAGAACCTCTACACCTATGCACCGTAGCAAAATTTAAACAGTGAGGGGGAGAATGATGTTATATAATAGTTTAAGTGCTGAAATGATAAAAATTCTGATTGTTCTCTTTATGCATAACATTTAGGATGCGGTTTATTTGAAAATAATGGATCTAGCAGTACGAGGTTTGCCTTGGTGCTAGGTTCCTATAACGAAGCATTGAGTATTAGCATAAATTCATTAAAAGGGTTGTTTTTGCACGACACATAGGCTAATTTTAAACCATAATTGTTTATGCACTAAATCATTCACCATTGCATGAATCATATATACATGGTATCTATTCTTGGCATGCATAACACTTGGTTGAATGATAAATGACCCATGCTGGAGAGAGTAAGGCACCCAAGCTGTAGGTCTAGATGGTGGGTCCAAGGGGGCAAGTAAGTAAGGATTGGTACATTCCTGGAATGATATAATATTTCTACCAAGAGTGGAGTCTATTTCGTATGTATTATATGTGTTAACGACACATCGAGGGGCCGATGCCCAAGGTGTAGGAGGTCGCAGTGGGGCCGCGGTAATCGGCCGAGGGGTGCCTCCTATGTTGTTCTACGTGGTGAATTACACCAAAATGTGTAGGGTCTCCCTTTGAGGAGTCTAACAAGGTTAAGTGTTGGACAATGAACACAATACAAACGCAAAATGTACATACAATGGCAAGGCAATGTGTCATGTAGACGCTCCTAACCACGAGGCCGTGGGGTTGTCTTGTGTATGTCAGAGGTCCGGCTAGTGCTATAGCAAATGCTAGCCCATTTTAGGTCCCATCACACAACAACATTAGCCTCTACACATATGAGTAGAGTTACATCCTTAGGGTGTTTCATCCATAGTACTTGCAACATTCCTATGTAGCTAACACTTCTTGCACACAAGTGTCCAATGCACTTACGTTAGAACACTAATGAACACATTATTAGCCTACTAGCAAGTTTTGCAAGAGAAAATGCATGTTTAAAAAAATTTACCAACATACTTCAACCCTCTAGGTTTAGGCCCTAACCACTTGCGTTTGGCACACTTGATCACATCTAGTTTTAGGTGTCCCTTTCTCAGGGATGTCAGGTCCTTAGACATAACCCTAGGTGTGTCATTCCTAGGTTTAGATCCCTTGGATCACTTAAACCGCATTAATCATAACCACTAGGCCTAGGTTACCTGGGTTTCATTTTACAACACAATTAGGGCACAAGTTGGGGAGGTGCGATTGCATTGTTGACCAAGTGTCCAAGATTAACGAGCCAAACTTAAGTCATTCCAAATCCCATTCAAGGAGTGCACCAAGACCAAAGGGATTGAGGGGAGAAGCCAACCATAGAGCCCACAATTTCAACATCAACAAGCTTAAGACTCGATTGTTGCATTGAGAATTCCAAGCATAGAGCCAACTGATTCTTCCTTCTTTTCTTAGTGCCAAATACAAGTGAGTTTCAATTACTTCATTGACAAACTTGCAAAAAGTGGTTTACTTTTTAGCATGTCTACTTGACCTCGAGGGTGCATTGAGTGACATCATTTGTGTTGATTGACTATCTTGATTAGAAAGCCAATTGCTTTGCTAAAAGGACCCTGAATAGCCACATCCAAGTTCACAAGGCTGATTTGATCACAAGACAAAGGATCTGCAAGTATTCTGAAACATTGGTGCATCACAAAAAGGCAAGGAACACTTGCAGTTAGTGCAAGATCACAAGGAAGCTTGACCAAAGAAAGAAAAAGTTTAAGGATAGCCACTCCAGAAAACAAATTGAGGACCTAAAAAGAGTTGATAAGCTTAACCAAAGAAACACAAATTTAAAGGATAGGCACTCCAGGAAACAAAATTGAGAGATATAAGAAGAATTGACAAGCCTTGAGACTCAAAGAGAAAGGAAACACACACAAGAACTTGTCATAGCAAGAAGAGTCACAAGTTTCATTTGTCTATTCGGAGCATAATAGTTGACGTGCTTAATAGTAAACTAGATTGCAAAGTTTAGAAGTTCTATAACCTATTGAGTCTACTAGGAGTGTACACTCCGATCCAATTGTCCATTAACAAGATGACAGAGCTAGCAATACAAAAGCCTAGGCCATAGCTAGCAGACCAACTAGAGATAGATAAATTCAAAAAGGCTAACCTAAGATGCATTGACTAAAGCATCACTCACATGTATCATTTTTGTCAAATATTAAATGTGTCATGTAGCACCCTAACCTATCCTACAATGCATAGCATCCAAAAGGTTAAAGCCACAAAAACTAACTCAAAAGACAAAGAGCAAATTCCTCTAGTATATCTTAGGGTTAAACTAATTGCAAATTGAGACATCATCATTGACACTCTCATTGACAAAGGTTCAACTTACAACATCTTGACTTCTAATTTATGGAATGACATTAGTCAACATGACCTCATATTAACAAACACGACTATTAGACCATAAGGACTATAATGTTCTCTCCTAAGAAGATGCAAAATTCTCATGACTAAGATTGAAAGCATACCATCATGTTCTATGTGCTTTAAAATTGGGAGAACATGAGAAAGGAAGTCTTGCTTGGAAAACCTTTCAAGCATGCAACCAAATGTGAAGTAGACTATGATGCACATAAGATATATCTAAGCTTACCCAACATTGAGATAATCACTCCTTTTAGCAAATGTAACCTTGTCTCTTCTCAAGGCAAGGTTAATATACCTATCTTTGAGACACACAAAAATCCAAGTGAGGAAAACCATTGAGTTCTAAAATAACTACTCAAAGCATAAGAGGATAAGAGGAAACTTCTTAGCTTGAATCCTCATAGATCCAAAGCAAGGACCCATGGTACTAGGAACAAAACATTAACTTCTTTAACTACAACAAGGGACTATTCTTTTTCTAAAAGGACAAGGAGATCAAGGCCATATAATTAGAGAGATGGGTCATCATTGGATTTGGTTTTCCAAACTACCTACAAAACCACCTCCACTTATTGTAGTCTGAATCCCATCTAAATCCAAGAGAAAGAGGAAGAGGAAGATACCCAAACATCGATCTAGGTCAAGGACCAAGATGCTTGAGGAGACAAACTCCAATAAGCTTGTGAGTAAAAAGCTATTTCTTATAACACTTGCAAGTTCTAGGAGGGAAAATACTTGAGGTAGTTGCTACTCAATACAAGGAACCCAAGGTGTCTGAGAAGTCATCAATCTAGGACAAGGAAACAAACTAACCACATCCATGTGATGCTACTCAAGATAAATAAGAAAGTCCAAGGATGGAAAAGATAGAGGTCTCAAATGTTGATAAGCAACAACCCTAAGAACTTCTAGCTCATCCTCTTAGTTGAAGTGTCCCAAACCAAAAGAACCTTTATCATCTAACCCCAAAGAGAAAATTAGCACAACAACAACCTAGTATAGTTGCATCATTACAAAAAAAGGATCCACTGGGGGATAATCAAGAAAGAATTAAAGAATTAATAATCTCCCTCTAAGAGTTTTGTCAAAAATAAATTTGGAAATTCCAAGAACAATATCATTTCCAAGTTTTTCAAGGACCCAAGTGCACAATCATCTTTTGATTGTCAAGATTGACCAATCCATTTAATTTGAATTTACTACTTCCAATTTAGACGTGGAACCCTCATTGTTGTAGGCTTTATCTTATGATCAAGGTTGTCAATTTAGCTAAGGAACAAGCTTGTAGTGCTCCTACCTTACAATAGAGTACAAACTCCAGCCCAAGGAGCACAATGCATTTGTTGATTCACAAGACATGTTCTTCTCAGCCTGAATTCCTTGCACACTTGAAGCCTAAATGATTTCTATTGGAGAAGATCGGTAAGTCAATGCAACAAGAAGATCAAGTGGATATTGAGCATAAAAAAGAACTAGGGGACATAATGTTGTCACTCTCTTGTACATATCTTCATGCCAACATTGTATTTTCAACTAGTAAGGATGAGGAGCTCTTAGAAAGGCCTTTGACATGGTCAAAGTAGGCACACATCTATTGGTATTATTCAACAATTATGAGAGAAATCATAAATCAAAGGACCAAATTTGAGTAGGAGAAGCATCAGTTGATTCCCATATTCCACATTAGCATTGTAAGACAAGTAGGGAGGAAGTTGTGACATTGGCCAAGAAAATAGAAGAACAAGGTTAGTTTGAACAAGAGTGGTTTACTACTCAAGGTCTAGCTAGAAGATATGGAAACTACTTAATGACTATTTTTTAGCAAAGAAAGTCTCTTTGGACTTCAATACATGATCCAACATATGTAGCCAGGTCACACATCCCTTAGAGTGCTCACAACAGTTCATGGTATAAACCTTTCTAAACTTGCCCAAAAATATCCCTTGTGTGATAAGTTCGTTTATTAGAAAGAGCTACATGTTGCGAGTTGATGTTTGATGTTATTAGATATATCTTTTGCCTCACCTGAGACCCACAAATTCTTAATGGCAATACTTTGTTATAGTACAAGCTTGATTTCTATGAATGGTTTGTTCCAAGGTTGAATGATAAAAAACATAATCTTTCCTTTGCTTCTACTATTACATAGGATGAATCCTCATCAAGTGACATAAAGCAGAGTCATGTACAATAACTCCAGCTAAACCAAAGAGTGTAGTAGAAGGCAATGTGCTTGAGACTCCAAATCCTAAGCATGAAGCTACTTATCCCCCTATTAAGCCAACCCAGTAGCTAAACCAGGCTGAATCCCAGAGTAGTTCTAAGGGGATTGCTCAAACTCACCTTTAGATCAATTTTGCTAAATTAGATCCACCTACTTATATGAGATCCTTGCTAGTATGTTGATCTCTAAGTAATGGTTGCTCATTTGAAAAAGAATGACAATTCCTCTGAAGTAGAATGGCTATTCCAATTTGATGCCATATTCACCACTTATGCCAACCTATTCGCAATGATTGATTTAGGCATTGCCAATGATGATGCAATTCAAGTTGCTTCCAAATGGCATCCCACTTGGGAAGAGAGTAAAATTATCTTCTAGAAAAGTATCTTGGTTCAATATGAATATGTTAAGATCCTCTCTCAAAAGAAATTGCAACCATGCTAACTTACTGCTTATGATTTGATGACTAAAATCAAAGATTAGTCATTAGTACTTGATAAGCTTGAGCAGAATTACAATTCCTTGGGTCCATTTTTTCAAAAGTAGTTTTCTCATCTACTCAAGCTTGCTTGCAATGGTAGTAATCTTATGACAACATCTACGAATTTTAGTTACTATACTTCAATCTAGCCCCAACTTACTATGAGACCACTTCATTATGCTCTATCATCCTAGCTCAAAATATGGACATGCCCTCACAACTGAAATATCCCCCATTTCTTAATAATATTCTAACTAAAGAGAAATAACAAATCACTAGTCTCTTTGCAATACCTTCCTTGCTTAGTGATTTGGCTACCTATCTTTGTGGATTGGTTAGTAATTTGGCTACCTACCTACCTACCTTAGTAAACTAGCTAACTTGGATGCTTTTGTTGAATTGGAGTACTTTCTATCACACTAGTGGATTCTAGAACCAACAAAATGTTAAATTTTGTTCAATGCATTGCATTGATGAGAACCAAAGACCCTCTAACTTTTGGATAATGCTACATCTTATGCATGCCACAAGATCCAAGGTACAAGATCTAACTTTTGTTTTAGGTCTAGTGGCATAGAGGAGCAAAGTTATTAATGATTATTTATATCTTTTTCCTTTGAATCCAATGCATGGTACTCTCAAAGTTTCACTTAGTGAAAGTAGGGAAATATTCACCAAGCCTGTAATGACAATTTATGGATTGATGACAACATCATCAACGATGATCAAGGAGCCTCAACAAAGAGACAAAGAAATTACAGAACCATCATCAACAAGGTTTCAATGAAGACATCCCTTGAATCCAACCTACAATTGTCATCTACGTCTTGAGGAGAAGTCACAATTACTTTATCAACACTGCAAATCTTCATCAACCAATGCAAGTTGCCCTTCAACAACTAATGTATTGATAATAGCACATCATGCTTCACAATTCTAGGCTCATTCTTCAATCTTCCTATGTGCTCCTTAGTGCACAACTTTGTTATTTATGTTGAGTGTACTTTCTACCATTATTCTTCATATTTCTCATATTTCTAAAGTGCAAGTCCCTCTTGTAGAGGAGATTTATGATTGCATTAAAGGGTTTTTTGAGATTCTCTTTCATTCTTTGGATACTCGAGCACGCATAATGTAGTGTATCCCTCTATTTCTAGATGATTAGTTGGTTCATGTCGTCCCATGGAGGCCCATGGAGGAATTTCAATATATTTTTTTGTAGGCATGCCCAATTTAGGTGGAAGTGGTTAATTTCCCCTCTCACCTCTGGAGGATTTTTCCTATTGCTTTGACTTCAATAGGTTAGCCTTGATGGAGCCTTGTTTGGATTCCTAGAACAGAAACAAAGCTTGCATGCTTTGGGATAATGGTTCCATGCCTTGTTATTACATTACACCTCCCAATTGACATCTTGCTATGGATACTTTGTTATTTTTTCCATTTTCTCTCGATTCCATGTGAATGCACTCTTCTCTACCTACAGAATTGCATTCTAACTAGATGGTCCTATCTACCCCTTTGGCTTGGATATTTTACCTTTTACACCACCTTGTTCAAAGATATAGGTTATTCCACATTAATTTTTGTAATATTTTACATTATTTTGATATATTTTTGCATGAACACATCCATTTGGTGCTCAAATTGGTTTTACCTTCAAATTTGACACTTTTCCTTTTTATTGCTCACCATTTTGACTATATGATTGTTAGTTACTAATTTTTTACCATATTTGTATGTATTTTGGTGCTATTTTCCATGCAAACAAGCCTTCTTGGGGTTGGAACTAGTTTTTGATCCCACGCTTTCAAATCATACATTTTTCCTTTTTTTTTAAAACTTGACATTCTCTTTTTAGGATTTTCAACTATTAATGTTTGAAGGTTTTTGTTTGCTTTTCCTATGATTTTTGTTGATTTTCCATGTGAGCAAGTCTTTTTGGCACCATATTCAGATTTTGAAATGATTGTCGTATTCAATCCTTTGTACAATCTATTTTTCACTTTTTTTTTGTTATTCGTATTACATATTTTCCAACATTAATGCTCTCACCTTCCTCCTCCCACTCCCCTCCTACTGCTACCCTACCTTCTAGCTTGCATTCTCCCCTCCTCTTGCTCCTCCTCTACCATGTGTCACCCCAAGACCTACTACCACCCACATCCCCTCTTCCCCCCCCGCCCCCCCCCCACAACACACCTTCTTAGCCCCCTTTTTCAATCTTGCCAACCACAACCACATAAGGACAAGAAGATAAGGGAAAAAAAAAACACACCCCTATACCCCTCCTCCAAAGCAACCCTTCACCCATAGTAACTCAAACTCTTTCCCCACTATGCTTGTGTGTGTTGTTCACATGTAGGGTGTTGCAGTCATTTTTTGCATGACCATCCTACATCCATGTTCGTGCGTATGACAAGTTGTGTGATAGCTTGCAACTCTTTTTAGTTGTTGTTTGCATGTGGTTTCCATTGTTGCTCGTTATTGTGTTTTTTGGGTTACTAATCATGATTCAAACATAAACTCACACATTTTTTTGTTGTAGCTTGCCATTAAACAAACAAAGAAAAAAAAACACACACATACAATGAAATTTTTTTTATAATTCATAATCAAGAAAAAGTTAATTTAAGAAGACCAAAATATATTTTTAGAAAAACACACACATGTAGATACAAATTGATACACATATGCATTTTTAAAAAAAGACAACAAAAAAACCAAACCACCCAAAAACCCATGAAAAATAATTCCTTTAAAGTAAACAACAACAACAAAATAAAACACACACAAAAAAACAAAACACATACACATATATATTTTTTAAAAAGAGAAAAAAACAAAAAATCCAAACACATAAAAACACAACCATACACCCTTATTGACATATTTTTTTAAAAGAACAAAAAATAGACAACATTGTAATAACCACACTCATGTTATTTCCTTACCTTTCCATTGACATTTTCATATGCCCAATAGTCTATTATTTGAAAAAAAAACTAAAACCACAATAACAAACAAACAACTCATCATCCCTTCCCCATATTGCACACATAAAATGGTTCTTAAAAAAGGGAAAAGAAAAAATCAAAATAAATCCAACAACACAAACTATATCTTTGTTTTTCTCTTTGTAATTTTTATTATATATATATATATATATATATATATATATATATATATATATATATATATATATATATATATATATATATAGTTGGTATTTTGATTATTTTTTGATTGTGTGTATGTTCCTTTTTGTTGTGGATTTCTCAGAGCTATTAGTTCATGGAGTCATGTCTTCTTCATCTTGAGTGCCATTAGGCCTTGTGGGTGTCCCACACCATGCTAGGTAAATTCTTTCTTTTTCTTCCTGAACATGCATTATTGTAATACACTATTAATTGTAAAAACAATAAACCGACCATCGCACCACCAAACTAACTAAAGGAACTTAATAAATTTTAATTTTAAACATAGAATATTAGTTTGTAAAATAAACCCGCACCATTCCACGAGCGTGTTGCATTACCATTCACATGTCCATATGCATACATGCTATTGACACAACAATTTGTAATTAAAATTAACCCTTGCTATCTCACATGCATGTGCTTTATGCAATACATTATTCAGAGTCTAATTGGAGGTAGGTACATTAGTTATAATTCATTGTACATTAATAGGTTAATTTAAAAATAAACTCATGGATAATTTATCACCTAATAAAAGGAATCTAGTTAGCCTTCACCTATCCACTACATTAAACTTTAGGCTAACAAAATGAATGGGATTTCTTTGATGAGTTTGGTCTTATTAGTCCCTATTTACTTTGTCTTTTAGTCTCATCACTAGTCTTTATTTGAGTCTTCATTATCTGTAGGGCCTAGTGAGTATAAAGAATGTAGTGTGCTTGCGATTTTTTATTTTGTGTGCTTGACTATAGGGTTTTGTGTGCTTAATTATATGCATATCTTAAAGCTTTCGATCATATATGTGTGTAGATCATGTCAAATGTTTTTTCTAAGATGTGGATTGCATAGGGGTGTGTGGTATAGTTCTATCCATACTTGGTCTTTTCCCTTATTCTTGCTCAATTGTGGTCTATGCTTTTTGTAGAAATTTCACTATTCTTCATGGTTCTAGTTCTATCTGTACTTGGTCTTTTTCCTGATTCTTGCTTAATTGTCGTTTATGCTCTTTGTAGGAATTTCCCTATTCTTCATGGTTTTGTGTATGTGGTTTTCATCTTATGTAGTTTGAATGGAACCCTCGATTCTAGTTTAGTATATCCCACTACTGGTGCATGATTATTATTTACTTTTGGATGCCAATTATATTTGTCACATGGGCATGCATGACTTTGTAGCCCTCAAGTTTTCACTTGTGGATGTAAAGCTTTATTACTCATTTCCAACATCTTGTAAACATTGTACAAGACTAGTATATGGCGTTGCCTTTCACTTATAGTCTACCAACATCAATGAGGCATTCTCTCTACCCCTTTGTACCCCACTTGTGCCTAGTAATATGCATCTATTATCAGTTGACCAGATTGTGGAGATTTTGTAGAAGGAAACTTCTATATAGTTGACTCCAAGAAAAGTCATAAGCAATTCAGGTGTGTTAGTATCTTTTATTTCTTCTATCTTATGGAAGTAGCTCTGCCACTTCTTGTATGACCATTTTATATCTCGGTAGACCAACACCTAAATGCATATCCAAGGATATTTTCATTGCATCCATCAAAATTCTCAATGTGAAAGTTTAAGTAGACCAAGTTGCTCTTTACCAAAATGGATTAGTATTTTTAGAAGGTCCAAAAAGGCTAGCTGAGCAATGTGTCTTATGGACTTTTTCTTTCTAGGGTGATTAAATTTTCACCTCCTCTAAGTGGAGTCCCTGGGGGTTATTGATCATGTTTCTCTTTTTACACAAGCTCCATCTCTAGACTAGATCCATATACACAAAAATTTACACATCCTTATAGGACAAGGTGGATTCCTTGACTAGCCACAGCCTAGTAAAGCCTTGGAGGATCTAGTCTAAGAGAAAGCAACCCTAGTAATATCCATAAGTAGATGATAGAGGCTATAATTATGATGGATTTATAGAATGCCAGGAGCTGGAATCCAAGTTAGCTACTTCATAGAATGTTAATGTTTCACCTACCAAGGAGAGAGATTCTACCCTATCATATATGTTAACCTTAGCTACAAAACTTAGTAATGGCAAGGGTCACTTGCAAAAATCTCAAGTTACTTTTGAGTCAAAAAATAAAACCATTGAGAAGTTACATACAAAATTGATTGAAATTTCCATTTCTTTCCCTACTCTTGTACTTCCTACTAGTATCATATCTCCTAAGGAGGATATTAAAAACCTATAGTAGCAAGCTAAGTTGTGTGATATCTTTTTTGCTAAGATAGAGCAGTAGCACATGGATTGTTTGCATAAATATTTCCTTTGTTATGATAAAATTGTGTCCCCTCCACAATTATTTGGGATTGAATATCATTAAAAATATTATACTTTGTATACTCTCTAAGTACTATTGATTTAGAGTCTCCAAAAGATGGATGCCATAATCCTTGGTTGGCTAATTTGCTCAAATAAGTTTTTGATCAAGCTATGGATGATCTTGTTTGCCATGAGGTATACTTCCTCTCATTCATGTATCTCATGGTTGATTTATATATACATGATGAGAAGGACATGAATACATATGTGGGAGATGTTATTTTACAAGAAATATTGTATGTTCATTCTATTGAAATGAGTTTATTAGGTGGCCTTCAAACATATTTGCGAACAAACTTCTTGGTGTGGAGGAAATTCTTGGCATCCATCTTTGGAAGAGGATGTAATGGTCCCATGTGAACGATGGAATACTTTTTACAAACCCGATATCGAGGCTTTGGGTACTAAAGGTTTGGATATCTAGCCCCTAGTACCCACCTTTGGAAGAGGATGTAATAGTCCCATGCTGACGATGGAATACTTTTTACAAATTTGATATCTAGCGTTTTCGTGCCAAAGTCCTTTTCAATATTGCTAACAATCCTTTGTTTACTTATGTGTTATTTCAAGCCTTTGTTTATTTTTGTTCCATCTATCTACTAATCGGTTGATATTCTTACTTATCAATAGATTTTCCATCACCTTTCTATTCATTAGCCATTCTTAATACTCATCCAAATATAATCCCTAGTTTATCTTTCACTCTTGATATGGCTCTTGAAATTCCTATTTTCAACACTTTTCCTTTTATTGACGATCCTACATCTTCTCCTACACCTTTAGATCCTCCTTCAATTGCCCCACCTATTGCATCCACCTTCTTAGCAGAATCCTTTCAAACATTTTTGTTCTCTTTTTCTCCTTTTTCAACATCCATATCTCTTCATCTATCTTCATTTTATGATTTGTCATAATTGCCTCTTTATTTCCCCACTCTTATCCCACTTCCTCAACCTACTGAATATATCAATCTCTCTCCTCAATCTATTATGGATGCACTAGGATTTGATAGTGATATATTCCTTCAAAGAAAATAGATTTTACAAGATTTCTTAATAGGATCTATTTTTAATTGGTCTCTCATTCTAGGACCCTGGGAGAATCCATCAACTTGTTTGATATCTTATATTCAATTTTTTAGAACACATGCTTGATCAAAATATATTTCTATGAATCTACACGTTTTTGTTGGTATCTTGCTTTTATGAACCAACAATCACACATGAACACTCAAGAAGTCCATCTCTTCTTTAACCATCAATTCTAATTAGGATTTTTGTACATCTCAAATGGATACATTATACTACTTTGCACATGCATTTTCTACTAGATTGATTATCTTGATGGAACAAATGTGTTTCTTACACTTTCTTTAGAATGTTCCCATATACTTTATGGATGAGAGAAAAGCATTGGAGAGACTTGACCTTATCATGCACTTAAGAGGAATTATTTGCATCCTAGCAAGTCAGCTAACTAGCTCTCTATTGTATCCTAATTTTTAATAAAACTATCCTTTTGATCTCCATTTTTTGAGCCTTTTCCATTCAAACTACCACAGATGTGTATTATTTTCCAATGGAATGGTTCATGGAATTTTTTTCCCCCTTCCATTCATGTTTTTAGCTCCAAGTTATGTATGAAGGTATACTGGGGTGGTGGTTGTGTTTGAGATGTTGATGGAGTTTAGTATGAAGAGATGTGACTAATTGTGAGAGTGGTATATTTTGTTCTTTCCAAGATCAAGAAGGCATTCCCTCGGCTAAGTGTGGGGATATATTAAGGGTTAAAAAGATGTGATTTTTAGCTATTTTTGTCAGGTTTTTAGAGTTGAATGCATGATTTGATGCTTGATTGAATAGGTTTGATTGGTTTTAAGAGTGCTATGGTCAGTTTTGGTTTAGCTTGAGATTGTTTGGGTAGCTCATTGAATATTTAAATTGGTTTCGAGAGTTTTGATGGGTACTGATGAATGATTATTTGGTTTCGATGTGTTCTTTTAGTCTTTATTGAGCTCTATTTTGGTTCTATTTAGAGGTTGTGATTATCAATAAATTTTTAAGACTTGATTGAAGATATGTTGGATGGTTGTTTTACTTGGAGTGGTTTTGGATTGACTTATTTTATTTTGTTGTTTTCTATTTGGGTACTCACACCTTCTGTTGAGCTTACGTATGTCTTTTATTAGCCTCAATATGCTCTCGTATGTGCTCTATTATATGGATTCTTAACTTAGGAAATTTTTCCTTCCATAGAAAGAGGATAATATAAGCTCAAGTGACTAGGAGTGATAATTTCACTAGTCTACTGTGAAGAGTCACTATAATGCTAGCAATGGAGTCTTTAATGTCCTCAAGAGACTCTAAGTCTGTTACATAATCCATCATATCATCCATCCTTTTTCCATGTTTTTGCCACTCTTTCCTTCATGCTACATATAGCATATATGATAGGTATCATTAAATGAAATGGATCAACCATAGACCTCTTGGATCAAACCTCTTGTTTAGACATCTTTAATCCTTGTCAAAAAATTAGAACATAACTTATCCCTCACTCACACACTTTGCTCAACCTCTTAATCATGCATATCCATGCATGAGAATGTCTCTATCATAGCACCCTTGTTTCAAAGTAAAGACTCGAAAGTATAAAAATGGGTACAAAATCATCTCTATAAGAATCTTTAATATGCATGACATCATAGCTTGGGAAATTTCAAGGACTTGACTTCTCTTGAGTACAAACTTAACAACTCTCTTGTAGTCATCAATAATGCTAGAAAAACAAGTTGTATTCTCATTATATCCATACTAGTCTTTTAATTAAGCAAGTGTTGCAATCACTACAAGTAATATTTGGATATTACTATTCTATAAGTCTAGTTGCATTTTTATAGTTCTTTGCATTATCAATAGCAACTTGTACCACATGATGATGCCCTATCTTTTCAATGTTCTTGCATAAAATCTCTACAATGAACTCCCCTTAGTTGATTTTTCCTATGCTATCTATGGCCTTTAAGAATGTCTCCCCCCTAGTGAAATCAACATGATGTTTATCAATGGTCATTGTTGAACATTGGAAGAACATCATTATATAATAGTGCATTTAATTAGGCTCAAATTGCATAGAACAACACTTTCAATCCACTCCTTCACCTCTGTGTGACACTTGTCAAGATAATTGAGTTGTACTAAGTGATAAGGAAATGGGAAAAGCCAATCCAAAACTCCCCAATTTTTGTCCACACATATTTCTAATGATCATTGTCCACAATGAAAAAAAAGATGTAGCTAAGGCCATATGGAATTCTTCTAATTATGCCATATAAAAACTCTCATGGGGAGAGGCTTGATAGACATTTGTTTTGTTCTTGGACTGACAACTTCCCTCATTAGGTTGTACTTGATATTCTCTAGAGTTACAAGCATGGGGTGTTTGAGATTGAGAGGATTTTGACTAATTGGAAATGCCATTGTGTGAATCAAATATCTAAACTTCAGCACATGATACCCTTGCAATGGAAGCCCTCTTGCTTTTATAGTGCTCTTGAATGGCTTTGGATGCTTGTTTGGTAGACTGGTGTTGATATACACGTATGGACTTATTCACACTACTAAGAAAATGGTCCCTAATGTAAGATGCACCACGAAAGCATATGATATGACAAAATTAACATTCCTAATGCATATATCTATCTAAAAGATTTTTTAGAAATTTTCCATTCTATCCTTGATCATTTTTTATAGTTAGGACTTGACTTTGCATTAGGCTCATCAAAGAAAGAAGCATCGATTGTCTTTGAAAATTTAGGAACTGGTACCCTCATATTCTTGGTTACTACAATGCATATGGAGATAACAAGTAAGTGATTAATGATCAATACTCTATAATGTTATAGCTACAAGTTACAACAAATCATTGCAATAGAACAACAAATAAACAAGTAGCACATGAAACAATTGAGGGAACAAACAAACAAATAAATAGATATAAACTATACAAGAATAATTCATGGAACATGCACTCATATGTGAATGCTATTCTTACATTCATTTTGATAACTATACTCAATTCACAAACACATAATGCATGCGAGCCATACCATAATTGATGGGACCTGAAATGGGCCGACATTGGCTATGGCACTAGCCATACCTCATGCTCATAACAGACAAACACACCCTCACGGCCTCGCGAACCAGGAGCGTCTATCTACTGCTAAAGGACAAACTACCCTAAAGCCTGATCTATGCATTTATTCATTTTGTCATGTTTTGATGTATAGAAAGCAATAAATCACAAACTTTAACAAATAGATAGGGCAAACTGAGGCCAAACCTCATGCTCTACCACTACCATACATCCACAAACAATCATTATATTTTTCCTTGTTTTTCCAAGACGTATTTCTATTTTTTCCCTTATTTTTTTCATTTTCTTGATTTATTTGGAAATAAAATATGCTATTTTCTGGTTTTTCTTATTCCAATCACTTCATCATACTAACATTCAATTTATCTTCCATATTCCTCCCATGGGAACACCTTTTACCCATCCAAAACGGAAAAACTACCATTTTGCCACTTAAAAACCGCATTTCGGGTTTACGAGAATTAAATAAAGCATGTAAATCATTGCAAAACCAAAATTTTCTAATAAACAGTAATTACTCATGTTGCAACCAGCACACAAAATTTTTTTCCTTCAATAAGAACATAATTATCATCATAAAGTATCAAAAATCCTTCATTTTCTTCATAAAAATGGTCATACCATGTTTTTATGTAACTCGAGACGCCTTGAATGACTGCATAACCAGTAAACAGAGCCTCCATTGCTCTCAATCCAATGCTGTACTTCAATCTTCAGCATCTCCATCAATCTTCATCACCATTTCCTTCATTCTCCTTCCCCGGTTCCTCCTTCAAGATGGTACACATGAACAACCCATAGAGAAGAGAGAGAGGGAGGAGAGAGAAATACTAGAATCTGATCTCTTCATCTGGACAGCCATTCCTTGCGTGAAGACCGGCGATATCATCAGTCAAGAGGGAGAAGTTGAGCCCCAATGTCTATCAGATAGGTTGCATTCAACCTCCAATCATGATGAGAGAGGATCATGGCGCATTTTTCGATGCCTGCAGACGTCCACATTTTCTTCATCTTCTTCATGATTTTTTGAATGAAAAATTGAGGGGGGTTAAAATTTCCAAAGGGCACCCCCCCTTTTGGTCCTCAAAGTTGTCCACCTCTTCAAATCTTGCCCATCTTGTGGCCTCTTCCACGTCCGGACTCCATTTTGAGCTCTGAAAAATCCTACGCATCCGTCTTGACATCCCACACTGACTAGCAGCTCCTGACATCCCGCACTATAGTCAAAAAAATTATCAAAAATCCACAAGTGTCGCTCGGGTGCCTTTTAAAAGTCATCTTTCACTTGGTGCTTAAAATCATCCTAGCTGCAATCGCCGCCTTCGATGTTAAATATTTTTCCCCTAAATTTCAGATTTTTTGGCAAATTTTAGGCACATCTTGGGCTCAAAACTCCATTGTCAATAATAAAATTTTGAAAAAGATAAGTAAATATGTAATAATGATGTGAACATTGATAGCTTTTGTGCCTTAAGAATATGCAAGTAGATATGCAATAATATTTTGAATATATATAGTTTTTATACCATAAGAACATTCATAGACACATGTGTATATGTCATGTACACATATTTATATTGTAATATTATATTATTAATTAATTAAGCAATTCATACATATAACTTACCAACAATAAGAATAACATTAAAGCACATGTTTAAATTAATGACAAACAAATGCTAATGTACTAATTTTTTCCAATTAGGGATAATATAGTCCAAAGAGCATTAAAAAATAACCATACCATGAACTAACATTTCCCAAGCTAGGATGTTAGCCCATTACTAAAATTCACACATGTTTATTTGCTATTGTCTAACAACCCAATGCTTCATATCTAAGGTACCTATGGTCCATGAGAGAACAAAATACCCAAGATATAAAGCACTTTGTGATTGCCCTAAAATTTGTTCAAAAACAAGAACCAAGACTAGAAAATTTGTTAGAACAAGTAACCCAATCTTATTTGCACATGCTTTGGTTTCTTTTTTTAAAGTATTCCTATACAAAGAATAGGACTTGGCTCATTGAAAGATTCTTAGAACCATCCACTCAATGCATGAGATACTCTTTAGCTTATTGTGATGTTTCAAATTTTTTGATTTCCCACCATACATTAAAATTTGAAGAGCTTAGCCTAGCAAAAAGTGATGTCTCGTACTCGACACCTTCCATGATCGATACCGCTACAAATACCTCTACCCGAAAAAATGCCATGTGTATGGTGATGATGGCTAGATAAGTTGGATGTAGACTAAATGCATTTAATAACTTGGGCAAATAATTCAAGAAATTCAAGACTTGACTTTAAGCTTTTTAAAAAAATCTTAATCAAGAGGATATTAAATATGACGAATAGATCATCATCTTATGAACTGGAAAAGGAAAATTGCATCCATGATAATGGTAAGAATAGAAATTTGCATATAATTTATGTCAAGAAGAGGACTAGGAAGAGAGAAAGAGGAGAGAGAAGACTACAAAAGAGAGAGAAGAAGAAGTGCAAAAGAGAGAGAAAGAGAGTGATGAGGAGAGGGAAAGACTGGAAATGGAGAGAGAAAGACAGGAAGAGAGAGAAGACTTCCATGAAAGCTGGAGAGAGGGAGAAGATGAAGGAGACTTGTATTATTATAATTTGATGGTCAAAAAATCCAGTCCCTTACACCTTTTATATTAGCTAGTGTAGTTGGTATTTTATCCTCATTATTTTATATCCCCTCTCTTGCATTCTATCCCCACCCAAAGGTTTTTGCCCTCAAAAACAAGTTGGGCACTTATTACAAAAAGACAAGGTAGGAGCTGACCAGAGTACTACTCTGTTGCAGACATTACAAGGGTTATATGATGGAATGATGGGTAATCGTTGATGTATAAAGGATCATTGATCAAGTGTGATATATGGATATGATTGGGGAATGATAAAATTTAAATCTTGACCCATATTCTTGAAGAAGATGAAGCCTGCAGGGAGTGGACAGCGTGTTGTTTACTACAGGACCTTGCTGTAGTAAATCTTAGATAACTTTCTATAGGGAACTCCGATCAAGGCATGATACACATCAAAATGGAGCTCTTGGTAAGTGCTTTCAGACCATGTAGGTTGGGTTTGGCTGTTCAGAGTAAAATTTTGTGTGAAATAGTGAGTTGTCTACAATCTTCCTTGCACTAAAATATGGCCATAGATAACCAATCTTCAGCCAAAAGAGTCTACCAAAAAAAGAAATTTCTTGCAAGATGGATGATGGTCTAAATGAGATCCCCAAGCAATCCATTAACCTCCTGGATTAAAAGGTATTCCGTCATAATTATTGTCCAAGAGAAGAGAATACCCATCCACCACATATTCCAGTCCACCCGGATCAAATGGATACAAGTATCCCCATAATCAAGTCCATAATCACATCCATAATCTCTCGGATCATAGGGAAGAATAATGCCATCTTGATCTTCATGTATGCCCAAATCATGTATTACATCATCATCAGACATATAGCAGTCATTGTAACCATGATCAAGGTACTCATTATCAAATGCATTCAATGGCTATTGTAAATTTTGATTGAGTGTAAACTGATGATCAAGAAGGTCATCATGAGGCTTCTCCAAGAGTCTAAAACCTTCAGCATAGCCATCTACATCTGTGAGTGCCTCATGTTATTCTTCAACTGATATGTCATGAACTTGTACATCTTGCTCTGCACTATTCCTTCTTGTACATATTCTTGGTCTTCTTGCTCTTTTCCCTTCAATTGAATCTCCAACCACTTAGAGATATTGGCATTAAGTGTGCCCATGGTGGCTCTCATTTGACGCATTTCCTTCATCATCTCAACATGATTTTTTGTACTGTGTACATCTTCTTGTTGATCATGTTGCTCATTATCCTCTTCTTACTATTCAACTTGCTCATTGCTCTCTTCTTCATCATTAGCACCTTGAAAATAACTCATCATTACATTTGGGTGATCATGAGGTATGAACTGATTGGGATATAGGATACCATGGTAGTTATGAACTTGTTGCTCCATCAAAGCTAGAAGAGTACTGATGAGCATGACCATTATTGTCATCTGCATAAGAATTGGGCTGCTAAATTAAGGAAGGTTCACATGTATAATCATGACTATGTTGTTGAAAAGGTGAATGCTCATAAGCATAAGCATGTTGCCCATAATAGCCATTCTGCTGCCAAGGTTCAACAGAATGATACTTTGCATTATGACATGGTACATCGTATCTATAAGCATTAACATGCTATCCAGATATACTTCCATATTGCTCATGTTCATTTGCATGTTGTTGTTGTCCATATTCATAAGATGCATACAGATTATAGTGTGTACCATCAGCATATGAAAGGTGAGAAGGATCGAGCTTGCATGCGAGCTATGGCGGGAGAGCAAGAGCAAGAAAGAGAGACAAGAAATAGGAACTCCAATAGTCACAATGTGTGACCGGGCCTTCCTTTATTTACTATTCACTAAAAATGAATGTAAAGAATAAAGTGACATGACGGGTGCCCGCCACCTGCAGTGTGCAGTGGCGGGTACTGTCAGTGTAGTAATACACGGGGTGGCATGGTGGAGGTGCCTTTACCCTAACAACCTCCCACTTAAAGGCGAATCTGCCCCAATGACAGAGAAAAGAAAAGAAAAAGACAGTACAACTATACATAGGTACAAGGGATGAGGAAAGGCAACATCTCATCCAATGCCCCCATCAATCTCCTGAGGAAGGCAAAGCGCTCAGTAGTGAGGCTTTTCGTGAGCAGATCTGCAGGATTCTTGTCAGTGGAGATCTTGACAAGGTCAACAGACTTGTCCTCCATGACACCACATATGAAGTGATACCTCACCTCAATGTGTTTCGTCTTCGCATGGAAGACCGGATTCTTAACCAACTGAATGGCACTCATAGAATCCGAATGCAATGTAGGTATAGCATCAATCCCAAGGTCAGCAACTAGATGGCCTAGCCATATGGCTTTCTTGCAAGCCTCAGTGGCTGCAACATACTTGGCCTCAGTGGTAGACAAAGTCGTACACTTCTGAACCCTGGACATCCAAGAGACAGCACCTCCAGCATAGGTGAATACATAGCCAGAAGTGGACTTCCTACTATCTGCATGTCCTGCATAATCGGAATCAGTGTACCCCACGACCCCTGTATCCTGGATGCCATAGCAAATACACATATCTGTTGTGCCCTTCAGGTACCTCATGATACCCTTCACGGCATCCCAATGTTTTCTACTAGGTGTAGCCATATAGCATGCCACAACACCAACTGCAAAGGCAATATCTGGACGAGTGGCTATCATGGCATACATCAAACTGCCCATGGCTAAAGCATAAGGGATGTGGGCCATCTCGGCCCTCTGCTCATCTATCTGCGGACAATCGGCCTGTGATACCTTCATATAAGAAGGCAATGGACAGCCAATAGGCTTTACGTCTTGCATGCGGAGGCGCTCAAGGACTTTATGAATATACTCCCTCTGTGACAAGTAGAGGAGTCCCTGATGCATGTCATGTCTAATGTGCATACTAAGTATGTGAGAGGCCTGTCCCAAATCCTTCATCTCAAAGCTCTTCTTCAGCTGAGATTGAAGAGCATCTAGCTCATCATGAGCTTTCCCTGCTATCAGCATATCATCCACATAGAGTACCAAAATAAGCAATGAACCATCACGGGCTTTCTTCGTGTAAAGACACGGATCCATAGCACTCCTGCTGTAGCCCTATGACTGCATAAAGGCATCAAACTTATGATACCATTCCCTAGGTGCCTGCTTCAAGCCATAAAGACTTTTCTTCAACTTGCACACTAGGTGCTCCCTGCCAGGTTTTGCAAAGCCCTTAGGCTGCTCCATATAGATCTCATCATGCAAGTCCCCATGTAAGAAAGCCGTCTTGACATCCATCTGATATAGATCTAAGTCAAGCTGAGCAACCAAAGCCAAGACCAAGCGCAGGGTGGTCATCTTAACCATAGGAGAAAAGACCTCATCAAAGTCTACACCATGCTCCTGCTTAAAACCCTTTGCTACCAATCTAGCCTTGTATGCCGGCTTGGGGTGTCCAGGGGTACTTTTCAGCTTGTACACCCACTTGCATGGCAAAGCCTTCTTGCCCTTAGGCAAGGCAACCAAATCCCAAGTCTCATTTTTATGTAAGGAGTCAATCTCAGACTGCATAGCCTTCTCCCAGGAGTGACCCCTATGCATAGCCTCATCATAAGTGAAAGGCTCTCTTGCATCTGTAACCAAAATATAATGCATAGAGGGCTGAAATCTATCAGGTGGATGTCTGTCTCTAGCAGACCGTCTCACTGCAAGCTCTGCTGCCTGCCCAGCTGCCTGTCCAACACCCTGACCATGAGCATCTGCTGCAGCTGTAGGCTGTCCAACTGGCTGTACAGGAGCTCTAGGCTCCTCCTGAAAGATCACTCTGCGGATCTCAACCACCTTCTCAGGATGCCTGTGCATCTTGTCTTCATGGAAGACTACATCATGGCTGCGTATTATTTTCCACGCCTGCGGATCCCATAGGCGATAGCTCATCTCTCCTAAATCACCATAACCAAGAAAGATGCATTTAATACTCTTTGGATCCAACTTACTCCTCTTGTCCTTGGGCACATGGCAGAATGCCTCACATCCAAAGAAACGGAGATGCTCATAAGAGGGTGGCTTACCAGCCCAAACTTCCTCTGCAACCTGGAAATCCAATCCACTAGAAGGTGATCAGTTTATGACATGCACTGCCATACTAACTGCCTCAACCCAAAAGCTCTATGGTAGGCCTGCATGGCTAAGCATAGAGCGAACACGCTCCTGAATAGTCCTGTTCATGCGCTCAGCCAAACCATTCTGGGTGGGGGTGTAAGGGGCGGTCAACTGACGCTTAATACCCCTGTCATCACAAAACTGCTCAAAAGCACGTGAGACATATTCTCCCCCATTGTCAGTCCTAAGGCATTTCAGCCTATACCCAGTCTAGTTCTCAACAAGAGAAAGCCAACGCTGAAAGATTGCCAAGACATTGGGCTTTTGCTTTATGGGATAAGCCCACACTTTCCTAGAAAAATCATCAATGAAGGTAACAAAATACTTCGCGCCACCCATAGATATACATGGCATGGGCCCACAAACATCTGAATGCACCAAAGCCAAGGGCTCACTCATGCATGGCCTACCCGATTTCTTATGCGTAGACCTATTCTGCTTACCATAAAGACAATGATCACACGAGTCAAAACGTGCATAGTCCAAAGGCAGAAGATACTGCAAACCAAATAACATTTTCATTCCCTTCAAAGACATATGCCCCAAATGGGCATGCCAAAGTGATACATGTGGGATAGAACCCACTGCCAAAACATGGTCTACAGAAGACCCAGATACAATAAGAGGATAGAGGCTGCCAACCTTGGCGCCTCTAGCAAGCACAAGTCTGCCTCTGGTAATCTTCCAGGCAGAATCCCCAAAATAGACATGAAACCCTGCATCATCCAACTATCCTGCAGACATAAGACTGTGCGTAAGCACAGGTACATGACATACATCCCTGAGCAAAAAGGAACTGCCAATGGAAAACTACAATTGAATATCTCCACATCCCACAATATCAAGAGACCTGTCATCTCCAAGTCTGACTGATCCAAATACAGTACGGTAAGAGTGAAACCACTCACGGTAAGGCGTCACATGGAAGGACATACCTGAATCCAATAACCAGCACTGTGTATACATACTAGGTGTCTCAGTCAAGTGTGAGGTATAAGAAGAACTAGCTGCAAGTATGAACTCATCACTACCATCGGAATCCTCGGTCTGCGTGACATTAATTTCTTCAATCTTGACACTGGACTTCGCAAGTACTATGCTGCGATCAGAGGATTTCTCCTGCACTTTCTCTTTCCCCTTATCCTTGTGCTTCTCATTGCGCAACTCATGACACTATGGTCTGATATGGCCCTTTTTTCCACAATGATGACAAGTGACATTAGCGTTGCGCCCACGCGACTTACTACGCAACTTTCCACGAGATTTAGACCGACCCTTCTGAGAGTCACGGCCACGGCCATTCCCACGTTCATTCCTGTCATTCCTGCCTCTAACTGTCAAAGCATGTGAAACACGAGAGGCATCCAAGTTTTTGTGATTAACCTCTTCTTGCAGAAGAGCACTCTCAACATCATTCAGTTTCAGAGTAGCACTAGAGGCACATAGGGCAGTGCGGAATACATCCCATGACTCATTCAGAGTCCCAAGCAAGAAAAGAGGAGTTACTTCCTCTCCAAAGGTGATATCCTGCGAACTCATGTTCTTTAGTATAGCATGGAACTGGCTCAAGTGAGCAAACATAGTTGCATTATCCTTCATGCGCAGATCCATAAGCTGCTTCAACCAGTACATCTGACTCGCCAGACTTTTCTTATCATAAAGATTCTTGATCTTATTCCATAGATCCCATGCACTCTATGCTTCCTCAAATACATTATAATGTACCTGTTCAGTGAGAGACAATACAATCATGGACTTGCATAGCTCATCAAGTTCAAGCCAATCGTCATTGTCCATAGTTTCAAGTTGCTCCCCACTCAACCGAAGTGGCTTAATCTGAGGTTTCTACACCAAGACCTGCCAAATTTGACTCTTCCAATAAGAGTAGTTGGTACCATCCAACTTTGTGATGTTAAATATGGCATTATCAGTCGAAGAGGACGCCATAATGCATGCTGGAAATGCACAGACAATGTAAAACTACTGGTTGTTTTACTGCAGAAAATGCCCAAAATCCATTGAAATGAGCTCCAAATGGCGAGAAAAGTGTGCCAAAAGATGCTGCCCACTTAGTACTAGGTGCGGTACACCAAATCAGGATATTTCAGCATAAAAAATATTGCTCAGTCCACCAATAAATGCTTGCTGTAATAAATTTCAAAATTGCAATAATGAGAGCAAACTGTCCTAAAATTGGATCTAATGTCAACTAAACAATGCTAGGTCCAAAGCCGGCATAAAGAGGACAAAGCAAAGCCAAATGACAATGAAAATACATGAACATAACACCGAGAGATGTCAAATAACATCTTCCAGTAAGAGGCACACCCTAGACAATCTAGGCAAAATGTAGAACCAACTGCCAAAACTTGTCACAAATAGGTGTCTGCTCAAAAGAAAGCGGATCCAAAATTGAGACTCAGCTCATAAGCATCCTGTGAACCAAGACATATACTCAATGCAACATCCAATTGTCTGAGTATAATCCCAAAGTTTCAATACATCTATAACTGCTCAATGACATAGACTGCTCCAATAGCATGTAATCCCTGCTCAAGGTCAAGTAAGCATGCAAGATGCTCCCACTGGCACAAAAGGCGTACAATCAAGTTAAGGGCTCAAGCAAGACAAAGTACCAGTGACAAGTGACCAAGTCAATGCGTCATACGCTTCCCAAGAGCATGACATACATGAAGCAACTGATGTAGCAACACTAAGCAAGACATAATCCCAATGGCAAGATCTCTGTCAAGTCAATACATCGAGTAGCAAGCCAAAGTCAATATCCCTGCGAGTCACAAGTGCTCAAAACATCCAAATCGGAGCTCCAAAATATCTGTCAAGCATGGACGAACTAAGAGGCATCAACCACGGACCAAAGCATGTAATGCATAGAGCTTATCCATCAAGTACAGACAATAGGCATAAGCAACCCAAATGCCAGTCAAGTTGACCAAACTGCCAATGACAAACCAATAACAATGGAGCAAATGCGATGCTCAAAAGCATTCCACAATCACGATCATGAGTTCGAAGTCGATCCCCAAAGTGTAATACATCATGACATAACCCATAGCATACATTCGGTATTGATAGAGAAGCAATACATGTGACAAATGAGCTTCAGCCCGCTCATGTATAGCAGCTCTAAACAGTCCAAAATTGTCAATTTCCAGCCCAAAAACAATGCCAAATCATGGGCAAATCGAATGCATACATTTCCAATACATTAGGCATCATGTAGACCGCATACGAGCATCAAACAAGGTAACTGGAGTAGAGTATAAGCATCAAATGCCAATGCCAAGTGTGGCTACCCTATTTCCAGCATTGTATAACAGTAAATGACAGTCCCAAATCAACCAATATTTCAGGCCAAAATCATGGCATAATCATGTGCATACATTCCCAAGGCACTAGGCATCATGTAGACCGCATACAGGCATCAAATAGCACAATCGGAATGGAGTGTAAGCAACAAATGCTAATGCCAATGGTGCTGCCCTATTTTCAGCCTGTTATGACAGTTTATGATAGTCCTAAATCTGAAGAAATCAGCCCCGAATGATCAAGACCAATGCCCAAAGCTTGAATGACATCAAACATGAAGTCTATAGCCCTCTTGATCAAGGTAGAGAGCAAGAAGCAATGGCCAAGTGTGGAGCTGAAGTAGACGAGTGCTAACAGCCTGGAAAAAAAATAACGCAATCTGCCCTATTGGTGCTGAACTTGCTATTGCTCCACGTGGGCTGAAAGGGGGTAATGGGGGGCTCAAGAAGGGCCTATCAAAGGTCTATGGCAAGCCTCTTTGAGCCTTGATAGGTGTAAGGCACAATATGAGGGGAATAAGCTTCAAGGGTTTGGAGCCATGGCTGCCCTTGCTGTTTGCAACCTGTAGACTGAAATAAAAACCTGAAAGAATTATCAAATACCTCAGTACCAATGCCTTGAAGGTGCCTCAATAGGCCGGGAAGGTGCTCGGGAAGCCGGGAAGTGACGGGAGCTCGAGGAGATTAGATATGGCTGCCGAGATGGAGATCCAATGCGTGAAGGGAGTCGATGCGAAGGTAGAGAAGCACCAAGTTGAGCTCGAGCAAGAGGAAGCCAAGCTCTGATACCAGTTGAAAGGTGAGAAGGATCGAAGCTTGCATGCGAGCTATGGCGGGAGAGCAAGAGCAAGAAAGAGAGACAAGAAATGGGAACTCCAACAGTCACAATGTGTGACGAGGCCTTCCTTTATTTACTAGTCACTAAAAATGAATGTAAAGAATAAAGTGACGTGACGTGTGCCCGCCACCTGCAGTGTGCCGTGGCGGGTACTGTCAGTGTAGTAATACACAGGGCGGCACGGTGGAGGCGCCTTTATCCCAACAGCATATACATGTCGGCCATAAGCATAAGCGTCGGGTGCATAATGCCCATGAGAATACTCATCATGACCATAATACTCATCATGTTGTTGATAATACTTAGGGTGATGAGAATCCATACTTAATTCAAGTTTTGCTCCTTTTTCTCTGTTTGCCTTCATAAGAGCAATATATTGATCAATTAAAGCTCCAATTTTATCAATATTAGCATGTCTTTGAAGCCAACCTTGTTCAGTGGAGCTAGAGCTATTTATCTTAGTTGCTATTGTAATCAAGTTGTTTTCAAAATATTCCAAAGCACGGAAAAAGCCAACTACAACAATATCATGTGATCAGGAATCCTCAAAGAATGCATAGGTATCTCATGGTTTTGCAATTGAGTGTAGATTGTCATAGGGCAGCATACATGTGGCACAGGTGGATGATAAATGTTGCAAGAATCCCTTTAGATGACAGTAATTTGGTCAACAATTACTCCAACTACACCAAGGGGCACCACCTTAGTTCAATATATGCCTCTATCTTCAAATGTAGCCCCCTTTAGATAGGGAGGGTTCTGATTAGCTTGCTGAAAGTGACTTAGGAAGAGGCTAAGTTTTTTTTATAAAAAAATCCCTCAAAGTACGTCTTTTGTGTTCTAATGAGCCATATGGACAATCAGCATCTCAACAAGAGACAAACCAATAGTAGCAAGTGCAACTCGGCAATCTTCATTAAATCATATGCAATAGTTAAATGGTGGAGACATCTTAGCACAATCTATCCATTATCAACTATCTATATCTGGTTCTAAAGATCTACAAATACCTGGATGTAATAATCTCGTGAAAATTACCCCCTAATAATAATGGAATTTTTGTATTAAAAAAAAGGATAAATCCCCCCCTCACACCGCCAACTAGCAGACAGCAGGGGGAGGGGGGGAGAGGCTGTCATGATAAGGGAGGGGGGGCCGCCACGTGCTGTTGAATGGCAAGGAGGATGTGAGCGTGTGACAATTTCTTCAGGTAGCAATGGCAAGAGGTGGAGGATGGGGGCACTGCCACAGCTCACGAGAGGAGACAGGTAGGTGCCACGACTATGGGAAGGTGGCAGGGGGACTACCATTACTAATCCCCCCTCCCCCCCCCATTACCTATATAAACCACTAGGGAAGAGAGGAATAAGAAGGAGAGGGAGAGGGAGAGTAGAGAAGAAGAGAGGAATAAGAAGAAGAGGGAGAAAGTGAGTAGAGAAGAAGAGAGGAATAAGAAGGACAGGGAGAGAGTGAGTAGAGAATAAGAGAGGAATAAGAAGGAGAGGGAGAGAGTGAGTAGAATAAGAAGGAGAGGGAGAGAGTGAGTAGAATAAGAAGGAGAGGGAGAGAGAGAGTAGAGAAGAAGAAAGGAATAAGAAGGAGAGGGAGAGAGTAGGTAAAGAAGAAGAGAGGAATAAGAAGGAGAGGGAGAGAGAGAGTAGAGAAGAAGAGAAGAATAAGAAGAAATGGGGAGAGAGAGGAGAATAAGAAGAGAAGAAAAAGAAGGAGGGTAAGAGAAAAAAGAAAGAGTGATAGAGAGAGAGAAGGAAATTGTTTTTTTCTTCCCTCATTGAAGAACTTGGAGCTCGCCGTCTCTCTTTCCTTTCCCCCCCCTCTTGGATAAAATCCTCACAGACTAGTCCCTTCTGCGAGGAGCCTTCTCCTTTCACAATCTGGGTGCATAGCCGCAAAGAAAAAGCCAAATCATACAATTCCTCCCAAATGAAGGAAGGTTCGACCAAACACGAATCCCACGTCAACCGATGGAGCCATGGGGCAAGGAACCGTGTCACTTGGTAATCAGGTGCATTCCATTCACCTTATCCTGATGGGGAGTCTTAAGGACATAGGCCGGCTTCATTGGAAATGGAAAACTATTTGGCAAAAGTCTATCATAACTAACCACCATTTAGTTTACATCATTTTATCATATTGGAAATCGTGTATTCATGCACACAAAAGAAGCAGGACCTTATTGATTATGCTCGTAATACTTCAGATTATGCACTAATGTTAGCATGCTAAAAAATGGGTTGTTGAAACACTTATGCATATTCGTCAATTAACCAGAAATCATACTTTTTTTCTTTGCGTCACAAACTTGTGAAATTCGAAACCTAGAAGTGAAGGTTTGGATCAAGTACATGAAATTCCTAGATTGCCACGACAATGTTTAAGTATATCTAGACCATTGCAAGACTAAAACAAGTATATACTCATCTAAACTTTCAGAGGGAGTGTTCATTTTTGCCATAGGACTGATAGCTTCACGTCCTCCACCCCAAGTATATATATATATATATATACACACACAAGTCTCTATTTGTGTTTGGCATAAGACCATCAAAATGAATTCCCAAAAGCAAAGGATTTCTTTGCAGCATGGTATTATCTAGGAAAGTTATGCCTCTAAATTGTGTGGCATCATGATCAGTCTAGTTGCGCTGCTAGGGATTCATCTTGAAGATAACTATCAACTGCACTTATGTAATACAAAAATTTGTTCAAGAGTCGTTCAATATAAATGAACCCTATACACACAAGGATAGGGTTCAACTCAACTTATTTAGGGTTTCGAAGAAACTAAGCCATTCTCGGGTTACTTCATAGGGAGGACAGAATGAAGAGATTCCCTATCCTTCGAGGATATTGGACATTACCGCTAAGGCATGAAGGACAACGCTTGGGTCAAGAGAGAGACCCCACCTTAGCAGATGTCTCAAGCACTCACCTGCACCTTTGTTTATGCTTGTAAATTTAGGAACATTATTTTTAAATTTAAAATAAAAAATAAAAAAGAGATTATGTAACCCCAAACTCATAAATGAATATAGTGAATCATGTGGAACTTTTGGAGGGCGCGCCAAACCACCCCCAGTTGGCCGCCAACCCTAGCCAAGGGGGTTCTAAATAGCCGTGACGGGAACATGGACCGAACCTGCCACGAGAGGTCTTTCTGGGGATTGGTTTGAATGTAGGACACTTGTATCCAGGGGGGCTCTGACTGTAAATTCCCTGCCTCTGGGCCCTACTCAAACAATCAGCGTGACTCGAAATAGATTTTTGAGGGGCCCTTGTTACTAGTGCAGGGCGGAAACTTGGTGGAATTAAAGTGCATCCTTACGGATTGCGAATATTGTCCCTTTTGAACAAGACTTGTTATTCTGATAATTTTCTAATATTAAGAACTTTCAGGGAAACTTTTCGAATTTGTTTCTATGTTAATGCCATAAGATTACGTGAACGAACCCTATCCCCTAAAAAGATTTATTTAAGGAAGCTTATTTTACATGTCACACTTAAGAGTGATAGGACTAATTAGATAACTAAAGTATGCCAAGTAAGGGAAGCAGAAGGGCGGAACCCCCGATAGGTTTGTCCTACGGTAGGGTGGTCCCAAAGAATTGGGAGGCTTCTCACAAGATTTTACTAATGACCGACACTTAGAAAATGTTAGGCTAGAACCACGACTCATGCCATTTTAGGGGACCGGAATGGGCTATGCCTTATGGGTAGAGAGATGGAGCACCACATCCCTCTCGTTTCCCATTCTCTTTAAACCAAGTGTGGCATGGGTCTCCTTCGGCTTGGTTATCTCTACGTAAAGTAGAATGTCCAAAACCGACGCTAGAAAGTTGTCAGGAGACCTTGACACTAGGGACTCAAGTTCAGGTCAATCCTAGTGGGTTTGGCCGTAAGCATTCCGTTGCGAGGCGAATGTGAGAAACCCTAGGCAACAAACCCCGTGACATTCCATGAGAATGCCGAGCGGTGTTGCTTAGACTTGTCTCAAACCACTAAAAACATGCTTGGACAGCCGAAAGGTAGCATGTTATAGTTGGTATCAGAGCATGACCTACCACTAAAACAATTAGGAAGAAAATTTGGGAAGAGTGAGGTGATGTGTCTATTAGTAAATGTTTTTTTTTAATACTCACTTGTGGATTGATGCTGCTTCCAGACTTACGAGGCATGGGATAGGTTCCTCGTATTTCAGATCATGTTCATGACAGCTATGAAATCTTCAAGCTATCGCAGACGATCCAACATGATGGGGATCCTCGATCAGCTCTACAACCCCTCACCGTTGTATGTGGAAAGGCATTGGACTTGGAGCGCGGGATATTACTACATAGATGCCAACTGACTCGCCTGTCTTCAAAACAATTTGAAGACTCGGTTAAAGTGACTAGAAGACTTGAAGATTATCAAGTTATTCATCTTCCATGAGGCTCGTGGAAACTCAACCCTACACATGGGACGCCGGCAAGTAGATCAGAACCATTAAATCTACGAAGAGGTGGTTAAAATTTTACTGGCGGACAAAATTAAAATAATGGAGCGACACAAACATCATGGCTATTAGAAACAGGGATTTCCTGAACTTCCCATGACTTATCGTCCCCTAAGAATCCATTTCCCAAATCCATACTACTATTTTGTCCTTGTAGCTGAATCCAATAGAGAATTATTAACCTGGCACTAATGTAACTCCTAAAAAGGAAAAAAAACGTCTCAGCCAAACCCTATCCATTCCCGAATAATTGTACTTGAGGCTTACGTTTCCCTATGGTTAAATAAGAATTTTATGTTCATATAAATGGTTGCAATGGAAAAATATGTGCACTTTGATTAAATTTGTATAGGGGTGTGTAAATGCAAACCTAACATGGGAAAGTTTAAATGGTAATCAGATACACCCCGAAGCACAGATCCAGAACTCTATTACCACATTGAGCTCAACAAAAGTATAAGAGAAGAAGTTTCTTCTCAAACAAATTAAGCCACCATAATTTAATGGAAAGGGGAAGACTGTTAAAGCTGATGCTGAAATATGGATTGAATCTATGGAACACTATTTTAGTGCAGCGGGAACAACACAATAAACCGAGCCATGATTGCTAAGCTCAAGCTCATTGGCGAGGCTAGGCTATGGTGGAAGAAATGGTGTAAAGACCAAGCAGTCAGTGAAAGCACAATAACTTGGGAAAAACTAAAGGAAGCAATGCATGGGAGGTATATGCCACCTGCATATAGAACTTAGAAAATGAATGAGTTTTTTAAGTTGAGGCAGTTGGGCCTATCTCTGGAAGCATACTACTTGAAAATTTTTTCCTTACTAAAATACGCCCCAACAATGAGCATCCTCCAACATGTCTCAAAGTTTTGTGATGGACTGAATTTGCCAATAAACACTCAGTTGGAATTAATGCATCCCTTGGACTTGCAAGATGCATTGATAAGAGCACGACCTATTGCCCAAGAAGTCCACCTTGGGCTTATAGAGACCAAAATCCAAGGATGTCAAGAGCTCAAATTAAAAGGGCGCAAAGACAGGGTCAAGGTCAACGAAAGAAGCTAAGAGAAAATGCAATCAATGACTTTGTCCCCACTCAAAGAAGTGAACCAAGCCGACATTGTTTTCATTGCAATGAACCCGGGCATTTCAAAAGGGAATCTCCCAAACTTGGCGGGGACCGCCGTCAAGGGAAATTCGGAGGCCAAGCTAGGGCTACCCATGGCCGTGGTCGTGCAGCATTTGGAAGGGCAAAAACTTCCAATATTACCATTAAAGGATTAAATGAAGAAGAAGATCCATGCATGGAAGCCACGATTGAGAGGGCAACCGTTCATGCCTCCCTCCATAAGAAGGGGCCAAACCGCCAATTCTCATTGATTCAAACACCATCGGACTACCAAGGTAAGGATTTCAAAACCCTGATTGACTATGGGAGCACTCATTTTTTCATCTCATCGACGTGTGCAAGAAGGTTAGGGATAGCCACTATAGTTGCACCCACTTTGCTTGTCGAACTAGCAAATGGGCGAGAAGTCACTTGCACTAGATAAACTGCTAAGGTGGAATTCCTACTCAGAAACGATCCCACAACTCTTAGGTTCAGAGTAATGAATCTAGGTGTCCATGAATGTCTACTTTGGATGGATTGGCTAATCCCCAATGATGCTCACATTCATTGTGGAAAGGGCCAAGTCTCCTTTTGGAACCCTAAGGGTGAGCTAGTTACAACACAAGGTGAAGCAGGTCAACCAAAGATTTAGCTAGCTAAGGCAATGCGAATAGTTCAAGAAATAAGGAAGGGGTCACTTGTCTACCTAATCAAGATAAACAAACCCGATCAGGTAGAAGACACTAATGAAGAACCATCATGGCTAAAAGAATATGTGGATGTATTCCCAGAGGAACTGACTGAATTACCACCACTTAGGGAAGTGGATCATGAGATTAAGCTACTCCCAGGAGCTACTCCAGTTGCAAAAATGCCCTACAAGATGTACATTCCTAAGGCCATTGAGTTAAAGGAACAACTCAAATAACTACTGGACCAAGGGTACATATGCCCTAGCAGTTCTCCTTGGGGAGCTCCAGTCTTGTTCCAAAAGAATAAGGATGGTACACTTCGTCTCTACATTGATTATAGAGGCCTGAAAAAAGTAACCATAAAAAATAAATATCCCATTCTAAGGATAGACGAGTTACTCGATCCACTGCAAGGAGCAAAAATCTTCTCCAAATTTTATATAAGGTGGGGGTATTATCAGATTTGCGTCAAAGATGAGGATATTCCAAAGATAACATTCAATACCAGATATGGTCATTTTGAATTTACAATAATGTCTTCTAGATTGACTAATGCCCCTACCACCTTTAACAGGCTAATGCAGGACATTTCTAGACCACACCTCGATGATTTCCTACTCGTCTTCTTTGATGACACCTTGATTTATTCCAAGAAGGAGGCAGATCATGAGTCCCAAGTTTGCATCGTCCTTGAGACCATGAGGACTCACAAGCTCTATGCTAAGAATAAAAAGTGGGTCTTCTTAAAAAGGAAGATTGAATATCTCAGATTTATTGTGTCAAATGAAGGGATCTCTGTAGACCCTACCAAGGTTAAGGATGTCCAAGAGTGGTCTCCACCAACTACTATTAAAGAAGTGCGTAGCTTTCTTGGATTGATAGGTTAGTACAGGATCTTCATTAAGGACTATGCTTTAATCGCAGCATCCCTCACTAATTTGCTAAAAAAAACAAATTGCCATAATGTGGACGCCCTCTAAACAAGCAAGTTTTGATCAACTCAAGCATAGCTTGGTGACGGCACCAATTCTGAAGCTCCCTAACTTAAGCAAGGAATTTGAAGTTGTCACGGATGCTAGCACACTTGCACTAGGATGTGTACTAAATAAGGTCATCCCGTAGCTTATTCCTCGCGAAAGCTAAAATCTCATGAGAGGAATTATGCCACCCATGACTTGGAACTGCTAGCAGCGATCCACACCCTCAAATTTTGGTCACATTACTTGCTTGGTAACAAGTTTTCTTTAATCATATACCATAACAGCCTTAAATGGATATTCACCCAGACCGACCTCAACACGAGGCAACATCATTGGATTGAAGTTCTACAAGAGTATGATTTTGAGATCAGGTATCGACCCAGCAAAGAGAATGTGGTCACTGACGCTCTAAGTCGCAAGGCATTCCTCAACTCTCTTATCATGGAGGAACCCTCGATGGCCGAATCTTTGGCAACTATGGTGTCAATGCCTAGCAACCCTATTCTTGAACTAGCCAAGAAGAAAGCTATCCATAATCCGGAATATATGGTGATGATAGAGGAAATTTTAGGGAAGGACCAAAACCCAAAATTTAAGGTCAACTATCCAGAATTCTCCGTCAATGAGAGACTTGTCTATTTTAGGACAAGATTATGCATACCCTCTAATAGGAAACTCAAACATATAATACTTTGGGAAGCACATGACTCCCCCTTTTCAGGCCATCCCGGATATGTCAAAACCCTCAATATGGTCAGAAAAAGCTACCACTAGGGAAGGCTTAAGGGAGACATGCTTAAATACATCATGGAATTTTTGTCTTGCCAACGCATCAAGCCAGAGCATGTCAAGGTTCCTAGGAAGCTGCAACCTCTCAACATCCCCAAAATGAAGTGGGAATTTATCAGCATGGATTTTGTTCTTGGGTTACCCTCAGTGCAAGGGGGCTACAACTCAATTATGGTTATAGTAGATATGCTCACCAAGGTTGCACAGCTCATTCCTGTCAAGACAAATTATAAAGCTTCAGATATTGCCAGACTGTTCATCAAGGAGATATTCAGGCTCCATGGGTTTCCAAGAAGGATCGTTAATGACCGTGACTCCCTCTTCACATCTCACTTCTGGAGAGGGATATTTGGGGCCAAGAAGGATCATTAGTGACCGTGACTCCCTCTTCATGTTTCACTTCTGGAGAGGGATATTTGGGGCCATTGAAACTCAACTCTGCTTCAGCATAGCCTATCACCCTCAAACTGACGGCCAAACAGAGAGGGTCAATCAAGTCATTGAAGATATCTTAGAGCTTATTGCTGTCGCAAACCCAAGAAATGGATTCAATATCTACCATTAGTAGAGTTTGCCTATAATGCTTCCTACCAACAAAGCATCCAAATGACATCTTTTCAAGCATTATATGGGCATGATTTCCACACCCCGTTGAACTTCTCAGATCCTACATTAAGAGTACAAGCTTCTAAGGAAATTCTCGAGGAAATGGATGATTAGGTTAAGACCATCAGACAAGACATTAGAGTTGCCAAGGATAGGTAGAAAGCCTACGCATATCTAAATAGACAAGAGCGACTCTTCAATGAGGGAGACATGGTTTTTATTTGTGTACGGCCCAAGAGGAGTTCCCTGTCATTGGGGAAATTTAAAAAATTGAGTCCAAGGTATTGTGGACCCTAAAGGATCCTCAAATGCCTAGGGCCCAATGCCTACAAACTCCAACTCCCTGAGAACGCAAAAGTTCACAATGTATTTCATGTTAGCCTACTAAAAAGATATACCAAATCCTAGCCTTATACTCGATGATCAACAAGTTGTAATGCCAAGCCAAGGGGTCCTTGAGCTTTGGCCATCTAGAATCCTGGACATTCGAGAGAAGAGATTGAGGAGTAGAATCCTCAAGGAGTACCTCATCCAGTGGAAGGATGTTGAGAGTGGAAAAAGACTGAATTTTTGATTGATTTTTGTTGTTTTTGAGGTCTGAATGATTGATTTTTGATGGATTTAGAGAGATGTATGATTGTTAATGGAAGTATTTGAGAGTGTTTTGGATTATATTGATTATGTTTTGGAAGTTCATGATGATTTTCAGTGGAGATATGAGGTTTTGTGATGTTCTGATAGGTTCTGATTGGTTCTGTATAGCTTCTGTTTTGTTTTGATTATCTTCTGTATGAAGCATGGATTGATGATTGATGGAGATTGAGATCTTGTGAAAGCTTATTGAATAGTTTTTTGAGAGTTTGGAATGGTTTGAGTATAAGTTATGAGGTTTTGATGACCTTCTGTAACCTTCTCTAGATCTTCTGTAGAGCTTCTGTCTCTGTTCTGTAACTGTACTGTAGTTGTTCTGGTACTGTACTGTGACTGTTCTGTAGACCTTCTGTAAGTGTTCTGTAGAATGTACGTGTGAATTTGGGAAAGTTTTCTAACCTTTGGAAAGGATGAATCTAAGTTCAAAAGAGCTAAAACAGGTGGAAGAAAGAGCTGCTAAAGACTGAAGAGAAGACTAAGTGACAGTGACAGTAGTGAGCTGTGAAGAGACATTGTAGTGGCTCTGGTGACTCTTCATATCAGACATACCTCTTGGGAGGTGCATCCATGACCTAAGAAGGATTATTGAGGGTTATTATGAGAGTATTGTAGTGAGGATATGATGCACTATTGATAGAGAGAGAAAGAGAGAGTTAGAGATAGTCAAATCTATCAAAATAGTAAAACTGTATATGAGAGATTGAGAAAGAGAACTATGAAGATATTGAAGATGAATAATATGTGATGTATTTCCATTAAAAGATGGTTTATTCTCTTGTGTTCTTTGTTCTCTTGAAGAATTTTATGAAGATGTTGGAGAATATGGTTGATTCTATTAAATCTGTGGGAGATATCTACTATGATGCTACGTGAAGAATTATTGTTTTCTTTGTTTTGATGATCAAAAGAATGAAATAAAAGCTTGTTGATGTTACAAGATAGATTTTCTTGCAAGACAATTCCCTTTTCCTTGGTGTTCCTCTTGGGGCTCCATGTTTTTGGTGCGCAGCCGGGAATACTACCATCAATAAGTACAAACAGAGGCTGAAAATGGAAGAAGTGGCACTGTGGAAAAAGAAGTAAATCAATGGATAGTAGAGTCCCTGCCACCACTGTTGAAGAATTGCAAGCCTTAATAAAAAATCTTGTTGATGATGACAAGATAGATTTTCTTGCAGTAGAAACCCTATTTCCTTGGTGTTCCTCTTGGGGCTCCAAAGGACTTTCCAGATGAAGATGCCACATGGATTGACGAAAATACTCTCAACCAACAATACCCCCAATTTCTTTCGAGATGAGGATATCTCGATCCCCTTAAGGGGGGAAGAATGTAATAATCCCATCAAAATTACCCCCCTCACGCCGCCAACTGGTGGACGACAGGGGGGAGGGGAGGGGAAGCTATCGTGATAAGGCAGGGGGGCCACCACGTGCCATTGAATGGCCAAGAGGATGCAGGCGTGCGACAATTTCTTCAACCAGCAAAAACGACAAGAGGTGGAGGATGGGGGCACTACCACGGCTTACAAGAGGAGACGAGTAGGTGCCACGACTATGGGGAGGTGGCAGGGGGGCTGCCATTACTAATCCCCCCTCCTAATTACCTATATAAACAACTAGTGGATGTGAAGGCTAGGAGGGTCACAACTTGCTGCTACTCGAATAGAGAAGAGAGAGGAATAAGAAGAAGAGGGAGAGAGTGAGAGTGAGTAGAGAAGAAGAGAGGAATAAGAAGGAGAGGAAGAGAGAGAGTAGAGAAGAAGAGAGGAATAAGAAAGAGAGGGAGAGAGTGGGTAGAGAAGAAGAGAGGAATAAGAAGAAGAGGGAGAGTGAGTAGAGAAGAAGAGAGGAATAAGAAGGAGAGGGAGAGAGAGAATAGAGAAGAAGAGAGGAATAAGAAGGAGAGGGAGAGAGAGAGTAGAGAAGAAGAGAAGAGTAAGGAGAAAGGGACGAGAGAGGAGAAGAATAAGAGAAGAAAAAGGAGGGTGAGAGAAGAAAGAAAGAGAGATAGAGAAAGAAGGAAATTGTTTTTTTTTCCCTCGTTGAAGAACTCGGAGCTCGTCGTCTCTCTTTCCTTTCCCTCCCCCTCTTGGAGAAAATCCCTGTAGACTAGTCCGTTCCACAAGGAGCTATCTCTTCCGCAATCTAGGTGCGTAGCCACGAAGCAAAAGCCAAATCATACGATGCCTCCCAAAAGAAGTAAGATCCAACCAAACACGAGTCCTGCCTCAACTGATGGAGCCATGGGGCAAGGAACCACGTCACTTGGTAATCAGGTGTGTTCCATTCACCTTACCCTGATGTGGGGAGTCTTAAGGACATAGGCCGGTGTGGGAGCTTTTGCTCAACCACCAAGACCCATGGACCGCTTATTGTTTCAAGCATTCCAAGGAGCTCTAATGGCTATCTCTCACCTAACCGATGTGCTGTAGATCCTACGAGTGTAGTGAGCTTACCTTAGTGCCGATATGAGTTGCCTCCTCTCTCACACACGCCGATAGCTCCACGATCCTAGATGCTAGCTCAAGCATGCTCAAGCCTCCTCCACCTCCAAGCTCCATCCTCCATAGCCGTGTGCGCAAGAAGAGAGAAGAGAAGAGAAGAAGAGAAGAGGAGATGGTGAAGAGCTTCACCCTCTTGATCCCTCACTCTCATACACTCACTCCCTCACCCTCTCACACTCCCTCTCTCAAGAGCACACACAAGCAAGAAGATGAGAAGGAGAGAAGAAGAAGAAGACTCTTGTTGCCACACACCAAAGAATGATCTCTTATTCACTTTTTGAACTTTATATATACAAACCCTAAAATCTCATGGGCACCCATTCCTTTTTTACATGACCGGCCATTGTGGCAAGGTCCTTTTTCCATTTCCCTCTTCTAGCCTTGTGCCTCTAGCCTACACCCATATAATATTTTACAATTGGCACAGGAGGGAGCCTGGCGTTCTTTTACAAGATTTTTTTGAGTTTTTTGACACGCCTTTTTATTTAAAGTTGCGCTTTTTTCCCCGGTTCATCTTTAGAGGCCGCCTGCCTGTCTTTGCTCTTTTTCCATCTTCCTTTTGCTTTTTTCTTCATTTTTTTGCCATCTCGACTTGGCGTTAATTTTATCCCCCTCCTAGACGGGTTCCAGTCCCATGGCACTTCGGTGTTGGTGTAAGGGTGAGTGCCACATGTAAACTCAAGTGCTTGTGGAAGCTCAAGAATGATGTTCGTCGAAGCAGCTCATTGGATGTCATGGGTGGACGAGGGCCTCCGAAGTTGGTGGTTTGGCGCTTTTGGGGTGCGTGAAGAAGAAGGTGCAGTGCTCTACCTAAGGGGAGTGCTTTCTTCAGAGTGTTGGTGCATTGTGCTTGTGCTAGTGGAATGGGGAGGTGGGTCTAACCGCACGCAAGCCTGGGTGATGTCCAACACTTGAGGATCCCATTTGTGCCAAGGGGGTGTGGTGCCAGTGGCTTAGGGTGACAGGTCTAACCATAGGTGAGTGTTACGCGTGAAATGGGGGAGTAAAAATGGCTAAGGGGTTAGGAGTGGAGCCAGCTGATCGAAGCCATCAGACACGCCTAACTTAAGGACCCCTAGGTGCAGTGATCGTGCTTTTGTGGTGCTAAGTGGTTCTGCAAGTGAGTTTTTCTGTCCATTCAGTGTGTAATGGCATTCATGCTTTTCTTTTCTTCTATTCTATTCTATTCTTCTTCTTCTTCTTCTTCTTCTTCTTCTTCTAACACAATATTAGTGAGTTTGGGAATCTCCCAATTCCCATTTTTTGAATACTAAAAAGGTGGCACCCGGATAACATGCCTATAAATTTTTCAAAACCATATGATGTGACCTATCATTGGAAAACGCTTGAAAAATGAAATCCATCGAGCTATAGAGCACTCGATTTGGAGTTATGGTGTTCAAGTTATGACAAATCCAAATATTTGACCACATGTCCCAAACTTATGGAAAATTCCCAAATTCCCCAATATGGTGTTTTCTTCTCTTTTCTTTTCTTTTTTGGATACATTTAGGGATAGTATTACATCAAGAGTATGACAGCCAAGTCTAATTCTCATCATCAAAATGAGGGGGGGAAGGAGGGCGGATGGATTTGTGTAAAAATTGGTGGCTCTCCATGTACCCTTTTAGGTTCATGCGGACGTGGAGAGAGGTGGTGGATAGGAAGGGGTGATTACACCTAGTGAATTGGCTGTCACTCATATCCTAGGAGAGCTAGGCAAAAGGAAGGTAGTAGGCTAGCTCTCATCATTAAGCGGGCCATAGCGCAGCTATCAATAGCATTGGGATCAAAAAAGAGGGGAGGTAAGTCTTTTTCTTGCGGTGCCGGATCTTGCTTGAGTAGGAGCTTAAGGAGCCTAAGGTAATTACACGTAGTTATGAAAGCGGGATCAGGACAGGAGGAGAATTCCGCAAGGAAGTGCGTCATGGAGTCGGTTAGGCTTCCTAAATCAAATAGTAGAGCATCCTCAAAGGAGGTTGCATTGGAATCGTAGATGACGGGGAAGTCATGCCTCCCATGGAGGGTGGAAACAAAATCCACGGCTACCCTATGAGGATACGCCATGAATGTGGGGTCGTTCCTCTCATAGGGTAGGGTGTTGCAAAATGCGATCCAGGCGAGCATGTTGGTATTGCATATTCGCCTTCTCTAGAGGGGTTGGCAGTCGTAGCCCCTTACGGTGTGTGGCACTTTGTACACTTTGTCTTGCCAAAATTCTGCTTCCTCTGTGCCCCATAGAGTGGGGGTCTTTGCCCTGTCATCTAGCCATTTTTGGCCTAGTCGACTGCCAGCCGCGATCACCTCCTCCATTACTTTGATTGGCAGGACCCTTCTCAGGCTGTTAGGCATAAGGAAGCTGAAAGAGAAAGGGTCATTTTCGATTTCCTACCGTTCCCAGACCACCAGCTCTGCATAGAATTGCGTTGGGAGGTCATCAGGGCATGCTGGGAGGGATGCGGATGGCCGCATGACTGGCTTGGCTTGCAGCCTTTTCCTTGGCTTCTTCCACCAATTCTTTCTGTCACTCCTTGAGTGTGGCTTGTCTATCTAGGGGCGGGTCAAGTGGTTGCTGGTCCTGATTGTGCGCCGAGGGGGGTTGTGAGATCACATCTTCCCCGAATCTATTCACGTCGACTTCAAATTCAGCTTCCTCCCCCTGCCGGTTTCCCTATGGTGCTCTCTCTTCAAATCCTAGGGAATCTGCTTCCTGGGGGGTTAGGCCGGCAAGCAATAGGTACTTCCATTGCTCGTCCAAGCTAACCTCCACAGGTTGGGGTGGCAATTGTAGTCCTGCGTGTAGGGTTCTTCATACAATGTTGAGCTTTCTTTGTGCCACCTCCAATGGCTCTCCATCCTCTGAGCAGGTAGTGTCTGTGATGGTGTCAAGGAAGGATTTTTGTTGGGCATTGAAGGCCAGTTGGGCGGCTTTTTCCTTGCTCTCTACAATGATCTTTTCCTTTTCTACCAGAGCGAGGTGCCGTGCCAGTGTCTTCACCCTCCTTTCATTATGCACCGCCCACTCGTGTGCCTTCTTGTTCATGTCCTCCATGCTCTCCCCTTGCTTCAGGGTCAATACCATGAGCCTTTGCTCTTGGTCCTCCAATTCCCTGATCAGCCTCTCCTGTTCTTCTCTTTTAGAGTTCAACTGACCAGTTAGGCGCTCAATCTCTTCTTGCTGCTCTTCCATGTCCTGCTTCCTTTTCTCATCCTTGGCGTTGAGCTCAGCCATGAGTTCTTCAATTTTAGTAGTTTTTGTAATGAGCTTCTAGTATTGCATTATCAAGAGCTTATGTTCTCTTTGAATCTTCACCAGCTCCTGTGTTTCATTCTCGAGTTGCTGTCTCCAGTGCTCCTCTCTGTCATCCTTAGCCTTTATTTCCTATTTGAGATCTGCGATCTCCCTTTGTTGCATGGTGATCATCCTTGTTTTGTCAAGCTGGAAGGTGGCTATTGATTCCTTCTCAGCTGCCAACTTAGCCACCTCTACCCTTCGCTCCTCCTTAGCTCTCTCCAACTGCGAGAGTAGCTTGACAACATATTCGTCGTAATTAGCCGGTGGCGTCATCGTTGTTTGAATGGGTGTTGTTGAGGCCTCCACCTTTTGTTGCTTAGGATCTTGCCTAGACTCGGCGTCTGTGGTGGCCGGCCGCTTTTGTCCTGTAGCCGTAGTTTGAGTGCTTGTCCTTGGGATATCTCCTTGTTAATGAAATATTGCATCCACGCCACAAGATTTGACATGTCTGCACTGGTGGGGATGCTGGGAGTGACGGTGTTCGGCTCGGTGGAAGGCACCAATAGAGTAGGGATTGGGTAGATTGGGGCCTTGCCCTTGCCCTCAGAGACAGCATGTGGCACAATCTCTGGCACGTGTGAGCTTGACCCATGCCTTTCTTCTCTATGTGGGCTCAAACTCCTCGGTTCATCAGCTTTGCATTGCTGTTCTATGGACCGGCATGTAGCTTCATCCAAGTCCTCCTCCTCTTTCCTTCTTAGTTCTTTCTCTTCTTCATTAACCTTTTTTTGCCTTTCCTCTTCTGCTTTTCCTTCTTTTTCTCTTTTTCTTCCTTTTCCTTTCTTTTTCTCTCCTCAGCCTCTTGCTTCAATGCCTTCTTAGCCTTCTATAATTGCTCCCTTTCCTTTTCTTCTTCCTGTTTTTTCTTCTTCTCCCTCTCTTTGGCCTCCCTAAGGGACTCTCTCTTGGCCTTCTCCAAGTCTTATTTCTCTTTCCTACGGACCTCATCATCATTTTTCTTTTTCCTTTGCACTGCCTTCTTCTCAGTCTCCTTGACCTGCTTCTTACTTTTCTGTTCCTCCCCTTCTTCCTTGGTCTCAGTCCTATCACTAGACCTCTCCTGGTGTTGATGAGGCGGTGATCTGTCGAGTGTTTCCCCCTCCCCCTCTTCTGCTTCCTGCGCTTCCTTCATGGCCTCCTGGATAAGCGCCGTTAAGATGCTCCCGCAGGCGATGAACGAGGCTTTGGAGGAGGCCCTCTTTCTTTTTGTGGCCTTCGACACTGGGAATTCTCCTCCTATGGGCATGCTTCTTAAGGCTAGTGCTCGAGCTGTCTAGTTGATGGGCTTGCACATGTAGCCTTTCCAATCGACTTCATGCAGGGTATGGGCCGCCACATTCTCCAGTATTGGTACACTGATCCGGTGCATCAACGCATTGTAGCGCTGGTTGGAAAAGAACGCATGTATGAGTTTCGCCTGTAACCTGGTCTCTGCATTGGGGATGTCCTGGATACTGATGCCATTGTTTGTCAACAGGCCCTCCTTTCTCATCCCCAGCATGGTGTATACATCCCTCTTCTACTTCTTTTCCACCTTTGGTTCCAGTCCTAATGCCTTCTCCACCAAGGCGGAGGCTAGACGAACCAATACTTGCTTAGCATTTTGTCCTATTCCCACTATGACGGTGCTACATTCGCTGTCGGGGTTGTAGGACCTGAGAAATTCCACACAGCTCGTGTGGTCGGGTTATTGTGCGAAACTTTCTAGGTACTTCTTGAAGTTGCAGCTTTCCACGACTCTCCTGGCCGCCTCTTCCTTGGCCACTAATCCTTCTACATTGTGAATAGTTTGGAATTTCAATTGATTGTAGGCGCGGATCTCCAAGGTGATGCTTTACCGCATTCTCTCCTCTTCCGTGAATAGTTTGGAATTTCAATTGATTGTAGGCGCGGATCTCCAAGGTGATGCTGTACCGTGTTCTATCCTCTTCCGTGAATGGGAGTCGGTGGGCTCGGTCTTGATGTGGCATTTTTTATTCCTGTCATAAACCGTAAATTTCATTAGTGCTTGCGACATAATAATTTGCTGAAAAAATAAAAAATCTATGCTTTTGAATGAATTCATTAAGATCTAATGCAGATTCTCCTTTTCAGACTTTGACTTTTTGTCCTTTACTTCAAAGTTTCCATGCCCTTTTCCTACCCCATCTGTTTTTTATAATATATGGCTATGTGTTTGACTGACTTTGCTTTGATTTACTAATTCTAATTTGATTCACCTTACCCCTTGATTTACTGATTCTGATTTGACTCACCTTATCCCCTCCCCTTCCAGCTTGAGAAGAATCCTTCCTAGGATTTAGGGTCAGAAGGTTAAGGGCTTTCGGCATGGAGGTGTAGGGGTTAATTGTGAAGGAGCCAAGTGTAGAATTTGGAATTTATTCCAATTGGGCTTCGGAGTCCAGATCACAGGGCTTAATCCCCACTTGGGTGATGTATGTGAGAACATCTATTAGGAAGTCACCAGAGTTGACTCGGCTAGTAATGTGTAACTCTTCCTCAGTCAACAAGCGATCAAGGTAGGGGTGCCCTTTGATGTGTTCTTCTATCAGACGGCCCCGAAGAGTGGTTAACACTCGATATGAGGTTGGGAGATGTATGTGGGGTCGTACTCTGCTATTTTGATAGCGCGGCGCTGCTCAACATTGGTCATTATTTGACATCCTTCAACTTCCCATTGCAACCTAAGAGCTTACCAATGCCTTAAGAACTGGGATTTCATCTCAGCAAGTCTTGACAGCTCTACCACTTCTTGGTCAGTGATGGAAGAAGTGGTTCACTGATCATACGACATGACAAGGCATCGTTTGAACTTCGGTTGTGAAGGATTTGTCCAATAGGCCTAAGTCGAGGCAATCATAGCTCAGAGCTAGCAACAAAAAAGTGGCATCCAGTCGCTTAATGCAATCCACCACGTCATCCCTGTTTCTTCAGCTAAATCAGCTGCTAGTGAGAGAAAGGATTTCCTCTCGTAAGAGGGCCTAAGGCCTGCGGCAGGTGGTTGGATTTTGGTAGGACTTGAGCCTTTGGCGATGAAAATTTGCGGTGATGAGTGTTCTTGAGCTTGCGATTGGGTCACTGGGACAAAGGCTGGGTAAGCAGCAGCCTCGAGTGATGGCCTGCTGCTTTCAGGATGGATTTGGAAAGTCGAATCAACGCTGGCAGGTGATGACTCTTGTGACGGCGGTTGTCGCTTGGGTCGATAGGCTTGGTCAACTCTCTTGGATTCGCGCGTGGATAAACTTGATGGTTGCGGGTCAAGGAAGTACTGTGGCTTGTGGTTTTGAGGTTCTACAGTTTTTGGGATGATCAAGCTTAAGGCTGGCGTACGAGTGGTGCCTCTGGCTGTGTGGGCCTTAGGTATCCATAGCCAAGCATTGCTCTCATAGTAGCCTTGTGCGTGCAAGAGGGCCTTGAGGACCCATCTTTCATTGATTACACGTCTATTCCTGTAACTGCGTTTAGGCCTCCTAGGTTTAGATTTTTTGGTCTTATGAGGGTAGAAGCATCGACTCCTAGTAGGGGATTGTTGCGGTTGTTTAGGCATCCATTGAAGGCAAGGTTGTAGGGCCTTAGCTTTGGCTACTATGGGTTGCGGTCTATGAAACTCGGGGAGTGGTGGCCGCGCACTATCCCTCTCCTTAGACTTGACTACATATGTTTCTATCGGTGGCTTTGTGGCCCAGGATAAGGTTACACAGCCCTTGTTGAAAGCTGTAACAATGCGAACGTTGCCTATTGCGAGGTGGATGCACTGCGACACGTAATCAACATTGCAATAGGTCTGTTTTTTGAAGGTTCACCCCAGCACTGACTCTGTGCCTGCGTTTTTAGCATTTGGCAACACGTAAAAAATCATTGGAACAGTCTCAGACTCGATAGAAATGGCTGCTTTGCACTTGCCGAGTAGTGCATAGGAATGGGCCCCATATGGGCTTAATTTGGCAGTGGTGGTTTGAAGTTGTGGTTTGCTAAGTTGAGTCCAATGATCATGGGTTAAGACATTGAATTCTGCTTCCTCGTTGATCAAGGCGTTGAAAGCACATGTTTGTTTTGTCGTGACCGCGATACGGAGGTATGTGGGTTCTACAACTTCCTCATCCTCATCGTCGATTTCAGTGATTGTGGCTACTCGTACTTTGACAGGCGGTTCTAACATCGGTGGCTCATGCAAAGGATGCATAGGAGGGTAGTAATTCTTGACACGACTGCCATTGAAGAAGCCTATTCCTTCACCGTTTAGGGTCTCAAGTTCGACATTGCCTATTTGGCTGATCACACAAACTTTGAAGGGTCCAAGACCTCTAAATTTCATTTTTTGCTTATGCCCCTTAACTGAGTAGAGGAGCACTAAGTCACCCTGTTTGAACTCATGCTACTTGACATGCTGGTCAAACCAGCTCTTGCGTCGGGCTTTCTCACAGATCAGTGCATGGGTGGCAAGAAGACGAGTCTCCGAGAGGCGTTCGAGCTTAACTAGGCATTGCGTCCATGCCTCCTTCCTTCCATTGTTCTTGAAGCGCTATTCTCAGGCTAGGAATAAAGAATTCTAATGGTAGAATCGCTTCTGTTCCATATGTCAGCCTAAAGGGGGTTTGACCGACAACCGTTTTATAAGCTATTCGATAAGCCCACAGAGCTGCCATCAACTTGTTGTCCCAATCACTGCGTGAAGCAGAGACAACCTTGGTTGGGACATTGACAAGAATCTTATTCATTGAGTCGGCCTCGCCGTTTGCCTGAGGGTAGTATGGCAAGGATTTGCAATGGATGATGAGGAAGGTGGACAGGAGATGCTCGATCACTTCATTGATGAAGTGCGTGCCTTGGTCACTAACCAGTTCGATGGGGCAGCCGAATCGTGAAATCACTTGCTCCCATAAGAACTTAGCCATCGTTCTAGCGTCGTTTTTTTGTGTTGCTTGCACTTCTGCCCATTTAGTGAGGTAATCCGTGGCCACAATGATGTACTTGGCCTGCAAATACTGTGCCGCAGGACTGATGGGTCCAATGAAATCAATTCCCCATTTTTCAAAGGGTTGTCGAGAGCAATAACTGGGGTTAATTCCATTTGATCCTTGCGAATTGGGACCTTTGTCCGCTGGCACTCGTCACAATGCTTGACGAATCGTGCTACATCGCGGAAAAGCATGGGCTACCACAATTGAGACTGCAACACTTTCTGTGCTATCCTGTCTCCGCTAAAGTGCCCTCTGGCAATGCCGCCGTGAGCTTCTAAGAGCACATCATGCATCTCATATTCGCATACACATCTGTGCAACAATCCGTCTTGCCCCAACCTATAGAGTTGGCCTGCAATCACCTGATAGGGCTGGATCTTAAGGATTAATCGCCTAAGTCGAGGCTTTTTCTATCAGTTGGTCGGGCAGTCCATGCTCAAGTACCTGGACTATGTCATTTGCCCAATATGGCATTAGATCAGCCTTAAATAGATCTCTCTCACTGGAAAGGTTAAACAGATGGGCGTCGGGTAATTCATCAACAACACCTTGTCCAACGGCTTCTCCGGTGGGAATGCGTGACATGTGATAATGCTATTTTCCCTTCCGTACCACCACAGAGAAGTCAAACTCTAAATGTAGAAGGATCCATCGAGTTACGCATCCTATAGCGCAAGGTTTATTTACTAGATAGGGCAAGGCTTGATGGTCCACAAAGAAGGTAAAGGGCGTGGCCAAAAGATAATGCCGGAATTTCTTCACAGTGAATACCATGGCTAATCCCTCTCTTTCCATTGTCGAGTAGTTCATTTCTGTCTTAGTGAGTTGTCTGCTAGCAAAGCTCACTGGATAGTCTAAATTGTGTTCGCCAAGTTGGCACAACACTTCCCCCATGGCAAACTTAGAAGCATCGATATGCACGTGGAAGGTAATGGTCCAATCTGGGGCTCGTAGGATTGGTGCTATGGTTAGAGCCTTCTTCAACTCTTTGTATGCCCGTTGGCATGCTTCCATCCATTCGAAGACAATAAGCAGCTTGTACGAGGGTCTGGCGATCAATGCATAATTCAGTACAAACCGTCGATAGTATCCAGTATGGCCTAGGAAGCATTGAACTCCCTTATGGTTGTTTGGGGGTGGAAGGTCAACAATTACCCTAATTTTTGAGAAGTTAGTGGCAATGCCGTTCTTCGACACCACATGCTCTAGGATGCATCCATGCTTCACCCAAAACTGGCACTTTAAGGGGTTCAAGGAGAGACGATATAAGCAACACCGCTCGAAGACCGCTCGGAGTTTGTCTAGGTGTTTGATCCACGTCGAGTGGACACAGAGGTTGTCAACAAAGACTTCTAACTCCTTGCAAAGCATGTCCTTAAAGATGGTGCACATGAGGCATTGGAAAATGGCAGGGGCATTAGTCAACGTGAAGGGCATGACTGTGTAAGCAAAGACGCCCCACTCAGTGGAGAAGGTAGTCTTATCCTGTCCGCAGGATGCACTTGCACCTGGTTGTACCCTGAGAATCCGTCCAGAAAACTGTAGGCTTCCTTGCCTGCCGGTCTCTCAAGCATGTGTTTGTTGTATGGCAACGGATAGTTGTCCCTCTTGGTAGTAGCATTCACCTTCTTGTAATTGACGCACACTCGGATTTTTCCATTCTTCTTCATCACAATGACTATGGGCGATACCCAGTCTGTGTGCTCAATTTCATAGATGAATCCCGCTCTCATTATCTTATCAATCTCTTCCTTGACAGCATGAGCGTATTTCGGATTCATAGGGTACGGTCGCTGCTTGACCGGCGTTGTGTCTGGAATCATGGGTATGTTGTGAGTCACGACACTCGGATCTACCCCCTTCAGCTCTTCTAAGGACCAGGCAAATACGTCTACATACTCTCGCAAGAGAGCGACAAGACTCGTTTCTTCTTCATCAGTCAAGTCATCGGCAATGAAGACTGGTCGGGGTGTTTCCCCTTCCTGGGCTAGGTCCACCTCTTTGACCTTGGCTAGTCCCTCGATTGGTTCGCTCATCTGCGCTTGACATTTGGCACCTAACAGAACTACCACCCTATCCCCTTTTTTGAAAATCGTAAATTGGTTTGTGTATCCCTGGGCTGTTTTGCCTTTTCCTGCCTTGATTGTTTGCACCTCAGGTGGATGGGTAGGTCCCCCTTGGTGCGTCTAGTTGTGGGCGGCCTAGGGATTTCTGGATCACTATCCGAACTAACCTTCGATTCAAAGTCGAACCCTTCGTCTTCGCTAGAAGAGGTGGTCTCCCCTGGTGGGCGTAGTTTAGGTGGTGATTCAGTCCAAAGCAGTAATGTCATTCTTGGCTGGGCTAGGCCTGCTTGCTCAAGGTCTATGGCTCCTACGTGTTTCAACCAAGCACGATCACATTCCATGTGCATGACTCCTCGCTCCATCCTAAAGATACTCTTTTTCTGTGGCTTGGAGTCTGCGCGTATCTGCTCTATTTCTTGTCCTTCAATGTCGTATTCTACAGTATCTACTTCACCCTCACTTTCATCACTAAAGGATTGGTAGTCTTTGTATTCGTCATTAGAATTCTCTTCATTAGACTGCTCGTCGTCTCTAGGGCTTGGTATATCTCTGGTCGTTGGTCAAGAACCAGGGCCCAATTATACATGAGGTTTAAGTCATGCACTCTGGTCCATTGCCACGTGGATTCATCTAAGAGATCCTGGAGTGGTTTGAAATTTGCAACTGGATTGCCAGCTAGCTTGTCCTTTAGGTATTCCAGTATCTCCTTGACTTCCCTTTTGTTGGTTGGGACTTGGAAGTTGATTGGCTTCGGTTTCCCACGAAGGCTTCCTGCCATCGTGCAGACTGGTACGGAGGGTATGTTGTTAGCCTTGCTGATTGTTTTGATGGCTTGCTCATATGCCTCGTGATCAGAGAATGGCAGGTCGATTGTAGCAAGGACATGCATCCAATCCCGCTCGTCCTCTGGGCATGGGATATACTTGGTCAAGGGCCCATAGGACTTCTTAACCTGAGCATTACCCTTGAGCATAGCAGAGATGGCATCTAAGTGAACTAGTGAGGTCTTCCAGGTGTCCATCTCTACTCTCACGGCATCCGTCCTATTGCCAAGGAAGATCAAGCCATTACCCCAATCTTTGATGACTCTAGCATTGCGCATCCGAGGTCGGCCTAATAGGATGTCCTAATCCAGTCCCTTCATGACTATAAAGTCAACAGAGAACTGGACACATGTGATCTTCACTAGCCAATTCTTAAGCACCTAGAATGGCTTGACTCTCATACCGTTTGCTAGTGTGACATTAAACCTAGCAGTCTCAACAGGTGGGTGTCCCCAAGTCTAAAGCATTGCGTGGCTAAGCACACTAACCCCAGCCCCCGTGTCCATGATTCCCTTCCTCGTTGTATCGCCTAGGGCTAAAACCGGTAAGACCGCATGCATCTCGGAACCTTTCCAGAAGGCATTGACGTGCAAGGATTTAGGCATAGAGTGCAGCATCAAACTCGGTATTTGTGTCTCTGCATCATGGTCATGAGGGTCTGCCATGACCTGCTCTTGTGACCCTTCAACCCATTGCTTAAGATCTTGCCATAGGGTGGGGTGCTGCCTAAGCAGATCCCCCAGGCTAAGTGTTACAGGGGTAGTCACTAACGTGGTCAAGAGATCGTTGTATGTTTGTCTCTCCCCTAACCTGGATCGTCCCGACCAGTGGCCGTGACTGAACTGCGGCCCTATAGTGCCGAGGCTTGGCCTTAGTGGCATCGCTTGTGGTGCAGTTGCTTCTCTTGACTTTGGTTGTGGAGGCGAGGTTGGCGTACTTATGCTGGAGAGATCATTGATCCCGTCCTCTATGATGGGCTCAGCGTCTTTTAGATGCTCTTGGGCTTCCTTCACCCATTCTTCACCTTTTCTATGGCATCTAATTATCGCTTCAGATGCGGGTATTCCCCTACCTTGGCGTTTCCCATTTTGGTAGTCTTAGGGGCTGACATCTCTGCCTCTACGTCAGAGACCTTCTTTCCAGCAGACAAAGTTGTAGCACTCTTCGTTTTTAGTGCGATTTTAGCTTCTGACCTCTTCCTCCTCCGTCTACGGCTCTTCTTCCCTATCGAGGCTACATCAAGATTGCTAGGTCCTGGCAGAGAGATGCCGGCCTGCTTCATTTGGGCACAGGTCATGACCCGCAATGGGATAGACGTGGCCTCCCCATTGTGGTTCTCGACACCAAACAGCCCCAATGGGTCAGATGGCTCATTGGCTAAGCTAAACGATGACTTTCACCTTGGGCAATCGACGAAGAGATGGGTGATTCCGCACTCAGCACACCTTTGGTCAGCCTTATCTTTGTTTTGCTGCTCCCTTTCAGGGCAGCGTGATGAGATATGACCTGGGTGACCACAAGTCCAATAAGTGATTGGATCCTGCGTTTGCCCTCCTAAGCCTTTACCTCGTCCTCTTCCTAATGCCATCACCGGTATGGGGCGATAATCCATGAGGACAGTGTTGCCCTCATCGTCATGCGAGACATAAGGGCATATGTAAGCTTCCTCCTCGTTCGGTTCTTCCACATAGTGGACAGGAGCATCACTCGGTGGATGGGTTACGTAAGGACCAGGCGGTCTAGGAATGCATGTAGGATTTATTTCCATCCTAGGGATAGCCGGCTTAATGTCGTTAGGTACAGGGAGGGCCAATGGGGCTCCCCTTCTGAAAAATGGATGCGGCCTGTTCGCTAGGTAAGGCTGGCCGTATGGTTGTGAGTATGGAAGTCTTCTTGGCAACCTACAATGCATGACGTCATGACCGAACCTACCGTAGTTAGCGCAAGGTCTTGACCTAGGGTCTTAACACTCGACTGGCAAGTGGTTTCCACCACAGTACACGCATTGGATGTGTGGGCACGTTGGTCGTCTTAACATGTCTTGCAACTTGGCTAGTTCCATCTTAACGTCAGCCTTCGTCTCAGTGGTTTTCCCCTTATCTTGGGATGATGGGGCTGATTGCTCACTCGAGGCTAACAGTCTCTGTGAGCTTCACGAGTTGGTCTCTTCTAGGTTCGCGCTTCTGGAGCTCTACTCCTTCAGCTGATCCTCAACTCGGATGGCTTCCTCAAATACCCTAGCTAGCATGTCTCCCTGCAAGCTCAAGTTGCCTGCCAAAGCCTTGTATAGTTCCTTGTTCTGAATCCTATTGATGAATACAGTTGATACTGCACTTTCAGTCGGTCGCTCTCCAGTAGGGATTCTCTTGAAGAGACTCCGCACATGGGTCACGTAATCGCGAATGTCCTCCTTCTCTTTTTGCTTGACGTTCGTCAAGTGTACTAGTAGATTATCAAAGTATTTGGGCTTGTCAAATCTCTTAATGAAGAGATCCTTGAGGCCATCGAAGTTGGCTCGCTTTGCGTTATCTAAGTTTGTATACCACGTCCTACCCTTGTCGCCCAAGCAAAGCCCAAACGCTTGAGAGCATTGAGCTAGGTCGTTGAGGCCGTTGGCTTTGCAAACTTGCTCGAACTGCTCCACAAAGCTGTATGGACCATCATGGGGTTGGTACTTATCGAGTTGCTTGGCAACAATAGGGATTTTAGACTGGCTCTTTGAGCCCTGGTTTGCTCCTAATCCTACAAGTAGTGATGTCGCTAGAGCTACGGCACTTTTCTCTGCAGTTGTGTTATCGAGTCTCCGCTTCATGAGAAGCTCACTCAACGTTAAGTCTCCTTCTAGTGCTCTCTCATGGTCCGTTTGATTTCTGCCAGCCAGGTTCAGCACCTGCTGCACCTCTTGCAACTCCATGCTTTGCCTTTGGCTCCTAGCTTGCTGATCCCTATTGTATTCAGCCATGCTTTGCAATGCTTTGCGGGCTAGCTTTCTCTCCTCTTCTAAATCTGCGACGATAGCGTCTGCTGTCCTGCCACGGTGCTCATAGCGGGCATGAACGTCGTAGCTGCTGAACAGCATCTAGAAAAGCTCCTAAGTCGAATTCCTCGTTAGATCTGCGGTCTAAACTTTCTTTTGCCATTGTCAAGTTATCGTGCTCCACCAAGCTATCGATCTGGTTCAGTAGACTTGTCAAATCCACTTCATCGGCGCCCCTTGCTTGGTTCTACTTTTGCGCATTGATGGTTCGTCTATGTCTTGGGTCCTCTCCTACTGGTGGGTTCCTTGAGTGGTTTATCTAGGTGAGTTCCTTCAGTTATTGAATACAGACCTCAATTTATGGCCACTCAATGTGTGTGTCTTTCCCTATGCACTTATGCTCAATTAGGCTTTCAGTTTTCTAAAGTGTACTTTAAGTGCAGAAACTCAGGGTGAGTGCAGCAACCAATTTCTAGGCGTCTTACGCACTCTCGCATTGTTTCGGGCCTAATAGGGTTGTTGGTCAATTTTCTGGCCGTCTTGTCAGGGTCTAGGGTTTCTCTAATATGTTGCCTTGTGTCTCTGGGTCTCGCAACTGCCTACTTCTAGCTGCTAAGCGGCTGCGCCCTACAATTTTGCCTATTCTGTGTGCCAGAATCAAGTTCTGAGCGTCCTAAGGGCTTTCAAGAGTTTGCGCTGCTGAGTCCTAGCCGAGTCAGGTCAAATCTCTAAAAATTTGGTAAAAATCTACACTTGGCCCAACTGGTTTGAGTTGCAGGGTCCGAGTGGGTCACTCAAACGGGCCGAGGCGCATGGGCCAAGGGCCAAATTTGGGACTTGGACAGGGTGGACTCGGACAACGGGTCGAGGAGCGGACTCAGACGAAGTCACTCGGACGGGTTGGCTTAGATAGGCCAAGTGGTCAATTCAGACGAGGTCGCTTGGACGGGCCAAGGCAATCTGTCCGAGGGAAGTGGGCCGAGGGTCGAGTTTGACACGTGGCACAGGGCGGAATTTGTCCATGGTCTGAATGGTAGACTCGAATGGGCCGAGTAGGTTTGGGCCAAGTGGGCCGATTAGGGTTTTGACCGAATGGCCCAAATGGCAAGGGGCCGAGGGCGGATTTTGGGACTCGGCCCAAAAGTGACCATTCGAACGGGCCGAGTGCGACGCACGTCAATAGCGAGAGTTTGATTTTGATTGTTTCTTGTGCTTCACTCAATCATATCAAGCACAAATCTCCATATCCTACCTAAGGGGATAAGAGAAGGGATTCATATACGTGGATAGAGTGGTGGGCTTGTTGTTGGTGTGATCGAATCGAATCAGGTAATAGCTTTCTCTCTCTCTCTCTCTCTCTCTCTCTCTCTCATTGAAATGGTTGCAAATGAGTCCTTCCTTGGCCTCTTGGCTCTTATACCCCTTCTCAGGTATGGTGTTGATGCCCCCAATCACTCACTTGCCGATCTTAGGCATCACAAGTGAGCTTTTTGCCATTTTTGCACAATTTTTGCCCTATTTTGCAACAGTAAACCCTACCCTTCTCCGGTGCGATTTCCTAATCCTATCCTACTCTAAATGCAACAAGAATCAAAAGCAAAACACTGAAATGATTTCTCCATGTTTCCTAATCATCAAACAAACAAAATAACCCAAAATACTTACTTGTTTTGAAGATCAAAAACACCCAAACTTCCTACCTATCTCAAGCTCCGTTTCGGGGATGAATCCCTTACTTCGATACTCGATATAAGGCGTGTAAGTGCTCAAGCTTGAATCTGTTGGTCTCAGCAACAGAACCAAAATGTGGGAGCTTTCGCTCAACTGCCAAGACCCATAGACCGCTTATTTTCTCAAGCATTCCAAGCAAGCTCTAATGGCTATCTCTCACCTAGCCGACGTGCCGTCGATCCTACGAGTGTAGTGAGCTTACCTTAGTGCCGATATGAGTTTCTTCCTCTCTCACACATGCTGGTAGCTCCACGATCCTAGATGCTAGCTCAAGCATGCTCAAGCCTCCTCTACCTCCAAGCTCCATCCTCCATAGCTGTGCGCGCAAGAAGAGAGAAGAGAAGAGAAGAAGAGAAGAGGAGATGGTGAAGAGCTTCACCCTCTTGATCCCTCACTCTCACACACTCACTCCCTCACCCTCTCACACTCCCTCTCTCAAGAGCACACACAAGCAAGAAGATGAGAAGGAGAGAAGAAGAAGAAGACTCTTGTTGCCACACACCAAAGAATGATCTCTTATTCACTTTTTGAACTTTATATATACAAACCCTAAAATCTCATGGGCACCCATCCCTTTTTTACATGACCGGACATTGTGGCAAGGTCCTTTTTCCATTTCCCTCTTCTAGCCTTGTGCCTCTAGCCTACACCCATCTAATATTTTACAATTGGCACAGGAGGAAGCCTAGCGCTCTTTTACAAGAGTTTTTTGAGTTTTTTGAGGCGCCTTTTTATTTAAAGTTGCACTTTTTGCCCCGGTTCATCTTTAGAGGCTTCCTGCATGTCTTTGCTCTTTTTCCATCTTCCTTTTGCTTTTTCCTTCATTTTTTCGCCATCTCGACTTGGGGTTAACAGCCAGCTTCATTGGGAATGAAAAACTATTTGGCAAAAGTCTATCATAACTAACCACCATTTAGTTTACATCATTTTATCATATTCAAAATCGTGTATTCATGCACGCAAAAGAAGAAGCCAGGACCTTATTGATTATGCTCATAATACTTCAGATTATGCACTAATGTTAGCATGCTAAAAAATGGATTGTTGAAACACTTATGCATATTCGTCAATTAACCAGAAATTGTATTTTTTTTCTTTGCATCACAAACTTGTGAAATTGGAAAGGTTGAAGTGAGGGTTTGGATTAAGTACATGAAATTCCTGGATTGCTACAACGACGTTTAAGTATATCTAGACCATTGCAAGACTAAAACAAGTATTAGACTCCTATAAACTTTCACAGGGAGTGTTTGTTTTTGCAGTAGGATTAATAGCTTCACGTTCTCCACCCCAAGAATATATATATATATATATACAAGTCTCTATTTGTGTTTGGCATGTGCACATCGAAATGAATTCCCAAAAGCAAAGGCCTGTTTTGTAGCATGGTATTGTCTAGGAAAGTTATGCCTCTAAATTGTGTGGCATCATGATCAGTCTAGTCGCGTTGCTAGGGATTCATCTTGAAGATAACTATCAACCGCACTTATGTAATACAAAAATTTGTTCAAGTGCCGTTCAATATAAATGAACCCTATACACGCAAGGATAGGGTTCAACTCAACTTATTTAGGGTTTCGAAGAAACTAAGCCATTCTCAGGTTACTTCATAGGGGGGATGGAATAAAGAGATTCCCTATCCTTCGGAGGATATCGAAAATTACCGCTAAGGCATGAAGGACAATGCTTGGGTCAAGAGAGGGACCCCACCTTAGCAGATGTCTCGAGCACTCACCTGCACCTTTGTTTGTGCTTGTAAATTTAGGAACACTATTTTTGAATTAAAAAGAAAAAAAGAAAAAAGAGATTATGTAACCCCAAACTCATAAATGAGTATAGTGAATCAGACGGAACTTTTGGAGGGCACGCCAAACCATTCCCATTTGGCCGCTAACCCTAGTCAAGGGGGTTCTAAATAGCCGTGATGGGAACATGGACCAAACCTGCCATGAGAGTTCTCTCCATGGATTGGTTTGAACGTAGGAGGACGCTTGGATGCCAGGGGGGCTCTGGTTGTAAATTCCTTGCCTCCGGGTCCTACTCAAATGATCAACATGACTCGGAATAGATTTTTTAGGAGCCCTTGTTACTAGTGCAAGGCGAAAACTTGGTGGAATTAAAGTGCATCCTTACGGATTGCGAATATTTTTCCTTTTGAACAAGACTTGTTATTCTGATAATTTGCTAATATTAAGTACTTCCAAGGAAACTGTTTGAATTTTTTTTCGTGTTAATGGCATAAGATTACGTGAACAAACCCTCTCCCCTAAAAAGGTTTAATTAAGAAAGCTGTTTTTACATGTCACACTCCAGAGTGATAGGACTAATTAGACAACTAAAGTACGCAAAGTAAGGGAAACGGGAGAGCGGAACCCCCGACGGGTTTGTCCTACAGCAAGGTGGTCCCAGAGAATTGGGAGGCTTCTCACAAGATTTTACTAATGACCGACGCTTAGAAATCGTTAGGGTAGAACCACAAATCATGACGTTTTAGGGGACCGGAATGGGACTATGCATTATGGGCAGAGAGGTGGAGCATCGCATCCCTCTCATTTCCCATTCTCTTTAAACCAAGTGCAGCATGGGTCTACTTTGGCTTGGTTATCTCTGCGTAAAGTAGGATGTCCAAAACCGACGCTAAAAAGCTGTCAGGAGACCTTGACCACTAGGGACTCAAGTTTAGGTCGATCCTACTGGGTTTGGCCCATTGTGAGGCGGATTCAAGAAAACCTAAGCAACAAACCCCGTGGAATTCCATAAGAATGCCGAGCGGCATCGCTGAGACTCGATGGACCACTAAAAACGTGCTTGGACAGCCGATCGGTAGCACGTTACACTGGATTACAATCATTTTCATCTGAATATATTGTCAATCTAGACTTAAATCAAAAGAATGGATCAAGTAGCCAAGTCACTCAAAATGTAATGTCTGCAACATCGCAGTCTGCCTCACTTGTTGTTGACAGCAACACAAAGGTTGTTGAGCCTGTTCTTTTGGATGAAAACTTCCTCTCGGAGCTTTCATGCCTCAATCTCTACAACCCTCTCAAAAACAATCAGGACACACACCTTGATTATTGTCTATAGCTTCTCAACAATAGTCTCTGCTCTCACAATCATAAACCACTCAGCAGCAAAAATATGCAAGAACAAGCTACACAACCTCAAGGCTTTTACAAGTAGGTGGAAGTGCATCTGGGTTATGGGCATACTAGGAGGTTTTGTTATTGCTCCTGAGTCACGATCTTTCAAACAATGACTTAGATGGTTTGCTTCCTCCATCTTTTGCAATATTGGCGAGTCTTGATGAGCTCTATTTAGAGAACAACCATTTTATTGGAATGGTAGATGTGTTGGCAAATCTACCCATCAAAAAATTGGATCTATCAAACAACACTTTTACTGGTTGGATTTGAGAGAAATTTCTGAGTCTCTTTCAAATTGTGTATCTAAAGAAATTTGTATTTCAGCTACTCATATGGCAAATAATCTTGAAGCAAATGCAATATTTATGTACACCAAGCATGGTGAGTTGGCCTCACTTCTTTCACGTTGTTGACCACACTGTCCTATCTTTGCCTTCGCCTTGCCCTCAAAAAGCCAAAGCAGAAGAGAGTGTCCCCCCCTCATTATTAGATTGCAAGGGAACCTTTATGTAGAGGTGCTCCAGCTTGGAGAAGAAGCAATGGGCAAGTTGAGTGCAAGAGAGTCCTCCAAAGGAAGAAACCATGCCTCTCGATATGCAGCCTTACAAGGCCATGATGCCCGTTGCCTTGGACCTCCCAATGGACAATGCACACTCTTTAAAGGAGAAGGGATAGTATGTTGTCAGTAGCCTAAGGAGAATCCTATTTAAATTATGTTGAACTCACCCTGAAAACAACTCCTTGAAAGAAAGTGGGACTTGAAAGGGCAGTAAAGTGAGAAGGGCTGTCTTGAAGAAAGCCACAAAGAGGAGAGAAGCCACATGTGTGAAGCTTTATGACCTGCAAAAGACATTTGCAACCCTATAGATGAGTCTAAAGTCTGCCAATGAGCACCTTGCAGCCACCAATTTAGGGCATTTGAAGGCAGAAGAGGAGCTTTCCCATTTTAAGAAGCAGTAGTGGCATGTTGAGTGTAGGAGAGTCCTCCAAAGCTTCCGTAGTGAAGAAGCTAGAGCTTTTGCTATGAGGCTTTCTAATTTGATACATAAAGCCTACACACAACTTCAACTTCCTACTGGTAGAAGATCCATAGTTGCCTCTCCGAGTCCAAATTCTGCAATGGCCTCCATGACTGGCACCTCATAGAGGCTGAGTACAACAATATAACCTTCTAGGCTAGACGTTGCAAGCCTCCATTAGGATGCGGCTGCAAGTTTGTGAACGCAATAGATTGGGAAACATGTGGCACTCCAACTTACAGCTATGATTGTAAAAATTTGGGAAGAATGGGCTGATATCCTCCATGGAAGCTTGGTAGAAGCTTGAAAAGAAAGATAGAGAAAGACTCTCCCTGAAAAGTAATAGTAACTATATCCTCTAATAACTCTTGTTACCACTGTTTTAAGAGAAATACCTTAAAAATTGGCCAAAAATGACCCACGAGCTGCTAAATCTGGTGTTCTAGCCTCCAAAATTGGTCCAAGACTCCATTAATGCTCCAGACCTGCAGTCCTTATGGTCCAAAATTCCTTGATAACTGCACTGCTACTCCATGTCATGTCTGTACCTGTGTACATGTGGCTCTTAAATCTGTGTGACTAAAAAAAGATAACTGAATGGAATGTTGGCCAATTGGATCAATAACCTAGCTCTGATACCAATTGTCAAGGAAAGACTGGGGATAGAGAAAGAGGAGAGAGAAAACTATAGAAGAGAGAGGAGAAGTGCAGAAGAGAGAGAAAGAGAGTGACAAGGAGAGAGAAATATTAGAAATGGAGAGAGAAAGATAGGAAGAGAGAGAAGATAGCCATGAAAGCTGGAGAGAGGGAGAAGATGAAGGAGACTTGTATTATTATAATTTGATGGTCAAAAATCCAATCCCTTACACCTTTTATACCGGCTAGTTAGCTAATATTTTATCCTCATTATTTTATTTCCCCTCTCTTACAATTTCATGCATTAAAATTTTACTTAAGAGAATTCTTTTACTTGGATAACTACAAATTCAAAATGATTAATTTGGATTACACAAGATTTATTAGGAATAGGATGCATGGAAATTACTATACCACTTGAAAAGAATTTATGATTTTAAGGCATTCAATACATAAATACAAATGCTAATTCTTTGAAAAATACTGAGATGGAATTATGAGAATACTTTTCATAATAAAATATCCAAGGTTTTTGGATCTAGTGAATTATCACTAGATAAAGACCAACTCGGGGGGGTCACTCATGAATATATGTATATATAACGTGAGTTCAAAATAAGGGGTTTTTAAAATGCCATTTTTATACATTTTTTACATACACAAGGGTGTCATATAAAGGGGTTACTTACAGGTTGAATAGAAAAGGGTTATGTTTTATTCAAGAAAATTTCACAGATTAGGATATTTATAAATAGGCCATGAACGCACGTTATATAGAGAATATATATATATATAGTGAACCCTCCGAGAAGACCAACAAAATTCTGTTAAGCAAAAAAGATCATCATCAGAAGTTTTTCTTATAAAAGTCCTTTGGCAATCTTGGAATGATTGATGGGTTTTTTGAACCCTCGAAGAGGGGAGTTTTGAAAAAATAAACTATTGCTAAAATTTATCTTAGGCTAGATCCCAAGCAGAAGAGTAATCCAAGCAGATTATTGGAAGATATTACCACTTATGCTAAGTTTAGCCTTGATATTTTCATTCTAGGAAAAGGGTTTGTCTTGGAAGGAAATTCATTAAAATTGTTGTGGGTAATATATTTGAAGTAAGTTGTTTGTGGTTGTGAATGAGGATTTTATTTTTCTCAAAGTATCAAGATAAAAGATGGATAATCGGGTATAGTTCACCAACTGAGGCAGTATTCCGATAAGCACAAAAGGCCGATTGAGGCAGTGTTCCCTGAGGATGCTAGACCTCCCCAAGGTTAGCACGAATAAAACCTAATCCAAGGGTTTTTTCATTTTTGCATTGGTGAGTATGGACTGACCATGACACGAAAGGTCTTGTCGTAGGGAATTCTAGTTGGCATAAGGAGTTGAGGATACCAAGGGGCCCTAGTCACAAATTCCTTAGACTCTTATAAACCATCCATTATCCTTTGAGCCTAGACATTATTTTGGAAGTCTTGATACTAGTCTAGGGATTGAACTTGGTAGAAATAATATATTCGGGTCGATATTATGTCTAGTCAAGATAGTGAACACTATAAAAAGATACTTTCCTAAAGGAACTGTTTGAGAAAGAATTGCTTTGCACTATTTTTGTGTCGTGAAATAAAGATGTGTAAGGAATCTATACTAGGAGATAATCAAAGAAGCTATTTATATATGTCAAACCTAAAGTGGTAGGGAAATAGATAATTAAAAATATTATATTAAGAAAAGTGGGTGGATGTGTCCCCAATAGGTCTAGACTCAGGGATGGATAGTCTCAGTCAGCTAAGAGATTTTCTCATCAAAATTATGTCAGTAAATAGACAAAACAAATGGCCATTAGACATTAGGAAAAACCCGACTTGCATCATTTTAGGGGGTTGGAATGGGATTTTGCCTTAGGGGCAAAAGGATCGAGGTGCTACACTCCCCTTTATCTCCCGTTCTCTTTGAACCAAATGCAATGCATGTCCACTTTAGTTTGAGTAATCTTATGAGAAGTGGGAACTCGAAATACTGACACTAGTTGATTGATAGGTGACTTGACCAATATTAGGAATGCAATCTTAGGTCGATCCTTATGGGAATGGCCAGAAACTTCCACTACGAGATAGACTCAAGCGAGCTTAGACAATAAACTTGAGGTATTCCACAAATTCTTGGACAACATTGTCTAAGATATCTCTTGATGGACTACTAAGAATGTACCAATGGGGAAGCACCTCAAGTAAGTACATCACAATTGGTATTAGAGCCTATAGGATACGATGCAAGTACTAAAACTAGTAAATATTTGTAGTTATAGCTTAAAATATATTTTCCTTTAAGATGTGAATTCTTCTCTTTGTATATATATATATATATGTTCTTGATTTCTAGTAGAAGGACAAACCTTGGGAACAATTCTTGATTTTCCAAGTCATGTTAATGTTAGCCATGCACTCATCTACTTTCAATTGGAGAAACCACATGATGCAAATATTAGATCAAATATACAATCCTTCACCCTTGTACTATGAAAGACAATGGATGTTAAGAGGAGAGTACTGTTACATTGATAGAATTGTCTTTTTTACCTCGAGAACAATTTAAAGATGGTAAAATGGATGGAAACCCTTAAAGTTGCCAAGATTTATCTATTCTACGAGGCTAGAGTAAACTCAAACATGTTCACCGAAGGACAACAAGTAAAATTATACTAGTGCATCTATGAGGAGGTCATAAAGATTATATTGGTTTGATGGCTCACTAAATAATGGTTGTAGATCGCTCCAGCTGGTGCAACTACAAGACAAATAGATTACCTGATCTTCCCTTAAAATATAGATTTTTGGATATTCATTTCCAAAACCCTAATTATTATTTAATGGATGTATCACAGTGCCATGCCTAGACTGTAATAGGGAATCCCCTTCCAAGAATAATATAAGCCTCTAAGTTATTCGAATAATGTATTTCCTTTATATTGACATAAGGAATTACTTTTTTCCATCTGTTGTAATCAAGACTAGTTTCCACCTTAGAAACTGAGAATAATGGAAAATTACTATTCGTTTTATTGCAAATTTTCACATTTTTAAGAAGTATAGATTAGTTAAATCCTAGTGAAAATAGGGTTATTACAATCTAATAGCAATCTATTTCAAGGTAACAAAGCTGGAAGAAATTCCTTGTATTTTAGACCATGTGTATATCCACCATGCATTTGTTGGATTTCAAATGATGAAATAATTCTATGACTATGTATTGTCCTTATCCCTCCTCTACAAAATGGCATTGGGGGAAACATGGGACAGATGGCTATATTGAGTTTGATCATCTCAACTATATCAAGATCACAACCTTATGCGAATCAAATGGATGGAGAGTGTAAAGCTCGTTGAATTATTTCTTTTTGATGACTCTTAACAGAATCCCATTCTCCATATTAATGACCGACTAGATCGCCAAAATCATTACATATGTGAAGAACTAAGTTCAACCTAGTCGATTAGAATTGTTGTTCTATAGGGAGTAACCCTCATCATAACTACTATAGAGAAGGTTATCTAGACCCTTTCACTAAATACCAAAATGTGGATGTACACGCCACAACTCCAGCTGATAAGATTTTTTGGGCTACCAGAGACCCACAGATAAGCCAAAAGATAGAAAGAAGTTTGAACTCTAATCAAAACCATATTTTGATGTACAAACCCTAATTACTATCACAAAAGACTGAATAATACATACTTCTTTTCCAATATCAATAAGATCAATTAATTAAGTTAACATCTTTCTTGAATATTATTACCGGAGAAAAAATTGATTGTGAAAATTGTTTAAATCCCTAGGATGTTACTTCCAACCTCCATAGTACAGAAGCTCGGGAGAAGAAATTTCTTCTCAAGCAATACAGATGCAATAATTCGATGGTGGTAAGGGAAAGGATACTCCAACCAACACAGAAACATGGATAGAATCTATGGAAGATTATTTCATTACTCCAGGAATGGCACCATCAAATCAAGCAATGATCACAAAACTGAAACTAATAGGGGATGCCTATCTTTGATGGAAACTATGGTGCAAGGACCAAGGACTGTTCAAAACCACTATCACTTGGGACATGCTTAAGAATGTTGTGCATGGGAGATACCTTCCACCCATATATCGGGTCTAGAAAATGAATTAATTTTTCAATTGGAAAGAGCTAAGCATAAACCTAGAAGCTTACTACTCCAAATTTGTAATGCTTCTAAAATATGTACCATTGATGGATATTTCACAACAAGTATTTAAATTTTGCAATGGTCTAAATCTGCCCTTGAATATGCATCTTGAGTCAATGCAACCTTCATATTTACATGATGCATTGATTTAGGTGACCCCATTTTAGGGGTCCGAATGGGACTATGCCCTATAAGAGGTTGAATGGCGCATCACTTTCGTTTCCCATTCTCTTTGAACCAAGTGTGATATGGATTTGCTTCAGATTGGGTATCTCTCCGTAAAGTAGGATGTCCAAAACCCGATGCTAGGATGCTGTCAGGAGACTTTGTCTACTATGAACCCAAATTTCAGGTTGATCCTAGTGGGTTTGACCGTGGACGTTCCGTTGCGAGGTGGACTCAAGAAACCCTGGGCGACAAACCTTGAAACATTCCATGGGAGTGCCAGGCGACGATCCCTAGAATCATTTCTCGATGGACTGCTTAAACGTGCTTGAACAGCCGATAAGCAGGCACATTACAATTCGTATCATAGCAAAACTTCATGATGATTTGTGATTGATTAATGTTTGGTTCATAGACATATCCTAAACAAAAATAACCTGAGTGGTATGGCTTGATTTTCAGGCACCTTCTGCACCCACGAATGTTGATATGCAAGAGAAGAAATTTCTTCTGAAGCAAATTAAGGCACCTGATTTTGATGGAGAAGGAATAGACGTCGCAACAGAGGCAAAGATATGGATTGAGTCGATGGATAATTATTTCTCTGGTTCATGAACTACTGCTACTAGTCAAGCAATGATTGGAAAACTAAAGTTATTTGGCCATGCTCAGTTATGGTGGAAGCAATGATGCAAAGATCAAGGTGTTTCTGAAGCCGCTGTTACGTGGACTCAATTAAAAGATTCTGTATGTGGACGATACCTTCCACCAACCTACCAGACTTTGAAGATGAATAAATTCTTCAAGCTCAAGCAGCTGAAATTAACCCTGGAAGCTTACTACTCAAAGTTTGTAACCCTACTAAAATATGCGCCACCTATGGATATTACACAGCAAGTATCCAAGTTTTGCCATGGCCCAAACACTCCCTTGAACGACCCTCTTGAAGCAATGCATCCAACGAACTTGCAAGATGCATTACTCTGAGCAAATCCAATCGTCCAAGAGCTTAAATCAGGCAATTGTAGCAAATATGACTCCCGAGATCAGGGTAAGAGATGTCATACATACAGAGAGATAGGGCACATTCGCAGTAGGAGATGTCCCTACCGTCAATGCTTCCATTGTAATGAGCTAGGACACATCCAAGCAGATTGCCTTGATCTAAGTCTAGAAGACATTGAGTCTCCAAGAAAACCAAGGTACACAAGTGCAGTCTATGAATATATAGAGGAATCAGATGAAGACAAAGACCTATAACCTACAATACCTCTTCACAGGATGACTAAAAATCCTAGAAGCTTAATCGACATGTAACAGAATTGAGAATAAATCCTACTCTTGTACATATGGTTAATTTGAATAATATGAGTGCACTACTTGAAACATTAAGAGTAGTGTGGCGGATGCATGGTGGGTATTAACCCATAGGCCCTAGGTCCCATTAATGCTTGACTTCCCTAGTTTCTCTCAAGATGAGAACATCTCGATTTCTCTAAGTGGAGGAGGATGTAATATTTTCACGCAATAAAAGTTAGTTGGCTAGTTCGAAAGTTAGTTAGTCAATTAATAAGTTAGTAAGATTACTAACTAAGGTAAAAACTAGCAAACATTAATAACTAATCATTTTTATTTAATTAAAATGTATTTTAAAAAAATCAAGAGTCCTAAATCTGATACTTTTCTTGGATTGACAAGAACTGTAGCCACCCTTCACGAAAGTTACAGCGTGAATGAGACTTATGAGCCATATTACTCACTAGTATTAATATGTATAGTTTGGATAGTCCAAAAATATTAGATTTTTGGGGAAAAAAATTAGTATATTTTAGATATTATCCTAAAAAGATAGAACTAAAAGTCATTAAAAGAAAAGACAAATGATGTTTTAGTTATTTTTGGAGATTTTATAAAAAGAAAAAATAAAGAAAAGTGACTGGCAAAATCGCGAACGCGGCGATCACAGTTTACAAGCAATAGACAGCACTTCGAATAGAGAAAAGAAGAAGGAGTGAGCTGAGAGCTTTCTAACTAAGTGTCTTGAGGTTTTACCCCCCTTTTGGAGCCCATGCAACCATTAGACTTATGATTTGAGCATCAGATCAATGAGTCTTCCAAAAGCCCCTCCACTCTTGTTCTCAGCCTTATCCCCTCCTCTCTAATTCATTATAAATATGAGGCATGGGAAGGTGCAAGGGAGCATAAGGATACCTCGAGAGGCTGCGAGAGAGAGGTAGAGAAAAGGATACCCCTCCAAGAGATTGCGAGAGAGAGATTGAGAGAGAGAGAGAGAGAGAGAGAGAGAGAGAGAGAAGAGTCACCCCGAGAGGCTACAAGGAAGAGAATTAGCTCAATTCCCTCTATTTTGATCCTCGACTTACCCATTTTCTCTAATGGTTTCCCGTCTCGAATCTATTCTTCCTTCTTAATCTCTTGAGTCTACTTGTGGATGATGACCTCCAAGCAAATAATGTTGCATGCGGATGGAAATCCTACAGCTAGTACTGAAGCTTCAGGCGAAGGCATCATTGTCAATCCAACTGCAGTTTTGATCGTAAGTAATGTATTTCTAAATGGATAGATGCTTGTTTTGATTCTCACATGAGATATATTAGGCTCCATACTATGATGGACAAGAATAGGTCATGGGAAGGGATAGGCCTCTTCTCACATATTTGAAATATGGAATTTGCAAAATGCATGTATCAAGGGAAGTTAATTGCACTTAGTTGTGTATGGCTTATTTGTTGATAGAGCAATTGGTCAGGACTTATGAATAGCATAATTGTAAAAAGAATAACATTAAGAATTGTGCATACAAGTATCAATAAAATTTTGCATAGAATCGATCTTTGATCCCAAGGGGGAGAGTGAATATGCGATGGAATTATGATCGCGTCTATTCTTGTATTGTTTGGGAAAGATACAATTAGTTTTGTTGGATTGATTAAACAATACCCTAAATGCTTTTTACAGCCAATTGGTTGTTGCTTTGTGATTTGGATAAATATTCAAAGGCTTGTGTTTGATGGTAAAAGCATGGCAAGGGTTAGTAATGACAAGTAGCCATGGGAAATAAAGTAATGTTTTCCTAGAAGATGATATTAGGGCTAATTGCCTTGATTATGCTTCATTCTTAATTGGATTAATTAAGAAAGGATATTTTGCATGCATGGATCATCTCCAAGATTGCATAGCGGATTACCCCGAGAGGGCACTACTCGATTCATAGGCCAATGGTCGAGTGGTGAAAAGGCCAACCACAGAAATGGCATCTCACTCCTAGACCACTTGTGGGTCAGGTGGAGCTCTGGACACCCCTTGCTTGTCTAGAATGGAGTTGGGGATCCCCGTGAGCCCAATGTCTAGGGCGTTGGAAGATCCTATTCTTGATAAAGGATGGAAATTTCGGTGCCATGTGATTTGGACCAAGTACTTCTGTTGGATAGAAGGGATACACAATTCTCCTTTATGGGCAAGAGACAAAGATTAACTTGAAGATAAATTAAGGAACTTGTTTGTCAAAAGGTCTACTTGCTCTATATTCGTGTCTGTGCTGTAAATTACGAGAACGAACCTTGTTCCCTAAAAGGCTTCATTAACAAAGCTGATTTTAAATTCACACATAAATGTGATATGATTTAATTAGAAAACTAAAGCTATCAAGGAAAGCGGGTGGGCGGAATCCCCGACAGGTCAGCTGGATGGTCTCAGAGAACTAGGAGGCTTCTCACAAGGTTTTACCAACGATGACTTTAGGTATTGTTAAGTTAGAACCCGATTCATGCCGTTTTAGGGGACCAAAATGGGACTATGCCCTACGGGCAGAGAGGTTGAGTGGTACATTCCTCTCATTTTCCATTCTCTTTGAACTAAGTGCAGTATGGATTTGCTTTCCATTGGGTATCTCTGCGTAAAATAGGATGTCCAAAACTCGACGTTAGGATGCTGTGAAGAGACTTTGTCTACTGGGAACCCAAATTTCAGGTCGATCCTAGTGGATTCAGCCGTGGACGTTCCGCTACAAGGCGGACTTAGGAAACCCTAGGCATGATAAACCTTGAAACATTCCATGGGAGTGCCAAGCGGCGACGTCTAGAATAGTTTCTTGAAGGACAGCTAAAACGTGCTTGGATAGCCAATAGGCGGGCACATTACAGAACCCAGATTTCAGGTCGATCCTAGTAGTGGGTTTGGCCATGAACATTCTCTTGCAAGGCAGTCTTGGAAAACCCTAGGCGATAAACCCCGGAACATTCTCTGGGAGTGCCAGGCAGTGACACTTAGATTTGTGTTTCTTGATGGTCTGCTAAAACATTCTTGGACAACGGGCACATTACAAAACCCACATTTCAGGTCGATCCTAGTGGGTTTGACCATGAACATTCCATTGCAAGGCGGACTCGGGAAACCCTGGGTGATAGACCTCGGAACATTCCCTGGGAGTGCTGGGTGGTGATGCTTAGATTTGTTCCTTGATGGACTGCTAAAACGTGCTTGGACAACCGATAGTTGATGTACATATATTGCAATCTATGAATGCTTATGTTTCAAATCCTATAATCCTTACATCATGATTGAGGTAATAATAAAAACTTTGTGTTTTTGTGGTCTTGTATGCTTGTTAAATGGTTCAAGATTCTAGATTTTGATGTGCTAAAAATTAAAAATAGGATTCTAAGATCAGAATTGAGTCTTGAGCAACAAAAAAATCTACTAATTGTAGATCCATTAGTATCACTACCTTTGCCATCTAAAACTAGAGTTGATAGATGTTTACGACATTACAAATCCAAGAACTTTGATAAACTAATTTTTGCTTATAACAATAGGTATTATCATTTTACCTTTTAAGCATATATAGTTTAGAGGTTATTGAAAGTATCCTAATTCAAAAACTTGACGTAATCGCAAAATTTAAAGTCTTATTGTTTGAGTTAATCTATATGATGGAAAACTTATTAATCCAAAAATTTGATGTGTATGATGTAGTAAGAATTGGAGTCTTGTTTTAGTATATCTACATGACAAGAAAGCTTACTTGCTCAACTCACTAGCAAATACACATGTTGAAATTAGAAGTTATAACATTTTTTTGCTAGGTTATTGTATATACTGTTGGTTCCACAAATATAAATGCCAAACAAACAAATGGAAAAACATGACTATTATCTTACTTTGCAATGCAGTTGTGTGATAAGAATGTTGACTGCCTTGGATATAAATGATGAAGTGTTTTACCTTGATGTAAAATTATGTAATGATCAAAATACATATCAAACCTTTATACGTATCCACAAAAATTAAGTAAACAATGTTTGGTGCTAGAACTCTAAACTATCAGCTTGGTATACTATAATGCAAAGCTAACACTAAGTCACTTCTACTTAGCATCTACATGATTTTCACAATTCCTCCAAAGTCCTATGGTATGATAAGCCATTTTACAATCACAATCAAGGAAATTCTTTTCATTTTTTAAATATATAGTAATGATGTATATGATATTGTGGCAATTTAGATAACATATACACACATGTTCTTAAGAGACTATAAGAAGAGCATGATTGCCAAGGTGTTGGTTTGAGCAAGACTTGGAGAAGAGTATTAATCTAGAAAGTGTTTTAGAACAAGGCCATAGGATGGTGTACATAGTGTTGTGGAAATTTAGATATCATATACAAACATGTTATTACGGGACTACACAAAGACTATGTTTGCCAAGATGTTGGTTTGAACAGGACTTGGAGAAGAGTCTTCAACTAGAAGGTGCTTTAGAATAAGGTCACAAGGTAGTGTGCCATAAGTAAGAAGTCATCAATCACAGTTCCCACAACAAGGCATGAAGAAGATCATGACATGCAGAAACCTTAAAAAAGACAATCCTTCAATCTCTAAATACTCACCCAGGCCATGAAAAAAATATGTAATCCTAACATTATATATGACTATGGTCTAGAATCTGGTCTCTTACAAATCTGTCATGATTATTAAATTTATTAGATTGAACAAATATTTTATCACTTTTAAATCATTCATATGATTTGATTGCCCATAGTCTCAATCTTGGATTTGAGTCAAGATGTCATATTGTACCCTACTCTAAGGGTATTTGACAAGTTTTCATTATGGATGCATTTGAATATAGTTTAAATAAACTTGTCTACATTGTATATTCACTTTCATAAAAAAGGTTAAAGTGTGTGCTATTCTAAGGGGGCTTTATAGGAATCAAGTTAAAGTATGCCAAGTTCTAAGCACATGACTTGAGAAGATTCTAATTATAGTGTTAGAGTGATTTTCATGATGTGAAAGTGAAAAATGGGCATTTACACACTCTAACTTTGGCATCACCTAGATATACATAAAATTTTTCATGTACTTTCAATTTCACTTGACATTTTGTTTGAAAGTTCAACTCAAATTCCTACCCCATAGTCCCACTCGATGATTTAAATACTTCAAAAACATATTTATGTTCACATCATAGGACTCTCATTTTATATTTTAACCTACCATAGGAAAAGGATAGTCTAATGCTTACATAATTGATATTACTTGTGTGGAAAGGATTAGAAAATTCAAGTGGATGCGAGTCATAAGGAACATGAATATAAGAAGATGACCTCCCTTGTGTCTGAAAGACACCAGCTCGATGTCATATCAAATAAAGAAGGTTGCTATAGGCCTGATCACACACTCAAGCCCTCTCTCCAATACATCTAAAAAGGATAGGGGAAACTAGGAACCTGTCTTGTGAAGCTCCTTCCCCACAAAGAAAGAGTTGATATAACCTTGAGCATGTGCTAAAGATCTATCTCAAAGACATGTTAGAAATTCACATAAGAAAGATAGTACTCACACAAGCTTGACCACATGCTCAAGCTCTCTCTCATAAACATCTCAATAAGATAGGAGATACTACCATGCTGTGCTCAGAGATAGAGGTTCTCCCCCACGAAGACATAGTTTATTAAAGCTTGAACACACACTAAATCTCTTTCCCATATGCATATAAAAAAATTCATATCAAATAATAGGATATTTGAAGCACGCTATCTAATAGCCATCTCAATGAGAGAGGAGGAACTTTCTTCCATGCCCTTAGAGGGGGAGGGGAAACCCCCATTAACAAGCTCCTTCCCCATAAGGAGAGGGTTTAAACAAGCTCGAGAATGTGCATAAGATAAATCCCAAAGACATGTAGAAAAGTCATGCCAAATAGGCAGGGTTTGAATACAACTTGAGCACATTCTCAAGTGTGCCATCTCATAGCTATCTGACAATGAGAAAGAAGAAACTATTTTTTGATGCCATCAAGGGGACATGGGGAAATCATCTTGACAAGCACCTCTCCCACAAGGAGAGGTTTAGTATGAGCTTGATAACATGCTCAAGTTCTCTCTCAAAGACACCTCATAATCATACCAAATCAATACATGAAAATAGTGGAGCCATGTATGTATCCATGATGTATGTTTTTTTTGAGCTCTAAGCTTGTATATACATTGATAATGTGTACGGGTTCCTAGAGACTAAACTATATTTATGTAGTATTGACATGAATTCATTCCTTCATGGCCATGAGGTGTTGGTTCCATACTAAAGACTTGTAATACAAAGACCATTCCCCTATGCCTCTATGCTTGGATTAAAATGATGGGTTGTTAATAATAATGTAGTAGGAATACTTGGCAACATGGATAAAGCTCAATAATACAATCAAACTCTCTTCAAGTTGAGTATAGGCTTGTGGATAGGCTTAATGATATCCTCTATGAGATTGAGGTTAGCTTTAGAACATGTAGAGAATATTAATCTTGAGATCAATAAAATGTTGAAAGAAAGCACAATTTCATAAATGTTGTGCTTTAGTATTTTTCAATACATGTAAAAGTGTATCCTATTCTAAGGAGACTTGACATGAATCAAGTTAAAGTACACTCAGGTCTAAGCACATGGCTTTATAAGATTCCAATTATAGTGTTAAAGTAACTTTTATGATGTCAAACTGAAATATCATAACAAAATGATATCAAAGTATACCCTACAATATTTTAAGCAAGGCAATTTGAAGTAAGTTATTGCATCAAACTTCTTTGTGATCAAAGCAATAGTCACATTATACCCAATTGAATGAGTTTATTTAAAAAAATTAATAGATTCATGATCCTAAACTCTTATTACATATATTGGTATACAAGGTGGAGAGCACAACCTTGCTTTTTATATATCAAAGGGCATTTTATAAATTTGAAAACATGTAATCATATTGGTGTGCATACCATATTAATATGCAAAAAACATAGGTAAGTTACAAATCACTTTGTATCATGTTTTTATAATGAGGAGGTTGATATATGCATTAAATGTACAAATTCTTACATGAAGAGGTTCAAATTTTTTGTCTTATGTTTCTGAAAGGAAAAAAAAAGGTAAACTAGGTCCCACTAAGCCCATTAGCTACCCATAAAATTATTATTGACCCTTAGCCCACTAGCTACCCATAAAATTATTATTGACCCTTTCTGTCGTGAAGGTTGAAAAAATACAGTGATGGACAAACTTAAAATTCTAAAAGTTGAAAGAATAGAGTTTTAAACTATTCTTTACTAAGTTTAATTCAATGCCATTAGGGAAACTTAAAATTCTCAAAGTCTATTCTTTAACCTGAATACATTGTAACTCATTATTAACCATAAAACTCAATCTTTTACACATAGCCAAGCCCTCCTCATATATTGAGAATGATGAATAACAAAAAGATTTCCATAATGACTCAAAAGCTAGGCTAAGTGACAAAAAAGGGTTACAAAAGGCAAGTGACAGAAAGGGATTAAATAAATATAAAAAGAATTGAACATGTTGGGAATGAGACTTTTTCCATTTTACCTAAACCACTCTTGAATGGCAAGTACCAAAATTACAAATGAAGCTACAAATTCCAACAACAACCAAGTGCTCGCCATAAATCCCCAGCTATTTGTAATATCCTGCCCCACATAAGAACCACCCCCCCCCTATTTCAATTAAAGAAAGTGAAATTTTTTTAAATCTCTCCCCCCCTTTCATCATCGAATAGGTGGCGGGAGCGAGACGATGTGATGATGTCAAGGGGGAGGAAGCAGGCAACGACGACGGCAGTCGACATGGAGGAAGAGGAAGACGGCATGATGATGAGAAGGAGGATGACAATGATCACAAAAATGACGAGGAAGATCAAGATGAAGTTGACGATGGAATCAATGGGGGGGAGGGGCACATGTGTGCCACCTCGCTCCCCCTACTATTTGTTTCCCCCCCAATAATACCACGCCCTATCCCTATAAACCCCCCCTTAAGCAAAGAGGGGCACCTTATTCTTCTCCCCCCTTGCTACCGAGAGAAAGAAAGGGAGAGAGAGGGTGATAGAGAAGAGAGAGAGGGGGAAAGAGGGAGAGTGAGAGAGAGAAAGAGGGTGACAGAAAGAGAGAGGGAGAGAGAGGGTGAGAGAGAGACAGAGAGAGAAAAGTAATATACCAAGGGCCCTTCTTCTCTTCCCCTCCTTAGAGGGTGGCCACATGTATTTATCATCCCCATGAAATTATCCTCCACTGCAGCTTAATCCTTTCCCAAAATTGGTCCCATGTTAATCGACCAAAAGGTGTGGAAGTCTTGTGCCAATCTCGTCTAAAGGAGGCAAAGATCGAGAATGGCCCCCAAGCAAAGAATGTCACGCATGAATGGCAATCCCACAACGAAAGCCTCGAGTGAGTGCATAATTGCTCATCCAACTACGGTATCAGTCATAAGTAATGTATTAAATCCAAATTATTAGATGCTTTCTTTGATTTTGGCATGAGATGCATTAGGCCCATACTACACCGCATGGGAATGGATTATTAAAAAGGATAAATTCATTACAAATATTCAAAAGATGGAGTTTGCGAAGTGCATGTATTAAGGGAAGTTAGTTGCACCTAGTTGCATATGGCTTGTTCGTTGATAGAGCAATTACAAGGAAGAATCAATCAGGGGTTACGAATGGCATAATCGTAAAAAGAATGACATTAAAGAATCGTGCATACAAGTGCTAGGTTAAAGCATAGTCAAGGGTTACCAATAGCATAATTGCTAAAAGAATATCACATCAAGAATCAATGGATAGGAAGTCCTAGTTTAAAGTTCAGATACTTCAAAGGTACTTAGCCTAAAATCCCAGATATTAAGAAAACCTAGATTCTAGCACAATGCAAGGCCTCTTGGAGTCTAGCTACTTGATATCATCTAGCATTTATCTTATCAAAGTGTTTACACGTTATGCCTATAACATGCTTGATATATGGGAATGCTTCATGGCTTTAACTAAGAGCTAGTACAATAAATTATTCATAAAGTTTACACCTAAGATGTCTTGAGATTTGTTTGATAACTACTACTTCCATCAAGCCAATTCGGGGTTAGAGAAGACACAAACCATAACTCCAAGCCATAGTGGCAAGTGGAGAGCTCAAGGATTAGATAACCCCGAGACAAAGTAAAGACCGATACTTTTGTACCTATTGGAAAGAAGGTTACATTATCAACCAATGTAAGTGATTAATAGAACTTACATCTTGTACCGTGTTTAAAACCTTAACATATGCCTTAGCCAAAAGAAGGGAGTGTTAAGTAAAATTTACATGGAACCGCTCTTGATCCCAATGGGAGATCAGATATGCGATGGAAATGTTATCGCATCTATTCTTGCATTGTTTGGAACTACAATTGGTTTTGTTGGTTGTTCAAACATACTTTTACATTCAACAATTTGTTGAATTGTCATTTGGATGACTATTCCAAGTGCTTGTGATTGATGGAAAATTCATGGTAGGGGTCTGTGATGACAAATTGCCATGAGGGTAAATGAATGTTTTCTTGAAAAATGATATAAGGACCGATTACCTTGATTGTGCTTGGTTCTTAACTCGATTAATTAAGCAAAGCATATTTTGTGTGGGTGGATCATCTCCAAGGTCACACCGCGCCTCAACTCGAGAGATCACTCCTTAATTCATGGGCCGAAGGTCAACTGGTGAAAAGGCCAACCACGGAAATTGTGTCTCACTCGTAGGCTGCTTGGGGTCAGGTGGAGGACTGTTGTGAGCCTAACGTCTGTGGCATTGGAAGACCTATTCTAGATAAAGGATGGAAATTATGGTGCCATGTGATTTGGGCCAAGTACTTCTGAAGGCAAAAGGGATATATAATTTCTCCTATATGGACAGGAGACAAAGATTAACTTGAATATAAGTGAAGAAACTTGTTTGAAAAAGGAGTGCTTTCTCTATTTTTGTGTTAGTGCTATAAATTACGTGAATGAACCCGGTTCCCTAAAAGGCTTAATTAAGGAAGCTGATTTTGAATGTCACACATAAATGTGATAGGACCTAATTATAAAACTAAATCTGCCAAGGGAAGCAGGTGGGGAAACCCCCGACGGGTCTATCCTATGGTAGGGTTATCCTAGAGAACTAGGCAGCTTCTCACAATGTTTTACCAACGACCCTTAAGAATTTTTAGGTTAGATCCCCAACTCATGCCATTTTAGGGGACCAAAATGAGATGATGCCCTATAGGTAGAGAGGTTGAGCAGCACATCCCTTTCATTTTCCATTATTTTTGAACCAAGTGCAACATGGATCTACTTTGGCTTAGGTATCTCTACGTAAAGTAGGATGATGTCCAAGACCCTACGCTAGAATGTTGTGAGGAGACCTTGACTACTAGGAACCTAGATTTCATGTCGATGCTAGTGGGTTCAACCTTGAACATTTCATTACAAGGCAAAAGACACAAGAAACCCTAGGCGACAAACCTTGTGACATTCCATGGAAGTTCCGGGCGGCATTGCTTAGACTCATCTCTTGATGGACCGCTAAAACCGTGCTTGGATAGCCAATAGGCAGACACATTACAGTTGATATCATAGTGAAACTTTGTAATGATGTGTGATTGATTAATATATGGTTCGTAGACATATCCTTAATGGAATAAACCTTACTCTTGTAACTATAGTTAACCTGAGTAATATGAGTTGCATCTATTTTGAGCCTAGAACTTACAAATAATTAGAGATACTCTAGCAAGGAATGATAATTATAACTTGCAATGAATTTTCTTTAACTGTTCTTCTCACCTAATATAGATTGGGTCTTGCAATAATGTTAAAGTTTGGGAGTATTCTTCAATATTACAAGCAAAGACTATTGACCCTGGACCTCATTCCAGATCTAAAAAGAGGACAATTTGGAAACAATGTTTCCACGATAAAAGACCACTTGAGTCTACTGAAAGGATCCTAGGACAATTTGGTTTAAAGAAGAAAATCCTACCAAGGATGACTAGGAATCTTGTGACTCCAAGTGATAAAGCTTCGCATTGTTTCTATTGCAGCTAGCACATTTCAAAAGGAAATGTCCAAAGTCCCCCTAAACACCGATGCTTCAAGTACCACAACATTGGACATATCCACGTCAATCGTCCCAACATGACTTAAAAAGGAACTTGAGCTTACAAGAAATGAAGTTGTATAAGCTTTAGTGATCTACAACCTACCAAAAAATTATCCGATACTTAGGAACAACCCTAGAAGATATCCATGAGATGTAACTACAAAAAACTCTTCTCTTGTAATCTAGACTCAAATGAATCAAATACAATAAGCTATTATTCTAAAAGACCGCATGTTTATGAGTGGTCAGAGACTCGCAACGAATATGTGATGGGTCCTAACCCAGAGATGATGGGACCTAAAATCGGCCAACACTAGCTATGGCACTAGTCGGACCTCATGCACAAAATAGACAACCCCACCATATGACCTCATGGTCCAAGAGCGTCTGTAATACACCGATGTACACTAGATAGACTTAATTATGCATGTATAGCTTATATGTAGTCCAACGCTTACCTTCCAATTTTCTCATAGGGAGATCCCATAACATGTAGGCATAGTGCCTCGTCACACAAACATCATGAAGCTCCCCTCGGCGGCTCATGGTCGCGGCTCCACTGCAACTCTCCTACACCTCGAGGATTGGCCCCAAGATGCGTCGCTCAAACATATAAAACATAATGCATAAACTCCACTCTCTTCTTGTTTTGTACAATCTAGAAATATATAAATCCTCACCGAACGGTCCCAAGGAAAGTGTACAACTAACCTACATCATCAAAGGCTTCTTTCCACTCAGTGTGTAAGTCATGTCCTAGAAAGACAATTGCTATGCAATCCAAGACTGATACCATGTCATGCATTATGCATAGTGCATATGATCCTAGTGCACAAACAATATTTATCCAATCAGCATTTCATGATGTGGGAAAAACATTCCTTTCATCATTTTCACTAAACGTATGCTTCGATGTATGGAGACTAGCACCAATTTCTCGTGCTACTAGCCCCTTAAATTGAATTACCACAATTCTAAATGGAATGCACAATCAAATGCTTCAAAAATTCAAACTCTCTTAGCCCTCTTAATCTCTTAACATTCCCTTTCCCTCTAACATTTAGGTTATACTATGTTGTATATGTGTAGGGTATTATTTTTATATGTATTTTTCACATAAAATAGAAAAACCCATGAGCTATGACACATAAACAAAGTCAAAAAACTTCATGCCTTAGATTTTTCTTACAGCCACAACCACAAATCATAATTTTCTAGATTTTTATAACACGAAAATCCTAATTTTTTCCCATTTTTAGCTTTTTTTCTCTATTTATTTGTGCATAAAAATAGATTATTTTCTTATTTTTGATTAGTGACTAATGATGGGAGTTGAAAGATGTTTTTTCTTAGAACTTTATCCCATGCGCATCTCTTTTCCCCTCCCGAAACCAATAAAACCTTCATTTTTACACTAAAAATGCACTTTTTAGGCCATAATTTAATGATTGCAACTATTTATTATTATGGATCTACAGTTCTTTTATGCACAGCCCTCAATAATAATGAAAAAAATATCCTTTTTTTTGTTCCATATAAATTCCATTTCAATCCATCAAACATCAACAAGAAGCAAATTTCCTTTGTAAAAATGAGGCATACCACTTATTTGCGTGTTGCTGGTTTTGTAATTAATTTTTTCGGGTTGCCAATGGATGGACCAGCAACAAATCTTCAATGTTGAACATCTCTTCTCAGCCTCCTCTTTGATCTTGGAGCAATCTGGTTCATATTAGGCAAGCATCCTTCAACCGGTCTTCATTCTTATTTATGTGCATAAACTGCCCCTTAAAGGGAGAGAGAGGGAGGAGAGAGAAAGACTGGTTTTTTATCAGGCCATTCGAGCAGCCATTTGACGCACGAAGATTGGCAATAGGGAGTGAAGAAACACACAAGATCAAGGATATGATCAGTTGTTGGGGGGTTGTTCTCAGCCCCCATAGCCCCTCCATCCCCAAAAATTGTCACCTGTTCAACACCGCCTTCATCCTCCATGCACCTGAAAAAAATGCCCCCTCCCCCCCATTTTGTGAAATTTTGGTTGGGGCCCCCAAGGGTCACGTCCTTTGCCATTAAGTCTCTTTAGACTTGTTCTTTTAGTCTTGGCCCTCTTAATTGGCCTATCTCCCACGTTCGGCCTCCAATTCATGGTTTGAAAATTCATGGGCGTCCATCTCGAAGTCCCCCACTATCGGGCATCTCCTAGAGTCTCATACGACAGTCAAAAAATTTATGGAAACTCCCCAACCGTTGATCGATGGGTCTTTAAAGCACTTTTAGGGTGTGCCACTTAGAATCGTATTGATTGTAGCTGCCACCTTCGACGAAGTCTGTTTTTCCCCTAAAATTCATATTTTTGCTATTTTTAAGCACTTCTCGACGTAAAAAATCATCTGTCATTGGCAACCATGGGATAGGGCAAATTAGCCCGTCGAATCCAATGAATAGATCTGCACATAAATACAACCACAAAGAGCATCAAGTTGATACAGAATAGATACACAACGAAACACGTCACAGCTCTCACCTTGCCCCTTGACAAAACCAAGGCATGAAATCCATGAGGAGTAGGCCTATCATAATCTGACAACTGAAAGCCCAAAGTGAGTTACTAATCGACTGCTCCAACATGGCCAATATAAAAAGGACTATCAGAGAGGTAATCCTAAGTGGTGGTCGGCATTACCTACCTAATGAAGGACAACTCAACAAGGAGCTCCTACTAGGCGAGGACTCCTATAGCTTGATCAATAGATGGTGTCTTTTAGCACATTCCCCTTGTAGCCTCAGATTTTCCATACTTGAGCATGTAAAAAGGAGGGAGTTGAGCGTAGTGACCCAAGGAGAACAAGGCATCGGCCCCAGGTCCTGTCTTGGTACCCAAGAACCTACCAAGCCTGCACAAGGCGACACTTAATCCTTTTCTAATGCTCACTTTTATTTTTGCTCCAACCTTCTTTTATTTACTTTGTTGTTCTAGCTAGTTGCCACCCCCAGGAAGGCAAGGCATCAGCCTTGGGTCTTGTCTCATCCCCAAGAACCTACCAGGCCTTCGTAAGGTGATAAATGACAACTTAAAGATTTTTCTTTCTTCTTTATTTTTATAGGGTTTAGAACCCCTTTTTACACATCTCTGTATATTCATAGATTTTCATTCAAATATTTAGGGTTGTTCCTTTGGGTTATTTTTTGTAGGCTTCTCTAACTGCCCTACACTAACAAGACCTCCTAGAACAGCCGCCTAGCAGGTTAGTAGAATAGGGTCACTAGAAATCCTGTCTAAAATAGATTTTTCAGTGCTTGACAATGCCAGTACAGGAGGCTTACTCAGACCTCCCTCCACACATACAGAACCTAAACCTAAGACTTCATGCCTTGATTGCCGGTCCCCAACAAAAAGAAAGCACCCTTACATACACATGTATCATTATTTGCTTAAGGGAAAAAGACTCGAAAAGGGGAAGAAACCACCTGGAGGGGCCACAAGAAGCTTGTTCGCAGCAAGGCTCTGTCCAGTGACGTTGTCAACCTGTATGGTGTGATCACTTAAAACAACAAACCATTAAACGTACCCACACCAAATAGACATAGGGCCCTCTTAGCCTAAAGAAAAAGCACATTTTACTACAAATTAATTGGCCCTCTTGGTCTAAGGAAATAAATTATATCACTACAAAGCTGATGGGCCCTTTTGGCCTAAAGAAAGCAAACATTAAAATGCTTAAAGCAACTGGCCCTCTTGGCCTAAAGAAATCAAACATGCCAGCTCATATAGATCCCTCCTTGGAAGAAGGTAAATATATGAAAATATGCTCTATTCCAAGGAAAAAATTAGGGCTTTCTGCCCTACACTAGATGCATAAAGTTGTGACCCATCCCTCTTGCATATATAGCAAGAGGAATACGCATAACATGTCATCTAACCAACCTATGGGTCCAAGGTAGTAGTGGTAGATGAGTCTCGACTACTCTTTGCATTACCCATATCAACCATCACCTGCCATATAATGCGTGGTCTGATAAAACTCCCCACAAGTGACCAGGTCCTGTCTTATTATCAATACAACATCCGAAATAGGACCACAGTTGAAGGAGAGGTCCTCCTCATAAGCAAAATTAGCTAATGAATCTGCAAACTGATTCCAATAATGTGGAATCGGCTGAAGAGAGATGCTCTCAAATTCATCAAGTAGGGTTATAGCAGTTTGATGATGTATTACGAAGGATGGGATTCCAAACTGTGTATGTCCCATTGAGTTGATTTACGATCAGTTGAGAATCCCCTTCTACTAACAACCGTCGAATACCACCTTTCTTGGCAATACTTAGACCCATAATCAAAGCTTAATACTCTGCCATGTTATTAGTGAATCCTATCCCGAGATAAACATCTAATTTCATTGTAACTCTACGTCGGGGATCTCAAATAGCTACTCCAATAATCATTTTTTTATTAGGGCCCCTAGACGCTCCATCAAAGTATAATGTGTACATCCACAATGGGTTTACATAGACAGCCATTAGGAACTCCCCTATTTGTAATTATGATAGTCAAAATTCAACATATTTAGAGGATTAACTGACGGCTCCATCCCACCTTCTTCATTAAACTCAATAGGGATGCTTGTCAAAATTTGTAAACAGTGATGGTAGAAAACTTTGATCTCCCACACAAAGGTACCGTTTTCTTACTCAATCACTTTGCATCCTTTGCTCCACCAAATAAGCTTCCCCTGATGATATCTTTGCTCTAGATATGGGTGCTCCAAATAAGGGATTAAGTGCCCCATCAATCAAATTAAGCTCTCATGCAAGTCTCAAATGAACACTAGCATCATGGACCTGCAATGCATTTAGCATGTTAGCATACTAAAAAATAATAAGGTTTAATCTTATTAAGATTAACTTTATTTTTAAATTCCACTCCCTGTAGATTAGCTAATAAAGCCGTGGACTTATTTTTACCTATCCTAACTATCTGGTAAAGGCCATCCCATTTAGGTTCAAGCTTCCTTGAAAATAGCTCTCTACGTGCATCGTAATATAGAACTAATTGTCCTTTCTTAAAGGTATATTTCTTCACTTTTAGATCATGCAACCACTTCGTCCGACGCTTAGCTACCTCCTAGTGAAATAGACTTTGTAATTTAAGCTCATCCAAGTGGGCTATAGTCGTATTAAGCATAACAAGGCTACCCCCTATAATTTTGTATCCCAGTCTTGTTTCTTTTCGGAGCTCTCTCACTCTGAGGAGACTTAGGGTAAGCATCCACTATTACATGATTGGCACCTCTCCCTAGAATCACTCGACCAACGGGTATATCAACTTGGCAGTCTAATCATAAGATCCATGGCCTACCTAGCAAAACTTGATAGCTAGGACGTCCTGCAAACCTTATCACCCTAAAGTCCAGATAACATTCCACACTCACAACTGTAATGTGGAATTTAGTGATGCAACTTTCTGGTTGTCTTAGACTGTCATCTGCCATCCTAAGAAGTGTGGAGTTGTCTTTTTGGATTTCGAGACCTAGCCTCTCCATCAAGTCTAAATTCATGATATGGACAGAGAATCTAGTGTCCACAATAGCATGCTCTACTAATATTCCATCCAGGAATGTGGAAACCCTAGGCCAATGCTTTTCAGCATGATCGAACCAATCTTCTCCCACTCGTGCGATGCCCAAAGGTTCTACAATATATCCAATACACAAGATTTTCTTGAATTCCTTGCATACTTGTGGAGAATTTTTAATCAGTTGTAGGAGATTTTTAAAGTTGCAAAGAGAACTTGCTAGGTCAAAGTTGTGGTAGTTAGCCAAAGTTCTCTTCTCACACCAAACCATTCTCTCCTTTGGTCTTTGGACCATCTTTGATGCCTATTTTTTAACTTTTGCCTTCTTTCTTAGCAATCCTTTATCATGGCCCCCAAGAAGAGAATGTCACCTGCGAATGGCAATACTACAACGAAAGCCTCGAGCGAGGGCATCATTGGTCATCCAACTATGGTACCACTTCAGTTTGCTGAAAGGATCCTAGGACAATTCGATTTAAAGAAGAAAATCATGTCAAGGATGACCACGAATCTTGTGACTCCAAGTGATAAAGCTTCACGATGTTTCTATTGCAAGGAGCTAGGACATTTCAAAAGGGAATGTCCAAAGAACCCTAAACACCAATGCTCTAAGTACCACAACATTGGACATATCGATGTCAATTATCCCAACAGGACTCAAAAGGGAACTTGAGCTTACAAGAAATGAAGTTGTACAAGCTTTAATGATCTAGACCCTACCAAAAAATTATATGATACTTAGGAATAACCTAGAAGATATCCATGAGATATAACTACAATAAACTCTTCTCTTGTAATCCACACTCGAATGAATCAAATACAATAAGTTGTTATTCTAAGAGGCCACATGCTTATGAGTGGTCAGAGACTCGCAACAAATACGTGATGGGTCCTAACCCATAGATTCCAGAACGAAACCCTAGTCCTTCCGAGATGAGGACATCTCAAGTTCTCTAAGGGGGGGAGAAGATGTAATATCCCGCCCCGCATAGGAACCACCCCTTATTTTAATTAAAGAAATTGAAAATTTGTTAAATTTCTCTCTTCCCCCTCCTTTTTAGCGAATAGGTGGTGTAGGGGAGACGACATGATGACCTCAAGGGGGAGGGAGTAGGCAATGATGACGGCAGTCAATGTGGAGGGTAAGGAAGACGGCGTGATGATGGGAAGGAGGATGATAATGATCGAGAAGATGACGAGGAAGATAAGGACAAAGTCTATGATGGAATCAATAGGGGGAGAGGCACATGTGTGACATCTCACTCCCCCCCCCCCCCCCCCCACTATCTGTTCCCCCCAATAATACCCCACCCTTTCCCTATAAAACCCCCCTCTTTAAGCGAAGAGGGGCACCTTCTTCTTTTCCCCCCCTTGTTGCTGCCAAGAGAAAGAAATAGACAGAGAGGGTGATAGAGAGGAGAGAGAGAAAGGGGAAAGAGGGAGGGAGAGAGAGAGAGAGAGAGAGAGAGAGAAAGAGGGTGACAGAGAGAGAGAGAGGGAGAGAGGGAGGGGGAGAGAGAGAGAGAGAAGGAATATTCCAAGGGCCCTTCTTCTCGTCCCCTCCTTAGAGGGTGGCCACACCTACTTATCTTCCTCGAAAAATTATCCTCCACTGCAACTTAATCCTTTCCCCAAATTGGCCCCTTGTTAATCAATTAAAAGGTTCCAAAGACTTGTGCGAATTGCATGTAAAGGAGATGAAGATCTAGAATGGCCCCCAAGAAGAGAATGTCATGTGTGAATGGCAATCCTGTAATGAAAGCCTCGAGCGAGGGCATCATTGCTCATCCAATTGCGGTACCAGTCGTAAGTAATATATTTCCAAATTATTAGATGCTTGCTTTGATTTTTGCATGATATGCATTAGATATGTACTACGTCACACGGAAATGTATTCTTGAAAATGTTAAATTCATTGCAAACATTCAAAAGATGGAGTTTGCGAAGCGCATGTATCAAGGGAAGTTAGTTGCACCTAGTTGCATATGGCTTGTTTGTTGATTGAGCAATTACAAGGAAGAATTCGTCAGTAGGTTATGAATGGCATAATCGTAAAAAGAATAACATTAAAGAATTGTGCATAGAAGTGCTAGGTTAAAGCATAGTCAAGGGTTACCAATAGCATGTATTTAAAAGGAAGAATCAATCAGGGGTTATGAATGGCATAATTGTAAAAAGAGTGACATTAAAGAATTGTGCATATAAGTGCTAGGTTAAAGAATAGTCAAGGGTTACCAATAGCATAATTGCTAAAAGAATATCACCATCAAGAATCATGGGTAGGAAGTCCTATTTTGAAGTTCAGATACTTCAAACCTAACAACCCAAATATTAAGAAAACCTAAATTTTAGCTCAATGCAAATCCTGTTGGAGTCTAGTTATTTGAGATCATCTAGCACTTATCTTATCAAGTGTTTACATGTTATGCCTATAACATGCTTTATATATGGGAATAATTTTATGTTTGCTTCATGGCTTAAGTAAGAGCTAGTACAAGAAATTAATCATAAAGTTTAAAAATAAGATGACTTGAGATGCAAATTTTGATAACTACTACTTCCATCAAGCCAATTCGAGATTAGAGAAAACAGGAGCAACAACTCCAGGCCTTAGTGGCAAGTGGAGAGCTCAAGGATTAGGAAGCCTCGAGACAAAGTAAAGACCAATACTTTTGCACTTGTTGGAAAGAAGGTTGGGTTATCGACCAATGTAAGTGATTAATAGAACTTATGTCTTGTACCGTGTTTGAAACCTTAACATATGCCTTGGCAGAAACAAGGGAACGTTATGTAAAATTTACATAGAACCGCTCTTGATATAAAGGGGGAGAATAGATATGCGATGGAAATGTTATCACATCTATTCTTGCATTGTTTGGAAATACAATTGGTTTTGTTGGTTGTTCAAACATACTTTTACGTTCAAAAAAAATTTGGATTGTCGTTTGGATGACTATTGCAAGTGCTTCTAATTGATGGTAAATTCATGGCAGGGGTCTATGATAACAAATGGCATGAGGGAAAAGAAATATTTTCCTGGAAAATGATATTAGGGTTGATTGCCTTGGTTGTGCTTGATTCTTAACTGGATTAATTAAGGAAATGATATTTTGCGTAGGTGGATCATCTCCAAGGTCACACTGCGCCTCAACCTGAGAGGGCATTGCTTGATTCATAAGCCGAAGGTTGAGTGGTCAAAAGGCCAACCACAAAAATTGTGTCTCACTCCTAGGCCACTTGGGGTCATAGGTGGAGCTCTGGACACCCCTTGCTTGATCTAGAACGGCATTGAAAACTGCCATGAGCCCAACATTTGTGGCATTAGAATATCCTATTCTAGATAAATGATGGAAATAATGGTGCCATGTGATTTGGATTGGGTACTTTTACAGGGCAGAAGGGATATATAATTTCTCCTATATGGGTAGGAGACAAAGATTAACTTGAATATAAGTTAAGAAACTTGTTTGACAAAAGGAGTGCTTGCTCTATTTTTGTGTTAGTGCTGTAAATTACGCAAACGAACCCTGTTACGTAAAAGGCTTGATTAAGGAAGATGATTTTGAATGTGAACATAAATGTGATAGGACCTAATTAGAAAACTAAAGCTATCAAGGGAAGTAGGTGGGTGGAACCCCCGATGGGTCTGTCCTATGACAGGGTGGTTCCAGAGAACTCGAAGGCTTCTCACAAGGTTTTACCGACGAGCCGTAAGAATTTTTAGGTTAGAACCCCGACTCATGCCATTTTAGGGGACCAGAATGGGAATATGCCCTACGAGTAGAGAGGTTGAGTGGTGCATCCCTCTCGTTTCCCATTCTCTTTGAACCAAGTGTTACATGGATCTGCTTTGGCTTGGGTATTTTTGCATAAAGTAGGATATCCAAGACCCGACCCTAGAATGCTATCATGAGACCTTGACCACTAAGAACTGAGATTTTAGGTTGATCCTAGTGGGTTCCGGCCACAGATGTTTTTTTGCAAGGCAGATTGGAGAAACCCTAGGCAACAAACCCCGTGACATTCCATGGGAGTGTTGGGCGCCGTTTCTTAGACTCATCACTTGATGGGACCGCTAGAAAGGTGCTTGGATGGCCGATAAGCAAGCACGTTATAGTTCATATCAGAGCGAAACTTTGTAATGATTCATGGTTGATTAATATATGGTTTGTGGACATATCCTAAATGAAATAAACCTTACTCTTGTAACTACAATTAACTCGAGTAATATGAGTTGCATCTATTTTGAACCTAGAACTTGCAAATGATTAGAGATACTCTAGCAAGGAATGCTTGCAATAAATTTTCCTTAAGTGTTCTTTTCGACTAATATAGATTGGGTCTTGTTAGAATGTCGAATTTTGGGAGTATTCTTTAATATTACAAGCAAAGCCGATTTACCATGTACCTCATTTCAGATCTAAAAAGAGGACAATACAGAAACAAAGTTTCAGCGAGATAAAGGACCACTTCAGTCAGCTGAAAGGATCCTAAGACAATTTTGTTTAAAGAAGAAAATCCTGTCAAGGATGACCAGGAATGTTGTGACTCCAAGTGATAAATATTCGAGCTATTTCTATTGCAAGGAGCTAGGAAATTTCAAAAGGGAATGTCCAATGCACCCTAAAGACCGATACTCCGAGTACCAAAACATTGGAAATATCCACATCAATCATCCCAACAAGACTCAAAAGGGAACTTGAGCCTAGAAGAAATGAAATTGTACAAGCTTTAATGATCTTGAACCTTCCAGGAAATTATCTGATACTTAAGAACAACCTAGAAGATATCCATGAGATGTAACTATAATAAACTCTTCTCTTGTAATCCAAACCCGAATGAATCAAATACAATAAGTTGTTATTCTAAAAGACTGCATGCTTATGAGTGGTCAGAGAGTCGTAATGAATACATGATGGGTCCTAATCCACAGATTCTAAAACGAAATCCACAATCCTTCCGAGATGAGGAAATCTCGAATTCTCTAAGGGGGAGAGGATGTAATATCCCGCCCCGCATAGGAACCACCCCCTATTTTAATTAAAGAAATTGAATTTTTTTAAAATCTCTCTTGCCCCCATTGTCAGCGAACAGGTGGCATGTGATGACCTCAAGGGGGAGGGAGCATGCAATGATGACAGCACTCAACGTGGAGGAAAAGAAAGATGGCATGATGATGGGAAGGATGATGACAACGATTGCAAAAATGACGAGTAAGATTAAGATGAAGTCAATGATGGAATCAATGGGGGGGAGGGACACACGTGTGCCATCTCACCCCCCCCACTATCTGTTTCCCCCCCAATAATACCCCACCCTTTCCTTATAAAACCCCCGTCTTTAAGCAAAGAGGGGCGCCTTATTCTTCCCCCCCTCGCTACTGAGAGAAATAAATAGATAGAGAGGGTGATATAGAGGAGAGAGAGAGGGGGAAGAGGGAGAGAGAGAGAGAGAGAAAGAGTGACAGAAAGAGAGAGGGTGAGAGAGAGAGAGAAGGAATATTCCAAGGGCCCTTCTTCTCGTCCCCTCCTTAGAGGGTGGCCACACATACTTATCTTCCCCGCAAAATTATCCTCCACTGCAGCTTAATCCTTTCCCCAAATTGGCCCCTCTTTAATCGAGTAAAAGGTGTGGAATACTTGTGTGAATTGCATGTAAAGGAGATGAAGATCGAGATTGGCCCTCAAGCAGAGAATGTCACGTGCGAATGGCAATCCTGCAACGAAAGCCTCGAGTGAGGGCATCATTGCTCTTCCAATTGTAGTACCAGTCGTAAGTAATGTATTTCCAAATTATTAGATGCTTGCTTTAATTTTTACATGAGATGCATTAGACCCGTACTACGCCGCACGGGAATGGATTATTGAAAATGATAAATTCATCGCAAACGTTCGAAACATGGAGTTTGCGAAGTGCATGTATCAAGGGAAGTTAGTTGCACCTAGTTGCATATGGCTTGTTCGTTGATTGAGCAATTACAAGGAAGAATTCGTCAGTAGGTTATGAATGGCATAATCGTAAAAAGAATAACATTAAAGAATTGTGCATAGAAGTGCTAGGTTAAAGCATAGTCAAGGGTTACCAATAGCATATTAATTGCTAAAAGAATATCACATCAAGAATCATGGATAGGAAGTCCTAGTTTAAAGTTTAGATACTTCAAAGGTAGTTAGCCTAAGAGCCCAAATATTAAGAAAACCTAGATTCTAGCTCAATGCAAGGCCTATCGGAGTCTAGTTACTTGAGATCACCTAGCACTTATGATAACACCTAGAAACAATGCCTAACATTGCAAATTTTTTAAGCAAAATTGTATACAATTGACACATTGTTACCAACATTTCACATTAATTTAATGCAAATGCAATCATAATTTTATCTTTGGAGGATGTGTCTCTACAGTCCGGCAAGTGGAAAATCCTAGTTCAAAGGAGTTTTGTGCTAGAGGGTGGACTTAGGAAAATACCAAGTAGAATTCGATAGTTTTATCTAATCAGAAGGGATTATTTTTTAGTAAGTGGAGTTAATGACATGGATATAATAATTAGTGGGCCATGAGTATTTGAGTTAAAAGGAGAAAAGGAGGGGAAACATTCTGATAATGGCATCCTCATAGGCAAAAAAGAAACAGAGTAGTCGTATAAGGAAGGTGGAAAAGTAGCTAACATTTTATCTTAACAAAAAAATATTATGTAAGAGAGGATGCTAGTTGAAAGAGAAGGGGGGGTGTTCTTCTATGTGTTATGGTTTTAAAGGCTAGGAAATGAGTTTGAAAAAAAACCATAATTAAAAGAAAAAATGTTGCATGATGTCATGTGGATTTGAAGAGGTTATGACCAAGGAGAGGGCGCCCTCATCCTGGGGGGCACATCATATTGGGAGATGAAGAGAGGGAGAAGGAGAAAAGGCTAAGTGGAAGAGGAAGAGAAAAGGGAGAGGAAGTCCAAAGGCCAATTGGAGAAGAGGAAGGGGAGGAGTTAGTGGAAGTTGAAGAGTTATGCGAAAGAGAGGAGGGGATACCATCCTATAAAGAGGGAGAGAGACCAAACTAAAGAAGGAGGAGGGTGCCATCATAAAGAAGGGGACATTATCATCCTGAAGGAAGTGCCATCAATTCAAGCCATCCAAGCAAGGAGATTGGAATAACAATTGAAGTTGGAGAGGGCAAGAAGAGTGAATTGAAGCTAATGCCTATCTCATAGCCATTGCCATGTCTTCTCCTTCTATCTCCATTTTGGAGCTTTTCTCTTCTCTTCATTCTTAGTCATCTACATAAAACCATGGAGATTAAGCTCGTAAGCTTGGACTCAGTCAAGATTAAGTCGTAAAAGAGTTACAATTTGCTATTTCTATGGCAACAATGTAATTGGCCAATTGATCTCTTGGGAGAGGGAAAATGATGAGCTCACCCTTAGGAATGACTGGATAGACTCCCCTTGGCTGGATTGCAAAGGACACGGCTCCCAAAGATGCAAATACAATTCTTGTACTTCATGTAAGTGCCTTAACTCGTTTAAAATAATTTTACGTAAATATTTATTTGGTTTGGAATTTTTATAAAATTTCTTTAAACCTTAATTTTCACTTTGGATAGTTTTTAGAATTTATGTAGGTCTGATACTTATTTTAAAACTAAAAAAACTATTAAAAATTCTTTAAATGGCTTAAAAATGGTATAGATAAATTTGTATAAAATATTTAGTCAAATAATGATAAGATATGATATTTTTTTAATGAATCATGTACTACTAGAAGTATTTTGAAAAATTTCCAAAATTTTTAGAAAATTTTTACTATATCTTAAAAATAAAAAATAGTTATTTTGGATGAACATTTCATTATTTTTTTTATTAAAAACAAGTTTTTAATTCAACAAAAACTAGGATCATTTATAGAAAAACTAAGAATATAGTTTTGGATGTTTTATAAGGGTTAAGAAAAAAACAAAAATTAATTTGATGTTATTTATTTTAATATTATTAATATAAAATATAATGTGTCTAACTTTATGCAAATTAAAAGTGTTGACAAGGTATGAAGTTATACCAATATTGGAGAAGAGAAATGTTTTTAAAAAAAAGAAAAATAGAGTTTATGGGTTTGAGGAATGTTAGCTGATTTGATAATAAAAGGAATTAGATAGAACTATTGGGTCTATGCTTTGAAGTTAATTCCCAAAGGGATAAAAATCCTAGTTTTAGTATTTAAGTGTTCAATATAGAAATAGAGATGAAGTGCAAAAATATGCAAGCTTACTGAGTTTTTGATATTAAATTACTTGGCCTACTACAAACGAGTGTCGTAAATATTGAGGAAGGCTAGAGTAAATCATAGAAATGAGTTATCAATATCACCTATTCAGTGCAACAAGTGTGAGGAGTTGGCTTGACAACCTGATTAAAAGTGGCTTGGTCTTTGACCGGTCATTTTTTGGTGCGTGTGTCGAGAGCCAAGTGCACTCGAACGGGTGATCGATCTCCCTAGGATATTAAAATCCTAGGTATTGATGAGTGAATATGAGGTCTTTTTTTTAAGGGACTATTTTTCGAATTTTCCCCAAAATTTCCAAAGAAGAATATTAAATTTGGTAAGAGACGCAAACTTAATAGAGGGGTAAATTTTGGCCCGAAATTAACTATAGACATAGAATATTTGTCTTCTTAGAGTTGGGGTAATAATCATTGCACACAAACCATAGTTTTATTAGCAACACACTTTGGGGGATAATAGATGCAGTGGAAATAAATACAACTAGTGTATCGTACCACTTTGATTGGTATTATCGTAATGCTTATTGAACTTTTAGAAGAGTGGTATGGGATGATGTGTTGCCTTGGATACACATATCCAAGGGTTTAAAAGTTACTTTTAACGCAAAAGATGTTAGAGAGATTGCTAAAATTTTAGACCTAATTCTTGAGCAATAATAAAAGTTGCCTTATGGAGAAATAGAACTAGAGTTACCAACCATTCTAAACCTTCTAAGTGCGCATGAGAGCAAAAAAATATTTAACTCTATAGCTTAAACAAAACGTGTGAAATTTTGGGAGTATGATAGTAATAGCTATTTCATTAACAGTGGATGAATTTAGAGGAGATACGGAGACACCAAAATGAAGCTCGAGATCAACAAGCTAGAGAATGCACAATGCGATAGGAGGCTTGGTTATTAGAAAAGATTGAGAGGGTGAATGCATTATTGATGAATCTGGGGATAGATGCTATGTCTAACTCAGACGCGGAACTTTTGAGGCCCAGTATATCATTGGATAGAACACCGTCAAAAGGAAGTGAAGTAGACTCATATCAATGGGATCGAGTGGCCTCAAGCACCAATAGTGTCACTAGGGAAAGGAGTAGACAAAGTAGCAAAAATAGAGAGATTGAAGCTTACGCTAAAGTAGGGAGTATTGAACCACCCTTTGATTGGGATTTAGAGTCAAATTTTGGATTGCACAAACTATTTAAGGAGCTTAAGGAACTTGTGTGATTGGATATTACTCAAGATTTAGGGTTAGAGATATTATTTAGAGAAACAATGGCTCGTAATCCAGTCAAATTAGCTAGTTTCACACAACTTGGGGGATTGTGGGACGAGCATCTAGATGCGCATTTGCAAAGATTTGAGGTGACCTGTGTCACCAGTGAGATAATAGATTATGACCAAAAGCTTCATATCTTCCCTGCAACATTAAAAGATGAGGCAATAAGGTGGTATGGGAACCTAGATGCCCAACATAAAGTGACTTATGCGGCCTTATCAAAAGCATTCCTAGAAATATTTCGACGACAACGTTTCCAAGATGGACTAGCCCTTCAATTGGATTATTTGTCCCAAGGAACAACTGAAAGTGTTGAACATTACATTGAACGTATGGAGACAATTATTCGAAAGATGAATCTAGCTCCTGATGAACCTACGCAAAAGTGTAAATTTATTGATGGGCTTAACCCTGAAGTTCATCAGCATGTTAGCCTACAATGGCCAGCTATGTTGGCAGATGCTAAAATAGATACTAGGTGGTGGGAAGAAGTGCAACTTAGCCAACGATGGAGGGACTTATTTAAAGAACCTTGGATGGAATATCAAGTGTACCTTTAAATTCATACACTTCTATTCCAGCCTATATGATACAAACATGAATGCCTACTATGCCACAAACTCAACCCCCTCTTGATGAAGCGAAAGTAGCTAATATTACTGCAAAATCACTAGGGAAGTTGAAGGAGGAGATTATGAGTGCAATGCAAGCACCTTTGAAAGAAATTTATTCGATAACAACACAGTTTCTAGTGCACAAAAATCCTCGAGTAGCTCAACTTCAAACCCATCAAGATCCAATATCTGGTGTGGTAAGTGTCATGGGTATGGCCATGTGGCTACAGAGTGTCCGACGCCTTCAAGACTAATGTCTGACCATCCACCATTTTGTACCTTTTGCCTTAAGATAGAACATCTAGATACAAATTGTTGGCACAAGATAGGTCAAGAGCAACAATAATCTCATTCAATGCAAACGAATTACAATTACATGGATTGTAATAATACGACTTATGTGATTGAACCACCTAATCAACCATTTAGACCAAGAGGATTGCCAACCCAAAAGGTAGACCCCTAGTACCTCAAAATAATTACAATAATGATGGAAATAGAGAAAGAGATTCTCCTTTTTGGAGAAATAATGGTCCTTTTCATAATCCAACAGGGCAAGGGGGACCACAAAGGCCTAGGGGACGGGTAATTTGTTATTGATGCCAACAGGAAGGTCATATAGCTACATATTGTCCAAATGTGCATAAAAATCAAGACTCTACTCCTTTATGTAGGAGGTACAGTGGCGAAGGGCATCACAAAGAGGATTGCCCTAAACGAGAAGATAATCAACCTAATGACAAGGGTAAGCAAATTTTTAACGAACCCTCAACCTCATCTACAAATTTAGTTGAAGTAGAAACAATAAGGCAAGATAATGAAGTTAGGTCTAAATTTATACCCCAGAGGGTGACCTTTACGGTTGACCCTATGATTGGTGTGGTGACTAGAGCACAAAAGCAGCAAAGAGAGAAGCAAGGTCTAAAGGAAGAAAGTTTACAATTAAAGGAAGCAGCGAATGATAAATCTAAGAATATAGATCCTAATGTAGAGCTACCTGAGTCAGATTCTCCACAATATTCCTCTGACCATCCATTATTACCTGTGCCTTTAGAAAATCCTAAAATTCAAGTGGGGGTAGCTCTCGGGTAGCTCCTTTTCCTGAAAGACTAATACCTCTTAAGGAAGGAAGTAAAGAGCAGGCCGAAGTAGTAAATAAGACTTATGATCTTTGGGCTGCATTAGAACAAGTATCTTTGACCATTAACCTTCGGCAATTGCCAAAAACAACGCCTACATGTCGAAAGCAACTTTATCATAAATTAGTTTGGCATCAAAGGAAGAAGATTGAAATTAACATTCCTAAAGTAACCGTAAATTATTCCAAAAGAAAAGCAATTAAGGACATGAAAATAGTAGATTTATTTGTGGATCCAAGAGCTCCAGTTATAGATACAACTATTAATGGCCACTTGCTGAATGAATTGCAGTTAGATGGTGGCTCAACAGTCAATTTGATGACAGAACAAACAATGCATGAATTGGGGTTGAAGAATCTAAAACCTACCAATATCATTTTATGTGTGGTTGATCAAAGGAAAGTGATTCCTTTGAGGTTACTTCGTAATGTGAAATGTATAATTGCTAGCTTAGAATTTCATGTGAATTACTTAGTACTTTGCTTATTGTCAAATATCTCTTCATATTCTGTGTTGTTTGGGTCGACCTTGGTTATACCAAGCAAAGTGCACTGAGGATTGGTATAAGGGTTCAATTGTGATTGGTCCTCAAAATGATCGGGTTAAAATACAAGTTATTTCGAAAGGATATTTGAAAGAGTCAGGAGATGAGATGGTTAGTGAAGTGGAGGAGAAATCCAACAATGAGTTTTATGATTCAGAAATGGAGAGGACCGATAATGAAGGACCTTATGCCTGGTTATTTAGAACACGCCCAACAAAAGCAAAAAAAGTGGAGGTAAAAACAATACATCAGCCTCATAAGGTAGAACAAATGGGTATTGGTGAATATGTTGTAACATTTTCATCAAACAATGATTCGAATAGTGAGATCACTCATCACTGGTTGTTTATGTTTGAAGATACAACCCTAGATTACTTAACGCTTTCTACAGGGAAAGCGGAATACTTTGATGATTTGCTTGAAACATATTCCTGATTATCCATGGATCTGGAGGAAAATGATCAAGAAGATGTGTTTGTTATGTATAGCAAGGCAGAAGTAGTTTCTATAGATGAATTAGAAGAGGAAGAGATGCCTATGACATTTACTATAGATGACATCTCAACAACCTCTTTGGAGAATATGGAAGAATTTGACATTACTGAGAATAATAATGGCATGCCTGAGAGTAGGGTTTTTTATGTTTCCCCTTATGAGGAAAATACTCTACCCTTTGGATTTGAACAGTTGCTAGATATAGCTAAAAGCACTTATTGTCACCAGTTAGAAAGAAAGGAAAGAGAAAGGAGGAGTAGGAATAGATGCAAACTGTTACAAAGACCAATATCGCAAGATGATGAGGATGACTCAGCTTCGGCTTTGCATAAGTTTGCACAAACATCTAGTGAACATAATAGTAATTAGGATAGGATTATTAGAGAATTAAATGAGGCTTTGGAAGTAGAACGTGAGGCAGTAGTGATTGCTGTAAATGAAGTAATGAAGAACAGTATTGAGTTACAAAAGGAAAAGACAGAATTTCAATTTAGAGAAAGGCGATATCTAGATGAAATTTGTGTTTAGAGGAATGGAGGTTGGAATTTAGTAGTAGGGAGTTACAGATGAAACAAGATTTACTTATAGATAAGAACCAATGGGATGATTATGAAAAGACTAATCTGTTTTGGGAAAAAGAGATGTCTAAGTGTCTCTTTGAACCAGAAACTCGAGGAGAAAACAAACACTTTTGGTTTAGTTGATTCGTTTACATTTTAGGTTTTAGTGCACTTTAGTTTAGTTAGTCTTCACATTGTTAGAAAGTTAGTTGCACGCACAATTGGGATACTCCTTCAGTGCTAGGAGCTCATTACAAGGCAGTTTGGCTAGATGGCCGATTTTCAAAGGAGTTTCACTCTTTGTTGATCTAACATATTAATGGGTTAGTGGTTATAGTGGTTGAGTTCTATGCAGGTTTGATGATTGTTGCAATTTGCGAACCACTATGTGCTTATCTTCGCAATTATCTTAGAGTTGCAATATCCATATACATAATAGGTTGTTTCATATCTAATTTATCTCTTTATATTCATTTGAAATAAGGGAAAGTTACAAATATAACTTGATTGAAATCATTTAGAGTTTTCCAAACCTAAATACCCACAAAAGAAACACAAACCTCAATTTTTTCAAACACAAATACACATACACTGAAAGCTATATAAACAATTTAGTCTATATGAGAGTCCACCCACATGGGATGGGACTTTAGCATAAGGGAATGATTGAAAGGGGGTGATGTGTGTGCATGACATAATGAATTTCATTGTATGGAAGTTTGATTGGGAATCCAATAGAATTTTTCCGTATCTTTTTGTTGCTTTTCTAACGATATATGGGGGTAGCTGAATAACAAGGTTCTCTCAACGAAATTTTGACTAGGAGTAGAGTGGATGAAAGATGTTGAACTAATGAATATATTTTCTTATCATTTTCCTAGCCAGAGTGACTAGTATTATGTGCTAGATTAGATTCCTCAAGTGAAGTTGTTGAGCTGACATGTTTGATCGTTCAATTAGGTGATGCATTCTTAGTCTTCTAGTTGCTCCTTTATTTTTAAAAAAACCACTTAAATTCCAGTTCCAAGTAATAAATGTTCGAAAGAGTCTATATATTCATTTTTTGGAAAGCAAGAAGAAAAAAAGACAGAGGAAAGAAAGAAAGAAAGAAAGAAACCTTGAGATTGCATGGTTAAAGAAAAAAAACCAAAAGAAGATAACCATCACCTCTGAGGTCTTAGTAGGCTGTAGGGATTTCCTTGACGGGTGCCCTATGTTCGATGCCTTGCATCTCTTTGGGGTGGGACCTTTTGGGATGGAGAATCAATGTATATAGTCTTTTGGAATTGAAAGAAATCCATTACCATCTTAAAAAACAAACAAACAAAACTCTGGACACTTGGAAGTTAGGGACCATTGACTAGTTGTTCTAGTAGAACATGGAGGGTTAGCAAATAAACCATAGGCATCCTATTTAGTGTCATAATGTTAGCTTGCTTTGTTTGGGTTCTTTGTTAAGCATGGACCTTATCTGTGAGGATATTTTGGAAGCATTATTCCCAGTAGGATAGTAGTGTGGCATTTTCTTGCCTAGAGAAATTATTCTTGTTTAGCAGCTCTAGAAAGCTTCCTAGTTGGTATATTCTATGCACATGATGAAGTTGTATTATGCACTTAAGTGGGGCAGGGGAGTAAGGGAATGTTAGTATGCACCAGATTTTACACAACTTACTTGACTATTTTCTTTGTGGGATTTATTATATGACACCATTAAATATTTTCCTATTTTTTCAGTGTCTACTAGTTTTCTTTGTGTGGTTTTGGCAATTCTTGTAGCTATGCTTGCGAGGATTCTTTGCAAAGAGAAGGAGAGTATATTTTTATTTTGAGGTTGCGTCACAGTGCTGGTGGTAGCTGTAGTCGTGATGCTCAATGTGGGAGCTCTTCGAGCTCTACCCTGAGACCTACGGACCACTTATTACTCAAGTGTTTCAAACTGAGCAGCCATGGCTACCTCTCACATAGCCATCGTGCAACGCCTACCTTGTGGGTGTAGTGAGCTTACCTTGATGCTCAATCGAGTACCTTCCTCTTTCTTGCACAGTCTGCGGCAGGTGTGGGAGTATTGGGCGTGGTGGTCGATGCCTCTAGCCTCTGTCGTTTGGGATCTTGCTGAGACTCTGCATCGGCGGCGGGCCTTTTCAATCGAGTTTCAGGGGCAATTTCGGCCACCCTGCTTACAAGCATCTGCATCATGGTCATGAGCTGTGCTGCATCGAGAGGAGGCGTGGGGTGTGTAGCGGCGGTGGTCGTGATTTCGGCTGTTGTTGGCACAAAGGAGGGAAGGAGTGGATGTAGGAGGGACTTGCCCTTGCGTACGACCACTGGTACTGCCTCCACACTTGCACTGGCTTCGGTTTTATGGCCGGGGCTTGCGGGTTCGAGTTCTCCGTCACCATGGGTCTCTTCCACCGACCTTCGGGTGGCTTCTGCCAGTTCAGCCAGTTCCTGGAGTCACTGCTTCTTAGCCTCTTCCTCTGCCCTCCTTTTCTTGTCTGCTTCCGCCTTCTTCGACTCCTCTCCTATTCTGGCGAACTCCTCCTCCTCTTTCCTCCTCCTTTCTTCCTCAGCCCTTTGAGACTCTTTCTTAGCCTTTTTGATGTCAGCACGTTCTTCCTTACTTAATTTCTCTTTTTTCTCCTTCTGTTTCCTATCACTTTTTCTTTGTTCTGCGGGTTTGGTTGTTCGCGGAGGTGGCACTTCCTGCTCTCCCTCATCGCTCACTGTTCTCTCGCTCGACCTCCCTCCGCCATGGTGAGTTGAGCTTTGATGCACCGCTTCCTCCTCCATGACGCCCTCATTCTTTATTGCTTTGTCTATGATGGCTGTCAGGATTTCCCCATATCTGATTGTAGCCGCTTTCGACGTCGGTTTCTTCCTTGCGGAACGCACTGTTGAAGCAGGGGACTCTCCTTCTGCTGGTGCTTCCGTCGGAGTGAGGAGGGCGGCTGAACTTTGAATGGTCTTCTGTACAAATCCATTCCAGTATATTTCTTCAGGGGTTCTTGCTGCTATACTTTCCAACAGTGGGACCCCGATCCTGTTCATCAGCGCATTGTAACGCTGGCCTGAGAAGAGGGTATGGATCATTTTTGCTTGTAGTTTCACCACTGGGTCCGGGATGTCAGCCAAGCTGATTCCATCCACAGTATGCACCGCTTCTTTCTTGACTCCCAGCATGGTGTAAACGTCTCGCCTCGGCCTTCTCTCTTTCTTTGGCACAAGCCCCAGGGCCTTTTCTACAATCGTTACATTGAGGGGCACTTCGATTCTCCTTTCTTGCTCCCCTGTCCTTACTGTGACGGTGCCACAGTTCTTGCTTTTGGTGAAATTCCTCAGGAAATCCACGCACATGCTGTAGTCCACTGCCTGTTCCACCTTCTCCACGTACTTGTGGAGATGGCATCTGTCCACTAAGTCCTTGATAGCGGGTTCTTCCATGATGGCTTCGTCGAGATTCAGTGTGTGCTTGAAAGTGAAGTGACTGAATCCGCGTGTCTCGATGGCGATGCCGAATTTGGTCATTTCCTCTTTTGAGAATGGTATTTTGCCTCCTTTGTCTTGTCCTGCCATGGCGGTGACCTATCAACACACCATGCCAACATTTAATGCCTAACAATCGGCGCATTTCTAATTGGAACTAAGTTTGACAGAAGAATAGATGGGCTTAAAGTGGGCACACTTGCTTAGAGGTTTGACCATTGCTATTGTTTTATTCTGCAACATTCCTCCATAGAAACTTTCTTAATTAACAATCTGCTAGCTAGATAACATAACTTTTCATCCTTGCTCTGCTCTTGGTCGTGCTCCCCCCTCCGTCAGGAATCTTGCAAAGAATCCTTCCTAGGATTATCACAGGGAGGACGAGGGAAGCACTTGTTTGCGTGGGTTGACTTACCTAGCTAATAGCCAATCGTAGAAGTTTGGATTGTATTCGAGTTGGGCATGACAATCCAGAGTGGATGGTTGGATGGAGACTTGGGAAATGTAGGTCAAATCATCGTGGAAGAGATCTCTGGTATTGAGGCGACTAGCAACATGTGATTCTTCTTGGGTGAGGAATTGGTCAATGTAGGGGTGGGCAAGCACATGGTCATCCATATGCTGATTACGGGTGATGGCCAAGACCCTAAACGAGATAGGTGCCACGTACGTGGGGTCATATTCGATAGTTTTGATTGCACTGCGTTGCTCAGCATTGGTCATTATGCAACGACCTTTTTTCTCCCATTAGATCCTTAGTGTAAACCACTGCTGCAAGAATGTGGAAGGCGAGCTTGCCATCTGCGGGAGATCTTGCAGCTCCTATTCAGGAGCAGAACGCGGAGGCTTTCGATAAGAGGTAATAAGCCTTCTGAGTGCAGCCTAATCCGTCGAGATTTCATCATTTGCTATCAGTTCGGCAGCAATTTTGGGAACTTTAGTGGTCATAAGTTCATATTCCTCCCAAGTGCATGGTAGTGCACGAACCGCCAAAGCAAGCATTTCGTCAAGAAGACCTAGGTCTAGCCTCTCGTAGCTTCTAGCAAATGTAGTGAAAGTTTCATCTAACATTTTAATGCAGGCTATTAGATCGTCCCCAGAAGTTGCGGCAAGGTCCTTAGCCAAAGAGAGGAAAGGTCGTATTGCGTATGAAGGTTTAGGACCCTCTGGTGGGGCTGGTGCAAGTGGACTAGATAATTGTGACTTCCTCATCGGTGTCACAGGTCGGGCCTCGCACTGGGAAGCCCTTTGAGATGTTGTACGAAGCTCTAGAGGCATGGGGGTTGTACTTGGTTCTGAGTTAGCAGTAATCGTTGTTTGTAAGTTCTCAGGATTAGGTAGGTTTAGGACCTGGGGCATTTGCTTTGGTCGATAGATGAGCTGAGGCTTGTTAGCCACCGCTGGCCCTGGCCTGTTAATTGTGTTCTGGGCGCCACTGGTGTAACCCTCTCTTGTTAGGAATAGATTGATTGTAGATGGGCTTCTTAGCTGGTCATTTTTAGGCACCCAAATCCAGGGATTGCCCTCGTAGTATCCTTGTGCCTGCAAGAGGTCTTTGGGAATCCAGAGCGGCGTGGTTGTGCATCTACAACGGTAGTGCCTAGACTGCCTCTTGGGTCGGGACGGTTGATACTTTGGACATTTAGGGTCACACCTGGATGGTTTACCTTGATGTGGTTTTTGCTGTGTCGGCACCCATAGAAACTTGGACTCTTTGGCCTTGTGAGCGCTCCTGGTGGCCATGGGTCTGGGGTTGAGAACTTGGCATGAGGCTGTGGTTTCCATTTGTTTAGACTCGGGTTGAAGCTTGGTCATGGGGGTTTCTATCGGTGGCTTCGTAAAAGTGGGGGAGTTAGGGCAGCCCTTGTTGAAAGTCGTCACTATGCACACATTGCCAATGGCAAGATGTATGTGATTTAGGTTGTAGTCCACATTACAATTGGTTTGTTTCTTGAAAGTGCAACCTAACAGTGATACATTACCAGCGTCCTTGGTGCCATGCAACACATGGAAGAAGGCCGGAAAACTTTTAGACTCGATGGAAACAACCACCTTGCATTTCCCTAGGACTGGGTAAGCAGTGCCCCCAAACGGGGTGAGTTGAGCATTAATGGGTTGTAGTTGCGGTTGACCAATGCGTGTCCAATGGTCATGTGTTAGGATTTTGTAGTCAGCACCTTCATCAATCAAGGCGTCAAAAGAATACACCGCTCATGCTGCAACTATAATCCGCAGGTATGCCGGTGCCACTACTTCTTCATCCCGATCTGTCAGGTCAGTTACAGTAGCCATGCAGACGTTCAGTGGGGGTTCTAACATGGGTGGCTCATGTAATGGATGTGAAGGAGGATAGTACTTCTTAATGCGGCTGCCATTAAAAAAGCCTATTCCCTCACCGTCAAGTGTCTCCAACTCGACATTTCCGGTCCTACTGATTACGCGTACCCTGAAAGGCCCTAGCCCCTGAAACTTCATCTTATGTTTATGTCCTTTTACCGAGTAGAGCAGAACAAGGTCCCCTTGGTCGAAGTCTCTCTACATGACATGCTTATCAAACCACATCTTTCGTCGAGCCTTTTCGCAAATCAGAGAGTGAGTGGCGAGGAGTCAGGTCTCTGTTAAGCGCTCAAGTTCTACTAAGCAGTTGGTCCAAGCATCTCTGCCCTCCCAACGTTCCTGGACTGCTAGCCTCAAACTAGGGATGAAGAATTCTACGGGAAGAATGGCTTCAGTTCCGTAAGTCAGCCTAAAGGGCGTCTGTCCTATAGCCGTTTTATAAGCAGTGCGATAGGCCCACAAAGCCGCCATTAGCTTGTTATCCCAGTCACTTCTCGAAGTAGACACGACTTTTGTAAGCACATTGACTAGAATTTTGTTTGTGGATTCGGCTTGGCCATTAGCCTAAGGGTAATAGGGAGAGGACTTCCGGTGAATTATTAGGAAGGTAGAGAGCAAGTGGGCAATTACTTCATTAATGAAGTGTGTGCCTTGGTCGCTTACAAGTTCGATTGGACAACCGAACCATGAAATGACTTGCTCCCACAGGAACTTAGTAGTGGTCCGAGCATCATTCTTCCTCGTGGCCCGTGCCTCTGCCCATTTCGTTCAATAGTATGTTGCCACAATGATGTATCGAGCTTGGGAATATTGTGCTGCAGGACTGAAAGGCCCAATAAAATCTATGCCCCATTTTTCAAAGGGTTGTCGGGCTATGACATGGCTCACCTCCATCTTGTCCTTCCGCACAGGCACTCTGATCCTTTGGCACTCATCACAGTGCTTTACAAATTTAGCTGCATCGCGGAATAGTGTGGGCCACCATAGCTGGGATTGTAGCACCTTTCAAGCTGTTGTGTCCCCACTAAAGTGTCCTCCAGCGATTTCGCCATGTGCTTCGTTTAATGCGTCGTGCATCTCGTGCTTACACATGCATCTACGCAATAAACCGTCTTGTCCCAACCTGTAGAGTTGGCCAGCTATCAGCTGATAGGGCTGAATTTTCAGGATAAGTCTCTTCAGCCTGGCCTTCTCAATGGGTCGCTCTAGTAGTCCATTTTCTAGCACTTGCACTATGTCATCGGCCCAATAAGGCGTCAGATCAGCTCTAAACAATTCTCGTTTACTAGACAAGTTAAAAATATGGCCATCCGGTAAATCGTCAGGCACGCCTTGTCTAGCGGCTTCTCCTGTGGGTATGCGGGACATGTGGTCGGCCATGTAGTGCTGCTTTCCTTTGCGTACAACCACAGAGAAGTCAAACTCTAGTAAAAGGAGTAACCATCTAGCTATGCGCCCCGTAGCGCAAGGCTTGTTCACAAGATACAGTAGGGCTTGATGGTCAACGAAGAAGACAAAGGGAGTGGCCAACAGGTAATGCCTAAATTTCTTTACCGCAAATACCATGGCCAACCCCTCCCTTTCTATCGTGGAATAGTTCATCTCGGTTTCTGTGAGCTGCTTGCTGGCAAAACTCACCGGGCAATCCAAATTATGCTCACCAGGCTAGCATAGCACAGCTCCAATAGCGAACTTAGAGGCATCTATGTGCACATGCAACATTACGTTCCAGTCTGGGGCTCGCAAGATTGGTGCAGTCGTAAGAGCCTTTTTCAATTCTTCATATGCGCGTTGGCAGTCCTCTGTCCACTCAAACACTATCAACAGCTTGTACAAAGGTCTAGCTATTAATGCATAATTTAGCACAAATCGTCCATAATATCCGGTGTGTCCCAAGAAGCACTAAACTCCCTTGTAGTTGTCGGGTGGCTGTAGGTCAACAATGACTATGACTTTGGAAAAGTCAGTGGCAATGCCGTTCCTTGACACTACATGCCCCAAGATGCATCCGTATTTTACCCAGAATTGGCACTTTAAGGGGTTTAGCGAGAGGTGGTACAGCCTACACCTTTCAAAGATAGCTCTCAATTTCTTCAAGTGTTCGTCCCAACTAGAGTGTAAACATAGGTCATCTACGAACACTTCCAGTTCGCGCCTAAGCATGTCCTTAAAGATGGTGCACATTAGGCATTGGAAAGTTGCGAGTGCATTCATTAGGCCAAAAGGCATGACAATGTAGGCAAAGACGCCCCATTCCATGGCAAAGGCAGTCTTGTGCCTGTCGTCCCAGTGCACTTGTACCTGATTGTAGCCCGAGAAGCCATCCAGAAAATTGTAGGCTTCCTTCCCTGCTACCCTCTCCAGCATGTGCTTGGTATAAGGTAAAGGATAATTATTCCTTTTCGTAGTGGCATTCACTTTCTTGTAGTTGACGCACACTCGGATTTTTCCATTTTTCTTCATGACAATCACGATAGGTGACACCCAGTCCGTGTGCTCGATCTCATATATGAAACCTACCCTCATGAGTTTGTCAATCTCCTCCTTCACGGCATGGGTGTGTTTAGGATTCATGGGGTAAGGTCGTTGTTTGGTTGGCACTGCATTTGGAATCATTGGGATGTTATGGGTCACAACCCTAGGGTCTACTCCCTTAAGTTCGGCAGACACGTCGATGTACTCTTGCGGGAGTGCAACAAGTTTGGTCTCTTCCTCTTCCGCCAAGTCATTTGTGACAAATACCGGTCTTGGTTTTCTGCCTTTTCCAGCCAAGTTAACCTCCTTAACTTTGGCGGGTCCCTCTATCGGTTCACTAGTCTGGCCTTCTCTCTTTGCACCTAGCAGGACCACCACTCTGTCACTCTTTTTAAATTTTGTAAACCGTTTGGGCAGATCCTGTGATTTCCTTTGCCTTTCCGTTTCTGAGCCCATTGCTTGCTTCCTGGCCTCCTCTTTTAGCCTCCTGCGCCTCAGGTGGACTGGGAAGTCTCCCTTGGTGCGTTTGACCTCAGATGGTTGCAGTATTTCGGGATCACTCTCAGTACTGACTTCCGACTCTGAGTTGAACTCGCATCCTTCACTTGAGGAAGGTGTTTCCCTAGGGGGTCTTAGTTCAGTAGGGGAATCTGTCTTGAGCACTGGGATTACCCACCGTTGTGCCACTCCAGCTTGCCCGTAATCTATGGCTTCTATTTGTTCAAGCCATGATCTGTCACACTCCATTAGTATGACTTCTTTTTCGTTTCGACTGAGCCCTTCCTTCCTAGGCCTTAAGTCTGCCCTGATTTGCTCTATCTCTTTTCCCTCTATGTCGTACTCTATCGTGTCTACCTCTTCTTCACTCTCTTCTCCCGTAGAGCGACAAAGTCCTCATACTTCTCATCGTCCAGGTCCTGTTCTTCTGACTTCTCATCATCCCCTAAGCTTCCCTGTTCACACTCCTTGTCGTCAGTAACTAAAGGCTAGTTATATAACAAGTTCAGGTCATGGACTGTGTTCCATTTCCATTCTAGTTTAGCTAGAAGGTCACGTAGAGGCTTTAAGTTAGCAGCCGAATTGCCGTTCAATTTATCGGATAGATACTCTACGATCTCCTAAAGCTCTAGTTTGTTGTTGGGTGTGCGAGACGAGGCCGGTTTGCCTGGGTTGAGCGAGCTTCCTACCATCATGCAAAGCGGCACAACTGGCTCTTCAGTTGGTACTATGGCGGTTTTAGCAGCCTGCTGAGGTGGTCCTTCCTCATTCAAGAATGGTAGGTCAATGGTTGCCAACACATGCATCCAATCCCTCTCATCCTCAGGGCAGGGAATATATCTAGCTGGCGATCCATAGGGCTTGGTCAGTTGAGTATTGCCTTTTAGCATGGCTGAGATGGTAGCCAGGTCAACAGACGTTGTCATCCAAGTGTCCATCTCTACCCTCACTGCACTAGTTCTGTTCCCTAGGAAAATCAATCCATTGCTCCAATCCTCTATGACTCGTGCATTCCTCATCCAAGGTTGGCCTAATAGTATGTCGTAATCCACTCCCTTCATGACAATAAAGTTTATCGAGAATTGCACACCGGCAATCTTTACCGGCCAATTCTTTAAGACCCCAAATGGTCTTACCTTCATGCTGCTTGCTAGCGTGACGTTGAATCTAGTGGTCTCTACGGGAGGGTTTCCTCATGCCTCTAGGACTGCATGGTTTAGACACTAACACCGGCACCTATGTCTACAATTCCCTTCCGAGTCATGTCCCCTAAGGCTAGGACGGGCAAAACTATGTGCATTTCAGTGCCCTCCCAAAAAGCATTGATGTGCAAAGACTTAGGATCTGTGTGTAGAGTTAGACTTGGGATCTATGTAACTGCGTCGTGATCTTGCAGATTAGTGCCCACCAGTTCCGCGTGTCCCTCGATCGAGTCTTTTAACTCCTGCCATAAGGAGTGATTTTGCCTAAGCAGATCCTCCCGGCTTAGGTTTACTGGGGTGGACAGCAAAGTTGTGAGGAGGCTATTGGACCCTTGTCTTCCTCTGAGGCTAGCAGTTCTAGGCCATGCATCCTGTCTACCCTAGTAAGCTTCCCCCCAGCCCTGCTCTGCTGAGCTGCCTTTAGAGGTGCAGGCATGTTCCCAGCCAGTGGTTTTGAGGGTGAGACTGGTGTGTTAACACTAGAGAAGTCGTCCATAGGGTCTTCCAATATGGGTTCAGCATCTTCAAGGTGCTTTTGGGCATCCTTGACCCACTCCTTGACCTTGGCTATAGCTTCGAGTTGTTGTTTGGGATGGGGATATTCTCCTACCTTGGCACTCCCTAGCTTTGCTGCCTTAGGAGCTGAGGTCTCTGCCTCTGTGTCTGTGACCCTCTTTCCCATCACCAGCATAGTCGTTTCCTCGATTTTAAGGGTTATCTTTGCATCAGTACTCTTTTTCCGTCTCCTCCGGCTTTTCTTCCCTATTGAGGTTGCATCAAGGTTGCTTGGCCCTGTCAAGGTTGCATCAAGGTCGCGTCATAGCATGTAGTGGGATGGGCATATCCTCACTACCGAAAGTTTCAACTCCGAAGAGCCCCAAGGGCACCAATGGCATGTTGGCAGTGCCCGTTAATGGCTTTTGCCTAGGACAGTCAGGAAACAGGTGTGTGATTCCACACTCTGTGCATCGGAGATCCGCTTTATCCTTATTAGCTTGTTCTCGCTCTGGGCAGCGTGATGAAATGTGGCCTGGGTGGCCGCAAGTCCAGCATGTGACCGGATCCTGTCTTGGCCCTCCAAAGCCTCTGCCTCATCCTCTTCCTAAGGCCATCACCGGTACTGGCCGGTAGTCCATCAGGACTGGGTTGCCCTCCTCGTCGTAGGATACATAAGGATTGACATATGCCTCTTCCTCATTGGGCTCCTCCACAAAGTGGACAGGAGCATCACTAGGTGGGTGAGTCACAAAAGGCCCTGGTGGCCTAGGTATGCCAGTCTGGTTCATCTCCAGCCTAGGCACGACAGGTCTTGGGTCAGTTGGTGTTGGAAGAGCTAGGTGGGTTCCCCTGCCCAAGAAATTAGGTGGCTTACTGCCTAAGTATGGAGGGTTGTACTGTTGCGTATACGGGAGTCTCCTCCACATTCTACAATGTACTGCATCATGTCCGAATCTACCGCAATTTGAGCACGGCCAAGATCTAGGATCTTGGCACTCCACTGGGAGGTGATTGCCGCCGCAGTACACAGATTGTACATGCAATCTCACCGGCTTTCTAACAAGCTCTTGTAACCGCGCAATCTCCATCCTCATCTCTGCCATCCCTTGGTCATGGTCTGCACTCTTTCCCTTGTCCTGCGCACTAGCAGTTGCTTTTTCCCCTAAGGGGGTTGATCTCTCAGGGTCCCTCTGGTTTGCATTATCTCGGTTGGTAGCCCTCATGCTTCGCTCTCTAAGTTGATCATCTACACATATTGCCTCCTCGAAGACTCGAGCTAGCACATCCCATTGTAAGGTGGAGTTACTGGCTAGAGCCTTGTAGAGCTCCTCACTCCGAATCCCGTTCATGAACACTGTACATGCTGCCCTTTTGGTAGGTCGCTCATTGGTAGGGATTCTCTTGTAGAGGCTACGCACTTGAGTAATGTAATCCCTAACGTCCTCCCTCTCCCTTTGACTGATATTCATTAATCTAACAATGAGGTTGTCCGAATACCCTGTCTTTGAGAACCTTTTGATAAAGAGGCCCTTAAGGCGAGAAAATTTTGTACGTTCTACGTCATCCAGACTAGAGTACCAGGTCCTCCCCTTGTCGCCTAAACATAGGCCAAAGGCTTGGGCTCTCTGCGCAAGGCCAGTAAGACCGTTTGCCTCACATACTTGCTCGAACTGCTCCATGAAGCTATACAGGTCACTGCTAGGTTCGTATCGAGCTAGTTGTTTCGCTACTATAGGGATTCTAGCCTGCCCTTTAGCCCCTGGCGTGACTCTCAATCCTGGCAGTAGTGCGGTGGCTAGGGCAGTAGCACTTTGCTCCACGGATGTATTATCCATGAGTCACTTTGCCACCAGTTCGCTCAACGTCATGCCAGCCTCTACTACCCATTCCCTCTCTACATTCGGTTCGGACTTGGCTGCCCCTACTAGGTCTAGCACTCTTCTAGCCTCGCACATATCCACGTCCTGTTGCTGCCTTCTAGCCCTTTGCTCATAGTTGTAGGCAATTATGCCTTCCAATGCTCTCTTGATAGCTCTTCTCTCTTCTTCCAGGTTAGCCACCACTTCTTCTACATGTCTACGTTGGATCTCAGTTCTGGTGAGTAGATCGTAGTCGTGGACCAATTCTTGGACTGAAGTTGGAAATTCTCCTAGGTCTAATTGGTCTTCCCCTTGATCGCCTCTTGATCCCGACATTGTTTCTGTTTCCAACTCCATGAGGTCGTCGATGAATCCAACCAGCTCCGGTAGCTTCCACTCCTCTATCTTGTCGCTTCCCGTGTCTTTGTGTTTTCTCCAAGCACTACTAGTGGGGTGCTCAGGCACCTGTCCAAGTCTTGGAGTCTCCTCCTACTAGTGGGTTCCTTAATGTTATTAGGTATCCAAATGTGTTCCTTGTTATTTGAAAGCAGTGTCCATCCTTACTTGCACGTTGTGCTTAGTGCTTTCGTGGTGCTTGGTGCGAAAACAGGCTTTTCTCTTTTCTTGCCGTGCAGGTTTAGTGGAGCACAAAAGTGAAATGCCGATGCAAAAAGAGTTTAATGCAAACTCCACCTTGTTTCTACCCACGTTCTTAGTCTAATTTGAGTTTCCCACTTGATTCCCGGCTATTCTATGGTCTTTCCGCACCCTGAGTTCGATTAATCTCCGAGGTTCTAATGACCAACTTGGGTTCTGGGGGTGTTCAGGGTTGCATCCTGGGGTCAGGTCTATAAAAGATCCTTATCTTTGTGTTCTGGCAAGATGGTCCGATTCTGGGAATCGGACCAGGGTGGTCCGACTCTGGCAATAGGACCGGTGCAGTCCGACTCCAACAGTCGGATGATGTTGGTCCGATTCTGGATTGGTCCGAGTCAGACAGGGGTAGGTCCGATTCCTTCGATCGCGCGAGGTGTCTGATCGGATAGGCTGGTCTGAGCGGACAATTGAGTGTCCGATTATAAGGGGCAGTCCGAGTGCCATGTGGCACGTCTGATCGGGCTGGTCCAATCCTGGCAATCGGACTAGACTGGTCCGACTCACTCTCAATCGGACGATCCGATTTTGGGAGTCAGACGGTCCGACTCCAGAACTCGAGTGGTCCGATTCCTAGAATCGAACCACTCGAGTTGGTCCGACTACATCGGCGGCTGGCACGATTCCGGCACGTTTGAATCCTCCCTACTGTCGTCTGCACTCAATCATCACAAAACATCCCATAACCGATCAGAGCGCTACTGGAACTCACTGGACTCACCTAAAGTAGCACGAATTGAATGCGCCTGGAATCGGGGTTGCATTTCCTTGTCCTGTGAACCAGAAGCTCTCTCTCTCTCACAACAAAGCCAACTAAGAAAATGAGGTCTGTCCCGGCCTCCCATGCCTCTTAAGGTTCTTTCCCAGCACTCCAAAACCTTATAGCCAGTTCCCTGTCCCTGGTTCACCCAGAAGCTTGAGTCTGGTCCCCTGTTTTCCTGTTTCCAGCAGCAGCCAGAACCTTTGTTTTATCTGGTTTTACCCTAATCTAACCTCCATCTAGTGCAGCCAATATGAAAAACAGAAATGTAGAATAGTAGTCCTAATCTAATGCTTCCAACAAACCCAAATACTTACATGTTCCTCATATTAAAACCTCCTAAGTCTCCTAGTTATCTCGAGCATTGGTTCAGGCTGCAAACCCTACTTCCATGCTCTATCTGTTGCGCGCGGCGCTCAAAGCTCGAATCTGTTGGTCCCAGCAAACGGAACCAAAATGTGGGAGCTCTTCGAGCTCTACCCTGAGACCTACGGACCACTTATTACTCAAGTGTTTCGAACTGAGCAGCCATGGCTACCTCTCACATAGCCATCGCGCAACGCCTACCTTGTGGGTGTAGTGAGCTTACCTTGATGCTCGATCGAGTACCTTCCTCTTTCTTGCACCCCTGCAAATCCACGATCCTTGAGGCGAGCTCAAGCAACCTCAATCCCTCTCCCTTGAGCTTCATCCTCCATAGCCACATTCAAGACCAAAGGAGAGAAGAGGGGAGGAGAAGATGAAGAGGGAGAATGGGGAGCCTCTTCTCCAAGATCCCTTGCCCTCCCAAGTTCACTCCCTCACACACTCTCACGCTCTCAGTCCCTCTCACAAGCACAAGCAAGGAGGCACGAAGGTGAGAAACAGGAGGAGAAGAAGAAGGCGCTATTTGCCACACACGAGGATGCTCTTCTCATTTACCTTTTAACTTTATATATATGCCCTTAATTTCCATGGGCGGTTGTCCCCCTTTTTTACATGGCCGGCCATTAGCTAGGCCCTTTTTCCCATTGTCCCTCTATCTTCCTAGATTCCTTTCCACCGCCCGTCTACATTTACAAATTGCACGGGTGAGAGCCCGGCGCTCTTTTACAAGATTTCAGGGTGCGCCTTTATATTTTAAAATGTGTCTTTCCCCTTTTGTATTTGCCTTGGACCTTTAAGGTTGCCCTTGTGCTTTTGGCCTTTTCTCCTATTTCTACTTCAATCGGGCTACTTCTTTTTGTTTTTTCCGCCTTTGCCCTGCATCTTTCCCGCTTTCTTTTGCTTTCTTCGTGTTGGGGTTAACACTCAATGTTGGTGATGTAGCTGTGCTCATGAGGACACTTCGCAATTAAGTGGGGGAGAAATGACAACACCTAGAAACAATGCCTAACATTGTAAATTTTTTAAGCAAAATTGTATACAATTGGCACATTGTTACCAACATTTCACATTAATTTAATGCAGATGCGATCGTAATTTTGTCTTTGGAGGACGTGTCTCTACAGTCCGGCAAGTGGAAAATCCTATTTCCAAGGAGTTTTGTGCTAGAGGGTGGACTTAGGAAAATACCAAGTAGAATTCAGTAGTTTTATCTAATCAAAATGTTATTTTCGAGTAAGTGGAGTTAATGACATGGATACAATAATTAATGGACCATGAGTATTTGAGTTAATATGAGCAAAGGAGGGGAAACATTCTGATAATGGCAACCTCATATGCAAAAAATCAAGAGAGGGTAGTATTATAAGGAAGGTGGAAAAGTAGCTAACATTTTATCTTAACAAAAAAAATTATGTAAGAGAGGATGCTAGTTAAAAGAGAAGGGGGGTTGTTCTTCTATGTGTTATGGTTCTAAAGGCTTGGAAATGAGTTTTTTTTAAAAACCATAATTAAAAGAAAAAATGTTGCATGATGTCATGTGGATTTGAAGAGGTTATGACCAAGGAGCGGGCGCCCTCATCCTAGGGGGCACATCATAGTGGGAGATGAAGAGAGGGAGAAGGGGAAAGGGCTAAGAGGAAGAGGAACAAGAAAGGGAGAGGAAGTCCAAAGGCCAATTGGAGAAGAGGAAGGGGACGAGTTAGTGGAAGTTGAAGAGTCATAAGAAAGAGAGGAGGGGGTACCATCCTACAAAGAGGGAGAGAGACCAAACTAAAGAAGGAGGAGGGCGCCATCATCAAGAAGGGGATGCTATCATCCTAAAGGAAGTGCCATCAATTCAAGCCATCCAAGCAAGGAGATTGGAAGAACAATTAAAGTTAGAGAGGGCAAGAAGAGAGAATTGAAGCCAATGCTACCTATCCCATAGCCATTGCCATTTCTTCTCCTTCTATCTCCATTTTGGAGTTTTTTTCTTCTCTTCGTTCTTAGTCATCTACATAAAACCATGGAGGCTAAGCTCGTAAGCTTGGACTTAATCAAGATTAAGTCTTAAAAGAGTTACAATTGGCTATTTCTATGGCAATAATATAATTGGCCAATTGATCTCTTGGGAGAGGGGAAATGATGAGCTCAGCGTTGGGAATGACTGGATAGACTCTCCTTGGCTGGACTACAAAGGACACGGCTCCCAAAGACGCAAATACAATTCTCGTACTTCACGTAAGTACCTTAACTCATTTAACATAATAATAATAATTTTGCATAAATATTTATTTGGTTTAGAATTTTATAAATTTTCTTTGATCCTTAATTTCAACTCCAAATAGTTTTTAGAATTTATGTAGGTCTGATATTTATTTTAAAAATCAAAAAACCTGTTAAAAGTGCTTTAAATGACTTAAAAAGGATAAAGATAAATTTTTATAAAATATTTGGTTAAACAATTATGAGATATGATATTTTTTAAAGAATTATGTACTAGTGGAAGTATTTTGAAAATATTCCATAATTTTTAGAAAATTTTGGCTATATCTTAAAAATAAAAAATAGTTATTTTGGATTAACATTTCATTATTTTTAATAAAAATCATGTTTTTAATTCAACAAAAATTAGGATCTTCTATAGAAAAATGAAGAATATAGTTTTGGATGTTTTATGAAATGTTCTTGGGGTTGAAAAAATAAATAAATCTATTTGATGTGACCTATTTGAACATTATTAATATAAAATATGATGTGTCTAACTTTATGCAAATTAAAAGTGTTGACAAGGTATTAAGTTACATCAATATTGGACAAGGGAGATGTTTAAAAAATAAATATAACTTGATTTTATGGGTTTGAGAAATGTTAGTTGATTTTATAATAAAAGGAAATGGATAGAACTATTGGGTCTATACTTTGAAGTTAATTCCCAAAGGGATAAAAATCCTAGTTTTAGTATTTAAGTGTTCAATATAGAAATAGAGATGAAGGGAAAGAATATGCAAGCTTACTAAGCTTTCAATATTAAATTAATTGGACTACTACAAACGAGTGTCGTAAATATTGAGGAAGGCTAGAGTAAATCATAGAAATGAGTTATCAATATCATCTATTCAATGCAACAACTCTGAGGAGTTGGCTTGACAAGCTGGTTAAAAGTGGCTTAGTCTTTGGCCAGTCAACTTATCTTATCAAGTGTTTACACGTTATGCCTAAAACATGCTTATTATATGGGAATAATTTTCTATTTGCTTCATGGCTTGACTAAGAGCTAGTACAAGAAATTAATCATAAAGATTAAAACTAAGATGTCTTGAGATCTGTTTGATAACTACTACTTCCATCAAGCCAATTTAGGATTAGAGCAGGCACAAACAACAACTCCAAGTCTTAGTGGCAAGTGGAGAGCTCAAGGATTAGGAAACCTTGAGACAAAGTAAAGACCAATATTTTTATACTTGTTGAAAAGAAGGTTGGGTTATCGACCAATGTAAGTGATTAATAGAACTTACGTCTTGTACCATGTTTGAAACCTTAATATATGCCTTAGCCAAAAGAAGGGAGTGTTAAGTAAAATTTACATAGAACCGCTCTTGATCCCAAGGGGGAGAACAGAAATGCGATGGAAATGTTATCATGTCTATTCTTGCATTGTTTGAAAATACAATTGGTTTTGTTGGTTGCTCAAACATGCTTCTACGTTCAAAAAAATTTTGGATTGTCGTTTGGATGACTATTGCAAGTGCTTGTGATTGATGGTAAATTCATGGCAAGGGTCTATAATAACAAATGGCCATGAGGAAAAAGAAATATTTTCCTAGAAAATGATATTAGGGCTGATTGCCTTGGTTGTGCTTGATTCTTAACTGGATTAATTAAGGAAAGGATATTTTGCACAGGTGGATAATCTCCAAGGTCACACTACACCTCAACCTGAGAGGGCATTGCTTGATTCACAGGCCGAAGGTTGAGTGGTCAAAAGGCCAACCACGAAAATTGTGTCTTACACCTAGGCCACTTGGGGTCATATGTGGAGCTCTTGACACCCCTTGCTTGGTCTAGAATGGCATTGAAAATTGCCATGAGCCCAACATTTGTGGTGTTGGAATATCCTTTTCCAGATAAAGGATGGAAATAATGGTGCCATGTGATTTGGACTAGGTATTTTTGCAGGGTAGAAGGGATTATGGGTAGGAGACAAAGATTAACTTGAAGATAAGTTAAGAAATTTGTTTGACAAAAGGAGTACTTGCTCTATTTTCATGTCAGTGCTTTAAATTATGCGAACAAACCCTGTTCCGTAAAAGGCTTAATTAAGGAAGCTGATTTTTAAAATGTCACACATAAATGTGATAGGACCTAATTAGAAAACTAAAGCTATCAATGGAAGTGGGTGGGTGGAACCCCCAATGGGTTTTTCCTAGGACAAGATGGTCCCAGAGAACTGGGAGGCTTATCACAAGGTTTTACTAATGACCATAAGAACTTTTAGGTTAGAACCCCAACTCATACCATTTTAGGGGACCAGAATGGGAATATGCCCTATTGGTAGAGAGGTTGAGCAGTGTATCCCTCTCGTTTCCCATTCTCTTTGAACCAAGTGTTACATGGATCTGCTTTGGATTGGGTATCTTTGTGTAAAGTAGGATGACGAAGACTCGATGCTAGAATGCTATTAGGAGACCTTGACCACTAGGAATTGAGATTTTAGGTTGATCCTAGTGGGTTCCGCCATGAACGTTTTGTTGCAAGGAGGACTCGAGAAACCCTAGGTGAAAAACCCCATGACATTCCATGGGATTTTTGGGCGGCATTGCTTAGACTCGTCACTCGATGGGACCGCTAAAAAGGTGCTTGGATAGCCGATAGGCAGGCACGTTACAGTTTGTATCAGAGCAAAACTTTGTAATGATGCATGATTGATTAATATATGGTTCTTAGATATATCCTAAACGGAATAAACCTTACTCTTGTAGCTACAGTTAACTCGAGTAATATGAGTTACATCTATTTTGAACCTAGAACTTGCAAATGATTAGAGATACTTTAGCAAGGAATGCTTGCAATGAATTTTCCTTAAGTGTTCTTCTTGACTTAAATAGATTGGGTCTTTTCAGAATGTCGAAGTTTTGGAGTATTCTTTAATATTACAAGCAAAGCCGATTGACCATGGACCTCATTTCAAATCTAAAAAGAGGACAATTCAAAAACAAAGTTTCCGCGATAAAGGACCACTTCAGTCTATTGAAAGGATCCTAAGACAATTTGGTTTAAAGAAGAAAATCATGTCAAGGATGACTAGGAATGTTGTGACTCCAAGTGATAAAGATTCGAGCTATTTCTATTGCAAGAAGCTAGGATATTTCAAAAGGGAATGTCCAATGCACCCCAAAGACCGATGCTTTGAGTACCACAACATTGGAAATATCCACATCAATCATCCCAACAAGACTCAAAAGGGAACTTGAGCTTACAAGAAATGAAGTTGTACAAGCTTTAGTGATCTAGAACCTTCCAGGAAATTATCCAATACGTAGGAATAACCTAGAAGATATCCATGAGATGTAACTACAATAAACTCTTCTCTTGTAATCTAGACCTGTATGAATCAAATACAATAAGTTGTTATTATAAAAGACTACATGCTTATGAGTGGTCAGAGAGTTGCAATGAATATGTGACGGGTCATAACCCATAGATTCTAGAATGAAATCCCCAATTCTTTTGAGATGAGGACATCTTGAGTTCTCTATGGGGGAGAGGATGTAATGTCTCGCCCCGCACAGGAACCACCACCCTACTATTTTAATTTTTAAAATTGAAAATTTTTTAAATCTCTCCCCCTTGTCATCATCGAATAGGTGGCGGGGAGGGGAGACGATGTTGTCGGAGGGGTTTTTGTCGAAAGGTCGAATCCACCAGGGATTAGAAGTAGAAGGAAGTAGAGATAGGAGATGGAAGAGAAGATAGAGAATACACAAGTGGTAAACACTACAAAGACAAAGCACAATGAATTGAATCAATATGTATTGAAAGAACCTGGAATCTTTGCACTACTCAGAAGCAATATCCATGCATTAGATTTCCTGAAGCTTCTTCGTAGAACAAAAAGTGCATCAAAATTATAGCTCCTTCTTTTTGCTCGAAACCCAAATCTGATGGCTCCGTTGGCTCTGAAATGGGGGTAAAACTGCAGTACACCTTCTCACAGATCTCCTAGATCACTCATTCTTCTTTCAGTTCAATCTGCAATTTTCAGCCTATTTACATCGATCGTGACATGTGAGATTTCGTCAATCTGTCCCTCTTAAGAAAATCCCATAATTGACTGAAATAGCAACTAGCTTTTTGCATGCCATCCTAATCTAGAAGCTTTTTCTAAAATTTTTAGATTTTTACAATAAATAATATCAAAAATAGGCTAAAATTATCCAAAAATCTAGTATTTGTGGATAATCCATGCAATTCACACTAGTACTAATGTCTCAAATCACATTGACTCTCTAGATCAATAAAGAAGTCGGATGATGATGCATTCCATACTTTTTCACACTGTATCCTCATAACATCACGACATCCACCCCCTCTGAACCTGCACATCCTCCGATATGTGCCAAAATTCTAGTTGTCACCAAATTTTGAGTCCTCCTCATCCTCTGCAACCATATCCTTTACTTCTTCATCTTCCATATCTTCATGGCTAGCCCATGTATCATGACCACTATTTTCTTCCAATTCTGGCAACTCATAGGGAGTAAATTCCCGCCTTTTGAATAATTTGATTCTTTTCCTTGCTACTACCAAAATTTTGGTGGCTGTCCCATCCAGCTCATTTAATGCATAAGTAAGATTATGGAAGATGGCCCCAAGTCGAGATGGCGGAAAAAGGGAGGAAAAAGCAAAAAAAAAACATGGAAAAAGAGCAAAGACACGTAGGCGATCTCCAAAACTAAGCTGGGGCAAAAAGCGCAATTTTAAATGAAGGGTGCCTCAAAAAACTCGAAAAAAATCTTGTAAAAGAGCGCCAAGCTCCCTCCTCTGCCAATTGTAAAATACTAGACAGATGTAGGCTAGAGGCATGAGGCTAGAAGAGGAAAATGGAAAAAAGACCTTGCCACAAGGGCCGGTCATGTAAAAAAGGGATGGTTGCCCATGGGATTTTAGAGTTTGTATACACAAAGTTCAAAAAGTGAATGAGAGCTCATTCTTTTGGTGTGTGGTAAAAAGAGTCTTCTTCTTCTTCTCTTCTCCTCACCTTCTTGCTTGTGTGTGCTCTTGAGAGAGGGAGTGTGAGAGTGTGTGGGAGTGAGTGTGTGAGAGTGAGGGATCAAGAGGGTGAAGCTCTTCACCATCTCCTCTTCTCTTTTTCTCTTCTCTTCTCTTTTCTTGCACGCGCGGGTATGGAGGATGGAGCTTGGAGATGGAGGGGGCTTGAGGATGCTCGAGCTCGCATCTAGGATCTTGGAGCTATCGGGGAGTGTGAGAGAGGAGGCAACTCGTATCGGCATCAAGGTAAGCTCACTAGGATCGACGGTGCGTCGGCTAAGTGAGAGATAGCCATTAGAGCTCGCTTGGAACGCTTGAACAGTCACTTTTGGGCCGCGCTCGGCCCGTCTGAACAGTCACTTTTGGGCCGAGTCCTAGAATCAGCCCTTGGCCCTTTTTCACTCAGCCCACTCGGCCCGAAACCCTAATCGGCCCTCGGCCAGCAGACCTACTCGGCCCGTCTGAGTCTACCATTCGGACCATCGACCAATTCAGCCCTCGACCACGTGTCATTCTCGGCCCTCGGCCCAAGTGCCTTGGCCCGTCCAAGTGACCTCGTCCAAATTGAACACTCGGCCCTTCGAGACAACCTGTCTGAGCGACTTTGTCCGAGTCCATGCCTTGGCCCCTCCGAGCCTACCCTATCCAAGTCCCGATTCGGCCCTTAGCCCATGCACCTCGGCTCATCCGAGTGACCCACTCAAACCCCGCAAATTGGACCAGCTAGGCTGAGTGAAAATTTTTATTAGATTCTTAGAAATTTGACCTGACCCAGCTGGAGCTCAGCAGCGCAAACTGTCTAAAGTCCTTCTGGCACTCAGAAGTTGATTCTGGCACTTGAAATAGATGGAATCATAGGGAGCAGCCGCTTGGCAGCTTGAAGTAGGTAGCAGCAAGACCCAGAGACCTAGACGCAAAGCGCTGAGCAGTTAAAACCTGATTGGCCAAGAACAAACAAGGCAACATACTAGAAAGACCTTGAACCCTGTCAAGGCGGCCAAAAAATTGACCAACAAGCCTATCAGGCTCGAAACAAAGCGAGAGTACATAAGACACTTCGAGGTTGTTTGCTACACTCACCTTGAATTTCCGCACTTGAATGCACTTAAAGAAATTGAAAGCTTGGTTGAGCACAGGTGCACTAGGAGCAACACGCACACTGAGTGACCATAAATTGAGGATTGTATTCAATAACTGAAGGAACTCACTCAGATAAACCACTCAAGGAACCCACTAGTAGGAGAGGACCTAAGACGTAGACAAACCATCAACGTGCAAAGTAGAACCAAGCAGGTGGCGTCAATGACGTGGATCTGACAAATCCACTCAACTTGATCGATAGCTTGGCGGAGCACGACAACAGAACTATGGTAGAAGAAGGCTAAGACCATAGGTCTAGTGAGGAACTCGACTTAAACATCTTCCTGGAGGCTATTTAGCAGCTGGTCAGCGGCTACAATGCACTCGCCCAGTACGAGCACCGCGGCAAGATGGCAGACGCTATCATCGCAGACCTAGAAGAAGAAAGGAAACTAGCCCGCAAGGCTTTGCAAAGCATAGTCGAATACAATAGGGACCAACAGGCTAGGAGCCAAAGGCAAAGCACGGAGTTGCGTGAGGTACAACGAGTGCTGAACTTAGCAGGAAGAAACCAAACAGATCAGGAGAGAGCCCTAGAAGGAGACTTGACGTTGAGCGAGCTTCTCATGAAGCGGCTGCTAGATAACACGATAGCAGAGCAAAGTGCTGTGGCACTAGCGACATCTCTGCTCGCAGGATTAGGAGCAAATCAAGGCTCAAAGAGCCAGACTAAAATTCCTATTGTTGCCAAGCAACTCGACAAATACCAACCCCACGATGATCCATACAGCTTTGTAGAGAAATTTGAACAAGTCTGCGAAGCCAACGGCCTCAAGGACCTGACTCAACACTCTCAAGCGTTCACGCTCTACTTAGGTGACAAGGGAAGGACTTGGTATACAAGCCTAGATGCCACAGAATGAGCCGACTTCAATGGCCTCAAGGATCTCTTCATTAAGAGATTTGCCGAGCTTGGATACTCCGATAATCTGCTAGTACGCTTGATGAAAGTCAAGCAGAAAGAGAAGGAGGACATTTGCGACTACGTAACCCACGTGAGGAGTCTCTTCAAGAGAGTCCCTATGGGTGAGCGACCGGTCGAAAGAGCAGTTTTGACCGTATTCATCAGCGGAATTCGAGATGAGGAGTTATATAAGGCTTTGGCAGGCAATTTGAGCTTGCAGCGAGACATGCTAGCTAGAGTGTTTGAGGAAGCCATCAGAGTCGATGATTAGCTGAAGGAGCGGAGCTCCAGGAGCGCGAACCTAGAAGAGACCAAGTCGCGAAGCTCAGAGAGAGCGTCAGCCTCTAGTGAGCGATCGGTCCCATCATCCCAAGATAAGGGGAAGGCCACCGAGATGAACCAAGACTTGGCTAATGTAAATATGGAGTTAGCCAAGTTGCAAGACATGTTGAGACGACCAACACGCCCACACGTCCAATGCGTGTACTGTGGCAGAAACCACTTACCAGCCGAGTGTCAAGACCCTAGGTCAAGACCTTGTGCTAACTGCGGTAGGTTCGGTTATGATATCGTGCATTGTAGATTACCAAGAAGACTTCCGTATTCGCAACCCTACGGCCAGCCCTACCTAGCAAACATGCCGCAGCCATTCTTCGGAAGGGGAGCCCCATCAGCCCTTCCTGCGCCTAACGACATTAAGCCAACTGTTCCTAGGATGGACATAAACCCTACTGGCATACCCAGAGCACCTCGTCCTTACGTGACCCATCCACCGATGCTCCATTCCACTACATGGAAGAACCAAATGAGGAAGAAACTTACATATGCCCTTATGTCTTGCATGACGATGAGGGCAACGCTGTCCTCATGGATTATCGCCCCGTGCCGGTGATGGAGTTAAGAAGAGGACGAGGTGTAAAATATTACACGGCACAGCGAACAGAATCTGAGAAAGAGATAGAGAGTACACAACAGATAAGAGGAGAATCAGTAAAATTCTTTAACTCCAAACAACTGATACAAAGATGGCTCTGTCCACCCATGCGCTTCCACTAAATGAAGCTTAGATGGCGATCTAGACAGAAGATAGGTGAAGAGCTTAAGGCTAGCTGGAACAACAACTCTGACTGGGTGAAAGATAAGTGTATGATGGCTGCAAAGGGGTTTAGCTTTTATAGCCCGCGAAGGTCGTTAGGTCGGCCTACTGACCGACCTACCATATGAGCCTCCACTAGTCGGCCAGGAAATATTCCAGGGAATATTCCCTTTACCATCGGGCCGGGGGCGCTGCCCCCGGACCCCCGCCAGGGGGGTCGCTGGCCCCCCTGGGACCCCCCAACCAGGGGCCGCTTCCGCGGCCCCCGGACCCCACAATAGGGGCCCCTTTTAACTCCCTTACCACGCAACTCAATGCAATGTGCCTCGAGTTGCTACCAGCTTAACCACTCTGTCTAACCCAAAGATTAGACCCACAACAGTCACCTTTTTGCCATCCGGTCACATAGACCTCATCTGATATACAAGTCAGGACTCAACCAATGTGCGGGCTCACATTTGGCTTCTCCTCATAATGGGGGCCTTACAACTTTGAGCACCATGGATCATTGGTAGCACCTAATGAGGGTGGGGCATTGATCATATCTAACACCCCCCCTCAATGTCCACCCATAGGTGAACTATCTCCTCGGCCCAATGCCGAGTCTCTGAAGATGAACTTGAAGCAGATCCTTCATAAGTGCTTTGGTGAAGATATCTGCTCCATTCTCCTCTGTTGGACAGTAGACCAATTCCACTATCCCATCCTCCATCAAATCACGCACATAGTGATACTGGATCTCTATATGTTTGGTGCGTGCATGAAACACTGGATTTTTGGCAATGGCGATGCAACTCTGATTGTCACATCTCAGCACAATTGGTTCTTCATCCTGCACTCCCATATGCCATAGAATCCTTCTCAACCATACGGCCTCACATGCAGCAAAACAAGCTGCCTTGTACTCTGCTTCGGTAGAAGACAATGCCACTGTTGGTTGCTTCTTACTAATCCAAGAGAAAATTCCTGAACCCAAAGAGAAACAATAACCAGAAACTGACTTCCTGGAATCAATGTCTCCTGCCCAATCTGAGTCACAGTTCCCCACAAGAGAAGTTCCGAAACTGTATGTGATACCATAGTCAAGAGTTTTCTTCAAGTATCTGAGCACCCGCATCCCAGCCTTCCAATGACTCTCATGAGGTTTGTTTGAGAACCTGCTCAAAACACCAACAGCAAAACTGATATCTGGTCTGGTGTTACACAAGTAGATTAGACTGCCGACCAACCTCCTATACCTCCCAATGTCTGCTAGTGCTGATGTATCCTCAACGGATAACTTTACATTCACCTCCATAGGTGTAGCTATCTCCTTGCACTTGATCATGCCAAATGCCTTCAAGATCTCCCATGCATACTTCTTCTGAGAGATGAAGATCTTTCCTGGCTCTTGCCAGACTTCAATCCCCAAACAATAGTGCATCAAGCCCAAGTCTGTCATTTCAAACTCAAAACTCAAAGCCTTTCGAGTTTGGTTGATCATATCTTCATAGTCACCTGTAATAAGAAGGTCGTCCACATATAGGACAATCACTACAGACTTTTTACCATCCCTGTAAACATACAAGTTAGCATCTGAGGCACATCTTTTGAAGTTTAGGTTTAAAAAGAACCTATCTATCCGCTGGTACCATGCTCTGGGGGCTTGTTTCAGCCCATACAATGCCTTCTTCAGTTTACACACTTTGTTCTCAGAATGGGGGGCCTCAAACCCTGGTGGCTGAGCCACGTACACCTCCTCCTTGAGGTCACCATTTAAGAACGCTGACTTAACATCCATTTGGTACACTGGCCACTTCTTGTGGGCAGCCACTGCAAGTACCGTGCGAATAGTGGTCATTCTGGCAGTTGGGGCAAATGACTCTTGAAAATCAAACCCTTCAACTTGTGAAAATCCTTGGGCAACCAGTCTAGCTTTGTACTTTTCTAAGGTACCATCAGCCTTGTACTTTACCTTCCAGATCCACTTGGTGCCAATAATCTTCCGCTTTGCTGGCCAATCCACTAGCTCCCAAGTGTCATTCTTCATTATGCTGTCATACTCCGCCTGCATAGCAGCCTTCCATGATGGATCTGCAAGTGCTTCTTCTAAGTCAGTTGGCTCCTTTACTTCTCTCATAATCTCAACCATCAAGGCCATGTTGACTATGTGAGCAGAAGCCCTCCTTTGCTCCTCTATTCTCTGAGACCTCCTTGGTCCGTCTGCCTTCTCCTCAACAGATGCAAGCATAGGATTATTGTGGTCATAGAGCTGCTTCACCCAGCGCGGCAATGGCTTTTCCGGTGGGGTGATGTCAAGTTGGTGAACTTTTTCCTCATCATCTGAAGATGATGCTTCCTCCTCCTTAAGGATAGGGATAGCTCTCGGGACAGGTTCATAGTGGACTACTTCTTCGCTTGATGATAAAGTGGAAGACCTTTCCTTCTCCTCCTCCACTGTATGCGGCTCCTCCTTGAACACCACATCACGGCTCGCGATGATCTTCTTTGCCTCTTGGTCATATAACTTGTAAGCCTTCTGCTCATCACTATAACCCAAGAAGATACATTTTCTGCTTTTTGGTTGTAACTTGTTTCTCTTCTCATCTGGAACATGTGCATAACATTCACATCCAAAAATTCTGAAATGTGAAATAGATGGTTTCTTACCAGTGTAAGCCTCATGAGGTGTTTTTCCCTTGAGAGCCTTTGTGTAGCTCCGATTTAGAATGTAGACTGCAGTATTAACAGCTTCAGCCCAAAAATGGTTAGGCAATCCCTTGCCCTTTAGCATGCATCTTGCCATCTCCACAATGGTACGATTCCTGCATTCCACAACACCATTCTGCTGAGGTGTATGAGGCGTCGTCAATTGACGCTTGATCCCTTTGCTCTTGCAAAAGCCTTCAAACTCCTTTGAGTTGAACTCACCACCACCATCTGTTCTAAATTTCTTCACACTTTTCCCTGTTTCATTCTCAACAAGTATTAGCCATTCTTTAAACTTACCAAAAGCTTGAGCCTTATCACGAAGGAAGTACACCCACATCTTCCTACTGTAGTCGTCGACAATCAACATAAAATAAGAAGATCCCCCCAAGGCCTGTGTAGGCATCTTACCACACAAGTCAGCATGCACCAACTCTAGAGGAGCATGTGCTCTATTCTTGCTTTCTTGTGGAAATGCCTTTCTCTGTTGCTTGCCCATCATACAAGCTTCACATGGTTCCTTGAATTCAGTTATTGTAGGTAGGTGAGCAACCATACCTTGATTTTGCATCTCCTTCAATACTGCAAATCCGATGTGTCCAAACCTTTCATGCCAAAGCTTACTTGTGCCCACTCCAGCGGTGGCTGTAAGAGCACTTAGCTCATACAGGTTGTTCCTTCTTTCTCCTTTGCCAACAATTGTGCCAGCACTATCAATAATTTCTGCACCTGTCTTCTTGAACCTCACTTCATGACCAAGATCAGTTATGGCAGCAACTGATAAGAGATTTCTCCTGATTTCGGGAACATACAACACATTTGAAAGCTTTTTGACTTCACCATTTGCAGCAACAAAAGAAATAGTACCTGTGCCCACAGCAAGGCATTTAGCATCATTTCCAACCGTCACAGTGATGGATTCTTGTAGAGGCTGCATAGAACTGTATAGACCTTTCTTGTTGGTCATGTGACGGGAGGCCCCACTATCCAACACCCAAGAGTCAGTGGTAGATTCTTCTTGCGCCGAGGAGCACACTTCCTCAATGGTCGCCATGAATAATTCCAACTCTGCTTCAGCCGTATTGGCTGTCTCTTTCCCTTTAGTTTTAAGGGTACCATTCTTTTCATCTGCCTTCTTGACACGACAATCTGCAATTGCATGTCCTTTCTTCTTACAGTAGAAGCACTCTCCTTGAAACTTCTTCTTGCCGCCCTTTTTCTTTTTGTCACCATCATTTTTGGTGGAGGAAACACCTTTGCCTTTTGCATTGGCAGAGAATGCAGCATCTCCATTGTTGCTTCCTTCTCAGGCTTTCAGCCTCAACTCCTCCTCCATTAATAATGCACAAAACTCCTCAAAAGTCAAAGCTTGAGGTCTCACCTGAGTATTAAGGGCAGTTACTAGTCCATCAAACTTTTGTGGACAAATCCGAAGACACATCCGAGCTAGCTCTTCGCTAGTCTTTTGTATCCCAGCGCCAGCCATCTGGTCGCGCAGATTCTTAATCCGAGTGATGAATGCTTCAACCGTCTCTCCTTCAGCAAACTTCTCCGCTGTTAGTTGATTCTCCAAGTTTTGAATCCTTGTTTGGTTTTGTGTTTCATACTGACTCCTTAGTACATTCCAAGCCTCTGACGCTTTGGTTGTATGCTGAATCAGAGTCAAAACACTGTCAGAACAGCTTGTAACTAAGGCACACAATGCATCTACATTCCTTCGTTTCCAAGCTCGTAGAAGATCTGCATTCGGAGGAATCATCACACTAGGATTTGATGGGTCGGGGATAGGCTGTGGTTCTGCGTCAGTCCCCAGCACAGTCTCCAGAAGCTCATAAGAATCAAGGATAGTTGTAATTTTGAACTTCCACAAGGTGTAGTTTGTACCATCTAACTTGCCTTCGCTGAAGGTTGGTGGACGAATCCTCAGTGTTTGAATAGCCGGTACAGCAGCACCACCTCCTGCACCGCTTCCTGATGCGCCAGAACTGCTTCCCGGAGTCGACATCGTTTCTCTTTGCTGTTGAAGCATTTGCCTCTTGCACGCTCTCCGATCTCTAGAGCCCCCTGGGCTCTGATACCATGTAAAATATTACACGGCACAGCGAACAGAATCTGAGAAAGAGATAGAGAGTACACAACAGATAAGAGGAGAATCAGTAAAATTCTTTAACTCCAAACAACTGATACAAAGATGGCTCTGTCCACCCGTGCGCTTCCACTAAATGAAGCTTAGATGGCGATCTAGACAGAAGATAGGTGAAGAGCTTAAGGCTAGCTGGAACAACAACTCTGACTGGGTGAAAGATAAGTGTATGATGGCTACAAAGGGGTTTAGCTTTTATAGCCCGCGAAGGTCGTTAGGTCGGCCTACTGACCGACCTACCATATGAGCCTCCACTAGTCGGCCAGGGAATATTCCAGGGAATATTCCCTTTACCATCGGGCCGGGGACGCTGCCCCCGGACCCCCGCCAGGGGGGCCGCTGGCCCCCCTGGGACCCCCCAGCCAGGGGCCGCTTCCACGGCCCCCGGACCCCACAATAGGGGCCCCTTTTAACTCCCTTACCACGCAACTCAATGCAATGTGCCTCGAGTTGCTACCAGCTTAACCACTCTGTCTAACCCAAAGATTAGACCCACAACAGTCACCTTTTTGCCATCCGGTCACATAGACCTCATCTGATATACAAGTCAGGACTCAATCAATGTCCGGGCTCACATTTGGCTTCTCCTCATAATGGGGGCCTTACAACTTTGAGCACCATGGATCATTGGTAGCACCTAATGAGGGTGGGGCATTGATCATATCTAACACGAGGTAGAGGCCTAGGAGGGTAGACGCAGGATCCAATCACCTATTGGACTTGTGGTCACCCATGTCATGTCTCATCATGCTGCCCTGAAAGGGAGCAGCAAAACAGAGACAAGGCTGACCAAAGGTGTGCCGAGTGTAGAATCACTCATCTCTTCGTCGATTGCCCGAAGTGAAAGCTGTCTTCTAGCTCAACCAACGTACCATCTGTCCCATGGGGGTTGTTTGGAGTCGAGAACCTCGATGGGGAGGTGACACCTATTCTGTTATGGGTCATGACACGTGCCCAGACAAAGCAAGCTGGCATATCACTGCTAGGACCTAGCAACCTTGACGCAGCTTCAATAAGGAAGAAAAGTCGTAGGAGGAAGAAGAAAAGGTCAAAAGCTAAAATCGCATTAAAAACGGAGAGTGCTATAACTCTGCTTGCTGGAAAGAAGGTTTTTGATGCAGAGGCAAAGACTTCAGCCCCTAAGACGACCGAAAAGGGAAGCGCTAAGGTAGGGGAATACCCGCATCTGAAGCGACAGTTAGAGGCAATAGAAAAAGTGAAGGAATGGGTGAAGGAGGCTCCATAGCATCTAAAAGACACTAAGCCCATCATAGAGGACAAAATCGATAACCTCTCCAGCATAAGCACGCCAACCTCACCTCCTCAACTGTGGGAGCTTTCACTCAACCGCCAAGACCCACGGACCGCTTATTGATTCAAGCGTTCCAAGCCGAGCACTAATGGCTACCTCTTACATAGCCGACATGCCATTCATATCTACGGGTGTAGTGAGCTTACCTCCGTGCCGTTCGAGTTACCTCCTCTCCCGCACACTCCGATAGCTCCACGATCCAAGTGCAAGCTTCAAGCAAGCTCCATCCTCAAGCTCCACGCTCCAAGCTCCATTGCCGCGAGCAAGACAAGAGAAGAGAAGAGAAGAGAAGAAGAGAGGAGAATATGGAGAGCTTCTCCTCCTCGGTCCCTCACCCTCACACACTCACTCCCTCACACTCTCACACTCCCTCTCTCAAGCACAAGCTCAAGCAAGCAAGAACAAGAAGAAGAAGAAGAAGAGGAGAGCTACTTTTTGCCACACATAAGAATGAGCTTTTCATTCACTTTTCAACTTTATATACAAAACCCTAAATCCCTTTTGGGCGGTCATCCCCTTTTCCCCTTTTTACATGGCCGGCCATAGCCTAGGCCCTTTTTCCCATTGTCCTTCTATCTTCCTAGCTTCCTTTCCACCGCCCGTCTACATTTACAAATTGCACGGGTGAGAGCCCGGTGCTCTTTTACAAGATTTCAGGGTGTGCCTTTTTATTTTAAAATGCGCCTTTCCCCTTTTGCCTTTGCCTTGGACTTTTAAGGTTGCCCTTGTGCTTTTGGCCTTTTCTCCTTTTCTTTCTTCAGTCGGGCTACCTTTTTTCTGCCTTTGCCCTGCGTCTTTTCCACTTCCTTTTTCTTTCTTCGTGTTGGGGTTAACATTACTCCCCTCCTAGACGAGTGCCAGTCCCATGGCACTCACCGTCGTAGGTAGTAGGTTGTAGCATGCATCGAAGACGTGGGTGACAAGGACTCCTGTGGTTTTTGTGGAGGAGTGTTGGTGGTGGTGTGGTAGAAGGTCCTGGGGGCCTGATGGTGGCCCAGGTGGCTGGTGGAAAGTTGTTGGAGTTGGTGGTAGGGCTATGATGTGTTGGGGATTGCATTGATGGCCAGCACAAGTGTTGGTTTGTTGGGGATTCTGCACATGACGATTCTTTGCGGGCTTGTTGGATGGTAAGGGACAAGTATCAAAGTTGAGTGTTGATAAGGAGTGATTGGAATTTCGTTGGAGGCTTCAATACCTGCAATTTGAAAACCTCTCGTGTGATCTCTCCCTAAGGGGTAGTGCTAGTCATCTTATCGTGCACAAGACATATTTGATTAGTTTGGGAGACAGGTCGAACTCTAAGCAAGCTGAGAGTATTGTCCTGCACTTGAGGACCCAAACTGTGCATATACTTTGGTGCAGATATTATGTAAGTGCTCGTGCATAGTTAGATATTACATAGTTAGAAGACCGTGGGCTAGTTTCTCATAACAATTCGTGGATGAAGCAAAGTTGTCCATGTGGAGAAGGAGTACGCGTGAAGGCATATGAGACATCCTTTGCATTGTGACTGCACGATGTAGCATAATGAAATACAAGGACACCGCACTTTTAGTAGCTGGAAACTATTGGACTTGCTTGATGAGTACGGTGTACTTTTCATGGCCAATCGTGCGGTGCTTATCACCACTGATTGCAATGGTACGAAGGCAGAGTGCAAAAGAAAATTGTGCAAGTGGGTCATGGTGACAGGTCTAACCCTAGGCGAGACAAGCTCCCCAGGTATGTCATGCCCTTGATGTGCCCTGAACAATTGTGGGTGAGTGTAAGGGGCTAGGGGACTAGGGACGAAGCCGGTCGACCAAGGTCACCAGACGTACCTAATTTGAGGATCCCTAGGTGCTGTGCTGTGATCGTGGGTGCTTCTTATTTTTCCATTCATTTCTTTTCCTTTTCTTTTCCTTTCTTTTCGTTTCTTTTTCTTTTTCTTTCTTTCTTTTCTTTTCTTTTCTCTTCTCTTTTTTTTTTTTTGCCTGAGTACAACCATTACAATATGTTGAGGCTATCAGCCTTTCAATGGGTTGGAAAATGTCAAGCTTCGAAGGCTCAGAAAATGAATAGTACAATGATGATGGTGCCCTAGCCTTGTTGTTAGAGAATCAGTTGGCGAAAGGGGGAGATACACTTGAGATATTGCAATCCTCCGTGCGGCACATGCGATGTGGGTATAATTGAGGTAACGACTGCCGTGAGCCAACTATAGAGCTTGACCCAGAAAGGGGGCGTGGCCCAGGAATGTTTTGTGGGCCATGCAATGTGGGCGGTTGGCAAGGGTGCTTTCGGCAGCGTGGCTTTGCCGCGGCTCGTTGTGGGGTTGTGGGTGTTGCGGTGATTTGGGCATTGAACACTTTCGCACAAGGACCTGTATTATCCTGCATCCACTTGTCGCTTTATGAGAGCATATGCATTGTGTATGCCGTAACTATAATAAACCAGTGCAATGCAGGGAGACCTCACTTATTTGAATTTTATGGTGTTGACTAGACATTTATCACCTGCGCTTGATTAGCTTTTTCTTTTGCTAAAGGCGTAGCATATATTAAACGCAGATATGATAAGTTCATACAAGTCAGGAACATGTCAACACTTAACAAGTCAGGAACACTCAACCATTTAAAACAAAAAGTCCTGGCCAGTTATCATTTGATAAGCCCCTTATGCATTATGGGCTACTCGATTTGTACGAGGCGGGGCGAGTCTGGATGGCCGGGTGTCTAAGGCTCTGCTGGTGTGGGGCTCCCATGGGGGTGAGCAGGGAACATGTCGGCCGGGATATGAATGGTGTAATCCCTGCTCGCGACCGTCTCCAAAATTTCTTTAAATAATTCATTAAATTCTTCTCGTTCTTGAGCCGCCTTTTCTGCCTTTGAGCGTCTGGGGCTCGCGCGGGAGCTGGGAGTTCGTACCACTAGTGCTGCGGCCTGTTGCGGGTTTCAAGTCTCGACTTCCTTGACTCGAGGATTCTTCGGCCTTCGCCCTAGGCAATGTCGCTTAGGGCCTCGCTTCTTGGCATACCTCTTGATGGTGGGCACGTAGCGCTCCGGTGGAGGGACGCGTGCCACATGCTCCCGTCTCTTGCGAAGAGCGTCCTTGCATGCTAGATCCCCATGATTCTCCATGCGTTTTGCTGCAAAAGGAAACCTGCAGGACGCAATCCAAGGGTTAGGCCTTGATACAGGAGACAACTGTTTGCATGGAAGGGATTTTAGTGTGGTTTATGAAGCGCATATGACAAGAAGGGGAGGGGTGAGGCATGCAGTGTTTGTTGTAGGGGAATGGTCCCCATGCTGATGTTCGCGTTGCCTCCAGTCATTAGCGGATATTAGTTTATGCTAAGTCACGTGGACTGGTTGTCGTGGAGTGGGATAGGGTACATCCTCGGGAGGATAGACCAAAAGGGAAGAAGGTGTATAGGAAGGGACTACACCTTGTCTACACCATCAGAGTTGTTGGTCAAGGCCTCCTATGGCGGCAATATGGGTTGCATGTCCTTCACCTGGAGGTGGGGCTGATCACCCGACTTTTAAAAGTGTGATGTGAGGAGGACTTGAGGAGCTTAGCCTGTCAAACCCGACTCTTCTCCCTACGCTTGACTATCATTGCTTGTGTGTGTTGATATTGTTTATACATGGTGACACAAAAATCAGTGTTTATTTATATACATATCTATGAATCCATGTCACATCACGAGGATAAGAACCAAGTGTAGAACTCGGGGTTGTACCGGAGCATGGCACACACATCTAGTATTCGTGGTAGCTGACTTAATACTGATAGATATTTTGCCACGTCGAGTAGCATGGAACCTTGACCGAGTCTACTGGCAATATGTAACTCCTCTTCGGTGAGAACCTTATCAATCAAAGGGCCCTGTAGCCTAGTCCCAGCCAAGTCCGCACCCCGAATGTCAGTGAGCACTCGAAGGGAAGTTGGTGCCACGTAGGTTGGGTCTCTTTGAGACCGCCATTTGGCCAATCGCTCTTCTGAGACCGTCATGATCTGAGCCCCTAGTTCGGCCATTACGACGCGGCTTTCGCACCAACGCCGCTCAAATTGACTCTGGCCTGCTGACAGTCACTTTAGTAGCTCTATGTCTACAAGATTTGGTCGACATAGCACTTCACTGAACGTGAAGGTTAAGCGTAGTTCATCAGCCTCCTCGTCAAGGATGAGTTGCATCTGTTCATGCAGGAGCCTATCGTAGTGCCCGTTAAGATGTTCTTGTTCTTTCCATGATAGAGAAAAGGTCAAGTACTCTCCAAGCTGCTCCTTAGGGATCGTGCCCACATCCGCAAGGACGTAGACACGTGCGACCACTTTGAGCTTAGCCTCCAACTCAGTTAAGCATTCTGTGACATTTCTATGTTCAACGAGGGCTTGCTCGATTGCTATCTCATGCAAAGTTCTAAGAGTTTCCTTAGGCTTTAGCATGGCTGGGGGCTCAGGCCTAGATGAGCAAGTTTAGTCAATGCTAGGATTCCTTGTGCTCTTGGGGTTCTCGCGTTTCTCCTGAGGTTTTGTTGTTATTTTGTCATGGTTCTTCTCGGATGTGGCTAGTATAGATTTGTCACCCTGTTGTGACAGCGTTGTATCCACTCTTGATTGATCAATGTGAGTTCTATTGTCAGTGGATAGAGTGTTGCAAGCAACTGTTGATGGCAACGGTTGCTTTGGTTCCTCAGAACACACGGATGTGTCTGGGGTTTCACCGCTATTAGGAGAGGCATTAGTGGGTTCATTGGTGGGTGGACTTGATGCTTTATTCATCAGCTCTCGAGTGCCCTTCGTCTCAATGTTCTTGGGGTCCGCACCCACCTGCATCTGTTGTTGTTTTCTCTGCTTCCTCCTCTTTTTCTTGGTCAATGAAGGTGCCTCTCTCGACAACTCAGGACCCTAGGCTATATTGACCATTGATGCGCTTGGTCGGGCCTCAGCATTTCCCTTCTCTAGTGTGTCCTTATGGGACATAGCCGTGATTTGCTGAATAGCCTTGCCCGGTTGTGAGGGCACAACTGCCGCCCTTTTCGGAGAGTCTAGCTTCTCAACCAACTCCCTTGCGTTTAACTCCTCTAGCCTAGGCTTTAGGCCTTTTGAAAGTGCTGGAGTTTTCGAGGAAGTTGGTTGCGACACCTCTTCCATAGGTGATCTTCTAAGGACGCTTTCCACAAGGGGCATTGTCACGGCCAAAGGCTGTGACTGCTGTGATCCCGGATTGGAAATAGTAGCGACTAGTTCAGTGGGCGGGATACCCTTGGTGGATTGTGGTGTCAAGTCCCTAGGGCGATCAGAAGTGGTTGCGTCTTTCATTGGCCTTTGAGCACTCATTTGTGTAGATCAAATATGAGCAGATCTAGTCGTTTTAGGTGGCTCAGGCATATTCTTGGGTCGAGAGCTACAGATGGCATCATGTCCCACTTCTTTAACGATTGGAAGCTTAGATGGAGATAGAGATTGGAATTGAGCAGTCGCCCTTGACAACTGCTGTGGTGCTTCCTGTGTCCATTTGGGAGAAGAGGGGGTAGGAGATCTAGGACTCCTAGGTGGATGTGGCACTAGCTGAATGATTTTCTCCAAGCTATTAGATGATTGTACCATTTGCCTTATTGAGCGAGTAGCCTTGCCATGAGCAATGTTGTGCCTATGATGCTTGTTCTCCCCTTGGGGAATCAAAGGCTTCTTGGGCACTAATGATTTTTGTGCACGCTCAATGGCTGCATCTGACATCTGCTTGTCAAGCACACTAGGCTGAGGATCTACTTTTTGATAGGCCATGTTTGGTTTCTTGATTTCAGTAGTGATGGGCTCAATCACTCCAATATTTTTGGTTTGAAACTTGTCCTTTCGTTTAGTTTTCCTCCTACTCCTCTTTGCTTTGGACATAGTCTGGGCTTCTGATAGAGGTGGCCTAGCAAGGAGTTTGGGCACCCAAATCCAATGATTGCCTATATAATACCCTTGAGCACGAAGCAATGCCTTGGATATCCATCGCGGCGTTGTGCTAGCTCTCCACCGATGCCTTCTCCTATAAGACTTGGGCTTCTTTCGTGGTCTTCTACGATATTTGTGAGTCCAAACCCTGTCCTTGGCCTTGTCTCTTGACCTTCTTATTTCCGGCATGGCCTCACTCACTGGTTCTCGTTGTTTGACCTGTGCTTGTATCAACTCTTCCAACAAGTCCTTGCCCTCGTTTGTAGGCGTGACTATTATGTCATCACCTTCCTTGCATTTCCCTTGAGGTTCGATGAGGTCACCCTTGCTAAAGGTGGTGACTATCCTCACACCCGGTAGTGTCAGGTGTATCCTCTGTGCTACATAGTCAGTCTCACACTTGGTCGCCCTTTTGAAGGGTCTTCCTAGGAGGGTTTCTTTCCCGCAGCTAGCACTATTTGGAGGAACATGAAATAGGATAGGCAAGCTTTCTGTTTCAATTGTCGCAAGGATTTTGCACTTCCCTATGAGTGCTTGTGGATGTCCCCCATAAGGGCTAAGAGTTGCACTAGTCGGTGTGAGCTCTGGTTGGCCTAGTAGGGTCCTTGATTCATAGGTCAAGATATTGAAATCTGCTCCTTCATCAATCAGAGCATCGATAGTATGCTCTCTTTTTGCGGTGAGTTTGACCCTAAGATAAGCAGGCGGTACTATGTCTTCATCTTCTGGGTCTTGGCTTGTAAATTTAAGCCTTCTGACTGATGCCCTTGAGTTCTCAACTGCACGACCAGATGTGGATTCTCCACTGCTGCCTTGGATCGTCAGTGCAGTGCTATTCAAGGTACATCTCTCATCAAGAGTGTCATGTCTAGTCATCCACGCATTTGTAGTTTGCTGATGTTGCATTTCGCTCTGACTAGACACGGTGTGAACACAATGTCTTTGTGTTCTCGTGGTGTGGCCTTTTTGCCCTTGATGGCTAGATTGGCCCATTGAGGTTCTAGGGTCTCTGTTCGTCTCTGTTCGGGTATGGGCTTTTGGCTGCTCTTTTGCACGTGAGAATCCATGCTCGTGTAGAGTCATTACTTCACTAGGGTCCAATTTGGAAAACCTGTCACGGCACGCGTTTTCTCTCCAACCTACTCGGGGGAGGTGAGGAGGTGGCAGAGCCCCCTCTGCGGGGGTCCAAGAGGGACAATCCCCTCGGCCCGCAGGGCCGTTACGGTAGACGCCATATGCAATTTGGAGGACCGTTTATAGCCAAATTTTGAACTACGTGCTCTAAATTTTAGCCTAGTGAGGATCTGTGATGTGCTTTTAGCTCTACGCGGTCTTTGGGGTCAATTTTGGGGTTTAGATGTGTCAGAATTTGTGTTCTAGACACGTGTCCGATTTTGACAATTTCTTGTCCGATTCTCAGATGTCCGATTTTCAGGAGTCCGATTATCAAAGTCGGACGTCCGATTCTGGGTGGGTCCGATCGGACCAGTGGTCCGATTTTGGTCACGTCCGATTCTCGGAGTCGGATCGGACAGAGTGGTCCGATTCTGAGCAGGTCCGATTCTGGGAATCAGACGGCCTGGTCCGATTGTGAGTGGTCCGATTATGGACTCGTCCGAGTGTCCGAGTCGGATGGATTGGTTCGAGCGCCCAATTTCTAAAAATTGGATGGGTTGGTCCGAGTGCCATGTGGCGCATCCGATCGGGCTGGTCCGATTCTGGGAATCGGACAGTCCAACTCCCGAACTCGGGTGGTCCGATTCTGGAAATCGGACCACAGCGAGTTGGTCTGAGTGCGTCGGCGGCGGGCGCGATTCCAGTGCGTTTGACCCCTCCTCACTGTCTGGTGCACACAATCACCACAAACTTTTTAAATCTGATCAGGGCACTTGTTGGAAAACATCAGACTCACCTGGAGTAGCACGAATCACCGAAGCCTAGAAATCGGGGCAGCGCTTCCTCATCCTGTGACCCAGAAGTTCTCTCTCTCTCTCTCTCTCACACACAAGGCAAACCAAGGAAATGAGGTCTATCCTGGCCTCTCATGCCTCTTAAGGTCCTTTCCGAGCACTGCAGAACCTCACAGCTAGTTCCTTGTCCCTATCTTACCCAGAAACTTGAATCTGGTCCCCTGTTTCCCTGTTTTAGCCTATTACACAGCAACAGAAAATCCCACTATTTGCCTGTTTTTTTCTTCTTTTTCTTTGTTTTTTCCTACCCTAAATGCATCCAAATCACAAAATAAATACCTACACTACTCCATTCCACAATATAAATCTCAAAAAGCAACAAACCTACTTGCCAAGTGTGAGAAATGCGGGATCTAAAGCATGGCAAAAACGGAAGCTATGGAGGATGGAAAAAGAAGTGTAGACTCATGATGGAAAGGACATTGTTTGTTACACAAGTGAATTAGGTTCCAAGATTGAGACTTGGACTCATAAACACAATCTTGTGTATGTGGACAATGACATTGACACTTTACTGAAATGAAAAGAGTACTATCATTGCATTAAGAAAGGAAGCAAGTACAATGCTTTATAGGAAAGTAGGAAACTACAGTAGGCACCATTGTGCATATGGGATAAGTTAGCCTGCATATCCTTGACCCTGAGACTCCATACAAAGAGGCTGTTTGAGTGTGATTGCTGATTCTCAACACCCCTCCTCAATCACAACTAGAAAAGGCACAAAGTGTGTAGAGGCTGTAATGAGAACCACCTGCAAAGTGTGGGCATACCACAGACATGGCAAAACACCAGAGGCTGTCGCAGAAAAAGCTAAGTGTGGGTACCATAAACATGGTGGACATCCAGAGGCTGTAACAGGGGCCTCACAAAGTGTACAGGGACTGTAATGCCAAGTTACATAAGGAGTTTACAAAGCTTATGGCAGGAAGAATTAGGGCAAGGAAAATACAAGGCTATTAAAACAGTCTATCAGAATTATGAGAGTACAAGGACTTATGAGTCTTGTCCTTCCGATCCTGGTGGTCTTCATCTTCATCTTCTTCTTTGACTGCGACTAGATAGGCCTTTTGGGATCTCTTTCTTGCGTGGCAGAACTTCTCGGTGTGTCCGGTCCTTTTGCAGAAGTCACAAAAGAGCTGATCCTTCTTGCCTTTGTACTTGTTGCCAACATATAATGCATGCTCATCTCTAGAGGTACTTGGTTCTTCTTTAGTTTTTAGCTTCTTTTCTTCTTCTAACAGTGATGCCTGGATATCAACAAGTTCAGGATTTGGCATGTTGATTAAAGTTGTTGATACATTATTATATTCAGGAGGCAAGCTCTTAAGTAAAACACCGATGCAAACATCTTCATCCATTTTAATGTTGATTCCTGCAAGTTGGGTTAGGAGTCCTTCCATGTAATTAAGATGTGTGGCAAGTGATGTGCTGGACTTCATTTCAAGCCTGAAGAATTCAATTAGGAGACCATACTTTGATGATTTAGATTGTGCACCGAACAGGGTGTCAAGTCTTTTCCATGTATCCTGTGAGGTCTCACAGTTATCCACATGGTGGATATAACTGTCGTCTAGCTCCAGTTTGATAATGGCCTGAGCTCTGTCATCATTCTTTTGCCAAGTAGTTGCAAGGTCCACGTCCCGAGGTTTCTTCTCTTTGCCATTTGTGATGGCCCAGAGACCCTTTTTCATCAAGATGAGCTTGATGCGGGTTTGCCAGGTGTGAAACCCGACTCCTTTGAATCGAGCATTTGGAGAGTCTTTGCCCATGTTAGATTTACGGGAACAGTAGCAAATCAACTTTAGACTTATTAGATTTGAGCAACAGAAGAATTGGTTGAGAGACACAAGTGCTAAAAAACACTAAATGAGTGTCAATGAATACCAGATCTGCAAAAGTCTTTTACTCTTTTAAAATCCAAGTGATCTTCCCCTTCTTGATTTGATGCTGATGCCTTCAGATCTGAGTGACAGTACTTTAATGAACTTCAGAGAGTATTGCTCAGTGATTAAAATCATTGTTGATAACTTCAGTGAGAGAAACAGTGAAAGATGTCAAGATTTTGAAGCTTTGGCTATGGTGGAATTAGGGTTTCTGAGACAGGGGCCTAGTTTTTTGCTGATTGCAGGAGCTACAGTGGATCATTTTCAAAAAATTTTATATGCCTAGGAAGCTGATTTCATGGGCTACCAAAGCCCTATCATAATCGTCAAAATCGTGGACAGTATGCAGCACGCAGGGGGCGCGAACAGAATCGACGCAGTCTGGGGCAGCGACGTCGAATTTGTGCAATGCCAGAGCTGTAGCTTGCCAATGTGGTTATTTGTTGTGCCAGGATGAAGCGCCTTGAGCAGAGGAACAACTCCCTAGAAGAAATCGTGGGCTGAAATGGCCTGGTTGAAGAGTTATGGAAGCTCCAAGTAAGGTAGGTCCTGTCTAGCTATGGCAGACACAGAGCAGAGATTGAGGATTTTCACAATGCTGAGCTCCAGATGGTCCAATGTCCTAGATTGATGTGATACAGGGAAGCTTTGTGAGTTGGGGAATACTTTTCCAGAAGGAAGCTCCAAGAGATTTGACCTGTGGAGTGAGATATAAGCAGCTCAATCTGACAAGGTACTGCTGGCTATGGCTGCCATGGAAGCTTCAGTGAGAGTAGAGTTGGGAGATGAAGTCATGAGCTGACATTGAGCTAGACTGAGGTTGAAAGGAATCAAGAGAGGCTAGACAAGCAATGCCATGCCCAACTGGGGTCTGATACCATGTGAGAAATGCGGGATCTAGAGCCATCTCTGCTATGCTTAAGGGTAATACCCAGGTTAAGAAGTCCTATGGGCCCCTGACCAAGTATATCCCATGCCCAAAGGACGAGCGGGATTGGATGCACGTTCTCGCCACAATCGACTTGCCATTCTCTGATCACGAGGCATATGAGCAGGCCATCAAAAAAACCGGCAAGCCTAACGACACATCCTCCACACTAGTCTGCATGATGGCAGGAACCCTTTGGGGGAAACCTAAACCTATCAACTTCCAAGTCCCAACCAACAAAAGGAAACTCCAAGAGATACTGGAATACTTAACGGATAAGCTAGCTGGCAATCCAGCTGTCAAATTCAAACCACTCCAGGATCTCCTAGATGAACCCAAGTGGCAATGAACCAGAGTGCATGACTTAAACCTCATGTATAACTGGGCCCTAGTTCCTGACCAATGACAAAAGATATACCAAGCTCTAGGAGATAACGAGCAGTCTCACAAAGAGGACACTAACGACGAATACAAAGACTGCCAATCCTTCAGTGTGACGAAAGTAAGGGTGAGGTAGACACCGTGGAGTACGACACTGAAGGGCAAGAAATAAAGAAAATATGAGCAGACTCTAAGCCACAGAAAAATAGTATCTTTAGGATAAAGCGGAGAGTCATGCGCATGGAAACACCCTGACCAGTATTCATTTCCGATGACTTGACTGAGGAAGAAGAAATGCGTCTTGTCGCTCTCTTGCGAGAGTACATAGACGTGCTCGCCTGGCCCTTAGAAGAGCTTAAGGGGGTAGATCCAAGAGTCGTGACTCACAACATACCCATGACGCCAGATGCAACGCCAATCAAGTAGCAACCATACCCTATGAATCCAAAACACGCTCATGCTGTCAAAGAGGAGATTGATAAGCTGATGAGAGCGGGATTCATTTACGAAATTGAACACATAGACTGGGTGTCACCCATAGTCATCATGATGAAGAAGAATGGAAAAATCCGAGTATGCGTCAATTACAAGAAGGTGAACGCTGCTACTAAGAGGGACAACTATCCATTGCCGTACACCGAGCACATGCTTGAGAGAGTGGCGGGTAAGGAAGCCTACAGTTTTCTAGACGGCTTCTCAGGGTACAACCAAGGGCAAGTGCATCCTATGGACATGCACAAGATTGTGCCTTCGCCAATGTGAGTGGGGCGTCTTTTCTTACATAGTCATGCCCTTCGGGTTGACGAATGCCCCTGCCACCTTCCAACGCCTCATGTGCACCATCTTTAAAGACATGCTTCGCAAGGAGTTGGAAGTCTTTGTCGACGACCTCTTTGTTCACTCGACCTGGATCGAACACTTAGACAAACTCCGCACAGTCTTTGAGCGGTGTCGCTTATATCATCTCTCCTTGAACCCCTTAAAGTGCCAGTTTTGGGTAAAGCATGGATGCATCTTAGGGCACGTGGTGTCGAAGAACGGCATTGCCACTAACTTTTCGAAAGTCAGGGTTATTGTCGACCTTTCATCCCCAATCAACTACAAGGGAGTTCAATGCTTCCTAGGCCATATGGGGTACTATCGGCAGTTTGTACTGAACTCTGCATTGATCGCGAGACCCTTGTACAAGCTGCTGATCGTCTTCGAATGGACCGAGGCATGCCAACGATCATATGAAGAATTGAAAAAGGCTCTAACCACAACACCAATTCTATGAGCCCCAGATTGGACCATTACTTTTCACGTGCATATTGATGCTTCTAAGTTTGCCATGGGGGCAGTGTTGTGCTAACCTGGCGAACACAAGTTAGACTATCCAGTGAGCTTTGCTAGCAGACAACTCACTGAGACAGAAATGAATTACTCGACGACAGAAAGAGAAGGGTTAGCCATGGTGTTTGCTGTGAAGAAATTCCGGCACTATCTATTGGCCACACCTTTTACCTTTTTTGTGGACCATCAAGCCCTGCTCTATCTAGTAAACAAACCTTGCGCTACAGAATGCATAGCTCGGTGGCTCCTCCTGCTCTTGGAATTTGACTTCTCCGTGGTTGTACGAAAAGGAAAACAGCACTACATGGCAGACCATATGTTGCGCATTCCCACAGGAGAGGCCACTGGACAAGGCATTGTTGACAAATTACCCAACGCCCATCTCTTTAACCTGTCCAGCGAGAGAGATTTATTCAAGGCTGATCTAACACCATATTGGGTGGATGATATAGTCCAAGTGCTTGAACACGGACTACCTAATCGACCGATAGAAAAAGCCCGACGTAGGCAATTAATCCTTAAGATCCAGCCCTATCAGCTAGTCGCAGTCCAACTCTATAGGTTGGGGCAAGACGGATTGCTACAGAGATGCGTATGCGAACATGAGATGCACAACGTGTTCTCGAAGGAGCACGGCGGCATTGCTGGAGGGCACTTTAGTGGAGACACGACAGCACGAAAAGTGTTGCAATCTCAACTATGGTGGCCCACTCTTTTCCGCGATGCAGCCCGATTTGTCAAGCATTGTGACGAGTGCCAACGGAAAAAAGTCCTGATTCGCAAGGACCAGATGGAATTGACCCCTATTATCGCACGACAACCCTTCGAAAAATGGAAAATTGACTTCATAGGACCCATCAGTCCTACTGCCCAGTATTCACAGGCCAAGTACATCATTGTGGCCACGGACTACCTCACGAAATGGGCAGAGGCAAGAGCGACACGAAAAAATAACGCTAGGACGACTGTGAAGTTCTTATGGGAGCAGGTGATCTCATGATTCGGCTGCCCCATCGAACTAGTCAGTGATCAAGGCACGCACTTCATCAACAAAGTGATAGCACATCTCCTGTCCACCTTTCTTATCATCCATCGCAAATCCTCGCCATACTATCCTTAGGCAAACGGCCAGGCAGAATCCACGAATAAGATTCTTATCAATGTCCTGACCAAGGTGGTTTCAGCCTCACGCAGCGATTGGGACAACAAGCTGATGGTAGCTCTGTGGGCTTACCGCACAATTTATAAAATGGCTGTCGGTCAAACCCCCTTCAGGCCGACCTATGGAACTGAAGCTGTTAGTAATGGGGCGAGTGACTGCTCTTTCATTCCATTTGAGTGATCGTGAGTTGAGTGCAATATTCCTCGTCATCGACACATTTCCTACGATTCCTTCAACCAGCTACCTCCCTGAGAGCTGCCGCATGGTCCTGCCATGAAGGACATGTGCTATGATGACACCTTGTTACCTCCTGCAGCCGACAATGATACAAGACGCAACCTCGATAGTCAACATTCCTCCTCGGCAATATAGGCCAAGTTTTTCTAACCCTACACCTTCTGTTTCTTAGTGACGGTCAGGTCTTAAGTGCGGGGACATTCGTAGTTGGTCTAATGTGTGGCACTAGGTCCTTGATGTTCGGTTTGCCCTTCATTTTTGCTAAGGTTTTAAGTGTGGGGATGCGCCTGCGCGTCTATGTTGCATACCCCCATGCCTATACCCTGCTATGATCATGCATCTCTGCTATGACTTCATTTTACCCTGATGGGGTCGTTCCTTCTCTAATTCCTTTTGTTCTTTGTTTTCACGCTCTTTCATACGAATGCACCCTACATTCACTGAAAATTACATCCAACCTTAGAGCTGTGTTTGTCCCCTTGAACTGCCCATTTTTCCTTTTTACCAACCCCTGTTCCGAAAGATGGTTCTAAAGTTATTAACTTTTGAAGAAATTCCTGTAAATTGGACAATTTTTCCATGCGAACACGTCTTTATTGCTTCGGAACCCTACTCTGATATGCCAACCCTATCCTATCCATTTCTTGTGACACTTTTCCTTCTTACTCCGTGTCATTTTGATGCACGGTTGGTCCGTTATTAATTTTTGCGGATTTTCGGGCCCTTTTTATGCTTATTTTTCACATTTTTCCATGTGAACTTGCCCTATTTGCACCGGAATTTCAGCTTAACTTGACAACCGTGTCCTGCCAGCCTTTCCTCCACTTTTTCCTTTTTCCTCCTCCCTCTTCTAACTGTCGAATTTTTAGTTATTAATTTTTTCGAGTGTTTTTGGGTGTGCTTTTTTGTGTTTTTTCCATATGAACCCTTTCTACTTTCCCCCAAATTGAATTTTGATGCACCAGCCCTGTGAATTCCTTTCTTTCAAACATTTTTCCTTTTTACTGTCCTCTATTCCGATGCACGGTTTTTCTCGTATTAATTTTCAAGTTCATTTTTGGGTCCGTTTTTGGGGTTTTTCCCGTGTGACCGCGTCCTATCTCGATCGGAACTATGTTTTGCTGTGATAGAGTTGTTGGAAACATTATTCTACACATTTTTCCTTCTTTTCACACTTTGTTCTGATACGCGGATTTTTCGTTATTAATACATGTAAGTGTTTTTGGGTTTGTTTTTTGTGTTTTTTCCATGTGAACACCCTGATGTTGCCACGGAACCTGTGTCGCATTTTTCTATCATCTTCTCCTTGTCCCCCGGCATATTTTTTCTTTTTACGATTTTTCAATCCGACGTACGGTTTGGGTTTTATTAAAATTTCTTCCTTTTTGCCGTGTGGCCGCGTTTCTCGTGTTGCGCGTGAACGCGCCTGTTTTTGGTTTTAAGCGCCTCAGGACGTCCTCGTGGCGTCTGTGGCTCACGCGTTGCCGTCTATGCCCCGTTTGATCCCGTCATTGCAAATTGTTTTCCTCCCGCACCGCACATGCGCGCGGGACGGGGGTGCGTTCCTTTTTCACACCCATAACCAATTTCTTTTTTTAAAAAGAGAGAACCCAAAAAAAACAAAAACACAATAATTTAAATTTAAAAAAAAAACAAGAAAAAACAATCCACATTAAAAAAATACTGATAATAAACACAAAAACAACAAACAACACTTTTTTTAATTTAAAAAAACAACAATTACCCACATTCAAATTTAAAATTTGTAAAGAAAAACAGAAAAATCAACCACACACACATAAATTTAAATTTAAAAAAACATAAAATTAATTTTCAAAAAAACAAAAAAAGAACACACCAACACACATTAATAACCCATTAAAAAAAACAAACATTTAAAAAAAACGGTTTACCTATTTTTTCGTGTGTCCTCTGTCCCGCCATCACGACTCCCTCTCCACCCTGTGGGAGGCCTCCCTCTCCACCCTGTAGTCCGCACGCCATCTCGCCTCCCTCTCCACCCTCTATCCTGTCCTCCTCTCCTCTCCTTGTTCTCTCCGCCCACACCGTCGACACCTCGCTGTCCTCCTCTTCATCATCCTCCTCCTCTTCACCCTCCTTCTTCTCCCCCCCACCCTCCTACCCGGCCCCCCCTCCAAATTGACGCCCCCCAAGCCGCGCCCCCCGCCCCCCCCAACCCTAACCATTGTTCCCATCTTAACCCCACCCCCCACTAACCTCAGTTACCCATCCCCTAGCCCCCCTTCGCACCCACCCCCCTCTCCCCCCGCCGCAACACCCCCCTCTCCCATAGTCCCTATTCCCCTTCACCACCCGCACGACAACACCCGCGTCACACACTCCCCACACCTACCTGCAGGCCCGTGTTCCTTTTCGTGCGCGTCTCCGCATGTGCTTGTGACGTGCTCGTGAGCTGCTAGCGAGCGTTTACGCCCAAGGACACGCTTCTGATTCGTTCGTGCGATGGTCTGTTGCGGTCAGCTATTCACACGTAGTCATCCTCCGCTGTTCACACGTAGCTCGGGTACCACCTTTTAAATTCCAAACCCAAAAAATATATAAAAACACATAAAAATACACATAAAACACCTAAAAACTTCAAAAATTCATTTAAAATTCAAAAAAATTGCAAAAAAATCCTAAAAAAATTCCACACTATTGAAATCATTTGGAATATTCTCTAAAGTGGAAATTCAAGAAAATAAATTGCAAAAAATTCAAAAAATTCAAATTCTTTAAAAAATACATGCAAAATGAGTAAAATTCATTAAAAAGTGATAAATTTTCATAAATATTTTCAAAAAAATTCAATAAATCCCCTTCCCCCTCCTTTCAATAATTTCTCAATTGGCAATGCTTCCATAAATGGCCAAAGTATTATTTGAAGCCCAAACCCTAAATTTAATACTTTACCTTATGAAAATTCATTTTAAATTCCAAAAATCAACTGAAAAATCATGGATAAATTTAAACGCATTGTTGACACTTGTTGGATTACTGAAATTCCACCCTTACACTTCACAACATGTTCACATGTCATATATCATGTTTTAATTATTAAAAAATTTAAAAAAATAGAAAAAGAAAATTTTAAAAAAATTTAACAAACAAACACAACCAAACACTATACACAATACAAACACACCTAATATATATATATTTTTTTAAAAAAACAACAACAAAATAAAATTAAAAAATAAAAATAAAATAAAAATTACACAAAAACACTAAGGTACTTTATTTTTATCCAGTTAGTGGTATTTGCTTTTTTGACTGGATTCCTTGCCTTTGGGACTACTCCGTACGCCTTCAGACTATTGCATACACACCCCTACTAGGTATTTATTTTTTTTAGCTTTATTCATTTTTATTGTCCCTTAACCACAATTAATTGCTAAAATGAACTATATTCACCCACTTTTTCACAAGCACTCGCGCTAAACACACAGTTCCTAATAACTTAAAAATGAACCAGCCATTCACTTTGCACGTGCTACGTGCGCTTAAGAGGCACCTTAATTTTTAATAAAAATGAACCAGCCGTCACAAAAAAATGCACGCGTTGGCAAAAAAACGCTCCACATCACCATTAATGTTTAATTAATGGATTTGCATTTAGAGACCCCAGTCTAAGAATCACAGTCCGGGTTTCATTAAAGCACCACTTCACCCTAATAAATTGTAATTAAAATTTTAAGAAGGAATCATCATTTTCTTATTAAGGTTTATCACCTAATAAAATGTCACCCATTGTTAATAATTTCTTAAACTGAACCCTTCATTAAAACCATTTCCCCTCACTATACTTTTTTTCCCCTTTTTAATAAACACGCTTCGTGGGATGGGCACGTAGTGTCCTCTTAGCTGAAATTGTTGGTCAAAGTTATGGTCAGATCCTGATTAGATTTTTATGGTATTATGGTTTGCTTATGTGCTACAATTACGGGTGTGGTTTGTAGTTTTTTCTCTTTCTTGCATGATACAGGGTTTTGGGTACCTGCTTGTTGCATCGCATGAAGTTTTTGATCGCATATGTGTAGAGGTCATGCCGAATTTTTTCTAGGATGTGGGTTGTTTGGGGTGGTAAATTGGTTAGTTACATGCGTGTGTGTCCTTCTTTTGATCAATTTCTTTTTTATAGCTCTTTGGTTGTTTTGTAAGCATTCTTTGTGATTGTTTATGTTTGTGGTGTGTGTGTTTTTCATCTAAATGGTGCCTCACGCTCCTCCTCCTATCTAGTATGTCCCATTGATCAGTAGGGATTATTCTTCCCTATTGGTTTTTGATCCTATAGCGAAAGCCGGACTTGCAACTTTCGTGGCTACTTCATTCCCATTGATTCCAGATGATCCATACATGTGTGATGAGTTTCTTGCATCATACAGTAAGAAGTTGGGCTTGGTTCATGGTGCTTCCATGGTTTTGACACTTAGAGGGTTAGGGAAGGCTTTGTCTCTTCCCTACAAAGGAGAACCCTTTGTTACAGCTAGACAATTATTCTCCAATGATGAGATTTTCAAGTTGTTACAGAAGTAGACCAAAGAGATTCTGGATATCAAAAAAGTGATAAACACTTCAGGAGTATCCTTTTCCATGATCACTAATCCTCTTTGGAAGTTAGTCTGCCACTTCCTCCAAGACAGGTTTATGCCTACCAAAACACCATCTCATTATTTGTCCAAGGAACTCTTCACAACTTCCAGGATGGTGTTAAAAGGGGTGGCCGTTGATTGGAGTCATACCTGCTTACAAAGATGGACCAACATTTTGTCAAAGTAACCAGAGGAAATGCCACAAATGTCACTTATGGTTCCTACTTATATGCTTTCTTGACATACTCAGGCCTTAAGAAGGGTGTGCTTCCACCTCCATCTGATCCAGTACTTCCCCCTCTACCTTCAGAAGAGTCAAAACCTATTGACATAGAGGATCTTGATTCCCCTCCTCCATTGGTCATTCAACGGAAGCGCTTGAAGCGTATGGCAGATAAAACTCCCTCAGTCATTCCTTCAGTCACAATTCCTGCTACATCTGGCAGTGACTCCCTGCTTACCTCACATGTAACAATTTATTCAGGGCACATAGAGAGGGTTCTTTGGAAATATCAGTCCCTTCATTGAACAATTTAGTGTAAGGAGATGCTATTCCATTCCTTTGTAATGACATCCAGAGTTCGATTGAACTCTTAGTGACAGCTTATATTCAATAGTTGTATGCTTCTTTCTATGAAGAATTGATGCAGTCCAAAGACCAATTGCATAAGGCAATCTTAGAGTTAGCCTCTTCTAAAGACACACTTGCAGATTTGTTTAAGCAGATGGAGTAGTAGACCCAAATGATTGAGACCCAGAGAGAAGAAATATCTTCTTTGAAGATTCAGTTAACAGAAGCTCAGTCAGAGGTCACTAGAGTCTCAGAGGAGAAAGAGAGAATATCCAAAGAAGCTCAAGAGTTTTAGACTCTTTTAGATGCACAAATGCAAGCTTTACAAACTATTCATAATACAGTGGAATCACAAGCTTCCCAGATTAAGAAGTTGCAAGACCAACTGGCACAGTCACGGTCCGTTCCTCCAAGCCCCAATGTTCATATTATTCCTTCTATCTCTAAGCAGGACTTGGCAGTTCTCCAGAGACAGGCCACATTGTGTCCATTGTTTCAAGATAAAGTGAAAAGATTGCAGTCCAGGATGGATTTGTTACGGTTTATAATTTCAGCACTTTCAAAAGTATGTTCCTCCGGGCCATTCTTTCTTTGTCCTCTATCAGTTGCAAAAGTTGGCCTTCTATATTAAGCTTTCAACAATGGATCTTCCTCTTCCAGAGGATGATTGGAGTGGGGCTTGGTCTCCTGATTTGTTGACAGAAGTGGTCCATATGGTTTTAAAAATTCTGTGATGACGGATACCATGTTACTGTCTTACATGTATCTACGAGGTGATTTATTGATTTCAAATGATGTAGATATGGCCTAGTATGTGGGGGATGTGGTTTTGCAAGCTATTTTGTATGTCTACTATTTGGAGTTGAGGATAGAAGACATGTTTCAATGTTATTCTTTAAAAGTGGCTACTTGCCCTGATAGTTCATGGCATTCAATGATTGATTATGTGGTCCTGAATCAATATCAGAATACAGCTTCTACTTATGTGTAGAGCACTAACCAACTGAGGGTGGATCTCCTAGCTCATCTTTCCAAAAATCATCGATTTGATTCATCTTTTTTTTATGCCTATCAGAGAATATATGTCTTAGGTCCCTCTGTTCCTAGTCTATTGTACTATTAGGTCCCTCTGTTCCTAGTCTATTGTACTACCAACAAATGGCTCATCGTTATGATACTTATCTTTCCCTTTATCAAACCAACTCAGCAACTATCTTACCTCTCCTTTTCCAACCTTAGGATTTTTCTCAAATTCCTATATTTACCTATTATTCTTTTATCGAAGTTCGAGTATTTTTCCCTTCTCCACCCTGCCCTTCTCCATCTATCCATATAGCTTCTATTTTTCTTGTTTATCAATTGACACCTTTCCTAACTGATTCACTTAAATTTTCAGCCACTCCTTCTTTAGCTTATTCCTCCTTTTATGATTTTGCCTACCCATCTCTTCATCCTCTTTTACTTATTCCACTTCCATCTCCTGCCACTTCTATTTCTCAACCCCCTCAGTTGGTTAGTGAGTATGATGGATTTGATTAGCAGATTCCAAGAAGAAGAGGATGGAGCTCGACTGATTCCTCACAGGACCACAGATAAACTGGCCATTAATTCCAGGGGATTGGACTACTGCTAGTCAAGCATACTAGAATTACCTCCATTTTTCTCACCAATATTCACAATCTCTAGATCCTTCAGTGAGATTGACAGCTCATTTTGCTTGGTATCTAGCATACATGCATAGGCATTCCCATAACAATCAAAAGGCAATTCCAAAGCTTTGTATGAATGTCAATGTGAACATTGATTCCCAATAGTTGGATATCCTATATTTTCATGCCCTATGTCTACCTAGCAGATACCTTGTTTTGCTAAAAAGGATGTGTTGCCTGCAATTCTTTCAAAATCCTCCAAAGACATTTGTGGATGAGTCCTTCTCCATGGATCATTTTCGAAACCACCAAGCCTTCAAAAGGGATCACCTTCATTGATGCCTTTGCAATGTATTTTGGATGATTCTTAATTATATATATCTCTCTTTTTGGAGGTGTCATTCAAATGGTTGTGTTAGTGTTTTGAATGTGTGTTGTAATAATTGTATGTGATGAGTTTGTGCTGATTGAGAATAATTTGTTCGAGAGCTCTTTTCAAACTATTAATGGTGGATGGAAAGCCTATGGTGGAAAGCTTAATAAGAACCTCTTATATCATTTACAAATTTGTTATGAATTTTTAATTGATTATCAGATGAGTTTATGAATAACGAAGTTTTCCTTTAGTAGTATTTTTCTCAAGATACAAGTGATAAGTTGGGGTCGTGGTTTGGAGAGATTATTGAAGATCCTACGGATGATAAAATTGAGCTCTTTAGTGAACTTATATTCTTATTTTCCTTACATTGCGAGGACGCTTCCTTTCTAAGCGTGGGGATATGTTGAGAGTGGAAAAATATTGAATTTTTGAAGACTGTTTTTTTTTTTGAGGTCTGAATGATTGATTTTTGATGGATTTAGAGTGATGTATGGTTGATAATGAAAGTGTTTGAGAGTGTTTTTGATGATATTGATTATGTTTTGGAAGTTCATGATGATTCTCAGTAGAAATATGAAGCTCTGTGATGTTTTGATAGGTTCTATTGAGGTTTTGATTGGTTCTGTATACCTTCTGTTTTGTTCTGATTTTCTTCTGTATGAAGCATGGATTGATGATTGATGAAGATTGAAATCTTTTGGAAGTTTATTGAATAGTTTTTTATATTTTGGAATGTTTTTAGTATAAGTTATGAGGTTCTGATGACCTTCTATAACCCTTTGTAAACCTTCTGTAGAGCCTCTGTCTCTGCCCTGTAACTGCCCTGTATCTGCTCTGGTACTGTACTGTACTATTCTGTAGATCTTCTGTAGGAAGTATGTGTGACTTTGGGAAATTTTTCTAAATTTTGGAAAGGATGAATCTAAGTTAAAAAGAGCTAAAAAAAATGGAAGAAGCAGCTGCTGAAGACTAAAGAGAAGACTGGAGTGACATGACAGTAGTGAGCTATGAAGAGACACTATAGTGGCTTTGGTACCTCTTCACATTAGACATACCTCTTGGGAGGTACATCCACGACCTAAGAAGGATTATTGAGAGTCATTATGAGAGTATTTTAGTGAGGAGATGATGTACTATTGAGAGAAAGAGAGAGAGAGAGCCAAAGATAGCCAATTCTATCAAAATAGTGTAATTGTATATGAGAGATTGAGAGAGAAAACTATGAAGACATTGAAGAGGAATACTATGTGATTGATTTTCATTCAAAAATGGTGTATTCTTTTATGTTCTTTGTTCTATTGAAGGATTCTATGAAGAAATTGAAGATTATGGTTGATTCTATCAAATCCGTGGGAGATATCTACTATGATGCTGTGTGAAGATTTGCTATTTTCTTTGTTTTGATAATCAAAAGAATGAAATAAAAGCTTGTTGATGTTACAAGATAGATTTTCTTGTAGTAGAATCCCCTTTTCCTTGTTGTTCCTCTTGGGGCTCCACTAGGAGGCAGGGGTAGGGTCAAGACGTGAAGGAAATCAACAAGATGAGGAGTGGATCCCACCCTCCCCCTCACCACAAAGAGAGCCCCCTCAAAAACAAGATGCCACATCAAAAAGGAAGGAAAAAGCAAAAAACAAGAGGGCTAGAATGTTAGATCAAGCACTCAAAAGAGCTCAAACACAACCACTTGCAGTTCCACAGCCGCCCATCCCACTAGAAAGGGATTTCTTACCCATGAATTGGAATACAAAGCTGTCAGTATGGGAGTAGTGGGAAAATTGTCGCCAACCCTTTGACTTCACCTTCCGATATCGAACGGGTTTGAGCAAAGTACTATCCATTGCAATAGTAACAGAGGTAATCACCATGGGAAAAAGGCTTGGTGAAAGATGGCTCCCTGAAAGATAGAAAAATCCAATAGCTTGGGGGACAAAGTCCCCAAATTACTAGGAAAACAAGGTTGAGGAGGTACCCCACATGGTGAAAGGCCACGAATCCCAACCTAAGTGGAGGAGAAGAGTCTAGAATGGCAATGTGGATGTGCGGATGTTGTTTTGTGGCTCCCTGCCCTTTGAACGGAATGACCCGACCTATCTACCATATCCTCGAACAGTGGGATTAGATTTTGACCCAGACATCCATGGCCGATACGACTTCCCGAGGATCTACAATGTCAATACCACAAAACCAAAGGAGGTGCTCGTCTTCTCAAAACAAGATCTATGGGACTCCATGGCCCATTTTCTAATGGAATCCTCCTCTTTCCTAGACCTCACCTTTGTAACAACATGTAAGTATATTGGATTTCTTAGGACTCTCCTCAAGCACCCCTCCACATTGACAGAATACCATCTTCCGCCACTCTTTTTTGACATTAATGCAAGAATAGATGGGTGTGCCATGACTCGACTAATGCTACGCGTTGCTTTACTCCCATCCTTTTGCATGGCCCTTCTTCTTGAGGACATGAACAACAACCAATTTACCAAATTTAGCCATCCATTCTTGTCCACCACACCTCTCCATGTTAGAATAGGCCAAAAAAGGTATATGCTAAGTAGGCACTTAACAAATCATTAAAGCCCAAAGCCCCCAACTTCCCCATCCCATGCCCACAAATATAGAAAATGAATCTATCATCTTGTATTACTTCTCCAAATTTAAGGAATTATTTATCCAAAAAAAAATCAAGTTGCACATCGATCACCATTAGTGCACTTAAGGGTTCTCAAGTTAGATGCGCCCGGTGGCCTCGTCGGTCGGCTCCATTCCTAAATCCCTAGCCTCAATTTGATCCCACACTTCCTACTTAGGGCACATCAAGGGAAAGATACACCCACAGAGATAGCACTCACTTATGGTTTAGACTTGCCACCCTAAGCTCCATCCTACTAGCATGTGCACATGCACCACATGACAATGGCGCACACCCACACGTAATGCACATTTATTTTCTTCCCTGGTACAACTGAAGGTCCCACCACTAGCTTCAGCGATCCCATCATCCATGCAATGTGCTCCCCATCTTATGAATCACCCTACCATGTTGGTCCACCAAACCAAGGGGCAGACACAACAACCCTAATCGAGAAGTGAATGAAGAAGCTCATTTCGAATAGTGCATAAGAAGGTCACCACAGAGGGCCAAGTGACAGATCGATCTAACACAATATTCAATTTTAACAACAAATCCGCCCCCAGTCTCTCTCCACGACCAGGGACTCAAGTGCCTTTCAGTTTCATAAATTTCTCCAAGACAAGGGATCATCTTCAACTCAAGGGCCTTTTAGTTCCATAAATCCCTCCAAGACAAGGGATCATCTCCAACTCAAGGACCTCACAATTCCATAAATCCCTCCAACACACCTTCCAAAATAGCTCGTACACAAACTCAAAAAGCCACTTGGCTACTCCAGCAACAGAGTCTGACTCATCACCCACCAAGTGCCATGGGAGAAGGGGGGGAATGTTAACCCTTAAACAAACAAGATGGAAAATCTAGAAAATCTAAAGCAAAAGACAAAGCCAAGGCAAAAGTGGAATGGAGAACGAAGGCACACCAAGAAAAATTGGGAATCACAAGAAGTGTGAAAAAGTCTTAAATCGAGGAGAGGCACTCAAGAAAAAGTGCTAGTCAATACTTCTGTAAAAGAGTGCAAAGCGCATCATGATTTATTTTAGGAGTGCCAGGCTTTGACCTGTGAAAATTGTAGATGTAGATGGGCAGTAAGAAGGAAGCTAGGAAGATAGGAGGACAATGGAAAAAAAGATCGATGACTGCCCAAATGGGATTTAGGGCTTTGTATATAAAGTTTAAAAAGTGAATGGCTAGGAAGCTTTGTTTGACCTAATTTTTTGTTCAAATCAGAGCCAAGGATGCCCTCTTCAAAGTGAGCACAAGCGTGTGCTCCCAAATTCTATATATAAAATTCTGTAATAAGAAAAGTAATGTTGTACTGTGCAGTCCAATACCCTGTCCACACCTATAGGAAACCTGTTTTGACCTGTAAGTATCTTGTGGAGTCCAAATAGAGCTCCAAAACTGATCAAAGCCCTTAGTAGGACCTATGGGAACTGTGCAAGACCTACATCTCAGTTCCTGGGAGTAGGTATACCTCTGTAAATGCAAGCAAATTGCTTACAACACCCTGTGAGGGTTAAGAAAGGGGTTGCAATGGATCAACTTTTCAATGCATGACTAAAGGGTCATCCCACATGGCATAATACATTGCCCAGTCATTCAAATTCACTATTTGTAACCTTATTCCAGAATTGAGCATGTCATAAGCATCTCTTAGCACAATTCCCCATGCATAGGCATCTCTCATACATCCAAAGCATTGTATTCACTGCCATTGACTGCATATGTATTCTCATGTCTGCAAATACATCCTTAGTAGAAATTTCCATACATTTTCAGACAATAATACATCCATACATGAGTGCCAAGTCAATATCTCAGTTCTTCAAGTAGGTACCTGCACCTGCAAGCAACTTCGGGCTCTAGATCACCAGGAGGTGGGCAAAGTTCCCCTCGGGCCGGGTTGTGCACCCATTTAGGGTCTTTGATGGCAAGGGGGGTCACCCATCTTTTGTCTTGCCACCTCACCTAGCACTAGCCTTTTTCTTCACTCGGAGTATACATGGCAGACATTTATTAATTAAGCAATCAACATGCTATGCAGGGTGGCTTGGAAGTAATTATTTTCATGAAGTGCATGGAATTGAGTTGGGAATAAGGAGAGGGCTTACGGAGCAGTGTCTCATTGCTAACTCACCTCATTTACAATGGATTTCAGAGATTAATTTGTGCTTAAGCAATCATCACAAATCAAGAGGCTAGCGTGAGGCAAGCAGTAAATAATAGTGAGAATTTTCAGCATAGAATGGATCGTTCTGAATGCAAGGAAGCCTAAGAGAGGACTGAAATTAAATTGGCAGCATGTCAGCATTGAAATCTTGAAGAAAATGCATGATTGACTACTTGAATCTCTTCTAACAATAGGCTTTTAGGGTCAGCAAGAGGATGGAATTAGAAGAGAGCTCAAGAGTCAATTACCTCTTTGATTGGTGAAGACGAGCTGAGAATCAATGGGCCAATGTCCCATGATTGCTCCCCAATGCTCCCATTAGCTCCATGATGACAACTTCGGCCAAGAATTGAATCTTCAAGCTTAATTCTTCAATGGGAGAATGAAGGGTTGAACTTCATTAGTTCTCAGCATGCCTTGAAGGTCATAGAAGAAGAATGCCCCAAAATCTCACCCCATAATGCCCTCCCATGCTCCAAAGCTCTTCCAATTGGGTAAGCAAGCTCCATTGATGGAAAGGAGTCCAATCTTGAAGCTCCGAGACCCAATCATGAAGAGAACTTGAAGAAATTGAAAGTCGTGGTCTATGGCTATGGTTGCCCCAAATGTCCAGCTTGCATTCTTGCCTCCATCTTCAAGTACGTGCTTCTTGATGCTTGCTTCTTCAAAGATTCATGTAGGCACAAGTTCTTGGGACCAAGGAAGGCAAAAGCCCTCAAGAATCAGTGAGTTCTGAAGGAGAATCCATGACTGTCCATGGCCTGCACCTGTTAGGGTTTCAGAGTTTGAAGGATGTCGAAGAAGATGAAAAGGTGGCTTCAAACTTGCAAGAACCAACTGCCAGATGATGGGGAAGAAGGACAAGATGAAGGAGAGGCCTGGTGTGCTGCTGTTTATGCCCAGATTGTTGCCCAAAATTTGCATCGCAAATTGTGGGCTATACACAAGAGGGAAGAATGCAACTCGATCACTCAAATGGGTACTTGACATGAAGCATAAGGCCTCCTGGAAGCTATGGTAGAAGGCATTTGACCACTGGAGATGGAAGGAAGAAGATCTATGTTGTTTCTCCTCCATGGAAGCTTGGCAGGAGCTTGTGAATGAAGAAAGAGAAGACTACATATGAAAAGTAACCAAGACTAACTCTTCTCTACTTCTTGTGACCACTATTTCTAAAAATTTACCTTCAAATTTGGCCCAGAATGATTCATGACGTGCTAAATGTAGTGTTCCAGCCTCCAAAATTGGTCTAAGGACTCCATTAATGCTCTTGACTGCTGTCCTCTTGGTCCTTGACCTTTGGCTCTTCAGTGCTCCTCCATTTTTGTGCTTGTCACTGTGTACCTGAAGCTTCTTGGATTTTTAAACTGAAAAGGATGGTAACTGAGCATGTAAGGTAACTAAATGGATCAGAACTAGAGCTCTGATACCACCTGTCATGGAGAGGACAGGAGAAAGAGAAGAAAAGGAGAGAGAGGGGGTAGAAGAGAGAGAAAGATTGCAGGAAGAGAGAGAAAGAGAGTGACGAGGAGAGAGAAATACTAGAAAAGGAGAGAGAAAGATAGAAAGAGAGAGGAAGAAGCTATGAGAGTTTGGAGAAGGAGATGAAGATGAAAGGAGACTCGTATTATAATCTAGTGGTCCGAAAATCAAGTCCCTAACACCTTATATACCAGCCAGTGTAGCTAGTATTTCCCCATTATTAAATCCCCCTCTCTTACATGTTCTTTTTCTTGATTGATTCATACTTACATTCTAGCTCAAGTTGAAGATGATAGTGAGTTATTTTACTATTGTTACAAGGATCATTGGATGATTGATCCATAGCTAAAGATATGGTTTGCAACTTTGAATATGAATACTGTGTGAATTCAAAAAAGTAGAAGAATGAATAAGTAATGAACAAGGAGAAGAAGAAGAAAAAGAGAAAATTAGAAAGAACGGAGGTAACCAAATGTCAAAAATTTTCAAATTTAATACTCACATTCACTTCTATCAAGACAAGGTAGGATCTTCATTAAGTAAATCATTATCATCTTTACAACAACAGCCTACATTTTTAGGTTTGATGCAAGCCATGATAATATTATGATGATGACCTTTTAGCATAAACAAAATATAAACTTTATAAAAAAACCCCCAAAATATTTTTTATTTTCTAATTTGTTCTCTCTCTAAGATCTCTTATTGGGCATTTTCCCCTAATGGATAGACACTCTTCAAGGTAACATATAGAATAAATGCAATCCTATCGGTTAAGTTTTTTATTCCTAGTTTAGGAATCATAATGCAAGAGTGTTGGGAGGGTAAATAGGCTTGCACCAATCAACTCATTGAGCTTGAGCACTTATAAATAGAAATTTGACACTTGGATACATATGCTCTCATTTGTGCAAATAATCACGGAAAGGTGTGGTCTGACAAGTATGTCAAATAAAGATACTTTGAGAAAGGTGACTTAGAGTTACTTTGATCCATTTGAGGACACACAAAAATATGAATTTTTGAGGCCTTGGCCTCTCTATATGTGCAAAATTAGAAAAACAAGAAATGTGGAGCTCAAAACTTTAGAAGATGAGGGGATAGCCTATCTTAATGGAAGTTTTATCAAACAATATTACCCCTTGTGCATCTAATACTTCAACTACCAATGCTCTTGCCACCAATTGCTATTTCTATTGTGAGTATCATATAATTTGACCCAAAAAATGAGAAACCAATAGTACTTATATTAGGGTATTGTAAAAAGAGAGTTTAGCCTTGACGCTCTCATTGACAAGGGAGCTAATTACAATATTTTCACATGATGCTTACCTACAAATCAAGCCACCTTAGTGAGTTTCAAAAACTATAAAAAATAAATATATATGGGGGTAAAATATATATCCTATTAGAGAAATGTAAGGTAATCTAAGTATTGAGATGATTGAAAGCCTCCTCATGTTGTTTTATGAGTTGCAAACATAGAGGGAGTTGAGAAGGAAACCCTTTTATGAATGATCTTTAAATGCTAGGCCAAGTGTATACACTTAGCTATACCCAACATGAAAATCATCATAGCTTTGAGAGCACTCTTATTTCTATTTTATAGAACATGTTGTTGATGTCTTCCCCAAAATATAATGGCCCATGTAGTGAAGGTAAATTTTTGCTCAAGAACCTATTGAAATCGCAGAGAAAAAACAAAAACCATTGAGTAGGGTACCTAACTCTAAAGAAGCCCAAAAAATGTGGATTCCTAAGGTAACAACCATTGGAAAATGACTCTATTTCTTTTGCAAAACAAGTAAGCAGGTCTAGCTTCTACAATGTGAGAGCAATGCACCACCAATATTGGAGAAGGGACAATAGTAAACCGTGATGGGTCCCCAAGTCCTTATTGCATGCTCAAGCTTACTACATTAGGAACAAATGAATTTGGCTACCCAAACTTCAACAATCATCTACTTCATCTCAAGCTACCAAGACATCCTTGATAGCAGCTCACATGTCTCCATGCTATCACCAACCACCCCAATACATTGACACCATCTTAGGTGAAAACCCATAGATTGATAACAAAAGAACAAACTAAAACTCTTGTTATTTATAAGAAAAAGGAACCTACATTTCCAACCATGGATTCTTTGATGTAGCCCCCTATTGCATTGAGTTGTAAATAAAGTGGGTACTATAATCACAAGCATCAACTACAAAGAAATCGGTGACTTAGCAACCTCTACTTACTAGCAATACCTTTCTATGCAAGAAAAGATATCTCTACAACCACTAGGTATTGCCACAATACCAACTGACAACTCCAATAGTAAAAATAATACCAACAAGGAACCAACATCTACCACAAATCCCAATAGCTCTTTTTAGTCTTTAACAACCCCTCTAGAACTTAAAATTCATTGAATTTGTAATCGCTAGTAGCTATTCCATTAGTAGAAATTGTATACAACAACCACCAAGCATTATAGAAGATGACAAATACCAATAAAATGGAAGAGCTTATTAAGAATCCATGATCAACATCTCCATCACTATCAGGTTTTTGTAACCATTAAGAATGTGTTACTTAATCCAAATCACCTCCATGTCTGCACCCATCATATGTGAGACTATCAATATTCAAACTAACCACAATCATAGTTGGTAATATGGGTGAAATCATTATCATAAAGACTCAAATGTCTTGATAGTACTCTCACTTTGTTTGCTCCTAGCTATGATGGAATGGATTTAGGATTTCTATTTAGCAAGGGACTAAAGCTGTTAAAACCCTTTTTTTATCTTGGGAGGATTATCACTTCATAATCACTAACATACTACCATTGTACAAGAACTAATAGCAACATAAGTATCAAGAAAAAAATCTATTCTTGGCCACTAAATTACTTGCTTCAAGCCCATCTATCAATACACCACACAAGAATACCTAGATAATTTGGACCATCTATTAAAATTGGAGTATTCCTTTTTGAAAAACTAGTTTACTCACAGAGCACAATGGTAAAGGATTGACTGATAGATAATGGAAAACATAGGAAAATACAGTGAGCTATCAAGAAAAATGAATATGATCTAATCTATGCTACTCCTACACCTTTATGGTGTTGACCATGGCTCACACTAGAATCATAAAATGTAGGGTTATGCATCACCCCTTGTTAGATAGGATACTAAGTGAGGAAGAACTTCATGTAGTGTGAGTAGATTAGGATCAAGTGACTTGATAATGGATGTTTTGACCTACATCACCTATATTGGCATAAGACCATATGTCATGAATCACTATGCATCACTAGAGTACAATCCTTACTTTTTTGAATCGTTTCTAGAAGCAATATCAATGTTAATAAATAAATCCAATTTTTGTGTATTTAAACATATTTTCATTCATTTTATTTTTCTTTTTATTAAACATTACAAAAACAATCCATCACTTGAATGCATCACTAGACCAACTTCTCAACCACCCTCTACAAAGCTAGGAAGCACTGCAACCTAGAGAAGAAGAGGAGGAAAAATTTAGAATTTTCAACAAATTAAGAGAAAATTCTAAACACTCTAGGGGCACTAGTATTCTTATTAATAAAGATTGAATTTTGAATGCTTTTTTCTTTAAAACTATTGACTCTCACATTATGCTTTTGTATAGAACTTATATAAAATGGCAGGAAGAACCAATTTGATAAGATTTTGCATGAAAATATCAATAAACCCTAGCTTCCTTTAGTGATAGGGAGTAGGCTAATTATAGCCCGAACTTGGATACTTGGAAGGACCACAACTTGCACAATCTACAAAGTCAAGATCTTGATAGATTTGCTACTAATGATTCAAGATAAAAAGAGTTTATGGAAGAATGTGCTCCAAGGAAGTTTATGTAGAGATTTGAGGGAGTAGACTATCCCAAATGCATAAAGTACCTAACTCACTATGATCCCAATAACTAGATAGAAAGAGGGACAATGAAATTTAATGAAGGTGTGTGTAGAATTAAAGTATGACTGAAGGCCAATTTGGTACAAATGGTATTGGAGTTCCTTGAATGGGTGGAAAATATTGTAAGGCGAAATGTGGATGTATGTGCAATGTACGTAATGTCTAAGCAAGAGGTCAACAATGATGGTCTCAAGAAAGAAGCCATCTCTAACCTAGAAGTACCATTACTAGCCAAGTTGTTTCAACCCATGCTCTCCATAGGGGAGTTTTGAGGTCTCGAAAATGCCTTTTAGGAGATAGAAAGAGAGTGCTCTAGACCAATAGGAGCAAAGCCTCTATAACGGAACTTCTATTTTAAAAAATGTAAAAAGTTATTTTACAAAAAGATACATATTATCAATATCTATTTTTAGCCTCTTATATTCGTGATTATGGCATTCTTTGCATTAATGATATATAGTCCCGGCCTATTTTATTTAATGATATGTCTGAGTTAATGATAATGACATGTTTACTCTAAATTCAAATTAGTAAAAATCTTGGCACATATTTTTTCCCTCCTTTCTTTTGTCCCTCTCGTGGGGTAGCCTAGTCTTCTCTCTCTCTCTCTCTCTCTCTCTCTCTCTCTCTCTCTCTCTCTCTCTCTCTCTCTCTCTCTCTCTCTCTCTCTCTCTCTCTCTCTCTCTCTCTCTCTCTTTGTCTCTGCTACGGATATAGAAATTCAACCTTCAACAAGGCGTCCAAGCTCCCAAATCACATCCATATCAGTATTTAACTCATTCCAAAAAGATTGAAGATGCATTCCTACAATCCTTAGCAAAGGTAGTTGGATCACCATGCAACAGGCAAAACGTGGGAAAAGGCGAAGATATGAGAACTCGATCATCTCTGCTTGGAAGGTTAGAATCCAAGATTTCAAGCTTGGAGTAAATAAGAATATCATAAAAGAGGATCTGGTGCAACATATGTTTAGGCATAGAGAGCTATATTTGGAGCCTGGAAGTTCGAATCTTCCAATGCATAAACCAAATTGTAAGGATTTAATCATTAAAGTCTTTCTTTCATTGAACTTGGTTTAAGGTTTTCCATTATAACATTCATTCATTTGTCTTGTATATGTCTATCCCTCTAATCTTGAGGAATGGAAACCAATCGAGTCTATTGTTGATGTGATTGATGTGATGCATGGCTTGATTGGAGAAGAGATGTACAAAGGTAGAAAAAAGACAGAGCTTGCAGAGAATTGAATATTCTTCTATGACCATTCTTATATTGTCCCCATACAGTATAGTCAATGGGGATCAATATTCCCCCTTCCTTTGCTAGATTTTTCAAGCTTTGAGTGGCCTTTGCCAAGTACAGCTACTAGTGAGGGCTATAGATGTAAAATATTTTTTGAGATATAGAGAGCATTAAAACCTAGTATCTCAAGTAGGCTAAGAAAAGTTAAAATTTTCATGCCTATTAATATATTTTTTGACTTATTTTCTAATGTTAAGATAAGAAAATCAAAGGCTATGCTTTCAGTGAAGAGACTAACACATGATCATGTTATACCATTTGTTGATGAGGGATGGGACACTAGGATAGAAGGGAAAATTATATGTAAGATAGATCAAGACTCTATAGCTTGTAAATATATGATTGCTATTCAAATTTCATCCTTAGCTTTTATTACAGTAGATGACATTATGTTGGTGGTAGTTTGGTTGCTTTAGACCAAAATATTGATAATTTTAGCAAAGATCCTATAGTGGATCTTGATGTTTGGTACAATGAGGACATTATTGCAATCCTAAAGGTGAGATCATCATGTACGCTACATCAAGTGAGGATGGATTTACAGAATGAAGATATTGAACTACCATACTCATTTGTGTTCCAACTTAATAACAAATGAGTAAGTTTTTATTTTATATTATATTCATTTAGGTGTACATTTAATTTCACTTCCTGATTAATAAATATTTGTAACATATTTTTTTTACAGATATCAATGAGGAGAGAGAATAATATACAATTCAAGGATATTGAAGAAAATATCTCTTTACTATCAATATAAAATACATGTACAAATTTTTGTCAGCCATCTCCATGACTTATACACAAGGGTTTACAATCTGAGGCAAATCTACTTTTTTTGAGAAGGAACATCCTTTTTAGGAGTCCTTTTGTCTATCTTTGATGCTTTGCTTGTTGAAGGCATAGCTTCACCTACTGTAGCTACATGCACCTCCTCTCCTTCAATGTCCAAGCCCCCACTTCTTGTTGGTTGTATACAATTGGTCATTATGTACTTCAAGAGCCTTGCTCGTATATACCAAATGTGCTCACAATCCCTTGTAAACTGTCATACATTTGTAAGAAATTATTTTTAGTTTGTTATTATTTTTTTCAATTGACTATTTTGCAATAAAACTCTATCTTAAAGATTAGTATGTTTCACATTACCTTTATAAGTTTATCATCATTGAGATAAATAAACTGAACCAATCTTCTGGTATTTACAATTACTCTCCAGCTACAAGAGTAACTATCATCCTGATGAGGACACTGCAATCAACAAGAGTAACTTGTTTATGGTAGTTTTTAGAATAAATTTTCTTAGTATGTTCCAACCATATTAATCAAGAACTTACCGTAGCTTGTCTATATTGCATTGTTGCAAGTAAGTCAGAAGGCATGGGAGGCCTTTCCTCTAGCACTTCAATCAATCTTTTGCAAACTCTGTACCAAAAAGGTAATAAGATTTAGAGTTATTACAAAAGAAAGATCAAAATATTTAGATTACTTGCAACAAAAATATCAAAATATCAAGGAGACCGTAGATTATATAACTTACAACTTGGCATTTCCATGGCTTCCTTTTATAGTATTGATGAGGAAACATTGCCTCTGCACATAGTCTATTCCAATTAGGCTCCAATGAGAACTAAAAATAAAAATATTTCAATAATCTAGCAAAACAAGATTTCATAAAATCTTAAACATATCAAATTACTTACTTTTCATTGTATGGAATTAGAAGCTCCAAAGATTCAAAGTCAATTGAATTGAACCAATGGTCAAAAGCACTTGCATCAAGCTCACTCCTCATATAGTATGAGATGGATGGATCAAGAACCTCAATCTTTTTTTGTATATCGAAGGGGAACTCATGCATTACACACCTAGCAAAGGAATAGTAATAGTAAGCATCAACATAAAAGTCTATTGCTAGAAAAATATGGTGAGTTTAAACAATTTTTGGTAAACTATAACTCATCCCAACAAGAAACAAGAAGAATCTAGTCATTTACTTCTCTCACTTTATTTTGGAGAATTTGAACACAATCAGAATCCAAAAATATCATATTAGATCTCTTGTTAATATCAACCCCAGGTAAAAAGCAAGAAACATTGAAGCCCTTAGGGTTAGCCCTTTAAGGAAGGGTAGATAACTCCTCTTCAAAAGATGGGAGTTTCTCTACTTCCTTTTCTTCTTTCTTCTTTCTTCTTTCTTTTAAACTCCCTCCATTTATCTCCCTACTCTACTGTGGCCTTTTGCTCTTTCTCATGCTTTCTTGTGTCCTTTTCATGCGTAACATCTTCAACCTTCAGACCAGTATCATTTTTCTTCTTTCTATATGGAGGCACATTTAAAATATTGAAAGCCTTAACATCAGAAAGAGGGACTGACTCAAGGACCTTTAAAAATGTATATCTCAATCTCTTGAGAATAATAATGTCTTTATCCATAAGCGTAAGCCTATGTGCATGAGCCACACAGATATAATAATCTTGGAAAAAATCAATCAAAAAATCCTTTGCAGCCTCTTGAATACAGTTGAGACTTGCCCTAGTCCATCTAAAACTCTGTAGACTATGCTTGTCATAGATTTCTCTAACAAGCCTCTAAAAAGGCAGCTTTCAAATTGCATTATTCAGAGCCTTCATTGCACTTCTAATCTCCTTAAGGCACCTCACATGTTGTGAGAACCTTCTTCTTGGCTTTGATTTCCTTGAAAGTTTGGAAGGCTTGGAGGACTATGTATCTTTGAAGCAAGACCTCTAGGATCAAGTTTCTGCTTCCTTGCAGTGGACTTAGTTCTAGCCATCTGAAACATCTAAAAAAACAAATAATACTAATGAATTAGGAAAGATCTCCTAAGCTCTCATATCAATATATCTACAATCACGGAGCAGCAAGCAAATAATAATCACAAAGTCTAAATACAATCTCAATAAAATAGTACAAAGACGTATGAAACGCGAGTAGGCCTTGAAGACAGAGGGAACTCAACATCATATTGCGTTTCATACGGCACAAGGGGAACAATGCATACTCAAGTCGGATATGGCCTTACTCGGAAAAAAGAACATAGCAATGTTCGCATTTCATATGTCACATGACAAACATGGCAATCCTAGTCGTGTTCAACTCATCTATTCTATGAGGTATCTTCACCTTTAACCTTCTAGGAGAATCAACTCATCCTTTAGACTACTTTTTGGGCAAAATTATTTACCCTAGACATCTTTATCCTTTTTTATTGATAATTTTTTTAAATTTTAACTTTATAGTATATGTTTTTCCAACAAACACACATGCATTTGAAAGATTAAAAGAGATTCTTTCATTTCAACTTAGTTATTTACTTGAAGCTTGAAGTTCTATAATTTATGAAACTTAAAAGAGATTCAAAAGTTCTATAACCTACATCAAGTTAAACTCATGAAACGCAAGTATGGCTTTAATGGACAAAAGAAACCTAGCACCCACGTTACAACAAAAACTTGTAGGCCTTAGTCGTATCAAATGCGAGAAGGCCTCATGTGGACAAGAGAAACCTAGCACCCATCACGTTTCATATGTTTGGCATTTTTTAGGGATGATTCAGTAGAAGTATTCAAGTGATTCAAAACTTACTCATATTTTAGAAAAAACTTACATTCTTGAGTGTTGAGTGCATATGATGTTGATGAAACATTCTTTGGTACCCTTGCACGGAAGAATAATTTTGTACTGTGATCAAATTAGCATTGTGTTGTTGTGGTTGAGAATAGAGAGGGTTTTGTCTTTGAAAAAACTCTTTTGCGGTTTTGAAATCGGGTTTATAATGATGTTGGTTTACACATGTGGCTGCTGTAATGCGTAGTGAATTTCACACGTGCGTTGTTTTGCTTGGGAAGTTATGCCATGTGTCACTTACTTTTTCGACATGATAGCTCTTTTATAGCTCTAATTCTTAAGTTTTTTTCTTTTTCTTTTTCATTTTAAGCACATGTCCTCCAAATTAGTGTAGCATACTTTTTGATTAAACGTATAATGAGACTGTTGGAATATATATATGAACACTCAGGTTCGGGTCTTGGTTACTATTTCTTTCACATATCTTGTCTTGTCCGTCGACCAGCTTTTTATCTTGTAAGCATCACAAGCCAAACCAAGCATATACTTACAAGAAATCATTTATTCTCAAGAGCAAGGCCTGCAAATATCAGGTATCACACTTTTCTTAATGTTTTTCTATGCAATCTTGAATTTTGAGGCATTGAAGATGTTAGTTGGTTTAAAAGGAGAAAGATACATCAGGGACTTAGAAATTCTATATTGGTTTTACTTTGTTTTTCTAGCAATATTGGTCTAGTAAACATGTAAAACAATGGGGTTTTGATGTTCTTGAGGCATTGTTTTGTTCAAATTTTCCGAATGTATAAAATGCGAATTCGTTAAGTTTTTTAATAAGTGATGTGTGAAATGCAATGCGGTTTGAATCATTGTTTTCGTGTTTCACGAGTTGAAAATATTAAACAAAGTTTGATCGATGAGACTTGGAATTTCATGCTTTCTTTGTTGCATAAAGTTTTAATTCATTTCTTTCATCTTGGTTTGGTAAACATGTAAAACAATGGGGTTTTGATGTTCTTGAGACATTGTTTTATTCAAATTTTCCAAATGTATAAAATGTGAATTCGTTAAGTTTTTTTTATAAGTGACGTGCAAAACATGATTTTGTGAACTGTGAGGTGGTCTGAATCATTGTTTTCACTTTTCATGAGTCAAAAATGTTAAATAAATTTTGATCGATGAGACTTGGAATTTCATGCTTTCTCTACTGCATAAAGTTTTAATTCATTTCTTTCATATTGTATTTCCTTAATTTTCTTAGCAATCTTTCTTTAGTCTATTGCATATGAGCAAATGTGGATTTGTATATTATCACTCTTATTTTTGTTTTCTAGATTTTCTTTTGTGAGTAATCACGATGACTAAAAGGAAGTTTTCATTAGAGGGAATGGAGGAGGAGGATCTGGAGGTCACCTGTGATGAAAAACTGTTAGATTTTCTTCATGCAACTGAAAATTCATCTAGATTTATTTACATAAGAGATATACTCAATGTTCCCTTTGATTTGCAAGAGCTTTTGAAATATCTTGAAGATAAATTGAAGGATTTTAAGGTGTTTTATAATAGACATATGGAAGGCCTAGAGATTGAGGGATTTGTCCATTATAGTGATATAATGGAAGCTTCTAATGCTACTAGAACAACTTTGCAAACAAGGTTTAGCCTTTTTGATGAAGAATTCAAGAAGTGGAAAGCGGTTTTCTATTTTTATTAGAATCAGCAACAATGTCTTCTTGTACAGAAGGATGTTAGATTTCTTATATATCTTCAATATATGGATAGTTGTTCTTTAGATACAATACAAGAGAAGAAGATGGAGGATATTGCATGTAAAGAAAAAGAAGTTGAAGAGAAGGGTGAAATGTTTCAGGAGGATATTGAGAACCAGTTAGTGTAGGGATTTGATGTTGCTTTGTTTGAGAGTGAGAACATTACAAAAGTGAAAGAAAAGGAGATAGAGTTGAGTGCAGAGATTGAGATAGGTCCTCTTGAATGTGTCTCAACATTTCTCAATTATCTCATCAACAAAAAGAGATATATATTGCTAAATGATATTCAACATCTTTTTGATCTTAGAGAGGATTATTGCTTGGTAATCCTTGCTGCATGGGGTCAAAATGATAAAAAATTTATAGGTTATGAAGAGGAATTGCTAGCAGCTCTTGATGTTGAGGGAGAGAATTTTCAAGACAGTTCTGTAGCCTTGCATTCTTATATTAATCAAATAGTGGAATATAAAAAGGTGGGGATACCTTCAGAGAAAGAGTACTCACAAATTCAATAGAGAATTGGTATTAATAACATGGGGTATGAAGAGAAATTGAAGTCTCCATTAGAGGAGAAACCAAAAAGTTCAATGAATCTATATGATGATAGTCTTCTTGAAGAAGATGAAAACCCTAAGGTAAGAAAGATAATTCTAAGATATCCATTGTGATTTATATTAGAGTATATTATGTATTATACACAAATATTTTTGGATATTATCTACTGACATATTATACTATTGTGGTTTATTGTGCAGATAGAAATTAAAGATGCAGACAACTTTCTTGGAAGAGCCAAGGGCTCAAGGCCATAGAAGCTTGGCAAAAGTCAAGGCCTTGGTCATTATATTGGAAGCTTAAATAATCAAATAGTTACAATTTATCATAGCAAGTTGTCAAGCTCTCCAAGCTTACCAATAATGGCTTTGAAAGCTATCTCCAAGGTGATTGGATTCCAAGCTTTTAGTAGAGGTTCATATAAGATAATTTTGGTGGAGAAGGAAGAAGCTGTAAGAGTTTTTGGCTTCATGCATGAATATAGTGGATTAGGGCTAAATACTTTGGAGTTCTTACCTCATATTTGCTCTCCCATGTAAGAGATGCCAATAATTTGAAGCTCCTTCCAAGCTATAGGAAACAAGAGTTCCTGAAATATAGAGGTCTCATCGAGTGGGATGAAACAAAAGATTCCCTTAGAGGACCTAGTGAATTCCCTAAAACTAAAGACTCTTCTGTAATAGAGTCAGACTAAAAGATGTTAAGGGTTTCTTGAAACCCATCTTTTTTCATCTCTTTGTCTAGTTTGTAACCATTCAGAATATATTTTCTTTGCACAATAGTTTAAATATCCCTATTTTATTCTTTGGGTAATAGTGGATATAGTACTTACCAAAGATAATGTATTACATGATGTGATTATGTCTTTGAGCTTGAATTTGTGCCAAATTTGTCTGTAGAACCATTGAAAGACCTCTAATAAATTTTTTTCTTTGTATATTCAACCTCCATGTCTTGTGTGTCTAAAATATTTTGTTCTTGCTTGATAATGTGATTTTTCCATACCTTGGGTTGACCAAATAGACAGAGATCCATATTTATTGATAAAATATGGAGCATGGTTGTATAAAATATGTTGCATAGTTAAAAAATAAAAAAAATCAATTAGAAAACCCTATATGAGTCAGACAATAAAGAGACATACATATGTAAACTTCTTACCATATAGTGAGTGAAGTGTTGATTATCCCAAGCTTCTGACATGGCCAATTGGTTTTTGAAGTCTTTGAGATCATCATCATTCCACTTTGTTTTATCAAAATAAAAGAATAAATTGTCTAGTGTTTCTCAAATATTGGCTTTTCTATTCCGAGCTTGTCCATTATTAGCATGATCCTTAACTACATTATGTAGGCACTTCCATTGATTGTATCTAATAGTTGAGCCACCATTCCTAGAGTTTATCTTACCAAGTCTCCCATGAAAGTCTAAGAACCTTCTAGCCTTCACTTGACCAATAGATGGCTTTTTGGGGACACAATTGCCATCCTTAGACTTTTGAAGATCTAGTTCAATAACAACATTACCACCATGCAAACCAATTGTAGATAAGACTTTTTCAATATTTATTATAGCATCTGTTCTAGCTGGTAATGGCTTCAGCTTCCATGCAAATCCTATATAAAGATGAACAAGCTTTTCAATTATCCTACAATGCACATGAAGTGTACAGATATGGGCATTCACTAAAGGAATATCTAGGATTGGCTTAAACTATGGATCCTTGTAACACCATATTGGGGAATATGGGAAATTTCCATAAGTTTGGGACACGTGGTCAAATCTTTAGATTTGTCATAACTTGAACACTATAACTCCAAATCGAGTGCTCTATAGCTCAATAGATTCCATTTTTCAAGTGCTTTCCAATGACTTGTCAGATCATATGGTTTTGAGAAACTTATATGTATGTTATCCGGGTGCCACCATTTTAGAATTCAAACAATGGGAATTGGGAGATTCCCAAACTCACTAATATTGTGTTTTGTTGTGCCTAGAGGGAGCTCTATTCCAATTGCTTGAGTTCAACTCTCTGACTGGGGACATGCAACATATGCACGGAGATCTAGATTTTGGCTCCCTTTGATACATTGTACATACATTTGAGTGTCTTTAAGTCACTAGCTATATGTCACTCAAACTTATAGTTCCCAAATCCTTCAACAAATAGCTATTCTCCTGCTTTTTTGTCTCTTAATAACATCAGGTATTGGCGTTTGATGAAAAACCCAATACAATATATCAAAATCCTCTGTATCTACTTCGAATGCTCCTAGCCACCAGTATTCCAATTGAATACTGAATGACATTGAGTGATTGTAATGATCTGATGAAAGTGCTCCATTCATCAAGATAATAGAGACCCTCTCTAGTTTTGTACATTTTAGAATCTCACTTTCATCAAGTTTAACCACAAATCTAGCCACTCCTTGTGCCTCTTCTAGTGACAAGTCATAGAATCTAATCATTAAGCATTGTAGGGTGGGCAAGCCAAGGAAAATATTGTTAAATTCATTGAATACAACTTCCTTTTTCTTTCCCTTAAAGCTAGCCTTGATATGGTAAGGCTCACCCAGAATCTCCATTACCTTGTTATTCACTCTCTGTCTAATAGTTCTAATCACAAATGGCCTTGGAAATATGCAATTACGTACTTGTCCTTGCTTCATATTTGATAGTAAAAGCAAAAATTTTTGTAATATAAGCATCTTGAATGATACCAATATTATCTAGTATCTTATGCACTAACTTAGTATCCAAAGAGAGATCCTTTATAAATAACTCCAAGCATTGTTTCTTTGTCTTTTTAAATTTCTTCTTCTCCAAAATATCATTTGAAACTATTGAAGGAAGAAGATGATAATAAATCTTAGAAACAAGAAGGAAAATGAAGAAGAAACTAGTAAGGATGGGAAAGAAAGAAGAGAGTGAGAATGGAGGGAAGTAATCAAACATCTAACAAAATTCAAATTGAATATTAGTTTTCACTTTAATGAGGATGAGTAAGATCTTGATTATGACAATCATTGTCACCTTTATGGCAACCTAGATTTCTACGTTTGATGTGACCATGAGAATATTGCGACAATGACTTATTAACAATTTTTGATATATTTACTTACCAAAATATAAAATTTTTAAAAACTAAAAAATAATTTTATTTCCTAAAATAATTTCTCTCTCTAGGATCGCTTACAGGGCATTTTCAAGACCTCAAAACTCCCCTAATGCCAATCATAATTCCATGATGAACAAAATCCACATGGGGTTGTTGGAAGATTTGCTAATGGGAAATATCAAGAAGTGAGACTTCAATTCCTTGTTCAAGACCATACATTAGTTTCCAAAAAACTAAGCTTGGAGGCACAAGGATTAAAGGATTCAAAGAACATCTCAATCAGCTAGTGAAGAAGAATGTAGTAGGGAACTTTCATTATAGGTTTTGGAGGAATTATAATAGCCATAGTTGAAGAGGACATAAAATAATCCCAAAGTAATCAAAGAACCTATACTAGAAGTAGATGAAGGAGCAAGTGCATCACTGGTATGGGAGATGCCCTCTATTGTCATCAGAGAGACGTTAAACATAGAATGATAATTCTCAAATCCAATACGTCTTGATGATGAAGACATACAGCTTTAGAGAGAAGTAGTAGAGACATCCAAAAAATGTGAAAAGTGTAAAAAGAAGCTTTCATCATGCAGGGAGACTAGAAAAAGACATCCAAAATTTCAATAAAACAAAGTCAATTGATGGAAAGTGAGGTGAACTAACTCACTCAATCCAAAAAATGGACAATTAAGATATAAAGACAAAAGATAAGAAAAGAAGAAAAGGGCTAAAGAGATGCAAAGGATTGAGTTAGAAACAATCTAGAAGGAGAAAGCCTTGAAGACCAAATTAGGAGAGACTACACCAACCACAAATCAATGGAAGGGAAAGTCCAAGGCTTCCACCAAGGATGGGTAAAAGAAATGTACATCTAAGGAATGAACTAGGGTAGACAAGACTAATTTAGAAAAACATGAGGCTATGGCAAGAGCTTTAGATGAGTCTAAGATAGAAGGAGAGGTGGGGCAAGCTAGGTTGAGTACCAAAGGATGATGCTTACTTTAGAAGAGAAAAAGAAGGAGTGTCGAGTAGGATATTTAGAGCTCTAGTGGATTAGCTCAGCAAAGTTGAAGAGCTAGCACTAAGTCTTCACACTCCACCTGAAGTTGAATCTAGTAAAAGTGCAAAGATATAGAAGCATAATGAGTAGAGACTCACCTAAGCCTATAGAAGCCAAAGGAAGGGAACTCATTCAAGCCCTATCATCCCCACCAATAGAGTTAATTGAGAAAACCTTGACCACAACCTCATCTCACCAACTCAAGAAACCTCAACACAAGAGTGTGGCAGGGAAGAATTGGAATCTAAGTTTAAATAGCTTAAAAGTAAAATAAAAGAAATGGTCGATGAGCAGAGATCAAAGGAGGTAACAATAGCAAGATCTTAGAGGATAGAAAATATTAAATCCAGATTGAGTAGAGATTAGTTAAGCCCCCAAGGATTGGGTTATCCTCTACCACACTACCACTTCTAGCTCTTGGGCCAACCTAGGAGTTCAATGGTATACAAGAAGCAAATGTATATGAAGGATGAGGACACAAAATCAGCAGTGGTAGCTTTGGCTAAGGAAAATGAGGTCTTTGAGGCTTATAGGAAGAAAACCATTAGGAAAATATATAATCTTCAAAGAGAATGGGCTAGCACAAAGGAAAAAAAAAACTAAGCAACACGAAGTATGAGGAAGCCCAAGAGTAGTACAATGTTAAGAAAGAAAATAGAGTTAAGATGGTAGAGAATCATGCTATTGCCCTAAATTCAAAAGCCATCCTAGAGAAAGAACTAGGCAACAAGAAGTATGAGGAGACTCATGATGAGTGGTGAAAAATCAAGAAAGAAAATAGAATTTAGTTGAAAAGAAGTATGCTACTTCCATGAAGTCAAAAGCCACCCTAGAAAAAGAACTAGGAAACAAGAACTACAAGGAGGCTTAGGAGTAGAACAACATCAAGAAAGAAGATAGAATTCAACTAGAAGGGAATATGCTATTGCCATGAAGTCAAGAAGGTGAGTTGAGAAAGAAAGTTCAAACGATGGAGAAATTGAGGAAAGAAAACAAACATGCTAAGCAAATGAATCAAAGATGAAGGAAATTTGAAGAGAGACTCAAAAAAGTCACATTAGCAAAAGACTAATTGAAAGAGAAAGTGAGTTTTCCAAAAAGGAGAATCAAGAGCTAAAGTAGGTGGAGTAGCATATAGAGACCTTATATACCCTAACAATGTTGCAAAATAGAGGCCTACAGTAGGTCAACAGAAGTTTGATGTGATATCTTGACTTTGATTTAAAATCTTCCCGACTTCTCACAAAATGGACTTGAAGAACTCTAAAATCATTAAATAGAGAAGATCTTAAGCAAAAAAAACCCAAGGATCATAACCTGACATTTTTTCCTAATTGACAAGGACTGTAGCCACCCATCATGACAGTTACCACGTGAATGAGAGTTATGAGCCATATTAGTCATTAGTGTCAGTGTCTATAGTATGGATGGTCCAAAAATACTAGATTTTTGGACAAAACTAGCATATTTTTTATATTTTTGATATTATTTATTATAAATATCCTGAAAAGGCTATAGAAACTTCTAGAATAGGGTGCCACAAAAAAAAAACAAGTGGTTTTTTCAGTCAGTTTTGGAGATTTATGCAAAAAGAAGGATTGGTGAAATTGTGTGTGTTGCGATCGTAGCTTATAGGCAGCAAACAACACTTCAAACGGGGAGAAAAAGGAGTGATCTGGAAAATTTTTGACCAAGTGTCCTAGTGTTTTACCCCCCTTTTGGAGCCATTGAAACCATTAGATTTGCGATTTGAGCATCTAATTGCATTTTGGAAGCTTTAGATTGCTGATTTTGCCAAGATCCCCTCCATAAAGAGCTCTTCTTCTTAGCCACAACCCTTCTTCTCTAATTTTTGCTATAAATAAGAGGCATGGGGCGCACTTGAGAGAGGTCCAAGCAAGAGGGGAGAGGCCCTTTCAGGAGTATAGAGCAAGAGGGAGGAAAAGAGAGGGAGGTAGAAGGATACCCCTCCCCCCCCCCCCCCCCCCCAAGAGGCTGCGAGAGGGAGCTAGAGAGGGGGAGAATTAGAAAGAGAGAAAGAGGGAATAAGATCCCGAGAGGCTGCGAGAGAGGGAATTAGAGAGGGGGTTAGAGAGGAAACAAATTAACTCAACCTTCCCTTATCTTGGTCTTCAACTCGGCAAGCTGCTCTCATGCTCTCCCATCTCAAATTCATTCCAACTTCTCTATCTCTCAAACCTGCTCGCGAACAATGGCTCCAAAGCAACGACGTAGAAAGGCCATAAAATCCACTGCAATTGGTCAAAGAACGGGTATTGCTAGAGATACGGGAGTGTGCGAGGCTACCGGAATAGCCACTACCAACAACGGAACATCAGGTGTGGCAAACGCAAGCGCAAGCAAAGACAAAATTCCCAATGATGTCGTGCCAAACCAGGTTGTTCACAACTCAGAAATAGGCTATTATTTTCATATTTCCATATAAAATAATAAGTTTTTTTTTCCAAAATTAAGTACATAAAATGTTTGCTTTTGCATTTATACTTACACGAGATGTCAGTTTCATCTAGAGAGCATATTAATACATGCACAAACGGTTAACTACTACCTATGATTTATAGATAGATTAATCGAGATTATAATTCGTAGAATCATGATGGAAATAGTTACTGGAGGTTATTGCATGAAATGAGTAAAGTACATTATGCGCAGTCGAGATTCGTAAAATAACTCGATATATTTATTGCTAAACATGACAATGGTTAGGAGTTCATTAAAGCTTAAAAAGTGAAAGTATACTTAAAGAATATTGTAAAACATCTTGTTAAATTATTGTCTGACGGCTCCCTAAGAAGCCCCCCCAGATACGTGGGCAAAATGACTATGTGTAAAGCCATTGTATTAATTAAGGTTTTAGGATGGACAATTATGTTTTCTTTACTTATAAATTACCCACATTAAAGTATCATTTCATTTATCTCTGTAGTCCAACTATCAAGCAATAATAGCTTTCTTTACTTATTTACTATCCTTTTATCATTACCATCTAACCTCTCAATTTGAACTACAACTCATAGATTATAAACTTCAATAAACTCAAAAAGTAAATCAAAGAAAGAAATTATTTTGAAAATTTTATCTCATCCATAATCTTTGTTAATACTTTAATATAAACCCTAATATTCACTAATTATTATTTCAACCCTAAATATTATTTTACAAAAGAAGTACTTACAAATGGAATCCATTCTTAATAAAAGTCTAGAAGAATGTTCTACATAGAAAATAAAATATAGCCTCTTTTTATTTCATCTCTTAATTCCTTCATTATCAAGAGTTATTAATTTTCTATTATTACAATTCAAAAAAATAAAAATATTCATAAAAAGTATATATGACCATAAATCATCAAACCCAATTAACCATACATCCAACATGACATGTATAGTTGGTATACTAGTTTACAACCATAGATTCCTTCATTTTCTCTTAATATTCACTAAGAATCAACACTAAAAAATACCCAAAAACTACCATTTCCATACTTAAAAATTCAACAACTTAGATTCCAGACATCCATTTCACTTGAGATTTCATGATTGAATGAATTACCACATAATGAAACTTTATTTTTAGTTTGTATCCCTAATATTTCATTAATAGTCTTAATTATTACTAATTAGGGTAAAAAATAGTCATTTTAGCACTAAAATGCATATATCTCTCATTAAACTCATTTCTAGACTATGATATTTTCTCTTTAGGTATTTTTAAATTTTTTCTTACTCTATTTTTACTTATCTCTCATTAATATGATGCATAATTCTTAATTTTCACTAATTATGGTCTCAAAACTGTTTTTATCTTAATTTTAGCCACTCCTTTATCATTTTATTGCATCCAATGCAAAAACTTTGTTTCTTTTGTTCCATTTCACCTTCAAAAATAAAAAACCGAATGCATATGATCACAAAACATAAATTCTTTCCATTTCTTGATCAAAATTCAATGAAAATCAACATAACGGATTAACCAAGTAATTAGAGTCGTTCCACTGTATTCGAGAGTGTTGCTACTTGCTCCTCCACTCCCCTCACTTCTTGATGTAAACTTCTTAATCTTCCACTCCTCTCACTAATATTCACTAATTATCTTTAAATCATGGAGAAATTCTTTATCTCAATACCCATGAATGGTTGTCAATAATGAAATGAGGTTGAAGAAGATGCAAGAGGGGATCAAATGCAGCCTTCCATTGTTGGAAATGAGGCAGAAAAATCAGAGAGATAATCAACATACCCTTGCATGATGGTGCCCATTTTTTTGTGTCTTCTTCTCTCTTCCTTCAACCTCTCTCTTCACAAGAAATTCTCCACATAACTTCTTGATCAACCTCTTTTTAAAAATTGACAACTTCCCACTTGAACCAGTTTATTTTTGCATCTCTTCACATCTCTAGACCTAATTTATCCCCTACCCACAACTTCTTAACCCGAAATTTGTGTATGCATGCTAAATTATACCCAACTTTCTATCCGTCTCCAATTTGTCTATGCTTTCCACTTAAAAATTTTCCGCATTCTCCTTCTACCACTTAATATTTTTCATTTTCCGAAAATTTCCACTAAAAAAAATTCTAACTCTCAACTTCTAATTCTCCCTAGCATTGCTCAAATACGGCTTTACATCCCTATTTTTAATAAAAAATTATGAAAAATAATACATAATACAGAGCCGAAACTCTTCAGTTTTGCCAAAAAATAGTGTAAAAATGGCACAAAATAAAGAGTTATCATTCCTTCCTCACTAGCTTCAGTGAGCTCTTGCAAACTACTCTAGTCTTCAATAACAGCTTCAGCAGCAACAACGCATGAGAAAAAAAAATTACTCTTCCCCTCCAATGTCAAGAATCGCGTGATGGGGGGACTTGCTCAAGATGCTGCGCCGAACACACACAGAATGCACAAGGAGAAGCTCACTCAAGAGACAAGAAGAGAGATAGAGGCCAAAACGTTTTCTTGCTGGTTTCTTCTTCTTCTTCCACATATTTTACAATGTACACAAAGTATAGATAAGATACAACATAAAGGAAAGTAGCCTACTAAGTCAAACAATGCATAACCGACTATAGTAGTCGATTGGCACTATAACTATGCCAGTTGTAAATAGGTGTAACAACCTGAATATAATAAGTAATGAGTCAATGGCCATGTGAGAGTCATAATGACCACCGACGTGCTAAGTGTAGACATGTGGACCCATCTAACTAGGCGGTCCATCATCAATGTCCGCATGTGTTGAGCTTGTCATGTCAACACTCCCCCTCAAGCTCAACTGCATCTCTGTAACTCCAAGTAAGCTTCGAAACTTTTGAAGCTTCTCTGTACCCAATGCCTTCATGAAGATGTCAGCTATTTGATCCTGTGTGCTGACATACACCAAGTCAATCTCACCTGCTAGTACCTTCTCTCTCACAAAGTGGTAGTGTACCTCAATATGTTTTGTCCTGGCATGAAACACAGGGTTCCTAGCCAACTGTATATTGCTCATGTTATCACAGTAAATGACAACTGGACCTTCCACTTGCATATCCAAATCAGCCATTAACTTTTGTAGCCATATTATCTCACATGCTCCAACAGTAGCACCTCTATACTCAGCCTCTGTACTCGACAAAGCAACTGTAGATTGCTTTTTGCTGCTCCAAGCAACTGCTGCACTACCAAGAGAGAACATGTATCCGCTGGTAGATCTTCTATCAGATATACTATAAGCCCAATCTGCATCTGTGTATCCAAACACCTGTGCATCTGTACCTGCCTTATAGAAAAGTCCATAATGTAATGTGGACTTCACATATCTCAATATGCGTCTGACTGCATCCAAATGTGGCTTTCTAGGTACTTGCATAAACTGACTCACAAGACCAACAGTGTAGCTCAAGTCTGGCCTTGTAATGGTCATGTAGATCAAACTCCCCACTATCTTCCTGAACATAGTAGGGTCTTCTATCTCATCCCCAACATCAGCACTCAACTTTACATTCTGCTCCAACGGGACTGAAAGTGGTTTGCATGCTATCATACCATACTTGGACAACATATCCAAGCCATACTGTCTTTGGGATAGCCATATACCATCATCACATTTGATCACCTCAATACCAAGGAAGTACCTTAACTCACATAAATCCTTCATCTCAAACTTCTTCTTCAAAAAGTCCTCGACTTCAGCAATCCCACTATCACTATCACCTGTAATAATCAAGTCATCCACATAGATGACTATGATGACCAAACCTGCATCTCCCTTTCTCACATAAAGTGAGTGATCAGCACCAGAAACATAAAAGCCAATATTGACAATATACTCTTTGATCTTGTCAAAGCATGCTCTAGGTGCTTGCTTGAGCCCATAGAGTGGCTTCTTCAACCTGCACACATACGTGGGATGCTCTAAATCTTCATAACCTGCTGGCTGATCCATATACACTTCTTCCTGCAAATCACCATGCAAGAAGGTATTCTTCACATCCATTTATTGCAACCTCCAACCTTTGGTTGCTACCAAAGCAATCATACATCTAACAGTTGCCATCCTAGCAACTGGACTAAAGGTTTCATCATAATCTAAGCCATCTAGGCATAGCCTTTTGCAACCAGCCTAGCTTTGTACCTACTAATAGAACCATCTGCATTGTGCTTAATCTTATAAACACACTTACATCCAATAGATTTCTTGCCCTTCGGCAATGATACTAGATCCCAAGTCTTATTGGCCTCTAATGCAGCCATCTCCTCATCCATTGGTGCATCCCAATGAGTATGACCAACAGCATCCTCAAAACAAGTGGGTTCAACATCCTCAACTAGTTTCACCATATAAGTATAATGGTGAGCTGCATAACCTTCAAAACCAAATCTTTTAACAGTGTATCTGACCCTGCTAGATCTGCTTACCACCGGATCACTCAATGGAGCCTTTACATTATTATGAGCTCTCTGTACACCTGGTGTCCTCACTAAAGGAATGCCAAGCTTATCATCCAAGCTCTCTAAGCCATTGGAGTCTCCATCAAGAACTGCATCAATGCCTTCTGACACTTTACTCTTTCCTTTGTCTTTACTTGTAATGCTACTAGATGCACCTGAAGATGTAGAGCTACTCCTTAGTTTCCCAGCCCAAGGACTACCAGATGATGTCTTTGGTCCACTAAGAGTCCATCATTAGGGGAGTTTTGAGGTCTCGAAAATGCCCTGTAAGAGATCCTAGAGAGAGAAAACAATTTACGAAATAAAATCATTTTATAGAATTTTTAAAAGGTTTATATTTTGGTAAGTTAAAATATCAAAATTCATTAATAAGTCATTGTCGTGATATTCTCGTGGTCACATCAAACCTAGAAATCTAGGTCGCCATAAAGTTGGCAAGGTTGTCATAATGAAGATCTTACCTCTCCTCATTAAAGTGAAAAGTAATATTCAATTTGAATTTTGGTGGATACTCGATTGCCTCCCTCCATCGTTTCTCCATCGTTTCTCTCTTCTTTTTTTCTCCTCCTTATTAGTCTCTTCTTTGTTTTCGTTCTTGCTTCTAATCATATCCTTAGCTATGGATCAATCACCCAATGATCTCTGTAACTCAGCTATGGATCAATCATCTAATGATCTCTGTAGCTCTCATAAAAGATCTCTCTATCATCTTCATATTGAGTTGGTTGGACAGTGAGTATGAACCGATAAGAAAGAGAACAAAATCTATCACGGTTACAGAGTCTATGAAACATATACTGAGGTTTGAAGGAAAGAAGAATATTGATCTTTGGTTAGATGAAATAGCACTCATTCTTTCTATAATAGCTCGTCATTAATGAGGTTTATTGGTGATGGCTACAATGGATTTTTAGGTTATACACTTAATCTTGTTGCAGAAAAGGATATCCTTGGACTAGAGAATCATCTTTTGATGAAACACAATATAGAGTTGTTGCAGAAGCTAGAGGATTGTCAACAAAAAATTCATTCATTGGAAAAGCATATCAACAAAAGCAAACTTTATTAGGCCATCGAAATCGACAAAGAGCTCTTAAAAATATTGAGAATCTCAAACGAGGAGGAGGCTGTGGTAAAAGAATCCAAGCAGCAAGGTATATTTTTTTTCACTTGAAAAATCTTAAATATGACTTTATTTAAACTACTTGCATTGATTTGTGATGTTAATTTTGCTTAGATCTCTTCTACAACCAAATGCAAGTGAAAGAGATTCTTTAAAAGCAGCTCAGTTTTATTATCATCTTCTTCCTTATGTGGTTTCAAAGGATATTTTGGAGAAGAAGAAATTTAAAAAGGCAAAGAAACAATGCTTGGAGTCATTTGTGAAGGATCATTCTTTAGATTCTGAGTTGGTACAGAAGACACTGGATAGTATTGGTATCAGTCGAGATGCTTATATGCAACTTTTCCAACTTTTACAATCAAATATGAAGCAAGGACAGGTACACAATTGCATACTTTCGAAACCATTTGTGGTTAGGACTATCAGATAGAGAGTTAATAACAAAGTAATGGAGATTCTAGGTGAGCCTTTTCATATCAAGGCTAGCTTCAAGGGCAAGAAAAAGGAGGTTACATTCAATGAATTTAACAATATTTTCCTTGACTTGCCCACCCTACAATGCTTAATGATCAAATTTTATGACTTGTCAGTAGCAGAGGCACAGGGAGTGGCTAGATTTGTGATTAAACTTGATGAAAGTGAGATTCTGAAATGTAAAAAATTGGAGAGAATCTCTATCACCTTGATGAATAGAGCACTTTTGTCAAGTCATTGCAATCAGTCAACATCATTTAGTGTTCAATCTGAATATAACATCTGGTGGCTAGGAGCATTTGAGGTAGATACTAAGAATTTTGATATACTATATTGGGTTTTTCATCAAACATCAATACCTAATGTTATTCAAAGGCAACAAGCAGGAGAAGAGCTATTTGTTGAAGGATTAGGGAACTATAGGATTGAGTGGCACATAGCTGGTGACCTAAAGACACTCAAATGCATGTATAATATATCAAAGGGAGCTAACTCGAGATCTCCTTGCTTATATTGCATGTCACCAGCTGTAGAGTTAAACTCAAGCAATTGGAATAGAGCTCCCTCTAGGCACAATAAAGATCCACAGTTTAAACCAGTCTTGGACATTCCTTTAGCGAATGCCCATATTTGTACACTTCATGCACTTTGCAGGATAATCGAAAAGCTTGTTCATCTCTATATAGGATTTGCATGGAAGTTGAAGCCATTATCAACTAGAATAGATGCTATAACAAAGGTTGAAAAAGTTCTCTCTGCAATTGGTTTGCATGGTGGCAATGTTGTTATTGAACCAGATCTTCAAAAGTCTAAGGATGGTAATTGTGTCCCAAAAAAACCATCTATTGGTGGAGTGAAGGCTAGAAGGTTTCTAGGCTTTCATGGGAGACTTGGCAAGATAAACTCGAGAAATGGTGGCTCAACTATTACATTTAAGCAGTGGAAATCCCTACATAATGCAGTTAAGGATCACACTGATAATGGACAAGCTCGAAATAGAAAAGCTAAAGTTTGGGAAACACTAGACAAAGTGTTTTTTTATTGTGATAAGACTGAATGGAATGACGATGATCTCAAAGACTTTAAAAACCAATTGAACCTTTTCAAAAAGGCGATGACAGAAGCTTGGGGTGATCAACACTTTACTCACTATATGGTAAGAAGTTTGTATATGTTTGTTTCTTCATTGTCGAACTCATATAATTTTTTTTAATAACTTTTCTTATTTGTTGACTATGCAGCATATTCTGTACAACCATGCTCCATACTTTATTAAACAATATGGATCTCTATCTATCTGGTCAACCCAAGGTATGGAAAAATCACATTATCAAGTAAGAACAAAATATTTCAGACATACAAGACATGGAGGTGGAAGACACAAAGCCAACAGTTTATTAGAGGTCTTTCAATGGTTCTATCGACAAATTTGGCATAAATTCAAGCTTAAAGATGCAACCACATCAAGCAATACATCATCTTTAGCAAGGACTATACAAATTGTTACCCAAAGAAGAAAAGATAGATATTTAAATTCTTGCACAAAGCAAATATTTACAAAATGGTTACAAACCAAACAAAGAGTTGGGAAAAGATGGGTTTCAAGAAACCCTTAATCTTTGACATCTTCTAGTCAGATTGTGTTGCAGAAGAGTCCTTAGTTTCAGGCACCTCAACAGGACCTTCAGAGGAGTCCTTGCTTTCAGGTAGCTCGACAGGGCCTCTAGAGGAATCTTTTGTTTCATCCCACTCAATAAGACCTCTGTATTTCAAAAACTCTTGTTTCCGATAGCCTGAAAGAAGCTTCAAATTCTTACTATCTCCTACATAAGAGAGCAAATAGGAGCCAAGAACTCTAAAATATCCAGCTCTAGATCCACTGTATCCAGGCATAAAGCCAAAAACTCTTATGGCTTCTTCCTTCTCCACCAAAATGATCTTGTCTAAACCTCTGCTGAAAACTTGAGATCCAATTACCTTTGAGATAGCTCTCAAAGACATCATTGGTAGACTTGGAGAGCTTGACAATCTACTATGAGATATTACAATTGTTTGATTGTTAAGTTTCCCAATATAATGGCCAAGGCTTTGATTTTTTCCAAGCTTCATTGGCCTAGAGCCCTTGGCCCTTCCAAGAAAGTTGTCCAGATCTTCAATCTCAATCTATAGAACAAACCACAACAGTACAAGATATAAGATATTTATCTATAATGCATAATAAAGTCTAACATAAACTCAATGGGTAACTTCGAATTATATTTCATACCTTAGGGTGTTCATCTTCTTCAAGAAGACTATCATCATAAAGATTTATTGAACTCTTGGGCTTCTCATCCGATGGAGACTTCAATCTCTCTTCATACCCTACATCATCAATATGAAGTTTCTTCTGGACCTGCAAGAACTCTTCTTCTGTAGGTAGCCCCCCCTTTTCGTATTCTATGATCTGATTAATACATGTATGTAAGGCTATAGAGCTATCTTGGAAATTCTCTCCCTCAACATCAAGACTTGCTAGTGGTTCTTGTTCATAACCTATAAAATTCATGTCATTTTTGCCCCAACCTGCAAGGATTGCTAAGCAATAATCTTCTCTAAGATCAAAAAGCTGTTGAATATCATTTAGCAACACATATCTCTTCTTGTTGATAAGATAAGTAGGAAATGTTGGAACACAGGCAAGAGGACCTTCTTCATCAACCTGTGCACTTGACTCAATCTCCTTTTCTTCCACCATTGTGATATTGTCACTCTTGAATAAACCTACATCAAAACCTTGGACAAGTTGATTCTCAACATCTTCTTGGAACATCTCCTCCTTCTCTTTGACTTCCTTATCCATACTTGCAATATCCTCTAGCTTTCTCTGTTGGTCTATATCTGGAGAAGAATTTTCCATGTACTGAAGATACACAATAAATCCAACGTCCTTGTGGATTAGAAGGCATTGGTGTTGGTACCTGTGGAAAGGGCAACATGTTTCTTTCTTTCTGAATTCCTCATCAATGAAGTTGAACCTGCCGAGCAAAGTTAACCTGGATGTATTGGTGGCTCCCATGACATCACTATAATGAACAAATCCATTGACTTCCAAATCTTGCACATGTCTATCATAAAAACATATGTACTCCTTAAGTTTATCATCAAGATCCTCCAATAACTCCTTCAAATCAAAAGGAACATTGAAAATTTCCCTGATATAGCAAAAATTGGAAGAATTTCCAGTGATGTGTAAAAAATCAAAGAGGCTATCATTAGATGTCTCAATTATCTCCTCCTCATCCATTCCTTCCAGAGATAGCTTCCTCTTTGTCATCTTGACCAGAAAAATATTTATCCCTGAAAAACAAAAAGCACAATAGAACCAATATCCAATAAAACAAGATGATATCATGGAAAGAGGCCCCAACATTGATTTTCCAAGACAAAAAAATCAAAACAGGAGAATTTTTTTAGTTGACCGGTGAAACGCGAAAATTCAAGTATGTAAGGCAAATGCCTATGAAGAAATCGCGTTTCATCGGACACTAGCTTAAAGACAAAAATTATTCTAATATGTGGCGGTGAAACGCGATACTAAGCAAAATATCATCAACAGAGACATTGTCTCGCGTTTCAATGTCAAAAATTGCAAATCAAGAAAAAAAACATGAACAATAAATAAATTCTATGGAAACACACAAATTGATGATATAATCATTTTTAGAAAAGCTATGCTGCTTTTGAAAGATAGAAAGCACATAGCATCTTTAATTGTTCAAGTGTTATAAAACATTCTTTCTATATTAATCAAATTTATTTTGTTAAAATGCTTGTAATAAAAAAATTTGTTACCTATCAAAGATTGTTGAACTGCTCTCCACACAGGATGCAGGGACCTTGAAGGGAAGTCGAGACGAAATTTTGGCAGAGAAGAAAACAATGTCGGAGAAATGGGTTTGAAATGCTTTTATATCGACCGTTAAGCATGTGGTGATAGTTCCAACGAAAAAGTTTGTGTAATAATGGAAAAATACGTGTACACGTGTCTGACTTAACACAGCGTAATAAACTTCTCAGAAGACGTGCGCATTCTCTTTTTCCAAAAATACGTCACACGTGTGTTAAATAACCCTTTTCCAACTAAATAAAAAATTTCGGTAAGCAAGAGTACGTCACACGTGTGTTATTAACACTTTGCGAAGAACGTTGAGTCCATGCAAATTCACCGCCTTCACCTTTCATCGCATTTCATCGCTACTCCATCTTTGTTTTTGGTGTTCCTTCCAGTCTCCAAGCATTTCCTTCCAATCTCCAACCATTTCACTACTTCCCCAACAAAGCAAACCTTCGCATATTGTCATCTTTAGGTTGAGATTGTGAAGAACAAGCTAAAAAGAAGGTATGATTTCTGCATCTTGCTTTTCAATAACAAGCTCTATTCAATGCATTGTTTTGATATTTTTCCTTAATCCTTTATGTTATTATTAGCTCTAGACCACTACAAAAGAATTTTTTCCACAGTGAAAGCATTCCTTAATATTGTGGATATTTAAGAAAATCTTCAAATTTCCTCCCTAATTCTATGGATATTTTAAGTAATCTTAAAAGCTTTCCTTGGATCAAAGCTATTTTTTCTTGGTTTTGTCAAATTTTATGCTATTCATGAGCTGTCCGGTGAAATGCGAAAATAAGGTACTTCAAGCAGGTTTCCTGGCTTAAGTTCACGTTTCACTGGACACAATGGACAACAAGTCCGGTGAAATGCGAAAAGAAGCAGCTGCAAGGAGGCACCTTGCTTGACACTCGCATTTCACTAGACAGCTCGAGAAAAATTCAACTGATACGAGAAAACACCATGCAGCATAGATAACTCTTGTCTAGGACTCGCGTTTTGCTTTACATACTGGAGAAGAAGTAACATATGTTTTTTTGGCAGATGGCTAGGACTAAGGCAACAACAAGAAAAGAGAAGATTGATCCTAGGGATTTAGCATCAAAGATTCATCAGTCTTCAAAGCCTCAGAAGCTCTCTAGAAAATCAAAGCCAAGGAGAAGGTTTTCTCAAAATGTCAGGTGTCTAAGGGAGATTAGGAAGGCAGTAAATGCTCTTGACAATGCAATTCCAAAGTTGTCTTTTCAGAGGCTTGTCAGGGAAATTTGTGACTGATATAGTTTGGATAGTTTCAGATGGACAAGAACAGCTCTTAATTGTATACAAGAAGCCACAGAGGATTTTCTAATTGAGTTTTTCCAAGATGCCTACATTTGTGATGCTCATGCTCATAGGCTCACACTCATGGACAAGGACATGGTAATTCTTAGGAGGCTAAGATATAGATTTTCAAAGGTCCTTGAGCCAATTCCCCTCACTGATATGAAGACATTTAATATCCTTAATGTGCCCCCAGCTAGAAGAAAGAAAGATGATTCTGGTGTCAAGGTTGAGGATGTCACCCATGAGAAGGATACAAGGCAACATGAAAAATAGGAGAAGGCTAAAGAGGAACAAGCAGATAAATGGAGAGAGTATAGGAGGCAAAGGGTTGAAGAAAGGGAAATAGAGCAACTAGAGTCCTTTGAAAATGAGCTAGCCACCCTTCTTGAAGCAGCTAATCCAAAAGGATTCAGTGTGTTTTGTTTCTTACCTGGTGACTTAGGCAAAAGAACTTAGGTTATCTCCTTTGATGCTGCATGTGTTCAGATTCTTAAGGATAAAAGAAGAGAAGTAAATGACAGTCTTATTCTTGCTGGCCTAAGGTATGTCTATCCATAATTACTTATACTTTTTGATATTTTTTTAGCAATAAGATTTTTCTTGTTTATACTTACTATTTCTATGCCTTTTCTAGGTGTATAATGCATGAGTTTCCTTTGGATATACAACAAAAAATTGAGGTTTTTAATCCATCTATCTCATTCTTTATGAGGAATGAGCTTGATGCAAGTTTTATTCAGCACTGGCTCAATTTGATTGACTTTGATACTTTGGAGCTGCTTATAATTCCATATAATAAAAAGTAAGTGATTCAATATTCTATTAGAGTTTTTGAGATTTTATCCTACTAATTTGTTGATATATGATAGCTTTTAGTTCTCATTGGAGCTTGATTGCAATAGACCTTGTGGATAAGCAATGCTTTTTAATCAACTCTATGAAAGGAAGCCATGGAAATGCTAAATTGTAAGTTATATTATCCAAGGGCTCCTTGATATTTCAATTCTTTTTTTTGTAAGTACTCTAAATTTCAACATATTTTATATACAGAGGTGCCAAAAGATTAATTGAAGAGCTAGAGAAAAGACCCCCTATGCCATCTGATTTGCTTGCAACAATGCAATATAGACAAGTTGCGATAAGTTATTCATTAAAATAATTGAAACATGAGTGTATTCTATGAACTACCATTCGTCCTCTTTATAGTTTTACTTTGTGTTGGTGGTTGCAGTGTCCCCATCAGGATGATAGCCATTCTTGTGGCTGGAGGGTGATTGCAAATGCTAGAAGAATGGTTAACTTTGTTTATCTTAATGATGATAAACATGTAAAGGTAATATGAAAGATGCTAAACTTTAAGATAGATATTAATTGCAAATAGTCCATTGATGATAAAAATATAGTCTATTGTAAGAACAATAATGAACTAAAACTCTTTTTTCTATAAATGTGTGACAGTTTTCGAAGGATTGCTATACATCTGAGCATGTTTGGTACATCAAAGCAAAGCTCTTGAAGTATATGATGGCCAATTGTATACAACCAACAACAGAGATTGGTGGGGATTTGCACCATGAAGGAGATGCGGTGCCCATAACCACGGAAGGAAAATCCACAGCTTCAACACCTTCTATACCCAAGACATCAAAGAAAGGCAAAAGGACTCCTAGAAAGGATAGTTCTCCAAAAAAGAAATAGCTTTGCCATATCGCCTTGTAGGCCTTCATATATAGAAATTTGCCCTTCAGCTATTGTATATCTCATAGAGATGGCAGATAGACATCTGCTACAAAATTTGTACATGTATTTTATATTGATAGTAAAGATATCTTTTCTTGAATGTCATTGTAGTGTATTTTATTTTCTCTCCTTTTCGATATCTGCAAAAAATAAATTACAAATGTTTGTTAGTTAGAAAGTGAGATCTTGATATACATCTAAGTAGATATAATATGATGTGAAAACTTACTCGTTTCTTGTCAAGTTGGAATACAAAGGAGCATGGTAGTTCAATGTCTTCATTTTTTAAATCCATCCTCACTTGATGTAGTGTACATGATTTTCTGATCTTTAAGATTACAATAATATCCTCGTTGAACCAAATATCAAGATCCACAATAGGATCCTTGTTGAAATCATTAAGATTCTGGTCCAAAGCAACTAGACTACTACCAACAAAATGCCATCGACTATAGTAAAAGCTAAGGATAAAATTTTGAGTAGCAATCATATATTTACAAGCTATAGAGTCTTGATCTATCTTACATATAATTTTTCCTTCTGTCCTTGTATCCCATCCTTCATCAACAAATTGTATGATATGATCATATGTTAGTCTCTTCACTGAAAGCATGGTTTTTGTTATTCTTATCTTCATATTAGAGAAGAAATCAATAAATATATCAATAGGCATAAATAAAGTAACTTTGCTTAGCCTACTTGAGATATTAGATTTTAGTGCTTTCTGGATCTTAGAAAATATCTTACATCTATAGCCCTCACTAGTAGCTGGACTTGGCAAAGGCCACTCAAAGCTTGAAAAATCTGGCAAAGGAAGGAGTTTTATTGATCCCCATTGGCAACGCCGCATAGGAATAACATAAGAATGGTCATAAAAGAATATTCCATTCTCTGCAAGCTCTGTCTTCTTTCTACCTCTATACATTTCTTCTCCAATTGAACTATGTATAATATCAATAACATCAATAATAGATTCCACTGGTTGCCATTCCTCAAGATTAGAGGGATAGACATCTACAAGACAAACAAATATTATAATGGAAAAACCTAAACCATGTTTAAGAAAGGAAAAACTTTAAGAATCAAATTCTTACAATTTAGTCTATGCATTGGAAGCTTTGAAGATCCAGGTTTCAAACACAGCTCTTTATGCATGAACACATGTTGCACTAGTACCTCTTTGATACTATTCTTATTTGCTCCAAGCTTAAAATCTCGGATTCTACCCTTCCAAGTAGAGATAAACGAGCTCTCATGTCTTTGCCTTTTTCCACGTTTTGCTTGTTGCATGGCGATCCAACTACCTTTGCTAATGATAGTAGGAATCCATCTTCCATCAGTTTGGAATGAGTTAAACACTGATATGGATGTGATTTGGGAGCTTGGACGCCTTGTTGAAGGTTGAATTTCTGTATCCATGGTAGAAGAGAGAGATACATGCAGAGAGAGAGAGAGAGAGAGAGAGATAGAGAGAGAGAGAGAGAGAGAGAGAGAGAGGACTAGGCTATCATAACGGAGGGAAAAACAATAGAGAAATAAAAGAAAGGAGGGAAAAAACTGAGCGCCATGCTTTTCACCAATTTGAATTTTGATTACATCAGTCATTATCATTAATCTAGAAACATCATTAAATAAAAGTAGCCGAGACTCTATGCCATTAATGCAAAAGATGTCATAATCACGAATATAAGAGACTAAAAATACATAATTAAAATACAAATTCGTAATATTATCATATTTATATATTTTTGTAAAATGATTTTTTAATTTTTTTAAAATAGAGGTTCCGTTACGGAGGCTTTGCTCTTATTGGTCTAGAGCACTCTCTCTCCACATCCTAAAAGGCATTTTCGAGACCTCAAAACTCCCCTAATGGATTCTTGCTTTTCAGCCTGCACATGAGTGTCATGATCATCATCGTCATCTAATGCATCACCACTAGATACATTACAATTGCTCATTTTATCAAAGATAACGTCCCTGCTCACTTTGAACTCACATGTGACAGGATTATAACAACGATACCCTTTCTGCTCTAAAGAGTATCCAATAAAGACACATTTTTCTGCCTTTGGATCAAGCTTCTTCCGTAGTTCATCTGGCACATGAACGTATGCAACACAGCCAAATACCTTTAAGTGTGATACATCAGGCTTCTTGCCAGTAAAGCATTCTTCAGGAGTCATCCCATGAACTGCAGCTGTGGGAGTTCTGTTCATAATATAAACAGCAGTTTGAACAGCCTCAGACTAAAAATGCTTAGGCATATTCTTTTGAGCCATCAAGGCACGTGCAAGTTCTGCAATATGCTTGTTTTTCCTTTCTGCGACACCATTTTGCTGTGGGGTATACCTGCATGTGAACTGTCTCTTTATCCCATGAGACCTCAGAAAATCACTGAACTCATTCAAGAGGTACTCTCCCCCTCCATCTGACCTCAAGCACTTTACTTTTAAGCCTATTTCTCTTTCAACTACAGCCTTGAAAGTTCTAAAGTGCTCAAACGCTTCACTCTTTTCCTTCATAAAATATACCCACAGCTTTCTAGAACAATTATCAATGAATGTGATAAAGTATGAACTGCCTCCAAGAGACACATTTTGTGTAGGCCCCCAAATCTCTGTATGCATAACATCAAGGATATTTCTGCTTACATCTCTATCATGTGAAAAGGGTTGTCTTGCCTGCTTACCAAACTGACATGCTTTGCATACCTTATAAAATTCTGCAACTCTAAATGTAGGCAAACCTGTAACCAACCTTTTGGACTACATTAATTTCAACCTTTGTACATTTGCATGTCCAATGCGTTTGTGCCAAATTTCAATATCTGTAACAACACCTTTTTCTTTAGCATACATAGCAGCATTCATAGTAGGAATTCCAGCATCCAGAGTAAACATACGTCCAACTCTACTTCCCTTTGCTACCAACTTGCACTTGTCATTGAAGTCTTCTACAAAGCAGCCCTTTGCACTAAATTTGACTTGCAGCCCTTGCTCTACCATTCGACTGACTGACACCAAGTTCTTTGTAATAGATGGCACATGTAATACATCTGAAAGACTCTTTGTCTTACCATTATGCAAGGACAAGGAAACTTTTCCAATGTGTGAAATTGGGTGGCATGAATCATCACCCGTCTGCACATAACCTACATTTTGCAAATTATGCATCTCTCCAAACCATTCTGCATGGCTGGTCATATGATTGGATGCACCTGAATCAACATATCAAACATCATCATGTGTTTCCTTTCCCGTAACAGTATTCGGCATATGCTGCATAACAAATAGACGTTCATTTTTGTCTTCATTCTATCGTAAAGACGATGCATAGTTTCCTTGCTACAACTTACCACTGTGAATATAATCTTTCTTAGCATAACATTGGGCTACAATATGACCTGTTTTGCCACAGCAGTGACACACAATACCAGAGTTATTAGAACCTCTGTCCTACCATCCACCTCTTCCTCTAAAGCTCCCTCTGCCTCTAAAGTTACCACGACCTCCTAAAACCTGCATATCTCCAAATTGTTGATTCAATCTATTTTGCTGGTTGTCACTACCACGTCCTATACCATGGCCTCTTGAAGAGAACCTGCCACGTCCTCTTCCTGAACTGGAGTAGAAAGCTTGAACCTGTTCACCACTTCTTTCAGATGTCTCACTTTGCATGTTGATCTCTTCAGTGATTATAAGGGAGACCAACTTATCGAAATTTGAAAATGGCTTTTTGACATATACGGAAGTTACAAAAGACTTCCAAGCCTTTTCATTGTTAAGTCCACCCAAGGTAGACGATACCAAATCATCATCATCGGGCATTGCATCAATCGCTACCAATGCATCTGCAATGCTCCTTATCTTCAGTGCATACTCATTGATAGACATCTTCCCTTTATTCAATGTATTCAACTCTTGCTTGAGTTGAATCTTTCGTGCCTTTGTATTTACGAAAAACGTACTTTCAAGTATGGTCCAAGCTGCATATGAATTCTCTATATTTCTAATATGTCCCAGTATATTATTGTCAATTATTGCAGACAGCCAATACATGACCTTCTTGTCTTTTGCATTCCATTCCTTCCATGCCTTTGTCTCTTCTGCAGTTGGAGGATCACTCACCTCCGGCTCCTTTTCTTCACTTGAAACAAACTCGTAGAGGCCTTTTCCAATAAGGAAGTTCGTGACACAGAACTTCCATGAAGGGTAGTTGTTCTTTTAGAGCTTCTCAATGATGGGGCTTCCACTATTCTCTGCCATTATCACAAAATAATACCAAACAGCAAGAAAATCTTCTACAACCCTCGACCTGTAGTGCACAGCAATACACCAAACAGCCTTTTTCACTGTCTGCTCAACAATACATGCAATCTGCAACTTGTTTGCAGATAAACCTTATGTTTACTTCCTGCAAACACCTCAATAATTACAGATTCGCAATTTGTAACATACACATCCACTTTCAGTCAAAACAGTCGAAATCACAGTATACCCTGAAACTGATGTTCACAACCTTGCGGCTCTAAAACGGGGCCTGAAATGGCCTCAGATGCCCAAAATAACTATGGGAAAGCCTTAAAGGCCTATTTGCAGAATACACAGCGCTCTTTGCGCACACCAAATCTCACTGCAATATGAGATTTTTGCTTTGCCCTACTTTCGATGCCTCCACAGGCACTATCCAAGAGAAAGAGTGGAAGGATGGGAGAGCTTCTTACCCGTGGCTTGCTTGCTTGAAACTTGCTTCTTCTCCTTCACTTCAGCCTTTGAAATCAGCCTCTCTCAGTGGCACGGCTCTGATACCATGTCAAGAATCGCGTGGTGGGGGGACTTGCTCAAGATGTTGCATCGAACACACATAGAATGCACAAGGAGAAGCTCACTCAAGAGACAAGAAGAGAGATGGAGGACAAAACGTTTTCTTGCTAGTTTCTTCTTCTTCTTCCACATATTTTACAATGTACACAAAGTATATATAAGATCCAACATAAAGGAAAGTGGCCTACTAAGTCAAACAATGCATAACGGACTACACTAGTCGACTGGCGCTATAACTATGCCAGTTGTAAATAGGTGTAACAACTGAATATAATAAGTAATGAGTCAGTGGCCATGTGAGAGTCATAATGACCACTGATGTGCTAAGTGTAGATGTGTGGACCCATCTAACCAGGTAGTCCATCATCAATGTCTGCATGTGTTGAGCTTGTCATCTCAACATCCAAGCCACGAGGGTCCCCATGAGCACAGTTACAACAAGGATCATAAACATTTGTGACCACGTACACTACTACAAACTCTGCAAAACAGACATAAAAGACCAGTAGATATCGAAAAGAGAATAAAAGATGCCCATTAAAGAGATAAAAATAACAAATAATGGAACCATCCCTCGCTAACGCACGTATCTCATTAAAGTGCATAACTGAGCTGCTTCCAAAACATATACCAAACCAACTAAGAAGTAGGCTAGAGCCATTAAGCAACAATAATCCCTCGAAACACTACTTTCCTTCTAAAAATATGGCTTCAGAAATAGCCTTATGGATAAGGGATAGGCCTAACAAAGAACCCAAACAAGGCAAACTAATACTACAACACCAAATAGGACTCCTAGGGTTTAGCTGCTAATCGTCCATGATTTACTAGAACAACCAACCAATGGTCCCTAACTTCTAAGTGTCCTAAGTGGTTGTGGTTTTTGTTCCTTATATATATATATATATATATATATATATATATATATATATATATATATATATATATATATATATATATATATATATATATATAGCTCTTGAAGTCAAAAGGTACTAGTACCATAGCGTTGAAAATATGTGCGACACTACCAACACAGTAACTGAGCGTGCAGAAACAGATGCCTCTAACAAGACCTACAACCAAATGGAAGATGATATTGTAACCAAAAGACAACTACAAAAGATGTACCACAACAGGACTCACCTCCCGGAACATATAAGAACTTGTCATGCATATGAAATCGTGGAATACTATAAGGGCCTGCACGAGCAGGGTCAAGACTATCATCATGAAGATGAGGACACAAAGCATCCATCCATAAAATCTCCATACTTGTATGCCATAAAAAATTATTTTCCCCACCCAAATAAAACAAAAAAAAAACAAAATAAGCAAGAAAGTAATTTAAGAAACCATCTACCCATACTCAAACAATTCAACTAAGTCAGAAAAGGTTTTAAACGAAGACCATTAACACAAAAATGTGCATGAACTGCCTTTAAATCTTGAATATCATTGAACCATTATCATACACTTCTTTGACTTGAAAGGGACCTAACCATCGTATATGAAGTTTCCCTAGAAATTTATAATAACGACTATCATACAATAGAACTAAATCATTTTGCTCAAAATCCTTAAGCTTTAAATGTCTATCATGCTAGGCTTTCCTTCATTTATAATGACCTTCAATACATTGCAAATCGAACATATGATCCGCATTCAATTTGACTAACTTGCACAAACAATTAGTAAAAGTTTCCCGCTCACCAAGATGATTAGACAATGCCACACGTAAAGTAGGAACCTCTAATTCGATAGGAAATATAGCTTCAGTCTCGTAAACCAAACTAAAAGGTGTGTCATTAGTTGTGACTTTATAAGTATTCCGATACGCCCAGAGTGCTTATGGTAAGCACTCATCCCAATCCTGTCTATTCTTGGTGATTGTTTTGGTTAAAATTGCCATCACAACACAATTGGTAACTTCTACAGCACCATTAGCACGTGGATAATACAGAGTAGACTTACGATGCTTAATCTTATAAAGATCCATCAATTTTGAAATTAAATTATTTAAAAAATGAGATCCACAATCACTGACTAATTCTAGTGGGCAACCAAAACGAGTAATAATGTTCTCATAAATAAAGAGAGGAACATCCTTGCCTCGATCAGTTTTGAGTGCTTCCACCCATTTGGTGCCATAGTCCGTACACACCAAAATATAACGATTAGAATGATATCGTGTAGGTGGATCAATGGGACCAACAAAATCTATACCCCATTTTTCAAAAGGTGCCAAGGCCAATACAGGAGTCAATGGCATGGCAAAGCGCTTAGTCGATCGCCCAGTACGTTGGCATTTATCACACTTGTGACAATGTTCATATGCATCTTTGTATAAGGTAGGTCACCAATAACCAGCAAATAAGACTGTGTGCTATTAGATCTCCTGCAAAATGACCCCCACAAGGTTCATCATGTAATACAATTAAAATTCATGGTACGTCATCTTCACAAATACACCTTTGATAAATCTCCTCTCACGATGAAAATATTTATATAAATAACCTGACATTAAAACATAGGAGTGTGACTGCAACAAAATATGACAGCCTTTATGCTTAGGTGCAATTGGTGGATACTTAGCCATACTAAGAAAATTAGCAATATTTGCATGCCAAGGTAATGTAGTAGAGATGTCAAATAATTGAGCATTTGGCAAGTCATCATCTACACCTTTCTCTGTATCATCTATAATTAATCGAGACATATAGCTTGCAAGAACATGGGATCAGTCCACACGAGTAATAACTTCAAAATCAAATTCTTGAAAAAGCAACATCCACCGAGTAACTTGACTACTAATCTCGGGTTTATTCAATAAGTATTTTAGTGCATGATGATCCATATTTAAAAGAAACTTATAGCCCAACAAATAATGCTTGAACTTGGTAATAGCAAACACCATCGATAAACACTCTTTCTCAATTGTGGTGTAGTTTTTCTCAATGTCACTTAAATTATGACTAGCATAATAAATTGGATTATCAATGTTCTTATCATCTTCTTGGCATAGAACCACTCCCACTGTATCCATAGAAGCATCGACATGAATATGAAACTCTTTAGACCAATCTGGTGAAACCAAAATTGGTCCTTCCACCAATCGAAGTTTTAATTTCTCAAATGTAGCTTGGCATACTGAATACCAATCATAAGGCTAATTTTTCTTAAGTAAAGCAATTAAGGGAGAAGCCACCGCTGCAAATGATTCAATAAAGCACTGATAAAAAATTAAATGACCTAGAAACCCATGTAATGGTTTCAAATTTTGCGGTGCAAGTAAATAAGAAATTTTATGTACTTTAGCCATATCCATCGCAATACCATAACTCAAAACTATATGACCTAATAATATACCCCGTGGTACTCCAAAAACACACTTTTTTGGATTTAAAGAAACTCTTGTACTTTCACAAGGTTGGAATACTTCTTTCAATCGATCAGCCATATTTTCATCATTGCCATGCACACAAAAGTCATCTAAAAAGACTTCCATCCACTTAATTAGAAAATTTTGAAAAATTTCCATCATTGCTTTATGAAAATTTGCAGGTTCATTACACAAACCAAATGGCACTACTTTATAGGAAAAAGTTCCCCATTCAGTGTAAAGTAGTTTTGGGTTGATCTTTAGGGTTAATAAAAATTTGATTATAACCACTAAACCCATTTATAAAAGAGTATAGTTGGAGGGGAACTACGGAGCTCTACCTCGAGACCTACGGAATGCTTATTGATCAAGCATTTTAAGCCAAGCGGCCATAGCTACCTCTCACATAGCCAATGCGCAATGCCTACCTTATGGGTGTAGTGAGCTTACCTCCATGCCAATCGAGTTACCTCCTCTCCTGCACACTCCGGTAGCTCCATGATCCAAGTGTAAGCTTCAAGCAAGCTCCATCCTCAAGCTCCACGCTCCAAGCTCCATAGCCGCGAGCAAGACAAGAGAAGAGAAGAGAAGAGAAGAAGAGATGAGAAGATGGAGAGCTTCTCCTCCCCAGTCCCTCACCCTCACACACTCACTCCCTCACACTCTTACACTCCCTCTCTCAAGCACAAGCTCAAGCAAGCAAGAAGAAGAAGAAGAAGAAGAAGAAGAGGAGACCCACTTTTGGCCACACACAAGAATGAGCTTCTCATTCACATTTCAACTTTATATACAAAACCCTAAATCCCTTTTTGGGTGGTCATCCCCTTATCCCCTTTTTTACATGGCCGATCGTGGCCTAGGCCATTTTTCCCATTGTCCTCCTATCTTCTTAGCTTCCTTTCCACTATCTGTCTACATTTACAAATTGCATGGGTGAGAGCCCGACACTCCTTAAATTAAATCATGATGCGCTTGCACTCTTTTACAAAAGTATTGACTTGTGCTTTTCCTTGTGCGCCTTTTTTCCTTATTTGGGACTTTTCTGCGCTTCTTGTATTTCTAGATTTTTCTTGGTGTGCCTTTATCTTCCATTTCACTTTGCCTTGGCCTTTGTCTTCTGCTTTAGCTTTTCCATATTTTCCACCTTGTTCATCTAATGGTTAACAATAGTTGATGTCCTACCCCTCTATCTAATAATTGATCAGAGAAAGGTAAAGGAAAATGATCCTTACGAGTGTGCTTATTCAATGCACAATAATCCACACAGATGTGATTTTTTTATTTTTATTTTGGGAACAATGACTATAGGTGAAACCCAGTCAATGTATGCAACAGGACAATAAAACCCACATCTAATAATTTAGAAATTTTAGCATGCACCTTATCTGCATTGTTAGGATTTGTGTGCCATTGATGTTAACGTATAGGTCTGACATCTAGTTCAATATCAATATAATGTTGACACAATTCAGGTTTCATACCTTTCAAATCCGCGTAGCTCCAAGAAAACACATGTGCATATTTCTTAAGAACATTCTGCAATTGCTCCAAAATAGCACCTTGCAATTGATTACCCAATAAGGGAAACTTATTTGGTGCCACTTCAAAACGGCTTGTTTCAATTTCAAAATTGCACACATAAGATATTTGAACCTTGTTAGGTTTAATGAGTGGTACCTTAGTGGATTTCTTTGTAGATACATGACCTAATTGATTACTCACTCCCATAGGTTGTCCGTCATTAATATCAGATGATAAGTTTTGAGATGGAGGTTAAAATATGTTTGATACACAACTCATGATTTGGAAGACCCTTCACATTGTGAAAACTCAGTAATCTCAACCACATAATGGTCTAACACATCGTGGTCCCCCATGGATAATTGCCAATCCTTAGATCCATATTGTATACTTGTATGCTTATTTTTATTTTCACCATGCAACTTCTGACGATAACATTGTAAAATCTGATTATGATGTTCTAGACACTGCTGATCTTGATAAGTCCACTTCCATTTCTCTTGTTTCAACTTGAGTATCAACAAATGAAGATTTTCATTTACTTCACCCTGTATATGACAACCTAAATAATGAATAATCCTCTTAATCTCAATAAAATTAGTTGGAGCCACTGGTTCATACCCTAAAAGAGGCGATTCAATCCCGTTGCCATAAATTGTGAAATCCATAACCTTTTTACCAACACAGACAAACGTCCCACCGTCGATCGTAAAGACATGCTTCTATCAAAGTAATTTACTCGATGGAGTTGATGATAAAGCCAAGGGACATTAGTAACCCCCTGCCCCCTATTAGTGGGTATCACAACTCTTTCATGTTTTAATATTGAATTCATTTCCCCCTGCACGGGCACTAATCACGGTAGTCTGCATAGTTAGTTCATCCATTAATTGAGATTGTACTTGCTCCAGGTTTTTCTTTTCTTGCCATATTTTCTCAACAAATTCTTGGTTTGAAACACAATATCTTCTAAATGATTCATTTCTTCATCATAATAAGACTGTAAGGATTGAACCAACTTCTTGTTTTTTAATGCTATAGTCGCTTTATCTATCTGTTGTTGAGTAATTTTATTCAACAATGGTTGAACAAGGGCACTATCATCTGCAATTTCATTCTCGTAATATAAAATTTTATCATCCATCATATCCATTGAATAAGATGCCATTTCCTGAGACACCTCAACTACTTGCTAGTGGGGGTTCAATTCATCTTCCCATTTTTCCTCCCAATCAGTCATTGTAGCATAACATGAAATAATTATGCCATTCAAGGGATCATCCTTATCTTCCTTGCAAGAGGAAGACTGAAAATGTCTACAACTGCTACTAGGGGATTCACAAACTTTCTATCTCCAGTGATGACAAAAGTAAAGTTGTTGTATGGACAAAGGTCATTGACCAAACCCAAATGGAATCTCATTTCTCAAGATAAGAGCCAAGGTCTTAGGTAGACCCTCTATCAACATTCCATTGGTTTCCATTACTGGTATTAGCTCTTCAATAATTGGCTCATTGCCTATCTCCTCTATTTCATCTTCAGATTCTTCTGCTTGTATCACAACTTGGGACTCATATCCAAAAAATAAATCTTGAGAATGATCTTGCTCTTGCGTTTCATCAACAATTCAAATTGGAAGCTTTTGCAATATCATTATTAGAGTCATCTTCTGAAGAATGGTGCACAGAATATTCCCCCATTCCTAAAGATTTCGTAACATCTTTTGATGCACCATATTAATTGTAGTATTGTCCCCATCTAATGAGGCTCGATGACGTAGATCTCTATATAACCACACATAATTTTGCTTAGTCTCCGAGCTCTTATTCAATTTCTCCTCAGTCATGAAGGCATCAAATCTATTCGTATCCATGCTTTCCTGCCTTGGTTCATGTGAAAATTCCCTAGCTATAACTCGCAATGGCAATCGATCGTGCTTAGGTCCTATCATTATAATACCTCTATGCCAGCTCTGGTCACATCAAGACTGCAACAGCCAAGGTCTACCCAAAAGAATCGAATAAGAAGTAGCTCCTTGAATAGGTTGCACAACCAAGAAATTAATACTAGAATCCAAACCAACAATAATAGTTGGAATTTGACGTAAAAGACCTAAAGGTAAGCTAAATGTAAAACAATACTCGTAATCTCCTTCTTATCGATTAACCCTAACTTAAGCATGGTTTCCTCAGTTATCAGATTCACTACTGCCCCACCATCCAACTGAGCTCCAAATATCATATGCTTCATCACTTCCATGTCTACAATTGGAGCACTTGGATCCAAGAACAAATCCACAATCCTTAAGGGTCGAACACTTTTATCCGCTTTAACAATTTTTGCATTAGATGAAACAGTCATAGAATTATCCCTTTTTTCCCTTCTCCATACTAGTCTACAATAGATCTCCCTTCTACAAGTAGGGGCAATTTCTAGTAATTGTCTTAGATTAATCGACAAATGTAAGCTCTCCAACTCATCCCACACATCAAAGGATTTCCTTGATTCCTTATCGTCTTCTTGAGTTGTCTTTGAAGCTCTCAATCTTTGAGGAAACGGAGCCACTCCCTCCTTAATCTTTGGGGAATTTAAAGGAATGGGTAAAATTGACTGATCCTCCAAATTGGGTGGCCAATCAGTCGCATCTTTCTCTACATCATGATCTTTTGCATGTCTTGGTAAAGATGTTTCTTGCTTTAAATTTTCCGTCATAGTGTTATTAGGCTCTGTCAAACCCGAATAATTATTTTCTTGATCTAAGATAATCACTAGGTTTGATTTTGAATGAGTGATTGCTCCAATCATAGGTAACATGTTTTTTCTTAATTGGTTTATCCTCTATTTCTTCCACAATTTCTACCAAATTGGCATCGGAATTAGTAATGCATTTACCCTTGTCTTGATTCTTTGAAGAAGTACTTTCTCCCGAGCAATCCTTTTTGTAATGACCCTCACGACTGCACTTGGTGCATAAGGTAATATAATCCTTTCGTTTCTGCTCATTTGGGCAGAACCTAGCTACATGTCCAGATTGTTCACATCTCCAACAAAACACGCTTATTTGTGCATTGTGATTACTCCTTATAAAATTAGGATTTCTATAGGGTGAAGGTTTCCTCTCATTTCTAGAATACCCTCCTTGTCCCTAATTCCTTGGCACTGGGGGTGCTCCTTGAGTAGGCATACCTCTCAGCATAAATGGCCTATTAGGAGGACCTATTGGATAAGTCACATTTTGACTATCCATATAATTATACTTTGTTTGCATTTGGGCTGCTTGTTGCTATAAATGGGTCTATTTAACCCAACATTGATCCTCCACATGATTATTTCTCAAACAATAGTTGATCAAGCACCATTCTACTTGGCGTAGGAGATTCTATTGCTAAGTGTCCAAATCCATGGCATTCATCACAGGCTATCTTTGTGTAAAGACATGGATCCATAGCGCTCCTGATGTAGCCTTGTGGCTACATAAAGACATCAAACTTATGATACAACTCCCTAGGTGCCTGCTTCAAGCCATAAGGACTTTTCTTCAACTTGCACACTAGGTGCTCCTTGCCAAGTTCTACAAAGCCCTTACACTGCTCTATGTAAATCTAAACATGAAAATCCCCATGCACGAATGCAATCTTGACATCCATCTGATACATATCCAAGCCAACCTGCATGACTAAGGCCAAAACTAAGCGTAGGGTGGTCATCTTGACCACAGGAGAAAAGATTTCATCAAAGTCAACTCCATGCTCTTGTTTAAAACCCTTACCAACAAGTCTTGCCTTATAATTCAGCTTGGGATTTCCAGGAGTACTTTTTAGCTTGTACACCCATTTGCATGACAAATTCTTCTTGCCCTTAGGCAATGGAACCAAATCGCAAGTCATATTCTTATGCAGGGAGTCCATCTCAAATTGCATAGTCCTCTCCTAGGAGTGACTGTCACCCTTGCACATAGCGTCATCATAGGTGAGAGACTCTCATGCATCTATAATCAAGACATAATGCATCGAGGGCTTAAATCAATTAAGTGGACATCTAGCTCTAGTATACCATCTCATTACAGGCTTCGCTGCATGTCTAGCATCCTGCCCAACACCCTGGCCATGTGTACCAACTGCTGTTGCAGGTTGTCCAATTGGCTGTGTAGGAGCATGTGGCTCCTCTTGGAATATAACCCTGCGTATCTTTACCACCTTCTCATGCTGCCTATGCATCTTGTCTTCATGGAAGACTACATCATGGCTGCGGATGACTTTCCACACATGCGAATACCAGAGGCAGTAACCCATCTCACATGCATCACCATAGCCAAGAAAAATGCATTTGACACTCTTAGGATCCAACTTAGTCCACTTGTCCTTGGGAGCATGACAGAATGCCTCACATCCAAAGACATGTAGATGCCCATAAGACAGAGGTTTCCCAGTCCATACCTCCTCTACAACCTGGGAATCCAAACCACTAGAGGTGATCTATTGATTACATGCATAGATGTACTGACTGCCTTAGCCCAAAAGCTCTGTGATAGGCTTGCATAGCTAAGCATACTGCATACACGCTCTTGGATGGTTCTATTTATCCACTTAGACAAACCATTCTGGGGTGGGGTATAGGGGGTGGTCAACTGATGCTTAATACCCCTCTCATCACATAGCTGCTCAAAGGCACATGGCACATATTCTCCCCCATTTTCAATCCTACGGCATTTCAGCCTATGCCCAATCTAGTTCTCAACCAATGCAAGCCGTCTGTGAAACATAGCCAAGACATCGGATTTGAGCTTAATGGGGTAAGCCCAGACTTTATGCAAAAAATCATCAATGAACATCATAAAATACTTTGCACCACCCATAGACTGACATGGCATGGGCCTACAAACATCCGAATGTACCAATGCCAGGGGCTCACTCATGCATGTCCTACCAGACTTCTTATGTGTATTCCTAGTATATTTTCCATAAAGAGAATGCTCACATGAATCAAAACATGCATAGTCAAGGGATGGTAAGTACTGCAAACCAAAAAGCATGTTCATTCCCTTCAAGGACATATGGCCCAAAAGGGCATGCCAAAGAGATACATGTGGGATGAAACTCTCTAACAAAACATGGTCAACAGAGGACCCATCAACTACATGAGGATAGAGGCTGCCAGCCTTGGCACCTCTAGCAAGCACAAGTTTGCCACGGTGATCTTCCAGACGGAATCCCTAAATGAAACATAAAATCTAGCATCATCAAGCTGCCTTGCAGACATAAGACTATGTGTAAGCGCAGGTATATGACGTACATCCTGTAACAAAAAAGTACTGCCACAGTAGAGAACTGAAGCTATACATCCCCAATGCCAACAATAGCAAGTGGCCTGTCATCACCCAAGTGCACTGAACCAAAGACAGTGCAGTAGGAATGGAACCACTCACGACATGGTGTAACATGAAATGAAGCACACCAAAATCCAAAAGCTAGTATTGAGCATACATAGAGTGAACCTCAATCAACGGCGTAGCATCACAAGAACTAGCTACAAGTATATACTCCTCATTGGAGTCATCAGTTTGCATGACATTTATCTCCTCAATTTTCACACTGGATGTTGCAAGCATAATGCTGCGATCAGAGGACTTTTCCTATGCTTTGTCTTTCCCCTTCTCTTTGTGCTTCTCATTGTGCAACTCATGACACTATGGGCGTATATATGACCCTTCTTGCCACAATGATGACATGTCACATTAGCATTTCTTCCACAAGACTTGATGTGTGACTTACTATGTAACTTAGACCTAGACTTCTATGAGTCTCTACCACATCCATACCCACGGTTATTCTTTCCATTACCATCTCTATCTCTAACACTCAAAGCATGCGACACACGAGAGTCATCCAAGTTCTTACAGTTGATCTCTTTGTCGAGACCTAAAACAGGCCTGACACTGGCTCTCTAGCAGTGGCTGGACCTCTAGGACACATAAGACACCCTACACGGCCTCACGGCAAGGAGTGTCTAAGGCTCACACTACACTAAACTCTAGTACCGATTTTGCATTTGCAATAGGACACATTCCAATGTTTTCCTTCCCCTACTCCTCAAAGGGAGATCCCATAACATATAGGTATAATACCTTGTATCACATACACAGGAGGCAACGTCTCGATTGAAACACCGTGGCCTCATTGTAGCTCTCCTACATCTCGGGGATTGGCCCCTTAATGCACCTCAACATAAAGAACAAGCGTACATTAAGTTCCACTCTCTTATATATGAAACGATCGAGGAGTTGATGTTCCCTTACTAAACTTACCCCAAGGAACCGCTTGTCCAATCTACAGCAAGGACTTCCTCACACTCTCAGCGTTGGTCAATGTTTGGCCGTACTTGTGCTATGCACCCAAGATTTTATATCATGTAGCATGAAAAATGCAAATGTGGATGTCTATTGTGCACAAACATTTTATTTTAAAACAAATAAGCAAAGTAGAGTGTAAAATCAACCCTTCAATGATTTCCAATCTATGCATTGTTGTTGCATTGTTAGAGACTAGCACCGAGTTTCCTCGTGCTACTAATCTCTTTAAGTTTAAATGATTATCACCCTATATGACGTGCAAAAAGAAAATATCAAACTTTACTTCATTTTCTACACTTAAACACTTCCACAACCCCTCTTTTTCCCCTTCTGTTTATGTGTTGCATCGTTGCATAGGTGTAGGGTTTTGGTTTTTTGTCATTTTCAATGTATAAAGCAATAAAAACACACTAAGACATACAAACAAGGATGAGCTGAGGCTATACCTCATGCCTCAACCTTTCTAAACATTCATGAATATTAATCATATTTGTCCTTAATTTTTAAAGCACAAAAACCCATTTTTATCTCTTTTTTCTTTTTTTCCCCTATTTATTTATTCATAAAAATTGGTTATTTTCTTATCTATGCTTATTGACTGATTATGACAGTTGAAAGATGGTTTTTTATCAGAATTTTATTCCATGTGCATCTCTTTTTCTCACCCGAAACCAACAATATCTTCATTTTTCCTCAAAAAATGTACTTTTCGAGTTGTAATTTAATTATTATGATTATGTATAATTACAGTTCTGCATTTCTTTTATGTAAATCCCTCAATAATGATGCAAATAGGATCCAAAAAAGTTTTTGTTCCATATGAATTTCATTTAGACTATCAATCATAAAAAAGAAGCAAATTTCCTTTGTAAAAATGAGGCATACCGCTTATGCGTGTGTTGTAGGTTTTTTGATAATTAATATGGACAGCCCACGGACTAACTAGCAATCATTCCTTAGTTTTGAACATCTTTCCTCAGCCTCCTCTTGATCTTGGAGCAATCCGGACAAGCATCCTTCAGCCCCTCTTCTTCTTGATTTCCTTCGTGTGAATCCCCAAGAGAGAAAGGGAGGAGACAGAAATATTGAATCTGGATCTTAGCAATCGGGCAGCCAATTCCAAAGGCGAGAGTGGCAATGGAGAGCGTAGAGGTCATTCATCCTACTTCTATGATCAGTTTATAGGGGTACATTGATCCTGTGGCATGGCTTATATGCCTCCCCCCCTCCATTTCTTGTCGCTTGCGCCCCCATATCTACATTTTTTCCCATTTAAAAAAAAACACCCCCCCCCCCCCCCATTGCATTTCAATTTTGGGGGGGTGGGAGGCCCCAAGGGTCACCCCCCTTCACTCAAAGACCATTTACAATCAACTACACTTTGGCCTTTTGCCTCGGGCACTGCCTCTTCCACGTGTAGCCTCCGATTCATGAGCTGCAAATTTCTGCCTGACCATCTCGAGGTCCTCCACTACCAACCGCTTCTAGAAGTCTAATTGGACACTCAAAAAAATTATGAGAGTCCCGCAACCATCGTTTGGTAGATCTTTAAAGCACTTTTGAAACCTATCTATTGCTTGTCGCTTAAAATCGACCCACCTGCCTCTGCCGCCTTTGACAGGATTCAAATTTCCCTTGAAATTTGGATTTTTTGACAAATTTAGAGCACTTTCTTGGGGCAAAAATCCACTGCTCATTGGCAACCCACGGGATAGGGCAACTCAGCACGTCGAATCCCACAAACAAATATGCACATCAATACAACCACAAATAGCATCAATTTGATACAAAGTAGAGACAATAAAACACATCACAGCTCTCACCCTACCCCTGAAAAAACCAAGGCATGAAATCCACGAGGAGTAGGCCTAGCATAATCTGATAGAAAGCCCAAAGCTAGTCACTAACCAATAGCTCCAACACGGCCAAGCTAAAAAGAACTATCAGAGAGGTAATCCTAAGTGGTGGTTTTGGCTGCCTTCCTAATTGAGGACAACTCAACTAGGAGCTCCTACTAGGCAAGGACTCCTATAGCCTGATCAAGAAATATCATTGTTTAGCACATTTTTCTATTTTTAGAGGGGTTAGACCCCTTTTTACACATCTTTGTATATTGTTATTCTTCAGCTATTCAAGGCTTTACTTTTTTGCATAAACTTATTCTAGCAGGCTTTTCTAACTACCTCACAACTAATAGAAACTCCTAGAATGGCCGCCTGGCAGGTCAGCAGAACAAGGTCACTAGAACTACCTTCTAAAACATGTCTTTTAGTGCTTGGCAATGCCTTTGCAAGAGACAACAACTACTCAGACCTCCCACATACATACATAACCTAAACCTAGGACTTCATGCCTTAAGACAAAACCACCTAGAATGGCCACGAGAAGCTCCTCCACAGCAAAGGCTCCCTCTAGTGACTTCGTCAATTTGTATGATGCAATCACTAAAATAGAAAACCATTAAACGTATCTACACCAAACAGACATATGGCCCTCTTGGCCTAAAGAAATAGCACATTTTATTGCAAACTAACTAGCCCTCTTGGCCTAATAGAAATCAAACATTAAAACCCTTAAAGCAACCGGCCCTCTTGGCCTAAAGATATCAAGAGAACTAGTGCATATATATCCCCCCTTGGAAAATCTTATTAATAGAAAACAAGATGCTCCAGTCCAAGGAGGAAATATGGCTCCTACCCTAAACTAAATGTATCAAATTATGACCCATACCTCTTGCATAGATAGCAAGAGGTGTATGCATAACATGTCATATAACCAACCTATGGGTCCAAGATAACAAAGGAAAATGGGTCTCGATCACCCTTTGCATTATCCACACTAACCATTGCATGCCATATAGGGCATGTTCTGATAAAAGGCCCCATAATCAACCCGGTCCTATCTCATCATCCATAGAGATATCCAAACTAGGACCACACTTAAAGAAAATGTCTTCTTCATAAGCTAAGTTTTCTAATGAGTCCGCAAACTAATTTCAATAATGTGGAACCAGCAGAAGAGACATTCTCTCAAACTCATCGAGCATGGTCATAGCAGTGTGATAATACATAGAGAGAATAGGATTTTGAACTGTGTATGTTCCATTTCGTTGGTTCAATATCAACTAGGAATCCCCTTTTACTAACAACTGATGGATACCACCTTTCTTAGCAATATTTAACCCCATGATTAAAGCTTTGTATTCTGCCATGTTATTGGTAAATCTAACCCTGAGATAAATAGCTAGTTTCATTACGACTCTATGTTGGGGGTCTTTAATAACTACCCCTGTACTCCCTTTCTTTTTGGGACCCCTGGACACTCCATCAAAGTACATTGTGTACATCCACAATGGGCTCACACAAAGAGCCATCGTCAATTCTACTCATAGTTATGATAATCAAAATTTATCATGTTCAAAGGATGCACAGAAGGCTCCATTCCACCCTCTTCATTGAATGTAACAGGGATGCTTGTCAAGATTGGTAATCAATGATGACAGAAGACTTTGATTTCCCAAACGAATGATCCGTCCTCTTACTCGATCACCTTATATCATTTACTCCACCAGATAATCTTCCCCTGATGATATCTCTGCTCCAAGTATGGGTGTTCCAAATAAGAAATTAGCGCCCCATCAACCTCTTTCGTCTCTTGCAGGTTCTTGATCAACCTAGTATTGATCTGCAAGGTATTTATTTTGTTAGTGCATTTAGAGATAATAAGGTTTACTCTTATTAAGATTAACCTTATTTTTGAATTCCACCCCCTCAAGATCAGCCAATAATGCTGTGGATTTAGAGATAATAAGGTTTAATCTTATTAAGATTAACCTTATTTTTGAATTCCACTCCCTCAAGATTAGCCAATAATGTTGTGGATTTATTCTTCCTTGTTCGTACAATCTTGTAGGGACCATCCCATTTGGGCTCAAGTTTTCTTGGAAACAATTCTCTCCATGCATCATAATAAATAACTAACTGCCCCTTCTTAAAGGTATATTCCTTTTCTTTTAAATCATGCAGCTGCTTCATCCAATGCTTAGCCACTTCTAGTGCAATAGACTCTGCAATTTGAGCTCATCCTTGTGGGCTAGAGTCATAAAACACTCGAATAGGGCATCCTCATCGCCCAAAGAATGATTGATTGCGAATCTTATGGTTGGCAATTCAATCTCTAAGGGCAAGACACACTCCTCCCCATAAACTAATTTCAATGGGGTGTGGCCAGTTGCTTATTTAAACATCGTGTTATATGCCCACACTGCCACATATAGTTTTTAATCCCAGACACATTTCTTCTCAGATACTATTTTTGATAGAATACCCACAAGGTGCTTGTTAGTATTTTAAATTTACCCATTTGCCTGCGGGCTATAAGGAGTCGTTTTGTTATGCTTAATTTTCCATGCTTCAGTCAAGCTTTTAATCACCTTGTTTAGGAAATGGGTTCCATGGTCTGATACTAATTCTCTTGGCTGACTAAATTGGCATATAGTATGCTCTAATAGGAAACTAGTAGTCTCTTTTGCATCATCCTTCCTTATTGCTCGTGCTTCTAACCACTTTGTAAAGTAGTTAGTTTCCATGATAATATATCACTTTTGCGTAGTGGACGATGAAGTAATAGGACCCACAAAGTTGATGCCCCACTTTTCAAATGGAAGTATAGCCATAATTGGAGTAAGTGGTCGCTTCCTATTCTCCCTACTGTCATGTTGTTGACAAGTATCGCATCTCTTAACATACTCAAATGAATCTTGGAAGATGGATGGCCACCAATATCAAGCTGTTAAGGCCTTCTGTGCTGTCAACCACCTAGCAAAGTGCCCTCCACAAATGGAGTCATGGTACTCATCCAAGATGAATGGAACCTTCTCAGGCATCACACATCGACAATAGATATCATCAACACCCTACCGATATAGTGTTCTTGTGATTAACACAAATTTTAAAGCACACCGTTTAATTTTTATCTTCTCGGATTTTGATAGAGTAGCTCTAGTCTCTCCTGTAGATCGATAGTGTGTTATAGCAACATACCAGGAGGGAATAGAAGCTATATCAATCTTAAACAATGTTTCCATGTCGCTTCCTTCAACCAAGACCTCTTTTGGCTCTCCGAAATCCATAAGAGATTATACAATGCCCTGTAGCTTCAATGGCTTGCTCTTAATCTCATAATCAAACTCCCGCAAAGTGATTAACCACTTTGCCAAATGATCAAGCAGTTGTAACTTGTTTAGCAACAGTCTAAGTCCTTCCGCCTTTGCATTTAAAAACACATTCTCATAAAGAATGTAGTGCCAGAACTTTTTGGTCGCAAATACCATTGCAAGGGACAACTTCTCCATATAGGTGTAGTTAATTTCCAATATGCCCAACTTCCAACTAGCAAAGGCTATCGGATAGTACCATTTTTCCTCCCAAATTTGGGCCAAACAATAGCTAATACTATGCATTGTTGCTATTGAAAATATATAAAACATTTATTCCCTTTTAGGTGTTTTTAAAATTGGTACTTTGGCAAGCTCTTGCTTCACATAATCAAAAGATACTTTGCAAGCATCACTCCATGCAAAAAAATAGTTAAAAGACTAGTTAAAGGATAATAGATTTGTTAGTGGCAACGTTCTTTCTACCAGGCCATTGATAAACCTTTGATAATATCCTACCGATGACTAAAGCTATGTACCTACTTTGGAGTATGTGGCAGACTCATAGAAACTATGACCTTTATCTTTTCAGGGTCAGTTGCAATCCCTAATAAATTAACCACATGGCCTAGCAACAGCCCATAGGGTACTCCAATGGCGCACTTCCATGGGTTAAGAGCTATACAGAATTGTCTACAATGCTCAAAACACTTCCACAAAATAACAACTGCCTTTCACTTATGGTGGCTGCCCCCAGGTTATCGATAAATACCTTCAACTCCTCGAGGGAGATGCCACCAAAGGTTTTATCAGCTATTCTTTACCATGAACCAGGTGCATTGCATAAACCAAAGGCCATCACATGGTACGCAAAGGTACCAAAGACAGTAATAAATGTCATTTTTAGCTTGTCTTACTCAGTATTTGCCATTTGGTTATACCCTGTAAAGCAATCCATGAACGAAAATATTTCCCTACTCACTAATTGATCCAAAATTTGGTCAATAAACAGCAACGGGTAGTAATCCTTAATGGTCTACTTATTCAACTCTCTAAAGTATACACAAAGCCGAATTTGATTATTTTTCTTCTTCTTGATCACAATTGGTGAACACCATTCATTATGCTCAACAAGGATGATCAAACCCGCTTTCCTCAAATCTTGTAGCTCCTCAAATAGCCCGTCCCTTAGTTCAAAAGGCATGCGCCTTACTTTCTGATGTACAGGCCGACTTTCTTCCTTTATAAGAATGGTATGCATAGCCATGGTGGGAGGAATGCCTCTAAGTTTGTCATAACTCCAAGCCAAGATGTCATGAAACTCTTGAATTAAGAACACATAATCCTCTCTTTCTTCCGAACTGAGCATGGAACCTAATTTAATTGGCCATGAATCATTTGGCATACCAAGGTCCAACTCAATTACATCTGCATCTCTTATCCTATCTTGCAACTTTATCAGCTCATTCAAAGTTATCCAATAAATTTCCTTTGTAGTGGATCCTTCTTTAGATCCATTACTCAATGATGTCTCACTACTAGATGGATCATCTACTGTTTCTAGTTCAGTAGAGGATAAATGAGCTCTCTCACTCTAAGGAGACTCAAGGTAATCATCCATTATTACATGATTGGCACCTCTACCTAGAATCACTTGCCAGTGGGTATATTGGCTTGGCAGTCTGTTCATAAGATCCATGGCCTACCTAGCAAAACTCGATAGCTAGGACGTCCTGCAAACCTTATCACCCTAAAGTCCATATAGCATTCCACACTTGCAACGATAACATGAACTTTAGTGATGCAACCTTCTGGTTGCCTTTTAGACAGTCATTAGCCATCCTAAGAAGTGTGAAGCCTTCTTTCTGGATTTCTAGACCTAGCCTCTCCATCAAGTCTGAACTCATGATATTGACAAAGGATCGAGTGTCCACGATACCATGCTCCACTAATATTCCATCCACATATGTTAGAACCCTAGGACAATGCTTTTCGACATGCTCAAACCAATCTTCCCCTACTCACGCTGTGCCCAAAGGTTCTACAACATACCCAATATATAGGATTTTTTTGAATTCCTTACGTACTCCTGGAGATAGTTTAATCAATTGCAGGAGGTTCATGTTTGGTTCAACTTCGCAAAGAGAACTTGCTAAATCAAAGTTGTGGTAGTTAGCCAAAGCTCTCTTCTCTCACCAAACCATTCTCTCATTTGGTCTTTGGACCGGCTTGGGTGCCTCTTTGTTAACTTTTGCCTTCTTTCTTGGCAATTCTTTATCCTTCTCGCGATCAACTTTACTATTAATAGGCCTTAGAGGTCCATCTTCCATATTAGGATTCAAGAGTTGCTTTTCCCTAACATCTTGCTTAGAGTTTTCCTCGATAGGTTTTACATTACCTTTGTCACCCTCTCTAGTCTTTTGACCTCTTATTACACCTCATAAATTAGAAGTTTCAGTGCCATTGACATGTGCAACCTCAATAAGGCTGACTCCACTGCCATGAGGCAACTCCACTACTGTAGTCTTTCCTCTTTGCAACATTTGTCTTGGTCCATCATCTTGCTGGAGATTATTCCCTTGTGCGTGATGATTGACTGGACCTGACTATTTACTTTCTTGTTGGAGATAACTAATATTACTCCAACAGGTAGTAGCTAAGTGGCCAGACTTTCTACAAATATCACATTTGACATTTGGAAAATTCTTAGGGAAATGTTGGCCACCACACCACTTACAATTGAATCTTGAGGGGGTACCCTCTTCAGGGTGTCAACTCCCTATCAAATTCTACTACTTCTTAAGGAAATTGACATCAATAGCTATTTGTATATACTATTTAGTAATCATGTCACTGTAGTGCTTCATCATATCCTTAACTTCACCGAGGACATTTGAGGCACTTGACTCATAGTCATGATTGTCTATTTATCATCCCATCGACCTAAACCACTTGATTGGGAATCAGCCACCACTAACTTGCTGGAATAACATTAGGATTTTTTATTTTTCCTCCAACATTCAATGGAGCCATCTAACTAGCCATAGGCATAGTCACACTGGGAGGAGCTGGTAACATAGGCAAATTTGGCATGATACTTCCTCTTCCATTCACATTTGACATGGGGCCCCCTTGACTCCCGCTGGTCAGTGCCAAATTATTGCCATTCCAATTTACCCTTGATGCATAAGCTACTTGCAAGCCCGACTTTACTCATTTTGGTTGGGTAATAGCAGTGTCAATTTTGACCAAAGCAACACTACTCAACTGCACTTGGATGTTGAAATCTAATCCATGTAGGAAATATTGCAATTGTGTAGTTGGTGGAATGGGAATATAAGTACCAAGTTTGTGAAGAACTTGCCTTAGTTTCTTGGCATAGGCTTGGACATTCTCATTTGGCTTCTGGTGTATTACATTCAAGACACACAACCAATACTGCCCACCCCTCTCAGGGGAAAACTCTCTACAAAAGGCCATGAAGAATTGGTCAATGCTAGTTATAGTTTTGACCTCTAGATTGTGATACCATATTGCTGCCCTTCCTTTTATTGTCATGTTGAAGAACATCATTAACTGTCCTTCGTCTTGGATTGAATAATTGAACATGAGTTTTTGAAACTCATTAATATGGAGTTCTCCATCTTCTTCTGTTGACCCATTGAAGATGGGTAATGGTGCTCCTAATGTCGATAAATCCAGTGTCCTTGCTAGAATTGCAATGGATTGTGCCATGGCTACAACCGGATTGACAATAGGAGTTTGTGTAGGTAAAACTACATCCCCACTTAAAGTGGGTTGATTAACTAGAAGAGGGGAAGCATTAGGACTTTCTCTTGCACTCAAAGGGCTCCTTGTGACACTTGGGTTATTAAAACCACTGCCTCTTATGCATATCAGGTTGCTCCTTTGAGGAGAATAATGCCTTAGAATCTCAGTGTGCTATCTAGTCCTCTCAACATGTTCCTCTTTTTGTATTTCGACTTGACGGTTCTTGTCCGAGGACATAAACTGACTATTTGGTCCTAGAAACCCTAGATTCGGAACCACCACTTATCAGCGTCTTCTGGCAAATGCACCACCTGTCGGGACCTAAAACATGCCTGACACTGGCTCTCTCTAGCGCTGGCCGGACCTCTAAGACACACAAGACTTCTAAGGCTCACACTACACTAGACTCTAATTTCGATTTTGCATTTGTAATAGGACACAGTCCAACGTTTTCCTTCCCCTACTCCTCAAAGGGAGATCCCATAACATATAGGTATAATACCTTGTATCACATACACAGGAAGCACTCTCGGCTGAAACACTATGGCCTCAATGCAGCTCTTCTACATCTCAGGGATTGGCCCCTTGATGCGTTGCCTCGACATAAAGAACAAGCGTACAAGCTCCACTCTCTTCTATATCGAATGATCGATGAGTTGATGTTTCCTCACTGAACTTACCCCAAGGAACCACTCGTGTCATCTACAGCAAGGACTTCCTAACACTCTCAGCATTGGTCAATGTTTGGCATATAGGTGTTATGCATCCATGATTTTATACCATGTGGCATGAAAAATGCAAATCTGGATGCCTATTGTGCACACAAATTTTATTCTAAAACAAATAAGCAAAGTGGAGTGTAAAATCAACCCTTCAATGATTTCCTCGTGCTACAAGTCTCTTTAAACTTAAATGATTATCGCCCTATATGACGTGCACAAACAAAAGATCAGAATTTACTTCATTTTTCACACTTAAACACTTCCACAACCCCTCTTTTTCCCCTACCATTTATGTGTTGCATCATTGCATAGATGTAGGGTTTTGGTTTTTTTGTCATTTTCAATGTATAAAGCAATAAAAACACATTAAGATATACAAAAACAGATGAGCTAAGGCTATACCTCATGCCTCAACCTTGCTAAACATTCACAAACATTAATAATATTTTTTCTTAATTTTAAAAGCATGAAAATCCATTTTAATCTCACTTTTTCTAAATTTTTCTATTTATTTATTCATTAAAATAGGTTAATTTTCAATATATACTTATTGAGTGATTATGATAGCTGAAAGATGGTTTTTCAGTACTCATTCTTCAATACTGAACACCTTTCCTCAATCTCCTCTTGATCTTGGAGCAATCCGTCGATCATGGACAAGCATCCTTCAGCCCCTCTTCTTCTTGATTTCCTTGTGTGAATCCCCATTTGGAAGAGAGGGAGGGAGGGGAGAGAAAGACTAAATCTGGATCTAAAAAACCAAGCAACCAATTCCAAAGGTGAGAGTGGTGATGGAGAGCATAGAGATCCTTCATCCTACTGCTACAATTGGTTTATAAGGGTGACCTTGTGGCATGGCTTATAGGCCTTCCCCCCTCCATTTCCTATCGCCTGCGCCCCCATATCCACATTTTTTTTCCATATAACCCTCCCTGTTGCGTTTCAATTTTGGGGGTTGGGAGGCCTCAAGGGTCACCTCCCTTCACTTAAAGACCATTTACAATCAACCACACTTTGGCCATTTGCCTCGGGCATTGCCTCTTTCGCATCTGGCCTCGGATTCATGAGCTGCAAATTTCTGCCTCGGGATCCCCACTACTGGCCACTTCTAGAATTTTGATCAAACACTCAAAAAAACTATGAGAATCTGGCAATCCTTGCTTGGTAGATCTTTAAAGCACTTTTGAAACCCGTCTGTTGCTTATTGCTTAAAATCGACCCAACTGCCTCTCCCGCCTTCGACGGGATTCAAATTTCCCTTGAAATTTGGATTTTTTGGAAAATTTTGGGCACTTTCTTGGGGCAAAAATCCACCACTCACTCTTCTTGCATAGAAGTGCACTCTCTACATGAGGCAAGTTCAAAATAGTAGTAAGAGCACATAAGGCAGTGCATAATACATCCCATGACTCACTCAGAGACCTAAGAAAAAAAATCGAGTAACCTTATCATTAAAGGTAATGCCCTGTGAAGCCAAGTTCTTGAGAATAGCATGGAACTAGCTCAAATGAGCACACATTGTCATATTATCCTTCATGCGCAGGTCCATAAATTGCTTTAGCCAATACATCTAACTTTCTGGACTTTTCTTGTCATAGAGGTTCTTAATTTTATCCCAAAGCTACTAAGCACTATGTGCTTCCTCGACCACATTGTAATGCATCTATTTAGTGAGAGAAAAGATAAGGGTGGACTTTCATAACTCATCAAGCTCATCCCATTCGTCATCAGCCATAGTTTTAGGTTTCTCGCCATGCATCCTTAGTGGCTTGATCTGAGATTTCTGCACCAATACCTGCCAAACTTGGCTCTTCCAGTAGACATAATTTGTACCATCAAGCTTAGTGATGTTGAAGATAACACTCTCAGTAGAAGAAGATGCCATATTGTAGACCAAAATGGTGCAGACAGCTCAAGACTGCTTGTTTTCTGCTGTAAATAGCTAAAATACCACAAAAACCAATGCAAAATGACCACGAACTGATAGCTAATGATGCTTCCCACCAAGTACCATAAAAAGTACATAAAATCAGGATGATTTAGCATGAAATTTCACATCAGTCCATGCATAACTACTTGATGTAATAAATTATAGCCATGTATAATGAGAGCAAATTGTAGGCAAAATGAATGCACCAAGTTAACCACTAATTGTCAAAGCAGAATTGACATCAAGTGGGCATAAATCAACATGTGACAGTCATGAATATCAAGAAAACACCCAAGCATGCCAAATAAATCCATTGTAAGTCGGCACACCCCCTGTGTAATAGGCAAAGTGTACAAAACACTGGCAAGACCTGACACAAAGAGGTGTATGCTCAAGGAGTATAAAACCCAGATTAGCCTAAGTACATCTGTGAGGACCACGACATATCAACCATGCAACATCCAAGTGAAGATCCCAGTCTCAAGTATCCAAATGCTCAAGTAGTATAAACCACCTGCTCAATGTCTACCAAGCATATCAAGATGCTCCCATTGGCACAAAAGCCATAAATATCAAGCAAAGAAGCTCAAAAAGGGCATATGATATTAGCACTGCCAGAAGATCCAAGATCAAGTATTAATAAGACCTCATGAGCATATAGGCTTCGTTGCATCCATACATAGCATTCATAGATATCAAGTACATCCAAACTGTAACTCTGGCAAGCCAAGAAATAGCCAAAGTAAGCTTCGGGCAATCAAATGTCAAGCCAAAGTAAGGCTTAGTGGCATCCAAATCTAAATAATGTAACGGACATGTAGTAGTGGCATAGGCCACATGTCAAGATCGCTCAGACATAAGCAAAGTACATGCCATAAGTATAGAAGACATGAAGATCCAAATGCTATGTGAAGTAAGCTCAAGCTCAACCAATGATTCGAGAGAAAATCCAAGCTCTATGTCAATCCCCGAGAGTCGCTACACCAATGTATACATCCAAGACATAGCCCGAATGCAATAGGCATATCCAAACATAACCAAAAGAGCTTCAACCTTGAATATTCTAGTAGTAAATAAATGTTCAAAATTGAGAAAATAGTGGCTCAAAACCATAGACACAACATAGGCATACTTTCCCATATGTATAGGCACCAATCGGGCATAATCGGGCATCAAATGACTATGTAGCATGAGCATAAAGTGTAATGATGGAGGGCTTCCCTATTTTGGACTTCCTATGGACTATGTATAACAATCAATGACTTAGTAAATTCAGCCCCAAAATCATCTCACATCATAGGTATACATTCCCCTAGCATTTGGGGCGCATTTGGGACCACCAAACTGAGCAAGCAATGTCAGTGCCAACCAAGCATAAACATAAAGTGCTAATGTAACGTTGTTTGTGACTACCTGTGGACTGTGGAAAATAGTCCTAGACTGAGGTAAATCAGTCCACAAATCAATGCCAATGATAATCACCAATGTCGAGCATCAAGGGGGTGTTCCCAAGTGCCAAATGAAGTGTTTTCAAGTTGCCAATGTGTGCCAAGGAAGAGCTGAAGTAAAAAATGAAATTTTTGTAGGTCTTCAAGCTATCCCAAATTGATCTGGGCCTATGGAAGGGATGGGTAACGTCAAGGCAAGGTTGGAGGAGTAGTCAAGGACCCCCAGGAGCTCCCTCTTGAAGGGCAAAGTAGCCGGTAGAGAGTAGGCATCACAAGAACCAAGAGAACATGACTGTCCTACTTCACAAAACCCATTGAATGAAGTAAAATAACAAAAGAGAGCTTCAATACCTCTAAAGGAATTCCCTGAGGGTGCCCAAATGGGCCGGGTAGGTGCTCGAGAAGTCGAGGAGTGACGGGAGCTTGGGAGAGTTGGCTATGGCTATTGGGAAGGAGACCCAATGAGTCTAGGTAATAAATAGGAAGTTGAAGGAGTCACAAACCAAGTTGGAATGCTCAAGAAACCATGCTCTGATACCATTGAAAGGTGAGAAGGATCAAAGCTTGCTTGGAAGAGCTATGTCAAGAGAGCAAGAGCAAGAAAGAGAGAGAGAACAAATGGGAACTCCAACAGTCACAATGTGTGGCCTGGCCTTCCTTTATTCAAAATGTCACTAAAAGAATAAAGAATAAAGTGATGATGACAGTGTCCGCCACCTGCTGCAGTGTGTAGTGGCAGGTACTGTCAGTGTAGTAATACACGAACGACTAGGCAAAGGCACCTTTAACCCCAACATGGAGTGTTTTGCCCCATCTTTCTAATTAATGTATCCATCTTTTCAATATAATGCTCCACGATTTCTCCTAGGATTTGTGTTAGATAATCGAATTCTAACCCCAAATGGTATTGAAATCCTTGCCATCTAAACTTAGTTAGGAATGCACCTCTTAACACCACATGAGTCGCTCGAGTAATGTCATGAAGATTTCCATACCACAAAGCTGCTTCATCCTTCAAAGTGGTTGGAAATATATGCAACTTTTGATCATCATCAATTATCTCATTCGCTATACATGTAGCTTCAAACCATTGGACATGCATATCTGGATCATCATCACAACGGCTAGAGTACTGAGTGAAGTTGGTAAGCCACAAAGGTGTTCTCACAGCCATATAGAATGATCTTAGTACCTCCTCTAAATCCTCAAAGATTGGATCCTGTATTTGGCAATTGGCAAATTTTGCTTAGCCATTTGTCCCACAGATAATAGATTTTTAGTAATTGATGGGACATGGAGTACATCATGTAAGTTCTTCTTCCTACCATCATGGATTACCAAAGGTACTTTGCCTTTGTGTTCTATGCTATGCTGTGTGTCATCCCTTGTGCATACATAGCCATTCTTCTCAGGCACCATATCTATAAATGACGTGTCATATGATTTGATTTCTTTGCATCAATGTACCAAATTGCATCCTCATGAGATTTCTCAGTAGCCCTAACTTTCACATGTGTCATGGCAAACAATCTATCCCTAGACCCATCTTCTTCCTGACTAGATAATGCATAATGTCCATGTTGTTTGCCTCTTTGATTGCCTTGCTTCTTTCAGTAGTCCTTGGCAATACTTTCCACAATATGACAATCCTTATCCTTATTACGATTGTTAGATGGGCACTATTGCTACTAGGAGCCTCTGCCTCTAGGGCTAGATCCCCCCCTGCCTCTAAAATTTCCACCTCCTCGTGCATTCAAACCCTGCTAGTTATTACCTAGGGGGTTCACTATAGATGTTGCATGGTATCACATGAGTGTAAGGGAGGGGGGTTTTTGGAAGGGGACACTTAAGCATATACATTAGAGGTAGACCCCTCTTAATTTCCTATATTGAACTTAAATTTAAGGAGGGGATAGAGGGAAAAAAGAAGGGGGGGACGCATTTGATCACCTCTCTCCATAGATTGGTTTCTCCATGGCATACAAGAGACATTGACAAGTAAGGTTAAAACTCTAAACCCTCACATAGTATCAAATGACTTATATTTAGATCCCAAACCATTTAATGTCACTGCAACCATGTATTCATCTGCAACTTGTGTGCTAATGGATGCCAGCTAATCTGCAATGCTCTTAATCTTTGTGACATAATCTTGTATAGATCTGCCTTTTCTTTCCATGTTGTTAAATTTATGCTTTAACTGTATCTTCCTAGCACTTCTAGTTGTGCCATAATATCTTATTAGAATGTTCCATGCATCCTCTAGTGACTTGCAGTTCATGATCTGCATCACCATAGCATCCAAGATACATAGATACACTCAATGTAAAACCCTAGGAGCTCTTTTTGTCCAAGCTCGATGTGCTGATTAGCTATAGGCCTCTCTAGGAGCTCGGGTTCAGTTTTTGCTCGAGTCACTAACTCCCAGTATCCTTTACCTATCAAGAAGTTCTCCATGCAAAACTTCCATATGGCATAATTGTTACTATCAAGCTTTTCCCCCACTATCTGGGTTATGTTGTCCGTCCTATCTACATTAGCCATATTGTACCAGACACTATTTAGTCACTACCTGACTTCTTGCAAGCCAACAAGTTTAACTAACTAACTACAGTCTTTGGTTGTTTATGATAGTTTTCTGCAACAAATTCACTATCAAAACTAGAGTATTTTAGCTAATCAACATCTCAAAACCATCCACAAACATGTGGTATAACCCGTAGGTACATTAGTTAATACATAGACCATGTAGTTGCTTTAAGTCTGTCTCATGCAACCTCACTGTCAGAGTACATACATGCAGTCTAAAATTTGTAAATTGTCAGTGACCAACAGATGATTCAGAGCTTAAACTGAGATGTATACATGTCATACATGCTCCATAACTTCATAGACATCTACTAATACATGAAACACTCCAAATATGACCATACGGGCATAAATCAGTGCATAACTAGCAAGTACAAGTGTCAAAACTCTTATTCAAAGGTTACAATCAACAAATACTCAGCAAAAAAAGGTTTGTCCAACTCCAAAATGACTTCAAATCAATTCATACATTTTCTTCAGTGTGTCGGGGTCAATGCATTACCATACATACAACCATAGATACTTTCTCTTCAACAGATAATGTCATAGAATGCATTCCCTATTTGTAACCATCCAAGATAACATCACTGAATTTGTTTCCAGCTTCAAATATTAGCATACAATCCTTTTCTCAGTCCACAAGACATTTACCAAGAAAATGCCAATTGATACATCTCACAGGAGCCACCCAAAGTCATGTTGTACTTTAGCATAACCGATACTTGCTATCAAGAATTTATGATAGTTTTTTAGCATGTCATACACTCTCAAATTTGTATATTACAACACATAAATATCTGTTCAAATTGAGAAATTGAAGCACTTGAATCAATCCAAAGTCATCTCACAGCATAGGCACAACATCCTCAAAGTGTCCAGCATCAATCATAGTCATTTGGGCATTGAATGAGCATATAGCTAAGGGCTTGAATCATGAAGACAAGGGGCTACCCTATTTTACATAGAATGTAGATTGTTCTTCAAACTTCAGAAGTGAATATATGGTGGTCAATCTCAATACCAAGTGTCAACAGTTGATGTCAGGGTCCATTGCCACTAACTATAGGTGTCACCAAGTAGAATAGGTTGCCATTGAGCTGAATTTGAAGTGGAAGAGGAATGAACTAGGAGGGATTAGATCTAGGTAGCTAGTGTGAATTTGCATCTACTGTTCATGGGACTTCGTAGCAGCAAATAATGAATCATAAGCCTCAATCAAGGCTCTATATAGGCTAGGATAAGTCTAGACCATGTTTAGAGCAAGCCTCCATTGTAGACCAAGAGAAAACAGGTTGTCAAACTCCATTGCAGCCTGAGGTGAAGCTGCCCTATAAATTGAGATGAAAGCTCACCGTCCCGAGCTTAACACAAGCTCAAAGAAGTCTTGCAAGGCATCCACAAAACCTGCTATGGTACCATGCTGAAAGAGAGGACAGAGAGAAGGGTTGGAGCAATAGAGAGGAGATGCGTGCTCACTCCTCATTTTCTTCATATTCCATCATCCATATAATTCAAGTGAATACAAAACTCTAAGGTCTGTAGTAAGACCATTCACACTAGGTATAGATAGTAGAGCTGAGCTTGAAGTCTTAACAATAAAATGTGTGAGCATGTTTATTATTGGATCTATCCTTCAAATTATAGTAATGAGACTTGGGTACTTTCAACAAAACTAAATCTTCTTCCTAAAACTGTAAAGGCTCTTCTCATTAGCATACATCTTCATTTGATCTTGGACCTTTCTAAGATTCATTTTATATTATTGAAGAAGGGTCTACATTCTTTTTAATTCTTCCCACAAGGATTGATCTTCTCATTGAAAATGATTATGGGTAGGGGCACCTTATAACCATACATAGCCTCAAAGGGTGAAACTCCAATACTAGTATGAATAGAGTTATTATAAGAAAACTCAGCCAAATGTAACCATGAATCTTATGCATGCTACACATCATGATAGAAATTGTGAAGGTAAGTCTCTAATTGCTTATTTACCATTTTTATTTGGTCATCACTCTACAAATGATAGGTTGTAGAAGGAGCCAACTTAGTACCCATGGAGCTGAATACTAGCTACCAAAATTTTCTTATGAACTCAGTATCCCTACCATGCACAATCACTTATGGCAATCCATGTTATCTAAAGATCTGCTCCATGAACTAACTAGCCACCTATGAAGCAATAAGCTATATCTTGGTAGGAATAAAATGGCTTGCCTTCATAAGCATGTTCACTACTACATAAATGCTATTCTATCCCTTTTTGGTAATAGGTAAGCCAAAAATAAATTCCATGATAATATGCATCCATTTGTCTTTAGGGATAGGTAATAGTTGTCTAAAACAAATCACCTAGCTTAATGGGTGCTATCCTTATTCTATTGAAAAGACATACACGTCATGGCATAATCCTTTACATCTCTCCACAATCCTTTCTAATGAAAGCTTTTACTGATCTTATCATGGCTCTTAAGCACTATAAAATGTCTAACTATAGCCAAAGAATGCAACTCCTCTAAAAGAAGAAGTAGATGGAATAACAATCTGATCATTAAGCTAAATTAAATCATTTTTAAGTTGAGAATGTGAGTTTTTCTCTGTGATACTTTGCTATAATTTCTAAAATGCATAGTCAAACTCATCATCCAAAAGAAAGGCCTCCTATAACTAAAATCATTATGTAACTCAGTCATAGTAGCTAAAACCTTACATGCCTACATTTTAAAAAGATAACCAGCTATTACATTATCCTTACCCCTTGTATGAGTGATATCAAAATCATAATTTTGCAAGGTAGCTACTACATTATCCTTACCCCTTGTATATGTGATATCAAATTCATGATTTTGCAAGGTAGCTATCCACTTACACTACTTAGGAGTGATATTTGATTGAGTAAGAAAGTACTTTAGAACCATGCCATCGCTATGAAATCTAAATCAACTATCATACAAATAATGGTATCACTTTTTTATCACATGAAGAATAGACAATATCTCTTAATCATAGACATTCATAGTCATCGCCTTATCTATAAGCCTAAAACTCTCAAAGAAAGACACCCCATGCTTTTATAGCAATACATTCCCTATGCCATGGCCACTAGGATTGCATTGTATGGTAAACTCTCTAGAAAAATATCAATTTAACAAAATAGGAGCAAAATTAAGGAGTTTCTTTACCTAATCAAAGTTGGAATCTACAAGTGTATCCCAAAAGAAGGCTTTATTCTTCAATCTATTAGCCAAAGGAGCTTATATAGTCGCATAATGCTTAATGAACCTATAATAGAATGATTATAGACCAATAAATATTTTAAATAAAGTGGTGGTGGTAAGTGTTGGCCAATGTTTGACATAATACACATTCTTAGGATCAACATATATCCCTTTTTCACTTACAATATGGTCTAAGCACTCTATCTCTATTTGTATAAATGAGCACTTTTTCTCCTTAGCAAAGAGTTTGTGATGCCTCAATACATCAAGAACTTTTCTCATATGTAACAAATAATCTTGTAGTATCTTGCTATAAATTAGTATGTCATTAAAAAAAACAAGGACAAATTGAAAGAGAAAGCGCAAAATCTTATTCATCAGACTCTAAAATGTAGTTAGAGCATCGATAAGTCCTGATAGCATCACCAAGAAATGATACAATCAATGATCAATCCTAAAGGATGTTTTAGCTTCATCAACATTTTATATATGAATATGATGGTACCATAATCTCAAATTAATTTTGGTAAAGAACCTAGCCCCCTTGAGCTCATCAAGCATATCATCTAATCTTAGAATTAGACTCGGGGGGGTGTGTTTCACTCATGAATATATGTATATATAACGTGAGTTCAAAATAAGGGGTTTTTAAAACACCATTTTTATACATTTTTTACATACAGAAGGGTGTCATTTAAATGGGTTACTTATAGATTGAATAGAAAAGGGTTGTGTTTTATTCAAGAAAAATTCATAGATTGGGATATTTATAAATAGGACATGAATGCAAGTTATATAGAGAATATATATATAGTGAACCCCCCGAGGAATTAGATACCTATTCTTCACTATGATCTTGTTTAGATCCCTGTAGCTAATACACATCTTGAAGGATCCATCTTTCTTCTAAAGGGAGTGAGCCCAGAGTGGAAGAAAGAGTGATGATGGAAGGAGTAAAGGCAAGAGAGAGAGAGACACACACACAAGATGTGAGAACTCCAATAGTTACAATGTGTGACGATCTTTCCTTTATTCAAATGTCATTGAAAGAATAAAGAATGAAGTGACAATGATGGGTGCTTGCCACATGTAATACACATGTATGCTAGTACTATTTGTGTCGTAATACAAGAGTAGCTAGGCACATGTGCCTTTACTCCCAACAACCTTCCACTTAAAGGAGAATGTGTCTCTAGCAACAAGAGAATAAGAAAAAAGTGATAAAGTACAAATGCACATAATTACAACAAGAAGAGGTAAGATATCATCTCATCCAATGCCCATCAACTTTCTAAGACCAGTAAAATGCTATGTTGATAGTATTTTTGTGAGAAAATATGCAAGATTTTAGCCAGTTGAGATCTTGGCAAGGTTAATAGACTTGTCCTCAATGACCTCTATGATGAAGTAGCAATACACCTCAATGTATTTTGTCTTTGCATGGAAGACCGGCTAACTAGATAGCACTCATAGAATCCGAATGCATTATACGGACCACATTAGTAGCCTAACCAAAGAGCCTCCTTACAAGCCTTAGTGGTTGCAATATACTCGGCCTTGATAATAGAGAGGGATGTGCATTTCTACACCCTAGGCATCCAAGACATCGCACCTCTAGCAAAGGTAAACACATAGCTAGAGGTGGACTTTGTACTATTTGCATGTCCTACATAATCAAAGCTAATGTACCCCACGACTCCCATATCCTAGCCATCACAACATATGCACATAGCTACTATGCCATTCAGGTACCTTATGATACCCTTAATAGCATCCCAATACCTTCTTCCAAGTGTATTCATACAGTGTACCACAACTCACACTATAAATGTTATATCAGGATGAGTGGCTATCATGGCATACATCAAACTTCCCACAATGGATGCATAAGGGATCTTGGAAATATTGGCATTTTTCTCATTAAACTACAGATTATCAGCATGATTGACATTCACATGAGAAGGTAGAGGATAGGCAATAGGCTTAATATCTTGCATATGAAACCGCTCGAGGAGTTTCTAGATATACTCCTATGACAAATAAAGGATCCCCTCTTAGAGCGACCATGTATGATACGCATCCCAAGAATATGTGAGGCTTGTATTAGATCCTTCATCTCAATGATTTTCTTGAGCTAAGTTTTCAAGGTACCCAACTCATCATGAGCTCTCCTAGCAATAAGAATATCATCGACATAGAGTACCAAGATCATAAGGCCATCATCACAAGCCTTCTTCATGTATAAACAAAGATCCATGGCACTACAGCTATATTGTTGTGAGTGCATAAAAATATCAAACTTGTGGTACCATTTTCTAGGTGTCTACTTAAGGCCATAAATTCTCTTTTTAAACTTGCACACTAGGTGTTTCCTGTCTTTTTCTTCAAATCCCTTAGATTGATGTATATAGATCTCATCATGCAAGTCCCCATGTAAATTTTTAAAAACGTCTTTACATCCATCCAATAAAGGTCTAGATCTTGCTAAGCAAACAATGCTAGTACCAAGTGTAGGGTTTTCATTTCAACCACAGGAGAAAAGACTTCATCAAAGTTAACACCATATTCCTGCTTGAAATTCTTAGCTTCCAATCTGGCCTTATAATCAGGCTTGGGGTATCTAGGGATACTTTTTAGGTATATTCACTTTCATGGCAATGCCTTCTTTCCACTAGGCAAAGGAACCAAATCCCATGTATAGTTAGGCTATAAGGAGTTAAACTTTGACTACATAGACCTATCCCATGAGTGACTATCATCTCTATGCATGGCCTCATCATAAAAGAGAGACTCACCTACATCTATCACCATAACATAATCCATGGAGGGTGTAAAGGACTCAGGTTGACATCCAACTCTAGTAGACCATCTCAAGAGACTCCTCCTGAAAGATCACCTTGCATACCTCAATCACTTGCTTAGATTTCTTGTGCATCTTTACCTCATGGAAAATGACATCATGGTTGTGGATTACTTTGCGAGCCTACAGATTCCACAGGCAATAGGCCATCTCACCTGCATCCCCATAACCAAGAAAGATACATTTCACAAACTTAGAATCTATCTTATTGGGTTTGTACTTTGAAACATGGCAGAATGCCTCACGACCAAAGATGTGCCAATGAGCATAGGATGGGTCCATACCTCCTATGTAACCTGGCAATTAATAGCAGTGCAAGGGGGACTGGTTAATCAAGTGTATAGTAATAGTAATTGCATCAGCCCAAAAGTGATGCAGTAATCATGCTTGGCTAATCATACTATGGACTCTCTCCTGAATCATCATGTTCATACATTTGGCAATGTCATCCTCGAGAGGGGTGTAGGGGCCAATCAAATGATGCTTGATATCTTGCTCATTGCAAAACTGCTTAAAATCTTTTGAGACATACTCACCCCCATATCATCTGACCTAGACTATTTCTGAACAAGAGTAAGCCAATGGTGAAAGGTAGATGAGACATTGGATTTCTACTTAATAGGGAAAGCCTAGACCTTATGTGAGTAATCATCAATGAATGTGACAAAGTACTTCACACCACCTAGTGACCGATAAAAGACAATATAACCTACATCATCCAAGGTGTCAAATGCAAAGATAAGGCTTTTTTGTGAGAGCTAGTACATGATGTACATCATGAAGAATGAACATGCATCTCAAACCAAAACAAAATTGGACATCACAAATACCATCTCTAATGCTAGGTCATTACCCAAACAAAAAGATCTAGTCATACTACAATAGGAGTGAAACCACTCTTTTTGAGAGGGGTCACATGAAAGGAAGCCCTTAAATATATCAACCAATACTATTGAGTATATCCTAACAAAGCACCAATCAGCTTGAAGAATCCAAAGAATAAGCTACCAAGATAAAATCATCATATATGTTACATTGTAGTACATTAATCTTCTCAATCTTGACACTAGACTTGCTAGGCACAATGCTATGATCGTCATTCATGTCTTGCACTTTATCTTTTATCTTTTCCTTACTTATCTTCATGTGGCATTGTGGTTGAATATGGCTTTATTTTTCACAATAATGACAAGTAAGACCACAGACTTACTACAAGACTATCAATGTGTCTTAGACTGAGACCTGTTAAAGTCTCTACCATAGCCATTTTCATCCCATCTATCTCTCATAGTCAATGCATGTGATGTATGGGAAGCATCCACATTCTTTCTATTCATCTCTTCTGTCAAGAGAGCACTCTCAACATCCTACAACTTTACCCAATCCTTAGCACAAAGAGGCATACAAAAAGTGTCTCACGACTCAGGTAGAGTACAAGAAAAAATAAAGGATGCATAGTATCCTTGAACTCGATCTCCTACAAAGCTAAATGGCTGATGATGGAGTGAAAATCATTCATGTGTGTAGGCATAGAAGTTCCTTCCTTCATGCGGAGGCCCATCAATTATTTCAACCAATACATTTGAGATGCAAGCCTCTACTTGTCATAAAGATTCTTAATCTATGTCCAAAGCTCATATGCAGTTCGATTTCCAATTAAAACATTATAGCAAATCTTCTTAGAGAGTGATAAATTACCTTAGACTTGCATAGCTCATCAAGTTCACCCCAATCCTTGGCTACAATGTTTTTAGGTTTGGCACCCTCATTTTTTAATGACACCATACATGTATGTCGAGGCTTGACATCATTTGGGCCAGTGACGTGCTCAAAGTTCTATATAATTTCAACTTTTCTTATTTAGGGATTTCCCTCCAAAATCCAAATTGAAAATTAATGGAAGCACCAACTAGGAACATACAAAATTGGTCATTTTACTGTACCACTAAATGTGCTTTCATCCACCAAGGGCTAATTTTTCCTTAGATTGAAATTTTTTTTCCACTGGTGTATTTTATAAATTTCACATCACTTTCTCTCTCCTCAATTTCTTATAGGACCAAAAATTGACCTCAAATATCCCCTAATGCAAGGTTATTCGTAGCCATGATGTCATTTTCCATGAGGAAAATATGCATAAGAAAATTGAGTAGGTAGTTGAGGCATGTAGGATGATATTTTAGGAGGAGTCTCATGCATCCATACAACCAACTAGATAGGCTATAACAATTGATGCTCTAGTGGCCTAGGCCCTAGTTATTATGCATGATCATCTTGCTTTTGAGACACTTTACTAGAGCTAGATGTCACCTTGAGTGCTACCCTCGATAGATTATGTTATGATGACAAATGCATGTGAGCCTCTCTCCTATGATGAGGCCATGCATAGAGATGATAGTCACTCATGGGACAGGGGAATACAGTTAGTGTTTGACTCCTTATAGACTAACCATATATGGGATTTGTTTCCTTTGCCTAGTTCTTGGGTAAGTGTCTCATGACTATATGTGTGTATCACTTGGGTTCAAAACAAGGTATTTTTAAAATACCATTTTTATAAAAAATTTACATACAAAAAGGTGTAATATAAAGGGTTTATTTACAAATCGAATAGAAAAGGGCTATGTTTTATTCAAGAAAAATTTGAAGATAAGGATATTTATAAATAAGCCTTGAATGCACGTAATGTAGAGGATATACATATAATAACTTCCCCGATGCCTATTGGCAAGAAGGCATTACCATGCAAGTGGATATACAAGCTAAAAAGTATCCTTGGATGCCCCAAGCCTGCTTATAAGGCCAAGTTAGTAGCTAAGAGTTTCAAGCACAAATATGGTATTGACTTTGATGGACTCTTTTCTCCTATGGTCAAAATGATGACCCTACGCTTGGTACTAGCATTGGTTTCTTAGCTAGATCAAGACCTTTATTGGATGGATGTAAAGATGGTAATAATTGAGTCTTTCCCTATTCCAAGAATTGAGCCAACAATATTTAGCACTTGATTTTTTTCCCTCATGTATGAGTTAATCTCAACTTGATAGTCAGCCAATTCTTCATTGATATTCTTGAGCACTTGCCCCTTCTTCTTGTTTCTAGCCATTGGAATACATGAAATAGAAAAGAACTGCCTGTCAATAAATGGGTGACATCTTGAGTTGTACTCATCAGATCCTTGTGATTATAGGCTCTAAATGAAGCTTAGGTGGGGGGTAAGGTAGATTTACTAAAATACCAAGTTGTAATTAGGTAAATGATAGTTCCACATCAAAGCAGTAAACCTTGCCTAGCTATCCACCAAGAGCTATCTATGATGACCACCTACTAGTGAAATGACCATATCTTTTGCTCCACAACTCCATGTGCTAAAATTTTTTGCCAAATCAAAGCTAACTTTATCCTCTTTTAATGGAGTACAAGTAATCCCTATCAAAATAAAGATGTTTAATTTTGCAATTAATTATTTGTGACTATCCATGCAGTGACACTTGTAATTGCCCTATTTATGCCTTGTTTGCCAAAGATGACTATGGGTTTGTATCATACACCCATGGCTATTGAAATACACTATGCGTACCTTGCAAGTACTGTCCAACCACCTATATATGACCTACAAACTTGTAAATCTCTACAATTCTTTAGTATTCGCTTCTTTGTTTTATCCTGCTTTAGTGCCAATGATGCCCGATGATCTTCAAATATTTTCCACTCTATCCCAAGTGGTCTTTCGTGATCCACCACACCTATGATGATGAATAAAATGATATAAGGGGAACCTAAATGGATTATGAAACTCTAGAAGGTGTGCAAAGTTCCTTCTGAGCTAGGTTGTGCACCCCTATGGAGTCCTAAATATTGAGGGAGGGTAGCCTCTCTTTTGTCTTGCTATCTCATCTAGCTTTGACCTTTTTTCTTGGTTGGTATGTATACATGGTAGTGTTAGTATTCCAAAAAAAAGGATGATATGCATGGACAAAAAAAAATCTTTGGGCATTCAATGATATGTAGGAATTGAAAGATGAATGAATAAAAAAGGGCTAAGAAAGATTTACCTTTAGTATTTAGTGAATCACTAAGTTACTCAACTTACCTTTTGCAATTTCTTAGGTATTTCAATACATATGATCAACAAGAGATGAAAATTTAGAGATTAGCCAATCACATAGGTAAGAATTCACTGAAGTTTTTAGATTGCAATGTACTTGCAATATGCAAGTATCAATCATGAGAAGTATCAATGATGAAAAACAAGTTGATGGGATGAATGATCAATCACACAATGATGGAAAGTCAATCTTCAATGGATGGGTATTAAACTTCAGTTAGCTAATGTTGAGAATTTCTATTAAGCAATAAGGATGTACTCAATTAAACCTCACCTTTAGCAATTGGCTACGCTTCAACAATTGGAATTGGAGAAACGAGAAAAGGGGAGATGATATACCTTTCTCAATGCTTGACTTTAATGAAGAATGTTGAGATTGATCAAATGCCATCATCAAAGTTGATGAAAAATCTATTTAAGGCCTCCATTGATAATGAATCCACTTGAAGCCTTCTAATATCTTCAAGAATACCAATCTTGAATCAATGTCATGTATAATGGTTAAAGAGAGTATTTAAAAATCTATGAATCTTGAACCAATTCCTTCAATTAAGGTTAAAGAATAATCCAAGCTTCATGAAAATACTTCAATCCTTGATTGGAATCAAGAACTCAAGAGATAACATCCATGTTTGTCCAAGCATTCAAGAAGAACAAGATGCTATGAATCTTAATAAATTGCTTCAATGTTAGTTAAGTCTTCATGGTGCATTCTTATTCTAATTTCCTTAGAGAATAATGCTTCATAATCCCCATGATTTGAGCCTAAATTGACCAAATATTTGAAGAAAGTCATGGCTACCCTATTTTTCCCAAATTGGAGAGACAATGATATACCAAATCTTGCCAAAATTCTTTGATCTTGAATTCTCAATGCATGCTAATGTTTAGAGTAGTATTTAGGAAGATATTAAGTAAAAGCCCCATGAAATTTTAAAGAAACAAGCAAAATTTTTCTTACTATCTACAAACTCCATAGCTAGGGTTTGAAAGAATCTTCAAAAGTGAGAAATGATTCAATGTCTAAAGAATGAAGTAGGAAAAATCTTCCTAGAGCTTAGAGGAGTAAAAACCCCAAGAAATCTTGAAGAAGTTATAAAGAATTCATTGTTGTCCTAAGATCTCACCAAAGAGGAGAGAGAAAATCCATGATTGATCTTCAATCTTTCTCAATCCTTGAAGAAACACTTGTCAAGATTGTGGGAGAGAAGGAAGGAGTCTCGCTTGAAGCTTTCTTGCTTGCACAATGGGGGAATACACACAAGGGTGGAGGCTGAAAACAGTTTTTCTCTTCTTAGTTGTATAAGCCAAAAGAACTCTAGTACAAAGAAATAGAAGAACCCTATATATGGGTCTCAAACCAAACTCAACTAACTAAGGTGGCATACTAGCTGAGCCACGAACTAGAGTAGATAAGGATAGCTATCATGTAGCTATTATTCATGGGCGGTGTACCAACCGCATCTGCAACTGACAAGTCGGTGACATAAATACACAACGGTCACCCTGGCGTATCACGAGTGGAGCTCGATATCTCAACACTCCCCCTCGAGCTCAACCCCAATTCCTGCACACCAAGCAGGTCTCTGAACTTGGCAGCTTCTCTACGCCCAATGCCTTCGTGAATATGTCAGCTACCTGATCCTCTGTGCTGACATAAACTAGATCAATAAGACCTAGTAAAACCCTCTCTCGCACATAGTGATAATGCACCTTAATGTGGTTTGTTCTAGCATGATAGACTGGGTTGTTTGCCAAGTGTATACTACTCATGTTGTCACAATAAATGACAATTGGCCCATCTGTAGACTGATGCATATCATAAAGTAGCTTATGCAACCAAGCTACCTCACATGCAGCCATTGCTGCACCCCTGTACTCAGCCTCTGTGCGCTCGACAAGGCAACTGTAGGCTGTTTCTTGCTGCTCCAAGTGACTGCAGCACTCCCAAAAGAGAACACATATCCACTGGTAGATCGTCTATCATAGATACTACCAGCCCAATCAGCATCAGTGTATCCATGCAACTGTATCTGAACCCCAGTCTCATAAAATAGTCCATACTGCAATGTGGACTTCACATACCTGAGTATGCGTCTAGCCGCATCCAAATGTGGTTTCCTTGGAGCGTGCATAAACTGACTTACCAATCCAACAGCATAGCTCAAATCTGGCCTGGTAATAGTCATATAAATCAAACTTCCTACTATGCGTCTGTACATAGTAGGGTCTTCTAGAAGCTCACCTGTATCTGTGCTCAGCTTCACATTCTGCTCCAAAGGAACTGAAATAGGCTTACAGCCTGTCATCCAATATTTGGACAGCATGTCCAATCCATACTGCCTCTGCAAGAGCTGTATCCCACTTGGTGATCTAATCACCTCAATGCCCAAGAAATAACGCAGCTCTCCCAAATCCTTCATCTCAAACTTCTGCTTCAATAGCATTTTCACATGAAGGATATCTTCATCACTGTCACCTGTCATAATCAAATCATCAACATAAATGACAAGTAGCATAATACCTTTCTCTGTTTTTCTCACATAAAGTGAGAAATTTGCCTTGGAAATTTGAAAGCCAATAGTGACAAGATATTGTCCTATCTTGTCAGACCATGCTGTAGGTGCTTGCTTCAAGCCATACAAGGCTTTCTTCAACCTGCAAACAAACTCAGGATGAACAGCATGCACATAACCTGGTGGCTGCTCCATATAGACCTCTTCTTGCAAATCACCATGCAAGAAGGCATTCTTTACATCCATCTGATGTAAAGACCATCCCTTTGATGCAGCCATAGCAATGACTGCTCTTACGGTTGCCATCCTTACAACCGGACTGAATGTTTCTTCATAGTCAATGCCATATGTTTGTGCATACCCCTTGACTACTAATCTTGCCTTGTATCTGTTCACAGAACCATCTGCATTGTGCTTCACCTTATAAACCCACTTACAGCCAATTGCATTTTTACCTTTAGGCAAAGGTACCAATTCCCATGTAGCATTTGCTTCCAAGGCATCCATTTCTTCATCCATGGCTTTCTCCCATTTTTCTTTTCCCATGGCTTGCTCAAAAGAAGTGGGTTCTGGTTCCTGTATCACTTTGACCATATATGCATAGTGAATGGCTATAAATCCATCATATTTCAGCCTATCCACAGGATACCTAGCTCTCGTAGACCTGCGCAAAGTAGGTTCACTCCCAGGTGCTCTCAAAACATCCCTGGTCTTCCTTACTCCAGGTGTAACAATAGAAGGAATACCCAACTCATCATCAATGCTCTGTTCTGAGCCACCAGATTCACCATCCACATAAGAGTGACCTACATTCACATCAAACATGGGCTGATCAACCTTCTCTTTTCCTTTTCGTGATAGCTGCATACCACTATCTGCATTACTTTGAGAAGATTCTCCTGATCTCAATCTGCCTGTCCATGGCGAAGAATGTGAACCACTACTAGAGGGCGCTCCAGGTCCACTAATATTTTGTGACTGCTGATGTGAATTCTGTGCAGCATTACCATTTTGTGCATCTACATCATCAATCACATTTACTGGTTTATACCAGCTACTCATCTCATCAAAAACAACATCTCTGCTCACTGTAAACTTACGAGTAGAAGGGTTATAGCATCTATACCCTTTTTGCTGTAGAGAGTAACCAATAAAGATGCACTTCTCAGCTTTTGGATCCAACTTGGATCTCAACTCATCTAGCACATATACATAGGCAATGCAACCAAAAATTTTCAAATGAGAAATATCTGGTTTCCTACCAATATACCTCTCCTCTGGAGTCATTCTATGTATTGCTGCAGTGGGAGTCCTGTTCATTATGTAGACTGCTGTAGCAACTGCTTCAACCCAATAAAAATCTGGCAAGTCTTTTTCATTGAGCATGGCACGAGATACCTCTCCAATATGCCTGTTTTTCCTTTCTGCAATTCCATTTTGTTGTGGGGTATGACTGCATGAATATTGCTGCTTTATGCCATGCTCCTGTAGGAACCTTGCAAACTCATTTGAGAGGTACTCTCCCCCTCCATCTGACCTTAGGCATTTTATCTGCAGGCCTGTTTCTTTTTCAACCATCACTTTAAGAGTTTTGAAATGCCCAAAAACTTCACTTTTCTTTTTCATAAAATACACCCAAACTTTTCTGCTATAGTCATCAATAAAACTGACAAAATAATGACAGCCTCCAAGAGATGCAGCTTTAGTTGTCCACACATCAGAGTGGATTAATTCCAATGGCTTCTTACTCTCTTGAACATGTCTAGGAAATGGTTTCCTTGCCTGTTTTCCAAACTGACAGGCTTCACATACCTTATGCATTTCTGCAACCTTGAATTTTGGCAAACCTGCAACAATATTTTGGGCCTGCATTGATTTAAGTCGCTGTACATTAACATGACCAATGCGTTTATGCCAGATATTAATATCTGCAACTACACCGGTCCCATGTGCAAACATTGCTGCACTCAATTCAGACATGTCTGCATCCAATGTAAACATTCTTCCCTTCTTCTTTCCTTTTTCAATCAAGCGACCTTTATTTTTCATATCCTCAACAAAGCATCCATGAGGACTAAATCTGACCTGCAAGCCCTGCTCAACCATTTGACCAACAGAAACCAGATTCTTGGTGATATTCGGAACATGAAATACATCGGACATGTATTTCTTTTTTCCATCCTGCATAGACAAGGGAATTTTTCCAATCTGCACAATAGGATGTGCAGTATCATCATCAGTCTCCACAAATCCTGGTTTTTCCATTTTTCTTGCATCCTCCATCCATTCTGCATGACCTGTCATGTGGTTTGATACACCTGAGTCAACATACCATACATCATTGCTTTCTTCTGCACTTGTCACAGAATTGTTCATGTGTTGCACCATAAACAAGTGCTCATTTCTGTCATCACCCTGTCTACTAGAAGATGCATAATTCCCTTGTTGCAGTTTTCCATTCATGATGTCATTCTGCTTTTTATAGCAGTCTTTAGCCATATGACCCTTTTTACCACAGTAGTAGCATTCAACATTACTGTTTGCATTTTGGCCTCTTTGCCATCCACCACGACCTCTTTGGCTCCCCCTGCCTCTAGAGTTACCACGTCCTCCTCCATAGGACTAGTTTTCTTGAGTTTGCTGCATATTCTGATTTCTGCCACGGCCTCCAAATCGGCCTCCTCTACCTCTGCCTCTACCTCTTCCAACATTTGAGTAGAAGACAGCTTCTTTTGAAGTTCCTCCTGAAGAAGATGCACCACCATTTCTCTGCTCCTCAGAAATTAGAAGAGTAATCAACTCCTCAAAATCAGGAAATCTTTCACGGACGGAAATGGATATTCGGAACTGTGCATAATCCTTTCCTAGACCATTCAAGGTCACGGAAACTAAATCATCATCTTCCACTGGCGACCCAATGGAAGCAAGTGCATCTGCAATCTTCTTCACCTTCATGTGGTAGTCATTGATGCTCATACTTTCTCTTTGCACATTATGCAACTCTTGCTTGAGCTGCATTTTCCTGGCTTGTGTATTTGTGCTATACATTTTTGACAAAGTATCCCATGCCTCCTTTGGCGTACTTGCATCCTGAATATGCACAATCATAGAGTCTGAAATACTGATAGACAGCCAGTACAAAACTTTCCTGGCTCTCTCATGCCATGCTTTGAATGCCTGCATTTGCTGTTGACTGGGAACATCAGGAAGAACTGGTTCTTCTTCATTTCCTGCAACAAATTGCCAATATCCTTTTTCCATAAGGAAATTCGTCATTCTAAACTTCCATGCTTGGAAGTTGTTCTTGTCAAGCTTTTCAGTTACAATCTGTGAAAGAGAATCAGACGCCATTACAGAACATTGCAAAAAATTCTGTCACTGCAAAAAACACAGCTTCACCCTCACAAGGGCAAATCTGCAAAACTGGCGAAAGTGGTATTTGACCACACAGTCACTTCCTAGTGATGATTTTGCATCAACAGGCAACAGGGATGATTCTGTAACTCCCAATGTCTCTACGCACAAGCATACGATGCAATTTCTATAGTAACTTTTTACCGACCTGCAGAACAGTGGTCACACAGCATAAAACTGGGCCTTTTCCTGAGTGCGTGCAGAAAACTTCCGCCTCCAAAACGGGCCCCGAAATACTGCCCTCTTGCTTCACCACGAAGGGCGTCTCAACCTGAGACAATGCACTCCTGCACTTTCCGGTTGTGCTACCTGTAGAGATCTGCTCCCAAAACAGAAAATGAAAGCAACACTGCTCCTCTTACCAGAACACCGCGAGCTTGGCTTGCTTTCTTGAGCTCCTTACCACGAACAAGGCTCTGATACCATGTCAAGATTGTGGGAGAGAAGGAAGGAGTCTCGCTTGAAGCTTTCTTGCTTGAACAATGGGGGAATACACACAAGGATGGAGGCTGAAAACAGTTTTTCTCTTCTTAGTTGTGTAAGCCAAAAGAACTCTAGTACAAAGAAATAGAAGAACCCTATATATGGGTCTCAAACCAAACTCAACTAACTAAGGTGGCATACTAACTGAGCCACGAACTAGAGTAGATAAGGATAGCTATCATGTAGCTATTATTCATGGGCGGTGTACCAACCACGTCTGCAACTGACAAGTCGGTGACATAAATACACAATGGTCACCCTGGCGTATCACGAGTGGAGCTCGATATCTCAACAACACTATCAACTTATTGGAAAATCATCGAGTGCGAGAAGTCATGGTTGATGTCTCAGAGAAGTGATTCATGCTGGAGAAGTATGCTACATACTAGTCTAAAATTTTTGATAAAAATCACATTGATCCTTCTTACTCATCCATTTGGCTTAACTGCTCCTCAAACTAGTCAATATGCTACTCCAAATGCTCTTGGGAATGAGAAAAATGGTGTTATACACTCAATAGAGAGATTAGATCATGAAATCAACCATAGAAGCTTGGTGCAAGTTGAGAGAAGAGAAAGAAACCTTGGATCAACAAAAGTAATCCTACTTAGGATTTTCCTAGACTCCATTAATCCTAATTAGACTAAGAACCTCCAAAATGGACCTCTTCTTGACCATCAATTGTCTAGACAGTTTTTAGCAGTGAATCTAAATGATGCCACCCGGAACTCCCATGGAATGTTACAAGGTTTTTTGCCTAGGGTTTCTCAAGTTCGTCTCACAATAGAGCATTCCTAGATTGGGATTGACATGAATTTGGGTTCCTAGTGGTCAAGGTCTCCTGACAGCATTCTAGTATTAGGTCCTGGACATCCTACTTTAGGCAGAGATACCCAAGCCGAAGCAGACCCATGCCGCACTTGGTTCAAAGAGAATGGGAAACAAGAGGGATGTGTCGCTCAACCTCTCTGCTCGTAGGGCATAGTCCCATTCCAGTCCCCTAAAATGTCATGAATTGGGGTTCTAACCTAACAATTTCCTAGGGTCAAATGTTGGTAAAATCTTGTGAGAAGCCTCCCAGTTCTTTGGGACCAACCTGTTGTAGGATGGACCCGCCAGTTCCGCCCACTTGCTTCCCTTGGTAGCTTTAGTTTCCTACTTACCTAAGGCACATTAGTGGAAACCCATACAAGCAGCTTCCTTAATTAACCCATTATCCACATGTTCCTTTACGTAATTTTATACACTGACACGAAAACAGCTCAAAAAATTTCATTGGAAGTAAACTTTATATTAACATATTAGCTGAGATACAAGTTTTGTCCATAGGACATTTCCCATGATCCATAAGGATGCGTCTTAGTTTCCTCCAAGTTCTGCACTTGCACTCGTAATAGGGCCTTGAGACTCCAACATCGAGTTCATGTAGATCGCTTGAGTAGGATCAGGAGGCAGGGAATTTATAGCCAGAGCCCCCTTGGCATCCGAGCATCCTCCTATGTTCAAAATCTACTAATTTTGGGGTGGTAACTGCCCTAATTAATCAACCTTTAGATTAGGGTTTCTTGTTTTGAGATCACAGGATCTAGATGGTTCAATCTAGGATCCAAGTTGGGCATTTGGTAACCATCGTCCCCCTTAGAACTCTATCAAAGTTTCTAAGTTTATCCTAGGGGTTCATTCCCTCAAGATCTTATGACCGTAATGATTTGATTCTAAGTCAATCTATGGCTCATTGACAATTAAACCCTAACTTTAATTACCATCTAGGGATTCACTTATCGAATTATCTCTTGCAACTATGTTTAACAATTTGCATGCGCACCTCAAATCCATATTTTTAAGATGAATCTCCATCATGTAGTGCAACCAAATCTACCTACGATGCCTTGCAAATCTAGATGCAAGTTTTTCTTGATTTGATGATACAATGCAGAACTTCCATTCATTGCGACTTATGTTTTTTTAAAAGTGCGAGGTACATGAATTCATCATGCTTAATGTAAATGCAAGCTAATTCTCTTTAATGGTTTATAGGATGCAATCATCTTGCACGATCTTGTATATTTATATATATCGGTAATCTAAGATGCACTTGCAAAATTGATGTCTACTAGTTAGTTTAGTATGGTAGACAACCCATAAATGTTTAATCAATGTGTAGCTATCATGACCATCATGAATTTGATCCAAATCTATGCATCTACCTTTCAAGTTATACAAATTACATGATGCAAAATTATGATTCCTTTCTATGATAATTATGATCTACCATTCCATTAATAGGACAAAACACCGTAGTGGTACTTGGTTTTGGAGTGATGAATTGGTATTTATACTCGATAACCCATTTGTATTAGCGGTGGCATCTTTGCCCGATCCTCCTTCTAAAATTGCAACCTTTCCGTCTACTTGGGAGAATTTTCGCGTTGGAGCCATGTTGGAGCTTGGAATTCGGCCTTCTCTTCTCTCAATGTGTAATGTGCCCGCTTGTCCGCTTGCGGGATACGTCTTACCAGCCCATTGGTAGGAGTGTCTAAAAGGCTCCACCTGGCACTCGCATGGAATGATAGAGGGTTTGCAATCTAGGTCTTCCTGAGTCCGCCCCGAGCGAAAGTGTCCAGCCGTTCCCACTTGGGATCGACCTGAGGTCAGGGTTCCTTTCCTATCAGCAAAGTTTCTAGGAAGGAGCTAGCGTCGAGCTCCAGTTGTGCCACCTTTCGTAGGGACAACAGAGACGAAGCGGTTTCAAGTTGCACTTGGTTCATGGAGAATGGGAAATGAGAGGGATGCAAAGATCAACCTCTCTGTCGTACAGCAAAGCCCCATTCCTTTCCCCTAAAATAGAATAAACCGAAAATTCTACATCTACTGACACTAGGTCTTCATTGTCTTATTATCTCATCATTTGAGAAAAGTTCCCATCTAACCGGGACCATCCTTCCGTAGGACAGACCTAAGTCACGTCCACCACACTTTCCTTAGTTTGCTTTAGTTATCTAATTACCTAACACATTAGGTTTTGACATGCAAAATCAACTTCCTTAATTAAACAAATTAATCACGGGTTCCTTCATGTAACTTAGGCACTAACACAAAAACAATGCTAAGCAAGTTCCTTTTTTTCCAATAACTGCTCTTTATTTAACAAAATCCTGGAGTACATCCAATATCATGCCTGAAGGCTAACCCAGCAATCTGCAGGATTGTTGCTCCAAGTTTCGCCCGTTGACTAGTACACGGGCCTCGAGATCCCATCTCGAGTCACGTCGGTCCCTTGTGCGGGATCTGGAGGCAAGGGATTTACAACCAAAGCCTCCTCTGGCACCCAAGCATCCTCCCGCTCCAAGTAGTACCCACGAAGAGACCTCTCGCGGCGGGTTAGGTCCATATACTCGGCGCGACTAACAACCCCCTTGGATAGGGCCAGGCAAACAGTCGGAGGTAACTGTTCCTGCCTCTTCGGCCCTCCAGGCTTTCAACCTGAAGCATTAAGTGTTTTCCTTGAATTAGTTCCTTGAGCAAAGAGATCAAATAATGTACCTAAGTACAAGCACAAACATTTCGGAGGTCATTGTATGACCGTCTGCTAAGGTGTGACTCCTTTTTTTTCCCGGATGCTCCCAACATCCGAACTTGGTCTTTTCGTGACTTGGCAAGGTCCCAATACTTTCAAACAAGATATGCAAGAAAATGGTATTGGTAAGTTGACTTATACTTTCCCTTTTCCCTTGGGTTTTACCTTAGGGTATCTTAGTTACTAACTCAAGCATTAGTGGGTCAGTCAAGGCAACGGACATGCCTTATTTGCAACCCAACCAAGGGTCTTTTAATCTCTAATTCCAACCAAGCTTAGTTAACACACATGGCAACACATGATTCTTCATTTAGACTTTCAAGATGTAATCTAGATGCATGCGATCCTTCCAATTTTCTTAGTGCGGTTCTATACAGGATTCCCCAATCGACCTTAACCATCGTGCACATTGTGCGTTTAGTATAGTTGTACCTCCTAAACGACTTTTATCTCTCTTTATTCCTGGCAATGAATACTTATTTCTAATGCACCGGAACACATGTGACTTGCGTCTATGAAATTCTAGGGTTTTGTCTAACAATGCAAGTGCATCTCATGAATAGAAATTAACATTTCATGTGTTTCTTTTAACCAGGATTGCAAAACGTGAATTCTAAATGACTATTCATGCACTGAACTGGTTAAAAATCTATCATTTTATGTGAAGTAAGGTGATAACCTTATCATTTTATGGAGCCCCAAGAGGAACACCAAGGAAAAGGGAATTCTCTTGCAAGAAAATCTATCTTGTAACATCAACAAGCTTGTTTATCATGTTTCATATGATCACAATGAAGAAAAGAACACCAGGCACAACAAATCTTCATACAGCATCATGTAGATCTCCCACGGTTTTTAATAGAATCAACCATATTCTTCAATATCTTCAAAAAATCCATCAATAGAACAAAGAAAGCAAAGAAATACACCATCTTTGAATGGAAATACATCACATAGTATTCATCTTCAATATCTTCATAGTCTTCTCTCTCAATCTCTCATATACAATCACTCTGTTTCAGTAGAATTGGCTATCTCTGACTCTCTCTCTCTCTCTCCATCAATAATACATCATATCCTCACTACAATCTCTCAATAATCCTTCTTAGGTCGTGGATACCCCTCCCAAGAGGTATGTCTGATATGAAGAGTCACCAGAGCCACTACAGTGTCCTTTCATAGCTCACTACTGTCACTTCACTCTAGTCTTTACTTGAGTCTTCAGCAGCTACTTCTTCCACTTCTTTCAGCTCTTTTGCACTTGTATTCACCTCCTTCCAAGGCTAGAAAACTTTCCCAAGCTACACTCTCATCCACCAGAACACATACAGAAGCATACAGAACAGTCTACAGAACAGTACCAGAACAGCTACAGTACAGAACAGAACAGAGACAGAACAGAAGCAGAAGCTCTATAGAAGACCTACAGAAGGTTACAGAAGGTCATCAAAACCACATAACTCACTCTCAAACCATTCCAAACTCTCACAAACCATTCAATAAACTTTCACAATATCTCAATCTTCATCAATCAATACTCCATCCCTCCTTACAGAAAACAATCAGAACAAAACAGACCAAAACAGAAGGTATACAGAACCTATCAGAACATCATAGAACCACCAATAAACATCATGATCTTCCAAAACACAATCAATATCATCCAAAACACTCTCAAAACACTTCCAAACCAATCAATCATCTCATAAAATCAACCATTCAGCTCTCAAAAACAACAAAAATCAGCCAAAAAACAAGTCATTTCAACACTCAACATATCCCCACACTTAATAAGGAAGCGTCCTCGTGACCCAGGAAAAAGGGAATACAAGTTCAGTTGAAAAGCTCAACTTTGATCGTCAATATCTTTTCACAAATAATCCATCCACCACGACTCCAACTTATAACCTGTTTCTGATATAAAAATACAAAGAAAGGAAAACCCTTTATTCATTAACACCTCTTAGCAAACTAAAAATCACAATAAATTTGTAAAGGATATAAAAGTTTTCTTCTTCTTCATCTGCATCTGCGTCAACTCTCCAACCACGAACCCAGCACCACAATTCTCCAAAACGTAGCTCGTACACGAAATTCAATAGGAAACCACCACGTTCGTTTGACATAAATGAAGTCACAACACAAACACTACACACAACACAACCATCTGAATGACTCCTTCAAAAAGAAAGATTTTTATTAAAAGCTTCCACCATACATTGGAAAGGTATCAATGAAGATGATCCCGCTTAAAAGATTGATGTTGTCGAAAACGATCCATAGACAAGGATTCATCTACAAAGTTTTTAGGAGGATTTTGAAAAAATTGGAGACAGCACATCCTTTCCAACAGGACCAGGTATCTGCTAGGCAAACAGAGGGCATGAAAATACAATATGTCCAGCTGTTGGGAATCAATATTCACATTGACATTCATGCACAACTTTGGAATAGGCTTAGAATCATTATGAGAGTGCCTATGCATATACGCCAGGTACCAAGCAAAGTGAGCAGTTAATCTCACTGAGGGATCTGCAGACTGTGAATACTGCTGGGCAAAATGAACATAATTCTGATAAGCTTGACTGGAAGCTGTCCATTCTCCTGGAATGACTGGCCAATTGATCTGCGGTCCTGTAAGGCAATCATCCGAACTCCATCCCCTTCTTCTGGAAATCTGATTATCAAACCCGTCATAGTCACTAACCAACTGAGGTGGTTGAGATATAGAAGTGTTAGGAGAGGGTAATGGAATAAGGAAAAGTGGATGAAGGATAGGAAAAATCATAAAAGGAAGAAAAGGTTAAAGAAGGAGTGGCATAAATTTGTAAGGAATCACTAAGGAACGGTGTTAACTGATAAATAGGAAATGTGGAGGGTACATTAATGGGTGGAGAAGAACAAGGCGGAGAAGGGGAAAATACCCTATCCTCAATAAAGGAACAGTAAGTAAAAATGGGAATTTGAGGGAAAGATGAAGGTTGAAAGAGAAGGGGTAAAATAATGGTGGAATTAGACTGACAAAGGGAAAGATATATAGCATAGCGGTGAGCCAATTGTTGGTAATAGAGGAGGGTAGGAACAGAAGGTCCTAAGAGAGATCGTCTATGATAGGCATCAAAGAAGGTAGCATCAAATGGATTATGTTTGGAAAGATAGGCTAAGAGATCCATCCTCAGTTGATTAGTACTCTAGGCAAAGGTAGGAGCTGTGTTTTGTCTTTGATTTAGGACCACCGAATCAATCATGGGATGCCACGAATTATCATGACAGTCAACTACTTTGGAGGAATAACTTTGGAACATGTCAGCTATGCGCAACTCCAAATGATTGACATACAAAACAGCCTGTAAGACCACATCCCCCACATACCATGCCATATCCACCTCATCTGGAATTAACAAGTCTCCTTGTAGATACATGTACGACATCAACATGGTATCTGGCGTGACAGAATCTTCAAACACCATTCTGTCTACCTCTGTCAACAACTCAGCAGACCAAACCCCACTCCAGCCATCCTCTGGAAAAGGTAAATCCATCGTGGAAAGCTTCATGTAGAAGACCAACTTCTGTAAGTGGTAGTGGACAAAGAAAGAATGGTCTGGTAAGACATATTCCTGAAACTGTTCAAAGGTAGACCATAACAAGTCCATTCTGGACTGCAATCTTTCCACTTTATCTTGGAATAGAGGGCACAAAGTAGCCTGTCTCTGAAGAGCAGCCAAGTCCTGCTGTGAAAGAGAAGGAATCAATGGAACATTAGGGCTTGGAGGAACAGAGCGGGACTTTGCAAGTTGATCTTGCAACTGCTGGATTTGGGAGGCTTGGTTGGCCACTGTGTCATTAGCAGTCTGTAAAGCTGAAAGCTTGTCATCTAAGATAGCTTGGAATTCCGTCGCTTCTCTGGACATTTTCTCCTTCTCTGCTGAAAGGCTAGTAACCTGTGATTGAGCCTCTAATAACTGGGTCTTCAATGAAGAAATCTCATCGCTTTGGGTGGCAACCAGTTGGGTTTGTTGTTCCATTTGCTTAAATAAATCTGCTAGGGTATCCTTAGCAGAAGATAACTCAGATGTTGCCTTATGCAACTGGTCCTTAGACTGCATGAGCTCCTCATAAAAAGACACGTACAGCTGTTGAACACAGGCTGTCACTGACAACTCAATGGAACTTTGAATATCCTTGCAGAGGAAAGGAATGGCATCTCCTGCAACTAGATTGTTCAGGGAGGGAACTGAGATCTCCAACGATCCTTCTCGATGTGCTCTGAACAGGTTAGTGCAAGTGGGATACCCAGGGAGTTCACTGCCAGAAGTAGCAGGGATAGGTACTGAAGGAAGTACGGAAGGAGCTTTATCCGCTACCCTCTTCAAGCGTTTGCGCTGTATGACCAGGGGAGGCGGAGAATCATCATCCTCTACGTCAATGGGGCTGACTCTTCTGAAGGTGGAGGAGGAGGTAGTGGATCTGATGGAGGAGGTGGAGGCATAGTCTTCTGTAAACCTGAATAGGTCAAGAAGGCAGACAAATATGATCCGTATGTAACATTGGTAACATTACCCCTGGTGACTTTAACGAAATGCTGATCCATTTTAGTGAGGAGGTAAGTGCTCCAATCAATAGCAATTCTTTTCAACACCATCCTAGAAGCTGTGAAAAGCTCTTTGGACAAGTAGTGGGATGGCGTTTTGGTAGGCATAAACCTGTCCTGAAGGAACTAACAGATCGTCTTCCATACGGGATCAGTGATCATAGAAAAGGAAACTCGTGAAGAGTTTATCACCTTCTTAACATCGAGGATTTCCCTTGTCTGCTTTTGCAATAGCTTGAGAATCTCTTCATTAGAGAAAAGCTGACGAGTGGTCACAAAAGGTTCACCTTTGAAGGGTAGAGACAGAGCCTTCCCTAAGCCTCGAGGTGTCAAAGTCATAGAAAGTCCCTAGACTAGTCCTGTCTTCTTGCTGTAAGAGGCCAGAAGCTCATCACATAACGACGGATCCTCTGGAAGCAATGGAAAAGAAGTAGCCACAAAAGCAGCAAGGCCCGCCTTCGTGAGGGGCTCAAAAGTAAGTAGGGAAGAGTAATCCCTACTAACTAATGGGACGTACTGGATAGGGGGAGGAGCATGAGAAGGCGCCATTCAGATGGTTACACACACACCACAAACACAGACAATCAAGGAGAATGCCTGCAAAGCAACAGACAAAAAAACCAAGGATAAGAGAACAACCAATAAAACGTGACTCGACCAACTAACCCCAAGCAAACCACATCCTAGAAAAAATTTGACATGACCTTGAGACAAATGCGACCGAAAGCTTCATGCAATGCATCAGACAAATACCCAGAACCCCGTATCAGGCAATCAAAGAAAAAAAACTGCATACTGTACCCGTAACCGTAACAAAAATAGGAAACCAAAACAATACCACATCCGACACATATCAATACTATATCGTTGATAAACCAAGACTGGACCATGGAAAATAACGCTAATGACTGCGCATACCCATCCCACGAAACGGTTCATTAAAAAGGGGAATTAAGTGCAGTGAGGGGGAATTAATTTAATGAAGGGTTGATTTTAATCAATTATTAAAAATGGGTGATTTTTTATTAGGTGATAAATCTTAGCAAGAAAACGGCGGTTCCTTATTATAAATTAAATTACCAATTATTAGGTTAAAACGGTGCTTTTATTCGAATCCCGGACTTCGATACCCGACGGGGTCTCTAAATGCAAGTTCATTAATTACAATTTAAGGTGATGTGGAGCGCTTTTTTGCCAGCGCGTGCTCTTGTGACGGCTGGTTCATGTTAATTAAAAATTAAAGTGCCTCTGTAGTGCACGTAGCGCGTGCAAAGTGAACGGCTGGTTTATTTTAATTAAAAAGTATGTGTGGTTAGCGCGAATGCGCGTGGAAACTGTGAGTGAATAAAAGAGTTCATTTTAACAATTAATTTGTGATTAAGGGGAAAATGAAAATAAATCAATCACATAAAATAAATACCTGGAAGGGGTGTGTATGTAATGCAGAAATGCGCACGGAAGAGTCCCCCAAAAGAAGTGAATCCAGTAAAGAAAAAGTAAAGATCACTGATGAAACAACAACGACAACACCTTAGTGGATGTGTGGATTTGGTTTGTGTTGGTTGTTTATTTTTATTATATTTTTTATTTGTTATTGTTTATTTTATTTTTTTTAAGTTGTGATTATTTATAGTTGAATAAATGGAAAATAATCAAGAGAGGTGAGGGGAAATTTTTAGAATTTTTTAGATTTTTTAAAGATTTTTTTGACTATTTTTAAATGAAATTTCGACATATTGGCAATTTAGGGGTAAAATTAGGAAATATTTAATTGTCAAAAATTGTAGGGTAGGTAATTTCCAGCGGACAAACTCCCAAAAATTGGCAAAAAACAAAAGGAATTGTTAGAATTTTTTTTGAATTTTTTTAATGGAAAAATTAATTTAGAAATTAATTAAATCACATAAATCATGTTAATCAGATAAGTCAGTTAGAAGTAAGTCAGTTAAGTCTGGTTTGTGTGGGTAAGTCATGTTAGTCACAGGAAGTCAAGTCAAGTTAGGTTAGTCAGGTTGGATAAGTCAGTTAAGTCCAGTTAGTAGAAACTAACCTAAAGAGGGTTAAGTAACCTAAGGTGGGTTAGGGTTAGGGTTAGTTAACTAGGGTTAGTTTAGGGTTAGTGGGGTCCTAGTTAATCCTAGTTAGTCCTAGTTAGGGTTAGGTTATCCTAGTTAGTCCTAGTTAGGGTTAGGTTAAACTAACTAGGGTTAGTAAATTAGGGAGTGGGATTAAGGTTAACTAACGAGGGTTAGTTTAACCTTAATTAGGTTAGTGTCAAACCTGGTTAGGTTAGTGGTGGAGGAGGTGGTTGGAGGTGGGTGGTGGGGAAGGAGGAGAGGGCGGAGGAGGAGTAGGGAGAGGTGGTGGCGTTGCGGGCGTCAACGGCGGGCATTCAGCAGCGGACGGCGTTGACGCGGAGGCGGCGGTGACGGCGGCCAGGGCAGGTCGGCGGGCAGGCTCCTGGGCAGACAGCGTCGATTCCTGGGGCGGCAGGCGTCAGCGGCGATCCAGGCGGCGACCTCTAGGGCGGACAGCATCGGCAGCTGTGGCGGAAGGCGTCGGCTCTTGTGGCGGCGGCAGCGACCGCTGGGGCGGACAGCGTCGGCGGTTGTGGCGGAAGGCGTCGGCTCCTCTGGCGGCGGCAGCGCTGGGCAAGGGAGGAGAAGGGGGGAGGAAAGAGGAAGGGGGGAGGAAGAAGGAAGGAGGAGAGAAGGGGAGGGTGGGAGGAGCTGGGAGAGGGAGGAAGAAGGGGAAGAAGAAGGGGAAGGAGGAGTAGGAGGAGGGGAGGAGGAGGAGGGAGAAGGAAGGGAGAGGAGGGAGGAATGCAGGAGGAGGAGGGGGGGAGAGGAGATGGAGATGAGAAGGGGACGCAGGAAGAAGAGGGGGGAGGTGGTTGGGGGGAAGGGGTGGGCAGGGACAAGGGGGGGTGTATCCCCGTCCCGCGCACGTGCGCGGGGCGGGGTAAAAAAATTTGTTGTGACGGGATTGAAATGGCACCGGGATGACGGGAGGGGTTATGCGGACACGACCGGGGCGTGTGGGGACGCGTAAAATCGAAAAAGGGCGCGTTCACGCGCAAAACGGGCGCGCAAATACACGTAAAAATAAGAAATATTAATAACTCCCAATCCGGACGTCAAAACGAAATAGCATAAAAACAAAAAGTGGGCAGGACGGCAAGGGGAAAATAAGAAAAATATATGACGGAGGTTTCAGGGGGGGGAAAGGGCGGTCACGTGCAAAAAACACAAAAAACGAACCAAAAACGCAATGAAAAATTAATATCGAAAAATCCGTGCATCGGAATGAGGTGCAGAAAAAAGGAAAACCCTGCAGAAAGATGTGCCTGACAATCCTATCACATCAAAACATAATTCCGACAGAGATAAGATGCATTCACATGGGAAAAACCCAAAAAATAAACCCGAAAATGGGATCAGAAATTAATATCGGACGAACCGTGCGCCGAAATGACAGGCAGTAAGAAGGAAAAATGTCCGCAGGAAGGAGTGGCACAGGGTTATCATGTTAAACCGCAGTTCCGGTGGAAGGAGGAGGGGTTCACATGTGAAAAACACCAAAAATACTCCCGAAAACTCATTTAAAAATTAATAAGTAAAAATACGAAAGTCAAAAGAGGGAGGAGGAAAAAGGAAAAAGGGGGAGGAAGGAATAGGGGACACGACTGTTAGATCAAATTGGAATTCCGATGCAAACAGGGCAGGTTCACATGGAAAAATGTCAAAAATACGCACGAAAAATGTGTAAAAAATCCGAAAAATGAATATTGGACAAATCGTGTATCGGAATGACGCGGAGAAAAAATAAAAAATATCAGGGGAAAAGTGGATGGCAAGGCTATGACGTCAGAGCATGGTTCCGGAGCAAGAAAAGCACGTTCACATGGAAAACCGGCTAAGGTGCGCAAAATGCTTCAAAAATTAATAACTCAAAAACCGTGCACCGGAATAGAGGTAGGTAAAAAGAAAAAATGGTCAGTTCAAAGGGAGGAACAGGGTGATAAGGTTGGATTTGGACTTCAGTGAACGTAGGATGCATTCACAGAGTAGGACCTCAAAATCAAGGAATGAAGGAAAACTGCAAGGGAACAGTCCCAAGGGTGGGTGGAAAATGAATGGGTGGGTGGGAAGGGACCCCATCAGGGTAAAAGCAAGCCATGGCAACCTGCATGAGCAGGTTGAGGCATATGCAGAAGGGTATGCAATGTAGACACGCAGGGACGTGTCCCCACACTTAAGACCTGAACGGATAGGGTTAACCAAGCAATAGGGACCTAGGACCATGCCATGGACCATCCACTAACGTCCCCACACTTAAAACATGACCGTCACAAAGAAACCAAAGTGGGAGGGTTAGAAAAACTTGGCCCATTTCGTCAAGAATCAAGGTTGAGTGTCAACGGCACGTCCAGTGTTGTTGCCGGCGCTGGAGGGACCAAGACATCTTCTCGGCACACGTCCGTCATGGAAGGGACCACGCGGCAGCACCCAGGGAGGTAGATGATTGAAGGAATCGCAGGAAATTCGTCGATGATGATGAGGGATACTACACTCAACTCGCAGTCACTCAATTGGAATGAAAGAACAGTCACTTGCCCCATGACTAATATCACTCGAGGAAAAAGGATTGAAACCCATATCTCATACCCGGTTGAGGAATCGACAAGGGAAAAATGTTGCAGAAAGAGTATGCCAGGGTGCACAGTTGATGGTGCATTAGTGCATCCAACCCGTCTGGCATAAGTGCAAGGAGGAAGGCAAGGGAGCCTTACAGTGCAATGTACAGAACAGGGTGACGTGTCTGGTGTTGACGGCAAAGACCCATCCCGTGGGTGCATAGAGAAACGGGAATATACCTGACTCCAAGTGTCGTAACGTCCCTCAATCTCACCTCTCGGTAATTGATTGAAGAAACTCCAGTCACACTCATCCCACCCGCTGTCTCACTCTCTGTTGATAAATACAGGAGGGCAGCCTTTTCCTAAAACCCATTGATGTCATCCTCACAATCACTTGTGCAAAGATTGTATGCCTTGTGCGCATTTGATGGTGCAACTGTGCATCCCGCCCTGTGCCGGCATACAGTGCGAGAAGGAAGGCAAGGGAGCCTTATGGTGCTGTGCACAGAAACAAATTGTGCTTTGTGCATTGAGAGGCCCATCCCGTGTGTGCAACACTCCATTCACACTTCTCACCTCTCATTTGATTTGAAGGGAAAAGACTGGTCTCTCGACCCACCCTCTGTCTCACTCTCTGTTGATAGATACAAGGGGCAACCATACTCACTTCCCCATCCGGTTAGGATGAAAGCTCACATCACTCAAGGGGTTGTCGATGAAGATCGCGTCATCAGTTGTTGAAGAGGCTTACCCAGGGAGGTAGCCATCAAATCGAACGTTGGATTGGACAGGAACATGTCGTCTGCTAGAGGACAGGTAGTCACTTTGCAGAGAGACCCAGGACACAGCGTACAAGGGAGGTAGCTTCGGAATTGGATCCTAGGGATATCAATTAATGAATCCACTTTCTGGACTGATGGGTGTTACCACCTTTTCCACAGCCAGCTTCTCGCCCAAGGGTGTTTACCACCTTTTCCTGGAACGAGGCCTGCTATGACAGGGAATTGCTTCCTTTTCTCTCATAACAGATTTGTTTTTCTTTTGTTTTTTTTTCGTTTTTTTTTTCTTTTTCTTGTTTTCCCCTATTCCCGAGGGTGTTGCCACCTTTTCTCGAAGAATAGGTCGGCATGACAGGGACCTAAGTCCTTTTCTCCCATGACCGATATGTTTTGTTTTGTTTTTTTTTTTCCTTCAAATTGGGCAAGGGAATGGTAGAACTACCATTTGTCAGAACCAACCTCGCCACTGATGCTGGTGGAAAATAGAGGATAAGAGATCAAGGCTGGAAGGGGGGTTTGAGGGGACAAAGGGTTTCGTCCATTTCATCAGGACTGACTGAAGAACGGCTATCAGAAGTAGCATCATAAGAAGTACAGTGCCGCGCCAATGAGGGAAAAGATCAACTGACCGTAATTGTCAAGATCCCCAAGGAGGGAAGTACTTCTTCAGGCGATATCCATTGATAAAAAAGGGATCATCAAAGGCATCAACGGTCTGCACTTGGACAGAGCCATTAGGGTTGACAGTAAGTACCTTATAGGGGCCCATCCACCGCTGTTGGAGCTTGCCAGGAAACTTGCCGAATCGTGAATCATAGGCTAGGACCAAATCACCTTCTTTGAACTCCTTGTGCTTGATGAAGCTATCATGGTAAGCCTTGCGTCGAACTTGCGTGGCTTCCATGCACTGTAGAGCCATCCTACGAATTTCGTCCAAACATTCCAAGTGCAGGAGACGGCGTTGCAATGAATCATCGTCCCCCAACCGCTCTTTGATAGCCACTCTCAAAGAGGGTAGTTCCAGTTCAACAGGAAAAATAGTTTTTGTACCATATACCAGCTGGAAGGGTGTCTGTCCTGTTGCTGCTTTATGGGAGGTTCTGTACGCCCAGAGGGCCTCTGTAAGTCGATCGTCCCAATCACGACGATGTGCGGCAATTGTTCTTGTCAGAATCGAGCAGAGGATGCGATTGGTGACTTCGACTTGGCCGTTGGCTCTGGGGTAATAAGGAGTGGACTTGCGATGGCGGATCTTATACAACTCTGTCAACTCTTCCATGACTTTGTTGAGGAAATGAGTGCCTCTGTCACTTACCAGCTCTAAGGGACTACCAAAACGGGTGATGATATTCTCATACATGAACAGGGCCACGCTGTTACCATCGTCCCGCTTTAGGGCTTTAGCTTCACACCACTTTGTAACATAATCCGTACATACGAGGATGTATCGGTTCTGTTTCCTTCTGGTAGGAGGATCGATCGGACCTACGAAGTCGATGCCCCACTTCTCAAATGGCTTCAAAGGAAGGATAGGTTGCAGTGGCATGGCACTTGTCTTTGTGGGTTTCCCCATTCTTTGACAAGCATCACATCTTTTACAGTAATCATAGGCATCCTTGTGAATGGTAAGCCACCAATATCTGTTGAGATATTGAGCTCCACTCGTGATACGCCAGGGTGACCGTTGTGTATTTATGTCACCGACTTGTCAGTTGCAGACGCGGTTGGTACACCGCCCATGAATAATAGCTACATGATAGCTATCCTTATCTACTCTAGTTCGTGGCTCAGTTAGTATGCCACCTTAGTTAGTTGAGTTTGGTTTGAGACCCATATAGAGGGTTCTTCTATTTCTTTGTACTTGAGTTCTTTTGGCTTACACAACTAAGAAGAGGAAAACTGTTTTCAGCCTCCACCCTTGTGTGTCTTCCCCCATTGTGCAAGCAAGAAAGCTTCAAGCGAGACTCCTTCCTTCTCTCCCACAATCTTGACATGGTATCAGAGCCTTGTTCGTGGTAAGGAGCTCAAGAAAGCAAGCCAAGCTCGCGGTGGTCTGGTAAGAGAAGCAGTGTTGCTTTCATTTTCTATTTTGGGAGCAGATCTCTGCAGGTAGCACAGCCGGAAATTGCAGGAGTGTATTGTCTCAGGTTGAGACGCCCTTCGCGGTGAAGCAAGAGGGCAGTATATGCTGCGAGAATGGGCTTTAGCCCTCGACGACCTTGTTTTTTTTATTTGAGGCCATTTCGGGGCCTGTTTTGCAGACGGAAGTTTTCTTCACGCACTCAGGAAAAGGCTCAGTTTTATGCTGTGCAGCCACTGTTCTACAGGTCGGTGAAAAGTTACTGTAGAAATTGCATCGTATGCTTGTGCGCAGAGACATTGGGAGTTTCAGAATCATCCTTGGTTCCTGTTTATGCAAAATCGTCACTAGGAAGTGACTGTGTGGTCAAATACCACTTTCGCCAGTTTTGCAGATTTGCCCTTGTGAGGGTGAAGCTGTGTTTTTTGCAGTGACAGAATTTCTTGCAGTATTCTGTAATGGCGTCTGATTCTCTTTCACAGATTGTCACTGAAAAGCTTGACAAGAACAACTTCCAGGCATGGAAGTTTAGAATGACGAATTTCCTTATGGGAAAAGGATATTGGGAATTTGTTGCAGGAAATGAAGAAGAACCAGTTCTTCCTGATGTTCCCAATCAACAGCAAATGCAGGCATTTAAAACATGGCATGAGAGAGCCAGAAAAGTTATGTACTGGCTGTCTATCAGCATTTCAGACTCTATGATTGTGCATATACATGATGCAAGTATGCCAAAGGAGGCATGGGATACTTTGTCAAAAATGTATAGCACAAATACGCAAGCCAGGAAAATGCAGCTCAAGCAAGAGTTGCACAATGTGCAAAGAGAAAATATGAGCATCAACGACTACCACATGAAGGTGAAGAAGATTGCAGATGCACTTGCTTCCATTGGGACGCCAGTGGAAGATGATGATTTAGTTTCCGTGACCTTGAATGGTCTAGGAAAGGATTATGCACAGTTTCGAACATCCATTTCAGTTCGTGAAAGATTTCCTGATTTTGAGGAGTTGATTGCTCTTCTAATTTCTGAGGAGCAGAGAAATGGTGGTGCATCTTCTTCAGGAGGAACTTCAAAAGAAGCTGTCTTCTACTCAAATGCTGGAAGAGGTAGAGGCAGAGGTAGAGGAGGCCAATTTGGAGGCCGTGGTAGAAATCAGAATATGCAGCAAACTCAAGAAAACCAGTCCTATGGAGGAGGACGTGGTAACTCTAGAGGCAGGGGGAGCCAAAGAGGTCGTGGTGGATGGCAAAGAGGTCAAAATGCAAACAGTAATGTTGAATGCTACTACTGTGGTAAAATGGGTCATATGGCTAAAGACTGCTATAAAAAGCAGAATGACATCATGAATGGAAAACTGCAACAAGGGAATTATGCATCTTCTAGTAGACAGGGTGATGACAGAAATGAGCATTTGTTCATGGTGCAGCACATGAACAATTCTGTGACAAGTGCAGAAGAAAGCAATGATGTATGGTATGTTGACTCAGGTGCATCAAACCACATGACAGGTCATGCAGAATGGATGGAGGATGCAAGGAAAATGGAAAAACCAAGATTTGTAGAGACTGGTGATGATACTGCGCATCCTATTGTGCAGATTGGAAAAATTCCCTTGTCTACGCAAGATGGGAAAAAGAAATACCTGTCCGATGTATTTCATGTCCCGAATATCACCAAGAATCTGGTTTCTGTTGGTCAAATGGTTGAACAGGGCTTGCAGGTCAGATTTAATCCTCATGGATGCTTTGTTGAGGATATGAAAAATAAAGGTTGCTTGATAGCAAAAGGAAAGAAGAAGGGCAGAATGTTTACGTTGGATGCAGACATGTCTGAATTGAGTGCAGCAATGTTTGCACATGGGACCGGTGTAGTTGCAGATATTGATATCTGGCATAAACGCATTGGTCATGTTAATGTACAGCGACTTAAATCAATGCAGGCCCAAAATATTGTTGCAGGTTTGCCGAAATTCAAGGTTGCAGAAATGCATAAGGTATGTGAAGCCTGTCAGTTTGGAAAACAGGCAAGGAAACCATTTCCTAGACATGTTCAAGAGAGTGAGAAGCCATTGGAATTAATCCACTCTGATGTGTGGACTACTAAAGCTGCATCTCTTGGAGGCTGTCATTATTTTGTCACTTTTATTGATGACTATAGCAAAAAAGTTTGGGTGTATTTTATGAAAAAGAAAAGTGAAGTTTTTGGGCATTTCAAAACTCTTAAAGCTATGGCTGAAAAAGAAACAGGTCTGCAAATAAAATACCTAAGGTCAGATGGAGGGGGAGAGTACCTCTCAAATGAGTTTGGAAAGTTCTTGCAGGAGCATGGCATAAAGCAGCAATATTCATGCAGTTATACCCCACAACAAAATGGAATTGCAGAAAGGAAAAACAGGCATATTGGAGAGGTATATCGTGCCATGCTCAATGAAAAAGACTTGCCAGATTTTTATTGGGCTGAAGCAGTTGCTACAGCAGTCTACATAATGAACAGGACTCCCACTGCAGCAATACATGGAATGACTCCAGAGGAGAGGTATACTGGTAGGAAACCAGATATTTCTCATTTGAAAATTTTTGGTTGCATTGCCTATGTACATGTGCCAGATGAGCTGAGATCCAAGTTGGATCCAAAAGCTGAGAAGTGCATCTTTATTGGTTACTCTCTGCAGCAAAAAGGGTATAGATGCTATAACCCTTCTACTCGTAAGTTTACAGTGAGTAGAGATGTTGTTTTTTATGAGATGAGTAGCTGGTATAAACCAGTAAATGTGATTGATGATGAAGATGCACAAAATGGTAATGCTGCACAGAATTCACAGCAGCAGTCACAAAATATTAGTGGACCTGGAGCGTCCTCTAGCAGTGGTTCACATTCTTCGCCATGGACAGGCAGATTGAGATCAGGAGAATCTTCTCAAAGCAATGCAGATAGGGGTATGCAGGTATCACGAAAAGGAAAAGAGAAGGTTGATCAGCCCATGTTTGATGTGAATGCAGGTCACTCTTATGTGGATGGTGAATCCAGTGGCTCAGAACAGAGCATTGATGATGAGTTGGGTATTCCTTCTATTGTTACACCTGGAGTAAGGAAGACCAGGGATGTTTTGAGAGCACCTGGGAGTGAACCTACTTTGCGCAGGTCTACGAGAGCTAGGTATGCTGTGGATAGGCTGAAATATGATGGATTTACAGCCATTCACTATGCATATATGGTCAAAGTGATACAGAAACCAGATCCCACATCTTTTGAGCAAGCCATGGGAAAAGAAAAATGGGAGAAAGCCATGGATGAAGAAATGGATGCCTTGGAAGAAAATGCTACATGGGAGTTAGTACCTTTGCCTAAAGGTAAGAATGCAATTGGCTGTAAGTGGGTTTATAAGGTGAAGCACAATGCAGATGGTTCTGTGAACAGATACAAGGCAAGATTAGTAGTCAAGGGGTATGCACAAACATATGGCATTGACTATGAAGAGACATTCAGTCCAGTTGCAAGGATGGCAACTGTAAGAGCAGTCATTGCTATGGCTGCATCAAAGGGATGGTCTTTACATCAAATGGATGTAAAGAATGCCTTCTTGCATGGTGATTTGCAAGAAGAGGTCTATATGGAGCAGCCACCAGGTTATGTGCATGCTGTTCATCCTGAGTTTGTTTGCAGGTTGAAGAAAGCCTTGTATGGCTTGAAGCAAGCACCTAGAGCATGGTCTGACAAGATAGGACAGTATCTTGTCACTATTGGCTTTCAGATTTCCAAGGCAGATTTCTCACTTTATGTGAGAAAAACAGAGAAAGGTATTATGCTACTTGTCATTTATGTTGATGATTTGATTATGACAGGTGACAGTGATGAAGATATCCTTCATGTGAAAATGCTATTGAAGCAGAAGTTTGAGATGAAGGATTTGGGAGAGCTGCGTTATTTCTTGGGCATTGAGGTGATTAGATCACCAAGTGGGATACAGCTCTTGCAGAGGCAGTATGGATTGGACATGCTGTCCAAATATGGGATGACAGGCTGTAAGCCTATTTCAGTTCCTTTGGAGCAAAATGTGAAGCTGAGCACAGATGCAGGTGAGCTTCTAGAAGACCCTACTATATACAGACGCATAGTAGGAAGTTTGATTTATATGACTATTACCAGGCCAGATTTGAGCTATGCTATTGGATTGGTAAGTCAGTTTATGCAGGCTCCAAGGAAACCACATTTAGATGCGGCTAGACGCATACTCAAGTATGTGAAGTCCACATTGCAGTATGGACTATTTTATGAGACTGGGGTTCAGATACAGTTGCATGGATACACTGATGCTGATTGGGCTGGTAGTATTTCTGATAGACGATCTACCAGTGGATATGTATTCTCTTTTGGGAGTGCTGCAGTCACTTGGAGCAGCAAGAAACAGCCTACAGTTGCCTTGTCGAGCACAGAGGCTGAGTACAGGGGTGCAGCAATGGCTGCATGTGAGGTAGCTTGGTTGCATAAGCTACTTTATGATATGCATCAGTCTATAGATGGGCCAGTTGTCATTTATTGTGACAACATGAGTAGTATACACTTGGCAAATAACCCAGTCTATCATGCTAGAACAAAGCACATTGAGGTGCATTATCACTATGTGCGAGAGAGGGTTTTACTAGGTCTTATTGATCTAGTTTATGTCAGCACAGAGGATCAGGTAGCTGACATATTCACGAAGGCATTGGGCGTAGAGAAGCTGCGCAAGTTCAGAGACCTGCTTGGTGTGCAGGAATTGGGATTGAGCTCGAGGGGGAGTGTTGAGATATCGAGCTCCACTCGTGATATGCCAGGGTGACCGTTGTGTATTTATGTCACCGACTTGTCAGTTGCAGACGCGGTTGGTACACCGCCCATGAATAATAGCTACATGATAGCTATCCTTATCTACTCTAGTTCGTGGCTCAGTTAGTATGCCACCTTAGTTAGTTGAGTTTGGTTTGAGACCCATATAGAGGGTTCTTCTATTTCTTTGTACTTGAGTTCTTTTGGCTTACACAACTAAGAAGAGAAAAACTGTTTTCAGCCTCCACCCTTGTGTGTCTTCCCCCATTGTGCAAGCAAGAAAGCTTCAAGCGAGACTCCTTCCTTCTCTCCCACAATCTTGACAATATCCTGCTAGCAGAGCCTTCCTGGCTGTAGCTTCTCCTGCAAAGTGACCTCCACATGGCTCGTCGTGGCAAGCCTTCAGAACAAACCCAATCTCATCCCCTGCAACACATCTTCTGAGAACTTCATCTTTGCCTTTCTTGTACAGTGCACCGCCTAACAGGGTGTAGGGGGCTGATTCTAGCATAAGCTTCTTCCTCTCCCGACTAGAGATACCAGGAGGATACTGTTGGGTTGCCAACAGATTGGCAATGTCTGCATACCAGGGAGTTACAGTTTCTACCAAGAATAGGGAAGCATCAGGGAGGTCTGGATCATCCTGTTCCTCATTTGCTGTTTGTGGGATACGCGACAGATGATCAGCCAAAACATGGGAACGACCAGGCTTAGTAATCACCTCAAAGTCGAACTCCTGGAATAAAAGGAGCCATCTCATCATTCGTCCTTTCACATCTGCTTTGTTCATCAAGAAGGACAGGGCCTCATGATCCACATAAAATTTAAAGTGGGTAGATAGGAGGTAATGGCGAAACTTCTCTAGGGCAAACACCATTGCCAAGCACTCCAACTCTGTCACTGTATAGTTCCGTTCCCTATCAGTGACTTTTCGGCTTGCATAATAGATCGGTTGATCCAACTTCGAGGAGCCCTTTTGGCAGAGGACAGCACCTAAACCTTCAATTGATGCATCAGTGTGTACATGAAACTCTTTCGTCCAATCAGGAGGTTGCAGAATGGGTGCCTCAATCAGACACTCCTTCAGAGTGTGGAAGGCTTTGTCACATTCTTCCGTCCAAGTAAACTCTGCATCTTTCCTCAGAAGCTTGTGCAAGGAAGTTTCATTTGTCGCAAAATGGGCTATAAACCTTCTGTAGTAACCCACATGGCCTAGGAATCCCCTCAACTGTTTGAGGTTGGTGGGTGCTGTCAGAGCTGCAATCTTTTCGATCTTTGCAGGGTTTGTTGATATCCCTTGTGTAGAGACAATGTGGCCCAACAAAACTCCAGAAGAGACCCCAAAGATGCATTTGTCGGGGTTGAGGGAAATCCCATACTCCCGGCATCGGTCAAAACATTGTTCCAGGTGTTCCCAGTGTTCACGGATCAAACTATAGACACAGAAGTCATCCAAATATACCTCAATGAAGTCATGCAGATGATTTTGAAATGCGGCCATCATGACTCGTTGGAAAGTAGCAGGGGCATTGCAGAGTCCAAATGGCATCACTCGGTAAGCGTAGGTCCCCCATTCTGTGGTGAAGGTTGTTTTGGACTGGTCTTCCTCTGCGATTTGGACTTGGTTGTATCCGCTGAATCCATCCAGAAGAGAATAAAGCTCATGTCCTGCCACTGTGTCCAACAGTTGGTCTGTGAAAGGGATAGGAAAGTGATCCTTCTTCGTCTTAGAATTAAGATTTCAGAAATCCACACATATTCGCAATTTGCCATTCTTCTTGGGTACAACCACGATGGGTGAAACCCATTCACTATTTGCCACTGGATAGATGAACTCGGCTTCCAGAAGCTTCAGCAGCTCCGCTTTCACCAATGTGGAATAATTCGAGTTCATTCGCCTTTGTCGTTGCCGTACTGGCTTGGCATCAGGCTCCAAGTCAATATGATGTTGACATATTGTGGGATCAATCCCCTTTAGGTCTTTGTAAGACCATGCAAACACGTCCAAATTTTCTTTCAACAAGTTGTACAAGGTTGACAACTCCTCTTCTGGGAGACTTCTACCCACCTTCAAGTGGCGTTCAGTGCCTTCTGCATCCACAAAAGTTAACTGCCTTTCACCTTCTACTTCACGGATGAAAGTCCCGTAGACCGCTTCTGGATACAGATCCGACTCCTTCAAGGGAGTGGTGTCCTCTTCTGATGTCCCACTAGAACCAACTTCTTCTTTTGGTGGAGACTTAGGTTGCTCCTTAAGACGTTGGAATGGGATAAGAGCCGTTTCGGGTTTGGTTTCAAGATTAATTACCTCTTGGCTTGAAGACTCATCTTCTGATGACGTATCCAGGAACGTCACATAACAGGGACCCTTTGATTTCTGTTGGGTTTATGGGACTGGTGCTTGTTGGCACGGTGCATCATCATCATCTTTCTTCGGCAAGGATGGGTTAAGACGGCATGAGCCACTGCTGAAAGACGGCTTGTTCTTCTTAATCCATTTCTTATAAAGGTTTTGCATATGAGAAGATCCATTTACTAGACCAAATGGTACTATCACCATTCTGTCCCATAGCATGAGCTCATCGGCTTCTGATGCTTCTGGAACTTCTTCCTCAAATGTATCCTCTTCAGGTGGGATAGATTTTTCTGGCTCACTTTCATCGCCTTCTTCGTCCATATCATATTCATCCTCTTCTGTCTCTGTCTCTGTCTCTACTTTTGCTTCTGCTTCTGCTTCTACTTCTGTAGGAGCTCTGTAACAGAAGAACAGATTCTCTATTTCCTCTCCTGCCTCTGTCGCTGCTTCTGCTTCTGCTTCTACTGTGGCCATGTAACAGGGAGAGCAGTACATCCATGCTTCTATCTCACTGTCAGAAGTGATTTCAGAAGTCATGCTTGGTTCAGGCAGGAAGTATTCACCCATTGATAATGGCTTTGCATCTTTTGGAAGTCGGCTTACAGTATCCATTGTTAAGGAATGTGCCACTGTTTTCTTGGGAAGGATCTGTTTGACAGCATCTTCGTCTGCTGACGTTCCATCTGTAACCTCATTAGGGGAGTCAGAAGATAATTCCAAAGAGGTGGATCCATGTCCTTTTTGAGAGCCATACAGTTTCAGCACCACTTTATTGGGTCCTCTGCCCAAGGTCAAGGTTCCTTTGAACCAATCCGTCCTTGCTCGGGCTTCAAAAGGCCATGGTCTGCCCAGTAACAGAGGATAGGATGTACCATAAGAGTTTGGCTTCACCACCAGATAGGTCAGCCAATAATCTTTTCCAGCCACTGTAGTCTTCACATATGGGAGAATGCCCAAAGGCTTGATCCTACTTTGATCCGCCAGTCTGATGAGCCATTGGGTTGGTTGCACACCTTGTAAGCCTAGATCCTTCATTGTCACATCTGTCATAATGTTCACTGATGAACCTCCATCAATTAGTGCATTTGAAATGAAGCAGCCTTCTATCCACATGCCAGTCTCTGGGGTACCCGGATCTAGGAAAGCATTAGCCACATCCACTTCTTGTACGGGCTCTGAAGCCTTGTTGGACTTTGTTGCTGTTGAGGGAGCAATCCTTAAACCACGTCTCCTTGTCAGTATACTTTTGAACCTTTTTCGGCAACTAGGAGACAACATCAATAATTGTCGGAATGTGAGGTTTGGTTTAAAGGTATCTAGATCTCTAACTAGATCGTATTCCTTAATAGGATCCACTGGCTTCTCTAACCGGTTAGGGAATGGGGCAACACCCATTTTCATTTTCCCTCTTTCTTCCAACAGAGGAATTATAGGAACTTCTTTTGCCAATTGTGGCACTTCCCCCCCTTCTGTCTCCTGGACCTCTGGTCCTATCTCTGTAACTCTCTGTGGCACTGTAGGGCTCTGTGCGGCACTGTTAGGCTCTGTTCTGTTCTGCTCTTCTGGTGGAAGATTGAACTTCACTGTTCTGGCAGGGGGTTATTTTCTTTCTGGATAGGTGGTTCCTTCTGCTTTGCACGCGTGATGGCAGCAACTTCCAATTCCACTAAATTGGAGGTAGGCTCTTGAGCCTTGGACGGACTATCAGTAGCACTGTTTTTCACTAGGGCTGGACTTGGACAGTCTTTTGCAGTGTGGCCTTCTCCCTTGCATCGACTGCATAAGGGCTTGTAATCCACTGACCTTCAAGGATTTGGGCAATTTGGTGAAATGTGTCCCTTTTCTCCGCATCTGTAACACTCCACTTCTGATCTCTGACCACCGCCAGACTGTCTTCCTCTGTAACTTTGGGAGGGAAATCTTCTGGGTCCGAAATTAGGACCAAACTCTCTAGGCTTGGGTCCAATATCTTGTGTTGTCATTTTGGATTCCAGCAAGTTAAATCTTGCGTCTTCTTCCTTCCTTCTCCTATCATGCATCTCCTTCAGAGAGCAAATGTCCTCTGTATGGTTCTTCCGCAAACAGTAGGAACAGAAGGCTCCAGGGATGGTTGGTTTTTGTGTACATTCAGTGGCTAAATGGCCTGCCTGATGACACTTACCACACCAAGTATTTGACCGCATCACATCTCTTCCTACTCCTGCAACGTTGGATATACTCGATGTGTTCACTTTCATCGTCTGTAGCTGCTCTGTAATCACATCCATCAACTCCTTTTTGATGTTTGCAACTGAGTTGGATAAATAATCCTTCAAGCTTTCTCCTCCTGAGGCACTGGCAGGAGGGTTTTGAGAAGTCTCTGTAATTACTGCATAAACGGGTTGGGCTGGTATAGAGGGGTCTCTGTTCTGGTTCTGATTCAGAGCTCCTATTTGAACTGTTGGCTGTTGGCTCCAATTGGTAGGGTTCCACTGTTGCTGCTGATTTGGCATTGAGGAAATTGGTTGGGACCATTGTTGTTGTGGTTGAACCATCATTTGAGGCATAGATTGTGGCCACTGTGGATTTGGTGCACTGTACTGTGATACCGGGGGCATCTGTTGGTAGGGATAGGGAACAGTCCCTGGAACTGCATTTGGTGGATACATCATTCCTGGCATCAAAGGAGGTAGGACTCCTCTTCCTGTATTCATCGCTAATCGAGCTTCCACTTCATCGTACAGTCTTGCTCCTTCTGTTGCAGCTTGCAGTGTGGCTGGTCTTTGCAGCTCCACAAACTTACGGACTTCTGGTTGTAATCCTCTGAGAAACACCCCCTTCTGAATGCCATCATCTAGATTATGATTAGTCCATCTCTTCAGGATGGATTCCATTCGTGAGACATAGGCTTCTACTCTTTCTCCAGAAGACTGACTTAAGTTCATAAATTCCTCTCGCATCCGCTCTTCAAAACCTTCACACCTGAATTTAGTGAGGAAGGCCAACTTCAGGTCGTCCCATGTGCCAAAAGTTCCTGCTGCTTGTCTCTCATACCACTGAAACGCCGCGCCCTTGAAAGTGGCGGGGAATATCGCTAACCAATGCTCAGGGGTTCTGGCATTGTTAGCCACACACGCTACCATAAACTCTGCTACATGAAGATCGGGGTCTTCATTGTACTCTCCCTTAAAAACTGGAAATGGGACTACATTCGCTGGCCTATCATCAATATTTCCAGGACGGATCTGGCTTGGAAGTGGACCTCCAGCAGGAGGAGGAAGGGCTTGATGTGCCATTGGGACTTCTGTAAAGAGTTCCGCAAGGGCGTCAAAGGTGGCTTCTGTTGCGAGCTCGCTCTCGGCTCTGATTCTTGCTTTCTCTCTTCTCACGTACCTCTGGACTCGTTCTAACGCTTGCCTTTTTATTGCGTCATTCATCAGGGGTGTGGCTCCACTATGTTGTTAGTGCTCCACAAAGGGTTAACAGAAGGCTTCAATCTCTGGAGGAATCTCTTGCCAACATTTCTTCTACTTCTTTCTTTTCAATGTCCCTGAATTCTGCTTTCATGCCACTGCACAAAGGAAGGTAGTCGGTTTTGAAGGTGTCGAAATGCATACGTCTGAGCATTGTGGTGGTGCCATCATCATAGTAATGCCAGCTTCTGATGGTTTCAACAGTGTATGTTGTGAAAAACACTCTGTCTACCAACTTCCAGTGGGTTGCTAATTGAACAAACAGAAGATTATCAATACACCAAGCATCCCACGTATCTTGCTGTTGAGCGTCCACGAACAAATTCCAACTCTTTTCCTTCTTGTCCCTGTGAACCTCTACAGACCAAGACTCCTGAAGCTTCTTCACAATCTCCCACTTGATGTTGTCTGGAAACTTTTCAATGAATGCCAAATCTTCCATGGATGGTCATTCTCTCTGTTTCTGCTCTTCAGTTTGTTCCCAAACAGTTTGCCACCAAGATGCAAGTTTCTGCTACTTCAATAGGAAGAGGAAACTGTCCACCACATAGAGCATGCATCATGATGGTAATGTGTTTCCGCCATTGTGGGATGAACTTCTTGTGGAAAGTGGCTTTGATTATGAGAAATTACAATTCTTCAGTGGAAGAAGGAACTTTACAAACATCCATTGAATTCTTCTCTTCTTGGCAATGCCATTTCCTTCATTTTCAGCCTCTTCTGGTGCTTGTTGATGGCAAGTTTCCCCGGCTGCGCACCAAAAACATGGAGCCCCAAGAGGAACACCAAGGAAAAGGGAATTCTCTTGCAAGAAAATCTATCTTGTAACATCAACAAGCTTGTTTATCATGTTTCATATGATCACAATGAAGAAAAGAACACCAGGCACAACAAATCTTCATACAGCATCATGTAGATCTCCCACAGTTTTTAATAGAATCAACCATATTCTTCAATATCTTCACAAAATCCATCAATAGAACAAAGAAAGCAAAGAAATACACCATCTTTGAATGGAAATACATCACATAGTATTCATCTTCAATATCTTCATAGTCTTCTCTCTCAATCTCTCATATACAATCACTCTGTTTCAGTAGAATTGGCTATCTCTGACTCTCTCTCTCTCTCTCCATCAATAATACATCATATCCTCACTACAATCTCTCAATAATCCTTCTTAGGTCATGGATACCCCTCCCAAGAGGTATGTCTGATATCAAGAGTCACCAGAGCCACTACAGTGTCCTTTCATAGCTCACTACTGTCACTTCACTCTAGTCTTTACTTGAGTCTTCAGCAGCTACTTCTTCCACTTCTTTCAGCTCTTTTGCACTTGTATTCACCTCCTTCCAAGGCTAGAAAACTTTCCCAAGCTACACTCTCATCCACCAGAACACATACAGAAGCATACAGAACAGTCTACAGAACAGTACCAGAACAGCTACAGTACAGAACAGAACAGAGACAGAACAGAAGCAGAAGCTCTATAGAAGACCTACAGAAGGTTACAGAAGGTCATCAAAACCACATAACTCACTCTCAAACCATTCCAAACTCTCACAAACCATTCAATAAACTTTCACAATATCTCAATCTTCATCAATCAATACTCCATCCCTCCTTACAGAAAACAATCAGAACAAAACAGACCAAAACAGACCAAAACAGAAGGTATACAGAACCTATCAGAACATCATAGAACCACCAATAAACATCATGATCTTCCAAAACACAATCAATATCATCCAAAACACTCTCAAAACACTTCCAAACCAATCAATCATCTCATAAAATCAACCATTCAGCTCTCAAAAACAACAAAAATCAGCCAAAAAACAAGTCATTTCAACACTCAACATTTTATGTGAGTAAAAGCTATCATTTCATGTGAGGTAAGGCGATAACCTTATCATTTTATATGAATTCCAAACTCTTCCGTTTGCGCATGCAATTTAGTTCTTAGAGTGAACAAAACCCTAAGACTCATTCTTGTTCCATGCACAAACCATTTCATCTCTTCCACGAGTAATATTACTTAATTAATTTTAAGGCTTAGAACCTGGGCTTGATTCATGTGTGCTATGTTGGACGTTCCGCTTGCCCCTCCAGCATTGCCGATGGCTTGGATGCCTACGCTTCTTGCGACTTTCTTCTTGAGAGCCATTCACCTCGCGGAGATTGGGCAATTCGGACCTTAATGGTTTCGGGTTGATACGTTTGGTTGGGAAAGACCGTTGGATGGGGTTCGTTGCCGAGAGAGCGGTTTGGGTGACTGGTAGCGGTTACTCTCTTTCTCTCTCTTCTTCTTCTTTTTCTCCTCTCCTCCTTCTTTCTCTCTCTCTCTCTCTTCTTCTTCTTTTTCCTTACTCTCCTACTCTCCCTCCCTCTCCTTCTCTCTTATTCCTCTACTCTCTCTCTCTCCTTCTCCCTCTCCCACTTCTTTTCTCCTCCTTCCCTCTCTTCCTCTTCTTCTTCTCTTCTTCTACTATTTCTCTCCTCTCTCCCTCTACCTCTTCTTCTCCTTCTTCTACCTCTCTCCTTCTCTTCTTCTCCTTCTTTCTTCTCTTCCCTTCTTCTCTTCTCTTTCCCACTCCTTCTTATCCTCTCCTTCTCCTTCTCTCCTTCCCCTTCTCTCCCTCTTCTTCTCTTCTCTCTTCCACTCCTTCTTTTCTCTCCTTCTGCTTCTTCACTCTCCCACTTCTTCTTTTCCTCTCCCCTTCTCCTTCTCTCCCTCTTCTTTTCTCTCCTCACTCCTTCTTCTTCTATCTCCTCACTCCTTCTCTCCCACTACTTGCCTTTTCTCTACCACTCCTCCTTCTCTCTCCCTCTTCCTCCTCTTCTCTCTCTTCCTTCTTTCTCTTCTCTCCTTCTCATTCTCTCCCTCTTCTTCCCTTCTCTTCCCCACTCCTTCTTCCCTCTCCTTACTCCTCTCCCACTACTTCCCTTCTTCTTACTCCTCCTCACGGGGCCCACGCAACTACTGATCAGGGGGAGGGTGGTTATGGTCATAGTCCAGTGCCGTTTCAACAGCATGGAAGGTGACCAGAGGGGAGTGTGGTTGTGGTCATGGCCCAGGGGCTGTTTAGTAGCACGGATAGGGGAAAACACCCAATCGGAGGGCCTAGCAGTGCCGCCAGCGAGGAGAGGGGTGATGTAAGGGAGGTTGGGGGGTTTGACAACAGTCGAAGGCCCTGGGAAGGAGTAGGTTGTGCTGCCAGCGAGGAGGGGGGGATGGTTGGGGCCGACTGACAGCCAAGGGGTAGGGTGGCTAGGGACGGAGCCCCGATTTGTCTTGTGCAACACTCGGAGACGACGTATGGACAGTGACGAAATGGCATAGCCTCCCTTTCTTGCCCGGGGAGGGGAGAAGTCCTCCCCTTATAGGGAGGAGGTAGGTGGCATGGCCACCCCTCCACCTGGAGGTTGCATGCCTCCCCCCCCATCATCCACCACTCCCACTCTCTCTCCCCCTCCCCTGACTGCTGTTGGCGGGGAGAGAGGGGGGAGTAAAAAAAAATTGAACTTAATGATTTTTTTTTTTAAAAAAGGGGAGGGTTCCTATGGCCCCATTACACAATGCACTCCCTTTTTGTAGGAGTTTCCTTCACCCCACTTGACTACGGACACTTCTTGCAAAAATAGCGAGGAATGGCTCATTTACTTGGTTTATGCATTGGTTCATGGATACGGGGGTGGCATGAATTATCACCCATCTACACATAACCCGGATTTTGTAAATCTTGCATCTCTCCAAACCATTCAACATGACTGGTCATACATGAATCAACATACCATACATCATCATGTGTCCCCTTTCCTATACCACCATGCATCATATATTGCATAACAGATAGATGCTCATTTTTGTCTTCATTCTATCGTGAAGATGATGCTTATTTTTCTTGCTGGGATTTACCAGTACTACAAATATCATCCTTCTTAGCATAGCAATGGATTACAATATGACAGATTTTGCCACAATAGTGACAAACAATACCAGAATTGCTAAAACCTCTATTCTTTTATCCACCTCGTCCTCTAGAGCTCCCCTTGCTTCTAAGTTTCCATGGCCTCCTAAAACTTGCATTTCACTAAATTGCTGATTAAACCTATTTTATTGGCTCTCACTGGCACATCCCATAACATGGCCTCTTGAAGAGGATCTACTATGTCCCCTTCCTGAACTTGAGTAAAAATCTTAGAACTATTCGCCACTTCTTTCAGATGATTGATCTCTTTGATGATCATGACAAAGACCAACACATCAAAATCTAGAAATGGCTTCTATATATATAGAGAAGTGACTAATGTTTTTTAGGCTTTCTCATTATTAAGGCCACCTAAAGTAGATGAAACCAAATCGTCACCGTCAGGCATTGCATCAATTGTTAACGAAAGCATTTGTAATGCTCCTCATCTTCAAAACATACTCATTAATAGAAATTTTTTCTTTCTTTAAAATATTAAACTCTTGCTTGAGTTGAATCTTATGTGCCCTTGTATTTACTAAAAACATGTTCTTAAAAATTGTCCAAGATGCATGTAAAGAATCTACATTTTTTATATATCCCAACATAGTATTATCAATGACTGTAGATAGCCAACATATCACCTTTTTGTCCTTTATATTCCATTCTTTCCATGCCTTTAATTCATTTGCAATCGTAGGATTACTTAGCTTTGGATCCTTTTCTCTTGTTGAAACGAACTTGTAAAGGCCTTTTTCCAATAAGGAACTTTGTCATATGAAACTTTCATGATGGATAATTGTTCTTGTCTAACTTCTCAATAATGGGATTTTCACTTTTCTCTACCATTATCACAAAATTGATACAAAATAGCAAGCAAGTCTTCTGCAATCTTTCACAACGAGTACATAATAATACACCAAGTAATCATTTTCATTGACTAAATAGTACATGAAATCTACAACTTGTTTGTAGATAAAAATTGTGTTTTATTCCTAGCAAAAACCTTAGAACTTATAGATTTGAAATCTGTAACTTGTGCACAAACTTTTCATCGACATGATCAAAATTGCAATTATATATCTGTAACGTTTTCCCCTGTCCATCTATAGGACACATCTTAGCAGCCCATCGGGAAGAGAGTCTAGAAAGTGCCACCTGACACTCACAAGGAATGTCAAAGGGTTTGCGATCTAGGTCTTCCTGAGTCTGCCACAAAGCGGAAGCATTCTGGCCGTTCCCACTTAGGACCGACCTGAATCAGGGTTTTCCTAATGGTCAAGTTCCTAGAAGGTAGCTAGCGTCGAGCCCTAGAAGAACTATTTTGTGCAAAAACATCAGGGTCGAAGTGGATTTATACTTAGCTTGGTTCAAGGAGAATGGGAAACAAGAGGGATGCAAAGCTTGATCTCTCTACCTGTAAGGCATAGTTCCATTCTGTTCCCCTAAAATAGTATAAAACATGACTCTAGCTCTAATGATTCTAGGTCATTGCTGCCTCGCTGTCAAATCCTTTGAGAAAAGTTCCCAGCCAACTGGGACCACCCTTTTGTAGGACAAACCTAGGGTCACGTCCACTGCACTTTCCTCGGGTTGCTTTAGTTATCTAATCACCTAACTACCACATTTAGTTTGACAAACAAAAATAGCTTCCTTAATTAACCAACTAATCACTCGTTCCTTCATGTAACTTAGGCACTGACATAGAAAAACAATGTCAAGAAAGTTCCGTTTTCAACATTTGATCTTTATTTATTAGTCTTTGGAATACATTAAATAACCTACCCAAAGGCTATTCCAGCAATCCTCAGAGATTGCTATTCCAAGTTCCACCCATTGACTAGTATGCGGGACTCGAGATCCCATCTCAAGTCACATCGGCCTCTTGTGCAGGATCCAGAGGCAAGGGATTTAAATCCAGAGCCTCCCCTGGCACCCAAGCGTCCTCTTGCTCCAAGTAGCACCCACGGAGAGACCTCTCGCGGGGGGTTTAGTCCATGTACCCAGCACGGCTAACAACCCCCTTGGATAGGGTCAGGCAGAGAGTCGGAGGTAATTGATACTGCCTCTCCCTCCAGGATTTTAACATGAAGCATTAGTTATTTTTCCGGCATTAGTTCCTTTCATGACTCTTCAGTTTCCTTGAAGAGTATACTACGGGATGATCTTCTTGCATGAGCACACATCCTAAGGCAAGTGTGCTAGCATCAATGATCACTTCAAACTTCTTACTAAGGTCAGGATGTTTCACGATGGGTGTTGATACCAATCTTTGCTTTAGTTTGTTGAAGTTGGTATGTTCAGCAGGTGACCATACAATTGATACTTGCTTCTTTAGTAGATCAGTCAGGGACGCTACAATCAAAGCATAGTTTTTGATAAAGACCCTGTACCATCCTGTTAATCCAAGAAAGCTATGTATTTATTTGAGAGAAGTTGGTTTTGGCCACTCCAGAACGTCTCTGACCTTGGCCAGATCCACTGAAATTCCTTTCGTTGATACAATGAATCCCAGATATTCAATTTGTCACTTGAAAAATGCACATTTCTTCTTCTTGGCATAAAACTTGTGTGCTCTCATTGTTTCAAGAAAAATGCAAAGCTAGGGTTCATGATCTTCTTCCTATTTGGAATAGATTAGGGTATCGTCAAAGAAGATGAGTACGAAGTCATCAAGATAGGTTCTAAAGATATCATGCATTAACCTGTTGAAGGTAGCAAGAGCATTTGTCAGACCAAATGACATGACTAGGAATTCAAAGTGTCTATACCTTGTGCTGAATGCAGTCTTTGGGATATCTTCGTCCTTGATCCTTATATGATAATATCCAGACCTGAGATCTAGAAGATCTTGGCACCTTGAAGACGGTCAAGAAGTTCATCTATTCTTGGAATGGGGTATTTGTTTTTAACGGTTGATTGATTCAACCCTCTATAGTCAATGCATAGTCAAAGCATTCTATCTTTCTTCTTCTGGAACAACACTGGAGCTTCCCATGGCCAACTGCTAGGATGGATGTAGCCTTGGTCTAATAGTTGCTTGAGTTGCTCCTTTAGCTCTATCACTTTTGGGATGGACATCCTATATGGTCTCTTTGCGATTGGTGCAGCTCCTGGCGCTAGCTTGATTTCGTGATCAACTTTCCTTTGAGGAGGAAGTTCTGTCAGCTCTTCTAAAAATACGTCTGTGTATTCCTTTAACCATGAAGGTTCTTCCCTAGATTCTTGATTCTAATCTAGATTATTTAGTTTAATCAAATAGACAGGTAGCCCCTTTCTAACTCCTTTTATTATCCGAGATGTTTTTGCCACAGCTGAATTTTTGCCTTACGAGCCTCTCCTTAATTTGTGACTAGTTCCCCTTCAGAATTTCGAAAGGAGACTTGGCCCTTTCCACAGTGAATGTGGGCGTCATTAGGTATTAGCCAATCCATACCGAGCAAACATTCGTGGACACCTAGGTTCATTACCTTGAATCTGACCGAAGTCGATTTTTCACTGAGTAGGAATTTCACCTTAGCAATTTGCCTGGTACAAGAGACCTCTTAACCATTTGCTAATTCCACAAGTAAATTAGGTGCATCTTTTGTGGTTATTCCTAATCTTCTTGCACAGACTGGTGAAATGAAGGAATGTGTACTGCCACAATCAATCAAGGTTTTGAAGCTTTTACCTTGATAATCCAATGGAGTTTGAATCACCGAGAACTGGCGATTCGGGCCTTTCTTGTGAAGAGCGGCAGGAACCGTTGCCCTTTCAATGTCAGCTTCCATGGATGGATCTTCTTCATCACCCAGCTCCTTGTTGGCAACACTGGAGGTTCTCCCTTTGGCCCTGACGGTTGCTCCTTGGCCATGGATGGCGGATCCTTGGGATGGCCCTTGACGTTGTCCTTTGCTAAGCTTGGGACACTGCCTTTTAAAGTGACCAGGCTTGTTGCAATGGAAGCAACAAAGATTGTAGCCATTACCTTGGGTAGGAATGAAGTTATTGATAGTGTTGGCCCTAGATTTCTTCCTTTGTCCATGATTTTGGCACTGGGCTCTCTTCGCCTAAGACCTATACACTCCCTTGTTCTGGTCCTTGTAAGACCAAGTCTTGTTATTCCTTGGTTTGGTCTGCACCTCTTGTATTATCGGTGCAGCTCAAATGAGCGCGTCTTGAAGGTCTGTTGGGCGCATTGATTCTAGGTGGGTGTTTATAGGTGGATTTAACCCAGCACAAAACTTTGACACATGTTGTGTCATATCCATTTGTGACGCGTAGTTTAAAAGAGAGACGAACTTTAAATAATATGCATCTAGTGATAGACCAAGCTGCTTCAATTCATAGAATTCGTTCATCTTCTGTGTGTGGTAGGCAGGTGGTAAATATCTCCCTCGCACAACTTTTTTAAGCTTTTCCCAAGTAACTGACCCTTCCGACATCCCTTGGTCTCTGCACCATTGTTTCCACCAAAGTCTTGCTTCGCCGGTAAGCTTTAGTTTGGCGAGCATAGCTTGGTTAGCGGGTGCAATACCTGCTGCCTCGAAATAATCCTCCATGGATTCAATCCAGATCTCAACGTCAGTTTGGACAGTCCTTCCCTTACCATCAAATTCAGGTGGCTTGATTTGTTTGAGAAGGAACTTCTTCTCCTGAATTATGGCTGTACTTGGTGCAGGGGTCGAACTAGGAATCTTCACTTGAGGTTGCGCATGGGTAATAAGATTCTTTATATAAAAAACTTACTAAACATTTCTCACATAAGATTAAAATGCCTAGTTCAGCTTTTAGCCAAGTGACCTAACCACTTAACTCCTTTACCAACACTTATAGCCAAGATATTCATTGGTAAAAAGTCTATTTCATTCATGTAGGCATAGCTCTTCTTAGTACAATTATTTTTGGGAAGGTAGAACAAGCCAACTGGCACATCAGTTTGGGAAAAACACGATTGTGTTACATTCTGTCAAGAATTGCGTGGTGGGGGGACTTGCTCAAGATGCTGTGCCGAACACACACAGAATGCACAAGGAGAAGCTCACTCAAGAGACAAGAAGAGAGATGGAGGCCAAAACGTTTTCTTGCTGATTTCTTCTTCTTCCTCCACACACTTTACAATGTACACAAAGTATAGATAAGATGAAACATAAAGGAAAGTGGCCTACTAAGTCAAACAATGCATAACCGACTACATTAGTCGATTGGCGCTATAACTATGCCAGTTGTAAATAGATGTAACAACCTGAATATAATAAGTAATGAGTCAGTGGCCATGTGTGAGTCATAATGACCACCGACATGCTAAGTGTAGATATGTGGACCCATCTAACCAGGCGGTCCATCATCAATGTCTGCATGTGTTGAGCTTGTCATCTCAACACTCCCCCTCAAGCTCAATTGCATCTCTGCAACACCAAGTAAGCTTCGAAACTTTTGAAGCTTCTCTGTACCCAATGCCTTCGTGAAGATGTCAGCTATCTGATCTTGTGTGCTGACATACACCAAGTCAATCTCACCTACTAGTACCTTCTCTCTCACAAAGTGGTAGTGTACCTCAATATGTTTTGTCCTGGCATGAAACACAGGGTTTCTAGCCAACTGTATACTGCTCATGTTGTCACAATAAATGACAACTGGACCTTCCACCTGCACATCTAAATCAGCCAATAACTTTTGCAGTCATACTACCTCACATGCTGCAACAATAGCATCTCTATACTCAGCCTCTGTACTTGACAAAGCAACTGTAGATTGCTTTTTGCTGCTCCAAGCAACTGCTGCACTACCAAGAGAGAACATGTATCCACTAGTAGAGCTTCTATCAGACATACTACTAGCCCAATCTGCATCTGTGTATCCAAACACCTGTACATCTGTACTTGCCTCATAGAAAAGTCCATAATGTAATGTGGACTTCACATATCTCAATATGCGTCTGACTGCATCCAAATGTGGCTTTCTAAGTACTTGCATAAACTGACTCACAAGACCAACAGCGTAGCGCAAGTCTGGCCTTGTAATGGTCATGTAGATCAAACTCCCCACTATCCTCCTGAACATAGTAGGGTCTTCTATCTCATCCCCAACATCAGCACTCAACTTTACATTCTGCTCCAACGGGACTGAAAGTGGTTTGCATGCTGTCATACCATACTTGGACAACATATCCAAGCCATACTGTCTTTGGGACAGCCATATACCATCATCACATCTGATCACCTCAATGCCAAGGAAGTATCTTAGCTCACCTAAATCCTTCATCTCAAACTTCTTCTTCAAAGAATCCTTGACTTTAGCAATCCCACTATCACTATCACCTGTAATAATCAAGTCATCCACATAGATGACTATGATGATCAAACCTGCATCTCCCTTTCTCACATAAAGTGAGTGATCAGCATCAGAAACATAAAAGCCAATATTGACAAGATACTCTCTGATCTTGTCAGACCATGCTCTAGGTGCTTGCTTGAGCTCATAGAGCGCCTTCTTCAACCTGCACACATATGTGGGATGCTCTAAATCTTCATAACCTGCTTGTTGCTGATCCATATACACTTCTTCCTGCAAATCACCATGCAAGAAAGCATTCTTCACATCCATTTGTTGCAACATCCAACCTTTGGTTACTGCCAAAGCAATCACACATCTGATAGTTTCCATCCTAGCAACTGGACTAAAGGTTTCATCATAATCTATGACATATGTCTGGGCATAGCCTTTTGCAACCAGCCTAGCTTTGTACCTGCTAATAGAACCATCTGCATTGTGCTTAATCTTATAAATCCATTTACATCCAATGGCTTTCTTGCCCTTCGGCAATGATACTAGATTCCAAGTCTTATTGGCCTCTAATGCAGCCATCTCCTCATCCATTGTTGCATCCCAATGAGCATGACCAACAGCCTCCTCAAAACATGTGGGTTCAACATCCTCAACTAGTTTCACCATATAAGCATAATGGTGAGCTGCATAACCTTCAAAACCAAATCTTTTAACAGGGTATCTGACCCTACTAGATCTACGTGTCACTGGATCACTCAATGGAGTCTTTGCATTAACGCGTGCTCTCTGCACACCTGGAGTCCTCACTGAAGGAATGCCAAGCTCATCATCCAAGCTCTCTGAGCCACTGGAATCTCCATCAAGAACTGCATCAATGCCTTCTGACACTTTATTCTTTCCTTTGTCTTTACCTGTAGTGCTACTAGATGCACCCGAAGATGTAGAGGTACTCCTTAGTCTCCCAGACCAAGGACTACTAGATGATGTCTCTGGTCCACTAAGAGTCCGTGATTCTTGCTTTTCAGCCTGCACATGAGTGTCATGATCATGATCATCATCCAATGCATAACCACTAGATGCATACCAACTGCTCATTTCATCAAAGATGATATCCCTACTTACTCTGAACTTACATGTGGCAGGGTTATAACAACGATACCCTTTCTGTTCTAAAGAGTATTCAATAAAGACACACTTTTCAGCCTTTGATCCAGTTTCTTTCACAACTCATCTGGCACATGAACATATGCAATGCAACCAAACACTTTCAAGTGTGAAACATCAAGCTTCTTACTTGTAAAACATTCTTCGGGGGTCATACCATGAACTGCAGTTGTGGGAGTTCTATTCATAATATAAACAACAGTATGAACAGCCTCAGACAAAAAATTCTTAGGCATATTCTTTTCAGCCATCAAGGCATGTGCAACTTCTGCAATATACCTGTTTTTTCTTTTTGCAACCCCATTTTGCTATGGGGTATACCTGCATGTGAATTATCTCTTTATCCCATGAGACCTCAAAAAATCACTGAACTCATTTGAGAGGTACTCTCCCCCTCCATCTGACCTCAAGCACTTTACTTTCAAGCATGTTTCTCTTTCAACTGCAGCCTTGAAGGTTCTAAAGTGCTCAAACGCTTCACTCTTTTCCTTCATAAAATATACCCATAGCTTTCTAGAACAATCATCAATGAATGGGACAAAGTATGAACTGCCTCCAAGAGATACATTTTGTGTAGGCCCCCAAATGTCCGTATGCACAACGTCAAGGATATTTCTATTTACATCTCTGTCATGTGAAAAGGGTTGTCTTGCTTGCTTACCAAACTGACATGCTTCACATACCTTATGAAATTCTGCAACTTTAAATGTAGGCAAACCTGTAACCAACCCTTTGGACTGCATTAATTTCAACCTTTGTACATTTGCATGTCCAATGCATTTGTGCCAAATTTCAATGTCTGCAACAACACCTTTTCTTTTGGCATACATAGCAGCATTCATAGTAGGAATTCCAGCATCCAGAGTAAACATACGTCCAACTCTACTTCCCTTTGCTACCAACCTGCACTTGTCATTGAAGTCTTCTACAAAGCAACCCTTTGCATTAAATCTGACTTGCAGCCCTTGCTCTACCATTTGACCGACTGACACCAAGTTCTTTGTAATAGATGGCACATGTAATATATCTGAAAGTCTCTTTGTCTTACCATCATGCAAGGACAAGAGAACTTTTCCAATGTGTAAAATTGGGTGGCATGAGTCATCACCCGTCTGCACATAACCTGCATTCTGCAAATTTTGCATCTCTCCAAACCATTCTACATGGTTGGTCATATGATTGGATGCACCTGAATCAACATACCAAACATCATCATGTGTTCCCTTTCCTGTAACAGCATTCAGCATATGCTGCATAATGAACAAACATTCATTTTTGTCTTCATTCTGTCGTGAAGACGATGCATAGTTTCCTTGTTGCAACTTACCACTGCAGATATCATCCTTCTTAGCATAACATTGGGCTGCAATATGACCTGTTTTGCCACAGTAGTGGCACACAATACCAGAGTTGTTAGAACCTCTGTTCTGCCATCCACCTCTTCCTCTAAAGCTCCCCCTGCCTCTAAAGTTACCAAACCTCCTGAAACCTGCATATCGCCAAATTGCTGATTCAATCTATTTTGCTGGTTGTCACTACCACGTCTTGTACCACGGCCTCTTGAAGAGAACCTGCCACGTCCCCTTCCTGAACTGGAGTAGAAAGCCTGGACCTGTTCACCACTTCTTTCAGATGTCTCACTCTGCATGTTGATTTCTTCAATGATCATTAGAGAGACCAACTCATCGAAATCTGGGAATGGTTTTCTAACATATACGAAAGTTACAAAAGACTTCCAAGCCTTTTCATTATTAAGTCCACCCAAGGTTGACGACACCAAATCATCATCATCGGGCATTGCATCAATCGCTGCCAATGCATCTGCAATGCTCCTTACCTTCAATGCATACTCATTGATAGACATCTTCCCTTTCTTCAATGTATTCAACTCTTGCTTGAGTTGAATCTTTTGTGCCTTTGTATTTATAGAAAACATACTTTCAAGTATGGTCCAAGCTGCATATGCATTCTCTGCATTTCTAATGTGTCCCAGCATATTATTGTCAATTACTGCAGACAACCAATACATGACCTTCTTGTCTTTTTCATTCCATTCCTTTCGTGCCTTTGTCTCTTCTACAGTTGGAGGATCACTCACCTCCGGCTCCTTTTCTTCACTTGAAACAAACTCGTAGAGGCCTTTTCCAATAAGGAAGTTCGTGACACGAAACTTCCATGATGGGTAGTTGTTCTTGTCGAGCTTCTCAATGATGGGGCTTCCGCTGTTCTCTGCCATTATCACAAAATTAATACCAATAGCAAGCAAATCTTCTGCAACCCTCGACCTGTAGTGCACAGCAATACACCAGACAACCTTTTTCACTGTCTGCTCAACAATATATGCAATCTGCAACCTGTTTGCAGATAGACCTTGTGTTTACTCACTGGTAAACACCTTTAAACTTACAAATCTGAAATCTGTAACCTGCGCACCCACTTTCGGTCAATACAGTCGAAGTCACAGTGTACCCTGAAACTGCTGTCCGCAACCTTGCAGCTCTAAAACGGGCCCTGAAATGGCCTCAAATGCCCAAAATTATTGCGGATAAGCCCTAAAGGGCCGTTTTGCAAAATACACAGTGCTCTTTGCACACACCAAATCTCACTGCAATCTGAGATTTTTGCTCTGCCTTGCTTCCGGTGCCTCCATAGGCACTATCCAAGAGAAGGAGTGGAAGAATGGGAGAGATTCTTACCCGTGGCTTGCTTGCTCGAACCTTGCTTCTTCTCCTTCACTTCAGCCTTCAAAATCAGCCTTTCTCAGTGGCGCAACTCTGATACCATGTCAAGAAAGGCGTGGTGGGGGGACTTGCTCAAGATGATGCGTCGAACACACACAGAATGCACAAGGAGAAGCTCACTCAAGAGACAAGAAGAGAGATGGAGGCCAAAACGTTTTCTTGCTAATTTCTTCTTCTTCTTCCATACACTTTACAATGTACACAAAGTATAGATTGTCAAGATTGTGGGAGAGAAGGAAGGAGTCTCACTTGTAGCTTTCTTGCTTGCACAAATGGGGGAATACGCACACAGATGGAGGCTGAAAACAGTTTTCCTCTTCTTAGTTGTGTAAGCCAAAAGAACTCTCGTACAAGGAAATAGAAGAACCCTATATATGGGTCTCAAACCAAACTCAACTAACTAAGGTGGCACACTAACTGAGCCACGAACTAGAGTAGATAAGGATAGCTATAATGTAGCTATTATTCATGGGCGGTGTACCAACCGCATCTGACCAGTCGGTGACATAAATGCACAACGGTCACCTTGGCATATCACGAGTGGAGCTCGATATCTCAACACTCCCCCTCGAGCTCAATCCCAATTCCTGCATACAAGCAGGTCTCTGAACTTGCGTAGCTTCTCTGCGCCCAATGCCTTCGTAAATATGTCAGCTACCTGATCCTCTATGCTGACATAAACTAGATCAATAAGACCTAGTAAAACCCTCTCCCACACATAGTGATAATGCACCTCAATGTGCTTTGTTCTAGCATGATAGATTGGGTTATTTGCCAAGTGTATACTACTCATATTGTTACAATAAATGACAACTAGCCCATCTGTAGGCTGATGCATATCATAAAGTAGCTTATGCAACTAAGCTACCTCACATGCAGCCATTGATGCACCCTTGTACTCAGCCTTTGTGCTGGACAAGGCAACTGTAAGCTGTTTCTTGCTGATCCAAGTGACTGCAGCACTCCCAAAAGAGAACACATATCCACTGGTAGATCGTCTATTAGAAATGCTACCAGCCCAATCAGCATCAGTGTATCCATGCAAATGTATCTGAACCCCAGTCTCATAAAATAGGCCATACTGCAATGTGGACTTCACATACCTGAGTATGCATCTAGCCACATCCAAATGCGCGGTTTCCTTGGAGCCTGCATAAACTGACTTACCAATCCAACAACATAGCTCAAATCTGGCCTGGTAATAGTCATATAAATCAAGCTTCCTACTATGCGTCTGTACATAGTAGGGTCTTCCAGAAGCTCACCTGCATCTGCGCTCAGCTTCACATTCTGCTCCAAAGGAACTGAAATAGGCTTACAGCCTGTCATCCCATATTTGGACAGCATGTCCAATCCATACTGCCTCTGCAAGAGCTGTATCCCACTTGGTGATCTAATCACCTCAATGCCCAAGAAATAACACAGCTCTCCCAAATCCTTCATCTCAAACTTCTGCTTCAATAGCATTTTCACATGAAGGATATCTTCATCACTGTCACATGTCATAATCAAATCATCAACATAAATGACAAGTAGCATAATACCTTTCTCTGTTTTTCTCACATAAAGTGAGAAGTCTGCCTTGGAAATCTGAAAGCCAATAGTGACAAGATACTGTTCTATCTTGTCAGACCATGCTCTAGGTGCTTGCTTCAAGCCATACAAGGCTTTCTTCAACCTGCAAACAAACTCAGGATGAACAGTATGCACATAACCTAGTGGCTGCTCCATATAGACCTCTTCTTGCAAATTACCATGCAAGAAGGCATTCTTTACATCCATCTGATGTAAAGACCATCCCTTTGATGCAGCCATAGCAATGACTACTCTTACGGTTGCCATCCTTGCAACCGGACTGAATGTTTCTTCATAGTCAATACCATATGTTTGTGCATACCCCTTGACTACTAATCTTGCCTTGTATCTGTTCACAGAACCATCTGCATTGTGCTTCACCTTATAAACCCACTTACAGCCAATTGCATTCTTACCTTTAGGCAAAGGTACTAACTCCCATGTAGCATTTGCTTCCAAGGCATCCATTTCTTCATCCATGGCTTTCTCCCATTTTTCTTTTCCCATGGCTTGCTCAAAAGAAGTGGGTTCTGGTTCCTGTATCACTTTGACCATATATGCATAGTGAATGGCTGTAAATCCATCATATTTCAGCCTATCCACAGGATACCTAGCTCTGGTAGACCTGCGCAAAGTAGGTTCACTCCCAGGTGCTCTCAAAACATCCCTGGTCTTCCTTACTCCAGGTGTAACAATAGAATGAATACCCAACTCATCATCAATGCTCTGTTCTGAGCCACTGGATTCACCATCCACATACAAGTGACCTGCATTCACATCAAACATGGGCTGATCAACCTTCTCTTTTCCTTTTCGTGATACCTACATACCACTATCTACATTGCTTTGAGAAGATTCTCCTGATCTCAATCTGCCTGTCCATGGCGAAGAATATGAACCACTGCTAGAGGACGCTCCAGGTCCACTGATATCTTGTGACTGCTGCTGTGAATTCTGTGCAGCATTACCATTTTGTGCATCTACATTATCAATCACATTTACTGGTTTATACCAGCTACTCATCTCATCAAAAACAACATCTCTGCTCACTGTAAACTTACGAGTAGAAGGGTTATAGCATCTATACCCTTTTTGCTGCAGAGAATAACCAATAAAGATGCACTTCTCAGCTTTTAGATCCAACTTGGATCTCAACTCATCTGGCACATGAACATAGGCAATGCAACCAAAAATTTTCAAATGAGAAATACTTGGTTTCCTACCAGTATACCTCTCCTCTGGAGTCATGCCATGTATTGCTGCAGTGGGAGTCCTGTTCATTATGTAGACTACTGTAGCAACTGCCTCAGCCCAATAAAAATCTGGCAGGTCTTTTTCATTGAGCATGGCACGAGATACCTCTCCAATATGCCTGTTTTTTCTTTCTGCAATTCCATTTTATTGTGGGGTATGACTACATGAATATTGCTGCTTTATTCCATGCTCCTATAATAATCTTGCAAACTCATTTGAGAGGTACTCTCCCCCTCCATCTGACCTTAGGCATTTTATTTGCAGGCCTGTTTCTTTTTCAACCATAGCTTTAAGAGTTTTGAAATGCCCAAAAACTTCACTTTTCTTTTTCATAAAATACACCCAAACTTTTTTGCTATAGTCATCAATAAAAGTGACAAAATAATGACAGCCTCCAAGAGATGCTGCTTTAGTAGTCCACACATCAGAGTGGATTAATTCCAATGGCTTCTCACTCTCTTGAACATGTCTAGGAAATGGTTTCCTTGCCTGTTTTCCAAATTGGCAGGCTTCACATACCTTATGCATTTCTGCAACCTTGAATTTAGGCAATCCTGCAACAATATTTTGGGCCTGCATTGATTTAAGTCACTGTACATTAACATGACCAATGCATTTATGCCAGATATCAATATCTGCAACTACACCGGTCCCATGTGCAAACATTGCTACACTCAATTCAGACATGTCTGCATCCAACGTAAACATTCTGCCCTTCTTCTTTCCTTTTGCTATCAAGTGACCTTTATTCTTCATATCCTCAACAAAGCATCCATGAGGATTAAATCTAACCTGCAAGCCCTGCTCAACCATTTGACCAACAGAAACCAGATTCTTGGTGATATTCGGGACATGAAATACATCGGACATGTATTTCTTTTTCCCATCCTGCATAGACAAAGGAATTTTTCCAATCTGCACAATAGGATGTGCAGTATCATCACCAGTCTCCACAAATCCTGTTTTTTTCATTTTCCTTGCATCCTCCATCCATTCTGCATGACCTATCATGTGGTTTGATGCACCTGAGTCAACATACCATACATCATTACTTTCTTCTGCACTTGTCATAGAATTGTTCATGTGCTACACTATAAACAAATGCTCATTTCTGTCATCACCCTGTCTACTAGAAGATGCATAATTCCCTTGTTGCAGTTTTCCATTCATGATGTCATTCTGCTTTTTATAGCAGTCTTTAGCCATATGACCCATTTTACCACAGTAGTAGCATTCAACATTACTGTTTGCATTTTGGCCTCTTCGCCATCCACCACGACCTCTTTGGCTCCCCCTGCCTCTAGAGTTACCACGTCCTCCTCCATAGGACTGATTTTCTTGAGTTTGCTGTGTATTCTGATTTCTACCACGGCCTCCAAATCGGCCTCCTCTACCTCTTCCAGCATTTGAGTAGAAGACAGCTTCTTTTGAAGTTCCTCCTGAAGAAGATGCACCACCATTTCTCTGCTCCTCAGAAATTAGAAGAGCAATCAACTCTTCAAAATCAGGAAACCTTTCACGGACGGAAATGGATGTTCGAAACTGTGCATAATCCTTTCCTAGACCATTCAAGGTCACGGAAACTAAATCATCATCTTCCACTGGTGACCCAATGGAAGCAAGTGCATCTGCAATCTTCTTCACCTTCATGTGGTAGTCATTGATGCTCATACTTTCTCTTTACACATTGTGCAACTCTTGCTTGAGCTGCATTTTTCTGGCTTGCGTATTTGTGCTATACATTTTTGACAAAGTATCCCATGCCTCCTTTGGCGTACTTGCATCCTGAATATGCACAATCATAGAGTCTGAAATACTGATAGACAACCAGTACATAACTTTTCTGGCTCTCTCATGCCATACTTTCAATGCCTGCATTTGCTGTTGATTGGGAACATTAGGAAGAACTGGTTCTTCTTCATTTCCTGCAACAAATTTTGAATATCCTTTTCCCATAAGGAAATTCGTCATTCTAAACTTCCATGCTTGGAAGTTGTTCTTGTCAAGCTTTTCAGTGACAATCTGTGAAAGAGAATCAGATGCCATTACAGAACACTGCAAAAAATTCTGTCACTGCAAAGAACACAGCTTCAGCCTCACAAGGGCAAATCTGTAGAACAGTGGTCGCATAGCATAAAACTGGGCCTTTTCCTGAGTGCGTGCAGAAAACTTCCGTCTCCAAAACGGGCCCCGAAATGGCCTCAAATAAAAAAAACAGGGTCACCAAGGGCTAAAGCCTTTCCCGCAACATATACTACCCTCTTGCTTCACCGCGAAGGGCGTCTCAACCTGAGACAATGCACTCTTGCAATTTCTGGCTGTGCTATCTGCAGAGATCTGCTCCCAAAACAGAAAATGAAAGCAACACTGCTCCTCTTACCAGAACACCGCGAGCTTGGCTTGCTTTCTTGAGCTCCTTACCACGAACAAGGCTCTGATACCATGTCAAGATTGTGGGAGATAAGGAAGGAGTCTCACTTGTAGCTTTCTTGCTTGCACAATGGGGGAATACACACACAGGTGGAGGCTGAAAACAATTTTCCTCTTCTTAGTTGTGTAAGCCAAAAGAACTCTCGTACAAGGAAATAGAAGAACCCTATATATGGGTCTCAAACCAAACTCAACTAACTAAGGTGGCATACTAAGTGAGCCACGAACTAGAGTAGATAAGGATAGCTATCATGTAGCTATTATTCATGGGCGGTGTACCAACCGCATCTGCAAACTAACCAGTCGGTGACATAAATGCACAACAGTCACCCTGGCATATCACGAGTGGAGCTCGATATCTCAACATAGATAAGATGCAACATAAAGGAAAGTGGCCTACTAAGTCAAACAATGCATAACCGACTACACTAGTCGACTGGTGCTATAACTATGCCAGCTGTAAATAGATGTAACAACTTGAATATAATAAGTAATGAGTCAGTGGCCATGTGTGAGTCATAATGACCACCGACGTGCTAAGTGTAGATGTGTGGACCCATCTAACTAGGCGGTCCATCATCAATGTCCGCATGTGTTGAGCTTGTCATCTCAACACATTCGACTACGGGAACTGAGTAATAATATGGAGAGGGGTCATGGATTTTCAAGAATCAATAGGTCATAGGAAGCTTGGGGTATCCCTTCCTTTGATACCCGTTCTTCTCATAATGTCCCAACACCTTGATTCTGTCAGCAGGGATTATTCAAGTCACTTCCTCGTACACATACTTGTTCTGCTTGACCTTCCGTTCGCCGACATGTAGGGTTGCGTTTGCGTGAGCCTCGACAAAGATGAACAGCTTCATGATCTTTAAATCCTCCATCCACTTGATTCTCTTCAAGTTGGTCTGAAGGTACGCAAGTCGGTGGGCCGCTATGTAATATATTCCTGATTCACCCGTCCATCTCCATTCCACATACAGGGGTGAAGGATTGTAGATACGGTCTAGAATATTTATCATGTCTATCCTCCATCGATAATTCGAAGCACGCATGCAGTCATAAACATAACCTGGAACACCAAGAATTTGTTCCATGCTTCACGGCTCTGTAGGCCAGCATCCATAAGTAAGTAAAGAAATGTTCTTAACGGCAACATTGCTCTACTTCCCCTCATTAAGTTTTCTTGTAAATATTAGATCTCGTTGGTTCGCTCTGATACCAACTGTAATCTGTCCCCCTGACCATCTTAGTACACGTCTTAGCAGCCCATCAAGAAGAGAGTCTAGAAAGCGCCGCCCGGCACTCACAAGGAATGTTACGGGGTTTGCAATCTAGGTCTTCTCGAGTCTGATACGAAGCAGAAGCATTCCGGCCATTCCCACTTAGGACCGACCTGAATCAGGGTTTTCCTAATGGTCAAGTTCCTTGAGCAAAGAAGTACAAACAGTGCTCCTAAGTGTACAAACACGAGCATTCCAATGGTCGTTTGTATGGCCAACTGCTAAGGTGTGATTCCTTCTCCCCGAATGCTTCTAGCATTCAATCATGGATCAATTGCAACTTGGCAAGATCCCAAGGGTTTTGTAAGTTGAGTTGCTTGTTTATCCTCTTTCCTTGGGTTAGGGTTTATACCCTATTGACCCAAATTGTCAATACCTTAGTTTTCCTTATATTAAGGTCAATAAATCCTAGGCAACCTCGTTGCCCTAACTTGGTTGGTCAACTGCTTTCTTGGCAAATTCGTAACTCCCCTAACTTGGTAAATCAGCCCCAAGGAAGGGTGATGTAGCATGATGACTACTCACCCTCTAGAAAATTAGACTTGTACTTAGAACTCGTCAACTTGGTCTAAGGTGTAGGAGTGCTACTTGGTTATTTAGACACAAGAGCATATAACGTTGCAGCTTGTTGCACAAGATAGGTGTTAATACCTAATTTGTGGGATTATATCTCCCATCATATGGTATTTCTTGGTCAAGAATACCTTTGATCAAGATAAGGGCTTGGGAGTCCTCTTGACCCATTCCAAACCCTAACCCTACTAGGCCAACACCGTTTTGGCCCTAGGGTTCCTAAACTCATACGGAGGTCTAGTATTTAGTCAATTGATCCTTAGGGAGAGAACCCTAGATTGTTCTTTCACGGTGTTTAAATAATCCTAACATTTTGTAAATATGGGTAGGACCTTTGAGATCGCATCCCAAGTGTGATACTAGGTAGAATTTTATCATAGCTTAACCCTACCTAGCACATTGAGGTGACCGACATATGCTAACTAATCACACCTTTATGAGTTTCATGCAGGCTACTCATTTACATGCGAATTACTTAGTTTATCTATGCTACCCATGATTTGGAGCTGTTGGCTGTCATCCAGGCTCTCAAGCTTTGGAGACACTACTTGCTGGGTAACAAATTTACCTTAGTGACGGACCACAAGAGTCTTAAATGGATTTTCACCCAGAATGAGCTCAATATGAGGCAATGTCGATGGATTGAAGTTATGGAAGAATATGATTTTAAAATCAAATACCGGCCCCGAAAGGAGAATGTAGTTGCTGATGCACTCAGTCATCGCAAGGCATTTCTGAATTCTCTGATTTTGCAAGATCCATCAACAGCAAGATCTCTAGCTACAAAGGTATCCATGCCAAACAACCCAATTCTTGAGCTAGCTAGGGAAGAGGCATATCATGACCCAACCTATCAGAAATTGCTAAGGGAGATCCCCATCAAAGATCAAGACCCGAAGCTACAAACAAAGTACCGAGAATTTTCTATCAATAGTGGACTTGTCTACTATAAGATGAGATTATGTATCCCAGCAAGCCGATCCCTCAAGTAGAAGATACTTTGGGAAGCCCATGACTCCCCTTTCTCAGGACATCCTAGCTATGCCAAGACCACTTGACATCTCAGGTCAGGAAGAGCTATTATTGGGATAGGCTCAAAGGTGACGTTCTTAAATATGTCACGAAATGTTTGTCTTGTCAACGCATTAAGGCTGAACATGTCAAAATGCCAGGGAAATTGCAACCACTTGACATTCTCCAAATGAAATGGGAATTCATTAGTATGGACTTTGTTGTTGGCTTGCCCCAAGTTCAGGGAGGATACAACTCCATTATGGTCATGGTAGATATGCTTACCAAGGTTGCATATCTTATCCCTATTAAGACAAACTATAAATCCTCAGACATCGCAAGGTTATTCATCAAGGAAATATTCAAACTACATGGGTTACCTAGAAGAATCATTAGTGATCATGACTCTCTCTTCACCTCACACTTCTGGAGGGCTATCTTTGAGGCCATTGGGACTCAGCTCTATTTCAGTACAGCTTATCATCCCCAAACTGATGGTCAAACAGAACAAGTCAACCAAGTCATTGAAGATATGCTTAGGGCACATTGCTGTCACGAACCCAAAAAGTGGATTCAATATTTGCCACTTGTTGAGTTTGCCTATAATGCTTCTTACCAACAAAGCATTCAAATGACCCCTTTTCAAGCATTGTATGGGCACAATTGTCGTACTCCTTTAAGCTTTTTGGATCCAACCTTGAGGGTTGAAGCTTCAAAGCAGATGCTAGAAGACATGGATGACCAAATCAAATCAATAAGACAAGACATCCAAGCTGCCAAGGACAGACAGAAGGCTTACGCGGACTTGAAACAGTAAGACAGATAGTTCGTTGAAGGTGATATGGTCTTCATTCGCATATGTCCAAAGAAGAGTTCCCCATCCTTGGGTGAATGCAAAAAGCTAAGTCCAAGGTATTGTGGACCCTACAAGATTCTCAAGTGCCTAGGGCCTAATGCACTCCCTAAAAACCTAAAAGTTCATAATGTATTCCATATCAGCCTATTGAAAAAGTATGTGCCTAACCCTAGTCACGTGCTTGATGTAATGCCTAGCCAAGGAGTCCTTGAGCTACGGCCTGACAAGATCTTAGATGTTAGGGAGAGGCATTTGAGATCGAGGACCCTGAGAGAATACCTCATCCAGTGGAAAGATTATCCTGAAGAGGATACCACTTGGATGGATGAAAGTACTCTCAGCCAACAATACCCCTAGATCTTCTCGAGATGAGGACATCTCGATTCCTCTAAGGGCAAGAGAATGTAATATTTCGGCAAGGAAATATTAAAGACCCTAGATCTCGTGCAAAATCGATTCAAAGTAATCTCCCACAATAAAGATACACTGGCCTAAGTGCTCCAGCATCGTGCATTTACAATACCATTCCGCGTAGTGCATATGCAACCGTGGCTCAAAAAACCGCAAGCCACCGTAGGCCTATGTGGGAACACCCCTTCATGGGACAAAAAGATAATGAACTAATTGAAATTTTTTTAAATTAAACCCCCTCCCCTTCAGTTGTTGCATGGCGGGGAGAGAGAGTATGGTGGAGCTTGAGTGGTGGAGGGGCATGGGGAGGGGAAAGCATGCAATCCGCCACTTGTGTGGCTATCCCCCCTCCCCTTCAACCTATATGAACCCCCCCCCCCCCCCCAAGCTTGAGGGGAGAGGAAGGAGGAGGAAGGATCGTCTTGCTACCCGCCGCCCTGTGGAGCTGCCCGCCCACCTGCTGCCACCGCTAGGACTGCTGCGCCGCCGCATGTTGCTGCACCCTCATCATCATCATCATCATTATCATCATCATCATCATCATCATTATCATTGTCATCATCGTCGTCGTCTTCGCCATCTCCCTCATTGTCATCTTCACCAACATCATCATCTCCAATCATTTTTTTCCACGTCATCTCCATGTTTCCAAAAGGTTGGAAGCTTCTATTGAAGCTTCCCTAGGCCTAGTTCACACAGTGCCTCCCAGGTTTTTAATTTGTGTTCCCCAAGGCCTAATTCTTGTGCCGCGAGGGAGATCCTGGACTGAAGGCAATTTTAGAAATCGAAAAAGGGGACCAAGGGAGAGTTGCTGAGACGAATTCCATTATGTCAATGCCTCCTAAGAAAAAGTCAAGAGGAGCGCATGCGGGAGCTTCCACCCCGAGTACGAGAGTGGACAACACCCCGACTTTGAATACCCAAGTTCCAAAAATTAATTCCGCTTGGAAAGGATGCATTAAGCATGTTTAATTCTCGTAGGCAAGTTTAATACAATGGAAAATTTATATATTCGCTCGATTTACCAAGTTAAGTTGCATTATGAGTACTTGCATGGTCAAGGGTAGTTGCATTCTTGAACGCATGTTGCACAAGTTAAAAAGGTGAATTTTTCCAAAGGCGTCCTTATTGCATCACACAAAGGATAGGGCATATAACACATAATGAACTCATGTAATAATTTCCTAGTTGTGACTCGTGTATAAGATAATCGTAGACACCCATTAAATGATGTTCGAGTAATTGCACTGCATGGAAAAGATTTAGGGACCTTGCAAATTGCATGCAATAGTAGTTACATTCCAGATTGGGTTAAGTGATAAAGGACGGATTAAATCGATGATGGACTCATGGAATTCACTCATGCATGGAGATCTTTTGTCAAATTTGAGTTTGGGAAAGGATGCATCTTCATATTAAAGCTTGAAATCAATGCATTAAATGTAGGGTTTATAAGAATAGTTCTGAATGTAAATCAACATCACATAAGGCAAGGAAAAGAAAAGATCACTATAGATCTTATAGTTGCAAAAAGGTCTATGGTCTTGAATTTGCATATTCGCATGGAATGATGCATCTCACCTATCTTGCAGTTATTACATGTTTTAGGGGAAAGTACTTGCAAATTTAGAAGAAAGTATTTGCATCTTTTAAAGGGAAGATCATCTTAAATCATGGGTTGGTTAGATCAACTAAGTAATTTGCTTGTAAATGAGTAGCCGACATGGGGACATAGCTAGATGATCGACAGGGGGAGGACACTGACATTGAATTCATCATAAGAAGAACCATCGAAGAAATAATCCCACAACCCCCCTCGCCGCACGATTAATAACAGCAACAACTCAACCCGCCCCTGGATAGACAAACCACGCTCAAGGAGCAACGAAGAAAACTAATGGAAGAATCCAGAAGGCAGTTGCAAGCCAAGCCAGTCGTGCGGCCATCCGCATCCCTCCCACCATGCCCCGATAACCTCCCAAAGCAATTCCACGCGGAGCTGGTGATCTGGGAACAGCAAGAAATCGAAAAGGACCCTTTTTCTTTCAGTTTCCTCATGCCTAACAGCCTGAGAAGGGTCTTGCCAATTAAGGTAATGGAGGAGGTGATCGCGGTTGGCAGCCGATTGGGCCAAAAATGGCTGGAAGACAGGGCAAAGACCCCCACTCTATGGGGCACGGAGGAAGTAAAGTTTTGGCAAGACAAAGTGTTCGAGGTGCCACACACTATAAGGGGTTACAACTGCCAACCTCTCTGGAGAAGGCGAATATGCGATATTAACATGCTCGCCTGGATGGCATTTTGCAACACCCTACCCTACGAGAGGAACGACCCCACATTCATGGCATATCCTCGTAGGGTAGGTGTGGATTTTGTTGCCACCCTCCATGGGCGGCATGACTTCCCCATCATCTACAACTCCAATGCCACCTCCTTCGAGAATGCCCTCCTTTTTTATTTAGGAAGCCTAAGCGACTACATGATGCGCTTTCTCGCAGACTTCTCCTCCTGCCCAGATCCCACCTTTATAACTACATGTAATTACTTTAGGCTATTACTCAAGTAAGATCCAACACCGCAAGAGAATGGCTTGCCCCCCCTCTTTTTTTGAGCCCAATGCTATTGATAGCTACGTTATGGAACGCTTAATGATGAGTGCTAGCCTACTCTCCTCCTTTTGCCTAGCTCTCCTAGAGGACATGAGTGACAGCCAATTTACAAGGTGTAATCACCCCTTCCTCTCCACCACCTCTCTCCACGTCCACATGAACCTAAAAGGGTACATGGAAAGCCACCAATTTTTGCACAAATCCATCTGCCCTCCTTCCCCCCCTCATTCAAATGAAGAGGATTAGGTCTGGTTGTCATTCATTCCACTACTGTAAAAAAAAAAAGTGGAGAAAACAACAGCAATAAAAACACTGAGTGGACAACATCACTCACTTGCAGAAGCACTTACCACCACATAATGCACGATCACTGCACCTAGGGGTTCTTAAGCTGGCATGTCCGATGGCTTCGATCGACCGGCTCCACTCCCAACCCCCTAGCCCTTTTGCTCCCCCACTTCACGCTTAGGGCACATCAAGGGCAGGACATACCTTGCCTATGGTTAGATCTGTCACCCTAAGCCACTTGCACTGCACCCCCCTTGGCACAAATGGGATCCTCAAGTGTGGGATATCACCCAGGCTCAGTTAGACCCACCTCCCCATTCCACTGGCACGAGCACAATGCACTAACATGATGAGGTAATCACTCCCCTTAGGAACAGCACTGCACCTTCTCCTTCCAAACATCGAAGAGCAACAAACCATTGACTTTGGAGGCCCCGTCAACCACACAATACCCGTTTGGCTCCTCTAACAAAAATTTCACAGCTCCTACAAGCACCTAAGTCTACAAGTGGCCCTCACCATGGCACCACTTGGCCAATTATCTGCCAAACTACAACAACACAAAAGTGCCATGGGACTAGCACCCGTCTAGGAGGGGGGTAATGTTAACCCCAAGTCGAGATGGCCCCAAGTCGAGATGGCAAAAAAAGGGAGGAAAAAGCAAAAAAAAAAACATGGAAAAAGAGCAAAGACACGCATGCAACCTCCAAAACTAAGCTGGGGCAAAAAGTGCAATTTTAAATGAAGGGCACCTCCAAAAACTTGGAAAAATCTTGTAAAAGAGCGCCATGCTCCCTCTTGTGCCAATTGTAAAATACTAGATAGGTGTAGGCTAGAGGCATGAGGCTAGAAGAGGGAAATGGAAAAAAGACCTTGCCACAAGGGCTGGTCATGTAAAAAAGGGATGGGTGCCCATGGGATTTTAGGGTTTGTATACATAAAGTTCAAAAAGTTAATGAGAGCTCATTCTTTTGGTGTGTGGCAACAAGAGTCTTCTTCTTCTTCTCTTCTCCTCACCTTCTTGCTTGTGTGTGCTCTTGAGAGAGGAAGTGTGAGAGTGTGAGGGACTGAGTGTGTGAGACTGAGGGATCAAGAGAGTGAAGCTCTTCACCATCTCCTCTTCTCTTCTTCTCTTCTCTTCTCTTTTCTTGCGCATGCGGCTATGGAGGATGGAGCTTGGAGATGGAGGGTTCTTGAGGATGCTTGAGCTTGCATCTAGGATTGTGGAGCTATCGGGGAGTGTGAGAGAGGAGGCAACTCGTATCGGCATCAAGGTAAGCTCACTACACTCACAGGATCAACGGCGCGTTGGCTAGGTGAGAGATAGCCATTAGAGCTTGCTTGGAAAGCTTGAAACAATAAGCGGTCTATGGGTCTTGGTGATTGAGCGAAAGCTCCCACATAGGGTCCAAACCATCTTTTGGAAAATTTATGCTTGGCACTATGCTGGTTGTCTAAACTGCTATCATAAAGGAATACCCAATCCCCATCTTGTATGGTTCTTGGTCTCAGTCTATGTCTTTTGTCAAATCGTTTCTTGTTCTGTATCCTTATTTCCCTTAACTTTGCAATTGCTACATCTATGTCTTCTGACTTTCTTTCCAATTATCTAATGCATAAGGCCAATAACTCCTCTTGATTCAAGGTAACACACTCCATGTGACTATCATCTCTTCTATCAACATGATAGGTTTTTGACCATACATCAATTCTGTGAGCATATATCCTATAACATCACTATGAGTTGTTCTGTCTAGCGACAAAGCATAAGGGAGCAATCGTGGCCACTCTTTTACCTTCTCTCCACATGCTTTTGCCAATGCCTTCACAATAGGTGGGCGACCTCTTTCACTTTTTACATTTCCTTCAGGGTTATAGGCTGAAGTTAAAGCAAGCTTTATCCCCAGTCGTGCAAAGAAATCATGAGCTTCATCTGCATCCAACTCACCCCTATCTGCTATAAGTTTTCCCACATAGCCATACGGACAAAAGATATCTTCTAAGAGAAAAGTACACACGATATTTTTTGTCTTAGTATGTAAAGCTTTCCCTTCCACTTGATTAGTCAAGTCTTCATGAGCAAGCACAAGATACCTCATTTTCCAAAGACCTCTAAGCATTGTGACCAAATCCACCACCCACTTAAAATGAAGAGACAATGGACATGTGGGTTGCAATCCATCTTGATGTCTCACAAACGAATACATTTGACATGTCGTACATGCTTCCACAAAGTGAACAACATCCTTATACATACCCTGCCACCAATATCTTTCTTTGATCTTTGTAAAAGTACCCCAAACACCTCTATGACTAGCCCACAAGCTTTCATGAAATTCTTGCATTACTTTTACTTGTGAAGCTTTGTCACCCAAAACTCGCAATGGCATACCTTGTTTCTTTTTAGCATGTTTCCATAAACATCCATCTTTTAAGAAAAACCCATACGCTTTCCTCTTGATTTTCTTAAACTCCTCATCTGACCATTCATCTCTCTTTGTTAATGTACTGACCAATTCTCAGCCACTCTCTTGCATATTTGTCTTCCAAAAACACTTCTACACAAGATACAAAATATCTAAAGCGTCTCCTCTTCGTTGTTCAAGCTTCTGTTAATGCTGTAGCAACACCTTGCATTACTAAATTCACTCTTGCAACATCATTTTCAGCCATAAGAAAGTCATCTTCTTCCTCCTCATCCATCATCCCATCTTCATTCTCATAACGTGCTTGAGACAACATGTCTGCACTGGGTTATCTCTTCTTGCAATATGCTAAAATTCAAGGTTCAAAGATTTTATGTATGCAATCCAATGGACCATAGCAATGCCCGGACTAGCACAACTAGTAATCATACCCAATATCGGCAAACAATCGGTCTCAATGACTACATGTGCACCCATAAAATAATCCTTATCACATTTAAGGGCTGTCACAATTCCCCATGATTCTCCTTTAACCTGTGGATATCTTCTCTATCATTCACTCAATACTTTGGCACCAAAGAGAATTGCATATCTTTGCCCTTCCTCATCATCTTGCCCAATTACCCATCCAATCCCAATTGGGCTTATATCAACATTAATAATGATAGGCTTTCCATGTGAATAGTCATCCTTTCTCAATGTAGGAGCAGATTTTAAGAGTTGCTTCAATTTCTTCATTGCTTGTTGATGCTTCCTTTCCCAATGAAATTTGTGACCTTTCCTTACAAACTGATAAAGAGCATTGGCTACATGTGCAAAGTGAGGAATCCATATCAAATAGAACACACATGCACCCAAGAATCTACGCACCTCTAATACATTTGTGCATACATCTTGCATTCTATCAATCCCATCTATTTTTGCTGCTGATGGCCTTCGCCCATAAGGCCCACACATATGCCCAACAATCAAACCCTCTTCAACTCCCAAGACAGACTTTTGTCTAGAAAGAGTTAAACACACCTCTTCTAAACGCATCAAAATCCTCTCACAATCCACAATATGGTCTGCAACAAAGTGTCTGCATCCATGTGCATCCATCTCTTCATTTTTTTCATCCACTGCACACCCTTTGATTGGAAGATCATCCAAGAAGGGCATAGTCAATTGTTGTATAAAATCCATGAGTACCCTATTCATAGCATTTGTCATGTGTGCCACTGAGTTTGTTACTCCCTGTGGGAGAGTACACATCCGTACTAACCCCAAGGGAGTCTTCATGGTTGTGATATCCCTACTTTCAATTTCAAGATGAAACTGATCATAACCCGAGTAAAGATCACCCAAAGAATAGATCACTCTGTCTGCAAAAGCCTTTGCAAATTCATCAACCACAGGACCTACACCCACATTTCTTATGGTTACTTTATTGATCTCTTGCATGTCTTGAATAAATCTCAAAGCCCCATTCTTTTTGGGCACAGTAAATCAACGATTTGAGTACGGGGCTAAAGAAGGCTCCAAGATCTTCATGTGAATCTTTTCGTTTATCAAATCCATCATCTTTGGCAAGTAAGCTTTAGGCACTGGAATAGGCCTCAAGTTCCATGATACATGTGGCACCGTAAATATGACCATCGGGTAGACAACATTTGGATCCACACAACCTATTTCACTTGGTTGAAATGCAAATGCCTTTCCATGTTTAGTCAACATCCGCATAAAACAATCTCTCTCAGTAGGCAAAAGAAACCCTTCTGCACCAACTTTCAATTCCTATAATGGTTCAGATGTAAACTGATGGCCTATATCTTTAGGATCCCATAAGCTTGGCTTCCTTGACACTTTTTCATACAAACCCTCACTCTCTGGTGGAAATGGCGAAGCACTTGGTTTCACCTTTTTGTCAATTGTCGTATATTTTGTCTCCACAAGTGCTTCAATCCATTGTAATCCTTCATGCTAAGCAAACAATGCTATAATATCATACATATCCAAAGAACATACTGACAACACTCTATTTTCAACCTCATTTTCTACATGCATAGTTGCCGAAATTTCAGCCATAGTGTCATTAATATTCAGCCCATAAAACATACCAGAAATGCCTTCATTTTCAGCTATCGTTGAACTTGCGATCACCCAATACATATTTCTTTGTGCTACCCTAAGAGGGAGCATGAAAAACAATGATAAGGCTGACTTGAGATGTGCTGAGTGTGGAATCACTCATCTCTTTGTCCACTGTCCTAGGCAGAGACCATCCTCTATTTTAGCAAATGAGCCATCAGTTCCATTGGGGTTGTTAAGTGTCAAGACACTCAACGAGGAGGCCACACTGATCCCATTGCATGTCATGACCCATGCACAAACGAAGCAGGATGGCATATCATTGCTAAGGCCTAGCAAACCTAACACAACCTTAGTTGGAAAAAAGAGTTGGAGATGAAGGAAGAAGAGACTAGATGCTAAGGTCACCCTCAAAACCGAAGGTGCTATGACCCAGTAATTCACCATGGGGAGCCCCAATATTGTTTCAAAAAAAAAGAGGATAGAACTCTCCTCCTTTGCATTGATTACCGAGAACTAAACTAGATAACAATCAATAATAAGTATCCAATCCCAAGAATAGATGAACTACTTGATAGGCTGCAAGGGGCAAAAATCTTTTCCAAGATTGATCTCCGATCTCGTTATTACCAAATAAGGATCAAGGAAGGAGATATCCCCAAAATTGCCTTCAATACCAGATATGGTCTCCTTCTCTTCTCTTGCTTGCTTGTGAGTGCTTGAGGGAGGGAGTGAGGGAGTGAGCTTGTGAGAGTGAGGGATCTTGGAGGTGAAGCTCTCCACATTCTCCTCTCTTCTTCTTCTCTTCTCTTCTCCTCTCTTGTATCATGCATGGCTATGTAGGATGGAGCTTGGAGGGATAGTCTTGAGGATGCTTGAGCTTGCATCATGAATCATGGAGCTATCAGAGTGCTTGAGAGAGGAAGCAACTTGATTGGGCATCAAGGTAAGCTCACTACACTTGTAGAGAGGGATAGCATGTCAGCTATGTGAGAGGTAAAAATTAGTGCTTGCTTGAAATGCTTAAACAATAAGCAGTCCATGGGTCTTGGCAATTTCTCACCACTACAATGGAGGTGCACATGTAGGTCAACAAAAACATGTGCATGTGGAAGGTCAACAAACACATGGGCACATGGAAGGTCAATAGACCCATGTGCATATGGAAGGTCAATAGACACATGTGCACATGGACGGTCAATAGACACAAGTGCATATGGAAGGTCATCCATCATGACCCCCTTCACAAGCTATAAAAGCTAAACCCCTTCATAGCCATCTATCATCTATCTTTCACCCAATCAGATTTGTTTCAGCTAGCCTCAAGCTCTTCACCTATCTTCTCTCTAGATCACCATATAAGCTTAATACCAGAAGCGCACGAATGGACGGAGCCATATTTGTATCAGTTGTTTGGAGCTAAAGAATTTTTTCAATTCTCCTCTTATTTGTTGTGTACTCTCTATCTCTTTCTCATAGCGACCAAAATGATTGGCTTTGGGATACAAAAGACTAACACAAGGAGCTAGCTCAGAGGTGTCTTTGGATTTGTCCACAAAAGTTTGATGGACTAGTAACTGCCCTTAATACTCAGGTGAGACCTCAAGCTTTGACTTTTGAGGAGTTTTGTGCATTATTAATGAAGAAGGAGTTGAGGCTAAAAGCTTGAGAAGGAAGCAAAAATGGATATGTTGCATTCATTGCCAATGCAAAAGGCAAAAGTGGTTCCTCCACCAAAAATGATAGTGACAAAAAAAAGAAGGGCAATAAGAAGAAGTTTTGAGGAGAGTGCTTCTACTACAAGAAGAAAGGAAATGCAATTGCAAATTGTCGTGTTAAGAAGGTAGATGAAAAGAATGGTTCCCTTGAAAGTAAAGGGAAAGAGACATCCAATATAGCTAAAGCAGAGTTGGAGTTATTCAAAGCGACCATTGAGGAAGTGTGCCTCCCATCACATGACCAAAAAGAAAGGTCTATAGAGTTCTATGTAGCCTCTGCAAGAATCCATCACTGTGATGGTTAAAAGTGATGCAAAATGCCCTGCTACAGGCATAGGTACTATTTCTTTTGTTGTTGCAAATGGTGAAGGAAAAAAGCTTTCAAATGTGTTATATGTTCTCAAAATTAGGAGAAATTTGTTATCAATTACTGCCATAACTGATCTTGGTCATGAAGTGAGGTTCAAGAAGATAGATGTAGAAATTCTTGATAGTTCTAGCAAAGTTGTTGGCAAAGGAGAAAGAAGGAACAACCTGTATGAGCTAAGTGCTCTTATAGCCACCATTAGAGTGGGCACAAGTAAGCTTTGGCATGAAAGGTTTGGACACATCAAATTTGTAGTATTGAAGGAGATGCACAAACAAGGTATGGTTTCTCATCTACCTATAGTGACTGAATTGAAGGAACCATGGGAAGCTTGTATGATGGGAAAGAAACAGAGAAATACATTTCCACTGGCTAGCAAGAATAGAGCAGAGGTTCCTCTAGAGTTGGTGCATGCTAACTTGTGTGGTAAGATGCCTACACAAGTCTTGGGGGGATCTTCTTATTTTATGTTGATTGTCAATGACTACAATAGGAAGATGTGGGTGTATTTATTTCCTGATAAGGCTCAAGCTTTTGGTAAGTTTAAAGAATGTCTAAAACTTGTTGAGAATGAAATAAGGAAAAGTGTGAAGAAATTTAGAACAGATGTTGGTGGTGAATTCAACTCAAAGGAGTTTGAAGACTTTTGCAAGAGCAAAGGGATCAAGCGTAAATGGACAACGCCTCACACACCTCAGCACAAAGGTTTTAATACTTCATGCTAAAGGACAAGGGATTTCCTAACTACTTTTAGGCTGAAGCTGTTAATACTATAGTCATATTCTAAATCGGAGCTACACAAAGGCTCTCAAGGGAAAAACACCTTATGACGCTTACACTAGCAAGAAACCATGTGTCTCACAATTCAGAATTTTTGGATGTGAATGTTATGCACATGTTCCAAATGACAAAAGAAACAAGTTAAAACCAAAAAATAGAATAAGTATCTTCTTTGGTTATAGTGATGAGAAAAAGGCTTACAATTATATGACCAAGAGGCAAAGAAGTTCATCGCGAGCCGTGATGTGGTGTTCAAGGAACAACTACATACAATGGAGGAGAAGGCAAGTTCTTCCACTTTATCATCAAGCAAAGAAGTAGTCCACTATGAACCTATCCTGAGAGTTGTCCCTATCCTTAAGGAGGAGGAAGCATCATATTTAGAGGATGAGGAAAAAGTTCATCAACCTAGAATCACCCCATTGGAAAAGCCATTGCCACATTGGTGAAGCAACTCTATGACCACAATAATCCTATGCCTACATCTGTTGAGGAGAAGGCAGACAGACCAAGGAGGTCTCAGAGAATAGAGGAGCAAAGGAGGGCTTCTGCTCACATAGTCAATATGGCCTTGATAGCTGAGATTATGAGAGAAGTAAAGGAGCCAACTTACTTAGAAGAAGCACTTGCAAATCCAACATGGAAGGCAGCTATGCAATCCAACTATGATAACATAATGAAGAATGATACTTGGGAGCTAGTGGATCGGCTAGCAAAGCGGAAGGTTATTGGCACCAAGTGGATCTAGAAGGTAAAGTACAAGGTTGATGGTACCTTAGAAAAGTACAAATCCAAACTAGTTGCGCAGGTATTTTAATAGGTTGAAGGTTTTGATTTTCAAGAGTCATTTGCCCCAACTACTAGAATGACCACTATTTGCACAATACTTACAATGGCCACCTACAAGCACTGGCTAGTTTACCAAATGGATGTTAAGTTAGCATTCTTAAATGGTGACCTCAAGGAGGAGTTGTATGTGGCTCAGCCACCAGGGTTTAAGGTCCCCCCATTTTGAGAAAAAAGTGTGTAAAGATAAAGAAGGCATTGTATGGGTTGAAACAAGCACCCAGAGCATGGTACTAGCATATAGATAAATTCTTTTTAAACTTAAACTTCAAAAGATGTGCCTCAGATGCTAACTTGTATGTTTACATGGATGGTGAAAAGTCTATAGTGATTGTCCTATAAGTGGACGACCTTCTTATTACAGGTGACTATGAAGATATGATCAACCAAACTCAAAAGGCTTTGAGTTCTGATTTTCAAATGACAGACTTGGGCTTGCTGCACTATTGTTTGGGGATTGAAGTCTAGCAAGAGCCAGGGAAAGATCTTCATCCCTTAGAAGAATTATGCATGGGATATCTTAAAGGCATTTGTCATGATCGAGTGCAAGGAGATAGCTACACCTATGGAGGTGAATGCAAAGCTATCTGTTGAGGATACATCTGCACTAGTAGACATTGGGAGGTATAGGAGGTTGGTTGTCTACTTATGTAACACCAGACCATATATCAGTTTTGTTGTTGGTGTTTTGAGCAGGTTCTCAAACAAACTTCATGAGAGTCATTGGAAAGCTGGGATATGGGTGGTTAGATACTTGAAGGAAACTGTTGACTATGGTATCACATACAATTCTGGAGTGGAAAATTGTGACTCAAATTGGGTAGGAGATAGTGATTCCAGGAATTCAGTTTCTAGTTATTGTTTCTCTTTGGGTTTAGGAATTTTCTATTTGATTAGTAAGAAGCAGCCGATAGTGGCATTGTCTTCTACCAAAGCAGAGTACAAGGCACCTTGTTTTGTTATATGTGAGGCAGTATGGCTGAGAAGGATCCTATGGCATATGGAAATGTAGGATAAAGAACCAACTATGCTGAGATGTGACAATCAGAGTTGCATCGCCATTGTCGAAACTCCATCGTTTCATATGCGCACCAAACATATAGAGATCAAGTATCACTATGTGCATGATTTGATTGAGGATGGGATAGTGGAACTGGTCTACTATCCAATAGAGGAGAATAGAGTGGATATGTTTACCAAAGCACTTAGGAAGGATCTGCTTCAAGTTCATCTTCAAAGACCCGGCACTGGGACGAGGAGATAGTTGAGGGGGGGTGTTAGATATGCTCAATGCCCCACCCTCATAAGGTGCCACCAATGATCCATGGTGCTCAAAGTTGTAAGGGCCCCATTATGAAGAGAATCCATATGTGAGTCGCCCAGATATTGATTGAGTCCTAACTTGTATGTCAAATGAGGTCTATGAAATCGGATGGCAAAAAGGTGACCATTGTGGATCTAATATTTGGGTTAGATGGAGTAGTTAAGCTGGTAGAAACTCGAAGCACATTGCATCGAGTTGCGGGACAAGGGAGTTATCAGGGGCCCTAGCCAATGGTAAAGGGAATGTTCCCTAACCAACTAGTGGAGGTGCACATGGAAGGTCAACAAACACATGTGCACATGGCAGGTCAACAAACACATGGGTACACGAAAGGTCAACAGACACATGTGCATATCGAGGTCAATAGACACATGTCACATGGAAGGTCAATAGACATAGGTGCATATTGAAGGTCATCCATCATGACCCCCTTCATAGGCTATAAAAGCTAACCCCCTTCACAGCCATCTATAATCTATCTTTCACCTAGTCAAAGTTGTTCCAGCTAGCCTTAAGCTCTTCACCTATCTTCTATCTAGATCCCCATCTAAGCTTCACAATGGAAGTGCATGGGTGGACAGAGCCATCTTTGTATCAGTTGTTTGGAGCTAAAGAAATTTTTTACTTCTCCTCTTATCTGTTGTGTACTCTCTATCTCTTTCTAAGATTTTGTTCGCTGCAATGTGTAATTTTTACATATAGGGAGAAGTAGAGAGAGAAGACGAGAACAAGGAAAAGAGATGGGGGAGAGAAAAGAGAAAGAGGGAGAAAGTAGAGAGAGAGAGAGAGATAGAGATAGAGATAGAGATAGAGATAGAGGGAGAAGGAGAAGGAGAAGAGATAGAGGAGAGAGAAAAAGGGAAAGAGAGACAAAGAGAGATAGAGGGTTATAGAGAGAAAGAGAAGACTTTCCTTTACATTTAAAGCACTTGAACTTTAGAGGACAAGAGCATTGAGGCAAGCTAGAGAAGCATTTTGGACCAAGGGTATATAACTATAAATATTATAACTTATTGGTCATAATGCAAACCTAGGTGCTCCCTTATCAAATTTAACTTTCTTACCTAAATAAACAGTTAGAAGTATAAGTGGTCTAAGTAAAGGTTAGAATAACATGATTAAGACCATGATTTACTCATATGGGAACTTAGTTAATATTTGCATGGTATAACTAGTAAACATTAGGAAAAAAATAAACTCAAGCATGGGCCTTCTAGCCCCCCTCTCCTCCCTGCTCCTTAAAACAAGGAAAATAGGAGATAATATTAGTAAAGTTATCCTCTTCTCTCTCCACTTTTGCAATCTCATTTTTTCTTTTTTATATTATCCACAAAGAATTTTCTTAGATTCCTTTTCTTTTCTCATTCAATAACCCTTTTTTAACCAAATTCTATATTCAAAAAGTAGTTAACGAGAGTGTAGTGTTTGATATTCAATGCAAAATTATTAGTAGATATAAAGTAATTGATATTTCAATTTAAAATGAGAAAAATAAAAATTTGAAAGTTTCTTTTTAGATATTTTGGAGATTTCTTATGTCAAATTTTGGTCAAAAAACAAACATGTTGCTTAAATGTTCTATTTTTAAGAGATATTTTTGAATGTAAGATTTAATTTTTAAAATTTAATTTTCAAACGGCCAAAATCTTATATCCCACAACTCCTATATCTTGGCCACCATAACATATGCACATAGTTGTAGTACCCTTCAGATATCTCATGATATCCTTTGACGGCATCCCAATGTCGTCTACTAGGTGTAGCCATATAGAGCATGCCACAACTCCCACTACAAATCCTATGTTAGGATGAGTGACTATCATGTTATACATCAAACTACCCATGGTGGATGCATTAGGGATCTTGGCCATCTCAACCTTCTGCTCTGGTCAGACTACACTAACCTTCACATGAGAAGGTAGACGACAACCAATAGCTTACCATCTCGCATATGAAACGACTCAAGGACTTTTTGGATACACTCCTTATGTGGGCATATACAGGAGCCCCTTAGAGTAATCACACATGATGCGCATCTCAAGAATGTGCAAGGCCAAAGTCCCATGTCCTTCATTTCAAAGCTCTTCTTGAGTTGAGTTTTCAAGGCATCCATCTCATCGTGAGCTCTCCCGACAAAAAATAAGTATATCCTCCATATAGAGGACCAAAATACATGACTGCCATCACAAGCCTTCTTTATATACAAACATAGATCCATAGCACTATGACTATATTCATGTGAATCCATAAAAGTATCAAACTTGTGGCACCATTTCCTAGGTACTTGCTTAAGGCCATAAAGGCTCTTTCTCAACTTGCACACTAGGTGTTCCCTCCCTTTTTCTTCAAAGCCCTTAGGTTGTTGCATATAGATATCATCATGTAAGTCCCCAGCTATTGGACCCAAGGGAAGAGATCGAGGATTCAACACTGACAAGGAGTCAGATGACATGTCATTATTGTGGTAAAACTGGCCATATTGTTAGTGAATGCTTCCACAAGAAAAGAGCACATCAAATGCAGAATGACCACCACCAAAGTCAATTCATGAATGAGGAAGAAGAAAAAGTTACTTCCACTACCATCAACAACTCAAAATTTCTTTGATTGACCCTTTCAAAAGTGATAAACACATATTATAACACAAAGGAAAATGCCAAACTGAGGCTTAACCTCATGCTTTAACCTTGCCAAACATTCACACACATAAATCTTATTTTTCCACATTTTTTAAGCGTGAAAAACCCTATTTTTTATTTTTCTCTATTTATTATTCATAAAATATAGATATTTTCTTATTTATTGTATTGTCTTATCATCTTGACTGAAACTTAATATTTTCTCTGATTTTATTCCATTTCCATCCCTTTTCTCCAACTCAAAATTAAAAAAAACCACTAATTTCTATTAAAAATACCATTTTACGGGTTTTAAAGAATTAATAACGACTCTAAATCATTACAGGTTCTATGTTTATGTAGTTACAGCCCTCAATCATGATGTAAACAAGGTTCAAACAAAATTTCATTGCATATGAACAACATTTGGACCATGAAACAACAAAAACAATCAAATTTCTTTGTTAAATTGAAGCATACCACGTGTCTTGCATGTTGCGGGTTTTTTAATAATTATTCTGAGCAGCCCACATACTGACCAACAACCATTCTTCAGTATTGAATCTCTTTCCTCAACCTCCTCTTCATCTTGAAGCAATTCGGACAAGCATTCTTCAGCCCCTCTTCTTCTTGACTTCCTGCACATGATTTCCCTCTATACCAAGAGAGAGAGGGAGGAGAGAGAAAGACTGGTTTTTGTTCTCTTGACTCAGTGCATCATTTCTTGATCTGTTTGTGGTGATGGAGGGCGAAGGATAGAAGCATTCCAGGCCCAGGAGCATTCGTCTCCACTCTATCGATCAAAAAATGCATCATGAGGGGAGAAAAGAGGGGGCGCAAAAAACTGACCCCCCCCCCCCCCCCCCATCGTTCCATTTCGTGGGCATTTGTTGCCCTTAAGCTCTTAATTAAGAGCTTTAAGCTAAATACCCAAAATATCTAGTTCATGTTTTTTTGCATTCACACTTCTGGTCAAATGGATTTTTCAGTTTTGAGGGGGCAAATGACATCAGAATCGAGATCCGTCTGGACAGGTGGCTCCATGACGTCGAAGTCTACAAAGTTGGGCCCCGTGATACTCTTCTCGGCTTTCCAGATCCAGTAGCTACTTCACAATCCCAAACCTTGTGGGGATTAAATGGGGGATCGAACGACCTCGGAATGGAAATCCGAGACTTGCATTGGATTCCTGACATCATTTTACATCTATGAAAACTCCAACTTGACCATCCGCCACCGTTTGATTTCCATGAAAATAAGCACTAGCACTTTAGGCACTTTCCACTTAAAATTGTCCTGATTCCCACCGCCGCCTTCAAGGAAGTCTATTTTTCCCCTGATATTTGTAATTTTTGGCTATTTTTAAGCACTTCTCGGCATCAAAAATCATCTGTCATTGGCGACCACGGGATAGGGTGACTCAGCTCGTCAAATCCCACGAATAGATTTGCACATAAACAACAAAAAGGAGCATCAAGCTTATACAAAAAATACACAACACAACATATCACTCATGCCCTACCCCCTAACAAAACCAAGGCATGAAATCCATGAGGAGTAGACCCAACATAATCTAATAGAAGGCTTGAAGCTAGTCACTAACCAGTTGCTCCAACATAGCCAAGCTGAAAAGAACTGTCAAACAGGTCACCCTAAGTGGTGGTCCGAACTACCTACCTAACTAAGGAAAACTCAACCAGGAGCTCATACTAGGTGAGGACTCCTATAGCCTAATCAAGAAATAGTTTTTTTTAGCGTCTTATTGTCCATACGCGAGCATGTAAAAAGGAGGGAGCTGAGCGTAGTGACCCAAGGAGAACAGGGCATCGGCCTCAGGTCCTGTCTCGATACCCAAGAACCTACCAAGCCCTCGTAAGGCGACACTTAATCATTTTCTAGCGCTCACTTTTATTTTCCCTCCAACCTTCTTTTATTTTCTTCTTTTATGGCAAGATGTCACCCCAAGGAAGACAAGGCATCGGCCCCGAGTCTTACTCGTCCCCAGGAACCTACCAGGCCTTCACAAGGTGATAAACAATAGCTCAAGGATGTTTGTTTCTTTTTCCTTTTCTATTTTTATAAGGGTTAGAACCCCTTTTACACACCTTTGTATATATATATATACTTTCTTTCATATCTTTAGAGTTTTGTCACTTTCCTTCATTATTTTAATAGGCTTCTCTAATTGCCTCACAACTAATGGGAACTCCTAGAATGGCTGCATAGCAGGTCAGCAGAACACGGTCACTAGAACTGCCTTCTAAAACAGGTCTTTCAATGCCTGACAATGCCTTGCAAGAGGCAATGACTACTCAGACCTCCCCCAAACATACCTAACCTAAACATGGGACTTCATGCCTTGATTGACGGTCCCCAACAAGAAAGAAAACCCTCACCCGCACATATATCATTAATTTCTTAAGGGAAAAACTAGAAAAGGGGACGAAACCACCTAGAATGGCCACAAGAAGCTTCTTCGTAGCAAAGGCTCCCTCCAGCAACTTCATCAACATATATGGCGCAATCACTAAAACAACAAAGCATTAAACGTACCTGCACCGAATAGAGATAGGGCCCTCTTGGCCTAAAGAAATAGCACTTTTCACTGCAAACTAATTGGCCCTCTTGGCCTAAAGAGATAGATTATTAAAATCTGAAAACAAAGGGTCCTCTTGGTCTAAAGAAATTAGATATTAACTACTTAAAGCTACTGGCCCTCTTGGCCTAACGGAATCAAACAAAGCAGCTCATAGAGATCCCTCCTTGGAAAAAGAAAAATATACGCAAATACACTCCATTCCAAGGGAAAAAATAAGGCTCTCATCCCTAAACTAAATGCATCAAGTTATGGCCCATACCTCCTGCATATATAGCAAGAGGCATATGCATAACATGTCTTCTGATCAACCTATGGGTCCAAGATATGGGTCTCAGCTACTCTTTGCATTACCCATATCAACCATCGCCTACCATATAACGTGTGGTATGATAACATTCCCCACAAGCGACTAGGTCCTGTCTCATTATCAATAACAACGTCCGGACTAGGACCACAATTGAAAAAGAGGTCCTCTTCATAAGCAAAATTAGCTAAGGAATCCGCAAACTGATTCCAATAACATGGAATCAGCTGAAGAGATATGCTCTCAAATTCATCGAGTAGGGTTATAGCAGTTCGATGATACATACAAAGGAGAGGATTCCGGACTATATATGTCCCATTGAGTTGATTTAAGATCAGCTGGGAATTCCCTTTTATTAACAACTGTCTAATACCACCTTTCTTAGCAATATTCAATCCCATAATCAGAGCTTTATACTCCGCCATATTGTTAGTAAATCCTACCCCGAGGTAAGCAGCTAATTCATTGTAACTCTATGTCGGGGATCTCGGATAACTACTCCAACACTCCCTTTTCTATTAGGGCCCCTGGATGCTCCAACAAAGTATAATGTATACGTCCATAATGGGTTTACATAGCCAGCCATCAAGAACTCCCCTATTCGTAATTATGATAGTCAAAGTTCAACATATTTAGAGGATGAACTGACGGCTCCATCGCACCTTCTTCATTAAACTCAACAGGGATGCTTGTCAAGATTTGTAAGCAATGATGGCAGAAAACTTTAATTTCCCACACAAAGGTACCGTCTTCTTGCTCAATCACTTTATATCCCTTGCTCCACTAGATAAGCCTCCCCTGATGATATCTTTGCTCAAGATATGGGTGCTCCAAATAAGGGATTAATCGCCCCATCAACCAATGTAGGCTCTCCTACAAGTCTCAAATCAGCCCCAGCATGGACCTGCAATGCATTTTTTCGCATTAGCATACTTAGAAATAATAAGGCTTAATCTTATTAAGATTAACTTTATTCTTAAATTCCACCCCTTGTAGATTAGCTAATAGAACCGTGGACTTATTTTTACCTATTCGGACTATCTTGTAAGGGCCATCCCATCGAGGTTCCAACTTTCCTGGAAATAGCTCCCTACACACATCGTAATATAAAACTAACTGCCCCTTTTTAAAAGCATATTTCTTCTCTTTCAGATCATGCAACCGCTTCATTTGGCATTTAGCCACCTCCTAGTGCAACAAACTCTGCAATTTCAGCTCATCTAAATAGGCTATAGTCATAAACCACTCAAATAGGGCATCTTCATCACCCAAAGAATGACTGATTGCAAATCTGATGGTCGACAACTCAATTTCTAAGGGCAAGACACACTCCTCCCTGTAAACTAATCTGAATGGGGTGTGGCTAGTGGCTTGTTTGAACGTCGTATTATACGCCCAACCGCCACATATAATTTTTTATCCCAGTCCCGCTTCTTTTCGGAGACTATCTTGGATAGGATACCCACAAGCTGCTTATTGGTACTTTCGACTTGTCCATTCGCTTGCGGATTATAGGGGGTCGTCTTGTTATTGCATTGTCCTGCCTCATCGCCCATGCTTCTAACCACTTTGTAAAGTAATCAGTTTCTACTATGATGTACCTCTTCTGAGTAGTAGACGACGGGGTGATAGGACCCACAAAGTCAATGCCCCACTTCTCAAATGGAAGGATAGCCATGATAGGCGTAAGTGGATGCTTCATATTCTCTCGACTATCATGTCTTTGACAAGTATCACATCTCTTAACGTACTCAAAGGAATCTTGGAAGATGGACGGCCACTAATATCCAGCTCTTAAAGCCTTCTGTGCCTTTAATCACCCATCGAAGTGCCTTCCACAAGCAGAGTCATGGCACTCTTCTAGAATAAAGGGAACCTCGTCAGGCATCACACATCGGCGATAGATATCATCAACACCCTGCCGATATAATGTGCCTGCGATCAAGGAAAATTTTAATGCATGTTGTTTAATTTTCCTCTTCTCCAATTTTGATAAAGTAGCTCCAGTCTCTAGCGTAGAAAGATAGTGTGTTATAGCAACATACCAGGTGGGAATAGATGCCATATCAATCTTGAACAAAGTCTCCATGTTACTTCCTTTAGCCAAGACCTCTTTTGGCTCTCCGAAATCCACAAGACACTCTAAAATGCCCTGAAGCTTCGACGGCTTGCTCTTAATCTCATAATCAAATTCCTGCAAAGTGATTAACCACTTTGCTAAACAGTCAGGAGGCTGTAACTTATTCAATAACAATCGAAGCCCTTCCGCCTTCGTATAAAAAACCACCCTCTCATAAAGAATGTAGTGCCTGAACTTTTTTTGTTGCAAATACCATCACAAGGCACAACTTAGGTGTAGTTAATTTTTGATATACCCAACTTTTGACTAGCAAAAGCTATCAGATGGTATCACTTTCCTTCCCAAATTTGGGCCAAATAGCAGTTGATACTATACATGGTTGCTACTAAAAATATATAGAACATTTTACTCCTTTTTGGTGCTTTTAAAATAGGTGCTTTGGCAAGCTCCTGCTTCACATCATCAAAAGACACTTTGCAAGCATCACTCCATGTAAATTGACAATTAAAGGACAATAGGTTGGTCAGCAGCAACGTTCTTTATGCCAAGGCATTGATAAACCTACGATAATACCCTACTGATGACAGAAAGATATGCACTTCCTTTGGAGTACGTGGCAGACTCATGGTGACTATGGCCTTGATCTTTTCAGGATCAGTCGCAATCTTTACAGAACTGACCACATGGCCTAACAAGAGCCCATAAGGGACTTCGAAAATGCACTTCTATGGGTTAAGAGCTATGCAAAATTGTCTGCAACGCTCAAAACATTTGCGCAAAATGATCAATTGTCTATCCCTTACAGTGGCCGCCCCTAGATCATCAATGAATACTTTCAGCTCCTCTGGGGAGATGTCACCAAAGGTCTTATCGGCTGTTCTTTGCCACGAACCAGGTGCATTACACAACCCAAATACCATCACATGGTATGCAAACATACTGAAGACCATAATAAACGTCATTTTTAACTTGTCTTGCTCAACAATCGCCATTTGGTTATACCCTGCAAATCAGTCCATAAACAAATAGATTTCCCTACCCGCTAGTTGATCCAAAATTTGGTCAATAAATGGAAATGGGTAGTAGTCTTTAACAATCTACTTATTCAGCTCTTTAAAGTCTACACAAAGACAGATTTGATTATTCTTCTTCTTCCTTATCACAACTGGTGAACACCATTCTGTATGTTAAACAAGGAATATCAAACCCGCTTTTCACAACTTCTGTAGTTCCTCTTACAACCCGTCCCTTAATTCAAAAGGCGTACACCTTACTTTCTGACATACAGGGCGGGTACCTTCCTTTACAGGAATAGTATGCACAGCTAGACTGGGAGGAATACCCCGAAGTTCATCATAGCTCCAAGCAAAGATTTCACGAAACTCTCGAATTAAGGGCACATAATCCTCTCTTTCTTCCGAGTTGAGCATGGACCCTAATTTAATTGGCCACGAATCATTTAGCGTACCAAGATCCAGCTCAATAATGTTTGTGTCTCTTATTTGATCATGAGGCTCTATCGGCTCATTCAAGGTTATCTGATAAATATCCTCTATAGTGGACTCTTCCTTAGATCCATCGCTCGATGACGTCTCACTACCAGATGGATCATCTACTGTTTCGAGCTTAGTAGAGGATAATGCAGATCTCTCACTATGAGGAGACTCATGGTAAGCATCCACTATTACACGATGGGCACCTCGACCTAGAATCACTCGGCCAGCGAGTATATCAACTTGACAGTCTGTCTATAGAATCCATGGCCTGCCTAGCAAAACTCGATAGCTAGGACGTCATATAAACCTTATCACCCTAAAGTCCAGATAGCATTCCACGCTCGCTACTGTAATGTGGACCTTAGTCATGCAACCTTCTGGTTGTCTTAGACTATCATCAGCCATCCTAAGAAGTGTGGATCCATCTTTTTGGATCTCTAGACCTAACCTCTCCATCAAGTTTGAACTTATGATATTAACGGAGGATCCAGTGTCCACGATAGCGTGCTCCACTAATATTCCATCCACATATGCTGGAACCCTAGGGCAATGCTTTTCAACATGATCGAACCAATCTTCCCCCACTCTAGTAGAAAGTTTAATCAATTGTAGGAGATTCACGTCTAGTTTGACTTCACAAAGGGAACTTGCTAGATCAAAGTCATGATAATTAGCCAAAGTTCTATTCTCGCGCCAAACCATTCTCTCCTTTGGTCTTTCCATCGGCTTGGGTGCCTCTTTTTTAGACTTTACCTTCTTTCTTGGCAATCCTTTATCCTGCTTGGGATCGACTTTACTGCCAACAGGTCTTAACGGTCCACCTTCCTTATCAGGGTTCAAGACTCGCTTTTCCCTAGCATCTTGCTTAGGGCTTTTCTCGATAGGTTTTGCATTATCTTTTTCACCCTCTTTAGCCTTTTGACCTCTTGTTACAGCTCGTAGATTAGAAGTTTCAGCATCATTGACACGTACAGCCTCAATAAGGCTGAATCCACTGCCATGAGGTAACTCCTCTACAACAACCTTTCCTCTTTGCAGTATTTGCATTGGTCCATCGTCTTGCTAGAGACTATTCCCTTGTGTGGGATGGTTAAATGGATTTGGTTGTTTACTCCCTTGTTGGAGAGAACTGATCTTACTCCAACAGGTAATAGCTAAGTTGTCAAGAATCGCGTGGTGGAGGGGGTTGCTCAAGATGCTGCGCCGAACACACACAGAATGCACAAGGAGAAGCTCATTCAAGAGACAAGAAGAGAGATGGAGGCCAAAACGTTTTCTTGCTTATTTCTTTTTCTTCTTCCACACTCTTTTCAATGTACACAAAGTATAGATAAGATACAACATAAAAGGAAAGTGGCCTACTAAGTCAAACAATGCATAACCGACTACACCAGTCGACTGGCGCTATAACTATGCCAGCTGTAAATAGGTGTAACAACCTAAATATAATAAGTAATGAGTCAGTGGCCATGTGAGAGTCATAATGACCACCAACGTGCTAAGTGTAGATGTGTGGACCCATCTAACCAGGCGGTCCATCATCAATGTCTGCATGTGTTGAGCTTGTCATCTCAACACTCCTCCTCAAGCTCAACTGCATCTCTGCAACTCCAAGTAAGCTTCGAAACTTTTGAAGCTTCTCTGTACCCAAGGCCTTCGTGAAGATGTCAGCTATCTGATCCTGTGTGCTGACATACACCAAGTCAATCTCACCTGCTAGTACCTTCTCTCTCACAAAGTGGTAGTGTACCTCAATATGTTTTGTCCTGGCATGGAACAGAGGGTTCCTGGCCAACTGTATACTGCTCATGTTGTCACAATAAATGACAATTGGACCTTCCACCTGGACATCCAAATCAGCCAATAGCTTTTGCAGCCATACTACCTCACATGCTGCAACAACAGCACCTCTATACTCAGCCTCTGTACTCGACAAAGCAACTGTGGATTGCTTTTTGCTGCTCCATGCAACTGCTGCACTACCAAGAGAGAACATGTATCCGCTGGTAGATCTTCTATCAGACATACTACCAGCCCAATCTACATCTGTGTATCCAAACACCTGTACATCTGTACCTGCCTCATAGAAAAGTCCATAATGTAATGTGGACTTCACATATCTCAATATACGTCTGACTGCATCCAAATGTGGCTTTCTAGGTACTTGCATAAACTGACTCACAAGACCAACAACATAACTCAAGTCTGGCCTTGTAATGGTCATGTAGATTAAACTCCCCACTATCCTCCTGAACATAGTAGGGTCTTCTATCTCATCTCCAACATCAGCACTCAGCTTTACATTCTGCTCCAACGGGACTGAAAGTGGTTTGCATGCAGTCATACCATACTTGGACAACATATCCAAGCCATACTGTCTTTGGAACAGCCATATACCATCATCACATCTGATCACCTCAATGCCAAGGAAGTACCTTAGCTCACCTAAATCCTTCATCTCAAACTTCATCTTCAAATAGCCCTTGACTTCAGCAATCCCACTATCACTATCACCTGTAATAATCAAGTCATCCACATAGATGACTATGATGACCAAACCTGCATCTCCCTTTCTCACATAAAGTGAGTGATCAGCATCAGAAACATAAAAGCCAATATTGACAAGATACTCTCTGATCTTGTCAGACCATGCTCTTGGTGCTTGCTTGAGCCAATAGAGTGCCTTCTTCAACCTGCACACATACGTGGGATGCTCTAAATCTTCATAACCTGCTGGCTGATCCATATACACTTCTTCCTGCAAATCACCATGCAAGAAGGCATTCTTTACATCCATTTGCTGCAACCTCCAACCTTTGGCTGCTGCCAAAGCAATCACACATCTGACAGTTGCCATCCTAGCAACTGGACTGAAGGTTTCATCCTAATCTATGCCATATGTTTGGGCATAGCCGTTTGCAACCAGCCTAGCTTTGTACCTGCTAATAGAACCATCTGCATTGTGCTTAATCTTATAAACCCACTTACATCCAATAGCTTTCTTTCCCTTTGGCAATGATACTAGATCCCAAGTCTTATTGGCCTCTAATGCAGCCATCTCCTCATCCATTGCTGCATCCCAATGAGCATGACCAACAGCCTCCTCAAAACATGTGGGCTCAACATCCTCAACTAGTTTCACCATATAAGCATAATGGTGAGTTGCATAACCCTCAAAACCAAATTTTTTAACAGGGTATCTCACCCTGCTAGACTGCGTACCACTGGATCACTCAATGGAGTCTTTGCATTAACACGTGCTCTCTGCACACCTGGAGTCCTCACTGAAGGAATGCCAAGCTCATCATCCAAGCTCTCTGAGCCACTGGAGTCTCCATCAAGAACTGCATCAATGCCTTCTGACACTTTATTCTTTCCTTTGTCTTTACCTGTAGTGCTACTAGATGCACCCGAAGATGTAGAGGCACTCCTTAGTCTCCCAGACCAAGGACTACCAGATGATGTCTCTGGTCCACTAAGAGTTTGTGATTCTTGCTTTTCAGCCTGCACATGAGTGTCATGATCATCATCATCATCCAATGCATCACCACTAGATGCATAGCAACTGCTCATTTCATCAAAGATGACATCCCTGCTCACTCTAAACTTACATGTGACAGGGTTGTAACAGCGATACCCTTTCTGCTCTAAAGAGTATCCAATAAAGACACACTTTTCAGCCTTTGGATCCAGTTTCTTCCGCAACTCATCTGGCACATGAACATACGCAATGCAACCAAATACTTTCAAGTGTGAAACATCAGGCTTCTTACCTGTAAAACATTCTTCGGGGGTCATACCATGAACTGCAGCTGTGGGAGTTCTGTTCATAATATAAACAGCAGTATGAACAACCTCAGACCAAAAATGCTTAGGCATATTCTTTTCAGCCATCAAGGCGCGTGCAACTTCTGCAATATGCCTGTTTTTCCTTTCTGCAACCCCATTTTGCTGTGGGGTATACCTGCATGTGAACTGTCTCTTTATCCCATGAGACCTCAGAAAATCACTGAACTCATTTGAGAGGTACTCTCCCCCTCCATCTGACCTCAGGCACTTTACTTTCAAGCATGTTTCTCTTTCAACTGCAGCCTTGAAAGTTCTAAAGTGCTCAAAAGATTCACTCTTTTCCTTCATAAAATATACCCACAACTTTCTAGAACAATCATCAATGAATGTGACAAAGTATGAACTGCCTCCAAGAGATACATTTTGTGTAGGCCCCCAAATGTCTGTATGCACAACATCAAGGATATTTATGCTTACATCTCTGTCATGTGAAAAGGGTTGTCTTGCCTGCTTACCAAACTGACATGCTTCACATACCTTCTGAAATTCTGCAACATTAAAAGTAGGCAAACCTGTAACCAACCCTTTGGACTGCATTAATTTCAGCCTTTGTACATTTGCATGTCCAATGCGTTTGTGCCAAATTTCAATGTCTGCAACAACACCTTTTCCTTTGGCATACATAGCAGCATTCATAGTAGGAATTTCAGCATCTAGAGTGAACATACATCCAACTCTACTTCCCTTTGCTACCAACCTGCACTTGTCATTGAAGTCTTCTACAAAGCAGCCCTTTGCATTAAATCTGACTTGCAGCCCTTGCTCTACCATTTGACCGACTGACACCAAGTTCTTTGTAATAGATGGAACATGCAATACATCTGAAAGAATCTTTGTCTTACCATCATGCAAGGACAAGGGAACTTTTCCAATGTGTGAAATTGGGTGGCATGAGTCATCACCCGTCTGCACATAACCTGCATTCTGCAAATCCTGCATCTCCCCAAACCATTCTGCATGGCTGGTCATATGATTGGATGCACCTGAATCAACATACCAAACATCTTCATGTGTTCCCTTTCCTGTAACAGCATTCAGCATATGCTGCATAACGAACAAACGTTCATTTTAATCTTCATTCTGTCGTGAAGATGATGCATAGTTTCCTTGCTGCAACTTACCACTGCGGATATCATCTCTCTTAGCATAACATTGGGCTGCAATATGACCTGTTTTGCCATAGTAGTGGCACACAATACCAGAGTTGTTAGAACCTCTGTTCTGCCATCCACCTCTTCCTCTAAAGCTCCCTCTGCCTCTAAAGTTACCACGACCTCCTGAAACATGCATATCGCCAAATTGCTGATTCAATCTGTTTTGCTGGTTGTCACTACCACGTCCTATACCACGGCCTCTTGAAGAGAACCTGCCACGTCCCCTTCCTGAACTGGAGTAGAAAGATTGGACCTGTTCACCACTTCTTTCAGGTGTCTCACTCTGCATGTTGATCTCTTCAGTGATCATAAGGGAGACCAACTCATCGAAATCTGGAAATGGCTTTCTGACATATACAGAAGTTACAAAAGACTTCCAAGCCTTTTCATTGTTAAGTCCACCCAAGGTAGACGACACCAAATCATCATCATCGGGCATTGCATCAATCGCTGCCAATGCATCTGCAATGCTTCTTACCTTCAGTGCATACTCATTGATAGACATCTTCCCTTTCTTCAATGTATTCAACTCTTGCTTGAGTTGAATCTTTCGTGCCTTTGTACTTACAGAAAACATACTTTCAAGTATGGTCCAAGCTGCATATGAATTCTCTGCATTTCTAATGTGTCCCAGCATATTATTGTCAATTACTGCAGACAACCAATACATGACCTTTTTATCCTTTGCATTCCATTCCTTCCGTGCCTTTGTCTCTTCTGCAGTTGGAGGATCACTCATCTCCGGTTCCTTTTCTTCACCTGAAACAAACTCGTAGAGGCCTTTTCCAATAAGGAAGTTCGTGACACGGAACTTCCATGAAGGGTAGTTGTTCTTATCGAGCTTCTCAATGATAGGGCTTCCACTGTTCTCTGCCATTATCACAAAATTAATACCAACAGCAAGTAAATCTTCTGCAACCCTGGACCTGTAGTGCACAGCAATACACCAGACAGCCTTTTTAACTGTCTGCTCAACAATACATGCGATCTGCAACCTTTTTTGCAGATAAACCTTGTGTTTACTCACTGGTAAACACCTTTGAACTTACAGATCTGAAATCTGTAACCTGCGCACCCACGTTCGGTCAATACAGTCGAAGTCACAGTGTACCCCGAAACTGCTGTCCGCAACCTTGCGGCTCTAAAACGGGCCCTGAAACGGCCTCAAATGCCCAAAATCTCTGTGGGCAAGCCCTAAAGGGCTTATCTGCAGAATATACAGCGCTCTTCGCGCACACCAAATCTCACTGCAATCTGAGATTTTTGCTCTGCACTACTTCCGGTGCCTCCACAGGCACTATCCAAGAGAAGGAGTGGAAGAATGGGAGAGATTCTTACCCGTAGCTTGCTTGCTCGAACCTTGCTTCTTCTCCTTTGCTTCAGTCTTCGAAATCAGCCTCTCTCAATGGCGCGGCTCTGATACCATGTCAAGAATCGCGTGGTGGAGGGGGTTGCTCAAGATGCTGCGCCGAACACACACAGAATGCACAAGGAGAAGCTCATTCAAGAGACAAGAAGAGAGATGGAGGCCAAAACGTTTTCTTGCTTATTTCTTTTTCTTCTTCCACACTCTTTTCAATGTACACAAAGTATAGATAAGATACAACATAAAAGGAAAGTAGCCTACTAAGTCAAACAATGCATAACCGACTACACTAGTCGACTGGCGCTATAACTATGCCAGCTGTAAATAGGTGTAACAACCTGAATATAATAAGTAATGAGTCAGTGGCCATGTGAGAGTCATAATGACCACCGACGTGCTAAGTGTAGATGTGTGGACCCATCTAACCAGGCGGTCCATCATCAATGTCCGCATGTGTTGAGCTTGTCATCTCAACATAAGTGGCCAGACTTCCCGCAAATATCACATTTGACATTTGGGCAATTCCTAGGGAAATGTTGGCCCCCACAACACTTACAGCTGAATCTTGAGGGGCCAGCCTCTTCAAGGCGTTGGCTCCCTATCAAATTATGTTGCTTCTTAAGAAAATTTACATCCATAGCTATTTGTCGATATTTTTCAGAGATCATATCGGTGTAGTGCTTCATCATGTCCTTAACTTCACCAAGGACATTAGAAGCACTCGACTCATAGCCACAATCGTCAGTCCCCGTCGTTCCATGGGCCTAACCACTTGATTAGGAATTAGCCGGTGACCAACTAGGACAACATTAAAATTCATAGTTTGGTTTCCACCACTATTTAGTGAGGTCGCCTGACTAGCCATCGGCATAGTCATGCTAGGAGGAGCTGGTAACATAGGCAAATTCGATATGATAGTCCCTCTACCACTCGTATTTAACATGGGGTCCCATTAACTCCCAATTGTCAAGGCCAAATTATTACCATTCCAATTTATCCTTGCTACATAAGCCACTTGCAAGTGTGAATCTACTCCTGCTTGGGTAATGGCAGTGTCAATGTCGACCAAAGCAACACTACTCAGCTGCACCTGGATATTAAAATCCAATCCATGTAGGAACTATTGCAACTGTGCAGCCACCACTGGAATGGGAATATAAGCGTTAAGTTTGCGAAGAACTTGCTTTAGTTTCTTGGTATATGCCTGGACATTCTCATTTGGCTTTTGGCGTGCTACATTCAGAACACGCAACCAATATTGTCTACCCTTCTCAGGGGCAAACTAGTTATGATTCCGGCTTCTAGACCGTGATACCACACTGCCACTCTTCCTTTTAACGTCATGTTGAAGAACATCATTAGGTGTCCTTCGTCTTGGATTCGATAGTTGAACAGGAGCATTTGAAACTCCTTAATGTGGAGTTCTCCATCTTTTTCTGCTAACCCATGGAAAATGGGCAATGGTGCTCCTAATGCCAGTAAATCTGGTGTACCTGCTGGAATTGCGATAGGTTGTGCCATGGCTACAACCAGATTGACAACAGGGGTTTGTGTAGGTAACACTACACCCCCACTTGTTGCGGGTTGATTAATTGGAAATAGGGAAATACCAAGACTTCCACTTGCACTCGAAGAGCTGCTCGTAACACCTAGGTTACTAGAACTACTACCACTTATGTGTAACAGGCTGCTCCTTTGAGGAGAATAGTGTCTTACAATGTCCAACCACCGTCTAGCCCTCTCAGCACATTTTGCTTTTTGTATTTCGGCTTGACGGTCCTTGTCAGAGGACATAAACCAACTATTTGGTCCCTAAAAGCCCTAGATTCGAGAACCACCACTTGTTGGCAGCTCTCGGCAGATGCACCACTCATGGGACCTAAAATGGGCTGGCACTGGCTATGGCACTAGCTGGATCTCATGCATACGACAGACAACCCCACCACACGACCTCGCGGGCCAAGAGCATCTAAAAATCACTTTGTACTAAATGCTTATGAAGATTTTGCGTTTGTAGCCAATATGTAGTCCAACGTTCATCTTCCCATCTCCTTAGAGGGAGATCCCATAACTTATAGGCATAATGCCTCGTAATACACACATAGGGAAGCACCTCTTGGCTAATTGCCGCGGCTCCACTGCGACTCTCCTACACCTCGGGGATTAGCCCCAAGATGTGTCACTAACACATGTAACATTCGCACAAACTCCACTCTTTCATAATTTAGCATTCCAGGAGATTTTGATTTACCTCACAAAACTTTCCCCAACGGAAGCACCCGTCTAAACCTACAGCTTAGGTTTCCTGTCCTCTCAGTGTTGGTCAAAGTTTATCAATCAACTACAATGCATTCCAGGAGATACCATATGGTATGCTTGATGCAAGGTGTATGACAATTGTGCACAACTATTTTATGATTAAAAAACCAGTCATGTGAGGTGCGAAAAATAGCCCTTTCATGAATTTTAACTAAGTGTTACATGTTGCGCTACTTTAGGGACTAGCACCGGAACTTCCGTGCTACTAGTCAACTATATTTAATTATGGAACAATCCCTAAATGCTATGAACAAAGATGGAAATCAAAATTTGTATCATTTTAGCAATTAGATCATCTCACAAACTTCATCCTCCCCTCACCGTTTAGGTATTGCTGCGGTGCATTGGTGTAAATGGTTGTTTTGTATCATTTTTGTATGTAAAAAGTGATAAACATGAACTATAACACAAAGGACAAGGCAAACTGAGGCTTAACCTCATGCTTTAATCTTGCCAAGCATTCACACACATAAATCTTATTTTTTCACATTTTTTGAGCGCGAAAAACCCAATTTTCCTTATTTTTGCTATTTTACTCTATTTATTATTTATAGAAAATATATTTTTTATAATTTATTATAGTGGCTTATCATCTTTACTGAAACTTAACATTTTCTCCAATTTTATTCCATTTCCATTCCTTTTCTCCAACTCAAAATCGAAAAAAACTACTAATTTCCATAAAAAATGCCATTTTACGGGTTTTAAAGAATTAATAATGACTCTAAATCATTACAAGTTCTATGTTTATGTAGTTACGGCCCTCAATCATGATGTAAACAAGGTTCAAAAAAAATTTCATTGCATATGAACAACATTTGGACCATGAAACAACAAAAACAATCAAATTTCTTTGTAAATTGAAGCATACCGCATGTCTTGCGTGTTGAGGGTTTTTTAATAATTATTCTGAGCATCCCACAGACCGACCAACAACCATTCTTTAGTGTTGAACCTCTTTCCTCAGCCTCCTCTTCATCTTGAAGCAATTTGATCACAACCGGACAAGCATTCTTCAGCCCCTCTTCTTCTTGACTTCTTGCACACGAATTCCCTCTATGCAGGAGAGAGGGAGGAGAGAGAAATATTGGTTTTTGTTCTCTTGACTCAATGCATCATTTCTTGATCTGTTTGTGGTGATAGAGGGCGAAGGATAGAAGCATTCCAGGCCCAGGAGCATTCCTCTCCACTCTACCAATCAGAAAATGCATCATGAGGGGAGAAAAGAGGGGGCGCAAAAAACTGACCCCCCCCCCCCCCCCCCCCCCCCCCCCCCATCGTTTCATTTCGTGGGGATTTCTTGCCCTTAAGCTCTTAATTAAGAGCTTTGAGCTAAATACCCAAAATATCTAGTTCATGATTTTTTGCATTCACACTTTCGATCAAATGGATTTTTCAGTTTTGAGGGGGCAAACGACATCGGAATTAAGATTCGTCTGGACAGGTGGCTCCGTGATGTCGAAATCTACAAAGCTAGGCACCATCACACTCTTCTCGGCTTCTAAATCTAGTAGGTGCTTCACAACACCAAACCTTGCGGGATTAAATGGGGGATCAAACGACCTCAGAATGGAGATCCGAGACTTGCGTTGGATTCCTGACGTCGTTTTACATCTAGGAAAACTTCAGCTTGACCATCTGCCACTGTTTGATTTCCATGAAAATAAGCACTAGCCACTTAAAATCGTCTTGATTGCCACTGCCGCCTTTGATGAAGTCTATTTTTCCCCTGATATTCATAATTTTTTGCTATTTTTAAGCACTTTTCGGCATAAAAATCATCTGTCACAGTCAATCGCAATCCTCGTCTAAGCTAAGCACATGACCCAGTAACAACCCATAGGGCACCTTGAAGATGCACTTTCGTGTATTAAAAGCAATCCAGAATTGTCTGCAATGCTCTAAACATTTTCCTAAAATGATCAATTGTCTTTCCCTAGTGGTGGCTGCCCCCACATTATCAATGAAGACTTTTAACTCTTTTGGGAAGATGTCACCAAAAGTATTATCAACTATACATTCCAAGATCCTAGCACATTGCATAACCCAAAGGCCATCACATGATACACAAAGGTACCAAAGACAATGATAAATGTCGTTTTCAGCTTATCTTCCTTTGCAATAGCCATTCAAATGTATCTCGCAAAGTAATCCATAAATGAATAGATTTTCCTACTCATTAATTGATCTAAAATATGATTAATAAATGGTAACAAATAGTAATCCTTAACCATCTGCTTACTAAGCTCTTTGAAATCTATGCAAATCCAAATTTGATTATTATTATTCTTCTTAATAACAACTAATGAACACCACTCCGTGTGTTGAACCAAGAATATCAGGCCAGCTTTCTGTAATTTTGTCAACTCCTCGAATAGTATGTCCCTTAATTTGAAAGGCATATGCCTTACTTTTTGATACACACAGCGGCTACCTTCTTTTAGGGAAATGGTATGAATAGCCAAGCTGGGAGGAATACTTCTCAACTCATCATAACTCCAAGCAATGGTGTCAAGCAATTCCTGCATCAAGGACACATAATCCTTCCTTTCTTCCAAACTGAACATGGACCCTAATTTAATTAGCCATGAATCATTTAATGTACTAAGGTCCAAACTCAATTACATCTGCATCTCTTATCCTCTCGTGAGCCTCTATTGGCTCATTCAAACTTACTTGTGATAGATATTCTCTATAGTGGATTCCTTGTTGGATTCATCACTTGATGAGGTCTCACTAGCAGATGGAGCATCTAATGTATCTAACTCCAAGGATAAAGGATCTCTCTCACTTTGAGGAGATTCAGGGTAGGCATCTACTACTACACATCTAGCACCTCTACCAAAGATCAACCAACGAGTGGGTATATCAACCTAATAGTCCGCTTGTAATATCCATGGCCTACCTAGCAATACTTTATAGCTAGGCCGCCCTACAAACCTAATCACCCTAAAGTCCAGAATGCATTCCACATTGGTGATGGTCACATGGACTTTAGTAATGCACCCTTCAAGTTGTCTTAAACTATCATCAACATTCGAAGAATCATGGAGGTATCTTTTTTTAATTCTAATCCTAGCCTCTCCATCCATTTTGAACTCATAATGTTGACGAAGGATCTCGTATCTACAATAGCATGATCCACCAATATGCCATCAACATATGTGTTGCTACCCTTGGACAATGCTTTTCAGCATGCTCAAAACAATCATCTCCTACATGTGCTATTCCCAGGGGCTCCACCATATACCTCATGTAAGCACAATTTTTTTTTGAATTCCTTATGCCAAGAGACAACTTAATCAACTACAAGATATTTACATATGGCTTAACTTCACAAAGAGAACTTGCTAAATCAAATTCATGATAGCTAGCAATAAATCTATTTTCATGCCAGACCATTGTCTCCTTTGGTCTTTGAACTGGGTTTGGTGCCTCTTTCTTGGCTTTTTCCTTCTTCTTTGGCAATTCCTTATTCTTCTTGGCATTAGCTTTACCATCAATGGCTTTTAGAGGTACAACTTCCATGTCAGGATTAAGTATTGTGTCCCCTTATCATCTTGCTTAGTATTTTCCTCGCTAGGTTTTACCTTATCTTTGTCACCTTATTTGCCCTTTTCACCTCTCATAACGACCCGTAGATTAGAAGCTTCAATGCCATTGACACAAATAGCTTCTATAAGGCTGACTCAACTACCATTAGGCAACTCCTCTACTATAGCCTTTCCTCTTTGAAGTATTTGCTTCAGTCCCTCATCTTATTGGATATTATTTCCTTGTGCTCGATGGACCCAGCTATTTACTTCCTTGTTGGAGAGAACTAATCTTGCTCGAATAGGTACTAGCTAGATGGCCAAACTTCTCGCATATATCACATTTGACGTTTGGACAATTCCACTTACAACTGAATCTTGAGGGGACACCCTCTTCAAGGCATCGACTCCCTATCAAATTCTGCTTCTTCTTAAGGAAATTGACATCAACATCTATTTGCCTATATTATTCAATAAAAATATTAGTATAGTGATTCATCATATTCTTAACTTTGCCAAGGACATTTGAGGCACTTAACTTATAGCCGCGATCATCTACCTATCATTCCATTGGCCTAACCACTTGATTGCAAATTGGTTGTTGATTCTCTCAAACAACATTAGGGTATATTTTTTGGCCTCCAACACTTGGTGGAGCCATCTAACTAGCCATAGGCATGGTCACACTTGGAGGAGCTGGCAACATGGGCACATTTTGAATCATGCTTCCTCTCCCATTGGAAGTATTTGTGGGCGTTCCTTGACCTCCATTTGTCAATGCTAGAGTGTTTCCAACACCTAGACTTGGATTCAATTTTTCCCTAGAGGTATAGGCCGCTTGTAATTGCAACTCTACCTCCTCTACTTGTGTAATAGCTGTATCAATGTTAGCAAGAGTAACACTACTCAACTACACCTAAATGTTAAAGTCTAGCCCATGCAAAAATTATTGCAACTTAGTAGCAGCTAGAATAAGAATATAGGTTTGCAACTTACTTAATACTTCCTTTAGTTTCTTGGCATAGCCTCAAACATTCTTGTGAGGTTCTTGACGTGTTACATTGAGAACACATAGCCAGTACTAACCTCCCCTTTTACGAGCAAACTCTCCTCGAAAGGCTGTAAAGAATGCATCAATCGTAGTTATGGTTCCAGCCATTAGGCTATGATACCATATTGCAGCTCATCCTTTCAGAGTCATGTTAACAAACATCATCAAGTGTCCTTCATCTTGAATTCGATAGTTGAACATTAACTTTTGGAATTCATTGATATGAAGTTTTGCATCTTCCTCTACTAACCCATTAAAAATAGGTAGAGGAAATCCTAAGGCTGGCAACTCTGGCATTCCTGCTGGGATTGTAATGGGTTGCGCCATGGTAACAACCGGATTTACTAAAGGGATTTGAACGACAAGAACTATTACTCCACTCAAAGTGGGTTGTCTAACTAGGAGAGGGGAAGTACTAGAACTTCCTCCTCCTCCTAACAAACTATGCATGGGGCTAGGGTTACTAAGATCCCTCCCTTTTTAGGATATCAAACTACTTCTTTGTGGAGAATATCTCCTAATAATTTCAGCCCACCATCAAGCCCATTCAACTCTTTTTTACTTCTGAATCTTGGCATGATAGTCTTTTGGATCTATTTCACTGCCTTTTGGCATACACTAAGAAATTGGACCCTATCAATGGAGATTCAAGGACTGCCACTTATTAGCAGCTCTTGAAAAATGCACCACCTGTCGGGACCTAAAACAAGACCAACACTAGCTCTATGGCACTAGCTGGGCCTCTACTACACACCCAAACCACCCCCCATGGCACTTCTCAGAAAACAAGACCAAGAGCATCTAAGGGGTATACTACCCTAACCTCTAATACAAAAATTTGCATTTGTATGGATTGTAATCTAACAGATAACCCTTCCCACACTTCTCACATGGAGTCCCTATACATATCAATGTTGTACACCACATAAGCACAAACAAAGGGAGTGCCCCTCGACTGATTGTCATGGCCCCACTACAGCTCTCCTACACCTCGAGGATTGGCCCCAAGATGCATTGTGAACACATAAAGCATGTACGACATACGCTCCATTCTTTTAATCGATCAATCTAGGAGATAATAGATAGTCCTCACTAAACATTCCCCAAGGAAACAAACCAGTAATCCTATAGCTTAGGATACCTCACCTTCTCAATATAGGTCATTCTTCATGAAAACAATTGTTGTGCATCCAGGATGATAGCATATGTTGCATGCAATGCAAGTGTGATGATTCTTAGTGCTCAAACAATTTCCTTATTGACAACCAGCATTGTGAATGTGCAAAAACATGTATTCTCATGCATTTACTCTAAACCGAGATTGTTGCATTACCTACGGTCAGCACCAAGCATTCTTTTCTCTACTAGACCCTCTTAATTTTTAAACCACACATATTATATATGCCATGCATTATTTAAAAAAATCAGAATTCAGCATATTGTCAACATTCACTGCTTAAGGTTATACATTCAGTGGTAGGTTTAAAGAGCATTTTTAATGTGTTTTTCCTTCATGAAAGTAATAAAACCCCACATTAATTGAGGTTTAACATCATGCCTTGGCCTTATCATACATTCACAAACACAGATATTATTTTTCTCTACTTTTAGATGCAAAAAGATTTTTTTCCTTTTTTTTCTCTATTTATTTATTGATAATTATCAATATTTTTTTATTTATTACTTTAAACTAATTGATCTTACTAAGAATTATTTTTCTATCACATTCCATCCCATACAAACACCATATGCACAACAAAACACCAAAAACTCATGATTTTCCTTAAAATCGCAATGTTGCAGGTTTTGTGTGTTTATAAAGGAATTATTAGATGACTAATTTTTCTTGGCTTCTTTAAAAAATTTTGTAGATTAGATCATTGACAACCAAATGCAACCATTTTCAACTAAATTTTATCATAAAATAATAAAATCTACCACTTACTCATAGAATCAAGCCTTCTTATGTCATATGTATCTCATGATTGGAGGCCTGCTAATGCTTCCCAACAGCCACTAATGATCTTTCCAACCTCGATCTATGCTCCAGCATCATCCCACGATCAAAATCTCTCATCTCAGTCCACCCCCTTCTCTCATATAATCAGCCATGGAAACACACCACAAGAGAAGAGGAGGAGAGAGAAAGACTAAAAATCATCATTTTGATTCCTTACATGATAATCTGCATGTCTACTATCAAATTGAAGCCCTTGATGAGTAGATCAAAGATGATCCATCATTTCTTGATGATCCCTAACCTTGAAGAGGCACAAATCCCATGAATTTTTCGGTGCAAAAAATTTTGCACCCCCTCCCTACTGCCATTCATCTTTTGGAGTTTTTGAGCCTTTAATTAATGGTTAAGGTTAAACATTAAAAAAACTAGTTCAATTTTTCATACTTCAGAACAGTTTAAATCAACCACCATGACTCAAGTTTTTGTATCTCCAATATGTTAGAAGTATAGCATGGGAACCCTATGTAAGTAGGGGTGCATGAGGGAAGGTGAGGTGTGAATAGACTAGAGGATAAGGAAAACCCTAACCGTAGCTTCTAATGGCCATATAAACGTAGATGAGAGGGTGTACTTTAGTTGTACTTGAGCAACTTACTAAGAAATATTTGTTTCTTGTACTTCAACTTTGTTCTCCCTCTTCTGCACACATTTCCATGTTTCACTCTAATATTTCAACATGATATCAGTGCCATCTCTAATCCACTGATCTTCCTCTAACTCCATCTTGATTTAAGTGAACATGAATGTGTGGTTTGTCACTTGAACCTCTCAACCTCCATATCCAAAAATGAACCAGCACTCTATAGAGGACCTGGTGAGCCCAAAGGAGGACATTTCAGCTCATGGTCTCTTTTGGATACCCCTCCTAGCTCAAGATGCGTCTGCTTGGCACCTAAAACCTCAACATTTCCTATTATATAGCTTAGTATTGCAGCAAGACTAGAAAAGTTGTAGTTTGTTTAGTGTGATATTTAGCATGGTGTTGCATACTGTGGATGGTGCAACTATTGGCAACTCCATGGGGCATTATAAGCCCCCCAAGTGGGCCTTCTAACCCTAAAAGGATTTTTTCTAATTTTATCTCTACTACTCATGCAAAGCAAAACCCTATTGTCACCTGACTAGTAGCCATAGCTAGAAAGATCAAGCTTTCTTCATTACTTTAATCATCTTGGAAGTCACTAAAAGTGATTCTAATTAGTAATCAACCATATTTGGAGTTCATTGTAGGTCTGAAGGCTCAAAACTCAAAGCCTCTTGCCCCAAAGGTGACTCTCAACTCAACATTCAACAAGAATCCAATACAAGCATTTCATTAAGCTTGGATACTAGTGTTTTTAAACACTACTAATCAATCTATTGATCACTCCTTGCTAGTTAATCTCAGGAATCTCAAGGATTTTAATCCTTAAGTATATTCATTAAGTACATAACTATCCTCATCTTTCTTGACCAATGTAAGGCTATGTGTCATGTATAAACACATAGACCATTTCCATCTCTTCATCCAATCTTATTTGTCTGATTATGCATCAGGTAATTTTAGCCAACTATTTACTCAATGTAAAACATCATTTCATTTTCTTCTATTCTTATTGCCTACCTTGTGAAGGATTAGACACTACCATTGCCTTGTGCAATCGATAACACCTTCCTATCATGGCCTATATTGTGGTGAAGCCTCAAATCGGCAAGTTTGATGGGAGAAACTTTCACCCATTGTAGATATTGGTGAAATATAAAATGATGGAAAGGGGTTATTGGTCCTTCATTAAAGGGACCAAAGCCATTGACCCATCCAACCTTATAAATGTCGAAGATGATGAAAGAGCCCAAGCCATAATAATATTGCACCTAAACGAATCCTTAATCCACCACATTGATCAACTTGCAACTGCAAAGGAGCAATGGGATGAGCTCCAAAAATTGTATGGTGCAAGAGGAAAGAATTCCAAAATCTTCCTCAAAATAGGGTTCTTAAACTTAGAATACAAGCAAGGAGAAGACTTGGGAAAGTTCATTTTCCACAAAAAGGGACTCATGGCCCAATTAGCATCAGTATAAGCTCTGGTTGTGTTGAAGAAGATACCATTGCCATACTTTTAAAAGCTATAAGGAAAGAATTTTCAACTCTTGTAACTATCCTAACAAATATACAAAATTCTAAACTTGAAGGAGTCATTCAATCTTGTCCGGATGAGGAGAAAGAAATCAAAAGGGAGGTAGCACTAGCTCAGCATGTACCTCAAAAAATCGTGATCAAATCTTAGTCCATATTGTATATACTAAATGTTCCTTTTGTAATAAAAAGGGATATATTGTAAGCAACTACTAGAAAAAATATCCCAACAAGATGAAGTGCAACAAATATAAGCAAGCATGGCATATCACCAATAGATGTCCTAACTCCATACCAAATGAATTGGAGGCCAACTATGTCTCCAAAGCACCTAATGATCAACTTTTTTAGTTTTTGTTTATCATCTTTTCGTAAACATACTTGTAACCTACTTTATAAAGTTGTCCCACTGATTCATTGAGGGGGAAAACCATTTACGTGCTATGTAATCCTCCAAGGCCACCCTGGCATTGAGGGAGGGTGTTAGAAGCATAGCATGGGAACCCTATGTAAGAAAGGGTGCATGAGGAAAGATGATGTGTGAACGGACTAGAGGACAAAGCAAACCATAACCCTAGCTTCCAATGGGCTATATAAACCCTCTTATGTACACATTTCCATGTTCCACTCTAATATTTCAACACAATTTTTTAAAAAAACATCAAAAAGGAAATGGTATGACCTTAGGCAAAGAAGCTCTAGAGTTAGTGTATTCCAACCGATTTTTCAATATTTCCATGTATGTTGAGGGAATTTCTTATTCATCAAATTTGAATAATCATATTTTTGGTCTTGATCCACATCTTTCAGTAGAGATTGGAGCAGCAAAGCCTACAAATGTACATGCAGTCATACAATACACTAACACTATAGTAAAAAATATAGTGTAATATCTTCCCCCCCCCCCCCCCTATGACCCCCGTGCTTTCCCCCCCCCCATACGAACCCCCCCTTAGATTTTTTTAAATTAAAATTTTTTTATCCCTCTCTCTCTCTCTCCCTGCCGACAACACGTTGGGGAGAGAGAGACAGGGAGTGAAGTGAGAGAAGGGGGGCATGCAGCCCCCCAAATGGCGGGGAGCACCATCTCCTCCCCCCCAGAAGCCATCTCCCCCACCCCCAACCTTAAAAGGTGGTAGTGTCCCCCCTCCCTAGGGCTCTTGACAGGCAGGTCCCCCCCCCATTTGCGGCAGCAGTGCGCCCCCTCTAGTTTCGTCCAAAGGAAGAAACCCCCTCTACCCCCAGTGCTCAGCGAAGAAGAGGGAGAGAGAGAAGAAGAAGAAGAAGAAGAGGAAGAAGAAGAAGGAGAAGAAGAGGAGGAGAGGAAGAAGAAGAGGGAGAGAGAGAAGGAGAAGAAGAAGAAGAAGGGAGAGAGAGAGGGAGAAGGAGAAGAAGAAGGAGGAGAAGAAGGAGAAGAAGAGGGGAAGAAGAAGAGGCAAAGAGAGAGGAGAAGGAGAGAAGAGGAGGGAGAAGAGGAAGAAGAAGAAGAAGGAGAAGAAGAGGAGAAGAGGAAGAAGAAGAGGGAGAGAGAGAAGGAGAAGGAGAAGAAGAAGGAGAAGAAGGAGAAGAAGGAGGAGGAGGAGGAGAAGAAGGAGAAGAAGAGGGAGAGAGGAGAAGAAGAGAAGAAGAGAAGAAGAAGAAGAAGAGGGAGAGAGAGAGGAGAAAGAAGGAGAAGAAGAAGGAGAAGAAGAGGGAGAGAGGAGAAGAAGAGAAGAAGAGAAGAAGAAGAAGAGGGAGAGAGAAAGAGAGCTTTGGAAGGTTACAGGAACCTTCCAAGCATCCCTAGCTTAGAGGGAAATTTCCCCTCCTTCTCAGGATTCGCAATTTTGATTGCCGAAGGTGCTCCAGGCCGTGGGAGCTTTTGGAGAAAATTCTCTGTGAAGCCTAAGAGAATTTTACCTCGTGTATGGCCACTAATTTCCTGCGAAGTATGGCACCAAAGAGGCACACGTCCAGCAACCATGCGAGTAAGTCCGATCAAGACGGGGCCGTCGCCACTAATGGGATCTCAACCGATGGGAACTAGGTCCCAGACTCATATCCTCTCGCTCAATTTAAGCTCGTAATTTGACTTCGTAATCTGCCTTTAACATGTAAAAATATTAGTTGCAAGAGTAGATTGCATCGATTAAAATGATAATAATAATAATAAGTTCAAGGAAGGTTGCATTGATGAAAGTCGTAAATTTTGACACACTCAATGCATGGAAAGGAATAGGTTATTGCATCCTGCTTTTTACACATTCTCTTGATGGATCAATAGAAGTTCTTCTCCTTTCTGTTGTCCTACTTACCAATTAGGGCACACTATGTCGAAATAAGGGAATTAAGGTTTCGACCAATTCCCGATTTAAGCAGATCGCCAATTTCCGATTTGCAATTGTGGTTCCAAAGTTGTGCAACACAACTTGGGACGGAAAATTTCTCTTGTTCTTCCAAGAAGGGGAGACTTACACACTGGGGTAAGGATGTCCTAGTGGACTCAATGTGCAATAACATTTAGAAGTTAGATAGGTAAACTATCTAGGGAAAAATTTCTATGAAGACCTAGTCGATGCTAAGGTCATTGGAAAGGGCAGATCACCAGTCCATAACTCAAAAAGCACGAGTTGAATTGGCATTCGACTATGTAGATTCTTTTTCCTTACAAGAAAAGCCGTACTCAGGGGAAACCCCCATTCCCAAGGTATCGGATCTTGCAGGTTGCAATCGACCTAAGGAAGAATGCTGAGGGTATTTAGGAAAGGAACTTCACCTTAATAGGAATTTTGTACAAACTACCAAACTTGTCTTTGTTTGAAACAATAGGGCAATGTTAGCCTTGATCAAATCAGGATCAAGGGGGAGTCCATTTAGATCATTTAAAGGATCTAGAAGGATTCCTACCTTAGAAAAGGTTGTAAATTCCTTGAGCAAGTGTTTTGATACATCCAAGTTAAATTCTCGTTGTGCATGTAATGGGATTGCGATGCCTTGAAGCAAGAGGTTGTGCATTCAACTGTTGTTAATGTGGTTTTGGATGTTAATCCAAGTGGGGTGTGATTGATGATTTCATGGCTGGGTCTGTGATGACGAATTGCCATGGGAATAAAAAGGATATTTTCCTAGTTAAAGGATGTTAGGTTGGTTGTTTCAGCTTGATTGTTCCCGAAAGGATACTTAAGGATTGGCTATGGTTTTGGATGAATATCCAAGTGATTATATTTTCATGGCGGGAACTGTAAGGATAAATTGCCATGGGAACAAAAGGGACGTTTTCCCTAGTAAATGTTATTGGGCTGGTTGCTTCAGCTGTGGATGATTTCCTAAAGGGATAATTAAGGAAGGATGGCGCTAGCTACCCCCGCAAACCACCAAACCCTAACCAAGGGGGTTATGAATCCACGCCGGGAATGTGGATGGAACCTGCCACACGAGAGGTCTGTCCGTGGAAATTACTTGGCGTAGGAGGACTCTTGGGTGCCAGGGGGCTCTGGCCGCAAATCCCAATGCCCCAGGACCCTACACAAGAGTTCTACGTGACTCGAGACGGGATCTCGAGGCCTTGATACTAGTTAAAATGAAAAATCTTGGTAGGATAAACCTTCGGGTTTTTATTGCTGGGAGACGGAAGGATTTTTCTGCAGAGGCAGAAAGGGACACTTAATTCTCCTGTAGGGGCGGGAGACAAACATTAATCTGAAGATAAGTTAAGGAAGTGTTTGATCTTGTCTTATCTTGTCTTCGTGTCGGTGCCCTAAATTACGTAAAGGAACCTGTGATTAACGGGTTAATTAAAGAAGCTACTTTTATGTATCAAACATAATGTGGTAGGTAATTAGATAACTAAAACAACCCCTGAGGGAAGCGTGGTGGATGTGACCAATGGGTCTATCCTACGGAAGGGTGGTCTCGGTTAGCCGAGAGCTTTCCTCAAAGGAAATATTAACAAGAAATATTAGGAAAAGTCGAATGATGACCTTAGACAATGTTGGTTAGAACCCTGATTCATATCATTTTAGGGGACCGGAATGGGACTATGCCCTATGGGTAGAGAGGTCGAGCGATGCATCCCTCTCATTTCCCATTCTCTTTGAACCAAGTGCTCTATGAGTCTGCTTGGGTCCAGTTGCATCTGCGCAAAGTGGAGAAGTTGTATACTGATGCTAGAAGATTGTTAGGAAGACCCAACTATGAGGAACCCGGACTTCAAGTTGATCCTAGTGGGAATGGCCGGATAAGTTCCGTTGCGAGGTAGACTCAAGAGACCCTAGTTTGCAAACCTTATGTCATTCCTGGGGAGTTCTAGGTGGCATCTTCTAGATATATCTCTCGATGGACTGCTAAGACATGTCCCGCAATTTGAGGAGCGGGTACGTTACAGTTGGTATCAGAGCAAAACTTCATGATGATACATGATTGATGAATGTTCAGTTCATAGACATATCCTAAACAGAAATAACCTAAGTAGTATGGCTTGATTGTCAGGCACATTCTGCACCCACGAATACTAACATGCAAGAGAAGAAATTTCTTGTCTAGAAAATTAAGGCACCTGAGTTTGATGGCAAGGGAAGGATTGTTCAAGTCAACACCAAGATCTGGATTGAGTCCATGCAGGACTATTTTGAGGCAACAGGAACTGCACTTGCTAACCAAGCCATGCTCACCAAACTTAATCTTACAAGCGAAGCGAGACTTTGGTGGAAACAGTGGTGCAGAGACCAAGCAATCTCGAAGGGGACAGTCACTTGGGATAAGATTAAGGAAGCTGTGTGAGGGAGGTATCTGCCACCTGCCTATCACACACAAAAGATGAATGAATTCTATGGCTTGAAGCAGTTAGGATTATCCCTTGAAGCATGTTATTCAAAGTTCATTTCACTCCTAAAGTATGCACCCCCAATGGATATGACACAATAGGTGTTAAAATTCTGTGTTGGGTTGAATCCACCCATAAACACTCGATTGGAATCAATGCACCAACGGACTTGCAAGACGCATTACTCTGAGCAAATCCAATCATCCAAGAACTTAAATCAGGAAATTGTAGCAAAGATGACTATGGAGATCAAGATAAGAGATGCCATACGTGTGGAGAGATAGGGCACATCCGTAGGAGACTTCCCTACCATCAATGCTTCCATTGTAATGAGCTAGGACACATTCAAGCAGACTGCCCTAATCTAAGGCCAGAAGACATTGAGCCTCCAAGAAAATGAAGCGACACAGGTGCAGTCTATGGATATATAGGTAGATCAAATGAAGACGAAGATCTAGAGCCCACTAAACCTTATTAGGAGGACTAAAACTCCTAGAAGCTTAATCGACATGTAACACAATTGAGAATAAATCCTACTCTTGTACCTATGGTTAATTTGAATAATATGAGTACACTACTTGAAACATTAAAAGTAGCGCATCGAATGCATGGTGGGTCTTAACCCATAGGTCATAAGCCCCATTAGTGCTTGTCTTCCCTAGTTTCTCTCAAGATGAGGACATCTCGATTCCTCTAATGGGGAGAGGATGTAATATCTCCCCCCGCATGGCCCCCGTGCTTTCCCCCCCCATGCGAACCCCCCCTTGATTTTTTTTAATTTACACAAATTTTTTTATCCCTCTCTCTCTTGCCGTCGACAGCATGTCGGGGCGAGAGAGAGAGGGAGTGAAGTGAGAGAAGGGGGAGCATGCAGTCCCCCAGATGGTGGGGAGCGCCATCTCCTTCCCATAAGCCATCTCCCCCCACCTTAAAAGGCAGCAGCGCCCCCCTCCCTAGGGCTCTCGATAGGCAGGTCCCCCCCCCCCCCCCCTCGTTCTTTGCCACCTCCTCTCCCCCTCCGTTTGCGGCAGCAATGTGCCCCCTCTAGTTTCCTCCACAGGAAGAAACCCCCCCCCCCCCCCCCCCCCCCCGGTGCTCAGCGAAGAAGAGGGAGAGAGAGAAGAAGAAGAAGAAGAAGAGGAGGAGGAGGAAGGAGAAGAGGAAGAAGAAGAAGGAGAAGAAGAGAAGAAGAGGAAGAAGAAGAGGGAAAGAAAGAAGGAGTAGAAGAAGAAGAAGGGAGAGAGAGGGGGAGAAGGAGAAGAAGAAGGAGAAGAAGAGGGAGAGAGAGAGGAGAATGAGAGAAGAGGAGGGAGAAGAGGAAGAATAAGAAGAAGGAGAAGAAGAAGAGAAGAGGAAGAAGAAGAGGGAGAGAGAGAAGGAGAAGGAGAAGAAGAAGAAGAAGGGAGAGAGAGAGGGAGAAGGAGAAGAAGGAGAAGAAGAAGAAGGAGAAGAAGGAGAAGAAGAGAAGAATAAGAAGAGGGAGAGAGAGAGGAGAAGGAGAGAAGAGGAGGGAGAAGAGGAAGAAGAAGAAGGAGAAGAAGAGGAGAAGAGGAAGAAGAAGAGGGAGAGAGAGAGCAGAAGGAGAGAAGAGAAGGGAGAAGAGGAAGAAGGAGAAGGAGAAGAAGAGGAGAAGAGAAAGAAGAAGAGGGAGAGAGAGAGAGAAGGAGAAGAAGAAGAAGGAGGAGAAGAAGGAGAAGAAGAGGGAGAGAGGAGAAGAAGAGAAGAAGAAGAAGAGGGAGAGAAAGAGAGAGCTTTGGAAGGTTCTAGGAACCTTCCAAGCATCCCTAGCTTAGAGGGAGTTTTCCCCTCCTTCCCAGGATTCACAATTTGGATTGCTGAAGGTGCTGCAGGCCACGGGAGCTTTTGGAGAAAATTTTCTGCAAAGCCTAAGAAAATTTTACCTCGTGTATGGCCGCTGATTTCTTGCGAAGTATGGCACCTAAGAGGCACGCGTCCGGCAACCATATGAGTAAGTCTGATCGAGATGGGGCCGTCGCCACTAATGGGATCTCAACCGATGGGAACCAGGTCCCCGACTCATATCCTCTTGCTCAATTTAAGCTCGTAATTTGACTTCGTAATCTGCCTTTAACATGTAAAAATATTAGTTGCAAGAGTAGATTGCATCGATTAAAATGATAATAATAATAATAAGTTCAAGGAAGGTTGCATTGATGAAAGTCGTAAATTTTGTCACACTCAATGCATGGAAAGGAATAGGTTATTTCATCCTGCTTTTTACACATTCTCTCGATGGATCAATAGAAGTTCTTCTCAATTCTGTTGTCCTACCAATTAGGGCACACTATGCCGAAATAAGGAAATTAAGGTTTTGCGACCAATTCACGATTTAAGCAGATCGCCAATTTCCAATTTACAATTGTGGTTCCAAAGTTGTGCAACACAACTTGGGACGAAAAAATTCTCTTGTTCTTCCAGGAAAGGGAGACTTACACACTAGGGTAAGGACGTCCTAGTGGACTCAATGAGCAACAACATTTAGGAGTTAGATAGGTAAACTATCTAGGGAAAAATTCCTATGAAGACCTAGTCGATGCTAAGGTCATTGGAAAGGGCAGATCACCAGTCCATAACTCGAAAAGCACGAGTTGAATTGGCATTCGACTATGTAGATTCTTGTTCCTTACAAGCAAAGGCGTACTTAAGGGAAACCCCAATTCCAAAGGTATCAGATCTTGTGGGCTGCAATCCACCTAAGGAAGAATGCTGAGGATATTCAAGAAAGGAACTTCACCTTAACAGGAATGTTGTACAAACTACCAATCTTGTCTATGTTTGAAACAATAGGGCAATGTTAGCCTTGATCAAATCAGGATCAAGGGGAAGACCACTTAGATCATTTAAAGGATCTAGAAGGATTCCTACCTTAGAAAAGGTTGTAAATTCCTTGAGCAAATGTTTTGATACATCCAAGTTAAATTCTGGTTGTGCATACAATGGGATTGCGATGCCTTGAAGCAAGAGGTTGTGCATTCAACTGTTGTTAATGTGGTTTTGGCCAAGTGGGGTGTGATTGATGATTTCATGGACGGGTCTGTGATGACTGATTGCCATGGGAACAAAAAGGATGTTTTCCTAGTTAAAGTATATTAGGCTAGTTGTTTCAGCTTGATTTTTACCAAAAGGATACTTAAGGATTAGCTGTGGTTTTGGATGAATATCCAAGTGATTATATTTTCATGGTGGGAACTGTAAGGATAAATTGCCATGGGAACAAAAGGGATGTTTTCCCTAGTAAATGTTATTGGGCTGGTTGCTTCAGCTGTGGATGATTTCCTAAAGCGATAATTAAGGAAGGATGGCGCTAGCTACCCCCGCCAACCGCCAAACCCTAACCAAGGGGGTTATGAATCCGTGCCGGGAATGTGGACGGAACCCGCCGTGAGAGGTCTGTCCGTGGAAATTACTTGGCACAGGAGGATGCTTGGGTGCCAGGGGGTTGTGGCCATGAATTCCAATGCCTCCAAACCCTACACAAGAGTTCTATGTGACTGGAGATGGGATCTCGAGGCCTTGATACTAGTTACAAGGCAGAATCTTGGTAGGATAAACCTTCAGGTTTTTATTGCTGAGAGATGGAAGGATTTTTCTATGAAGGTAGAAAGGGACACTTAATTCTCCTATACGGGCGGGAGACAAACATTAATCTGAAGATAAGTTAAGGAAGTGTTTGATCTTGTCTTATCTTCTCTTCGTGTTGATGCCTAAATTACATAAAGAAACCTATGATTAACGGGTTAATTAAAGAAGCTACTTTTATGTGTCAAACATAATGTGGTAGGTAAATAGATAACTAAAACAACCCCCGAGGGAAGCGTGGTGGATGTGACCAATGGATCTATCCTACGGAAGGGTGGTCTCGGTTAGCCAAGAGCTTTCCTTAAAGGAAATGCTGAGGAGAAACATTAGTAAAAGTTGAACGATGACCTTAGACAATGTTGGTTAGAACCCTAATTCATACCGTTTTAGGGAACGGGAATGGGACTATGCCCTATGGGCATAGAGGTCGAGTGATGCATCCCTCTCATTTCCCATTCTCTTTGAACCAAGTGTGGTATGAGTCTACTTGGGTCGAGTTGCATCTGTGCAAAGTGGAGAAGTTGTAGACCGATGCTAGAAGCTATTAGGAAGACCCGACTACGAGGAACCCGGACTTCAGGTCGATCCTAGTGGGAATGGCCGGATAAGTTCCATTGCAAGGCAGAATCGAGAGACTCTAGTTGGCAAACCCCATGTCATTCTTGGGGAGTGGTAGGTGGCGTGTTCTAGATATATCTCTGGATGGACTATTAAGACGGGTCCCGCAATTTGAGGAGCGGGCACGTTACATATAGAAGGGAATTGAACACTTTTCAGCCCCCAAAACAAGTGTCACTTATCATTCAAATCAGCCAATGAGAATTAGATAGCAGTTTAGCCAAAAAAGAGAGGGGTATAAATAAGAGAACAGGGCTTTAAATACTTTTAGTAAGATTCCCACTCACCCTACATCATATACTTCTAAACAAGGAAACAACTTTAGGTATAATGTTGAACCAAAAGGGGATTTCAAGAGAGTTGAAAGTGAAACTAAACAATCATCTAATATCATTAGCAAGAATTCCTTTTCTAATGATAAACTAAAAGGATTATGTTTTAAGTGTTGTGAGAAATGGTCACCCAATCACAAATAGATATATAAAGGCAACAATGCCAAGTTTAGCATGGTGATTACAAAGGAACCGAATGATGAGGAGGCACATGAAGAGAGTCTATTATAGGTAGTGGTAGTTCCTACTTACGATGAGGCATTTACCCATCATGATCAATGCACACATGAGGATTTAAAGCCATTCAACAATTTTCCATTTGATCCAAGTGGATTACAATTGGATGTTTCTTCACCTATTACTTGTTCATATATGTTATGTTCCATATCCAAGGATGCTTGGATGGGTTGTGGTTTTAAAGGAGAGAATACACTTTGATGCAAGGGTAATATTAATTCTAAGGTTTCTCATATTCTCATAAAAATGGGTAGCTCACAAAGATTTGTCAATGCTAAATCATTGTATGAGTTTAAATTATTACCTCAAGAAATGGATTGTTCACTGAAGATACAAGTTGTGCATGGAGCTCAAGAGTTGAGCAAGGATATATGCCTACAAACTCTATTTGAGTTATCTTATTCTTACACTATTATGACAAACTTAATTGTCTTACATATGGGACCAATTGACATTATTATTGGCTATGATTGGATCAAAAATCTTGGGAAATTTTCTTTGAATCTCAATCATATATTTATCAATTTTACTAAGAATGGGTAGAAAGTAACACTTAATGGCATAAAAAGGAAACAAGTGGAAATAATTAGAAAAAAAAACTAAAAAATGAAATCAATGCAATGTCTTGTATTTTCACTTTTCACACTTCTCCTTTTGAAGGTAGATAAAAATCATCTAACTTCTTTATCCAAGGAGCTGATCTATGTCTATGTAAACTTTTGGAAGAGTCTAAAGACATATTTGAGCTTCATTCATCATTATCTCCTAAGCGAGAAGTGAACCATCCTATTGATTTGGCACCTGACACTAAACGTATCAACAAACTACATCAAACTACATTAAAGGTTGTCAAAGTATGAAAGGGAAGAAGTGGAAAAATAGGCTAAGAAAATGGAGCTTATTCAACCTAGTCAATCACTTTTTCCTTCCACGATATTACTTATCAAACAAGAAGAAAGATGGTCCCTACTAGATGTGCATTGATTATAGAGACCTTAAGAAGAGAACCATAAAGAATAGGTATCCAATATCTGCATTGATGACTTATTAGATGAACTCAAGGATGTAAAGGTGATTACCCAAATTGACTTGAGATCAGGATACCACCAAATCATGATGAAGGAAGGAGATGATTACAAAATGGATTTTAGGAAAAAGAGGTCTCTATCATTTCTCGATTATGCCATTTGGGATTTCCAATGCACTTGCTACTTTCCAAGCTCTCATGAATAATATCTTACAACCATTCCTATACATATTTATTTTGGTATTCTTTGATGATATCCTTATATATAGCATGAATAGAGAGGATCATTTACAATAGGTCTATGAAGTCCTATTAACTTTGAGAAGATATGATATTTTTACAAAGGAAGGTAAGTGTACTTTTATGTAGAATGAGATAGAATATTTGGGTCACAAAAAAGGAATCGTGTGGATCCAAAGAAGGTACAATGCATCAAGGATTGGCCCATACCACACAATTCTACTTCATTGTGGGGATTTTTAGGACTTTTCTCTTTTGATCCAAGATTCATCAATAATTATGCCCATGTAGTAGCTCCTCTCACTGATAGATTGAAGAAAGAAGTGTTCTTTTGGGATACTATTTTAGTGTGCATAGACATTTCCAATGATTTTACCATATTTGCTTATGCTAGTGGCCATGGTATTGGGATTGTTTTATGCCAAGATCACAGTGTTATTGCTTATGAAATTAAATATGGCAAATAAAAGAGAGATCAGTAAGCTCTGAAGTATTTTTTTTCATAGCCTAATCCTTCTCCTAAGCATAAACAATGGTTGGCTACTCCTCTACATGAGATTTTTTATATGCTAGCCAATGTGGGGACCAAAAATGGGCCCGACACTGGCTCTAGGGCTATAATCAAGCCTCCTAAACTCACCAAACAACCCCACAGCCTCACGGGGCCAGGAGCATATAGACACTATGAACTGATTTAATCAAAGAATGCAATTGTAGATAGAATCTCTAGATTGTAGTCCAACATGATGCCCTTCCCGACTCCAAGAAAAGGAAGTACCCAAACATAACGGTGTCTAGCACCTCATAGCACAAATGAGGAGAGCACTCCTCTAGCTTATTGTTGTGGCCCCACTACAGCTCTCATATACCCTAGGGATTAGCCCCAAGATGCGTTGTTTCAATATAAAGCACATACATAACATAGTTCACTCTTTTAATAAAACATTCCAAGAGATAATTTAATCCTCACCACATCAAACCCCAAAAGAAATGATAACACTAAATGTATGGCTTAGGGAACCTCACACTCAACATCATGGATCAATTGTTCGAAAACAAGTGCTATGCATCTAGGAGATAATTCTCTTAATATCATGTATAAAATATGGTGCAAAAGTGAATGCCATAGAGTGCACAAACAAGCAAACTTATAAATCAAATAATGTGGATGTGCACAAACAATTATTTTCATGACTTCACTCCAACGCATTGCGACATTATTAAGGCAGCACTAAAATAATTCGTGCTACTGCCATTTTTCTTTAAGGACATAGGATAATCAAACCTCATATGTATAATATGCACAAAATCATATATCAAATGATATTTCACTCTCACAATTTGGCTTGCGATGGTTGGTGTAAGGAGTATTTTCTATGTGGTTTTCTTTGTGATAAAATTGATAAACACACACTTTGGCATAAGAATGGGGATAATCTGAGGCTAAACCTCATGACCTAGCCCCACAATATATTCATGGACATATTCATATTTTTTTAGAAATTTTCAATGCATAAAATCTATTTTTGTTTTTCTTTGACCAAAACTATATTTTTTAGTATTTTTCTTTATTTTTGATATAAATTGCTATATTTTCTTATTTTTTGAGTCAAGACATCAATTCACACTTTGATCCATCTTGACATTTAATTTTATCCCACATGAATAAGATTTGGTTGCTTGAAATAATAAAGAATAAATTTTTTCTTTAAAAACTTGCTTTTTAGATTTTTAAAAACTAATAACTCATTATTTCAAACACAGGTTCTGAATTTTATGAGATACAGCCCTCAAACACATTGCAACCAAGCTTCAAACATATTTTCATCGCATACGAACAAGATTTGCATCATGAAATGTCAAAAAAGATTCAAATTTTCATTTAAAAGAGCCTTACCACCATTTTTCTGGTTTTAGATTTCAAAAACTAAATTTTCAGGCAGTCACAGAACTTGCCATTGATCCCCAAACTGTGTTGGTCATCACTCCTCAATATCGGTATGATTCCATAGCAATCTGGTTCAAGCTATCAGTTCAAGCAGACTATTGGTCTTCATTCTGATCTGTTCTCATTCATTTGCACATGAATCACCTTCAAGACGAGAGGGAGGGAGAAGAGAGAAAGATTGATTTTGGTTCTTTCTCTTCAAGCCACTACTTTTTTATAAGAAATCAGTGATGGTAGGCGAAAAATTTGAGAAATAAGCTAGCATCTTCGGATTACATCAGTCTTTGTTAGCCTTATAAGGCCCCCATAGCCCAAAATCACATGGCATGCAGTAGATGGCCCTCCATTTCTTTTTTGTTGGAAAAAAAGTAACCCCCCCCCCCCTCCCCCCACATGTCAAATTTTGGGGGTTTGGTGGCCCTCTAAGGGTCACACCATTTCAAGTCCCCCCCCCCCCCCCCCAAATTACTTTCACACTCAATTTGATCCTCCACTTGCCTGCATTTCGGCTACTCCCATGTTCGGTGCACAATTCACAGTTTGAAAAATTTTGCATGTCCATCTTGCCTGAAGTCTCAAACTGCCTAGACCTCATCTCACTTTGATCTAACACTTGAAAAACTATGAAAAATCCACAAACAATATGAAGTCTGTCTCATCAGAAGTGATTTGAATTTCCATCTTCCATGACCGCTTCAAATTGTCTGTCGCTTCCTTTAAGCTTTAATTTCCATCTTAAATAAACAAATTTTGCCACATTTCAGGCTCTTTCTTGGTCATAAAATCCACTCTCATTGGCAACCCACAAGATAAGGTGACTCAACTCATTAAATCCACAAACTAACTTACACCTATAGAAACCATAAAGAGCACCAAGCTACTTCAAAGAAGGATACATAATAAAATACAAACACAACTCTCATCCTACCCTTGATAAAATCAAGGCATAAAGATTCACAAGGAATATGTTAATCATAACTACAAAGAGGACTAGAGCTAGTCACAAACCAACTATTCCAACAAAGATGTTTCCTAAAAAGAACTCTCAAAGGAGTCATCCTTAAGTGGTGGTCTGACTTGCCTACGGGGGTGGACCTAGAACAACTAGACCAAGAAGTCATACTAGGAAACGACTCGTATAGCATGGTCTTCCATTCTCGGATACTTTTGATTTAGCTTTCTTTATACTTCAGGACTTGATACTCGAACGTGTAAAAAGGAGGGAGCTGAGTGTATTGTGTTCCAAGGAGAACAGGGCATCGGTCTCAGGTTCTGTCTTAGTACCCAAGAACCTACCAAGTTCTTGCAAGGTGATACTAAATCCTTTTTCTTCCACTCACTTTTATTTTCACTCCAACCATCCTTATTTATTTTTTCTACCTAAATGTCACCCCCCTTGGAAGACAAGGCATCAACCTCGAGTCTCAACTCATCCGCCCTAGCAATCTAACAGGTCTTCGCAAGGTAATGAACATCTACTTTTAGAATTTTTCTTTCTTTCTTTTCTTCTTTTTTCAGGGATTAGAATCCCTTTGTACACACCTCCATATTTATATAGGGTTTTTTAGATATATTCATTGTTGCTTCTCTTTCTTTTATTTAGCACGCTTCTCTAGCTACCTCACGACTAACAGAAACTCCTAGAAACAACAACTTCTAGTAAGCTAGTGAGACAGGGTCATTGAGGACTACTCTAAAAATAGTTGTTTAAATACTTGACAATGCCTTTATAAGAGGCGGAAAACTATTCAAACCTCCCCAGACACATGTAACCTAAACTTTGGGACTTCATGCCTTGACTTGTCTCTAAAAAAAAGAAAATTCCACACATACACACACATATATATAGCACAAAGGGAAATAACTTATAAAGGAAAGACATCACTTGGATTTGGCCATAAGAAGCTTCTATGCAATAAGAGGCTCACTCTAGGTACTCCATTGAACATGTCTGGTACAACACTAAGACAAGAAACCATTAACCGCACTTGCACCAAACAAATGCATGGCTCTCTTGGCCTTATGAAATCAATCATTACACTACAAAATAAATGGCTATCTTGGCCTAATTAAAAGATAACTATAAGCACACCATACCACATCTTATGATGGCTGAAGATAATGGCCATCTTGACCTAATGAAAAGATAACTATTAAGCATACCATACCACATCTTATGCCTAAAAATAAACCCTTGGTCCCCACATAAATCATACTAAAACATAACACTAGACCAAGGGATAGACCCTATACTAAATGCATCAAATTATTAGGTAGGCCTCCCACATAAATAGTAAGGGGCATCCTATGAATATGTTGTTAAATGATCCTATGCATGCGTGTGAAAGAATAAGAAGATGGACAATCGCTACCTAGCTCATCACCCATACATCGGCGGCCATAACAAGACATGTCAGCACAAGTGGTCCCCACAGTAGTCCTGGGCTAATAAGATCAAGTAATTCTAATAACCCCTAAGGACCACAATTGAGAAATACATCATCAACAAAAGTCATAATTTGCCAAAGAATCCACAAAGCGGTTCCACTAACGAGGAACCCAACTGACAAGTCACTATCTCAAACATTTGTAGTATATCTGAGGCTGCACAATGATATATGTGCAGAATGGGATCCCTCATACTATATGTCCCATTCAATTGATTGATCACTAACTATGAGTCACCTTTCATTAATACATGATAGATACCACATTCCATGATTAAGGCCTTGTATTCTACCACGCTATTAGTAAAAGCAGTGCCTAAATAAACTCCTATTTTCATAACAACTCCATGTCATCAAGGGTCTTTAATAACCATATTGACACTTACATGCTTAGCAAGCCCTTGTAAAGCTCCATCAAAATACAAAGTATAGACCCATCCTTCATTGATATGCCACACCATACTAATCATCCTACTCATACTTATGATAGTCAAAGTCAAGTCGAGAGCGAGGATGTATGACATGTACAATCCCTCCTTCCTCACTAAACTAAATAGGGATGCTAAGAACCCTACGACAATGGTGGCAGTAGACCTTAATATCCCGAGTAAGAGATCCATCTTGCCACTTAGTAATATGATGATATTTACTCCACCAAATCACTCAACATTGGTGGTAACACTGCTCTAAGTACAAATGTTCAAGGTAAGGAATGATTCTACCCATCCAATTGCATTGGCACCTACTACATGTTTAAACCAAATCCTAGAAGACCTGCAAAGGTACCAAGTCTGATGTTAGTCCTTATACATAATAGGGCTTCAACTTATTAAATTTTACTTTATTTTAAATTCTATTCCCTACAAATTTTCTAAAAGGGATGTTGAGCCATTATTTCCTGTATGAACAATCTTATAAAGGCTATATCACTTGGGTTCTAACTTGCCACAAAATAACTTGCGACATGCATCATAATATAGGAACAATTGACCCTATAAAAATTCATATATTTTAGCACAAAGGTCATAAATCACTTTCATCCTCTTCTTCCCTACCTCTTGATGTAACAAAGCCTACAATCGGATTTCATCAAGATATGACATGGACGTCAACCTTTCTTGCAATGTGCCTTCTTCACCCAAAGAATGGCTCATGCAAACATCACAGTAGGTAACTCCATTTCCAAGGGCAAGACACACTCCTCCCCATATACAAACTTAAGTAGGGTATGGCTTGTTACTCACTTGAACATCATATTATAAGCCCAAACAACCACATTAAGTTTCTTGACCCAATCACACTTACCCTCTAATATAGTTTTGGATAAAACCCTTCAAGTTGCTTGTTGGTACGCTCTACTTGTCCATTCACTTAGGGATTATATGGGGTGGCTTTATTATGTTTAATTTTCAAAGCTTTATTCAAGGCTTCAATGACATTATTCAAAAAGTGTGTCCCACGGTCAGAACACTAGTTCCTTAGATGGACTAAAATGGAAGACAAATTATTTCATAATAAAACTAATTATTTCCTTGGCATTATCCTTCATCGTAACTTGAGCTTTAGACCATTTTATAAAGTGCTCCATTTCCACAATGATATAACGCTTCCAATAGTAGATGAATGATGCATACGTCTAACAAAATCAATGCCCCGCTTCTCAAAGGGCAAAGTCACAAGAATAGGATCAAGAGGTTGCTTATGATTTTCCCTAGCATTGTGTCTTTGATGACAAACATCACCATGCTTAACATTACAAAATCATCCTGAAAAATCATCAGCCACCAATAACCAACATGTGAACCTTTTTGGGTAGTGAGCTAGCCACCAAAATGGCCTCCACATGAAGTTAAATCATGACATTCTTCTAGAACAAAGGGTACCTCACCAGGAACCAAACAATGAGAATAAATATCATCTATACCTTTCCTATATTAAGCACCCGCTATTACTAAAAACCGAAGTTCTTGCTGCTTAATCTTCCTCTTCTTGAATTTAGAAATAGTTTCCATTAGGTTGCCTATTGATAAGATAATGAGTAATAGACACATACCATGATAGAATAGAGGTTGTATTAATTTTGCATAAATCCTTGTAGTCTCTATTATGAGCCCACTCTTCCTTAGGCTCACCAAAATATACTAGGCACTCTATGATTCCTTACAAATTTGGCACCTTACTCCTAATCTCATAATCAAAGTCCTGCAACCACTTGGCTAGGTGATAAGGGGATCGAAGCTTGTTTAGTAATAAGCACAATCCCTCTACCTTGGTGAAAAATACCACCTTCTTATAAAGACTATGGTGTTTGAACTTCTTGGTGGAGAATACCATAGCTAAGAAACCTTCTCCAAATATCTGTAATGAAGCTCTGAAATTCTCAACTTTCAGCTTGCAAATGCAATAGGATGATAAAGTTGAGCCTCTCAAATTTGGGATAGACAATAACTAATGATACGCCTTATCATAGTCGTGAATACATAGAAAACCTCACCCCTTTTTTGGAGCTTTTAAAACAAACACTTTGGATAATTCCATTTTAACATCTTCAAATGTCACTTTATATGCTTCTATCCATTCAAAAACATGGTTGTGAGATAAAAGATTTGTCAAGTAACGAATGTTCAGGTAATGAACTAATGAATTGATGATAATACCCCACGGATGAAATAAAATCTTGAGCTTTCCTAGGGCAAGTGGGTGGGCTTAGGGCCACAATAACAACCACCTTTTCAAGGTTGGTGGTGATACTAGCTACACTCACAACATGATCTAATAACAAAACATAAGGCACCCCAAATACACACTTCTGAGGATTCAAATGTTATGCAATACTCACAACATCACTCAAAGCATGAGTATAAAACAATTAATTGCCTCTAATGAGTCATTGTAACTACCCCCAAATCATCTATAATAACCTTCAGCTCTTCAGGGGATATATTGGCAAACCTCTTATCAGCCATTCTTTGCCAAGACTCAAGAGCATTACATAGGCCAAAAGCCATCACATGGTACACAAAAGTATCAAAAATTGTAAGAAACATCATTTTTAACTTACCATCATTTGATTATAACCCCCAAAACAATCCATAAAAGATTGTATCTCTTACCCTACCAATTGATCTAAGAACTTATCAATAAAGGGTAGAGGATAATAGTCCTTTATCATCAGTTTGTTCAATTACTTAAAATCAACACACAGGTGGATTTGATTATTCTTATTCTTTCTTATTACTACTAGTGAGCACCATTCCATATGTTCAATGGAAAATATTTGACGAGGCTTCATTAAACGCATCAATTCCTTAAAAAGAGGCTTTCTCAACTCAAAAGACATACGTCTAACCTTCTACCTCACTGACTTGCTAACCTTCTTTTAATGGGATCATATACATGGTAACAAAGGGGGAATTACCTTCAGTTTATCATAACTCCATGCAAATATATCCTGAAAGTCGTGTAGGGGTACCACATAATCTACATGCTCATTCAGCAAATAACATAGTGCCCAGTTTAATGGGGCAAGGATCATTGGGAGTCCCAAGATCCATCTCTATTACATTAGCATCATGAATCATGTCATTTGCCTCTATTGGCTCATTCAAGCATACTTTGTAAACCTCCTCAGTCATAGAATCCTCTTTAGAATCATTGGATCTTGAGGATCTAATGGGCTAAAGTTCCCTAGAGTGCCTCACATTCTGTGGTGGGAAGTAATGCCCTTCCATCCAATGGGAACTCAAGTGCCTCCCATTCTATAGTGGGAGTTAATGCTATTTTATCCAAACAGGTGCTCAAGGTTTGCATTAAGAATTATTCTCTTTAACCCACATCCAAAACTAAGTCAACCAGTTGGGATATTTACCAAACAATCAAAATATAAGATCCAGGACGTCCAAGTAACAACTAATAGCTTGGTCTTTCAGCAAATCAGATAACAGAAAAGTCAAGAATGCACTCAATGTTAGCAACTAGCACATGTACTTGTGTTACCACTCCTTTTGGTTGTTACCACATGTCTTGACATTCTTTTAGATTGGTAGACCTAGCCTCTCCAAAAAATCTATACTCATAATGTTTACGGATGGTCCACCACTACATTGTCTATCAAGATTCCATGGACACATGCATGCACCCTAGGGTAGTGCTTCACGACATGATCCCACCATTCACTACCCACTCTCAATGGACACCAAAATATTCAACGACATAACCTATTTGTAGGATTTTCTTGAATGAACTTTTGGTGATAATTAGATTAGTAGATTCGCATCTAGTTTAACTTCACATAGTGTGTTTGCTAGGTCAAAGCTTGCAAAAATTTTCCACTACTCTTTTCTCTTTCCACACCATTTGCTCTTTTGGCTTCTTGATAATCTTAGTACCCTCCTTTTCTTTCAATTTTCATTTTCTTTTGGCCATAGGCTCCTCTAAAATGCCCTCATTTTTAAGAGGCCATGCCTAGGCATCCAACACCTTCCTCTCATCCTACTAGGTTTAGGGTTGACTTTACATGTACTAGCCTCATCTTTCTGAGTGTCTTTCAATTTTTGAACCCTTGTTACCACCCTAACATTGTTAGGAGATAAATTCTCACTGATTGGCAAAGTTTCAACCAAACAAGCATTTCCTTGAGTGTGGCTTTACCCCTTTGCAAAATTTTCTTAGGACCCTCCCCTTTAGTATTCTTGCTATTCACACAATGGTTCACAATCCCAAGCTGTTATGACTACCCTACTGGAGTGAACTAACCCTACTCCAACATGTAGTGGCTAAGTGACTAGACTTCTCGTATATATTGCATTTTACATTAGGAAAATTACAAGGGAAATTTTCCTATAGCATCACTTACAACTAAATCATGATGGGCCCCCATCATTGGGCTTTCTAGTAGGCATCACGTTTCTAATGTTTTAAGAAGTTAACATCTATGAAGATCTGGCAGTATTGCTCAATGATCACATCCGTATAATGTTTCAACATATATTTTACTTCCTCTACAATGTTTGATGCAAAGGAATCATAACCAATGGCTTCAAGAGCTACCCTCTCACTAGGTTGCAGAACTTGCAAAGGGGCCGCTACCTGAATTGACCCTTGGTTTAAAAAAGGAGGTCTTTAGCTCACTATTGTCTTAACGACATTTAGAGGAGATAGCAACACAGACACATTCTACATCATGCTTCCTCTACCATTCAGATTGGTCATATGGGTACTAATCGCACTTTGATCTCCACCGACTAATCCCTAATTATTTCTAGGAATAATACTTGAGTTTAAATTTGTCCTCGATATATAGGTTGTTTGTAAGTGGGACTCTACTTCCTCTCCTTACATTATAGCAATATCTATATCCGCTAGAGGGACACTACTCAACTACACTTGGATATTAAGGTCCAATCCATGCAAAAAATTTTGCAATTGGGTAGGAGGTGAGATAGGAATAGAGGCTTGTAATTTACAAAATACCTCTTTCATCTTCTTGGCACATGCTCAAGAATTTTTGTGGGGCTCTTGATCTGTCACATTTAGAACACGTAATCAATAGTAACCACATCTTTTAGGGGTAATTCCCTTTGAAAGGCTACAAAGAATAGATCAATCATAGTTATGGTACATGCTTCTAAGTCATGATACCACAATGTAGCCCTCCCTTTTACGGTCATGTTAAAGAACATCATTAGATGTCATTCATCATGAATTCGACAGTTAAACACGATTTTTTTAAATTCACTTATGTGAAGCTCTGCATCCTCCTCTGCTAACCCATTAAAGAAGGGTAGAGGAGGGTAACCTAAAGCTAGAAAATTTGACATTCCTACAAGAATTGCAATAGATTGCACCATAACAACAATCGGATTTATTGTAGGATTTTGTGATGGTACAACTACAACTCCACTTGAAGTGGGTTGGCTTACTAGGAGAAGGGGAATCCTAATGGGCTGTTTATGGCACTAGGGTCACTAAAACCTCTCCCTCATAGGGATGTTGGGCTGCTACGCTAAGGGAATACTTCCTAATGATTTCAGCACAATGTCTAGCCCTCTTAGCTCTTTCTTATTTTTGGATCTTGGCTTGTTGGTGTTTGTTAGGAAATAATGGGTCAATCTCGGTGCTCTTTGGCATAAACTGACTAACTAGTCCTCCCTAATTAATCAAGATTTAAAAACTACTACTCATTATCAGCTTCCAACCAATAACACCACTTGTGAAACCAAAAATGAGCCAGATACTGACTTTGGGGCTCTAATTGAGCCTCCTAAACTACCAAAATGACGCACGGCCTCGTGGCCAAGAGCATATAGACACTATGAACTGAAACTCACCAAAACAACCCATTGCCTCATGACCAAGAGCATATAGACACTATGAACTGATTTAATCAAAGAATGTGTTTCTAGATAACATCTCTAAATTGTAGTCCAACGTGATACCCGTCTCCAAGTCATTGGAGTATCCAAAGATAACAGTGTCTAGCACCTCATAGTATAAACAAAGGGAGCACCCCCTAGCTTATTTCTATAGCCCCACTACGGCTCCTCTACACCATAGGGATTTGTTGAGAATCAAGCTTGTGATCAGTATCACTAACATGACCGACCTTATCTAGACATCTGTCATCTTAGCTGTCACTCTACATGTGTGTTGTAATAACTGAGTCGGTCAGACTCAACTACTGTTAGTGGTACGGTTAGCTAGTGATCTAGTGTGTTTATCAGTTATGTGTGATTAGACTTTAGTAAGCATTATGGAAAAATGAGAAGAAGAGAACAATGAGAGTTCACTACTCTCTATTACAACTCTATGTCTTTGTTTCTCTCTCTCCCTCTGAATCTTGAATATGTTATCAAAGCTTGAATGTGTGAATCCTTAAGGCTTTTGGCAGTGGTCATTTGGCATCAAGACATCATATCTAAAGAAAACATCATCAAAGGAGACTGTGCTTGTAGTCTGATTTTTTGAAGAAGTTATATATTGCTACAAAAATGGATTTTGGAGAAATAGCCCGCAATTCTTGACCGTTTCGACGTGGTCTACAACTTTGCAAAAGAAAGTTTTTTTTAATTCTTCACAAATTTTGAGATATTTAGCACAGATCTATGCAATTTGGTTGTTTACTATAGTAAACAATAGATGGTTCCAAGGCGATTATGGCTTTCATCCTAACATTTTATATGCCCTTATTCTCATGCATTTGAACATGACACTGGAGTGTTAAATGCTCAGTTTTGGAGCTTATTTATAGGTTGAAAACAGTGAACTAGTTGTTATCCTGAATTTGGAAACAGTATACATACATGGTTGAAGTAGCTATGATGCTTATTTGCTACTAACAAATTCTTGGATCATACAACTTGAGTGGTATATGATTTTTAGGATACTTTGAGTATTGAAAGCCCAAATTTTGGATTGATTCCTTGTTGATTATACTAGGGTATTGACTTATTGTCTACATGAAGGATACCTATCATCTTCACTTGACATTCAGGTAATATATTTTGACCGGTTGGACATGTATAAACTCTTCAGTTAGCCAAGAATCCGATCTTCCATGCAAAGACAAAACACATTGAGGTGAGTATCACTTCATATGTAGGGTCATTGAGGAAAAGTCTGTTGACCTTGTCAAGATCTCGACTGACCAGAATCCTGCAGATCTGCTCACGAAAAGCCTCTCTACCGAGCGCTTTGCCTTCCTCAGGAGGTTGATGGGCATGGGATGAGATGACGTCTTTCCTCATCCTATTGTACATGTGTACATGTTGTACTGCCTTTTTCTTTTTCTTTTCACTCTTCACTAGGGAAAATTTTCCTTTAAGTGGGAGGTTGTTGGGGGTAAAGGCGCCTCCGCTTATCCGCCCATGTATTACTACACTGACAGTCACTGCCACTACAGGTGGCGGGTGCCCGTCGCCATCACTTTATTCTTTATTCTTTTAGTGACAGTTTGAATAAAGGAAGGCCCGGTCACACATTGTGATTGTTGGAGTTTCCATTTCTTGTCTCTCTCTTACTTGCTCTTGCTCTCCCGCCATAGCTCTCATGAGTCCAAGCTTTGATCCTTCTCACCTTTCATTTTGTAGAAGACTTTAATGATAAGTGCAGGTTGGTCTCAAAAGGAAGTAGAGTTGGCCGCATGCTCACTTTAGATGCTGGAATTCTTGCAATGGATGTTACTATGTATGCTAAAGAAAAAGGAGTAGTTGTAGATATTGAAATATGGCATAAACGTATTGGACATGCAAATGTGCAAAGGCTAAAATTAATACAATCCAGAGGATTGGTTACAGGGTTGCCTTCTTTTAGAGTTACAGAATTGCATAAAGTCTATGAAGCATGCCAGTTTGGTAAGTAGGCAAGACAACCCTTCTCGCATGACAGAGAAGTGAGCAGAAATATACTTGATGTAGTCCATATAAATGTTTGGGAGCCTACACAAAATGTATCTCTTAGTGGTAGCAAATACTTTGTCACATTTATTGATGAATATTCAAGGAAGCTATGGGTATATTTCGTGAGGAAAAGAGTGATGTATTTGAGCACTTCAAATATTTCAAGGCCGTTGTTGAAACATAAACGTGCTTGAAAGTAAAGTACTTGAGATCAGATAGAGGGGGAGAGTACCTCTCTAATGAGTTTAGTGGCTTCTTGAGGACTCATGGGATAAAGAGGCAATTTACTTGCAGGTATACCCCACAGCAAAATGGGCTTGTAGAAAGAAAAAATAGGCATATTACATAAGTTGCATGGGCATTAATGGCTGAAAAAAATATGCCAATATATTTTTGGTCTGAAGCTGTCCATGCTACTGTCTATATTATGAACAAAACCCCCACAACTGCAATTCATGGGATGACTCCTAAAGAATGCTTTACTGGCAAGTAGCATGGCATATCACACTTGAAGGTATTTGGCTGCATTGCATATGTTCATTTCCAACTGAGCTATGCAAGAAGCTTGATCCAAAGGCTGAAAAATGTATTTTTATTAGATACTCTTTAGACCAAAAAGGGTATCGTTGTTATAATCTTGTCACAAGTGAGTTCAGACTGAGCAAGGATGTTATTTTTTATGAGATGACCAGTTGGTATGCACCTGCTGGTGATGTATTAGATTATGATAATGATCATGATAGCTATGTGCAGAAAAAAAAGCAAGAATCATGGAGTCTTAGTGGACCAAAAACATCATTGGTACTACACCTACAGTGAGCCCTTGGTCTGGGAAACTAAGGAGTAGCCCCACATCTTCAGGTGTATCTATAAGTGTTGCAGACAAAGACAAAGGAAAGAAGAAAGTGCTGGATGGTAATGATGCATCTACTAGTCATTTGGAATTTGATGGAGATTCTAATGGTTCAGAGAGTTTGGATGATGAGCTTGGTATTCCTTTAGTCAGGACACCAGGTGTACAGAGAGCTCATAGTAATGTAAAGGCTCCATTGAGTGATCCAGTGGTACCCAGGTCTAGTAGGGTTAGATACCCTATTAAAAAATTTGGCTTTGAAGGTTATGCAGCTCACCATTATGCTTATATGGTGAAGCTAGTTGAGGATGTTGAGCCCACTTTTTTTGAGGATGTTGTTGGTCATGCTCATTGAGATGCAGCAATGGATGAGGAGATGGCTGCATTAGAAGCCAATAAGACTTGGGATCTGGAACCCTTGCCTAAGGGTAAGAAAGTTAGTGGCTGTAAGTGGGTTTACAAAGTCAAACATTATGTAGATGGTTCAATTAGCAGGTATAAGGGTAGGCTAGTTGCAAAAGGCTATGCTCAAACATATGGCATAGATTATGAAGAAACATTCAGTCTAGTTGCTAGGATGGCAATTGTTAGATGTGTGATTGCCTTGGCAGCAGCCAAAGGCTGGAGTTTGCAACAAATGGATGTTAATAATTCCTTCGCACATGGTGAATTGCAAGAAGAAGTGTATATGGAGCAGCTAGCATGTTATGAGGATTTAGAGCATCCCACATATCTGTGAAAATTAAAGAAGGCCCTCTATGGGCTGAAGCAAGCACCTAGAACATGGTCTAACAAGATTGGAGAGTATCTTGTCAATATTGGATTTTGTATTTCTGATGTTGATCGCTCACTTTATGTGAGAAAGGGAGATGCAGGTTTGGTCATCATAGTCATCTATGTGGATGACTTGATTATTATAGGTGACACTTGAAGAAGAATTTTGAGATGAAGTATTTGGGTGAGTTAAGATACTTTCTTGGTATTGAGGTGATCACATGTGATGATGGTATATGGCTATCTCAAAGGTAGTATGGCTTGGATATGTTATCCAAGTATGGTATGACAGCATGTAAGCCTCTTTCAGTACCATTGGAGCAAAATGTGAAGTTGAGTGCCAACGTTGGGGATGAGATAGAAGACCCTACTATGTTCAGGAGGATAGTAGGGAGTCTAATTTACATGACTATCACAAGGCGAGACTTGAGCTATGATGTTGGCCTTGCTGGTCAGTTTATGTAGATGCCTAGAAAGCCTCATTTGGATGCAGTTACACGTATATTGAGGTATGTGAAGTCCACTTTACATTATGGAATTTTTTATGAGGCAGTTAAGGATGTACATGTCTTTGGATACACAAAAGCAGATTGGGTTGGTAGCATGTCAGACAGAAGTTCTACTAGTGGATTCATGTTTTCCCTTGGTAGTGCAGCAGTTATATGGAGCAGCAAAAAGTAACCTACAGTTGCTTTATCAAGTACGGAGGCTAAGTATAGAGGTGTTGTTATGGCAGCATGTGAGGTGGTATGGTTGCAAAAGTTATTAAGTGATTTGGATGTGCAGAGAGATGGTCCAGTTGTCATTTATTGTGACAACATGAGCAGCATACAGTTAGCTAGGAATCCAGTGTTCCATGCTAGGAAAAAACACATTGAGATGCACTACCACTTTGTGAGAGAGAAGGTACTTCAGGAGAGATTGACTTGGTATATGTCAATATACATGATCAGATAGTTGACATTTTCACAAAGGCATTGGGTGTAGAGAAGCTTCAAAAGTTCCAAAGCTTACTTGGAGTTGCAAAGATAGAGTTGAGCTTGAGGGGGAGTGTTGAGATGGCCAGCTCAACCGTGCGAACATTGATGTGATGGATCGCCTGCTGGCTAGATGGGTCTACACATCTACACTTAGCATGTTGGTGGTCATTATGATACTTACATGGCCACTAACTTATCACTTATTATATTTAGTTTGTTACACCTACCTACAACTAGCAAAGATATAGCACCAATCGATTAGTGTAGTCTGTTATGCACTGTTTGACTTAGTAGGCCACTTTCCTTTCTGTTGTATCTTATCTATACTTTGTGTACATTGTATAGTGTGTAGAAGAAGAAGAAGAAATCAACAAGAAAATGTTTTGGCCTCCATCTCTTGTCTTGTGTTCTTGAGTGAGCTTCCTCTTGTGTATACAGTGTGTGTTTGGCGCAGCGGCTCAAGCAAGTCCCCGCACCACACGATTCTTGACATGTGCATGTGTGTGTGTATATGCATGTGTGTATGTCTATATATGCACATGTGTGCATGTGCCTATGTGTGTGCATGTGTGTGCGTGTATGCACATGTGCGTGTGTGTGTGTGTGTGTGTGTGTGTGTGTGTGTGTGTGTGTGTGTGTGTGTGTGTGTGTGTGTGTGTGTGTGTGTGTGTTGAATTTGTGTAGCCTCCCTGCTCATGCTCGTAGGGTTTGGAATGCTCGTGCACTGGTACTTGGCCTCAAAAGGGTAAATCTAGACTGCAATAGGTCTCCACGTGATTGTTGAAATTGGTTGATTTGTGATTATTGAACTTGAATCAATTTGACTAATAATAGGTTAGATAAGGGCTTGAAATGGAAAGTGCCCATGCTTGGCCTCATGGTAAGGTGTAACCTAGTGCTTGCAAGGGGAATGCCAATGCTTGGCCTCACAGCTAAGGTTCAAGTACATTGAGAATATTGTAGTATTCCTGAAGACCACATTGAGAAGATTGCAATAATCGCACATGTGCTTATTCAACTATCTCGTGGCAATGCATCAGGTGGCTCTAACATGCAAGAGAAGCCCATATCTCATAACTTAGCTCAATGTTTAAGCTTAATGTTCTCTATTGGTTCAAGCTCGATGTTCTATGTTGCTTCGGGCTTGATGTCATTTTCCTCCATCTCATTCACAATAGACATCCTCTGTATCTCACTTCTTGCATGTGGTAGTCTATCCTCCTCTCACTTTCTTAGCATCTTTCAAATACATCGTCTTCCTCCCTATATGATGCTCTAAGCATGATCCCACTTCCTCCATAGGTGGTGTTGTTTCAAAAAAATCTACAAAAACTTGGGCTAACCTTTGGAATATTCTTCCCTCCTATTGATATGACTATTTCCACTACCCATAAATCAATCCTATTCATCTCAGTTAATCTATGCAATCGGTCCATAGACCTAAACACAACCATATGAGTGGCTGTGAAGGTGCCATTCTTCCTAGCATTTCTTCTACCAATTGTGGGAAAACTCTTTCCTAAATTTCAAATCATTCTGTCCATTGAATTAAGTAAAAATATGGTGCCTACTATTGCTATTAGAAATCAATGCAAAGGCTACCATGTGCCAAGGCAAATTAGGGAGACTCGTGGTGCCCTAAAATGCACTCATTTTTGGGCATGGAAATATACTGAAACTACCACATTTTTTGTTGTTGCTTAAGATTACTTTTGCTAATTTAAAACTCAATAGCTTTGTCTAAGTGGTACAACTCCAACAATGGGATACTTTCCATCTATTGATCATGCTCCTATTGATCATGGTTTCCTATTAGTAGTATTGTTATAAAGGAGGCATCCTTCCTATCAACTAATTGCTGAATATGCAATTATTTTCCAACAAGTATTGCTACCTATAAGTGTACTCTTCAACATACTTCAAAGTTTCCTTCCTTTCTTTGCAACTCATGGCATTGCAATTGAAATATGTTTCTTATTGTTGAAAGAAGTGATGTAGCCCCTTCATATGATAGATATGTTCCAGTTGCCTATCTGTTTCAACCCATGCTCTTCTACTTTATGGCTACTCATATGTTTCTAAATAAAATGTCATAAGCTCCTTATAACATTCAATTTTCACATTTATAACATAATTTTCCATCAATGATGTCATAGTCTTCACATTAATAGTGAGAAAGGTCATGGAAACTGTCATCATCCTACAAGTGTTGTAGTAAAATTTGCACTAGAAATACTTTGAGCATGAGAATATGTATTATGACTCATAATAGTCTACATTTTATGTTTATTGGTTTAACTAGAAGGCATGGTTCTACAATAGCCATGCATTGTGAAATCATGCTACCTCAAAATGAGATAATTGGTGATCATGACCATGATGCATGTGTTTCTCTATAGCTTGTCACCTAGTCTCTACACCATTCAATTGATCCCCTGGAAAAATTGTATGGGCCTCCTTATATCTACATTTCTCAAGTTAATTTTCTTTATTAGATAAATGAACATCCAAATAGCCATTATGTGCATTACAAGAAGAATGTTGTAGAGTGTGGCATTGCCAATGAAGAGCCAGCACACCATGATAACTAACATGGTGTAGGGTGTGTGATATAGTCTAATTCAATGGATATAAGAAGCAAAGTCCTAGCCTCCATTGGTAATCTTTAGATTCAGCTTTTCTACAAGGGTCATAAGAAAGCTGACCTTTGAAAAACAAGGTCTCCATCATTCAATTTCGTTCACAGAGTTTCCCAATAATCATCATGAGGTTAATGCCAGACATAATTTTAAGACCAACCAATTTGTTAAGACCCTTACCTAGACCTTACAAACTTTGGATTTTTAGGTCCCTTTTTCCACTACAAGATTCCCCCTACATATTTTGACATTATAAAACAATCGACTGTTTATATTATTTGCCTTTTGCTAGAGCCCTACTTTGTGCAAATAGTTTGGTCTTCATCGTTACCGTGGGCTTCATTGTACATACTCCAAGCGCAAGTGTTTATCATTTGGTGTGCATTGATTGACTAGATGACATGTGGAGAAGTGGTTGTGAGTGTTGAGTGCTTTGTGTCTCTTTATTATTAGTTTGTATATATGTGATGCTTATCGAGGTTCATTGTAGTCATCATGCATGGATTCGATGATGGTTGTTTTCATAAAGATTGAGTTCAATGACCCCTAAGTGAAAGACATTGGAAAGGAAACAATTGCAAATGGAGGCAGTTACGATAAGTGTATGGTCAATCATGTATTTTTCTTGATTTTTTCCTTTCATTGATGTGTCAATTTCTTACAACCAAGAGTTTAGGCTCAATAACAAAGTGGATCTAGTCATGTGCCCCTTAATGATGTCAATGATGATTTCATGGACACCCAAGTATATCTGTAGTGCCCTTCAGGTACCTCATGATACCCTTCACGGCATCCCAATGCTTCTTGCCAGGTGTAGCCATATAGCATGCTACAACACCAACTACAAAGGCAATATCTGGATGAGTGGCTATCATGGCATACATAAGACTGCCCATTGCGGATGCATAGGGAATCTTGGCCATCTCGGTCCTCTGCTCATCTGTTTGTGGACAATCAGCCTGTGATACCTTCACATAAGAAGGCAATGGATAGCCAATAGGCTTTACGTCCTGCATGCAGAAGGGCTCAAGGACTTTATGAATGTACTCCCTCTGTGATAAGTAGAGGAGTCGCTGATGCCTGTCGCGTCTAATGCGCATACCAAGTATGTGAGCGGCTTGTCCCAGATCTTTCATCTCAAAGCTCTTCTTGAGCTAAGCCTTAAAAGCATCTAGGTCATCATGAGCTTTCCCTGCTATCAGTATATCATCCACATAGAGGACCAAAATCAATAAAGAACCATCATGGGCTTTCTTCGTGTAAAGACATGGATCCATAGCACTCTTGCTATAGCTCTGTGACTACATAAAGGCATCGAACTTATGATACCACTCCCTAGGTGTGCCTGTTTCAAGCCATAAAGACTTTTCTTCAATTTGCACACTAGGTGCTCCCTGCAAGGTTCTGCAAAGCCCTTGGGCTGCTCCATATAAATCTCATAATGCAAGTCCCCATGTAAGGAAGCCGTCTTGATATCCATCTGGTATAAATCCAAGTCAAGCTGAGCAACCAAAGGCAAGACTAAGTGCAGGGTGGTCATCTTAATCACAGGAGAAAAGACATCATCAAAGTCCACACCATCCTCCTTCTTAAAACCCTTTGCTACTAATCTATTCATCTGCACAGCCAAACCATTTGGGGGGGGTGTAGGGGGCAGTCAACTGACGCTTAATACCCCTCTCATCACATAACTTCTCAAAAGCACGTGAGACATACTCACCCCCATTATTTGTCCTTAGGCATTTTAGCCTATACCTAGACTGGTTCTCAACCAATGCAAGCCATCCCTGAAACACAGCCAAGACATTGGATTTCAGCTTAATGGGATAAGCCCAAAATTTTAGTGAAAAATCATCTATGAAAGTAACAAAATACTTGGCACCACCCATAGACTGACAAGGCATGGGCCCACAGACATCCAAATGTACCAATGCCAAGGGCTCACTCATGCATGGCCTATCAGACTTCTTATGTGTAGACCTAGTCTGCCTGCCATAAAGACAATGCTCACATGAATCAAAACATGCATAATCAAGGGGTGGTAAGTACTGCAAACCAGAAAGCATTTTCATTCCCTTCAAAGACATATGGCCCAAACTGGCATGCCAAAGAGATACATGTGGGATAGAACCCACAGACAAAACATAATCAAGGGAAGAAGCTGATATAATCAAGGGATAGAGACTACTATTCTTGGCACCTCTCGCAATCACCAATCTTCCGCGAGTGATCTTCCATGCAAAGTCTCCAAAACATACATGGTATCCTACATCATCAAGCTGTCCAACTGACAGGAGACTACATGCCAAAGCAGGTACATGATATACATCCTCCATAACAAAACTACTACCAGAAGGAAACTGCAACCTAACATCACTAATGCCCACAATATCAAGAGAGCTGTCATCACCCAAGCGCACAGAACCTGAAACAGTACGGTATGAATGAAACCACTCTTGGCAAGGTGTCACATAAAAGGATGCACCTAAGTCCAAGAGCCAACACTGTGCATACATAGAGTGTATCTCTATCATCTATGAAGCACTAGAAGAAGCTGCAAGGATATAATAATCATCATCAGCATCCTCACGCTGCATAACATTGATCTCTTCAATTTTAACACTAGACTTTGCAGGCACTATGTTGTGATCAAAAGACTTATCCTGCACTTTGTCTTTCCCCTTATCTTTGCACCTTTCATTGTGCAGTTCATGGCATTGTGGCCTAATATGGCCCTTTTTCCCACAATGGTGACAAGTAACATCTGTATTCCTACCACGGGATTTGCAACGTGACTTCCCATGAGACTTGGATCGAGATTTCTGAGAATCCCGTCCATGGCCACTGCCACTGCCATGCTTTTCATATCCATCATTCCTGCCTCTAACTGTCATAGCATGCGACACATGAGAGGCATCCAAATTCTTATGGTTAACATTAGATAATAGGTAGCAGTAGAGGCACATAATGCAGTGCGGAATACATCCCATGACTCATTGAGAGTACCAAGCAAGAAAAGAGGAATGACATCCTCTACAAAAGTGATGTCGTGCGAAGTCAAGTTCTTGAGTATAGCATGGAACTGGCTCAAGTGAGCAGACATGGTCACATTCTCCTTCATGTGCAGATCCATAAGCTGCTTCAGCCACCAATACATCTGACTCGCTGGACTTTTCTTGTCATAGAGATTCTTGATTTTATCCCACAATTGCCATGCACTCTGTTCTTCCTCAAAGACATTGTAGTGAACCTGTTCTGTGAGAGATAATAGTAGACTTGCATAACTCATCAAGCTCAAGCCATTCCTCATCTGGCATAGTTGCACAGGAAGATGCCCACTCAACCTCAAAGATTTGATCTGCGATTTTTGCACCAATACCTGCCAAATCTGGCTCTTCCAATAAGAGTAATTCGTACCATTAAGCTTAGTGATGTTGAAAATAGCATGTTCAATGGACGAACTCGCCATAATGCAAGCTAAAAGACTGTAGACAGTTCAAAACTACTTGTTGTTTACTGTAGAAAATGACCAAAAATCACCAAAATTGAGAGAAAATGGCAAGAAAAGTGTAACCAAAGCTACTGCCCACCAAGTACTAGCGAAAGTACATCATTTCAGAATATTTCAGCATGAAAAATCCATGTCAGTCCATACATATTTGCTTGTTGTAATAAATTACATATTTCAGTAAATGAGAGCTAACAGTGTCAAAATCGGAACCCAAGTCAACCAGATACTGCCAAGACCAAAGCCGGCATCATGAGGGCATAACATAGGCATATGAGAGTTGATAAGCATGAATCCAACACCCAAACATGTCATACAAACATTTGCCAGTGAGTATGCACACCCCCCAGTCAACGGGGCAAAGTGTTCCTGCCACTACCAAAACTTGACATAAGTAAGTGTCAGCTCACAAAGATACGGATCCAAATCTAAATAGCTCATAATCATATAGTGAACCAAGACATATAAACCATGCATTATCCCAAAGGGTAAGAAATCCCAAAGTCTCAAGTGTCTGTAAATGCTCAATAGCATGTAATTGCTCAATGCATAAAAGCACCACCTGCTCAATGTCTGATAAGCATTCAAGAATGCTCCCACTAGCACGAAAGCCATATGCACGAGCTCAAGAGCTCAAACCAAGGCAAGACACAGTGCCAATGACATAAGTCCAAGACAATACATCAATAGTACATCCCAAACATGTAGGCGGTAGAGCATCTATATGTAGCATCCATAAGAATGTAAGACATCAATTACATCCCAATCCAAACTCTGACAAGTCAAGTAAGATCCAAGACAACTCCAGATAATCCAAAATGCATTCAAGATAGAGCTTCAATGAGCACTCAAGCTCAATGTATGCATAGGGTAATCAACCGAGACATGAGCATCAAGCCATAAGGAACGGCTATGCATAAATCCAAGGAGCATCACTATCAAAGCATGTTTCACTGTCAAGCATGAACCATTTCAATGAGTATGTAATGTCAAAGCTCTTCCAAAAGAATCCGGAATGAAATCCAAGCTCAAAGTCGTACCCCAAATATCAATACTTCATGGCATATATCCAAGACATAATCCGGAACCAATAGCCATACCCCAAAGTCGTACCCCAAATATCAATACTTCATGGCATATATCCAAGACATAATCCAGAAACAATAGGCATAACCCAAAGCATGTAGAATAGCTTCAGCCTGCTTTTATTACAGCATGAAATGACTGTAAAAACTGAGAAATTTCAGTCCCAAATCAGTGCAAAAATGATGGCATAACATGTGCAATCCATCCCCAAGTCGATCGGCATCCAATAGGCATCAAACCGGTTGACTATGCATGCCTAGACAAGCATAGCATTTACTGTCAATGTAGCATCAGCATAACATGACTATGAACTGCTATAAACAGTCCCAAACAGTGTTTGAATCAGCCCCAAATCAATGTCCAATGCTCAAGCCTTCAAGACCAAGCCATAGACCATATCAAGAGTGCATTATGAAGCCCAGACATCATGCCAATGACCACTAGGAAGTAGGGGGCTGCTTTGGTGTTGTACACAAGCTATAAGAAGATGGCACAAACTATCCAGATCTGTAGGGCATGCCTACTGCTCATGTGGCTGAATTTTGAGGTGTTGGGGGGCAAGAGAAGTGGCCAATGGTGGCCCACAATGAGCCCCAACAAGTCTTGTTCAAAGGCAAGTGAGATATGGAGCAAGGGAGCTTCAATGGTGGTTGTTCCAATCTTGTTTACAGCCTGTGAGACCTAAGAACTGAAGTAAACCCTAAATAAAATGATCAAATACCTTTGCTTGAATGCCCTGAGGGTGCCTCAATAGGCGAGAAAGAAGCTCGGGAAGCCAAGGAGTGACGGGAGCTCGGGAAGATCGGATATGGCTATCGAGAAGGAGACCCAATGCAAGTGGGGAGTCGATGGGAAGCTGAGAATGCCACAAACCAAGCTCAAGAGTCGGGAAGCCCAGCTCTAATACCAGTTGAAAGGAGAGAAGGATCGAATCTTGGACTCGAGAGCTATGGCGGGAGAGCAAGAGCAAGTAAGAGAGAGACAAGAAATGGGAACTCCAACAGTCATAATATGTAACCGGGCCTTCCTTTATTCAAACTATCACTAAAAGAATAAAGAATAAAGTGACGGTGACGGGTGCCCGCCACCTGCAGTGTGCAGTGGCAGTGACTGTCAGTGTAGTAATACACGGGCGGCTAGGCGGAGGCACCTTTATCCCCAAAACAAAACAAAATTTTGCATTGAATTGGACCTGCAACCCCTACTCTACCATTTGGCCAGATTCTTTGTGATTAAAGGCACATGTAATACATTTGTCAGACTCTTTGTCTAGCCATCATGCAATGACAAGAGAACCTTTCCAATGTGTGAAATTGGGTGGCATGAATCATCACCTGTTTGCACATAACCTGGATTTTGTAAGTCTTGCATCTCTCCAAACCATTCAACATGACTAAACATATGATTAGATCCACCTGAATCGACATACCATACATCATCATGTGTCCCCTTTCCTATAACTACATTCATCATATGTTGTATAACAAACAAACACTCATTTTTGTCTTCATTCTATCGTGAAGATGATGCATAGTTTCCTTACTGCAATTTACCATTGTGAATATCATCCTTCTTAGCATAACAATGGGCTGCAATATGACTTGTTTTTCCACAATAATGGCAAACGATAGTAGAATTTTTAGAACCTCTGTTCTGCCATCCATCTCTTCCTCTAGAGCTCCCCTTGCCTCTAAAGTTTCCTCGGCCTCCTAAAACCTACATTTCACCAAATTGCTAATTGAACTTGTTTTGATGGTTATCGCCAACACATCCCATACCACGGCCTCTCAAAGAGGATCTACCATGCCCCCTTCCTAAACTTGAGTAAAATTCTTGGACATGTTCACCATTTCTTTCAGACGAGTCACCCTGCATATTGATCTCTTTGATAATCATGAGAGAGACTAGCTCATCAAAATCTGGAAATGGCTTTTGTATGTATATTGAAGTAACAAATAATTCCCATGCCTTCTCATTATTAAGGCCACTCAAAGTGGATGAAACAAAATCATCATAATCAGGCATTGCATCAATCATTGCTAAAGCATCTGCAATGCTTCTCACCTTCAAAACATACTCATTGACATACATTTTTCCTTTCTTCAAGGTATTCAACTCTTGCTTAAGTTGAATCTTTCGTATCATCATAATCAGGCATTGCATCAATCGTTGCTAAAGCATCTGCAATGCTTCTCACCTTCAAAACATACTCATTGACATACATTTTTCCTTTCTTCAAGGTATTTAACTCTTGCTTAAGTTGAATCTTTCGTGCCTTTGTATTTATTCAAAACATGTTCTCAAAAATTGTCCAAGCTGCATGTGAAGTTTCTACATTTCTAAGCTCTAAAACAGGGCCTGAAATGGCCTCAGATGCCAAAATGAACACCAAATCTCATAGTAATCTGAGATTTTCACTCTACTCTACTTTCAATGCCTCCACAGGCACTATCCAAGAGAGAAAGTGGAAGAATGAGAGCGCTTCTTATCATTGCTTGCTTGCTCAAATCTTGCTTCTTCTCCTTCACTTCAGCCTTCAAAATCAGCCTCTCTTAGTGGCGTGGCTCTGATACCATGTCAAGAATCGTGTGGTGGGGGGATTTGGTTGAGCTGCTGCCACTAAACACACACTGTATATACAAGAGGAAGCTCACTCAAGAACACAAGAAGAGATATGGAGGCCAAAACGTTTTCTTGAAGATTTTTTCTTCTTCTTCCACACACTATACAATGTACACAAAGTACAGATAAGATACAACATAAAGGAAAGTGACCTACTAAGTCAAACAGTGCATAACAGACTACACTAATTGACTGGCGCTATATCTTTGCCAGCTGTAGGAAGGTGTAACAAACTAAATATAATAAGTGATAAGTCAGTGTCCATGTGAGTATCATAATGACCACCAACATGCTAAGTGTAGACGTGCGGACCCATCTAGCTAGGCTGTCCATCATCAACGTCTGCATGTGTTGAGCTTGCCATCTCAACAGTGCGCGCACGCGCATGCGCACGCGTACGCGCACACACAAAATACACATAATTAGTCCTTGTCCTGTAAGCTCTATTTGTGTAGAGGGTGTGTGCACATGGTAAAAGTGTGTCTAGGCTCATCATTAGGAGACAATGGAGATTTTATTCCTCTTTATTAGCAATTATGCACAATGGGTACATAGCTACTAGGGCATCATTGCTTGAATATTTTCAAAAAAAATTTAAAATTGAATAAATTCGTGTCCTTTAGTTTAATATATTGGATTCTCTTATTCCATGTATGATTGTTTTGCAATATATGTTCTTGTCATCTCATACGCTATTAGCCACATCCAATTACTAGAAATAGTGCACATAATATACATGAGGAGTGATACCTCTATTTGGCACCTATCTATATGTTTTGAGTCAACTGAGACAACGGTAATAGAGAAGGAGCTCTAGGAATATTTTGAGCTTGGTGGTAGGTGCTTCTCTTTGCAATCCCACTATGAAAGACTCGCTAGATTCTGACAAGCAAATGGTTAGTTTTCATTTTAATTAACTACTTCCATGGAAAGGGATTGTATTCTCCCATCCCTATTGATAATACAACAAGCATAGACTTGGATAGTATTATAGATGACTCTGCCTTAACATCCACCTCCTCTCAACATTCATTTGTGGGATCCTCCATGCCATCCTCTATGGAGGGCAAGTAGAATAGTATCCTTGGTCCCCTCATAAGGTTGCCTTTGAATGACTCATTGCTTGTTGCAATGATGAATGCCTCTACTGTTATGCAAGTTGATGAATTACCTTCTCAATATGATGGAGATATTGTCTTTTAGCTACGTGCATCCCCAAAGGCTAGGGATGGAGCAAAGACATGATGGTCATGTTTGGGTGGAGTAAAAAACTTGCACCAAAGTTAATTTTAAAGGTGTGGTTTGATATAGCTCATGTGCAGGACACTTAAGATATTTTACTTTAGAGTCTCATATTATGGACACACTAAGAAATACAATTAAACACAACAAAAGAGTAAGTTATGCCAAGTGCAATTTTGACACAAGTAAACAAGACATTGTGAAGATAAGAGGATAATGTGCACAATAAGAGATAGAGATAGAGACAATATAGAAAAGGTAGTGAGCTGTAGCTAAGCATTTCATTGCTAGTGGTTGTATATATACAAGGTACATTAAATGAGGTAGGTGAGCCTTATCTCTAAATATCTGAGATATTTACAAAGTGGATATCTATGAGATCCTTTTGTCCACATACTAACTTGTCCTTGTCTTATCCAACTTTTATCCTTATCCACAACTTTATGTTAACATCCCCCCTCAAAAGTATTCCATAGGTATCTGTAGAGAAATAAAAAAGATTACATTCAATTCATCAATTCAGCTAAATGTTTTCCCCTCTCAATCAGATCATGCGAAGGATTTGCATGGCAATTTTGTGCTTTAAGTGAGGAACTGATTTGGTGAGGAAATTAGCAGCATTGTCACATGATGGTACATATTGAAGGATAATATGGGAGCTTTCAACTAAATCACGTACAAAATGATGTCTCATATCAATATGGCAGAGTTTAATGCTTAATTTTGGTCCTTGAATGACAGAGATTGATGCTTTATTATCGGTGAAGATTGGAATTTGCTGAGGTTGATACCCAAAACTGATGTCTTCCAAGAGTTTCTTTAGATAAATTATTTCTTAGGTGGCCATGCTGCATGCCACATATTCAGCTTTAGTAGTAGAAAGTGCAACGGAGTGTTGTTGTTTGGTACTCCAAGAGATGGGACCTCTTGCTAAAGTAATGATAAAACCAGTGAGATATTTTCGAGTAGCGAGATCACCACCCCAATCTACATCGGAATCGGCTCGTAAGAGAAAATCATTATTTTCTTTTGTAAAACAAATTCCCACATTTGATGTTGCTTTTAGATATCGCAAGACCTGTTTGAGCTGCTTCCAATGTTCATAAGTGGGTTGATGCATGGCCTTGGAGAGAATGTGTCCTCCATAAGATAAATCTGGACGGATACATGTAATTAGATATCGAAGATATCCAAGTGTTTCCATATAAGGAATAGTCTCCATTTCACGAGCTTGGTCAATTGAAAGAGAATGGGATGAGGATGGATTCAATTGGAGATTTTGGGCAAGTGGAGTGACCATAGGATTACATTTTAGCATGGAATAACGGGAGAGAATAGACATAATGTAGGTATGTTGATGCATTTTTATGGATGTGGGTGATTGTTCAATTTCAATGCCAAGATACTAATGCATAGGACCATAGTCTGTTATAGCAAATTGTGAAGATATGATAGATTTGGCTTTGGACATTGCATGAGGAGTGTTGGCAAGAATAGGAATGTCATCAACATAGAGACCTAAGATAATGACGATGTTGCCCTGAAGAAGAGTATAAATGTTGTGATCTATTTGTAGCCTCCGAAGACCGTGGTGTAGTAAGTGAGAATGAATACGAGTGTACCACTGCCTTGGTGCCTGTTTTAGACCATAAAGAGCTTTATGTAGTAGGCAAACGTGTGTAGGAAATTTGGGATCAACAAAGTTTGGTGGTTGAGACATATCGATTTTTTCTTCTAAGTGACCATGCAAGAAGGTAGTCTTAACATCAATGTGGTGAATAATTAATTTAAAATGAGCTGCCATGGAGAGTAATACCTGTAAAGGGGACAAAGAAAGTACAAGAGAGAATATACTTCCGTATTGGAGGCCTTTAATTTCTTCAAAACCACGAGCCACAAGTCGAGCTTTGTACTTGTCGATGGAGCCATCTAGTTTGAGCTTTTTGCAAAGTACCCATTTGTAGCTTATTGCGGATTCTCCAGGAGGAAGGGGTACCAATTTCCAAGTGTTATTATGAAGTAGAGCTTTGTATTCTTCAAGCATTGCAGCTTGCCATTGAGAGGCTTCAGTACTTTGAAGTGCTTGAGTAACAGTAGGAAAAATTGGAACTTCGGGAATAGTGATTGGAGGTGAATCTCGAGCTTGGCCAAGAGCAATGTTGGCTTGAAGATGAAGATCGTGTAAGTTTTTGAAGCACGGAGTTGATTGTGGTTGTACCTCTTCAGTGTCAGAGACGGATGCACTGAATAGAGTAATCGGCATTGATGGAGAAGCTGGAGATGCAGGCCATAGGGTCATAACAATGAGAGCCGTAGAATTATTACTCGATGTTGAAGACATTGCTGCTATGTGAGCAGACCTTTGAGGTTTGTACTCATTAGTGGATGGAGCTAAGTGTGGAGTAGAGGCATGGAGAGGAATGGAGTTTTTGTGATGAAATGAAGCTTGTGAAAGACTTGAAGACCACTGATTATATAGATTTTCTCCTTCATTTTGGGATTTTTGAAATCGTGAAGATAAGGGAGAATTTGACGGAGTAGAAGCGTGAATATGTTCAGTGTAAATGGTGCGAGACTAGTGTGCTAGATAGGCAACAGTCGAGCTGCTGTTGTGTGCCAGTTGCTGCTGTTTTGGAGTCATTGAAGTCACTTGAACTAGCTTGGCATGGATTGGAGCAGCTGCTGGCGGCCTTGGACTGGGTGAAGTGTCGTCTTTTGAAGGTGACAGTTGTTGCTGCTGCGTGGCATTCTTTTTGCAGATTGCTGCAACCTGACGGACAATGTCGTTTGAAGGGATTGTAGGCGTGATTATCGCGGGCTGGAGTTATAAGTGATTTTGAAGTTTTCAATAATGTTTGATATGCATTAAGGTTTGAAGCCTTTTGAGATGAGGGTTGTTCACACGAACTAAGGGAGTTTGAACTTCTAAAAGAAGATATGATAAAGGTGAAGAGCTAGTGTGGCTAGAACTAGACGGAGAGGATGTTGTCAAATTGATGTTTGGATTTGTATGAGGCATATCTAATGTCGAGGATTCTTTGACGAGAAAAAGTGTGAGAGATGGACATGTTGTGGTGTTGGACGGAAGAAGATTATCTTCATAAAAGATGGCACTTCGGCCATAATTAAAGACTTTATCATTTGGATCATAGAAGCAATAGGCCTTCTGACCATGTGGCTCTCCATATCCTATAAAAATAAGTTGTGTCACTCTAGGAGAAAACTTGGATTTGTGATATTGATTGACAAGAAATGTAGTGCATCCAAAGACTTTAAGATGTGATAAGTCAGGAGGGTGACCAAACCACAACCCGTAAAAAGTATTATTTTGTAGGGAGTTGGAATGCAACCTGTTTTGAAGATATGTTGCAGTAGCAATTGCTTCCTCCTAAGTAGTCTTTTCCCAAATGAGCTAGAGATAACATAGCTCTTGCAACATTGAGTAGTGCACGATTCTTTCTTTCGGAAACTCCATTTTGTTGTGGGTGATGTGGTATGGTAAGCTCATGTTGAATGCCAAAGGCCTTGCAATAATCTTTGAATTCATTTGAAGTATATTCTCATCCGTTGTCGATACGAAGATCTTTGAGTCGTAACTCATGCTTATTTTCAATTGCTTCCTTATATTCTTGAAACTTGGAGAAGACTTGTGACTTCCTTGTGAGAAAATATACAACAATATATCTTGAATAATCATCAATAAGTACCATAGAGTATTTTGCTCTAGTGAGAGATACAGGATTTATTGGACCACAAATGTCTGAGTGTACTAATTGAAGTGGTTGAGTCATAATGGAGTAAGATTTGGGATAAGGAAGATTTGTGGCCTTACTGAGAGCACAAGCTTGACAAAATGGAAGTTGAGAGAGAGAAGGTGGAATGTCGTAGATAAGATTTTTGTGAATAAGTTGTTGGAGAACATTCTGAGAGGCATGACCAAGCCTAGAGTGCCATAGGAGTGCGTTCTGTGGTAGACTGGTGAGTGAAGTGGAGTTAGCTAAAGCATTTGAAGAAGGTTGTAGTAGTGAATACCCAAGTGTATAAAGCTGACCTTCTTTGGGGCAGGTAAGTTTGAGAGAAGGTGAGAGTAGCTGTAAGATGTAGTGGTCTTTATAGAAGTGAGTAGTGAGAGAGGATTGAGGAGTGAGCCCACTAATACTTAATAGATTTTTCTTGAGATTGGGAACATAATAGACTCTATGTACCTTGATGATGTGATTGGAGGGAAGCTCCACTTGAATTGTGCCATAGCCCTAAGCTTGTTGAATGCTATTGTCCCCCATGGCAACATGGAGTGGAATAGAGATCTCTTTGAAGTCGACTAGCCATTCCTTGTGAAAAGTCATATGATGAGTAGCTCCAGAATCTAGAAACCATGTATATTCCTCTTTGGAGTTTGATGAAGGTGCCCAAACACTTGTGGCGAGGCTGATAATTGTTTTTGGTTGCGCTTTGATGTCATAATTACCGATGCTAACAAAGTGAGCATGACCTTTTGATTTATATTTGTTGAATCTATCTTTTTTATGACAATACTTTCCAATATGACCTTGTCTTTTGCAAGCATTACATATGAGATGATAATGAGGGTTTCTTGTTAAGGATAGGGATTGAGAAGACTAGTAAGAGTTGGGCATATGTTGAGGATTACCATGAATCCCTTTGAAGTTAGACCGAGAAGAAAACTTAGGCTTTTGTTGAAAGTGTTGAGCTCTTTTGTGAAAATGTTTTGGGTTGTAAGCAGTTACAGCTAGGGCCTTGGAATCTTGATTTGAAAAAGTAAAAAGAGTATCTCTCATGACTTGCTCTTGCTTGATTCTATTAATCAGCGGGCTGAAGCTTGAGTTTATTCGTGGAGGTTTGAGCTGTAATAAAGGCTCTCCAAGATAGAGGCAAAGAAGAAAGTAAAAACATGGCTTGTAATTCTTCTAACATGACCAAACCAAATATTATGGTTTCATCTAGTAAAGATTGCCAGTGTTCTAAGAAATTAGTGGCAAATTGATCTTCATGCACAGTGGTAGTAGATAGTTTTCTAAACATGGTCATTTGATAAACAATATCTGTGTGTTCATATGTATTGTTGAAGAATTCCCAAATACCTTTTGCAGTGGGTATTGTTCTTACTAGTTGCACTTGGCAATATCCACAATGGACAAGTATTTCCATTCTCACAGCTGCATCTCTTTGCATCCAATCTTCCTTTGTCTGCTCCTTCTTGTTTAGGGCAATCTTCCTTGTCATTGATAATATTCCATAGATTTTCTTGAGATAGGTAAAGTTCCATCCTTAGCTTCCACACTTGATAGTTGCTGCCATTGATTTTGTCGATCTTGATGTGTCGATTGTAGGAGGTGGTGGCATTAACGAGAGCCATTGGAAGAATGAGAGTAAAGGAGGACGAGTAGTTTGTGAATTTGAGGAGAATATGATAAGCTAGAAAGATAGGACCTGGTGCTCTAATACCATGTGGTGAAAACCAAGAACTTGAAGATAAGAGGATAATGTGCACAATAAGAGATGGAGATAGAGATAATATAGAAAAGGTAGTAAACTACATTTAAGCATTTCATTGCTAGTGGTTGTATATATAGAAGGTACATTAAATGAGGTAGGTGAGCCTTATCTCTAAATATCTGAGATATTTACAAATCAATGAGATCCTTTTGTCCACATACTGACTTGTCCTTATCTTATCCAACTTTTATCCTTATCTTAACATGATGTCACCAAGACTGTGAGTAATGCATAATTTTTCTCATTTGGTATGTCACTTTTCAATAAGGAATTTGACACTATGGATTATATGAGGGTTTGAGTCATGGTTGTGCTAGCCATCCACTGATCTATGCCAGGTGTTAGCCATGGATTCACACTTCATACATTATGTTTCTTGTATGGTTGGTACCTTAGTCATATTAGTTCTATGTGGGGCAGTCCTTAAATGCCTCATGAAGTTGTATGTCTCATCAAGTGCAATTTATAGGCAGTTATAAAAACGTGATCGGAGGAGGTAAGTGGTATTATTCTCATTTTTTGGATCATCTTTGATGTTCACGACATGTGTATAGTGGATTCTTATCATGATATATCAGATTTGACAGTTGGCACCATCATTCGTTATGTTTTTGCTCTATTTTTAGCATATTTCTTATGTTTTGTTTCTGATTCTTTGAGCACTAGTGATGAAGTATGTGTTCTCATATTTCTATATGGTTATATTTGTGTTTCCTATGAGTTGCATGATATAGGATTAGGTATTTTCTGTATGAGGCACTACTTGTCCTCTTATGCAATCTGTATAGATTAGGGTAGCAATAAGGACAAAGATTACAACTCAAATTAGAGCCCCACTGGTTCTTGCTCACAAAAAATGTGAACCTTTATATAAATAAACCAATAATATACATAGGCTAGATGGTGAATTGTATGTCATTATACAAAACTCTAGGTGAAGAGAAACCGAGGCAAGCCTTGGGGATGGCATCACGTCTCATTCCCATCTGACTACTCAAACCATGGATGTAATTAGTATAATCTTTCTCATAGAGGCAATCATAATCTATTGACAAACATGGACCTTGAACACAATTTAGCAATTGAACTTGTAAGCAAGAGACATGAATACTGATGACTAGACGTAGTCTTTCACTCAAGTGAATTAGGTTCCAAGATAGATTAGCTTGGACTCATAAACACAATCTTGAGTGGATAGAGTTACAGACTCTAAGTACAAAGTACAATAGCATTGAAAAGTGAACCAAGTACATGTCTTTATAGCTTTCTAGCTTCTCCACTCTCCTCACTGTGTGCATATGGGATTCAGGACATCACTTCCTAGAGCATACATCATTTGTTATTTCTCAACATCCCCCCTCAAATGATGAGTCCCTACACTTGCTGGCTTTTTCCCTCCCTACATGGTAACATGGCCCGGGAGACTAGCTTATAGGCAGCCTATTCAAGTTAAAGCTTGAGACTTTACATCTTTGGCAAGGGTTTTTATAAATCAAATCCACTAAGGGAAACATAGAGATCCACTATGGGAACAAATTCCTTATAACAATATGTCAGATTTGTTGATGGTAGCGGAAACATCTTCTTCTTTTTCATTCATGAATTGGTTTTGGTGGTGATCATTCTGCATCTGTTGTGCTCTTTTCTTGTGAAAAAATTCACTGGCTATATGGTTAGTCTTACCACAATAATGACATGTCATCCGACTTTTGTTGTCGGTGTTGAATCCTTGACCTCTTCCTTTGGGTCCAACAACTCCTTTGGTGTATAAGAGATTTTCCCTAGATGATGGCATGGGCCATCTTTTGCATTCTTGTTCTTCTATTTGTTCTTTTCATCAAGAAGAGAGTTCTCAATATCTTTAATTGAGAGACTGGGAACATTGCTTATTGTTGAAACAAGGTTCTCATATGGTTCATGATTAGCACTGGCAAGTAGCACTGCTATTGCCTCATCCTCATCAATGGTCTTTTTTAAGAGTTGCTAGCTGAGTTTTAAGGCTCTTGAACTTATTGATTTGTATAGTCATAGATGAGCTATCTTTTACATCCAACTTATAAAACCGCATAAGTAATTTTACCTTTGAGTTCTTTGCTTGTGTATTAAAGATTTTGTCAAGTTCTTCCCATGCCATCTTTGCATCCTTGATGCCAGAGATGTGGTGCAATACATCATCTGATAGACCCCATGCAATAATACCTAGAGCTTTGTTGTTCATCTTCTTCCATGCCTTTGTTTTAGGCTGTGGTTTTTTGCAGCATCTTCCCCTTTAGCATCTTCTGCATCATCTTCTTCAAAGAGATCCCAGAAGTCTTTCCTCATGAGATGATACATGGTTTTCTCCTTCCAGGTATGAAAGCCTTCACCATTAAACTTTGCTATCTACTCCAGTTCACTCATCTTAGAAGGAGGTCTTACCACGAGAACACTCGGGCAGTGTTTATCCTTTTACACAGAAATTGAGACTTACAAATGGATTTGATCAATAGGGCTTTAAATCATTACAAGTGCCAAGAGACATTGATTGAATATCAAGAGATACTATTGATGTTGAATCTCCTTGCTGAGCTAGATGTTGCTCAATGATCTCCTCCCCTTGCTAATTTGGAGTGCTATGGACTGAGCTAGAACTCAGATCAAAATGGCAGCAACTTGAATTATTTGAAGAAAGTGAGAGATTGAAGTGTGAGATGAGCTTGAACTTCATAAGATATGGCTGCCTTGTATTAGGTTTTTTTTTGTACCAGCTGACTATTGTTTCGTCTGAAGCAAGACACACACAATCAACTCATGAAATATTTGATGGAGAGAAGGCTTATATACTAGGATTTAAAAGCCCTATGATGAGTCAGATTGCAAGGTGTATAGGTCGTACAATTATATGACAGCCTGTCAGGCGCAGTCCAGATTTGATGAATTTCCATAATGCTGGAGGTATAGTGTACCAATGTCAACAACTGAGTGCTAGAGAGAAGCTCTAGGAGCAGGGGAAGAAGTTTGTAGAAGAGATCTCAATGAGATATTGCCTGTATTGGGAGATCCAAGGGCTCCAAGGTGAGTGGGTGTAGGTTGGCTATGGTGGGCAAGAAGAGATGTGTGAGAATGAAGTAGGAGATGAGCTCATACACTTGTCTTGAGCTAGAGCTAGAGCTGAGCTGTGAGAAGTTGGGGGAGCAGGGAGAAGAGCTAAACTAAGCTCACCATGGCTCTGGTACCATGTTGAAAAACATGGATCTTGAACATAGTTTAGCTATGGAGGCTTGAACTTGTAAGCAAGAGACATGAATATTAATGACCAGACAGCACAGACTTTCATTCAAGTGAATTAAGTTCCAAGATAGATTAGCTTGGACTCTTAAACACAATCTTGAGTGGATAGAGTACTGACTCTAAGTACAAAGTACAATAGCATTGCATTGAAAAGTGAACCAAGTACATGTCTTTATAGCTTTCCAGCTTCTCCACTCTCCTCATTGTGCATATGGGATTCAGGACATCTCTTCCTGGAGCATACATCATTTGTTATTTCTCAACATAATCAATTTCTAAATTTTCTACTAATCAATCTTTAAAAAAACTAATAATTTTTTTTCTATGAATTCATAACACTAGTTTGCCTTTTGTATTTGTACGTATTTTGTTTTTATACATGAATGCACCCATTTTTAAAGAAACACTACAAGGGAATAGGGAGATAGCAGTGGCCATTTGCGATGCAAAATAGTGGTATTGCTATATGCATTGAAAATATAAATTTGTCATGATAGCAACACATGTAGCAATGTTACTATGAGAAAAAAAGCGTTGAAAATCTAACCATGGCATTTACCAAAACACTTGCAAGAGAGAATGAAAGAGAGAGCGAGAGACCTCAAAGCTTTGAGAGAGAGAGAGGAGAGAGAGAAGAGTAGTTTATTATCATCCACGGAAGGCCAAATTATGACCCATGGGATCTTTCCAGATATACAATGATTCCCCTCCCCCATGGTATGAAAGGGTAGCTATAGTGAAAGAACGATCTATGTAGTGTGGTTCTCCCAAAAGCGTAACATGCAGGAGATGAAAGCCCCTAACTTTGATATAGGAGTAGTGGCTAGAAACTGGTGAAGTGGCCCCTATAAAGGGATATAAAAGTTAGCTCGTATGTGTGCATATGATGGGCATGCCATAATCATGTGCTCCTCTGATTCTACACTCTGTAGTCCACACAGCTTGCATAACCTCATCTCTCTTGCTTGTCCACTCCATGCACATCAATAAACTGTGTGATCGAGTTTGAAGTCATGCGATAAATACCACTGAGAGTGGGTTGGCTATGTATGGCTATGAACGCCCCTAACTTTGATGAATTTTTGGGGTTTACAATGTTTTGTCGTCCATTTATTCAAGGATACAACAAGCTCACGGTGCCCTTAACAGATTTGGTAGCTCCCTTAGCTACTTTTCAGTGGTCAGATAAGCAACAGCACGCCTTCGATCAACTCAAGCAAATGATGATACCGGCACCAGTATTGAAGATGGCAGATTTCTCTACTCCATTTGAGGTTCATACAGATGCTTCAAGATACGCCAGTGGCGGCGTACTTATGCAGGATGGGCATCCAGTTTGTTATGAGTCCAAGAAGTTGGATTCTACAGAAAGGAGATGGGCTACACATGAGCAAGAGATGTATGCACTGGTTTATTGCTTAAGGAAGTGGCACCACTATGTTCAGGACAAGCCCACAAAGGTATATACTGATAATATCTCTCTTAAATATTTTCAAACCCAATCGAAACTCTCTCCCAAGCAAGCTAGATGGCAAGATTTCCTAGCAGAGTTTGATATGGAAATTCTTCACAAGCTTGGGTCATCCAATAAGATGCCAGATGCCCTCAGTAGAGGCAAGCCGAGTTACAAGCCATTACTATTGTGGAAAGTAGATTTCGGGCTCAAGTCAAAGAGCACATGCAGGGAAATGAAGAAGCTGAGTAATTAATCACAGATATACAGTCAGGCAAAACACCGTGGGGGATGTACGAAATCAATGATGGTCTTATCTATTATTAGTCAGCATTATATGTTCTGAAGATTGATGATCTCCGCAATCAGATACTCTGGGAGTGTCATGACAGTCCTATTGGGGGGCATTCCGGCCAGAGGTCTCAGAAAATTTGATCTCCTTAAATGGTTTTTCTATTGGCTGAAGATGCGGGATGATGTTACACAATATGTTCACACATGTCCTACTTGTCAAATGGTCAAAGCACAGGGCATGAAGATAACAGGGGAACTTCAAGAGATGCCAGTACCTTCTCATCCTTAGGACATGGTAAGTATGGACTTCATAACAGATCTACCAAAGTCTCATGGCTGTACAACAATCTTTGTGGTGGTTGATTATTTTTCAAAGCAAGCTCACTTTATTCCGACAGATCCTCCCCTTACAGCGCCTAAGGTGGCCAAGTTGTTCTTTTCAAGGGTTTTCAAGTATCATGGCCTGCCTTTAGCTATTATCTCAGATCAGGATCCCCTGTTTCTCAGCAATATGTGGAGGGAGTTATTCAAACTCTTGGATACTAAATTAGGCTTTTCTTCAGCATATCATCCCCAAACAGATGGTTAGACGGAGAGGCTCAATCAGGGCATTCAAGATTGCATTTGAAGCTATGTTAGAGTAGATCAGAAGGATTGGGCTCAATTTCTCGACATCCTGGAATTTCACTACAATAGGAGTAGTGGTCAAAAATTGGTGAAGTGGCCCCTGTAAAGGAATATCAAATTTAGCCCGTATGTGTGCATATGATGGGCATGCCATAATCATGTGCTCCTCTGATTCTATACTTTGTAGTCCACACAGCTTGCATAACCTCATCTCTCTTGCTTGTCCACTCCATGCACCTATCTCGATCAATAAAGTGTGTGATCGAGTTGGAAGTCATGCAATACTCCATCTAAATACCACTGAGAGTGGGTTGGCTATGTATGGCTATGAAAGTCCCTAACTTCGATATAGGAGTAGTGGCCAGAAATTGGTGAAGTGGCCCCTGTAAAGGGACATCAAAGTTAGCCCGTATGTGTACATATGTTGGGCATGTCATAATCATGTGCTCCTCTTATTCTACACTTTGTAATCCACACTACTTGCATAACCTCATCTCTCTTGCCCGTCCACTCCATGCACCTATCTCAATCAATAAAGTGTGTGATCGAGTTTGTCATGCAATACTCCATCTAAATATCAATGAGAGTGGGTTGCCTATGTATGGCTATGAAAGCCCCTAACTTTGATATAGGAGTAGTGGTCAGAAAATGGTGAAGTGGCCCTTGTAAAGGGATATCAAAGTTAGCCCGTATGTGTACATATGATGGGCATGCCATAATCATGTGCTCCTCTAATTCTACACTCTCTAGTCCACGCAACTTGTATAACCTCATCTCTCTTGCCTGTCCACTCCATGCACTTGTCTCAATCAATAAAGTGTGTGATCTAGTTCGAAGTCATGCAATACTCCATCTAATACCACTGAGAGTGGGCTGGCTATGTATGGCTATATACTATATAAGCCATACTCCGTCTAAATTCCCAACATGAAGGATAGATATGCATACTGTAATAAGCAAGTTTGCCATTTTCTCCCTTGCTTTGATGTTTTTCTTGATACGCTCATAAGAAGTCTAATTGAAATGTGTCCATGCATATATCTTTGGATGCCATATCTAGATATCTATCCACTCCCCACCCTTTAAACCATTTTCACATATCCAGTATCCATCTTGTTGAAATCACTTTACTTTTCCACATTTTTTGTAGGCATTTGCTAGCATCCCATGTTTGTTTGGGGAGCCTAATGTCATCCATTTGATGTACTTGGGTATGGCATATCTCAGTACTCGGATCATAGCATGTAATGTACCTCAATTGGCCGACGGTCAGTTTCCAAAAGCATAAGTACATATGGTGTGGTGCTTTTGATGCCCAAATGTCTTTGAATAAAAGCTTTTTGCAGCTTCTCAATGTTGTTCCATGCAGAAGAGGAGATGCCCCCCCCCCCCCCCCTATTTCCACTCCATATAATAGAACATATGCAACAAAAATCATACAATGTATTTTCTAGCATTTAGTATCTGTATGGTTGTAGTCGTTTTCAAAGTGATAATTCTTGCTTTTCCTTGCCACTAATCATTGCTTCACACATGTATGCCATCTATGGTCTGCAGGTATCTCAATCCCCAACTATTTGAAAGTAGATACTACCTCTATATACTGTCCCACATAATGTGCTTTTGGTGGGGTCTTTGATTTCTTGGTGCGCACAACCATTAGCTTTGTTTTTGTCAAACCACTATCTTGACAAAACCGTTTAAGAATCCCCATAAACTGTTGCATACATTCCCTAGTATATGTAAAGAAGGCCACATCATCTACATAAAGTAGGAGCAAGATGGCAAACATACCAATATGTGGCCTTTTGACTTCCTCTTCATTCATAGCCGTGAGAAGTATTTCCTCTAGCTTATCAATGCATAAGCCAAATAATGTAGGGGCGAGTGGGCAACCTTGTTTGAATCCCATATTACTCTCAAATACTTGTAACAGCCCGTTGCGACCTCTGAGGTGGCACACCACTCATTGATATATCATGTGAATTCCCATGCATAGATCATTTGGGACCCCTAATTCTTGCATTCATTGCCATAAGCCAACCCTTGATATGGTGTCAAAAGCCTTCTTAAAATCCAAAACAACAATACAAGGTTGCTCCCTCAAGCCGACTCTCATCCATAAGCACACGTGAAGTAACCAAATGGTCTATGGTATTATGACTAAGGCGAAAACCATCTTGTCCATAAGCTCATTTGTTATTACTTTGTGCCCATCTACTCAATTGTATTTTTAGGATAGTGTTGAATAGCTTTGCCATGGTTGAACTGACCATAATCATGAAATAGTTTGTGAGCAAATTGCAATCTCCTCCCTTATACAACGGTTGTATCCAATTCTTCTGCCATTCTTGGGGAAAACCATATGCAAAAGCATGATGTATCTCATGCAACATAAACAATCTCATCTCCTTTGTTGTCCATTTCAGCATCTCCACATTCAACTGCAAAGTATCACATGCTTTTGCATTTTCCATCTTGTTGAGTGCTACCTCCAATGTTTCTAAAGTGAAGAGAGCACTAAATGGCTGTGTATGTACATTGTATTTGATGGGATGTACCCCTTTATGCATATAAAGTTTTGTAGCATACGATAATATGTTAGCATCTCTAAAATCCCCTATAAAATTTGACTGTTTGGTTTGCAATTTAAGAGAGAGAGAGAGAGAGAGAGAGAGCTCATCACCATCGTTGTGACCGCTACCACCATATGTGAAGAAGAAGGAGAAGTGTGTAAGGGAGAAGGGAGGGAAGCCACGAATAGGAGGCACAAAGGGTTTCATCTTCGGGCCTTTGAGGTAGGTACATTGCCTCTTCTTACTTTGTTTTTGTATTTTCTTCTTTTCTTTTTTTGTTTTTCTTTGCAAAGAGATACATTGAAAGAGAGGAAGGGAGGAAGGGAGAGAAAGAAAGAAAGAAAGAAAGAAAGTTATATTAACGTCTTCTAAAGACCAAAACTAGCCTATGAGACAAACTGTGATACAACTGATGAGGTCCAGCTATCCAAAATAAAAGTTCTGAATGAAAAGCTAAAAACTGGAAACTGAAAATACGGTGCTGTGAGTGTGATAAGTGTCATGTATGTGTATGTGCATATGTAGCTCTGGTACTCCAGATAATGGCTACAAAAGGGGAACAAATGTCGGTTGTGATAGGGGAACAACTGTTGGCTGTGATAAAGTGGTGCGATGTGTATATGTAACAGATGCAGGGAGATATACTATCCTGGGATGTAGTAGCAGTCGTCGAAGTCGCTAATAGCAAGTGATCCCACCTGGATGCAGGATGTGGTACATCGACGGTGGAGAAAGAGCAAACTGGAGGTCTGAGATCCAATGTGTCGAGTGTCATCGGATCTTAGTCTGCTGTCGATGTAGATCAAGAATCCTCCGGATCTCCTGTCTGTGTGGCTGTGGGGTCCGAAACCCACAGATCCTCGTGCGGCTCGGGTACGCTGGTCCTCAACCTCCTATAGTGTGAGCCCGGAGGTCTGGCTGGAGGCTGGTACAGTAGCTCTCACTCTATCTGTCTGAAAGAACTGTGTAATAGTCGTCTGGGTGGGCCCCTCTCTGACTGGGACCCGCTGTGTGCTCTGCTCTCTGATGTGCCATGCCTCTCCCAAAAAACGGCCAAATGATCTCTGATCCATATCAATCATACATCCCTGAAGTGAGCTACTCAATGTGTATCTAGATCTCAACTCTGAGTATGTCGAGCATCTGAGAACAAAATGCTCCTCACTCTCCACCTCTGATCTGCAAAGGGGGCATATCCTCTCCTCCCGTGGGATGCCACTGGCTCTGCCACTCTCAATCATAAGCTGATGTGATGATACCCTGAGTTGTCCAATAAGAACTCTCAATCGATGTGGCATATAGATCTGCATATATCTCAGAATCTCTATGAATCCCTGCTCTGATATGCTCAAGAACTGTGTATAATAATGTGCCATCTTCAATGGCAGTGGCTGTGCAGGGCTGACCCATGTCCTCTGTATATAAATATGCCATATCTCTTGTCTGATGAATCTGTTCCTCTCAGAGAGAGAGAGGGTGTAAGTGGGAGCCTGAGTATCATATAGAAGAGGTGGGAGTCTATCAATGTCCAGCCCATGTCTGTCAAACCAAGCTCTACTCTGTGCATACCATGATGTGGTATCCCCCGCCCGAGCCATCTCCTAAGTTGCCATATATGCTCTGTATGCAATGCGATCTCTGTCCATATCCTGAAATCTGTGTAGGAAGCAGATTGTCTGAAATAATGCCTCGACTAGCATGGGCGGTGTGGCAAGCTCTGCTCGCACAATGTCATGTGGGACTGAGGTCTTGCTGCGAATCAATCTAGATATCATGATCACCTAAGGTCTCTCCATCAATGTCCATACATAATCAACAAGGCCTGGCCCCCATATAGCTACTCCATACATCAGTGCTGGAGTGACTAGAGTATCAAAGGGAGAGAAAGAGAAAGAGAGAGAAAGGGGAGAAAGGGAAAAAAAAGAAGAGAAAGATAAAAATGAGAAATGAAGGGAGGGAGAGAGGCAGATGAGTGAGAGAAACAACGAGGGAGAGTGAAATAGAGAGAGGAAACAAAGAAAAGGAAAGAGAGAGAAAGACAGGGGAGAGAAATAGAGAGGGAGGGAGAAGGAAAGAGAGAAAGAGGAGATAGAAAAGAAGGATAAGGTAAAGAGAGGAAGAAGAGTGAAAGAGAGAGAGAGAGAGAGAGAAAGGGGGGATGGAAAGAGAGATAGAGAGGGAAAAAAAAGGAGCAAGAGAGAGGGGCTTCATAAAAGAGAGAGAGAGAGAGAGAGAGAGAGAGAGAGAGAGAGAGAGAGGAAAAGAGAGAGAGAAAGAGAGGGGGTAGATAAATATAAAGATAGGTCGAAGAGAAAAGAAATAGAGAGAAGTAGAGAGATGGGGGAGAGAGAGAAACAATGAGAGGGAGAGGGGGAGAGAGAAACAAAAAAAGATGAATGCTTGCAAACAAAGAAAGGCAAGAAGAGAGAGAAAGAGGGGTAGGGAGAGAAACAGAGAGGGGGATAGATAAAGATAAAGAGAGGGGGAGAGAAAAGGAGTGGACAAAGAGAGATGAAGGGATGCAAACAAAGAAAGGGAAAGAGAGAGAGAAAGAGGGATGGGGAGAGAAACATATAGGGGGATATATAAAAATAAAGAGAGAGAGAGAGAGAGAGAAAAGTAATAGAGAGAAGTAGAGAGATGGAGAGAGAGAGAAACAATGTGAGATCAAAGAGGGGGAGAGAGAAACAAAGAGAGATGAAGGGAGGCAAACAAAGAAAGGGAAAGAGAGAGAGAGAAAGAGGGGTGGGGAGAGAAATAGAGGGAGAGAAAAGGAATGGAGGGAAATATAAGAATAGAGAGAGAGAAAGATAAGTAGAGACTAAAATGGAGGAAGAGAAACAATGAGAGAAATAAAAATATATTGTTTGTCATAACATAGATCAAATGGACAACGATGATGGTCGTGACATCCAAGATCATGAGGTGTAACTTAATCAATGTGTCTCGTATCCTTGCACTCAATGTAAGCTAGAAATTAGACAAAAGCATTGCTTGTCTATAGACTACATATGATGGTTCGACAAGTTTCAACGGAGATTATTGACCAAGCAATCTCAGACTTTGACCAAGCAATAAGAAAAGTGTGTATCAATCATGCTTTACATTGGCAAAGTAATTGAATATCACATACAATAATATTAGCTGTGCCTTGGAAATGTCTATAGAGAGATGACGTTCCATCCCAAGGAATGCACCTATTGTAGCCCGTCAAAAGAGTTCGTGAGCATATGATACATGGAGTGCCTAAGCCAATAAACCCATTGGAAGGTACACCGCTAACTACACCCTTGATACCAAAAGAGACGGTGGACCTTTTGGATCTTCCTCGAATCTTGGAGCTTGAGATAGAGGCAATGATCGATGCATTACTTCCCATGGATATAAGTCATTTGATCCACTAAGACAGAAAGTGTCCATACCATTGTATGATGGGTGCCAAGTATCTTGCTTAAAGATGCTACTTGCACTTCTAAGTGTGCAAACAAAGTATGGATGGAACGATGTGAGTGTGACCGATTTGTTCGGGTGGTATATACTACACTCCTTTGTCTTTGAATCCATTATGAAAACACTTTTTATGCTCTTCAAAGGTTCTTGGTTTTTTTTCAGGTTGCTAAAATATCACATATTGCCACCTGGAAACACAATGCATGAGTCACGTGATGATGTATAATTAGTGTTACGAAATCTTGGCATGGATTGCAATATCATCCATGCATATGTCAATGATTGTGTGCTTTTTTGAGGAGATTATGGGACTATGGAGACATGTCCAAAGTGTGATTCTCATATGTATCAACAGGACTTGCAAGGGCAAACCATCCCTCAAAAGATTCTCAGAGACTTTCTAGTTATACCACATATATGTCACATGTTTTGTACATCAAGCATAGTGAGCTTGACAATGTGGCATGTGCAAAATAGATCCATAAATGGCGTCCAATGAATATTAGTAGATTTACTTGTATGAAGCCACATTGAGTCCACCTTTTCGAGCTTTACATGATAGCCAAGGAAACTTCGGCTTAGTCTTGCTAAGGATGGCATGAATCCATTCGGTCTCTACTCAACTTCTTATAGTGTGTGGTATATAGTCCTTGTAAACTATAATATCCTACCATGGCTCTCTACAAAGAAAGGACACCTGATTCCTGAGCTTGCTTATTCTTGCGCACTACAAAGTCAAGAACATGGATGTTTAACTCCGTCCATTAGTTGATGAGCTCAAGATTTTGTGGGAGGAGGGGGTTGCTATGCAAAAAACATGAGTAAGCATGATGGTCAACAGTCCACTAATATATGATCCATTCTTATGTGGACCATGCACGACCTTCCAACATTCACAGAGTGCTTAGTTGAGGTAAGTGGGCTTCCATTCTCGTTGTTGATATCTAACGTGGCTTGTTCAAGTTTATGTTGACTAGATAGGGATATTATTACAAGTCTGGGTACCTCAAGTTATCATGCATGTCCATTGTGTGAGCCACAATTAGACTCTTGAAGGTCATGGACCATGAAGAAGATGGCATATTAGGGACATGCCGCTTTCTTACCGAAGGGTCATGAAAAATTGAGGGAAGGTTTTCTTGGATGACCTCTAGTACGAATGAATGTCCAAAGATAGTATGAGTTGAAAATGGTCCATGAGGAGTCACATTCAAGTGAAATGCAATGATTCTCAATTTTTTATGAGTTTCCATATTGGCTCCCACTTTATAGATTAACCATTTGTTGGATCCCATGCATATTTTCAATAATGTTGGCAACTTATTGTGGGATCATATCATAGGAAAGAGAGACATTGTAGGGGCACAAATGGATTTGAAGGAGGTAGGCAAGATGGAGCTACTTTGGTCACAAACGAGCTTGACAGTCACTTGCAACTACCTCGTGCTCCTTGGGTCCTATCCACTAAAGAAGAGTGCATGATGGTGAAGCAAATTATCAAGTGTATCTGCACCCTGATGGATATGATGCATTTCCTCAGGTCTACTTTTTCTAAAGATGACCAACTATCAGAATTGAAATCCCATGATTGGCACAAGATATGCCAAGTTTGTCTCGGCCTTGATAGCAAGTGACCTTATTATTTCACTATTTTATGTCGATTTAATGTTTGTAATGCTTTAAATTTATGACAATTCATACTCTTGATTGCAATTGGGAGTGTCTCACTCCAACAATACACTTGGGGACTCATACATTGTGAAATTTAGTGCAATGGATCTCACAGAAGGAGATCAAGACATACTCTATTGAATTTTCAAGGCAAGGAGCAATGGAGACGGTCTATCTCTTTGAGAAGTACCTACCCATGAGCATACTCATGATACAAACTCACCTCCTAGTACATCTATGGATGAAGTGGAGATTATGGGACCTATCCATATGCGATGGAAATCTCAAATTTCTTGGCTCTTCTTTGAAAACGGGCCACAAATTATCTATATGTTGCCATGCCGGTGTGTCTGCAGGGATCCTCATTTTCCCTCACTTGAACGATGACTAGCATGCCATGACATGAGCTTTCTGATAGACTTACACTTGAACATAAGTTTTATACATGGAACAATCAGAAAATGTCGCAAAACCTTACGAGGCACATCCATTGACTTCATCTCCGCTTCGTATCTTGATTCACCACAAACAGGACACTGTCGTGCGAACTCATGAATCCCACGAAATAAGACACAATCATTGACACATGCATGGATCTTGACATAATCGAGGCCTCCCAGAGATGTCAAGTAATGTCATAAAGTGCTTCATGAAAACCTTGAAGGGATTTGTGTAACAACTAGCTTGGCCGAAAGGCAACATGGCTGAAGGTTAGCTAGTGTCAGAGGTATTAGTGCATATTTTAGAGTGGCTACCAATGTTGGCTTTAAACAACAATATGCTATGGATGCTGAAGGATGATGATAGACTGACTGAAGATGTGGTGGTTGGAAATGGAAAGGAAAAAATGATGGATGGTGCCATGGAAGAGAAAGTGAATCATTTTTGTATGTTGCATCGTGCATCCATGGAGAAGTGGCTCGGCAAGTATGAGTAGGCTCTAGAAGAGAGTAAGAGAGAGCACGATCAGAATTTTGACACAGTACATGCCATCAACTGATTTGATATCCCAAGGGCATAGAGGAGATGCCATAGTTTATGTCTATGCGGTGGCATCATGAAGCTTTGATTGTAGCTTCGTGCTGCGAAGGGGTAGAGGTCTCTATGTAGGAGTGGGAATTCTCAAGGGAATGTAGTTCAACGGTGATCATATGCTTTCTTTGTTTTCATATCTAGATTTTATGCATAACAACTAACCTAACCATTTCAATGTACAATACAAAATCTACAATGTGGTGTGATCACGGGGGTAACATTTTTTAGTGAAGCACATAGACAAAATGTACCCCACAACGGATTGTGGTGTCATGGCAATGTTTGAGCAAGAGAACTAATTGCAAGCCATGGATTCGAATATTTTAGTAGGTGAGATGGAGTATTTTGGCAACTTGCAAAGTGTCCTATTAGTGGAGGATTATTGTAGCTTCTCCACGATCATATTCGATGTACAATGGTTTAAAGTGGTATTGGAAGGAGTTGGTCCGGTGAGGTCTATCTGGATTTCTAGGGGTAGATTTTGAGAAAAGATGGAACAATCTACATGACACGTTTCTCTTGTTGAGTCATTGTGAATAAATGCATGACATTTTTTGGTTAATTTTTCCATGATACAAAATAGTAAAAAATGTTGATTCACTCTTTGCGACATACTTATATGTGATATTGAACATGTGACCTTCTATCCAAATCCCTAGCAACCTTGATAGTGGTATGCTGTGCTATTAACACCTTAGAGCATGTGAGTGTATGATGAAAGAAATATCTCCATCATAGGCAAGGAGAGTATGTAGGTAGAGGGGTTGATGTTGCGGAGGGTGGAGGGCGAAGAGGGTTTGGAATGTGCATAGGAGACAAGTATTGGTAACATAGACAAAGAGATAGGAGTCCATGAATTGTTAGAGAATGAATTGGACTTATCTTTCTGTAGAGACCTATGTATAGACCTTCCAGTGTATGCCGAGCTATACCAAGAGCTTGACATGGAGCCATAGATCAGGTCATATTTGTGTCCACTTGCTCAATTTGTTGAAAATTCACTTAAGGGTACTTTAGTATATACATTTTAATTAGCATCCTTTTTTATAGAGTTATGTCGTCATGCTTTACCTAAATCCTTATATTGATTATGGTAACATTGTTTTCTGTCTGTGTAGGTTACCTTTCACAATACCCAAAGAGCAGGATGAGTTGAGGGATGATAGATCAGGAGCTACAAGAGATCTTCACATGTATGTCTCTAGATAATATAATATGCTTTAATGATATGGTGGACCAGGAGTTGTTGTGGTCATCGTCTGATTGTTCTAGAGGTCTACTTCAAATCATTGCAAGGCTTCGATCTATAGTTAGGTGGAGTTGATGCTCTAGACTGGCCCCGAATGGAGGGAGTGGTTTTGGCAGAGGTGTTGCAGATACGTAGATGCTGTGAGCCCACGACTAGTCACTAGTCCTCGCTCTTGTACACGTTCTAGAGAGAGTGGCTCAGGTGGCTTGGAGACACCAATGCAGCGCTTTCATCTTATTGGTCTAGTGGATACTTATCAGCTCCAAGGTTTGTCACACATGTAGGGACGTCTATTCCCAGTGACTCTAGGTTTTACTCAACCATCCACAAGTGGCACCCCTATGGGTGCTACTCCAAGAGATATCACCTCCACAGGTACAGTAGATGCACAGGGTCTCGTGGTTATGCCCAGGAGCATGGTCTCATAGGTGGGAAAGGCTGCACCTTAAGCATATCCCAGTAGGGTACAAATACCTCGTAGATGAGAAAATGTTAAAAGATGCGGATCTAGAGCATGAAAAAGGCTATGGCGGATGAAAGAAGAAGGCCAAACTCATGATGACACATACAAGTAGAGACAAGTTGTTACACAAGTGAATTAGGTTCCAAGATGGAAGCTTGGACTCATAAACACAATCTTGTGTAGAATTGACAACGACAAGACACTTAACTGAAAGTACAAAGCATCATGACATTGTATTCATTCATTAAAAGTGATAGTCAAGTACAATGCTTTATAGAAGTTGGGTTGCTCCACTCTCCTCATTGTGCATATGGGATTCAATACAGCTCTTCCTGGAGCATACATCATTTGTCTATTTCTCAACACCCCTCCTCAAATGACGAGTCCCTACACTTGTTGGCTTTTGCCCCCCTACATGATAACATGACATGGGAGACCAACTCATATGCAGCCTAGTCGAGTTAAAGCTTGAGACTTTACATATTTGGCAAGGGTTTGTACAAAGCAAATCCACTAAGGGAAACATAGAGATTCACTATGGGGATAAATTACTTTAGAACAATTTGTCAGAGTTGTTGATGGTAGTGAAAGCATCTTCTTCTTCTTCTTCTTCATTCATGAACTAATGTTGGTGGTGGTCATTCTGCATCTGATGTGCTCTTTTCATGTGAAAGCATTCATTGACAATATGGCGAGTCTTACCACAATAATGACATGTCATCCAACTTCTATTGTCAGTGTTGAATCCTTGACCTCTTTCCTTGGGTCCAGTAGCTCCTTTGGTGTATAAGAGATTTTCCCTACATCTTTGCTTTTAAATTTGCTTTCTCCATCAAGCAGTGAGTGCTCAATGTCTTTGAGTGAGAGACTAAGAACATTACTTAGGGTGGACACAAGGCTCTCATATGGATCTTTATTTACACTTGCAAGCAGTATGGTTATTGCTTCATCTTCATCAATATTCTTCTTAAGAGTTGCAAGCTAGGTTTTTAGGCTCTTGAACTTGTTAACATGTGTGGTCATAGAGGCACTATCTTTGATATCTAGTTTATTAAATTACATGAGTAATTTTACCTTTGAATTCTTTGCTTGGGTACCAAACATCCTGTCAAGTTCCTCCCAAGCAGATCTAGCATCTCTAATGCCAGAGATATGATGTAGCACATCATCAGTTAGTCCCTAGGCAATGATGCCTAGTGCCTTGTTATTCATCTTCTTCCATTCTTTGGTTTTGAGTTGGTCTTCTTCAACAAACCCATCTTCATCATCTTCCTTCTTGCTATTTGCATCATCTTCAAATAGGTCCCATAAGTCCTTTCGCATAAGGTGATACATGGTCCTCTCCTTCCAGGCATGAAAGCCTTCACCATTAAACTTTGCTATATGTTCCACTTCAGTCATCTTAGTAGGAGGTCTTACAACGAGAACTCTCAGGCAGTTTCTATCCTTTTATAATAAGATTTTAGATTTACACGATATTTTATCAATGTGACTTTAAATAATCACATAGAATGAGAGTAATCTTTGAAGTAAATTGAAGACTCAAGTGCTAAGAAGCACTATTTGAGTATCGATAAATACTATGTCTTAAATGTTTGATGCTTAGGCTTCTCAAGCCTTCCTCTTGTTGAAGTCTTTGTTGCTTGCTCCAAGTCTTTCAAGTTTGCAAGATCCTCCTTACTGATTTGTTGGTTTGATTAGGCAATGGACTTGAGTGGCAGGAGCTCTAGTGAGCTTGAGAAAGTGTAAGAGATGAAATTTGAAGCTTTGGCTATGGAGTCTATTAGGGTTTGAGGTGCAGGTGATTGATTTTTCTGATGATTCAGTAGCTACGGTGGATCATTTTGTCACATATTTGATGGAGATGAAGCTTAGAAGTCATTCTTCAAATGCCCCATGACTAGAGGCAAAATCAGAGCGCGCACACAGAGATCGAGCTATACAAACTAATACATGCACAGAATTTTCAGCAACCACAAATTTTTGTAATGTCACACCGTACGATGACCAATGTCATGATGTTATGTAATATGCAGTAGCGCCCAGAGCCAAGGAGAAATCCCCTAAAAGAAAGAAAGTGAAGTTATGCTCTGTAGTGGTGGAGATCAAGAAGCTCAATCAGAGGTAGTTGGCTATGGCAAACATAAAACAGAACTTGAGAATATTGATAATGCTGAGCTTGTGGCAGGGCAATGCTGATGTTTCAAGTGATAGAAAGAAGCTTCAGTAGCAGGGGGAACACTTCTCCAGAAGGAAGCTCGGTAAGATTTGGCTGGTAGAGAGAGATATGAGAGCTTCAAGCAGGTAGGGTACTTCTAGCTATGGCCGCCACAAGGTTAAGTGGAGAAGAAGGAGTGGGAGATGAGGTCCTGAGTTGGAGTGAGAGCTCTGTCAAAATGAGTGGGATCTAGGACATGGCAGTGAGTTATGGTGGATGAAAGGAGAAGAGTAAACTCATGATGGAGGAGACAAAGACACTATTTGTTACACAAGTGAATTAGGTTCCAAGATTGATACTTGGACTCATAAACACAATCTTGTGTATGTGGACAATGACACTGACACTTTACTGATAAGAAGAGTGTACTATCATTGCATTAAGAAAAGGAAATACAATGCTTTATAGGAAAGTAGGAAATTGCAGTAGGTACCGCTATGCATATGGGATAGGTAAGCCTACATGTCCTTGGCCCTGAAGCTCCGTACAAAGAGGTTGTTAGTGAGTGTGATTGCTGAATCTCAACAAGCTCAAGCTGAGCTAGATGAGAGCAAAATGGAGTTGTGCCATGCTCAGCTGTGCTTTGATACCATGTTAAAAGATGCGGATCTGGAGCATGACAAAAGCTATGGCGGATGAAAGATGAAGACCAAACTCACGATGACATGGACAAGTAGAGACAAATTGTTATGCAAGTGAATTAGGTTCCGAGATGGAAGCTTGGACTCATAAACACAATCTTGTGTAGGATTGACAACGACAAGACACTTAACTAAAAGTATAAAGCATAATGACATTATATTCATTCATTAAAAGTGATAGTCAAGTACAATGCTTTATAGAAGTTGGGTTGTTCCACTCTCCTCACTGTGCATATGGGATTCAGTACAACTCTTCCTGGAGTATACATCATTTGTCTATTTCTCAACAGAAAATAGGTGTTGTGATCATGAATGATGAGGGGAAGAGGGTGATAGATCACATGAGAGAGTTGTGCTAATAATTATTTAGGCACAAGTTTTTAGACCATTGGAAGAATATACTAGAGGGGAGCAAGGACTATGTAGTGACATCTTTGCACGAGGATTTTTCGATACCTATAGTGATAGAGAGGTTTTCCACTTGGTGGATGATGGAGTATATGCATGCATACATGTCACATAGACGATCAGACCCACACAAGGCAATTAAGAATGGTGCCTCAAAGCCCAAGTGGTTGGACACATAGGATTAGCAGAGACTTAGGGAGGAGGCCACATAATCTCTAGGGTGCTAGCAACAATAGTAGGAGGCAGTGAGGCTACAATTGGAGGCAAGGGTCATGCATCATCTAAGGAGGAGTGGCGAACATAGGACTTATTTGGAGGAATTTGTAAGTTTTCTTTTGGTTGTTCTCACTTTCTTATTTGGAATATCACTTGTACTAACAACCTTATTTCTAACAATGCTACTCTGTTTTCTTTGCAGATCCATCACAAACTATGATCCTACATGTTTGAAGACTCAATATGCAGACTTGATATACATGGTACTAGGAGGTGGCACATGTTCCCTTGCCACCAATTTTTTTCTCTATAAGAATCGTTAATTTACTACATGTGTCACTATCTGAGTCTGTATATGCATCGAAAAGTGTCACTATTTGTGTCACTATTCACATCGCTTGTGAATAGTGACATAGATAGCAACAGATCTAAAGAGACGTCTATACCAATGCTTTTAGCAATGATGGGGATACATTTTTTAATGAATATTTGCATCACTTTAAACGTTGGTATGCGGCTTGTATATTGTAGTGAAATAAATCAAGTATCATAAACTTCTTTTCTCCCCATCCATGTGAATACACTTAATTTTTTATTTTTTTGTTTATGAAAACAATCCAATTATTATCGATATGTGTGAATAATCACTAATGAACTTGCTTTTAACTTTCTGCATCTGAATGCATATTATTCAAATACCGAGAGCTAGTTTATCTTTTTTTTTGGAAAGGGAGTATAGTTTCTAGCAATTAGAGATACTACTAAATTTATGCAAGTAATTAAATAATGATAAAATTTAATTTATAATTAATGAAAAAATATAATCTTAAGATTTTAATAATTGATTAAAATTTCCTAACTTTGGTGTTAACAGGATTTTTATGTAATTTCATGGCAATTCTAAATATTTTAAGAATCTTAACTAATTTATCTTCCCAATTAAAATTTCACAAAATTAACATTTCTAGTTACACTTAAATGAATTTAATTTTTAATCTAATGTATTTAATTTATTTGAAATTTTCTATATTTTTCTTAGAATTTTAACATGATGTTATTATAATTTTTAAAATAATAAACTATCATAAGAATAACATAATTATTACTTTATTAAATTTTTTAAATCTATTATTTTAGAGATTAAGTGAGTACAATACCTCTATTGAAGAAGACTATTGATTCACTTAGAATCAAACTTCAATCCATTAGTTGAAGAGATTGCCCCAAATCAATCAACAGCTTCATGCATGCTTCCAAGAATCCAATCAATTCAATTCGTACATACTTGAAAACTATTAAATCCTTGAAGGATCAATGCCTTGAGTATCCTTGAGCACTTGAATACAAAAGATTGAAGATCTCTGACCAAAAGCCCTAAAAAATAACTCCATTTTGCACTCTAAGAAGCTCAATATGTTGAAATGTTTGCAACATGTGCCATCTTGAAGCCAATCTTGCTTGACAATAGCAATACAAAAGCTTTAGAAGTCGAGAAGAGCCAAATATTGAAGAGATTGAAGCTTCAAATCCGTAGCTATGACTACTCTGTTGGCTATTAGGATTTTCAAGAAGAAAGATGAAGATCAAAGGCTTAAATCTTGTGAAGGCTTGTTGTGGCTCCTAAATCAGTGCTCTAAGATTGCTTGACTAGCACAGGGAAGATTAGCAGCAGTAGTAGAGGCACCAAATCTAAGCAATAAGATCAACAAAAATTGTGTAGAAATTCACGAGCCTACATTTGGAGACTTTCCTTAGTCAATGGTAGCAAGCTAATACTCTACTTATTGCTTTGGAAGTGTAGAACCTTTGCCCATGGTTAGAAGAAGAGATGTGATCACTAGAGAGAAAGAAGGAGGGCTTCTTGGTAGCTACCATGGAAGCTTTAGCCAAAGGCTTAAAAGAAAGAGGAAAGAGAGGCTTGGCTAACTCTATTTTCCCATTTTTTAACCGTTTTACCTCCAAAATGGCCTATTTCTCGTTCATGACTTGCCATTTTGTCCATGATGCCTCCAACTTTGTCTTCACGTACTCCATTTAGCTCTAACTAGGATGTCCTTGGTCTCCTTGGTCTCTATACATATCCACTTCCAAGTTGACACCCTGACCTTGAGTAATCAGAATGTAACTAGTCTGAGAAGAAATCTACAGAAAGATTGAACCAAATGGATCAAAGACCTAAGCTCTCATACCACTTGTCAAGAAGAGGGCTGAGAGGCGAGAGAAAGGAGAGCAAAAGAGAGAGAAAAGAGGATAGAGAATGAGTGACGAGGAGAGAGAAAAACTAGAAAGATAGGAAAGAAGAGAGGGAAGCCATGAAAACTATAAACAAGGAGGTGAGATGAGAGACAATGATTATATTATTGCAAAAAAGTTTCAAAAATTACATGTCTCATGCCTTTTATACCTATGCCAATGTGACAAGGTATTATTAATAATCTCTCACTAAAACATATGTCTTCTCAACTTCTTACATTTTGGGATTTTTAAATAGGAAAATTTTAAAAAAGTATCATAAATTGATTTAATTTTTTGATATTCTTTAAAATTTTAAAATAAATAAATAAATAATAAAAATTTTCTAGTTAATAAAATAAAATAGTAGTTTAGTTTTTGATATATGAATTTTCATTTATAAATCCTTGAAAGATATAAATTAATTTATTTTAATTAATATATATTTTTAAAATGAATTAAATTTTAAAGAATTTATTTTGGTCCCAAAAAATACTAACTTAGTCATTTTTGAATGGATTGAATCAAATATATTCATTTGTAAAAATCTTTGAATATGTTATAGGAACTTTTGGCACAACTGTTTGTGAGATAAGTAGGTCAATGAATTTTTTGGGTAAATGATATGTGAACATCATTTGGGGGGCATGGAGATGACTACAAGCCTATGATTTGCTAAAGGATTATTGGTTGCCATTGCAAAAGTTGCAAATGAATTTTAATAGATTTAATGCCTTATCATGACAATTGAATCGTCACATAAACAATTGCAATTGAGAAGAACACTTGCTCTACATGGAACTTATAAGTTCATTTTATGATACACTTTTAGGTACATTGACCAATGCATTTTGTGATGCTGTATACTTGCTTTTTGTGAAGTTATATTTAATGTTCTAAACAAGTATGCAACAACACTTTCGATGTAACACACTTAAACTAAGCTAAATGTATTGAGGATATATTATGTGGCTTAATTTATAGAAAAAGTAAAACATATGCATGTGTGTTTGTGTGTACACACATATGCACATACAAAAAAAATCTCTTGTATTTTGTAAAGAAAATTTAATTGCCTTACATATATCAAAATATTATTGATTGTCTAGGTTAGTTTGGTGCACACATGCTATTGTTATATATATATATATATATATATATATATATATATATATATATATATATATATATATATATATATATTCCTCTATCCTTGAAGCAACTCTTTTGATGTACACATTTAGCTTGGTGCACATACGTATGCATCTATAATACACACATATACACATACTCTCCATCTATATATATATATATATATATATATATATATATATATATATATATATATATATATATATATATATATATATATACCTCTATCCTTGAAGCAACTCTTTTGATGTACACATTTAGCTTGGTGCACATACGTATGCATCTATAATACACACATATACACATACTCTCCATCTCTATATGTATGTGTGTGTGTGTGTGTGTTTTGGGACTTATAAAGGTATATCTAAGAAGATAATGTGTTTGAAAGTATAGATAGTTGAAATTTTATATTTTATGTTTAGAGACTTATATTTATATTCTATGTGTGTGCATGTGTGTGATATGTTACTAGCTTCCTTTTTGTGAACTTGCATTTAATATGTTAAGCAAATGCTACACTTTTGATCTAACAAACTTAAATTGGGCTAAATGCATTGGGCATGTACTTTGAAGGATCAATTGGTGATCAAATGCAATCTCTCTCTTTGTGTGTCTTAAGAAAAGTGTTCTATATATGCATAAGAAGGTAAAAAGTATACTCTTGATGTAATAAAGTTAAACTAAGCTAAATGCATCAAGTATATGCTGCTTTGAGTTAAACAATCTATTTTCAAAAACTTTAATATCAATCAAGTCCCTCCCTAAAAGAATATATCATCTCCACTTTTTTAAAATAAAAACCTTAGAATGGTCCTATATTTGTAACGTTGTTGTCGGAGGGGTTTTAGTCAAAAGGTCATATCCACCGAGGATCAAAGATAAAAGGAAATAGAGAATAGGAGATAGAATACAAGAAAAAGAATAGACAAGAGGTACAAAAGATAAATACAGAGCACAATGAATCAAAGTACTATGTATTGATAAAACCTGAGAAGATAAACAAAATCCTTGTCCGCGACTACTTGGAAGCAATCTCCAAGCGTTAGATCTCCTAGAGCTCCCTAGTAGACAAAAATATCACACCAAACACTAAAATCTTCTCTGCTACTCAAACGGCAAATCTGATGGTTCCATTGGCTTCAAAAGGGGGGTGAAACCCCAAGATGCCTAATCAAAATTCTCCCAAATCGCTTCTTCTTCTCTCAGTTCAGAGTGCTGTTCGTCACACAAACGTCAGGAAGCTCCCCTCAGCTGATTGCCGCGGCTCCACTACGACTCTCCTACACCTCGGGGATTAGCCCTAAGATGTGTTGCTCCAACATATAAGATATAATGCACAAAATCCACTCTTTTCTTGTTTTGTACGATCCAAGAATATATAAATCCTCACCAAACAGTCCCAAGGAAAGCATACAACTGACCTATAGCAAAGGCTCCTTTCCACTCAACGTACAAGTCATATCCTAGGAAGACAATTGCTATGCAATCCAGGACTGATACCATGTCATGCATCATGCATAGTGCATATGATCCTACTGCACAAAAAATATTTATCAAATCAGCATTTTGTGATGTGGACAAAACAACCCTTTCATGATTTTCACTAAACGTATGCTTCAATGTATGGAGACTAGCACCGATTTCTCGTGCTACTAGCCCCTTAAGTTGAATTATCGCAATTATAAATGAAATGCACAAGAAAATATTTTAAATATTCACACCCTCTCAACCCTCTTAATCTCTTAACATCACCCTTTCTCTCTAATATTTAGGTTATGCTACGTTGCATAGGTGTAGGGTATTATTTTGTATGTATTTTCCACATGAAATGAAGAAAACATGAACTATGATACATAAACAAAGCTAAACTTCATGCCTCAAAATTTTTTTATAGCCACAACCACGAATCATAATTTTCTAGATTTTTATAAAGCAAAATCCTTTTTTTTATTTTAACTATTTTTCTCTATTTATTTGTGCATAAAAATATAATTTTTTTTATTTGTGATTAGGGATTGATTATGATAGCTGAAAGATGTTTTGTCTCAAAATTTTATCCCATGTGCATCTATTTTTCCCACCTGAAACCAATAAAGCCTTCATTTTTACACTAAAAATGCACTTTTTGGGCTATAATTTAATTATTGCGACTATTTATTATTATGGATATGGATTTCTTTTATGCATAGCTCTCAATCATAATGCAAACAAGATTCAAACAAGTTTTTGTTCCATATGAATTCCATTTCAACCATCAAACATCAACAAAAAGCAAATTTCCTTTGTAAAAATAGTGTATACCGCTTATTTGTGTGTTGCGGGTTTTTTTATTATTTTTTTCGGGTTTCCAATGGACTGACCAGTAGCAAATCTTTAATGCTGAACATCTCCCTTTAGCCTCCTCTTGATCTTGGAGCAATCTGATTCATGCCGGGCAAGCATTCTTCAACTGGTCTTCATTCTTCTTCATGTGCATGAATTGCCCCTTAAGGGGAGAGAGAGGGAGGAGAGAGAAAGACTAAAAAATGAGATTTTTAAATCCTCCATTAAAATGGGCAAGCTTGCAGCCATCTTGTTCCTCTCTCTACCTTGATCGAGAATCTCCCTCTCTCTCTCCAAATGGGTTTGAATCAGAGAGGTATCGACCAAAAATGAGGAGGTGCATTGACGCTTCCCTCTGTTCGACAATTTTTGCATTAGTTTCAAGGCTTTTATTAAGCCTAAGGTCTAAAACATTAAAATAACCAATTCATCTTTTTGTGTTTACACTGTCTCGCAAGTGGATTTTTCAAATTTGAAGGCCCAAACGAACTTTGATTTGCAATCCGATTGGACAGGCAACTTCGTGGTGTCGAACTCCATCAACCTGGCCTCTCCCACGCACTTTATGGCTTCACGATCTGGTAGCTGCTTTATAACTCCAAACCTTGTGGGGATTAAATGAGGGGTCAAACGATCTCCAATTGACGAACTGAGACTTGTGTTGGATTATGATATTGAAATGCGTCTAGAAAAACTCTAGCTTGGCCATCCACCACCATTTGATTTTTCATGAAAATCGGCTCTTTAATGTCTCTCGAGCACTTTTCAGCTCCAAAATGGGCTCCAACGCTCCAAGAATGGGTCCAAATTGGGTCCTAAAATCTAGCTCTCATTGGCGACCATGGGATAGGGCGACTCAACCCATCGAATCCCACGAACAAATCTGCACATAAATACAACCACAAATAGCATCAAGCTAATACAAAATAGATACATAACAAAACACATCACAACTCTCACCCTATCCCTTGACAAAACCAAGGAATGAAATCCACAAGGATTAGGCCTAGAACAATCTGATAAGAGGCCAGAGCTAGTCACTAACCTGCTTCTCCAACATGGCCAAGCTACCAAGAACTATCGAAGAGGTCATCCTCAGTGGTGGTCTGAACTACCTTTCTAACTGAGGACAACTCAACGAGGAGTTGGAAGAGGTGCAGGGCATCTCTTATTTTCAGGGTACCTACAGGTATTTGTCAGAGTTTTTGACAAATAAAACAGCAGGTATATACCAATCTACAGGTTATTCTTGAGCCCTATAGGTGCCCCATAACCCTCTCATGGTTGCTACAGTGGTCTACAAGGGTTTCCTTCACTCAGGATATTCCTATAGGGTCAAACAAGGTTTCCATAGGGTGTTAACACGTTGCAGGAATTCTTTGGATATGTACACAGTTCCTATAACAAAAAATTATGTCGTAATCTGATTTCGGTTCTTAATAGATTTATTTGAAGAGGGGATCCTAAGCTCTGATTTGAATCAAAAAGTATGGTGATTCGACATTGGCGGCAAAAGTTATGCCCAATTTACTGACAGGGGGTCTAGTGGACTGCACCTAAACAAGCTGTCTTGGCTACACTGTTTGAGTTCATTCTACCCATATACCTTTTTGCAAGCTGAGATATTAATAAATTTGGTATATTCCCATATAATAAGCTTTCCATAGAGCTATTAAGCATTGGGATTGGTGCATATTCCAAGAGAAACAAAGGGTTAAGTGACAAACTGTCTACTATTACATCATTGTCTCTTAATGGCCAGGAATAAGAAGAAATACCCTATTACTGAGGCATTGAATGATGGTGTCAGAGACTTTCAAGAGGATAAAAATTACACAAATGAAGCCCATAATGTTGATCAAATAGATGAATAATTAAGTATCGGGATTGCTTATAGCACACATCAAGGACATCATGACATACATGAAGAGCATGCAGGGAATGATTATCTCCTACTGTCAAAAGAGTTGGGACATGTCAATGAAGGCCTTTCTAAGGATTTGAAGGCTTTGAATGAAGGTTTAACCCATATGAATCAAGGTTTATTGCAAGGGATGGCACAGGTAAACCAAGGAATCTCTGAATTGTAGCAAAGCAATAAATCCTTATTCCAAGAGCTCATCTCAGCCATAAAGGAAATCAGAAGCAAACCACAAAGAGAACCTCAAAATATTGAACACTCCCATGCAATTCCCTTTGTTGGTAATCCTTCCCATCCAAGCAAAGAAAAGTCTCAGCCATTTATGAACACTTTTGAAAAGGGAGAACCATCTAGAGTGAGGGGCAACCATCATCCTTCACAAATGCATGGCATTCAAAGGATAATCATAGACATGAAGGGAAACAAGACAACACTCGATGGGATAATGATTATCATGGATGTGATCCCTTCTACGAGAATTTTGATCATCAGCCCTCAAATGCACAAAAAGGGAATGTTGTCAACAATCAAGTTTATGAAGGTGGAAGGCATGATGAGCAAAGATCAACCCATGACATCCCAAACCAAGAGCATGTTTCAAATGGACAACCTTCATCTCATGGTTTTGGGCCACCTACTTTTAGACAAAATTCATGGGATAAAGATTCATGGAGACAACAATCTCATGGGCAGCCATCTTACAATGAAAAAGAATATAAAGAGAAGATCAATATCACTAATTTCAAAGGAGATAAGGCTTCACCTTCAGAATGGGAGGAGTGGATCAATAAGCTTGAATTGTACTTCACCCTTTACCCTAGAAGTGAAGAGGCCAAAATTTATTTCGTGGCTCTTCATCTTGAAGGTTACACCCATACTTAGTGGCGTTACATGTAAAATATTGGGCAAAATTTTGACTCTTGGGAGGAGTTCAAGCAAGCAATGATTGATGTCTTTGTGTCTCCTTTGGAAAAAGAAAGGCTTCAAAGAAGATGGTATGCATGCACTCAAAGAGGAATTTCTGTTAGAGACTATTCCAATACCTACTTGAATTGTTTCATGTATGTTGAAGGTATTTTAGATTTTGCTAATTTGAACAAATACATTTTTGGTCTTGACCGTGCCCTATCATCGGAGGTAGGAGCTTAACAACCAAAAACATTACATGAGGCCATACAATTGACTAAAAGATACTCTTTGAAGTACAAAAGAGATGCATGATATTTTCAGCAAAGAAGTATGGGCAATAATGTTTCCAATCAACCTACAAAGTATGGGCAAGTTTTCAACCAATCAAGAGACTCTTCTAGGCAAGAAAATAGAGGTTATAACAGTCCAAACAATTATAACAACAAAGTGCCAACATTTCCCACTATGCCTCTAAACAGGGTGGAAATTTTGTACAAAAACAGGGGCAAACTTTCAGAAATGTGAATGAGCCAAGAGGTACTTTTTCAAGAGTTGAAAATGCTTCTAAACTGCCCCAAAACAGTTCTAACAACAACTTCCTCACGACAAGATTAGGAAAATGCATGCAAAAGGATTATGCTTCAAATGTGGGGAGAAGTGGTCACAAGATCATAAACTGAAGTGTAAAGCTAAGAATTCAAAAATCAACATGGTGATCACTCAAGAAGTGGAAGTTGAAGAAGAAGAAGAAGATCAAGAGGGAAATTTACTACATGTTGATTCATACCCAATGGTTGAAGAGATTCATGAAGAAGAGCATGCCACCAATGAAGAATTTTATGATCCCATGGATGGATTTCCTTTTGATCCAGGTGGTAATCATGATTCTCATGCTTCCTTATATACCATCTCATATGATGCATGGACCAGTTGCAAAGGGGAAAATATACTTAGACTCAAAGTTTTCATTAATGGCAAAGTTGCACATATTCTAGTGGATATCGGCAGCACTCATAGCTTCGTCAACACCAAATCTTTGAATGGGCTGAAATTGCTACCCATTGATATGGATTCTTCCTTGAGGATACAAGTTGCCAATGGTGCATATGAGTCTAGTAAAGAAGTGTGTCCATGTACTTCAATTGAGTTATCACTCTCTTGCACAATAAAAGTAGACTTGATGACTTTGGATATGGGGCCTATTGACATTGTCATTGGATGTAATTGGCCGAAAACACTTGGAAATTTTACCTTGGACTTGGAGAAAATGCAAATGGGATTTAATTGGCAAGGACAGCACATAGAGTTGAAAGGCAAAGACCACAAAAAAATAGAACTCATTTCCATGAAGGAATTGCGAAAAGAAATCAATGTAAAGTCATGCATCTTCACTCTTTTACTTGCAAAAGTAGATGAAGGACAATCAACAAATCGGCCATCTTCTTCTTCAAAGAAAAGGGATCCAAGATTAGAAGAGCTATTGGAGGAATACAAGGATTTATTTTAGCAACCATCATCTTTACCTCCAAAGCGAGAGGTTGACCATCCTATTGATTTGTTACCCAATACAAAGCCCATCAACAAACCTCCCTATCACTTGTCCAAGTTTGAAAGGGAAGAAGTGGAGCAACAAGTCAAAGAATTGCTGCAAATAGGTTTAATTCAGCAACGTCAATCACTATTTGCCTCTCCCATGCTCTTAGTAAAAAAGAAGAATGGATTATGTCACATGTGTATTGATTATCGGGATTTGAACAAGTCAACGATCAAGAATAGGTATCCTATTCCCCGAATTGATGGATCTTTTGGATGAGCTTAAAGATGCAAAGGTCTTCACCAAAATAGATCTTCAATTGGGTTATCATCAAATTCGAATGAAGGAAGGAGATGAGTTCAAAACAGCCTTTAGGACTAAAAGAGGACTATACCACTTCTTGGTTATGCCATTTGGACTTTCCAATGCACCTGCTACTTTTCAAGCCCTCATGAATAAAATATTGCAGCCCTTCTTGTTCAAAACAGTCCTTGTTTTCTTTGATGATAATCCTAATCTATAGCAAATCGAAGGATGAGCATTTGAAGTATATCAGAGAGGTCTTTGACACTTTACAAAGACACACACTCTTTGCCAAGATGACAAAGTGTTCTTTCATGGAAGATGAAGTTGAATACTTAGGTCATGTTGTGGGAGAACAAGGGATTTGTGTGGACCCCAATAAGGTAAAATGTGTTAAAGAATGATCTACTCCTACGAATGCAACCTTTTTTAGAGGATTCCTTGGGTTGTCATCTTTCTATAGAAGGTTCATCAAGAATTATGCTCATGTGGCGGCTCCATTGACGGATAGGCTCAAAAAGGAAGCTTTCTTTTGGGACTCCATCGCCAAACAATGAGCTGAAATCTCTTCTAATTTCAGCACCCATCTTTGTATGTCCAAATTTCTCTAAGGAGTTTATCATATGTGCGAATGCTAGTGGAAGAGGAATTGGGGCTGTTTTATGTCAAGATCATGGAGTCATAGCTTATGAGAGCCGAAATCTTGATGACAAGAAGCGTCAATTATGTGTATGAGCAAGATATGTTAGTAATATTGAATGCTATCAAAAAGTGGCATCATTACATCTATGGCAGCCATTTCAAAGTCAAAAGCGAATGAAAACATTTACGCTCCAACATAAAGTTCTTTTTCAACGTTTTCGCCCTTTATTTCAAAATTTTTGTGACATCGTGTGCTGAAATATTTTCTTTCACAAAACCAAATTTATCTCCCAAGCAACGAAGATGGTTAGCTACTCTTCAAGGATATGACTTTGAAATATCTTATATGGCTGGAAAAGACAATGTAGTGGTGGACGCCTTATCAAGAATGTGGGCATGTTCTATTTCTAGCATTTCAATCATACATAAGGATTGGATCCATGACATTCAAGAGGAGTATTTGCTTGATGAGGAAGCATCAAAGATGATGAAGGAATCTCAGCAAGGCAAAGGAGAAGAGTATCCAAATTTCAAATGGCACAACGATATTTTATGGTATCGTGGTAGAGTATTCTTGACACCACGATCTTCTTTCAAAGACCGTATCTTGCATGAGATGCACTCTTCACCTTTAGTGATACACCATGGTTTGTTCAAAACATTTGACAATATCCATAAGAGTTTCTATTGGAAGGGCATTTGGAGGGATGTTAAGGATTATGTTATGCAATGTTTTCTGTGTCAACAAAATAAAGATTCCTCTCTTCTACTCGGTGGTTTACTTCAACCACTTCCTATTCCTCAAGGCAAGTGGATTGATATTACAATGGACTTTATTGTGGGCTTACCTACAACAAAGCATGGGTGGAATAGCATTTATGTGGTGGTGGACCGATTGACTAAATCAGCTCATTTTATCCCTACTAAGGCTCAATTTATAGCAAAGCAAGTGGCTGAATAGTTCATGGAATGTTTTTTTAAGCTTCATGGTATGCCATTGAAAATAGTTTCCGATCGTGATACTAAGTTCATGGGAAGTTTTTGGAGAATTTTATTCACTTCTATGGGAACAATTTTGACTCCTAGCATGGCATATCATCCCCAAACCTATGGCCAAACGAAGTGTGTCAATAAATTGGAAGTCTACCTTCATCATTTTTGCCATGACACTCAAGCTTTGTGGGATCATTGGTTACAACTTGCTGAATTTTGTTATAATAACACTTATCATATGAGCATTGGCATGTCACCATTTGAAGCGCTTTATGGATACAAGGTGCAAATACCTTCAGCCCTTTTTCATGAAGACGTGAATCCAAAAGCTAAGGCTTTGAGAAAATGGAATCTCTTTTGCATCAATGCAAGGAAAACATTAGGAAGGCACAAGATGTTATGAAGGCTTATGCTGATGAAAAGAGGAGACCTTTAGAGTTTGAAAAAGGAGATTGGGTATTCCTCAAAGTGCCTAAATCTAGGTATGCTTCTCTCAAAGGCGGTCATAATAAGTTGGCTCATCGTTACTATGGGCCTTATCAAATCCTCAAATGAGTTGGTGAGCTTGCATACAAGCTTGATTTGCCTTCTTCAACAAGGATTTGTTCTACCTTCCATGTTTCCCAACTTAAGAAATATGTGGGTCTAGCCATAAAGGTTTTAGAAGAGTTACCTCCCATGGATGAAGATGGTCTTGTCATTTATGAGCCTAAAAAGGTTATTGGCAAAAGAGAAAAGGTTTTAAGGAACCGTTTGCTGCTGGAGTACTTTATTAAATGGCGAGGTTTGCCCATGGATGAGTCTACTTGGAAACCATCATCATACCTTGATTCTTTTCCATGGCTTTTACAAGAAACAGAGTAATATCTGAATAGGACAGCTTGCTGTATTAAATTTCTATCATAAAAATAATTGCTCTATGGTCATCAAAATTGGATTTTTATGGCATGGCTAGATATTAGGGATTGTCCTCTACATTTCTATAGCTCATACATGATAATTGGACATTCCTTCTTCAAGTTATGGCCATTCTTGTGCAACAGCTTGTTTTGGACAGTTTCTAGCAGTATATTCAAATTTCATACCTATACTTCATTGATGTATGAGATCTTCTTCAGCTTGGATTTTCATTACACCATGGATTCATCAGTTACAAGCTATCCTTGTAATTTTTCTTCATCAATTGTCCCAATTCCAGCTTTGAGGAAAAAGCTCTTTTAGGCCGGGATGGCTTATAATAAAGCATAAATGCTTTAGTCTAGGGTAAGTATAAAAGGTGGAGGTGTAACATGTATAGGATATTTTTGCCATTTTGCAAACATTACTTGTTCGAGGTCTGAACCTCCCACCATCTAAGAGGTGAATACTCTTGGCCATGCCAAGCCACCTTGACTATGGCTTCTTGGCATTTTACGTCTATTTCTTGTATTTTCAATTTAAAAGCTTGCTATGAAATTTAGCTTTATTACATTTAAATCCTCCATTAAAACGGGTAAGCTTGCAACCATCTTGTTCCTCTCTCTGCGCCCTGATCAAGAATCTCCCTCTCTCTCCAAACGGGTTTGAATCGAAGAGGCATCAACCAAAAATGAGGAGGTGCACTAACGCTTCCCTCTGTTTGACAATTTTTGCATTAGTTTCAAGGCTTTTATTAAACCTAAGGTTTAAAACATTAAAATAACCAATTCATCTTTTTATGTTCACACTGGCTCGCAAGTGGATTTTTCAATTTTGAAGGCCCAAATGAACTTCGCTTTTCAATCCAACTAAATAAGCGGCTTCATGGCATCGAACTCCATCAAGCTTGCATCTCCCACACACTTTACGACTTCTCAATCCGGTAGTTGCTTTATAACACCAAACCTTGTGGGGATTAAATGGGGGGTCAAACAACCTCTGATTGAGGAACCGAGACTTATGTTGGATTCTTGAAATGCATCTAGGAAAACTTTAGCTCGGCCATCCACCGCCGTTTGATTTTTCATGAAAATTGGTTCTTTAACGTCTCTCGGGCATTTTTCAACTCCAAAACGGGTTCCAACGCTCCAAGAACAAGTCCAAATCAGGTCCTAAAATCTAGCTCTCAATTTACAAGATATAATATCCAAAATATCAAAAATATGCTAAAATTGTCCAAAAATCTTGTATTTTTGAACCATCTATAGTATAGACATTGACACTTAGGACTAATATGGCATTGACTCTCTAGATTAATAAGAAAACTAGATGATGATGTGCTCCATGTTTTTTCACACTATGTCTGCATAGTGACATGATATCCACCCCCTCTGAACCTACACATCCTCATGTATGTGCCACCAGATGGTGCACCACCCAGGTCAAACACCCATTTTATCAACTTGTTGCTCATCATGCACATAAGAAGGCTTCCCCCTGGATCATAGATCAAAATGCCTAGCATTTTTACATATCTAATACCATACCAAGCATCCACTACTCTAGAGTCATCAGGCCTTAGGTTTGCATCATATACTAGAGGTTTTTGAATCTCCATATATAGGCTATCAATGTACCCATCGAAAAATAAATAGACCATGTCTGCTCTTTCAGAGTCCAACACATGGAAATATCCTATATTGATAATTGTGTATCAAATTGAGCCTCACTTGCATCCAACACATTCTCACCATCACCGAAAATAGTGAAGTAGTCCATATCTTGAAGCATCTTAGAATTGCCTATCAAGACCTCTGACAAAGCATCCAAAACATTTTCTAGATGTGGATCATTACATCTAACATCCTCTACAGACATATCCTCGAGCTCATGAACTGTCTTAGAAATGATAATTGTATCTTGCAAATCATATACATCCAACAAGTCATCAATCTCCCTCTGAGTCCCTGCATCAAGTAAAACATGAGCTTCATAAACCTCTTCAGATGCATTAAGAAAATCTACAGATGCAATGGCTGACTCTTCCACTACATGATCTTCCAAGGCATGCAGGGTTGACTCAATATGACATACTGTAACTTAAATCCTAGCCATTTTCCCTCTTGCTTGTTACCTTGTTTCTGCTCTTGCCCAACCTCTTCCATAACATGCTTGAGAGGTGGCTGATTTGTAGCTTTAGGATGATCCACACTTCTCATTGTCTTACATGTCCCTGATCTCTCTTCTGTTTCTCTTCCACAAGTCCATCTGTATTTTGCCCTTTTGCAAAATATGCATCTACCGATGATTCCTAGCTAGTTATATCATGAATTTCTTGCCCTGCATGAGACATTTCACTGTTAATAACTTTCCTCGTTTGAGATGTATGCAAAGCATGTGTCCATATTGTAGCCTTCGGACCAACCATCACTTGGCCAAACATTCTATCCAATTGTAGACCAAAAGTAGAGGCATGTACAGTTGCATAAGCATTTCGGATAGCCAAGTCTTCCAACAACTTTTGCACACCTTCCTTTCCAAAATTCAAAGCAAGAGACAATCTTGTGTCTTGTGCATGGATCTTGCCATCTTTCCAAAAGATGAGATGTTTTGCCAAGGCCCCTTGATAAGCAGCACAATCCTTCTTTTCATGTTGCAAACTGTCACACCACATACATCTTTTCTCTGGTTTAGGAGCTCTTGCATGTCCCCTTTCCTCTTGTCCTTTCTCATCCAACTTTGCGACCTTCAACTGAAGATCCCACATGCCTTTAACCAATTCATCTAATACATCTTTCCTAACAATCAAAATAGTAGGTGCAATCATAGGGTTAGCCATAGAAGTGGATGGCTTGCTGGACACATCAACTATTTTGTTCGTAATAGTGGGCAAGCTAGATATATGCAATCTTTCTCTTCTTCTATGTTTTTTCACCAGTGCAGTAACAACTTCCTTAATATACCTCCACTCTGTTTTAAGCCCTGCCTCTGTAGTGTGATCCTCTAACAAATCATCAAGCTTCTCTTGAAGCTCAAGATTTGCCTCTTGTAGAAACAATTCAATTTTTTGACTTGCGAGCTTGCTATTCTATAGGATCTAACTGCTCAAACCGACTTTTAAATTCTCTAAATAACTTTGTAGCCATAAGACCCTTATTGGGTTGTAGAACCCACTCCTTGAAAGTCTTGCAGGTAATGAAACTGGTGTCTTCAATGTAAAATTCTTCCATGAGTATCTTCTTGAAAGTTACCCGTCAACATCATGTATGTACAATTCAGTAACTCGAGCTTTCAATTCATGTACAGTAATCCGTACAAAATATCAACTCCATGCAAGTTGAGTCACCCCAAAGAACTCCATCTTTTGAGCATAAGTATGCAAATATGCAGATACATTCTTGGCATTAAACAACTTCATCTCACACTCTATTGCCAACATAGCATTTATCACAACACTTTCTGTTTGAGTAGAAGCCTACATCTCACCCATTGTTGTTGTTGTACCTGCATAAGCATGTTCATATTCTGCACTAACTGTCACAAAATATCACTAGAATTATGCTCAAAGATTCTCCCATCCTGTCTTTCCTTTTGATGACCTTTCATGTTGGGTTTACCAATGTCGAAGGGATTTTAGTTGAAAGGTCGTATCCATTGGGGATCAAAGATAGAAGGAAATAGAGAATGGGAGATAGAAGAGAAGAAAAAGAATAGACAAAAGGTACAAAAGATAAAGACAAAGCACAATGAATCAAAGCACTATGTATTGATAGAACCTGAGAAGATAAACAAAATCCTTGTCTAGGACTACTCGGAAGCAATCTTGAAGCATTTGATCTCCTAGGGCTCCCTAGTAGACAAAAAACATGCACCAAACACTAACTTCTTCTTTGCTGCTCAGATGGCAAATCTAATGGTTCCATTGGCTTCAAAAGGGGGGTAAAACCCAAGGATACCTGATTAAAATTCTCCTAGATCACTTCTTCTTTTTCTCCCATTTGGAGTGTTGTTTGTTGCTTGTAAACTGTGATCGCGCGTGTGTGATTTTGAAAGCCCTTCTTTTTGCATGAGATCTCCCAAACTAGCTGAAAAGCCCCTTGCGTTTTTACATGTCATCCTATTTTAGAAGTTTTCTATAGATTTTTAGGATATATACAAGAAATAATATCCAAATTATCAAAAATAGGCTAAAATTGTTCAAAAATCTTGTATTTTGAACCATCCATAATATGGACACTGACACTAATGACTAATATGGCATTGACTCTCTAGATTAATAAGAAAGCCAAATGATGATGTGCTCTAGGTTTTTTCACACTATGTTCGCATAGTGACACGACAACTTTTACTGCAACCATTGCATAATTTGTTTCCTGGTATGCATCCTCAAATTAGAGTTTTTAAAAATAATACAAAGGTATATAATAGTACTCTTCACATTTGTATCACTTGGTGCCAATGTTGAAGAGCTTTTGTGGGAATGTGTACACCTTTGAAGTGTATGGCTCCATTTATCACTTTATAGGTTCTCTACTTCCTAATATGCAATGACAAGAAAAGTCAACTTTTGCACAACTTTAATATGTTTATGATACCAAGCATGACTTATCTAATCAAATGCCTAATTTGTTATTGAATTTACTTGGGAAGCTTCAGTTTATGATGCATCAACACAATGTGTATGCACAAGCTTTTAGGTATGTATATATGCAATTGCAAAGCAATCACTTACATGACTTAAGAATGACTATTTTTGGTGCTCGACAAACTAATAGATAGTAAATGGGTCCTATGGCAACTAGAATTGTAGTCGTCATACTAGGCCAAGGTGATCAGAATAGTCTTAATCATCAAGAAATTAATGTTTATAATTAAGATGGACATTGTATTGCTATTTCAAAGATATATAGAGCATATATATCAATGTTATAATTAAGATGGACATTGTATTGCTATTTCAAATATATATAGAGCATATATATCAATGTTATATGTCCTCCTTTTCCTTATGGGTGATTACACTTGGCATGTCAAGGCTCCTTATAGTGATGTTAATATTTCAATTAATATACATGAATTGTTGAATAAGGATAGTGTTCCTCAAATGCAATTTTATACACTTTGACTTCAATTGTGTGAAGACACTAAAATGTGCATGTTATGTGCTAGTCAACTATTGCAACAATTTATTGTTGATACTTATTGTAGTATAAAGCAATGCAAGTTGGCTTGATGTCGTCAAAGTCAAATCACTTTTATGCTCAAAATTTTATAAATGCTTATAAAACATGATGGGAGCAATGTATAATGGGCTAACACAAATCATGGGTGCCTTTGTTTGGCAAAAAGGTGATTTTGCTATATTTTATGGGTGGGCCAAGGTACATGTACAAATTGTATCAAGATGTCATCGCCATAGTGTGAACCAAGGGGAAACATGATCTTTTTATAACAATCGTATGTAACCTAGATTATTAGAGATAATTGTTGCTCTATTACCTAGACAAAATGCTTATGATTGTTTTGATTTGATTGCTTAATTGTTTCATAAAAACCATGATGATACGATGCATACATTGTTGACAAAAAACATGTATGGAAACATTACACGCTATGTTTGATCTAATTTACTATGTGCACTATAACATTTGATGGTGAATTCAAGGCAACCTTCATAATAGCTCTCATAGAGTTTTTTGGCCTTAGGCAATTTGTCATTGACTTGGGAAGTCATTAGTTATCTCCCATCACTATCTACAATCATAAGAGCCCATACAAGATCTACCAAGCCAATATGTCTACATGTGCTCTATTAAGAAGTTGAGGTCTTGTTGTAAATATTTGAGCATTTGAACATTTGGACTTTCCCAAATTGAGCTATCATATCCCTAAACTTGTTACATGATCACTCCCAAGAGGATTTACAACATACAAAATGGTAAGAAGCTAAAGCTTATCACAATCTTTTAATGCATTGTCATTTCCAAATTGATTTTCCATATCACTACATGTGTTCACACATGATCACCCCATGGGGGCCCTTTATCATATACTCTAGTATGGATTTGTGAACATGGCTAGGAATAGCTTAGGTGTTTTTCCTCCTACTTAAGAGGTATTTCCCTTATGCTTGTATAAACCCTACCATTAGTTATGTTAGGATTATTGATTTATATTTTCTTCTTCTTCATTTTCATCATCTTTGATAATAGAGTTGTGAGCTTTGTTATGTCAAAGTCATTTGTAAACATTGTTTATGAAATATCTAAGATCTCAATCATATTATTACACACACACGCGCACGCATGCAATGAGAGAGAGAGAGAGAGAGAGAGAGAGAGAGAGAGAGAGAGAGAGAGAGAGAGAGAGATCATATCACTAAATGTTCTAATGCAATGTTCTTTCTAATCAGATTTTAACTATTATTATGCTTCCCATTTTGTTCTTATATAGTATAGAATACTACCACTATTATGTTGTCTTCAATAACCATAATTTTTGTCATAAGTTAAACAAAGAGCATAAGAGAACAATTAAAATGGAATACATGCTCATAATCAATATGAAAATTCTAGTAAGATAACCAAAAGTTTGAGAAGACTCTCATAAGATGTGAATTCACATTGAGGATTCTCATTCTCATCATTTTTTACCAAAACCTTCTTTATCCTATACTGCATATTCCCTTATATTAATCTTTAATAGTTGGCCTTGGAATATATTTATCTTATTACTTTAGGGATATAGTCATAGTGGGCGAAGCACTCAAAAAAGGATGTGGATGAGGTCTATGTAAAAGGCTAGAGATTCTATGTAGTGGAGACATGAAATAATGAATTACTCATAGCTCTTGTATTAGCTATAAAAGGATGGAGCCTTCTCACTATCCTGCCTCTCCTCCTTCTACTCCCTATCCTCATTGTCCTCTTTCTCCTCCTTCTACTCCATGTCCTCCTTCTCTTTCTCCCTCTCCTCCTCCTCATTGTCCTCCTCTTCCTTCTACCCCCCATCTTCATTGTCCTCCTCTTCCTCCTACTCCACATCTTGAGGACACACAAACCTCTAGGTATGTTTTTTAGAAGTACAACTAGTCATTATTAAAAATTTGCATTAATTCTTGCATTCAATGTCAATTCTTACTTTATTTTTGCAAAGAAGTCTAGTTAAACCTTGTTTGCTTAATTCATTCTCTTTTATGATGATTCTAGTGTATCAAATGCCCTTAATTGGCCAAGAAAACTAAACATAAGTAATGAATTTTAAATAGGCTTATGAAAATTTAAATTAAAAATCTCCTCACATTTTGAATTATTTATAATATCTTTCAAAGGTCATGATTCTACGAAAAACATGAATACTCCATACAATACAATCTTATAGTATACAACATTCCTTTTACTCTAATTAAGAAATTTATGCTAAACTTATGGTCTTAAAACATTTTGTCAAAGCCATCCATTCAAGAGTAGGTCTTCTAAAGATCAAAAAGCTAGATCATGGTGGTGTCATGTAAATGTTGCGTTTTTTATCATCAAACTAGTTGTGTACCTTTCATTCACACCTCCTTATATCTCAAATATGAGACCTTCTTATTTCACAATAAGCACATTATCTTTTAAAGTACTTATCACTAGAAAAGGGTCCAAATTTGATCAATTAATTGAATTACATGCAACTTTATTATTGTTCTAAGTAAGTTTGTGTAAAATTTTAAGCTTGAAAGGAAAGTGACAACAAAATATTTAGGAAAATTAGATATTCTCTTCAAGATTGTAATCCCACTACTCAAACTCCTTTTGGGAAAGTGTAATGGACTAGTGATAGTAGATGAAAGTCTAGTGAGGGAACTAACTTAGATGAAATTGGTACATTCCTAAGATCCCATTTAGACCCTCTTTTTACTAGATTTTAGAAGTTTTTTATGGTTCTTACAAATGTGACACAAAATTTTAAACAAGACATCACATTTTGGATTATAAAGCACATTCTCGTGAAGAACTAATATTTTAGTAGCTCAAGTCACTTGATTTGTGTGTTGAATACAACCCGTAATGGATCATATGCAATGCCATGTTTTCTAAGTCAATCAAAAGACTATTTTTAATAGTAATCACCATATGACTAATTGTTCTTCTAGATATCTTGAACTTGCTTATATGGATTGTTTAGGGACAATGAATTCCTACATGTCACACAAGTAAAGCAAAATATATGACTTTGGGTGCTCCAAACTAAGAAACTTGATTTACTTCATTTTATTAGATAAATAAGTTTTTGTTTGAATTTTATTATTAGTTGGCTCTCATAGCTAAACCCTTTTGAGTGTTATTTTTCTTTATTGCCCTTATCTAACAACTTGTAGGATTGATCAAGTGTTATCATGAAAGTAATGGTATGATTGATCAAGAATTATCATGAAAGTAATTGTATTAATCAATACTTCTATATTCCTTTGTAAATGTTGCCAATCAACATAGAAATGCATAATTCATATATGAACAATCAAACTTACATTATTTATGTGTATATAGCAAAAAATTGGTTTGGTTTACATATTTGGGTTGAATTGTTAGGGTGATGGAAGTTCAAAAGATGGAATTGGTAAAAGAGGCATGGCTTCCTAGGAAACCCCACTTAGATACTTCCTCAATGTTACCACTGGTCGTAGAGCAAAGCAATAATGGAAAAGGACTTCAAGGCTCAAAGCTAGAAGACATAAAAGCTCTATGTGCATCTCAAACAATTCCAAACATACATCAAAATTCTAAATATGCTCAATCAATTTGTAAAACAAGGTCTAGGCAGCTGAGTACTTCCTTCTTATCTACACTTTCACGCTCAAAGAAATCGTCATCCATATCACCTCAAGTAACCACATTTCAGGTTGATGAACATTTTAAAGAGATTCAAAAAGAAGAAGGATCAAAAAAAGAGCATGTAAAGCACTTGTTGTTTTTGTTTCTTGATAAATGAACCCATTATGTAGTAACAAAAAGGTTTTGTCCAAAAAACATTTCCATTGTGTCTTATATATACTAGAACACCCTTTGAATGTATATATGTGTACAAGTCTTATATGACTAAATGGATCAAATCTCATCATATGATAATTGAGACAAAATGACAAAATTAAATATTGTTACGTTTTTCCAATCTTTCCTTTTGAAATTTGGGAATTAAAGGATAAATTAACCAACTTACAACATAAGCATGCTCTGTGTCTTCTCTAATGTAGGACCATGAAACTTTGGCTTATCTCTATTCTCATAGACCCTAAGTGAAGAAATCACAAAGAACTAACTTCATGTCAAGCATGGCACACCAAAAAAAAAAGAACAAGAGTATGTACATGTCACAACCTTGTTTTGATAGTTACCATAGTTACAACTTAATCCCAAATAGATCCCATATTAAGAGAGTAGTATTAGCATCCAAATTTGGAGAGAACTATGGCCTATAAAATCAATGAGAGCTCTCCTTCCCTCTTATAATTCATTTGTAGAGAACTATGGCCTATAAAATCAATGAGAGCTCTCCTTCCCTCTTGTAATTCATTTGTAGATATTTGGAAATGCCTTATTACAAGTATAGCAAGATAACGTGGAAATAATGACTTAATTGCTTGAACCTTTTTTACACTTAACCTTAGACTATCAAAATACTAAGTCTCAAATCTCATGGAGGTTCCTCTTCAAAGTCAAACACCCTCTACATTTGCTCCATGATAGTAGCCTTTATCACAATCTAGGAGGTAGTCCTCACATATCTTGCTAAGGTGTGTGCTAATACTCCCAAGTTTGCCAATACCACTTGACATAGATACCTTCCATTTTTGTTTTTGGAAATAATATAGGAAATTTTATAAAGAACAACATATAAATAAGAACTTTCCACTTGCAAAAACCCAAATAGCTTAAATCAAAGTAAATTTATTGTATTATGGTGCAACTAGATAAGTTGCAACCTAGATAAATAGTTTCACATCATATGTGGATTCAATAGAAGTGATTTTTAAATCCCATCTCTATTTAAAAAAATCACATGTGAAGGGCACAACTTAAAAGGGATAATCATAGGTTGAGTGCAAAAAGGATATGTTTGATTCATTTATTCACATATTAGGGATTTTGAAGTAGGCCATGAATGCAAGTGATACAAAAGGTCCACATACATGAAGAAGTCCCCTCTCAAGTCAACTAGGGCTTTGGCTGGCATTGTATAAATTATGCATCATAAATCAATTGAGGGGCCAAATGTCCACATACATGAAGAAGCCCCCTCTCAAGTTGACTGGGGCTTTGGTTATCATTGTATAAATTAAGTATAAGTTATGCATCATAAATCAATTGAGGGGAAAAAGGTGATTATTATAAGGAAAATTTTCATTAAATATGCTTTCAAACCACTATATAAAGACCATTTATGCAGTCTTTCAATAGATAAATGTAAATGAATGCTTCTCCCATGTATCTTTAGGTCAAGAGATTAAAGCACATGTCTTTAAATAGGACATTTATCAAAAAGGAGCTTCATCTTTTCTTAAAAGAACATGAAAAATGCAAAGATCCTAGCCATGAGGGGATTCTTGTTGTGGTGATTGTATCTTTCTAGGGTGTCTATTCAAGAAATATTTACAAGAGAACAATGGCTTAATCAAACGTATACTAAAGGGGAGCTTAGGCAAGAGCCAAATGTTAGTATTTACCATTGAATATGATGAATGCAATTTAAAAAATAGTATCCAAAGCATTGGCTACGAGGATAATGGTCCTACGTAGAGCCCTACATCCTTGTCAATGTGGCTTTATCAAATCTAGAAAGGTGCATAATGCAAACTAAATCAAGTGCTCAATATAGACCATGTAATGGAACTTGCAAGAGAATACTAGTTGATCAACCAAGACAAAGCTTATGACATAGTAAATTGGAATTTTATAATCAAGGTATTTGGATGGTGTAGTTTGGACCTAACTTTTGCAAGATGGTGCAAGCATAGTTCTCTAATGCAATAGCAATTATATACATTAATGGGTGTTATTCTATCTTTTTTACTTTAAGGAGTTCTATTTATCAAGTGTATCCTCTTGCAACCATGTTGTTTCATTGATCACTCAACCTTTAGTAGATCACATTGATTGCAAAATATAGCACATGCTTATGAAAAGACATACTTTGACTATTGTGGGGGAAAACTTACATCTCATATGTTTGCACATGATAAATCTAATATACTTTTTGTGAAATTAGATACTTTGCAAGAATTGCCAACAATGTATGCTAAATTTGTAGTCTTGTCAAGGTTTATTGTAAAGAAAGAGAAGTTTAAAGCATTCTTTCTTGATTGGAAAGATGATTTGGGTGCATTTTCTTGATATTGTATTAGGATTATGAATAAGGGTCAAGTGTTTATATACTTGGGAACTCCCATTGGGTTGGGTGTTTTTAATGGCGCAACACTTTGAGTGGCACAAAAATAACTAAAGTCTAAGATACAAAAAAGAAACAATCTGCTCTTGGACTCATAGATAGGTTGACTACCATCAACTTGATTGTGACCTTTATGTTGATTTTTATGCTAACATTGACTAGTATTTTAGATGTATTTGAAGTAATGCATAAACTCTTAGGATACTTACAATAGTATGACAGAGATAGTGTCATGAAAGGGATAGCTATCAAGAGTTTACAATTTAGCACAATAATTTGTAGGTTAAGCCAGATGAGTGTGATGCATTAAAATTGAAGCATGTTGAGAAGATTTTCTAGTTACAGTAGGTAATTGAGAAGGATAAGATGTTTGTAGTTCTCTTTGAGAAGTGGACTAGTGAGCTTTGAATGAAATGTATGGCTGAAACTCATGCATTTATGGATAAATATTTTAGCTCTACAGGTTGAGTAGAGGTTGTTGCTACTTAAGAGATTCCAATGATTGCAAGCTTTTAGAACATTGAAGTGGAGGCGAATGTAGTTGTTGTTGATATGAAGAATGTTGTATTGGCTGAGCTAAAGAATGTTTGGGAGATTATGGTACAAAAATCTACTAGAGTGATCTCTTGGACTTATGAGATGCTCAAAGATTTACTTATTTCAATTGTTGATGCTTCTTTGGTATAGGAGAAGGAAGCTTTGACACATAGAGTTCATGAACTAGAGACAACATGTATGGAATTGAATGGCAAACTGGATTGTACTTTGGAAGTTAAGAGAAGTAGTAATGATTATATCGCATGTTTGTTGCACACCAAAGGGGAGTGATGACAAAGATATTATGCTCAAGAAAGTACATTATGAGCTGCATGAAGAGTTGAAGGAAATGAAACATAATTCTTCCTTGGTGGTTAGTGGTGTGATCAATCGGTTACTAATGTGTCCTCATGCATTGCCATTATTCCTTATGTACCCAAATATAGTATCTAGTTTCTTTTCCAATTGTACTTTTTGTTTTTGCTTCATCACAGACATTAGTTTCATTTTACTATCACTAGGGCCAGTCATGCAACTACACAAGAGGGCTTTGAGTATCATAGAGGGACTCTACTCATTGCTACTCAATGTGGATTATCTAGGGGTGTAAGGCCTATGGCAAGGTATAATTATGTTCTTTGGGTTAGTTTTGATATGTTATGGTACTTAGCTGCATGCATGGGTTCAACAATCCTAGTCATGCACTGGGTTGTGCCAGGTGTTAGGCTCAAATTACACCATTACATTAGTACTTTTGCCTTAATACTTATGCATGCACATAAGCACTTGGAAACAATATCTGTAAAGTTACCCTTGTATATCATGTGACGTCACTTGAAAGGTGGTGACTATCTTGATTACTTCAATTGTATCTTTTCATATCTATTATCAATTGAAATGCAAAGATCTTCAAGATAGGAACAGATAGGAACCACATATGGTTGCAAATGTTTGTTTATGTCATTCTATTCTTGTCTCCTCAAAATTAGTGTTGTCTATGATGACTTATCTATTTAGGAATAATATGATGGATATTTTTCTAGAGAGTGGTAGTTTTGAATGATCAAGATGTATACTTTATGTTTGCATATTAGTCTTGAAAATTACAGTTGTAAATCAATTCTAAAAGTTGAATACTATAGTAGGATTATATTAGGTAGATTGCTGTGTTCTTTGATCATTGAGCCTCTAGCTCTTGTTCATTCTGATGTTTGTGGATCTATGCCCTATAAGTCGTTAGGTAGCATGAAATATTTATTACTTTCATTGATGAGTACCCACATAAAGTCTAGGCATACCCCACAAAGCAAAAATCTGAAGTCTTTGATATGTTTTAGTGTTGGCTTGCCTTTATTGAGAACAAGTCTGGGTATGGGCTAAAATGTCTATGATCTGAGAATGGAAATGAGTGTGAATCTAAAGTCTTTGAGAAGTTTTGTGATGAGAGGAGTATTATACATTAGTTGACTACCCTGTATACCCCAACCCATAAGAGTGTTATGATTGAGCGCATGAATAGGACAATTTAGGAGCAAGTTCCTAGCATGCTTGGTGAGTTAGGCTTATCATAACACATTTTATTTGAGGTAGTTACTACTACCATACATTTGATTAATCACTCCCCATGCATTGCTCCTAACTATTAGGTTGTTGTAGAGGAGATGTAGTCCTCCATCATATGCTCATTTGCATATCTTTGGTTGTGAGGCTTTCTACCACGTTCCCAAAAAGGACAAGCATAATAAGTTGGATCCTAAGTCCATGAAATGCATCTTTCTTGGTTATGGGGATGTAGGTGAGATGGGTGATCAGCTATGGGATCCACAAGCTTGAAAGGATATCTGTAGCCATGATGTGTTTTCCATGAGGAGAAAATGCATAAATAGCTTGAGCATGACATTGAGGCATGTAGGATGATATTTTAGGAGGAGCCTCTTGTTATTGTATAGCTAGCTAGATAGTATACATTAGAGTTGATGCTCTAGTGGCCTAGGACCATGATGTTAGACTAGATGTATAGGCCCCATAGACTATTTTGCGGTGATCTACTAGAGATAGATATAAGCTTGAGTGGTTTGTGTCCCATGTGCATAATGCCAAAATTCTTATGTGAACTACGGGTCTATCTGTCACCATAAAGGCAATGACCACAAGAGTCAAAAGACCTATAGTCAAGGGGTGGAAGATGCTGCAAATGAGTAAGCATTTTCATTCCATTTAATGGCATGTTCCCAAGGCGATGATGCCATAACAATATATATGGTACTACAATCATTGCTAAAACATGGTCAATAGGCCCATATATAAGTAAGGGAGAAAGAGTTGCAAACATGGCACCTTGTGTTGGGACAAGATTCCCACGGGTAATCTTCCATGAGGAATCCCCAAAGGATACAACATAACCTACATCATCCAACTGCATGCTTTTAGTCAAAGCTGAAACATGGTGTACATCATGCAAAGTAAACATATTGCCTGAAGAAAACTACATCTAGACATCTCAAATACCAACAATATCCAATGCTTAGTCATTATTTAGTCTCGTAGATCCTATCATGTTGCGATAAGAGTGAAACCACTCCTAATTAGGGGTAACATGAAATAAATCCCTTGAATCCCCTAAATCAATCAACCAACACTGAGCATAGTTGGATGAGGTATTAGTCGACTACAAAGCATCAAGAGAAGAAGATGCAAGTATGTAATCATCATCAAAATCAGTCTGTATGACATTAATTTCTTCAATCTTCACTTGATAGGGACAATTCTTTGATCATCATTATGTTCTTACACTTTTCTCTTTCCCTTTTCCTTGTCCTTATCATCATGCATTTTATGGCACTATGGATGAATGTGACACTACTTCTCAGAATAATGACAAGTCAATGCGGACTTAAGAACATGGGACTTACTATGAGATTGTCCCCCTGACTAAGAACAAAACTACTGAGAGTCTCTCCCACAGTAGCCATTATTGCTTTTACCATTATTGCCTCTGACTATCAAATCATGAGAACTATGGGAAGCATCAACATTTTCTATTAACCCTCTTTATCCAATAGTGTACCCTCTACATCCTATAATTTTAGTATGTTAATAGGCATATTTGCACACATAATAGTACAAAATGTATCCCATGACTCAGGTAATGTAACTAAAAAAGGGAGAAATATTCTCCTTAAAGTCAATCCCTTGTGAAAACAAGTGGCTGAAAATAGAATAAAACTAATTTGAGTGGGTAGACATGGAAGTTTTCTCCTTCATATAAAAATCTATGAGTTACTTTGGTCCCCAATACATTTGTGAAGTAGGACTCTGTTTGTCATAGCTTCGGGACCAAAATGGAGTTGACATTAGCTATATATGCTCTAGTCAGACTCCTACACTCTCCAAACAACCCTCACGACCTCGTGGTGGCCACAAGAGTGTCTAGATGCTATGTACTAATCTATCTGAATGTTGCGTTTGTAGTTATGAATATCAATTGTAGTCCAATTGTTTGCCCATCCTGACTCCAAGCATAGGGAACTTCCCATTCATAGGTGACTATCTCACCTCAATTCACACACATAGGACACCCCCAAGTGAATGTTATGGCCCCTATGGCTCTTGTATACCCCAGGGATTGGCTTAGGGGTGCAAAGTCTCAACATAAAGAACAACAAAACATAGTCCACTCTTTTTATATTTTTGATCTAGGAGCAATTCCTTAAACTTTCCCCAAAGATAGTTGCTCTAACCTACAACAAAGGAACCTCTTTTGCTCAACGTAGGTCAATACTTCAACAGATAGGTGCCATGTATCCAGGAGCTTTTCTTTGATAACATGCTTCGTGCATGCAGTGTGTCATGTCGTAGTGTGCTCAAGCATTTTTAATGAACACAATCAGGCACGTGTTGTGCAAAGACATTCTTTCCATGCTTTTTCCTAATGTAGTGTGGCATTGAAAAGATGGAATCGGGCTAACCTATACTTCCTCTACTTTAGATATTCAACATAACCTAAATGCTACACTTCAATGCACAATTATTCATTTTTTTCATTTAAAAAACTTTGGCTTTTCAGTCTTATTGCACATTGATTCATTATAGGGACCATTCTTTATGTTACACGATGTTTCTTCATATAAGCATTCCCTAAATGGGCACTTTAATACATAAATTGTGTAGACTGAGGCTAACCTCATGCCTATAGTCCACCATACATCTAAACATGAGTTCCTAATTTTTTTCATTTTTTTAGATTTAAAATCAATTTTTTCTTTCTTTCCTTAAATTTTTCTCAATTATTTTTTATAAAAATCCTAATAATTCTATAATCTCTGATCATAAAATACAAAAACACAACCATGTCAACCAACATGCATCATTTTGCTCCACATGTGCCATTACTTTCACCAATTTTATCAATCACCATCATATTTCTCAATTTTACATGTTTTGCATGTACTAGATAATTCTTGCATTATGATAGCGAAACATTTTGAAATTTTGGACTTATAGCCCTTAAACACAACACATATCACTTTCATTTCGAATTTCAACCCAAATGCATCTCAATTCTATGATGAAAACAATAATAGAATTGAATTTCCTTTAAAACGGAGACTTAGCACAAGAAAACTGCTTAGTTTTTCATGATGTTGGAGACATGTAGATTGCCCTACTGACACTCCACACAAATGCTCTACTGACCACCTTTGCACTCTGTCGCTCCATTTCTTGCATCCTGTCATGATCCGATACCCCTTTCCCCTCATCCTCTTAGCCCACATGAATAACAATTATGGCAAGAGATAAAGAGGAGAGAGAAAGACTAAATTCAGATCTCTTCAAAGGATGCATTATTATTCATGATTTTTAAAGTGATAAAGAGTTAAGAACTATTGTATCTCATGCCCAAGAGGGGTCCTACTGATTCCATCGGATTGCAAAAACTAACTTTTCCCCAAAATGAAGAGGCGTAAAAAAAAATTGCACCCCCTTCCCCCTCATAAAGATTTTTGGGTTAGTTAAGTCTCATGTGATATACATGAATGACAATAAATGTGCCTCATGACAAACTAGATTATCAATAGCACGATCAAACAGTAAGTTTAGTAAATGAATAGACTAAATATTATGCCACCCCTCTTTTTTGTGCTTCCAAATCAATAGTACTAAGAGACACATATAAGGAAAACTTTTGATATTGGTATTTAATCCAAAAGGCAGGGAGAGGCGATATAAGATCAACAAAGCGAAGGAAGTCTTAATGCAAATAATGAATATGTTGCTGAACATGATCCACCTTATTAGAAAGAGCATTACTTAATTTGGCTTGTTGCTTTAGGCTAATCAACTCCTCTATGGAAGATTGAATAAAAAAGACTACAGGAGAAAGGGAAGGAACATGAAGTTTAGTTACCTTAAATTTCAACTCTTCAATTATATTTTGTTGTCTTGTAATAATTTCTTTGGAATGCTGCAACTTGTTGGTGATATGGAGAAAGGGAGAGAGAGACTTAGACATATGAGAAGAACTAAGAGAATAGTACTCTCTTCAGTCTTCTTCTTTTTCATTATGTAATATTTCTACAACAAAATATTATAAAACCCTAGTTCCCCCGCAAAAACAATATGAAGTAATGGCTGCAATCTCCATTGCTTCCATTGCAACAAGCCTAGACACTTCAAAAGGCAGTGTCCCAAGCTTAGCAGAGGACAACGCCAAGGGCCATTCTAGGGAGCCGCCCATGGCCAAGGAGCCACCATCATGGCCAGAGGGAGAACCTCCAGTGTTGCCAACAAGGACCTGGGTGATGAAGAAGATCCATCCATGGAAGCTAACATTGTGAGAGGGCAACGGTTCATGCCGCTCTTCACAAGAAAGGCCCAAATCGCCAATTCTCGGTGATTCAAACTCCATCGGATTATCAAGGTAAAAGCTTCAAAACCTTGATTGATTGTGGCAGTACACATTCCTTCATTTCACCAGTCCGTGCAAAAAGATTAGGAATAGCCACAATAGATACACCTACTTTACTTGTGGAATTAGTAAATGGTCGTGAGGTCTCCTGTACCAGGCAAATTGCTAAGGTGAAATTCCTACTGGGTGGAAAGTCGACTTCGGTGAGATTCAGGGTAATGAACCTAAGTGTCCATGAATGTTTGATCGGAATGGATTGGCTAATACCCAATGATGCCCACATACACTGTGGTAAGGGCCAAGTCTCCTTCTGAAATTTTGAAGGGGAACTAGTTACAACTCAAGGAGAGGCTGGTAAGCCAAAAATTCAGCTCTGGCAAAAGCAACACGGATAATAAAAGGAGTTAGAAAGGGCCTACCTATCTATTTGATTAAACTAAATAAGCTAGATCAGAATCAGGAATATAGGGAAGAGCCTTCATGGTTAAGGGAATACGTAGACGTATTTCCTAAAGAGCTGACAGAACTTCCTCCTCAAAATCAAGCTGGCACCAGGAGGCTGCACCAATTGCAAAGAGGCCATATAGAATGTCCATCCAAGAAGCGATTGAGCTAAAGGAGAAACTCAAGCAACTGTTAGACCAAGGCTACATTTTTCCTAGCAGTTCACCATGGGGAGCTCCAATGCTATTCCAGAAGAAGAAAGATGGAATGCTTCAGTTATGCATTGATTACGGAGGGTTGAATCAATCAACCATTAAGAACAAATACCCCATTCCAAGAATAGATGAACTTCTTGACCGTCTTCAAGGTGAGAAGATCTTCTCCAAGATTGATCTCAGGTCTGGATATTATCAGATAAGGATCAAGGAAGAGGATATCCCAAAGACAGCATTTAGCACAAGATATGGACACTTTGAATTCATAGTCTTGTCATTCGGGCTAACAAATGCACCTACTACCTTCAATAGGTTAATGCAGGATATCTTTAGGCCCTATCTTGATGACTTCGTACTCGTCTTCTTTGACGATACTCGAGTCTACTCCAAACAGGAAGAAGATCATGAATGTAACGTGTCCACTAGTATCATCCAGGACACGTCTTAGCAGTCCATCGGAAAGGATGTCTAGACAGCTCCGCCCGGCACTCCCATGGAATGTTACGGGATTTGCGATCTAGGTCTTCCCGCGTCTGCCACGCAACGGAAGTATCCTGGTCGTTCCCACTTAGGATCGATCGGAATTAGGGTTTTCCGGATTGGTCATTACCTAACAGCAACTAGCCTCGGACCCAAGCGAACTACTTTACACAGAAACGCCAGGTCCGAAGCGGATTCACGCTGCACTTGGTTCAAGGAGAATGGAAAATGAGAGGGATGCAAAGCTCAACCTCTCTGCCATAAGGCATAGTCCCATTCCGTTCCCCTAAAACAGCGTAAATCAGTTAAGACATAACTCTAGGTCATCGCTTTCATTATTCATTTCCTTTGACGATCATCCCACTGTTCTTCGAGATTTTGAGAAAAGTTCTCGGCTAACCGGGACCACCCAACCATAGGATGGACCCATGGCCCATCCTCCACACTTTCCTCGGTTTGTTTTAGTTATGTAATTATCTAACACATTAATTTGACATGTAACAATCAGCTTCTTTAATTAATCCGTTAAGCACTGGTTCCTTCACATAATCTTATCATAGGACATAGAAAAACAATATCAAACAAGTTCTTTACTAACATATCATCATTTTTATCTTTGAAATACAAGGATTTCCGCCCGTAGGCTTGTCCATAATCCGCCCAAAGGCTATCTAGTAATCCACAGGGATCACTATTCCAAGCTTCTGCCCGTAAACTAGTATGCCAGGGATTTACGGCCAGAGCCCCCCTGGCACCCAAGCGTCCTCCTACTCCAAGTAGAGCTCAACGGAGAGACCTCTCGCGGTGGGTTCGGTCCACGTTCCCGACACGGTCAACAACCCCCTTGGTTAGGGTCAGGTAGGCAGTCGGGGGTAACTGAAACTGCCTCTCCCTTCAGGCCTTCAACCTGAAGTATAATATTCATTTAATTTGTAATTCATAAATCAAACATTGCTCTAAAATCTCTAGCAAGCACAAACATTTCCATTAATCGATCTTGTTGTTTGGCAAACTGCTAAGGAATGATTCTTTCCTTTCGAATGCATCAGCACTCGTTCCAAGGTGTCTTGCAACTTGGCAAGATCCCTTATATTCTGGGTTAGGGCGTACCTTATTAACCCAACTTGGTCAACCCTAAAGTTCATTGGATACTTTAGTTTCCGGTTTTTAACTTTCCTTATTTAGAAGGATATCAAAGAATGCATCCTTTTGCAAGATAACTTGCGTAAGGATCCGCCATCCTTATTGAGGGTATTTAACATTTCTTCTTGTGAATATTGACTATATGACTTCGTACTTGCTGCGCAAGTCCTGCATCGTAATATACGATGAAATAATCCGTTTTAGTTTCTTTAAGCTGACGTTTGTCGAACCTGGGGTCTCTTTTTAAGAACCTCAGGGACAAACCCTAGTTCTTTTACATTTACGAATTTATTGACCCTACAATCAGGGAAGATAGTCAAGTGTTTAAGTATAGACATCTCTTGGTCTTTAAATCATTCCCAAGGCATATTTTGCAACATAGGTATTTCTAAGATTACATTAATTCGGTTATCTTTTAGAAGGTAATATTGAGATCACCTCGGCACGATTTGTTATCCTTGTGACAATTGATTTTTCAGTCCTAAACTTTAATGCTTTGAGGTTAGGTAAATTCAATTAATCTTCCTTTTTCCTTGCAAACGAAACTCATGCCAAATAACAATCTTTTCCTTTCTAAGATATGCAATTAGCAATGATAACTTCCTAGAATTCAAGCAACGTAAGAAACCTTTCATGAATTTCATCTTCTATGATGATTCGTTGCAAAAAGGAATAGGGGCTAATGGTGCAAGATGCAGTTTTTATACCTTCAAGATTTAACCGAAATATACTACTATAGTAGGTAGATAATCTTGCTCGTAATTCGTTTCAATGCATGATGCTATTCAAAGGAACTATGTTTTATCATTTTTGCATGTTCAATTAAACTAAACTCCTTCATCGTAAATAACTCAGAAAAAAAATATATCTTATTCCTAACAATTCATCTTTGCGTGATTGACTTAAAATCGATATAAAACCAAGACGGAAAAACCTGATTTTGGGGTGAGATATCCACATGGATACCGGCAGATGACCCTCCCGCAGCTACTCCTTGGACTTTCTTAGGCGGCATCGTAGTTCGAATGTGAAGGCAGCTTTTATTCTTTCTTTCGGATTTCCACCGTCTCTCTTTCGAGGCAAGGAGCCGTTTAAATGATTGGCCACGAGAAGGAATAATAAGACCTTTAGGTTCTTAGCTTCTTCGAGGAGGGAAAGGTTTATAAAGCCTAAGAAGGCCCTATAGGGTATATACACGGCAAAAAGGTTATGGGTGAGTGTGGCTTTGCAACCACATGAACCTTTGGAGAACTTTGGGCTTAGGGTAAAAGGTATAGAAAGGGAATTTTTAGAGTACCAAAGGTTTTGGGATTTTAACCCGGAGTGAGAGGGAAAGGTGAAGGGTGAAGGCTTATAGTAGGGGGAAGAGAGAAAAGGGTGTGTAAGGAAAAGGGAACACGGGGTTAGAAAGGGCTTAGGGGGGGTGTGTTAAAAGGAATATGAGGGGGGTGCAACACGGTTTCAAGGAAACACAAGAAGGGACTTTACAAATTTAGGCACGGGGAAGGGATTTTTGGGTTATGAGGCCAAGGGTTGTGGGGGTTTAACGGCCCTCGAGAAGGGGTTAAGGCCTTAAGACCGGGGCGGGGTGAAAGGATTCCAAATGGGGTAAAACCGGGAGGGGGTGAAAGGGTTTTAAGAAAAGTGGGAAGGGGGGGGGGGGGGGGGTTTAGTGTAAAAATGGATATGGGGGGTGAAAGGGAAAAAGCACAGGAAGGGGGGCTTGAGGGTTTAAAAACCCGGGGTGAAAGGATTTTCAAGTATAGGAAGGGGGGCCTGAGGAGCCCCCCCTTAGAAGCTTCTTGAAGCTTCTACAGAAGCCATGTGGGGAAAATTTGACGTGACTGGGGGGAAAGGGGGGGGGGGGGGGGGGTGGGTTTTCTGATGGCGACGATGGGAGGTGAAAGTCCGCCTGGCGCGTCGAGATGGCGTCCTTCTTCCCACAGCCGCAACGTGCCGCCTTCTGGCGCAGCTCCTCACGAGCCTCCGGTAGGCCCAGCTCACTTCCCTCCTTTCTTCCTTCCTCCACTCGATTGGCAATATGGCGACGGTCGTTCTTACCTCTCCCACCCTCAGACTGTCGGCGCTCCCTCCTTTATATAGGGGAGGGAGGGAATCCTCCCCCCCTTGATGTGTCTACCTGCATGGCGATGGAGCTGAGCAAGCTCCAGCGAGGAGCTTGCTGGCTCTCTACCCCCATCCCCCTCCCAGCACGACGCGCCGCCGCGTGAGGAGGCGAAATTTTTAAAAATTATATATTTGATATATTACATTCTCTCCCCCTTAGAGAAATCGAGATGTCCTCATCTCGAGATAAACTGGGGATATTGATGGTTGAGAGTGTCTTCTTCTATCCAAGTGCCATCCTCTTCGGGATAATCTTTCCACTGAACGAGGCATTCTCTCAAGTTTCTGGATCTTAACCGTCTCTCCCTAACATCTAAGATCCTATCCGGTCTTAGTTCAAGGACTCCTTGACTAGGCATTACAATTTGTTGGTCATCAAGTACATGGTTAGGGTTGGGTACATATTTTTTCAATAGGCTGATATGGAATACATTGTGAACCTTTAGGTTCTCAAGGAGTTGCAATCTATAAGCATTGGGTCCTAGGCATTTGAGGATTTTGTACGGCCCACAATATCTTGGACTTAGCTTCTTGCAATCTCCTAGGGATAGAGAACTCTTTTTAGGGCATACGCGAATGAAGACCATGTCTCCTTCTTCGAAGACTCTTTCTTGACGCTTCAAATCTGCGTATGCCTTTTGTCTATCCTTGGCCGCTTGTATGTCTTGTCTTATTGAATTTATTTGATCATCCATGTCTTCCAACATCTGTCTTGACACTTCAACCCTTAGGGTTGGATCAGAAAAGTTTAGGGGACTTCGACAATCATGACCATACAATGCTTGGAAAGGAGTCATCTGAATGCTCTGCTGGTAAGAAGCATTGTAGGCAAATTCAATCAATGGCAAGTATTGAATCCACCTCTTCGGCTCTCGACAGCAGTATGCCCTAAGCATATCCTCGATGACTTAATTTACACGCTCTGTTTGGCCATCCATTTGGGGATGGTAGGCAGTGCTAAAATAGAGTTGAGTCCCAATAGCTTCAAAGATAGCTCTTCAGAAGTGTGATGTGAAGAGAGAATCTTGATCACTAATGATTCTTTTGGGTAAACCATGTAGTTTGAATATTTCTTTGATAAACAATCTTGCAATGTGGGAGGCTTTATAGTTTGTCTTTACTGGAATCAGGTGTGCAACCTTGGTAAGCATATCAACCACAACCATGATGGAGTTGTATCCTCCCTGGACTTGGGGTAAGCCTACCACAAAATCCATACTGATGAATTCCCATTTCATTTGGGGAATGTCAAGCGGTTGCAGTTTCCCTGGCATCATGACATGTTTGGCTTTGATACATTGGCAAGACAAACACTCAGTGACATATTTGAGAATGTCACATTTGAGCCTCTCCCAATGATAGCTCTTCCTAACTGCATTAAGAGTCTTAGCATAGCCAGGATGTCCTGCGAAAGGGGAATCATGAGCTTCCCACATTATCTTCTACTTAAGTGACTGGCTTGCTGGTATACACAGCCTTGTTCTGTAGTAGACAAGTCCATTATCAATGGAAAATTCCTGATACTTAGCTTGCAACTTTTGATTCTGCTCCTTGGTAGATATTTCCTTTAGCATTGTTTGGTAGGCCAAATCATGGCATGCTTCCTCTCTAGCTAACTCAAGGATAGGGTTGTTTGGCATAGATACTTTTGTAGCCAGAGATCTGGCCATTGATGGATTCTGCAAGATTAGGGAATTTAGGAATGCCTTGCGACTAAGTGCATTGGCAACTACATTCTCTTTCCCTGGTCGGTACTTGATTTCAAAATCATATTCCTCCAAGACTTCAATCCACCAACGTTGCCTCTTGTTGAGCTCGTTTTGGGTAAAGATCCATTTGAGACTCTTATGATCAGTTACTAGAGTAAACTTGTTACCCAACAGGTAGTGTCTCCAAAGCTTTAGAGCATGGATGACAGCTCTAGTAATTCCAGATCATGCGTCGCATAATTCTTTTCATGACTCTTCAATTTCCTTGAAGAGTATGCTACTAGATGACCTTCCTGCATAAGTACACACCCCAAGGCAAGAATGTTAGCATGAGTTACTACCTTGAACTCCTTATTGAGGTCTGGAAGTTTTAAAATAGCTGTTGATACCAAACTTTGCTTCAATCTATTGAAGCTATTTTTTTCGAGAGTTGACCATGTAATGGAAGTCTGCTTCTTTAGTAAGTCCGTCAGAGGTGCTGCAATCAAAGCATAGTTTTTGATGAAGACCCTATACCATCCTATCAATCCAAGAAAGCTACATATCTCTTTGATGGATACTGGTATTGGCCATTTAAGCACATCTCTGACCTTGGCTGGGTCTACTAATATTCCTTCTAATGATACTATGAATCCCAGATATTCAATTTGACGCTTGAAGAATGCACACTTTTTCATTTTTGCATACAGCTTATGTGACCTCATTGTTTCAAGGACAATCCGCAGTTGAGGTTCATGATCTTCTTCCTGTTTAGAATAGACTAAAGTGTCATCGAAGAAGACAAGCATGAAATCATCAAGATATGGCCTAAAGATATCTTGCATTAATCTATTGAAGGTGGCAGGTGCATTCGTAAGCCCGAATGACATAACCAGGAACTCAAAGTGCCCATATCTTGTATTGAAGGCCGTCTTTGGGATATCTTCTTCCTTGATCTTTATCTGATAGTAACCTGACCTAAGATCAATCTTGGAGAAGATCTTTGCACCCTGAAGACTATCAAGAAGCTCATCTATTCTAGGAATAGGATACTTGTTCTTGACTGTTGATTGATTCAACCCTCGGTAATCAATACATAATCGAAGTGTCCCATCTTTCTTTTTCTGGAATAGTACTAGAGCTCCCCACGGTGAATTGCTAGGCCGGATGTAGCCCTGATCTAACAGTTGCTTGAGTTGTTCCTTCAACTCAATTGCTTCTGGTATGGACATTCTATAAGGTCTCTTTGCAATTGGCGCAGCTCCAGGTACTAACCTAATCTCATGATCCACTTCTCTTTGAGGCGGAAGTTCGGTCAACTCTTTAGGAAATATGTCTGCATATTCCTTTAGCCAAAAAGGTCCTTCATGAGACTCTTGCTTTTGATCTAACTTGTTGAGTTTGATCAAGTAAACGGGTAATCCTTTTTTGACTCCTTTTATGATCCGAGATACTTTGTCCAATTGGGTTCTTGGCACTCCTGCCTCACCTTGAGTTGTGACAAATTCCCTTTCAGAGTTTCGAAAGGAAACTTGACCCTTTCCACAGTGAATGTGGGCGTTGTTGGGCTTAAGCCAATCCATTCCGAGTAGACACTCATGGATACCTAAATTCATGACTCTGAATTTGACCGAAGTCTTCTTTCCTCCTAGAAAGAATTTCACCTTAGCAGTTTGCCTGGTACAAGTTACCTCACGACCATTTGCCAATTCCACAAGCAGGGTAGGTGCTTCTACTGTGGCTATTCCTAATCTTTTTGCACATGCTGGTGAGATAAAGGAATGTGTACTGCCACAATCAATCAAGGTTTTGAAACCTTTACCTTGATAGTCCGACGGTGTCTGAATCACCAAGAATTGGCGATTCGGCCCTTTCTTGTGTAAAGCGGCATGGACTGTCACTCTTTCGAATTCTGCTTTCATGGTTGGATCTTCATCTTCTTCTTCTTCGCATCTTTTCCTATTGGCAATGCAGGCGGTTCTTCCTCTTCCTCAGGTAGTGGCTCCTTGACCACGGCCTGTTCCTTGAAAAGGCGCTTGGTGATGTCCTCCACCAAGCTTGGGACATTGCCTCTTGAAGTGACCGGGTTCGTTGCAGTGGAAACAACGGAGGTTTTGGCCATTACTTTGAGTAGGAACAAAGTTGTTGACATTATTCGTCCTTGCTTTCTTTCTTTGTCCCTGATTATAACCTTGAACTCTCTTCATTTGAGGTCTGAATGCTTCTCTGTTCAGGTCATTATAAGACCAAGTTTTGTTATCCCTTGGTCTAGCTTGCACCTCCTGAATTATAGGCGCCGCTCAAATGAGTGCATCCTGAAGATCTGATGGACGCATAGATTCGAGATGGGTATTTACTGGTGGATTTAAGCCCGCACAAAATTTGGACACCTGCTGTGTCATGTCCATCTGTGGCGCATACTTTAAAAGTGAGACGAATTTAGAGTAGTATGCATCAAGAGTGAGTCCTAGCTGTTTTAGCTCATAGAACTCGTTCATTTTCTGTGTGCGATATGCAGGTGGTAAGTATCTTCCCTGTACGGCTTTCTTCAGCTTCTCCCAGGTAACGGATCCCTCTGCGATCCCTTGATCTCTGCACCATTGCTTCCACCAAAGTCTGGCTTCGCCGGTGAGCTTTAACTTGGCGAGCATAGCCTGATTGGCGGGTGCAGTACTGGCTGCTTCGAAGTAATCCTCCATGGATTCAATCCAAATTTCAGCATCAGCCTGGACGAATCTGCCTCTCCCGTCAAACTCGGGTGGCTTAATCTGCTTGAGAAGGAACTTCTTCTCCTGGATCACAGCAATACTTGATGTAGGAGGCGAATTATACTAACCCCCTCCCAAGCTTCAGCGCCATCGTCCTAGCCTGCCGCCATCGCCGTCAAGTTGCTGCCATCACCGACAGGCTGTCGCTATCACAATCACCTTCATCATCCTCATCCGATTGATTATCATCATCTTCACCATCATCATCCAATTAGTCGTCATCATCATCACAACATTTTTGGAAATCAGAAGCTTGAGAAGCTTCTATTGAAGCTCCACTATACCAAGTTCACCCACAGCTTTTGGATTTTCATAGATCGTGTTTCGCAAGGCTTATTTCCTGCGCTCCGAAGGAGATCTCAGGCTGCAAGCAATTTCGGAATTCGTAAGGGGTCCAAGGGAGAGTCTGTTGATTTGATATTATTTTCATCAATGGCTCCTAAGCAAAAATCGAGAGGAGCACACGCAGGAGTTTCCACCCGAAGCATGAGAGTGGACAACGCCCCGATATTAGATGCCCAAGTTCCGAAAAATATCTTCGCATGGAAAGGATGCATAAAGCATGTTTAAATTCTCATAGAGAAACTTAAATGCATTGGAAAATTTATATATTTTGCTTCGATTTAAAAAGTTCAATTGCATGACAAGGTACTTGTAATGCTTGCCTTTCCATGGTCAAAGGTAGTCGCATTTTGAACATATGATGCATAAGTTAAAAGATGCACTTGTGCAAAGACGTCCTTGTTGCATCTCGCATATAGGTTGAATGCATTTTGAGATGTCCTTACATATTGGGAGGTTCACATTGTTGGAAAGGATGGATCATATAGCACATGATTCACTTATGTAATAAATTCCTTGTTGTAACTCGTATATAGGTTAATTTGTAGAAGGGCATTTAATGATGAATAAATAGTTGCAATGAAAGGAAAAGATTTATGAACTTTGACAAAAAGCATATAGTATGCAATTCGCATGAAATGATAGTTACATTTATAAAAAGATAGGTTACGTTAAGTGATAAAGGAAGGATTAAATCAATGATGTATTCATTGGCACCTAGTCATGAAAGAATGATGCATCCATGCATAGAGTTCTTTTATCAAAGTTCACAATTGGGAAAGGATGCATTTTCATTAAAATACAAAAGCTTGAATTCGATGCATAAACGTAAGGTTTATAAGAAAAAAATTCTTAATGTCAATCAAATCATGGCATGGAAAGATGGAAAAATCATTATAGATCCTATAGTTGCATAAAGGTGAAAGGCCTATGGTCTTGCAATTGCATATTCGCATGGAATGATACATCTCATACACCTTGCAGTTACTTGCATCTTTTAAGGAAAGTACTTGCATTTTTAGAGGAAAGTATTTGCATCTTTAAAGGAAATATCATCTTTAATCGTAAGTTGGTTAGATCAATTAAGTAATTTGCATGTAATTGAGTAACTTACATGCAAATCATAAATGCATGATTAGTTAGCATACGACGATCACTTCAATGTGCTAGGTTCGGTTAAGTTATGTTAAAATTCTGCTTAGTATCGTGCTTAGGATGTCGATTTAATATTTTCAATCTTAAAGTTCATCCCACATTCACGAAACGTTAGGGTTATCTAAACAATCATGCAAGGATGATCTAGGGTTCTCACCTTAAGGATCGGACAACCAAATGCTAGACTTTCGCAAGGAATTTAGGGACCCTAGGGCCAAATCAATTATCAGCCTAGTGGGATTAGGGTTTTGGATTGGGATCAATGGGACTCCCAAATCCTATATCTTGATCAAAGGTATTCTTGATCAAGGAATACCGTATGATAAGAGTAATCCCTCAAGTTAGGTACTGTTACCTATCTCGTGCAACAAGTCTGCAAGGTCATATGCTATTGTGACTAAATCGCAAGATAGTTTTACTACACATTAGACCAAGAATGGCGAGTTCTAATTACAAGTTAGATTCTCTAAGAATTGAGTAGTTGTCCTACTACAACACTCTCTCTTGGGGACTGATTTGTCAAGCCTAGGGCAGTTGTGAATTGCCAAGAAAGAAAATTGACCAACCAAGTTAGGACGACGGGGTTGTCCAAGATCTATTTGACTATAGTATAAGAAAACCTAAGGTAGTGATAATTCACGGTCAACAGGGTATAAACCCTAACCCAAGAAAAAAGGGTAATCAAGCAACCTAGCTTGCTAAACCTTTGGAATCTTGCCAAGTCGCGAATGATCCAGGATCAAATGCTGGGAGTATTCGGGGAAAAGGAATCACACCTTAGCAGTTGGCCATACGAACGACCACTGGAATGCTCGTGATTGTACACTTAGGTACACTGTTTGTACTTCTTTGCTCAAGGAACTAATTCAAGAAAAACAACTAATGCTTCACGTTAAGAGCCTTGAGGGAGAGGCAGGTTCAGTTACCTCCGACTGTCTGCTGCCTAGCCCTATCCAAGGGGGTTGTTAGCCGCGCTGGGTACGTGGACCGAACCCGCCGCGAGAGGTCTCTCCGTGGGTGTTGCTTGGAGCAGGAGGATGCTTGGGTGCCAGGGCGGCTCTGGCCGTAAATTCCTTGCCTTCGGATCCTGCACAAGAGGTCGACGTGACTCGAGATGGGATCTCAAGGCTCGTATACTAGTCAACGGGTGGAACTTAGAGTAGCAATCCTGAGGATTGCTGGGATAGCCTTCGGGCAAGATATTTGATGTATTCCAAAGACTATGATAAATAAAGATCAAATGTTTGAAAAAGGAACTTGCTTGACATTGTTTTTCTATGTCAGTGCGGCCTAAGTTACGTGAAAGAACTAGTGTTTAATTGGTTAATTAAGGAAGTTGCTTTTGCATGTCAAACATAATGTGGTAGGTAATTAGATAACTAAGCAAACCGAGGAAAGTGCGGTGGACATGACTCTAAGTCCGTCAGGGTGGTCGCGGTTAGCCGGGAACTTTTCTCAAAGGAATTGATAATGAAATAGTGATGACCTAGAATCAATAGAGTTAGAGTCCCGATTTATGCTGTTTTAGGGGAAACAGAATGGGACTATGCCTTACGAGCACAGAGGTTGAGTTTCGCATCCCTCTCGATTTCCACTCTCCTTGAACCAAGTGCAATATAAATCTGCTTCGACCCTGATGTTTCTACGCAAAGTGGTTCATCTGGAGCTCGACGCTAGCTACTTCCTAGAGACTTGACTATTAGGAAAACCCAGATTTCGAGTCGGTCCTTAATGGGAACGGCCGGATACTTCCACTTCCTGGCAAACTGGGAAGACATAGATTGCAAACCCTGTGACATTCCTTGTGAGTGCTAGGCGACGCTTTCTAGACTCTCTTCCCGATGGGCTGCTAAGACGTGTCCTACAAGTGGACAGGTGGACACGTTACACATTATTCATCTCACTACTAACTTACTCACACAATATCAAGTAAGACCTAAGTCTACATAATAGTGTGAAAGGGACTTAGTCACTGATTGACTAGTATAGCTAGTTTTGATTGATATTATTACAACATACCTATCATCTAGCTAACCTACAATCGGAGAGAGTCGGTACATCTACTGAGCTTGATTCTTCACACTCCCCCTCAAGCTCAAGTCACACCATGTATTCCAAGTAGCAATCTAGAAGTGATAAATTTATCCCTACCAAGTGATTTGGTAAAGATGCCTGCTACGTGGTCTTTTGTCTTCAAATGGATAAGGTTTGTCTTGTTTCCAAGTACCATTTCTGTGATGAAATGGTAATACACTTCTACATGTTTCGATTTGGCATGATAACTAGGATTACTTGCCAGAAGCACATTGCTCAAGTTATCACAGTACAACTTGACTGGTTTATCCACCTATACTCCAAGTCATCTAACATATTAACTGGCCAAATAGCTTCACATGCAGCTAAGATTGCACCTTTGTATTTTGCTTTAGTACTCAAGAGAGCCACAATAGGTTGCTTTTTGCTACTCCAACTAATCATGCTACTACCAAGACCAAATGCATACCCACTTGTCGATCTTCTGTCATATGCACATCCAACCCAATCAGCACCACTGTATCCTATAAACTCAAGAGGCTTACCATACTAATAAAACAGTCCATAATGTAGTGTATCCTTCACATACCTCATAATCCTTCTCACAACATCTAAGTGAGGTTTCCTTGGCCTTTGCACATGAACTGACTGATCAACCCAATTGAATAACTGAGATCGGGTCAAGTGATTGTAAGATAAATCAAGCTACCAACCATTTGTTTATACATAGTCACATTCTCAATCTCATTTCTTGTATCAATCATCAACTTGACTTTCAGCTCTAGTGGAGTATCCATGGGCTTGCACTCTAGTATACCATACTTTTCAATATGTTATGTGCATATTATTTTTGCAACATCTAGATTCCTTGAGGTGTTTGTATGACCTCAATACCAAGGAAAATTTTCAGCTCTCCCAAATATTTTATATGAAACTCTTCCTAGAACATAGATTTGATCTCATTAATGCCCTATGTGGCATCACCTGTAATGACCAAGTCATCTATATATACCACCAAAATCACAAAGCCATTCTCCTTCTTCTTAGTAAACAAGCTATGATCAACTGCTTTACCCATCTAAAATCGAAGATTCTAAGAAGATTCTATAAGAAAGAGTTGATTTTTGCATTTCATGTGCGTAGTGCCTATTTCAATCCATACAATGCTTTCTTCAATTTGCAAATATAAGATGGATATTTAGCATGTACATATCCTTCTGGTTGATCCATATAAACTTCTTCAAACAAGTCACCATTCAAGAAAGCATTCTTTACATCCATCTAATATAGATTCCAATCTTTCAACGGCTTTGGCATTTTAGCCACATGAGACTGGATGCATGGATTTGGGTATAGTTGCTCCTATGGTTATTTTCACTGTTCCACATGTACCATGGAACTTGTAGCCAATTCGAGTGTCGAAGGCTCACTTGCCTAAATTGATTGATCTCTTGTATGAAAAGATAAAGATGGGGATTTTAGAGCCTTCCTTAGCTCCTTACTCTAATACAAGTGATTCATAGTGCCCAAGAAAAATGGGGCACTGAGATTCTTTCACGATATAAAATTGGCCCCATCAAGAATGTGGGAGTAGGTCCTATTCTAGATGAGTTTATAGAGACATTTTCTAGTAGAGCTATATATTCTTTGGGTAACTTATACTCTAGTTATGATTGGCTCTAGTTACGAATTGAAATTTACAATCTTACTACCATGAAGACATCGTTGGGATTAGTGCAAATGTGCACTTTACCATAGGGGCAATGAATTCTATTGCACACAACATGATGAATACAATGAAGAAAGTATTGCAAGATTTATATCTTATCTTACCATGACTTTTTTGGATGACATGCAGATAAAAGGGTGCACAAAAAAGGAAAAAGATGAAGAATAAAATGAATAGGGATGTAGAATATTTATTAGTGAACAAAGTTAATGACTCTAAAAAGAACTTGGCTAGACTGGAAGAGATGCATCTGACTCTTTCATGGAAAAACTCAAACTTTGGAGTGAATGAGGTTTTGATTACTGGACATATGTGTGGTCTATATGGCATAAATCCTCTCAAACAAAAGTTGATGCTATTGATATGATGCAAGAGACTTTCTCTTTATTTTTAGAGGTGAGGAGGTTTCTAGAAGCTTGCTATTTTATCTTATTCAGATAGCTCATTTTATGCATATTGAAAATTCTCTATATCAATTACTAAGAAACGAGCAAAATTTCTAGTGGGAGAGAATTCCAAAGGTTTTTGGGATCCTACTATTTTATCTTATTTGGATAGCTCATTTTGTACATATTGCATATGCTCTAAATCAGATACTAAGAAAAGGGAAAAATTTTGAGTGGTAGAGAATGCAAAGGAAGGATATGAGAAAACTAAAGATATTGTTGAAGAATGCATATACTTTGAGAAAAGATGATTATACATGTGAAAGACCAATTATCATCATTGTTGATACAAGCCCTATTGGCATTGATTATGCTATTTGGATAGGATGACAATGAGAAAAATATGTATGAAATCATATTAGTGAAATGAACTTAGCCTATCTTGAATTAAAATGCCAAGAAAATCAAGAAACAACAATGGAAACAACTAGCCATAGCCATACCATAGCTAAATCTTGTAAAATATACACGGCGCAGCGAACAGAATCTGAGAAAGAGATAGAGAGTACACAACAGATAAGAGGAGAATCAGTAAATTCTTTAACTCCAAACAACTGATACAAAGATGGCTCTGTCCACCTGTGCGCTTCCACTGTGTGAAGCTTAGATGGCGATCTAGACAGAAGATAGGTGAAGAGCTTAAGGCTAGCTGGAACAACAACTCTGATTGGGTGAAAGATGAGTGAGTGATGGCTGCGAAGGGGTTTAGCTTTTATAGCCTGCGAAGGTCGTTAGGTCGGCCTGCTGACCGACCTACCATATGAGCCTCCACTAATCAGCCAGGGAATATTCCAGGGAATATTCCCTTTACCATCGGGCCAAGGGCGCTGCCCCCGGACCCCCGCCAGGGGGGCCGCTGGCCCCCCTGGGACCCCCCAGCTAGGGGCCGCTTCCGCGGCCCCCGGACCCCACAATAGGGGCCCCTTTTAACTCCCTTACCACGCAACTCAATGCAATGTGCCTCGAGTTGCTACCAAGTTAACCACTCCGTCTAACCCAAAGATTAGACCCACAACAGTCACCTTTTTGCCATCCGGTCACATAGACCTCATCTGATATACAAGTCAGGACTCAACCAATGTCCGGGCTCACATTTGGCTTCTCCTCATAATGGAGGCCTTACAACTTTGAGCACCATGGATCATTGGTAGCACCTAATGAGGGTGGGGCATTGATCATATCTAAAGGAGAGTGCTTCTACTGTAAGAAGAAAGGACATGCAATTGCAGATTGTCGTGTCATGAAGGCAGATGAAAAGAATGGTACCCTTAAAAGTAAAGGGAAAGAGATAGCCAATACGGCTGAAGCAGAGTTGGAATTATTCATGGCAACCATTGAGGAAGTGTGCTCCTCGGCACAAGAAGAATCTACCATTGACTCTTGGGTGTTGGATAGTGGGGCCTCCCGTCACATGACCAACAAGAAAGGTCTATACAGTTCTATGCAGCCTCTACAAGAATCCATCACTGTGACGGTTGGAAATGATGCTAAATGCCCTGCTGCGGGCACAGGTACTATTTCTTTTGTTGCTGCAAATGGTGAAGTCAAAAAGCTTTCAAATGTGTTGTATGTTCCCGAAATCAGGAGAAATCTCTTATCAGTTGCTGCCATAACTGATCTTGGTCATGAAGTGAGGTTCAAGAAGACAGGTGCAGAAATTATTGATAGTGCTGGCACAATTGTTGGCAAAGGAGAAAGAAGGAACAACCTGCTTACAGCCACCGCTGGAGTGGGCACAAGTAAGCTTTGGCATGAAAGGTTTGGACACATCGGATTTGCAGTATTGAAGGAGATGCAAAAGCAAGGTATGGTTGCTCACCTACCTACAATAACTGAATTGAAGGAACCATGTGAAGCTTGTATGATGGGCAAGCAACAAAGAAAGGCATTTCCATTAAAACTACAGCATAATGAAGCCATAATTAGATTGAATCATACCTTTTGCAATGATGGACATTGAGTATTCACCCTTAGTGTTGGTGGGAAAAGTATAAACCCTAAATCTCTAAGAAATGGAGAAAATTAACAAATGAGTAAAAGATGTGTTACATTAGCACCCCCTTGCCTTTTATGCTCTAGCTTAAAGTATGCTAGTTCTCTAAACTAAAGGTAAGAGTTTTTTCTTGTTTTATTACAATCCATCCCTACCCCAAAAAAATTTTCCTAAAAACTTGAATATTAAAATGGTAAATGGATGGAAAAATGAAAAATTGAGAGGCCAATGCTGAAGAAGCCTTGTAGAAGTATCATTAAGATTCAAATAGTCTAAACTGGCATGCTATACTGAACAAGGTAGCTATAGAAAATGGCACATAACTGTGGATAAAAGTATCAAATTGACACATGTGAGGCGCAGAAATGAAGTTTACTTTATAAGTAATCCATCCATATTATCAAAAGTCAATTTTTCTATCGATAGGTCAATTATTATCAATATAAAATTTAATACAACAAGCTCTCCATTGTTCAATGTACTAAGTATCTTCTTCAAGAAGCCATGGACATTATTCCAAATATGAAGGATGCTGCCAAGAAGAATCTTTCACAAACCCTTCCATTTAATAAGATATTCCATGATACTACGGTTCCTTGGAACCTTCTTCTGCTTGCCAACAATCCTCTCATGTTTATAAATGATCAATCCATCCTCATCAAGGGGAGATAGTTCTTCAAGAACTTGAATGCCATGGCCAATATACATCTTGAGTTGAGAGACATGAAAAATATTGTGAATGCATATGGTTGAGGGAAAATTAAGTTGGTAGGCAAGATCTCCAAATTACCTTGACATTTGATATGGACCATAATAGTGATGAGCAAGCTTATTATGTCTTCTCTTGAGTAATGCATGACGAGATTTGGATACCTTCAAGAATTTCCATTCTCCTTCTTTAAAATCCACATGCCTTTCTTTATTGTTTTCATAACACTTCATAGTCTCCTATGCCTTTTGAATATTTTCCTTGCATTGCTTCATTAAGGCTTCCATATTTTCTAACTCATCACTTGTAAGAGGATTCACTTAATCATGAAACTCTAATGTGCCTAGGTTACGACACGTTTTAGTAGTCCATCAGGAGTCTGATCTAAAAGATGTCGCTTGGCACTCCCACGGAATGTCATAGGGTTTTTCGGTTAGCGACTCCCGAGTCTACTCCGCAACAAAACGTATTGGCCAACCCTATTAGGATGATCGATGTGAATCTTCTTGGGTTTCTAATGGTCAAGTCATTCTATAGCCTTCTAGCATCGGTCTTCAAATGAGATCTACTTTGCGCATGGCATCTAAACCAAGACGGACTCATATCCCACTTGGTTCAAAGAGAATGGGAAACGAGAGGAATGCATTGCTCGACCTCTCTACCCATAGGGTAAAGTCCCATTCCAGTCCCCTAAAATGATATGAGCCAGGGTCTACCCTAATTATGTAAGGTCAATACATCATTGCAATTTGAATGTTGAGAAGCCTCCCAATTCTTTGGGACCACCTTCCCATAGGACAGACCCGTCGAGGGTTTTGCCCACCCGCTTCCCTTGATAGCTTTAATTTCCTACTTACCTAAGGGTGTTGAGAAACATGGACCTAGAACTAGATCAACTATGGTGGATGCAAGTCAAACACACGATATGTTATCAAAATGAGAAATTGTAACTCAAGTGAATTAGGTTCCAAGATAGATTAGCTTGGACTCATAAACACAATCTTGAGATATTCAAATTGATAGTACCATTACATCGAAATGAGTGTCAAGTACATGCCTTTACAGCTTTTTGGATAGTACAACTTTTCCTCTTTGTGCTTATGGGATTTTAGACATCTCTCATAGAGCTTCTAGAGCATACATATTTTCTCATAAAGCCATTTATGGGAAAGCCTCTTTTGGGCACACATCCAACCTCTACGGGCATTCATGTTAAGCATCATTTTCTATTCTCAACACCCCCCTCAAATGATGAGTCTCTACCCTTGCTGACTTTTGCCCCCCTAGCATGTGAACATGGACCATGAGACTAGCTCTTTGGCAACCTAGTCAAGTTAAGGCTTGAAACTTTACACCTTGGTAGGGTTTTTACATCCACTATGGAAAACAAGATCCACTAAGGGAAGGTTTTTGTTATCCAGTGGATAATATTTTCTTCGTTTTCTTTGTGCTTCTTTCGCACTCTTTGGTACAATCTTTAATCTTCTTGGACTCCTTGGTCTTCTTAGTTTTTTTGTCTTCATACTCTTTACCTTGGTAATGCTTTTTGTCCCTTTTGTTGATGTGTGGTACATGCTTTTTGCTCCACTCTTCTTGACACATTCTTTTTGCTTAATGAACTTGAGATGGATACACATGAATACATTATTTTGGTATAGTAGATTCTCTAGGACATATATGGCTTGGTGATTCATTGCATTGGTCTTGGAATACATGCATTTTGGAATTTGAAGTACATGACTTGACATTTCATTGGGACATTTTAGGATGGTGTAACAACAAAATCACTTCAAATGTGGAAAGGTCTTACCAATTGAGTTTTCGTATAATGGCAGTGTCTAATCTTGATTACAAAATGCTTTGACAAATATTGGAATGGATGCGTAGCATTAGTGTAATAGACACTCGATGGCATAGATGCTCAATGAGTTTTTGCAAGGATTCAAGCACCTTTTATTGTGTGTGCAAACAAGATAAAGTCTATTTGAGTGTGTATGAAGGCAAAGCTTAGTGTGAGAAATGATGGTGTGAAGAGACTTTAGTGATAAGGATTTTCAATCCTACATTTTTAAAAAAATGATAATGATAGTGAACATGAGACGAATAGGGATGGCCACCAGAAAATGGCACAATTTCAAGGGTCAAGATTTGGCTGCGTGTGATTGTGGAGAGATTCTAGCTTATCACTCTAGAACATGGTCCTTTCCTTTCCACAAGCTATGGCCCCCTTTTCTAGAGCCCACCTCACAGTCAAAATTGCCACCCCATAATCCAGTCACGAGACCCCCTTTCATTGTGCTGTTCACCTGGCCCCTCTTTGATCACTTGCTCCTTATCACACTCGAAGTGCCCCTCCGCTTATGCTCCTTCATGTTGCGCTCACTGCACAGCATGTGGCCGTCCTTTTCTATCTGCACTTTATGATCTCCTTTTTTTTTCAGCCTTGTAGGTGATTTAAAGAAAAGTAAGTGGAGCCTCTAGTAAGGTTGGAGGGGATAGTGATGCCATGGATCCTAGAATGTCTACCAACCAGCCTCTAGGCCCAGGTCTAAGAGTAAGGTCCTTAGAGATAGACTCGGAGCTCAGCAAAGCATCTTCTTGATAAACTAGCATTAGTTCCCGTTTTGGATACACCTCCTAACAGACTTTGCCTTGCCACATAATGCGGTGAGTCATCATCATCACTTACAACAGACAATAAGGGTCTCCCAAACAATTCAATGGGACCAATAGTACGAGACTGTTCTCTCTTTCAAAATTCTAAAGTAGAGCCGGGTGATTGCCATGTTAAGTTCATCCAAAGTAAGCAACACCATATGTTGAGAGACTATAGCATACGAGCTTGTGCATATTCCTTTGGTTTGTTCTTTCGAGTGATGGTCGAAGTAGCTCCACCTCTGCTACTATCCGCTTGGTTTGGGCCCCTAATGTTGTGATTCCTTTGGGTGGGTTTTAAGTGAAGAGAAGGATATGAGATGAAGAATAAGCCTAAGGTATGGATATGGCAAAGGGACTTAAGGTATGTTCAACTCCTACTATCCATTCATAAGTACAACACAACTAAAGAAGGACTCTACTAAAATCAAAATAGGAAGGATTTAAAGTGTGCACATAAGAAGTAAGATGCATCCACTAGCTATCTAGCTCAGCCATGGCTTTGATACCATGTTGAGAAACACAGACCTAGAACTTTGGCTGTGGTGGAAACACATGATACATTATTAGAATGAGGAATTGTAACTCAAGTGAATTAGGTTCCAAGATAGATTAGCTTGGACTCATAAACACAATCTTGAGTGACTCAAATTGATAGTACCATTATATTGAAATGAGTGTCAAGTACATGCCTTTATAGCTTTTTGGATAGTACCAACTTTCCTCTCTCTGCTTATGGGACTTTAGACATCTCTCATAGAGCTTCTAGAGCATACATCTTTTATAATAAAGCCACTTATGGGTAATCCTCTTTTGGGCACACATCCACCCTCTATGGGCATTCATATTAAGCATCATTTGCTATTCTCAACAAAGGGCACATTAGTGATAACACATATAAGCAGCTTCCTTAATTAACTCATTAGTCACATGTTCCTTTACGTAATTTTATGCACTGACATGAAAATAGATCAGACAAATTTCTTGATAGGAAACTTTATATTAAAATTTCAATTGAGATACAAGTCCTCTCCATGGGACAATCCTCCCAATCCGTACGGATGTGTCTTATTTTCCTCCGAGTTTCCACCCTTGCACTAGTAACAAGGTCTCAAGATTCCTTCCCGAGTCACATAGACCATTTGAGTAGGACTCAGAGATAGGGGATTTATAGCCAGATCCCCCCTCACACCCGAGCATCCTCCTACGAATAGGTGTTTCTATGAAGAGACCTCTCATGATGGGTTCGGTCCACATTCCAGACGTGGCTATAAAAAATCCCCTTGGATAGGGTTGGCGGCTAGTTGAGGGTGCTCAACACGCCTTTCCCAGGTGTTTCGCAAACTTAAAAGATTTTCTTCTTATCAATTCTTTTGTTAGATGACTCCTTTTCCAAACAAGTGTTCCTAAGTACAAACACAAGCAGAAGTACACAATATGTACTAAACAATTTGTTGTTCTCTCTGCCGAGGGAAATTCCCATTTGATGTGATAGAATCTAGTCTCGGCTTTATCCCCGTTATCATCCAAGATTTCCAAAGATAAACCTATTTGAATTTCCTCATTCTTTTGAATGAAGGAGTATCCTTGCAATGTTTATTGCAATTTGGGACATTGGCTTCCCTACAATGAAACCCTACATACTCATTTAAACTAGGGTTTGTCACGTAATTCATATAGTTACTTAAGGACTTTGAATTCCTTTTAGCTTCAAGCAAGATGGGCCTTGAGAAGAATCCTTTCAACAATTTAGGGTTTTAAATTATTTCAACTTCCTAGGAACCCTGCGTATTCCATCACAAGTTCAATCTATGTTTTGTGAGATGTAATAGGATTTTTCTATTATTTCAACCAAGCCAACAAATGAAGACGCATAAAATCTATCTAACTTAATTAAAATTTAGTGCATATTCTTGAAACTTTTTATATATATATTAGCATGAAATTTTCATGCAATTTATGTTCAATGTAACGGCTTCTAAGTGCAATTTAAATTGATCACCTAAGATGAATGTGTTACATATGCTCAATGCCCCACCCTCATAAGGTGCCACCAATGATCCATGGTGCTCAAAGTTGTAAGGCCTCCATTATGAGGAGAAGCCAAATGTGAGCCCGAACATTGAGTCCTAACTTGTATATCAGATGAGGTCTATGTGACCGGATGGCAAAAAGGTGACCATTGTGGGTCTAATCTTTGGGTTGGACTGAGTAGTTAAGCTGGTAGCAACTCGAGGCACATTGCATCGAGTTGCAGGGTAAGGGAGTTAAAAGGGGCCCCTATTTTGGGGTCTGGGGGCAGCACCCCCGGCCTTGGCTCGACGGTAAAGGAAATTTTCCCTGGAATATTCCCTAGCCCACTAGTGGAGGCTCATATGGTAGGTCGGTCATGCCAACCTAACCGCCTTCACAAGCTATAAAAGATAAACCCCTTCACAACCATTGATCATCTATCTTTCACCCAGTCAGAGTTGTTCCAGCTAGCCTTAAGCTCTTCATCTAACTTCTGTCTAGATCACCATCTAAGCTTCATTATGGAAGTGCATGGGTGGACAAAACCATCTATGTATCAGTTGTTTGGAGCTAAAGAAATTTTCTACTTGTCCTCTTATCTGTTGTGTACTCTCTATCTCTATCTCTTTCTCAGATTCTGTTCGATGCGCCGTGTAATTTTTACAAAATGTGATGAATGAAATTTTTCTAGTGCACTCATTATCTTGAAACATGCTTAATTAAGTTACTATAATTAATGTAAACGTTCTGTTCTCCCAATTTCTTTTACCTAATACAATGGGGTGCACCTGATTCATAAGAGATACATTTCCCGTAGTTGTGGTCCCTTGGTTTGCGGTCCTGTTGGTTGTGGTGAGAGTTTCAGCATTTGGAGAGATCTTTCGCTTGGGGGCCATCATCCACAAGTGGATTCAAGAGATAAATAAAGAGGAATGGATTTGAGATGGGAGAGTATAAGAGAAGATGGCTCGAGATAGGAAAAATTGAGCTAACTCTCTCCCTTACAGCCTCTTGGGGTAACTCCTCTCTCTCTCTCTCTCTCTCTCTCTCTCTCTCTCTCTCTCTCTCTCTCTCTCTCTCTCTCTCTCTCTCTCTCTCTCTCTCTCTCTCTCTCTCTCTCTCTCTCTCTCTCTCTCTCTCTCTCTCTCTCTCTCTCTCTCTCTCTCTCTCTCTCTCTCTCTCTCTCTCTCTCTCTCAAGCTTCTTCTCGCAATCTCTTGGAGAGGTATCCTTCTACCTCCCTCTCTCTACCTCTCTCCCGTAGCCTCTCGGGGTCTCCTTGTGCTTTTCTAACTGCTCCCCATGCCTCATATTTATAGCTAAATAAGAGAAGAAGGTTGTGGCTGAGAAGAAGAGCTCTTTGTGGAGGGGATCTTGGAAAAATCAGCAATCTAATGCTCAAATCACAATTCTGATAGTTCTGTTGGCTCCGAAAGGGGGGCAAAACCCCAAAGACACTTGTTTAGAAATCTTCTAGATCACTCCTTCTTCTTCTCCTTGTTCAAAGTGTTGTTTAGTACCTATAAATTGTGATCGTGCACGATTTTGCCAATCCTTCTTTTTTTGTATTAAATCTTCAAAATATGCTGAATAAACCACTTGATTTTTTTTATGTGACATCCTGCTCTAGAAATCTCCATAGCTTTTTAGGATATTTACAATAAGTAATATCTAAAATATCTAAAATATGCTAGTTTTGCCCAAAAATCTAATACTTTTGGACCATCCATACTATACACATTAACAGTAGTGATTAATATTTCTCATAACTCTCGTTCACGTTGTAACTTTCGTGAAGGGTGGCTACAGTCCTTATCAATCCAAAAAAATTGTCGGATTACAACTCTTGGTTCTTTTAACTTTTTAATTAAATAAAAATTGTTAGTTATTAATGTTAGTTAGTTTTTACTTTAGTTACTCTTTAGCTAGTAACCTTACTAGCTTATTAATTGACTAACTAACTTTCGAACTAACCAACTAATTTTTAATTGCATGGAAGTATTCCATTCTCCTCCCCTTAGAGAAATTGATATGTGCTCATATCGAGAGAAAGCATGGGTATTGTTGATGAAGAGCATTCTCATCTATTCATGTAGCATCTTCTTCAGGATAATCATTCCACTGGACAAGGTATTCTCTAAGGATTCTACTCCTCAATTGTCTATCCCTAGTATCTAGGATTGTATTTGGCTATAGCTCAAGGACTCCTTGGCTAGGCATTACAATTTGTTGATCACTCAGTACATGGATAGGATTAGGCACATATTTCTTTAGTAAACTAACATGAAATACATTGTAAACTTTTATATTTTTAGGGAGTTGAAGTTTGTAAGCATTAGGTCCTAGGATTTTGAGGATCATGTAAGGCTTGCAATACCTTGGGCTAAGCTTTTAAATTCTCCCACGGATAAGGAGCTCTTCTTGGGTTGTACACGAATGAAAACCATATCCTCCTCCCTGAAGAGCCGCTCTTGCCTGTTCAAATCCACACAAGCCTTCTACCTATCCTTGACGGCTTTGATGTCTTTCCTAATGGCCTTAACCTATTAATCATTTCTTCTAGCATCTTCTTGGAAGCCTCTACCCTTAAAGTAGGGTCTGAGAAATTTAATGGAGAACAACAATCATGCCCATACAATGCTTGGAAAGGTGTCATTTGAATGCTTTGCCGGAAGGAAGCATTGTAGGCGAACTCCACCAAGGGTATATGTTGGATCCACTTCTTGGGTTTGTGACAACAATATGCTTTAAGCATATCTTCAATCGCTTGATTGACCCTTTCTGTTTGGTCATCAATCTGAGGATGATGGGCCGTACTAAAATAGAACTGTCCCAATAGCTTCAAATATCCCTCTCGAGAAATGAGATGTGAAAAGGGGGGCTCGATCATTGATGATCCTTTTGGGTAGACCATGGAGTCTGAATATCTCCTTAATGAACGGTCTAGAAATATTTGAAGTCTTATCATTTGTCTTTATTGGGATGAGATGTGCAACCTTCGTGAGCATATCTGCTACAACCATAATTAAGTTGTACCCACTTGGAACTAGAGGTAACCCAACAACAAAGTCCATTTTGATAAATTTCCACTTCATTTGAGGGATGTCGAGGGGTTGTAGCTTTCAAGGCATCTTGACATGCCCTGCCTTGATGCGTTGGTAAGACAAACATTATGTGACATATTTGAGTACATCTCCCTTAAGTCTTTCCCAATGATAGCTCTTCCTGACCATGTTAAGAGTCTTGGCATATCTTGGATGACCAAATAAAGGGGAATCATGTGCTTCCGAGAGTATCCATTGTCTAAGTCTTTGCCTTGAAGGAATACATAGTCTTGTCTTTAAGTAGACTAGGCCTTCATAGACAGAGTACTCGTGGTATTTAACTTTGAGTTTGGGACGTTGGTCCTTTTCTAGGATCTCCTTTATCATTTTCTGATATTGTGGGTCATGTTTAGAGTCCTCCCTAGCCAATTCAAGGATAGGGTTACCTGGCATTGACACCATGGTGGCTAGTGATTCATGGCCATCGAAAGTTCCTCCATAATGAGAGAGTTGAGGAACGCTTCTTAAGGCATCAACGACCACATTTTCCTTGCCAGGTCTATATCTGATTTCAAAGTCATACTCTTACAGTACCTCAATCTAGTGGCGTTGCCTCATGTTGAGGTCAGCTTGTGTGAAGATCCATTTGAGGCTCTTGTGGTCTGTGACGAATGAGAATTTGTCGCTGGCAAGTAGTGCCTCCAGAGTTTGAGGGCATGAATGATAGCCAATAGTTCCAAGTCATGAGTAGCATAATTTTTCTCATGGTTTTTTAACTTCCTTGAGGAATATTCCATGGGATGGCCTTCTTGCATTAGTACACAGCCCAGTGCAAGTGAGCTGGCATCTATAACAACTTCAAACTCCTTGCTCAAGTCTGGGAGATTCAAAATTGGCACTGTCGCTAAGCTATGTTTGAGTTGGTCGAAGCTTGCTTGTTCAATGGTTATCCACACTATGGCAACCTACTTCTTTAGTAGATCTATGAGGGGTGCCGCAACTAAGGCATAATCTTTGATGAATATTCTATACCATCATGTTAGACCAAGAAAGTTATGCACTTCCTTAATAGTGGTTGGTGGGGGCCATTCTTGTACATCTTTAACCTTTGTAGGATCCACGTAGATTCTCTTTTTTGATACAATGAAGCCTAGATACTCAATCTGTCATTTGAGGAAGGTACACTTCTTCTTTTTGGCATAAAGCTTGTGCGTCCTTATGATTTCAAGGACAATGCAAAGTTGAGGCTCATGGTCTTCTTCTTCCTTGGAGTAGACTAGGGTGTCATCAAAGAAAACAAGTACAAACTCGTCATGTCTAAAGATATCTTGCATTAGCCTATTGAGTGTAGCAAGAGCATTGGTTAATCCAAAGGACATTACTGTGAACTCAAAATGACTATATCTAGTGTTGAAAGCTGTCTTTGGAATATCCTCATCCTTGATGCAGATTTGGTAATACCCTAACCTTAAGTCATTTTTTGAGAAGATTTTTGCCCCTTGTAGGCAATCGAGTAACTCATCTATCCTTGGGATAGGATACTTATTCTTGACAGTTACTTGTTTCAGCCCTCTATAGTTTATGCGTAGCTGGAGCATTCCATCCTTCTTCTTCTAAAACAACATAGGAGCTCCCCATGGTGAACTACTAGGCCGAATGAACTCCTAATCTAAAATTTGTTTGAGTTGCTCATTTAATTCGATAACTTTGGGAATAGACATTTTGTAAGGTCTTTTTGCAACTGGAGCGGCGCCATTGATCTCATAATCAATCTCCTTTGGGGATGGTAGCTCTGTCTTTGTGGAACACATCTGCGTACTCCTTCAACCATGAAGGTTCTTCTTCATATCAAGAATCGTGTGGTGGGGGGATTTGCTTGAGCTGCTGCGCCAAAACACACTGTATACACAAGAGGAAGCTCACTCAAGAACACAAGAAGAGAGATGGAGGCCAAAACATTTTCTTGCTGGTTTCTTCTTCTTCTTCTTCTTCCACACACTATACAATGTACACAAAGTATAGATAAGATACAACATAAAGGAAAGTGGCCTACTAAGTCAAATAATGCATAATCAACTACACTAATCGACTCTGGCGCTATGTCTTTTTTAGCTGTAGGTAGGTGTAACAAACTAAATATAATAAGTAATAAGTCAGTGGCCATGTGAGTATCATAATGACCACCAACGTGCTAAGTGTAGACGTGCGGACTCATCTAGCCAGGTGGTCCATCATCAATGTTCGCACGTGTTGAGCTTGCCATCTCAACACTTCAAACTCCTTGCTTTGCTCTAGCTTATTCAACTTGATCAAGTAGATGGATAAACCCTTTTGTATTCCCTTAACTATCTATGATGCCTTTGCTAATTGGATTTTGGTTTACAAGCCTCCCCTTGAGTTGTGACTAGTTTTCCTTCAAAACTTTGGAGGGAAATTTGGCCCCTTTCACAGTGAATGTGGGCATCATTGGGTATTAACCAATCCATGCCAAGTAAGCATTCATGAACCCCTAAGTTCATTACTCTGAATTTTACAATTGTTGGCTTTCCACCGAGTAGGAATCTCACTTCGGTAGTTTGTCTAGTACAAGTGATTTCACACCCATTTGCTAAATTCCACAAGTAAAGTGGATGCAACTATTGTGGTTATTCCTAGCTTTCTTGCACAAGCAAGAGAAATAAAAGAATGCATACATCCACAATCAATTAAGATTTTGAAATTCTTACCTCGGTAGTGTGAAGGGGTTTGGATGACTAAGAATTGGCGATTTGGTCCCTTTTTATGGAGAGCGGCATGGATTGTCACCTTTTCAATATTTGCTTCCATAGTTGGTTCTTCCCCTTCATTTACTTCCTTGATGGAGATATGGGAAGTCCTTGCCCTCCCCATTACTACTTGACCCTGACCACACGTAGCTCTGGTTTGCCCACATAATTGTCCTTGGCAGTGGTCCTCAACAAGTTTAATATACTCTCTTTTGAAGTGCCCGAGTTCCTTATAGTAGAAGCATCATAGGTTTTGGTTATTTCTCTCTGTAGAAACAAAGTCACTGATTGCATTCTCCTTTGGCTTCTTCCGCTGTCCTCGACCTTGTCCTTGTACTATTATCTTGCTTATGTTGTTTGTTAGTTTGTTTGATACGAACTGTAATGTGCCTAGGTCGTGACACATTTTAGTAGTCCATCGAGAATCTGATCTAAAAGATGCCGCCTGGCACTCCCACGGAATGTCATAGGGTTTGTCGGTTAGCGACTCTCAAGTATACTCCGCAACAAAATGTATTGGCCAACCTTGTTAGGATTGACCTAAATCTTCCTGGGCTTCTAATGGCCAAGTCATTCTACAGCCTTCTAGCGTCGGTCTTCAGATGAGGTCTTTAGATGATCTACTTTGTGCACAAAGCATCTAAATCAAGGAAAACTCATATCGCACTTGGTTCAAAGAGAATGGGAAGCAAGAGGGATGCATCGCTCGATCTCTCTACCCGTAGGGTAAAGTCCCATTCCGGTCCCCTAAAAAGATATGAACTAGGGTTCTACCCTACATTATCTAAGGTCAATACGTCATTGCGATTTGAATATTGAGAAGCCTCCCAGTTCTTTGGAACAACCATGTCATAGAACCCATTGGGGGTTCTGCCCATCCGCTTCCCTTGATAGCTTTAGTTTCCTACTTACCTAAGGGCACATTAGTGGTAACACATACAAGTAGCTTCCTTAATTAACCCGTTATTCACATGTTCCTTTACGTAATTTTATGCACTGATATGAAAACTGATCAAAAAAACTCCTTGTTAGTAAACTTTATGTTAAAATTTTGACTAAGATATAAATCTCATCCATGGGACGGTTCTTGCAATTCGTAAGGATGCATCTTATTTTCTTCCAAGTTTCCGCCCTTGCACTAGTAACAGGGTCCCAAGATTCCTTTCTGAGTCACGTAGACCATTTGAGTAGGACCCGAAGGTAGGGGATTTATAGCCAGAGCCCCCCTGGTACTCGAGCATCCTCCTACGAATAGGCGTTTCTATGGAGAGACCTCTCACGATGGGCTCGGTTCACATTCCCAACGTGGCTATCAAAAATCACCTTGGATAGGGTTGGCAACTAGCTGGTGGTCCTCAACACACCTTTCCCAGGTGTCTCAACCCAAATCCAACTTGAAATATTTTTTTCTTATCGATTCCTTTGTTAGAGGACTCCTTTTTCAATAGGTGTTCTTAAGTACAAACACAAGCAAAAGTGCACAATATGTACTAGATAATTCTTTGTTCTCTCTGTTGAAGGAAATTCCGATTTGATGTGATAGCATCTAGTCTTGATTTTATTCCCATTATCGTCCGATATTTCCAAAGATAACCTAATTGAGAAAAGGTCCGGGATCTAGAGCATGGCTATGGCGGATGGAACACAAAGAGAATGTTCATGATGACATAGACACTGACAAGACAAACTATTACACAAGTGAATTAGATTCCAAGATGGAAGCTTGGAATCATAAACACAATCTTGTGTACAAGACCAAGACACTAACTGAAAGAGAAAAGCATCATGATATTGCACTCATCATATGTGTATAAAAGTGGTAGTCAAGTACAATGATTTATAGTTGTTGGATGGGTAGTAGTTTCCCTTTCTGTGCATATGGGATTCAATTTGCCTATATGCCCTAAGCCTAGAGCTGCCTCATACAAAGAGGCCACTGTGGGTGTGATTTCAAATATCTCAACACCCCTCCTCAATTACAACTAGAAAGTATAAAATGTGTAGAGGCTTTAGTGAGAGCAACACCTGTAAAGTGTGGGCACACCATAAACATGGCAAAACACCAGAGGCTATCACAGAAAGGCTAAGTGTGGATACCACAAACATGATGGAAATCCAGAGGCTATAACAGGGGCCTCACAAAGTGTACAAAGGTTGTAGTACAAGGCTACATGAGGAGTTTACAAGCTTATGAAAAAGACATTTGGGCTAGGCAATACAAGGCTAAAACAAGTCAGTAAAAATTGGGTCGAGGACAATTAGGCCCCATAAGGCCCTTGTAGTTTTTAGCACTTCTTTAGGCATAGATCTTCAATTTATTGTAGGTCTTCTTGTCAATGTTGGCTTGCTCTTTTTGATCCTGTACTTGTTCTTCACTTTGCTCTTTTGGTCCTTTCCTTTATTGTCCTCCTGGTGTGCTCCTTTATTGACTTTGCTTGCATTTGTCTTCATGTTCATGTCCCCCTCAAGCAAAGGTATCATCTTTGAGGTTTGCATGATGACCAAGGTAGCTGGAGTGTCTTCAAAACTTTTAGATGGAATCATTGATTGCACTTGAGTGTGAGAAGCTCCATTTCCTCCTATTGGTAGAGTAGAAATATATTCTATGTAATTGAAATGAGCAACAAGAGTAATGTTACTCTTCATTGGAAGTAGCCATATAAAAGTCTTCTTATTTGACATTCTAGTAATAGGGTATTAGCTCCAAATGGCTAGCAAGGAGTTGATCTTGAATGGCTTCAAAAATTCTTCAGCTGACTGAAGATAACTAGCAACCAAGTTGACTTGTAGTGTGTTAGAAAAACACAAGTAGTGATAGCATGAAATCTTACTATTCTTGATGCTTGTCCTTCATATGAGTGCTTCAAATCTTCAAGGTCTTCCAAATCTTATTGATTAAATGCTCAAATCTTTGTTGGCACTAATCAAGACTCAGAACAGAGTGGTATTGGCAAGCTTGAGCTAAAGGAAGTAAGAGATTGAAGTAAAAGATGAGTTTGATGTTGAAATGGCTATGGCTCCCTAGGGTTTGCAGGGAGACGGCTAGTTTTTTTCTTCCAGCAGATCATGGAGATGATCATTTGTTGAGATACTTGGTGAGAAGATAGCTTAGGTAGTGGGATTTCAAATCCCTATGGTTAGGATGAACGTCGCATTGCGGATATGGAGAACAATCGTACGACTAGATGATGGGTTGTATATAGGTAGTGACTGCAAATTTTGACAATGTGAGACTGTAGAAGGGCCAATGTTAGTGATTGAGCTAACAACAAGATGCATCTGGAGCAGAGGAACAAATATTAGAAGAAATCCAGTCAAGATCTAGCCTATTTGATGAGATCTAGGAACTCAAAGTAGGGTAGGTGTTGTGTGGCTATGACAACCTCAAGGTTAAGTGAGGATGTAGTTGGAAATGGAGTCATACACTGACCCTGAGTTATCCAGAGATGAAGAGGGGTTGAAAGAGTAGAGAAGAGACCTAAGACATGCTAAGCCATGCTTAACTATGCTTTAATACCATGAGAAAAGTTCCGAGATCTAGAGCATGGCTATGGCAGATGGAACACAAAGAGAATGTTCATGATGACATAGACACTAACAAGACAAACTAATACACAAGTGAATTAGGTTCCAAGATGGAAGCTTGGACTCATAAACACAATCTTGTGTATAAGATTGACAATGATCATGACACTAACTAAAAGAGAAAAGCATCATGATATTGCATTCATCATATGTGTGTAAAAGTGGTAGTCAAGTACAATGCTTTATAGTTGTTGAATGGGTAGTAGTTTCCCTTTCTATGCATATGGGATTCAGTCTGCCTACATGTCCTAAGCCTAGAATTGCCTCATACAAAGAGGCCACAGTGGGTGTGATTGCAAATATCTCAACACTAATTTTATTTCCTAATTCTTTTGAATGAAGGATTATCCTTGCAATGTTGATTGCAATTTGGGACATTGGCTTCTCTACAACAAAAATCTACATGTTTGTCGTGTAATTCATATAGTTACTGAAGGACTTTGAATTCCTTTCAGCTTCAAGCAGGATGGGCTTTGAGAAGAATCCTTTCAACTCTTTAGGGTTTGGAATTCTTTCAACTTCCTAGGAACCCTACGTATTCTATCACAAGTTCAATCTATGTTTTGTGAGATGTAATAGGATTTTCCTATTATTTCAACCAAGAAAATGGATATGGATACATAAAATCTATCGAGCTTAATTGCAGTTTAATGCGTATTCTTGAAAATTTTCATATATATATTAGCATGAAAATTTTCAAGAATACGCATTAAACTGCAATTAACTCAATAATTTATGTATCCATATCCATTTTCTTGGTTGAAATAATAGGAAAATCCTATTACATCTCACAAAACATAGATTGAACTTGTGATAGAATACGTAGGGTTCCTAGGAAGTTGAAAGAATTCCAAACCCTAGGAGTTGAAAGGATTCTTCTCAAAGCCAAGAGATGCGTTTCCCGTAGTAGCGGTCCCTTGGTTCACAATCCCACTGGTTGTGGTAGGAGTTTTAGCATTTGGAGAGGTCTTTTGTTTGGGGGCCATCGTCTGCAAGTGGATTTGAGAGATAAAGAAGGACGAATGGATTTGAGATGGGAGAGTGTAAGAGAAGATGGCTTAATCAAAGACCAAGATAGGGGAAATTTAGCTAACTCTCTCCCTTGCAGCCTCTTAGGGTAACTCCTCTCTCTCTCTCAAGCTCCTTCTCGCAATCTTTTGGAGGGATGTCCTTCTACCTCCCTCTCTCTACCTCTCTCTCGCAGCCTCTCAGGGTCTCCAGTGCTTTCCTAATTGCTCCCCATGCTTCATATTTATAGCTAAACAAGAGAAGAAGGGTTGTGACTGAGATAAGAGCTCTTTGTGGAGGGGATCTTGGAAAAATCAACAATCTAATGCTCAAATCACAATTTTGATAGTTTTGTTGGCTCCGAAAGGGTGGCAAAACCCCAAGACAATTGTTTAAAAATCTTCTAGATCACTCCTTCTCCTTCTCCATGTTCGAAGTGCTGTTTACTACTTGTAAACTGCGATTGCATGCGATTTCGCTAATCCTTCTTTTTTAATATTAAATCTCCAAAAAAAGTTGAAAAACCCACTTACTTTTTTTACATGACATCCTGTTCTACAGATCTCCATAGGTTTTTAGGATATTTACAATAAGTAATATTTAAAATATACTAGTTTTGCCCAAAAATCTAATATTTTTGAACCATCCATACTATACACATTAACACTAGTGATTAATATGGCTCATAACTCTCGTTCACGTTGTAACTTCCATGAAGGGTGGTTACAGTCCTTGTCAATCTAGAAAAAATGTTAGATTACGACTCTTGATTCTTTTATATTTTTTATTAAATAAAAATGGTTAGTTATTAATGTTAGTTAGTTTTTACTTTAGTTAGTCTTTAGTTAGTAACCTTACTAACTTATTAATTGACTAACTAACTTTCGAACTAACCAACTAATTTTTACTTGCGTGGAAGTATTACAAAAATAATGCTAAAGGTACTTGGACCCTACATCCATACAATACCTCAAATGGTGACATGCCTATACTCATGTGATATATATTATTGTAACAAAACTCAGCAAGATAAATCCAATGATCCCATGCATTTTGTGTGTCATGTCAAAAGTGTCTCAGATAGACTTCTAACCATTTATTGAGTCTTTTAGTTTGTCCATCTATTTGTGGATGATAGGTCATACTTGATGTTAATTTACTTCCCATAGAATTGATAAGGCTTCATTATATTGGCAGTGTGCTCATCCAACAAATATTCCTCCTAAATACAGATCCAATCTTTATGAAGGGTAGAAATAGCAGAAATGAAACATGCCCACATCCTAGATAATGCATCTTCCACTACATTATCCTTGCTTGAGAGTGGATTTTACAACCAGGAAAGAGCCCAAAATGTGGCAATTTTTGTTTATCTAATGCATAAATTAAAGTTTGAAGGAAGCGGCACAATTTTAAGCGGCCGTGGAAGACTGGAATTCAAATCACTTCTAACGACAAACTTTGTAGTGGTTGTAGATTTTTCATAAAATTTTTGAGTGCCAAATCAAAGAAAAATGAGGTCTAGGTAGTTTGTGACTTCAAGACGGACATGAAAGTTTTTCAAATTGCGAATCGGGTGCCAAATGTGGGAGTAGTTAGAAGCCATGCAAGAGGAGGATTAAATTGAGTGTGAACATAACTTTGGGGGGAGGGGGGAGACTTAAAAGGGTGTGACCCTTAGAGAGCCCCCAACCCCCCAAAATTTAACAGATGGGAGGGGTTTCCAATGAAAAAAATGGAGGGCCACCTGCTGTTTCACGCGATGTGATTTTGGGCTATGGGGGCTTTATGGGGCTGACAAAGATTGATGTAATCCAAAGATGCCAGCCTATTTCTCAAAATTTTTGCCCACCATCATTGATTTGTGATCATAAAGTGGTAGCCTAAAGAGAAAGAACCAAAATCAATCTTTCTCTCTCCTCCCTCTCTCTCTCCTCTTGAAGGTGATTCATGTGCAAATAAATGGGAATAGTTCAGAATGAAGACCGGTTGTCCAGCTTGAATTGGGTTGCTATGGAATCATTTTGATACTATGGAGTGATGAGCATCACGGTTTGGGAATCAATGGTGGGTTCGGTGGCTAGTCAAAAATTCAGTTTTTGAAATCCAAAACTCGAAAAATGACGATAAGCCTCTTTTTAATGGAAATTCAAGTCTTTTGTGACATTTCATGATGCAAATCTTGTTCATATGCAATGAAAATTTATTTAAAGCTTGGTTACAATGTTTTTGAGGGGCATGTCATAAAATTTAAAATCTATGTTTGAAATCACAATTTACTAATTTTTGAAAACCCAAAAAGCATGTTTTTAAAGGAAAATGATGTTTTTCATTATTTTGAGCAATCAAATCTTGTTTATGTGATATAAAATTAAATGTCAAGATAGATCAAACTGTGAATTAATTTCTTTAATTAAAAATTTAGAAAATATGGCAATTTATATAAAGAAAAATACTTTAAAAATATGATTTCGGCCAAAGAAAAATGGAAAAAAAGAGTTTACACATTAAAAAGTACAAAATTTTATGAATATTCTGTGAATATATGGTGGGGACTAGGGCATGAGGTTTAGCCTTATCTTATCTCCATTTTTTATTTCAAAGTGTGTGTTTATCACTTTTATCACAAAGAAAACCACATAACTCTTTATACCTACCATCGCAAGCCAAATTATAAGTGATAGAGAGAAAGGGATTGTGAAAATTGAATATCATTTGATTTCTGATTTTGTGCATGTTCTATTATATAGAATCCAATTATCCTAAGTCTTTAAAGAATATTGGCATTAGCACGAATTATTTCGATGCTACCTTAGCAACATTGCATGCGTTAGAGTGAAGTCATGAAAAGATTTTTTTGTGCAGATCAGCATTGATTGATTTATAAGTTTACTTGTTTGTGCACTCTATGGCACTGACTTTGCATCCGCATTTTTTACGTGGTTTTAATAGAGTCATCTCTCCTAACATATGAATAACACTTGTTTTTTAACATCTAACCCACGTTGAATGTGAGGTTCCCTAAGCCATATGTTTGGTGTTATCATTTCCTTTGGGGACTAATGTGGTCAAGATTGAATTATCTCCTGGAACGTTTCATTAAAAGAGTGGACTATGTTACATATGTGCTTTGAAACAACACATCTTGGGGCTAATCATGTTCAAGATTCAGAGGGAGAGAGAGAGAGAGAGACAATGACATGGAGCTATAACAGAGAGTAGTGAACTCTCATTATTCTCTTCTTCTCATTCTTCCATAATGCTTACTAAAGTCTAATCACACATAATTGATAAACACACTAGGTCACTAACTGACTATACCACTAACTGTAGTTAAGTCTGACCGACTCAGTTATTACAACACACATGTAGGGTGACAACTAAGATGACAGTTGTCGAGATAAGATTGGTCATGTTGATGATACTGATCACAAGCTTGATTCTCAACACTCCTCCTCAAGTTCAAGCTAACTGTTGTACTCTAAGTAGCTCCCTAAAATTCACAAACTTCTCTTTACTGAGTGATTTGGTAAAGATATCTGCTACCTGGTATTCTGTTTTCACATGGAGTAGATTAATCTTTCCAGCAAGTACCATCTCCCTAATAAAATGGCAATGAACTTCTATGTGTTTGGATCTAGCACGATAGACAAGGTTGCTAGCAAGTATTGCACTATTGAGATTGTCACAATGCAATGTGACTTTGCTATCCAAATGTATACCAAAGTCATGTAGTAGTTTCACAAGCCAAAACTACTTCGCATGCTGTTAAGGTTGTACCCCTGTATTTTGCCTCTGTATTAGATAAAGCAACGGTCGGTTGCTTCTTACTGCTCTAGCTGATCATACTATTGCCCAAACTAAAAGCATAACCACTGCTTGACCTCGTGTCATAGAGACAACCAGGCCAATCAACATCTATATGACATGTCAAGTTGAATGATTTCCCATGCTCATAAAACAACCCATAATGAGTAGTACCCTTCAAGTATCGCATAATCCTCTTGACTGCATCTAAGTGTGGCTTACGAGGTTTCTGCATAAACTAGCTAATCAACCCCACTGCATAACTCAAGTCAGGATGGGTAATAGTAAGGTAAATTAGGCTACCCACCATTTGTTTTTACATAGTGACATTCTCAATCATCGCTATCGTTTTCATCGTTATTGTCAACTTTGTCTTCTTCCCCATCGTGATCATCATCGTGGTTATCTTCCACACCATCTCCCTCTTCTTGTTGGAAATGATAGGGGGGAGGGTTTTCAAAAAAATTTGAATTAGTTTATTTATTGGGGGGGAGGGGTTCCTACACAGAGCGGGTGTTTGGGGGGGTGGGGGGGGGGAGAGGGGAGGGGAATATTACATCCTCTCCCCCTTAGAGAACTTGAGATGTCCTCATCTTGGAAGAACTAGGGAAGACAAGCAATAATGGGGCTTAAGGCCTGTGGGTTAGGACCCATGATGCGTCCACTGTGCTACTCTTAACGACTCAAGTAGTGCAAATCCTATTATTTCAATCCACCGTAGGTACAAGAATAGGATTTATTCCTGATATAAGTTGTATTACATGTCGATAAAAATTTACAGGGTTTCTAATCATCCTGAAGAGGTGTAGTGGGTTTTAGGTCATTGTCTTTATTTGATTCCTCTATGTATCCATAGATTGCGCCTATGTAGCTTCGTTTCCTAAGGGGCTCAATGTCTTCCAGACTTAAGTCAACAGGGCAATCTGCTTGGACGTGCCCTAGCTCAATGCAATGGAAGCACTAATAGTAGGAACATCTCCTACGGATACGCCCTATCTCTCCGCACATGTGGCATCTCTTGTCATGATCTCGAGAATCGTCTTTGCTACAATTTCTCAATTTATGTAATATTTCCGTAATGAAATATTAAGTGATCCTATACCCCGCACACCAGCACAAAAAGCGGCTCAAAATAATCTCCCGCATTGATAAATGTTGGTGGCTAAGTGCTCCCTCCACGCACATTAAATAACTCCAGCTCCGTGTCATGTATGGAAGACCGTGGCTTGAAACCACAAGCCCACACAAGAACACCCTTCACGGGAAAAGAAAAAGGATAATGGATAATTTAGTGCAATTTTTTTTATTAATAACACCCTCCCCCTCAGCCGATGCAGCATGGGGAGGGGATCATGCTAGCCGCCACCACTTGGGTGGCTACCCTCCCCCCCCTTAGGCCTATAAGACCACCCCCTCCCCAAGCTTGAGAGAGGGGAGGAGAGGGAATCGTATTGGCTGCCCTACTGCCGTGAGAAGTCACCATACTGCTGCCGCCACGTCACTGATTGCTACCACCAGGTCCACCATCATCACTTGATGTGCCATGCCCTACCATCATCATCATCATCATCGTTCCCACCATCCTCATCATCATCATCGTTTTCATCATCCTCATCTTCTTCTCTCTCCATGTCATCTTTGGTTACTCCAGAGGCTTGGAAGCTTCTATAAAAGCTTCCCATTGCATGGAATGTTATATCTTGCAATTATTTACATCTTTTAGGAAAATTATTTGCATCTGTAAGCAAAGATCACCTCTTGTCGCAAGACAAATTGATCAACTAGGTAAATCGCTTGTATTTGGCATAACTCACATGGGATTCATAAAAGCATAAATAGATAGTACGACGAACACCTCAATGTGCTAGACAGGGTTAAGTTACATTAAAATTTTTCCTAGTATCGCACTTGGGATGTCGAGTCAAGACTTTCGATCCTAAAGGTCCTACCCACATTAACGGAATGTTAGGGTTAGCTAAACGCCTATGCAAGAACGATCTAGGGTTCTTACCCTAAGGATCAATTGGCTAAATACTAGACTTCTGCAAGGAAAATTAGGAACCCTAGGGCCAAAGCGTTATCGGCCTAGCAGGGTTAAGGGTTGGATTGGGTCAAGAGGACTCCCAAACCCTACATCTTGACAAAAGGTTTTCTTGACCAAGAATACCGTGTGATGGGAGAAATAATCCCACAAGTTAGGTGCGATACTTGTCTCGTGCAACAAGTTCCAAAATCACATGATTTTATGTTAAAGCACAAAATAGTATTGCCACTTCTTAGAACAAGGTTGGCGAGTTCTACGTACAAGTCTAATTTGCAAGAGGATGAGTAGACATCCTGCTACATCACCCTTCTTTGAGGCTGATTTGCCAAGTTAGGGTAATTATGAATTTCCTAGCAAGCAATTGACCAATCAAGTTAGGGTGACGAGGTTGCCCAGGATTTATTATCTTTAATTTAAGGAAACGTAAGGTGGAAACAATTTGGGTTAACTGGGTATAAACCCTAACCCAATGATAAGAGGGTAAACAAGCAACTTAGCTTACAAAACCCTTGGGATCTTGCCAAGTCACAATTGATCCCGGGTCGAATGCTGGATGCATTCGGAGAGAAGGATTCACACCTTAGCAGTTGGCCGTACAAACGACCACAGATTGATTGTGTTTGTACAGTTAGGAGCATTGTTTGTACTTCTTTGCTCAAGGAAGTAAAGCTGGAAAAATAATTAATGCTTCAGGTTGAAGGACTGGAGGGAGAGGCAGCATCAGTTACCCCCGGCTGTCTACTTGACCCTATCCAAGGGGGTTGTAAGCTGCGCCGGGTACGTGGACCAAACCCGTCGCAAGAGGTCTCTCTATGGATGCTACTTGGAGCAGGAGGACGCTTGGGTGCCAAGGGGGCTCTGGCCATAAATCCCTTGCCTCTGGGTCTTGCGCAAGTGGCCAACGTGACTCGAGATTGGATCTTGAGGCCCGCATACTAGTCTACGGGTGGAAACTTGGAATAGTGATCCCTAAGGATTGCTGGAATTGCCTTCGGGCGGATTATGGATTAGCCTTCGGGCGGATTATGGAATTGCCTTTGAGCGGATTATGGAATAGCCTTCGGGTTGGATTATATGATGTATTCCAAAGACTGATAAATAAGATCAATTGTTGAAAAGGAACTTGCTTGACATTGTTTTTCTATGTCAGTGCTTAAGTTATGTGAAGGAACCAGTGATTAATTGGCTAATTAAGGAAGCTATTTTTGCTTGTCAAACTAAATGTGGTAGGTAATTAGATAACTAAAGCAACTGAGGAAAGTGCGATGGATGTGACCATGGGTCCGTCCTACAGAAGGGTGGTCTCGGTTGGCCGGGAACTTTTCTCAACGGAATTGACAGCGAGGTAACGATGACCTAGAATCTAGAAAGCTAGAGTCCCGATTTATACTGTTTTAGGGGAACGGAATGGGACTATGCCTTACGGGCAGAGAGATCGAGCTTTGCATCCCTCTTGTTTCCCATTCTCCTTGAATTAAGTACAGTATAAATCTGCTTCGACCCTGATGTTTCTGCGTAAAGTAGTTCGTCTGGGGCTCGATGCTAGCTACCTTCTAGGAACTTGACCATTAGGAAAACCCTGATTCAGGTCGGTCCTAAGTGGGAACGGCCAGAATGCTTCTGCTTCGTGGCAGACTCGGGAAGACCTAGATCGCAAACCCCATGACATTCCTTGGGAGTGCTAGGCGGCACTTTCTGGACTCTCTTCCCGATGGGCTACTAAGACGTGTCCTGCAAGTGGACAGGGAACACGTTACAGTTGGTATCCCCTGTAATGTGTCCCCCTATCCTTTTCCAAGACACGTCTTAGCAGCCCATCGGGAAGAGAGTCGAGAAAGCGCCGCCTGGCACTCCCAAGGAATGTCACGGGGTTTACGATCTAGGTCTTTCCGAGTCTTCCACGAAGCGGAAGCATTCCGGCCGTTTCCACTTAGGACCGACCTGAATCAGGGTTTTCCTAATGGTCAAGTTCCTAGAAGGTAGCTAGCGTCGAGCCCCAGACAAACTACTTTATGTAGAAACATCAAGGTCGAAGCGGGTTTATACTGCACTTGCTTCAAGGAGAATGGAAAACGAGAGGGATGCAAAGCTCGACCTCTTTGCCTGTAAGGCATAGTCCCATTCCATTCCCCTAATACAGTATAAATCGGAACTCTAGCTTTCTAGATTCTAGGTCATCGTTACCTCGCTGTCAATTCCATTGAGAAAAGTTCCTGGCCAAGAATGTAATATTTCCGTAATGAAATATTAAGTGACCCTAGACCCCGCACACCACGCGCAAAAAGCGGTTCAAAATAATCTCCCGCATCGATAAATATTGGTGGCTAAGTGCTCCCTCTGCGCACATTAAATAACTCCAGCTCCATGTCATGTATGGAAGACCGTGGATTGAAACCACAAGCCCACACGGGAACACTCTTCATGGGAAAAGCAAAAGGATAATGGATAATTTAGTGTAATTTTTTAATTAATAACCCCCTCCCCCTCAGCCGATGCATGGCGGGGAGAGGGAGTATGAGTGTAAGAGAAGTTATGTGGTGGAGGAGCATGGGGAGGGGATCATGTTGGCCGCCACTTGGGTGGCTACCCTCCCCCCCTTAGACCTATAAGACCACCCCCTCCCCAAGCTTGAGCGAGGGGAGGAGAGGGAATTGTACGGGCTGCTCTGCTGTCGTGAGAAGTCGCCATACTGCTGCCGCCACATCACGAACTGCTACCGCCAGGCTCCGCCATCATTGCCTACTGTGCCACGCCCCTACCATCATCATTCCCACCATCAACACCATCCTCATCATCATCGTCATTTTTGTCATCCTCATCTTATTCTCTCTCCACGTCATCTTTGGTTACTCCAGAGGCTTGGAAGCTTCTATAAAAGCTTCCCACATCCCCTATTCACACGTGGCTCCCCTAAGGTTCTAAAACCAAGTCTGCAAAGGCCGTGCCCTGCGTGGAGGAGAAGATCTCGGTTAGAGAGAATTCCTAACGTGTAAGAGATCCAAGAGGAAGTTGTTGAACCGAGATTTAATGGCTCCCAAGCAAAAGACGTGAGGCATACACACGGGAGCTTCCAACCTGAGTACACGTGTGGAAACACTCCAAACCTCAATGCCCAGGCTCTTAAAAATTGATTCCACATGAAAAGAATCTAGTAGGCATGTCCAATTCTCGTAGACAAGTTTAATTACATTTGGAAATTTTAATTACTCGCCGATTTACAAGATTTAGTCGCATGTCATGCATTTGAAATTGCTTGCACTTCCAAGTTGCAATCCTGAATGCATATTGCATAAGTTAAAAGGTGGATTTGTCTAAATGCATCCTTGATTACCTCGTGAAAAAAGAACTGTGCATAATGCACTTAGGTAATAATTTCCTAGTTGTGATTCATATGAGATAATCGTTGATGTCCATTAAATGTTGTCCGAGTAGTTGCAATGCATGAAAGGGATTTATGTATCTTGCAAATTGCATGCGATGATAATTACATCCTAGGTTGGGCTAAGTGTTGAAGGACAAATTAAATCAATAATGGTCTCATGGTATTCACTCATGCATGGAGTTCTTTTATCGAATATTGTATTTAGGAAAGGATGCATTTTCATAGAAAAGCTTAAATTCAATGCATTAAACGAAGGCTTTATAAGCATAGTTCTTGATGTATATCAACGTAGTGTTTATACGAGTTAGCTCTGAATTGTCAATCATTATAGTTTAGGTAAGGAAAAGTAACGATCATTGTAGATCTTGTAGCTGCATAGAAGGAAAAAGTCTATGAATCGCATATTTGCATGGAATGTTATATCTTGCAATTATTTACATCTTTTAGGAAAAGTATTTACATCTCTAAGGAAAGATCATCTCTTGTCGCAAGACAATTTGATCAACTAGGTAAATCGCTTGTATTTGGCATAACTCACATGGGATTCATAAAAGCATAAATAGATAATACGACGAATACCTCAATGTGCTAGACAGGGTTAAGTTACGTTAAAATTCTGCCTAGTATCACACTTGGGATGTCGAGTCAAGACTTTAGATCCTAAAGGTCCTATCCACATTCACGGAATATTAGGGTTAGCTAAACACCTATGCAAGAACGATCTAGGGTTCTTACCCTAAGGATCAATTGGCTAAATACTAGACTTCTGTAAGGAAAATTAGGAACCCTAGGCCCAAAGCGTTATTGGCCTAGCAGGGCTAAGGGTTGGATTGGGTCAAGAGGACTCCCAAACCCTACATCTTGACCAAAGGTATTCTTGACCAAGAATACCGTGTGATAGGAAAAATAATCCCACAAGTTAGGTGTGACACTTGTCTCGTGCAACAAGTTCCAATGTCGCATGATTTTATGTTAAATCACAAAATAGTATTGCCACTCCTTAGAACAAGGTTGGCGAGTTCTACGTACAAGTTTAATTTGCAAGAGGATGAGTAGACATCCTGTTACATCACCCTTCTTTGAGGCTGATTTGCCAAGTTAGGGTAATTATGAATTGCCTATCAAGCAATTGGCCAATCAAGTTAGGGCGACGAGGTTGCCCAGGATTTATTGTCTTTAATTTAAGGAAACATAAGGTGGAAACAATTTGGATTAACTGGGTATAAACCCTAACACAAGGATAAGAGGATAAATAGCAACTTAGCTTACGAAACCCTTGGGATCTTGCCAAGTCGCAATTGATCCCGAATCGAATGTTGGATGCATTGGGAGAGAAGGATTCACACCTTAGCAGTTGGGCGTAAAAACGACCACAGATTGATTGTGTTTGTATAGTTAGGAGCACTGTTTGTACTTCTTTGCTCAAGGAACTGAGCTGGAAAAATAATTAATGCTTTAGCTTGAAGGCCTATAGGGAGAGGAAGCATCAATTACCCCCGACTGTCTGCCTCACCCTATCCAAGGGGGTTGCTAGCCGCGCTGGGTACGTGGACTGAACCCGCCGCAAGAGGTCTCTCCGTGGGTGCTACTTGGAGCAGGAGGATGCTTGGGTGCCAAGGGGGCTCTAGCCGTAAATCCCTTGCCTCCGGGTCCTGTGCAAGAGGATGACGTGACTCGAGATTGAATCTCGAGGCCCGCATACTAGTCTACGGGCAGAAACTTGGAATAACGATCCCTAAGGATTGCTAGAATTGCCCTCGGGCGGATTATGGATTAGCCTTTGGACGGATTATGGAATTGCCTTTGGGCGGATTAAGGAATAGCCTTCGAGCTGGATTATATGATGTATTCCAAAGATTGATAAATAAGATCAATTGTTGTGCTTGACATTGTTTTTCTATGTCAATGCCTAAGTTACGTGAAGGAACCAATGATTAATTGGCTAATTAAGGAAGCTATTTTTGCTTGTCAAACTAAATGTGGTAGGTAATTAGATAACTAAGGTCAGTGCGGTGGATGTGACCATGGGTCCGTTCTACGAAAGGGTGGTCCCGGTTGGCCGAGAACTTTTCTCAACGGAATTGACAGCGAGGTAACGAGACGACCTGGACTCTAGAAAGCTAGAGTCCCGATTTATACTATTTTAGGGGAACGGAATGGGAATATGTCTTACGGGAAGAGAGGTCGAGCTTCACATCCCTCTCGGTTCCCATTCTCCTTGAACCAAGTGCAGTATAAATCCGCTTCGACCCTGATGTTTCTGCGTAAAGTAGTTCGTCTGGGGCTCGACACTAGCTACCTTCTAGGAACTTGACCATTAGGAAAACCCTGATTCAGGTCGATCCTAAGAAAGAATGGCCGGAACGCTTCTGCTTCGTGGCAGACTCGAGAAGACCTAGAACGCAAACCCCGTGACATTCCTTGGGAGTGCAGAGCGGTACTTTCTGGACTCTCTTCCTGATGGGCTACTAAGACATTTCCTGCAAGTGGATAGGGGGACACATTACAGTTGGTATCAGAGCGAACCAACTGTGAGGTGCCCGCCCATCGGCTTTCTAGGCACTCTTTTAGCGGTCTATCGAGAAACGAATCTAAGCGTCGCTGCCCAGCACTCCCAAGGAATGTTCCGAGTTTTGTCGCCTAGGGTTTCCCGAATCCGCCTCGCAATGGAACGTTCACGACCGAACCCACCAGGATCGACCTGAAATTTGGGTTCCTAGTTGTCAAGGTCTCCTGTTAGCATTCTAGCGTCGGGTATTGGACATCCTACTTTACGCAGAGATACCCAACCCAAAGCAGATCTATACCGCACTTGGTTCAAAGAGAATGGGAAACGAGAGGGATGCATTGCTCAACCTCTCTGCCCATAGGGCATAGTCCCATTCCGGTCCCCTAAAACGGCATGAATCGGGTTCTAACCTATCAATACCTAAAGGTTGAATGACGATAAAAACTTGTGAGAAGCCTCCCAGTTCTCTGGGACCACCCTGCCATAGAACGGACCCGTCGGGGATTCCGCCCACCCGCTTCCCTTAATAGCTTTAGTTTTCTAATTAGGTCCTACCACATTTATGTGTGACACTTAAAATCAGCTTCATTAATTAAGCCTTTTAGAGAACAAGGTTCGTTCGCGTAAATTATAGCACAAACACGAAAACAGAGCAAAGCAATCTATTGACAAACAAGATCAAACAAGTTCCTTAACTTATCTTCAAGTTAATCTTTGTCTCCCGCCCATACATGAGAAATTATGTTTCACTTCTGTCCAACAGAAGTATCCCTTCTGCCTTGCAGAAGTAACTGGTCCAATTCACATGGCACCAAAACTCAATCCTTTATCTAGAATAGGATCTCCCAACATGCCCAGATGTTGGGGGCCACGGAGGTCTTCAACTCCATTCTTGACCTAGCAAGGGGTGTCCAGAGCTCCAACTGACCCACAAGCTGTCTAGGAGCGAAACATCATTCCCGTGGTTGGCCTTTTCACCACTCGACCTTCGGCCCATGAATCGAGCAGTGCCCTCTCGGGTTACTACGCGGTGCGACCATGGAGGTGATCCACCCGTACAATATATCCTTCCTTAATTAAATCCTTTAAGAATCAAGCACAAACAAAGCATTCAGCCTAATATCATTTTCCAAGAAAACATTTCTTTATTTCCATGGCGTCTTGTCATCACAGACCCTTGCCATGCATTTACCATAAATCACAAGCACTTGGAATAATCATCCAAACAATAACTAACAACTAGTTGAATGTAAAATCATTTAGGATATTGTTTGATCAATCAACAAAACCAATTGCATTCTTTCCAAACAATGCAAGAATAGACGATATAACATTTCCATCGTATATTTGCTCTCTCCCTTGGGATCTAAGAGCAATGCCATGCAAACATGTTCTTAATACTTCCTTCCTTCGGCTAGGGCATATATTAAGGGTTCAAACACTATTCATGATGTAAGTTCTATAGGTCACTTACCTTAATTGATAACCCAACCCTGAATTTGGATTGGCAAAAGTCATCCTTATCCAACGAATCTCAAGACATCCTAGTTTTTAACCCTTATGATCAATTTCTTGTACTAGCTCTTGATCAAGTCATGAGGTAACTAGAAATTTATCCTCATATATCAAACATGTTATAGGCATAACGTATAAATACTTGATAAGATAAGTGCGAGATGATCTCAAGTAATTAGACTCCAATAGGCCTCGCATTGACCTAGAATCTAGTTTTTCTTAGTATTTGGCCTGTTAGGCTAAGTACTTTTGAAGTATCTAAACTTTAAACCAGTACTTCTCCATTCATGATTCTTAATGTCATATTCTTTTAGCAATTATGCTATCTATAACCCTTGATTATACTTTAATCTAGCATTTCTATGCCCAATCTTTTAATGTCGTTCTTTTGACGACTATGCCATTCATAACGCTTGACTAATTCTTCCTTGTAATTGCTCTACTAGCAAATAAGTCATATGTAACTAGGTGCAATTATCTTCCCTTGATATGTGCACTTCACAAACCCCATCTTCCGAGTAAGCGAGATGAATTTATCCTTTCCCATTACCTATACTCGTGCAATAGTATGGGGCCTAACGTATCTCATACGAGAATCAAAGCAAACATCAATCAATTTGAAAATACATTACTTACGACCGGAACCGCAGTTGGATTGACGGTGATGCCTTTGCCCGAAGCCTTGTTGTTGGTTGCAGGATTGTCATCCACACGCGACATTCTTTGCTTGGAGGCCATCGTCCGCAAATAGACTCAAGAGATTAAGAAGGTAGAATAGATTCAAGATGGAAGATCGTAAGAGAAGATGGTTAAGTCGAGGATCGGGATAGAGGGAATTGAGCTAATTCTCTTCCTTGCAGCCTCTCGGGGTGACTATTCTCTCTCTCTCTCTCTCTCAAGCTCTCTTTCAAGCTCTTCCTCACAATCTCTTGGAGGGGTATCCTTCTCTCTACCTCTCTCTCGCAGCCTCTCGGTGTCTCCTTATTCTTTTTATGCCTCTCCCATGCCTCATATTTATAGTGAATTAGAGAAGAGGGCTTGTGGTTGAGAAGTGGAGCTCTTTGTGGAGGGGGATCTTGGAAAGATCAGTGATGTGATTCTCAGATCATAAATCTGATGGTTCCATTGGCTCCGAAAGGGGGGTAAAACCCCAAGACACTTGATTAGAAAGCTCTCAGTTCACTCCTTCTTCTTTTCTCTGTTCGAAGTGTTGTCTACTGCCTGTAAACTGCGATCGCGGCACGCGCGATTTCGCCATTCACTTTTCTTTATTTTTCTTTTTATAAAATCTTCAAACTAACTAAAATATCACTTGTCTTTTCTTTTAAATGACATCTAGTTCTAAAAATCTCCATATCTTTTTTTTTAAAGGATAATATCTAAAATATCTAAAATATACTAGCTTTGCCCAAAATCTAATATTTTTGGACCATCTAAACTATACACATCAACCTAGTGATTAATATAACTCATAAGTCTCGTTCACGTTGCAATTTACGTGAAGGGTAGCTACGGTCTTTGCCAATTCGAGAAAAACATCGAATTTACGACTCTTGATTTTTCTAAATAAAATATTTTAAATTAAATAAAAATTATCAATAATTAATGTTTGTTAGTTTTTACCTTAGTTAGTCTTTAGTTAGTAATCTTACTAACTTATTAATTGACTAACTAACTTACGAACCAACCAACTAACTTTTATTGTGCGGAGATATTACATCCTCCTCCCCTAGGAGATGTCCCTATCGTCAATGTTTCCATTGCAATGAGCTAGGACATGTCCAAGTAGACTGCCCTGACTTAAGTCCAAAAGATACGGAGTCTCCAAGAAAACGAAGTTACACAAGTGCAGTCTTCAGATATATAGAGGAATCAGATGAAGACGAATACTTAGAACCTACTACACCACTTTAGGATTATTAGAAATCCTAGAAATTTTGTCGACAGATGTAATATCTCCGCACAATAAAAGTTAGTTGGTTGGTTCGTAAGTTAGTTAGTCAATTAATAAGTTAGTAAGATTACTAACTAAAGACTAACTAAGGTAAAAACTAACTAACATTAATTATTGATAATTTTTATTTAATTTAATGGTCACAAGATTCTTGGTTGTCCTTGACAGGATTTTCTTCTTTAGACCAAAGTGTTCTAGGATTCTTTTAGCAGATTGGAGTGGTCCTTTATCTTGGAAAGTACATTTCCAGATTGTCTTGCCCTTAGTTCGGGACTGAGCTCCATGGACAATTGGCTTTGCTTGTAATACTAAAGAATACTTCCAAGCTTCGACATTCTGGTAAGACCCAATCTATATTAGTTGAGAAGAAATGACTTAAGAGAAATTCATTGCACATTATAACTATCATTCCTTGCCAGAGTATCTCTAATCATTTGCAAGTTCTAGGCTCAAAATAGACGCAACTCATATTACTCAAGTTAACTGTAGTTACAAGAGTAAAGTTTATTCCAATACAAGTTGTATTTCATGTCGATAAAATCTCTAAGATTTCTAATAATCCTAAAGTGGTGTAGTAGGTTCTAAGTATTCGTCTTCATCTGATTCCTCTATATATCCGAAGACTGCACTTGTGTAACTTCGTTTTCTAGGAGACTCCGTATCTTTTGGACTTAAGTCAGGGCAGTCTACTTGGACATGTCCTAGCTCATTGCAATGGAAACATTGATGGTAGGGACATCTCCTACGGATGTGCCCTATCTCTCCACATGTATGGCATCTCTTACCCAGATCTCGGGAGTCATCTTTACTAAAATTTTCCGATTTAAATTCTTGGACGATTGGATTCGCTCGGAGTAATGCGTCTTGCAAGTCTGTTGGACGCATTGCTTTAAGATGGTGGTTCAGAGGAGTGTTTAGGCCATGGCAAAACTTGGATACTTGCTGCGCAATATCCATAGGTGGTGCATATTTTAGTAGGGTTGCAAACTTTGAGTAGTAAGCTTCCAAAGTTAATTCTAGTTGCTTTAGCCTGAAGAATTCATTCATCTTCAAAGTCTGGTAGGTTGGCGGAAGGTATCGTCTGCGTACAGCATCTTTCAGCTGAACCCAAGTAACAGCGACTTCAGAAACACCTTGATCCTTGCACCATTGCTTCCACCATAGCCGAGCCTGGCCAACTAGCTTAAGTTTGGCTATCATTGCTTAATTGGTAGAGGCAGTTCCCGAAGCAAAGAAATAGTCATCCATCGACTCAATCCATATCTCTGCCTCTACTGCAATGTCTATCCCTTCTCCATCAAACTCGGGTACCTTAATTTGCTTGAGAAGGAATTTCTTCTCTTGCATGTCAACATTCGTGGGTGCAGAAGGTGCCTAACAATCAAGCCATACTGCTTAGATTATTTTGTTTAGGATATGTCTACAAACCATACATTAATCAATCACGTATCATTACAACATTTCGCTCTGATACCAACTGTGAGGTGCCCGCCCATCGGCTTTCTAGGCACTCTTTTAGCGGTCTATCGAGAAACGAATCTAAGCGTCGCTGCCCCGCACTCCCAAGGAATGTTCCGAGTTTTGTCGCCTAGGGTTTCCCGAATCCGCCTCGCAGCGGAACATTCACGACCAAACCCACTAGGATCGACCTGAAATTTGGGTTCCTAGTTGTCAAGGTCTCCTGTTAGCATTCTAGCGTCGGGTATTGGACATCCTACTTTACGCAGAGATACCCAACCCGAAGCAGATCTATACCGCACTTGGTTCAAAGAGAATGGGAAACGAGAGGGATGCATTGCTCAACCTCTCTGCCCATAGGGCATAGTCCCATTCCGGTCCCCTAAAACGGCATGAATCGGGTTCTAACCTATCAATACCTAAAGGTTGAATGACGATAAAAACTTGTGAGAAGCCTCCTAGTTCTCTGGGACCACCCTGCCATAGAACGGACCCGTCGGGGATTCCGCCCACCCGCTTCCCTTAATAGCTTTAGTTTTCTAATTAGGTCCTACCACATTTATGTGTGACACTTAAAATCAACTTCATTAATTAAGCCTTTTAGGGAACAAGGTTCGTTTGCGTAAATTATAGCACAAACACGAAAACAGAGCAAAGCAATCTATTGACAAACAAGATCAAACAAGTTCCTTAACTTATCTTCAAGTTAATCTTTGTCTCCCGCCCATACAGGAGAAATTATGTTTCGCTTCTGTCCAACAGAAGTATCCCTTCTGCCCTGCAGAAGTAACTGGTCCAATTCACATGGCACCAAAACTCAATCCTTTATCTAGAATAGGATCTCCCAACATGCCTAGATGTTGGGGGCCACGGAGGTCTTCAACTCCATTCTTGACCTAGCAAGGGGTGTCCAGAGCTCCAACTGACCCACAAGCTGTCTAGGAGCGAAACATCATTCCCGTGGTTGGCCTTTTCACCACTCGACCTTCAGCCCATGAATCGAGCAGTGCCCTCTTGGGTTACTACGCGGTGCGACCATGGAGGTGATCCACCCGTACAATATATCCTTCCTTAATTAAATCCTTTAAGAATCAAGCACAAACAAGGCATTCAGCCTAATATCATTTTCCAAGAAAACATTCCTTTATTTCCATGGCATCTTGTCATCACAGACCCTTGCCATGCATTTACCATAAATCACAAGCACTTGGAATAATCATCCAAACAATAACTAACAACTAGTTGAATGTAAAAGCATTTAGGATATTGTTTGATCAATCAACAAAACCAATTGCATTCTTTCCAAACAATGCAAGAATAGACGATATAACATTTCCATCGTATATTTGCTCTCTCCCTTGGGATCTAAGAGCAATACCATGCAAACATGTTCTTAATACTTCCTTCCTTCGGCTAGGGCATATATTAAGGGTTCAAACACTATTCATGATGTAAGTTCTATAGGTCACTTACCTTAATTGATAACCCAACCCTGAATTTGGATTAGCAAAAGTCATCCTTATCCAACGGATCTCAAGACATCCTAGTTTTTAACCCTTATGATCAATTTCTTGTTCTAGCTCTTGATCAAGTCATGAGGTAACTAGAAATTTATCCTCATATATCAAACATGTTATAGGCATAACGTATAAATACTTGATAAGATAAGTGCAAGATGATCTCAAGTAATTAGACTCCAATAGGCCTCGCATTGACCTAGAATCTAGTTTTTCTTAGTATTTGGCCTGTTAGGCTAAGTACTTTTGAAGTATCTAAACTTTAAACCAGTACTTCTCCATTCATGATTCTTAATGTCATATTCTTTTAGCAATTATGCTATCTATAACCCTTGATTATACTTTAATCTAGCATTTCTATGCCCAATCTTTTAATGTCGTTCTTTTGACAACTATGCCATTCATAACGCTTGACTAATTCTTCCTTGTAATTGCTCTACTAGCAAATAAGTCATATGTAACTAGGTGCAATTATCTTCCCTTGATATGTGCACTTCACAAACCCCATCTTCCGAGTAAGCGAGATGAATTTATCCTTTCCCATTACCTATACTCGTGCAATAGTATGGGGCCTAACGTATCTCATACGAGAATCAAAGCAAACATCAATCAATTTGAAAATACATTACTTACGACCGGAACCGCAGTTGGATTGACGGTGATGCCTTTGCCCGAAGCCTTGTTGTTGGTTGCAGGATTGTCATCCACACGCGACATTCTTTGCTTGGAGGCCATCGTCCGCAAATAGACTCAAGAGATTAAGAAGGTAGAATAGATTCAAGATGGAAGATCGTAAGAGAAGATGGTTAAGTCGAGGATCGGGATAGAGGGAATTGAGCTAATTCTCTTCCTTGCAGCCTCTCGGGGTGACTATTCTCTCTCTCTCTCTCTCTCTCTCTCTCAAGCTCTCTTTCAAGCTCTTCCTCACAATCTCTTGGAGGGGTATCCTTCTCTCTACCTCTCTCTCGCAGCCTCTCGGTGTCTCCTTATGCCTCTTATGCCTCTCCCATGCCTCATATTTATAGTGAATTAGAGAAGAGGGCTTGTGGTTGAGAAGTAGAGCTCTTTATGGAGGGGGATTTTGGAAAGATCAGTGATTTGATGCTCAGATCATAAATCCGATGGTTCCATTGGCTCCGAAAGGGGGGTAAAACCCCAAGACACTTGATTAGAAAGCTCTCAGTTCACTCCTTCTTCTTTTCTCTGTTCGAAGTGTTGTCTACTGCCTGTAAATTGCGATCGCGGCGCGCGCGATTTTGCCAGTCACTTTTCTTTATTTTTCTTTTTATAAAATCTTCAAACTAACTAAAATATCACTTGTCTTTTCTTTTAAATGATATCTAGTTCCATATCGTTTTTTTTTTTAAGGATAATATCCTAAAATATCTAAAATATACTAGCTTTGCCCAAAATCTAATGTTTTGGGACCTTCCAAACTATACACATGAACTTAGTGGGAACCATCAGATTTATGATCTGAGCATCAGATCACTGATCTTTTCAAGATCCCCCTCCACAAAGAGCTCCACTTCTCAACCACAAGCCCTCTTCTCTAATGAGGATGTAATATCTCCGCACAATAAAAGTTAGTTGGTTGGTTCGTAAGTTAGTTAGTCAATTAATAAGTTAGTAAGATTACTAACTAAAGACTAACTAAGGTAAAAACTAACTAACATTAATTATTGATAATTTTTATTTAAATGGTTCGTAAGTTAGTTAGTCAATTAATAAGTTAGTAAGATTACTAACTAAAGACTAACTAAGGTAAAAACTAACTTTTATTGTGTGGAGATATTACACCAACGAGGATCTAATACTTATAAGAAAACTTAATGAGGGGAAGTAGAGCAAATGTTGCTGTTAAAAACATCTCCTTACTTACTTATTGATACTGGCCTGCAGAATCACGAAGCATGGAACAAATTCTTGGTGTTCCAAGTTATGTTTATGACTACAATGCGTGCCTCGGATTATCAACGGAGGCTAGGTATGATGAATATCCTAGACCGCGTCTACAATGCTTCACCCCTGTACGTGGAACGGAGATGGATGGGTGATTTAGGAATTTATTACATACCTGCCCACCGACTTGCCTACCTTCGGACCAACTTGAAGAGAATCAAGTGGATGGAGGACTTAAAGATCGTGAAGCTATTCATCTTTGTTGAGGCTCACTTAAACGCAACCCTACATGTCGGTGGTCGAAAGGTCAAGCAGAACAAGTATGTGTACGAGGAAGTGACTCGAATAATCCCTGCTGACAGAATCAAGGTGTTGGGACGTTATGAGAAGAACAGGTATCAAAGGAAGGGATACCCTAATCTTCCTATGACCTATCGATTCCTGAAAATCCATGACCCCAATCCATATTATTACTCAGTTCCCATAGCCGAATGTAACACAATCTTATTCTCCCCAAATTAATGTATCAGCTTGGCCCACCTTCGCAAATAAATGTACTCGAAAGGGCTACGCCAATATGAATGAAATAGACTTTTTTTATCAATGACTGTCTTGGCTGGAAGTGTTGATAAAGGAGTTAAGTGATTAGGTCACTTCGCTAAAAGCTGAACCGGGCATGCAATGTAATGTGAGAAACGCTTAGCAAGTTTTTAACATAAAGAATCTTAATGCCCAGGCACAAACTCAAGTGCAGATTCCTAGTCCGACCCCTACACCAAGTACGGCTATAATTCAAGAGAAGAAGTTTCTTCTCAAGAAAATCAAACCACCTGAATTTGATGGTAAGGGAAGGACCATCCATACTAATGCCGAGATCTGGATCGAATCCATTGAGGATTATTTCAAAGCAACAGGTACTGCACCTGCTAACCAGGCTATGCTCGCTAAGCTGAAGCTTACCGGAGAAGCAAGACTTTGGTGGAAACAATGGTGTAGAGACCAAGGGATCTCGGAAGGGTCAGTTACTTGGGAGAAGCTTAAAAGGGCTATGCGAGGGAGATATCTACCACCGGCCTACCGCACACAGAAGATGAACAAATTCTACGAACTGAAGCAGCTTGGTCTATCCCTTGATGCATACTATTCAAAGTTCATCTCTCTTTTGAAGTACGCGCCACAAATGGATATGACACAACAGGTGTCAAAGTTTTGTGCCAGATTAAACCCACCCATAAACACCCTCCTGGAATCAATGCGCCCAACAGGCCTATAAGATGCGCTCATTCAAGCTGCACCCATAATACAGGAGGTGCAGACCAGGACAAGAGATAACAAGACTTGGTCTTACAAGGACTAGAACAAGGGAGTGTATAGGTCCCACGCTAAGAGAGTGCATGGCCAAAATCAGGCACAAAGGAAAAAAGCCAGGACCAACACTGTAAATAATTTCATTCCTACACAAGGTAATGGCCACAATCTCCATTGCTTCCATTGCAATGAACCTGGTCACTTTAAAAGGCAGTGCCCCAAGCTTAGTAGAGAACAATGTCAAGGGCCATCCCAAGGAACCGTCCGTGGCCAAGGAGCCACCGTCATGGCCAGAGGGAGAACCTCTAGTGTTGCCAACAAGGAGCTGTGTGATGAAGAAGACCCATGCATGGAAGCAGACATTGAGAGGGAAATGGTTCATGCCGCCCTTCACAAGAAAGGACTGAATCACCAGTTCTCGGTGATTCAAACACCATCGGTTTATCAAGGTAAAAGCGTCAAACCTTAATTGATTGTGGCAGTACACAATCCTTTATTTCACCAATTTGTGCAAGAAGATTAGGAATAGCCACAAAAGATGCACCTACCCTACTTGTGGAATTAGCAAATGGTCGTGAGGTCACTTGTACTAGGCAATGCTAAGGTGAGATTCCTACTGGAAGGAAAGTCGACTTCAGTCACATTCAGGGTTATGAACCTAGGTATTCATGAGTGTTTGCTCGGAATGGATTGGCTTAAACCTAATGATGCCCACATTCACTGTGGAAAGGGCCAAGTCTCCTTTCGAAATTCTGAAAGAGAACCGGTCACAACTCAAGGAGAGGTTGGTATGCCAAAAATTCAACTTGCCAAAGCATCTTGGATAATAAAAGGGGTTAGAAAGGGGCTACATGTCTATTTGATTAAGCTAAATAAGCTAGATCAGAATCAGGAGCCTAGGAAAGAACCTTAATGGTTAAAGGAATATGTGGACATATTTCCTGAAGAGCTAAGAGAACTTCCTCCTCAAAGGAAAGTTAATCACGAAATCAAGCTAGCACCAGGAGCTGCACCAATTGCAAAGAGGCCATATAGAATGTCCATCCTGGAAGCGATTGAGCTAAAGGAGCAACTCAAGCAACTGTTAGACCAAGGCTACGTCCATCCTAGCAGTTCACCATGGGGAGCTCCATTGCTATTCCAGAAGAAGAAAGATGGAACGCTTCAGTTATGCATTGATTACAGAGGGTTGAATCAATCAACCATTAAGAACAAATACCCCATTCCAAGAATAGATGAACTTCTTCACCGTCTTCAAGGTGCAAAGATCTTCTCCAAGATTGATCTCAGGTCTGGATATTATCAGATAAGGATCAAGGATGAGGATATCCCAAAGGCGGCATTTAACACAAGATATGGACACTTTGAATTCCTAGTCATGTCATTCGGGCGGCATACAAATGCACCTGCTACCTTCAGCAGGTTAATGCAAGATATCTTTAGGCCTTATCTTGATGACTTCATACTCGTCTTCTTTGACGATACCCGAGTCTACTCCAAATAGGAAGAAGATCACGAACCCCAACTTCGCATTGTCCTTGAAACAATGAGGACACACAGGCTTTATGCCAAAAAGAAGAAGTGTGCATTTTTCAAACGACAGATTGAATATCTGGGATTCATTGCATCAGCAGAAGGAATTTTAGTAGATCCAGCCAAGGTCACAGACATTCTAGAGTGGCCAACTCCAACAACTGTCAAAGAAATGCGTAGTTTTCTTGGATTGACAGGATGGTACATGGTCTTTATCAAAAACTATGCCTTGATTGCAGCCCCTCTAACAGATCTACTGAAGAAGCAAGTATCAATTGTATGGTCACCTACTGAACAGTCCAGCTTTGACAAACTAAAGCAAAGCTTGGTATTAGCACCCATCCTGAAACTTTCGGACCTTAGTAAGGAGTTTGAAGTAATAACTGATGCTAGCACACTTGCCTTAGGATGTGTGCTTATGCAAGAAGGTCATCCTGTAGCATACTCTTCAAGGAAACTGAAGAGCCATGAAAGGAACTATGCTACCCACGATATGGAACTGTTGGCTGTCATCCATGCTCTCAAGCTTTGGAGACACTACTTGCTGGGTAACAAGTTCACCTTAGTGACGGACCACAAGAGTCTTAAGTGGATTTTTACCTAGAATGAGCTCAATATGAGGCAATGTCGATGGATTGAAGTACTGGAGGAATTTGACTTTGAAATCAAATACCGGCCTAGAAAGGAGAATGTAATTGCTGATGCACTCAATCGCAAGGCTTTTCTAAATTCTCTGATCTTGCAAGATCCATCAACAGCAAGATCTCTAGCCACAAAGGTATCCATGCCAAACAACCCAATTCTTGAGCTAGCTAGAGAAGAGGCATGCCATGATCCAACCTATCAAAAATTGCTAAGGGAGATCCCCATCAAGAATCAAGACCCGAAGCTACAGGCAAAGTATCAAGAATTCTCTATCAATAATGGACTTGTCTAGTATAGAATGAGATTATGGATACCGAAGAAGATACTTTGGGAAGCCCATGGCTCCCCTTTATCAGGACAACTTGGCTATGCCAAGACCCTCAATGCAGTCAGAAAGAGCTATTATTGGGAGAGGCTTAAAGGTGACATTCTCAAATATGTCACGGAATGTTTGTCTTGTCGACGTATTAAGGCTGAACATATCAAAATGCCAGGGAAATTGCAACCACTTGACATTCCCCAAATGAAATGGGATTTCATTAATATGGACTTTGTTGTTGGCCTACCCCAAGTCCAGGGAGGATACAACTCCATTATGGTCGTGGTTGATATGCTTACCAAGGTTAATTGTCAATCGTTATAGTTTAGGCAAGGAAAAGTAACGATCGTTGTAGATCTTGAAGCTGCATAGAAGGAAAAAGTCTATGAATCGCATATTTGCATGGAATGTTATATCTTGCAATTATTTACATGTTTTAGAAAAATTATTTGCATCTCTAAGGAAATATCACCTCTTATTCGCAAGACAATTTGATCAACTAGGTAAATCACTTGTATTTGGCATAACTCACATGGGATTCATAAAAGCATAAATAGATAGTACGACGAACACCTCAATGTGCTAGACAGGGTTAAGTTACGTTAAAATTCTGCCTAGTATCACACTTGGGATGTCGAGTCAAGACTTTCGATCCTAAAGGTCCTACCCACATTCACGGAATGTTAGGGTTAGCTAAATACCTATGCAAGAAAGATCTAGGCCTCTTACCCTAAGGATCAATTGGCCAAATACTAGACTTCTGCAAGGAAAATTAGGAACCCTAGGCCCAAAGCGTTATCGGCCTAGCAGGGTTAAGGGTTGGATTGGGTCAAGAGGACTCCCAAACCCTACATCTTGACCAAAGGTATTCTTGACCAAGAATACTGTGTGATGGAAGAAATAATCCCACAAGTTAGGTGCGACACTTGTCTCATGCAACAAGTTGCAACATCGCATGATTTTATGTTAAATCACAAAATAGTGTTGCCACTCCTTAGAACAAGGTTGGCGAGTTCTATGTACAAGTCTAATTTGCAAGAGGATGAGTAGACATCCTGCTACATCACCCTTCTTTGAGGCTGATTTGCCAAGGTAGGGTAATTATGAATTGCCTAGCAAGAAATTGACCAATCAAGTTAGGGCGACGAGGTTGCCCAGGAATTATTGTCTTTAATTTAAGGAAACGTAAGGTGGAAACAATTTGGGTTAACTAGGTATAAACCCTAACCCAAGGATAAGAGGATAAACAAGCAACTTAGCTTACAAAATCCTTGGGATCTTGCCAAGTCGCAATTGATCCCAGATCGAATGTTGGATGCATTCGGAGAGAAGGATTCACACCTTAGCAGTTTGCCGTACAAACGACCACTGGATTGATTGTGTTTGTACAGTTAGGAGCACTGTTTGTACTTCTTTGCTCAAGGAACTAAGCTAGAAAAACAATTAATGCTTCAGGTTGAAGGCCTGGAGGAAGAGGCAGCATCAGTTACCCTCGACTGTCTATCTATTCCTATCCAAGGGGGTTGATAGCCACGCCGGATACGTGGACCGAACTCGCCACGAGAGGTCTCTCCATGGGTGCTACTTGGAGTACGAGGACGCTTGGGTGCGAGGGGGGGCTCTGGCCGTAAATCCCTTGCCTCCAGGTCCTGTGCAAGAGGCAGACGTGACTCGAGATTGGATCTCAAGGCCCACATACTAGTCTATGGGCAAAAACTTGGAATAGCGATCCTTGAGGATTGCTGGAATTGCCCTCGGGCGAATTATGGATTAGCCTTTGAGCAAATTATGGAATTGCCTTCGGGCGGATTATGGAATAGCCTTCAGGCTAGATTATATGATGTATTCCAAAGACTGATAAATAAGATCAATTGTTGTGCTTGACATTGTTTTTCTATGTCAGTGCTTAAGTTACATGAAGGAACCAGTGATTAATTGGCTAATTAAGGAAGTTGTTCTTCTTGTCAAACTAAATATGGTAGGTAATTAGATAACTAAGGCAACTGAGGAAAGTGCAATGGATGTGACCATGGGTCCGTCCTACAGAAAGGTGGCCCCGGTTGGCCGAGAACTTTTCTCAACGGAATTGACAGCAAGGTAACAATGACCTCAAATCTAGAAAGCTAGAGTCCCGATTTATACTGTTTTAGGGGAATGAAATGGGACTATGCCTTACGGGTAGAGAGGTCGAGCTTCGCATCCCTCTCGTTTCCCATTCTCCTTGAACCAAGTGCAGTATAAATCCACTTCGACCCTGATGTTTCTGCGTAAAGTGGTTCGTCTAGGGCTCGACGCTAGCTACCTTCTAGGAACTTTGACCATTAGGAAAACCCTGATTCATGTCGATCCTAAGTGGGAATGGTCGGAACGCTTCTGCTTTGTAGCAGACTCAGGAAGACCTAGATCGCAAACCCCGTGAAATTCCTTGGAAGTGCCAAGCGGCGCTTTCTGGACTCTCTTCCTGATGGGCTGCTAAGATATGTCCTGCAATGGACAAGGGGACACGTTACAGTTGGTATCAGAGCGAACCAACGAGGATCTAATACTTACAAGAAAACTTAATGAGGGGAAGTAGAGCAAATGTTGCTGTTAAAAAGATCTCCTTACTTACTTATCGATACTGGCCTACAGAATCTCGAAGCATGGAACAAATTCTTGGTGTTCCAGGTTATGTTTATGACTACGATGCGTGCCTCGAATTATCGACGGAGGCTAGGTATAATGAATATCCTAGACTGCATCTACAATCCTTCACCCCTGTACATTGAACGGAGATGGACGGGTGATTCAGGAATTTATTACATAGCTGCCCACCGACTTACCTACCTTCGGACCAACTTGAAGAGAATCAAGTGGATGGAGGACTTAAAGATCATAAAGCTGTTCATCTTTGTTGAGGCTCACGCAAACACAACCCTACATGTCGACGGTCGAAAGGTCAAGCAGAACAAGTGTTGAGATGACAAGCTCGACACATGCGGACATTAATGATGGACCGCCTAGTTAGATGGGTCCACACATCTACACTTAGTACGTCGGTGGTCATTATGACTCTCACATGGCAACTGACTCATTACTTATTATATTCAGATTGTTACACCTATTTACATTTGGCATAGTTATAATGCCAGTCGACTAGTGTAGTCCGTTATGCATTGTTTGACTTAGTAGGCCACTTTCCTTTATGTTGTATCTTATCTATACTTTGTGTACATTGTAAAGAGTGTGAAAGAAGAAGAAGAAACTAGCAAGAAAACGTTTTGGCCTCCATCTCTCTTCTTGTCTCTTGAGTGAGCTTCTCCTTATGCATTCTGTGTGTGTTCGGCGCAACATCTTGAGCAAGTCCCCCCACCACGTGCTTCTTGACATGGTATCAGAGCCATGACACTGAGAGAGGCTGATTTCGAAGGCTGAAGTGAAGGAGAAGAAGCAAGGTTCGAGCAAGCATGCCACGGATAAGAAGCTCTCCCATCCTTCCACTCTCTCTCTTGGATAGTGCCTGTGGAGGCACTGGAAGCAGGGCAGAGCAAAAATCTCAAATTGCTATGAGATTTGGTGTGCGCGAAGAGCGTTGTGTATTCTGTAGATTATGCCCTTTAGGGCTTTGCCGCTGCTATTTTGGGCATCTGAGGCCGTTTCAGGCCCCGTTTTAGAGTCGCAAGGTTGCAGACAGTAGTTCGAGATACCCTGCAATTTCAGTTGTGTCTGCCATATACAAGTGCACAGGTTACAGATTTCAGATCTGTAAGTTCAAAGGTGTTTACCAGTAAATAAACACAAGGTTTATCTACAAACTGGTTGCAGATTGCATGTGTTGTTGAGCAAACAGTGAAAAAGGCTATCTGGTGTATTGCTGTGCACTACAGGTCGAGGGTTGTAGAAGATTTGCTTGTTTTTTGGTATTAGTTTTGTGATAATGGCAGAGAATAGTGGAAACCCCATCATTGAGAAACTTGGCAAGAACAACCACCCTTCATGGAAGTTCCGCGTCACGAACTTCCTTATTGGAAAAGGCCTCTACGAGTTTGTTTCAGGTGAAGAAAAGGAGCCGGAGGTGAGTGATCCTCCAACTGCAAAAGAGACAAAGGCACGAAAGGAATGGAATGCAAAAGATAAAAAGGTCATCTATTGGCTGTCTACAGTAATTGACAATAATATGCTAGGACATATTAGAAATGCAGAGAATTCATATGTTGAAATTATGTTTTCTGTAAATACAAAGGCACGAAAGATTCAACTCAAGCAAGAGTTGAATACATTGAAGAAAGGGAAGATGTCTATCAATGAGTATGCACTGAAGGTAAGGAGCATTGCAGATGCCTTGGCAGCAATTGATGCAATGCCCGATGATGATGATTTGATGTCGTCTGCCTTGGGTGGACTTAACAATGAAAAGGCTTGGAAGTCTTTTGTAACTTCCGTATATGTCAGAAAGCCATTTCCAGATTTCGATGAGTTGGTCTCCCTTATGATCACTGAAGAGATCAACATGCAGAGTGAGACATCTAAAAGAAGTGGTGAACATGTCCAAGCTTTCTACTCCAATTCAGGAAGGGGACGTGGCAGGTTCTCTTAAGAGGCCATGGTATAGGACGTGGTAGTGACAACCAGCAAAACAGATTGAATCGGCAATTTGGCAATATGCAGGTTTCAGAAGGTCATGGTAACTTTAGAGGCAGGGGGAGCTGTAGAGGAAGAGGTGGATGGTAGAACAGAGGTTCTAACAACTCTGGTATTGTGTGTCACTACTGTGGCAAAACAGGTCATGTTGCAGCCCAATGTTATGCTAAGAAAGATGATATTCGCAGTGGTAAGTTGCAGCAAGGAAACTATGCATCGTCTTCATGACAGAATGAAGACAAAAATGAACGTATGTTTGTTATGCAGCATATGTTGAATGCTGTTACAGGAAAGGGAACACATGATGATGTTTGGTATGTTGATTCAGGTGCATCCAACCATATGACCAGCCATACAGAATGGTTTGGAGAGATGCAGGACTACAAAATGTAGATTATGTGCAGACGGGTGATGATTCATGCTACCCAATTTCACACATTGAAAAAGTTCCCTTGTCCTTGCATGATGGTAAGACAAAGAGTCTTTCAGATGTATTACATGTGCCATCTATTACAAAGAACTTGGTGTCAGTCGGTCAGATGGTAGAGCAATGGCTGCAAGTCAGATTTAATGCAAAGGGTTGTTTTGTAGAAGACTTCAATGACAAGTGCAGGTTAGTTACAAAGGGAAGTAGAGTTGGATGTATGTTTACTCTGGATGCTGGAATTCCTACTATGAATACTGCTATGTATGCTAAAGGGAAAGGTGTTGTTGCAGATATTGAAATTTGGCACAAATGCATTGGATATGCAAATGTACAAAGGCTAAAATTAATGCAGTCCAAAGGGTTGGTTACAGGTTTGCCTACATTTAGAGTTGCCTACAGGTTTGCCTACATTGAATTCCTACTATGAATGCTGCTATGTATGCTAAAGGGAAAGGTGTTGTTGCAGATATTGAAATTTGGCACAAATGCATTGGACATGCAAATGTACAAAGGCTGAAATTAATGCAGTCCAAAGGGTTGATTACAGGTTTGCCTACATTTAGAGTTGCATAACTTCATAAGGTATGTGAAGCATGTCAGTTTGGTAAGCAGGCGCAAGACAACCCTTTTCACATGATAGAGATGTAGGCAGAAATATCCTTGATGTTGTGCATACAGACATTTGGGGGCCTACACAAAATGTATCTCTTGGAGGCAGTTCATACTTTGTCACATTCATTGATAATTGTTCTAGAAAGCTGTGGGTATATTTTATGAAGGAAAAGAGTAAAACGTTTGAGCACTTTAGAACTTTCAAGGCTGCAGTTGAAAGAGAAACAGGCTTGAAAGTAAAGTGCTTGAGGTTAGATGGGGGGGAGAGTACCTCTCGAATGAGTTCAATGATTTTCTGAGGTCTCATGGGATAAAGAGACAGTTCACATGCAGGTATATCCCACAGCAAAATGGGGTTGCAAAAAGGAAAAACAGGCATATTGTAGAAGTTGCACGCGCCTTGATAGCTAAAAAGAATATGCCTAAGCATTTTTTGTCTGAGGCTGTTCATACTGATGTCTATATTATGAACAGAACTCCCACAACTGTAGTTCATGGGATGACTCCTGAAGAATGCTTTATTGGCAAGAAGCCTGATGTATTGCACTTGAAGGCATTTGGCTGTGTTACATATGTTCATGTGCCAAATGAGTTACGGAAGAAGCTTGATCCAAAGGTAGAAAAATGTATCTTTATCGAATACTCTTTGGAGCAGAAAGAGTATCGCTGTTATAACCCTATCGCATGTAAGTTCAGAGTGAGCAGGGATGTCATCTTTGATCAAATGAGCAGTTGGTATGCATCTAGTGGTGATGCATTGGATGATGATGATGATCATGACACTCATGTGCAGGCTGAAAAGCAAGAATCACTGACTCTTAGTGGACCAGAGACATCATCTGGTAGTCCTTGGCCTCGGAGACTAAGGAGTAGCTCTACATCTTCAGGTGCATCTAGTAGCACTACAGGTAAAGACAAAGGAAAGAATAACGTGTCAGATGGCATTGATGCAATTCTTGATGGAGACTCCAGTGGCTTAGAGAGCTTGGATGATAAGCTTGGCATTCCTTCTGTCAGGACACCAGGTGTACAAAGAGCTCATAGTAATGTAAAGGCTCCATTGAGTGATCCGGCGGTACGCAGATCTAGCACAGTTAGATACCCTGTTAAAAGATTTGGTTTTGAAGGTTATACAACTCACCATTATGCTTATATGGTGAAACTAGTTTAGGATGTTGAGCCCACTTGTTTTGAGGATGCTGTTGGTCATACTCATTGGGATGCAACAATGGATGAGGAGATGGCTGCATTAGAGGCCAATAAGACTTGGGATCTAGTATCATTGCCGAAGGGCAAGAAAGCTATTGGACGTAAGTGGGTTTATAAGATTTAGCGCAATGTAGATGGTTCTATTAGTAGGTACAAAGCTAGGCTAGTTGCAAAGGGCTATGCCCAGACATATGGCATAGATTATGATGAAACCTTCAATCCAATTGCTAGGATGGCAACTGTCAGATGTGTGATTGCTTTGGTAGCAGCCAAAGGTTGGAGGTTGCAGCAAATGGATGTGAAGAATGCCTTCTTGCATGGTGATTTGCAGGAAGAAGTGTATATGGATCAGCCAGCAGGTTATGAAGATTTAGAGCATCCCACATATGTGTGCAGGTTGAAGAAGGCGCTCTATGGGCTCAAGCAAGCACCTAGAGCATGGTCTGACAAGATTAGAGAGTATCTTGTCAATATTGGCTTTTATGTTTATGATGCTGATCACTCACTTTATGTGAAAAAGGGAGATGCAGGTTTGGTCATCATAGTCATCTATGTGGATGACTTGATTATTACAGGTGATAGTGATAGTGGGATTGCTAAAGTCAAGGACTTTTTGAAGAAGAAGTTTGAGATGAAGGATTTAGGTGAGTCAGTTTATGCAAGTACCTAGAAAGCCACATTTGGATGCAGTTAGACGCATATTGAGATATGTGAAGTCCACATTACATTATGGACTTTTCTATGAGGCAAGTACAAATGTACAGGTGTTTGGATACACAGATGCAGATTGGACTAGTAGTATGTCTGATAGAAGATCTACCAGCAGATACATGTTTTCTCGTGGTAGTACAACAGTTACTTGGAGCAGCAAAAAGCAATCTACAGTTGCTTTGTCGAGTACAGAGGCTGAGTATAGAGGTGTTGCTGTTGCAGCATGTGAGATAGTATGGCTACAAAAGTTATTGGCTGATTTAGATGTGTAGGTGGAAGGTTCAGTTGTCATTTATTGTGACAACATGAGCAGTATACAGTTGGCTAGGAACCCTGCGTTCCATACCAAGACAAAACATATTGAGGTACACTACCACTTTGTGAGAGAGAAGGTACTAGCAGGTGAGATTGACTTGGTGTATGTCAACACACAGGATCAGATAGCTGACATCTTCACGAAGGCATTGGGTACAGAGAAGCTTCAAAAGTTTCGAAGCTTACTTGGAGTTGCAGAGATGCAGTTGAGCTTGAGGGGGAGTGTTGAGATGACAAGCTCAACACATGCAGACATTAATGATGGACCACCTGGTTAGATGGGTTCATACATCTACACTTAGCACGTCGGTGGTCATTATGACTCTCACATGGCCACTGACTCATTACTTATTATATTCAGGTTGTTACACCTATTTACAGCTGGCATAGTTATAACGCCAGTCGACTAGTGTAGTCGGTTATGCATTGTTTGACTCAGTAGGCCACTTTCCTTTATATTGTATCTTATCTATACTTTGTGTACATTGTAAAGAGTGTGGAAGAAGAAGAAGAAACCAGCAAGAAAACGTTTTGGCCTCCATCTCTCTTCTTGTCTCTTGAGTGAGCTTCTCCTTGTGCATTCTGTGTGTGTTCGATGTAGCATCTTGAGCAAGTCCCCCCACCACGAGATTCTTGACAACAAGTATGTGTACAAGGAAGTGACTTGAATAATCCCTACCGACAGAATCAAGGTATTGGGACGTTATGAGAAGAACGGGTATCAAAGGAAGGGATACCCTGAGCTTCCTATGACCTATCGATTCCTGAAAATCCATGACCCCAATCCATATTATTACTCAGTTCCCGTAGCCGAATGTAACACAATCTTATTCTCCCCAAATTAATGTATCAGCTTGCTCTACCTTCCCAAATAAATGTACTCGAAAGGGCTATGCCCATATGAATGAAATAGACTTTTTTTATCAATGACTTTCTTGGCTGGAAGTGTTGATAAAGGAGTTAAGTGATTAGGTCACTTGGCTAAAAGCTGAACTGGGCATGCAATGTAATGTGAGAAACACTTAGCAAGTTTTTAACATAAAGAATCTTAATGCCCAGGCACAACCTCAAGTGCAAATTCCTAGTCCGACCCCTACACCAAGTACGGCTATAATTCAAGAGAAGAAGTTTCTTCTCAAGCAAATCAAACCACCTGAATTTGATGGTAAGGGAAGGACTATCCAAATTGATGCCGAGATCTGGATCGAATCCACGGAGGATTATTTCAAAGCAACAGGTACTGCACCCGCTAACAAGGCTATGCTCGCTAAGCTAAAGCTTACCAGCGAAGCAAGACTTTGGTGGAAACAATGGTGCAGAGACCAAGGGATCTCAGAAGGGTCAGTTACTTGGGAGAAGCTTAAAAGGGTTGTGCGAGGGAGATATCTACCACCTACCTACCGCACACAGAAGATGAACGAATTCTACGAACTGAAGTAGCTTGGGACTTCGGTAGCCACTTACTCAAGAAGAGGGGCAATTGGCTTGTGGGTCAGGGGATGAGCTCGGGGAAAAGGAAAAGAGAAAATGCGTGTGGCCACCCTCTAAGGAGGGAAAGAGAAGGAGATCCTTTAGAGAGTCTCTCTCTCTCTCTCTCTCTCTCTCTCTCTCTCTCTCTCTCTCTCTCTCTCTCTCTCTCTCTCTCTCTCTCTCTCTCTCTCTCTCTCTCTCTCTCTCTCTCTCTCTCTCTCTCTCTCTATTTTTTCCTTTTCCCAGCCTTCAAACTATTGCACAATCCTACTCCCCCTCACCGTTTAAGTTTTGCTTCGTTGCATAGGTATATAGATATTATTTTGTCATGATTTAGTGTATAAAGAGCAATAAATCACACATTGTAGCAAAAATATAGGGAAAATTGAGGCCAAACTTCATGCTTTGCCCCACCATACATCCACAACCACTTATTATACTTTTCCCTATTTTTCCAAGGTATATTCCTATTTTTCTTATTATTTTCTCCCAATTTTCTCTATTTTTACAATAAAAATTTGATATATTTTCAAAGATGTGGCTCTTGACTCTTAGAATAGTAGAAAATAGATTTTATTCATATTTTATCCCATGCGTATTGGTTTATCCCACCCGAAAACACCAAAAACCCCATTTTCCTCATAAAAACCATGTTTTACGGGTTTCTAAAAATTATTTCCAACATTTTGACTTTATTTTTTCTGATTTTTTCATCATGCAAGCATAGAAAAAATAGTAAACATCATTTCTACCAATTTTCACTCCATAAGAATAACATTGGCTCAATCAAATGTAAAAAACAAGCAATTTTCCTTTGTAAAATAGAATTACCGATTTTTTCTTCTTTGCGAGTTTTAAAATCTGACACAGGACTGCAAATCAACCCTCATTCAAGGCTCATCCCACCTCCGAATAGCCAACTCTAGCCCTCCACCAATCCGAGAGTGATCTAGTACCATGACGGACAAGCGGTCTTCAATCCTCTTCATAGGCATGAACTGCCTCTTAAGGGGAGAAAGAGGGAGGAGAGAGAAAGATTGATTTTGTATCTCAGCAACTGGCTAGCCATTGGAGGAGCAGAGACCAGTGATATGGAGCATAGATAGGAGGAAGATCATCCATGTAATCTGTTGGGGGGGTTGCTTGCAGCCACCATAGTCCCCCCCTAAATCAAATCGCCGCCCTTAAGGAGGCGCCTTCAACCCATTTTTTTCAGCCGCCAAAACAGCCCCCCCCCCCCAATGAAAATCACGAAGTTAGGGGCCCCCAAAAGGCACACCCTTTGGCTTCCTAAAGTTCATTTTCACTTGGCCACTTGGCCCTTGGCCTCCCGTCCGGCCTATCTCCCACATTTGGCATCCAAATCGACCTTTAAAAATTCTTGGATGTCTATCTCAAAGTCCCCCACTATCGGGCATCTCGAGAAGTCCCATATGACATGCTGAAAAATTATGAAAATTCATCAACCGCCGTCCCGTGGGTCTTTAAAGCACTTTTGGGCATTGCCGCTTAAAATGGTACTGATTGCAGCTGCTGCCTTCGACGAAGTCTATTTTTTCCCTGAAATTTAGAACTTTTTGTTATTTTTAAGGACTTCTCGATGTGAAAAATAATCTGTCATTGGCGACCACGGGATAGGACAACTTAGCCCGTCGAATCCCACACAGATCTACACATACACAAGCAAAGGAAGCATCAAGCTGCTACAAAAGAGATACGTATCAAAATACATCACAACTCTTATCCTACCCCCTAAAAAAACCTAGGCATGAAATCCATGAGGAGCAGGCCTAGCAGAATCTGACAAAAAGCCTAAAGCTAGTCATGAACAAACTGTTCCAACACAGCCAAGCTAAAAAGAACAATCAAAGAGGTCATCATAAGTGGTTGCCTGAACTACCTAGTTGACTAAGGACAACTCAACTAGGAGCTCCTACTAGGCGAGGACTCCTATAGCCTGATCAACAAATATTATCTTTTAGCACATTGATCCTTTAACCTCTTATTTTCCATACTTGGGTGTGTAAAAAGGAGGGAGCTAAGCATAGTGACCCAAGGAGAACAAGGCATCGGCCTCAGGTCCTGTCTCAATACCCAAGAGCCTACCAAGCCCTCGCAATGTGACACTTAATTCTTTTCTAATGCTCACTTTTATTTTCGCTCTAACCTTCTTTTATTTTTATTTTTCCAACTAGATGCCACCCCTAGGAAGACAAGGCATCGGCCCTGGGTCCGATTCGTCCCTAGGAATCTACCAAGCCCTCGCAAGGTGATTAACTGCTCAAGGATTTTCCTTTCTTTGCTATTTGCTTGTTTCAGGGGTTAGAACCCCTTTTTACACACCTCCGTAATTCATAGATTTTTTCTCAGATATTTAGGATTGTGCTTCTTTATATCATCATTTTAGTAGATTCTCTAATTGCCTCACAACTAACAAAAACTCCTGGAACGGCTGCCTAGCAGGTCAACAAAACAGGGTCACTAGAACTTCCTTCGAAAACAGGCCTTTCAATGCCTGACAATGCCTTTGCAGGAGGCAATGACTACTCAAACTTCCCACAGATATACATAACCTAAACTTGGGACTTCATGCCATCATTGTTGGTCCCCAACAAACAAAAGAAAGTAACCCTCACAGGCATATACATCATTAATTGCTTAAGGGAAAAGACTCGACCAGGGGACGAAACCACCTAGAATGGCCACAAGAAGCTCCTCCGCAGTAAAGGCTCCCTCCAGTGACTTCGTCAACCTATATGATGCAATCACTACAACAACAAACCATTAAACATACTTGCACCAAACAGACATAGGGCCCTCTTGGCCTAAAGAAATAGTACATTTGAACTGCAAACTAACTGGCCCTCTTGACCTAAAGAAACCAAACGTTAAAACCTTTAAAACAACCGGCCATCTTGGCCTAAAGAAATCAAACAAACCAGCTCATATAGATCCCTCCTTGGAAGAAGGCAAATATATGAAAATACACTCTATTCCAAGGGGAAAATAGGGCTCTCATCCCTAAACTAGATGCATCAAGTTATGACCCATACCTCCTGCATATATAGCAAGACGCGTACGCATAACATGTCGTCTGACCAATCTATGGGTCCAGGATAATAGTGGTAGATGGATCTCGACTACTCTTTGCATTACCCATATTAACCGCCTGCCATATAACGTGTGGTTTGATAACATTCCCAAGAAACAACCAGGTCTTGTCTCATTATCAAGAGCAACATCCGAACTAGGACCACAGTTGAAGAACAGGTCCTCTTCATAAGAAAAATTGGCTATGAATCTACAAACCAATTCCAAGAACGTGGAATCAGCTGAAGAGATACACTCTCGAATTCATCAAGTAGGGTTATAGCAGTTCGATGATACATACAAAGGATAGGATTCTGGACTGTATATGTCTCATTGAGTTGATTTAGGATCAGCTAGGAATTCCCTTTTACTAACAACTGCCGAATACCATCTTTCTTGGCAAGATTTAGTCCCATAATCAAGGCTTTATACTCCATCATGTTGTTAGTGAATCCTACCCCGAGATAAGCAGCTAATTTCATTGTAACTCTACGTCAGGGATCTCGGATAACTACTTCAACACTCCCTTTTTTATTAGGACCCCTGGATGCCCCATCAAAGTATAATGTGTACATCCATAATGGATTTACACAGCTAGCCATCCAGAACTCCCCTATTCATAATTATGATAGTCAAAATTCAACATATGGAGAGGATGAACTGACGGCTTCATTCCACCTTCTTCATTAAAGACTATAGGGATGCTCATCAAAATCTGCAAATAGTGATGATAGAAGACCTTAATCTCCCAAATGAATTTCCCGTCATCTTGCTCAATTACTTTATAACCTTTACTCCACCAGATGAGCTTTCCCTAATGATATCTTTGCTCGAGATATGGGTGCTCCAAATAAGGAATTAACCGCCCCATCAACCAATTTAAGCTTTCCTACAGGTCTCAAATCAACCTCAGCACATATGGACTTGCAATGCATTTAGCATGTTAGCATACTTAGAGATAATAAGGTTTAATCTTATTTAGATTAACCTTATTCTTAAATTCCACTCCCTGTAGATCAGCTAGTAAAGCCGTGGACTTATTTTTACCTAACCTAACTATCTTGTAAGGACCATCCCATCTAGGCTCCATCTTCCCTGGAAATAGCTCCCTACGTGCATCATAGTATATAACTAACTGTCCTTTCTTAAATGTGTATTTCTTCGCTTTTAGATCATGCAGCCGCTTCATTTGACGTTTAGCCACTCCTTGATGCAAAAAACTCTGCAATTTGAGCTCATCCAAGTGGGCTATAGTCGTAAAATACTAGCATAGGGCATCTTCATCACCTAAAGAATGATTGATTGCAAATCTTATGGTTAGCAATTCAATTTCTAAGGGCAAGACACACTCCTCCCCATAAACTAATTTGACTGGGGTGTGGCTAGTGGCTCGCTTAAACGTTGTGTTATACGCCCATACTGCCACATATAATTTTGTATCCCAGTCCCATTTCTTTTCAAAGACTATCTTGGATAGGATACCCACAAGCTGCTTATTGGTACTTTCAACTTGTCCGTTTGCTTGTGGATTATAGGGGGTTGTCTTATTATGCTCGATTTTCCATGCTTCAGTCAGGCTTTTAATCATCTTGTTCAAAAAATGGGTTCCACGGTTCGATACTATTTCTTTTGGCAGACCAATTCGACATACTATTTTCTCCAATAGGAAACTGGTAGTTTCCTTTTCATCGTCTTTCCGTATTGCACGTGCTTCTGACCACTTAGTAAAATAATCAGTGGGCTACTATAATGTATCTCTTCTGAGTGGTAGATGATAGGGTAATAGGACCCACAAAGTTAATGCCCCAATTTTCAAATGGAAGAATAGCCATAATAAGCGTAAGTGGACTCTTTCTATTCTCTCTACTGTCATGTCTTTGACATGTAACACATTTCTTGACATAGTCAAATGAATCCTAGAAGATGGACGGCCACCAATATCCCGCCCTCAAGGCTTTTTGCGCAGTTAGTTGCCCAGCAAAATGACCTCCGCAAGCAGAGTTAGTCATTACGCATTGGTGTGGTAGATGTCGTCTACCCCTTACCGATACAACGTGCCAGCGATTATTGTGAATTTTAAAGCCTACTGCTTGATCTTTCGCTTCTCTGACTTTGTTAGACCATCTCTAGTCTCTCCCGTCGACAAATAATGTGTTATCGTTGCATACGAAGAGGGAATAGATGCCGTCTTAATCTTTAACAATGAGTCCCAATCACTGCCCTTAGCCAAAGCTTCCTTTGGCTCCCCAAAGTCCACAAGGCACTCTACGATACCCTACAACTTGGGTGGCTTGCTCTTAACCTCATAATCAAACTCTTGCAACGTGATTAACCACTTTGCCAAATGGTCAGGCGGTTGTAGCTTGTTCATCAGCAATCGTAGCCCTTCCGCCTTCGTATAAAGGACAACCTTCTCATAAAGGATGTAGTGCCTGAACTTTATAGTCGCAAAGACCATCGCAAGGCACAACTTTTCCATATAAGTATAATTAACTTTGGATACGCCTAGTTTTAGACTAGCAAAAGCAATTAGGTGATACCACTTCTCTTCCCACATCTGCGCTAAATAGCAACTAATGCTATGCATGGTAGCTACTGAAAAGATATAAAAAATTTCACCCCTCTTCGGTGCTTTCAGCATAGGTACTCTTACGAGTTCCTGCTTTACATCCTCGAAAGCCACCTTATAAGGGCCACTCCACATAAACAAACAATTGAAGGATAACAGATTTGTCAATGGCAATGTTATTTCTGCCAAAGCGTTTATGAACCGTCAATAATATCCAACTAATGACAGAAAGATGTGGGCTTCTTTAGGCATGCGTGGTGGACTCATGGCAACTATAGCTTTGATCTTTTCAGGATCCGTCGCAATCCCTACCGAGCTAACTACATGGCCCAACAGGAGCCCATAAGGTACGCCAAAAACGTACTTCCTTAGATTGAGAGCTATGAAAATTTGTCTGCATCGCTCAAAACATTTTTGTAAAATAATCAATTGCATATCTCTCACGGTGGTTGTCCCTAAATCGTCAATAAATACCTTTAGCTCCTCAGGGGAAATGTCACCAAAGGTCTTATTGGTAGTTCATTTCCAAGAACCAGGCGCATTGCATAGACCAAATGCCATCACATGATACACAAAGGTCCCAAAGACTGTTATAAATGTCATTTTGAGCTTATTCTCTTCTGCGATCACCATCTGATTATAGCTTGCAAAATAGTCCATAAATAAATATATCTCCCTACCCGCCAATTGATCTAGAATCTGGTCAATAAAAGGCATTGGGTAGTAATCCTTAACTGTTTGCTTGTTCAACTCTCGAAAGTCCACACACAGCCAGATTTGATTATTTTTCTTCTTCCTGATCACAACTGGTGAATACCATTCAGTGTGCTGCACAGGGAAGATCAAACCCGCTTTTTGCAAGTTTTGTAACTCCTCGAATAGCCCATCTTGCAACTCAAACAGCATACACCTTTCTGTCACACAGGACAGCTTCTTTCCTTCAACGAAATTGTATGGACAACAAAGCTGGGAGGAATTCCCCTAAGTTCATCATAACTCCAAGTGAAAATATCGCGAAACTCTTGGATCAGAGTGACATAATCCTCCCGTTCCTTCGCACTAAGCATGGAACCTAGCTTTATTGGCCGCTCATTGTTTGGCATACCAAGGTCTAGTTCGATAACATCTGCATCCCTTATTCTATCTTGAGCTTCTAATGGCTCATTCAACGTTACTTGATAGATGTCTTCTGTGGCCGATCCCTCTTTGGATTCGTTAGTCAATGACGTCTCACTTTCAAACACATCTTCATTGTCTCTAACTCTGTAGAAGACTAGGGAGCTAGCTCACATTGAGGTGATTCAGGATATGCATCAACTACCACACATCTAGCCTCTCTACCAAATATCAATCTACCAGCGGGTATAGCTACTTGACAGTCTACTTGTAAAATCCAAGGTCGACCAAGAAATACTTGGTAACTCGGACGTCCTACAAATTGGATTACCCTAAAGTCTAATAGGCATTCTACGTTGGCAACTGTCACGCGGACTTTAGTAATGTAGCGCTCTAGCTGTCTCAGACTATTGTCAACCATTCTAAGGATTGTGGAGGCATCCTTTTGAATCACAAGACCCAACCTCTCCATCAATTCAGAACTCACAATATTAATTGAGGATCCTATGTCAACGATAGCATTATACACTAGAATCCTATCAACGTAGGCTGCAACCCTTGGGCACTGCTTTTCGGCATGTTCAAACCAGTCACCCCCTACCTGCACTATTCCCAAGGGTTCTATGATATAACCCATACACAAGATCTTTTTAAATTCTTTGCGTACTCCTAGCGATAGCTTGATTAGCTGCAAGAGATTCACATCTGGTCTAACATCACAAAGGGAGCTAGCTAAATCAAATTCGTGATAATTAGCTAAAGCTCGCTTCTCGCACCAAACCATCCGCTCTTTAGGATGCTCCACCGGTTTTATTACCTCTTTTTCCACTCTCATGTTCTTTCTCAATGCCTCTTTATCTCTCTTGGCACCAGCCTTACTCTCTACAAGCTTCAAAGGTCCCCCTTCCTTGTCATGATTTAGAACTTGTGTTCCTTTATCACCCAGCCTAGGGTTTTCGTCGACAGGTTCCACATTATCCTTGTTGCCTTCTTTATGTTTTTGGCCTCTTGTTATGGCATGTAGGCTAGAAGCTTCAGTGCCATTAACCTGCACAGCCTCGATGAGGCTCACCCCACTACTGCGTGGCAGTTCTTCGACACTAGCCTTACCTCTTTAGAGTATTTGTTTCGGCCCATCATCCTGCTGAAAATTGTTTCCTTGCGTACAATGATTAACATGATGTGGTTGCCGACTGCCTTGTTGGAGGGAATTGATATTGCTCCAACAGGTGGCTACTAAATGGCTGGACTTCCCACAAATGTCACACGACATTTGGGCAATTACGTGGATAATGTTGCCCACCACACCATTTGCACCTGAATCTAGAGGGTGCACCCTCTTCGGGGTGTCAAATTCCTATTAGATTCTATTATTTCTTTAAGAAATTAACATCAATGGCTATTTGTCGATATTGTTTTGAGATCATATCCGTATAGTGCTTCATCATGTCCTTGACTTTGCTAAGGATATTTGACGAACTCGACTCATAGCCCTGATCATCTACTCGTTGGTCCCTTGGCCACACAATTTGATTAGGCATTGGTTGCACTGGTTGCTAATCCATAGGAATGATGTTAGGGTTTTCTACTTGGCTTCCCACATTTGGAGGCATCTGACTAGCCATAGGCATAGTCACACTACGCGGAGTTGGCAATAAAGGCACATTCGGCACCATGTTCCCTTTCCCATTAGGGTTGGCCATCCCTATCCCTTGGCTTCCACTGCCATTGATCAATTGCAAATTATTTCCCGATGCTAGGCCCATATTGGGATTGATTCGAGAAGCATAGGCCGCTTGTAGTCATGATTCTATTTCTTGCGCTCATCTAATGGCAATGTCTATATATCTGCCAAGGTGACACTACTCAGCTACACTTGGATGTTAAAATCAAGACCATGTAAGAAGTATTGCAACTGGGCATCAGGTGGGATAGGGATAGGGATAGAGTCATCCAATTTACAGAAAACCTCTTTGATCTTCTTGGTATATGCTCGTATATCTTCATGTGGTTCTTGGCGTATCAAATTTAACATGCGCAGCCAATATTGGCCACCCCTCTCAGGGGCGAACTCCCTTCAGAAGGCTTCATAAAATAAATCCACAGTGGTTATGGTTTCGACTCCAAGGTTGTGATACCATATAGCTGCCCTTCCCTTCAGAGTTATATTGAAGAACATCATTAGATGCCCTTCTTCTTGGATGCGGCAATTAAACATCAGCTTTTGGAACTCCCTTATATGAAGCTCGTATCCTCTTCCACTAACCCATTAAAAATGGGTAGGGGGAAACCTAAGGCTGGAAAATACATCGTTCCCTCAATGATTGCGATAGGTTGCGCCATAGCAATGATCGAATTTGCTAACGAAATCAGGACATGCAAAGCTGTCACACCACTCGAAGTGGGCAAATTAATTGGGAGGGGGAAAGTACTAGAACTTCCACTCCTGATAGACTTTGATTCATGCTAAGGTTACTAAGACCCCGCCCTTGAATAGGTTCAGGACTACTCCTTCTAGGAGAATAATGCCTATTGATTTCAGCCCTCCATCTAGCCCTCTCAGCTCTCTCCTGTTTTTGGAGTTCACCTTGATGGATCTCTTCAAAGGACATCAACTAACAAGTAGGTCCCAAGAGTTCAGAAACCACCACATTGAGGCGGCTCTTGAGAGATGCATCACTGATGGGACCAAAAATGGGCCGGCACTGGCTATGGCACTAGTTGGACCCTCATGCATACAACAAACACCTCCACCACCACACGGCCTTGTGGTCCAGGAGTGTTTGCAATAACTAAATGCACACTAGATACTTCTAATATTGTGTTTGTAGCTGGATAGGAGTCGAACGACACCTTCCCCAAAACCCCTCAAAGGGGGGTATCCCACACATATCAGCAATAAGTGCCACGTATCACAGAGACATGAGGCACCCCATCGGCTGATTGTTGTGGCTCCACTGCAGCTCTCCTTCATCTTGGGGATTGGCCCCTCGATGCACTGCTTTTGCATATAGATACATTCGCACAAAATAGATCCAGGAGATACCATGTTTCTCACCAATAATTTTCCCCCATGAAACAAACGACTAACCTACGACAAGGGGAATCTCACCCTCTCAAACATGGGTCAACTATAATTCAAACAATCGCTATGCATTTTTAGGAGTTGATACCACATGTATGATCAATGCCATAGTAGATGTCTCATTGTGCACAAACAATTATGTTTCAAAATCAGCCTATGTGCTAGTACACATATAATCTCTCCATGAATTCCAATTAATGCGTATATGCTTTGTTGCAAGAATCTAGCACCAAGGCAAACCTTGTGCTACTAGATTCCTCATTTCCAAATAGGCCGTTTCCTAAATGCTATGCATAGAAAAAACCAATCAGATTTTATATTATTTCAGCCTTCAAATTGTTGTACAAAATCCTTACTCTCCCTCACCGTTTAAGTTTTGCTTCGTTGCTAGTTATAGCAATGGACTGGCTATAGACAACCTGTGGCTCAAGTCTTTGGTACTACTACTTGCATATAGTACAAACATTGGTGCTTATTTGGTCACATATTGAATCCTCAATGTACTGGGACATGTCTATGGTGGTTTTAGAAATTTTTTGAGCTGAGAATACCCTGATTATTGCAAAGTTTATGTTGTTGGTCATAACATTCTGCTTGCCTATCATAAACGGTGGGAAAGTCCAGTGAATATGACAAATGAGGTACATGTACGGCGGGATGCCCATTGGTAGGACATGGATAGGGAGTTTGAGCAGCCTAAATTGAAAGGAAAAAGGAATATTGCATTTCTTTCTTACAAGATGTTTTTTATCTAGGAAGGGAACCATCACATAGTGGATTTTGGATGGAACTTATGTAGGAGAAATATCAGGACATGTGGCCATGGCATTTGAGAGTTGTAAGCACAGTGATTGATCCCACTAGGCTTAGTGAGGTTGTGTTTCTTGCTAGCCTTTTGCGAATGAATGAGTAAGTATTACATTGTTCATATATGTTTTGGATTGTATAACTTGTATATTGGCTCTTATATTTTCTATCTTTAAGCTTGAATGAGCATGCAATCATAGTTACAAATCCCAAAGACACATTGGTCAATGTTGCCAATATCTATAACTATGATATAAAAGTGTACTTGCAAGAACAACCATCACAAGTTGCGAGGACATTGGAGGCAAAGAAGAAGCTTGAGGCAAAAGCTCCCCATCATGGTATCCACTATCAAGAGAGGACATTGTACAATTAGTTTATCAAATATTCATATTTTGTATACTAACCTTTTCAAAATTTGAGGATGGAACATTCCTAATTTTGAGGTTTGTAGGTTAAGTTTCAGAAAGAATTGCATTTAAATATTGGAGAGTCATCAAAGAATCTTAGCAAGGACTAGAAATTGATCAGGAAACAAGAGATTTTGGCAAATGTGAAGTGCAAATATAATGATTGTATGATGCAAAAGGTAAGATTTTTGCTTGTTTGCTTGAGCTACATTCTAGCCTCCATATGCTTGTTTGCTTACATGAATTGTTTGCCATCCATAGGTTCTCAACATAATTATTCCTTCACTAGGAAGGGAGTGGAGGGAGACTTTATTCTCCTTGAGATTCAATGGTCCTGAGACAATAGTGGGCATTGAGAAGTTGAACCTAATAGCGATCTCATCAGTTTACATTGACAAAAAGATCACATGATTAAGGATGCTTAAGAGCTCAAGAGCAATGCAGAGTGCTCATGGGAGGCCAAGCATGAATTCTAAATTTATAATGTAAGATCTTGCTCAATCCATTGAATTGGAAATCTAAATTGCAGCTAGTATGAATGTGTTCTTTGAATTTTCAAGTTACAGTTAGTTTTGGTGTAGGTGGTTGTTTTAGAGAGGTGTTGCTAGATATGATAGAGAAAAACCCATTGAGGACACTAGAGGATGAGCTGAAATTGGTAGCAACTATGGGGAGTCCTCTAGTCCTTTTCTGTCGAGCCCTCTCTACATGATTACTTCTCACAAATTTGTTATGAAGGGAAAATATACATCTTTGGGACCTAGGGATCACCTAGGCATCTAAATCTAAATGCTCAAAGTTAGCATGGATGGTTGTGACTAGGATCAAACCCTAGATGACTACCAAAACTAGTATTGGAACTTCCAGGATACTCTCTGGAATTTGAAGGGTAGTTGGCAGTTTATAAGAGCCTAAGGACTTTATGACCAAAGCCACCTAGTATCCTCACCTCCTCCTACTACCAACTAGAGTCCCCTATGATAAGACCTTTCGCATCATGATTGGTCTATACTCACTAACATGAAAAAAAAAAGACAACCCCTTGGAGTAGGATTTATCCACACTGGCCTGGGGAGGTCTAGCGCCATCAAGAACACTACCTCAGTCAATGTTCTGTGCTCATCAAAATACTGCCTCAATTGACGATCTATACCTAATTATCCATCTTTTAGCTTGATAATTTAGGAAAGATTAGTATCTAACTTATAATCACAAACATATTATTTCGAATGCATTATACATAAACTTTCAACAAGTTTATTTCCAAGATAAATCTTTTATTTCCAAAAATAATAATATCAAGGTAAAACTTAGCGAAAGTGGCAATACCTTCCAATAATCTTCTTGGATTTCCCCTTCCTCAGGATCTAGTTTGGATTCAATTAAAGAATAATTCTATTTTTGAGAACAACTCCCTTGATGGACTTTTCCCGATGGAGTTTCGTGTGTCCTTGCCCGCGATAAAATAAGATCTTGGTTAGTTTTACTATGAAAAGTATTCTTTTGACAATTTTATCTCAATGTCTTTTATTACCGAGAATTAGCATCTGTGTTTATCCATCAAAGGTTTTTTTAGATCAATACAAATAAAAAATATTATATCTTTTTAGGAACACAACACCTTCCTTGTACTTGTCCTTGGTACATCTCGTACAAACCCAAATTACCCCTTGGAATTCGCGGTTAAGAATTTCTTTGAAGATTTTATGCATGAAATAAATAAAATCATATTTTATGAATGAAACTTTTTGTTGCCAAATCATGGAATGACCTATTAGCTACCTTTATTTTCAAAATATAGTACTTGGGGATCCATGACGAGTGCTTAGTTGATGGTATTCGTAGCTTTGTTTATAATCCATGTACTCATCATTCCATTTGTAGTGGTTGTTTCCGCAACGTTATTGGTAGCTCTTGCCTCCACGACCTTTATAAATTTCTTCTTTGGGGCCATGGTCTTTAATCGCGAGATTGTAGAGGGGATTTTTTGTAAGAGAGCTTGGGGTTTTCACAATTGGATTGATGGAAATTTGATTGATGGGAGATGGCAATCATTAGGAATTTAGAAAAAAAATCGAGTAGAGTCTTAATTCCACAAGGAAGTGGGGGTAGAAGGGATAGGGTATTCGATTCCAAGAGCCTATGGAGTATCCTCCTTGTCTTCATGACAAGAATTCCCATCCTCGTGCTTCTCTTGCCCCACTCCCTCTTGCTTTATACTCTTGAGAAGAGCCTCTCCTCTCTTGCTTAGGCTGCCTCCAACCGCTCCTCATGCCTTGTATTTATAGTTAAATTGAAGAAGAAGGGTTGTGGCCAAGAAGAGGAGGTCTTTATGGAGGTTATCTTGGCAATCCATCAATTTGGAAGCTTTCAAGATGTAATTTGATGCTAGCAATCTAATCTTTGAGGTCTAGAGAGGCTGTTAGAGATGCCATGACTGATTCGCCTAACTCTCGGATGATCTTACTTCCATCTAAGCCACTCATCATCGAATTGAGAAGAGGGGGAGATTATTGGAGTCTTCTACTATGATTGAGGAGGAGAGTTTTGGCTTTTGCTCATGCTTTCAGGATCTCCAAATTTAGGAGAAATTATGCACCGTTTTTTTGTCAAAAAAGTGGGGGGGAGGGGGCGCTTGTTTGTCATCTTCTTCTTTTTTCTTAAAGCTTAAATCTTTTAAACTTCCCTTACTTACTAAGTTTTAAATGGGTTTAGTCAATTGTGACTTATAGCCCATGACTTGCGTTCACGTGTCGATTTCGTGAAGGATGGCTACATACCCTATCAACCCTGGAAACTGTCGGGTTACAAACTTTGGACTATTTTATTCGAGACTTTCTCTATTTTGATGGTCTATAATTCTCCAAATCTATTTACGAGAAGTTGAGAATATTGAAAAATAAAGTTGGAATATCACAGGGAATATGGACTCAAAAAGAGCCTCGTAAGAAATTGATTAGAAATCCTTAATCTTGGATTAGACCCTCTTCAATGATCATATTGCATGCATTTTTGTCCCCTAACCCCCTACATTCCTAGGCTCCACCCACTTTTTGTGGTGGACCCTATGTAAAAAGAAGGGGATTTCCCTTTCTTTTCACTCTAGTAACTAGCCCTTTTCATCCTCCAAGTTGGGACCTCCACTCTTCCAAAACTGCCACATCAGCAACTCGGATTTATTTTTGCTCCAAAAAATGACTTTTTATAAATTCTCACCAAAATTAGGATTCTTTTTCTTGAAAGGTACCCAATCATATTGCAAGTTGAAATACTCCTTTTCTATATACTTTTTTATATTAAATATCCTCTACATCAACTCATTCTCCAAGAAGGGATCACCACTCTTCCAAAAGTGCCACATCAACAACTCGAATTTATTTGTGTCCCAAAAAATGACTTTTTAAATATTTTCTCAAAAATGTATTTCTTTTTCTCAAAAGACACCCAATCATATTGCAAGTGGAATAAATACTCATTTTCTATACACTTTTTTTCATTAAATGCCCTCAAAATTAGCTCATGTTTTTTAGTACCCGCACATGTGATAGCTAGGATCTTGCATAGGTAGTTACATACCTACTTTATACTCCACTACTCCTAATTCCACATCAATAGGGCAAACTAATTTTGACCCCAAAAAGTGACTTTGTTCCTTCCTTCTCAAAACATAGTCTTTTCCATCTCTATTGGTGCCTAACCATATTATATATGCATCAATGCATTTTTCATGCCCTGTTTTTCCCTCTAGCCATTCCAAATTAATATTATCCCAAAAAACTTAATCTACTCCATTTACTCTCTTTCTTTAACGGAACCACTTAGGGACATAGAGAAGAAAGCTTATTATTTATAGATGAAATGACGATGATGAAGAGAGAAAAAGGAAGATGAAGGTAAGAGGATCAAATAATGATAGCTTATTCCCAACCTCTCACACATTAATGACCTCTCTTTTAACCTAAGTTGACTATATCCTCTCTTTCTCTACCAGTTATAACTCTTTATTTATTTATGCTAGGCCTAAGATCTACATTTGTATGTCCATGTCTTTCTAACAAAGAAAGTAAGTCCCAAAAGATATTTGCTATCATGATTTTCCTACCATCACTAGGCTTAAAGGCATTTAATGTAACATGTGCATCATTTCAAATTCATGTTATTTAGTTGCTTTCACTCACTATTGTGTGAACATTACCTCAAATTAGAGGCACTGATATGTTGAACTTTAAGAAATAATCAGAAGTAAATGTGGTGGCTTGTGAATATCATTCATTGTTATGCTCTAGATGTTAAGCAAATTCCATGAATCTTCTCTATATATGCTTGCAAGTGTGTATATATGAATCCAAACATGAATTATTTGTAAATGCGAGACAATTTTAAGGAAAATAGATATGCATAACATATAGATAGTTCACATACTAACGTCATCATATAAGGTACATATATAATGCATTTCATATCTTGAGAACAGTATGATTGGAATAGCACAACAAGATCAACACTCGAAAACAACTCTCACATTTAGGTAGCAATGAAATAGAAGCATACTAAAGTAATGGTGTCCTTGTAAATCTTGTTCTTTTTTTCATCAAAAGCAAGTGCAAACCAACATAGAAATTCAATAAAACCAAAGTAGAGAGACCATAGTAGATAAAATGAAATAGACTTCAACACTTGACAAACAACAAGAATCCACATTCATGTTTGATTCATAAGAATTAAAGAAACAAATATAGGGCACTAGCTTTCATGTACCCACATGATTGTACAAAACTAAATGTTCAATACATGTAATTGCAACAATATGAGAGCATCGGCACACAAAAAAAAAATGCAATAGAAACAATGTTTACAATTTCAACATAAAATTTAATGCTCTGATATAGTAGCATATACACTACATCATGTACATATTTATATGCAAACTTGAATTGCTAATATTGCAACCTAAAAGTGATGCGAATTGAGAGATTCTCAATTAAATAGCTTAAGATCTAAGCATTGCTCCCATCCACATGGTAGTGGAGAGGTAAGATCTAAGATGGGGCCATAGTCAATATGTTTAAACAACATACAATTTTGTGAAAAGCACATGTGCATTCCATACACGTACTTCATGTACTGACTTGATAAGATAAATATCAAGACAAGAATAGAACTACTTGATTTACACAATAGAGAATAGAAACACACCAAAGTCTTCACGAATCTAGCAAAAAATCCAATGATATAATACAATAGCATGCATGCTACATCGTGCACATATCAATATGTGAACTTGAAGTGCAGCTCTTATTGTAGGCTTAAAGTGACATGATTTGAGAGACATTCAATAAGTAGATTGACATCTAAGCACTACTCCTCTTTGACATCTAAGCATGGCTCCCATTTGTGCAATACAACAAAGCCAAGATTAGGGATGAGCCCATATTCATGTTGACCACATGAATGTCAAGGCATGAAGTTAGGGCCATGGAAGCCCACCATGCAATCATCATAATCACAAACTAGTGCAACTAGAAGAGGTTGGTTGAATCATCCCTTTATAGTATTCATAGAAAATTAATAAATTAAGTCACTCTTGTAATTCACTTTAAAGACTATGTCATGTGAATGAGTGGTCAACCAAAATTAGCAAACTATTTAGATGCAAATTTTTAGCCTTTATGCATGAGCCATATGAAATAAATACATTATAAGAAAAATTCCAAATGGGAGTCTAGAAATGGTAGCACTATATCTCGCCTCTTTCCATTGTTCATATGTTCTATTAAGTTTGGTTCTTAGCAACATGTTTGAGGAGGGGTTTGCCATCCATCCAATAGATATTTGTTAGGTCAAATTCCATATCTAGTTGTATGTTTTATAGAGGGAAGGTCCCCAACAACTTATTCTTTACTGGATAAGTAGGAGGTCTTCTTGGCTCAGATTCTTATTTTATCTTATCTATTCTAATTCTACCCAAGTCCCCATTTTGTAATCCCATAGGTCTCTTTAGACTCATATTCCTTTCTTATCTAATTTGTAAGCTTGGGTAAGTTTATCTCCTTCTATCAAGCCATGGAAGATGTCGAGCCATACTAAATTAAATATTGTCAAAGATAAAGTGAAATTTTGGACAGGGGAGAAGCCAACCATCTCTTTATAAGGAAGCCATGCACTCCAGGCACATTGCAAACTTAGATGCCCCTTTTATTCTAAGCTTGACTTGGCTAAAGGCCCCTTTTATTCTAACCTTGACTTGGCTAAAGGCTAGAGTTGTGGCATTTAGTCCCTTCCATCAAGGGAATGCATACAGGTAGAATGAAGTGAACTATTATATAAGATGATGGAACAATCCTCACCTTTATGATGAAAGGATCTTGCTATCCACTTAGTAGCTAACTATCTGCCATTTTCTACACGTCAGGAAGACCCAACCCTCCTTCTTCTTTTAGTAGCGTGTAACTTTTCCATGACACTTTAGGTATTTTAAACTTCTCGTTATCTCTTGACCGTAAGAAGTTTCTTGACATGCTTTCAGGCCATTTAAGTCTTGCTTTAGTAGGTCTCCAACATGAGAGAAAATAGATGGTTGAAGGGATGATTACATGTTTTTGAACCACCCTTCGACTTGCATAATTCAACTAAAGACCCTTGAGGTAGTCTAGCTTTTTCTTTACTTAACTTAGGACCCAATCCCACATTTGCTTAAGAGAGACCCCGAAACACATGGGAATCCCTACTAACCAGTGGGGGAGGTTTACCTAGTGTCTTGATCCTTGTTTTGGCTGTGTTTGTTGGGGTAAAAGTGCATATGTCCCATGTATTCACTACACTCACAATACCCACATACTTGTACACTACAAGTGGCAGGTGCCCATCACTATCGTTTCATTCTTTATTCTTTCAGTGATATTTGAATCACGAAAGGATGGTCACAAATTATGACTATTAGAGTTCCTGCATCTTGATTGTCTCTCTCTTTCTCACTCTCTTTGCTCCATCCACCCTAGCTCACTCCTCCATTGCTTCCACTTGCTTATGCTCTCACTCGGGCTTATCCCTTCAACTAGAATCAGGAGCTAAGATCGAGGAGCTTCACCCAATGTTTGTCTCAACCTAGATTTGAAAGCTTTGGCTCCTCACCAATGGCAACCATGGCTTTAGCTTGAAGAGGTAAAGTTTGTCACTTCCTCTCCTTCTGGGCTTTGTCCACTTCTTCCAAGTTTTGAAAAGGCTTCCCTAAGCACTTCTAAGTGCCCCCCCAATCCCATTTACCTCAATTAGGCTAGAAATAAGGACAATAGTAGTAGTGTGATTTACACATGCTACTACTGCCCACTCCCTAATTTAACTTTCCATGTCCTCCAACTCATGTGAGCTACAAGCCACTTTGGCAATCTTTTATCAACTCCCTGGCACTCACATTGTGCATCTTAGACACCAATTGGAGCTCTCAACCTCTATTATTGCTATATATGAATAGCATACCTATTGTAATAGACTTGCAACAATGTCTTTTCAGAGATCGTGGCTCATGTATTGCTCTATTGATGCTTATATGCCCACATATTGATATCAAATTGTTGGGGGATATTATGTTGATGTCTTTGAATGCTGTTGGACTGATTTGAGCTTGAAATAGCTCAATTTTCACTCTCATTTGAGCATTGTAATAACATGGAAATAACGATTTACACAAGAAAGTTTATGCTTATTGCTCTTGAATGCCATTCAGGTATTTCATTCAATGTCTTGATGTATGCCATTGATGGTCTACACCAAGACATGCTATTGAAAGCTTTTGAGTTTTGACTTTGAGCTTAGTGGCATTCATCTTGGCTATGGTTGCATACCTTGGTTGTTTCAATTACTTACACAATTACGGGCTTGAAGATTCTATGTATCTTGGATGCTTGGATATCATGCCTATGATCTATTGAGCTTGTCTTTCTCAGTTAGCATTTAGTTTTGTTCCATTGGGAGTCACTTGAGCTACCTAGCTATTTTGCATTTGAGCAAAGCTTTGGGTTTATGCACTTGAGCTTACTTCATGAGACCATAGGACTCGATTGAGTTATGTCTATGCTCTCCAAATGCTCTTCGAATGTAGTTGTTGCCTAATGGGCTGATTTGATCTTTGCACTAAGTGCAACACCTATCTCTCTCAAGTTGTTTTCAATGATGTATTCATCCTATTTGGCTATGTATTAAGGCTCTTTACACTTGCTCAATCAGTTGTATATCTGGTAGTTCTCTTCCATTATTTTTGAAACCTACGATATTCATGATAATTATTCTCATTGGATGTATCTCACTTTGACACATTGGGTTTGACAATTCTTAGTATCAGTTGCATGTTCATCAGTGACTGCTAGTTGTTCGTATATACCCTGCTTCTTGCTTGATATACCTAGTAGTTGCAAATTGGTTTCTATTAGTTGATTGCTCACACATGGCTTTGGATTTACTGCTGTCATTATTTTTAGCATGCTATAATTATAGCCTTATGCATCTTTTATGAGGGAAAATGCTTTGACTTGATCATCATTCTTGGGATTGTCCTACTCTTTGCAATTTTTCCTCTATCAGACATTGTATTGGTTGTGATTTTGAAGTCTTTTGCTATCATTTACAACAACCTATTTGTCTTGGACTATGCTTTCATTTACTATGTTATGGTTGGTGGGTTGAATGATAGTGCTATCTTCAACATTGACAAGTCAGATGGCACAAACTATAGCTATTAGAAGGCACAAATTTGGTAGATTCTAGTGCAAAAATTGTAGATTAAGCCATTGAGACATGAGGATGTAAAGCAAGGCCAAACACTTTGATACAGAGAATTGGGTTGCATTGGACAAGTTGTTTAAATCTATGATCATTTTGTCACTCTCTAAGAAGGTTTTCTATAATGTTGTCTTTGGCAAGCAGACCGTCTGGGAGTTATGGGATAAGATTCCTAATGTCTATGACAAGTAGAGCCCTGTCTCTCAGATATATTGGCTGAAGTAACTCATGGACCTTCATATGAAGGAGGGGATTTCCATGTCCACCCACTTAAATGAGTTTCATTCTATTTTTAGACACTTTGTCTTCACAAGGGATTGGCTTTAAGAACAATCTTCCTCCCTTGTTCATGTTGGTTACATTACCAAAGTCAGGGGACACATTTCATACTGTTATGTGTGCAAATATGCTTGCTGATAGGCTGAAATGGTAGGATATAGAAGGTGCACTAGAGAATGAAGAGGTTAACAAGAAGAATGTTGATGCTTCTCATAGTTCTCATGCTTTGACAGTTAGAGGCAATATTGGTAAGAGTGATAATGACTGTCGTGGGAGAGACTCTCAACAATCTCATTCTCAGTCATGTGGATAGTCTTGTAGTAAGTCCTGTGCTCGTAAGTCCTCATTGACTTGTCATTATTATGGGAAGTAGGACCATATTTGGCCATAGTGCCATAAAATGCACAATGATGTGCAAGGAAAAGGGAAAGGGCAAAGTGTAGGAAATGAATGATGATCGAAGAATTGTCCTTAGTAAGTCCAACATCGAGATTGAAAAGATTAATGTCATGTAGACTGGTTCTGATGATGATTACATACTTGTAGCTTCTTCTCTTAATGTTTTGCAATTGACTGATGCCTTGTCCACCTATACTCAATGTTGGCTGATTAATTCAAGGACTTCATTTCGTGTTACCTCTCATCGAGAGTATTTCCACTCCTATTGCAACATGATAGGATTTGTCGAATTGGGTAATGAGTTGGCATTGGATATTATCGGTATTGGAGATGTCCAGCTACAATTTGCTTCAAGCAGTATGTTTACTCTGCACGATGTACGCCATGTTTCAACTTTAACTAAAAGCCTACTTTTTGTTGGATAGTTGGATGATGCAAGTTATGTTATATCCTTTTGGGGATTCCTTAGAGAAGATTACCAATGAGAAACTTGTCATGACATGAGGTTCCAAGTTTGGCATTCTTTATCCCTTATTTGTATCTAGGTCTATCAACCATGTTTTGAGAGTGGCTGCAGTACCATATGTATTGTTATGGTATCATTGCCTTGGGTACATGTCATTAAAGGGAATGAAAATGCTTACATATTTGCAGTACCTTTTTCCCCTTGACTATAAATGTTTTGATTCTTGTGGTCATTGTCTTTATGGCAGGCAGACACATAGTTCGCATAAGAAGTCTAGCATTACACACATAGGTGAGCAACTAGCTGTTGTTCATTCTGATGTTTGTGAACCTATGCCATGCAAGGCATTAGGTGGCATGATGTATTTTATTACTATCATTAACGATTGCTCATATAAGGCCTCGGTATACCTTGTAAAGCAGAATTCAGAAGTATTAGCTATGTTTCAACGTTGACTTGCTTTTGTTGAGAACCAGTATGGGTATAGACTGAAATGCCTATGTTTGAGAATGGAGGTGAGTATGTATCTAAAGCCTTTGAGTAGTTTTGTGATGAGAGGGGAAGTAAGTGTCAGTTGATGGCCCCATACAACCCACCCCAAAATGGTATGCTTGGGCACATTAATAGGACAACAAGTTTGTAGTATGCTTAGCCAAGGCGGCTTATTGCAATACTTTTGGGCTAAGGCTTCATATGGTCATTTTCGTGTCTTTAGTTGTGAGGATTTTTGCTATGTTTCCAAGGACAAGTGCAATAAGTTGGATCCTAATTCTGTGAAATGCATCTTTCTTGGTTATTAGGATGCACGTGAGATGGGCTATCGGCTATGGGATCCATAAGCTCACATCATCCACAACCATGATGTTGTTTTACATGAGGAGAAAATGCATAAGTAGCCTAGGCATATTGTTGAGGTACATGCACCACATGTTGGACTAGCCGAGCCTCTATGCTCAACCAAAACACCCCATAGACAGACGGGAGCGTCTGGAGGCTACACACTGATCTAACTTAGACAGGAATTTGTCTAATTCATAGTTCAATGAATCCCTTTCCAAGTCCAAGTAATTGGAGTTACCAAATAGATTGTATCACATCCATAGGGAACACCCCCTAGCAAATTGTTGTAGCTCCACTAAGACTCTCGTACACCTCAGGGATTGACCCCAAGTCTATGCGCCGCCCAAACATATAGCACATGCAAAACATAGTCCTCTCTTTTAATATTTGTTCTAGGAGATAATTCAATCCTTACCAAATCAGGCCCCAAAGAAAATGAACATACTATCCTAGGTTAATCTTAACAAGATTGAGCATTATTATCTATAAGCATACTATTGAGACAAATGCCAGGAGAGGCATCTTTTTTTATTTCTAATCCCAGTCTCTTCATCAATTCTAAACTCATAATGTTGATGGAGGATCCTGTGTCCATAATAGCACGGTCCACTAATACTCCATCAACATATGTCGATACCCTTGGACAATACTTTTCAACATGCTCAAACCAATCATCTCCTACTCATGATATTCCCAAGGGCTCAACAATATACCCAATGTGTAGAATCTTCTTAAATTCCTTACACGCTCCTAGAGACAACTTTATCAACTGTAGGAGATTTACATTTGGCTTAATGGTGCAAAGAGAAGGAACTAATATCTCTATATCACTATCTCTTTGTGTCCTAAATAATTTTGTAGATGTGAGGCCATTGCCGGCACCTCCACCACCGCCACTATCACTATCTCCTGCTATAGTCTCTTGATTTCTTATTCTTCTTGTTCCCTTGAGGGTCTATACTCTAGTATTTTAGTGCACATGGGTTATATCACTTGTATTGCTATGCCTAGAGGTTCCTATACTCATGGTTTTGCTCTTGGGTGTGATTCCTAGGTAACTTCTTGTATAATGGCTATTAGTATCCCCTCGTGATATTTCAAGAGAAGACTTCCATTATCTTATAGCCAGCTAGACAGCCTATAGTAGCACTAAAACTCCCATGGCCCAAGACTATGGTTCCAAACATGATATACAGGCTCCATAGCCCATTTTGAGATGGTCTATTAGAGATAGTCGTTATCCTGATAAGTTTCTGTCCTCCATGGATTATGTTATGGTGATAGATGCCGATGAGTCTCTTACCTATGATAAGGCTATGCGTGGATGTGATAGTCACTCTTAGGAGAGGGCTGTGTAATCAAAGCATGACTCACTATAGAAAAGTCATATGTGGGACTTGGTTCCTTTACCTAGTGAAAAGTGTGCTTTGCCATGCAAGTGGATGTACAAGTTGAAGAATAACCCTTGATTCCCCAAGCTAGCCTATAAGGCCAAATTAGTTGCTAAGGATTTTAAGCAAAAACATGGTATTGAGTTTGATGAAGTCTTCCTTATTGTGGTGAAGATGACTATTCTACACTTGGTTTTGGCCTTGGTTGCATAGTTAGATCTAGACTCTATCAAATTCCCTATTGTAATCAAGATGACTACCCTATACTTGGTTTTGGCCTTGGTTGCACAACTAGATCTAGATGACTTTCTTGTATGGAGACTTGCATGATGAGATTTATATGTAGCAATCTAAAGGCTTTGAGGAAAAGGGCAAAGGGCCTTTATAGCCTTAAGCATGCACCTAGGGAATGGTACCATAAGTTTGATGCTTTTATGTGAAGAAGGCCCATGATGGCAACCTTATGATTTTGATATTCTACGTGGTGTTGGGGATAAAGGCACCTCTGCTAGCCGCCCATGTATTACTACACTGACAGCACCCGCCACTGCACACTACAGGTGGCGGGCACCCATCACTGTCACTTTATTCTTTATTCTTTTAGTGATAGTTTGAATAAAGGAAGGCCCGGTCACACATTGTGACTGTTGGAGTTCCCATTTGTGTCTCTCTCTCTCTTCTTGCTCTTGCTCTCCACCATAGCCCACTTCCAAGCAAGCTTCAATCCTTCTCACATTTCAATTGGTATCAGAGCGAGGCTTCCCGACTTCCCGAGCTTAGTTCATGGCATTCTTAGCTTCCATTCAAATACCTGCAACATTGGGTCTCCTTCTAGACAACCATAGCCGACCTTCCCGAGCTCTTGTCGCTCCGCGACTTCCCGAGCACCTTCCTGGCCTATTGAGGCACCCTCAGGGCATTTTTACAAAGGTATTGAAGTGTTCTTTCAGTGCTTTTATTCAGTTCTCAAGTTGTTGTCAATCAGGGTAGCCATAGCTCAAACCCTTGGAGCTTATATATTGCTTCCTCTTGCATTTGGGCACTTGAGGCTTGTTGTGTGCCTCCCTGGGCACCCCTTGGAGCCTCTAACCACTACCATTGAGGCCATGTGGATGCATAGTAGCAGAAGAAGAGATCAACAAATTTGCACCATTTTTTGGCTAATCTCGACAACATACTACATCAGCTCACCTACTCCTCAGTGATGGTTATGCCATCCTTCTTCGGGCTTGGCAATGATCTCTAACATGTGTTGAAGCCTCCTTGATCATTGGCATTAGATTTGGATCTAATCTATACATTCCCATGATTGTTTACAGCAGTCTCACAGTTGTGTTATGCAAAAGTAACATTGGCATCTAATGCTATGCTTGTTTGGGCACTTCTACTTAACCGATTTGGTACCTATTAATGCCCGATTGTTTGGGGGATGTAAGGCACATGTTATGCCATCATTTTGGACTGATTTTCTTGCTGAAAATACTCAATTTTGAACAGTAAATCACTACTGTACAACAGTGGGCTGAAGCCTATTACCTCATGTTTGGTTATGCCTATTGGTTTCGGGCTATGTCTCTGGGATAGGCAATGAACTATTGACCTTCGGGGTACGACATCGATCTTGTATTGGTTCCGGATCTTTATTTTTGCTTGAGCTCAACTTTGGAATGCATTTGATACTCTGTCTTAGATGTACATATGGCATGTATGTTACCTATGTCTGACCGATCTTGACATGCTTTGGCCTATGCCACTACTACATACTACATTGTTTGGAGCCGATTGCTACTAGTTCCTTGTCTTGCCTTGCATCTGGCTTCCCAAAACTTACTTGGGATATTTCTTGGCTTGCCAGAGTTGTATTTGCAATATAGTTGATGTCTATGGATGCTATACTTGGAGGCTACAGAGCCTATATGCTCATGATGTCTTATTGATGTATGGTCTTGGATCTTTCATCACTGGTGCTCTCATATGCCTTTCTTGAGCTTCTTGGCTTGATCCATATGGCTTTTGTGCCAGTAGGAGCATCGTTGGATGTTTGATAGACATTGAGTAGGTGGTTTATGCTATTGAGTTTTGAGTCTTCTGAGATTGGGATCTTCTTCACTTGGATGTTGCATGGTTGATATGTCGTGGTCCGTATACATGTACTTGGGCTGATTTGGGCTTCACATTCCCTAAGCATACACCTCTTTGTGTCACGTCTTGCCTGTGTTGTGTACACTTTGCCCTATTACACAGGGGGTGTGCCAACTTACTGACGGATTTGTTTAACATGCTTGGGTGTTTGCTCAAAGTGCTAAGGTGAGGGAGTACCCCAACCCGAAGTGCCAACTCAAAGCCATAAGAAGATGAAATAATGGGTGAAGGAGGCCCAAGAGCACCTGAAGGACGCTGAGCCCATACTGGAAGACGAGATCGATGATCTCTCAAGCATAAGCACGCCAATCTCTCTCCCACAACCAAGGTCAAGGGAGGCAATGGCACCACAAGCTAGATGCTCTGGGCCAACAAGACAATCAAGGCCATTGGCCAAGAACCGTAGACCAAGGAGAGAGGCAAGTGACCAAGTGTGATGGTCTAGCCCTCGAATACCCACTCGAGACCCCGCCTATGCCCTGAAGCAGCACCATACCCTTCCCCCAACTTTGCCATCTTAACCTCTCAACATGTCACGGAATACCCCAATGCGACACGGATCATAACATGCTCACTAGTATGCATAAGGGCCCATCTTGAGGGCCACACATCATATTCATAGCCAAAAAGTATATACAAGATATCCAGATGCACATCAAGGGACTTTATCACGGGTGGTGGGTGGAGCTATCAACACGCTGCGACATGACACCAACCACTGGGTGAGGGAACAATACACTGGTGATCACCCTAGTAACTCTAAGCTTAGGAGACTTGCTTAGGCAGCACCCAACGCTATGATTGGAGCTACAGTAGTGGGTTGAAGAATCAAATGAGCCAATTACCACAGATTTTCTTGAGCACGATGCGAAAACCCAAATACCAAATCTGACACTGCACTCCATGCCTAAATGCTTGCACGTTAATGCCTTTTGGGAAGGCACGGAGCTGCATATAATCCTACCAGTCTTAGCACTAGGAGGCGTCACCAGAAAGGGGATCGTGGACACAGGGGCAGGAGTGAGTGTGCTAAGCCATGCAGTACTCCAAACTTGGGGTAACCCACCAATCGAGACTGCTAGGTTTAACGTCACACTGGCAAATTGAATGAAGGTGAAACCATTTGGAGTGTTGAAAAATTGGCCAGTAAAGATCGCAAGGACCCAATTCTCTGTTGACTTCATAGTCATGAGGGAGTGGACAACGCGAGAGTCATAGAGGACTAGGGCAATGGTCTTATCTTCTTAGGTAATCGAACAGAAGTTGTAAGAGTATAGATGGACACTTGGAAGACTATGCTAGTCGACATAGATGCCATCTCCACCATGCTGAAGGGTAAAGGATAGACTAGGGGATCCTATGGGGCCTGTGCCTTAAGGACGAGTGAGACTAGATGCATGTTCTTGCTACCATCAACCTACCATTCTCAAATATTGAGGAGTATGAACAAGCCATCAAGGCAACTAGTAGGCTCAAGGGCGTCCTTTCACTACCACTCTGCATGATGACCGGGAGCCTACGTGCAAGACCCAATCATGTTGCATTCTGAGTCTCCTAAAGAGCTCCTGGAGATCCTAGGGTACTTAAACAACAAGTTGGTTGCCAATCCGGCAATGAATCTTAAGCCACTCCAAGATCTCTTGGATGAGCATGAATGGACAAAGATAGCTCTGACGACGAATATGAGGACTATTGTTCCCTCAGTGATAAGAGCAAAAGGGAAATCGATACCCTAGAGTACGACACTGGGGGGCCGTATAATTGAACAAATATGAGTAGACCCCATACCACGCAACGGAGTGCACTTAGAGTAGAGAAAGGAGTCGGACACAAGGATTGCGATCAAAATTGATTGGAGCACACGGGTGCAATTGACTACAAGCAAGCAGGCCTAGCCCAACCAAGTGACGCACCACTACTACAAATAGACTCACCTTCTGAGCTACGACCAGTAGGAGAGAGCCCCTCTTCTAGCAAAGATGAAGAGTTTAATTCCAAATCGAAGGTCAACTTAGATAGTGACCTAGAAATTCCTTGGCCTCCCAAGACTAGATGCACTAAGAGGGACCTACTTGTCCACCTACGATGTCGACAGTTAAAGGAGGAATAACAGGGGCAGAGCAAAGAAACGCGAACGGACGAACAATGAAAATGGCAAGACCTGCCAAAATGGTTCACAAAGTTCAAAAAGGGAGATAGGGTGGTGATCTTGTCGGGAGCCAAATGACAAGGGCAAGCAAGCAAACCAATCGGGGGACCTGCCAAGGTCAAAGAGGTCAATCTAGCTAAGGAAGGGGAGACCCCACAACTTGTCTTTATAGTGGATGACTTGGCCGAGCGAGATGAAACAAATCTCATTACTCTCTTGCAAGAGTATATAGATATCTTTGCTTGGTCCCTAGAGGAACTCAAAGAGGTAGACCCGAGTGTGGTGACTCACAACGTACCCATAACATATGACGCAATACCTACCAAGCAGCGATCATATCCCATGAATCCAAAGCATGCTCACTCTGTTAAGAAAGAAATTGACAAACTGATGAGAGTGGGATTGATCTACGAAATTGAACACACAGACTAGTCATCATTTTAAAGAAGAATGGGAAGATTAGAGCGTGTGTCAATTACAAGAAGGTAAACGCAACTATGAAGAGAGATAACTACCCACTATCGTACACCAAGTACATGCTCGAGAGAGTAGTTGGCAAAGAGCCCTACAATTTTTTGGATGGCTTCTTTGGATACAATCAGTGCAAGTGCATCCTAACAATAGTTATAAGATTGCATTCTCATTTCGTCATATAGCAAGAAACATCTCATTTCGTCATATAGCAAGAATAGAATCATGGCCACAAACCAAGAAATTGAGAAATTGAAACAGCTTACCGACCACAACTCCTCCTTCTTGCAGAAATGGTACGCTTTACACCTGCAATGGGAGCTAGAGGGATGCCAAATAATGACCAACGCTGAACATCAACGTGCAATCAAGGCATCTGAATATGACCCAACCTATGTCACTCCAACTTCCTATAGGGTGTTGACTTCCATTCTTAGCTGACCCCTAAAAGAACACATTGAGGGACATCCTTATTTAGATTGCATCCTCATTGAGGAGGAGTTGCATGTCGCTAGTCGAGTGGACTCCGGTGACTTCTTGCTTGACGTCCTCACTTACATTACACATGTAGGCATTCGCCCTTTTGACATGGATAGCTATGCTAATTTCGAGTATAATTCGAATTTCTATGCCTAGCTCATGCGAATGTAAAGCACTAAGATTATGTGATGAACGCCCTTCATCCTCTAACTCTTTAATCCTAGGAAGGATTCTTCTCAATTCAAAGAGGGGGAGGTGAGGTGAAACAAACCAAACACATAGGAAAAATCATAAAGGAAAATCACACATGAGGGATCTCAATGGTAGGACGAAGCAACTTGTGTGATTGAGGAATCGACAATAAAATTTGAAAGCAATAGACTTAGACTGCTTGGAGGAAAAAGTCTAATTCTTTACTAAAAATAAGTTAATATGCCAAGCATGAAATCTTTTCTTTCAGTGAGTAACTATTTGGAAAACACTAATGACAAACCATGGCTTATGATAAGAGCTGAAGATGTCACAGCAAGACCGAGCCCATCGCCTACCCAATTAGCTTAGGTTTAGGAGCATCCACAATATCAAAGGGGTGTTGACAAGTGAGGAAGTTGTAAGGAGGATCGTGGATCAATGCAACCTTGCCATGTATATCAAAAAGTTCGGACAACCACACTAGGTGTGTGGAATTCTTGAGGACGTATGACTCCGATAAGGAGAGTGGGATAGTGTCCTTAGCAAGCAGGGAAGGAATCAAGCAGGTGGTGCAGGTCCCGCTTAGCAAGGCCTTAGTGGAGAAGGCGTTGGGGTTGGAACTGAAGGTGGAGAAGAGACATAAAAGAGATGTCTATGCCATGCTGGGGATGAAGAAGGAAAGTGTCTTAATAAATGATGGCATAAGTATCCAGGGCATCCAGATGCTGAGATCAAATTGCAAGAAAAGGTGATCCATGCCCTCTTCTCCAGCCTAAGATACAATTCGCTCATGCATAGGATCAACGTGCTTGTGCTAGAGAGCGTGGTGGCTCATTCGTTGCATGAAGTGAATTGGAATGGCTATGTTGGGCATAGACCAATCAGCCAAGACATCTCGACCTTGGAAGCAGACCAGTGGGTGGAGAATCCCCAGCATCAAAGGGAAATAACAGGAAGAAGCCCTCGGCCATGCCTCATTCATAGGGTATGGAGAAGTCTTGATTGTCACCCTTATCCAAGAGGCAATAAGAGAGTCGCAAGATGGAGAAGAGGGATCAAATGAAACGCCTAAGAGATCATCTCCTCGTCATGACAAAGAACCATCAAGTGAGAGGAGAGTTAGTGAAGAAGAGGGCGAGCAAGAAGCTTAGTCCAGCAAGAGGAAGGCGAATATGCCTAAAAAGAAGACGACAAAGAAGAAGCAGGAGGAAGAGAGGAAGAAAAAAGAGGAAGCGGATCTACTTAAAGCCAAGGCTGAGTCAAAAAGAGCCGAGGAAGAGAGGAGGAGAAAAGCTGTTGAACAAGAGGAGGAGTTGAGAGAAGGAAAGAAGAGGAGGACTTGGCACAAGTTGTGCACATGTCCATAGAACAGCAGTGTAGGCAGGAGGAACTAGCAACAATGAGCCTGCCTTGGTAGGACAAGCTGGGAACCAATACCCAAGCGTCAAAAGACTTACCTCCACCCGTCCCTAAAGGAAAGGGCAAAGTCGCACTCCACCCGACCCCGTCTACCCTCTTGCCCAATACCCCACCATCATAGTAATGCCAAGCACCCCAACCACAGAGGACGCCATCAACCTCATGGCATGGGTGCAGTTCTTGGTCAATAAGGCACATACCCCAATGCCCACCTCTAGTGCGGGAACCCCAACGACAGGGGTGAAAAGATCGGTTGTTGCAAACGTCGAATCTCAACAATGGCCCAAGCGACCAAGAATAGATGCTACCACCACGGAGCCATAGCCCACTGACTAAGACGAGCATGTCAAGGAGCTCTACACTCAGTTAGAAAGGGCAAAGGAGGAGAAGAGAGCAACTGTGACAAAGCTGGAAACATAAAAATAAATGTAAAATGCCTTCCAATTAGAGAAGACCTGCCAATTGGCCTTGCAACAAAAAGAAATCAACTTGCTAAAAGCAAAACTGAGGGCCAAGGAAGACGACGAAGAACGATGGCAAAAAAGACTAGAGGAAGAGAACCTAGAGCTAGTTGCAATGCAAAGGGAATACAAACTCCTGGTTCTACAGCAGCGGAGCTCGAAACACAAATGAGAAAACTCCAAGAGAGTATGGAAGAGCTCGGCGCGTTGGAAGCAGAGAGGGTACAAGAGCAAGAAGAACATAAAAAAGAGAAAGAACAAGCAGAGCGTGGAATGCAAAGACAAAGGGAGGAACAAGCAACACTAGAAAAGAAGATTGAACGCCTAACAAAAGAAAAAGAAGAACTTGTGCAAAAATGGAAAAGGCAGGAGCCACTGATAGTGGCCCTGTCACAAAGGCAAGGTGAGGGCTTAGAAGAGATGAACAAGAGGGCAGAAGAATGGGCTAGCCAGAACGAGAAAAGAGTCAAAGCCTTGGCACGCCGTCTCGCTCAAGCCGAAAAAGAAAGGACATTTGCTAAAAGCAGAGCAACATCCGCCCAAGTGAGCTTCAAAACCCAGCAACGTGCCTTCTTGGACACCCTACTACCAAACGTCACTCAAGCAGAGGAAGTAGAGTCCATAGAAACAATAAAAAAGAAATTAGGATTGGATCATAGAGCACTGAAAGCACGACTACAAATGCTGCCACAACCTAGAGGAGTTGTCCCAAGCCTGGAAGAGCAACGCCATTATCTCCTATTGGCAGGCCTAACGTCACAGGAAGTGGACTCACTCAGGTTCATCGAAGAAGGACAACATGGGCCAATCCAGGAGAGAGAAATGGATGAGAACTTTTGAATGGGATCGCATGAAGAGGAGTTGGTCCCATTGCCTCCTTCCGTGCGACCTAAAGAGCAACAATACACAAACACCTCCACAGAAAGAAAGGCAGCACTAAGGGAAAGAAGGAAACAAATGGTGGAGGAGAAAAGGAGAAAATGGAATGCCAAGGGAGTGAGGGTACCCCAGGCACCTATCCCACCATGTGCGGATGACACCCCAATAAGCTTCCATGTTGACCTTGTAATTTGGGAGAGGCAAGAAACGGCTAGGAGCCCCTTTGACCTTAACTTCCAATTCCCTGCCGCCCCCTGTAGGGTTTTACCCATCAAGGTGGTGGAGGAGGCGATTAACATCGGAGGCAAGCTTGGGCAGAAGTGGCTAAAGAAGAGAGCACAGAACCCCACTTTATGGACCATTGAAGATGTTGAATTTTGGCAAAATAAAGTTTTTGAAGTACCAAGGTCCATGCCCAGCTACGAATGCCAACCTACTTAGAGAAGAAGGGCCTGCGACACCAACCTGAACACTTGGATGGCGTTTTGCAACACTCAACCCTTCGAGCGGAACCACCCAACCTTCATGCCCTACCTCCAAGGGTCGAAGAGTGGATTTTGACTCCAGTGTCCACAGCCGCTACGACTTCCCTATAATCTATAACCCTCATTGTACTACATATGAAGATGCCCTCATCTTCACATCAGAAAACTTGTATGATACCCTAATCCAATTCACAAACAAATTCTATTCATGCCCTAACCCTGCCTTTATTACTACTAGTAACTACCTTAGATTGCTTAGGATACTCCTTGGGCAAGATTCCACCCTGCAGGAATGCGGCCTCCCAGTACTCCATTTTGATCCTAACACTATAGATAGTTGCGCGATGGCTCGACTAATGATGCGAGCTATTCTATTGCCTTCATTTTGCTTAGCTCTTCTAGAGGACATGAATGATACCCACTTCACCCCCACTGTAATCATCCATTCCTCTCCGCCACCATCCTTCAAGTCCGCCTTAACCTCAAGGGGTATCTCCAAGCCACCGATTCCTTAATAAATCTATTAAGCCCCCTTCTCCACCTCACTTTGATGACAAAGATTAAACTTCTGTCACGACTATGTAACTTTATTATTATTATTATTATTTTAAAAAAGAGGAGAGAGAGAGAGAGAGAGAGAGAGAGAGAGAGAGAAACAAAGAGGAGAAAGTAAAAGGAAAAGAAAAAGGAAGAGATATCACATGTTGCCACCACAAGTTGCACATCCACCACAGCCACTGCACTAGGGGTCCTCAAGTTAGGTGCTCTGATGGCCCCGGTCGGGCCGGCTCTATTCCTAACCCCCTAACCTCATTTTGATCCCCCACTTCACGCTTAGGGCACATCAAGGGAAGGACACACCTAGGGAGGTAACACTCGCCTATGGTTAGGCATGTCACCCTAAGCTACATGCACCACACTTCCCTTATGCACAAACTAAGTCATCACGTGAGCGGCAACGCCCAAGCTTGCTCCTAGTCCCACTAGCATGAGCACAATGCACCACATGACAATGGAAAACACCCCCAGGTAGTGCACCTTCTTTTCTTTTCAGATACAAACAAAGGCCGCAACCACCAGCCCCAGAGACCCCATCATCCATGCAATGCACTCCCCATCTTATGCAACAATGTCACCATGTCGATGAAAGCCCCAATCAAAAAGTGAATGAAGAAGCTCATTTGGAATAGTGCAAGAGAAGGCAACCGCGGAGGGCTAGGAGACGGATCCATCTAACACCATATTCAATTTTAAAGATGGAACCACCCATCAGCCTCTCTCCCCACTAGGATCCATCCAACACCATAGTCAATTTCAAAGGCATAAATCCCTCCAGCACACCTTTCACCAGGGCTCGTATAAGGGCCTTTCAAGTCCATAAGCCCTCCCACACCATGGAACATATCCAATGCAAGGGCCTTCCAGCTCCAAAAATCCCTCCAATAGGTCCATAAATCCCTCCAGCACCAAGGATCATATCCAATGCAAGGGCCTTTCAGTTCCATAAATCCCTTCGATAGGTCCATAAATCCCTTTAATACCAGGGTTCATTCCCAATTCAAGAACCTTTCAATTCCATAAATCCCTCCAACAGGTCCATAAATCCCTCTAACACCAAGGTTCATTCCCAACTCAAGAACCTTTCAGTTCCATAAATCCCTCCAGTCCACCCCCCAACATGTCTTGTATACAACCTCAAAAAGCCACCTCGCTATCCCAACACCACCGTCCGACTCACCACCCAGCAAGTGCCATGGGACTAGCACTCAACTACAAGGGTGGTAATGTTAACCTTCAGACGAACAAGGTGGAAAATCCAGAAAATCTAAAGCAGAAGACAAGGCCAAGGCAAAAGTGGAATGGAGAACGAAGGCACTCCAAGAAAAATCAGAAAACACAATAAGTGTGAAAAAGTCCTAAATCAAGGAGAGGCACACAAGAAAAAGCACGTCAATACTTTTGTAAAAGAGCGCAAGGCACACCATGATTTATTTTAAGAGCGTCGGGCTCTGACCCACGGGCTCTGACTTGTACAAATTGTAAATGTAGATGGGCGATAGGAATAAAGCTAGAAAGATAGGAGAACAATGGAAAAAAGGGCCTAGGCTAGACCGGCCATATAAAAAGGGGATGAACGCCCAAAGGGGATTTAGGGCTTTGTATATAAAGTTCAAAAGATGAAAGAGAGCTCATTCTTTTGGTGTGTGGCAACAAGAGACTCACCTTCTTTTCTTCTCTTTGCTTGCTTGTGTGTGCTTGAGGGAAGGAGTGTGAGTGTGAGGGAGTGAGTGTGTGAGGGTGAGGGATCAAGGAGATGAAGCTCTCCATCATCTCCTCTCTTCTTCTTCTCTCCTCTTCTCTTCTCTTCTCTTGTCTCGCATGCGGCTATGGAGGATGGAGCTTGGAGATGGATGCTTAAGGATGCTTGAGCTTGTATCAAGAATCCTGGAGCTATCGAAGTACTTGAGAGAGGAAGCAACTCGATCGGGCATCAAGGTAAGCTCACTACACTCGTAGAGAAGGATAGTGTGTTGGCTACGAGAGGTAGCCATTAGTGCTTGCTTGAAACACTTGAACAATAAGCGGTCCGTGGGTCTTGGCAATGCCTCTATAATGCCCATCACTGTTACTTCATTCTTTATTCTTTCAATGATATTTGAATAAGCGAAAGTCAATTACACATTGTGATTGTTGGAGTTCCCACATCTTGAGTCTCTCTCTCTTGCTTTCTTGCACCATTCGCCGTAGCTCACTCCTCCATTGCTTCTCCTTTCTTGTGCTCTCACTCGAGCTTCTTCCTTTAGGGTTAACAACTAATTTTGGGGCAAGAAAAAAATTAATGTAATCCAAAAAGGATTTGATTGGCACTAGGTCATTATTGGCTAACCCATTTGTGTCATTTGCAAATTGATTCAAAACCATGTATATGTTGTTGGGTAGCTTGATTCCTTCGAGTCTACCTTCTTAGACCTCCTTTTTGGTTAGCCGCCCAAGAGCATCTGCTATGCTATGGCAAAAAGTGGAAGTGCCAATTGGTAGCCTTGTCTAATGGATCAATATAGAGAAAATGGGACAAACAAATCTCCATTTATTGCAACCCTAGCACTAGCATTTGAATAATATATTCATAAATTTAATCAATCTTCTCCCTAATCCCATGTCTTGTAGAGATTACAGAATGAAGCACCTTTCTAATATATCCTATGCTTTATCAAAATTGGTCTTAAAGAACGTAAAGTCCTATTTGTTCTTCTGTGCAAATGCAAATCCTTCCCACAATCCTATTATTGAGTGAAGGATGTATCTATCTTTTATAAACCCTTTTTGTTCTTTCCTCAATCAGTGTGTTAGGTGAGGACAACGTTCTTGCCAAGGCTTTGGCAAAACATTTATAAGTTGAGGATAGGCAAGTTATTGGGCACCGATTGGATAGGTCATCTTTGAGATCTCTTTTGTGAATAAGCTTTATTACTCCTTGATTCGATCCTATTGGTAATGCCCCATATCTTATTGATTCTTTCCATACTAGGAGAAGGGTTTTGATTAGGCACTCCTAAAATTCTTTATAGAACTTATCAGGGAGACCATCCAAGCCCAGACTCTTGCCCTTGGCTAGGCTATAAATGGTGTTTACTATTTCAATTTCCTCCAAATCTCCATCCAAAATGTGGGCTATTGATGTAGGAACTACTTTAGGCTTGATATTGGCAATCATATCCCTTGCCATTAATACTTCATTGGATTGGCCTTTAAGAGGAGAGAAGACTTTAGCAAAAAATTGTTTAGCTACCTCTAGATTCTTCTCATTGTTACTAGCTATTGTGCTATCATTTTTCTTTAGCATAGGATGGTATCTTTATCTTTTTTCTTTTTGATTACATCGAACATCTCTATGGTTGGTTTGTCCACCTTACTTGCCCACCACTCTATGGTATATAGTTTGATATTTTCAACCTCTTCCTCTTTAATGGATATAAGCTCTCTTCTAACTTGTAATAGTTCCTCGTTATGTTCAATCCTTCCTTGGTTTATTTCATTTTCTAAATCAATTAGTCTAGAGTATTTCGAGTTTTGGATTTCTCGTATGCTATTTACCATTTCCCTTCTAGTTCTTTTGAGGAGATATTGTGTGTCTTGTAATTGTTGATGCCCAAGTATTTGCTAGCTTGTTGGTATTATGAAAAGTAGATTTCCAAATGACCTTGACTTATTGCCTTACTTTTTTAAAGAGCATTGGGTCGGTATGAAACCAATATGCTCTAATATGATCTAAATTGTTTGACAAACATGTGACAATTGGGTAATGATAAGATAGAACTAAAATTTTGGCCACTTTACAATGTACATTCACAAAAGTTATCAGTACAATCTAACTTGGCTTTGTAGGTCACTTGTCCAATTTGATTGTTTCTCCATGTAAATCCAATCTTAACGGCATTGACATCCAACAATCTATGAAATGTTTTGCACTTCGCCTAGGCTCTTTTTTCTTGTCTTGAGATCACTTGACCTTTCATTAAAGAATTTTGTCATCAAAGTCTTCTACCATATTGAAATCACCTAAAATAATGATTGGGCATTGCATTTCCATAAGAGATGTCTAAACTGTCGTCCTTTCATTAGGGTTGCACAGTGCATACATAACGATGAAGGCAAACTCTTCTTGCCCTCTAAGCTATACTTCTATCCATCTATTATTTGTGCTTGTTGTCATTTTTTCAATGAGACCTTGGAGGCTATTACTAATCCCAATTGATGTACCCCCACTCTTGTGAGTATGGGAGGTAGAGAACCACAAGTGGCTGTTAACTCATTAGTTCAAGTTCTTTGCTAGGCTTTCTATTGTTGTTTTTTATCTCTCGAAGGTGGATGATGTTAAGAGAAGTCTATGAATATTTCAACCAGCCTTTGGTTAACCTATATCTATTCAGATTAGTTAGGCCCTTAGAGTTTAGATAAATCATATTGACTTTATTAATCATTTAGATGTATTATTTATTATTGCCCTTTCTAGTAGCCTCTTTATTCTTAGAGAATGGGTTGCTCTGTCTCTCTCCAACCTTTGAAAATCTCCTTTTGGAGGTTTTCCCATTCTACTTAGAGATTTTGGAGACCTTTTCCTACTTAGTAGGGCTTTTGAGAAAAGCAACCAAACAAAATTTTTAAATATTTCTAAAAGTCATCATTCATCAACCCATAGTGGAATGATACGCTATAGCCTCCCCTTGGGATAGGTAAAAATGAATGGCCTTCACAACCTTTAGAAAATAAGTGTAAGAAGGGGAGGAGACGAGGAAGGAACAAAAGGAAAGAAAAAGTTTTTTTTTTTTTTGGGGGGGGGGGGGGGGGGGGGGGGAGGAGGGAAGGCAAAAAGGGGATTACATATTAAAGAGAGCAAGGTTATTAAAGGCAAAACAGCATAATCAAAAGAGAATGACCTTTTTTTTAATAATGCGCAGTTTATTTATTGAGAATGAAAAAACATCTAGATGGATAGGCACTGCCACATGCTTATCTACACTTAGTGAGCCTATGAAAGGCTACCTTATACGCATGTCCCTTTTTTCTAAGTCTACCTAATGAAGCAAGTGTATCCTCTTTACACATATTGACTAGAACTTCTTTGCTAAGAGCCCTTCCTTCTTCATCACCACTCTGTTTCTATTCTTCCAGAGTGTGGATAGAACAACAACCCTTATGATATTCCATACTTTGATAGTCTCTTCATCAATTTTCCTTGGATCGCCTAGGAGTGCAGCTCTCATTCCTATGCCCTCATTGAATTGTGCTAGCTTCATCTATTCTTTCATGCTTTTCCAAACCCCTCTGGCAGCTCTACAGAACCAGAAGAGATAGTTGTTCGTCTTGATATGAGTGTAGCCTAGAGCACACAGTGGGTTGCAATCCTTGAATTTTGCCACTTTATCTCTTGTAGGGAGTTTCTTTGCAACAATTCTCCACAACATCAGGTTCAACCTTCTATTAGAAGAGGCCTTTAGAGCCCTCTTCAATCTGAACTTCCACACATGGGGGAAGGTGTTAGGATATTGATCCTTCCACTCCTTTGCAACCTTGGAGGCAATGGTTCTGTTGGCTTTGACAAAATCCCTCCTCTTCCTCATCTTCCATGTTGGTTTCCCTTTGTGGTTACCAAGACACATTAAAGCCTTTTTGGGGCCAATCTTAGCCCCTATCAGCCAACGGTCTTTAACTTCATCAATCATGTGCTAGAGCAAATCAAATTCATCTTGAGTGAGACTGAACTTTAGATGTATGTCCTCCTTGTCCATGACTTTGCACTCCTGCTGGTTCCAGGTGTGTTCCCATCTAACCACACCTTTAGAGGTCAAAGCCTTCTTTGTTCTATCTATGATCCCCTCTAGGATTTCCTTGTTTTTGTAGACATAAGGACAAGTCTAGATGGACTACAACAATGCTGTGTCGCCTTCTTGCCAGTCAATCAATATAAGCTGCTTCCTCCACACCTCAAGCAATTTGTGGATAGTGGGGTAGCCTTTGAACTTCATCTCATACCCAACTGCAAGAATCCTATCTTCCCAGCCAAGATTCAATCCCTTGTTACCATGAATTCTAGCCATCATAATAACACCTTTGATGATAATGGCCCAAGGCTCGTTAGATTCTAACCATAGAAGTAGTTTGAAGAGCATCCTTTCAATCTTGTCCTTTATGGATTCAAGACCAAGGCCCCCATTAGTAATTTCAGTGGTAATACACTCCCAAGAGATACTGCATTCTCTCTTTCCCCCTAAATTTCCATAGAAGTTCCCTTATCATCCTGTCCACCTTTTCCCACTGAGATTTTGCAAATGGGGTGATAGAAGCAACAAACATCACCGCTGGTGATAGTATTTTGTCAAGCACCACAAAGCTTGGTGCCAAAACTTAAAGGCAGATTGGCATACTTGGATATCTTGTTTTCAACTCTAGATACCAGCCAACTAAATTTATCCTTGGTGGAAGCACCTAAGGTAAGAGGGCCCCCCAAGTATCTAAACACTTGCCCATGCTTAATCAGTTTACAATCCACTCCTTCAATCTAGTTTGAGGGGTCCTTCCCTCCAAGAAGTAGAATCTCAGATTTGTGCTGGCTGATCAACTCACCTGAGGCATTGGCAAACAACTCTATGGTGCTAAAAAACTCTTCCACATTCTCCTTGAAAGCTTCTATGATGGAAGAATTATCATCCACAAAGAGCTGCATACAGAGCTGTTTTCCATCTGGCAAGGGAAGGCGTTTCAAGAGACCCTTCTGAACCTTCTAGTCCAGTATCTTGAGGAAAGCATATGTGGCAATAGCGAACAACAAGGGGGCAATGGGGCACCCTTGTCTAACAGACCTCTTGAGATGAAAAGCATGAGACATAAAGCCATTCACACTGACTTTAGCAAAAGCATTAGTGAACAAGGTTGCAATCATACTAACAAACCCAATTCCAAACCCAAGTTTATGCATAACAGCCAGAAGGAAGTCCCACCTCAACCTGTCATAAGCTTTATCAAGATCCATATTAACTAAGACAAATTTCCCTTGGTGCTCAACAACATGCTCCATAGCCACAACAATATTGAGGATAACATCTTGAATATTTCTCCCCCACACAAATCCATATTGAGCCCTATGCAATACATCTTTTAGCATGAACTTGACCCTGATAGCTAGAGCTTTGGGAATGACCTCGTAGGTTACATTTAACATTGTTAGTGGCCTCCAATGCTCAGGTTTAGTTCTAGCTACATTCTTAGGAACAAGCTTAATGAGACCCTCATTAAACTGAGCATGAATCTGATCATCCTTGATGCATTTATTTGCTAATGTACATATATCATTTCCACAGACAAGCCACAAAGTTTGGAACACTCAGGGTCCACCACTGTGGCTGAAGCCCAACCATACTTGAGAGATGTCTAACAAAGACACCAGCAATGGATACGTCATCATTGTGCTCTATTCCCTCAGCATCCACCATCGAGCAAATAGTCTCTCTACATTGTTTTTGTTTCAGAGCATGGAACAATGCGTGGGAGCATCATCCTCTATCATAGCCTTGCCCTTTAATTTATCTTGATAGCATTCCTTTTCTTGCTTTTCTCATTCCTCAAATAACTCTCGATTTCATGCAATATCACAACCATGTAATGGTCACCATGTGACACTTGCAATGCATTGCTAACACACTCCCTTACTTTAACTGCTAGTTCATATTGCCCGCATCTTTCCCTTGCTATCCTCCTACCATGGCTTTTGGCCAGACCAGTAATAGCATTAATGCCACTCTTGACTTTGACAATCGGGTCCTCAGCCTCTTTAGTGGCAGTGCTCCACTGTGCATGCATCTTTTCCACAAACCTCTTGTCTTCGAGAAAAGAGCAATTGAAACGAAAAGAGGGAGGACCATGCCTAGCCCCATTGGTCCCTATCAACTTCACAGTTACCTGCATAGGTAGATGATCTAATTTAGTAAATTCATTGATGGTCTGGACCCTCGGTTTGGGTGCAAGCCACCACCCCCCATGCGCTGCATAGGCTCTATCAAGCCTGGCAGCGCACCAATTATTGCCTTCTTGTTTATTGTGCCATGTAAAGGGTGCATTCCCTCTGCCCGCCGACATCAATGCCAAGTGTGCAATATCGAAGTCTCTATGAAGAGCATCCCACGCATTTCTTTCTTCAGCAAGCATCGTCTTTCTTTCTATGAAGAGAATGACCTTGCTGTCTTTTTTCATATATCGATATTTCATCGACGCAGCGTGTGAGAGCTTGGTGGCGGAGCATGACGATGGAAGGTTCCTCACCCTTGCGAGCTCTCGAGTTTTACAGCGGCATTGGCGGCATGGTAAGTTCACGAGCAGAACAGCCTTTGATCTTTTGGGAGCTGCTGATTCGTCTGTCAGTCCCTCAAAAAATAGTTTTCCAGTTTCTAAGGAAAGCATTGTTGCTCAGTTGGGTTTTTTGAGCCTGTTCTGGTTTCTCTTTCTCGTATTGTTCAGCAAGCCTCCAGGGCTTGTCATAATCCCTTACTGCATTGATGAGACTGAATGTTAAGGTTGAATTTCCGCCATACTATCTCCAAAAGTGCTGTTGAATTTGCTGAGACTGAATGTTAAGGTCGAATCTCTGCCATCGTTGTTCAAAAATTGCTGTTGAATTTGTTATGGGAGAACTTCAATCTTGACTGTAATGCTTTGTCTCCTCCCCCACTTACAGGGAAACCTGGGTTGGTAGTGCTTCCTTACACAGAATATATCTAGCAAATCATCATTGACCCCGAAATCCTATTCTTAAATGGGGGAGCATTAAAAGCAAACACCATATAGTTGTTGGTTGACAGTTCATGTTCTATGAAGCAGCTTTGTAGTTGAGAGCTTCAAATGTTCATGTTCTATGAAGATACTCGGAACATAATTATTTTCCACAAAAAAAAAGAAAAAAGAGAACGGACGAAACCACATGATGATGACATGCGATTGGAACTCGATTACTCGATGTCAAAGATGCTGGCTGGTGGAAATTCATCTATGCCTATTGAGCTACCGAAATTAAGACATGCATTCCCACCCATAGGCTAGCACTTTCTAGATCTCTTAGGATACTTTAGGCTAGCGCATCCTTGGGCTAGCCTAACATTTTCCACTCCTCTTAGCTCTTTAGGCTAATTGAGTCACACCCATAGGCTACTTTGTCCTTAGGCTACCTTGAAGACTTTCATTCTCTTTCATTGATTCCTTCATTCACTTTTTAGATCTTTTTGTGCATGTGCTCTCTTAGCTGAGCTTTGTTTTCTTAGTTTTATCAAACAAGCATCTTAATATGATGCATTGTCGTGTAGGTTCTGGTCTCTTCAAGTAGTTACATGTTAGGCTTTTCTATAGTTAATGACTAACATTGCAGATATGCAACAATCTTGGTTGGGCTGGAGGCATGGTTTGTTGGTCATCTCATGGTAGCTTTGTATCCTCTCTTAGTTGAACCTAGTTCCTTTGACTAGCATTGAGGCTCCCCTCCTGAAATTGAGCTTCAAGCATATCTTGGTGCTACCACGTTGGTTGCTTCTCTAACACAACTCTTCCATCTTAGGTGCTTTTTATTCTTCATTAGGTTCTTGATACCATGAGCTGACATTGGCTCCTCTCCTCCTCCTCTAGCTTTGACATCCATGGTTTGAGAGGGGAGTTGCTTTCCCCACACCAAACATTTAAGTTTTGGCATTGTTTTCTTGTCTTTGACATTAGCATTCCTTCCATGTTGTATCTACCCTTTCCATTGCATCATTCATCAATGCAAAAGGTTAGTAGGGCAAGTGAACAATTCCCCCCTAAGGTCATTCTCCAAGTGGCAACTTGTTGCATGAGCTTGGCCCCATTGCATTACCCCTTTGCATTTGCATTTGCATTGTGTCTATGTGTTGGGCATTTGGTATAGATGAAGACCTACAATTGTAGGCATCCCGTTGATATGAAAATCCACACATTGTGAAGCAAGATTCCCTTTTACCTGCTTGAGCGATGCATCTTTCAGGATATTGCTCCCCTAGGATCATGAGCAGCTACCACACTTCATACTATAGTTACACTTGCCTAGTTTTTTCCTCTTCATATCTTTACATAAGCACCCTTGATTGTGGTTGCATATACTAGGGTATTACTTTTCTATAAACTATTGAGCTAGGTCAAACACACCAACCAAAAAAATAAAATAAAATAAAATCATGGCATATAGGAGTGCTCATTGCAAGCCCATTGGCAGCTCATTGCAAAAGCTTTGGTTCAATGTCTTGATTTCATTGGGGTGATCTTTTGGGCACTATGAAGGAGATATCCATCACCTCTCCTATCTTGGTAGGTTCTTGCATAGTCCAAAGTGACAGCCTTGGCCCGATGCCTTGGTCTTTTGGGGTGGGATTGTTTGGGTCAGGGTTGAGCGTTTGATTGCCCTTTTTGGGCATGAGATGGGGTGTAAAGCTCCCTAAATTTGCCTTTTCAATTGTCACATTTTCATGGCTCATGAAGCGACTTTGCCTCAGTGCTTGAGACAAGAAGGCTTGAGGTCCCTTTGCATCATTCTCATTTTTATATACCCTTTTCTTTGTCGAGCATTCATCAAATTGTGTTTATATTGTGTTGTAGACATTGCATTTCTCTCTGTTTGCCTTAGCATTTCCTTACAAGAGTTGCAGAGTGCATGAGGGGGATGACCAAGATAGTGGCACCAAGAAATAGTGGGGTACTCACTTGCGAGTATTGGGAGGTGCATAGTGCATGGGTAATATTTAAGTCAATGAAACATCAAGGTGCAAAGTGGTACCTCACTTGGGGAAAAGAAGAAAAAGCTACAGAAAAGGTAACACGGAAGGAGGGTCTAAGCTAGCTTGAGCATTGTCCTCCATGAGAGAATAATACCGCTTGAGATGCTTGAGAGCATGAGAAACCGTATTGGTTTGAAGCATTGAGATGAAGGTGGCTGAGACATCACAGTTTAGTGTGTGTTGCTTGTTCAAACCTAGCTCTCACAATAACTTAGAACACTATTTAACAGAGCATTGGCTGTGATAGCATGTGAGGATACACTAGGGTATGTGGAGAAAACACGGTCTGTACACTGTAGGAACACATTTAACACAATAAACTTAGACAAAATGCAAAAGAAGGCGGCAACAAATAAAGAATTCTAAATGAAAAGTCAATGTGAAAATGCAGCAGTCTTGGATGATGCTGTAGCTGCAAAGGCTGATGATTGATGGGAGAAGGCTGACTATGGCTACAGTATGCCAAAGACCAGCAGACTGATGGGCAGCAGGGCTGAAAAACGAGGGGGCAGATGAAGATGTGAGAGTGAGCAATGATAAAAGGCAGCAGGGTGTGGTAGGAGATCTGACAATGCTGTGTGGATAGTGGGGGATGAAAGTGGAAGGGATAGTGATTCCCTTCTACGGAATTTCTGAGCCAATTGTCTCATCAAAGTTGTAGAAACTCGTATTTCATGGAGTAATTCATTTTGGGACTTTTTTGAGAGCCAGAAAAGTGTGAGAAATTTGGGATAAATTTGTGGCAATTTCTAGGTCGCTAAACAGTTCATTATGTGTATTGGCTTTGGCATTTTTCTAATTTGGGACCTTGGTCACTGATATAGTTGGGAAGCATTGTGCGCTGTGTCCCCTTTTAGAGTGAGCACATTTTTGATGTCGGCCACTTTGTGCCTGCGTATGTTCTCATGCCTTGTACTTGTGTACACCTAGATATATTCAGTCTTAGCACTATTATTCTTGGATGATTTTGGCCAGTGTTCTCATCCTGACATTTTATCTCATAATTCATATCTGTTTTAGATTCATTCATTGCCCATCATGCTTTTGTTTGCAGCTTTCCCATTACTCTCTTTCATACATGCACATTCTGGCAGAAAGAACTTCCTCCTCACCAATTTGGGCATGTATTCAAAGAAAGGAAAATCTGAAGCCCTATTGAAAAAGAGTCTCCTCAAATCCACCCTTCTAGATCCCAGTCTTTTGTAAGTCTTCTTTGGTAAGCCTCAAATCTCCATCTCGTGTGCAAATAGTTGCATCTTTACCACTTTGATCACAATGAGCTACAACCCTTATCCTCTGGCAAGTGCAGCCTGTGTTACTTTGTCAAGTCAGTCCCCTTCCCTGTAAGTCTACCATCCTTTTCAACTGCCAAGTAAAAGGATCACTGACTGCCAATGATGCCACCAAGAGCGGAATTGTTTTTGAAGCTTTAAGCTTGGAATTCATTGACTTGAGCTGAGGAAGTGGCAATCTGACTCATCCATGTAGACAGCTTGACACTTGCGACTGGATCCAACGATTGAATTGCTTGTTGCATGTAATAAAAAAGATTAAGGCTTGATAATTGATTATAGAAATCAGCAGTAATAAACATGATATCAATGAAAGGAAAAGCTCTCTCTAGTGTTGCCTAGTGGCTTACACAGCCCACAGGCTTTTTCTTCTATACTACTGATCAGTTTCCAATTGGGCGCACATAGTTTTTGTTGGGTGAGCCCAATGCCCACAATGTTGTTAGGCAGTCATTTTCTTTTTAGTTCAGTAGCACTGGTGACTGCCTACACTGGTGATGGGGCCAGCCCTCTCTTCTATTATCCCAAGACACAATTTCTTCTATAAAAGCACATGCTACAATGAAGGAACTAGTACAGCCTGGGCTCTTCTGTTCTCCCAAGAAACAATTTCTTCTATAAAAGCACATGCTACAATGAAGAAACTAGTACAGCCTGGGCTTGCCCCTATAGGGTTGGCTACTATAGACATAACAGGTTAAAGGCTATGAAACAGGGAGAGAACCATTGTGGGGATATTTTAGTCGCAACTGGATGCATCTAAAACTAATTATCTGAATTTTGAGAAACTTCCATTAAATATTTTAATGTTGAATATGCATAAATCTCATATATTTAGGGACTTTACTTGCATTTGTGATTTTGGCAAATGTTATGAGTGAAGTACCCATTCTTTCTAAGTGCAGGGGTGTTCTAATATCAAAAGAAGTTGATGGTTGTGCATCTGCATGTGCCATGTTTTTTTGATGTAACAGCGGTATGCATTAGAAGAAGTTGGGAGACCAGCAATTGTGGTTGAGGCATTTGACATCAATGATTTGGCAAACGATGTTTATGAGTATAATTTTGGTCATCGCCCCAATCAGGTACTTTGTAATTGCCTTGTTTTTCTTTTTCTTTATCACACTAAATGTATCTTCTGTAGATATGTCTGTCACATGGGATGTTTACAGCCCAGTTTGACTCAAACTTGTATTCTGATACAATTTGCACTTCATTTTTTTCTCTACTTGGAAACATGTGTGAATTATACATTTGTTAAAGGAATCTAACTTCAATGGAGCACTTATCTGTGAGCAGACAGTGGTTCATGGTGCTTTGTTGGAATCAGTTTCTAGAGGACTCATACATATACAACCACAGAGCTATGCAGAGGCAGGAGGCTGTGTCTCCAAGCCAGCTGGTGTCCACAAGATCATTTGAGGATCCGGGCCATCATCTTTGACCACAGACAGACATCCCTAGGAGATTACTTCATCAGATACTATTGTAGAGGAGTTGATCTCTCTTCAGCAGGACCCTAGATCTTGTAGGTGATAGGAGAGCAAGGATCTATTGTATACATTGGTCACATCATCATCTTTGATATCATATTACCTCTATTTTTCTTTGTTTATCAAATGACAGCCATACCATGAATAAGATGTCCTAACCATTTTGGTCTCACAGATCATTTTGGCATTGAGTAGATGCTAATAGGACTTTGTTTGTTTCTTTCACCATGGCCCTAACCCCACCTCCATATGCAAGGTTTTGCCTTTGCATGTGTGTGCTTGAATGTACCTGTCCAATGTAGTTCTAAAATCCATCAAAGTGCTTGAGTGCGTATGTGTCCTGACAACACATTAGTTGAATCCAAGCTACTGTCTTGAGCTTTTTAGCAAGCATAAACCCTACAAGCACCTTTTTTCTGTATTAGTTCAATAGATTTAGGGCACATCTGTGTCTCTTGTAGCCACTTAAAATTAGGATTCCTAAGTGTTTGAGATTAAGGCCATCCTCCATCTTCGCAAAGTGAGAGCTTCATCATGTCTTTTCAGCATACCAAAGGCTTTAAGGAACAACTGCCAAGCTACATTGTTAAGAACTACCAAGCTACATCTTTAAATATTCAAACAAGAACTTCCATGTTACATCCTGTTTGTGCTGATGTAGTATGAATGTGGATAGCACATGCACAGTTATTCACTGGACGCTGGAGGGCCATGGAAGAAAGCCCATCATGCCTGTAGAATGCCTCAAAATGGACTTGCTACTGTGTTTTGTGTGCCTTTTCCTTGTACTGCTTTACACAGTTACTGCTAAAATAGCTGGTTGCAGCACTGCACGTTGTATGAAAGATCGAAATGAAAAAATATTTTTTGCTCCATAAGAAATTCAAATTTCTAAATGACAGTGAGGAGGTTGTGTCGAAGGTTTACATTTACATCGTAGGTGAACTTTAAGATCAGAGCCGTCTCTAGCTCAAGATATGTCAGATGAATGAAAGGCCAACAGAGATTCTAGTCATACTTGAGAGCTCAATCATTGCATGGTGTGATGATTTTCTTCGTCAGGATAAGAGGCCAATTGTGTGATGGCATCAGTGATGGTGCACATGAATTTTCCTCTCATACGAAGGGGTTAAAGTCAAGGGAGCTATGGGAATAAAGGAGGATTGGCATTGGTGTAGGATGAGGGATTCAAAGAAGTGTGAGAGAACAATGGGAGGTTTGAGATGGTTTATGCACCATGACATTTGGACACCCCATACTTCTCTGCATGGGTTCAAATCTGTCCAAGCACTGGTATGTGCATATAAAACTTGAGGGACCTTGTCCATCCATAATTGCATCCTTCAAAAAAAAAAAAACATACCTCAATGTCTCTGCACTTTTGGTGGTCTGTTCGTTCATGTTTATTGATGATATTGCACATGAAGGTAGGGCTCCACATTTGGCACCCATGTATGCGATCAAATGACATGTTTTTCTTTAACAGACGATGACAATAGAGAACCTTATTTAAGCTGTTATACGACTGCTCCTCTTGCCTAATCTTTCTCAAAGTCAGCATGAAGTTTCAGATTTCTTAGTTCCTTGTTAACTTCTTTTTAGTCAAATCCCCCGTGGTGGGTAAGTTTATTCCAAGTTTGAGTTTGCTCTGGTCTGAAGCAGGGTAATATACAGCATCTTACACCTCATCAGCTTTGCAAATATAAAGCAGATATATGGCTCTTGTCTCCTCCATGCCAACCATACACTCGTCAAGGTATGCATTAGCACATTTTGAATGCTATTTTTTGGACAACTTTTGCATGGAGAACCAGACATGGAGCTGAGTAGATGGTTAATCTTGATTTGAAGGTGCTTTTTTGCTGTAGGTATACACTTTGATATGTGTAGATTGTATTAAAGAAGCAGTCTCTTCTATGCTTGATCCTAGGGGAGCTTCACTCAAACCAGCTTACTGGCTATCTCAGTCTGAGATCTTCATGCTTTTTATTTTCCTCGAATTTCTCTTATCCTTGCTGAATGTCACCTTGAAACTAGTCAGTGTATGTCAGATGTGGCTAGTTTCAAGGTGAAATCTTATGTGTGTTAGACATTTGTACCAGAACATTCTTATGAATGAGTTTCTAGAGTTATCCAAGTGCCCTTACGCACATAAAGCCTAAAGGGTTATATAGAAATATGTACTTTGGTAAATACGGTTGTGTGATATGGGGAATCTTAGGGGGGAATATATAAATTCAGGCAGAACTTTTGCACACAAATTCTGCCAGCCACCCACCCCATCACAACAACCAACCCAACAACCCAAAACAACCGATGCACCCACCCCCTGCTGTGGCTCTTTTCTTTTCCACCGTTCCTTTTTCAATTACTAAGCACCTTGCATGGGATACTTGATATTCGCTAATGTTTTACAGAATCTCAAGTGATGCATAATGGATAACCCTTAGTTAAAGAAAAAAAGAGGTTGGGAAACAACTTTGGGAATGCACTTTAGACCCTTGTGGTATCACATTCATCACTAGTTATTGCTATTGTAGGACAACATTTTTGTTGGTGTTTGATGTCTAAATCTCAATAATTCAGCATTTACAATGTCCAAGGAATTCAATTAAATAACTAAAAGGCCACCAAACGAGAGACATAATGGCCTAGAAGGCCTACACATACCAGGCTAGTGTATGACTCCCTTGTGGGTCCTATTAATCAAAGCAAGATCATAGGAGCAAAGATGCTCCAAGCGTGGAATCACATAATTACCATTGCCAACAACTTGTCTTTTGCCTTTCAATCCTTGATCCCTTGTTAATGTGTTCAACTTTCATTTCATCTCATTGTGCAACCCCTTGGTTCACTAAGCTCTTTCTTGCTTATTTGGTATGGACTTTAGAAGGCAGCTTGACTCCATGAACTTGCCCAATGTGCAAGTCTTTAGGTTTGGATGGAGAAAGCTATCTACTAAGATCGTTGCAAATGATCATATATTGGTAAAGCAAACCATGTGAAAGAGTTACAAGAAATTGTGTGTTGCAAGCTGACATCGTTCAATCTAGAATATTGTAGTTTATGTATTGCTCTTTAGGCCTCATGCAAAGTTCATCCCGTCTGGTTGCTGAAGAGTCATTTTGTGAATAAAATGATTCACCGTTATGATGGTCCCTTACCATGGCAAGCCTAGGTTGACACTCGGGTGCAATGGCCTCAATTCTAGAGGCCCAAAGTGTTCGAAATTTTCTCTTGCAATGTCAAGAAATCCACTTGATCATGTAGCTTAGACGTGCTCTTCTATTTTTTTTTTTTTTTGGCATAGAATTGCAATGGTATCCCTTTGATAAAGTGGTAGCCAACTTTAACTTTTCACTAGATGAACTTGGATGAGGTTCTTGGAATTACCTTGTCCACCAAGTCAGTAGCTAGTGCATTGTCCATGGTCATTGTCGTTGATGTTAGGTCCTTTGGACTCTTTGCATATGATGCTTCTATTTGCATCCATGGGTGGGTGATTGCTATAGTGGATGGGTCCCAACTTTGGGTGGCACATCTCTTCCTCTTGAGGTGCCACAATTAAGACCCTTTTCTTCTTTCTTCCTTTTTTTGATTCCCAATGTCAATTGGCATATCCCCTTTTCTTCCTTGTCTAAATTGGTGGGCCTTCTATCTCTTCTAATGGTCATTAATACCCACCTTCCCCCTTTTTGAACCTTGTTGGATCTTTTGTCCTCATAGGTACCACTACTTATCCTCTCTAAAGTCCTCAAGGAACCTTCTATACTCATAGATAGTATTCTTCTACCTTTAGGATCTCATGATTGCCTTCACATGCCTTATTCACGACAGTTGAAAGCAATAGAATATTTTGAAGTTCTTCAATACTCAGTGTCTTTGTTGGTTACATGGTGGGTCCGTCTTGCACTAGGGATATGAAAGATGAGCTTTATCCTCTACAACATTGGCATATCCCATATTTTTGATTCTAGTGCCATAAGCATGGCAAGCCCACTTTGGTACCTTAAGAGTCAGTATTGGGTATGCCATCTTAGTTGGCCTAGATGGGTCAATTCTTTTGGCTTTACCCCTTCTAGCAGTGGAAAGGTGAGATACTTTAGTTGAACAAAACAAGTTAGTGCTTTCTTATTTCTCCTACTTGACAAGTTGCTTGTCAAGCTTCCCCTTTGCATAACGGAGATTGAGATGGTGTTTTTGCTTCATCCATGGTCTATCCCCATTTGCAGCATTCCATTCATATGTTCAAGCCTTAGACCTTGGTAGATGCCCTAACTTTTTCCATTGACATAAAGGCAACAAATGAAAGGATGCTTCTTGTAATTAGAACAAGGACAAGGACAAAGACAAAGAGAAGGATAAGGAAGACAAGGATGAGACAAGGATAAACAAAAGAATAAGGGTGACATGGATTCCTCCAGTTTTAGTGTGGGAGTGAGCGGTCACCTTAGCCTTGAAGAATTCAAAGCTTTGAAGAAGGTAGGAGATTACTTTCTGAACGAGCATTATAGAATAGCATAGTCACATGGAAGGTAGGAATAGGGGCTTGAAATGTGCAGATGGAAGGTAGGAATAGGGGCTTGAAATGTGTAGATGATGTTTTCTAATGTGCTGGAATTGAGAACGTGTTCCAAGATGGAGGAACATTCTCAGTCCTATTTCCTAGAATGCTCTAGCTAGGGAATGTTTCACATGTGAAGATATGCTAGGGTTTGGAATGAGGAAACATAACATGTACGACCAAGATTGAAACACAAAGACTCAGACAGAGACAAGCAAAACCAAAACGTAAAATGCAAAAATTCAAACATACAAACAAACATAAAGAGAAGAAACTTTGAAGTGAATGAATGCTGTAAATGAATATAAGAGTGTACAGAATGCCCAAGGACAGAGCAATGCAGTGTTGGAGAGTGATGGCCATCAGAGACGGATCCCAAGTGCAGCGACCACTGGTCAAGTGCATAAGTAGAGGGAAAACACCAAACTCTAATCATTGGAGGGTCCGATGACTAAGGCAATAACAAGGAAGGTGTTTGAAGCAAAGGGAGATAGTAGGAAGCTGCAAACACAATTGTAGAATGGCCATTAGTAGGGAGAAGATGGTTGCCAAAAGGGTGAATATGGTTACTAGCTGTCGCCTGGGGGTGAAAGGGCCGAATGCAGACTGTAAGGCTGACACTTGATGAAGAGGGAGGACTGCCACCTGCCACCTGGTTGATGGAGAGTGGAACATTCGAAGGAGGGAGTTTGTGGACTGGCGATGGTAGATAGACCAAACACAACAGAGGAGCGAGAACTTGCATTGAAGGGATAAGGGTGAATGGTGGGTAACATATCTATTTATAGATATTGATGGGTGCCCCAAAAAATTAGGGTTTTGGGGGACCAGTGAAACTCTCTTGAACCGTGTACTAAATTTGTGTTTTTCATGAATTAAGCATGTTTTATGGTTGATAAAAAATGCTAGTTAGCTGTCAAGTGTGTTTTAGCTCAACACCCCCTCTCAAGCCCAAAATTGAGCCTAAAAGTGAAGGCCTGCAATGTTTATCCTAAGGCGTCTCACCCCAAAGCAGCCAAGGCATCGGACAAAGAGTGCACGTCGGTTGCCTCGTGGCCTACCAAGACTACAGAGGCGATGGTTATCTTACCAAGGGAGTGTAAGGAGTCACCCTAGAGAGGACAGACATTGAACAAAGGGTGCTTGTTGGTTGCCTAGTGGCCTACGAAGCCCTACAAAGGCAGATGGAACCACATTGAACTTTCTTTCTTTTTTTCCTTTTTTTGGTGGAAAGTTAATTTTACGGGTGGTGGTTGATTAAGTAACAATGACCCAAAAGACGGGAGTAGGGATGATACACCCAACACATCACAAAATAGTACGAGTTGACCCAACCACTCGAGGATGTTGATGGTGAGGGAAAGATGATGAAGTATCATGGGAAGGATGGTGGTGTAATCTGCTAACGGAAACAGCTTAGGATCCATCCAGTTGTGCTCTACACAATGGGTTGCATAGTATGCTACATGTTGAAGAATGCTCATGCAACAAGTGTCACTTGGATAGTGTTCCTTGTGGGAAAATTGTTCACTTGCCCAAGCGCCCTAGTACAAAGATGTGTTAGCAATCAGATTCCTGGCCGTACAGTACGGCAGTCTGGTCGGACTGACCAGTCGGACTGCCACGTGGCAGTTCGACCTGTACTGGTCAGTCAGCTGGATTTAATGCAGTCGACCTGTCTATTCTGGGCGCATTTTGGCTGGCTATTTATAGCCGATATTTTGCACAATTTTACACAGTTCTGTTCGCAGGTTATAGGCTGGAGATCGTGCAGACTGCATTGGACTTCGAGGTGAACAGCAGGTTGCATCGTCGAGGTGGAGACATGCAGTCCCGCGCACTGCGCTCGTGTACATATCTGCATATCTTTGTATACAGCACACTTTATACAGCGGATCTTCATCTTCCACTGTCTCTTTCTCTCCCTCTTCTCTCTGTGTTCACTCTCTCTCAGTCTTGGTCCCACGCTTCCGCATCGCTGCACTCTGACATGGTATCAGAGCAGTGAAGAAGGGCTGACTGAGTGAAGAACCTACCTGAAGAGGAGATTCCATCGTGACACAAGGTTGCGTTTCCAGCGTTCGAGGGCGAGCAGGAAGGCTGCGCATCGGAACAATGCTGAAGCGAGCGAGGGCGCGCGGGAAAGGAGTCCAGTTGGTGGATTTGCTGCTGTTTACTGCTGTTTGAAGAGGAGGAGGGCCGAGTTTTCAGCTTTCAAGTGCAGGTTTTGCTTTTTCATCGTCTCCGGCGGGTGAAGAAGGTACGGGACGCAGAAGAAAGAGCCCTAGCAGGCTGCGTTTTCATAGTCAGAGGGGGCTACTTTTGCGTTTGTGAAGGCATTACAAGTGAAGATGTCTATAGAGATTGACTCGGAGTTCCAGACGATCATGGATCGGAAGGTGCCTGTCTTACCGACTCTTCCTGCAGATCAAAAGCTTGATGGCGACAATTACCGTATCTGGCGCGTGATGATGTTGGCCATCCTTGAGTCTTATGATTTGGCAGAGCTTGTACAGGAGGAGATTGACCAGCCCTCGGTGAGAGATGAGTCCAAACTCTCTTCCGATGCTCGTGCGGAGTTGGCCAAGGCACAGTCTCACTGGGACAAACTGAATGCTCGGATTCGTTCTTTTCTTTTTCTGTCTTGTACTACAGCCGAGATAGCCCACATCGAGCACTTGACGGTGGCTCGGGAGATATGGCTGGAGCTTGACCTGATGTATAACCAGATGACCCTTATGAAGCGGGTTTCTTTGGAGGTGCAGATGTGGACCTTGTCCGTGAACAAGTTTTCTTCGTTGCGGGAGCACATCAACAAGCTTAGACAGCTTGAGATGCAGGTTCAGAATCCGGGGAAGTCGATTTCCTTCGAAGATATGGCGATCACACTACTGTCCCAGTTGCCGCCACGATTCGGTGCTTTTTACTCCGCCCTTATTGCTTCGCGGCGAGAGTCTACTCTTCGGTGGGAAGAGTTGGTTCCTATGGTCTTGGACCAAGAGGAACAACTGAAGGGATAGCATGCTTCCAAGTCGGAAGCCTTGACAGGTCAAACCTCTTAGAAGAAGGGGAAGGACCAAAAGAAGAAGAAGGAGGACAACAAGTCAAAGAAGGACAAGGAAAAAGAATCCACATGCCATATTTGTGGTAAGACCGGCCATTGGAAGAAGGATTGCCCCGACAAAGACAAGGACACCAACAAGAAGGACACGAAGGATTCTGGAGCGGTGGCTGCACCCTCATCAGCTGCGTTTCTTCATCTAGCAGTCATTGAGGACTCTACATCGAAGGCTTCTGATGCTGTGATGACAGCTCCTCAGGCTCGAGAGTGGATCGTTGACAGTGGTGCCTCCCGGCACATGACTCCTTCATCAGTCGGTGTTGCCCAGTTGCGACCTTCGCGTGGGCAGATTATAGCTCTTCGGTGTCTATTGCAAGACGGGGTGAGATGCAGCTTATTCCAGATGGATGTGGTGGTACCCATACCTCAAAGGTCTTGCATGTGCCAGGTTTAGGGTATCATCTACTTTCGGTTCATAAGATTTGTTCACTTGGACTTTTGGTGGAGTTTGACAGTGATTCGGTGCGAGTCCTTGATCGTGGGTCAAGGAAGGTTCTCTCATCAGGATATGAGGAGAACGGCATCTACAAATTGACGTCTTCTACCGCTCTCCCTACTCTTCTTTTTACCTCTCAGACACAGTCAGAGCTATGGCATGCTTGGTTTGGTCACCTCAACTATGATTATGTTCGGAGGGCGTCACGTGAACAACTTGTTCGAGGGTTGCCGAACATAGTGGTGAGCTAGCAGCCGCGTCTCCTGCATTCGTGGGAAGCAGCATAGGGATGCGATTCCCAACAAAGCTTTGCGGCGGTCTACTCCACCGATGGAGCTTGTATCTACGGATCTTTGTGGCCCTATGAGGAACGAGTCATTGAAAGGGAGCTCGTACTTCATGTTGATTGTAGATGACTACAGCAGGATGACTTGGGCCTATTTCTTGGCGTTGAAGTCGGAGGCCTTCTCCCACTTCAAGGATTGGCTTATATTTGAGGAGAACCGATCGGGCCGGCGATTGAAGACCTTGCGATCTGACAAGGGTGGTGAATTTGTTTCTAATGAGTTTGCTTGTTTTTGTGCAGATAAAGGCTTTTACCAGGAGTTTGCTAACACCAACACTCAAGAAAATGACATTCTTGAATGGAAGAACCGAAGTGTGATCGAGATGGCGCGCACCATGATGGAGCACCGACCGACACCTCAGTTTCTGTGGGCCGAGACTGTGGCTACTGCAGTCCACATTCTTAATCGATCCCCCACTTTGGCTGTTGATGGGATGACACCTTTTGAGGCTTACTTTGGGACTAAGCCCGATGTTTCTTATTTCAGGGTTTTTGGGTGTGATGCCTATGTTCACATTCCCAAGATTCATCGCGATAAATTTGAAGTAGCTTCCCGAAGACAGGTGTTTGTTGGCTACAGCTCTCAGTCCCAAGGCTATCGTTTGTATGATCCCGTCAAGCGGGATGTGTACACCAGTCGAGATGTGCGGTTCATGGAGGTTCCGACCATAGCAACGGGTGAGGAGCATCCCGTTCTTGGAGATCCAGGGGAGAGTTGGGCTCCCGAGACAGTTCCTTTGGAGCCAACGCCTTTTGATTCCGATTCTGTTTCCGATACAGAGTCTATTGTTCCACCGGTCACCCCCGAGGAGTTACCACCGGTGGATATCCCAGAGTCTTCAGCATGGAGAGCGACGAAGGAGAGGTCCGGCCTCCTCCTCGTTGGGCTCGTGACACTCCGAGATTCAGGGATCGAGGGGGTCCCTGAGGAGTGGGGACCGCAGGATGGTCGGCGGCGGTCACGGAGGCACCAGGTACATTCTACGGAGCTTGTTTGCTCTAACTATTGTTTGATGACCCGTGTTATGCAGGATCGAGAGCCCAACTCCGTGAAGGAGGCTTTACAGTCCGCACCATGGAAGAAAGCTATGGAAGCCTAGTTGGAGGCTATTGAGAGGAATGGCACTTGGTATCTCGTGCCTCGCCCCTTGAATAAGAAGGTGATTGGCGTCAAATGGGTCTTCAAGACCAAGTACCTTAGCGATGGTTCTTTGGACAAGCACAAGGCTCGCCTTGTTGCTAAAGGTTTTGCACAGTACCCAGGGATTGATTGTCATGACACTTTTGCCCCCACTGCTCGTATGGCGACTATTCGAGCTGTTCTTGCCTTGGCTGGCCTGTCTACCAGTTGGATGTGAAGTCGGCCTTCCTCAATGGTGATTTGAAGGAGGAGATCTATGTCGAGCAGCCTCCTGGCTTTGGATCTTCAGATGGGCAAGTCTATAGGTTAAAGAAGGCCTTGTATGGCCTCAAGCAGGCTCCGCGTGCATGGAACGAGAAGATTGACTCGTTCCTTTAGTCACAGTTGGGATATCGGCGTTCCAAGGCCAATCCGCAGCTTTATGTACACACTTCCGAGGCTAGTTGTGTGCTTTTTGTGTTGTATGTTGACGATTAGATTGTCACAGGTGATCATGCATAGAAGGTCAAAGAGACGAAGGCAGCTTTACATCAGACGTTCGAGATGACGGACTTGGGTCTACTCCACTTCTTCTTGGGCCATGAGATTTATCAGTCTCTGAGGGGGATTTTCATCTCTTAGCGGAGATATGTACAAGAGCTCTTGGTTTCTTTTGTGATGGAGGATTGTCGGACCATTTCTACTCCTATGGATCCGAACTGGAAGGCCACTTCACATTCTGATTCTCCCTTGGCGGATGCTTCCCGCTACCGTTAGTTGATTGGATCATTGATCCGGCTCCTCAACACTCGTGTTGATCTTTGTTTTGATGTTGGTCTCTTGGCAGGGTTCATGAGTGAACCTCAGATGGTGCATTGCAGGCTGCCCAAAGGATACTTCGGTATTTGAGGGGGACATCTGGCTTAGGGATTCATTATCTAGCAGGCACAGGTGGTTCAGATCTTGTACTTGCAGGTTGGAGCGACTCGGATTGGGCTGGTGATGTGGACCATAGGTGGTCTACTATAGGCTATTGTTTTACCTTGGGTGCAGGTGTTATCTCATGGAGTAGCAAGAAGCAGCCCATGGTAGCCCTTTCGTCTACTGAGACGGAGTATTGGGCGGCGTCTTTCACCACATGTGAGGCTGTGTGGCTTCGGAGATTGTTGGAGGAGCTTGGTTGCCCCCAAACTCGTCCTACTTTGCTGCAATGCGACAATGAGAGTTGCATTGCCTTGGCACGGAATCCTATTTTCCATGCCTGGACGAAGCACATAGAGATCCAGTACCACTTCATCAGAGAGAAGATTCTGGATGAGACCATAGCTGTGGAGTACTGCAAGACGGAGGACAATCTTGCAGATTTGTTTACGAAGGCGCTTCCGCAGGCTCTACTTCGGAGACATGCCAGATCCCTCAGGCTTCTGCCCCGTCCAGGCTCTGAGAGGTGGTGTTAGCGATTAGATTCGTGGCCGTACAGTACGGCAGCCTGGTCGGACTGACCAGTCGGACTGCCACGTGGCAGTCCGACCTGTACTGGTCAGTCGGCTGCATTTAATACAGCGGACCTGTCTATTCTGGGTGCATTTTGACTGGCTATTTATAGTCGATATTCTACACAGTTTTACACAGTTCTGTTCACAGGTTACAGGCTGGAGATCATGCAGACTGCAGCGGACTTCGAGGTGAGCAGCAGGTTGCATCGTCGAGGTGGAGACATGCAGTCCCGAGTACTGCGCCCGTGTACATATCTGCATATCTTTGTATACAACACACTTTATACAACAGATCTTCATCTTCCACTGTCTCTTTGTCTTCCCCTCCTCTCTGCGTTCACTCTCTCTCTCAGTCTTGGTCCCACGCTTCCGCATCGCTGCACTCTGACAAGATGATGAAATCATGCAATGCATAGAGAAAGGTACAACAGGGGGGAAGGACGATATCGAAGTCAAGTGTCGAAACTTGTAGAATAGCAAGAAGGGAAGGAGCCTCCTCTCAATTTGGATGTCGATGCCGAAGAAGGAAAAGGAGCTTGAGGATGTCGGTCTTCATGTGGTGCCGAGAACCATGTGGATGAAGCTAATGAAGCATCCCTATTGAAAGAGCAAGGGTAGAAGTCACCGCCATGATAGCATCAAGAGAGATACTGCACGATCCGCCGTGGGAGGGGAAGTCTCCATATTGGTAGGAGAGCAAAACTCTAAGTAGATGGAACTATATATGGAATATTGTGAATCTTCTCTCTCTAGCTCAGGAAGGATTGGTGCAAGCTTGCATGTTAGCCCTACATTGAAATACAAAACCTTGCAAAAGAGAGAAAAAATCTGCAAGTACAGAGGTGAGTAGTGAGATGCTCCAAAAACAAAATTGAAAATAAAAGAAAGCTAAGCTAAGTGCAATGCAATGAGTATGTAAGTATGCAACAGAAGTCTAAAAAGGGAAAGGCTAAGTGTGTGGCTACCTTTTGGTACAACGAGGTGGGAAAGTGGTCCTAGAAGGTGTAGTGGATGTCCTAGGAATGGATGTGTAAAGTGCAATTGGCTAATCACTAGTAGACCGATCAACCAATCCTTTAGGAGTAGTGAAGGGTATAGGTTGCTGAGACTGTCCGCATGCCACATATCTAGTAGCCGCTAGGGCAGATGGTGCAGTAGCGGGAGGCATAGCCCCACTGGATTGGCCAGCCGGAGTGGAGGCAGCTGTAGTAGTGTGCTGTGGTTTTCTTGGAGGAAGACTCTGGGCCTTGGTATGTTACTTCTCATCCACATGGCCTAACCTCTAGGAGTGTGTGCAAAACCTATTTTTCTTAGGAATTTGTTGCCAAAGGGGTCTTGTTTCTTTGGTTTCGTCAAGGAAGTTGTGTCACCCTTGTTTTGGCTTGCCTTTGCATCTTTTGAGTTCTTGCTACTGTCAGTTTTTCCTCCCAAAGGAGAGGCAACCAACCCTCATCCCTTTGAATGGATGTGTGTTGAGGACTTCTTGTGGACTTGATCATGCAGCCTCATGTAACGCAAGAACTGGCACTCAAACTCGTGGAAGGTTGGTAATCTAGGTAGTGAGATAATATGTTAGATAAAATGGAAGTATTTGTCGGGCAACTTGTTCAAGAAGAATGTGACTTGATCGTTGTCTAACTTCGGGGAGCTAGTAGTTGCAAACTCGGCAAGTAACCGCCGATATTGGACCAACTTGACTTTCAGGTCATCCTCTCCCTTCATGGAAAACTCTTGAAGCTCAAAATTGAGATTGATACGGTGAGTGCAACTTCAAGCCGCATAATGGTCAATGAGATGACTCCAACACTCAGATGCGAGGGGAAAACACTATAATTGAGAGTGGAACTTGGGAAGCAACCCCTACATTAACTCAACATTAGCTGTGGCATTGTGGGTTCTCTATTGACGGATGTGATCAGGGTGAGCTAATTGAGGGTCCGGCATAGGCTCGATACCAATAACGAGGTCCCAAAGTCCTTGAGATTCACGCACTTGTTGTTGGTTTTACTCACACCTATGCTCACAAGTGTTGGTCATATTACTCTCTATTTGTGTATCTATGTTACACAATTCGGTCGTGGTATCTTACATGTTTTATAAGGTGGACTCCCCATGCATGGTAATAGCGGGCATCCTACTACACATTACACACTTATGTGTGTGAACACACCTTAAGACACTTACACAACCCTAAAGTCTCAAGGTTGTACTTTGTACTTTGTCTTACACACTTTGAATCTAATCAAGTTGTGTAGTGACCACACTCTCACTCTCTCTACTGTTTATAGTGTGTGTGCTGAGTTGATAGCTCTTTTGGTATCAGAGCTCAAGGTTCAATGGGGCAGCTCCCATGCCAAGCAGCTTCTTGCTAAGCTCGCCAGCCCAACTGGGCGGTTGCTCCACCGGCTACAACACCAGCCATCTGTTCAGGTAGCTGCCGCCGCCACCACATGATCTGTCCTGTGGTGCCACTGCTGCCACCAACTGGTCGTTTGTAGGCTGTGCCGCTTGCCTCTCCAGTTGCTGCCGCCCCTGCCCATTGTCTGCTCAGGCTGTGCTGCCTGACTGATGAGCAGTCGCCGCCAGCTCTTCCTGCACATGCCGTCGCTGTCAACTCCTCCTGCACCAGCTGCTACTAACTCTTCCAGCTCAGCCAGGCCGCTGCTGCCAGCCTGGGCAGCCTCGCTTGTACTTCCAGCAATCTCAGCATCCTAGGCCTGTTTTTGGCTGTCACAGGTATAACTTATAATTTTATTCAAAATATCAGAGCCACAGCAAGGGGCTTTTACAGGGAAAGGTCTAGCCATCACAGCTGGTGCTTTCGTGCGAACATTGCAGAAATTTGTTGGAATTTAGGTCAGAAAATTTGGGGTTTTTGCATGTTTGGCAGACATTGGCATTTGTACTGAAGTTTCAATCTGAAATTGACTAAAATTGTGAACATTGGATGGTCAAATTGTGGGGCTTTCGTGTTTTTAGTGCTGCTGAGCACTGTTTTTGCATTGGACAGTGTGCTACTTGCTGAAATCTGTAAAAATTTCGGCACATTGAGACAATAGTGGTCAAGTGTGACACAATTTGCTGTAATATCTGGAAATTTGCAGATTTCTAGGTTAAGCCATCTTTGGTTATTGTTCTTGTGCCTTTTGTAAGAGTGACATTTATCATGGCCAATCAAGGACAAGGTGATGTCTTTACTTATGTATCTAAAGATGATAGATTGGATGGCAATAACTATTCTCTATGGTCCTTCATGATGAAGAATATACTTGTTGTAAAAAATCTTTGGGATTATGTTTGTGGAGAAGAAGTTTGTCTTGGAGATATGGCTCCTTCTACTCCTCCACAAGAAGGTCATGGTTAAAGGCAAGCCATGACCCCAAAGAATAGTTGTACAGAAGGCTTGGGACATGAGGGATGCCCAAGCATTGTCACTTATCGCATGGCAGTTCAGGGGTTTATAATCTCGCACTCGCATTTCCTTTTTCAAGAAGAAGCTTGAAAATGTGAGGATAGAAGAAGGTGATGCTATGCGAGATCATCTTAATAAAATTTAGGACTTGTGCTAGTAGTTGATGACTTATTTGGTTTTTCACATGGCATTGAATCTCACAATGCGAATTTCTCCGCAGCCACTTACCTTTCTTTAATTGGTTAGTTTGTTAGAAGAGCAAACAAGGAAGAATAGTGGGGTGGATGTTGTAGCCTTTGAATAGGCTTTTTTGGCAAGATAGAAGGGCAAGGAAGGTCAGTTGAGGAATGCTTCCCAAAGTTCTGAAAGTTCAAGAACTTCACAGAAGAACAATGAGGAGGGGGATATGCAAGCCAAGAAGGGCAAGTGCCATTATTGTAAAAAACAAGTTATTACATCATAGAATGTAAAAAAAGCATTGCCAAGGAGAAAAAAGAGTCTGGGATGTCTATTTCAGATGCACCTTCTGCTGCTATAGCTATAGAGTCCGTGTTGTTTGTTGTTGGCCGTGACTATTGTATTTACTTACACTTGTAGTTATGATTCTTCTTGGGCAGATAGAGCATTCAACTCTACAGAGGATGCTAGCACTTGATTCTTTGATAGTGGTGCTTCTAAGCACATTACATCGCATAGGGTTTTGTTTACCTTTGTTGTTATAGCTCCTATTGGCAAATCAATGCAATGTGCCAACAATGCATCTTATCTTATTAGAGGTGTTGGAGAGATTGTCTTGAAAGCCATTGATGGCTCTACTCTCCTGTTGTAGGATGCATTATATGTGCTAGGGATAAAGAAAAATTTGTTGTTCATTTCTTCATTAGCAAAGTGTGGAATGCAAGTCACTTTTGATGATCTTAAATGCACGGTCAAGGATAAGGAATTCTTGACTTTGATCCTTATGGGCACATTATATCATGGACTTTATGAGTTAGGTGCTCATTCAATTGAACAATCAATTTACTTAGCATCTATTATTACTCTTGTTATGTCATAGATAGAGTTGTAGCATGCTTGTATGGGGCATGTAAATTGTGACAGTTTGATGCTTATGCAGTGTACTCAGATGTTGCAATGTTTACCTCTCTTGGAGAGATGTCCTGAGCACATTTGTGAGGGATGCATTTTGGGAAAAGTGCATAGATTTTCTTTTCCTCGTGATATTGCTTTTAGAGCTACAGGTAGACAGATTGTGCATTTGGATGTGTGTGGACCCATGCAGACAAAGTCATTGGGTGGATGTTATTATTTCGTTATCTTCATTGATGACTTTACTTGTCTTTGTTAGGCCTATTCATTGGTGAAAAAGTCATAAGTGTATGATGCATTTTTGGCTTTTACTGCACTTGTGAAAAATCAATTTGGCTGTTGGATTAAGACTCTCTGTTCGGACCGAGGGGGGGAATACATGTCTTCCTTGCTAAATAACTTTTGGAAGCAAAAAGGCATTGCACATCAATATACTATTGCATATACTCCACAACAGAATGGGGTTGCAAAAAGGAAGAATTGGTCACTCATGGAGATGGCTAGATGTATGGTTGAAAGCTAAAAATTGCCACATGGATTTTGGATGGAAGCAGTTATGTGTGCTTGTCACGTTTTGAATAGGTGTCTTACTAAGGCATTGAAAAATATAACACCTTTTGAGGCTTGGAATAGCCATAAACCTTCAGTTAGTCACTTCCATGCTTTTGGGTGTCTTGCATATGCTAATATTCCCAAAGTATTGAGAAAAAAGTTGGACAATAAGGTTGTCAAGTGCATATTTGTGGGGTATATATAGTAGTGAAAGCAAAGGGTACAAATTGTATGATCTTGTTTCTAAGAAAGTTTTTGTCAGTAGTGATGTGATTTTTTGATAAAAAATCAGAATTATCTTTTGCTGGTTATGACACATATCAGGCTGCAAATGATGTGTTTGAAGAGTTGCTACCTATTTCTTTTGGTGACACAGTTGGAGCTTCATTAAATGAACAAAATGTTCCGCCAGCTGCTCCATTAAATAATGCAGAAATTCAGCCTATGGCTGATCTGAATATTCAACAAGATGCTAAACTTGAGGTTCATCAAGAGCATGTACATAATCAAGAGGCTAGACAAATACCTAGATGGTACTTACAGACTTTACAAGATAGTCATTTGGATGCTTCTCTTGCTGGTCGTACTCGAAGACAAACACGTCTGCATGATCATATTGATGCTATGGAGTTTGTTATGGCAGCAAACACACTTGATGATGATGAGCCTGATTTTTTTGAGGATGCACAACAAAACATGCATTGGATGGCAGCAATGCTAGCTGAATTTGATTCCATAACGAAGAATCAAACATGGGATTTAGTTACATTGCTTGTTGGAAAGAAAGCCATTGGTACTAAATGGGTCTATAAGTTGAAATGAAAAGTGGATGGATCCATTGATAAGTATAAGGCCATGCTAGTGGCAAAAGACTATGCACAAAAGAAAGGCATTGATTATGAGGAGACGTTTGCTCCTACATCCTATACGACTATTATTAGGTGTATGGTTGCATTGGCTGCCCATTATGGTTGGATTGCGCACCAGCTTGACATTAAAACTAGATTTTTACATGGCAAACTTCAGGAAGAAGTGTATGTTCAGCAGCCCATGGGTTTGGCAGTTGAAGGATTCGAACCCTTGGTATGCAAGCTGAAAAAGGCTTTGTATAGTTTGAAGCGAGCTCCACGAGCTTGATATGCCAAAATTGATGCCTTTTTACTCAGCCAAGGGTTCATTAACAGCCCATTAGAGTCTACTCTTTACCTGCAAAGAGGGGGGATCCTTGTTGGTCATTTGTCTTTATGTGCATAATCTTTACTCACAAGGACACATGCTGATCAGATTTCAGCATTTAAGAAAAATTTGCAGCAAACTTTTGAAATGTTAGATTTGGGGCCTTTGCATTACTATTTGGGCATTTAGTTTATTCATGATACTAGAGGCATTGGGTTGTCACAGTCTAGATATATTGGTAAACTCTTGAGAGATTTGGCTTCTAGGATTGCAAGCCAGAGTACACCAATGGAGATTGGACTTAAGTTGTCTTTGCATGATGATAGTGACATGTTTGACATTCATACATATGCTGCAACAATTGGATGTCTCATTTATTTATGCTACACAAGGCTAGATATTCAGTTTGCAATTTCAGCTTGAGCAGATACATGCACAGTCCACACGCATGTCACATTGGCAAGCAGATATACTGCAGTTAGTAGAGGCAGAAAATGTGGCTGCAAACATTATAGGCTTGTCTGTGAAAGACAAAGAGTGGCCTCCTGCAGCTAGTCAGGCAATCAGTCTAATGTTGCCTGACAGCCTTATCTTTTAACCCCATGGCAGCTGTCCCATCTCAGTCTACTGAACAGTAATAAGATAAGTTTAGGTCAGTTAAGCCTTTGGCGCTGCAACAGTTCCATCTGTGTGTCAGTGGTGTTTATATTGTTCTGCTGATTGCAGCATGGCTTGTGCATTGGCATTTATATTTTTCCTGATTGGCATGTGTTGAGGCCTTGTATCCCTTTATGGGATCCTTTGAGTATCACAATAGCTCTCTTGGAGTTTGGGTCAGGATCTGGATGTGAATTGTACGTCAACAATCTTGAACGTTCAAAAGTTTATCTGCCTATCCAACCTCAAAACATTTATCTTTCTAAATTATCTTACTTTCTGGACATTTGCTGCAGGTTTGAGGGCATTATGTAGCATTGTGCATAGCAGGTTGAGTTGTTATCATTGTCTGTTACCTTATGTTTGGGTGCTTTTTATGTTTGAGTGCTTTCTATTTCTGCTTGTGAATAATGTAGGGATGATAGTGCTAGAAATTTTTGAAGGCTTTAGTCACTTTACTTTTTTGAGTAATCAATCATCCGTGCCTCTGTGTTCAAGACTTTGCTCTTGAGGAAATCTATATTCTTAGTTGCTACTCAGAAAGGATTTTAAGATTCTTTAGGTAGTGTGGTGCAGGATCTGACTTCCTCAATTGACAAAGAGTTACAGGGTTACAAAAGGATGTGGAAGATTCAAGGGCCTCCTCTTTTTTGAAGTTATTGGAGATGCTTCCCCTCATTTCAAAGCCTCCAACGCATCTGTTTTTGGAGAATGTAGTGGGGTTTGAGGTATATAAAGTGTTATCATTCCAGTGGTGGTAAATTCTTTGCCTTGACTGCATGCTAAGCATTTTTGCTGAAAAAGGGCAACTCGTTTCTGTTATTCAGGATTCTGTCACTCATGATCGGCTAGTACAGGCTTTGAAGGATACTGGCTTTGCATGGCAGGAGTTCATTTTAACTCCCCTTCAATTTGGCATCCCTTATTCTCGACCACGTTACTTTTGCTTGGTACATAAATCTGAACTGCTCGAATGTTGGATCAAAAGTTTCAAGAATCCATTTCTTAAATTGAACAATATATTCTTCTTGTTTGTCTTGTAGGCAAAGAGAAACACAATGTCTTTTGTATACCCTCAGCTTAACAACCGGATACTTTGCAAGCCTGGTCCTGTAGCACAAACTAATACTGAAGTGAGGTTAGAGATGGAGTTGTTAAGCAGTAATGCAGCTGCAGGGGATTCGCATGAAGCCTCACAGCTCCGGGAGCCAGATTTGGAGCCAAATACTCCATGCAAATGCATTCATGAGTACTTGGACTTGGAGTATGTACCTGCCAAAGAAGGCACACATGTTGATAATACGAATTTCCAGCTCAAAGATGAAAGAAAAGCTACAACTGCTATGGAGAACAAAGAGGAACAATTCAACATTCCCATTTTGGCACAATATATGGTTCCGGATTCCTTAATAGATCGGTGGGGGGATGCATTTGGTAAGTGAAAAGCCCTGCAAACTCCCTTATGTGAAAATCAAGACCATAAACAAATTCCTCTTTGTAAGTTTTTGTACAAGAGCAGATGTCCTTGCTCTCTTGACCAAATAAATAAAGAATTTTCAAGTGGAGGAATGTGCGGAAAGTTAACCTTCTTGGTAGAATCAGGTTAATTTTATGAAAATTCAGCTGCATTGTAGTTGCTCAGAGGATCTTGGAGTTCACAGATGAGGAATGATACCATGAAAGTAGACAACACGAGTCTTTCACACTCTTGGCCACAATAATATAGGCTAAGGACTCACAACTCATTGCCTTGGTGAGGGATAGTAAAAATGCACACACTATATGTGAAGAAAACTGTGGAGTAGCTGCTAGGGTTTGCACTAAGGAAACATAGTGTATGACCACAACAGAAACACAACGATATAGACATAGACATGCAAAACTCAAAACTTAAATATAGAAACAATCACAAGCAGAGGGAGAGAGAAGGAACACAACTTTGAAGTGAATGAATACTATAAATAAAAGTGTACAGAGTGCCCAAGGGCAGAGCAGTAGTGTCAGAGAGTGATGTCCATCGAAGATAGATCCCAAGTATTGTGACCCCCAGTCGGAGTGTTGGAGGTGAGGAAACTGTCAAATGAAGGGGAAGCTGGTGACCAGTAGGAATGATGCTAGAGGAGGCATGCGGTAGCCAGAAGCTGCAAAATGCAGCAGTGGAGGGGGTGATAATGACAAGCGGCAGTTAGAACCCACAAATGTAATTGTGGAGCAGCTGCCTAATGAAGAACATCTGTTACCTGGGCGGATGCAGGGCAAATGCAAGCAGAAACAGGGTGTCTAAGGGCTGGTGATAGTAGTGGAGGTCCAAACACAGCAAATGGATAGTCACTAGACAGCAAGCGATAGCATGGAAAAAGTCGCTAGCCAGCTAGAGGGGTAGATGGAGTGATGGCAGCAGTCATGAAGGCTGGACTGCCACGTGGTGGGAGACTGATGGCCAAAATTTGCACACAAGGGTGAGAAACCTGCATCAAAGAGATGGAGATTGAATGGGGGCAGCCTATCTATTTGTAGATGTGGACGGAGCCTTCCATATTAGTGTTTCACAAAAACTCTCTTGAACCGCACCCTATTTTAGGGTTTTCATTAAATAAGCATGCTTTGGGGTTGTTTAAGAGTATAATCAGCATATAATGCATTTTTAAGCTCAACCACCCCTCTTAGGCCCAAAATAGGACTAGAAAGGAAGGCCAACCTAGTTTTATGCCAAGGCGTCACACCCCAAAGCAACTAGGGCATCGAATAAAGGGTGCACGGTGGCTGCTCAGTGGCCTACCCAGACTACAGAGGCGATGGCTATCTCACCAAGGGAGTCCAAGTAGTCACCCTAGAGAGGATAGGGCATCGGACAAAGGGTGCTTGTTGGCTACCTAGTGGCCTACTAAGACTTGTAAAGGTGGATGGAACCACAATGAACTTTAAACAAAAAAGGGCGTTGTAAGAGATGGTTTTGTTGGAAAATGACCGCAAGCTATGGAGGAGAGAAAAGTGAGACAATGAGAGTGTGTTGAAGCAAAAGAGTAGAGTGTATTAGCTTAACTAAAAAAATGAGAATGAAAGGTACAAGATAGGTCTAAGTTAGACCTAGCTCTAACTTGACTAGAGTTAATTGACTCTAACTCTAAGAGTGGTGACACAACTTATAACTTTAGTTGTATTCACACTAAGAACCGAAAAATAAAGACTAAAACATTGGGCACGGCCCAAAGAAATGGCAAATTCTAACACTCCCCTGCAATGCCAATGTGGTAAAGTATAGGAATGATCAATCAGCAAAGGGTAGCAAGTTTAAGGAGTTGCAAAAAGCCTCAAACTTCTCATGAGGTAGTGCCTTGGTGAAAATGTTTGCAACATTTTCTTGTGTAGGCTCTTCACCATCATGCATAGATAGATAGCTTTAAGCCTGGCTCCATAGGAGTGCACATAGGTTTGTAATCTTGCATATTAGACCTATGTAACAGCTTATTGACATATTGTGATTGTGACATGATGATACTATGCTTATTTTGGGTGAACTGAATCCCCTAATAATAGTGTAGACAACCCATATTTGACATAGCAAATGTATGTTTTAATTCAGCCTTGAAATCTGCAATTTTTGCTTCTGAAGGTCTAGTGAGCAGCATGCCATCTGCATAAAGAATGATATTAGCAAGTCCTCCCCTTTATTCTTAATGTATAGAGTGGGAGCGGTTGGATTGTTTTTGAATCTTTTGGTGGCCAAATATACATCAATTTTAGAGTACCATGCATGAGGAGCTTGTTAGAGACCATAAAGAAGAGCTTTGTTTAGCTTGCATACCATGTGCTCTTTCCCCTTAGCCACAAATCATGGACGTTGTGAAACAAACATCCTTAGCCACAAATCATGGACGTTGTGAAACAAACATTCTCCTACAAATCCCCATTTAAGAATGCTATCTTAATGACCAATTGGTGTACCTTCCAACCATAATTTGTAGCCATAGCAATTACACATCTCACCGACCAAAAGTCTCTTTATAATCTATGCCCTTTTTCTATGCATAGCCTTTTGTTACCAATTGTGCTTTGTACTTGTCAATGGTACTATCAGCCTTGCGTTTGAGTTTAAAAACCCATTTTGTGTCAATGGCTTTCTTACCAAGTGGTAAATCCACAAGATCCCATCTAGAGTCAGTGGCAATAGAGTCTTAACTCATCCTGCATGGCTTGCATCCAATGTACATCTTGCTGAGCTTTGTCCAAGGAAGTAGGCTCATCATCATCCAACAGTGAGCTCATAAATACATGCTCATCACAATCATCTACTTCTGTAAAATCAGCCAAATGGGCTCTCTCTTGCATCATGTGTTGCATGTCTAGTAGCCCTTCTAGTGCGTTGAGCTAAAGGAGCATTCATTTTACTCTCTTGGAGAGTTTATAACAGCCATGTCAAGATTGTTTTTGCTGCATTTACAGCAGCCCTTTCATGCTGTACTGCATCTTCCACTGCATGTGGCAAACCATCATCAATACCTTGCTGTTTAGGTGGATATGGTGCAACAATAGCTTGCTGTATTATGTCTATCCAGCCATTTACAGCAGCACGAACTTCAAAGAAAGTGGCAAGAGATCCTCACAGATATCACCAATGTCATGGTGGCTAGCATTGAAAGTGATCTTGTGAAAATGCAGCATTTTCAGCAAATATGAGATCCCTACTGACAAAAACTTTCTTTGTGCATGGGTCATAGAAGCGATAGCCCTTGCTTTCCGAACTGCAGCTAGTAAATATGCATTTTACAACCTTGTCATCAATCTTCCCACGAAGCTCTTTCAAAACATGTGCATAGGCTATGCAACCAAACACCCAAAAGTAGTCAACCTTGGGTTTCTTGTCGTGCCAAGCTTCAAACGGGGTAATCGTCTTTAGTGCCTTAGTGGGTGCACGATTCAACATATAATTTGCACAATGAAGGTCTTTTAATCAAAATCTATGAGGTAGCCCCTTGCTTTTGAGCATACGAGTCATCTCCATAAGAGTGCGATTCTTGCTTTCAGCAATACCATTCTGTTGAGAAGTCATTCTAACAGTGGCTTGATGTGTAATGCCATGCTCAAGCAAATATGTCTCAAAAGCATGAGACGTGTACTTTCCCCCTCTATCCGTGCGTGTACTTTCAAGCTAGTTTCAGCCTCAAGCTTTGCAACAAGATATTTAAAATGCATAAACACATTAGAATTTGCTTTCAGTCCATACACCCATGTATACCAAGAATAGTCATCAATAAATGTAACAAAGTAAAGATGACCTCCAAGTGCACGTGTCCTCATGGAACCACAAACATTAGAGTGAATAAGCTGCAATTTTTGGACAGTACACACTGCACCATCCTTTTTGAAGGCAAATCTATGCATCTTGCCCAAAATACATCCCTCACATGCATGAGGAGGAGGAGTCTAGTGGAAGCAATGCATCTACCATATGACACCTCTAAACGGTCGTGAAACTCCCAAAACTCATATGTTCATAGCGGGCATGCCATAGCTCTGCATTTTGCATAGCCGACAATAGAGTAGTGACTACCAAAGCATCATGAGACTGCATCATATGTATCTAACAAAAACAAATCCTTATACAGGGTCCTAGATAGCCTGAGTACATAATCCATCTCCCTGTCTCTGACAATGCATTTGTCATCCTCAAAGATGACGTGAAAGCCATACTTGTTAAAAGTAGAGATAGACAACAAGTTCTTTGTAATGCCAAGCACAAACAAGACATCCAGAAGCATGAAGTCAGAACCATCTGCAACAGTAATATTGACTGCCCTAATGCCACAAACATCATAACTGCTGCTGTTCGCACGTGTAACATGTTTCCTAGCACGGGCTGAATGGAAAGAGGAAAACAAACACTTCCTAGAAGTGATGTGCTTTGAAGCTTCATTGTCAAAATACCATGTTCACTATGTTTTAACAGTGTTAAATGCTGAATCAGCCGTTGAAGAATCATAATTGCAAGTCAGAAATGCATAGTCCTCCTCCACAAAGTTGGTTGAAGCATCACCATTAGTAGATTTGTTGGCTGATGTCTCTTGGACAGCCAAATCGGAGTCCTTTTTTTCTCTTTGGCTAATCTCTTACGGCATTCATCAATATAGTGACATGGCTTCTTGCAATAATGACATTTCCCCTTCTTTTTAGACTTCTCTGTGTCTTGGAAAACCTTATTTGATGGTTGTCCAGCATCACCCTTTTGCTAAATTTTTTGCATTTTGCTTGACTTTTCCTTTGCCTTTGAACTTGGAAAGTATATTCATATGTTCTGAATGCAATGCAACATTCTTTTGAGTGTGTTCCCCTTGCAACAAGAGGCCTTCTAACTCCACAAATATAAGGGGCTGCTGCCCCTCCCCCCCAAAGACAACATCAAAGAGGGGTGGAAACCAAGATATGACTTTGGTAGAGAGTTTAGTGTGATGCTTACCCATTCAACATCTTGAATGATTTCATCCACATTGAGCAGCTGCTCGCGTAAATCCTGTATCTGAGTAAGGTAATCTGTCATGCTATCACCCTCATCCATGTTCACATTGGCCAACTCTCTACAAAGATAAGATATTCTAGGCTCGTTATGTGTTGCAAACATACGCTCAAGTACATCCCATGCTGATTTTGAGGTCTTACAAGACTGGATGTGTGGAATGATCGATCTTTTCACTGACAAGGCAATCAAAGAAAGTGCGTGTGCATCTTTTGAGTCCCATCTCCTTTGATCCTTAGTAGGAGGGGGAGGAGGGGCAACAACACTAGCAACCTGTCCTCTAGCGTTACGTTGAGGTGTAAGACCTCTTGGTTGTTGCAAATCACCTGTAGCATAGTGCCACAAGTTCTTCGCTACATGAAGGTTGCGGACCATAAAACTCCACAACGGGTAGTTTGATCTATGAAGTTTGTCCTCCTGAGTGAGGACACCAAGGATATGCTCTAATCATTAGTCCCTTGATGTGCCATGCTTTCAGTAATGAACAAAAATCTACAGCCAAATACTTCTCTGCTAAAGTATAGATTGTACTTCTTAAAGTACCAAAAGTCCTCTCGGGATTATGCAACAAGTACCAAACTGTCACACAAATGTCAATGTGTATTCAATTTTGACCCAAATAAGCACTTAGCCAAGAAATAATAGCAATGCAATGTTGTACCACACCTGCCTCATAATACATGCCCTAAAAAGTACAAATTACAGCAACTTAATGCCAATCTTTACTAAAATTTTTCAAATTTTTTTGCTCAATTTGATTGTAACAGCAATTAAATGTTGCTATACCACTTGTTTGTTGCCTTGGAATGCATGTCGGGCAAAAGCCCCAAATTTCTTCCTAAAATTTCAAAGAAATTGAAGAAATTTGTACCTTACAGGTTAAATTTATGTAGTAATGTCACCTCGGGGTGCATGCCAACAGCAAACAACAACTGGAATCTGCCTCGTGATGCATCTCGGAGCCTCTAGGACGAAGAGCCCCAAATTTCTTGCACAAATGTTGATGAAATTGTCCAATGTTAGCGTTTCGAATGAAGATTCTCATGTCGAACTACAAATCGGACAAAAGCCCTAAAATTTTTGGCTGAAATGTCAAAGAAATGTCAATTTGAACTCTGGGAGCGAAAATTAATAGAACTGCAAATTTTGGGCAGCACAAGCTGAGATTCAGAAAGAGATGGCCAAAATAGATGGGAATCTGCAAAAATTTTGAAAAAATCCCAATTTTGAAAATTAGGGTTTTTGCACTTTTTAGGGTTTGCAAAAAATCGCAGACAAGGTTGAGAATATGATGGGCAGAGGTGAGAAAATAAGGGCAGAGCTGAAAATAGCAGCAGCTCCTCCAAAACAGTAGCTCCTTAGGCTGCGTGCAAGCTGCGTACGAGACTGCGTGTAGGGCTGTGTGCAGGCTGAAAACAACAGCAGCTCATCCTTCTCTTCCTCAAGCAGAGAGTTGGCTGACAGCAATAAGACCTTAGGCGGAGTGGCATCGACTAACAGTGGCTGAACTGAATCCGCACGTAGAACCTTGCTCTGATATCAAATGTTGGAAAATGACAGCCAGCTATGGAGGAGAGAAAAGAGAGACAATGAGAGTGCGTTGACACAAAATAGTAGAGTGTACTTGCTTAATTGTAAAAATGAGAATGAAAGGTACAAGATAGGTCTAAGATAGACCTAGCTTTAACTCAACTAGAGTTAATTGACTCAACTCTAACTCTAAGAGTGGTGACACAACTTATAACTTTAGTTGTGTTCACACTAAGAATTGAAAAGGAACTAAAGACTAAAACATTGGACACTGCCCATAGAATTGACAAATTCTAACAAGTTTGCAGTTGATTAAGTAATTGTACTATCTGAGAGAATGAGAAGCGATGGTTAGGTCCAACCCATCACCAAATAAACAAGCTACCCATCCACTCAAGGCTGTTGATGACGAGGGAAGGGTGATGAAGTAATGGTGGTGTCATAGGTAGTGTATAAATTGCTGGTAGAAACAGCTTAGGATCCATCTAGTGGTGCTATGCACAATAAGTATGCTACATGCTATGAAATGCTTATGCAGTAGGTGCCATTGGAAGTGTCCCTTGTGGAAAAATTGTTCACTTGCCCCCAAGCACCCTTTACAAAGATGATGAAATCATGCAATGCAAAAGTGAGAACCATGATGGGAGGAGGCATCCCAACTAGAAGAACAAGATAGAAGTCACTGCCATGATAGCATCAAGAGAGATGTTGCATGACCTGCCTCAAGAGAGGAAGCCTCCATGTTGGTAGAAGAGCAAAACTACTAGGATGAAACCATGGATGAAAAGGCGCACATTCCAAGTCTCTAGTCCAGGTAGGAGTAGTGCAAACTTGTATGTTAGTCCTGTACTGAAAACGAAATCTTGCAAAAGAGATAAAGATTTGCAAGCACAAAGATCAGTAATGAGATGCTTCAAAAAACAAAACAAAACTGAAATGAAAAGCTAAGTGAAGGAACAATGCAATGATGCAAATGTGTGTATGTGTGTGTGAGTAAAAGCATTAGAAGACTTAAGAAGGACCTTGGTACGACACTCCTCGTCCACATGGCATGATCTCTCACAGTGTGTGCAAAACCTGCTTTTCTTAGGGAGTTGTTGCCATATCGGTTTTGTTTCTTTAATTTGAAGAAAGGGAGTGACCCTTGATTTGGCTTGCCTCCGCATCTTGTGAGTTCTTGCCACTGTTGGTTTTACATTGTGAAGAATATGTTGTTGAGCTAAAATATGCTTTACAATTGATTAACATTTTTAAACAGCCCCAAAACATGCTTAATTAATGCAAAATGCAAGTTTGGTGCATGGTTCGAGAGAGTTTTCAATGGTCCCCTAAAACCGTAATTTTTTGAGGCACCCTTTAACATTTATAAATAGATGGAATTCCCACCATTTAGCTTCATCTCTTCTGTTTAAGTGTCTCACCCTTGTGTGTGTGCAGATCTCAGCTATCAATCTCTCACCATGTGGTGGTCTAGCCTTAGCGACAGCTACCATCATCTCGTTTGCTTCTCTATTGTGGTGTTTTAATACGACGTTCTACTAGTGTGTTTTGTTGCTTCGCCCATATCATCAGGCATCATTCTCTGTGGTCACCTAAGTCTTCTCACACTCTGGTGATCAACGTTTGGTGTTTCTTTCACTCTGTCACTCCGATTGGTGGTCACAACACTTGGGATCCGTCTTCGGTGGACGTCACTCTCCAATACTTTATTGCTTTGCCCTTGGGCATTCTGTATTCTTTTACATTCATTTACAACATTTATTCACTTCAGAGTTTCTTCTCTCCGTTTTTGTCTTTATGTTTGAGTTTTAAGTTTTGCGTTTAAGGTTTGAGTTTTGCTTGTCTCTGTTTGAGTCTTGGTTGTACATGTTGTGTTTCCTCAATGCAAACCCTAGCATATCTTCACAAATGCAATCGGTCCCTCCTATGAGTAAGTATGTGTAGAGGATTTCTTGTGGACTTGGTCATGCAGCCTTGCGTAATGCAAGAATTGACACTCAAAGTCGTAGAAGGTCAGCAATCTGGACAGTGAGATGATGGGCTAGATAAAATAGAAGTATTTTTCAGGCAACTTGTTCAATCATGTGACCTAATCGGCGTTTTGACTTCAGGGAGCCAATAGCGGCAAACTTTGGAGTAACTGCGGATGTTTGGCCAACTTGACTTTTAAATCATCACCTTCCTTAATGGAAAACTCTTGAAGCTCAAAATTGAGATTGATATGTCAAGTGCAATCTCTTGAAGGGGTGTAATGAGAGTAAGATGGATAGGGTGGAGGACTACACTTGCATGTGGAATGTGTGCATAGTGGATTTGAATTTGGACATGGATTGGCTAGGCATTGGCATGGTAACCGCATGAGGAGCCCATGTGGGAGAGATAGGGACACGTGGAGCAGAGGATGGGAATCCCTACATAGGAGTGACCCATGTAAAGTGTGATGATGCATCGTAAGCCGAGGAGGGAAATCCTTGGGTCTGAGAGGTCAAAGGATGTGTGTGATTGGGGGTTGTGAGGAGGGTGCCCATCACAACCATCTCAGTGGAAAATGATGTGCTCGCGGAAAGGTGGAGGGAACTGTGTTAAAGGGTATGCCGTGCAACAAAGCCCCATGGTGCAAAGTGGCTCAAGGATAAGTGGATGGCACATTGTTAAAGGGTGGCATTTCCTGTAATGATGCACCATGATGTGAAGTGGTAGGAAAGTGTGAGTATGGAATGGAGAATGATAATGTGCTAGGAGCGGAAATGGAGGTTCCGAATCCCAATAGGGGGAATGTAGATGTGGAGTGTAATCCAAGGTTTTGGAATAAAGAAGAGAGAAAATCGAGGTGTGGGTTGGAAGAGGGTGGGATGGAAGAAATTTGAGAAGAGTGGCTTACATGCTCAAATGAAATAGAAGATGTAGATATACCTGATGAAGGATGTCTACTTCAAATGCCCCTCTAACGAAGTTTACATACAGAAAATCATTTGGATCTTGCACACCATAAGGAGAAACAGGAGAGGGTTTTGATTCATATGACTCAAAGGGGTTGTACGAACTTGACGCTGGGCTTGGCTTGTAAAGAAATGACTGAGCAACCAGAGAGACAGTAGGGTCTCTAGGGAGGAACACAGAGTGTGTAGGGCAAACACTGAGAAGAGAAGAGAAGTGAAACTTAGATGAATGAATGAAATAGTGAGGTGAATTTGATACAAGGGTGTTGCTGCATAAAGGATGTTCCAAAGCAGGGAGATTGTCGAAGAAGTCTCGGAGTCCACAAATGCAGGGATGATGAGGTGTCACTTGGAGCAGGGAGATTGCCGTCAAAGAGGAGCCTTTGATTCCGCAATGCAGGATGAAGATTGGTGATGCCTAGAGTAGGGAGATTGCCATCGGAGAATGAGAAGCCTTTGAGTCTGAGAATGTAGGCCTGAAGACTGCTGACATGAGTTGTTGGAGAGTGATGTTGGGGAAGACGGAAGAGCCATAAATTGAAAATGCAAATGTAGGCGGTCTCTAGCGACGCCAACTGGAAGAGTGACACTTGATGATTGGAAAGTGGCAAGGAACCAAAACGCAAATATTTGGAGAGCGTGAGCTGCCAAACGTAGGAGAGAACAACCCAAATGTTGACACCTGATGGAGATGAAGGTCACCAGTTGTGTAGAAGACACCAGATGCAACAAACACAAATGGATACAACCCCCTAATAAATGCAGATGATAGGGGCTGAAAATTTGACACTTGGATGATGGTGATGGACGCCAATTGAAGGAGAAGGGCAGAATATGTCAAATGCAAGAAATCCACCTTGAGGATGCTATTGCCATGATGAAGGTATGGTTGCCAATTGGAGAGGAAGAAGCCACTGCCACCATGAATGCAGCTCAAGGAAGCTAGAGACTGACACATGGCAACAGGGATGGAGACCGTGAAAGGAGAGGAGAGAGAGATGACTCTCACGAAGTGAGTGAAAGAAGTGGTTGAAGAATGAATGGGAGGTGTCGTATGTGTAGGCATGAACAGTCTGGAGTCTTGCTCACTGAAGTCTCTCCTACGGGGCTCTGACACTCTTGGAAGACCCTAGAAAGCCTTTTCGGGGTTGGAAACTAAAATCAAAAAAGGGAATGAAGAAGGGAAATTGTATGGAATGATGTGGTTTCTCAATACCCCCTTTTAGGCCCAAAAAGAAGCACAAAAGAGGAGCTAGGTGAAGAGAAGAAGATGATGCATCTTGTAATTTGAGAATGCCATCGAGAAGGAGACATGTGAAGATAGTTAGGAGATTGGATGAGTAGTAGAACTTGAAACACAACCTTGGGTGAGAAGCCACTAGCTCCGTTCCACCATGTTGGAAGGAATACGAAGGCCTAGTCATAAAGTCATGTTTGAAATTCCAAGGGCCCCAATCGAAGATAGATCTTCTTGAGATTGGGTAGGAGTAGAGGAAATGACTACTCGAAAGAAAGCCATTCCTTGAAAGTAAAGGATGGTGGGTGAGGAACTTTGAGAGTAGTTGGGTCCCCCTTGGAAATGGGAGGAGTAGGATTCTCCTCTGAAGATGAAGAGAGAGAAGATGCCCCCTGTGAGGTGAAAGAAAAAAGATCCCCCTTTGGAGTCCCCTCTGAGAGAGATAGGGACCCCAACTCATAGATTACAGATTCCGAGGTGTTGGATGACAAAGGAAGTATCGTTAGTCGTGCCGAAGAAGGTATTTGGGGCTCTGAAGAAGTAGAAGCCGGTGAGCTCCCAGAGGTGTCTTCTTGAACTCAAGGAGAAGAGGGTGGGGTAGAAGGAGAAGGCTTAGGGTGAGCCAAGGGCGGGGAACAATTGCGGGCTCTCAATGGAGTAGACTGTGGAGAAGATGTGGGCCGTGGCAGTCACTAGACCCGAAAGTGGGTGGGTGAAACTTCCACGTAGTGTGGTAGTCTCTAGGAGGAGTTGTAGTCTCGTGAGGTTTGAAAGCTTTCATTTTCTCATAAGGACTTAGTGCGAGTTGGATGCGGCTTATTGCCTTGAGCATAGTAAGTTGAGAGCCAATGTAGGACAATCTTTGTGGCCCAAAAAGGAGAGGCAACACAAGGAGTGCCTAGTGAAAGATGCATATACTCTAGTGGGGTAAGGAGCAAAGGGTGATGTTGATAATCTTTGGGGGTGTGACCATTCTTGTTGTAGTAGAAGCACCCAATAGATAGGCAATCAGATAGTGGAGATGCCATGATTTCGTAGTGCCAACTTGTAAAAGAGAGGGTGGGAGGGAGAAAAAGGATATCTCCTAGTTACGTAGCGGAAATGGTAAGGAAATCAGATGTTGATACCAAACTTGCAACCTGTCTTTGCCTTCACTGATGCAGAGGATCTTCGTGGCTCATTGAGTGTCTCTAGCTCTGATACCATACCAAGAAATGACTGAGCAACTAGAGAGACAATAGTGTTTCTAGGGAGGAACATAGAGAGTGTATGACAAACATTGAGAAGAGAAGAGAAATGAAACTCAGATGAATGAATGAAATATCATACAAGGGTGCCGTAGCACGAAGGATGCCCTGGAGTAGGGAGATTGTTAAAGAAGCCTCTAAGTCTACAAACGTAGGGATGATGAGGTGTCACTTGGACAAGGAGTCTGCCATCAAAGAGGAGCCTCTGAATCCCCAATGCAAGGATGAAGATTGGTGTTGCTTGGAGTAGGAAGACTGCTGTCGGAGGATGAGGAGCCTCTGAGTTTGCAAACGCAAGCATGAAGATTGACGCCAAATGCTGGGGAGTGACATCGGAGAAGACAAAAGAGCCAGAAATTGAAAACACAAATGTAGGCCATCTTTGAAGATGGGGGTGCTAGTTGGAAGAGTGACATGTGATGGCTTGAAAGTGTCCAGGAACCAAAATGCAAATGTCTGGAGAGTGTGAGCTGCCAAACATAAGAGAGAATAACCCAAATGCTGGCTCTTGACGGAGATGAAGGTCGCCAACTATATAGAAGACACGAAATGCAACAAACACAAATGGATACAGCCTCTCGACTAGCAAACGTAGAGGATAGGGACTGAAAATCTGATGCTTGGATGATGGTGGTGGACGCCAGCTAAAGAAGGAGGGCAAAGGATGTGAAACGCAAGAAATCCACCCTTAAAATGCTGTCACCATGATGAAGGGATGGTCACCAATTGGAGAGGAAGAAGCCATTGCCACCATGAATGCAGCCCAAGGAAGCTGGAGATAGGTTCATGACAACAGGGATGGAGATAGTGAAAGGAGAGGAGAGAGAGATGATGGTCTCATGAAGTGAGTGAAAGAAGTGGGTGAAGAATGAATGGGAGGTGCCGTATATATAGGCATGAACAATCTCGAGTCTCGCCTACTGAGGTCTCTCGTATGATGCTTTGATACTCTCAAAAGATCCTATAAAGCATTTTTGGGGCTGGAAGTTGAAACCAAAAATGGGAATGAAGAAGGGAAATCGTATGAAACGATGTGGTTTCTCAACATGGCTGAGACGGAGAAGATGGGTCATCAATTGTCCTAAATGTTGTATGTCCTCCATGATTGGAGAGGTGGCCAGCCTCACCAAGTGGTCGGAATGGAGTAGCAACACTAGTAGGAGGGGTGTAAGTTCAACTATACGTGATGCGCAAGTACTCTTCAAACTCCTTTGTCATGAGATTGAAATCTAGAACAAGAGAAAGCAAAGAAGGTGACTTTGAAGGTGGGATGTCGTCTTCCTCGCGGAGTCCATAATGCCTCCTCAAGGCCTTCATTGATGGAGACGCTTGATATGATATCATGGGGTCTTGATAAGAAGGCGACTGGGACATTGTGATTTGGATATGAGTGGTTCATGTGCGTCGCACAAAACCTAGCACTCCACAATATCTGCATGATACTCTTTAGAAGAGCACCGGCTTTGATACCATGTGATGAAAACTGTGGAGTAGCTGCTAGGGTTTGCATTGAGGAAACACACAGTGTATGACCACGACAAAAACACAACGGTACAAACACAGACGTGCAAAACTCAAAACTCGAACATAGAAACAAACACAAGTAAAAGAAGAGAGAGAAGAACACAACTCTGAAGTGAATGAATACTGTAAATGAATGTAAGAGAGTATAGAGTGTGCCAAGGGCAAAACAGTAGTGTCAGAGAGAGATGTCCAATAGAGATGGATCCCAAGTGTTTTGACCACCAGTTGGAGTGTTGGAGGTGAGGAAATTGTCAAACGCAGATGTCAAGGGAGGCTAGGGAAGTTGGCGATAGCAAGGATGATGCTAGAGGAGACTGGCGGGAGCTGGAAGCTGTAAAACACAGCAGTGGAGGGGTGATGATGACAAGTGGCAGTCAGAAACTGCAAATGCAAGTGTGGAGCAGTTGCCTGATGAAGAACACTCGGCATTTGGGCAGCTGGAGGGAAAATGCAAGCAGAAACAGGGTGTTTGAGGGCTGGTGATGGCAGTGGAGGTCCAAACACAGCAAATGGATAGTCATCAGGCAGCAGGTGGCAGCATGGAAGAAGTTGCCAGCCAGCTGGAGGGGTAGATGGAATGGTGGCAGCAATCACGAAGGCTGGACTGCTACATGCTGGGAGAGTGATGACCAAAATCTGCACACAAGGGGGAGAAACCTGCGTTGAAGAGATGGAGACTAAATGGGGGCAGCCTGTCTATTTATAGATGTGGATGGACCAACCCAAATTAGGGTTTTGGAGAAACTCTCTCAAACCGTGCCCCGTTTTAGGGTTTTTCATTGAATAAGCATTCAGGGCTGTTTAAGAGGCTAATCAGCATGTAACACATTTCTAATCTCAACACTGTAAACATATGCAACATATATGTGCGGATGCAGGTGTACGTTTTGTTGTTTTAACAAAAAGTGTGTGTGCACAAGCATGCTGGACCCAGGTGGGTCAGTGTGCCAAAAATGGGTGCTTTGGACTCAAACTGCTCATGAGCAAAATGGAGCTGGACACAAGACCTTGATGACTCTGATCTTTAAGTTCAGCGATCTTGCGGAGGGAAAAAGGGGCAATTGAATCACCCACGAATACAATACTTTGTTGGGCATGTGTAAGGGATTTGCTACTTTGATTCAATCTCTCTTTGCTTGACTATCTTACTGGTGGTCTCAATAGTCATAGCTGTCCCTGCTTGTGCCTTTTTTGTCCTGGTCTGGAAAAATTCCCCAAGTTATATTCACTCTGTGTGAAGCAATTCTTTATCAGTCTCAGAGGGAGATTGTTGTAGTTGCTGCATCTTGTTGAGCATTTGCTAGGTCTATGAAATCTATGTCTTTTAAATAGCTCAAACCTTAACCACATTGACTGTGAGGGGAGTGGAGGGGAAGTCAAAAAAAGGGTTGATTGCATATTGTTGGGTGAGTTAAAAAACAAGTGGATAATATTGTTGGGCGATTGACTAAACAAGTAGATACAGAATATGTTATTTCTTTACTCTATATAGAGAAACAATTGTTGGTGTCACGCCAAGCTTTGTATGAGAAGTAGTCAATGACAAGCATGCTTTTCAAAAACTAGGAAGCTTCTTTGCTGGTTTTGAACTTTTGCAGCACACTTTTGAAATGGCTTTTATTTAGCAAAGAGCACTGCAGGTAAAGAGGCTCAAAATAGTATTAGTAATTTACTTCATTCTGTTTGTTTCATCATTTTATGTAGACATCATTTTATGTAGAATGCTGATGCTAGAGTAATGAAAAGCTAAGATACAACTAACAACTGTGTACGGATTATAAAGCAGTTTAGTGCTGTTACAGATATAGTCACGCCAACCTCTAAGAGGTGCTGCTGCTTCACAAAGAGTTATGGGCGCTTTGTAAAAGGCACTGGCTCTTTTTTAGCAACTAGGTATGAATGCACCTTATATAATCACACATATTTTTGAACAAACCTTCAGATATTTGCCAACTGATGAAAATTGTAGGTGTGGCTTAGCTGTACATAGAATAACTTGTACTTTCACAAAAACTATTTGAAGTTTGTTTAAAGTCTTAGTCCCCATCTCCTTTTGCAGAGTTCTGCATAACTGATTGTTTGTAAGTAACACATGACACATGTGCTGAGATGTGTCCTTTCTTTCTGTTTTCTTCCTCTTCCTTTTGTTCTCCTTTCTTTATGAAGTACTTCTGTTGGAAGCTGTGTGGCCCTTGTTCTTTAACCTCCAGGTTTTTCCTCTCTGTTGTTTAACCTGTCCTCTATCTTGGGTGCCATTCTTTAAGGCACAAGTTTCTTCTTTAAGGTTTGAGAAGGCTGAAATATCTGATATTTGGCTGTGATTGTCAGAAGGATAAGGATGGCCCTTATTTTCAACTCTAAATTTATCAAATGCTTAAAGAATTGGTAAACTAATTTTAAGCTTAGTACTGCACACTCGAGCTTTTGTATCTACATTCCAAACCTTAATCTTATTTGTTGTATGCTTTATCTATGTTCCCAACTGCTAAATTTACACTCAGGATGTAGTTAGAAGTGGGTTACAAAATACAAAACATTCCATATTAGGCAATACCTATTAAACCTCCACAAAGAGATTCCTAATTTTATCACCTAGTTAGTTACATATTTAGCGCAGACGGGATCTGCAATTGAATGCTTTTAATGTTTCATGAATCACGCTGTGTCTATTGTTCAGGAGGCACATGCTTAAAACATTCAATGTCCATGTGATCTCACACTCTCCAGATAATTAACTTAAAGACTGTTGTACAGTCTCACTGTTCTTTGCTTCACTCTACAAGTAAGGATCCTCATTTCTGTTTAATATAATATCTAAATAGGTGGTACTTAATGGTGGTTATTGTGACTAACAGAACTTGCTTGGTGACAATTCTAGAGAATGTAGTGCAAAGTATGGTATGACAAAGAGCAAAAGCTGGCTGAAACAGTTGAAATTGCGATATTTTACTCCAAGAGAGGTAACGGGATCAGTAAACTGTGTGTAGTACTTTAGGTTTGATGAGTCCCTGATTTTACTATTTAGAATGGATGTCTGCAGATTGCCAATCTTCACTCTTTTCCACCGAATTTCAACTTCCCAGACAATGTAGGCTTGAAGCAAAGGTCAGTTTTCTGAGTTTTATGATGAAATGAATAACCCTTAAAAGCAAGAAGTGCAATCCATCATCCTTACTTTTGAGTTCATACTAGCTGACTCTTTGGTTTCTCTGAAGTGTGGATTTGGTATATCATGCAAAAACTGTATGGTTGTAGCTGTAACCCAATTTGTTTCATGCTGTTATGCTTCAGGTATGCCTTACTAGGAAATAGCCTGAGTGTGGCTGTTGCAGCAGCTTTACTGCGTTACCTCATCACAGAGAAAAATGATGATGGATTGGACAAAGCCTCATATGATACTGACTCACCCTCTTAATGGCGTTATTTAAAGCCGATCATGCACAGATAGAGACACTTGAGGGCAGGACAACTCAAAACGAGGTTCATACATGACATTGTACACATTCTGCAAAGCAAAATTGACATTTCTAGTGTGATTGCCATTTGATAGAATATTTATCACAGGCGAAAATTGTGAGAGTGTGGAGTGCAGTACATCTTTAGCCAACCAGATTGGTTGTTCACACAAGCAGTGTACTTGTGATGTACTTCTCTTTATAGAGTTCATTGTGCTTTGTATTTTATGCAACGGGGATTTCCTCCAAGGTGTTATTGATAGAAATTTTCTTTGCTGGGGGGGAAAAAGGCACTACTTTGCTCCTTGTATAGCCAAGGATAAGTCTACCACTACATACTGTATAACAGAAACCACATCTTGGGTTTGCCAAAGGCAAGCTTTTGTGCTGGTCCTCAGGGTCGATGATTATTGCTCAAAGAAGGCGAGGAAAACCTTGCACAACTCCTTGTGTATGTTTGTTGAGGTTGTTTCACTTTTCAAGGCGTTTGATCTGATTACTAAATCTAAAGAAGACATTCATCGCTGGCTTATCATCGTTGGTTGTATTAGGCCCATCATGATGCTTTGTGGACTTTGAGTTTGTGCACCGTGGCGTGCTGCCAACGGCCAGCAGGCAATAGTCGTGAAGCAGCACTGGGCCGGCGGCACCAGCTCTCAAGGCGACGACCTCGAGTTCTGCTCGGAGACAATAGCAGCAGCAGCAGCAGCGGAAAAGCTTTAACCCCATTGTTTGTGTGTATGTGAGACAAATCATACATACATATTTAATTACTTAGTTATTTGTCGTTACACAATTTATTATTAGTCGTTATTTTTAAATGTAAAATTAATAATTGTTATACTTACAACTAATAAAGTTTTGTTCGTTTGGTCCTCTCTTGTCATTGGAGGCTTCACTTTAGCAAGTAGAATTAATCTTTTTTATATACGATATTTCACCAGTTTTGAATCTCCTTTTGTTCCTTTTTTAACATCATCAATAGTAAACGAAAGTAAAGAAAAGCAAAGAAAAGTCCATGTCTTTCTAACAAAGATGAGGGAATGACACCTTCCCCTATAATTATAAAACAACGAAGAGACTTGTGCTAGCTTTCTTACATGCTATTCGTATATTCTTGTCATTTTTGGTATTATTGCTAGGTTTGTACAAAGTGATGAGTTAAATCTTAAACAAAGAAAAATTCAAATATAAAAAAACCATTATATTTCAAACTTTAACCAAGCAACTTTTTGGTTTCCCACCTTATGTTTTGTGCGGTGAGGTTCATCGACACATCTTAATCTATATGACAAGTTTGTAGCTAAACCTAATTAGCTCTAAATACTTGTGAGTGTTGTTCATCAAATACATAGTTTAGAATAGACATTTTATTTTACTTGACTTATATTTAAACTTAGAATGGTATTGTTATCATGAAGGCATGTACATTCTTATGTTAACAATTTACACGATGGCAAAAAAAAACATTTATATTCAAGTTTGATTTTCAAGCAACAAAAGCAAAAACACAATTCTCTAAATTATTCAACAATAAGCACTTGGACCTTTTAAAAAACCAAGGGGGAGGAGGAATTAGAGAGAATCGGAGAGAACTAGCTCTCTAGCGGGAACTTTCCCATTGAAGCATAGTTCTCCCCTTGCATGCTTGAACCTCCCTTTCTTTTCCACGTCACTTTCAGTTGTTCTAGATCTCCAAGGATAATTTGTGATGTCCGTTCTCTCCTCTCCCTCTCAAAGGAGAGGACAAGACTAAAACACTCTCTAGCATGATGACACATCGTATCTCGACACCCACTCCACAATTTGGCTCAATTCTTGCAAGACTAATATCTTCCACTAGCATCATCTTCCACCAAGGGTAGGAAATTGTTGACTTTGTGAAAGCGGCATATAACCCACTTTTTAGTAGGAGTCTTTACAACATCACCCACTCGCTTCAAAATAATATATGGCAACATTAGAATCTACATGTAACTAGACAAACTTGCGAAGAAGGCACAGATGGATGTTGACATCAAGAAATTCTACAAGAGAGCTTATTTTGCTAGATTGGATCATGTTTCCCAAGACAAAAAGGTGCAACACCATCAATGTCCTGAAGCTAGTTGATACCATGGGACTCTTACAGTTAAGCTAAATAATGGGGAAGGAGGCTATCAAACATTTTCAAGTGGAAACACACTCTTTGGAAGCCAAAGAACTACGCCTTCGAGCTAGGAAGAAGAAGAGGAGGATGTCATATTTGTCTTTGTCCCTACTCCTACACTTAAACATTGGAATTTTATATTTGAAAAAAAAGCCTTAGTTGGTTGGTGCCATGGCTCTAGGTCTCCAATTGAATACATGAGAGCATGGATCAAGAACAATTGGGACTCGCTTATTTTTAGAATAGTAGAAATGAATTACTTCCCTAATAATTTCTTCTTTCTATTTCAAGATAAAGAAATGGTAGTGAGCATTTTGGGGATATGGCAGTGTATGATAAAGAAGTCCCCTCTTACCTTATTCAAATGAACTCTCGAATTCTATCCAAGGTTTGACAAGCATGATAAAGCCTCTTACCTATGTAGGCCCAACACACCTCCCCAAAAATTTATGGCCACTCATGAGAACCATCATAGTCCCCTTAGAGAAAATGCCAGCTAATATAATTAATCCTCATTGGTGTCGATAGAGATGGACATTAGTAAAAATTTTCCATTTCTTGAGAATCACAGATATAGAGGGAAACTTGCTTATTAAGTAGCCCTTAACTTGTAGGAACTTGCTCAATGTGCATGCTTCAAATGCTTGAAGGTAGGACACTTCATAAGGGAGTGCCCATACCTTAAGCTTAAGGAGACAACAAATAATAAAGAAGAAAAGAAACAATTTGATAATGGGTTTCAAAGTGCAAATAAAAGGGGGGAAAGAACCCAAAATTAGAATCAGTCCTCAAATCAATCAAATAAAAAAAAAGAATAATAGTAATTGGTACTCTCCTTTGCTCATGGAGGTCCCTAATGGTACTGCAAGCTCCGTGCCTGCTCTAAGGGGAACTCAAAAGACAAATAGATTGCTTTGATTTTGACAAAATGAGGAAAACTTTCTAGAGAATACTCATGAAAAAGATAGTGGTTTTAATCTCAATGTAAAACTTGATGATGCAAAAATTGAGGATGTGGATGAAAACGAGGAGGGTACTATTTTGCACAAAGAACACATTTCTCAAATTGTTACATTTTCATTTCACAATGAAAAATCCATTGTATTCAACGTGAAGAGTAAAATGAACATACATGTTAAATGATGCAACCTTTATATTGCAAAACGACAAAACTTGTAACTATGAAGTGCACACCGAGTTTCTTACTCTAAAATAGTCAACACGATAAGATGGATCTAGACGACAAGTACACCCATGTATAAAGTGCTTATGCTAAAATGTCTAAACCACACAACTGTAATGTTTTCAACCCACAAGAAATTAAAAAAATCTTCTCAATTCACAATTCGCCTCTCCCCTCTACAAAAAAAAGACAATGAATGCGTTACTTATATGCCTTACAGTTATATATCCTAATACTATAGAATGACTTAAATCGAAACAAAGCATATAAATTATATAAGCTTTTTTTTTGTCATAAAAGTGGTAGATTATAAGCTAAATAATAGCTTAACAAACGTCGACAAAATCAACAACTCATACATTAGCATCCCCATCATCACGGACATCAACATCCCCAATTATCGCGGATGTTAGTATCCTCATCATCACAGATGTTAGCATCGTCCTCATTGTCACGTTGCACAGTAGGAAGGATAATAACCCCCCCCCCCCCCCCCCCCCCCCCCCCCCAAAAAAAAAAAAAAGTGAAAAACAAAATTAATGTGCTTTGATCAACAACCCCCCCCTGCAAAACTATAAATTGAGGGCATGGGAATAACCAGGTAGAACAACAAGGTCAATCATTGATGAGGATGAGACGCTGATCGAGAAGGAGGAGACTCTCTTCCACAATTCCAAGGCGAGGAGACTCTACTCACGAGACGAATAGACACTATTCCATGCAACCCAAGGAGCGGATATGCTGAAGGTCTCTCATTCTCTTCTACTCTAATCCGAGAAGAGAAGATGCTAAAGAACCCATTCTATTCTATCAATTCGATAGAAGCCATACCTCTACTCTCGTCCCTACTCTGCCTACTAGAGAGAAAGAGAGGTCATACCGATTCTCTCACTCTTGCTCTATACTAGAGAAAGAGCTACTCTTTTTTTTAACCTTACTTGCCAAGGTGAGAGAGAGAGAAGTATTGCTCTCCATGAAGCAATAAGAACCATTCGTGAGGCCTACATTATCGAATCCTGCAATAACCATCATCCTCATCGAGAGTCTTACACCTTTGATAGCCAATATTATTGTCGTGTTCTTCTCCTTCTACAAATCGTATTTCCGTCATGGCCCCAAAGAGAAAGAATTCAAAAGCAGGAATCACAAGTGGCCATACTAACGTGGAAGCAATGGTTGGAGTTGCGGGCACACATGAGTCACTAACGGAGCATGAGTGCAGATAACAACCCTTTACCAATCGCGATACCATAGGTTTTTCTAAAAATTTCTATCCAAATTCAATAGGAATAAGATACGTCTCTTAAGAAATATTGCGATCTTAGAGCATTTAGGTAAACTCTAGGCGACTACTAAAACGTTATTTGTCACGTAATCAACGATGGTACGTTACAACTGGTTCAAAACCAAAATAAATAAAAAACTGGGTAGTTGTAGCTTGAGATATGAGTTGTTTTTCCCTTCCCTTGTTGGTATGTGTTTTTTAATCTTACCAAGAGAGACGAAGATTGGGAGTGATTCATAATCTTCCAAGCAATGTTTACATCGGAAATGGATTCTGCGGATCATGGATGGAGAATGCAAGTAATGCAGATTCTAGATCGCATCTATGATCCTTCTCCACTATACCAAGAAAGATGCTGGATGATAAGCGGTGGATATTGTTGTATTGATGCAAACCATCTTGCCTTCCTTTTAAAGACCAATTTGAAGAGGATAAGATGGATGGAAAAACTTAAAGTCATGAAGGTTTATTTATTCAATGAAGCCAAAGTGAATTCAACTTTATTCACTAGATATCGGGAGCTGAAACTAAATCGATATGTTTACGAGGAAGCGACAAAGGTCATCCCAGCGGACTGGGTTATGGTTGTGGGTCGCTCTAAACGTTGCAACTACGTCAAAGATGGACTTCTTGATCTTCCTTATCCATTCTTCAAAGCCCGATTATTACCCAATGGATGTATTCGAATGCCATGTTTAGATTGTAGTAGGGAAATCATCTCTCCCAAATAATCAATCATTCCAAATAAACCATGTATTATGGTGAAAGAAATTATTTTATCTATCCATTGTATATGAAATTGGTTGCCATTCTAGCAACTAAGAACAATTTAAAAAATATTTGTTCCCTTAAGTCTTGTGCAAATTATTTAGTTGATAATGATTTTTTTTCCAGGGGGATGATACTTGGAAGAAATTTCTAGTGCTTTGTGCTATGTTTACGTCTGCTATGCACTCTTCAAACTATGGATGGCTAAGATGTTTCATGACTATCTTAAAGGGATATACAATTTCTTTCCTTCCTATCCTGAGTGGCAATGGAGGAGATACGGTATAGACTGTTACATTGAGTCTAATCGTCTTGATTATCTCCATGTTAACCTGAGACGAGTTCAATAGAATTATTCCTTTTGAAGATTTTGATCCAAATCCCAATATTGAAGGAAGTCAGATTCCCCGAAATCAATATGTATATGAAAAATTAATAGAGGTTATAGGATTGTAGTCTTAGGTTGAGACCTCGGTGTAACTACCAAAGAGAGGGATATCTGAACCATCCTTCTAAAGACCGAATATTGAATATATATGCTGAAAAACCATCTTATGAATTAGTAGATATATATGAAATCCATGGTTAGATCCCTTAAGTTAATTAAGAAAACTCTATCATGATGTAACCTTCTTTGAAAATTTAATATAAAGTATTTCTTTCCTTCTGAAACGATTTCTCTTTTTGAAAAGATATGATCAAATTGTATGATAACATTCATGGAGATGACTAAAGAAATCTTATGATACCCCAGGAAATTGTTCCTACCCTTAATTCTGCTGAGATCCAAGAAAAGAAGTTCCTGCTTAAGCAAACCAAACCACCTAAGTTTGATGGCAATGGAAGATTATTTCATTGCTGCTGGAATTACCCCAGCTAATCAAGCAATGATCGACAAGTTGAAGCTAATAGGAAAAGCCTGAATTTGGTGGAAACAATGGTGTAAAGACCAAGGAATCTCCGAAGTCTCTGTTAGTTGGGACGTATTAAAGGATGTAGTACGAGGCCAGTATCTCCCACAAGCATACAACATGCAAAAGATGAATGAATTCTTTGGTCTAAAGCAACTTGGAATGACACTGGAAGCCTATTACTCAATGTTTGTAACACTTCTCAAGTATGCACCGTCTATGGATATTGTGCAATAAGTATCCAAGTTTTGCCACGAATTGGATGATCCCTTGAACACATGGCTTTTCTGTTAATAGCAAGAAGGCTAAAACATCAGTGGTGGGAAACTTTATTCCATCTACTGGTGGTAATAAGGATACTTTTAGGTGCTATTATTGTAACGAACCTGGCCACATCCAAAGGCGATGCCCAAAACTTGGATAGAACGTATGCCAAAGCCAGTTTCATAACGACCAGAGTCAACAAACAACCATAGCTAGAGGAAGAGTTTCCGGCATAACCCTCAAGGAAGTAGAAGATGATGAAGGTCCCACTTTGGAAACCGACATGGAGAGAGCAAGAGTTCATGTCTCTCTCAACAAGAAGGGACCAAATCGATAGTTCTCAGTGATTCACACACCATCAACCTATAATAGTAAACCCTTTAAAATTTTGATTGATTGTGGAAGCACACATTCATTCATATCACCAAGGTGTGCTAGAAAACTAGGCATAGACACAATGCATGCACATGGGCTGATAGTTGTGTTAGTTGATGGAAAAGAAGTTTTCTCAACACAATAGACAAGTAAGGTGGAGTTTAATCTAGGTGGAAATCAGAGCAACATGCATTTCAAAGTGATGAACCTGGGAACCTATGAATGCTTGTTAGGAATGGATAGGTTAATTCCCAATGACTCTCATATTCATTGTGAAAAGGGCCAAGTCACATTCTTAAATCTTGTAGAACAACAAGTGACCACACAAGAAGAAGTAGGAAAACGGAAGATTCGATTTAGCGAAAGCTTTTCGAATCGTTAAAGGTTTAAGAAAAGGCTCACCTATATATCTAATCAAATTAAATAAGATTGAACAGGATAAAGAAGTCGAAGATGAACCGTCGTGGGTTAGGGAATATGCTGATGTATTTCCTAAAGAATTAACTAAACTTCCACCACAGAGAGAAGTCGACCACGATATCAAGCTAGTACAAGGAGCTGCACCAGTTGTGCAAAGCGACCATATCGAATGTCCAATCTGGAAGCCATAGAACTAAAGGAACAACTTAAACAATTCTTAGTTCAGGGATACATTAGACTCAGTAAGTCACCTTGGGGAGCTCTGGTGTTATTTCAAAAGAAGAAGGATGGGACTCTTTGCCTCTGCATTGATTATCGAGGGCTAAATCAGGTAATGATCAAGAATAAGTATCCGATTCCAAGGTCGACGAACTATTTGATTGACTACAAGGAGTGAAGATTTTCTCCAAGATTGATCTCAGATCAAGGTAGTACTACCAGATCAAGATCATGCAAGAAGATATTCCAAAAACTGCTTTTAGCACAATGTATGGTCATTGTTTATTTTAAGGTCATTTGGATTAACAAGCACCCCTTCTACCTTCAATAGATTAATGCAAGATATATTCAAACCTTATCTTGATGATTTTGTCCTTGTATTCTTTGACGACATCTTAACATATTCCAAGGAAGTCACGAGTCACAACTGCGAATAGTTCTTGAGACAATGCGAACTCACAAGTTGTATGCTAAGAAAAAGAAGTGTGCGTTCTTCAAGAAGCAAATCAAGTATTTAGGGTTTATAGTTTCAGTAGAAGGAATTTCAGTAGATCATAGCCAAGGTCAAGGATGTACAAACTGGCTGCCTCAACCACTGTATGTGAAGTTCATAGCTTTTTGGGTTTAACAGGATGGTATCAAGTCTTTATTAAGAATTATGCCTTGATTCCTGCACCCCTCACCGACTTACTCAAGAAGCAGATTGCCATTAAATGGACCCAAGTTGAACAGTCTAGCTTTGACAGGCTCAAGCTAAGCTTAGTCATGGCTCCGATCCTCCAACTACCTAATCTTAGCAAAGAATTCAAAGTGGTGACCGATGCGAGCTCTCTTGCTTTGGGATGCGTACTCATGCAGGGAGGACATCCAATAGCATATTCCTCCAGAAAATTGAAGACTCACAAGAGAAATTATGCTACTCATGACATGGAATTACTTCCAAGAAGTTCTCACTGGTAATTGACCATAAAAGTCTTAAGTGGATCTTCACTCAACCAGAAGTAAATATGAGGCAATGTCGGTGGATCAAAGTCTTGCAAGAGTATGATTTTGAGATCAAATTACAGGCAAAGAGAATGTAATTGCAGATGCTTTAAGCTACAAATCATTTCTAAATGCACTTATCTCAGAAGAACCTCCTAGAGCTCAAACACTAGCTACAATGATATCAATGCCTAGCAATCCCATCATCAAGCTAGCCAAGGAGAAGGCAAAGAATGATCCCAAATATCAACAAATGCTGAAGAAAATTCATAATAAAGAACAAAATCCTAAGCTTAAGGCAAAGTATCTTAACTTCTTTGTTGATGAAGGACTTGTCTACTTCAAGACAAGATTATGTATTCCTTCAAGTCAAGAACTTAAGAAGAAGATACTATGGGAAGCTCATGATTCCCCATTTTCAAGATATCCTGGCTATGCCAAAACTCTCAATGCAATTAGGAAAAGCTATCATTGGGAGAAGCTCAAAGGTGATATACTTAAATATGTAACTGAATGCTTGAGTTGCCAACGAGTAAAAGCCGAACGAGTTAAGCTGCCAGGAAAGCTACAACCACTTGATATTCCTCACATGAAATGGGAATTCATTAGTATGGATTTTATAGTTGGATTGCCCTCGGTTCAAGGAGGACAACTTGATCATGATAATTGTGGATATGTTGACTAAGGTTACCCACCTTATTCCGGTCAAAACTAGCTACAAAGCCTTAGATGTTGCCAGGTTATTTGACTTCATAGACTTCCAAAGAGAATTATCAACGATCGTGATTCTCTATTCACATTGCATTTTTGGAAGGGATTATTTGAAGCTCTTGGTACACAGCTTTGTTTTAGTACAACTTTCCCTCAAATGGATGGGCAGACAAAGTGTGTAAATCAGGTCATTGAAGGCATAATTAGAGCATATTGTTGTAAAGAACATAGATGGTGGATACAACATCTACCTTTGGTGGAATTTTCTTACAATGTGTCCTATCATCAGAGCATTCAAATGACCCCATTTCAAGCTCTATATGGACAAGAATGCCTAACTTCGCTAAACTTCTCCGACTCTACCTTGAAGGTTGAAGCTTCTAAGAAAATTCTTGAAGACATGGACAAACAAGTCAAAACCATCAAGCAAGATATATAAGCTACCAAAGATTGGTAAAAAGCCTATGCTGACCTAGAGAGAAAAGAGCGAATCTTCCAAGAATGGGACAAGGTTTTTATTCGTGTACGCCCAAAGAAGAGTTCTTTATCCTTGGGAAAATTCAAGAAGCTAAGCCCAAGATACTGTGGACCTTACAAAGTCATAAAGACTCTTGGACCTAATGCTTATAAGCTGCAACTTCTTGAAACCCTAAAAGTTCATGATGTATTCCATGTAAGTCTTTTGAAGCCATATGTACCTAATCCTGATCATATTCTTGATGATCAAAAAGTTGTAATGTCGAGCCAAGGTATGCTTGAACTTCAACCTGATAGAATTTTGGATGTAAAAGAAAGAATCCTTAGGAATAGGACCCTTAGAGAATATCTCATCCAGTGGAAGGATTATCCTAAGGAGGATGCCACTTGGATTGATGAAGAAACCCTACGTAAACAACACCCCCAACTTATTTCGAGATGATCAGGACATCTCGATTCCTCTAAGGGGAAGAGGATGTAATGTTTTCGACCCACAAGAAATTAAAAAATCATCTTCTCAATTCACAATTCGCCTCTCCCCCATACAAAAAAAAGACAATGAATGTGTTAGTTATATACCTTAGAGTTATATATCCTAATACTATAGAATGACGGTGGATTATAACCTTAGAGTTAGTTATATATATAAGCTTTTTTTTCATTTAAAAAACGGTGGATTATAAGCTATATAATAGCTTAATGAACAGTTGTGGTTACTGTCTATGCCCCTTGTACAACTCATGAAAGAAATGAGAACTATGGAGATCTCTACTAATAGTTCAATGCCCAACAATCGTAGTAGGAGATTTCAACATGGTTGATGGAAAAACTGACAGACTTCTTATGAAGGTCAAGTAATCTCAGGAAGTGAGAAGGCATCTTGGTTAAATTGTGTAGCATATCATGGTCTTATTGTTGACATCAATTGGATACTGGATATACATGGTCAAACAATAAAAAAGGAGCAGCAACAAGAAAACCAAGGTTGGACAGAATGTACGTATCCTCAGGTTTGCTCTCTACTTATTCCAGTTTCACATGTGAAACTTTGAAAGATATTGTCATGTCTAATCACTACCCAATTATGGCCTCGCTCTCAAGCAATACTTCCATTATTAGAGTTGGCTAGTTTCACATTGACCCTACTGTCTTTAAAGCCCATGAGATTAGAAATAAGTTAAAAGAGATTTGGACTTCAAACTTAGACACCGGTCGGCTCCTCTTTGAAGAAATCTTCTCCCCTCTAGCAAGTTAGACCCTAGAAGTAACACTTGCCAGAGCCAAGATTGCTAGATTAAGACTGTAGTTGTCCCTCAGTCATCACTAGTTGCAATACTTGACTCAAACCTCATAGAAATAGAGGTTTCAAACATTAGATAGCCTTGCAAACGTGAAGAGCCCTAGACTTGATGGGTTTCCTAATGAATTCTACCAGGAATTTAAGGAGTTTCTTATAGGCCCGCTCTTCAAATTCTGGAAGGAATAAGTTGGATTTGGAGCCTTACCATTAGACCTCAATTAGGAAGTCATTAAATTGATCCATAAAAGAGAAGATAAAAGCAATTTATCTAATTGGGAGCCAATCACTTGTTTATCCTCAGCTTATAAAGCATTTGCCAAAACACTTGCTCGAAGGCTTAGCCCCCATCTAGATGGATGATTAAGGAAAGAGCAAAAGGATTCTATAAAAGGGAGATTGATACAAGACTCCATTATCAGCTTATGGGAGGGATTTGAGTATGCTAGGAAAAAAAATCAAGACATTCTTTTCTTCAGGATAGATTTTGATAAGGCCTATGATAGGCTGGATTGGTGCTTCATTCTTCAATCCCTTCTAGACATGGGGCTAGACAAAGGGTTCATTAGATATGTTAGTTTAGCAATAAATGGTGAAGTATTAGCATCCTTCCCTCCCCTTTATATATCGAAAAGACAGGGTTGCCCACTAGCCCCTTTGCTCTTTGCTATAACATCTCATGCCCTAGTCTAGTTGGTTGATGAAGAAATAAGATAACGAAGGATTAAAGGCATCATACTCAGTAATAATAAGAATATGGTTCTCAATCTCTTCGTAGATGACATGAATGGAACGATTAATAATTTTTTGCCTTGCCTCTAGATTTTTGGTCAATCTAACCAAAACATGAATTAAAACTCTAATTCAAATAGGAATTCAATTCAAGCCTTTTGGAGTTAAAGAAGGACAAGTATGTAGGATCCTAGGAATTTCAATGGGATTTGGAGTCTCTTTGAAATAGAGATGGGACGAGGTCATATGCCAGGTCAAGAAAAAGTTGGAATATCTCAAAGATATCCAATGTGCTTTTGCAGGAAGGATTGTTGTCCTAAAGCATATCTTAATCCCTTCCACATCTACTTCCTATCTTGTTAAATGCCATCCAAAGCAAGACTAAAAAGCATAGAAGCATTGGCCAAAAACTTTCTTTGGTCTCGCAATGGAGAAAGATTCAATCTCCCAAAAGTTGCTTGGGAGGACTCTATCAAACCAAAAAGAGATGGTAGATTAGGGCTCCCAAATTTATTGATTTTGGAAAATAAGCTAGCTACCAAATGAATAGTTAGGGGCTTTTGGCATGAAAATGAAGACTGGGCATTACTTATTCAACATGGCTGTAAATGATTCCCCCTCAAAGGACTCTCAAGCTGGAAAGACCATCTAGCTATTAGTGTGGCTTTCAACCAAGCCTAGTTTAAGGTTAAAGGGAGATCTAATCAAAAGCCTATGGAATGCATGGCTCCCTTGCAAAGAACACCTAGCCATCTCCCCCCAAAAAAACTTCACTCTACCTTGGAGTGCTTCAGATTCCATATGGTTTAGTATTTTGCATGGTCTAGTGCGTAATGAAATACTCCCTCTAGCCTATAAAAGTAGTAAAAAATGCATTAGACAATGAACTAACATTTGGAACTTCAAACTAGGCTCGTGGTTGGTGAAAAACACACTCTCAAACCACTGTCACCTAGGTAATGAGGAACTCCAATTAGTCCAATTGAATTGCTGGGGGGACCCAATCTTAGTAAAACCATTCAATTGATGAGGGAGTTTAATGTTAGGGGCATATCTTGGGTCAATGATACACCTTTGTTGCCCATCCAACAATTCTAGGAAAGGGGAAACACACTTTTTTCGAAACTAAATAAAATATGGAATTTAAAATGGATAGATAATCAATGGACATACAGATTCCTCATGCTGTGGTGGAACCCTTGCATCAAGCCAAAAATCTTATGTTTGCTGTGGCTCATCACACAAGGTTGTTTGGACATAGAGTAGTTAAAATCGGATTATGTAATGGAAAATGCTCAAGATGTCTCTCATTTTTACCCTTTGAAGTTGACATGGAAAGTGATTCTATTGGGGGAAATCTATGGGGTGCCTCCAGTCATATGAAACTAGTTGAGAGGGATCTACTTGTTGTAGATTTGGATATGCAAGAATAACATGATATTTGAAGAGTATAAGCTTGACCCTTATCATTGTATTAAATTTGAATTTCTATGGCAAGGTGTTGCAAAAGGGAAACAACAAACAAAGGCCTGCTACAAGTATCAGGATGAAAAGAAGAAAAGCAAAGCTACTATTGATGATGATGAGATAGGGATCAAACTCAAGAAAATGTTGGTTCATCATAAGCAAAGTTGGAAGATAAAGGTGTGTGAGGCCATGTTCCACAACTCTCCTAAGAACAGTACTAGGAAGCGCGGCACACCATACGACAATGTGCAATACCCAATGCAAAACGTTTAAAGCTCCTAATATTATGTATTAGAGTTTCAACCTTAGTGGATGGACTCTAGATAATCATCCTACTTCTGTTATCCAATATAAAGAGGGACTCTGTAAAAGTTCAATTTTGTACTCTTTTACCTTTAATTAATACAACTTACTATTCTCAACAAAAAAAAACCCCACTACCTAAACTTATTTGCATGTGTTAACATAGTTGGAGTCATAATGTTAATTTTTGACAAAGTGAAATAGGAATATCATTCAAAAACTCTCCTTGATCAGATAAATCAAGCAATCCATGGAGAGTAAGGATGATCTTTTGCAATAGTCATTTCTATGATATTCTTAGCCCACATATATCCTTTGGCCAACAAACAAAGGCCATATGTAGAGCTAAGAAGTTAGCTTTTGGCATGGGGCAACAAGCAATACGTACCACATAAGAAGGTAGCCTAGACACTTTTTTTTGGGCATAAATGATTAAATTATATCAAAGCATTGTACAAAGAGAACACCATTTGATTTTGAGAAGGTAGCATAGACACCATGTGATATAATTTATGTCAAGTAAGAGGGGGTTCTATGGCATAAGAAAGTCTATTGTAGAGATCTCCTAAAAAAGGTAAAAGATCAACAGAGGAGTCATAAGAAAATCTACTATAAGAGATCTCCTTAAAAAGATAAAAGAACACCATTTGATTTTGAGAATCCCAAAATTTGTTTAGGGAGTCTAGAATCTAAGATAGGCAAAGAATTAAAAGAGCTCCTCAAAACAAAAGCCAAGTTCCAAATATCTAGAGTTTTTCATTGAATCTGTGGGAAGGGAATGATCCCCCTCCACATGTGAGCAATCTATTCAGAAAGTTGTGAGATGAAGGGTGAAACTCTAATATATGAAGGATTGTTTTCATAGCTGTGTTGCAACATTAACAAGCTCAATTGAAATCCATCTCCTTGCAAGTAAGACCCCAAAGACAATACACCCACTAGACATCTCTAGATTGAAAATCTTAGTTAAAGACGAAGCTTATGTTTTTCCATAACCTTCTCAATGTTCTATTACACTAGGTTAGGGATTGACAAATGCTAGAGCAATAGCATGTTCTTTTATTCATTACTATGGGAATAACATGTAGATATACCCTTTTTTTAAAAGATAATGTTTTGGTATGAAGTAAGATGTTACAAGCTCCAATTTGCCATTTGAATTGTGAATAAAGTGGAGGAACTAATTAAAGCAATGTAAACAGTGCTTTGATTTTGTGCCATGTTGATTGATAATGCACGGCCACCATACCTAGAAGAAGCAACCACAAAAAGGGAAGCACACAACCTTGGTCATTAATGGTCTCATATGTGGTAGTAATGTCTTGCTTGCAATGAAATATGCTCTCTTGGGCTTTTGCACAACATTTTGTTAAGTAGAGATGCTGCTACAATGAATGCTTTTGCTATGCAAGGAATTTGTTGGCTATGTTTGAGGTACACTAGGATATTTTTGTAATTAGAGCAATGACCTTTATGGAAAATGTGCAACCATGTATTTTTCCCTTTAAGTGGCTGAAAACATCTTTCTAATGAGAGATTTTTATCTCACACACACACACACACACACACACACACACACACACACACACACACACACACACACACACACACACACACACACACACACACACACACACACACACACACACACACACACACACACACACACACACACACACACACACACACACACACACACACACACACACACACACACACACACACACACACACACACACACACACACACACACACACACACACACACACACACACACACACACACACACACACACACACACACACACACACACACACACACACACACACACACACACACACACACACACACACACACACACACACAGAGGCACACGCACAGGCACAGGCACAAGCACACGCACACGCTCAAGCACGCGCACGCACACACGCACACGCACAAAATCTAGATTATATTGTGTGGTTCAAAACAAATAACTGACAATTCATTTTGACAAGTGTAAAAGCTAGGAGTATCTAGTGTAAAGAAGCTCGTAAATCTAGGGTTCTGTAACCCTAAAACCAGATAGTGTTTAATCTTTATCCCTCTCTTTCCCTCACCCCTCTTCATGGTGAGGATCATTTTTGCTATTGCCGCCTCCTCCCTTGATACCACACTGAAATTGGCTGTTTTAGATACCACTATGCAAAAGGAATGCTTCTTAGTTCTCCAAGATGACTAGCCAATCATCCCCTCCCATGGTTGATTTAGAAAAACCCACTACCTAGGTGCATCTTGCTATTGCATAATCGTGAAAGTAACAAATCAGTTTTGTGCATAATCTCAATAATGTAATGCCCCTCTTCATTTGCACTAACTATCACGATTAGTGGCAGATCTTAATCATGTTGCTGCCATACATAAGCATGATGTGGCCCATTCCTACCAACACAAAGGTACTGGCCGTTTCAAACATCATGTGACTTGACAAATCATAAACATTCATGGCTAAGTTTGGAAAATGACACCATGAGGACATACTTTGATACCTAGGGGCATCATACTACTGCAGGTAATTAATTTGTTTTGCTCATAATCAAAACAACAAAAAAGACAAAATATTCCTCTACATATACACTAACCATGATCAATGTTAGCTCCAAACAAACATGCTCCTGCATATGAAATCATGTAGATGTTTGGTGCAAAGATCCCTATACCATACATGTATATGCATGGATCAACCATCGAATATAGTAGGTGTATATACATATCCTTTTCTTATTCAAAAATAATTTATTCTTCAATGCCTTTATGGATTTTTTTGGTCCCATGTAATAGGAAATCTTGCAGCATAAGGTCTGAATACTCCCATTGGATCTCTAGCATGGGAGATGTCAAAAAATAGATTCGAGATTATGAATACCTAAATCATCAATTCTACTCAGGATTATATTGATCATGCTTATGTATAAACTGGCATTTTTATCTAATAGCCATTCAATCATGGTAGGACTATGTCAAGTGTTTTTGCCCCTTATATAATGGGCACCTCTCTTAGCTTTGCACCATATCTAGTCTCTATTTCTCAACTCTAGCCTATTGCTGCTAAGCTACTCACACAGCCAAAGGAAACAAGTATGTATTTTTTTTCTTCTTCCTCTATAGAGGTTTATGAGCTGAATTTGATGTGATAGGATGACAATTGGTGTTTGTTAGAAGTATAGCTTGAGAACCCTTGCTTATTGGTGTTTGTTAGAAGTATAGCTTGAGAACCCTATGTAAGCAAGGGTACATGAGGGAAGGTGAGGTGTGAATGGATTAGAGGATAGGGGAAACTCTAACCCTAGCTTCCAGTGGCTATATAAATAACCCTAAGGGACACTCTCAGTGTAGAAGAGAGACTATACCACTTGTACTTCAACTAAATAAGCAAGATCTTCTTCTTGTACTTTGTGAGCTCTCTTCTCCCTCTTGTGCACACTCCTCCATGCTTCAACCTTGATATTCCAACATGGTATCAGAACCATATTTAATCCATTAAGCTTCCCCTAATCGTATGTCAATTAAGGGCACAAGAAAATGTCATTCTTCATCTTAATCTCTCAATCTCCATAGCTAAATCTGGACTAGTAATCAATGGAGGACTTGGTGAGGGCATATTAGCTCCCCGTTTTGTATGGGGAGTTGTTCCCCACCTGACAGCATAGGTGCTCATCACTTCAAACCATGACATGCAAAAAGAGTAGCATTGGTGTTTTTCCCAAAGCGATGCAGTGTTCGACAGTAGCGTGTTTCACCAAATGGTATGGGTTGGATAAGGTGCAATCTTCACAGCTATCATCAGGCTTTGGTAGCCCCCAAAGTGGGCTACCACCATCTAAAAGGGTTTCCCAAAATTTCTTCCCTATTGGCTACTGTGGGCCAGAAACCCTAACTATCACCTCGACTGGTAGCCATAGCTAGAAAGCTTCATCCTTTATCATTTCAACTTTATTCATACTGGAAGTTACTAATAATGATTCCAATAGCTAATTAATCCTCTCTAGATTTTATTGTAGATCTAGAAGCTCCATCTCAGGGATGGACACACTTGGTGGACATCATTAAGTCTTGACATTTCACATCTCAAGTGAGGCATAAATTGTGAGATGAGTGCTTGTAAGCACTAATGCTACATTTCTCAGTCATTGCTTTGCTGATTATAATAAAAAATTTGAATGAATTTGAATGTTAACTCTAAGATATGAATGCCATTTAGCATTGCTAATTATAATAAAAAATTTGAATGAATTTGAATGTTAACTCTAAGATATGAATGCCATTTAGCATTTTATCACGGTCATTAATAAGTGCTTCTCTCATTAAGTGACATTGTAAGGCCATGTGTAAAACTATAAACACATAGACCATGCTTCTCTCCAACTGTTGTCTTGCTGACTTTTTAATCAAATTTTAAAATCACTTTTTAGCATGTTACTCATTTGGTTTAAACATAATTTCCTTTACACTTTTGCTCTTATTGCTCACCTTGTAAACGATTAAGAAACTGCCATTGCCTTGTGCAATTGGTAAGACCTTCCTATCATGGCTTATGTTGATGTAAAACCCCAAATCCATAAGTTTGATGGGAGAGAGTTTCACACATGAGAAGTATTAGTGAAATATAAAATGATGGAGAGGGGTTATTGGCCTTTTATCAAAGGGACCAAGGCCATTGACCCATCTAACCCAATAAATATAGAAGATGATGAAAGAGTCCAAGCTATAATAATGTTGCACCTAGATGAATCCTTAAAAATTTAGCAAGGAAGACAACTAGGCACACAATGAATATTTTGTCTTCAAAGAAGATTTTGAAGCATGCATTCTAGATCAATAAAGTCTCTTGCTCTTTTTTGAAAATCCAAGGCCTTGCCAAGCTTTTGAGATCATTTCCCCTTCACCAAGCCCATGTACAATAGAATGTACTTCCCAATTTCCCCATCACTTTGTAAAGAAGAAGCTAATATCTTAGCCACCACTTGGGAAACCCTAGAGTGGGCTACAAAAAAGAACAAGCCATTATATGTGGATGCCTTCATTCCTCCAAGTTACATTGAAGCATTATTCGCATCAAAGAACAACTAAGCATGGAAATTTGGTACCTATACTTTATAAGCATTCATCCCTATTGAAATGTGGCTTCTACTTTTAGGAGAAAAGGATCAATAAGTTGCTGTCTAGGAATAGTCGAGGCTTGCATAAGATGGTCTTTCATCTCTCTCTGGCACAACTCAATTATCGGGCCCATTCTCTATGCAGACTTTTGAAAGTGGAAGATGCCAATCCCCATATGGTTTATGTGTGACCACTAAATGACATAAATAACTTGATGGAAAAAGTGATGCCAAATTTTTATCTGGATGCATGAATTACTTCAGGCCATTCATAAAATGCACATGTGATGCCACGAGACATAGAGTTGGATGCAAGAACAATTCCATATTATGGTTTGACCATGCTTTGTGGTTTATACTTCACAATGTGGACAAAATATTTCTTGGAAGATATCTTTAGGAATCTATGATCCTTTTTTTCAAATGGATTAATGATGCACATAACTTTATCAAGGCCTCATTGGTGTTTGCCTACTATAGGGATCTAGTTCTCATGGCCATGAAAAAATCTCTTACACATCGTAGTGGGAGTCTACTTAGTCATCTCAAAAGGTGATGGTATAAAAGTTATCGACAAATGTATTCTCCCATCTCTAAGAAACAACAATCTAGACACTACCCCACAACCAACAAGGAGGACTAATCCATAGTCTACATTCCCCTCACGAGGGAGTAGATGAGGATATTGTGGTGCTTAAGCCAAAAAAATATATTTGCATTTTGTGGAGTTACATGAACCCTCTACTAGGCATGTAGCCTCATGCAATCTCAAAATATAGGGAGTTGCCTTAGATGATTGTGGTAGTACAACTAAAAAACAATTATTCAAATTTTGATGTAGGCTCAATTTGTGGAGTTACCGCATGGAAGAACTTTACAAAAGAAAAAGTACCCCAAAGTCTTTATCCATATCTTGTACGCAAATCAATGTGAATATAGTTTACTTATTACTATTTCCCATGAGTTAAAGATAGTATCAACTCCTACTCACCCATCGCTACCCTTCCTTATGGCCACATACAAAGCACATAAAGTGGGCATCAAATGGCTAATCAATGCCTCTAAATGTATGTACTCTAAAATTTCCATCTTAATTGCTTCATTATTGTTCTCATGCAAAGAAGTAATTCAAGAAAAATGCAAGGTGTTTAATAGCCATGTATTCCTCATTATTGGGATAAAAATCCAATCCTTTTGGGTTATTGAATCCACATTGGAATTCACTCACAACCTTCCACAAAGGATCTTTAGTGCTTGCTCTATTGACATAAAGAAGTGTAATGAGTGCATCCCTAATAATGGGACCAATGGTTTAAAGACTATCATAGCCACTATTATAAAGTGGGCTTTCAATTACACCAAGAAATATTACATAACATTTAATGGACTTCCTACCCATTGCCATAATGGAACTTGGTCCAAAGAAAAAGGATAATTCTCTTTTAATATGGAAGAAACCATCCAACTCAACCATTGGCTCATAGATCATACATTCATCCAACTTGGTCAAAAAGTTTTTAGAAAATCTTGTGGTAGCCCTATGGGTTTCTTATACTCACCTCTATTGCGCAATCTTTATCTATTCTACTTTGAATTCATGTTCTACCAAAAATTGGTCACAAACAAAAGTTGGGATCTACTTAAATGGTTTTCACATTGTTACATATATTATGATGATATTCTTCTCCTAAATATCCCCAACCCTACTATTTTCCTCAACATTCTCTCCACTAATAATAAGCCTTGTTTCCATATATACCCCAAATAATTTATTCAACTCAATTTCAGTGAAAATCAATTTCTTGTCTTCACAATAATGGGAGATATATAATAAAAAATCTTCTTATGTATAGCCAAAAAAGTATTTTTTGATGTCTTTCTGCAAGATATGCTTTCAATTTGGTAATTCTCTTACCTCGATTCCACAAATCTTCTCAACTTTCTATGCTCACATAGCCATAGCCACATAGCCCCCAGCTTCTCCCACCGGCCAAAGCAACACATCACCCAACTTCTCTCTTTCTTCCATGGTCATTCTTTTACCTCCATTCCATAGATCTTCTCATCTTTTTATGCTCACATAGCCATAGCCATACAATCCCCAACTTTTCTCAGCCATAGTCACATAGCACCCAACTTCTCTCTTTGTTTTGAGTATAGCCATAGCCACATAGGCCCTACTTCTCCAAGCCAAAGCTACATAACACCCGTCTTCTCTATTTTTTTTGTGGTCATTCTCTTACCTCCACTCAACTAATTACCCCTTGCGATTGGACAATTCTTCCCTTGGAATTGTAGGCCAATGCTTTCATGTTCTTAACTTCTCATATTTTTTAAAGGTTTTTACTTATTCTCTCGTATCAGACAATTTTTCTTTGAATCTTGTTAAGGATCAACATTTGAGAAGCTTGTCTACGACACACAAAGCTTCACATGTGGATGTGGGTGAGACAATGATGATTAAAAATTCATTGTTATGTCTTTTACATCACAAGATGTTCTTCTAAGTTCATGTATATAGTGCCTATATCAGTTGATTTGTATAGTTCTCTTGAGTTATCCATGTGGATGAGTGGATGCTTTATACATTAAAATTGAAGATCATACATGACATTCATAGCTCGTTGAAATTTGGGAGAGCTTCAAGGTTAGTGAGTCTTTCATGGTTTGTATCAATTTATGTTTTGGCTTATATATTCAAAACCACTAATATATATCAATGTTCCTCCATGGTCATTTGTAAGGACCTAAGGGAGGAATTTCTTAATTTCAATTTTAAAGAAGGATGGAATGAGGTGGGTGGGATGCACAAACGTGACATCTTTTTGTGTAGAGTGGCGGTCTCTAGTGTAACCTTCTGATACTTGATTGCACGTTCATCATTGTACATGCGCTTCTGTTACCAACATTAAATGAAGAAAGGAGAGCAATGGATTCCCTTGGAGTCCACTGAAGATATGGGACAAGGATTTGATATTCAAATTCATATACCAGGTGGAAGTGTTTGTACGAAAGAGCTTTAACTTTCGTATTGGTAGTAGAAAGATGAGCTTGTTTTAATACTAGCATTGTTTTGTTTTGTTTGGAATACGGATATTTCAAATATCATGCAAAATTTTCCCTCTTAGATAGGCAAAAGAATAGAGAAGAGTTATATGGTATTGAGTGCTTTGCAACAAGTCAAAATTTGTATGGACACAAATGATATATCAAAAAATTACAATCAATAGATTGATGATATTTATTTTTAAACTATTTATATGTATTTTAGATTCTCTAATATTATATATTATAGATTTTTTGTTCTTTTGTTCTTTGTACTTTTCAAAAACCTCTTAAAAAGTTTAATGGATTTTTAAAAACTAAAAATTTAAGTCCATTGCCTATATAAAGACCATTCAATTGGCCTCATTTTCATTTTCTAGCTCTCCAACCACTTCTCCTCTCCAAAGTACCCTTGCATTTGCCTCTCCTACACTCCTCGCACAATGGATCACACATTTTCCAGCTTTATGCAATTCATTCAAGGCATAGAGTACACTGGAGATCAAATCTCTACCGGATCTTTAGTCCCAATATCAAGTATTATGATATAGTATTATGGTACGGGCCAAGCTTGCAATACCCTATATAGTATATGAATAGATACCTTCAAGAGTATATTGTCAGCTTTGAGGATCTCATCGAGGAATTGGTGCCTTGCAATCTCTTGAAGAATATCAATGGTAAATTGGCATTTTATAAATGATTAGGTCATTTTTGTGCAAATCTCACTCTCACCTACTTCAAGCACCTCACTTCTCGACGACATCGATCAACATAGTATCAAATACCTCTCCTAGATGGCTGCCTTGTGAAGACCCCCTCCAATCATAGTGATTCTGAAGAGCACATGGGAGGGTTGCTGAAAGATGTCCTTGACTCAAAGCCTTCACCAGTGGTGGAAAATGCTAGAGAGAAAGTGGAGGCTGTAGAGGAGGTAAAAGTGCTAGAACTTATGGCTAATAGAGTTATACTTCCTGTGGAGAGCAGTATGGGAAGTGGCTAAGGTGAGCAGAAGGACGCACCATCTCACTACCACCGATGTAGATTGTTGCATAGATAGCATGAGGGAAGTTTTGATCACATTGATAAAGAATTTGTGTTTCTCCATTATGTAGAGAAATTTTTTAGAGTGAGGGAGGATGAGGCATCATTGATGCTAGCAATCACCAATGAATTCTCCCTTGTGTTTGATCATTTGTTTATTGCAGAGAATACATCAACCCAAAGCTTGAAGATATAGAGAGCACACTCATAGTTGCTGCCAACTTGGCAAAGCACGCCAAAATTGGCATCCAAGAGTTTAAAGTAGTGCAAGCTAGCTTGGTGGTAGGATAGGTTCCCATGTAAGAGCAGCAAGCCCCCTGATCGACGAGTTTAAGTCAAGTGTGGACTTGACCAAACCCTCAAAGATTGCCACTGATGCTGAGAAAGAAGTAAGTGTATCAATGGTCCATCTACACATTTTATGCTCAACCTCAATGTAGGCTATGCTCAACCTCAATGATTTTGCAAGTTGCCAAAAGGGATGGGGAATGTTCAAGAAAGATACCTCAATAGGGCACTACATTGGCCGGATCCCCCTTATAATGTAGCCATTGTCCATGCCACATTCACCCCAAATGGGTAGGCTCAAGTCTTTATCTTGAATACCCTATCAAAAGTTTTGTGTGCTTTCAGCATCACCTCGAATGTGCACAAGATAATTCCTATTAAAAAGGAGTTGATAAGGCATATTTTTGGTATACACATGTGTGCAAAAGGGTACTACAACTTGTGAGCATTGAAAAAGCCATAGGATTGCTCAACCAACCAACCTACAATAGACATTAAGTTTGGGTTGCCATTGGAGGCTAAAAAGAGGTGGAAGCATACCGACGAGAAAATCAAGCACTTGAATTTGGCCTAAAACCTATATTGAGCCTTGGCATTCCAAGAGAAGCCTTGTAAAGAAAAAAACTCATTGTATGCTCTAGTGTAATACAAATATATTTTCTTGTAATCTCTCTCTCAATCATATTTTCTATTTTTCTGTATCCAATTGGCATAATATTGAAGTCTTTTACAAATCATTGTTATGTGGTATAAGTGTTAATATTTTCAAAGTATAAGTCTTTTACAAGTCATGAAACAGTAGTTAGTGTTGTAAACAAGCTCAGTGTGGTGTTTGGTTCCTGTGAGAATGCCACAAGCCATCCCGCAACTGCCACTCCTTAGGGACCCCCTTAATCCCTGCATCATGAAGAGTGTCATGAGCCCAACAAGGAGGAGGCTCTATCTGTTGAAGTTTTTGGAAGGTCCACCGATGTGGCGGGGGAGCAATTGGTGAATCAGTGGCTAGGAACTAAGCTCCTCATCCGAAGAAGAGTCCTCAAGTAGCACAAGCTCTAGAGGAATAGTCGTTGGGGCCTAGGGATCTCGAAAAGTAGAGAAAAGTGCTATGACACTAGCAACGTCGCCACTCGCAAGACTAGGAGTTAACCACGGCTCCAAGGGCCAATCAAAAATCCAAGTTGTCATGAAACAACTGGATAAATACCAACCGAATGACGACCTATATAGCTTCATGGAGCAATTCGAGCAGGTTGGCGAGGCCAACAGCCTCACTGACCTTACTCAATGCTCGCAAGCATTCAGTCTATGCTTAGGCGATAAGGGAAGGAATTGGCACACAAGTCTAGATGTTGCTGAGCAAGCCAACTTTAATAGCCTTACAAATCTCTTCATTAAGAGATTCTCTGAGCGAGGGTACTCCGATAACTTGCTAGTGTGGCTGATGAATGTCAAGCAGAGGGACAAGGAAGATATCTGGGATTATGTGATCCATATGAGGAGTCTCTTCAAGAGAATCTCAACTGGTGAGCGACCAACTGAGAGAGTGGTGTCCATAGTCTTCATTAATGGAATACAAAGCGAAGAGCTCTACAAGGCCTTGGCAGGCAGCATGATGCATTGGCTAGGGTCTTTGAAGAGGCCATTAGAGTGGACGACTAGCTCAAGGAGAGAAACTCCCAAAGTTTGAATTGAGAGGACACTACCTCTAAGAATTCCAGGAGAGCTTCGACGACAAGCAAAAGATCAGGACCAAGTACTTAGGATAAAGGCAAGGGCATTGACTCAAGCCAAGAGCTAGCAGAGATGAAGATGGAGCTAGCTAGATTACAAGAGATGACAAGACAACCAACATGCCCTCACATCCAATGCATGTATTGTAGTGCAAACCACCTACCACAGTCGAGTGTCAGGTCCTAACCTTGTGCCAGTTGTGGTAGGTTCGGTCATGATGCCATGCATTGCAGACAGTTGAGGAGAATCTCGTATCTGCAACCATACAATCAACCTTACCTAGCAAATAGGTCACCAAACTTCTTCAGAAGGGGAGCCCCATTGGCTCTCCCGGTGCCCAATGACGCCAAGCTAGCCATTCCTAGGATGGAGATAAACCCTACAGGCATCCCAAGACCACCTAGACCCTATGTGACCCCATCCCCTGAGTGACACTCTAGTTCACTATGTGGAGGAGCCGAACGATGAAGAGCCTTATATACACCCCTACATCTCATGTGACGAAGAGGGCAATGCCGTTTTTATGGACTACTGACCAGTACCAGTGATGGCGTTAGATAGAGGAGAAGAGGTAGAGGCTTAGGAGGGTAGACCCAAGAGCACGTGTTGGACTTATGGTCACCCAGGATATATCTCTTCACGCTTCCCTAAAAGGGAGCTAGAAAATTGAGACAAGATTGATCAGCGATGTGCTGAATGTAGAATCACACATCTCTTTGTTGATTGCCCTAAGCAAAAGCCATCCTTTAACTCGGCAAATGAGCCATCATCCCCATTGGGGTTGTTCAATGTCAAGACACTTGATAGGAGGCCATGCCTATCCAATTGCGTGTCATGACCCGCACACAGACAAAGCAGGCTGGCATATCATTGCCACGAGGGCCCAACAACTTAGATGCAGCCTCAATTAGAAAGAAGAGCCATAGAAGAAGAAAGAAGAAACCAGGCGCAAAGGTCATGTTGAAAACAGAGAGTGCTACAATGTTGTGTGTTGGTATATTGATCCCATATTGGAAGATGAGATCAATGATCTCTCAAGGATGAGCACACCTGTGTCACCTCCACGACCAAAATCGAGAGATGCAAGTGCACCACAAGCAGTGTCGCATAGACAAAGCCTAAACACTACGGGCCAACGAATTAGTCAAGGCCATTGGCCAGGAAATGCAGGGACAGGAGAGTGACAAGAAGCTCACAATCTCCTCACCACACTGTGACCACTCCCATGATGCTAAGCCTAGGAGATATGCTTAGATAGCATTTGCCCTTGTGGCAAAAGCTGAAACAGTGGGTTGAAGGGTCAATGGAGTAGCTGTCGCTGACTCGCACCAACATGATTTAGAGATGCAAATACTAAGTTTGATGCTGCACTTAGTGCCAAAATCCTTACACGTCAATGCTTTTTGGGAGGGCAATGAAATGCATGCTGTCTTGCCAATCCTAGCTCTAGGCAACACCACAAGGAAAGGAATTGTAGACATGGGACCGCGAGTCAGTGTGCTACGCTATGCAGTGCTCCAGACTTGGGGTAGTCCACTAGTCAAGACGGCCAGGTTTAACATCACACACTGGCTAATGGGATGAAAGTGAAGCCGTTTCGTGTATTAAAGAATTGGCCAGTAAAGATTGCAGGAGTCCAATTCTTGGTTGATTTTATAGTCATGAAGGGAGTGGACTATGACATCCTACTAGGCCAATCTTGGATGTGCAATGCAAGAGTCATAGAAGACTGGGGCAACTATCTAATCTTCCTAGGCAATCGAATGGAAGCCGTAAGAGTAGAGATGGACACCTGGAAGACCACACTAGTCGACCTAGATGCCATCTCCACTATGCTGAAGGGAGAAAATCTTACGGGCCACTGACTGAGTATATCCCTTGCCTTGAGGAGGAGCTAGATTGGATGCATGTCCTTGCTACAATCAACCTGCCATTCTCAGACAATGAGGAATATAAGCGAGCTATTAAGGCTATTGGCAAGACCCGAGGGGAGCTCTCAGTGGCAATCTGTATGATGGCTAGGAGCACGCAAGGAAGACCCAACCCTATCATGTTCCAAGTACCGAACAACAAGTGAGAGCTCCATGAGATCTTGGAGCACCTGATCGACAAGTTGGCTGGTAACCCATCGGCAAACCTTAAACTACTCTTGAACGAACCAAAGTGGCAATGGTGGACCAAAGTGCACAACTTAAACTTGATGTACAATTGGGCCTTAGTCACCGACGAGAAGATGAGACATATCAAGACTTAGGAGATGACAAGCAGTTGGAGGAAGATAGATCTAACGACGAATATGAGGAATGATGTTTCACATTGATGCTTCTAAATTTGCTGTAGGAGCTATGTTGTGCCAGCTTGGTGAACACAACTTAGACTATCTTGTGAGCTTTGCTAACAGATAACTCACATATGGTTCTGCCAATCAAGGTGGTGGAAGAAGTGATCAACATTGGAAGCAGGTTCGGGGGAAGATGGCTGGCTGAGAGAGAATAGAACCCCACCTTCTAGGGCACAGAGGATGCTGAATTTTGGCAAAACAAGGTTTTTGAGATCCTAGATTAGTGTCGAGCTATGAGTGCCAGCCTAGATGGAGAAGGTGTATCTATGATGTTAATATGGACACTTGGGTCGCTTTCTACAACACCCTCCCATTCGAACACAACAACTTGATATTCATGCCATACCCGTGAATGATGGGAGTGGATTTTGACCCTAATGTCCATGGCTGGCAGTACGAGTTTCCCATAATCTACAATGCTAATCGTACTAAGCCTGAAGAGGCCCTTATCTTCACCCCAAAAAATTTGTATGACTCCATAGTGTGTTTTGTAGATGAATTCTCTTCATGCCCCAACCCTGCATTCATTATTACATGTAATTACCTTAGACTACTTAGAATACTGCTTAGCCAAAATCCCACTCCATAAGAATGCAACCTTCCACCCCTCTATTTTAATCCCAATGCCATAGACAACTGTGCCATAGCTCGACTGATAATGCATGCTGCTCTTCTTCTTGTATTCTATTTATCCCTTCTAGAAGATATGAATGATAGCCACTTTATGCATTGCAATCATCCATTTCTCTCTACTACCACTTTGCAAGTCGGCCTGAACCTCAAAGGGTACTTGTAGAGTTGGCAATTCTTGAACAAATCTCTTAGGCCCCCTTCTCCACCCCACTCGGATGATGAAGCTTAGCTCTCATCCTGCCTATGTAATCAAAAAGAAAAAGAAAAAGCAAAGGGAAAAAAAAAGCAAAAAAAAGGAGAGAAAAGAAAAGAAAAGAAACGAGAGAAAGAAAGAAGAAAACAAAGATGAAAAGAGAAGAAATCACAATGAACAACAATTCACCCCACATAGGCCATAGTCACTACACCTAGGGGTTCTCAAGTTAAGTGCATCCAGTGCCTTCAATTGGCCGGCTCCATCCCTAACCCCTTAGCCTCATTTTGATTCCCCACTTCACACTTAAGGACACATCAAGGGCATGATATACCTAGGGAGGTAGCACTCGACCCGGCCTATCACCTAGTGACCTACACGCACCGCACCTCCCTTATGCACACTGGGTCCTCAAGTGTGGGACAACACCCAGGCTTGCTTATGGTCAACAGCTCTAGACCCAGCTCCCAGTTCCACTAGCATGAGCACAATAATGCACCACATAGTAAGGTAGACACTCCCCCTAGTAGTACACTTATTCTCTTTTTAGGTAATGCTAGATGCCGCAAGCCACCAACATTGGAGGCCCCACCATCCACTTGGTTTACCCGGTCTCTAGCAACACAATCATTTCCAAGCCTCTCAACTAGCAACAATCCACATAAGGCCCCATCATCCATGCAATACATTCTTGACCCTCATCATCTCAACCGATTAATCAACCTCTCAACTCGAACATGCTAGTGTCACGAAACTTGCAATTGTCTAGGAGGGGGTAATGTTCCACGAGGTATCACCATCATGTAGCCCACACGATGCAGAGGAAAACCAAGGAAGCCCTTATCAGAAAGTGAATAAAGAAGGCAAACTCTAAAGAGACGACACAGAGCATCGACTATTCTAGCAAGATGCTTAGATATTCTAGCAAGGATCTCTCAAGGATGAGGGAGAACTTTTGAGGGCTCTCACAAGGAAAGCATGAGGCGCAATATAATTCATTTTATAAGAGTGCCATGTTTTCTCCTGTGCGAGTGGTAAAGTTTAAACGGACATAAGAAAAAGTATCAAGCACCTTGAAGGGAGTCTGCAAAATCTACACCTAGAAGGGCGAGGGGAAGGATCTGTCCAACACCATATTCAGTTTCAAGGATGGATACGCCCATCTAGGATCTGCGCCCACCTGATATTTCCCAAGAATGATCCATCCAACACGATATTCAATTTCAAAGGACAGATCCACTCACAGCCAACGTCAAAGAGGGACTCGCCCCACTACATCTTCAATTTCAAGGGCTGGTCAGCACACAAGAAGAAAGCGGAAAAAGTGGAAAAGCGCAAGTGGGGATCTAAAAGAGGTGGCCTAGGAGGAAATTAGACACAATAGAAGAGGCAAGATGGAAAATGACTAAAAGCATAGGGGTGGCCTAAAAAATCAAGTCAAAGGCAAATGCGCATTTTTTAATGCAAGGTGCCCCTAAAAATGTTGTAAAAGAGCGCAAGGCTCCCTCTTGTGCAAATTGTAAAAAAGGTAGATGGGCATAGGCAAGAGAGAAGGCAAATAGAAGGCACATAGAAGGAAATGGAAAAAGAACCTTGACACAATGGCCGGTCATGTAAAAAAGGGATAACCGCCCAAAAGGGATTTAGGGTTATGTATAAAATCCAAAAAGTGAATGGAAGCTCATTCTTTTGTGTGTGGCAACAGTGGACTCATCTTCTTCTCTCCTTCTCTTCTCTTTGCTTGTTTGTGAGTGCTTGAGGGAGGGAGTGTGTGAGGGTGAGGGATCTTGCTTGGAGGAGGAGGCTTGAGGATGCTTGAGCTTGCATCACGAATCGCTACCAGAGTGCTTGAGGGAGGAGGCAACTTGTTTGGGCAACAAGGTAAGCTCACTACACCCCGGTAGGATTGAAGATGCATCGGCTAGGTGAGAGATAGCCATGGGTGCTCGCTTGAAACTCTTGAAGGAATAAGCGGTCCGTGGGTCTTGGCGGTTGAGCATGAGTTCCCATTACAATTAGCCTCCATAACAAGCTCCTTGAAATCATAGGACTCAAGAATGGCAAGCATAATGACCCATCAGATATAGTAATTTTTGCCATTGAGCTTTTGATTTGATGGAAGAGCCAATAGGACAAGCACCTTCTGGTCCATGATCACTTGAAACTCTGTCTTGGCCTCAAAAGACATCTTCACCTACAATCCATGCACAAAACACAAAGAGTAGCCTCCTCTAAATGTGGAAATATAGCCTTCTAGGTGATGGTTCGCTCTTTCTGCTCCTTCTTCACCTGTCGAGGCAATTAAAAGGTAAAATCTGCACTTGAAGGCCCAAAATGTAGCTTTCTTCATTCTCTAATAGTAAAAAACAACACCAACTTCAACAAATCTTCTCCTTTCTCACATGCCCAGGCTCGCCTCAACCTTGTTCTGATACGCAACCCACCTGCTTGCACTTGAACGCTGAAAACACAGCCTTCTTGTGTCACATTGAAATCTCCTCTTCAGATGGATCCACCCTAGGTGAGTGCTCTGATACCATGTCAGAGTGAAGCAATGCGGAAGTGAATGATGAAGACTAAGAGTGTACATAGAAAGGAGAGAGAGAGAGAGAGAGAGAGAGATTTACAATGAAGAATGCTATATAAGGATGCAAAATTATACACGGGTGTAGAGAGAATATCTGTGTATGTCTCCACCTCGAAGATCTTAGTCTCTGTCAGCCTCGAGGGAAATCTCCATGGTCCTTGCAGCTCGAAATATATGGGACACAATTGATTGAGGCTACTAGAGACAAAGCTTATAAATAGGCTGAAAATAATGCCCAAAATAATGCAAATTGGTTGCAATTAATGCAGCCGCCCGACTAGTGTAGTCTGATTGCATGCCACATGGTGCTTGCCTGTCTAGGAGATGACTCTCTAACACTTCCATGGTTAAATTATTAAAAACATATCTAAGAACCTCATTTAAAGTAGCAAGGCGGAGGGCTAGATGTCGAGGGTCTCTCAAAATTTCAACCAGATGCTTGCATTTTAAGAATGCCTTTATTTGAAGCTCTATCTACTTATCCTTGCCTTCGCCTCCAACATCATTGAAAAGAATTATTAAAAAAAGAGATTTCTTAAAGAAATATACTAACTTTATATTGTCTTTTAATAGAAAATGACAAACCTCAATGCTTGCACACGTCATTTTTGCACTCCACCATTCAGAGATAGTGATAACATTAATTGCAATCGATGTTTTCTTTCCTTATAACCCATGGTAGTTTTCTTACATCTTTGCAATTTTTCTTTTGCAACCTTCTTATCCTTCTCCATTTGCTCCAAAAGTGATTTTAATGTAGCATTCTCCTCCTCCAAGGTTGAATTTCTTTGTGTGTCCTTTGCCATCTCTTGTCCCTTATGTTTACACTGCTTCAATTATTCTTTAAGCTTCTACACTTTGATTTCTTGATCTTGCAGAGATTTTTGCGGCACATGTAAAGAACCCTAGGATTGTAACAAAGATTGATGAGTGCTATATAATATTAATGAATAAAATTGATGTATATGAATATTTTCATCTAAGAATTTACAATAACCTAGTAAGGAGACATTACAAAAGCATACTTTTCATCTATATGAACATGCAAACCTACCTATCTCGTACGATTGCCTATGTTCCTAAGTGGTTTCATTAGGAAATGCAAGGTAGGAGAGAAGATGGAGTAGATTAAGATTTTAGTATAATATTGATTTGAAGGAAGGGTTAGAGGACAAAAGACAACATGAAAAATTCTTAGATGCATACATAAGAGCCTTTTCGCACGTAAATTGTTATAGTAAATGATTTTGAAGGAAAAGTAAACCAAAATGAAGCCTTGTCTGGTTCGCATGCACAAAACCTCGCAAATCTTGTTGGGACTTCTCACTAGATCACAGTCCACCCAATGTCAATAAAAAAAGTATAAAAGAAATGTTCTGGTCCACCAGTCTACATAGCGTAGACTCACTTCACCCTCTCATTTTCAAGCTACATCACTCTCTCACTGCACCACTTCCCTTGCAAAATAGCCTCACTACTATCCTCTCTCCACTCTCTGCTCAACAAGACAATCTCACTATTGTCCTCTCATTTTGCAAGTTGCTTCCTGCTCAAATGCATTGTGCCTCACAACCTAATTGTAAGTGAACATTAGGAGAAAAATGTGGGCTTTAGATGATATGTTGGGGTTCATGTCAGCCATGTATTTCTTTTATTTTGTCAAGAATGGCAAATGTTTGCAAAACCATTGATTATTTTTTGTTTTTATAGTGCTTCTATTGCATGCCATGCAGTCGTTTGTGATCCTTACATTTGTTTTTCTATACATTACCATTCTCAAACATTGGATGTAGACTATCATATATCGCTTCATTGAAAAACCTCCTTCTTTTAGCTACCTACATATTGCTTTGTCTGAGAGAGATTGACGATGCACATTTGTCATCCACTGCTATCTCATTTTTGTCTACCTTGTGCCATATCATCTAGACCAGTCCTTGCATGAGGTGGACCCAAGCTCAGATCATCCAATTGTATATCAAGCCACGATTGCTACATTGGTGGCCCAACTATGGGAGTTGATGCTTGTTGGGAGATGATCAATTCTTGTAGTCCTTCTTCAAGTTGCCCCCTGCATTGTTTTTCCATTTGTCCAAGCTACTTCGCCCATTCTTAGTCCACGAAAATATTCATGCTTCTCTTCTCTAGGTTCATGGTGGTTGATTCCTAGTAGATCAAAAAGTCGCAATTATGATGTACCTTGCCAATTGGATGCTCCTTTAGGGTGGTTTTTCAGCAGTTTGGATGTGGTGTGTCCACAAACTTGGAAATTGTGTATGCCTTCATAAAATTCTTGCTTTTGTTCTAGAATAAAATCATCAAGTGGCCTTCCACACATGATAAGATGGCTATTGTGAAAGTAGGCATGCAGCAATAGGAGGGATTGCCTTATTATTATGGTGCAATTGATTGCACCCATATTTTTATGGACAAGCCCACCCATGAGTTGTCAATCACTTGGTTCAATCTAAAGGGGAAGTACTTCATGATGTTGCATGGCATTGTGGATTTCAACCTATGATTCATACATATATTTGTCGGGTTTCCAGGCTCCCCAAATGATAATGTGTATTGCATGTCGGTGTTCTTCCACCTTGCACACACGAACTCCTGGGTTAATGGACCTTGCTTCAGCATCAAGGAGTACATTATAGGGGATGGTGGATACTATTAGCAAGCTTGGTTGTCCATTCCTTTTCAAGCACTTGTATCACCCTTGCAAGCACACTACAACTACCGATTTTCTTTGACAAGAATGCTTATGGAATGGGCTTTTGATCGCATGAAGAATGTATGGCAAATTCTAAATGGGATCATCCCAAACTCAAACATCTACAAGGTTCCCAAAATGATAGCAATATGTTGTATGTTGCACAACATGGCTATTGACCATGGCCTTGGCATGCTTGAGGATTTAATTGAACATGCTTTGGAGGCTCATCATCAAGAGCAGTATAACCCTAATGGTGCTTACGCAGAATCCAATGAGCAGGTTGTTGCTATGTACCTAGATGAGATGGATGGCACTTAGGAGTGACAATAATGTCACATTAGTTGTACTACTTTGTGAGCATTTCAAATGGGCCCTTGAATTAAAGTTTTTTGTTTAAGAGTCACTCTTTCTGACTTACATTCTATCTATAAAAATTAGAGCTCCTTAAATGCAATCTTAAAGTGATTCATGCAAAATACTTTGGTTTTATGTATGTATATGTTTGCAAGGTAACCCCATTTGCGGTACTATTTTGCACAAAGAACACATTTCTCAAATTGTTACATTTTCATTTCACAATGAAAAATCCATTGTATTCAACGTGAAGAGTAAAATGAACATACATGTTAAATGATGCAACCTTTATATTGCAAAACGACAAAACTTGTAACTATGAAGTGCACACCGAGTTTCTTACTCTAAAATAGTCAACACGATAAGATGGATCTAGACGACAAGTACACCCATGTATAAAGTGCTTATGCTAAAATGTCTAAACCACACAACTGTAATGTTTTCAACCCACAAGAAATTAAAAAAATCATCTTCTCAATTCACAATTCGCCTCTCCCCTCTACAAAAAAAAGACAATGAATGTGTTACTTATATGCCTTACAGTTATATATCCTAATACTATAGAATGACTTAAATCGAAACAAAGCATATAAATTATATAAGCTTTTTTTTTGTCATAAAAGTGGTAGATTATAAGCTAAATAATAGCTTAACAAACGTCGACAAAATCAACAACTCATACATTAGCATCCCCATCATCACGGACATCAACATCCCCAATTATCGCGGATGTTAGCATCCTCATCATCAAAGATGTTAGCATCGTCCTCATTGTCACGTTGCACAGTAGGAAGGATAATAACCCCCCTCCACCACCCCCCCCCAAAAAAAAAAGTGAAAAACAAAATTAATGTGCTTTGATCAACAACCCCCCTGCAAAACTATAAATTGAGGGCATGGGAATAACCAGGTAGAACAACAAGGTCAATCATTGATGAGGATGAGATGCTGATCGAGAAGGAGGAGACTCTCTTCCACAATTCCAAGGCGAGGAGACTCTACTCACGAGACGAATAGACACTATTCCATGCAACCCAAGGAGCGGATATGCTGAAGGTCTCTCATTCTCTTCTACTCTAATCCGAGAAGAGAAGATGCTAAAGAACCCATTCTATTCTATCAATTCGATAGAAGCCATACCTCTACTCTCATCCCTACTCTGCCTACTAGAGAGAAAGAGAGGTCATACCGATTCTCTCACTCTTGCTCTATACTAGAGAAAGAGCTACTCTTTTTTTTAACCTTACTTGCCAAGGTGAGAGAGAGAGAAGTATTGCTCTCCATGAAGCAATAAGAACCATTCGTGAGGCCTACATTATCAAATCCTGCAATAACCATCATCCTCATCGAGAGTCTTACACCTTTGATAGCCAATATTATTGTCATGTTCTTCTCCTTCTACAAATCGTATTTCCGTCATGGCCCCAAAGAGAAAGAATTCAAAATCAGGAATCACAAGTGGCCATACTAACGTGGAAGCAATGGTTGGAGTTGCGGGCACACATGAGTCACTAACGGAGCATGAGTGCGGATAACAACCCTTTATCAATCGCGATACCATAGGTTTTTCTAAAAATTTCTATCCAAATTCAATAGGAATAAGATACGTCTCTTAAGAAATATTGCGATCTTAGAGCATTTAGGTAAACTCTAGGCGACTACTAAAACGTTATTTGTCACGTAATCAACGATGGTACGTTACAACTGGTTCAAAACCAAAATAAATAAAAAACTGGGTAGTTGTAGCTTGAGATATGAGTTGTTTTTCCCTTCCCTTGTTGGTATGTGTTTTTTAATCTTACCAAGAGAGACGAAGATTGGGAGTGATTCATAATCTTCCAAGCAATGTTTACATCGGAAATGGATTCTACGGATCATGGATGGAGAATGCAAGTAATGCAGATTCTAGATCGCATCTATGATCCTTCTCCACTATACCAAGAAAGATGCTGGATGATAAGCGGTGGATATTGTTGTATTGATGCAAACCATCTTGCCTTCCTTTTAAAGACCAATTTGAAGAGGATAAGATGGATGGAAAACCTTAAAGTCATGAAGGTTTATTTATTCAATGAAGCCAAAGTGAATTCAACTTTATTCACTAGATATCGGGAGCTTAAACTAAATCGATATGTTTACGAGGAAGCGACAAAGGTCATCCCAGCGGACTGGGTTATGGTTGTGGGTCGCTCTAAACGTTGCAACTACGTCAAAGATGGACTTCTTGATCTTCCTTATCCATTCTTCAAAGCCCGATTATTACCCAATGGATGTATTCGAATGCCATGTTTAGATTGTAGTAGGGAAATCATCTCTCCCAAATAATCAATCATTCCAAATAAACCATGTATTATGGTGAAAGAAATTATTTTATCTATCCATTATATATGAAATTGGTTGCCATTCTAGCAACTAAGAACAATTTAAAAAATATTTGTTCCCTTAAGTCTTGTGCAAATTATTTAGTTGATAATGATTTTTTTTCCAGGGGGATGATACTTGGAAGAAATTTCTAGTGCTTTGTGCTATGTTCACGTCTGCTATGCACTCTTCAAACTATGGATGGCTAAGATGTTTCATGGCTATCTTAAAGGGATATAAAATTTCTTTCCTTCCTATCCTGAGTGGCAATGGAGGAGATACGGTATAGACTGTTACATTGAGTCTAATCGTCTTGATTATCTTCATGTTAACCTGAGACGAGTTCAATAGAATTATTCCTTTTGAAGATTTTGATCCAAATCCCAATATTGAAGGACGCCAGATTCCCCGAAATCAATATGTATATGAAAAATTAATAGAGGTTATAGGATTGTAGTCTTAGGTCGAGACCTCGGTGTAACTACCAAAGAGAGGGATATCTGAACCATCCTTCTAAAGACCGAATATTGAATATATATGCTGAAAAACCATCTTATGAATTAGTAGATATATATGAAATCCATGGTTAGATCCCTTAAGTTAATTAAGAAAACTCTATCATGATGTAACCTTCTTTGAAAATTTAATATAAAGTATTTCTTTCCTTCTGAAACGATTTCTCTTTTTGAAAAGATATGATCAAATTGTATGATAACATTCATGGAGATGACTAAAGAAATCTTATGATACCCCAGGAAATTGTTCCTACCCTTAATTCTGCTGAGATCCAAGAAAAGAAGTTCCTGCTTAAGCAAACCAAACCACCTAAGTTTGATGGCAATGGAAGATTATTTCATTGCTGCTGGAATTACCCCAGCTAATCAAGCAATGATCGACAAGTTGAAGCTAATAGGAAAAGCCTGAATTTGGTGGAAACAATGGTGTAAAGACCAAGGAATCTCCGAAGTCTCTGTTAGTTGGGACGTATTAAAGGATGTAGTACGAGGCCAGTATCTCCCACAAGCATACAACATGCAAAAGATGAATGAATTCTTTGGTCTAAAGCAACTTGGAATGACACTAGAAGCCTATTACTCAATGTTTGTAACACTTCTCAAGTATGCACCGTCTATGGATATTGTGCAATAAGTATCCAAGTTTTGCCACGAATTGGATGATCCCTTGAACACATGGCTTTTCTGTTAATAGCAAGAAGGCTAAGACATCAGTGGTGGGAAACTTTATTCCATCTACTGGTGGTAATAAGGATACTTTTAGGTGCTATTATTGTAACGAACCTGGCCACATCCAAAGGCGATGCCCAAAACTTGGACAGAACGTATGCCAAAGCCAGTTTCATAACAACCAGAGTCAACAAACAACCATAGCTAGAGGAAGAGTTTCCGGCATAACCCTCAAGGAAGTAGAAGATGATGAAGGTCCCACTTTGGAAACCGACATGGAGAGAGCAAGAGTTCATGTCTCTCTCAACAAGAAGGGACCAAATCGATAGTTCTCAGTGATTCACACACCATCAACCTATAATAGTAAACCCTTTAAAATTTTGATTGATTGTGGAAGCACACATTCATTCATATCACCAAGGTGTGCTAGAAAACTAGGCATAGACACAATGCATGCACATGGGCTGATAGTTGTGTTAGTTGATGGAAAAGAAGTTTTCTCAACACAATAGACAAGTAAGGTGGAGTTTAATCTAGGTGGAAATCAGAGCAACATGCATTTCAAAGTGATGAACCTGGGAACCTATGAATGCTTGTTAGGAATGGACTGGTTAATTCCCAATGACTCTCATATTCATTGTGAAAAGGGCCAAGTCACATTCATAAATCTTGTAGAACAACAAGTGACCACACAAGAAGAAGTAGGAAAACGGAAGATTCGATTTAGGAGCTTTTCGAATCGTTAAAGGTTTAAGAAAAGGCTCACCTATATATCTAATCAAATTAAATAAGATTGAACAGGATAAAGAAGTCGAAGATGAACCGTCGTGGCTTAGGGAATATGCTGATGTATTTCCTGAAGAATTAACTAAACTTCCACCACAGAGAGAAGTCGACCACGATATCAAGCTAGTACGAGGAGCTGCACCAGTTGTGCAAAGCGACCATATCGAATGCCCAATCTGGAAGCCATAGAACTAAAGGAACAACTTAAACAATTCTTAGTTCAGGGATACATTAGACTCAGTAACTCACCTTGGGGAGCTCTGGTGTTATTTCAAAAGAAGAAGGATGGGACTCTTTGCCTCTGCATTGATTATCGAGGGCTAAATCAGGTAATGATCAAGAATAAGTATCCGATTCCAAGGATCGACGAACTATTTGATCGACTACAAGGAGTGAAGATTTTATCCAAGATTGATCTCAGATCAAGGTAGTACTACCAGATCAAGATCATGCAAGAAGATATTCCAAAAATTGCTTTTAGCACAATGTATGGTCATTGTTTATTTTAAGGTCATTTGGATTAACAAGCACCCCTTCTACCTTCAATAGATTAATGCAAGATATATTCAAACCTTATCTTGATGATTTTGTCCTTGTATTCTTTGACGACATCTTAACATATTCCAAGGAAGTCATGAGTCACAACTGCGAATAGTTCTTGAGACAATGCGAACTCACAAGTTGTATGCTAAGAAAAAGAAGTGTGCGTTCTTCAAGAAGCAAATCAAGTATTTAGGGTTTATAGTTTCAGTAGAAGGAATTTCAGTAGATCATAGCCAAGGTCAAGGATGTACAAACTGGCTGCCTCAACCACTGTATGTGAAGTTCATAGCTTTTTGGGTTTAACAGGATGGTATCAAGTCTTTATTAAGAATTATGCCTTGATTCCTGCACCCCTCACCGACTTACTCAAGAAGCAGATTGCCATTAAATGGACCCAAGTTGAACAGTCTAGCTTTGACAGGCTCAAGCTAAGCTTAGTCATGGCTCCGATCCTCCAACTACCTAATCTTAGCAAAGAATTCAAAGTGGTGACCGATGCGAGCTCTCTTGCTTTGGGATGCGTACTCATGCAGGGAGGACATCCAATAGCATATTCCTCCAGAAAATTGAAGACTCACAAGAGAAATTATGCTACTCATGACATGGAATTACTTCCAAGAAGTTCTCACTGGTAATTGACCATAAAAGTCTTAAGTGGATCTTCACTCAACCAGAAGTAAATATGAGGCAATGTCGGTGGATCAAAGTCTTGCAAGAGTATGATTTTGAGATCAAATTACAGGCAAAGAGAATGTAATTGCAGATGCTTTAAGCTACAAATCATTTCTAAATGCACTTATCTCAGAAGAACCTCCTAGAGCTCAAACACTAGCTACAATGATATCAATGCCTAGCAATCCCATCATCAAGCTAGCCAAGGAGAAGGCAAAGAATGATCCCAAATATCAACAAATGCTGAAGAAAATTCATAATAAAGAACAAAATCCTAAGCTTAAGGCAAAGTATCTTAACTTCTTTGTTGATGAAGGACTTGTCTACTTCAAGACAAGATTATGTATTCCTTCAAGTCAAGAACTTAAGAAGAAGATACTATGGGAAGCTCATGATTCCCCATTTTCAAGATATCCTGGCTATGCCAAAACTCTCAATGCAATTAGGAAAAGCTGTCATTGGGAGAAGCTCAAAGGTGACATACTTAAATATGTAACTGAATGCTTGAGTTGCCAACGAGTAAAAGCCGAACGAGTTAAGCTGCCAGGAAAGCTACAACCACTTGATATTCCTCAGATGAAATGGGAATTCATTAGTATGGATTTTATAGTTGGATTGCCCTCGGTTCAAGGAGGACAACTTGATCATGATAATTGTGGATATGTTGACTAAGGTTACCCACCTTATTCCGGTCAAAACTAGCTACAAAGCCTTAGATGTTGCCAGGTTATTTGACTTCATAGACTTCCAAAGAGAATTATCAACGATCGTGATTCTCTATTCACATTGCATTTTTGGAAGGGATTATTTGAAGCTCTTGGTACACAGCTTTGTTTTAGTACAACTTTCCCTCAAATGGATGGGCAGACAAAGTGTGTAAATCAGGTCATTGAAGGCATAATTAGAGCATATTGTTGTAAAGAACATAGATGGTGGATACAACATCTACCTTTGGTGGAATTTTCTTACAATGTGTCCTATCATTAGAGCATTCAAATGACCCCATTTCAAGCTCTATATGGACAAGAATGCCTAACTCCGCTAAACTTCTCCGACTCTACCTTGAAGGTTGAAGCTTCTAAGAAAATTCTTGAAGACATGGACAAACAAGTCAAAACCATCAAGCAAGATATATAAGCTACCAAAGATTGGTAAAAAGCCTATGCTGACCTAGAGAGAAAAGAGCGAATCTTCCAAGAATGGGACAAGGTTTTTATTCGTGTACGCCCAAAGAAGAGTTCTTTATCCTTGGGAAAATTCAAGAAGCTAAGCCCAAGATACTGTGGACCTTACAAAGTCATAAAGACTCTTGGACCTAATGCTTATAAGCTGCAACTTCTTGAAACCCTAAAAGTTCATGATGTATTCCATGTAAGTCTTTTGAAGCCATATGTACCTAATCCTGATCATATTCTTGATGATCAAAAAGTTGTAATGTCGAGCCAAGGTATACTTGAACTTCAACCTGATAGAATTTTGGATGTAAAAGAAAGAATCCTTAGGAATAGGACCCTTAGAGAATATCTCATCCAGTGGAAGGATTATCCTAAGGAGGATGCCACTTGGATTGATGAAGAAACCCTACGTAAACAACACCCCCAACTTATTTCGAGATGATCAGGACATCTCGATTCCTCTAAGGGGAAGAGGATGTAATGTTTTTGACCCACAAGAAATTAAAAAATCATCTTCTCAATTCACAATTCGCCTCTCCCCCATACAAAAAAAAGACAATGAATGTGTTAGTTATATACCTTAGAGTTATATATCCTAATACTATAGAATGACGGTGGATTATAACCTTAGAGTTAGTTATATATATAAGTTTTTTTTTCATTTAAAAAACGGTGGATTATAAGCTATATAATAGCTTAATGAACGTTGATGAAATCAACAACACGGACGTCAGCATTCCATCATTGCGAACGTCAACATCCCCATCATTGCGGACGTTAGCATCCTCATCATCACAGATGTCAGCATTGTCCTCACTATCGCATTGCAGACTGGGAAGAATAATACCTTCCCCCTCCCTCCCCCCCCCCCCCCCCCCCCCAAAAAAAAAAAAGTAAAGTAAAATTAACGTGCTTTGATCAACGACCCCCCTACAAAACTATAAATTGAGGGAATGGGGATAACCGGGTAGAACAAGAAGGGCAATCATTGATGAGGATGAGACGTTGATCGAGAAGGAGGAGACTCTATTTCATGATTCGAAGATGAGGAGACTCTACTCTGTCAACTTGAGAAGAGGAGACTCTACTCCAAGACGAAGAGACACTATTCCATGCAACCCAAGGAGGAGATATGATGAAGGTCTCTCATTCTCTTCTACTCTAATCCGAGAAGAGAAGAAGGCGTTGAAGAACCCTATTCTATTCTATCAATCTGATAGAAGCCATACCTCTACTCTCATCCCTATTCTGCCTACTAGAGAGAGAGAGAGATCATACATATTCTCTTGATCTTGCTCTATACTAGAGAAAGATCTACTCTTGTTCTTAACCTTACTTGCCAAGGTGAGAGAGAGAGAGAAGCATTGCTCTCCATGAAGCAAGAAGAACCATCCGTGAGGCCTACATCATCGAATCCCACAATAACCATCATCATCATTGAGAGCCTTACACCTTTGCTAGCAGATATTACTGTTGTGTTCTTCTCCTTCTACAAATCATATTTCCATCATGGTCCTGAAGAGAAGCAATTCAAAAGCCGGAATTGCGAGTGGCCCTGCTAATGTGGAAGCAACGGTTGGAGCTGCGAGCACAGGAGTCACTAACGGAGTCACGAGCGTGGATAAGAACCTTTTACCAATCGTGATACCATAGGTTTTTCTAAAAATTTCTATCCAAATTCAATAGGAAGAAGATAAGTCTCTTAAGAAATATTGCGATCTTAGAGCATTCACTTAATAAATTATTAGAACATCTTCTAGGCTAGAAACTGTTAGGGAAATTATGAAAACCTAGAACTCAATAGAAATCATGAGGAATTTTGAATTCAAGACGATTTACTAAGAACGAAACCTTGAAGAAACTAGTCAAGGATATATTTTTAATCTAGAAGCTTTGATAGAAGATTTTAAAGACTGAAAATATCTCTAAGTTAAAGAAACTGATTTAAGGCCAAGAAACTTGGGGTTACAAGAATATCATCATAAACCTTAAATTGAGAAGTTAGAAACCCCAAAATTTAGATAACCTAGTTAAATTCCAAGGCAAAGAGCTTAGTGGGTGAAATTCAAAGGTCGATTGCTACGAGATTAATCATCACTTGAAGTTGCATGATTGATTGAAGTCATAGCTGCTTGAAGACATCAATCTTGTTTGTGATTTTCTAGATTAGATCCTGATTGAATTAAGTATTGGAGCAGATAAAATTTGAGGAGCCCTATACCTCCCCCAAGGATAGGTACTGAATCCCCATACCAATAGGGGATGTTTTTACTATTGCGGAAGCATGGACCGACTCTTAGATGGGAGGTCTCCCAGCAGGGATCGTATTAAGTAGAAGGTGGATAGGGTGCCAAGGGGGAGGAGGGCTTTGGCTAGTAAATCCTTTACTCACCTAAGAACTACTTGGTCCCCTGTATGGCCCGAGTCCTACTTGGGACACCTAAAAATGCTAGCTATAGGTGGATTTGATCTTGGTGATGTGCAGATGCATCAGATGATGCATCGGATGAGGAAGCATGTGAAATTGTAATTTTTCTCCTGTATGGGTTAGAGAACACACATTATGGAATATAATCAATGAATTTGTTTTATTCTAATTGTATACCCATGAGTAAATTATGCAAACAAACAATTGTGCATAAAGGGGTTTTCAATTAAAGAAGCTGCTTTTATATGTTTCACGTAATGTGGTAGGTAATTAGATAACTAAGAAACTTCATAGAGGGAAGCGGGTGGATGGATTCCAGACGAATCCAATCCTATGATAGGATGGTCTCGGTTAGCCGAGAGGTTTTTCCAAAAACAAATGCTAGGAAGAAACTCTAGGAATGATCGATTCACCGACTTATGTAGGGTTTGGTCTTAGAACCAAACTGTAAATTATCTTAGGGAAAGGTACAATGGTAATGCTACTAGAGCACTACAAGGGATTTCATAAATTCTTAATTTGCTAATGGAAAAAAGTATTGTACTCCATGAACCAAGGGGAATGGTAGTCGCTCCTTCTGGACAAGAAGCCTCTCGCAGAACACCTCTGGATGTGAGCTAATTGTTGATAGGTGACTGTTAGGTCAATTAGGAACCTTCAGGTCAGTCCCCTGTGGGTAACGACACGATGCTTCCCTTGTGGGGTAGACCTAGGGTTAACTTCCAGAAAAAATTCAATCATTCTGGTTAGAGTACAGATGTCGATGGTGGGGAAGGTAAACTCTGGGTGACTACTAAAACATTATCCGTCACATAATCAAGGATGGTATGTTACAAAAACATATAGCTCAAGGGTGTTGCACTAAGAACCACTCCATGAGTCTTGTCATCTGCTCTGCCCTCTACACACCTTGCACTTGCTCCCTGGCTATCTTAATGAAACATTCTTGCACGACAACTAGCTCTCTCACTTATGCTCATTGGTCCTCAGACCACTATACTGATGTCCCCAATCAATGGTCTTTATAAGATTCTTACTGATCTTGTGGAAGTCCTTTTTTATTAGGTTAGTCATGGTCTCCTAGACGAGCCCTTTTTTTTGGTAGTACAGTTCACATCATTCATTGCACTACTAGCAATGGCTCTCGACACTGAAGTTACCTTTTCCTTTCCATTGCCATTCAGGGTGTCTACAATGGAGTAGTTAGTATTGTCACCTTCAAACTCGTCTTAGTAGAAATACATACAAAATAATTGGAAGTAAAAACCCACCGCAAAAATACATACCAATCTCCGCAAAATAAGAGTCTACAACTATAGGACCTAGGTCCACAAGGATGTGCTCAGTAAACCCTTCTTGTATTATGTTGAATAGGTCCTTGTCGAAAGTCTTTGGAAGAACCTTCTCTTCCCTCTTCACAATGTCCATTTGTGCCCATTTGGTACATCTAACAGGTACCCCTTTGGCCCAATCATGGATCTTCTTGTACTTCAGAAAAGAGTTCTCCCATTTGTTGCAGCAATTCAATACGGTCTTTTGAACTCCATCTTCCTTGCACCAATCCATGATTCACTTCCATCGATCACTAAGAAATACAATTTTTTGCATCCCCTTTGCAGCTAACCATCTCATCATCCAACCTTCTCTTTACATCAAGAAGCTCCAGAAACTGCTCCACCATCCAACAATTCATGCTCTTGATGGAGGTCTCTAATCCTACCAACTTATTTCATCTAACTTTACTATTAGCTTGCTTTTTGAGCTTACAGTTGGTGCTTAGGGATGTGGATGTAGCAAGTGTACTCGAATGAGTACTAGTAGGTGGTGTCACCTGCATTGCATCTAAGGGAAGGGTTGTAGAATCTAGAAGGGGTGGTGCAGGCCTTGATTGTCATCATGGGGCTACTAACCTTGCATGTGGTGCGATTTTCCTGCAAGGGGAGTGGGTCTACAAGGAGAGGGTTGAACGAGGGATGGAAACACAATAGGAAGCGGAAAAGGAGGAGGAACCATGCTAAAAGATCTAGAGGGCGATGATATGGACACCGTTGCACCAAATTGCATCGAACCATGAAATGGAGCATAAGGTTTGAAGGGGGAGTGCAAGAAATGTGTTTCCAAAAATATATGTTGAGGTGTTTGTAGTACTTGGGTTAGTTGAGACCAACCTGCATCTTGTTAATGTTCATGGTTGGAGGAGCTAGTGAGTAGATCATAGTATGAAGACATTATTATGACCCACAAAACCCATAGGAAGTGTGAAATGGTGGCCAATCTGGAATGGTTGTGAGCCTCGATAATAGAAGCACAAGAAAAGGAATATATAATGCCTTGGATTGCATGTAAATATTGTGTGGCTTTATCAACTTTCACAAATAGATAAACATGCATGAACATGTTTTACAACTACTCTTTGAAAGAAAAGAACATGGAATCAAAACAACTATGAGTGAATCAGTTGCATACTTTACACTTCAAAAGAATGTATTATGTCATCAATGCATCAATCACATTTTTCACCAATTTATTATTGCTACCATGAAAGAATTATCATGAATATCATGGTGCCCTTCCAAAACATTGGTATTGGCCTATACCATCATGTTGGTAAATCATAAACACACACATTGTTATGGTTCATAAGATAAAACAGAATACCATAGAATGCTACAATTGTTTACCATGATGCAAGGTTTCAAGCCATCTTTTCAAAGAATTGCTTAATTGGATTACATTACAATATAAAGAAACCTTATACCATAGTGTCAAACATAAAATACTTATTATTGCTTTATAATGACATTCCTTTTCAAGTAATTTTTAATTAATTGGATTCAATAGCAACTTAGCATGTATGCCCATGTTCTTAAAATGGGATTCAATTGCAATGTACCATGTAAGTTTGTGTTCTTCAAAACAAAGACATCACATTGCTTTAAATAATCATGCAAGCTTTCAAGGAACCCTTCAAATAAGTTTTGCATATATAGAGAACATAGCAACATAGAAACCTCATGAAGCATGCATTTCAAATATTTGTACATCTACATCATAGTACAACACATAGAAGACATTATTGATGTTCAAAATAGAACACATACTTATGTTATTTTCATCATGAAGGCTTTCATGCAAACCTTCAAAATTGTTCCTTCTTTATACATCATCACAACCTAGAATAGATTGTCATGCTCCTCAAAACAAAGGATGTACTATTGATTTCCATGATCATGCAAGCGTTTAAGAAAGATTTTCTAACATTTGTGTAGCTAGATTCAATCACACCATATTGACATTCTTGCAGTTAAAAACAAAGGAAGTTCAAATACTACTTTTCATGCATGTTAAAAACTCCATATGCCAAATATAAATCTCAGATGCCATATCAAGCATGCAATCTGCAATCCCATGCAGAATCACATCGAAGAAATTGTTTGCTCTCTAATCTTCTCACTTAGCTAGGTTAATTGAGAGTTTCAACTTTTGCTTCCTTCAATGCTAGCATGGAGTATGTTGTTTTCTACATGAATACCTTGTCAAAACAGCACATACATTGCAAACATTGAGAAAAGAACTATCAAGAGGAGAATGGCAAATATTGGTAAACCCAAGCTAGCTAACACTAGGATAATGGTAGCTATAACTATTTTATGAAAGGTGAGAAGGATCGAAGCTTGCACGCGAGAGCTATGGTGGGAGAGCTAGAGCAAGAGAGAGAGAGACAAGAAATGGAAACTCCAACAGTCACAATGTGTGACCGGGGCCTTCCTTTATTCAAACTGTCACTAAAAGAATAAAGAATAAAGTGATGGTGACGGGCGCCCGCCACCTGAAGTGTGTAGTGGCGGTGACTGTCAGTGTAATGATACACGGGCGGCTAAGTGGAGCCGCCTTTACTGTTGGCATTGTAAGCTTCGGTGTTTGCGGGTGTGTATATATGAAAGCACTCTTATGTGCTTAAGATTGTGTGGTGCATGAATATGGATGAGAGATGTGGAGTAAAGTATGCCACATAGGGCACACATGTAAAGTGTGGGTTGTATGGTGCCACATAGGGCACACATGTAAAGTGTGGGTTGTATGGTGTCACATGGGGACACACATGGAAAGTGTGAGGGATCATTGATGGAGTATCTCCTCCTTTATATATGTAACCTATGTATGCAATGAAATAGAAGAGAACATTTGTTGAGTGCGCATATTGTTTGTCTTCTCTTTGTAGCCATGGAGTTCCTTGTTTATTACAATCCTCCGTGATAGTGCATCAATCATTTTGTACACAACATGATCAAACCCCACATTCATTTTCTTGACATTTACCCCCAACAACCTCCCACTTAAAGGCGAATCAACCCTAGTGAGGAGTGAAAAGAAACTAGAAAAAAGATAGTACAACATGTACACATGTACAACAGGATGAGGAAAGACGTCATCTCATCCCACACCCATCAACCTCCTAAGAAAGGCAAAGTGCTCTGTAGAGAGGCTTTTCGTGAGTAGATCTGCAAGATTCTGGTTAGTCGAGATCTTGATAAGGTCAATAAATTTGTCCTCAACGATCCCACGTATGAAGTGATACCTCACCTCAATGTGTTTCGTCTTCACATGGAAGACTGAATTCTTGGCTAACTGAATAGCACTCATAGAATCCGAATGCAGTGTAGGGATAGCATCAATACCAAGGTCAGCAACCAAACAAACCAACCAAATGGCCTCCTTGCAAGCCTCAGTGGCTGCAACATACTCGGCCTCTGTAGTAGAAAGGGCCGTGCATTTCTGTACCCTGGACATCCAAGAAACAACACCTCCAGCATAGATGAATACATAGCCGGAAGTGGACTTCCTACTATCTGCATGTCCTGCATAATCAAAGTCAGTGTACCCCACGACTCCTGTATCCTAGCTGCCATAGCATATGTACATATCGGCAGTGACTTCAGGTACCTCATGATACCCTTCATGGCATCCCAATGCTTCTTGCCAGGTGTAGCCATATAGCATGCCACAACACCAATTGCAAAGGCAATATCTGGACGAGTAACTATCATGGCATACATAAGACTGCCCACTGTGGATGCATAGGGAATCTTGGCCATCACGGCCCTCTGCTCATCTATTTGCGGACAATCAGCCTGGGATACCTTCACGTAAGAAGGCAATTGACAACCAATAGGCTTTACGTCCTGCATGCGGAAGCGCTTAAGGACTTTATGAATGTACTCCCTCTGTGACAAGTAGAGGAGTCCTTGATGCCTGTCGCGTCTAATGCGCATACCAAGTATGTGAGAGGCCTGTCCCAGATCTTTCATCTCAAAGCTCTTCTTGAGATGAGCCTTAAGAGCATCTAGCTCATCATGAGCTTTCCCTGCTATCAGCATATCATCCACATAGAGTACCAAAATCAATAAAGAACCATCACGGGCTTTCTTCTGTAAAGACACGAATCCATAGCATTCCTACTGTAGCCCTGTGACTGCATAAAGGCATCAAACTTATGATACCACTCCCTAGGTGCCTGCTTCAAGCCATAAAGACTTTTTTTCAATTTGCACACTAGGTGCTCCCTGCCAGGTTTTGCAAAGCCCTTACGTTGCTCCATATAAATCTCATAATGCAAGTTCCCATGTAAGAAAGCCGTCTTGATATCCATTTGGTATAAATCCAAGTCAAGTTGAGTAACCAAAGCCAAGACTAAGCACAGGGTGGTCATCTTAACCATAGGAGAAAAGACCTCATCAAAGTCCACACCATGCTCCTGCTTAAAACCCTTGGCTATCAATCTAGCCTTGTATGCTGGCTTGGGGTGTCCAGGGGTACTTTTCAGCTTGTACACCCACTTGCATGGCAAAGCCTTCTTGCCCTTAGGCAAGGAAACCAAATCCCAAGTCTCATTCTTATGCAAGGATTCTATCTCAGACTGCATAGCCCTCTCCCCCAGAAGTTACTGTCACCCCTGTGCATAACGTCATCATAAGTGAAAGGCTCTCTTGCATCTGTATCTAAGACATAATGCATCGAGGGCTGAAATCTATCAGGTGGATGTCTGTCTCTAGCAGACCGTCTCACGGCAGGCTCTGCTGCCTGCCCAGCTGCCTGTCCAACACCCTGACCACCATGAGCATCTGCTGCAGCTGTAGGTTGTCCAACTAGCTGTGTGGGAGCTCTCGGCTCCTCCTGAAATATGACCCTGGGGATCTCAACAACTCTCTCAAGCTACCTATGCATCTTGTCTTCATAGAAGACTACATCATGACTGCGATGATTTTCTGCACTTGCGGATCCTACAGACGGTAACCCATCTCGCCTGCATCCCCATAACCAAGGAAAATGTATTTGACACTCTTAGGATCCAACTTACTTTTCTTGTCCCTGGGCACATGACAAAATGCCTCACATCCAAAGACACAGAGATGCGCATAAGAGGGGGGTTTTCTAGTCCATACCTCCTTTGCAACCTAGAAATCCAAACCACTAGAAGGTGATTTATTTATGATATGCACAGCTATACTAACTGCCTCAGTCCAAAAGCTCAGTGGTAGGCCTGCATGGCTAAGCATACTGCGTACACGCTCCTGAATGGTTCTATTCATCTGCTCAGCCAAACCATTTTGGGGGGATGTAAGGGGCGGTCAACTGATGCTTAATACCCCTCTCATCACATAACTTATCAAAAGCACGTGAGACATACTCACCCCCATTATCCGTCCTTAGGCATTTTAGCCTATACCTAGACTGGTTCTCAACCAATACAAGCCATCTCTGAAACATAGCCAAGACATCGGATTTCAGGTTAATGGGATAAGCCCAAAATTTTCGTGAAAAATCATCTATGAAACTAACAAAATACTTTGCACCACCCATAAAATGACAAGGCATGGGCCCATAGACATCCGAATATACCAATGCCAAGGGCTCACTCATGCGTGGCCTATCAGACTTCTTATGCATAGACCTAGTCTGCTTGCCATAAAGACAATGCTCAAATGAATCAAAACATGCATAATTAAGGGGCGGTAAGTATTGTAAACCAGAAAGCATTTTCATTCCCTTCAAAGACATATGGCCCAAACGGGCATGCCAAAGAGATACATGTGGGATAGAACCCACAGACAAAACATGATCAAGGAAAGAAGCGGATACAATCAAGGGATAGAGGCTGCTAGCCTTGGCACTTCTCGTAATCACAAGTTTGCCACGAGCGATTTTTCATGCAGAGTCTCGAAAAGATACATGATAACTTGTGTCATCAAGCTGTCCAACTGACATAAGACGGCGTGTCAAAGTATGTACATGATGTATATCTTGCATAACAAAACTGCTGCCAGAAGAAAACTGCAGCCTAACATCACCAACATCCACAATATCAAGAGACATGTCATCACCCAAGCGCACAGAGCCTGAAACAATATGGTATGAATGAAACCACTCTCGGCAAGGTGTCACATGAAAGGACACATCTGAGTCCAAGAGCCAACGTTGTGCATACATAGAGTGTATCTCTGTCATCTGTGAAGCACTAGAAGAAGCTGCAAGGATATAATCATCATCAACATCCTCAGGCTGCATAACATTGATCTCTTTAATTTTAACACTGGATTTTGCAAGCACTATGCTGCGATCAGAAGACTTATCTTGCACTTTGTCTTTCCCCTTATCTTTGCACCTTTCATTGCGTAGTTCATGGCATTGTGGCCTAATATGGCCCTTTTTTCCACAATGGTGACAAGTAACATCTGCATTCCTGCCACCGGATTTGTTACGTGACTTCCCACGAGACTTGGACTGAGATTTCTGAGAATCCCATCCACGGCCACTACCATTGCCATGCTTTCCATATCCATCATTCCTGCCTCTAACTGTCATAGTATGCGACACATGAGAGGCATCCAAATTCTTATGGTTAACCTCTTCCTGCAGAAGAGCACTCTCAACATCAGATAATTTCAAGGTAGCAGTAGAGGCATATAATGCAGTGTGGAATACATCCCACAACTCATTAAGAGTACCAAGCAAGAAAAGAGGAGTGGCATCCTCTGCAAAAGTGATGTCCTGCTAAGTCAAGTTCTTGAGTATAGCATGGAACTGGCTCAAGTGAATGGGTATAGTCACATTCTCCTTCATGCGCAGATCCATAAGCTACTTCAGCCAATACATATGACTCGCTGGACTTTTCTTGTCATAGAGATTCTTGATTTTATTCCAGAACTTCCATACACTCTGTTCTTCCTCAAATACATTGTAATGAACCTGTTCTGTGAGAGATAGTACAATAGTGGACTTGCATAACTCATCAAGCTCAAGCCATTTCTCATCTAGCATAGTTGCAGGCGGCTGCCCGCTTAACCTCAATGGTTTGATCTGCGATTTCTGCACCAACACTTGCCAAATCTGGCTCTTTCAATAAGATTACTTCATACCATCAAGCTTAGTGATGTTGAAAATAGCATGATTAGTGGACGAACTCGCAATAATGCAGGCTAGAAGATTGCAGACAGTTCAAAATTGCTTGCTGTTTGCTGTAAAAAAATGACCAAAAAATCACCAAAATCGAGAGAAAATGATGAGAAAAGTGTAACTTAAGCTGCTGCCCACCAAGTACTAGTGAAAGTATATCATTTCAGAATATTTCAGTATGAAAAATCCATGTCAGTCCGGAGTTATATGCTTGCTGTAATAAATGACAGCAGGGTACTATGAGAGTCAATTGTTGACCAAATCACTGCACCAAGTCAATAAGTGACAGTCAAGACATTACCAACCATAAATGGACATAAATCAATACCAAATAGTCATCAAGACCCTGAACAAACACTCAAACATGTCACCAAAGCATCCGTTAATGAGTAGGCATACCCCTTGGACAATAGGACAAAGTATACATAACACTAGCAACACCTGACACCAGTAGGTGTATGCTCACAAGAGTGCAAAGCCCAAGCTCAGGTCAAAAGCAACTCCAAGATATGAGTGTATGAACCATGTAACATTTAAGTGTAAGAGATCCTAAAGTCTCAAGTATCTGAAAAAATGCTCAAATAGCATAAACCTCCTGCTCAATGTCGGTCAAGCATACAAGATGCTCCCACTGGCACAAAAGGCAGATAAACGAGCTCAATAGCTCAATCAAACCAAGTCAAAGTACCAAAGACATGTAACTAAGACAATGCCTCAATAGCATCCCAAGAGCATGACGGCTACAAAGCAACTGTAGGTAGCATCCATGAGCAAGACATACATCCCAATAAAGATATCTGACAACCAAAATGGCATCCAATACAAAATTCCAGAATAGCAAATGAGAATCCAAGCCAAGTCTTCAAAGAGCACTAAAGCTCAATAAGTACATAGTATACTGTGCCAAGACAAATGCATCAAGCCGTAGGCGGAGGTAAGCATGTACCCAAAGAGCATATAACTGTCAAAGTACTGACCACTGTCAAGCATAGACCGATGTCAATAAGTGCGGGCTGAAATAAGCTTAAGCTTTCCAAAGGCATCCGGATCCAATGACAAGCTCGAAGTCGTCCCTCGATGATCAATACATCATAGCATAACCCAAGACATACACCCGGAACCAATAGGCATATGCCAAAGTCTTGAAACACTGTTTTCAACCACCAAACCAATGCCTGATCTCAAAGGATCAATGCCAAGTATCAATACGTGTGCAAAAAGCCTGAAATGGAGCCCAAACAAGTGCTTAATGACAAGTTGGAGCTGGAGCTGAAGTAACTAGTGTGTCTGAATGAAATCTATCCAAAATCAGGTGCAGATCAGCGTGATGATGCTGTTGCTCCTGCTGGTCCACGTGGCAGGTTTGGAGAGATTGGAGGGCTCAAACATGAGCCAAAGAGGCCTTGGAACACGCCTCTAGCAGCCCACAACTAGTGGCAAAGAGATATGAAGATTGGAAGCTTCAATGGTGGTTGCCCTGTTTACCTAGACATGTGGACTGAAATAAATCTATGAAAATAATGAAGCAATACCTCAATGTCAATGCCCTGATGGTGCCTCAATAGATTGGGAAGAAGATCGGGAAGACGAGGAGTGACGGGAGCTCAAGATGCGAGTGGGGAATTGATGGGAAGCTGAGAATGCCACGAGCCAAGCTCAAGAGAGACAAGAAATGGGAACTCCAACAGTCACAATGTGTGACCGAGGCCTTCCTTTATTCAAACTGTCACTAAAAGAATAAAGAATAAAGTGATGGTGACAGGCGCCTGCTACCTGTAGTGTCCAGTGGTGGCGGTGACCGTCAGTGTAGTAATACACAGGCAGTTAGGCGGAGGCGTCTTTACCCCCAATATTTTATAGGTAGCTATCTATAGGAGGATAGTTTCATATACTTTCTGCTAGAAAAGAATAACAATATTATTAATTGAGAGAGTAAGGTAACTACCAACATGCAATGGTAGGACACGATAATTGTAGTTACTTTCTACTAGGAAAGGATACTAATCTCATTAATTGGAAGAATAGGGTAACTACCAATATGCAACGACAATTACTAGTAGAACAAAGGTATCTACAAGGATAGCTCTTGCTAGAATAGAGGTAGCTATAGGGTAGCTACCAATGGGATATTGGTATCTACCAATAGGATAGTAGTAGTTGCTAGTAAGACAGTATGGTAGCCACCAATAAATCAAGGAAGTTTTAGAAACTTACATTTGCATCTCTTCGGGTTAGATTCATCAAAATTTGAAGCTTTATGTACATCATTACATTGTGGTTTAAAGACATCACAAGTTTGAAGCTTTTCTATATGACAACTCACTCAGAAATATGATCAAGCATTGTTGATCATATATTAGAGTACAATTCTTGGACACCATATCAGGCCCATGTAGAATCACACCAAATTGGCTACATGCGCACAACATTGGAGAGGCTAAGTTGAATATCTTTGTAAAAATGATGATGGTGTGTCGTTTGATGGAGGCCTCCCACCCCCTTGGATGTGCAGCACTCTCTGCAGGCAATAGAAACGCCGCCTTTGATGATTGCCACAACGCAAGAGTGGGTGGTGGCTGCACGAAAGCCAAATATCAGAAGCTCGATATGCCTGTGTGCAACAGCTACACGTAGCATGGTGATGGTCAACAGCAGGCGATAGTAATCAACACGCGCTCCAAATCTGAAGATGGGAAATCGCACAACAAACGTACCTCTTGATGAGTGTTCCAAAGCGTCTACCGAACAATATGCCCACTAGATATCCCTACGGCAAATTGTGACAGTACTTGCGCTGTAAAAAACCAGTGGGAGATTAGCGAAGGGATGGTATATTTTGAAATCAAAAGCAGAAGAATCCATATCCAAAGCAAAAACACAGCAGACTCGCATATCAGACAAAAATCCTGAGAGAGAGAGAGAGAGAGAGAGAGAGAGTTTGAGCATCTGGCCTGTTGTAGTACCCCAGGTACGCCCCCGCCTCGTCGGCCACCTTGTAGCAGCAGACTCGAGAAATATGGAGGACTGCGCATTCACAAGCGAGTAATGATGGTGTCGAGAAGAGGAAGTCTGCATGGCTCCCACTGGCTTTTCTAGCCATGCAGGGAATAAAATCTCGTGGCCACAACCAACGATGACATGTCGATTGTCATGAGACTTATGAGGCAGTAGTCACGTGCCCACTTAGTAAAACAATATATTCCAAAATGGGTATTGTCACTAGTATGCATAGCCATCATCCCAAAAGTCACTCGACGACGCCACTCCACCTGCATGCAAACGCCCTAACTATGGTAGTCTGCCATCTAATGGAGGCTTGTGCCAAAGGCTTTTAATATGGTAAGGCACCACTAGAGATGAAAAAACCATGTTTTTGAAAGGGGAGGGAAAAAATTACTTGTTACAATCATAATTGGTGTGCCTTGCTAATGTGGCAGCTAAACATAAATTGGGTATGTAACTACCTTTGTAGGATCCCAAGTATCTAATGTTTGGGTATTAAAAAATATAAATTGATTTGGAGAGCTTTTAATGCAAAAAATGTATAATAAATATTTCAACTTCTAATATGATTGGGTACCTTTGGAAAAAAAATTAATTTTAATGAAATTTTTTTAAAAGCTATTTTTTGGGGCAAAAAAGTTTTGAGTTGTTGATGTGGCACCTTTGGAAGAGTAGTGGACCTATCTTGGAGGAAGAATTGATTTGGAGGGCATTTAATGTAAAAAGGTACATAGAAAATGAGGAAGAATTGACTAGATACCTATAATTGAGAAAAAAAAAAGTTGTTGATGTGGCACTTTTGGAGAAGAGGTGGTCCCATCTTGGAGGATGAAAAATGCAAGTTACTAAGGTGAAAAGAAAGGGAGAACCCGCCTCCTTTCTAGGTAGAGTCCATCACAAAAAGTGGATGGAGCCTAGGAATGTAGGGGGGCTAGGGAACAAAAAAGCATGCAATGATGACTATTTAAGAGGGACTAATCCAAGATTACGAATTTCTAATTAATTTCTTACTAGGCCCTTTCTAATCTCATAGCACAAGTATCCTTATGTGAAACTTTTATTTTTTTAAACCAAACATATTGCAATGCTCACAAACTTCAAGATCATAAAAGTTAGACAGTAAGTACTACAAATGAGAAGGATGTTTCATTCAAGTAATTGATATGTGGCCTAAACAATTATGTCAATATGATACATATGGTTGTTTTATGGCTCAACATTGGCTTTTACACTATAAATGCACAAAGAGTAGAATCTGCCACATTTTGGCCCTTTAGTGAAATTGCGAGAAATCATTTGCATATTTTCCATACCAAAAATGACATAGTAGCTATGATCATCTAGTTGTATAATGTTGATCAAACTTTTAAGTTAGGTAGATGCCACACAATCTTAAGTATAAATGAAGAACCATTGGCCAAAGGTAAGTGTAAATCTCCAACTATAAGAGCAAAGTTATTGCCCAAATAGATGCATCCATTTCTATCACCACAATTTGTGGAAAATCACTCCTTATGTGAAGTAACATGAAATGATGCATTAGAGTTAAGAATCCTCTATGAGGGAGGTCAAGTGCACATTGTAACCAAGTTTTCATCTCGCATACGCCCGGGTGTTCCTCCAATCTTAAAATACCCTATCATTCATAGCAACAAAGAATGTATTCTCAAATGAAGAGACACATGGTATGTCACCATTGTCATTGCTAATTGTGTTGACCTCTCATATCTTAGCATTTTACTCCTATTCTTTTCTACCATAATCATCATTGCCTTTATACTTGTCCTTATTTTCTCTTTTCCATTTGAAACAAACCTTCTTTATGTGACCCTTCTTGCTATGGTAGTAGCATTGTACATCCTTTCTATTGCACGACTTGCTCCTAGTGTTCCCCTTGTCATGAAACTTTTCCCTCGCATTAGATCTCCCTCTAACTATGGTCCTCTGACTATGATGCACTATTAGAACTCTTAGGACTTGTGTTGTTTTTCCTATTGAACTCTTCTGTGAGCAAATTGCTTTCAACATTTGCACTTGTCAAAACCACTAGTAGGTGCTGAGTTACTTATGAAAATCCTCACAGTATCCCAACTCTCAAGTAGAGTGACAAGTAAAACATAGCTTTCATCAATCATGAAACGTGATAATTTATACCATTATATGAAAATCCTCACAGTATCCCAACTCTCAAGTAGAGTGGCAAGCAAAAAAATAGCTTTCATCAAATCATGAAATGTGAACATTTGTGCATCAACTAATTAACAATGGTATTAAACTCATTGAGATGATTGGACATAGAAGTGCCATTCTCCATGCAGATGTCAATGATTTTTTTCAACCAATAACTTTGTGAAGCATCACTTTTTTCTCATACAAGTCACATAGATTCCTCGTACACCAAAATCACCACCTTTTGTATCCTTAACATTAAAATACATGGATTTAGAGAGTCAACATGATGGTAGAGCAATATACAAGCTCATCTATCTCATCCCAAGAATCTCATTCCATGTGCTTGGGTTTTACATACCGTAATCCAGTTGGCTTGATTCACCTCTTTTGAATGAATATATTTTAAATCTACTCTTTCCAATACAAGAAGTCATACCATCAAGCTTTTCAATACTGAAAAATGTATTTTCTTAAGTTAAAGGGGAAGCCATAATCATTGTAATGTGTACCAAACAACAAATTTCCTATTAATTTGCCATTGTAATGAGCACTCATTTTGTAGTTGTTGGTCTTCTTGACCTTATAGTTAATATCTTGGTAGCAATACCAAAAAAACTCGAGTACTTTTTAATGCATATTGATCTTTTTACCAAATTTTCATGCAATTTTAAATATCAAGCAAATCAACCTCCAAAACACATGTATCTTCTCTCGTGTGTGAAAATGGTTCTAGTTTATTAGACCTTAGTCCAAAGATAATAGAGAATGTTTACTTTGATAAAGCTAATGCCTTGTAGCTTCTAGAACATGAACAAATTTAGGGAAATGGCTTGAGTAGCTCAGCTCATCAATATGCATCAAAATAAGTCATTTTAATTAATAACAACATTTTGGACAATCCAAATGCATAATATAGTCCATAAACATCACGATCTCACTAAAACATCAACTCAATCTTTGTTTTTTCTTCTTTATTAGCTAACACAAGCAAGCCGCCTTGAGTTTCAAAATAGCAAGTAGCCCCTTGATTTTCCACTTAGGCTGCCCCTACTTTCAAAATAACAAGCTGCCCCTATGCTTAAGCAACCTCTATGCTTCCATGCATTAATTAAACGACCCAAATCTCTTGTTGACCAATCCAAAAACCAACTAAATTTCCTCAAAACCTATTGATTATCCGAATGCTTCCAAGTTAGGCTATGGAAGCCCTCGAATTGAGCGTCAATGGCTCCTTCAAGCGAAACACCTATTTGACTTAAACAAAGAGCTAGATAGTGAGCTTAGTCTCTCTTTCCAATTCATGCAACAAGCATGAATGTCACAAAAGAAGCTTGAATCCTTAGCGGCAATGAAGCTTGAATCCTCATGCTCCTTGCTCTAAGCGTAGATCTCACAAATGTGTCTCCAACACTAGTTGAGAGGGACACAATGGTGTGATGTGCAATCAAAGCTATGGAGTGCAAGAAGGTTATGACACAAAGGAACCATACACAAAGTTTTGATGGGTAATACAATACCCTTATTCTCATTTTCTTCTTTTATTTTATATATGTATATATAGTGTGTACTATTGCAATGGGTGCTGGCCTAGGCTTTGGCAATTGGCCTTTACCCCCCAACAACTCTTGTTTAAATCCATTAGCTAGAAGTGTCACCAAACCACAATAATCATTGTTAAAATATATACCCTATGGGCAATACCATAACCCAAAATACACTATCTCTGATAGCAACCTTGTTCCCAAAAAGCATGTCATTTTTAATGTCACAAAGGTGACACAATTCCATAATGATAACGAAAAGAGAGAGATTTTTCTCAAGAGACCTCACAAGCCAAGCTATCTAAAATGCATTATCGTTTGCATTCTAATTCACATCAATTAAAACAAATCTCAACTTACTACAACCTTGGCAATACAATCTACCTAAAAGACATAGGTATCTAAGCTAGACTGTACATGTTAAGAGCACCAATCAAATAAGGCACACCTTATTTCAAGCAAAGATCATATTGTTCATCCTTGCACCAATTAGACAAATCAACACAACCTTCATAAAAGATGCACCTTAGGGCTCAAATTAAGCAAAGATCTTATTATTCATTGTTCCATCAATCTAAGAAGCCATACATTGTTTATGCAAGCAAGTCCTTAGAGACTTGACATAGACAAGTTAAATTAACTCATGTAGGTAATCTAACTTGAGGTAGGGAACATATGAATAGACTAGGATGACTTCAACTTCAACTTTGTGAGTACTCAGAGTTACATGAGTAACCTCCTATGAGAGGTAGTATGTTTTGGCATTATTGAAGTAGAGGCAATGGGGCACATACTCAATATCTTCCTTTCTTGTGCCTTCGTACAAATTCCTCTTTCTTCCTCATGTCAATCTAGGGTTCATGGAAAACATTCAACATTGATAATTTGCAAGTCTTTTTGGTAATTTTTGTAGGTTGTTATGTTAGATTATAACTAAAATGACCATAAATTTTGAAATTGAAAAATCTTCTCTAAAAAAATACTAAAATTTTTAAATTCTAAATTAAAAATCACTTGCCACTAAACCTTGTTATGATTTAGAAACACTTTGTTAATTAGAAAGGCTAAGTCCAATAGCCTCATCACTATCTCACATGGAGGTGAGACATGAGATCAAGGGTCAAGAGTAGATCACGCATCTTGAGACATTGAGTAACCCATGCAAAAGTGGTAACTCATCTATTATCCATCATGCGTGACATAATAGATGAGTTAGTGTGACTCAACCATAGTTAGCAGTGTGTGGTCAGTTAGTGACCTATCTATCATGTGTGACTTAGTTAGAGTGTTATTCTGAATCAATGGAAAAATGAAGGAATGAGGGTACACTAAACTTTGTTGTAAATGCTCCACTTTGTGGCTATCTCTCCTCATCTCTTTGAACATGGTATCATAGCTGGAGTTGTGGAGCTCAACCTTGACCCTCAATTAGTGCAATCCCTACATGTCAAGGTTTGTGGCAGCCATGGTTCTTCCCTCTTGAGGTGAGCAATTAGTTCTAGCCTGGCCTGTTTGTGCTTGTTCTAGGGATTGTGGAGGCTTGATTGAGCACCTTGGAGTGCACCATTGAGCTCTTATAGCTCAAGGGATCACCATCATTCCTTGTAGTAAACACGTAGGCTATGTTTGCCCTTCACACTGCTCTCACAGATTGGCAAGCTGGTCTTTCACCTCATTGGCACCTTCCAAGGATTAAAGGGCTCGCATTAGGCACTATTGAGTGCCCCTTGGTGGCTGTTGTACCTCAACCCATCTAGTATAGTGTCAAGTATCATTCATGTTATTGGCACCTATTCTCATAGGCCCCAAATCTGATCTAGATATCTCATTGGCATCATTGTTGGTGTTTTTGGCATTATTTGGCAAGCATTGGTCTCTAAAATATCTCTTGGACCTCTTGGCATTGCTTATCTTCCTTATTGGCATAAGTCATTGGCATTGGGCATTGGATTTGAGTTCCCCATTGACTATCAAAATAGGGTAGGTTTGTTGTAATACATATAGAGACAACATATGCCTCACTACTTGGACCTCATATTGATGTCTCTTCATGCACGGATGATGCTCGGTCACTTGGGTGGTCGTGTGGGATGTCTTGAGCATTGTTTGCTTAGTTTAGAGGTGGTTTAGTGATGGTTATAACATGCCCTTTGTTGCTTACTATCTGTGAAAATACTATATTCCATGTCTACATGAGATCTATGCTACCATTGATGCCCGTATAGATATGTTTCAATTCCCAGATGTTGTGGCAAACGTTTTGAGATGTCTTGTGAGGTTATGGAGTTGAAATATTTCAATTAATGCATAGTTTTTACTAGTGGTTATTCCAAGGTTGAAACCGTTGCTAGAGAGGTTTGAAATACACAGTTTATATCGTTCTGAGCAGTAAATGCATGCATAACTGAACTAGAGCCAGCTTACCTGCTCTTACATAGCTTGAGTAGTTATTGCTTGTTAACATTTTGCTTGTGAAATCCTTGTAGCTACAGTTAGAAAACTGTGACAAGTCTTTGCAGATTTTTTGAAGGCATTGATATTGCTTCAGTGGAGAGCCATTCTACTATACTGAATAGGTGATTATAGCATCATGGAAAATGCAGTAAGTATTTACAGTATTACTTAGATTGTGGGGGAGAAATTGGACAATAAGAATTTTGCTTTATGGAACTTTAGAATGTAGAACTTCTTGATTGGAAGAGGTTATTGGGACTTATGTACTGGAGATGAAGCTAAACCAAAACTGGCCAATAGAAATTCTCCTGCTAAGTAGTAGAGAGCTCATAAATAGTGGTCAGAAAGAGCGAGTAAAGACTTACACTGGTTCTCATTATGCATCTCAGATGCTGTGACTATGCAAATCACTAATTGTTGGAACTTTCCAAAGGTTGCATGGGATATCCTTATGAAAAATTATAGAAATGTAACACATGCAAGAAAAATTCAGCTTATACCACTGAAATTAAAACCATTGCTAATCAGCTTGCTTCCATTGGATCAAAGGTCGAGGATGATGATATGGTTGCAGTTACCTTGAATTGTTTGGGCAAAGAATACAATACATTTGATATATCTATTTCTGTATGACACAAAGCCCCTGATTGGGATGAGCTACTTGCATTCTTGTTACATGAAGAAGTCAAGCTAGGCTTGAAAACAAGATCTAGTAACTTTCAAAGTAGAGATATAATTTTCTAATTTAGTTAGAGAGCTAGAGGTGGCAGGGCTCGAGGAGTCTCTTGAGGTTGTGGAGACACTCAAAACAATTATGAGCAGCAACAACAAAATTCTTGAAACAATTAAAATTCACAAGGCCAAAGGGGATCTGCATGTTTTAGCGGTAGGCGGAGATCACCTAGATATAGAGGTACTTGATAGTCTACTGATTAGTCAAACAAAGACACGGATTGTCATTATTGTAGCAAGTATGGTCATATTGCAAGACTATTACAAGAAGTAGGATGATATGAAAGTTAAGGGTAGATAACATGGTCACTATGAATAGTCCAGTAATACTAATGATGATCAGTCAAATAGATTGTTTGTCATGACACATGTATTGAAAGACATACCTAAGCAAGCCAAAGTTGATGAGAAATGATACATTAACCTAGGTGCTTTGAACCATATGACTCCACACAGAGAAGGGCTAGGAGATGACTGTAGGAGCTCATGGTTATGTATGTACATGTGATGATACACAACATGACATTAAGCATACAAGTGTTGTACCTTTGATCATGCATGATGGAAAAAGAGAGAGTCTCTATGATGTTTTGCATGTATTATCCATTACCAAAAATTTGTTATCTGTTGGACAAATGGCTGAGCAAAATCTGCAGGTCAAATTTAACAAAGATGGATGCTTCATAGAAGAATATGGGAATGGCTATAAGACGATTGCAAAAGGTAAACAAAATGGTAGGATGTTTACTTTGGATGCCACTATTTGTGAACTAAAGGTAGATATATTTGCTCATGACAGTGGAGCAATCAAAGATATTGAAATATGGCATAAGTGCATTTTTGGCATGTGAATGTGCAACGGCTAAAAACTATGCAGTAGAAAGAGATTCTACTTGGTCTTTTGAGATTTAAGTACATGTATGCTCAGCTTGTTAGTTTGGAGAGTAAGATTGATTTTTATTTGTTAAATATGTTAGAAATAGCACTAGGCCATTGCAATTAGTGCACTATGATGTTTGGGATCCAACACATAATGCACCATTAAGTGGTGCAAGGTATAATGTCTCTTTCATTGATGATTACAATAGGTACACTTGGATGTATATTTTGAAGCACAAGGATGAAGTACTTGATGTCTTTAAAGATTTCAAAAGTCATGCTGAAAGAGAGTTTGGCTCTTATATTTCTTGCTTGAGATCAGTTGGTGGAGGTAAATATGTCTCTCATGATTTTGACAGGTATCTTGTTAAGAATGGAATCAAAAGGCAGCTTACATGTAGCTATACACCACAACAAAATGGTGTAGCAGAGGAAAAACAAAGGTGCTTATGGAAGTTGCAAGAGCTATGATGAATGAGAAGAATTTGCTAAACTACTATAGGGCTGAAGCAGTTGTGATTGCAGTGTATATTGTGAATAGGGCTCCTATAGTTGGTATTCATGACAATATGCCTTATGAGGAACTGTATGGATATAAATCTAAATATCAACCATTTAAAAGTCTTGGATGTATTGCCTATGTGCATGTGCTAGATGAGAAAAGAAAGAAACTAGGCCCAAAGGCAGTCAAGTCTGTATTTATTGGCTATGCACAGGACAGGAAAGCATACAAATGCTGCAATCCTTCTACGTGTGAGTCATTAGTTAGCGGAGATGTTGTGTTTGATGAGTTAGCTTCTTGGTATGGTAGTCAAAATTTTAAAAATGCCTTCTTGAAGGAAAATGGGTTACTATTAGTCAATCCTACCTTTGACCCGAAAAAACAAACTTGTGTATGTTTGTATTTCTTTTAAAGCCATAATCATGCCATGTCAAGTGACAGACCTAGGCATGGAGTGCCTTTAAAAATGGAGATGTTTGGGTTTACTACATCGACTCTATCGATGTGGAAGTTTGCTAAGTGTCCAATTGTCTCTCTCTCCTTTAGCACATCAGGCTCTGGGAGGAGGCTATGGGTCCACCATCAATTCTACCTACACTGGGCTGCTGCTCTCCACATTCAATCGCATTTTGAGCTCAAGTCATGAACTTATGGGTGGCATGGCTCTAACATTAATACCTAGAACTCTTAAATACCGTAAGGCAACCAAACATTAGTACTCGTTCATTCATTTCTAGGATCTCATCATCCATCACAATGACAAGCATTGTGCCCCCTTTCACAGAGGAGACCGCCATAGCCAAAGTGAAGCGAGCCGAAGATCTATGGAACACCAAGGATCCTGCCCGGGTGGCTCAGGCCTACACGCCCGATTCCGAGTGGCGGAACAGGGATATCTTCATCCACGGGAGGGATGCCATCGTCAGGTTCCTGACAGAGAAATGGGAAAAGGAGAGGGAGTACAGGCTGCAGAAGCGCCTGTTCTGCTTCAGCGGCAACAGGATCGCGGTCGAGTTCGAGTACGAGTTTGTGGACGAGGCCGAGCAATGGTGGAGAGCTTATGGCATCGAGCACTGGACTTTCGACAGTAGCGGCCTCATGCAAAAGAGAGACATGTCTGCCAATAATGTGGCCATCAGAGAAGAGGACAGGATTCTAAAGTAACGTCTCTACTGAACTGAAAGTTCATGCTCCTGAGAAGAAGGTAACTATGGAGTATGTGCTTTTGTGTCCAGATTTAGGGTTTTTGGACCCTTGCAAGGGGTAGAAGCAGCCACAATAACTGGATGATCAGAGAGTTATATTCTATGTGCTTCTCTGTCCAAATTTAGGGTTTTTTTAACCCTTGCAATGGTTAGAAACAAGGATTGGACGACCAGAGAATTATCTTTCAGTGAATTGAATGATCAGAGCATTCTCTTCTAGATTTTAGGTGGATTCTTTTGGGCCTTAACTGGTGTCAAAACAGAGATCTCTCTCGGCAAGTTATATTAATGCCTTGACAGTCTGTGAATTACTCAGGTGCCGTGAATTCATCTTTCAGTGTTGCAGTTCTATGTGCTTGAGGGTACCTCAGAATGCTCATTGCTTATCGCAAGTTTGGATACTCGTTGTGCTAATAAAGTCTATGCTTTTTTGCATACTTTAAAACTTGATGGGTCACAATTATTCTCTCTCCGGTAACCTTTTCGCACGCAGAATTCAGAAGCATACCACTAACAATATTTGTCACTAGAGGCGAGCCACAGATGCAATGCAAGTGTATGCTCCTTCCTATTGTTATGGCTGTTAGTACTTGATAATGATTTTGGCAGCACACTTGTTCATTTGAGTTCCCAGCTTTTTGGGGGGTTTATGTGGCATTGTTGATTGTCGCAATGTTGATTATATGGCCTCTTTTGCTTTTGGTATTCACAGGGTGATGGCTTCTTCACAGCAATAGGGACAGGCCTTGGTTGTTACTGACAATTATGTTGGTACTTCCATGTGGTTGCCCCTAGCTGACAATTACCTTCCCACTCCAATTCAGCCCGTCTTGTGTGTTTTTCAAAAGTTGAATCAGGGCCAACATTGTCATACTCTCTCATCTCGTTCGAATGTGCAGATAGTATCTTCATCAGCCACACACAGACATGCAATTTTCTGATGTGCTGCCTCATTGGTCAACTCTTTAAGTTTTGTGAGGTAATTGGAGAAGAGATTGAACCAGTAAAGAGTCTTTCTCACATATAGCCTCACATCCAATCCTCACTTAGCCCATTAACCTCACGGCTAGCACCTGAAGTTGCCTAAACTCCCTCATAAAGCAGACATCCCTCACAAAGCAGACAATCTGCCAATGAGGCTTTGACATCCTTATTAAAACACAACTTCAGAACACTGTTTTTCCAAGCTCACTTTGGATCTTGAAACCTCAATAAAGGTCTCATATACCTTTGGAGGCTGATTGATACTCCTTATTTTCATGGACTAAGTTGTCATTATCCTAAACGTTTGGCAATAGAAAGTTCAAACCATCGAGGAGTGGAAACCTTTTGAGTACGTTTTTCACAACCTAGAAATCTCTATTACCAAGTAATGAGTTTGTGAGCAAGGCAAAAAGCAAGGGAGTGGGTGGACTGACTTGATTGACCAATCGCAGTAGTATGAATGACTCCTAGAATTATTCATTATTGTGTATATATGTTGAGGCATTACTCACAAGGCCATTCATCATGTTGCCAAATACAAGGGCAAAACCTACATTTGCTATGATAAGAAACATGAAGTCCCACCTTATTCAATATGCTATATCAATGAATAGATAGAACTTGATTTAAAGTGGCATCATGAATCCTTTTGTGTATAAAGGTAAATTGTATTTTGTGAATCACTTCTCCATATAGAAACTTTGATATGTAGGACTAGAGCTTTGGCAAGTATTGTGCAACACATATTGAGCAAGTAAACATGCTTATATACTTCGCATGTAAACCTTTGAGTACACTTGGGAATTAGTTTGATAACCTTTAGACTTTGTGTGTGTAAACCTTGGAGTGTTTATGAGAATGAGTTTGATGGCCTCTGCATTCATGTTAGCAAAAAGTTGGCGTGTCCTTCAAACCTCATTCACCATAGCAGTCAAATCCTCAATGGAGATGTCTTGGTAAGATTGAAAAAGTTCCATTGTGAATCTATCCATATTGGGGAAAAAATGAACTTTTTTAGCGAGTGAGAAAGTTAAATTGGGAGTTTATCCACGTTGGGAGAAAACCAATCCTCCCCTCCCCCCCCCCCCCCCCCCCCCCCCCCAAAAAAAGAAGAAGAAAAAACCCTTGCTAATTATATGCTTTAATTCAAGCTCAGTGAATATGAAAATGCAACCTTATGTTTGGAGATTTCATGAAGTCTTGACTCCTCTTGCTTTTCCAAGAAAGCCTCAATGCCTTGCACGAGGTTATGCTCAATCCATCATTCATGACATCATGTAAATTATGAACAATAGCATCCCTAAGTTGATTAGCATGTTGAACCATAGCTTCTATTGGCTTGATCCCAACCATATTGCTTTACAAGAAGAACTATGTTAATTGCACAATCCCAAATTGCAATTGGGTCTCTCCTTGCTTCAACCTTCTCTCATTGTTTGCCATCTTCATTTTCAATGAGTCATGTAAAAAACAAAACACCTAATTGATAGGCATGTTAGCCTTGATTAGCTCTAACGGGATATAGCCTTGATTAGCTCTAATCAAATGCAAACCTCTACAAAAAATAGGAAAAAGCGTAGAAGACAAAATGCGAGGTTACCTTTGGTGAAATATATATTCATCTATCCCCTCTTATGGAAGCATACATTCAGTAATGTATGGCCACCCTCCCTAAACTATTCTTATGTTGAGTGCATTAGGCGAATTGCTTTAGATTAGCACCAATTTGTCTATTGCAAGGTTTACCAAATCAAGATTGGAATGAAATAACTCTCATCGCTTGAAGTTTCCTCATCGACAAAGTCTTCCACATGGAAATGATTAGCTCCCTCTAAGTTGTGTTCCAATTGGCAACAAAGATAGTATTCCATATCTTCCAACTCTACCAACCTCAAATTGATCCCCACTAAACTATCATTCAAGGCATACAAACTTACAATGTTAAACCTCTAATACTCCTTTCTAATAATGATACCAATGAACTCCTCAACAAGATTGTTAACTTTTTAAAGATTTTAGCCAAGTCTCACATAAGTCTATCAAATCTCCAATACCTCTACAAGGCGCATTAATAAAATAAGTTTACTTAGGAACAACATGCTCAAATTGGACCCACACTTAATTTCTTGTAGATAGAAAACAACATGCTTAAATTTCCAAGTTAAGGTCTTGAATGCATTTACATTTCCCTTTCCACTTCCCTTTTCTCTTAAAGTGCATACTTAAATTGCCAAACTAAGCCCCTTAATGCTTGTCCTTCTTCCTTTTTGTTTTCTCGTTAAACTCACATGGAGAGAGGTTCTCCTTATTTGAATGTGTTGGCTCTAGGGCTTTGTTACGAGGTTTAGGCTGAATAGGAGCCATTTTAACTTTATTTGCGACATCTCATTTCCTTGAGCTATTGACATTCCTTGATCGACTATCCTATATTGACAATAGTAAAGGCTTAGCCTAAGACATCCCCTCCTTAGATCATATTGTTACTCTATCAAGTACATTATGTGAAGCTCTTCTTTTTATATGCCCACACTTTTAAAAGCCTTGCAACCCTGATTGTTAAGAGTCAAACGACCTTTTTAACTACACCTTACCTCCTTGATATTATCATACTAAACTTGACTTTGCTATATAATTTGTACATATCACACAAGTACATTGGGGATTAACCAAATCACATGCATGCTATCTTAAAAGGAAGTCACACATGCATAGTGTAGTAATAATATGCAAACTAAAGTTTGAAGTTATAGTGTAGGGTAAAGAAATGTTCTTGTAGTCCACAAAATGCAAATGTTGAGGTCAATTACATGTAAAGAATGCATACATGCATATTGTGGTAAAAAGAAGTCACATGTGTAATATGGCAAGAATAGGTCATGTGAAGTATAAGTACAAAGTGAGAAATGTTCTCTAAGTCCACAATATGTAAGCCTTAAGGTGAAATTTGCATATACCATGCCTTTCTTATCTAGATCGATTGATTTATATAAACACTTGAAAATTTAGAATTTCATTTCTATGTATACTATAGGCACTTGCACGCGCGCGCACGCACGTACGCACGCACGCACACACGCACACACACACACACACACACAAGGAGAGAGCATCCATAGAACTCTTACATTTACACAGAGGGAGAGAGAGAGAGCATCCATAGAACTCTTACATTTAGAACACCATATATCAAAGTTTTTGTAGTTCTTTGTAAGATAATTTAACATGCTTTTTGGAATAGATAGATTCTTAATTATCATAGTCATATTGATTGCATGTGTTCAAAAGCAAAAGCTAGGGAAAAATTTGACTCAATGACTATCCTTTTGAGATTTATAAGGTGAAGGGCCCAAATTTTTGGGCTTAAAAAGTCAAAAGATACCCCACAAATATAAAGATTATATACTTTGGCAAAAATTTACCCCCACACAACTCAAAATTCATGTTTCTAAGGCTTTCTTCCTATTTTTTAGACCTTTTGCCTTTGATAAACAAAATAGTTGCCCACCTATTTATAAACAAGAAATCATGGGAGCCCCTCATTTTAAACCCTTGTGTCTTAGTTCTTAACAAACAAACTTACTTGGGAAAAATAGATGGAGGAAAGTCCCCTACACAAAAGCATGCATAGTAGCATAAGGATTCAACATAAGAACTATTATCATCTTTTGAAGTTGTGGACATAACAAGAGATTTCCTTTTTTAAGGAAAAACTCTATACATAAGGAGTAATTTATTTTTGAAAAGGAGTAAGGGGTCTAAATGATTCAAAAGAATGTAAGGGGTTTATAATAACCCATTGAACATGAAATTGCCAATATAGAAATTTCCCCATCCTATCCAATGATGTTTGGATAGCAATTGAACCTCTCATGTTCAATCATGAATTATATAGAGGCATGTTTGAGCGAAGGATCCATATAGTCAACGAAACAATCAAAACGACTCATATACTAGTTTAATCATGCATCTTAAGAGTGCTAGCAATTCCTCCCACCTTGAAGTTAAATAGATCCTCTTGAACTAATGTGGAAGTATGTATAGAGTATGCCTCCCATAATCAAAACCTCTATTTGACTGATAAAGGCATGCAAAAAGATTACACCAAGTAACTAGCATGGTAATGGATCCATCTTCCATTTTGAATGGCCACAAACTTAATTAATCATGTGTATTTTGGAAATCAAGCTAACTATGAAAATAATGAGAGACTCACATTCTTCTATCTCTTATGCTTTATTTAGCTAGCATTCCCTCTATATGAAGCAAAAGTGGGGTTTTGGATATATATATATATATATATATATATATATATATATATATATATATATATATATATATATATATATATATATAGAGAGAGAGAGAGAGAGAGAGAGAGAGAGAGAGAGAGAACCTTTCATACTAGGGTAAAGGGGTCAATAGATTGTCATCCATTATAAATTTTTTTCCCAAGTGAGTTGCATAAATGTTTTTTAATGGTCAAACTATTTATATTGTATAAAAGTCAAAGAAAAAATATCACGATATTTTGATATTTTTATCAAGTAGTCTTAGTTACAAATGAAAAGTTCATAAAAGAGGGACAATGAGGGGCCAATAGAGTGACATTGGAGGATGCATTGCTTTAGGGTTTTACAAAATCTAAAATATAAAAAATTTTGCATGGCTCAATTGTTTGACTTAAGTTAAGCTCATCTATAATTTTTTTAAAAAATATATATTATATTATTAAATGGGTAAAAAAGCCATATCTTTCTTGTAAAATTGAACCTGAATTGGGGTGGGGTGTGTTTTACTTTTGGAGGGCACTACTTTATTGGCCCCTTTACCCTAGTCCTATGCATCATAAATAAGTGATATTACCCTTTTACAAGTAAACACAATCACCTAAACAACTACAACCACTTTTTGAGACGTATTCCAATGTGTGAAACTTTGCATAATCCACAACACCAACACATCTGGGATATATATATTTCTATGGTGGAAAATAAAGGTAGCATAATCAAAGGAAGAATTCACACAACTCACATGCACCACCAAAGTGAATTAAGGTTTGCGTAGGTAATAGGATAATCACCTAAACACCTACCATCGCTTTCAAAACACAAGTAGGTAGATAAAACCTTGCATAATTGACAATTCTAGTGAACCAATGGATTGAATGAACACATTTGCCTTAATAGATTATATTGATCCAATTGTGGCTAACATGCCAAGAACATCTCATGAGGTTTACATTTACAAGGGGGACTAGGAGCCTTATAGAAAATGAGGAAAATCATAGGTAAAATGTCACCAAAACCCCATGAGCTTTACAATACTCTCGTATTTTGCAAGTAGATAATGATGGAATTCTTTACAATGAAGTCTTAAATTATTGGGAAGGGATAGATTATTGCAACTAGAGTGATGTTGGGAGTTCAAATCCCTTTCTAAATGACTTGGCAATGCCTTGTCTATATGAGTGAGAGGCGAGGCACTAGAACACATCCAAAATAATTGCATTGCAGAAGACATACGGTTGGAAAGACAATGGTTGACAAGCTCATGAATGGCAACTATGTTGGGAAAATGAGTTGCATCACCAAACCAGCAAGAAAAAACAACCCTAAGAAGGTATTTGTTGTTGGGCAGGGACATGTTAGGACATCTTTTTTGGGCGCGGCGGGGGGCCTAGGTGGACAAAGCCATGGGAAGGGGTTAGGAGGTTATGCTTGGTGGCAAGAGGGGTGGGTGGGGTGACCTGCATGAGGAGATGGTTGGCGCCCAAGAGGTCATTGAAGTGGGAGCCACCCTTCTTGGCCACAAGGAGGGCCTGCCCACAGGCCTCCTTGAGGCAGCCGCCCACATCGAGGGCGAGGCCAGCCATGCGGAGCTTGGGTGGGGGGCCGCCCAAGAGGGTGGGGAAGGAGGGGGGGTGGTGTCTGTGTTTGTTGCCGTCCTTGGGGGGGTGGCTGGGGACCCTGTCATAGCCTTGCGTGCCTCGTCCTCTTCCTGATAATGGCGGTGGCGATGATGATGATGTTGCTGCTGCTGATGATGAGATGAGAAGCTCCTTGCTTGCTCCCCCGAAGCATGTCGCGAATGGGGAACCGAGGCTCATGGACCTCGCCAGGCTCTTCTTGGTTGTCATATCTCTCTCTCTCTCTCTCTCTCTCTCTCTCTCTCTCTGTGAAGATGCAGAGACTGTGCCAGGGCATGAACAAACTGAAGATGCAGTCCGGAGCTTGAAGCGAGAACGCAGAGAGAGATACAGGGACAGAACAGGAAGTTTATGAGTCGCTTCCTATAAGGATTTTGAGAGAGAGAGAGAGAGAGCCCGACTTGATTAGCTCCAGAATGGTGCATGCCCGTCAACTTTATGAGCCGGTGGTGAGACGGATATCTAACTTTCTTTTCTTTTCTTTTTTTGAAAAACTATCACAGTCCATAGCATATCATTATTCATCACATCAACTATCATATTATCATATCGCTTTCTCTTTACTCCATAATTAATACATCAAGAGATGGCTTTTACACTTTACACTTGGCTAGCAAGAGAAGAAGACTCATGAGTCATAAGCATGTTCTAGAGAGAGAGAGAGAGAGAGAGAGAGAGAGAGAGAGAGAGAGAGAGAGAGAGCATTCGTATGCATGCCAACACCCACCCACAAACACACACATGCTAACACCTTTGCACGAAGAGACACACACACATAACATGCATTCATATGCCTAAACCCAAACCCCCCCCCCCCCAAGATACTAAATGGATGTTGCTCAATTGCTTAAGTTGAACATTACCATCGTCACACATGTGAGTAGTAATTCAAGTGGATTTTACCATAGCTCGGTAGATTTAGGCCGAGAAAAAGTAAGAGAAGAGAGCTTTTTTTTCTAGTAAAAGACACTAGGCACTATCTCCTAGATTCTACAATGTTTCACACCAATGTTCTCTAGTGTTTTGCACTAATGTCAGGTTTTCTTTGCACTAGTGCAGTAACAATTAGGCTCAAGCAATTGGGGTAATTCTCATCTTAAGGCATGCTTCATGTTGTAAGAAGGTTCACACAATGATATCATATTTTGGTTCTATAATTTCATGTCATAATCTATTTTGTGCTAATGGTTTCTAGTTGATATTATTGTGCCCATGCCTACTTGCCCTCTCTTTGCACTACTTGGCCAATTTTGCCCAACATGTTTTGGCATGCCATCTCATTATATATACATATGTGTGTGTGTAAATTATATTACAATATAATCAACAAATTAACTTAGAATAAAAAGGTATATACACACTTATGAATATATTTGATAATGTATCTTATATATAGTTACATATACAATAAGGTATGCTATTAACAATAATCACATAAATTTGATAATTTATAATACACACATATACACATGTTTTCTACGTAGATACATACATACGTGTGTGTGTGTGTATGATTGATGCATTAACATATAAGGTTATATATGTACTTATAAACATATATATTCATGTATACAATACAATACATAATGAATATCAATAGCTAATTATGCGTAGTTAGTGTTATTAATGTAGCTTGTTGTATGCACAATTCTATTACAATTATCCATATGCACACATGTTATTATATTAATGTCTATATGTATATTAACATATATATTATGAGTGTAATGTATGTTATTAATGTACATAATAATGTGTTTAGTTCATGTTATTGTTAGAATTATTATTGCTATTGTTAATTTATGACTAATAATTATTAATATTATATTATAAGTATATATTTCTTAATATTATAGTATAAAATACCATTTGTATATATGATAATGATATATTATAACTATAGCTATAATATATATATGTATGTGTGTGTGTGAGTGCACTTATATATATAGTGATTCTCTCTCTCTCTCTCTCTCTCTCTCTCTCTCTCTCTCTCTCTCTCTCTCTCTCTCTCTCTCTCTCTCTCTCTCTCTCTCTCTCTCTCTCTCCCCCCCCCCTTTACACCCACATGCTACCCCCCAACTCACATATTGTGAACTCTCTACTACAACCTCACTGTTGAGCCCATTACATCATGTAGACTCCATTTTGCTCAAGTGTAGCTAGCCTCTCAATTCATTTCATTTTGACGCATTGGCTACTCAACCCTTTTCTCTTTTCTCACTCAATTCATTTCTTTCACCCATGGGGTATTGCTTGTAGGCGGCCTTGTGGGTTTGCATCACTCCACCCTCTTCAGCTCCATTCTTCACTTCCTAGCCAGTATTGGGGAGAGAGAGAGAGAGAGAGAGAGAGAGAGAGAGAGAGAGAGAGAGAGAGAGAGAGAGAGAGAGAGAGAGAGAGAGAGAGAGAGAGAGAGAGAGAGAGAGAGAGAGAGAGAGAGAGAGAGAGAGAGAGAGAGAGAGAGAGAGAGAGAGAGAGAGAGAGAGAGATGTAAATGGCACCAATCTTGATTGAGCAAGGAAAAGAAATATGAATTACTTTTTGAAAAGCAACAGGATGCCACTAAGAGATGGTTATGGGGACCTTCCATTGTCTTGCTTCAAACCATCTTCTTTTTTGAAACTGTCATTTTGTCTTTTTTCTACTTTTATTTTACTTGTTCACCTTCATCATTTTTTATTTGTTCTCTCCTTCTCACGTTGTTGTTCCCTGTAGTCTAAGGAGCAATATCCTTGTTCGAGGACTTGGGTTGTGATACCAAACCTAACCTTTAGTTAATATATAGAAAAAATATATATACCAAATGGATGTAGCTCAATTGGTTAAGTTGAAGCATGTTGACTAGATGGCCTTGACTTCAATTCCTTCATCTACATGGTAATTTAGTATGGGAATATAAAAGGGGAGATTTGAACCCAGATTAGTGAGTTAATAAAACAAGTGGCTTACCACTAGGTTAGCCACTGGATTATATATATATATATATATATATATATATATATATATATATATATATATATATATATATATCACATGCATTCAATGCCTAATTTAAAAATCCCATTATATGTAAATTTATCATGAATGAGACATGTTCTTTCCCTATTCTACATACAAATATCCCTATTAAGTGATATTTGTATGTATAATGGTCTAAAAATGGGATTTTAGAAATCTCTTATGTTGAACCCATGTGATAAACTTATAATTTTATGAGTCCTTTGAGAATAACAAGTTCATGGCTTTTTTTGGTACATTAATATTATATGAAGATTGTTCTTTGCTTCATGGGGAGGAAGGTGAAGACTTGCAAAAAACTAGAATAACAATGACATTTGATTTACATGTATTAAGCCAATTAATGTTCATTCTAGCACACCCAAAATTTTAGTTAACTATAGCCTCACTCACTATTGTATATAATTGTGTTTGATACCTCATATAATATTTCTTTCATGATTCTACATTCAATAAACTTGCAAACAGTTTGTGTCTCTTTGATGGTTAAGCTACTATTAGGTGCTCCACACTTAGATCCTCCTAAAATTGGGCATCAGTGTTCTCCGAGTGATTCACACCAATATTCGAAGCATTGGTGTCAATAGTAGTTAGAACATTTTGCATGCTAATGCATGTTTCATGTGGCAAGAGGATTCATGCATGTTCACACTCATATCGTTAATAGTTAGAGCACTATGTGTCCTATGGCACACACCAATCTTAGGTCGATGCTTGGCACACTAATGTTAGTAATAGTAAGATCTTTGCATCAAGAAGCACAAAACCTATTTAAAAAAACATGTGTAATGCCATGCTTTTTGCACAGAGCATCAAGAAGCCTTTGCATCATGTATACCTTGTCCATAACTTGTTCTTACAAGTTATTGTGATTGCACGAGAAGATAATCAAACATGTCTTGACATTTGTACATTTTCATCCTTGCATTTGGATGCTAAATTTAAAATTTCCAAAAATTAAAGCAGATTAAGAACATCACCTTTCAAAACTTTGCATCTATGCCACACTTCACATTGTATCACAAAAACAAAGCGTGAGATAGTCCATGTGTAAAAATGCACACATGCACACACCCAAAATATATGTGAAGAATGAATGCAATATAAATTTTTCATAAACACTTACAATTGCTAGGGAGAAATTCTTACCAAGCCTTTCATATAAGCTAGGGAGAGGGGAAGGAAGTATGCATGCATTGGTGGAGGGATGGAGTATTGTGCTAGGGCATGACAATTGGAGTGGAGCAATGGTAATCAATGAACTTCTATTGCCCTTCCTCACCAACATCATACATATACCTTCATAACTTTCTATTGATCAATGGATTTGAGAAGCAACATAATAAAGGCCGAAATTTAGAGTCTTGATAAAAATATTATTAACCCTAATGATGGAAAAGCATCATGCTAACAATGGCTTCAAATGTCGGCATCCTCCATGTAGCCTATGATAATCATTCTCTCTTTCTCTATTTATGTGTGTGTGTGTGCAAATCAAGTTGAAGGGATTACTAATGGAGCAGCATATGCCCATTGCATGCACGCCCATGTGCACGCACACGCACACGCACACGCACACACGCACGCTCAAAGGAACGACATGCATATAGGCTAGGAAGAGGGGAAGAAAATATGTATGTGTAGATGACTCATCTAGTTGTGGTTGGGTTGTCTTGTAGAGGTTCTAGCACTGCTACCTTGGCATTAGTGGAGTGTCTTGCAAGGGAAAAGCAATTGGAGTAGAGAAATGGACATCAACATTTCAATGAAATCAAAACTTACTATCATAGCTACATTATAGCTCCACCATAAAGTCACATTTGCAAAGTCTTCCTCAACCTATTGCCTTCTCCATCATCCTCCTACAAGTCCCTACCATAAGTAAGTGATTGGAAAGCTCCTTGCATGCCCTACGAAGGATGACCAAAAAGGCAGTTTTGTTTCATCTGACGTTCATGAATCAGCTCAAAGTGCCCATTAAAGCAATCAAGAGGTGGCGGATTAAGTGCACCGACGTCCATGCACTCCTGGCCTTATTAGACAAAAGCTTGGGGATCTAATAGAAGACAACATGGAGAGGAAAAAGCTAATTTTGTTGTTGTTTCCCTCAGCGTCGACAAGTTTTTTTAAAACCCTTTGATTGCTGAGCTTAGTTGTACAGCTGCCGCCGCTCATGGCTATCTTGGCTATGGATCTGCTAAGCATGTGAAGGATGCAGATATGGAAGGTGATTCACAGGCAATATGAACGTGAGAATTTTGAAGTTGATATTTAGAGCTTTAAAGGACCAGTTCATAGTCTTGATTCCAAGGAGTAAAGGAGGGGGCAGTAAGTTTGGAATTCCACCTTAGACTTTTCATGCAAATCAACAAAAGTAGATGCTTAAAATAGATAAACTTTTCTTTACCAAGTGATTTGGTAAAGATATCCACTACTTGGTCTTTAGTCCTCACATGCATCAAGTCAATCTGCTCTGCTAGTACCATTTCTATGATGAAATGTTAATGTACTTCAATATGCTTAGATCTTGCATGGTAGACAAGATTGCTTGCAAGCATCGCACTACTCGTATTATCACAATTCAACTTCACTTTATTGCCCAAGTGTATCCCCAAGTCATTCAGTAACTTCAGCAACCAAACAGCTTCACAAGCCGCTAAGGCCGTGCCCCTGTACTCAGCTTCTGTACTAAACAATGCAACTGTAGGTTGTTTTTTACTTTGCCAACTGATCATGCTGTTGCCCAATCCAAACGCATATCCACTGGTTGACCTCTTGCCATATGCACAACTAGCCCACACTCAGCGTTGGTATACCATGTCAAGTCAAGGGGTTTCCGATATGCATAAGACAACCCATAATTAGTCGTACCCTTTACATATCTCATGATTCTCCTGACTGCATCCAAATGCAGTTTGCGAGGCTTTTGCATGAATTGACTGATCAACCCCACAACAGAGCTCAAGTACCGACCATCTGTCTATACATGGTTACATTCTCAATTTTTTTCCCAACATCAATCTGCAGCTTGACATTTTGGTCTAGGGGTGTCTCCATAGCCTTACATTCAACCATATCGTACTTCTATAACATGTCATAAGCATACTGCTTCTGTAATAGCCATATGCCTTGAGGTGTAGACACTACCTCAATTCCCAGAAAATATTTCAGCTCACCAAAATCTTTGACTTTGAATTCAACCTGCAACAATGACTTTATTTCAGCAATCCCGCTCTCATCATCTCCAATAATGATTAAATCATTGACATAGACAACCAGAAAAACATAGCCATGATCTGTCTTCTTCACAAATAAACTGTGATCTGCATCACCCAATCTAAATCCATGTTGTTGTAAATGACTGCTAATTCGAGCATTCCAAGTTCTGGGTGCCTGTTTCAGCCCATATAATGCATTTTTCAGCTTGTATACATGTGTTAGAAAATCTGGACACACATAGTCTTCATGTTGCTCCATATAAAATTCTTCCTATAAGTCACCATTCAGAAATGCATTTTTCACATCCATTTGCCATCTAGCCTTAGCTACTGCCAATGCAATGATTGTTATGACTGTTGCCATTTTATCTATAGGGCTGAAAGTCTCCTCATAGTCAAGGCCATACTATTGTGCATACCCTTTTGCAACCAACCTGGACTTATTGCATTCCAATGACCTATCTTACTTGCATTCAACCTTGTACACCCATTTGCAGCCAATGGGGACTTTGCCTTCAGGCAACTAAACCAAATCCCATGTTTCATTTTTAGCCAAAGTTGAATACTCTTTGTCCATGGTAGCACACTAGTTCTCATTTGCAAGTGCCTCATCAAATTTAGTGGGTTCTTTGAAATCTGACACCTTAGTCATATATGCGTTCTTTGAAACCTTAGTGAGCATATATGTAAGTATGCCAAATGGTCTTCTGACCCTTTCATATCTCCTCAACTATGGATCACTCTAAGGTTGCCTCTCAGGAGGCAGTACACAACGATTCTGCCTTGCACCAGGCGTTATAATAGAAGGAATCCCCAACTCATAGTCCAAGCTATCACTGTTAGATAACTCATAACCTGCAGTAAGTGGACATGTTACATCCTCAAACGTATTTTCTTTTCCCTTATCCAATCTCCCCCTCACTGACATGTCCATTTCAGTGGACGTAGGAGTGTGATTCAGCAATCCATCCTGACCAAGGACTCACTGTAGATGACACATCACTTGTCGAACCAGTCATAGATGTACTAGCTACAGGGGTATTTTTAGCATTACTTGTGCTGGTTGATCCATTGGTAGCCACTGCAATTGGATTCCCATACCAATAAGCTAGCTCGTTAAAGACAACATATCTACTTATCAACGTCTCATGAGTAGATGACACATATAATTTATAAGCCTTCCTTTACTATGCATAACCCAAAGACATGCTCTTGACAACTTTGGGATCCAATTTCTTCCTCTTTTCCTCAAGAATATGTATGTATGCAATGCAACCAAATACCTTTAAGTGTCTAATGTCACTAAATTGATTGCTTATTACACATTCTCTATTTAGTAAGTTTATATCAATAAACTAATGACTCACTTTTCTTTAAGTGTTGATGATGATCTAGCATGGCCATGAGACTATTTAGAGACCAGTATTCCTAATGCATCACTTAATGGGGTGATCAGAGCACTGTGATGGGGATATCTAGTACATGCAGTACAAGTTATGAAGGAGGAAGGAAGTGTCTGCCAAGTGTAAGAGTGTACACAAGAACCAAGAAGTTACACATAAATGAAGATGGATTGAGTTCTAAGAAGAGGAAGTGCATTAGCATTGTGTATGTGTATCTATGTGTGTATCCGGGGATGCCTGGGAATGTTTACTTATGTGTAATGAGCATTGCATTCATTTGGGGTCATCCTCTCCCTTACATGTCAAGGTTTAAGGTCTTTTCTTTCATTAAGAAAGACGAGAGAGGTAATTCTCTCACTAAGAAAGACAAGAGATGTGATCCTCCGGAAGTGAGGAGAGAAGTGAATTTTCTCTTTCTAAGGTCTAAGATGACACAAGCTTTTGTGTGGAAGTCAATCTTAAGGTTGAGGCCCAAGGAAATCTAATGAACTCTCCTTATCTATGGCTCAAGGTGGTTGCATGGACCATAAGTTAAGACTAGAGTTTAAAAGCTAATTTTCTTAAAACAGACAAGTTGAATCCATTTTTAAAATATCTCACGATAGAAAGCCGATCTCTAAAAATGGTCCATGGGGGTTATCGGAAATGACAATATCTACAACTTTTGTGTTGGATGTTTTTCCATCCAAGCAACACACATATTTCTTTTCTCTCATCTGTTCTCTCTCTATGCCAGTATAATATTCACCATATATCTTTTAAGTATATAAGAAAGTCGAGCATGTATCTCGATTCTTATAACACTAATGTTAGGCTTATGACCATACAACCACTCATAAGGTGTTACATCATGAATCCTTGCTGTGAGGGTTCTAATCAACATATATACAATAGTCAGCAGTGCTTCAGCCCAGTAAGCATTAGGCAAACACTTTTCATTCAGCATGGCTCTAGCTGACTCCATCAGTACTCTATTTTTCCTCTCTGCTACACCATTTTGTTGCGATATATAGCTGTAAGTAAGCTGTCTTCTGATTCCGTACTTTGCAAGATATTTGTCAAACTCTTTAGAGACATATTCTCCACCTCCATCTGACCTAAGACAAGAGATATAGCAGCCCAACAATATGCGTCTTGAAATCTCTGAATGCATTAAACACTTCATCTTTATATTTCAATATGTACATCCAAGTGTACTTGTTGAAATTATGAATGAAAGATACATAGTAACGAGTAGGTCCTAACAAAGCATTATGAGATGGACCCCAAACATTGAAGTGTATCAACTGCAAGGGTCTCATGCTATTATTCACATGTCTCATAAAGGGAAATTGTGCCTGCTTTCCAAAGCGACATGCAAGACATACATGGCCAAAGTTATTATACTTGAATTTGGGCAATCCAAGTACCACTTCCTTCTACTGCATAGATTTCAGCTTTTGAACATTAACATAGCCAATCCTCTTATGCCAAATATCAACATCCTGAATAGCACCCTCATCATGTGCAAACATGGCTGCCTTAAGTTCTAGAATGGTTGCATCCAATGTAAATATCCTGCCATCCCTTCTACCTCGAGCAATTAATTTGCAGCCATTACCATATTCGTCAATAAAGCAACCATCTTTATTGAATCTAACCTGCATATTTTGTTTGGCCATCTATCCCATTGAAAAGAGATTCTTAGTTATTGACGGTACATGCAATACATCATGCAAACTCTTTTTCTTGCAATCAGGCATCTTCAATGGAACAACTCCTTTGTGTTGAAAGTCATGCTAGGTGTCATCCCCAATACAAACAGAACCATGTGAACCTACAACCAACTCATCAAACCACTCTCCATGGGTTTCATATGGTTAGAAGCCCTAGAGTCAATTTACCATCTCTCATCTTTGTTTTTCTCTCAGTGCATTCTCGGACACATGCTGCATGGCAAACAACCTATCACACTGCTCATCATGAGCACTGCTAGAAGATGCATAGTTCCCATATTGTCTACCCTTAGCCTTCATATTTGCCTGCTTCTTATGACAATCCTTTGCAATGTGCCCATATCTACCACAATAATGACAGTCCTTGTCCATGTTGGACCAATCATTCGACTGCATACTCTCTCTGTCCATAGTTTATGAGCTCTTCTTTGATCATGTGTCAGTCGTTCATGCAATTCAGGTTTAGCTTCATCACCAGTGCATAGATCCCAATATCCTCTGCCAACCAAAAATTTATTCATTGTGAATTTCCACAAGGCAAAATTCTTGTTATCCAACTTCTCACCAACAATCTAGGTAATGTTGTTAGTGCCCTATGCATTTGCCATGTTGTAACAGGACTATGTCTGATCAATGCTTGCTGACTACTTGCAAGCCAACAAGTATCACTAACCAACTACAGTCTTTGACTATTTATGATAGTTTTTTGCAACAAAAAATTCACGGTTAAAACTAGGGTATTTCAGCCCATCAACATCTCAAAACCATCCAAAAAACATGTGGCATAGCCCGTAGGTACATCAGTCTCAGTACACATAGACCATGTAGTTGATTTAAATATCTATCATGCAACTTTATTGCTAGGGCACATACATGCAATTTGAAATTTATAGGATGTAAATGACCATAAGCTAATTTAAAGCCAAAACTGAGGTGTATGCATGTCATACATGTCCCAATATCTCACAGACATCTGCTCTAGTACATGTAGGGTTTTATACATGATCATTCGGGCACATATCAGTGCATATTCATCAAGTACAAGCATCAAATATCTTGCATGTAGGTTGCAATCAACAAATAATCAACAAAACAAAGTTTATCCATCTCCAAAATGTCTTCAAATCACTTCATACATTTGTTTCAGTGTGTCGGGGTCAATACATGACCATACATACAACCATAGACACTTTGTCTTCAAGGAGCAAGGTCATGGATTGCATTCCCTGCTTGTAACTAGCTAAGACACTTTAAATGCATTTTTTTTTAGCTCCAGACTTCAGTTTTCAGTAGCATTCAATGCTTGCCTTAGTCCTCTAGACATTCAGTAGACATATCCCAATCCATACATTTGATAGGGACCAATCAATGTCATGTAGTGTTTCATGCTTGCTGTCCACAGATTCATGATAGTTTTCCAGCCAAGTAAATGCTTCCAAATCTGAGCATTTTGACCTCAAAATTTCAGCTCCAAGGCACAAGAACAAGTGCATATGCCCTTCTTGCATATACCTATGCTTCAATGATGCTTTCTGAGCATGCCAAAGAGTTCCTGTGTGTCAATCATGACAAAGTACATGCTTCCCATTCAAGTATACAACAATTCATGCCTAATTTCAGATATGTAAATGCACTCCAAAACTAAGTTTTTGATCCCTTTTAATCATGCCCAAATGTACATGGGTATTGCCTAGACATTGCATTCTAGATAGTCATATCCATCATTCCAAGGCATTATGGATCAAATAGTGCCCTATATTGGTGTTGGAAATTCCAGGACAAATTTCAGCCAGTCACAACTTTTCAAAGTTAAGCATTTAACATTCCAAATCAATGCTTAAATGCATAAGAGATAGCCCATACACTTTGCTAAGCATCCTTGAATTGCAGAGTTTCAAATATGGGTTGTCATTATTTCCAGGACAGCATGACTGATATAAAATCATCCAGATATGCACTCCATTGCATCATTGTCATGCCTAGATGTATGACTTAGATGCTCAATTCCATCAGTAAGCATCCATGGCATTGAGCATGACCTTTGTAAAGCATTGTATACTGAAAGAACAGGTGCAGAATTGCAGGAAAAACATGCACAAAATTTCTGCCATCACGCTATCCACTAATTTTATTTTTTTAATTGGCAGTTGATATGCCACACATAAATAGTTCACGTTGAACTCTAGGAGATAAAAGCAACTCCTTCATGTTGTCTTCTTTTTGTCAATGCTCATCCAAACTGGGCTCTTCCATGTGCCATTTCACCTAAGCCAAGCTCACAAGAACTCTATGGTTCATAGCTCTGATACCATATTGGAAGAGAGGGAGTGATAGAGAGTGGAGAAAAACCATGAGCTACAACTCATCTTCTTCTTCACTATTCAATTATGCAACTACTAATTGAAAGAGAGACTACAATAGGCTTTACACTAACCATCCTCTAGGTCACGACTTATTAATGTCACACACATGTACAACTGTCTCCAGCTAATGTTAGTTAGACACACATACAAATAAAGATGGGTGGAGCTTGATATTCTAACAAACCTCTTTGCACTCCCTCCCCTTCTTATGACTGCCTCAAGAGGCATTGGTTAGCCTACTAGGATGCATTTGATGAAGGGAAAAACCCTTTTAGAAGAGGCAATCATGTTGTTGGAATTGAAGAGAGACAAGTTGGAAGCAACGATATCCCTAGTAGAGTGGAAATCTTCATGATAGGTCTAGTTGCATCAACAATGACACCCGTAGTAGTAGAGAAGAGAAAAGAGGAAGTAGATGCACTACATTTAGGGTTCAACCACATCTCCCTTGTCAAGAATAATCTCTAGAGAGATTTGGGTGCTAACATTTGTAAGCGTCGAGAGAGAGAGAGAGAGAGAGAGAGAGAGAGAGAGAGAGAGAGAGAGAGAGAGAGAGAGAGAGAGAGAGAGAGAGAGAGAGAGAGAGAGAGAGAGAGAGAGAGAGAGAGAGAGAGAGAGAGAGAGAGAGAGAGAGAGAGAGAGAGAGAGAGAGAGAGAGAGAGAGAGAGAGAGAGAGAGAGAGAGAGAGAGAGAGAGAGAGAGAGAGTGTGTGTGTGTTTTTCTTTTTTTTGAGTTATTCCTCCCCCCACATCGTTTGACTAATGAAAGCCCAAGGCTAGTTTTCTTTCTCTTTCTTGCACCAATGTCATAGTTCACTTAAATGATACAAAAAAAGGAGAGAGCCTTTTCAGGCTTAGAAAAGCTTTTGGTACTTCAAAGGAGGCTTAGTAAACTTTGTTGTATTTGAGTAGACTTGTTAATATATAGAAAATACGTGTCCATATGCATTCTATTGAGCAATAGTGGCTTCCATATAGAAATCCTAGGTCTTAATGCATGAAGTTTAGTGGATACATATCCTAAATATTAGCTTGATATACATGTTATGAACTTGTGAGAATATGCAATGAAAGAAGAACATGAAAATGGATAGAACTTGGGGCAAGAAAGGCAACAATGAAAGAAGAGAATGGAAGAGAAAACTCTACACAAAATTTGAATAAACACTAAATACAAAGGCTTACTAAAACCTTACATGCATGTAGCCCAAAGCATAATTGAGGGTACCGAATTAGGTTGATGATGGAAGTTATTATTGGAAGATGGAGGAGTGTCTCAAATGTTTGAGTGTGTTGAAGATCTGGAAAAGAATATGATGACAATCAACTAGGAAGCAATTAGAAAAGATTGAAAATAGTCAGAATTTTTCATAAAATGATAGTAGCAAACTAGGGAACAATATATATAGCCAAAAAGAATGAAATTAGCCAAAATTTTCCCTAAAATGCCAAAAAATGCATGCAGATGCCATTTAAAAATGTTGATTACAATTAAATAATGATGATTGCCTCATATTGACTAGTGTGAACACACTTAAAACCAACTAAAAAAGAAATGCATGCTCTAAATGGATCTATCTCCTTCGTCAAAATCTATGATAGAGTGAGTGTCAAAGCTCGTAATGTCCTTGTTTGATTTAGATTGAGGCTCACATGCAAGAGATGACTATGTGATATAAACATGAATGTAAAACAACTTTTAATCATGCAACCAATTGCAATGTTGATTAGAAGCACAATTGATATACTTGAGCTTATGAAGCATTTGGATAATCCTAGATTTTAGTAAGGGAAATATGGCATATTCTCACATGAAAGGTAAGAAACAAGCCATCAGAGTCAACCACAAACCCTAGTGAGGACAGTAAGGAAACATAAAGGAATTTCTCAAGGTCCAAGAGGAAAAAAGTGAACCAATCATCAATATAGATACTCCAAAGTAGAAAGGGAACCCAAAGCTACTAAGGGCATTATGATAGCTCCAAAGAATACTAAGAAAAGGATTCTATCAAGAAGGAGTAGGAGACTAAGGGCTTACAACTGCAAACATTGATGAAGAGCTAGATCAAAGCTGCGATGGGTCCTTGAACCCCTTCTATATGTCAGTTTCGTGAAATACCAAGCCTTTGAAAAAGAGAGGGGATTGAGGAGTAGTTGCCAATCCATACAAAAAATCAATTATGTATAAGAAATTGTCATCTCAAAATGAGGTAACATAATAGCAATGTTGCATGATGTCACTCAATCCAAAAGAGCTTTGATTTTGAGGATATAATCTATCATGAAATTGTAAAAAAGTCTTTTGATTAACCATAAACTCCAGTAAACTTAGTCTAATCTAATTATCAAGAGATGAGTCATGGAGATGGAGAAGGACATGGCACAAAAGGAGAATCAACAAGTAATGGAGTGTCACAAGGCAATTAATATAATGATAACATTACTTCTTCAAGTGTATTAAAAGATGACATGAGAAGTCTAGCAAATAAATATTAAAAGATCTTAGAATGGTCATTGGCATCAAAAGAGCAACAACACATTTGTTCGTGTCAGTCGATGATTTTAAGTGAATACATGGCACACATTCTCAAAGCTAAATGTGAGAAGGACCACTTGATCCCTTCATTGCATGTGTTATATTATAGATGAATAGGTGGCACACATTCTCAAAGCTGTCTAAGAAGCACTGCTTGATCTCCTCATTTCACACTAAGCATCGCTAGAAATGCACAAAGGAAGTACAAGCACTAAAACAAAAAGTGAAAGGACAAATTGAGTTTGACAAGCAATGGTATTCCATTTAAGCTTCATTAACTAGACTTGGAAGTGGACTAATGAATTTCCCCAAGAAAAGGGGAACCATCTAAAATTCCATGCATGATCCAATGTATGTAGCTCCCATTTCCTAAGAGTTCTCATGATTATGCAAAATTTTGAGCTACCTAAAAAATTCCTGCACCAACCTCTACTTGACAAACACCTCAAGAAGGAAGAGCTACATGTTGCAAGTAGAATACACCAAGGGGATGTGATATTCTATATATTTTTATATATCTCATTCTTGACTTGGATGCCTCACCTTCTTGATACCTATGCTTCATACCAACTAGGTGCTCCATGCCTAGATTCTACCCATGCTTCATGATAGTATTCTTCGATGCTTCACACCAGGGTTTGAAAGCACATTACATGTGGCAAGAGGGTTTATGGGATATTGATATAAGGAATACAATCCAAGCTTTAAAATCTTTAGCAATTTAGACTAATGCAATGTTGAATCCATGAAAAATTAATACTTGGGGATGTGGCACTTATTGATATATAGGGAGTGGAAGATCAACATTAATAGAATCAAGGCTAAACTATATCCCTAAAGAACTCTTATAATTCTTTTTCAAAGTTTCTCAAAGATAAACACATTTAATTGTTATTTCTATTCAAAGTGAGCCTATCATGGCATGCACATTATCCTTAGACATTAATCCTACAATATCACGTAAATTTGATAACCCATAAACTGTATTGAGAATTTCTTCTTCTTCTTATTCTTCTTTTTCTTACTCTTCTTCTTCTCTCTCTCTCTCTCTCAGATAATTAATAATTAATAATATATCTTATAATTATATATGTATAATGTATTAATTGGAATACAATTACACATTTTTTCCTTTTTGCCTCTTCTTATTTTTCTTATGCTCTGTGTGTGTACACATATGCACATTATACACGTACACACACATATATGTGTATGTGTGTGTGTGCATGTGTACGTATGTGTCTATTTGTGTGGTTTCATAAATGTGTGTCCTATCTCTCTCTCTCTCTCATCATTTTTATTTTCTCTCCTTTATTTTTCTTACTCGTATCTCTCATATTTCTTCACCTCAAATGTGTATGCTCATGTGTATATATGTGTATGCACGTGTATATGCATTGCATGTATATGTATATATTTGTGTGTGGATGTGTGTTTGCATATGTGCAAGTGTGCATATTTGTAAGTGCATGTTTTAGTAAGCATGTATCCATTCTCTTTCCTTTGCTCCCTCTCTCCCTCTCTCTCTCCATTGTTTCTCTCACTCATATATCTTTACGTGTGTATTAGCACGTATGCATATGTGCATACATCTATGTATATATGCATATATGTATGTATGTTTTTACATAGATGTGTGTGTTAGATATGCTCAAAGCCCCACCCTCATAAGATGCCACCAATGATCCATGCTGCTCAAAGTTGTAAGGCCCCCATTATGAGGAGAAGCCATATGTTGAGTCCCGACTTGTATGTCAGATGAGGTATGTGTAATCAAATGGCAAAAAGTGATCGTTGTGGGTCTAATCTTTGGGTTAGACGGAGTAGTTAAGCTAGTAGCAGCTGGAGGGACATTGCAGTGAGTTGCAGGGTAAGGGAGTTATCAGGGGCCCTAGCCAATGGTAAAGGGAATATTCCCTAGCCAACTAGTGAAGGTGCACATGGAAGGTCAACAGACACATGTGCATATGGATGGTCAACAGACACATGGGCACATGGAAGGTCAATAGACACATGTGCATATGGAAGGTCAATAGACACACATGCACATGGAAGGTCAATAGACACATGTGCATATGGAAGGTCAATAGACACACATGCACATGGAAGGTCAATAGACATAGGTGCATATGGAAGGTCATCCATCATGACCACCTTCACACGCTATAAAAGCTAAACCCCTTCACAGTCGTCTATCATCTATCTTTCACCTAGTTAGAGTTGTTCCAGCTAGCCTTAAGCTCTTCACCTATCTTCTGTCTAGATTCCCATCTAAGCTCCACAATGAAAGTGCATGGGTGGATAGATCCATCTTTGCATTAGTTGTTTGAAGCTAAAGACTTTTTTAAATTCTCCTCTTATTTGTTGTGTACTCTCTATCTCTTTTTTAGTTCTATTCATTGTGCCGTATAATTTTTACATGGTATTAGAGGCCAGGGGGCTCTAGGGATCGAAGAGTGCACAAGAGGTAAAGGCTTCAATAGCAAAGAGGAATGATGTCATCTTTTGAAAGTGGTTCTGGCGCATTAGGAGGTGGTGCTGTTGTACTAGCTATTCAAACATTGAGAATTCATCCACCAACCTTTAGCGAAGGCAAGTTAGATGGTACAAACTACACCTTGTGGAAGTTCAAAATTACAACTATCCTTGATTCTTATGAGCTTTTGGAGACTGTGTTGGGGACCTAACACAGAACCACAACCTACCTTTAACCCATCAAATTCTAGTGTGATGATTCCTCTAAATGTAGATCTTCTACGAGCTTGGAAACAAAGGAATGTTGGTGCATTGTGTGCCTTAGTTACAAGCTATTCTGATAGTGTTCATTCAGCATACATACAACCAAATCATCAGAGGCTTGGAATATACTGAGGAGTTAGTCTGAAACAAGAAACCAAACAAGGATTCAAAACTTGGAGAATCAACTAGCTGTGAAGAAGTTTGCTGGAGGAGAGATGACTGAAGCTTTCATCATTCAGATTAAGAATCTATGTGACTAGATGGCTGGTGCTAGGATACAAAAGACTAGTGAGGAGCTAGCTTGGAGGTGTCTTTGGATTTGTCCACAAAAGTTTGATGGAATAGTAACTGTCCTTAATACTCAGGTGAGACCTCAAGCTTTGACTTTTGAGGAGTTTTGTGCATTATTAATGGAGGAGGAGTCCTAATGCAAACGGCAAAGGTGGTTCCTCCACCAAAAATGATGGTGACAAAAAGAAGAATGGTGGCAAGAAGAAGTTTCAAGGAGAGTGCTTCTATTGCAAGAAGAAAAGGACATGCAATCGCAGATTTTCGTGTCAAGAAGGTACATGAAAAGAATGGTACCCTTAAAAGTAAAGGAAAAGAGATAGCCAATACGACTGAAGCATTATTCATGGCGACCATTCAGGAAGTGTGCTCCTCTCGGCACAAGAAGAATCTACCAGTGACTCATGGGTGTTGGATAGTGGGGCCTCCTGTCACATGACCAACAAGAAAGGTATATACAATTCTACATAGCCTCTACAAGAATCCATCATTGTGACGGTTGGAAATGATACAAAATGCCCTGTTGTGCACACATACTATTTCTTTTGTTGCTGCAAATGGTGAAGTAAAAAAGCTTTCAAATGTATTGTATGTTCCCAAAATTAGGAGAAATCAGTTATCAATTGTTGCCATAATTGATCTTGGTCATGAACTGAGGTTCAAGAAGACAGGTGCAAAAATTCTCAACAGTGCTGCCAAAGTTATTGGCAAAGGAGAAAGAAGAAACAATCTGTATGAGCTAAGTGCTCTTACAGCCATCCCTAGAGTGGGCATAAGTAAGCTTTGGCATGAAAGGTTTGGATGCATTGGATTTGTAGTGTCGAAGGAGGTGCACAAGCAAGGTATGGTTGCTCACCTACCTGCAGTGAGACTGAATTGAAGGAACCATGTGAAGCTTGTATGATGGGCAAGCAACATAGAAAGGCATTTCCACAGGAAAGTAAGAATAGAGCACAGGCTCCTCTAGAGGCGATGCATGTTGAATTCCTGTGTGGTAAGATGCCCATACAGGCCTTGGGGGGATCTTCTTATTTTATGTTGATTGTCGACGACTACAGTAGGAAGATGTGGGTGTACTTCCTTTTTGATAAGGCTTAAGCTTTTGCTAAGTTTAAAGAATGGCTAAAACTTGCTGAGAATGAAATAGGGAAAAGTGTGAAGAAATTTAGAACAGATGGTGGTGAGTTCAACTCAAAGGAGTTTGAAGACTTTTGCAAGAACAAAGAGATCAAGCGTCAATTGATGACGCCTCACACACCTTAGCAGAATGGTGTTGTGGAACACAGGAATCACACCATTGTGGAGATGGCAAGATGCATGCTAAAGAGCAAGGAATTGCCTAACCATTTTTGGACTGAAGCTATTAATGCTGTAGTCTACATTCTAAATCGGAGCTACACAAAGGCTCTCAAGGGAAAAACACCTCATGAGGCTTACACTGGTAAGAAACCATCTGTCTCACATTTTAGAAATTTTGGATGTGAATGTTATTCACATGTTCCAGATGAGAAGAGAAACAAGTTAAAACCAAAATGCAAAAAATGTATATTTTTGGGTTATAGTGATGAGCAAAAGGCTTATAAATTATATGACCAAGAGGAAAAGAAGATCATCACAAGCTATGATGTGGTGTTCAAGGAGCAGTCGCATATAGTGGAGGAGGAGAAGGTAGGTTTTTCCACTTTATCATCAAGCGAAGAAGTAGTCCACTATGAACCTGTCCTGAGAGCTGCCCCTATCCTTAAGGAGAAGGAAGCATCATCTTTAGATGATGAGGAAAAAGTTCACCAACCTGACATCACCCCACCAGAAAATCCATTGCCACATTGATTGAAGCAGCTCTATGACCACAATAATCCTATGCCTACATCTATTATGAGGAGAAGGTAGATGCGGACCAAGGAGGTCTTAGAGAATATAGGAGCAAAGGAGGGCTTCTGCTCACATAGTCAATATGGCCTTGATGGCTAATATTATGAGAGAAGCAAAGGAGCCAACTGACTTAGAAGAAGCACTTGCAAATCTAGCATGGAAGGAAACTATGCAAGCTGAGTATGACAACATAATGAAGAATGATACTTGAGAGCTAGTGGATCAGCTAGCAAAGCGGAAGGTTATTGGCACCAAGTGGATCTAGAAGTTAAAGTATAAGGCTGATGGTACCTTAGAAAAGTACAAAGCTAGATTGGTTGCATAGGGATTTTCACAGGTTGAAGGGTTTGATTTTCAAGAGTCATTTGCCCCAATTGCTAGAATGACTACTATTCGCACAGTACTTGCAGTGGCCACCCACAAGTAGTGGCTAGTTTACCAAATGGATGTTAAGTTGGCATTCTTAAATAGTGACCTCAAGGAGGAGGTGTACGTGGCTCAGTCACTAGGGTTTGAGGCCCCACATTTTTGAGAACAAAGTGTGTCCGCTAAAGAAGGCATTGTATGGGCTGCAACAAGCCCCCAGAGCATGGTACCAACGGATAAATAAGTTTTTTGAAACTTTAAACTTCAAAAGATGTGACTCAGATGCTAACTTGTATGTTTACATGGATGGTGAAAAGTCTGTAGTGATTGTCCTATATGTGTACGTCCTTCTTATTACAGGTGATTATGAAGATACCATCAACCAAACTCAAAAGACTTTGAGTTTTGAGTTTGAAACGATAGACTTTGGCTTGCTGCACTATTGTTTGGGGATTGAAGTTTGGCAAGAGCCATGAAAGATCTTCATAGTATGAATGGGAGTTCTTGAAGGCATTTGGCATGATCGAGTGCAAGGAGATAGCTACACCTATGGAGGTGAATGCAAAGTTATTTGTTGAGGATACATCAGCACTAGTAGACATTGGGAGGTACAAGAGGTTGTTTGGCAGTTGGTGTTTTGAGCATGCTATTGGTGTTTTGAGCATGTTCTCAAACAAATATCATGAGAGTCATTGGAAAGCTAGGATGCAGCTGCTCAAATACTTGAAGGAAACTCTTAACTATGGTATCACATACAATTTCAGAACTTCTATTGTGGGGAACTGTGACTCAAATTGGGCACGAGATAGTGATTCCAAGAAGTCAATTTCTGGTTATTATTTCTCTTTGGGCTTAGGAATTTTCTTTTGGATTAGTAAGAAGTAGCCAATAGTGGCATTGTCTTCTACCGAAGCAAAGTACAAGGCAGCTTGTTTTGCTGCATGTGAAGCAATATGGTTGTGAAGGATTATATGGAATATGGAAGTGTAGGATGAAGAACCAACTGTGCTGAGATGTGACAATCAGAGTTGCATCACCATTGCAAAAAATCCAGTGTATCATGCATGCACCAAAAATATAGAGATCTAGTATCATTATATGCGTGATTCGATCAAGGATAGGATAGTAGAATTGGTCTACTATCCACAACAGAGGAGAATGGAGCAGATATCTTCACCAAAACACTTATGAAGGATCTACTTCAAGTTCATCTTCAAAGACTCGACATTGGGCCAAGGAGATAGTTCACCTGTGGGTGGACATTGAGGGGGGGTGTTAGATATGCTCAATGTCCCACCCTCATAAGGCCACCAATGATTCATGGTGCTCAAAGTTGTAAGGCCCCCATTATGAGGAGAAGCCATATGTTGACTCTTGACTTGTATGTCAGATGAGGTCTATGTGACCCAATGGAAAAAAGGTGATTGTTGTGGGTCTAATCTTTGGGTTAGACGAAGTAGTTAAGTTGGTAGCAACTCAAGGCATATTGCATCGAGTTGTGGGATAAGGGAGTTATTAGGGGCCCTAGCCAACAGCAAAGGGAATATTCCCTAGCCAACTAGTGGAGGTGCAAGGTCAACATAAACATGTGCATATGGAAGGTCAATAGACACATGGGCACATGGAAGGTCAATAGACACATGTGCATATGGAAGGTCAATAGTCACATGTGCACATGGAAGATCAATAGACACATGTGCATATCAAAGGTCATGCATCATGACCACCTTCACTATCTTTCACCAGTCAGAGTTGTTCCAACTAGCCTTAAGCTCTTCACCTATCTTCTGTCTAGATTGCCATTTAAGCTTCACAGTGGAAGTGCACAGGTGGACGGATCCATCTTTGTATCAGTTGTTTGGAGCTAAAGAAAAATTTTAATTCTCCTCTTATCTATTGTGTACTCTCTATCTCTTTCTTAGATGTTGTTCCCTGCGTTGTGTAATTTTTGCAGTGTGTACATGTACATGTGTATATGTGCATGCGTTATTCATGTGTTTTTATAGTCTACGTGCATTTTCATGTGATTTTAGAGTATATACATTGCATGAATGTGTTCAACCATTAAAGTTGTTATCCAATCTCATATATTTAATAAAAAATAATTTCATCTCTCTCTCTGTGAAAAGGGAGAGAGAGAGAGAGAGAGAGAGAGAGAGAGAGAGAGAGAGAGAGAGAGAGAGAGAGAGAGAGAGAGAGAGAGAGAATAACTTGCCTTTCCCCTGTCCATGATCATGTTCTATGTTCAATTAAAAAAGAGAAAGAGAAAGAGAGTATGTGTGTTTAGAGAGAGAGAGAGAGAGAGAGAGAGAGAGAGAGAGAGAGAGAGAGAGAGAGAGAGAGAGAGAGAGAGAGAGAGAGAGAGAGAGAGAGAGAGAGAGAGAGAGAGAGAGAGAGAGAGAGAGAGAGAGAGAGAGAGAGAGAGAGAGAGAGAGAGAGAGAGAGAGAGAGAGAGAGAGAGAGAGAGAGAGAGAGAGAGAGAATAAATATAACCCCCACTCATCTTTCAAGAAAAAGATTTCATTATTTTGTGGATACTAAACTTCTCCTTCTTGTGCCACATAGGCTTGGCAGCCTTATGGTTGGTTTGGGATCCCCAAAGCAAAGTTCTAAATTATATATAGAATAGATACAATCAAGACTTCTATGAATGGTTTATTCTAAGATGGGGTGATATTGTACCATAGTTCCACTAGCTCAACTTAGATACAAATAAACATTGACTTTGTAATTATGTATAAATAAGTTTTCGAGAAGAAAAAAAACATGCATACCTCAGTAACCCTTACAATAAACATTGACTTTGTAATTATGTATAAATAAGTTTTCAAGAAGAAAAAAACATGCATACCTCAGTAACCCTTACAATAAACATTAATACACATTCTTTTGAGTTATAATTAATTGCACATTACACTCTGAAGGGCTTGCCAAGTGAACACAAGATAATGGCAAGCACTAATATCACCAAGCTTGAAGTGACATTGGTAGGTAGAATTTTCCTTGAATATCTCAAGATGTGAGGATATAAAATATGAAAGATAATCTATATTGAAGCTCTACTTCTTCAACTAAGACATATCTTAGCTTGTACTTCAATGATTTTTTACTTTCTCTAGAGCATAACTTCAAGTCTTCACCAAGAATTGTTGTTCTTCATCAATAATACTCCATCGATATCAAAGTTTGTGCTTCAATAATCTTGGCTTAGTATTCATTTTGTGCACTTTTATGTACTAGCTATTATGAGATCAAGTCTTAATGTCCTTAATTAGTTTGTCAATCTCTAATAAGTCTATGTAAGGATGCAAGCCTAATTGTATGGAGATGTGTCTATTTCAAAAAAGGAGAGAGAAAAAGACATGCATCCTTATGCATTGCATCTATGGGTCCTCAAGATAGTTATTTTATCCTAAATTGTATGGTGATTTATTTATTTCAAAAAAGGAGAAAAACAAAGATTTGTATCCTCATGCATTGCATTGCATCATGGGTCCTCAAGATAGGTTTTGAGACATGCTTGCTTGGAAAAAACCACGGAGTGACATTGGCTAGTTGCCTAGTTATTTGTCATAAGCATCACTGCTCAAATCTTGTGGAATACACAAGCTTAGATGGTTAGGCTATTATTGAATTTATCTTTTAAAGGGAATCACCCAACTCGACCTACAAGCATTGACATGGGTTCCTCTTAACTCAACTTCCTTGCTATAAATACTATTCTAGGATGAGAGGGAGTGAAATTATGCTCCTCTATCCATAAGGCATAATCTCAACCCCCCCCCCCCCCCCCCCCCCCCCCCCCCCCCTAAAACAACACTAAGTTGGGTTCTATGATACAAGCCCTAAGTAGATCATGCTTCAACTCTACCTAGGGTTCTATGATATAAACCCTAGGTAGATCACACTTCAGTTGTAATATTAATATTACTCTTGAGAAAGCACTTGAGTGATGAAGTCCTTAACCACAATTTTAGCCACCATCTACCAACATACTAGAATTATTCTTCATTTTCACCAATAGTGACAACCAACATTCTTCCAAGAAGGAACCACAACACGATTATCACTCACATTGTGCATATTTGGTATAAGCTCGCCACTAGAATGAGCCAAGAAACCATCATCATTGTAAATTAACACCTGTAGAAGATATGAGAATGTGTTATTTTAACTATTGAATATTTGAGCAATAAAATAAATGGCAAAGAAGAAAAGATAGCTTACATTGTGGAATACTTGCATTGCACCGACTATGATAAATGTCACTCCATTGTATGTTCCCTCAAGAAAGCTATAATGACAATAAATTTTGATACAAACAAGCCAAATTAGATAAAGGGCTATCACTTGGAATTTCTAGACAAATGAAGTCAAGATTTCTCCAAGTGATAGAGGGTTATCACTTGGAATTTGTACACAAATGAAGTCAAGATTTCTCTTTTGATGGCAATAGTTTTAGAAGAAGCATAGCTTTTTTGTAACACTAGAGGTAAAACTTCAACAACTATCATTGGGTCATTGGAGCCAAATGGAAAACTTTAGCACAAGATCATTGAGAAATCGCAAATTGGGAGTGCGCAAGATCACAATGCTTTCATGGGTACTGTTGACCCATACCCTACAGTGCAAAGGGAGCCATTCCAAAAAACTCAAAATGAATGATTGCACGTCATAAGATCTACGTGCCACATGAATTTTTTACAAAATTGACACCATTTTCTTGCATTAGGAATTGATCAATGGACCACCTTACATCCAAATTAGAACATAACAATGGACACAAGGAGTGTGAAAATAAGTGGTGAAAGATAATATAACATGGACCTTGTCCTTAGCTTAATGCTAAAAAGGGGGGGGGGGGGGGGGGGGGGGGCTTTATTCTAATTGTAAACTCAAGTGGAAGGCTCGCATGCAAGCATGATTATAAATGTTTTCAGGACTTACATTAAGGTAATGTACTTTGATGATAATTATGAAGGGATTTGGGGACCAAGTATCGAGTTGGTCCCCGAATAGTGTGACCATGACACACTTGTAGATACAAGTCAAGAGAACGTCTTTCACCACCTCTAGCTTTGGTTGCAAAATAAACTTAACTTTGGATTAATGCTAGAGGGGGAAGCTTTATGAAATCAAGTTAAAGGATAAAATGCAAGCATGATTTTCATTTTTTTCATGATTGCAAAAATGCGATATTTAACTTTGATTGAATGGGAAAATTTGGTAACTCTCATTCTCAAGACCTCATTTGTACAAAGAGTCTATCGTGATTTGCTTGAAAGAGTCTTGAAGACTTAGAAGCACACAAATAAAGTTAGATTGAAAGACCAAAAAAGCCATCTCCATGATATGGACCACCCATTACGACTTAGTGTGGGTTTTTCGATGGAAATACCATGTCCACCATGATACTAGTGTGAGCATGCCAAACATGGAGAGAAAGGCAAGAGAAATAACAACCTCATGTCCCATAAAGAATTCCATAAAGAAGCCTCATTTATACAAAGAGTTAACTTAGTAGCACATGAATGGATTAAGACTACACTTCACAAATGCTAGCCAAGAGAATATACTTTACTCCTTGCTATGGCTACAAAATAACCTAGGCTTGTTTAAGGTGAGAAATATTGAGCATTAAAAAATATGAGAGTTAGGTATGCTAAAGCAAAGGAATCTCGCATAGAGACCCTAGAGTGATAGACTGGTAGTCCACAAACATTAGTTTTTTAGAAGCCTTATTTATGCAAGGAGTTTGACATTGATGTACTTGTAAGAGAATTGAAGCCTAAGTATCACATGAATGGACTTGATAAAATCTACATTACTACCTCCACATGCAAATTCCAAATCTATGCACCCAAATCTTTGTGAAGACACAAAAGTAGCCTATGCTTGGTGTAGGCCCGCAATCTCAAGCACCTAGATCTATGAAGTAGTCATGGAAAAGCCAATGATTATTGCCTTGCACCAAATATAGTTTGAAATGAGATTCATGACCAACTTAATACTTCCACAATGGAGGATTTGTCAAAAAATTGCAAGAGAAAGATATCATGAGGGTAAAATTGACAATTCACACCTAGATCCTATGGTGTGTAGGGAGCTATTTTGACACTATCAGAATGGCTCCTTGTGTGCTATAGGGTCCATGTTTCCCCCACACTTTTATGGAAATTTTGAAATTATCAATGGATACATCCTCTTGGATCAATAGATCCATAGGTGTGGGAGCCATCGCATGATCGCCAAGACCCATGGACCGCTTATTGCTTCAAGCGTTTCAAGCTGAATGCTATGGCTACCTCTCACATAGCCGTACACGCTTTCAATCCTACGAGTGTAGCAAGCTTAGCTTGATGCCTGATTGAGTAGCCTTCACCCTCAAGCACTCTGGTAGCTCCACAATTTGAGATGCAAGCTCAAGAAAGCTCAATCCTCTACCACCAAGCTCCATCCTCCATAGCCGCATGCGCGAGACAAGAGAATAGAAGAGAAGAGAAGAAGAGAGGAGAAGATGAAGATCTTCTCCACCATGTTCCCTCACCCTCACTCACTCTCTCCCTCACACTCTCATACTCTCTCTCTTAAACACAAGTACAAGCACAAGCAAGTAGAAGATAAGAAGAGAAGAAGAGAGCCACTTTAGCTACACACTAAGAATGAGATTCTTCATTCACTTTTTGACTTTTATACATGCCCTCATCCCTTTGGGAACCCATGTTGAGATATCGAGCTCCACTCGTGATATGCCAGGGTGACCGTTGTGTATTTATGTCACCGACTTGTCAGTTGTTGCAGACGCGGTTGGTACACCGCCCATGAATAATAGCTACATGACAGCTATCCTTATCTACTCTAGTTCATGGCTCAATTAGTATGCCACCTTAGTTAGTTGAGTTTGGTTTGAGACCCATATATAGGGTTCTTCTATTTCTTTGTATGAGACTTCTTTTTGACTTACACAACTAAGAAGAGGAAAACTGTTTTCAGCTTCCACCCTTGTGTGTATTCCCCCATTGTGCAAGCAAGAAAGCTTCAAGTGAGACTCCTTCCTTCTCTCCCACAATCTTGACATGGTATCAGAGCCTTGTTCATGGTAAAGCCCTTGGTGACCTTGTTTTTTTTATTTGAGGCCATTTCGGGGCCTGTTTTGGAGGCGAAAGTTTTCTGCACGCACTCAGGAAAAGGCCCAGTTTTATGCTGTCCAGCCACTGTTCTACAGGTCGGTGAAAAGTTACCATAGATATTGCATTGTATGCTCGTGTGCAGAGACATTGGGAGTTACAGAATCATCCTTGGTTCTTGTATATGCAAAATCGTCACTAGAAAGTGACTGTGTGGTCAAATACTACTTTCGCCAGTTTTGGAGATTTGCCCTTCTGAGGCTGAAGATGTGTTCTTTGCAGTGACAGAATTTTTTGCAGTGTTTTGTAATGGCGTCTGATTCTCTTTCACAGATTGTCACTGAAAAGCTTGACAAGAACAACTTCCAAGCATGGAAGTTTAGAATGACGAATTTCCTTATGGGAAAAGGATACTGGGAATTTGTTGCAGGAAATGAAGAAAAACCAGTTCTTCCTGATGTTCCCAATCAATAGCAAATACAGGCATTTAAAGCATGGCATGAGAGAGCCAGGAAAGTTATGTATTGGCTGTCTATCAGCATTTCAGACTCTATGATTATGCATATTCAAGATGCAAGTACGCCAAAGGAGGCATGGGATACTTTGTCAAAAATGTATAGCACAAATACGCAAGCCAGGAAAATGCAGCTCAAGCAACAGTTGCACAATGTGCAAAGAGAAAATATGAGCATCAACGACTACTACATGAAGGTGAAGAAGATTGCAGATGCACTTGCTTCCATTGGGTCACCAGTGGAAGATGATGATTTAGTTTCTGTGACCTTGAATGGTCTAGGAAAGGATTATGCACAGTTTCAGACATCCGTTTCAGTTCGTGAAAGATTTCCTGATTTTGAGGAGTTGATTGCTCTTCTAATTTCTGAGGAGCAGAGAAATGGTAGTGCATCTTCTTCAGGAGGAACTTCAAAAGAAGCTGTCTTCTACTCAAATGCTGGAAGAGGTAGAGGCAGAGGTAGAGGAGGCCAATATGGAGGCCGTGGTAGAAATCAGAATATGCAGCAAACTCAAGAAAACCAGTCCTATGGAGGAGGACGTGGTAACTCTAGAGGCAGGGGGAGCCAAAGAGGTCGTGGTGGATGGCAAAGAGGCCAAAATGCAAACAGTAATGTTGAATGCTACTATTGTGGTAAAATGGGTCATATGGCTAAAGGCTGCTATAAAAAGCAGAATGACATCATGAATGGGAAATTGCAACAAGGGAATTATACATCTTCTAGTAGACAGGGTGATGACAGAAATGAGCATCTGTTTATGGTGCAGCACATGAATAATTCTGTGACAAGTGCAGAAGAAAGCAACGATGTATGGTATGTTGACTCAGGTGCATCAAACCACATGACAGGTCATGCAGAATGGATGGAGGATGCAAGGAAAATGGAAAAACCAGGATTTGTGGAGACTGGTGATGATACTGCACATCCTATTGTGCAGATTGGAAAAATTCCTTTGTTTATGCAGGATGGGAAAAAGAAATACCTGTCCGATGTATTTCATGTTTTCAATATCACCAAGAATCTGGTTTCTGTTGGTCAAATGGTTGAGCAGGGCTTGTAGGTCAAATTTAATCCTCATGGATGCTTTTTTGAGGATATGAAAAATAAAGGTCACTTGATAGCAAAAGGAAAGAAGAAGGGCAGAATGTTTACTTTACATTGGATGCAGACATACCTGAATTGAGTGCAGCAATGTTTGCACATGGGACTGGTGTAGTTGCAGATATTGATATCTGGCATAAACGCATTGGTCATGTTAATGTACAGCGACTTAAATCAATGCAGGCCCAAAATATTATTGCAGGATTGCCCAAATTCAAGGTTGCAGAAATGCATAAGGTATGTGAAGCCTGTCAGTTTGGAAAATAGGCAAGGAAACCATTTCCTAGACATGTTCAAGAGAGTGAGAAGCCATTGGAATTAATCCACTCTGATGTGTGGACTACTAAAGCTGCATCTCTTGGAGGCTGTCATTATTTTGTCACTTTTATTGATGACTATAGCAGAAAATTTTGGGTGTATTTTATGAAAAAGAAAAGTGAAGTTTTTGGGCATTTCAAAACTCTTAAAGCTATGGTTGAAAAAGAAACAAGCCTGCAAATAAAATGCCTAAGGTCAGATGGAGGGGGAGAGTACCTCTCAAATGAGTTTGCAAGGTTCTTGCAGGAGCATGGCATAAAGCAGCAATATTCATGCAGTCATACCCCACAACAAAATAGAATTGCAGAAAGGAAAAACAGGCATATTGGAGAGGTATCTCGTGCCATGCTCAATGAAAAAGACTTGTCAGATTTTTATTGGGCTGAAGCAGTTGCTACAGCAGTCTATATAATGAACAAGACTCCCACTGCAGCAATACATGGGATGACTCCAGAGGAGAGATATACTGGTAGGAAGCCAGATATTTCTCATTTGAAAATTTTTGGTTGCATTGCCTATGTACATGTGCGAGATGAGTTGAGATCCAAGTTGGATCCAAAAGCTGAGAAGTGCATCTTTATTGGTTACTCTCTGCAGCAAAAAGGGTATAGATGCTATAACCCTTCTACTCGTAAGTTTACAGTGAGTAGAGATGTTGTTTTTGATGAGATGAGTAGCTGGTATAAACCAGTAAATATGATTGATGATGTAGATGCACAAAATGGTAATGCTGCACAGAATTCACAGCAGCAGTCACAAAATATTAGTGGACCTGGAGCGTCCTCTAGCAGTGGTTCACATTCTTCGCCATGGACAGGCAGACTGAGATCAGGAGAATCTTCTCAAAGCAATGCAGATAGTGGTATGTAGGTATCACGAAAAGGAAAAGAGAAGGTTGATCAGCCCATGTTTGATGTGAATGCAGGTCACTCTTATGTGGATGGTGAATCCAGTGGCTCAGAACAGAGCATTGATGATGAGTTGGGTATTCCTTCTATTGTTACACCTGGAATAAGGAAGACCAGGGATGTTTTGAGAGCACCTGGGAGTGAACCTATTTTGCGCAAGTCTACGAGAGCTAGGTATCCTGTGGATAGGCTGAAATATGATGGATTTACAGCCATTCACTATGCATATATGGTCAAAGTGATACAGGAATCAGAACCCACTTCTTTTGAGCAAGCCATGGGAAAAGAAAAATGGGAGAAAGCCATGGATGAAGAAATGGATGCCTTGGAAGCAAATGCTACATGGAAATTGGTACCTTTGCCTAAAGGTAAGAATGCAATCGGCTGTAAGTGGGTTTATAAGGTGAAGCACAATGTAGATGGTTCTGTAAATAGATACAAGGCAAGATTAGTAGTCAAGGGGTATGCACAAACATATGGGATTGATTATGAAGAAACATTCAGTCCGGTTGCAAGGATGGTAACCGTAAGAGCAGTCATTGCTATGGCTGCATCAAAGGAATGGTCTTTACACATCAGATGGATGTAAAGAATGCCTTCTTGCATGGTGATTTGCAAGAAGAGGTATATATGGAGTAGCCACCAGGTTGTATGCATGCTGTTCATCCTGAGTTTGTTTGCAGGTTGAAGAAAGCATTGTATGGCTTGAAGCAAGCACCTAGAGCATAGTCTGACAAGATAGGACAGTATCTTGTCACTATTGGCTTTCAGATTTCCAAGGCAGATTTCTCACTTTATGTGAGAAAAACAGAGAAAGGTATTATGCTACTTGTCATTTATGTTGATGATTTGATTATGACAGGTGACAATGATGAAGATATCCTTCATGTGAAAATGCTATTGAAGCAAAAGTTTGAGATGAAGGATTTGGGAGAGCTGCATTATTTCTTGGGCATTGAGGTGATCAGATCACCAAGTGGGATACAGCTCTTGTAGAGGCAGTATGGATTGGACATGCTGTCCAAATATGGGATGACAGGCTGTAAGCCTATTTCAGTTCCTTTGGAGTAGAATGTGAGGTTGAGCGCAGATGCAGGTGAGCTTCTGGAAGACCCTACTATGTACAGATGCATAGTAGGAAGTTTGATTTATATGACTATTACCAGGCCAGATTTGAGCTATGATGTTGGATTGGTAAGTCAGGTTATGTAGGCTCCAAGGAAACCGCATTTGGATGCGGCTAGATGCATACTCAGGTATGTGAAGTCCACATTGCAGTATAGACTATTTTATGAGATTGGGGTTCAGATACAATTGCATGGATACACTGATGCTGATTGGGTTGGTAGTATTTCTGATAGACGATCTACCAGTGGATATGTGTTCTCTTTTGGGAGTGCTGCAGTCACTTGGAGCAACAAGAAACAGCCTACAGTTGCCTTGTCGAGCACAGAGGCTGAGTACAGGGGTGCAGCAATGGCTGCATGTGAGGTAGCTTGGTTGCATAAGCTACTTTATGATATGCATCAGTCTACATATGGGCAAGTTGTCATTTATTGTGACAACATGAGTAGTATACACTTGGCAAATAACCCAGTCTATCATGCTAGAACAAAGCACATTGAGGTGCATTATCACTATGTGCGAGAGAGGGTTTTACTAGGTCTTATTGATCTAGTTTATGTCAGCACAGAGGATCAGGTAGCTGACATATTCACGAAGGCATTGGGTGCAGAGACGCTGCGCAAGTTCAGAGACCTGCTTGGTGTGCAGGAATTGGGATTGAGCTCGAGGGGGAGTGTTGAGATATCGAGCTCCACTCGTGATACGCCAGGGTGACCGTTGTGTATTTATGTCACCGACTTGTCAGTTGCAAATGCGGTTGGTACACCGCCCATGAATAATAGCTACATGACAGCTATCCTTATCTACTCTAGTTCGTGGCTCAGTTAGTATGCCACCTTAGTTAGTTGAGTTTGGTTTGAGACCCATATATAGGGTTCTTCTATTTCTTTGTATGAGACTTCTTTTTGGCTTACACAACTAAGAAGAGGAAAACTGTTTTCAGCCTCCACCCTTGTGTGTATTCCCCCATTGTGCAAGCAAGAAAGCTTCAAGTGAGACTCCTTCCTTCTCTCCCACAATCTTGACAACCCATCCCCTTTTTTATATGACTGGCCGTCTTAGCTAACGTCTTGTTTCCTCATGTCTTTCCTCTTTTTACGGTTCTTTTGCTCTTGCATTTCTACATTTACAATTTTCACAAGAGGGAGCCTGGCACTCTTTTCTAAAATGAATTACATTGTGTCTTGCACTTTCATTGCTAGAATATTCAATGCACTCCTACGTTTTGTCTAAGCTTGCCTTCTTTTCCACTTTTCTCACATGGGTAGAATGAGTTTCTCTATTCACTTTTTTACTTGGCTTCCTTGGTCTTCCTCTACTTCTTTTTGGACTGTATTGTCTGTAACATTACCCCCTCCTAGTTGAGTGCTAGTCCCATGGCACTTGTGGGTAAGGGGTCGGGTGGCTGAAGATTGACCTTGTGGATTGGTGATGGGCCTTTTATGGGGATTGGACATGGGAGAGAAGCATGTCAAAATGGTTGAGGTTGAGGAGACCCAGGGTATTTGAGTGGGTGATGTGGGTGTCCAATGCCAGTGGTTGGTTGTATTTGCATTTACTTGGAAAGGAAAAGAAAAGTGTACTACCTAGGGGTGTGTCTACCTTACCATGTAGTGCATTGTGTCCATGCTAGTGGAACTAGGAGCTGGGTCATGAACCGCAGGCAAGCATGGGGTATTGTCCCACACTTGAGGACTCAGTTCATGTATGGTGAAAGTGTGGTGAGTGTAGCTTAGGGAGACAAGTCTACCATAGGCAAGTGTGACCTCCCTAGGTGTGTCCTACCCTTGATCTGCCTTAAGCATGAAGTGGGGACCCACAGGGGCTAGGGGGTTAAATATAGAGCTAGTTGACCAAGGCCATCTGCCGTTGCCTAACTTGAGGACCCCTAGGTGCAGTGATTGTGGCACTCATTAAGTGAGATCTTCTTTTCCCTTCTTGCTCTTATCTTTCTCTTTTCTCCTTTCATTCCCTTTTCTTTTTTGTGTTTCCTTGTTCTTTCCCTTAAAAAATAAAAATAAATGTGTGCAAGGAGCTAATCCTTGAATTTCAGATCACGAGAGTAGGAGGCAGGGGGCTTAAGCAATGTACTAAGGAGATTCCTACTTTGCATATAGCCTTTAAGGTTCATTTGCACATTCAAAGCAGCTGTTGATGAAAATGGATGACTACACCTAGTGAATCATTGTGCTAGCAGCCTCTTCCTTCTTTCCATGGCCTCCCCTTTTCCTTTAGTCATTGCATCTTTAGGTTGTATGTCCTATTGGGCTTATAGTCTTGGAGAGGGTGGTCATGGGACTTGTTCCTCCTTAAAGCCTAGCAACTCCACCTCTTGGACTATCAGCCCTACCCTTAGTAGATGCTCTCTTTGCCCCTGTTGGCTCACGTCGATCCCTGTGATTGGACACACTATCCATGCCTTATGGCTCTACAGGTGATCTCTTGCTTCCACTTTAGAGTTTCAACAACCTCCTCCTCTCTAACTGTGTGATGTCCAAGATGGTATTGAGGAAGGCACATTGTTGGGCTTCCAATCTCGTGCTTGCAGCCTTTGCCCTGCTCTTCACTAATACTCTATCACCTTCTACATGGGCTTGACAACTTGCTAGATCTTTAAATCTTCCTTCATATGGGTCACCCACGCTTCGGCATTCTATTTCATCTCCTCTAGGCTCTCACTTTGTCTTTGGGCTAAGGCCACTATGATTAGCTCTTGGTCTCTCCCCTTTTGAGTTACTTCTTCCTTCTCCTCCTCTAAGTATTCAATCTCTCTTTCCAACCTTCCTTGCTCCTTGCTCCCCATTAGTAGTTCTATATATCATTTCTTCCACCTCTCTTTGATGCTCTTCTCCTACTTGAGCTCTCTACTTCCCCTGTTGTTGCGATCTAGTCCATGGCTTCTTGAGATCTTCTCATATGCCATGTCACGTCCTCGTATTGCTAGATGAGTAGCTTGTACTACCTTTGTAAGCCAATTAGCTCTTCTTCTTCTTCTATGAGGCTTGCTTGTCACCTACCTTCATCTCTTTCTTTTTTTTCCTTAAGCTCTCATATCTCTTTTTGATAACAGTCACTTGGCGAAACCTCTCCAGCTCATGCTGAAAGATTGCCAATGTCTCTCTTTTTGCTTCCAGTTCGGCCACTACAGTTTTCTTTTCTTCCTTAGCTCTCTCAAGCTGTGAAAGGATCTCTTTAATATACTCATCATAGCCCACGGATGGCAGCACTACTGTAGGAATGGATGTTGTGGATGCCTCTATTTTTAGCTTTTTTGGGTCTTGTCTCGATTTGGCATCTACAGCTAGTCTCTTTGTCCTTGCCAGAGGGGCACCCTCACTGGGTGCAGGTGCAATCTCTTGTACCTTGCTAGGTAAGTACTTTACCCAGGCCATGAGGTTGCTTCTATCCACCGTGGTTGAGGTGCCTTGGGTGGATGTGGAAATTGGGGTAGCAAGCATGAGAACAACTAAGATTGGATATAATGGGCTTTTGCCCTTTCCTTCTATTGATGGCGCTGCAATTTCTAGCACTTGGGCACTAGTGCTTGGGCCTTCTTTTCCTCGTGGGCTCATGGCATCCAACTCCTCCTACTTAGAGGGATACTCTACCGACATGCATATTGCTAGAGCCATGTTTTCATCTTCCTTTCTTTGTAGTTTGTTTGCTTCTTCTTCTGCTCTTCTCTTTCTCTCCTCTCTTTGGCTCCCTTAGACTCCTCTTAGATCCTTTACAGTTCGGCTTCTTCTTTCTTTTGTCTCTCTTCTTCAACCTTCTTTGACTCTTTTTGTGCCTTTTGCAGGTTGGCCTTCTCTTTTTTTCTTAGTCTCTCCCTGACTTCTTGCTGCCGTATTTGGGGAGTTCCATCCTTTGGCTTTTTAAGTCCTCTTTGGCTAGATTGTGTCTATTGTTCTTCCTTCTTGCTTTACTGTTCTTTCATTGGACTGTTCCTGCTCCTGAGGCAGTGTGCTTTTGGGTGTCTCTCCTACTTCTTTTTCTTCACCTACCACCTCCCCCGTGGCCTCCTAGATGAGGGCCATTAGTACTCCATCAAACTCTACAAATGAGCCTTTTGAGGCAGGTTTCCTTTTTTCTATTCCAGCTTTTGATGCTGGGTACTCTCCACCGAGACTGACTTGCTCCTGCTCTAAGGCTAGTGCTCTAGAAAATTGGTCGATTGTCTTTTGCACACAACCATTCCAGTCGATTTCATCAACAAGCAAATGGCTGCTAGGCTCTCCAACAAAGGCACTCCAATATTGTGTATGAGCGAGTTGTACCTCTATCTTGAAAATAGTGTATGGATGACTTTGGCCTAGAGTTTCACTTCAGGATCCAAGATATCCTGGATGCTGATGCCATCATTTGTTAGGACTTGGTCCTTGTTCATGTTGAGCATGGCAAAGACATTTCTTTTTGGTCTCCTCTCCACCTTGGGCTCTAACTCCAGTGCCTTCTCCTCTAAGGCTTTGCTTAGCTCTACCTAAACCTATTTGGCCTCTTCGCCTCTACCCACAGTCACATTGTCACATGATCTATCAGAGTTGTAGGTTCTCAAGAAATCTACGCATCGATAGTAGTCAGCCTCTTGCCCAGTCTCTTGCCAAACTTCTCAACATACTTTTCAAGGTTGCATTATTCTACGATCCTTCTCGCTGCTTCCTCTTCGGCCACTACTTTGTCGACGTTATGAATGGTCCTGAACTTCACTTGATTATAGGCTTGGTTCTCGAGAGGGCAATGTTGTATCGTCTTCTCTCTTCTTCCGTGAACGAAAGTCAATGGGTACGATCTTGCTATCCTACCATTTCTAGCTCCTGTTATAGCACAACAAGCTTCCATTAGTTCATTTGCAAGATCATTTTCTCTATAAGAAGACCAAGGGATTGCAACACAATTTTCATTTCAAGGAATTGATTTATTCCAAGAAAGTATTTCCTCCTTATTCTTTTTAAAGTATAAAATCACTTTTTAGTTTTAAGGTTCCCTTATTGTTTTGTTTCTTTTTCGTACTTGTTTTTTTTGTTTTTTTTAATTTTCAATTGATTTCCACCTTATCTCCTCTCCCCTAGGAATGATGTGAATCCTTTCGAAGATTATAGGTTGAAGGATTAAGGGCATTCAATACATGCTCAGGGTGATTCATTTCCGCATGAGCTAAGCGCAGAAGTGTGGGTTGTACTCCAAGGAGGCATAGTGGTCCATGTTGATAGGCTAGATGCCTACTTGAGTAATATAGGCGGGGACGTCCATTAGGTGTGAAAGATGCGGGATCTAGAGCATGGCAGAGGCGGAAGCTATGGAGGATAGAAGATGAAGATACTACTCATGTTGACGTTGACAAAGAAGACAACTGTTACACAAGTGAATTAGGTTTCAAGATTGAGACTTAAACTCATAAACACAATCTTGTGTATGACTGACAATGACACAGACACTTGACAAAAAGAGACAAGTACTATTGCATTATCATCATATGAAAGTGATAGTCAAGTACATCATTATATAGGATTGTTTGGTAGCACACTACATCCACTGTGCCTATGGGATCTGCCTCTCTTCCTAGAATGAACTGCATCTCCCTAGCCTAGTTGTTCCATACAAAGGGGCATACATAGGGTGTGATTGGCAGATTCTCAACACCCCTCCTCAATCACAACCTGAAAGTACAAAGTGTGTAGAGGCTTTAGTGAGAGCAACACCTACAAAGTGTGGGCATACCACAAACATGGCAAAACACCAAAGGCTGTCACAGAAAAGGCTAAGTGTGGGTACCATAAACATGGTGGACATCCAGAGGCTGTAACAAGGGCCTCACAAAGTGTACAGAGGCTATAGTACAAGGCTACATGAGGAGTTTTTACAAGCTTATGAAAGGAACATTAAGGCAGGTACAATGCTTTTAAAACAGAAAATGAGAGACAAGGACCGATAGGCCCTTGTGGTCTTTTTCAGCATATGCTTTCTCTTTGTCAGCATATGGAAAATCTTCTTGTCTTTCATCTTTGGTTCTTTAGCTTTGAATTATGTGGTCTTCTGGTCTTCATGGCTGGTCTTCTTCTTGTCCTTCTTCTCTTCTTCATGGTTTTTTTGGTCTGCTTCTTCTTTGACTTTGCTTGCAGCTTCAGTCTTCATGTCCATGTCCCCCTCAAGCAAAGGTATAATCTTTGAGGCAGTGGAAATGTCTTCAAATCTTCTGATGGATTCATTGATTGAACTTTGATGTAGACAGCTCCATGTCTTTCTACAAGTAAGATAGCCAAGTCTTGCATGCAATGTAAATGGGCAACACGAGTAATGTTACTCTTTATGACAGGTAACCACCCAAGAGACTTCATGCTTGGCATTTCCATGATGGAATGAGCTTAAAATCTTTGAGACTTTCCAGCACATAGTTGAAATCTAATGTGTCAAAAGACACAACCAATGGCAGTGTGAAAACACACTATGTAGTATCAAAAGATACTATGGTTGAGCTTGATGATGATTCTTGATGCTTTGATTTTGTTGATGCTTATCTTCTTGAATCTTTTTCTTGTTGGGAACTTTAGTAACATAGTGGATCAGAGTGGCGGAGGCTTGGGTTGAGTGTCAGGAGAGAGAAAATGAAAGAAAAATGAGCTTGGGAGATTTTGGCTATGGTGGAATTAGGGTTTCTGAGACAGGGGCCTGGTTTTTTGCAGATTGTAGGAGCTATACTTGATGATTTTCAAAACTTTTTTTCATAGAAAGATAGCTTACTTCATGGACTATCAAAGCCCTATAGCAATCGACTAGATCGCGGGTAGTACGGCGCGCACAGAGCAGGAAGACGTAGACAGGCACAAATTTGGACAGGAGGCGACAATTTCTGCAATGCCGATGTCAGGGCACAACAAACTAATCGATTGATGTGCCAGGCTGGAGCACATTGAGCAGGAGAACAATCCCCTAGAAGGAAGCAAGAGCTGGAGTGGCTTGGTTGAGGAGTTATGGAAGCTCCAAGTGAGGTAGGTCCTGTCTAGCTATGGCAGACACAGGGCAGAGATTGAGAATTTTCACAATGTTGAAGCTATGCTTGCCCAAAGTTAGTGATTGATGTGTCAAGAAGAAGCTCTGGTAGCAGGAGAACACTTTTCCAGAAGGAAGGTCCAGGGGGTTTGACTTGTGGAGTGGGATATAAGAGCTTCAAGCTAACAGGGTGATGCTGGCTATGGCTGCCATGGAAGCTTAAGTGAAGGTAGAGTAGAGAGATGAAGTCATGGGCTGGAACTGTGGTGACCAGAGTTGAAGAGGAACTAAGAGAGAGTAGAGAAGAGCTAAGTCATGCTCAGCTGAGCTTTGATACCATGTGAAAGATGCGGGATCTAGAGCATGGCAGAGGCAGAAGCTATGGAGGATGGAAGATGAAGATACTACTCATGTTGACATTGACAAAGAAGACAACTGTTACACAAGTGAATTAGGTTTCAAGATTGAGACTTGAACTCATAAACAAAATCTTGTGTAGGACTAACAATGACACAGAGACTTGACAGAAAGAGACAAGTACTATTGCATTATCATCATATGAAAGTGATAGTCAAGTACATCATTATATAGGATTGCTTGGTAGCACACTACATCCACTGTGCCTATGGGATCTGTCTCTCTTCCTAGAATGAACTGCATCTCGCTAGCCTAGCTGTTCCATACAAAGGGGCATACATAGGGTGTGATTGGCAAATTCTCAACATTAGGATGTTATCGGAGTCGATTCTCCTGGCAATGTGTAGCTCTTCCTCCTTAGTAAGGATGCGATTTAAATAGGGGTGGGTCATGACATGCTCTTTTATAGGTCAATTGTTGCGAGAGTAATGGCCAATACCCTATAGGAGGAGGAAGCTACATAAGTTGGGTCATACTCAGAGGTTTTGAATGCGCATCTCTGCTCAACATTGGTCATAATTTGGGGCAGCCCTCTTGTTTTGTAGATAAGTTTGAGGGTGGCACTTGAGTGGTGCCCTTAGCCATCTTGGCTTTAGGTACCCATATCCAAGTATTTCCCTCATAATAGCCTTGTGCTCATAATAGGGTTCTGGGGACCCATCACGGCTTGATTGTTCATCTTTGCCTATAATGTCATCTTTGTCTCCTATGCCTCAAGTATGAGTTTTTAGCAATGTGAGATTGTGCTTGCATATTTTTGTGTGGTAGTCCTCCTTGGTGCTTAGGCACCCATTTTGAACTTGGGTTCATTGGCCTTGAATACACTCTCGAGTGATTTTCTGGCACTAAGGCTTGGAGAGTTGTGACGAGTAACAACCCCCCTCCTTAGATCGAGTCAACAGTCCATCTATTAGTGGCTTAGTGGGCTTTGATGGAGCCATGCTGGCCTTATTGAAAGCTATCCTCATGATGTGTATGTTGCCAAGAGCAACATGAATGTGCTGCAACTTGTAATTGACATTGCAATGTGCATGTTTCTTAAATGTGTGTCCTAACATCAATTTCTTACTAGCATCCTTTGTGTTTGGTAACACATAAAAGACCATGGGCATGCTCTCAGACTCAATAGAGACTACAATTTTGCAGTTTCCCAAAAATGCATATGATTGACTCCCACGGGTTGAGTTTAGCATTTGTGGATTGTAGTTGTGGTCAACCATTAAAGTCACCCCCCTCATCATGAGTTAAGATATTAAAGTTGCCCCCCTCATCGATCAATACGTTGAAAGTATGTGACTGTTGGGTAGTGACCATTATGCGTAGGTAAGAGCGTGTGCTACTACTTCCTCATATTCATCCCCCAACTCTGTAATTGTGGCAACTCGTATGTTCACAGGGGACCCTAGCATCGAAGACTCATGTAGTGGATGAATGGGAGGATAGTGCTTCTTTATGCGGCTATCGTTGAAGAAGCCTATGCCCTCTCTATCTAGGGTTTTGAGCTCTAATTGCCGGTTTGGCTGATGGTGCAGACCTTGAAAGGCCCTAGTCCCCTAAACTTCATCTTTTGTTTATGGCCTTTCACTGAGTATAACTACACTAGGTCACCCTAGTTGAAGTCTTGCTACTTGACATGCTTGTCAAACCAGCTCTTGTATTGCACCTTTTTGCAGACTGGTGCACAGGTAGCTAGAAGTCGAGTCTCTGATAGGCATTCTAGCTCAACTAGGTGTTCTGTCCATGCCTCCTTTCCATCCCATCTTTGTTGGATGGCTACCCTTATGCTAGGGACAAAGAATTCCACTAATAGAATGGCTTCAATGTTGTAGGTAAACTTGAAGGGAATCTGCACCCCTCAACTATTTTATAGGCTATTTGATAGCCCCATAAGGTTGCCATTAGCTTGTTTTCCTAGTCACTGTGCGAAGCAGAGACTACCTTGGTTAGGACATTCACTAAGATTTTATTCGTGGATTCACCCTATCCATTTGGTTGAGGGTAGTAGAATGAAGATTTCCTATGGATGATCAAGAAGGTAGACAAGAGATGGGAAATCACTTTGTTAATGAAGTAGTATGTGCCTTGGTCATTAACTTGTTCAATGGGGCAGTCAAATCGTTAGATTACCTACTCCCAAAGGAACTTGGCCCTATTCCTAGCATCATTTTTTGTAGTGGCTTGTGCTTTTGCCCACTTTGTGAGGTAGTTTGTGTCAAGATTGTGGGAGAGAAGGAAGCAGTCTCGCTTGAAGCTTTCTTGCTTGCACAATGGGGGAAGACACACAAGGGTGGAGGCTGAAAACAGTTTTCCTCTTCTTAGTTGTGTAAGCCAAAAGAACTCAAGTACAAAGAAATAGAAGAACCCTATATATGGGTCTCAAACCAAACTCAACTAACTAAGGTGGCATACTAACTGAGCCACGAACTAGAGTAGATAAGGATAGCTATCATGTAGCTATTATTCATGGGCAGTGTACCAACCGCGTCTGCAACTGACAAGTCGGTGACATAAATACACAATGGTCACCCTGGCGTATCACGAGAGGAGCTCGATATCTCAACACTCCCCCTCGAGCTCAATCCCAATTCCTGCACACCAAGCAAGTCTCTGAACTTGCGCAGCTTCTCTCCGCCCAATGCCTTTGTGAATATGTCAGCTACCTGATCCTCTGTGCTGACATAAACTAGATCAATAAGACCTAGTAAAACCCTCTCTCGCACATAGTGATAATGCACCTCAATGTGCTTTGTTCTAGCATGATAGACTGGGTTATTTGCCAAGTGTATACTACTCATGTTGTCACAATAAATGACAACTGGTCCATCTGTAGACTGATGCATATCATAAAGTAGCTTATGCAACCAAGCTACCTCACATGCAGCCATTGTTGCACCCCTGTACTCAGCCTCTGTGCTCGACAAGGCAACTGTAGGCTATTTCTTGCTGCTCCAAGTGACTGCAGCACTCCCAAAAGAGAACACATATCCACTGGTAGATCGTCTATCAGAAATACTACCAGCCCAATCAGCATCAATGTATCCATGCAACTGTATCTGAACCCTAGTCTCATAAAATAGTCCATACTGCAATGTGGACTTCACATACCTGAGTATGCATCTAGCTGCATCCAAGTGTGGTTTCCTTGGAGCCTGCATAAACTGACTTACCAATCCAACAGCATAGCTCAAATCTGGCCTAGTAATAGTCATATAAATCAAACTTCCTACTATGTGTCTGTACATAGTAGGGTCTTCTAGAAGCTCACATGCATCTGTGCTCAGCTTCACATTCTGCTCCAAAGGAACTGAAATAGGCTTACAGCCTGTCATCCCATATTTGGACAGCATGTCCAATCCATACTGCCTCTGTAAGAGCTGTATCCCACTTGGTGATCTAATCACCCCAATGCCCAAGAAATAACGCAGCTCTCCCAAATCCTTCATCTCAAACTTCTGCTTCAATAGCATTTTCACATGAAGGATATCTTCATCACTGTCACCTGTCATAATCAAATCATCAACATAAATGACAAGTAGCATAATACCTTTCTCTGTTTTTCTCACATAAAGTGAGAAATCTGCCTTGGAAATCTGAAAGCCAATAGTGATAAGATACTGTCCTATCTTGTTAGACCATGCTCTAGGTGCTTGCTTCAAGTCATACAAGGCTTTCTTCAACCTGCAAACAAACTCAGGATGAACAGCATGCACATAACCTGGTGGCTGCTCCATATAGACCTCTTCTTGCAAATCACCATGCAAGAAGGCATTCTTTACATCCATCTGATGTAAAGGCCATCCCTTTGATACAGCCATAGCAATGACTGCTCTTACGGTTGCCATCCTTGCAACCGGACTGAATGTTTCTTTATAGTCAATGCCATATGTTTGTGCATACCCCTTGACTACTAATCTTGCCTTGTATCTATTCACAGAACCATCTGCATTGTGCTTCACCTTATAAACCCACTTATAGCCAATTGCATTTTTACCTTTAGGCAAAGGTACCAATTCCCATGTAGCATTTGCTTCCAAGGCATCCATTTCTTCATCCATGGCTTTCTCCCATTTTTCTTTTCCCATGGCTTCCTCAAAAGAAGTGGGTTCTGGTTCCTGTATCACTTTAACCATATATGCATAGTGAATGGCTGTAAATCCATCATATTTCAGCCTATCCACAGGATACCTAGCTCTCGTAGACCTGCGCAAAGTAGGTTCACTCCTAGGTGCTCTCAAAACATCCCTGGTCTTCCTTACTCCAGGTGTAACAATAGAAGGAATACCCAACTCATCATCAATGCTTTGTTCTGAGCCACTGGATTCACCATCCACATAAGAGTGACCTGCATTCACATCAAACATGGGCTGATCAACCTTCTCTTTTCCTTTTCGTGATACCTGCATACCACTATCTGCATTACTTTGAGAAGATTCTCCTGATCTCAATCTGCCTGTCCATGGCGAAGAATGTGAACCACTACTAGAGGACGCTCCTGGTCCACTAATATTTTGTGACTGCTGCTGTGAATTTTGTGCAGCATTACCATTTTGTGCATCTACATCATCAATCACATTTACTGGTTTATAACAGCTACTCATCTCATCAAAAACAACATCTCTGCTCACTGTAAACTTACGAGTAGAAGGGTTATAGCATCTATACCCTTTTTACTGCAGAGAGTAACCAATAAAGATGCACTTCTCAGCTTTTGGATCCAACTTGGATCTCAACTCATCTGGCACATGTACATAGGCAATGCAACCAAAAATTTTCAAATGAGAAATATCTGGTTTCCTACCAGTATACCTCTCCTCTGGAGTCATTCCATGTATTGCTGCAGTGGGAGTCCTGTTCATTATGTAGACTGCTGTAGCAACTGCTTCAGCCCAATAAAAATATGGCAAGTCTTTTTCATTGAGCATGGCACGAGATACCTCTCCAATATGCCTGTTTTTCCTTTCTGCAATTCCATTTTGTTGTGGGATATGACTGCATGAATATTGCTGCTTTATGCCATGCTCCTGCAGGAACCTTGCAAACTCATTTGAGAGGTACTCTCCCCCTCCATCTGACCTTAGGCATTTTATCTGCAGGCCTGTTTCTTTTTCAACCATCGCTTTAAGAGTTTTGAAATGCCCAAAAACTTCACTTTTCTTTTTCATAAAATACACCCAAACTTTTCTGCTATAGTCATCAATAAAACTGACAAAATAATGACAGCCTCCAAGAGATGCAGCTTTAGTTGTCCACACATCAGAGTGGATTAATTCCAATGGCTTCTTACTCTCTTGAACATGTCTAGGAAATGGTTTCCTTGCCTGTTTTCCAAATTGACAGGCTTCACATACCTTATGCATTTCTGCAACCTTGAATTTCGGCAAACCTGCAACAATATTTTGGGCCTGCATTGATTTAAGTCGCTGTACATTAACATGACCAATGCGTTTATGCCAGATATCAATATCTGCAACTACACCGGTCCCATGTGCAAACATTGCTGCACTCAATTCAGACATGTCTGCATCCAATGTAAACATTCTGCCCTTCTTCTTTCCTTTTGCTATCAAGCGACCTTTATTTTTCATATCCTCAACAAAGCATCCATGAGGATTAAATCTGACCTGCAAGCCCTGTTCAACCATTTGACCAACAGAAACCAGATTCTTGGTGATATTCGGGACATGAAATACATCGGACAGGTATTTCTTTTTCCCATCCTGCATAGACAAGGGAATTTTTCCAATCTGCACAATAGGATGTGCAGTATCATCACCAGTCTCCACAAATCCTGGTTTTTCCATTTTCCTTTCATCCTCCATCCATTCTGCATGACCTGTCATGTGGTTTGATGCACCTGAGTCAACATACCATACATCATTGCTTTCTTCTACACTTGTCACAGAATTGTTCATGTGCTGCACCATAAACAGATGCTCATTTATGTCATCACCCTGTCTACTAGAGGATGCATAATTTCCTTGTTGCAGTTTTCCATTCATGATGTCATTCTGCTTTTTATAGCAATCTTTAGCCATATGACCCATTTTACCACAATAGTAGCATTCAACATTACTGTTTGCATTTTGGCCTCTTTGCCATCCACCACGACCTCTTTGGCTCCCCCTGCCTCTAGAGTTACCACGTCCTCCTCCATAGGACTGGTTTTCTTGAGTTTGCTGCATATTCTGATTTCTACCACGGCCTCCATATCAGCCTCCTCTACCTCTGCCTCTACCTCTTCCAGCATTTGAGTAGAAGACAGCTTCTTTTGAAGTTCCTCCTGAAGAATATGTACCACCATTTCTTTGCTCCTCAGAAATTAGAAGAGCAATCAGCTCCTCAAAATCAGGAAATCTTTCACGAACTGAAATGGATGTCCGAAACTGTGCATAATCCTTTCCTAGACCATTCAAGGTCACAGAAACTAAATCATCATCTTCCACTGGTGACCCAATGGAAGCAAGTGCATCTGCAATCTTCTTCACCTTCATGTGGTAGTCGTTGATGCTCATATTTTCTCTTTGCACATTGTGCAACTCTTGCTTGAGCTGCATTTTCCTGGCTTGCGTATTTGTGCTATACAGTTTTGACAAAGTATCCCATGCCTCCTTTGGCGTACTTGCATCCTGAATATGCACAATCATAGAGTCTGAAATGCTGATAGACAGCCAATACATAACTTTCATGGCTCTCTCATGCCATGCTTTAAATGCCTGCATTTGCTGTTGATTGGGAACATCAGGAAGAACTGGTTCTTCTTCATTTCCTGCAACAAATTCCCAATATCCTTTTCCCATAAGGAAATTCGTCATTCTAAACTTCCATGCTTGGAAGTTGTTCTTGTCAAGCTTTTCAGTGACAATCTGTGAAAGAGAATCAGATGCCACTACAGAAGACTGCAAAAAATTCTGTCACTGCAAAAACCACAGCTTCACCCTCACAAGGGAAAATCTGCAAAACTGGCGAAAGTGGTATTTGACCACACAGTCACTTTCTAGTGACGATTTTGCATCAACAGGCAACATGGATGATTCTGTAACTCCCAATGTCTCTGCGCACAAGCATACAATGCAATTTTTACAGTAACTATTCACCGACCTGTAGAACAGTGGCTGCACAGCATAAAATTGGGCCTTTTCCTGAGTGCATGCAGAAAAGTTCCGCCTCCAAAACAGGCCCCGAAATGGCCTCAAATTAAAAAAAAAGGTCGCATATACTGCCCTCTTGCTTCACCGCGAAGGGCGTCTCAACCTGAGACAACGCACTCCTACACTTTCCGGCTGTGCTACCTACAGAGATCTGCTCCCAAAATAGAAAATGAAAGCAACAGTGCTCCTCTTACCAGAACACCGCGAGCTTGGCTTGCTTTCTTGAGCTCCTTACCATGAACAAGGCTCTGATACCATGTCAAGATTGTGGGAGAGAAGGAAGGAGTCTCGCTTGAAGCTTTCTTGCTTGCACAATGGGGGAAGACACACAAGGGTGGAGGCTGAAAACAGTTTTCATCTTCTTAGTTGTGTAAGCCAAAAGAACTCAAGTACAAAGAAATAGAAGAACCCTATATATGGGTCTCAAACCAAACTCAACTAACTAAGGTGGCATACTAACTGAGCCACGAACTAGAGTAGATAAGGATAGCTATCATGTAGCTATTATTCATGGGCGGTGTACCAACCGCGTCTGCAACTGACAAGTCGGTGACATAAATACACAACGGTCACCTTGGCGTATCACGAGTGGAGCTCGATATCTCAACAGTTTGTGGTGACTATGATATACTTGGCCTGTGAGTATTGTGTTGTAGAACTAATCGGTCCAATGAAGTCAATCCCCCATTTTTTGAATGGTTGCCTTGCAATGATTGGGGTTAGCTCCATCGTGTCCTTACAAATGGGGACCTTGGTCTGTTGGCACTCATCACACTACTTCATAAATCATGCTACATCACGGAAAAGTATGGGTCACTACGATTGAGATTGCACCACCTTGCGCATTGTAGTGTCTCCACTAGTGAAGTGTCCTCCAACAATTCCACTGTGTGCCTCCACAAGCACATCATGCATCTCACGTTTGCACACACATCGTTGTAGTAAGCTGTCTTGTCCTAATCTATAGAGCTGACCAACTATTAGATGGTAGGGTTGTATTTTGAGGATAAGTCACCTAAGCTAAGCCTTCTCGATAGGTCTTTTGGGTAGTATGTGCTCTAGCACTTGGAGTATGTTGCTGCCTAGTATGGCATCAAGTCGGCTCTAAATAAATCCTTCTTGCTAGACAAGTTAAAAAGATGCGCATCTGGTAAGTTGTTTGCAATACCTTGTCCAGCGGCTTCTCTTGTGGGGGTATGTGGGACATATGATCGGCCATGTAGTATTGCTTTCCTTTACGTACAACCACAAAGAAGTCGAATTCTAGCAGAAATAGTAGCCACTTGGCTATGTGTCTAGTAGCGCAAGCCTTGTTTACGAGATACAATAGAGCTCGATGGTCTACAAAGAAAGTGAAAGGCATAGCTAAAAGATAATGCCAAAATTTCTTCACAGCAAACACCATGACCAGAGCTTCTCTCTCAGCTGTGAAATAGTTCATCTCGGTGTTTGTAAGTTGTCTACTAGCAAGCTCACTAGATAATCTAGGATGTGTTCACCAAGGTGGCACAACAAAGCTCTCATGACAAAATTCAACGCATCAATATATATGTGGAAGGTTATGGTCTAGTCTGGGGCTCTTAGGATTGATGCGGTTGTTAAAGCCTTCTTCTACTCTTTGTATGTGCATTGGCATTCCTTAGTCCATTCGAATACTATCAGCAGTTTGTAGACTGGTCTAGCGATTAGTGCATAGTTCAACATGAATCATCGATAGTACCATGTATGTCCTAGGAAGCACTGAACTCCCTTGTAGTTGGTTGGTGGTGGAAGGTCAAAAATACCTTGACTTTTAAGAAGTCAGTGGCAATGCCATTCTTGGACACCATGTGCCCCAAGATGTATCCATCTTTCATCCATAACTCTCACTTAAGGGGGTTCAATGAGAGATGATACAATTTACATCGTTCAAAGACTATGTGGAGTTTGTCTAGGTGTTCCCTCCAACTTGAGTGAATATATAGATCGTCAATGAACACTTCTAGCTTGTGCCTAAGCATGTCTTTAAAGATAGCACACATGAGTTGTTAGAACATGACTGGTGCATTTGTTAGTCCCCCCGAAGGGCATGACTATGTAGGCAAAGATGCCCCACTTGATAGCGAATGCGGACCTAAGAAGCCATCCATGAAACTGTAGGCTTCTTTGCTAGCCACTCTCTCTTCATAGCAACATTCAATTTCATATAATTGATGCACACTTTGATTTTCCCATTCTTCTTTAGGATGATTACGATGGGTGAGACCTAGTCCATGTGCTCAATTTCATAGCTGAATCCAGCTCTTAATAGCTTGTCTATCTCCTCCTTGACTGCATGAGCATGCTTGGGATTCATCGAATATGGTCACTGCTTGACCAACGTTGCATTTGGTGTCATGGAAATATTATGAGTCACTACACTCAAATCTACCCCTTTTAGCTCATCGAGGGACCAAGAGAATATCTCTATGTACTCTCATAGGACTGCAATGAGATTCCCTTCTTCTTGCCCAATTAAGTTGTCAGCTATGTTTGAAGACAGGTTGGGGCTTCTCCCCTTCTCTGGCCAAGTCAACCTCCTTGACTTTGGTAGGCCCTTCTACGGGTTTGTTTGCTTGTCCATGCCTCTTGGCATCCAGCAAGATCACTACTCTATCACCCTTCTTGAACTTTGTAAATTGCTTTGGTAGATCTTGCAAATTTTTTTGTTCCTTAGAGTTCAACTCCCGAGGTTGTCTCTTTCTCTCATTCCTCAATCATATGCATCTTAGGTGGACTGGTAGGTCCCCCTTGGTGTATTTGGCCTCAAGTGGTTGGGGTATTTCAAGATCGCTATTTGAGCTTACTTCCAATTCGGAATTGAACTCTCCGTCTTTGCTAGAAGAGGGAGTCTCTCCTAGTGGTCGTAGCCTTGAAGGGGATTCCGTTCTAAAAATTAGTGTGGCACTTGGTTGGGTGAGCCCTGCACTCGTTCGTGATCAATTTCCCCTAAGTGTTCCAACCACATGCGATGAATTTCTTATAACTAGGATGTACATAGTTGTCTCTACTCGTAGCAGCGTTGACTTTCTTATAATTGATGCACACTCTGATTTTTCCATTCTTCTTTAGAATGATTACGATGGGCAAGACCCAGTCCATGTGCTCAATTTCATACATGAATCCAGCTCTTAATAGCTTTTCTATCTCCTCCTTGCCTGCGTGAGCATGCTTGGGATTCATCTGATATGGTTGTTGCTTGACCAATGTTGCATTTGGTGTCATGGGAATATTATGAGTCATTACACCCGGATCTACCCCTTTCAGCTCATCGAGGGACCAAGAGAATATCTCTATGTACTCTCATAGGAGTGCAATGAGATTCCCTTCTTCCTGCCCGATTAAGTTGTCAGCTATGAAGACAGGTTGGGGCTTCTCCTCTTCCCTAGACAAGTCAACCTCCTTGACTTTGGCAAGCCCTTGTACAGGTTTGTTTCCTTGTCCATGCCTCTTGGCATCCAGCAAGATCACTACCCTATCACCCTTCTTGAACTTTGTGAATCACTTTGGTAGATCTTGCAATTTTTTTTGTTCCTTAGCTTTGGACTCCTTAGGTTGTCTCTTTCTCTCCTTCCTCAATCATTTGCGTCTTAGGTGGACTAGTAGGTCCTGCTTGGTGTATTTGGTCTCAAGTGGTTGGGATATTTCACGATTGCTATTTGAGCTTACTTCCAACTCGGAATTGAACTCTCCATCTTTGCTAGAAGAGGGAGTCTCTCCTAGTGGTCATAGCTTTGAAGGTGATTCCATTCTAAAAATTAGTGTGGCACTTGGTTGGGTGAGGCCTGCGCTCGTTCGTGATCAGTTGCCCCTAAGTGTTCCAACCACAAGCGATGAATTTCTTATAACTAGGATGTACATAGTTGTCTCTCCTCGTAGAAGCATTGACTTTCTTATAATTGATTCACACTCTGATTTTTCCATTCTTCTTTAGAATGATTACGATGGGCAATACCAGTCCATGTGCTCAATTTCATAGATGAATCTAGCTCTTAATAGCTTGTCTATCTCCTCCTTGACTACATGAGCATGATTGGGATTCATCGGATATGGTCGCTACTTGACCAACATTGCATTTGGTGTCATGGGAATATTATGAGTCACTACACCCGGATCTACCCCTTTCAGCTCGTTGAGGGACCAAGAGAATATCTCTATGTACTCTCATAGTAGTGCAATGAGATTCCCTTCTTCCTGCTTGATTAAGTTGTTAGCTATGAAGACAGGTTGGGGCTTCTCCCCTTCCCTGGCCAGGTCAACCTCCTTGAATTTGGAAGGCCCTTCTACGAGTTCATTTGCTTTCCATGCCTCTTGGCATCTAGCAAGATCACTACTATATCACCCTTCTTGAACTTTGTAAATCACTTTGGTAGATCTTGCAATTTTTTTTGTTCCTCAACTTTCGACTCCCTAGGTTGTCTCTTTCTCTCCTTCCTCAATCATCTACATCTTAGGTGGACTGGTAGGTCCCTCTTGGTGTATTTGGTCTTAGGTGGTTGGGGTATTTCACAATCTCTATTTGAGCTTACTTCTGACTTGGAATTGAACTCTCCATCTTCACTAGAAGAGGGAGTCTCTCCTAGTGGTCATAGCTTTGAGGGCGATTCCGTTCTAAAAATTAGTGTGGCACTTGATTGGGTAATCCCTGTGCTTATTCGTGATCAATTGCCCCTAAGTGTTCCAACCACATGTGATCACACTCCGTTTTCATGATTCCTCTCTCGATTTTAAAGATATTCCCCTTTCATAGTTTGGAGTCTACTCATGTTTGCTCAATCATGTGTCCGTCAGTGTCGAACTCTATTGTGTCTCACTCTCTTATCACTAAGGGAACAACAATCTTCATACTCGTCATCAGAATTTTCCTCCTTTGACTGCTCATCATCTCCTAGGTTTCCATGCTTTTTTTCTTTCTCATCTATGACTAAGGCCCAATTTTACATCAGGCTTAGATCATGTACATTGGTCCACTTCCACTTAAGTTTGTCTTGAGATCTTTGAGGGGTTTAAGGTTAGCGGGTGGGTTGCCAGCTAGCTTGTTCACCAATTACTCTAAGCTCATGTGGATCTCTAGCTTGTTGTTTGGGACATGGAATATGGCAAGGTGAGCCAAAAAGAGCTTCTGGTCATCATGCATATAATGGTACGGAGGGCTCATTCATGGGCCCTCGATACCGAGGGCTCATTCATGGGCTCACCAGCTGTCTTGATAGCTTGCTCATATTCCTCATTGTCTTGATAGCTTGCTCTTGATAGCTTCTGGTCATCATGCATATAATGGTACCGAGGGCTCGTTCATGGGCTCACCAGCTGTCTTGATAGCTTGCTCATATTCCTCCTTGTCTAAGAATGGAAGATTGATGGTGGGCTAGCACATGCATCCAATCTTGCTCATCCTCAAGGCTAGGGATACATTTCATTAGTGACTCGTAATATTTCCTAGCTTGAGCATCACCATTCAACATAATGGAGATGGCATTCAGGTTGGCTTGCATTGTCTTCCAAGTATCCATCTCTGCTCCCATTGCTTCCGTTTGATTGCTCAAGAAGATTAGACTATTGCCCCAATCTTCTATAACTCATGCATTTCACATCTAGAGTTGGGGCTAGCAAGATGTCGCAGTCATGACGATGAAGTCAACTGAGAAATGGACTCCTGCAATCTTCAATGGCCAATTCTTCAACACTCTGAATGGCCTAACTTTTTTCCGGTTGGCTAGTGTGACATTGAACTTAGTGTTCTCAATAGGCAGGTTACCCCAAACTTGGAGGATTGCATGGCTAAGTACACTGATTCCAACTCCTGTGGTCACAATCCCTTTCCTTGTGGTGTCTCCTAGCACTAAGACTAGCAAGACTACATGTATTTCTGTGCCCTCCCAAAAGGCATTAATGTGTAAGGACTTGGGCACTAAGTGCAGCATTAGGCTAGGTATCTGAGTCACTATGTCATGGTCATGTAGGTCAACTGCCCCTTGCTTGGTTGGTCTTTCCACCCATTGCTTCAACTCTTGCCACAACATTGGGAGTTGCCTAAGTAGGTTTCCTAAGTGCAAAGTCATAGGGTTTGCCACTAGTGTCATAATTAGGTTGCCAGCTGTTGCTTACTTCCCTCCTAATTCCGTGTTTATTGGCCAATGGCCTTGGCTAGTTTGCTAGCCCATGGCACTTAAGCTTTGTCTATGCAGTATTGCTCGAGGTGCAGTTGTGTCTCTTGACTTCACTTGCATATGTGAAATCGGTTCACTCACACTAGATTTCATCTTCTAGGATGGAATCAATATCCTTCCAGTGCTCTTGGGATTCTCTCAACCACTCCCTGACTTTAATCTATGGCTTCCAGTTGGCGCTTTGGGTTGGGGTACTCCCTGACCTTGGCACTCCCCTTTTCCATAGTATTTGAAGCGGATGTTTCTACTTCTGCATCTGTGACCTTTTTCCCTATGATTAGCATTGTGTCACTCTCCGTCTTAAGCATGACCTTTGCTTTGGTTCTCTTTCTCCTTTGCCTATACCTTCTTTTTCCAATTGAGGATGCATCTAGGTTACTAGGTCTAGGCACAGTGATATGCCACCTTGCTTTCTCTATGCTCGAGCCATAACATGCAACGGCATAGGCGTAGCCTCTCTCTCCAGTGTTTCAACTCCAAACAACCCTAATGGTACTGATGGAACAAACGTTGAACTAGGGGATGGTTTTCGTCTAGGGAAATTGGCAAATAGGTGGGTGATTCCACACTCTAGGCATCTAAGGTTAGCCTTCCCTCGATTGGCTTTCTCGTTCTCAGGGTAGCACGAATAAATACGCCATGCGTGGCCACAAGTCCAACGGCTCTTGGGTTTGCCCTCCTAGGCCTCTACCCCTACCACTACCTAATGCCATCATCGTCGGTGATAGTCTATGAGAATAGGGTTGCCCTCTTCATCTCATAGAAATGTAAGGGTTCATGTATGCTTTCTCATCATTTGGTTCCTCTAGGTAGTGGACTAGACCATTGCCTTGACGGGTGGGTTACAAAAGGTCTAGGTGGCCTTGGTATGTCTGTGGGAATAATCTCCATTCTAAGGATGGTTGGTTTTGCATCGTTAGGTGCTGGAAGGGTCAACGAGGCTCCCCTTGCAAAGAAGTTTAGTGGCCTATTCCCTAAGTATGGCTTGTTGTATGGCTGGGCATATGGAAGTCTCCTTGGTAGTCTACAATGCATAGCATCATGGCCAAACCTATCGCAATTTTGGCACATATTCATTGGGACCAAGGGTCCTAAAATTTTGTTGGAAGGTGGTTTCTACCACAATGTATGCATTGGACATGTGGGTGCATAGGTATCCTCACCATCTCCTGTAGACTAGCTAGCTCCAACTCCATCTCTGTTGGCTCTTGGCCTTGGTCAATGCTTTTCCCTTTGCTTGGCCACTTGGGATTGACCGTTTGCTTGGTGCAAAGGCCTTCTCTAAGGATCTATAATTAGCATTATTTCACTTTGAGCTCTTGGAAATTCTCTCCTTGATTTGATTGTCCACTTGTAAGGCCTCTTCAAATACCCTAGCTAGTACGTCTCTTTGCAAGCTTGAGCTGCTTGCTACTATGGCCTTGTAGAGTTCCTTGCTGTAAATTCCATTTATAAATACTATGGAAACTACTCTTCTATTGGGTTGTTCGCTAGATGGGATGTTGGGTCGTTCATTAGATGGGATTCTCTTAAAGAGACTCTGCACGTGGGTAACATAATTCCTAATGTCCTCCTTGTCATTTTTCTTGACATTCATCAGTCGTGCTATGAGGTTGTTAGAATACCTAGCCTTAGAGAACCTCTTGAGTGATGAAGAGATCCTTGAGGTCATTGAAGCCATTCCAATCCGCCACATAATCCAAGCTGGTGTACCATGTCCTACCCTTTTCACCTAGGCAAAGACCAAAGGCTTACGAGTGTGGGCAAGATCTATGAGGCCATTGGCCTCACAGATTTTCTCAAACTGCTTTGCAAAGTTGTATCGGTGGTTACCTGGCTAGTATTTTTGTATAATTGCTTTATGACTCAGGGATCTTCGATTGAATCTTGGAGCTCTAGTTGATTCCTAACCCTACAAGCAATGAGGTTGCTAGGGTCGCTGCGCTATACTCTGAGGTCATATTGTCTATGAGTTGCTTTGTGAGAAGCTCGCTCAGCATCAGATCTGCTTCTAGCACTCTCTCCCTTTCTGTGTTAGGTCCTATCCAATTCCTATTGGCTAGAGCAAGCATGTGTTAGACTTCCTACATCTTTATGTCTTGTTGCAACTTCTTAGCTTGCTACTCATGGTTGTATGTTGTTATGTGTTGTAGTGCCTGTCATGCCAATCTCCTCTCCTCCTCAAGGTCCGCTATGATGTCCTTGGATGTCCTGCCATGGTGCTCCATCCTAGCTTGTCAATCATATTTATTGGCCATATGTTGGATATCCACTGGAAAATCTCCCCAATTGAGCCTAGTCGTTCTCGCAGGATTGGAGTTGATCTTGACATGCTAGTGGCCTCTTGCTCCACTAGGTTGTGGATCAGGTTGATTAAGTTCCTGTTGGCTAGAGCTAGCACATGTTAGACTTCTTACATCTTTATGTCTTATTGCAAATTCTTAGCTTGCTGTTTATGGTTGTATGTTGTTATGTGATGTAGTGCATGTCATGCCAATCTCCTTTCCTCCTCAAGGTCCGTTATGATGTCCTTGGCTGGCCTACCATGGTGCTCCATCCTAGTTTGTCAGTCGTATTTACTGACCATATGTTGGATATCGACTGGAAAATCTCCCCAATCGAGCCTACTCGTTCTCGTGGGGTTGGAGTTGATCTTGACATGCCAGTGGCCTCTTGCTCCATTAGGTTGTGGATTAGGTTGATTAAGTTCTAGAGCAATGTGTCTCCAATGATGTTGATCCATTTATGCTCTTGAGCCTTTAGTGTCTTGACTCTCTCTTTGGTCCTACAACTGGTCGGGGTTCTTAATCACATGTCTAAGTTTGAGGGTCGTCTCCTATTAGTGGGTTTGATTCGCTTATTACATCTTGGTGTGTTTCCTCTTATTGCAAACAACCCCCAACTTATGTGTGCATGGTGCTCTTTTCTATGTGTGGTGCAAAATTAGGCTTTCAAATTTTAAGTGCACTTCAAGTGTCAAAAATAGTGTGAGGTGTGAATACTAGATAAACAATGTAGCTCTCGCTCTCCCCTCATTTCGGTTTCGGCCACTAAGCATGATTGCTGGCCACTCTCAAGGGTTGATTAGGGTCTCTATTGCGTCTCCCAGCTTGGTTAGGGTGTAATTAGGGTTTGCATGTCAATTTGGGTCACTAAGATGGGGTAGATAGCTAACGGATTAGCTAGTAGTAGATTTTGATTTGTTAGGTCACTGTTTCTTCCGTTTCTCACATCTTCTGGCACATCTATTCAACTTGTCTGTAAGGCTTCTAGAGATTTGTGCTTGGGTCTAGGTTTTTCATGGTCTAAGGATGTCAATTTTGCTTAAATCCACATTCATCCCAAGTGGTTCAAATTGTAGAGGTCCGAGTCCAAGACTTAGACGAGCGGGCCAAATACAGATGGGTCAAATGACCTAGTCCTACTATCCAAAGAATGACATGTGGCCAAATGGGCCAAATCTGAGTGTCCGAGTGTCTAAGTGTCTGAAGGGTGATCATTCAAGGCCCACAATGGACTATCAAAGGCTGAGTTGTCTTGTCCAAATGTGGCCATCCGAGGCTGAGTTGTCTGAGTGGATACTAGTGACTTGGACATCCAAGGTTGCTTAAGACTTGGCCATTTGAGGTGGCCTGCAGTCACCATCTAAGTGATGTGACGAGTTGTTGAATGACAAAAAATCCTAAAAAACCCTACTCATGCATTACTGATGATTGCAACTAGAGTGTTGACACTAATCAACAAGCATCAAACAACATCCATAACATACTTGGAGGGCTTGGGAATGCGGGAATGTGAATCAATGAATGGATCTGTGCTCCTTCCGTGTAGCCCTCTCTTTCTCTCTCTCTGTCAAGATCTCTCTCTCAATTGAATGCACACAAATGAGCTCTCTCTTTGCTCTCTTGGCTTCTCAAACCCCTAGTTATTTAGTCTTCCACTCGCCTTGTTCTCTCTTATGCATTGAAGCTCTCTTTTTCCTATTTTTTCCATGTTTTGGGCTTGCTATTACACTAGACACCCTATTATGTATTTCTCTATTTTGTTTCTTACCTAAATGCATTCAAATTGCGAGTAACAACTCACACTACTCCAATCTACTTTCCTAAATCCAAAAAACAAAAAAAAAAAACTTACTTGTAAAGGAGATCGAATACCTCTACAACTCCCTCCTACCTATCTCAAGCACTAGTTCAGGGAAAACCCTACTTCAATGCTCGATTTGGAGCATCCAAGCACTCAAATATTGAATTCGTTGTCTTGGCAACGAAACCAAAATGTGAGAACCTTTGCTCGACCACCAAGACCCATGGACCACTTATTTCTTCAAGCATTTCAAGCTGAATGCTATGGCTACCTCTCACATAGCCATACACGCTCCCAATCCTACGAGTGTAGTGAGCTTACATTGATGCCCTATTGAGTAGCCTCCTCCCTCAAGCACTCTGATAGCTCCAAGATCCGAGATGTGAGCTCAAGAAAGATCAATCCTCTACCACCAAGCTCCATTCTCCATAGTCATGCATGCGAGACAAGAGAAGGGAAGAGAAGAGAAGAAGAGAGAAGAAGATGGAGAGCTTCTCCACCATGGTACCTCACCCTCACTCACTCCCTCACACTCTCACACTCCCTCTCTCAAACACAAGCACAAGCACAAGCAAGGAGAAGAAAAGAAGAGAGACAATTTAGCCACACACCAAGAATGAGCTTCTCCATTCACTTTTTGACTTTTATACATGCCCTCATCCCTTGGGGCACCCATCCCCTTTTTTACATGACCGGCCATCTTAGCCTCACGGTCTTGTTTCATCATGTCTTTCATCTTTTCATAGTTCTTTTGCTCTTGCACTTCTACATTTACAATTTGCACAAGAGGGATCTTGGCGCTATTTTATAAAATAAATTGCATTACACCCTGTGCTTTCCTTGCTAGAATATTTGGTGCACTCCTATGTTTTGTTTGAGCTTTCCTTCTTTTCCACTTTTCTCACCTGGGTAGAATGAGCTTCTCTATTCACTTTTTGACTTGGGCTTCCTCGGTCTTCCTCTATTTCTTTTTGGGCTGTATGGTCTATAACATGTCTATAACAATAGGTCCTTTTGAATCTTAGGTTATTGGGACATAGAACAAACCATGAAAAATGCTTGGAAAATTGGAAATTTCTTGTGGAAAAGAAACATGCACACTTAATTATCAACATACTCATTTTGGCTATGGTATAATTCTAGAAGGGGAAGCTCAAACACGATCTCTTAAGAAGCCTCATACCTATTACATCATAGCCTTCTAGTTGTTTCATTAGATCTCATCCTTAAGCTATCCATTGAGAAATGCATTATTTACATCCATTTTCCATAGCTTCCATTTGTGAAGAGCAACAACTTGATGGAGCTAATCTTAAAAATAGGTGCATAAGTCTCTTCATAATTAGTACCATATTCTTGGAAAATCCTTTATAGTAATTAGGCTAGCTTTATACCTATCAATCTATTCTTTCTTATTAAATTTCAACTTGTATATCCATTTACATCTTATGGCTTTTTTGTTGGGTAGGAGTTGACGTAAATCCTAATTGTCATTCTTATGCAATGCAAACATTTCATATCCATAGCATCCTTGTAGTCCTTTTAGACTTCACAAAAAAGTTGTATATCACTACACCACATGCACACACATATACTTAGCCAAAACATGAAAAAATCAAACAACCCAATAGTTAAACATTACAAAATAAATCAAATACTAAATAAAATCCGAGGCACCTAAAAATGTGCAAGATAACAAAACATAAAAAATAAATTGGAATGATAATTGACACATTGAATGTGCATACAAAGTATCTGAGAGACATACCCCATGTCCTTTATCTCAAGGCTCTTCTTGAGCATGAGCACTCCTACCAATCAATATATCATCTAACAAATAGTACTAAAATGATAAGGCTACCATGACGAGCCTTCTTTGTAAATAAACATGAATCCATAGTGTTGCAGGAATAACCTTGCGAATGCACAAAAGCATCAAACTTGTGGTACCATTCCCTAGGTGCATACTTAAGTCCATAAAAACAAATAGGAAATAAATTGGGATGATAATTGACATTTTGAATGTACATATGAAGTATCTGAGAGATGTGCCCCATGTCTTTTATCTCAAAGCTCTTCTTGAGCATGATTGCTCCTACTAATCAACATATCATCAACATATAGTACCAAAATGATAGGGCTACCATGACGAGCCTTCTTTGTATAAAAAGACATGGATCCATAGTGTTGTAGGAATAACCTTGCAAATGCATGAAAGTATCAAACTTGTGGTACCATTCCCTAGGTGCCTGCTTAAGTCCACATAGATTCTTTCATAACTTACGCACTAGGTGTTCCCTGCCCTTTTCCACAAAGCCCTTAGGCTACTACATATAAATATCCTCATGCATGTCTCTATATAAGAAAGTTGTTTTCACATTCATGTAATGAAGCTCCAAATCTAACTATGCAAGCAAGGTTAAAACCAAGCAAAGGGTTGTCCTCTTGACTATAGGGGAGAATATCTCATTAAAGTCAACTCCCTTTTCCTATTTAAAACCCTTTGAAATAAAAGGGTCTTCTATGCTAGCTTAGGGTGACCAGGGTTACTCTTCAAGTTATACATCCACTTGCATAGCAATGCATGTTTACCATGTGGCAAGGAAACCAAGTCTCGTGTATGATATTTCTATAATGAATTAAACTCAGACTACATGGCCCTCTCCAAAGAGTGACTATCACCTTTGCATATAGCCTCCTCATAGAGTAAGGGACTCATTAGGATTTGTCACCAAACATGATGCATAGAGTGCTCAAAATGATTAGGAGGATGACAAGCTTTGGTAGAGTGTCTTAAAATAAGATTTGGGGCATATATAGCCTCTTATCTTTGTCTACATGATGATCCTATACAACAGGTGGATCTTGGGCCACTACATCATTAGCGTGACATTTGCAGGCTATTTAACTAGGGGTAGTTGTACTATAATAGAAGGCTCCTCCCAAAAGATCACCTTGCATACCATAACCACTTGCTCTAGTCTCATATGCATCTTATCCTCATGAAATATGACATCATGGCTATGGATAACAATCCAAATTCGCAGATCCCAAAGGTGATAGCCCATCTCATCTACACCACCATATCCCAGAAAGATATATTTGATAGACTTTGGATACAACTTGTATTTATATTTGGGAATATAGGAGAAAGCCTCACATTCAAAGACTTTTAAGTATGCATATGAGAGAGGTTTACTAGACTATACCTCCTCTCCAACTCTAGCACCAAGAATAGTGAATGGGGATCTATGAATCAAATGATCTATAGTAGTACTTGTGTGGTAAGCTTGCTTGACTAAGGATATTGTAGACTTTTTCATAATAGTCCTATTCATGTGCTCTATAACACCATTCTAGGGTGGGGTATAAGGGATGGTCAAGTGACACTTAATACCCCTCTCATCACCAAACTACTCAAATGTCTTAGATACATATTCACCCCTATTGTCAAATCATAGATATTTTAGTATGTGCCTAGATTGGTTCTCAACCATAGCAAGAAAGTGTTGAAATGTAGGGAAAACTTTTGATTTCTTCTTTATGGGATAAGGGCCTTATGTAAATAATCATTAATGAATGTGACAAAATATTTTGCTCCAATTAATGACTACCAAGACATGGAACCATAAACATCTGAATGTACACGAGCCAACGCCTCACCCAAGCACATAGAACTAGACTTTTTATACGAGTTACCAGTTTGCTACCATATAAATAGTGATCACATGAGCCAAACATGAGTAGTTAAGAGAGTAAATATTGCAAACGAGTTAAGAATTTCATTCCTTTAAGAGACATATATCCAAGATGTGGATGCTAAAGAGATACATGTGGAAGATTGGAACATGATCAACATATCTAGATAAAGTAAGGGATACATGATGCCAGTCTTAACACCACTAGTAAAAATGATGTTGCCACATAAAATCTTCCATGTAGAATCACCAAAAGATATATGATACCTATCATTATCCAACTATTGAGCTAGGAGAAGTTCTTTTAGTAAAAATTGAGATATGAGGTACATCATGTAGCACAGATGGAGGACCAGTATCAAAATATAGCCTCACGTCACCTGTGCCAACAATATCACATATATGATTATCACCCAATCCAACAAAACTTGTAATAGTATAGTATGTATAAAACAAATGGTGATGCAAGGTAACATGGAAGGAATCTCTCGAATCAATAAACCAACACTGAGAGTAAGAGGATTGAACATTAGTCTAAGTAGTATTAAGTGAACAAGCAACAATGATGTAATCATCTAAATTGTACTCCAAGGCATTTATCTCCTAAATCTTAATAGTGGACCTAATAATGTTGTTGATCATCAAAATACTTCCCATACTTTCCCTTTATCTCCTTTCACGCCTATCATTGCACACTTATGGCAATGTGGCCTTATATGACCTCATTGCTTGTAATAATGACAAGTGAGGGAGGAATTAAGACCACATGATTTACTGAGTGAGTGCCCATGAGACTTAGAATTGCCCCTATTGGATTGTGAGTATCTACCATGATGGCCATTTCCTTTACCATCATAACTACCTCTAACAATAAGAGCATGAGAAGTACAGGTTGTATCAATGTTCTTCCTATTCACCTCTTTTGTAGCAATGCACTCTTTACATCAAAGCATTTCAATCCATCTTCAAGAGGATTAGCACTCACAGTAGTACGAAATGTATCTCAAGATTCAAGTAGTGTGATAAGCAAGAATAAAGACTTTATGCTATCTTCAAACTAAATATCTTGTGAGATAAGTTGGCAAAATAAAAAGAGTGGAACTCATCCAAATGAGTGGACATAAAAGTGTTCTCCTTCATATGAACGTTCACAAGCTTCTTCAACCAATACAATTGTGAAGTATTACTCTACTTGTTATAAAGATCACCTCTCTTTTTTCATAATTTAAAGCACCACAATCACAATAACATTAATGTACACTTTGCTGAGAGAAAGATAAGATAACGGTGGACTTGCATAGCTCATCACACTCCTCCCAATCATCTATATTCCAATCTTTTGGCTTTATACCCCTGGTTTTGACTTGTTTCTTTTCCACCAATACTCGCCAAATCTAGATCTTCCAATACTCAAAGTTCTTGCCACCCACTTCTGTGTGTTAAATAAAGATAACACTATCATTGAAAGAATATGAAACACTTGCCATTACATTTGCTAACCAAAGAGTATATTGGTTGTTGTAATATAATAGTGAGTGAGCCCCAAAATTGAGCCAAAAGGTGTACACTAGCCAAGCCAATACACAATTGTCCACAAGTACGAAGCACTAGAGTGCACGATATAAGTGTTTACTCTCAAAGAAACTGCTTAAATTTGAATTTTAGCATGGATGTCCAAAAAATTACAGTAAACGACCTTAAAATTGTAGACAAAACATCAAATTGCAAAGCTTCCATGGCTAGGAATATTTGGATAGCATAACCAACAATGCCTCTCTCTCTCTCTCTCTCTCTCTCTCTCTCTCTCTCTCTCTCTCTCTCTCTCTCTCTCTCTCTCTCTCTCTCTCTCTCTCTCTCTCTCCCTCCCTCCCTCCCTCCCTCCCTCCCTCCCTCCCTCCCTCCCTCCCTCCCTCCCTCCCTCCCTCCCTCCCTCCCCCTCCCCCTGCCCCTCCCCCTCCCTCTCCCTCTCCCTCTCCCTCTCCCTCTCCCTCTCCCTCCCCCCCCCCTCTCTCTCTCTCTCTCTCTCTCTCTCTCTCTCTCTCTCTCTCTCTCTCTCTCTCTCTCTCTCTCTCTCTCTCTCTCTCTCTCTCTCTCTCTCTCTCTCTCTCTCTCTCTCTCTCTCTCTCTCTCTCTCTCTCTCTCTCTCTCTCTCTCTCTCTCTCTCTCTCTCTCTCTCTCAGGAGATCTCTACTAGCTAAAGCAACCTATTTTTTGAGGTAGAGGATAATCTACTTTCCTCTATTTTTGGGATGTTTTGGCCCTCTCCTTGTGTGTAGCAAGTAGTCAATACATATGCGACTATAGGTTTGAAGATTGTGCAATCATCATGTAGATATTATAGATTGCATGGATGCTAGTAGGAATCATCATTCAAGCTACGAAAGGGTTGTTTCCAAAATATTGTGTTTTTGTGATTGTTTTTGGGAATCGATACTCATCATGCAAATATTGTATTTTGCAACTACTTTCAAGATGAAGAACCAGGTTGCAAAATGGTCTTTCTCAAACTACTATATCACCCAAGAGGACAAGTTTGTGGTATGCATGAAAATTTATATGACTAGTATCTTGCCTTGCAAAAGAGACATGCATGGTTGATTGGTTTGTTTAAATTTGATAAAAGATTCATGCATGGAAACAAACTAGATTTAGTATCTGCTTACATTTAGCATAAATCCCAAAAAATATAGTGCTTAGTGTCAAGTCTATAATATACGTATACGCACACATATATAGGCAGAGGTTATCCAAAATATAGATTTTGGATACTATGACAAATCTTGCTTATAAGAGCACTCTAAATTGGTTCTTTATGCTTAGACGTTGGTATTGTATGAATGTAGACCTATAGAATACCACTAGAAAGTGCTACCCACCACTAAAAAGTGGCCCATGAAAAACTAGTTTGACCATTGAAAAGTGGTAAGACACAATTAAAAAGTAGTAAGACACCATGGAAAAGTAGTTGCCACTATGAAAAAGTAGTGTCGACCATGTAAAAATGGTGCCCACTACTAAGAATTGGTATGCGACAATAAAAACATGATATCTGCTATAAAAAGGTGGTGTCTACCACTAAAAATTGATGGGAAACCACTTCTTGATGGTTTCTTATAGTTTTTTAGTGGTTGCTACCACTAAAAAGTGGTATGCAACAATAAAAACTAATATCTACCACATAAAAGTGGCATTTGCTCCAATAAAAAGTGCTAGCAACCACTTTTTAATGGTGTGTTAACAACTTTTTAGGGGTCCCTATCACTAAAAAGTGGTAAAGTGGTACACACCACAAAAGTAGTGTCTACTAGTAAAAAGTAAGAACCACCACTTTTAAGTACAATATACCATTTTTTAGTGATGCACATTTGTACAAACTGGTGTGATCACCACTTAGGTGTTATCATAGAATTGGTACCAACCATACTAAGAAGCAGTGTCTACCACTAAAATGTGGTAGTAGTGACTAATAAATGGTTTCAACTAATGAAAAGTGGTCACATAAATTGGTACACATAATAAAAAAGTGGTTGAGGCCACTAAAAAAACTAGTACAAACTTGTATATAGAGGTAATCAACACTAAAAAGCTATCTTCCACCACCTTACAGTGATATGCTATCACTTCAGAAATGGTGTTATATAACTTGCACTTCCACTTTCTCATGGCGATACTCCACTTTTTTTGTTGTGATCACTAATATAAAGTGGAGTAATACAATTTAAAAGTGTTGTGTAACCTTTGCTTAAATGTGAAAAAATGATATTAATGTAGTTTAAAGTGGTCCCAAACCAGTCCTTTGTGTAGTGAATTTTCACTTATTTATTAAAATACAGAAAAAATGGAATTTAACCACTTGAAAGTTGTTTCAACCACTTCTAATATGAAATAAAGTGTGCTTGACTTAGTTCACGCTATTCTATTCTAGTTTAAAGGTCTAGTATTTTTGAAAGTGGTATAATATCACTTTGCATTCTTGTTGCACCAATTGGATGCCTTGAAGTTTTCTTCCACCACTTTAAAGTGGTGTAGAAGAATTCCAAAATTTTTTACAACCATTGTTACAATGTGGTGGAGTACTTGAAAGTTTAGCAACACTAAATCACCACTTGAAAAGTGGTGCTCCATTATACCTCCACTTCAGAAATGGCGTTATAGAACTTGCACTTTCACTTTCACATGATGATCCTCCACTCTTTTATGGTAACAACAAATATAAAGTGGAGTAAAATGTTAAAGGTGGCGACAATTATAGCGACCTTTAAAGCTAGGGCCACTAGTGGTGCATTAATGAGCCGACGGGTGCAGAAGCAATGAAGACCATTTGGCACGGCACATGGTGAGAGAGAATGTCGCAACAAGCAACAAACTATATAAGTAAGGAATGGAGGAGATCAATGGTTAGTTATAGAATAAGAAGAAGAGAAAGTGATCAGATATCCTTGGGCTCTTTTTGCATAGCCCCTAGTTATATTTCTATTTTGGAACTTATTATTCCAAGGCTTATTGTTTCTTGGTTTGGATTGGAGTTCCTATACAATCGGTCTTGCTCTTATCAATGCATCTTAGAAGCCGGATAGACACAGTGCTTCAAGCCGTGTGTTCAAGGGATCATCCAATCCATGGCAAAACTTGGATACTTGCTACGCAATATCCATAGACGGTGCATACTTAAGAAGTGTTACATCATGATAGAGTTTTTAGAATGAACTTAAGGAATCTATCCATGGATTTTAGATATATCTATTGACTCATAATTCTTAATTGCTAGAATGGTAACCAATTTCATATTCAATGGATTGATAAAATAATTTCTTTTGCTATAGGGGATAAATACGTGGTTTTTTTGGGATGGCTGGTTATTTGGGAGAGAAGATTTCTCTAATACAATCTAGGCATGGCATTTGAATACATCCATTGGGTAATAATTGGGCTTTGAAAAATGGATATCTAAAAATAGGTACTTTAAAGGAAGATTAGGAAGTCCATCTTTGATGTAATTGCGGCATTTAGAGTGGCCAACAACTATAATTTGGTTTGTTGGGATGACCTTTGTCGCTTCCTTGTAAATATATCAATTTAGTTTAACCTCCTAGCCTCTAGTGAATAAATTTTAATTCACTCTGGCTTCATCGAATAAATAAACCTTCACGACTTTATTGTTTTCCATCCATCTTATCCTCTTCAAATTGGTTTGAAGAAAGGCAAGATGGTTTTCGTCGATATAATAAATTCCACCGCTTATCATCGAACGTCTTTCCCGGTATAATGGAGAAGGATTGTAGATGCGATCTAAAATCCACATTACTTGCATTCTCCATCCATAATCTGTAGAATGAATTGCCAATGTAAACATTGCTCAGAAGACTAGGAATTGCTTCCAATCTTTGTCTCTCTGTGATATGATTTTTAAAAAAAACATATATCAACAAGAGAAATGGAAAACATCTCACATCTCATGCTACATTTACCAAGTTTTTTTAAAATTTCTTTTCACTCTGATACCACTTGTAGCGTACCTGCCTTGATTTCTTGATGGATAGCATTTTAGTAGTTGCCCATAGTTTACCTTCTAGCCATCGCTATCCGTACTCTAATCAGAATGATCGGATTTTGTATGCGACTAGTTAATCCTAGGTCTACCCCGCAAGGGAAGCGGCTTGCCATTACCTACGGAGGACCAACCTGAAGGTTCTTAATTCACCTAGCAGTCACTTATCAACAACTAACTCACATCCGGAGGTGTCCTTCAAGAGGCTTATTGTCCAGAAGGAGCGACTACCATTACCCTTGGTTCATGGAGTACAATGCTTTTTTCCAATAGCAGACTAAGGATCTATGAAATCCCTCACAGTGCTTTGGCATATACCTTTTCCCTAAGATAATTTACAGTTTGGGTTCAGAGACCAAACCCTAAGGAAGTCGGCAAATCGGCCCTTCCTAGAGTTTCTTCCTAGTGTTTGTTTTTCGGGAAACCTCACGATTAACCAAGACCGCCCTGCCATAGGACTGGATTCATAGGGAATCCATCCACCCACTTTCCTCTATGGAAGTTATTAGTTATCTAATTACTCACCACATTATGTGAAACATATAAAAACAACTTCATTAAATAAAATCCTTTTATATACATTTGTTCATTTACGTAATTTACTCATGAACATAGAATTAGAATAAAACAATTTCATTGATTATATTCCATAATGTGTGTTTTTCAAACCCATACAGGAGAAAAATTACAATTTCACGTGCTGCCTCATCTGACGCATCTGCATGTCACCAAGATCAAATCCACCTATGCTATCATTTATAGGTGTCCCAAGTAGAACTCAAGCCATACAAGGAACCAAGTAGTTCCTAAGTGCGAAAAGTGATTTACTAGCCAAAGCCCCCCTGGCACCCTATCAACCTCCTACTTAATATGATTCATGCTAGAAGACCTCTTGCCATTAGATCCCAGTCCATGCTTCTGCGACAGTAAAAAAGCATCCCCTCTTGGTATGGGGATTCAACACCTATCCTTGGGGGAGGTATAGGGCTCCTCAATTGTTATGTGTTCCAATACTTAATTCAATCAAGATCTAATCTAGAAGATCACAAACAAGATTGATGTCTGCAAGCAGTAATGACTTCAATCAATCATGCAACTTTCAAGTGATGCTTAATTCTAGTAGCAATCAACACTTGAGTTTCACATAATGAAATATTCCCCTTAGAATTTAACTAAGGGTATCTAGATTTTGGGGCCTCTAACTTCCCAATTCTTGTAACCAAGTTTCTTGGCCTTAAGTCAGTATTTCTCAAGAGACTTATCTTATTTGGATAGAACTTTTTTAGAAAAACCTGTGGTATCACGATTTGTAAAGGGTTGTTATCCATGACTATGACTCCGTTAGTGACTCCCGTGCTTGCAACTCCAATTATTGCTTCCATGTTAGTAGGGTCATTCGCAATTTCCACTTTTGAATTATTTTTCTTCGAGGCCATGACAAAAATATGATTCGTAGAAGAAGAAGAACAACACGATAGTAATACCGGTTGGCAAGGGTGTAAGACTCTCGATGATGATAATGGATATTGCAGGATTTAATGATGTAGGCATCATGGATGATTCTTCTTGCCTCATGGAGAGCAATACTTCACTCTCTCTAGTAGACAGAATAGAGATGAGAATAGAGATTATAAAATAGGATAGAGTTCTTTAGTGTCTTCTCTTCTCGGATCAAAGTAGAAGAGGATGAAAGACCTTTAGCGTATCCCCTTCCTTGGATTGAACAGAATGATGTCTCTTCGTCTCGTGGAATAGAATCTCCTCCTTCTTGATCTGTATCTCACCCCGTCAAGATTGCTCTTGTCACTCTTTCTAATATGGAGCCAGATGTCACATGGATTTCGTGCAGGGGTTCGTGAAATCGCTCATTGTAGGGACGATAATTTTTTGTCAATCTTCAAAAATAGGTAAGAAGCTTTAAGCTCAACTCAAGCCAATCTCCATAGCAACTCGCTATGTTGGAACTTCGATGTAGGCAAGCACGTCCTCAAACCTTCTCTTCAAAATTCGATGGCAAGATCGAAGAAGGCAAGGGGGATAAAATCTCAACCTCAAGCCTTACACACACTTGTGATTTTGATCGACCTTCTCCCCTCCTTGTCCTCGCTTTTATAGTTTTTCTCCACTCCCTCTCATGTGTGTTTTTTCTTTGCTTTTTTATAAAATCTTAAGGCGCTTAGCTTTAAAGCTTATGCTATTTACACTACTTTCATTTTTGTCTACCCTACAACTCATTTAGATCATAATTTCACCATATGAACTCCAAAAATAGTCATCCGAATACTCAAAACAGTTGGAATGCATCTAGTCGACAAGCCTACATAGAGAAAATTGCAAAAATCCATCAAAAATAGGCAAAAATCATGATTTTTGTAAATCGTGTTATTTTTATCCATCTTTTGTCTTGGACGACTTATTTTCTTCAAAATAAGTCATAGTATATATTTGGATTCATCTAAAGTGGGAATTAAATCATCTAAATGATACTAGAGATTTCAGACTATTCTAGTAAACCAGTCATGCTTCTTGTAAATCCTGTAGAGATTCTGTAGTGTTTCCATGTGTGGGTGTGCAACACCATGTATATGCACCTTAAAATAAACTAAGTAATGGGGATACTACACAAATTGACATATTTATCTAGAGAGCATATTAATACATGCAACTACTACCTATGATTTGTAGTTAGATTAATCAAGATTATAATTCGTAAGATTATGATGAAAATAGTTACATGAGGATATTGCACAAAATGAGTAAAAGACTATATATGCACTTGAGATTAATAAAATAACTCGATATATTGTCAACGTAACAAGGTTAAGGTTGATTAGCACTTGTTATGAAAAGTGAATGTCTATGAAAGGGTCTTATAAATTATTTTGTTAAATTATTATCACAATATTTTTCTAAAGGAAATTCACTTATGTTGGGTAAGTTAGCCTAAATGGAAAATTCATGTCTTGCTTAACATGTTGTAAGAGATGTACTCAACACTTCTTTATGGGAAGGAGAATCCTCATTAGAATGTAAGGTTACCTTAGAATAAGATCTACCTTCGCTATGGAAGCTATCAACTACACGATGGTGTGATTGTCATTGTTTGAAAGGATTGTTTGTGTTTGCTAGAATTTAGATCTCTGATTAAAAACATTGACAAACAGGATAAAAGAAAAGATTGTGTTAGGCTACCCCCAAGCTAGGTACTGCGAGACCCTACTCCAAGGGGGTCATGGTTATCGCTTCAAGAGGCTTAGAACAACTCCATAAGCAAAAGGTCTGTTTTAGTAGGGATAGCCTTGGGCAGTAGGAAATGTGGGTGTGTGGATGCCAGGGGGGCTCTGGCTGTAAATTTCACATTACTTCTAGAATCTAACGAGCCCATTCATGACCCAGGATGGGATCCTCGAACCCTAAATACTTGTTACAATGGTGAAATCTTGGTGGGTAGAATATCATCATGGAATTCTGTATATCTTCCATAGGGTGGTCGGAAAGATGGAAATTGTAATAAACTTCCAATTTAATAAAGAAATTTATTTTGCTCAAGGGTTGTTTGAAATGTATGCTTATCCTGAGATAAATTACATAAGGAAACCAGTGAATTAATGAACTAATTAAGGAAAGCGGGTGGGCGTAGCCCCCGACGGGTCCGTCCAATGGTAGGGTGGTCCCTATTAGTTGGGAGCTTTTCTAAATTAGCGATAGAAATAGGAAGACAATAAATTGACCAACTAGACATTAAGTAGAACCAACTTGCATTGTTTTAGGGAGCCGGAATGGGATTTTGCCTTATGGGCAGGAGGGTTGACATGCCGCACTCCCCTCCATCTTCCATTCTCTTTGAATCAAGTCCAATAGTCTGCTTCGGTTTGAGTAATCCTATAGGAAGTGGAAACTCGAAATAACTGGTATTGGCTGGCTATTAGGAGACCCGTTTGATTTTAGAAACTCAAAAATTTAGGTCAATCCCAATGGGTTGGGCCGGAACACTTCCATTTTGATGTACCTAAGTGACAAACCCCGTGTTGTTCCAAGGGTGCGTCGAGGTGGCATCATTTGGAAAACCTACTGATGGACTACAAAAAGATGCGCCTTGGAATGAGCTTGGTGGACATCTCATAGTTTGTGGTTCCATACCCTATTAATCCTTGGCTAGTGCAAAATATTTCATTACATTCATTGCTTATTATTTGCATAAATTATGGGCCTATCTCCCTTAAAGACATTAGGGCCAAAAACGCTTCAAAAAATGCACTTTTGTTAATCACGGGATTAAGGAAATGGCCAAAGAGAGTTCGCTACGTGTGCAAGAATATGGTATTCTTGTCTCCTCTTTTTTAGAGATAGTGGAGTCCATTTTGTGATTCTCTCTTCTTTTTTAGCCAAAACCCCTAAATTCTGACATGTTTTGGAGTCCCAAAGACGTTATTTACTTACAAATCTGACAAAATACGTGACAGAGATGTGATGAAATTAATAATGAGTTTTTTGAAAGTCGGGAGATCTTTCAATATTGTTTTTGGCGCCCAATACATACTCATTTGTACTCTTGGCACTACTTTTTAGTTCATTCACCCCCTCTTTGAGCTTCTTTCTCTGCGCTTTCATTCTTTTCATGGCTTCCTCCAGGCGCCCTTCTCGTTTAATACACTCTTGCACAGTCTATAGCCAGGGAGCAGATGGAAATTTTGAGCCCAAAACCTTTGCTGTAAATGATTGGGTTACCATACTGCCATCTTGCAAGGGCTCTCATAAGGTGAAAAGAAGAAAACGAGATGATATAAAACATCACTAGAAGGGGCGTATCATTGCCTTCAAAATTATGCCCGAAGGCTGGTTTGTCAAGGTGCAACATGTTTACATGGCCAAGGATATGCACTTACCTCCAAACAAATGTGTTCCCCAACAAACACATTGTAAGTTATTAGTTGAATAACATATATAATTCTTTTCCATTTATGCAAGTTCTAACAAACGGTTCGTCATTGTAGATATCTTTCCGTCAACAAGTATTGAATGGCAACCTGTGGAAAGCCTAAGTGGGACTTTCCATGCCATTCATAAGGTATTGGCAGACATTATTTATGCCGATCAAACTGTGTCTTTTTTTAGTGAATGCAAGGTTTTTATATATTATGCACAGTATGTGGTTCCCTCTAAAGCGGATAGGTATGGGAATATCGAAGATTTGCCATTGCCAAGTCTTTCATCTCTAAACTGGGAGATTCCTGACAAGGTAACGGTGCAGAGTTTCAAATTCAAAATATCTCAGGATATTAAAAAGTTCATGACAGCTGGAAGGATCTCAAGAAGAATACGTTTATCATGGTTTGTACCCCTCCATATCTTCGTGGCTTGCTTCAAAACAGCAAATTTACAAAGAATAAAGGTATCCTGGCTAAGTAGAAACTTTTCGGAAGAGGAGCCTGCCAGCACTGCGAGAAAAAATGTAACAAGTTGGTAAAAAGGGGTCCCTAAAAAAACCAACAATGTGAAAGAGACTTACATTCACTCCATCTATCTTGAGTATCTTTGAATCTATTGTCCTGCAGACATTTGAAAAGCACTCTTTTTCCATAAGTATATGTATGACTTTGTGACTTTGCAATGGTACTTCTTGTTAGAGAGAGTTATATGGTTTTCTAGGATCAACAATATCCTCATATGTGGTGTCCAAGAAGGTAGTCAGGAGCCTGCCAGCACTGCAAATGGAAACATGTAACTAAAATAGATAATCAAATAAAATAAATAATTAACCAAAAAGCAAGCAGTATTCCATTCAACCCACATTCTTCCTTGGCCATCGATACCACTTAGAGAGTTCATGAGGATAATTTCTCTGGTGAGTGTATCCGATGTAATAAAAAAATTTATGGTAGTTGTGATGGAATCAAAAGCTTTGAAAGACATTGTTATATTTGAACCAAATCTAAAAAAAAATTCCACTGATAACAGTGGATCAACAATACACATAATTTTAGAGATTTATTGGCTAAGAGATGCAATCAATGTCCTAAAGCTAATAGCAAAAATAAAGGAGTGTTATTTGCAATCAATAGCACAATTATTCTATATACTAAAATTTTTAAGAGTCAAAATGCCTTACCTTATGCAATAATAAACTACAGAATCTAACAATTAAATATCCTTTTTACAACTAGCATGGACTTGTCCTCATGAGATATGCTAAGATAGTCCTCTTCCTCAGAAGTGCAAGAAACATTAATAACCATTTGCCCATACACCTCACCCATTCTCTTATAATTAACAGGTCCAAGTACATCGATTTTTCTCTTGCAAACATCATCCTCGGTACCTTATTCTGCTAATCATATTAAAATCTTTATTCATTAGGGTGATCTTATGAGCATGAGCAGCAACAATGTAAGGATAATTCATAAATTCATAAAGTCAACCATGTGAGGATAAGTTGATATGACGCGAGAGCAGCAAAGCCAAATTTTCGCAGGGTCATATTCGCACTGTATCGTGGAGCAGTTCATACGGTGCGAGCGTGGCAAAAAGCATAATGTTTGGTACTATACTTTTCGCTACATATCATGGATGACTTGATATTGTGCAAGAGTGGCACAACAAAATCTCCGTAGGGGTCCTCTTCCCTCAGTATCGTGAAGGAGTAAACATGCGCGTGCAAAGTACACCCCCCTTGTAATAACTTATTTTTTGAGAGATCTTAAACCTATCAAAAAAATTCAAAAAAATTTCCATGAGTTTATTAGGCTTTGAAAAAATTTAGAATTTTTTGAAGATTTTTTTGAGCTCATTTGCTATTTTTAAAAATATTTTTAAGCAAAAAAGCCTAAAAAAGACCCAAAAAATCACAAAAAAACCACCCAAAAATAGCATTGCCGATACAACACGTATATGGGTATCCGAGACGCCTCGGATACCCATATTCGCGTCGTATCGGCAATGCTATTTTTGGGTGGTTTTTTTGTGATTTTTTGGGTCTTTTTTAGGCTTTTTTGCTTAAAAATATTTTTAAAAATAGCAATTGAGCTCAAAAATCTTTAAAAAATTCTAAAATTTTTTCAAAGTCTAATTAACTCATGGAAATTTTTTTGAATTTTTTTAGCTCTTTTTCTATTTTAAAAATATTTGTAAGTAAAAAAGGCCTAAAAGAGACCCAAAAAATCACAAAAAAACCACCCAAAAATAGCATTGCCGATACAACACGAATATGGGTATCCGAGCATCTTGAATACCCATATTCGCATTGTATCGGCAATGCTATACCTTTAAATTGAGCGAAAAATGTAATTTGCTCTTTCATTTGATTAAGAACTTCAAGCTCTTAGATAAGCCATACACAAAGATTTCAATCTCTCTTCTTCATCGATTAGAGATTAAAGCAAGCATCCCGTTTCATTGCTTGACCAAGCCTTTTGCTTTTCCAACAACAGATATTTTTCCAACTAGTTCAATGACTTGTGAAGTGCGAGAGGGTTTAATAAATCTAGTTCATTGAAGCGAAGTATGAAAGGGATTCCTTTGTGAATTAAAGTTTAGCTTAAGGAAGCTTAAAAGGGAATAATCAACAAGAAAATGTTGTTACATATGCAAAAATAACATGAACTATGTAAGCAAGGGGCTACTTAAGCATAAGGGCAGCTTATTTTTTGAGTAGTAGTGGGTTAGCTTCTTTGGAAAAGCTAGCATTGCCGATACAACGTGAATATGGGTATCCGAGACGCTCAGATACCCATATTCGCGTTGTATCGGCAATGCTATTTTTGGGTGGTTTTTTTGTGATTTTTTGGGTCTCTTTTAGGCCGTTTTTTGCTTAAAAATATTTTTAAAATAGCAAACGAGCTCAAAAAAAGCTTAAAAATTTTCTAAAATTTTTTCAGAGCCTAATAAAGTTATGTAAATTTTTTTTGTGAAATGGAGACTGATTATTTTGATGGTCTTTTTTTTGTGAAATTGAGATATATTACATTTGAAAAAAGATATACAATGATAAAGCATCAATAATGTAGTGATGCTTTCAATTATAAAATCAGTCTGCTTTAGAATCAGAGTTCTGAGAGAAAGAAATAGATTCAAGTCCTTTCTATTTCTTCTTACAAATCAAGGGAATAGATCTTAAGAGATTTGCTAGGATATGATATCATGAGTAGTATCATCCCATGACATCAAGCCACCATTTAGGTATTGAAATCTGATAGTGCTAATAAGAATCACAATTGAAGATATTGAAACTTGAAACCCCATAGTGCTAATCATAGTTGAGGGTATGATGAGAAAAATACTCCCAAGAGCTAATATTAAGTAAGAAGTTGTATCCTTCATATTCTTCGAAGCATCCTGCACACATAAAATCATCTTAGTCCTAAAGTTGATATGATACACAATATCACTAATACTTCTATCTATTACTTGTTTAATTTTTTTATATTTTAAGAGACAAAATTGAATAATAAATATTTTTAATCTATTACTAGGTAAATATTTTTATCTCCCAGAAATCAAAGTACTTCCTTTCTTCTAATTATAATATATTATCCTTGTCTTATCAATTAGTCCTTGCTAAAAAGTTGATATTACAACACTGTATAATGAAGATATTCTATTTTCAAGTGTCAAGATCAAAGTGAAAATTTTCACTTTCTATTCTATTAGCTTAAGGATTATCCTTAGTATATCTATCCCTACCAATTTGCATCAACACCATGGGACTCTTTTACCCATTTTCTTATGAATCAAATTGAAGAGATTGAAGAAAAAGTTTGGATTTAGTTGAAACAAAATCTTACAGAATGGATATCTTAGGGGTTGAAGTAAAGATGCGGCTTGGATGTCCCAACCTAGTTGGGTCTGCTGAAAACTAACAAGATGATCTCGTCTCAGGTCCATGGAGGACCATATCTCTATAGCTCAATCGGCAAGTAAGTGGTATTGATCCTCTGTGTAGAGACTCTTTTGATTGTTGATCAACTTCTCAAGATTTTGTGAAAGGAGATGAAGGGAGACCAATGCACGCTGCTGGTAAGAACCGGACGTAATTTTGGTGAGAAATTTTACGACAGAGTAAAATCTACTTTAAGAACTAAGAAACAAAGTGAAGAGGAGAGAACGATGATTCAAATGAATGCATGCGAAAAAAGAAGCGTGATTTTGGTGGGAAACGTGATAATAAAATATTCAAAATGAAAGAATAATGGCCGAAAAGTGGCCTCTGACATGAGTTAACGTCCTTAGGCATTTAATGGCTAACATCTTAAATGAATAATAAATTCTCTCATTAATCACGTCTAAATGGCCAAATTTGGAGGGTTCATTATTTTAAAACCTCAACTAATTAGTAACTTAATCATTTTCTTACAAGTGCCATTTTTGAAACGTTTTTGACATATTTATCTAGAGAGCATATTAATACATGCAACTACTACCTATGATTTGTAGTTAGATTAATCAAGATTATAATTCGTAAGATTATGATGAAAATAGTTACATGAGGATATTGCACAAAATGAGTAAAAGACTATATATGCACTTGAGATTAATAAAATAACTCGATATATTGTCAACGTAACAAGGCTAAGGTTGATTAGCACTTGTTATGAAAAGTGAATGTCTATTAAAGGGTCTTATAAATTATTTTGTTAAATTATTATCACAATATTTTTCTAAAGGAAATTCACTTATGTCGGATAAGTTAGCCTAAATGGAAAATTCATGTCTTGCTTAACATGTTGTAAGAGATGTACTCAACACTTCTTTATGGGAAGGAGAATCCTCATTAGAATGTAAGGTTACCTTAGAATAAGATCTACCTTCGCTATGGAAGCTATCAACTACACGATGGTGTGATTGTCATTGTTTGAAAGGATTGTTTGTGTTTGCTAGAATTTAGATCTCTGATTAAAAACATTGACAAACAGGATAAAAGAAAAGATTGTGTTAGGCTACCCCCAAGCTAGGTACTCCGAGACCCTACTCCAAGGGGGTCATGGCTATCGCTTCAAGAGGCTTAGAACAACTCCATAAGCAAAAGGTCTGTTTCAGTAGGGATAGCCTTGGGCAGTAGGAAATGTGGGTGTGTGGACGCCAGGGGGCTCTGGCCGTAAATTTCACATTACTTCTAGAATCTAATGAGCCCATTCATGACCCAGGATGGGATCCTCGAACCCTAAATACTTGTTACAATGGTGAAATCTTGGTGGGTAGAATATCATCATGGAATTTTGTATATCTTCCATAGGGTGGTCGGAAAGATGGAAATTGTAATAAACTTCCAATTTAATAAAGAATTTTGTTTTGCTCAAGGGTTGTTTGAAATGTATGCTTATCCTGAGATAAATTACATAAGGGAACCAGTGAATTAATGAACTAATTAAGGAAAGCGGGTGGGCGTAGCCCCCGACGGGTTCGTCCAATGGTAGGGTGGTCCCTATTAGTTGGGAGCTTTTCTAAATTAGCGATAGAAATAGGAAGACGATAAATTGACCAACTAGACATTAAGTAGAACCAACTTGCATTGTTTTAGGGGGCCGGAATGGGATTTTGCCTTATGGGCAGGAGGGTTGACATGCCGCACTCCCCTCCATCTTCCATTCTCTTTGAATCAAGTGCAATAGTCTGCTTCGGTTTGAGTAATCCTATAGGAAGTGGAAACTCGAAATAACTGGTATTGGCTGGCTGTTAGGAGACCCGTTTGATTTTAGAAACTCAAAAATTTAGATCAATCCCAATGGGTTGGTCCGGAACACTTCCATTTTGATGTACCTAAGTGACAAACCCCGTGTTGTTCCAAGGGTGCGTCGAGGTGGTGTCATTTGGAAAACCTACTGATGGACTACAAAAAGATGCGCCTTGGAATGAGCTTGGTGGACATCTCACAGTTTGTGGTTCCATACCCTATTAATCCTTGGCTAGTGCAAAATATTTCATTACATTCATTGCTTATTATTTGCATAAATTATGGGCCTATCTCCCTTAAAGAAAAAGTTAGAAGTTTTGCCTACTTTTCAATGCTTTCTTGTTATGGTTGAGAACTAGTCTAGGTTAGGCTAAAATACTTAAGGTTTGATAATAGTGGTGAATATGTCTCCAAGGCATTTGAATAGTTTTGTGATGAGAGGGATATTAAGCATCAATTCACCACCCCTTATACCCCACCCCAAAATGGTATTGCAAAATGCATGAATAGGATTATTCAAGAGACTATATGTAGTATGCTTAGTTAGGCAAGCTTACCACATACATGTTGTGCTAAGATAGTTGCTACACTCCTTCATTTGATTAATACATCCTCATGCAGTGCTCTTTGTGTAGAGTTGTAGAGAAGGTATGGTCTAGAAAACCTCCCTCTCTTATGCCCATTTTCAAATCTTTAGATGAGAGACATTCTCCCATATTCCCAAAGAAAAATGCAAGAAGCTAGATCCAAAGTCAATTAAATGCACCTTTCTTGGATATGATGTAATACTTCCATTCAATTAAAAGTTAGTTGATTAGTTTGAAAGTTAGTTAGTCAATTAGTAAGTTAGTAAGGCTACTAACTGAAGCATAACTAAAGTTAAAACTAACTAACGTTAATAACTAACTAACTACAAAAAATTTAAGTAAACAAGGATCGTAACCCAACATTTTTTATGGATTGACAAGGACTATAGCCACCCATCATGAAAGGTACCACGTGAACAAGAGTTATGAGCCATATTAGTTATTAGTGTCAGTGTGTATAGTAGGGATGGTCCAAAAATACTATATTTTTGGACAAAATTAGCATATTTTTTATATTTTAGATATTATTTATTGTAAATATCCTAAAAAGCTATGAAAACTTCTAAAATAGGGTGTCATGTAAAAAAAGCAAGTGACTTTTTAAGCCAGTTTTGGAGATTTAATGCAAAAAAGAAGGATTGATGAAATCGTGTGTGTTGGAATCGCAGTTTACAAGCAGTAGCACTCCGAACAGGGAGAAGAAGAAAGAGTGATCTACAAGATTTCTAAATAAGTATCCTGGGGTTTTACCCCCCTTTTGGAGCCAACAGAGCCATTAAATTTGTGATTTAAGCATCATATTGCATCTTAGAAGTTTCAAATTGCTGATTTTGCCAAGATCCCCTCCATAAAGAGCTATTCTTCTCAGCCACAACCCTTCTTCTCTAATTTAGCTATAAATAAGAGGCATGGAGAGCAATTTGGAGAGGCACAAGAGACTCGAGAGGCTATGGAAGGAAGCTAGAGAGAGAGAGAGAGAGAGAGAGAGAGAGAGAGAGAGAGAGAGAGAGAGAGAGAGAGAGGAAAAGAGGGAGCTACCCTGAAAGGCTACAAGAGAGAGAGTTGGAAAGAGAGTTAGAGAGGGGGAGAGAGAGTTAGCTCAACCCCCCCTCTCTTGTGGACTTTGTCTAAGCCATCTTCTCTCATGCTCTCCCATCTCGAACTTATTATGCCTTCCCTATCTCTCTCGAACACACTCGCAGACGATGGCTCTAAAGTGACAAGGTGGAAAGACCATGGGAACCACCGCAACAACCAGTCAAGGAACGGGTATTGCCAGAGATACAGGAGTGCCCGAGGTTACCAAAGTTGCCACTACCAAACGGAACATTAGGTGGGGCAAACGCGAGCGCAAGAAAAGATGAAATTTCCAATGTTGTCATGCCAAACCAGGTTATTCACTACTAGGCTATTATTTATCTACATAAAATAATAAAATCTATGCCAAATTTTTACAAAAAATATTAGCCTTTGCATCAAATGGTACAAGAGCTACTTGTTAGATTGTAGGGACAGTATCCGTACAAAAATTAATTACATAAAATATTAGCTTCTATATTTTACACTTACATGAATTGAGAGTTTCATCTAGAAAGCATACTAGTACACGCATAAACAATTAATCGCTATGACTTGTAGTTAGATTAATTGAGATTCTAAATCATAGAATCATGATGGAAATATTTGTAAGAGGTTATTGCACATATGTATTTATGTGTGCTCGAGATTAGTAAAATAACTCAATATAATTATTGTCAAATGCGACAAGGTCAAGTGTCGACTAACGCTTAAAAAGTAAAATTCTATTTGAAGGATCTATAATTCATCTCATTAAGGTATTGGCACAATATATTTATTTAAGGAATTTCGCTTATGTTGGATAAGATAGCCTATATGGAAAATTTATGCCTTGCTTAACAAGTTTTTAAAAAATGTACTTAATGCTTCTCGTTGGGGAGGAGAATCCTCATTAGATTGTGAGGTTACCTTAGGCTAAGGTCTACCTTGGCTATGCAAAGCTGTAAGCTACACAATGGTGTGATTGTTATTGCATCATTTGATATACGTTTGAAAGAAATGTTTATGTTTGCTAGAATCTAGATTCCTAATTAAAAGCATTGTCAAATAGGATAAAAGGAAAGGTCATGCTAGGCTACCCCCAAGCGAGCCTATGAGGCCCTACTCCAAGGGGGTCATGGTTATCTCTTCGAGAGGCTTGAACCGGCTCCATAGCGAAAGGCCTGTCTGTAGGGATAGCCTCGGGTACTAGGAGATGTGGGTACCAAGGGGCTTTGGCCGTAAATTCCGCATTACTTCTAGAATCTGACGAGCCCCTTTGTGACCTAGGATGGGATCTTGGAACCCTAAATACTATTTACAAGGGTGAAATCTTGGTGGACAGAATACCCTCGTGGAATTTTGTATATCTTCCATAGGTCATAAAGATGGAAATTGTAATAAACTTCCAATATAATAAAGAAATTTGTTTTACTCAAGGGTTGTTTGAATTGTATGTGTGTCTATGAGACAAATTACGTAAAGGAACATGTGATTTAATAGACTAATGAAGGAAGCTCATTGTATATGTTCCAATAAATGTGATGTAGGTAATTTAAAAAGTAATGATAATTCTGTCATCAAAGGAAAGCGGGTGGGCATAACCCCTGAAGGGTCCATGGTAGGGTGGTCTCGGTTAGCTAAGAGCTTTTCTAAATTGGTGATAGAAATATGAAGACGATAAATTTACCAACTAGTCATTAGGTACAACAAACTTGCATTGTTTTAGGGGGGCAGAATGGGATTTTTCCTTATGGGCAAGAGGGTTGACGTATCACACTCCCCTCTATCTTCCATCCTCTTTGAACCAAGTGCAATGGCAAGCCCGCTTCACTTCGAGTAATCCTGTAGGAAGTGGGAACTCAAAATTATTAACATTAGCTGGCTGTTATTAAGAGACCCATCTCATTTTAGGAACCCCAAAAATTTAGGTTAATCTCAGTGGATTCAGCTAGAACACTTGTGTTTCCATGTAGACTCAGTGGGGTCTAAGTGACAAACCTTGTGATGCTCCAAGGGAGCGTCGGGCGCGGTGTCATTTGGAAAACCTACTGATGGACTAACAAAAGGTGTACCTTGGAATGAGCCTGGCAGATACCTCATATATGGTGAAGCAAGTGAGATTGGATATTTCCTTTGGGATATATATGCTTAGAAGGCTATCTACAACCATGACGTTGTATTTTATGAGGGAAAGATGCACAAAAAACCAAAGTTAATGATTGAGGTGCACATGGTGATATTTCGAGAGGATCCTTCTCTTGTAGTATAGCAGTTAGACAATTGCTACTATTGATTATGTAGTAGCCCAAGATCCTCCTGTTGTGCATAATCATGATGTTGGACAAAGAGGATATGATATGTAGGTCCCCTAGCCAAACTTGAGATGCTCTACTAGAGCCTCACATTGTCCTAGTCTAATTGAGCTCTTGATGATTATGTCATGGTGACAAATTCTGGTGAGCCCCTTACTTATAAAGAGGTTATGCATAGAGGCGATAGTCACTCCTAAAAGAGATCTATGTAGTCTAAGATTAATTCACTACATAAGATCATAAGTGGGATTTGGTTTCATTGCCCAGTGGAAACATACATTCCTATATAGTAATGTATATAAGTTGCAGAGCACACCTTGTTGCCCTAATCCAACATAAAAGAAAGGCAAGTTTCATTGCTAAGGGTTTTAAATAAGAAAAGAGAGTCAAAATTAATGAGATATTCTCTCATATGGTCAAGATGACTACCCTTCACTTGGTTTTGTCCTTAGTTATGCAAATGGATATGGACTTGTACTAGATGGATGTTAAGAGAACTTCCTTACAAGGGGACATGTATGAGGATATGTATATGTAGCAACTTAAGGGCTTATGGAAAGGGGCAAGGAATACCTGGTGTGCAAGTAGAGATAGAGTCTGTATTAACTTAAGGGCTTTGTGGAAAAGGGCAAGGAATACCTAATGTGCAAGTTGAGGAAGAGTCTTTATGGACTTAGCAACCAACTAGGCAATGGTATTGCAAATTTGATGCCTTTATGCATTCAGAGTGTTATTTCATTAGTGATATGGATCTATATCTTTACACAAAGAATACCTACAATGAAAGCCTTATCATTTTAGTACTATATGTTGATGGCATGCTAATTATTGGGAGTGCTCATGATGAGTTGGAGGCTTTGAAGACTCATCTCAAGAAAATCTTTGAGATGAATGACATGGGGTGTACTTCTCACATACTTGGTGTACATATTATGCACAATCTCTCTAAGAGTCTCCTCTACTTATTAAATAAGAAGTACATTCACAAAGTCCTTGAGCAATTCCATATGTAGGGTAGTAAGCTGATTGGCACCCCTTTACCTTCTTAAGTTAAGATGAGTCACACCAATGGTCTCCAATGAGATGATGAGAGGTCCAAGATGGTCAAGACCCTATATTCATCCATGATGAGTAGCTTGATGTATAATATGATAGCCATTAGACTTGACATAGCATTTTCCATGGGAGTTGTGGCTTGTTATATGGTAACATTTGGCAGGCAACATTAGAACATCATGATAGGTATCATGAGATAGCTTAAGGGCACTACAAACTTGTACCTTTGTTATGACAGCCATGATATTGGAGTCATGGGTTACATATACTCTACTTATGCAAAACATGTAGATAGTAGGAAGTCCATCTTTGGTCATATCTTCACCTTTGCTAGATATGTTGTTTCTTGGATGTCTAGGGTTCAAAAATGCATTGTCTTGTCTATTACTAATGTTAAGTACATTATATTAGTAAGGCATGAAATCCCTATGGTTAAACCCATTGGTTGTAGACCTTAGTAGCACAAATATGACTCCTATATCACATATGGAGTCTATGACTACCATCCAATTGGCACAAAATCTAGTCTCTCATATGAAGACCAAACACATTGAGGTCCATTACCACTTTCTCAAAGTGGTGGCTAACGATAAGTAGATAGATCTTTTTAAGATCTCTAAATATGATAATTATATAGATCTTATAACTAAAAGTCTTCCAATGAAACATTATACCTTCCTTGGGAAGATGATAGCCATAGGATGAGATTATGTTTATTCCTCATCCTCTTGTACCTATATGTACACTTTGTACTTTGTCACTTTTTTTTTCTTTTTTTCTATTCATTTAGGTACATTCTCCTTTAAGTGGGAGGTTGTTGGAGGTTATAGGTTTCCTATGCCTAGTTGCCTATATTTATCTTGTACTTAGTACCCACACACATGTACATTGTAGGTGGCAGCCACCCATCACCATCACTTTATTTTTAATTTTTACAGTAGAAATAGAATAAGGGAAGGTGTCACATATTGTGACTATTGGAGTTCCCACATATGTTCTTTCTCTCTCTTCTTACTCCAACCTCCATAGCTCTTGCTTTCTTCTTTCGCTTATGCTCTCATTCTTGCTCAACCCTTCCACATTTCAATTGCAATTATTATGAACTTTGGGTGGATGTATCTAAGGTTGAGGGTGTAGTGATAAGTTGGAACAAGGTGTGTGGGGTGTGTGTGGTGCAACCAATGCACTACTAATGTGGATTATACTTACATGTTCACACAATATGCAACCAAAATTGTGTGCCTAAGTCCATATGATGAGTATCAATGAAGTGCAAGGGAATGCAAGAGAATTATATGATATGCTAAAATGTGTGGTTGACTTATTGTGTGCTTGTGTGGTCTTGTGAGTGTCTTAGTTCTAAGTGTGTAGCTAGTGCATGTTTCATTCAAACATTGGAATGGATGCTTGAGGGTGCATATGATGTGGGTTTGTTCTTTGTGCTTTTTCTATATGCAATGGTATGCTTGTGTGGGTGGTTCTATTAGGTTGATGCTTGGTTAAGTAGAGAAGAATTTTCATTTTCTACAACAAGCTAGATACACAATGCCTAACCCTAAGTTCCTAGGTGAATGACCTAGAAGTGATGGGATCTAGGGATTAGTGATGTTCCTAAAGGTATAGGGTTTATTGAGTGCCTAGTGAAAAGAATATGCACTCTAACTAAGAAAGAAGGATGCAACCTTAAGAACAATGGATGTATGGCTAATTGCAACTAGCATTCAGTTAAGACTTTGTGTCTAGAAGTTTGATGTTAAAGAGCGCTAATGCCTACACTTTCCATTCCTAAGAGTGAGTACCCTAAGTGCTAATTATGCTTCTAGTGTGTGTGCATATCAACGTGCCTATCATGACCTATATGCAAGAGTGCCATAGCTAACTAATGTGTTTAGGGGTGGTTAGACCACAAGCATATTGTGTGCCCATGTGATAATGATTCATGGTTTTGGGTGCCTAAGAATCAGTGATCACTTAGGTGAGGATGAGTGTGAGTGGATGATTACCCTATCCTACCCCTGTGAGTCTCTATGAGTGGCCTATGGGGGAGTGATGTGACTAGTGAGTGTGCTTCATGAACTCAAGTGCATGTTTTTAAGAATGAAGAGGTTATCCAAAATACAAGTACATAGCACGATGACGTGTTGGACTTGTCCTCAAGTATGTCTGTGTGCCTATGGGAGGGGCATGTCACATATATGGAGGATACAAGTCTATGGTTGTGATGATGAAAAACAAGAAGGGTCAAGCTATTGATAATGGCCAAGGATAGAAATGGCAAGCCACATGCTATGACAATAGCTCATTTGATAGTATTTGTGGGTTTTCCTAGTCCAGTTTAGTTTAGAAAGGATGTCTGAGAGTAAGGTGTAGGTCATGAGGGTTAGTAATCAAGCCATGTGGATTGAGTCAAATGCCACAAGAAGGGGCATCATGATTATAGTAGGTCATGGTGCTAATTAGAGTGGATTGAGGAGCCTATTATTGGCATCTTATGGTTGGGGTTGAGACATCAGCCACTTGTTTGCAGATTAAACGAGCCAAGAGGGTATCCTAATTGAAAATTGAGAGGTTGATTTGATTGAAAGATGACCTACGATAGTTGATATTTCAAGGTGAGCCTTGCCATTTCATGACCAATGTTGTGATGTTGACTCGGCCATGTTGGTCATGTGGAATTGGCCAAATAGTGTGAGGTTCATTGTTCAAGGACAAGGGAACCATGGGTTGAGGTGAGAGGTGTGGTTTGAGAGAAAGAAAAGGCATTGAGTAGTGGGCCAAGGCCAAGTAGATGGGGCCAAAGGTGGTGTGACATGGCCAAAGGCTGAGCTTGATTGCATGGGGGCCAAGGGCCATGGTAAGGCCATCCAAGGCTAAGTGCATGTCACCCAAGGGCCATAAACCCTACCAATGGAGTTTGAGGGCCAAGGCCTACCAATGGAATCCAAAGGTTGAGCCTAGCACATGGCATTTGAGGTTGATTGTATATCCATACTAGGTTGCTCAAGGCCAAGGCTTGAGTGCTACTAATGAGGGTCAAGGGTCATGCCTAATAGGTTAATCCAAGGGTGGTATGAGATGGTCACAGTTGCGATTGAGTAGAGAGGGGTTGAGACTAAGTAGATGAGGCTAAGAGTGAGTGAATAAGGCCTACAATAGTAGGCCAAGGTTGTTTAGAGGCCATGATTGATCAAGTGCTACTCGCATGGGTGGCCTTGTGGCCGAAGGCCAAAGGGCCTCTTAGGTTGATTGAAAAGATAAGGAAAAAAAACCAATAGGGCATGAGAAAACACAATCCAATTCTAAATTGCATTAGGCAATAAGAGGTTTGTAATGTATGTGTAATTTTGGTGGTTTTGAATATGAGTTTTCTTAGTTTGAGGCTTGTCTCTACCATCTTCATTACTCTTGCTTAGCCCTTCCACGTTTCACTAGGTGTGTGTGAAATGGATGGTACTTAGGTGCTCAAGTTATACCTGCGCCTAGATCAAGAGATCTTTTAGTAAAGGTGGTTAGGGAGTCTCGAAATTGATGGCATCAAGGTATCCCAAGTCAATGAGTTTTGGGTCACCTAGCCACTCCCATCATTATCATTGTTTATCTTCAAGAGTGATTTCTCAAGAGATATGCTGCTCAAATATGTGTTCATAATAGTACCTTGAGGATTCCCAAGCAAGGTCCACACGTGCTTATTTGGTCCACTTTTCCACCCAAATTCCTAGGATAGTTAATTGTGTGATCTTCGAAAGCAAGTTGCTTGAGTGATTATCATCGAGATTGCCACGTGTGGAGTTAAATGGTTCAAATAAAATGTATTTTCTCCCAATTCTTGGGTTAATCTTGACCGTCATGGTCCTTTTGTGATGCTTCTGACCTTCTTAGACCTAGGGCTCCTTGTCCTCCTTTTGTGAACATTAGTTCCTCTTTTTCTTATCTCTTTTATCTTCCTTGCTCTTGATCTAGTTCCAAACAAACTCTCAAATAAGCACAAAAGGAAAATTCCAAAAGGAAAAGTTAACTAAATGAAGTTGTGAGAGTTGCATCGCCATTATCTTATTGCCACTAATCAAATCATCTTGTTAAGGATTCCTTTTCTTGGACCTCCCACCATTTGTGAGCGGTGTGTGCCTTGTTGCTTGTTAGATTATAGTTATGGTTGTTTTAATCATGGCTTGTTCATATTTCTTATTAATTTTATATGTTTTCTTGAGTCTGAATAACTAGCTCTTTTATATTGGTATAAGAGCATGGATTTGATCATATGATTACTCCCATTTTCTTGAGTACAAAATAGGGTATCATCGATCTCTGATAAAATTTTGGTCAAACCTTGTTTAAATTCAAGTGGCTTTTGATCTCTACTCATTTTATGGATCCATATCTTCAACGTAATTCAAGGATCAATAAAGGTTTTACCATTTCTTCAATATTTAAAGAGATTTTATCTCTTATGACAACCAGTACAACAAGACACACACCCCTTGCAATGGTGGTGGAAGGTACACACCCCTTACGATGGCGGGAGATCCAATAGAAGGAATCCTCAACAAGATGATTTCATTAGTGGCAAAAAGATAATGGCCATGTAACTCGTGCAACTTTATATACTCCCCTCCATACCACTGAGTCCTACGCTTCAAATACAAGAACATAAAAGAGCTAGTTATTCAAACTCAAGAAAACATATAAAATTAACAAGGAATATGAAAAGCAATGATCAAAGCAACCATAACTATAATCTCTAATTTCATTGAAAGAAAAATGTAATAGGCAACAAGGCACACATCCCTTGCAATGGTGGTGCAAGATACACACCTTTACAATGATGCGAGGTCCAAGAGAAGGAATCCTCAATAAGATGATTTAATTAGTGGCAAAAAGATAATGGCCATGTAACTCCCACAACTTTATATACTCCCCCTCCCTAGAATTAACTCTTATGCTTTACAAACCTACTTGGTCTAAAGAAGCTTTGTCCTCAAAGCTTGCAATAAAATTTACAAGGGATTTACAAAGATCTTGTGAGGAAGTAGATCCATGCAAATAGAGAAATATAGAAACCAAAGAAAACCCCATATGAAACATGATGTTGAAGGAGTGAAATCGGGACAACTGTTTAAACTGTCCAAATAGGGTAACCAATAGGAGAAGTGGAATAACTTGGTGTAGACACGTCCAAATCCATCAAATTATGATAGACACCAAATAGAAGTTGCTCTATCCATAAAAGTCCCATTTTAACCCAATTAGACTAATTAATTTCCTTGCAAAAATTTAATATTGCAAGTTGTTGTATTCAAATATTTGCTGCTCTTCATGCAAAAGCCCTAGAAAATAGTCAAAATAAGATGATGGCTACCAAGTAGACTCTTGAAGATGAAAACCCCACCATTTAATAAGATATTTTAGTAATGTTTGGTTTCTTAAAACTTTCCCTCTATTACCAATGACTTTTTTTGACTCATAAATGATAAAACAATCTTCATCCATTGGAGACAACTCTTTCAAAATTGTAATGGTTGGACCAACATACTTCTTTAATTGAGAAACATAGAAAACATTTTAATACTTCCACGCAATTAAAAGTTAGTTGGTTAGTTTGAAAGTTAGTTTGTCAATTAGTAAGTTAGTAAGGTTACTAACTAAAGACTAACTAAAGTAAAAACTATCTAACATTAATAACTAACTAATTAACCATTTTAAAAAACCGACGAATGTAACCCGACATTTTTTCTGGATTGACAAGGATTGTAGCCACCCATCACGGAAGTTACCACATGAACAAGAGTTATGAGCCATATTGGTAATTAGTGTCAGTATGTATGGTATGGATGGTGGTCAAAAAATACTAGATTTTTGGACAAGTACTATAGTGTGCAGTGGCAAGTACTATCAGTGTACTAATACATAGGCGGCTAGGTAAAGGCACCTTTACCCCCAATAGCCTCCCAGTTAAAGGTGAATCTGCCCAGTGAGGAGTGAAAAGAAAATGAAAAGATAGTACAATGTACACATGTACAACAAGATGAGAAAAAACATTCTCATCCAATGCCCATCAATCTCCTGAGGAAGGCAAAGCACTCGGTAGTGAGGTTTTTCATGAGCAAATCTGCAAGATTTTCATTAATGGAGATCTTGACAAGGTCAACAGACCTGTCCTCCACGACCCCATGTATGAAGTGATACCTCACCTCAATGTGTTTCGTCTTCGCATGGAATACTGGGTTCTTGGGTAGTTGAATATCACTCATAGAATCCAAATGCAAGGTAGGTATAGCATCAATCCCAAGGTCATGAACCAAATGGCCCAACTATATGGCCTCCTTGCAAGCCTCAATGGCTACAACATACTCAGCCTCAATGGTAGAGAGAGCCACTCTAAAGTTTCGGGAATACTTTTTTCAAAATGCAAGGAAATTCTATGAACCCTGGGCATCCAAGAGACACGACCTCCATCACTCTTGTATCTTGGCTGCCGTAGCAAATACACATACATGTTGTGCCCTTCAAGTATCTCATGATACCCTTCATGGCATCCCAATGTTTCTTGCCAGGTGAAGACATATAGCGTGCCACAACACTAACTGCAAAGGCAATATTTGGATGAGTGGCTATCATGGCATACATCAAACTGTCCACATATGATGTATAAGAGATCTTGGCCATCTCAGCCCTCTACTCATCTGTCTGCGGAAAATCGACCTATGAAACCTTCACATAAGAAGGTAATGGACAACCAATAGGCTTCACATCCTGCATGCGAAAACATTCAAGGACTTTATGAATGTACTCCCTCTGTGAGAGGTAGAGTAGTCCCTGATGCATGTCATGCTTAATGCGCATACCGAGGATGTGAGAGGCATGTCCCAAATCCTTCATCTCAAAGCTCTTCTTCAGCTGATATTTAAGATCATCCAACTCATCATGATCTTTCCCTACTATCAACGTATCATCCACATAAAGTATCAAAATAAGCAATGAGCCATCACGGGCTTTCTTAGTGTAAAGACATGGATCCATAGCATTCCTACTATAGCCCTATGCCTGCATGAAGGCATCAAACTTATGATACCACTCCCTAGGTGCCTGCTTCAAGCCATAAAGACTTTTCTTCAACTTGCACACTAGGTACTCCTTGCCAAGTTCTGCAAAGCCCTTAGACTGCTCCATATAAATCTCATCATGCAAATCCCCATGCAAGAATGTAGTCTTGACATCCATCTGATACATGTCCAAGTCAAGTTGCGCGACTAAGGCCAAAACCAAGCGAAGGGTGGTCATCTTGACCATAGGAGAAAAGACTTCATCAAAGTCAACTCCATGCTCCTGTTTAAAACCCTTAGCAACAAGTCTTGCCTTATAAGCTGACTTGGGTTGTCTAGGGGTACTTTTCAACTTGTACACCCATTTGCATGTCAAAACCTTATTGGCCTGAGGCAATGCAACCAAATCCCAAGTCATATTCTTATGCAAGGAGTCCATCTCAGACTGCATAGCCCTCTCCCAAGAGTGACTATCACCCCTACGCATAGCCTCATCATAGGTGAGAGGCTTTCTTGCATCTGTAACCAAGATAGAATGCATCGAGAGCTCAAATCTATCAAGTGGACATCTAGTTCTAGTAGACCATCTCACTATAGGCTCTGCTACATGTCTAGCATGCTATCCAACACCCTGGCCATGTGTACTAACAGATGACGCAAGCTGTCCAACTGGCTATGTAGGAGCATGTGGCTCCTCTTGGAATATAACCCTATGTATCTCTACCACCTTCTTAGGCTACCGATGCATCTTGTCTTCATGGAAGACTACATCATGGCTGCGGATGACTTTTTGCACGTGCAGATCCCAAAGGCGGTAACCCATCTCGCCTGCATCTCCATAGCCAAGGAAAATGCATTTGATACTCTTAGGATCCAGCTTACTACGCTTGTCCTTGGGCATATGGCAGAATGCCTCACATCCAAAGACACGTAGATGCATATAAGACAAAGGTTTCCTTGTCCGTACCTCCTCTGCAACCTGGAAATCCAAAGCACTGGAAGGTGATCTATTTATGACATGCACAGCTGTACTGAGTGCTTCAACCCAAAAGCTATGTGGTAGACCTGCATGGCTAAGCATAGTGTCTACACGCTCCCGAATGGTTCTATTCATCTACTTAGCCAGACCATTTTGGGGTGGGTATAGGGGGCAGTAAATTGATGCTTAATACCCCTCTCGTCACATAGCTACTCAAAGGCATGTGACACATATTCTCCCCCATTGTTAGTCCTAAGGCATTTTAGCCTATGCCCAGTCTGGTTCTCAACCAATGAAAGCCATCTCTGAAACACAACCAAGACATCTGACCTAAGCTTAATGGGGTAAGCCCAGACTTTACGCGAAAAATCGTTAATAAACGTCACAAAAATATTTTGCGCCAGCCATAGACTGACAGGGCATGGGCCCACAGACATCCAAATGTACCAATGCAGGGGCTCACTCATGTGTGTCCTGCCAGACTTCTTATGTGTATTCCTAGTTTGTCTACCATAAAGACAATGCTCAAATGAATCAAAACATGCATAGTCAAGGGGCGGTAAGTACTGCAAACCAGAAAGCATTTTCATTCCCTTCAAGGACATATGGCCCAAACGGGCATGCCAAACAGATACATGTGGGATGGAATTGACTGACAAAACATGGTCAACAGAGGACCCCTCAACTACAAGAGGATAGAGGCTTCCATCCTTGGCACCTCATAGTAAGCACAAGTCTGCACGGGTGATCTTCCAGGTAGAATCCCCAAATGAAACATGAAATCCAACATCATCAAGTTGACCTGCAGACATAAGACTACGTGTAAGCACAAGTCCATGACGTCCATCCTGTAACAGAAAAGTGCTGCCAGTAGAGAACTGCAGCCGTACATTCCCAATGCCAATAGCAAGTGACCTATCATCACCCTAGCGAACTGAACCAGAGACGATGCAGTAGGAGTGAAACCATTTATATTATGGTGTAACATGAAATGAAACACCAAAATCCAAAAGCCAACACTGTGCATACATAAAGTGAACTTTGGTCAACAGTGTAGCATCACAAGAACTAGTTGCAAGTATGTACTCCCCATCAGAGTCATCAGTCTGTATATGACATTTATTTCCTCTGTTTTCACACTGGATTTCATAGGTACCATGCTGCTACAATCAGAGGATCTTTCTTGTACTTTGTCTTTCTCCTTCTCTCTGTGCTTCTTATTGCGCAACTCATGACACTGTGGGTGTATGTGGCCCTTCTTGCTGCAATGATGACATGTCACATTAGCATTTCACCCACGAGACTTGCTGCGCAACTTACCACACGACTTAGACCTAAACTTTTGTGAGTCTCTGCCACGGCCATTCCCACAATCATTCTTTCCATTACCATCTCTGCCTCTAACAGTCAAAGCATGCAACACATGAGAGGCATCCAAGTTCTTTCAGTTGATCTCTTCTTGTAGAAGAGCACTCTCGACATTAGGTAAGTTCAAAACAGTAGTAGGAGCACATAAGACAGTGCGGAATACATCCCATGACTCACTCAGAGTCCCAATAAAAAATAATAGAGTAACCTCATCATTGAAGGTAATGCCCCTGTGAAGTCAAGTTCTTGAGAATAGCATGGAACTGGCTCAAGTGAGCAGACATCGTCATATTCTCCCATAAGTTGCTTCAACCAATACATTTGACTTGTTGGACTTTTCTTTTCATAGAGGTTTTTGATCTTATCCCAAAGCTGCCAAGCACTCTGTGCTTCCTCAACCACATTGTAATGCACCTGTTCAGTGAGAGACAAGATGAGGGTGGACTTGCATAACTCATCAAGCTCATCCCATTCGTCATTAGTCATAGTTTCAAGCTGCTTGCCATGCATTCTTAGTGGCTTTATGTGTGATTTCTACACCAATACCTGCGAAACTTGGCTCTTCAAATAGGCATAATTCATACTATCAAGTTTAGTGATGTTGAAAATAGCTATCATTGGAAGAAAAATCCATAATGCAGTCCAAAACAGTGGAGACAATTCAAAACTGCTTGTTTTCTACTGTAAACAGCCAAAATACCACCAAAACCAAGGCAAAATGACCACGAACTAGTAGCTAATGATGTTGCCCACCAAGTACTATCAAAAGTACATAAAATTAGGATGATTCAACATGAAGATTCTATGTTAGTCCATGCATAACTACTTACTGTAATAAATCACAACCAGGTACAATGAGAGCAAATTGTAGGCAAAATGAACGCACCAAGTCAACCACTTACTGTCAAAGCATAACCAACATCAAGCAAGCATAAATTAGCATGTGACAATCATGCAGACATCGAGAAAACACCCAAGCATGTCAAATGAATCCGTTAGTAAGCTGGCACACCCCCTGTGTGATAGGGAAAAGTGTACACAACACTGGCAAGACCTAACACAAATAGGTGTATGCTCAGGAAGTGCAAGGCTAGAATCAACCAAAATACATTTGTGAGAACTACGGTATATCAACCATGCAACATTCAAGTGAAGATCCCAATCTCAAGTATCCAAATGCTCAAGTAGCATAAACCGCGTGTTCGATGTTAAAAGGCTGGAAATATCAAGCAAACAAGATCAACAAGGGCATATGATAGCACCAGTGGGGGTAGAAGATCCAAGATCAAGCATCAATAAGACCTCATGAGTATATAGGGCATGTAGCATCCATACATAGCATCCGTAGACATCAAGTATATCCACACAGTAACTCTAGCAAGTTGAGAAATAGCCATAGTAAGCTCCGAGCAACAAGCCAAAGCAAGGCTTAGTAGCATCCAACTCCAAGCAATGTAAATGGCATGTAGTAGTGGCATAGGCCAAGCATATCAAGACCGATCAAACATAAATGAAGTGCATGCCATAAGCACATCAAAAATGGAGATCCAAATGCTATGCGAAGTGAGCTCAGGCTCAACCAATAATCCAAAGAAATATTAAGCTCAAAGTCGATCCTCGATGATCAATATATCAAGGTACATGTCCAAAACATGTCCCAATTCCAAGAGGCTAGGCAAACATGAAGTAATAGACTTCAGCCCACTATTGTACAGTAGTGATTTATTGTTCAAAACTGAGGTTTTTCAGCACAAAAATTAGTCCAAAGGCATGGAAAAACACTAGCATTACATCCACCAACCAATAGGCACTAATGGCCCAGTATACGGGCATCAAGTGAAGTCTAGATGAGCTCCAATCTTCATGTAGAGATCTGTAACAAACATAGACAGTAGGTCTATTGTATACACAATCAAACTAGAGCTGAATATTAGTGTCCCAAAGTCTTTACAAGGCTCAAAGAATGTCAGGGATTAATGCAAGTAGTGCCACAATGCCCAAGAGACCAAGCTTGATCATCGGCAAGTGTAGGAGAGATGTCCAAGGGCAGTAGAAAACATGCGCAAATCACATTGATTTGCTGATGGGTTATGTTGCTCTTTCTTTGGGTAAACCAAATGAAAGAGGGCTCAATCTTGAGCCAATGAAGGCCTAGTACAAGCCCAAGGTGGCCTAGAAAGGCTTCAAGTAGGTTGTGATGAGAACAAGCCCCACTGGTGGGAGCTATGGCTACCCCTGATCTTGCAAACCTTGTTGTACGTGTGAGCAACTAATGAAACCTTGAAGCAAGTGAATGATTACCTTTGTTGGAATGCCTTGAGGGTGATTGAATGGGCCGGGAAGGTGATCGGGAAGTTGGGGAGTGACAGGAGCTCAAGAGAGTCGACTATGGCTATTGCAAAGGAGACCCAATGAGTGTAGGCCATCAATAGGAAGTTAAAGGAGTCACGAACCAAGTCGAAATGCTTGAGCAACCATGCGCTAATACCAGTTGAAAGGTGAGAAGGATCGAAGCTTGCTTGGAAGAGCTATGGTGGGAGAGCAACATCAAGGAAGAGAGAGAGACCAAATGGGAACTCCAACACTCAAAATGTGTGACTAGGCCTTCGTTTATTCAAACTATCACTAAAGAATAAATAATAAAGTGATGGTGATGGGCACCTGCCACCTACAGTGTGTAGTGGTGAGTACTATCAATGTAGTAATACACGGGTGGCTAGGCAGCAGAGGTGCCTTTATCCCCAACAAAGAAAGAGAGAGAGAGAGGAGTTACCCCGAGAGGCTGTGAGGGAGAGAGTTAGCTCAACCCCCCTGTCTCGGTCTTCGACTAAGCCATCTTCTCTTACGCTCTCCCATCCCAAATTCATTCCTCCTTCTTTATCTCTCAAATCCACTTGTGCAAACAATGGATCCAGAGCGACGAGGTGGACCATGAGAACCACCTCAACCGGTCAAAGAATGGGTATTGCAAAGATATGGGAGTGCCCGAGGTTGCCAAAGTTGCCACTACTAAAACGGAACATCAGGTGTGGCGAATGCAAGTGCAAGCAAGCAAAGACAAAATTCCCAATGTTGTCATGCCAAACTAGGTTATTTACTTTCAAAAATAGTCTATTATTTTCATATCGCAACATAAACTAATAAGATTTTTACCAAAATTTTACATCAAATGTTAGCTTTTGCATTAAATGGTACAACATCTACTTGTTAGATTGCGTGGGCATCATCCATATAAGAATCAAGTACAAAAAAATATATTACTTCTATATTTTTCACTTACACAAATTGACAATTTTATCTAGATAGCGTATTAATATATGCATAAATGGTTAGCTACTACTTATAATTTGTAGTTAAATTAATCAAGATTATAATTCGTACTAAGATCATAATGGAAATAGTTGCATGAGGATATTGCATAAAATAAGTAAAAAACTATATGCACATTTAATATTAATAAAATAACTCGATATATTGTCAACGCAACAAGGTTAAGGTTGATTAATACTTGTTATTATGAAAAGTGAATGTCTATTTAAGGGTCTTGTAAATCATCTCGTTAAATTATTGTCGCAATACTTTTTCTAAAGGAAATTCGCTTATGTTGGGTAAGTTAGCCCAAACTAGAAATTCATGTCTTGCTTATGTTGGGTAAGTTAGCCCAAACTGGAAATTCATGTCTTGCTTATGTTGGGTAAGTTAGCCCAAACACGAAATTCGCTTATGTTGGGTAAGTTAGCCCAAACGGGAAATTCATGTCTTGCTTAACATATTGTAAGGGGTGTACTCAACACTTCTTTATGGGGAGGAGAATCCTCATTAGAATATATGATAACCTTAGAATAAGTTCTACCTTGGCTATGAAAGCTGTGAACTGCACAACAATGGTGTGATTGCCATTGTTTGAAAGGATTGTTTGTGTTTGCTAGAATCTAGATCTCTAATTAAAAATTTGATAAACAGGATAAAATGAAAGATCACATTAGGCAACCCCCAAGCTAGCTGTGAGACCCTACTCCAAGGGGGTCATGGTTATCGGTTCAAGAGGCTTAGACAGGGTCCATAGCGAAAGGTTTGTCCATAGGGATAGCCTTGGGCAGTAGGAAATGTGGGTGCCAGGGGGGGACTCTGGCCATAAATTCCACATTACTCTTAGAATATGAGGAGCCCCTTCGTAACCCAAGATGGAATCCTAGAATCCTAAATACTGGTTATTACAAGGGTGGAATCTTGGTGGGCAGAATATCCTCATGGAATTCTGTATATCTTCCGCAAGGTCGAAAAGATGAAAATCGTAATAAACTTCCAATATAATAAAGAAATTTATTTTTTTCAAGGGTTTTTTGAAATGTATGCATGTCCATGAGATAAATTACGTGAAGGAACCTATGAATTAATTATGGACTAATTAAGGAAGCCAGTTGTATATGTTTCAATAAATGTGTTGTAGGTAATTAAAAAACTAAATATGATTGTATCATCAAAGGAAAGTGGATGGGTGTAACCTCCAACAGGTCCTATCCAACGGTAGGGTGGTCCTAGTTAGCTCGAAGCTTTTCTAAATTGGCAATAGAAATAGGAAGACGATAACAACTACTCATTAGATAGAACCAACTTGCATTGTTTTAGGGGGACCAAAATGGGATTTTGTCATATGGGCAGGAGGATTGACGTACCATACTCCCCTCCATCTCCCATTCTCTTTGAACCAAGTACAATGGCAAGTCCGCTTTAGCTCGAATAATCCTATAGAAAGTGAAAACTCAAAATTACTGATGCTAGCTAGCTATTAGAGGACCCGTCTGATTTTAGAAACCTGAAAATTCAGGTCAATCCTAATGGGTTTGGCTGGAATACTTACATTGCGATATTGACTCAATGGGGTCTAAGTGACAATCCTCGTGATGTTCCAAGGGAGCGCTGACGAGCAGCGCCATTTGGAAAACCTATTGATGGACTACAAAAATGTGCACCTTCTTGGAATGAGCTTAGTGAACACCTGAGAGTTACGAGCCATATTAGTCATTAATGTCAGTGTGTATAGTATGAATGGTCCAAAAATACTAGATTTTTCGACAAAACTAGCATATTTTTTATATTTTGAATATTATTTACTGTAAATATCATAAAAAACTATGGAAACTCCTAGAATAGGGTGTCATGTAAAAAAAGAAAGTGTCTTTTTCAGTCAATTTTGGAGATTTAATGTAAAAAAGAAAGATTGGCAAAATTGTGCACGTCACAATCGCAACTCGAGCAATTCACTATATATATACCCTCTATATCACGTGTGTTCAAAGCCTATTTATAAATATCCTTATATGTGAATTTTTTCTTAATAAAACATAACCCTTTTCTATTTAATCAGTAACCCTTTTGTATGTAAAAAATGTGTAAAAATGGTATTTTAAAAATCCCTTACGTTGAACCCACATGATACATAAATACATTTATGACTGACTTCCTCGAGGATCATAGTTTACAACCAGCAAAACATCACTCCAAACAGGGAGAAGAAGGAGTAATCTAGAAGATTTCTAAGTAGGTGTCCTGCAATTTTACCCGCCTTTCAAAGCCAATGGAACCATCAAATTTGTGATTTGAGCATCAGATTACATCTTAGAAGTTTCAGATTGTTGATTTTGCCAAGATCCCCTCCATAAAGAGCTCTTCTTCATAGCCACAACCCTTCTTCTCTAATTTAGCTATAAATAAGAGGCATGGGGAGCAAATTAGAGAGGCACAAGGAGACCCCCAGAGGTTGCGAGAGGGAGGTAGAAGGATACCCCTCCAAGAGGCTGCAAGACGGAGAGAGAGAGAGAGAGAGAGAGAGAGAGAGAGAGAGAGAGAGAGAGGAGTTACCCCGAGAGACTGTGAAGGAGAGAGTTAGCTCAAACCCCCTGTCTCGGTCTTTGACTAAGCCATCTTCTCTTACACTCTCCCATCCCAAATTCATTCCTCCTTTATCTCTTGAATCCACTTGCAAATTATGGCTCCAAAGCGATGAGGTGGAAAGACCATGAGAACCATTGCAATTGGTCAAAGGGTATTACCCGAGATACAAGAGTGCCTGAGGTTACCAGAGTTGCCACTACTAATGGAACATCGGGTGTGGCGAATGCAAGTGCAAGCAAAGATAAAATTCCCAATGTCGTCATTCCAAACCAGGTTATTCACGTTTCAAAAATAGTCTATTATTTTCATATCGCCATAATAAATAATAAGGTTTTTATCAAAATTTTACATTAAATGTTATATTTTGCATTAAGTGGTACAATATCTACTTGTTAGATTGCATGGACAGCATCCATATAAGAATTAAGTACCAAAAAAAAAATAGCTTCCATATTTTTTACTTACATGAATTGATAATTTTATCTAGAGAGTGTATTAATACACACATAAATGGTTAACTACTACATATGATTTATAGTTAGATTAATCAAGATTATAATTTGTAAGATCATGATGAAAATAGTTGCGTGATAATATTGCATGAAATGAGTAAAAGACTATATGCGCAAATGAGATTAACAAAATAATTCGATATATTGTCAGCACGATAAGGTTAAGGTTGATTAACACTTATTATGAAAAGTGAATGGCTATTTAAGGGTCTTGTAAATCATCTTGTTAAATTATTGTCGCAATATTTTTTCTAAAGAAAATTCGCTTATGTTAGGTAAGTTAGCCCAAACGGGAAATTCATGTCTTGCTTCACATGTAATAGATGTACTCAACACTTCTTTATGGAGAGAAGAATCCTCATTAGAATGTAAGGTTACCTTAGGATAAGGTCTGTCTTGGCTATGAAAGTTGTGAACTGCACGATGGTGTGATTGTCATTGTTTGAAAGGATTGTTTGTGTTTGCTAGAATCCAGATCTCTGATTAAAAGCATTAACAAACAAGATAAAAGAAAAGATCACGCTAGGCTATCCCCAGGCTAGCTGCGAGACTCTACTCCAAGGGGATCATGGTTATCACTTCGAGAGGCTTCGATTGGCTCTGTAGCGAAAGGTATGTCATGTAAAAAAAATAAGTGACTTTTCCAATCAATTTTAGATCTTTAATGCAAAAGATAAGGATTGGTGAAATCACGTGCATCGTAATCGCAGTTTATAGGCAGCAAACAACACTCCGAACAGGGAGAAAAAGGAGTGATCTAGAAGCTTTCTGACTAGGTGTAATGGGGTTTTACCCCCTTTTAGAGCCAACGGAACCATCAGATTTGTGATTTGAGCATTAGATTACATCTTAGAAGTTTCATATTGTTGATTTTGCCAAGATCCCTCGAGTAATTAACTATATGTATACCCTCTATATCACGTGTGTTCAAGGCCTATTTATAAATATCCTTATATGTGATTTTTTTATTAATAAAACATAACCATTTTCTATTCAATCTGTAAGTAACCCCTTTATATGGGACCCTTTTGTATGTAAAAAAACGTGTAAAATTTGTATTTTAAAAATCCCTTATGTTGAACCCACGTGATACATAAATATATTTATAATTGACTTCCTCGACCAAGATCCCCTCCATAAAGAGCTTTTCTTCTTAGCCACAATCCTCTTCTCTAATTTAGCTATAAATAAGAGGCATGGGGAGCAGTTTAGAGAGGCACAATGAGACCCCGAGAGGCTGCAAGAGGGAGGTAGAAGGATACCCCTCCAAGAGGATGCGAGACAAAGCTAGAGAGAGAGAGAGGAGTTACCCCAAGAGGTTGCGACGGAGAGAGTTAGCTCAACCCCCTGTCTTGGTCTTCAACTAAGCCATCTTCTCTTCTGCTCTCCCATCCCAAATTCATTCCTCCTTCTTTATCTCTCGAATCCACTTGCGAATGATGGCTCCAAAGCGACAAGGTGGAAAGACCATGAGAACCACCGCAACCAGTTAAAGAACATGTATTGTCAAAGATACGGGAGTGCCCGAGGTTGCTGGAGTTGGTACTACTAATACAAAACATTGGATGTGGTGAATGCAAGTGCAAGCAAAGATGAAATTCCCAATGTCGTCGTGCCAAACCAAGTTATTCACATTTCAAAAATAGGCTATTATTTTTATATTGCCACATAAAATAATAAGATTTTTACCAAAATTTTATATAAAATGTTATCTTTTGCATTAAATGGTACAAGATCTACTTGTTAGATTTCATGGACAGCATCCATATAAGAATTAAGTACCAAAAAAAAAAATTAGCTTTCATATTTTTTACTTACACGAATTAACAATTTTATCTAGAGAGCGTATTAATACATGCATAAACGATTAACTACTACCTATGATTTATAGTTAGATTAATCATGATGGAAATAGATGCAAGAGGATATTGCATGAAATGAGTAAAAGACTATATGCGCACTTGAGATTCACAAAATAACTCGATATACTATCAACGCGATAAGGTTAAGGTTGATTAACACTTGTTATGAAAAGTGAATGTGAGAGCGGAATTTAGGTGATGGAAAGTGCTTAAAAATAGCTAAAAATTATGAATATCAAGGGAAAAATATTCAATGTCAAAGGCGGCGGCTCAATCTAGGACGATTTTAAGCGTCAGAGTGCTTTAAAGATGCCCGAGAGACACTTGTTCATTTTTCATAATTTTTCAGACAGTCGTGTGGATTGGCAAGAGTTACTGGCCAATGCGGGATGCCAAGCCGAACACCCAAGATTTTTCAGAGCTCAATTCGGAGTCTGGACGGGGAAATGGCCACAAAATGGTCAAGATATGAAAAGGTGGACACTTGGGAGGCCAAATTTGAGCATGCCTTTTGAGTTTGGACCCCCCCCCCCCCCCCCCCCCCCCAAAAAAAAAAATTATGCACCTTATGAAGCAAAAAACGTGGAGAGAGAATGAAGAGGGATGAAAAAACGTGATCAACAGAGTGCGCCGTTTTTTTCGCCATGGATGGAGAGAGGGCACCATGGATGTTACAAACACCCTGCCTAACGGATTATGGGGCTTCATTCCCTCCTGTCTGTGGATCTTATCGCCATCCTTCGCTCCTCAGTTTGATGGCCTGAATGCTGAGATAGAAATCTAGTCTTTCTCTCTCCTCCTTCTCTCTCTTCTAAGGGGGAATTCATGTGGAAAGAAGAAGGAAGAAGAAAGAATGATGGAGGCTTGTCCGGCATGGATCGGATTGCTCCACGGGCTGGAAATGGTGATTTGTGATTGTGCTGGACATGAAGTGCTGCTAATTTTCAGATTTGCAGCCATGGACATGAAACCCGAAACACGCAAATAAGCGGTATTTTAAATTTTTCAAAGGAAATTTGAGATTTCATGGCTTTTGATTGATAAAATGTTGTTCATGTGGGCTAAAAATTGTTTATGTTGTTGTTTTCCATGAGTATTTGTTGATCGTAATCAGAAAAAAATCAAAAAAATATGCATCTTGTGGCTCAAAATAATACATTAAAACACGTAAAATATGGAAAATCAAGGAAAAATTATGTTTGTGGACATAAAAATGGAAAAATGAATAGGAACACCAACTAAATTTTCATTTTTGCTACAAGAAGGAACTAAGGGCCACATCCCATAACCTATTTTGAATTTTTGGTAATAAAATAATGCAAAAAAAAAGGAAAAATACAAAAAAAATAAAAAAATCACTAAAAATAAGAGAAAATGCATTTTGGGTGCGGAAAATTAATGAAAATTAAGAGCAATGTTTATGAATGTTTGTGGGGATTGAAGCATGAGGATTTGCCTCAGTTCAACCCCACCTTCTTGTTCTAGTGTGTTTTTTCCGCTTTCTACACATAAAATGATGGTAAAATATCCTATAAATCTATACAGCAATGCAACATTTGATCGATGGGAGGGTAGAGTGGTTAAAGTGTGTCTAAATGTGGAGTAAAATGATGAAAAGATTGTTATTTTTGTTTGCATGCCATATAGGTCGGTGAATAATTATAAAATAAGGGCCTAGTAGTACGAGGGTTCTCTCGGTGCTAGGTTCGTGCAACGCCGCATAAGAACGGTAGTTGAAAATCATTGAAATGATGTTTTCCGCATGTGCACAATATCGATTTCATAATTGTTTGAGCACTTGGCATCCACAATACGCATAAATCATGGAAATATTTAAAGGTATCAGAAATTCTGGATGCACAGCAATTGTTTTCATTAGGACATTGACCCACGTTGAGTGAGAGACAGGGCACCCTAAGCCATAGGCTAGTCGTGGGGTCTAGGGAAAAGAGAAGTAAGAAAAATTGTACATTCCTGTATACGATTAAATGGTACCTTGAGTGGATTTTGTGCGAAATGTTTATATGTTGAGCGACGCATCGAGGGGCCAATCCCCAAGGTGTAGGAGAGTCGCAGAGGGGTGGCGGCACTCAGCCATTGGAGGACCCCCTATGTCTGTGCTTCGTGCCATTAGGCAATGTGTAAGGGACTCCCTCTAAGGAGTAGTGGGTGAGAGAAGAGTGGACTACAAACAACGTATTACAAACGCAATGTTTAGGAAGGCAGAGATTTTGATAGACGCTCCTGGCCACAAGGCCGAGGGGTTGTCTTGTGCATAGTGACGAGGCCCACCTAGTGCATGAGCCAGTGCCGGCCCGGTTTTTGGTCCATCAGTGGTGCGTTTTCCGGGAGCCGCTTAAAAGTGGCGGTCCTCAAATCCTGGTTGTCTAGGGATCAACTAGCAGTTTATGGCAAAGGATACTGAGATTGATTCGTTATTTATTCATAAGCATCGTCTAGCAGAAATCCAAAAGCAATAAAGAGACGAAAGAGCTAGGCGACGTGCTAAAATTTTTAGGAGATATTCCCCTAAGCGTAGCGGTGCTGAACCCTTACGAGGGAGTGGATCTAGTGGTCTTGGGGCCACAAGCAGTAAGTTAGGAGAAGGTGGAAGCTCTAGTGCTCCCCTTTCTGCCATAAGCCAGTCTGCATCAAGTACGGGAGGTGTAACCCCACCGTCCCCTATTCCTAGTGCAAATCCAATCCTCGTCATGGCGCAGCCTATTGCAATTCCAGCAGGAATGACGGATTTGCCGGCTCTAGGTTACCCGCTACCCATTTTTAATGGGCTAGTTGAGGAAGATGCGGAACTCCACATTAGGGAGTTTCAAAAGCTGATGTTTAACTGTCGCATTCAAGAAGAAGGACATTTAATGATGTTCTTCAATATGACTCTCAAAGGAAGAGTTGCTATATGGTATCATGGTTTAGAAGCCGGAACCATATTGAATATTGATTCATTTTATGGAGCTTTTCGAAGGGAGTTTGCCCCTGAAAGGGGTGGGCAATATTGGTTGCATGTACTCAACATGACCCGCCAAGAACCACACAAGGATATTCGTGCTTATGCGAAGAAAATAAAAGAGGTTTTCCGTAAGTTGGACACCTCTATTCCTATCCCCGCAGCTGCCCAATTGCAATATTTCCTACATGGTTTGGACTTTAATATCCAATTGCAGTTGAGTAGTGTCCCCTTGGGGGATATAGATACTGCCATTACACGAGCACAAGAGGTGGAATCCCGACTACAAGCAGCCTATGCTTCTCGAGGCAATTCGAATATGGGTTTAGTATTGGGAAACAATATGGCAATGGCCAATGGCAGTAGTGGCCAAGGGATAGCAATGGCTAACCCTAATGGGAGAGGGAACATGATGCAGAATGTCCCTTTATTACCAGCTCCCCCTAGCATGTCGATGCCTACGGGCAGTCAAATGGCTCCAAATGGTGGAGGCCAGGCGGTCAATTCTAACACCATGCATGTGGCTCAACAACCAGTGCCTAATCGAATTGTTAGGCGGATGGAATGACATGGTAATGACCAAGGCTATGAGTCGAGTCCTTCCAATGTTCTTGGCGAGGTTAAGGACATGATGAAGCATTATACCGACATGATTACGGAGCAGTATCGACAAATAGCCGTTGATGTCAACTTCCCTAAAAAACAACAAAATTTGATAGGAACTAGATACCCAGAGAAGGGTGCACCTTCAAGGTTTAGTTACAAATGGTGTGGTGGGCAACACTATCCAAGAAATTGCCCAAATGTTAAGTGCGACATTTGTGGAAAATCCGGCTATTTAGCAGCTACTTGCTGGAGTAAGATCAGTTCCCTCCAGCGTGATAGTCGGCAGCCAGGGCTTGTTAATCATCGTGCCCAAGGAAATGATTCCCAGTGAGAAGATGGGCCTAAATAAATACTTCAACGACCAAAGACTACAATGGAGGAGCTACCTAGTGGTAGTGGGGTTAGTTTGATTGAGGCTATACGCGTTAATGATATTGAAACCTCTAATCTGCGTGCTGTTCTTACAAGAGGCCAAAAGGATAGAGAAGCCGACAAGGATAAGCCTGTCGACGGAAACCCTAAACAAGGTGACAAAGGAACGCAAGTTTTGGATCCTGCCATGGAAGGGGGACCTTTGAAGCCCGTAGAAAGTAAAGCCGATAAGGAACCACCAAAGAAGAAGGTGAAAGTTAAAAAAGAGGCAATAAAGCCGGTTCAGCGACCTAAAGAGCGGATGGTTTGGCGTGAAAAGTGAGCTCTATCAAACTATCATGAATTCGATTTGGTGAGCTCTCTTTGCGAAGTCAAGCCGGATGTGAATCTTTTGCAGCTTATTAAGCTTTCGCCAGGAGTACGCAAGGAATTTAGAAAGATTCTACGTACCGGGTATATTGTAGAACCTTTGGGTATTGCGCGAGTTGGTGATGACTGGTTTGAGCATGCTGAGAAGCATTGCCCAAGGGTTGCAGCATATGTCGATGGGATATTAGTAGATTATGCCATTGTCGACACGGGATCATCTGTTAACATTATGAGTTCTGAACTGATGGAAAGGTTGGGTCTTGCGATCCAGAAAGATACCTCCACAATTCTCAGAATGGAAGATGATAGTTTGAGACAACCAGAAGGCTGCATTACTAAGGTCCATGTCACTATTGCAAATGTAGAATGCCTGTTGGACTTTAGGGTGATTCGTTTTGCAGGCCGTCCAAGTTACCAAGTATTACTCGAACGACCTTGGATCTTGCAAGCGGACTGCCAAGTGGATATACCCGCCGGTCGGCTAATATTCGGCAGAGGTGCCCAGCGTGTGGTGGTTGATGCTTATCCTGAGTCCCCGCAGAGTGAGAGAGCTCCTCTATCTTCTACAGAATTGGAGACATTAGAAGATTTATCTGCCTGTGAGACATCATCGAGTGATGAGTCCAAAGAGGGATCCACCACGGAAAACATCTATCAGATCACTTTGAACGAGCCAATAGAGGGCCAAGATCGTATAAGAGATGCAGATGTTATCGAGCTAGACCTTGGTATGCCTGATGATTCGCGGCCAATCAAATTAGGTTCTATGCTCAGCACAACAGAAAGGGAGGACTATGTGGCCTTGATCCAAGAATTCCGTGATATCTTTGCCTGGAGTTATGATGAGTTGAGAGGCATTCCTCCTAGTCTTGCTGTTCATACAATTCCGTTGAAAGAGGGCAGTCGTCCTATACGGCAGAAAGTAAGGCGTATGCCTTTCGAACTGAGGGACGGGCTGTTTGAAGAGTTACAGAAGCTTCGAAAAGGTTTGATTTTTCCTGTGCAACACACGGAATGGTGTTCGCCGGTTGTGATAAGAAAGAAGAAGAATAATCAAATTTGATTATGTGTAGACTTTAGGGAGTTGAATAAGCAGACAGTTAAGGACTACTACCCGTTGCCATTTATTGACCAGATTTTGGATCAATTAGCGGGTAGGGAGATATATTCGTTTATGGATTGCTTTGCAGGATACAACTAAATGGTAATTGCAGAAGAGGACAAGTTGAAAACAACTTTTATCACTGTATTTGGTACTTTTGCGTACCATGTGATGGCCTTTGGTTTATGCAATGCGCCTGGTTCGTGGCAACGAACAGCAGATAAGACATTCAGTGACATATCCCCTGAAGAGTTGAAGGTGTTTATTGATGACTTAGGGGCCGCCACCGTGAGAGGAAGGCAGTTGATCGTTTTAAGAAAATGCTTCGAGTGCTGTAGACAATTTTGCATCGCCCTAAACCCATGGAAGTGTGTTTTTGGAGTACCTTATGGGCTATTGCTGGGTCATGTGGTCAGTTCGGTAGGAATTGCGACAGACCCCGAGAAGGTTAAAGTTATAGTTACCATGGGTCCACCATGCACTCCGAAAGAAGTTCATAGCTTTCTATCTTCGGTTGGTTACTACCGTAGATTCATCAACGCCTTAGTAGAAAGAATGTTGCCGCTTACAAATTTATTGTCCTTTAGCTGTTCGTTTGTATGGGGTGACCCTTGTAAGGTAGCATTCGAGGATGTGAAACAAGAGCTAGCAAGAGCACCCGTTTTAAAAGCACCTAAAAGAGGTGAGGTGTTCTATGTATTTTCAGTAGCCACCATGTATAGTATCAGCTGCTGTTTAGCCCAATTTTGGGAAGAGAAGTGGTACCACCCGATTGCTTTTGCTAGTCGAAAGCTGGGGGTATCCGAAATCAATTATACCTACATGGAGAAGTTGTGTCTAGCGATGGTCTTTGGGACCAAGAAATTCAGGCATTATATTCTCTATGAGAAAGTCGTGCTTTATACGAAGGCGGAGGGACTTCGATTATTGATGAATAAGCTACAGCCGCCTGATCGTCTAGCAAAGTGGTTGATCACTTTGCAGGAATTTAATTATGAAATCAGGAGTAAGCCACCAAGGTTGCAAGGCATCGTGGAATGTCTTGTGGACTTTGGGGAGCCAAAAGAATCTGTGGCTGAAGGTAGTGACATGGAGTTGTTATTTAAAATAGATACGGCATCTATTCCCTCCTGGTATGTTGCAATAACGCATTATTTATCAACAGGAGAGGCGAGATCCGAATTATCTAAAGCTGAGAGAAGAAAAATTAAGCAGCAAGCGTTAAAGTTTGCTTTGATCGCAGGTACATTATATCGGCAAGGGGTTGATGATATCTATCGCCGGTGTGTGATGCCTGACGAGGTGCCATTCATTTTAGAAGAGTGCCATGATTTTGCTTGTGGTGGCCATTTTGTTGGACGGCTTACAGCACAAAAGGCTTTAAGAGCAGGTTATTGGTGGCCTGCCATCTTCCAGGATGCGTTTGCGTATGTTAAGAGATGCGATATTTGCCAACGACATGATAGTCGAGAGAATAGGAAACGACCACTCACCCCTATTATGGCGATACTTCCATTTGAGAAGTGGGGAATAGACTTTGTGGGTCCTATTACTCCGTCGTCGACTACACAAAAGAGGTACATCATTGTAGCAACTGACTACTTCACAAAGTGGTCAGAAGCACGTGCAACAAGGAAAGATGATGCTAAAGAAACTGCTAGTTTCCTTTTAGAGCAGATAATATGCCGGTTTGGTCCGCCGAAAGAATTAGTGTCGGACCGCGGAACCCATTTCCTGAATAAGGTGATTAAAGGTTTGACAGAGATGTGGCAAATCAAGCATAACAAGACAACCCCATATAATCCGCAAGCCAATGGGAGTTGAAAGCACCAACAAGCAGCTTGTGGGCATCCTGTCCAAAATTGTGTCGGAAAAGAAACAAGATTGGGATAAAAAGTTATACGTGGCAGTGTGGGCTTATAATACGACCTTCAAACAAGCCACTGGCCATACCCCATTCAAGTTAGTATATGGGGAGGAGTGTGTCTTGCCTTTAGAAATTGAGCTACCGACTATTCGGTTTGCCATCAATCATTCTTTGAGCGATGAAGACGCACTTTTTGAGCGCTTGACAACACTGGCACATTTAGATGAGCTTAAGCTGCAGAGCTTATTGCACCAAGAAGTGGCAAAGCGCCGAATGAAGCAGCTATACGACCTCAAAGCCAAGAAATACACCTTCAAGAAAGGACAGCTTGTTCTGTATTATGATGCACGACGTGAATTATTTCCAGGCAAGCTAGAGCCCAAATGGGATGGGCCCTATAGGATCGTTAGAATAGGAAAGAATAAATCCATAGTCTTATTAGCTGACCTTGAGGGGATATAATTTAAAAATAAGGTTAATCTTAATAAGATTAAACCTTATTATTTCTGATTGCACTAATGCTATGAATGCCTTGCAAGTCTAGGTGAGATCGATCAAACATCTGCAAGGAAATCGTGATAGAGGTTGATGGGTCGTCTAATCCCTTATTTAGAACACCCATATTTAGAACAGAGGTATCATCAGGGAAAGCTCATTTGGTGGAGCAAAGGATACAAGGTGATTGAGCAAGAAGGCGGGACATTTATTTGGGAGATCAAGGTCTTCTGCCATCACTGCCTACAAATTTTGACGAGCATCCCTATTGAATTCAATGATGATGGAGGGATGGAGCCTATAGTCCACCCGTTGAATATGCTGAATTTTGATTACCATAATTACGAGTAGAGTTTCGGATGGCGGGATATGTAAACCCTTTATGGACGTACACCTTGTACTTTGATGGGGCGTCTAGGGGTGCATGCAAAAAAGGAAGTGTAGGAGTTGTCATCCGAGACCCCCGACGACGCATTGTCATGAAGTTAGCTGCTTATCTCGGGGTGAATTTTACCAATAATATGGCAGAATACAAAGCCCTAGTAATGGGTTTGAATATTGCAAAGAAGAGTGGTATCCGCCAGTTATTGGTGAAAGGGGACTCTCAGTTGGTTTTAAATCAACTCAATGGGACGTACATGGTACGAAACCCCATCATTTGCATGTACCATCATACTGCCATAGCCCTGCTAGACGAGTTTGATAGAGTGTCTTTTCAGCTGATTCCACGGCATTGGAATCAGTTTGCCGATTCTTTGGCTAATTTTGCGTATGAAGAAGACCTCTTCTTTAATTGTGGCCCTTGTCCCGATATATCTACTGATGGTGAGACAGGACCTGGTCGTTTGTGGGGTATGCTTTCTGAACATGCCCTCTTTGGCAGACGATGGTTGATCTGGGTGATGCAGAGGGCAAGCGAGACTCATCTGCCTTTATTATCTTGGACCCACAGACTGATTAGACGACATGTGATGCGAACACCTCTTGCGATATACGCAGGAGGGATGGGTCATAATTTAATGCACCTAGTTTAGGGCTACGAGCCTTGTTCCCCTAGGAATGGTATGCTTTGATGTCTATCATAGTTGTTTCCAGGAGGATGTTATGCGTAGTATTGTTTGATTTCATTAGGCCAAGAGGGCCGATTCAGTTTTGTAGTGAAGTGTTTGATTTCATTAGGCCAAGAGGGCCATTTCCATGTCTAGTGCGGGTGCGTTTAATTGGGTTTTTGTTTTACGTGTTGTGCTGGACAGGTTTCGTGTTCGTGGAATTTGGTGGAGCCTGGAGGATCCTTTGCTGCAATGGAAGCTTCTTGTGCCCAATCCAGGTGATACCTCTCCTTTACGAGTACCTTTCTTTCCTGTTATATGTGTATTTGTACTTATCGAGGGGATATATTTTTGTTGGGGACCGGCAACCAAGGCATGAAGTCCCAGGTTTAGGCTAAGTATGTTTGAAAGAGGTCGGAGTAGTCATTGCCTTCTGTAAAGACATTGTCAGGCATCGAAAGACCTATTTTAGAAGGAAGTCCTAGTGGCCCTGTTTTGCTAGCCTCCTAGGCAGCCGTTCTAGGAGTTCTTGTTAGTAGTGAGGCAGTTAGAGAAGCCTGCCAGAAGCTAATAATGATGATGCCAAGAAACTCTGTACATCCTAAAAGATGAATATAAATACGAAGGTGTGTAAAAAGGGGTTCTAACCCCTATCCCAAGAAAAGAAAAGAAATGAAAATATATAAGCACTTGATCATTGCCTTGCGAAGGCCTGGTAGGTTCCTGGGGACGAATCAGACCTGGGGCCGATACCTTGTCTTCCTAGGGGTGGCTTCTTGCTGGAAAAAAAATGACAAAACAAGGAAGGTTGGAGCGAAAATAAAAGTGAGCGTTAGAAAAGGATTAAGTGTCGCCTTACGAGGGCTTGGTAGGTTCTTGGGTGCCGAGACAGGTCCTGAGGCCGATGCCCTGTTCTCCTTGGGTCACTACGCTCAGCTCCCTCCTTTTTACATGCCCAAGTATGTTCATCCAATACAAACCCTAAAAGAAGACATGTACTGAAAGAAAATACTCTTTGATTAGGCTATAGGAGTCCTCGCCTTGTAGGAGCTCCTAGTTGTATTGTCTTTAGTTAGTAAGTAGTGCAGACTACCACTTAGGGCAACCTCTTTGATAGGTTTTTTTAGTTTGGCTGTGTTGGAGCAGCTGGTTAACGACTCACTTCAGATCTTCTATTAGATGATGCTAGGCCTACTCCTTGTGGATGTCATGCCTTGGTTTTGTCCAGGGGTAGGGGGAGCATTGTGCTGAGTTTTATTATATATTTGTTTTGTATCAGTTTGATGCTTCTTTGGTTGTTTATGTGCAGATATGTTCGTGGATTCGACGGGCTGAGTCGCCCTATCCCGTGGTCGCCAATGAGAGCGGAATTTAGGTGACGGGAAGTGCTTAAAAATAGCTAAAAATTATGAATATCAAGGGAAAAATATTCAATGTCAAAGGCGGCGGCTCAATCTAGGACGATTTTAAGCGTCAAAGTGCTTTAAAGATGCCCGAGAGACACTTGTTCATTTTTCATAATTTTTCAGATAGTCATGCGGGTTAGTAAGAGTTACTGGCCAATGCGGGATGCCAAGCCGGACGCCCAAGATTTTTCAGAGCTCAATTCGGAGTCCGGACGGGGAAATGGCCACAAAATGGTCAAGATATGAAAAGGTGGACACTTGGGAGGCCAAATTTGAGCATGCCTTTTAAGTTTGGAAACCCCCCTCCCCCCCCCCCCCCCCCAAAAAAAATTTTATGCACCTTATGAAGCAAAAAACGTGGAGAGAGAATGAGGAGGGATGAAAAAACGTGATCAACAAAGGGCGCCATTTTTTTCGCCATGGATGGAGAAAGGGCATCATGGATGTTACAAACACCCTGCCTAATGGATTATGGGGCTTCATTCCCTCCTGTCTGTGGATCTTATTGCCGTCCTTCGCTCCTCAATTGATGGCCTGAATGCTGAGATAGAAATCTAGTCTTTCTCTCTCCTCCCTCTCTCTCTTCTAAGGGGGAATTCATGTGGGAAGAAGAAGGAAGAAGAAAGAATGATGGAGACTTGTCCGGCATGGATCGGATTGCTCCACGGGCTGGAAATGGTGATTTGTGATTCTGCTGGACATAAAGTGCTGCTGATTTTCAGATTTGCAGCCATGGACATGAAACCCAAAACACGCAAATAAGCGGTAATTCAAATTTTTCAAAGGAAATTTGAGATTTCATGGCTTTTGATTGATAAAATGTTGTTCATGTGGGCTAAAAATTGTTTATGTTGCTGTTTTCCATGAGTATTTGTTGATCATAATTAGAAAATCAGAAAAATATGCATCTTGTGGCTCAAAATAATACACTAAAACACGTAAAATATGGAAAATCAAGGAAAAATGATGTTTGTGGGCATAAAAATGGAAAAATAAATAGGAACACCAACTAAATTTTCATTTTTGCTGCAAGAAGGAACTAAGGGCCACAGCCCATAACCTATTTTGAATTTTTGGTAATAAAATAATGTAAAAAAAGGGAAAATACAAGGAAAATAGAGAAAAATCACTAAAAATAGGAGAAAAATGCATTTTGGGTATGGAAAATTAATGAAAATTAAGAGCAATGTTTGTGAATGTTTGTGGGGACTGAAGCATGAGGATTTGCCTCAGTTCAACCCCACCTTCTTGTTCTAGTGTGTTTTTCCCGCTTTCTACACATAAAATGATGGCAAAATACCCTATAAATCTATACAGCAATGCAACATTTGATCGATGGGAGGGTAGACTGGTTAAAGTGTGTCTAAATGTGGAGTAAAATGATGAAAAGATTGCTGTTTTTGTTTGCATGCCATATAGGTCGGTGAATAATTATAAAATAAGAGCCTAGTAGCACGAGGGTTCCCTCGGTGCTAGGTTCGTGCAACGCCGCATAAAAACGGTAGTTGAAAATCATTGAAATGATGTTTTCCGTATGTGCACAATATCGATTTCATAATTGTTTGAGCACTTGGCATCCACAATATGCATAAATCATGGAAATATTTAAAGGTATCCGAAATCCTGGATGCACAGCAATTGTTTTCATTAGGACATTGACCCACGTTGAGTGAGAGACAGGGCACCCTAAGCCATAGGCTAGTCGTGGGGTCTAGGGAAAAGAGAAGTAATGACAATGGTACATTCCTGTATACGATTAAATGGTACCTTGAGTGGATTTTGTGCGAAATGTTTATATGTTGAGCGACTCATCGAGGGGCCAATCCCCAAGGTGTAGGAGAGTCGCAGAGGGGTGGCGGCACTCAGCCGCCGTTGGAGGACCCCCTATGTCTGTGCTTCGTGCCATTAGGCAATGTGTAAGGGACTCCCTCTGAGGAGCAGTGGGTGAGAGAAGAGTGGACTACAAACAACGTATTACAAACGCAATGTTTAGGAAGGCAGAGATTTTGATAGACGCTCCTGGCCGCGAGGCCGAGGGGTTGTCTTATGCGTAGTGACGAGGCCTGGCTAGTGCATGAGCCAATGCTGGCCCGGTTTTTGGTCCATCAGAATGTCTATTTAAGGGTCTCGTAAATCATCTTGTTAAATTTTTGTCGTAATATTTTTTCTAAAGGAAATCAGCTTATGTTGGGTAAGTTAGCCCAAACAGGAAATTCATGTCTTGCTTAACATGTTAGAGATGTATCAATAGGCATAGGCATGGTTATTGCATGAGTGGCCCAAGGAGGATGGATAGATATACTATAGGTAGAGAATAGAAATAATGTACAATGTGTATGTGTGATATTCTCGACAATGGTATACTAGGGTATATAGTGGCATTCACCTACGAATAGCTAAAATGTGGAACTGAAAAAAAAAGATACTAGGAACACAAACAAATGATCTTATGTCTTCTGTGCTCATACAAATGTGGAACTTAAGCCTAAGTTATTAAAGGTAAAAGAAAAAGAATCTAAGTTATTAACAAAATAGAAAGGAAAAGGGAGGAATTGCAATTGATTAGCATCAACAACATGCTTATATGAAATAGAGGGTATTGTATCAAGTATACTTCTACATGTATGTTTGCCTCTTGAGATTCCTCTATGGACATTAACATACTCTTACCAATCATGGTCTCCATGGCGACTTAAATTCAAATCCTATGTATATCAGTAGTAATAGAGAAGGGTTTTGTCTCCACGGTGACTGCTATTGGTCATGGTCTGCATGGGGACTTAGATCCAAATCTTATGTATACTAGAAGTAGTAACAAAGAAGGGTTTTATATAAATCAAAGGATTGTATGAACTTGACACCAGGCTTTTGGCTATGATGAAGATGAGGGGTCACCAATCATCCCGAATGCGGTATATTCTTCCAAAGTGGAGTGGTAGTCATCCTCACAATCTCTGATTCAAAGGAATAACTGTGTAGTTGGGATACTTGATACACAAGAATTCTCTGAAGTCCTCATCCATCATGTGTTCTACATCTAGTAAAGAAGGTGAGGTTGATGATGTGTTGGCTTCTCATGAGGCCAAAATGTGTCCTTAAGGCCTCCAGTGATGACACAAAAGCCTAAAAAGGCACCATAGCTTTCCAAGAGGAAGGAGTCTTAGCCATTGTGAAATTGTTGTTCACGTATCTTGCACAAACCAAGCCTCCATGATAGCTGCACAATATTCTTTAGAAGAGCACTAGCTTTGCTATCATGTGAAGATATGCTAGGGTTTGCATTGAGAAAAGACAAAATGTTGACATGAGCTATCATTGTACCCAAATGATCTTCTCAACAAGCTTAATTCTTATGTTCATTCTCTTAATTCTTTACTTACCAATGTTGAAAATAGTGAGCAAAGGTAACAATATTACTATAAATGTCCACACGAGAATATTCTAATCGGTTAATCTTATTAAGGAATGTTGTATAATGTTCATCAATTGCTATTACAATTACTTGTTCTTTGAATGTATATCAACAAGCTTTGTAAAATGAGAAAAAGAAGTCAACTTTGAATATGACTCAAAGGAATGTAAAGTTGTTAATGATGTATATATCATGACTTATTGATGGTGGTCGATATGATGTTTAAGTTTTGTATTATGTCAACCTATTTACAAGGTGCCTCTTCTCCATTTCATTCATGGGATACATGCACATTGCATCTTGCTAGAGGGAGATTGGGAGCACTATACTAGTTGCCCACAACCCGTGACTTTGTACATACTCTTATGCATTGGTATATGGATTTTGTTTCCTGAGTTCATTATCTTTGAGTTCACATGTTCTTGTTCTTTTCATCGGTTTTCGGTGTTTATAGCTTCTCTATTTTTTTCTTCCATGTAATGAGTTCATCTATGCTTCTTCTTTTCTTTAGTTCTTTGTGTTCATAACTTCTCTTTTTTTTTGCTTCCATTACTTCCTACCATTTTGACATGGTATTGGAGCCCAAGCATCTTGATTGTGGTGTTGTCCTTTGTTTGTGCCTACTGTTTTAGGTTTCATCATTGTGACTCCTCCAAACTTTGGGTTTTATTATTGTTTGCATTCGATTGGCTTGGGCATTTCATTCTATAGCTAGATGAAAACATTTAGAAGTTCCATAGTAGGTTTCATCTATTGGATAGCCTATCCATTTGCATTTTCTCACTATGCCATACCTGTATTTTGATATTTTCAACCTAATTGGTATATTATAGAGATTCTCACCTAGTCTTGTAGTATACCAATTAGGTTGAAAATGTCATGCATCTATGTACATTCACCTATTTGAATCTCTATAGTGTTTTCACCTATTTTTTGCATGCATTTGCCTAAATTTCCCTCTTTTCTATATTTTCAACCTAATTTTCACACTTAAGGTAAGGTTCATACATGTCAACACTCAATTCACACATTATAGTCCTCTCTCTTGTCTTCAATTTGAACTATTCTCTCTTGCTTGAACTATTAGCAACCTTTGCTTGAAGGAGGAGGAGGAGGAGGAGGAGGAGGAGGAGGAGGAGGAGGAGGAGGAGGAGGAGGAGGAGGAGGAGGAGGAGGAGGAGGAGGAGGAGGAGGAGGAGGAGGAGGAGGAGGCGGCGGCGGCGGCGGCGGCGGCATTGATGAAGTCTATGGCATATTCAAATCATGGAGTTCGTTTGCCTTTCAAGTTCAATATAGGAGCCGTGTGATAGCAAGTTGTGTTGTGACACTGTGCATCTACTCGCGAAAAACCTTGAAAGGTAGTTTGCATGTTTTGGATTTTTAAGCAACATAGGTTGTATGGATTTTTCTTTCTCCAACAGAGTTGAATAAGAAAACGAGTGAATAGGACTAAAGCATAGCAAGCTTAGAGAGGTGGATTGGGTACTTGCAAAGGGACATGGAGAAAGGCAACCCCATTCATGTGCTTAACATTGAAGACGTTTCAAATCCAACCAACGAACGAGATAATTGTGGAGTTCAATAAAAGTCATTCTTATAATTGTGGAGTTCAATAAAAGTCATTCTTACAAGTATGTACTTTGAGTCATGTGGATGAGCATAATGATGAGCTATTTGTTGGGGGTAAAGGCGCCTCTACCTAGCCACCCGTGTATTACTACATTGACAATACCCACGCCTGCACACTACAAGTGGCGAGTGCCCATCAATGTCACTTCATTCTTTATTTTTTTTAGTGACATTTGAATAAAGGGAAGCCCAGTCACACATTGTGATTGTTGGAGTTTCCACATTATGTGTCTCTCTCTCTCTTACCCTTGCTCCTTCCACCATAGCTCTTGCTTCCGCTCGTACTTACACTTCAAGGCTCACCTCCCTTCAACTAGTATCAAAGCATTCTTCATTGAGCTCTTGAGCTTGGTTGGGCACACATTCAGCATTCATTTGAATACCTACAGCTTGATCTTCACTATTGGCAGCCATAGTCGCACCTTCGAGCTTCTGATCGGTCTCATCCTTCTCAAGCTTGCATTGGGGCTTCTTGGGCACCCTGGAAGGCATTCATTTGAAGTATTGGAGCTCTCTTTTGTTGCTTTACTTCAATTCACAAGGTATGAACAATGGGGTAGCCATGCCTCTTTGCTTCTTGTGAAGCATACATCTTCCCGTTGCATTTACCCTTCAAGAGGAGCTTCCCTGGGTCCTTGGGGACCCCCCACACCTAACCAAATCTTTGTTGTAGCTCCCCATCCCCTTCAAGACTGAAGGTGCCATCAATGATGGTTGATCACGGGTCACTTCTCAACTTCACTTTGGTCCATAGCAGCTCTCCTAGGCTGTGGGCACCTAAAGAGGGTTCATCTAATGTATACAAACATGCCTAGAGCTTGGCATTGAAGGCTTTGATCATTGGCATTGGGTTTGGACTTATATGCATCAGTTCCAGGACTGTTATAACAATCCACAAGTAGTTCACATTAAGTGTTATGTTAGCATTTGATGTTTATGCTTGGTTGGCACTAGTTGTTGATGCCATTTGGTACTCGATTAATGTCCAAATGTCAAGGAATGCTATGTATATGTTATGGGAATGATTTAGAGATGATTTTAGCCTTGTTTTATCTCAGTTTAGTAGTAATTTTAAGCTTATTTGGTCACTTTATGCTTCGCCTATTGGTCTCATGGGTGCTTCCTGAGTGATTCATATGACTACACGAATGTATATGCAGGTTCGCACACATCTTTTATTGCTCTAGAATTCTTTTTGAGCTTTAATCGAGCTCCATCTTGGTTGGCATTTGATTGACATTGGTTTACAGTGGCATACTTTGTAACAGTCATTATACATATGGTCTATGCTTAACCCTTCAATACATGCTTTGAAGCATATGTTAGAAATGCATGCCCCTCACATTGTATGTGTTTGATTGCCACTTGGAGCTTTAGTTGGTCTTTCATTTGCATACTTTGGAGCTCTTGGATGCTTATTTGGGTTGTCAAAGATTTGACATTGAGTGTTACATGATATCTTATGTATTCACATACTATCCTTCAGCTTGGTTGCTCAATTAACATCGATCTTGCTACCAGTGAGGGACTTCATACTATCTCTAGATATTGCAGAGCTTGTGGGTTACACAATTGAGCTTCTTGAGTGTATGAGACTAGGATCTCTTACATGTCTATGTTCTTAATAGATACTTGCCTGCATTGGATACTTTTGGGCTGATTTATTCCGTCTTCTCTTTGCGCATACACTGACCTTTGTCATGCCATGTCAATCAGGCATACACCTAGCTTGGCTTACTCTTTGTATTCTTTATACGAGGGGTTGTATCCTCCTATTGACATAGATTTCTTTGACACATTTAGATGTTTAGCTCATGTTTCGTGGTTACTACAATATTTGTTATATGCATGCTTTGATATAGGATCTGACCTAGTAGTCATACTTGACTTTGGATCATTGTTAGCTCATTATTTGCTCTCATTTTCTCCCTGCCAATTGAATCCTAATGTTACACTATACTTAAATAGATTGGCTTCTAAATACTTCCATTTTCTGTAGCAAATCATCAACTACCAACATTCTACAAGTTCAAATGTTAGTTATATTGCATTACCTAAGGCTACCTGATCAAGTCCCCAAAAAGGCCTCTCTCACATTCTCACTTTCAACGGGGACTATGGTATTTTTTTCTTCAAATGGGAAAAAATGTAAAGGTGGCAATAACTCTCAAGACAAGAAGGCAACCAATAACAACGGTGACATTCGAATCTACATTGCATGATCATTATCATCTTTGTAAAGGGTGGTAAACAATTTCCCCCATCAGGGACATTGTCTAAGTGGCATCTTGCTACAAGCACATTTTCATCTAGTATTCTATTATGCCTTTTATTGTGCTGAGCATCCTTGAGTACACTTGCTCCCTTTGGATCTCCAGCTATTTCCACTGGCACTACATATCTCTACACCCATTTTTCCAGGTGTTCCCCAGTTGCTGGTTATCATCTCCCACTACCTAGCAGACTACTTCCTCAGCTGCCTCCAACACCTAGGAGCATTTTCCTAGCTGCCACTTTGTTTCCAGCCACGCAGACAGCTGCATTTGCATACCACTGTTGTGCTCTTCCTGGAGGTCAGTCTGCCAAAGACTCCTACAAACTACAATTTTGCTGCCTGCCCACTCTATTCAAATCCAACTGGTGGTCACAGCACTCAAGATCCGTCTCCGGTGGATATCACACTCCGACTTCTCCCTCAGCTCGCTCCCATGAGAGCCATCAGCTGTTGGATAGCTCTACCTTTGAGCAGCCTGTACACATTTATTTACTCACAGTACTTGGGATCCATCTATGCTGGACGTCACACTCCAACTTCTCCTTCAGCCTGCTTCCACAAAAGCCACCGGCTGGTGGACAGCTCTACTTTTAGCACTCTATATAGACATTCATTCATTTACAGCATTCATTCAGCTTCTTCAGTGTTATCTTCTTCTCTGTTCTTGCATTTTTTGCATTTTTATCTGAGTTATTGTGTTTTAGTCATGTTCATACTTTCTATGTTTTCTCAGTGAAAACCCTAGCACATCTTCACAAGGGCCAAACCGCACTCAAAGCAAGCCAAAAAAGCTTGACTGCACAATCCAGTCACATGGAACAGAAAATGGGAACGTGGAACAGGGAACAAAGAGGGCCATGAAGTGCAATTCCATGTGACTGTATAATCACATGCAATAGGCATGAAACAGGAATTGGGAACAGGGAATGGGAACGAGGAACCCAAAAATGGCCATTCCATGCGACTATGGCACAATCAGGATGGTAATAACAACATCGATAGTGTAACAAAAGTTATGACCGTAACATGACAAAGACCAAGGAGTCATGCAGCCAAAAAGAATTCTGAGACTGTGATAAGTCACTGTCAATCAGCAGGAGCGGGAGAGACGTAACAAAGATGAGCTTGATTTCTCCTTATTAGACCTGGTATCTGGCTGCCAGGGTTTTGGCCCATCACTTTAAGCCTGTAAACTGAAAATTCGGCTGAAAGAAACAAAATTCTGAAGGCTAATTTCCAAATCCAAATATTTAATAGATCTACCATGTGAACACCAAAGCATCAACAGACAAGAACTAATAGACAAATGCTCCAGCATGTATATCTTACCAATTTGACATTTCTGCCAAAATTTGTTAAAAATACTTTACACTGGCTCAAGGTACATGGCCAGTCTAAATATGTGAAAAACTGAAATTGCAGAGTCCTTAGAACAAGGAATCCCTCCTTGAAGATTCTAAACCAAGGCACTGCCTTGAGCACTGCAGTTACTGCATGTGGGGATGTCCAAAGCATCCTATTCTTGGTGTCACTTCACTTCTGAAGAGCTTCACTTTCCCTCCAGAGGAAACACACCAACAGGTTTTAGCTTTCTATTTACCTAACAAGGTGGAATCTATCAGATATTTTTCCCAAGAGAATAATCTCCCCCCAGTGTGTACATGGATTATAACAGAAAAACTATGATTATCCAGCCTCTCCAGGTCTGGCCCCCACAACTGCCGTCAGATCTTGAAAGTAAGGACTGTCTCCTTGTTCTCTTTTCCCATCCTGGACATCCTTGTACTCTGCCATCAGTTTGTCCCACTTCTCTCGGCATTGCTTGGCATCCCGCTTGATTCCCTGGGTTCTTAGAACCTCGGCGATCTCATCCCACAGCGCAGCTCTTCGTGTTGACATTGCAAACTTGCTCTCCATCTCACCCCTCAGCTTGATCAGTTGAAGTACTTCCCCTCGTTTCCAGTTCTTTGACCGCTTCATAGGTCCACTTTGTTGAGCAACTGGATTGCAAACAATGACAGGACTAGAAAGACCCGAAGTTGTAGCTCCAATTTTTTCACCCACAAGTTTCTCTGTCAGTCCTATCATGGCATGGTTGAAAAAGCTTCTCTGAACTCGTTCTTCTGCTCTCCACTTTTCCTCTCTTTCTTGACGCATCTGCTCTCGGGCCTGCTCCTTGCGCTCCAAGGCATCCAAAAAATCTTTGATGATTTTCTGCTGCCTGGTAAAAACTGTCTCCAACAATGTCTGGACTGCATGGAGATCTGTTATTGCAACATAATTGGAATCCCGCTTTCTCTTACGCAATGTTCTGTCTTCTGAAGCATCATCTTCTTCATCAGTACCAGCTTCTCTCCTGTTAGAAGGACCTTCCTTTTCGATACTTTTCACTGCACAATTAGATGGTGACTGTTGTGCATTATTCTCAATTTCAGGTGAGAAAATATTTTCTCGATCTTTCTTCAAAGTTTTAGCTGAAAGTAGTGGATGAAGCTCTTCAAAAAAAGGGTTGTCTTCTCGATCCTTCAGTCCATCCCGCACCTCCTTGTATCCTGCCACCAGCTTCTCCCATTTGTCTCTACACTGTTGTGCATCTCGCAAAAATTGCTCCTGTTGCAATCCTGAGGCAATCTTATCCCATAGTTCACTCTTTCGCCCAGTCCGAGCAAATCTTGGTGCCAGTTCAGTCCTTAGCCTTATAAGCTTCAATGTCTCTGGCCGGGTCCAGTTCTTCGACCTCTTTTTGTGTTCTTTGTCACGTTTTTTCTCTTCCTCCACATCCCCTTCCCCTTCTGTTGATAAACCATTGGAACCATTCATGACAATCTTGGGATCTGGAGACATGCAAGATGTAGCTGAGAAATTGGGGATGTAAGGAACAGATCCGAGGGGTGGAAATGCCGTAGCAAGGGGGGTTACCAAAGCAGGAGCCTGCAAAGGATCACCTTGCATCGGACAAGGTGGCTGCATTTCTGAAGGATTGCGAATACCCATAGTCTCACATGCAATATTGAGAGAGTGGGGACGACAAAGAGGGTCATCTTTGCTGCTCTCTTGTGGAAGTGGCAGGGAAGCCATGGCTTCAGAATAATGGTGGTATGTGATTCTGTAATGTATGATATATGATCTGTGAGCAACTTTAACCGAATACTCCGAGCTGATTCGGTTCCATCCAAGTAGTGGAAATGGTCCTGAGACATGCTCGCATTTTGAGAGCCATAAAACCCAAGTATGGAGATCCTGATTCAGTGAGTTGAAGCATCGGACTCAATTCTAGGAAGTTTAAAGCAAACAACTACTTTTAACTGCAAATAAAGTGTGTGCGCATACATTATGGAACTTGAATGTCTGATTTATGTCGTACTTCCCTGTGTGCACATGAAAATTTCAACATGACTGAAATTCCGGGTGACTGATAGAGAGCAGTCAGCAAGAAGATTGGATACCATACAAAGGCTTGGAACCAAATGGCCTTACCTGTGGAGAAATAATTCTAGGTGTAGGAGTGTCATCTTATGGAACCTAAAGGTCTCACAAAGGGGGCAAATCAACAGAATTCAACAATGGTTATCCGTATGTTCAACCCTATCAGCAGATGCTTCTCTTGTCAAACATTGGAGATTGATAGAAAGCAATCAGCAAGGAGATTGGATACCATAACTTTAATTGAAAGCATGAAGAGGAATGGTATCTGGGTAATGAGACATATCTGATGCAAGCAGGTTCTGGCAAAAACTTGGCTCAACCACAATGACCAGGAGCTAGTACCCAGAAAAAGAACAGAGGCGCAGGGGAGGTGCAAACTTTCCTGTTTTGTCACAGATCAGTCTTAAAACAACGAAATTGCTGATTGAGGACAGAGGCTTCAATAGGAAAAGGGGCATGCCTGAGAAAAGAGAAGGATCTTACCGAGGGCAATGAAGGGCTGGATGCTCTGTTCCTTGATGCAGAGTATGCTCTGTTCTTGCTCGATTGTGCCAGATAACATGGAAAAGCTCCTCTGCAGCTGCACTCTGTAATGAAAATCCACTCTACAGGAAAATTTATGATATTGACAAAGAAGACCCACCAAAAAACAGAGCGCTTCTCTGCAAGACCCCCCCTGAGCCCTCTCTGTAAGCCCCCCGCTGCTCCAATTTGGGCGATCTTGGGAGACGAAGTGAAGCTTGAGGTTAAGCGGACTAGGGCGAAATTTGGCAGGTGGGGAAGGCTTTTTTGGAGGGGAGGGCCGAATTGGGCTCTTTTTTAAAAGAAGGGAAAAGACAAGGATATGGAGAGGGCAATGGCTATCGATGGCGTGTCTGACAGAATCCTGCTAGAAAAAGCGGAGGTTTGGCTCACAGGAAACCAAATTTGGGGGCAAAAGCAAGATAAGTATTCAATAAACCAACAAAAATAGTCATAATCAGAAGCATATTGTAATAATTATAGCTTGTTTGGCGGGGAGACAACAAAGTTTGTTTGCCCGATGCCTTTCTGTGAAAGCAAATCATTAACTAGGCTATTTATTCTGTGTCATCAATTTGCCTAAAGTCCCAGTGCCCACCACCATCCCACATAAAAAACATTGCAAAGTGGGTTTGGAAATTCTAATTCCAAAGCAAACTTCTTGTAAGGTATCATAAATTTTCTTTTGGTGTGAGTTTGTTCTCATTTCTATACATGTTTCTCAATGCCTAGGATACCTTAAACCCCCCCCCCCCCACCAAAAGAAAAAAAACCCTCAAAGTGGGATTGGATATTTGAATATCCTTAAGGCATCTTGAGAATGTCCCCCCTCCCCACCCCCTTGTAAACCTACTTAAGTTTTCATATCCCCATACACCTACTACCAACCCACATTTTCTATACACATTCATAGACGTACCAACTCACATCTCGGTAATTATCTCATATCTTCCCTCGCTCTCTCCATACCCAAGGAAAGGAGTCAATACCTTGCATTGGACAATTGTTTCTCTATTATTCCATTTCTTCTACACTTTATCTTGTTTGAGTTGGATCCAAGCTTGTTGCTTAATTCGCTTGACTTTTTACCATGTTTTCGTGGACTACTTCGCTTTTTCCTTTGACGATTCTAAAAGTTTTGCTTCAATATATGTGCTATTTCAATCTAAAGCAAGCTAAGCCCCTAGATTAGCCCCTTCACAATTCGCAACATTTTTAGTAGCATTCATTGCATCAGTGAACTTCATGTTATTCACAAACACAATTTGTTCATATGAGTATAATGCACAATGAATTGTGAACCACTAAGGGAAGACACATTTTAGGATTGTTATAGACATGCATGTGTTTTTTTGACATTCATGCATGTGTGCACGTGCACACACATATGAGTATAATGCACAATGAATTGTGAACCACTAAGGGAAGACACCTTTTACGATTGTTATAGACATGCATGTGTTTTTTTGACATTCATGCATGTGTGTACGTGCACACACATGCACACGCACTCGTGCACACATGCATCGATGGATGTATTTGTTTATCATGCTTGCCTACATGTATATGCATGTGTGTAGGAATTTGTCTTTTACAGGAACAAGTTTGAGCATTTATATATATGTGAACGACAATTTTGTAGTATGCACTTGTGTGTTTCTAGTATGTATGTCCTATGAATTTGGATACATAAGTCATCAAGTTTGCCTACACCTCTGTGTGCGTGTGCGTGTGCGTGTGCGTGTGCGTGTGCGTGTGCGTGTGCGTGTGCATGTGTGTGTGTGTGTGTGTGTGTGTGTGTGTGTGTGTGTGTGTGTGTGTGTGTGTGTGTGTGTGTGTGTGTGTGTGTGTGTGTGTGTGTGTGTGTGTGTGTGTGTGTGTGTGTGTGTCAGTGTGCATGTGCGCGTGCGCGTGCATGTGTGTGTGCGTGCGCGTGCGCGTGCGCGTGCGCGTGCGCGTGCGCGTGCGTGTGTGTGTGTGTGTGTGTGTGATATAAATTTATTGAGTGTTTATGTGAATCAAAAATTATTTATATATTATTGCGTCCTTCTATGGATCTCGTTCCTTGAAAACAAGAGCAAACGTGATGTCTAAGTTTCAATACATTCAATGTATTAACACATGATTCAATATTTGTCTAAAGGCGACTCACGAGTCAATTACTTTAGAAACAAACAAAAATCTCAACTAAGTTCTCAAATTTCACTAGTTTTTGGGCTTGTTAAAGAGTCGAATGTAGATATTATACTTTTCCATGATGGACCTAGGTAGATGATAAGGCAGGATGTCAATTCACCTCTTTATGCACATTGTAGCTACCTATCCATTATAATAGATTTGGAAAATATGTTTGGGCAAGCAATTACATGGCATGCATCTTTGATTATTATTCTTCCCTTGCTCATATGTCAATAACTCGGTCCTCTTATTTATGCAAAAAATACATGTGAAAATGTTCAACCTTTGGTGCACTTTGTAAAATGTTAGGAATAGTTTGGGCGTGTTTGAACTCTTTTTCATGTCTTGAAATTTCTGGCTTTGAATCCACATTCATTATTTGGTCTAGCTACTACGACAATGTGGGTAATTAAAAAGGTCAAGACCAAATTAGATAATTAAAAGTCAACATGTCATGTGAGACTAAGGGTTGAACCATCTATACTTGTAGCTTTTATTCAACACTCCCTATCTTTGCATCTCTTCATGAGAGTGGAACATGAGTCTTATATTAGAGAATCATTTATCAAAAGCGATTGAATCAATATTTTTCTTCATGGATGAGAGCCTCAATTCCATTTCATATCAAATTCCATGCCTTGGTATAAAAGGTACTTTATTGCTTTATAAATTTTGACCAAAATTAGTCTTGAGAAATAGGTGATCAAGGTTATGTAACAGTCTTTTCAAGTTTCCTGCTTTGATCATTGGAAAGTCTTAGACTCAAAATAATTTTAGTTTTATCACATGCAAATATCTAGAATGATATTTCATAATGTGCTCTCGCTGATCTCAAACCCATGTTTAAGTTGGGAGCTAGCTAATACAACCTCCTAGGTTTCCAATATAATGGCTTTGCCTATTCCATATAAAGCTTATTTTTTAGGTTAAGAAAGAAAACAAAACTGAGATCTGGTGGCATGTAATTGATGAAGTATTCGATTTGCATAAGCAAAAAGGGCATTGATATTCTTTCTTGTAGCCAAACAAGTCACATGTGGAATAAGCAACCAAAATTTGCAAGGCAAGCTCCCTAAAGTTTATATAAGAGCAAGCAGAGGATCACGTTACACACGACGAATATATGATTCTAGGTGGGTGATAAAAATATTGGAGGAGTTTCTTGAGATAGACTAAGTACTGGTTATAGCAACCAAAATTTGTTTAGCAAGCTCTCCTAAAGTTTATATAAGAGCAAGGCAAAGGATCACTTTACACAAGACAAATATACGATGCTAGTTGGGTGATAGCAACATTGAAGAAGGAGTTTCTTGAGATAGGGCAAGTAATGATTAGCATCGTATTTGCTTGTAGGAAGTCTAGGTGTTATCCACTGCTAAGTTATTTATAAAATCCATGAGCTACAATTTTATTGTGTAGTTGGTATCAAATTGGCCAAAAGGGTTATGAGATGGAACTTAGAAGGCCATTGGTTGGACTAACTTCTCTTTCTCTCACACGCACGCACACACATGCTTTATCAATTTTATGAGACAATTATGCAATCTCATTATTATAATAAATGATGTATGATCATTTCATTTATTCAAGGATGGCTTTATACCTTTGGCTCCTCATACAAACCATGATAGTTTAGGAGGTCCTTGGGGAGTCATCATGCAATAAGTGTTACTCACACAAGAGTAGTTGGGATTGCGAAGTTTGATTGTGGAGAGTAATAGCAATTAGCATTGCTCTGGGTAATAAGGGTTAGAGTTATCTTATCATGAAAGGGTAGTATGTATCATTTTCTATCTATGCTTGGATGTAGTTTTGAGTGCATATGATGAATGGCAATTAAGAGATAGATTTAAGATTTGGGATGGCTATTTAGTGATAAACTAAGTTAGATCAAATGATGATTGTTGATGGAATGAAAAGAGCTAACCATTTTCTTATATTTCTCATGTGAATCATCCCTTATAAGTTCAAAAGTGAAATCCTAAATTAAAATTTAAGGTACCCTTGTTTAAACCCCAGAAGGGTCCTCATAATTAGTACTCAAATGATGGTTCCATGAACAACACTATCCAACCCCCTTCTAGGAATGGTGGACTAAGTTGAACATACGAGTTCTGGTTCTATTTCATATGTAACATTGGGCATCCATCTTAACAACAATTTAACACCTATCTAAGAAAGGTCACTTCACAACCAATTAAAGATGTGAGTGGCCAACATTTCATTTGGTTCAAAAGAGTGTGAAATGAGGGGGAGCTAAGCATCAACCCCTTTATCATAGCATAGCCACACATCCCACCCCCTTAAATAGTGTTAGCTCAGGTTATATCCTTTTGTATAGGAAGTCACAATTGCTCGACTCTAATCCTACAAATGATATAGAATGCTACCCAATGAATCAAATCCACCCATCCATTGGATGGGTTATTGGGACCTCTATCCTCTTGCTTTCCACCCTTTCACTTGATAAACTTGTTGTCTAAATAGTTTTGATATATGCCAACAGATTTGTTAATTACTTCATTGCATAGGGTTCACTACATATTTGATTTAAGCACTATACATCAATTAATCAATGCACAAATATTCTTTCAAAAACATAAATATAGCCAAGTATTTTTCAAAAGTTGGTAATCTAGCATTCATCCTACAAATCCATTGGTGGTCTTTGAATCCATTGTTGGGTGTATGCCCTACAGGACATCACACCTTGTCTTAGGTACCCAGTAAGGCAATGAAATAAACCTTGCTAGATCTAATACTTAGCCGTTCAACTCCTTTGACCAACATCACACATTAGGGGTTGGGCTTATTAATATATATATCATGGCCACTATGCTAGGCACAAAAAGTGGCTCACTCACAAATGATGGCACAACCCACAAAACTAGTGGCCTTCCTACTCCAAGGCTAGAGGGAACCACTCAACTACACCACAATCAATCCTCCAACATGATGGAGGAGTAAGTAAAAATTAAAAACCAATCCTTCACAAAGTCATCATACATCAAAAAGTAACTAACAATTCACTTTCCCTTACTACATGAAATCATCCTTTTCATCTAACAATAATTAATCTTACTTTAATTTAAAAACTATTCCTAATGTGGACCTTGATAATGGGGGCAATGTTAGCAATCTCCATGAAACTATCTGGAAAATCCTCATTGATTTTCACCCTCATCGTAGTAGTACTTAAATCACAACAATTAATTATGTATGGCCTCAAACTCACTTGGATCAATGTGAAAATAAATGATCCCACTAGAGTTTCAATAGAGCTTCTGCAAGATAGATAAAAATGAGGAACGAAGTCTTTGATTTCTTTTCTTCTTTGCCTTCTATATCTCACATTTAAGCTCTCATTCCTCAAGGCTTTAAGGCTAAGTTTTGAAAACACCTATTAAGATGCTTGGCCACTAGGGGAAGATGTGCTTCAATTGACCCAAAGGGTCCTTTTATATAGTTTTTGAGGGATTTCTCTAAGGTAAATAAAGTTTATGGATTTTAGAGGGAGGAAAGCAAGGAGTTTTCCTTGTAAAACTAACACAAAAATGAAAAAAAATTACAATTTTTAGCTAATGTGTATAAGGAGCATGAGAATATTTTGTAAAATGCAAATAGAACTCAAATAGCCACGACTTTTGATCAAAGACTCAAAATTAAATTTTGATCAAAATGTTGGAATTGTAGTAGTAAGCTCTATGATCCTATATATTCATACTAAGTGCTTGATTAACTTTGAAAAAGCCAAAACTCAATCTCTATTTGCTTTGCAATTAGGAACTCCTATAAATCATGATTTTTTTTAAAAAAAATGTTTCTCAGAGTCTCTAATCATTCTTACTCTAAATCCTTGCTCATGAGGAATAAAACTTGTAATATATTATCAAAAATAGAAATATGGGTACATTACATCCACTCCCCCTTGAAAATTTTGAAATGTCCTCATCTCTACAAGAATTGGGGTTTTATGGCAACCAATTTTTATTCCACTCATATATAATTGACCTACTTGATCTCACCTCAAGTAAACCATCATAACTCATTTTCTAACTTAGTTTCTCTAATTTACTTTTCTTCATTGGAAAGCAACCTCTTTTTCTACTAGAACAATTCTATTCCCAAATTGATTGAGAGACTCACAGTCATCTCCCTCCCAAAAAGATTCCCAATTTCTTAAATTCTAGAAACAATTTGGTGGATACTTGCATTTAAATAGGAAGATTGTTCCCTTGAGATATTCAATTATCTGTTATTATTATTATTATTATCTTTTTATCAAATTCCTTCATGATCTCAAAGTATAAGTCAATGTTTTCCTTTGATATTTTTTGCTGTAATATCACATGTAAGATACTCCTTATTCAAATCTCACAAATGTACTTTTTAGTAGTAGTCAATTGAATCTCATGGTTCCACAATCAATACTATCCAATCTCCCTTTTGAGATTAGTGGACTTAGTTGAACATGTGAATTTTGGTCCTATTTCATAGGGAACTTTGAACGACCTAACAACAATATAATGCCCATTTAAGAAAGATCACTTCATTAGGAGAAATATGGACTCTTTTTTTTGTCCCTTAAGGGGTTTCTCTCACCTCTCTCTCTCTCTAAAAAGAGATTCCAAAATAATATTATAATAAGTGATCTTCTACAATCAAGCAAATCTTGTATTTGTATTTTCAATAGATTTCACCTATTAGTTTATTCACAGACTATAGGATAAGGTTACTTTTTCTCAAAATCCTCATAACTAAAAAAATACAATTCTATTTTCTCTAAAAACGGAGCCAATCATTAATATACAACTCTTTAATGCCCTCATGACTTTTCAACATGAAAATATTTTAGAATCATTCTCACTCTTGCTTCTTAAAAGGGTGGAAGTTAAAAAATGATATAAAATGACGTACACATCATATTTTAAGATTATTTTTTACTTAAAGACACATTTTTTACTCAAGAGTTTTCTTGTAAATTTTTATCTTATTTGGACAAGTACATACCTATTTTTGGGCATTTTTTCATTCCCTCTCAAAGCTTTAGTTTTGTCCAAAATTTTGTGTACTCTTCTCCTTTCCTCTAGAATATGGTTTCTTGCATACGAATTCTTCTGAAGCAACACTCAGTACTATCCACGACACTCTCTACCCTACTACAAGAAATCTCAAGAGTGGTTTTGATAGCATTTGTTGAAATCAAATAATTTCTATCCACAATACTCTCTACCCTACTACAAGCAATCTCCTTATTCAATAATATGCTATAAGTAATCTTCCTCTTCAACACTCTATACTACGAGCAATTAAGTGATAATGGAGGTATCTTTATTTTTTAAATATTTGTGATGTTATTATTCTTCATGGTTGTTGTTTAATCCTTAAGTGTCAATTCAAAGAGAGAGAGAGAGAGAGAGAGAGAGAGAGAGAGAGAGAGAGAGAGAGAGAGAGAGAGAGAGAGAGAGAGAAGGGGGGGAAGAGAGAGGACTGTGTGAGATGAACTAAGAAAATAAGTGATGGAGTGATAAAGAGTAAATTAGGGTAGAAGATAAGATGATATTATTGTTCTCCACTAGCCAAGCTTTTGTATAAATGTGTTTAAATATCTTTGATCAATTCTATGTGTGTGTGTGTATGTGTGTGTGTGTGTGTGTGTGTGTGTGTGTGTGTGTGTGTGTGTGTGTGTGTGTGTGAATATTTTGGATAGAATAGAAGATAAGATTGGACGCTAAATAGAGGTCGATAAAAGCTCAGATTATAAGTAGATTAGGGATTGATTAGGGTCTATCATGACTGAAATCAAGAGAAAGAGACAAGATCCAACTAGGTAAAAAAGAACACATATATAGTGAATCAAAGGGGTGTAATTGTGTGATTTGAATGTTAATCCAAGTTAAAATTGGCATATATTTTTCTTTACAGGATGCAAGTGCAGGACGTACCAAGAGAAAGAGAGATATTCACTTTCAATTGGAGGATGAATATGCACCAATGTTCAAAAGAATTGTGGAAAGGGATGATGCAATAAGATGCAAGATGCAACAAGAAAGAAATGCAGGGAAAAACAATGTGGGCCTTTGGGTTGATGGGTGCATTTATCCACCCGATCCAGTCACTCAAAGGCCACCATTATTTGAAGGGCTTACATCATTTGTAAAGTTTGTTTGTGAAGGCAATGAAGGATTGTATGGATACACATGTAGACTTGTCACACAAGGATTAGCAGGGGTTCATTAAGCCTTGACAAATATGTAGATAATATTACAACGGAATATGCAGTCTTTGATGAAAATTGATAGATTACTGGCTGAGAACGATAGGGAGAACTAGAGCCTACAACAAGCAATGTCTATCATGGAAGATGTTATGCATGCTACACATGTGCATAATATGGAGTTACTGTCTAAAGTTATGGACTTGGAGATGGATAAACAAAACATAAAGAGGAAGCTCACAAAAACTTTGGAGATTGGGCCCACTTTAAAAACCAAAGAAGCATGTTAGCACATTTGATTAGTTAAACCAATTCACCAATTAACCAATGGAAGTGGACAATATCATAGACAAATATATGCTCAATCTTCTACAATGAGAAATATGTTCCCTCATGCAGAGAATGATACTATTGCCAAAGTCCTAAGCAAGAATATGGTAAAAAATGCGTTGGAAAATCGTAAATTCAAGGACATTGTAGATGGTGTTGCAAGTGAACATCTTAGGGATGTGAGCAACTTGTTTACTACTACAAATGCTCAAGGATTATGTGACAAGGTGGGAATGAGTTCTAAGTCATATAGTATGTTCTATCAACAATTGGATACATGTTTTAAGCAAGTCTTCAAAACTAAGCGAGTAATGTCTTTGCTAAAATGATTTCACGTGAAGAAGGCTTGAAAACAACTTAATGAGAAAGTTTTAGAACTAATTGGTCAGCCAACGCATCTAGAAAATACACACATATTGAAGTATGATTCCAAAGAAGTTGCATTTGTATTGAATGCATCCAACAACTTTGTATTGGATATATGTAGGGTTCAGATTGCTATGGTCAAGTTCTACAATATGTATATGGAAGAATGTAGAGGCAAGCTTAAGTTTGTCCTCAAACTTGATGAGAGTGAGATTATTAAGGGGCAAAAACTTGAACGTGTGAGTATAACACTTATGAATCAAGCATTGGATCCTAACATCAATGAAAACCATCCTTTATACTTCAGTGTACAATCAGAGAATGAAATATGGTGGCTTGCAGCATTTGACAAGGGTTTACTTTTGCACATTGCATTGTTTGGTTAGAATAATTGAGAAGCTAATATATGAATATATATGCTTTGTATACAAGATGCAGCATGTGTTAGAAGTTGATGCTACATGCAATAAGGTAGAACAAGTCCTCTCTGAAGTTGGATTGCACGAGGGCCAAGTAGAAATAAAAAAGGACAAGGAAATTTTGGGAAAGAGTGGAAATATCCCTTGTAAACCATGCTTTGGCGGACCCAAGGCTAAGAAGTTTATATCTCCACCTTAAGATAAGGAAGGCAATATACTTGTAGTACAACCAGAGAGGTATGAAGCATGAAAAAAGTTACACCTTGTTGTTCTGGATTGGAGCAATGGGGGATGAATGAGGATTGCAAAGGCAGAAGTGTGGATACACCTAGATAGTTTAGCAACTCTCTTACAAAAGTTGAGGTTTAGGGATGGTGAGGCCAATATAGTTAAAGAGATAGTTGCTAAATTTCATAAGTCTATGGTGGAGGCATGGACTACAAATATCATAACACACTACATGGTCAGTATTGCCACCATTACAAAAAAAAAATCATCATGTTGAATTAGTTTGTGTTTCTAATCTCTCTTCTTGTGTAGCATATACTTGAAGCACATGGTCCATACTTTGCAAATCAAGGAAGTTTGGCAGTATGGTCAACTCAAGGCATGGAACAATCTCATTGGCAAGCTCGTTGTGCTTTTCAAAAGGTTACTGATCATGGAGGTGGCATCAATAATTCCAATTCTATGAGACAATTATTACAATGGTGGTATAGGAGATTAGAGATACGATACGATGAAAAAGAAAAGAAGTCCAAAACCTCTCAAGAAGAATTTATAAGTAGGGTAATATATGAAGTGAGAAAAGCAAGATATGAAAACAGCACAGCTAAACAATGCCACATAGAATGGTTAGCAACCCAAGAGAGAGATGGAAAGAATGGAGACCTAGATAAATATTATACTTTTGATGCATTTAGAGTCCATGAGAGAGCACGGGCACTAAGGATATGACGCATCAATACTCCAACCTTTAACACGAGATGACTTGCAAAATTTGTTTAAAATTTTGAAGGTTTGTCATTATGTTTTTCAAAGTTAAATTCGAACTATGTTTTTTAATTATGAAGAGTCGATTTTGAAATCCTAAGACAAAGATATGAAAATTCCAAACCTTGGAACATTCACTGGCCTAGACAAAGAGGGGCATGAGGGGTAGGTAGAAGAGAGAGAGAGGTAGGGATGGGGTGGAGAAATGAAATGAAATGAAAATTTAAAAGTTCATTTGCACCACAGTAAGTTTAAAAGTTTTGTACGTAAGCCAAGTCTCTCCTTTCATTTTTTCCCATTACTCTTCACTCTACCCTCCACCTTTCTATCCTTCATCATCACAACCATGGCATGTTCCAAGCTTCCTATCAAGAAGGCGCTTGTGAGAGAAAGAGCTCAATACTCTTCCGAATCTAGTGAGCGTACTGTGAGTGACAAAGGTCCCCTGGTGGCCGACAACGGTAGACCTACTACAGCTTATAATGGTGGTGCTATTGTGTCCAACAATGGTGGCCCTAGTATGGTCAATAATGATGGTTCGCCATTGTCTAGAAATGGTGGTCCATATGCTCCAGTTTCCACCTCCCACTACTGCTCCAGCTGGTAATACACGTCCTCCAACACATAAGAAGCGAAGATGGAGAGTAGGCATAGCTGCGCTACATGAGATAAGGAAATTCCAAAAGAGTGCTAACTTGATTATTTCTAAGGCACCATTCTCTAAGTTGGTGCAAGAAATACTTCAAGATCTGCAGTTAGGGCATCATCACAAGTTCTTTTCAAGGAACCAGGCAAGGAATGTGGGGCCAAGCCTTGCTTGCTCTCCAAGAAGCAGCTGAAAGTTACTTGATTGATCTAATGAGTGATTGTCAACTTTTAGCCATTCATGCCCGACGTATCACTATTAAGCCCATAGATATGGTTCTTGTTCATAGGATCTACAACGACAAGGATGCATTTAATCTTAATGTTAACAATATGCTTTGAGAAGCTACCTTGTAATTGGATCTATGTTTTTAGATCAGGTTTGGTTGTAGATTGTAAGGAGCTTAGTTTTGGATTACCTTTCCAGTAGACCTTCAAGTATTTGATAGCAGTGGCCTACAAAATGGAGCTAAATTTTGCCTAGCTCTAGTTGTACTTGATGCAATATACTATCTACCGTGTATTTGATGGTTTTGTAATGCCAAATTTGATATTTGATATTCTATTTTGCCATGATTTGCACTGTGCGTATTTTCAAGTTTCTAATTTTCAAAGTAGTTTCATTGAGAATAAATTCAATGTGCAATCACACACACATCAATGATCAATTGTACATGGGTCGATGCACTATATCTTTACAGTATTTAGCGGTTTGGCAACACTATATCCGATATACGATATTCCATCTGATCCATGACTTATTTTTTGCGAATTTTTAAGTTTCTAATATTTCACATAGTTTGGTTGACAACACATTTAATATATAGTTGCACACACTCGATGGTGAGTTTTTCTATTATCAGCGAAGTATAATCCAGTTAATGCATTTTCAAAAAATGATTGAACCGTCAATTTTATAAATCAAAATTTGGTGAAACTTCCCACATGTTGCGCATCATAAAAACTCATGGATATTAAAAAATTGGCCCCATCAGAAGCCTTTGGGACACCTATTTAGAGAGGCTTGCATCTAGGACCCTGAATCTGGGGATTCAGGGCCCATACGCTAGCTTGCGGACAGGTGTTCAAATTCAAGGCCCCAGACACGAGCCTTTTGATAAGTGTCATAGAGACTTTTGATGAGGCCAAATTTTTTTTGGGTAGCTGATGTGTCGTAGAGGAGTCCATAGGTAAAATTTCACGTCAATCGGATCACTGGTCATATTTTTCCAAAGAGTGGATACATTAATTTAAGTTTAAGGGTTTTTGAAAAGTTTTTCTTTGAGTTTAAAGTTTCACCTCATTTTATACATTTCACCTTTGAGTTTTGAGTTTTCTCTCCTAGAAGACGTGGCATGCACCAAGCAAGTGGCCTGAAGACACCCCCTAGAAATCCCATGCACAAGCCACCTCCCCAGCTCCACCACCACCACCACGCCAACATCGCAAGAATCGATGGAGGCTAGGCACATTGGGCTCTTTGTGAGATCCGCCATTACTAGAAGAACACACACCTCTTGATACCAAAGACTCCATTCTAGAAGCTAGTGCGAGAGATTATGAATGACATACTAATTAAGAACATCAGGTCAGATGGGTCACGCTTGCAATAACCCAATCCCTGGATTACCCAAGCCCTCCTTGCACTATAGGAAGCTATCAAAGCTTACTTCATCGACTTGTTCAAAGACTCAGTCTATGTAGTAGTGCATGCCAAGGAGAATCATCATCACCGATAGGGATTTGTGGGATAGTGAGATTCTTTCAACGATGGAAGGATAGTCCTCGCGGAGATCAACAACGATAGGGGTGTACTACTAAAACATATACAGAACGTAGCTTTCAAAGAGATTTTGTAAAACCCTGGTTGTAATGGATCCCATGTAAAATGTTATGAATATAAATATAGATTTTTTGGCGTGTCTTATTTTTGTTTATTCACTTGTTATTTGTGTTATTTGTGTCTTTGAGTTATTATTACATGCGTTCGAACAAATACATGATGTGCACGAACTCAATAAAGCACAATGCATTAAATTTAGGGTATGAATCATGTTATGTATAAATCCGATAAATAAATGTAACATTCAAGTAAAAAACAATAATAAACAATGTGTATGACAAACTACATTGCATGCAAATCCAACTTATATCAGTTTTCATTTCTTCAAGAGAAGATTACAAAGTGCAATACATTGGTAATGAGATATCATTTGGCAATAAGTACATCTACTCTCTCCTAGGATTCTTCGAGCTATACTCCCCATGGTCAGATCTATTCTTGATCATAGGAAGCAACAAATTTTGCCCTAGTAGTTCCTGCCTAATGACATTGGCGTCTTGAATACCAGCAATGATGCCATGGGCCACCATGGAAAAAAGTGGCCTAGACCTAGTACTAGAGAATAAGTGGAGGAGATTCGAATGTCGAAGCAACAATACTTTCTCCAAGCTAGAGTTTGTTGGGATGGTCTTGAAGGGCCCAGCCTTTGTTACTACCCTCAATTTCAAGAAGTTCTCAGCAAAACTTAGAGAGCATGTCTTATGAAATACAATAATATCACTCACAAGCTGGTTGATATACTCCTTCAATGCCAAGTCTTGTACCCTTCCTTGGCTACCAAATCGACCACCTTGTCTAGATGAAAATTCATCTTTATAGACAATGTCCTACATCACAAGTGTTCATTGTCCAACTCACTATGTTAGACTCACTATGCATGGAGTGTACTAAAGATATATACATCAGATTTTTGTGCAAATTTACCAGTAGGGCATCTAGGGCATCGCGACCATTGGGATTACCAAGGCCCCAGACACGATGCGAACCTCCGACCAGAGCCTCTGGCCAAGGCTTCTTTGGGAATCGTCCTAGCAAAAATTGCAAATTCAAGCCCCTAGATACGAGCCCCTGGCTAGGGCTTCTTTGGGGCCCCGATCCCGGCAAAAATTAATCCCAATGGTCTCGATGCCCTAGAGGCCCTACTAGTAAATTTGTGTGCAAATTTGATAACATTGCCTTCTTTGCATCATCTATCTGCTACTGCAATGGAGCATCCAGGTCTGCTCCTGCAACTAGGCCACCCTCGTCTCTCTCTTGGGAAGGTACTATGTAGTCGGGTCGAGGTTCAAAAATGCTTTCTCTTGCAACCGCTCGAACTCCTCATCTGAGATATTATACTATGGCGCCGTATCCTTAGTCTGCTCTTAGATGCTCACAATGGTAGAGATGTCATCGACACTCGTGCCATCATATCGAGCCACCTCATCAACATGTGTTGGGGCATCTTGCATATCAAAATCTATAAAATCATCAAGTGCATCATGCACCATGATACAATATAGTTTTTCTTCTATTAGCTCCAAAATTTTTAGTACATCCTACATGAATAGATATTCCACCCCCTCGATGATGATAGCATGGAGAGAAGTGAGGGGTGGCTCATCGCTTGTCGGCGTCTCATCAGGGCAAGGAGGTGGATGCACAATGGATAAGCTTTATGCTACCTCTACGCTCGGATCAAGTGCGATCTCTTCGAGCTCCCTCTCAAAATACTCTAGCTATGGCCAAAAGGGTGTGTTGATCTCTTCGTTACATTGTCCTTTTGAACCTCAGTGCACAAAACATATATGGAAAATGTTGCATTGCGCTCGATGAGATCCATCGTGGCGTGGTCTTAGAATGAGGTGGGAATTGCTTTGGTGCAGAGATGATGTCCCACATGCATGAGGGCTCAATTAATCACCTTTGCATGGCTCGATCCAGCACGTAAACTATATAAGAAATCTATGGGACCCATCTAAGAGCAGAGTCTGGAATAGAGCATGTGAGAGGGTTTGTCGCATCACAAAATGATGCCACTATACTAGAGCTAGGGTCTACAGCAGAAAGCGATCTCTCTAGACTCAAGGTCATGCAAAACCTAGGGTATATCTAGTCTCCTATGTGTGCATAGCGTGTGGAGCTAATCCATGTAGCGAAGGCGGGAGTGGTAGCCATGGCACACAAAGAGAGAAGAAAGGAGAGCACAAGTGTAGGGAAATAGAGAATGAAAGTGAAAATGAGTTTGGAGTTATAGCTTTTATGCATCTAGGGTTTTAAATAAATGTTCTTTTTTAACCCTAAAGTTTCAAATTAAAACTCTTACCTTAGTTTCTTTATTTCAATACTTTAAAGTCACCGTTAAAATTATTCATACACACAAACGCTTTGTTCTACATTATTATATCCTCGAATATACTTGGATCACTGAGTATATTCAAGTCCAACTAGAGAAAATATAGAAAATTTTAAAGAAAAGAAATCTAAAAGACCTTCAAAATCCCTTGGATTCAATTTAATATTTAAATTTAAGAAATTCGTAGAAGAGATGAGCTACAATATATCATTATGCAAAGACAATATTGCATAGATTATAGAACTTCAGCCTACAATTTAATTATGATTTTAACCAGCACGATTGACTAATTATAGTATGTATTATCACACACTTGGATCACAATAAACTAAGATTATCTAAATTGAAAGTACTCAGAAGTTTAAAAAAAGTTTATATTCGTTCTCTATAAAAATTACAAGGATTCCACTATCTCAAGGATATGTGGAGAAGCACATTGTTTACATGTCACGTATTGCTCATTATGAATCCTGACTTTTCTATTATCTAACTTGAAATAGAAGTTGCAGAGGGGCTCATTGGATATTAATTGGATTTCTTGTCTCAGAAAAGAAATGGGCCAATGGCTCTCTGCGCTGACCATAAAAGGATTATGACCATTCCACAAGATAATCGCATCTATGAGAGCTGTATGTGTCTCATCTCAGGTATCTTGATCCAAGCTGATCCACTCCCCTCGCAAAAGTCGCCATCTTCTATATCGAAAGCAAATGCACAGAGTTTTTCTAGCGATGAAATACATGTAATAAAAACAAAAATAATGGTAAGTAAATGTAACTAACATAACAATTCATCTAAGCAAGACATATGTCAATTAAATTAAGGCATTTAAAGTAGTAAAAAATTTTTACGTGAATGTGAGATTAGATTGGTTGACCCTGCATTCAATCGTCTCATCAAAACGTATTATTTTGACTTGCCAAGACTCACCCAATAGTTGATTCATCCATTCCTCGGATGGACACTTGCATTGATAAGTAATCTTTGTTTTCTTCAGAACATCACATGAACCAAACAAATGTGCAAACAATGAGAATGGAATAAACCAACTAAGATGCACATCTTTGGAGCCTATGGTGGGTTTCATAGCACTATTGATGTCAGATTTTATCTTGGACTTACATGCTCCTAACAACTCTAAGCTACTAATCAACCATTCACCACCACTAAATAGTGCTGCAATCTCTGGCTTTCTACTACATACAATGAATTATAAAAAAAGATATTTTGAGTTGCAAGTTGACTTGCAAAGTTATTATCATAGATCAAAGAACCTATGTCTTTATGCCAAACATGTATCTTGCTGCTCAAACATTCCACATTTTGCCATTTATGCAAATTTGATGGATCTAGAGCTGTCAGTAAAACAAGATTGAATTAGAACACTACAAAGATTTTTAAAGACAACTCTGATGCAAAATAATAAACAATGATAAAATTTAAAAACTTACTATTTTTTTTATTATTTGCAATGTAGTTTTTGTCATGTACAGAGATTTGTTTGTGCATATAAACATGTTGGATCAACACTTTTGTTATTGTACTTATTCCATTAAACACTTTTTTGAACTCTCCAATTCTACCTTTCCAATGTTTGCTAGGGTTTGCAATATCCTTACGCATGACCTTGAAACTCCCTTGAGTACTTGGGTGCATCAAAATCCAATTCAACTTCTGGTACTTATCACAAATCCGATTACCGCCACTATCTTTCCTATTGGAGACCTCCACTACAAGTAACTGATGTTTTTCCTCCGTGAAGACATCTATAATAACCAAATAGAAAAGTTACCTATCAGCATGTGTATAATTTGCAAATGTTCTCTCCAAATAAAATGAAATTTAAATGGAGCAATTAAAAAAAAACATTGTACCTGTAATTCTTTTCACAAAGAAGCCCAGAGATATTGAACAAGAAGTTGACTTATAACAAGACCATTTTTCCTTCACTAATAAATTCCTAGAGTACAAAACCAAAAGAAATCTCGGGTCTAAGCATACATATAACTTACACAGACGTTGTCCAAATGAGTTGAAACTTAACCATGGAGCAACAGAAAAAAGTGACAATATACATGTGGCTCTCTTTGCAAAGAAGCCCAAAGATGTTGAAGAAGTTGAGTTTTAAAAAAATCATTGTTCTCCACCCTTAGAGATTCTTGGAGTAAAAAAACAAAGGAAAGCTTGGTATGCATATAGCTTGCATATATTTTGTCCAAATGAGATAAAATTTAACTATGGAGCAACAAAAAAACAAGACAACATACCTGTAACTTTGTTTACAAAGAAATCGTAAGATGTTGAAGAAGAAGTTGAGTGTTCAAAAGATCATCATTCTTGATTGTAAGAGACTCCTAGAGTACCAAAACAAAGGAAATTACATGTCAGAGAATGTACATAACTTTCATAGGTTTTGTCCAAATGAGATAAAACTTTACCATAGAACACCTATGGAAGAGGACAATATACCTGTAAAGTTTTGTGAAGAAAATCTTAGGGCTTTTGTAGAACAAGCTCTGCTCTCATAAAACATGTGAAACTCACTCTATGTTTGTGTAGAGGAAATGAAATTTCACAGGGCTACAAATAGGGGGAGCAACAATGAGGCTATAAGATTTCATTAGGAAAGAAGAAGCGGAGAAAGAGATATGATAAATTTGAGTTCCGCATAAGAAAGAGGGGAAAACTGAAAAGGGGAGAAATGAAAAGTCAAACATTAAAAAATAAGAAAATGAAATTCGAGTCACAAACTTCCAGGAAGTTTTAGCATTGTGTTCCCCACATTTCTCCTTATTTTATTGTTGAGAGAATATTTGGGCCAAGACATGTTTAGAAGATTCATGTTACATGGATCTGTAATCCTAGCTCTCTCATTGGTTAGGCCTATATTTGTTTATTCACTCCTTAAGGGGAAAAAAAGAGAGCCCAAGATGAGAGTAGCTAACACTACACTTGGTTAAAAGAGAATGTGAAAAGAGGGGGAGTTGAGTGTTGGACCCTCTAATGTAACATAGTCACACATCCCACCCCCTTGAATAGTGTTAATTTGGGTTCTATAGTCTTATGTAGGCAATCATAATCACTCAATTGTAATCCTAGTAATAATGTAGAAAGCCACATAACTAATCACATCCACTGATCCGTAGGATGGGATTATCTGGACTTCCATCCTCCCTCTTTTCACCCACTCATTTGTTAATCTTTAGTTGTCTAGACACTTTACGTTGCCACACTATTTTGACATATACAAACAACTTTGCTATGCAAGGTTTATTGCCCAATTCCTCTAAGTATGACACATCATTTAATCATTGCACAATTATTCTTTTTTTAAAAATTAGTTAGAGGAATTTCTCTAAATCTTACAAATCTTGTGGGATTTGGGAGGGAGGAAAAGCAACAATAGCCTAAAAATTTAAAAAATGTGCATTCTATGATCATTCATAGCATGTGCATGAAAATTTCTTGCCCATGGGACAAAAGTTCAAACATTGATAATTTTTGATTCAAAACTCAACTCAAATTTGGTAAGAGTAGGGTTCAAAGTGTTGTAGATGTTTCTCAACATAATTGCTTCCAACTCTTTCAACTTACTCTATATATAGCATCAAAGTAAGGATGTTGAAAACTCCAAATTTCCTTCCTAGCCCATGCATCCATTCCAATGATTAAATTTTGAAAGTATTCTAGCATGGATTGACATATCCTACCTTCCTTTTGTTTATCCAACACACCACTACTACCAATATCAAAAAATCAATGCAAACAAGGTTTCTCAAAATCCCTAGATCTAATTACTCTAGAACATTATCCATGTGCAATAGAACTTGTAACACATTTAAGGTAGAAAGGTGGATACACTACATATAACTATGATCCTACTTTTCTATAAGAATCATGTGATATAAAAGCTAGAACCTTTTTTCCATTCCTTGTCTTTGTTTACATACTCTCCTCAAAGGATTACAACTATAAGGACTCACATGAACAAAATACATATGAAACCTAGCAAAACACACATGTAGGAAGCCATATGATCATTCTACATACACAATGTGGCAAAACACACATGAGGGTAGACATATGATTGTTCTCCATACATAATGTGTTCTACTGTAACATGCTCGCCTATCGACTCTGTCCAAGCACATTTTTAGCGGTTCATCAAAGAGATGAGTCTAAGCGACACTGCTTGACACTCCCATGGAATGTCACTGGGTTTATCGCCTAGGGTTTCTTGAGTCCACCTCGCAATATGGAAAGTTTGCGGTCGAACCCACTAGGATCCACCTAAAATCTAGGTTTCTAGTGGTCAAGGTCAAACCCACTAGGATCCACCTAAAATCTGGGTTCCTAATGGTCAAGGTCTCCTGATAGCATTCTAGCATCGTGGGTCCTGAACATCCTACTTTGCATAGATATACCCAAGCCGAAGCAGATCCATGTCGCACTTGGTTCAAAGAGAATGAAAAACGAGAGGGATTCACTGCTCAACCTCCCTACCCGTAGGGCATAGTCCCATTCCGGTCCCCTAAAAAAGTATGAATCGGGTTCTAACCTAACAATACCTAAACGTCGTACGACAGTGTGAGAAGCCTCCCAGTTCTCTAGGACCACCCTGTCATACGGACCTATTGGGGGTTTTGCCCACCCGCTTCCCTTGATAGATTTATTTTTCTAATTAGGTCCTATCACATTTATGTGTAACATTTAAAATCATCTTCCTTAATTAAGCCTTTTAGGGAACAGGGTTCGTTCACATAATTTTTAGCACTGACATGAAAACAGAGCAAGCAGTTCTTTTGATAAACAAGTTCCTTAACTTATCTTCCAATTAATCTTTGTCTCTTGCCCATACAGGAGAAATTATATATCCCTTTTGCCGTGCAGAAGTAACTAGTCCAAATCACATGGCACCATAATTTCCATCCTTTATCTAGAATAGGATCTTCCAATGCCACAGACATTGCAATCTTCAACTCTGTTCTAGACTAAGCAAGGGGTGTCCACCTGACCCACAAGAAGGCTAGGAGTGAAACACAATTTCTATGGTTGGCCTTTTCACCACTCAACCTTTGGTCCATGAATCGAGTAGTGCCCTTCTTAGGTTAAAGCGCGGGTGTGACCTTGGAGATGATCCACCCGTGCACAATATCCTTTCCTTAATTAATCCAGTTAAGAATCAAGCACAATCAAGGCAATCAACCTAATATCATCTTCCAAGAAAACATTCCTTTATTCCCATGGCAATTTGTCATCATAGACCCCTACCATGAACTTACTATCAATCACGAGTACTTGGAATAATAATCCAAATGACAATTTAAAAAAAACAATGGTGTTCTTCTCCAACTTAACACTCCCTTTCTTCGACTAGGGCATATGTCAAAGTTTCAAACACTGTACAAGACATAAGTTCTAATAATCACTTACATTGATCGTTAACCCAACATTCTTCCCAACAAGTACAAAAGTGTCAGTCTTTCCTTTAAATTAGGGTGGTTTCCTAATCCTTCAACTCTTCATTTTCCCTGGAGTTGTTGTTTGCATCTAGCCCAACCTTGAATAGGATTGATAAGCATAGTAGCTATCGGATGGATCTCAAGGCATCTTAGTTTTAGTCCTTATGATCGTTATTTGTGTTAACTATGCACATCATCAAGATCCCAATGAACTAACAGTTCGTGATAATAGTGAGAGCTTGGGCAAATATTAGAGTTTTGAGATTGAATTTCCTCTAGGCTAGATTACCTACCATGCAATCTGTCAAGCATGCAAGCTACTACATACTTTCAGTGTGATGAAATACATATCCATTATTTTCAAGAAAAGGAGAGTTGACAATACCTTGGAATCTTATATGCTATTCATGCTATGTACGAACTTGTCGCATAGCATCTAGATGCCATTTACTTCTCTTGATACCCGCGCTTTGCAAACTCCATCTTTTGAATATGTGAGATGAATCCTATCCCTTTCGATGACCTATTCTTGTGCGGCATAGTATGGGTCTAATGGATCTCATGCAGGACTCGAGGAAAACATCTATTAATTTGGAAATACATTACTTACAATCAATACCACAGTTGGATTGGCAATGATGCCCTTGCTTGAGGCTTGCTTGTTGTGGGATTGCAATCAAGCGTGACATTCTCCACTTGGGGGCCATTCTCGATCTTCATCTCCTTTAGACGCGATTCGCACAAGACTTCAACGCCTTTTACTCAATTAACAGGGGATCAATTTGGGGAAAGGTTGAGCTTGCGGGGTGAAGGACAATCTCATGAGGAAGGGGAATAGATAGGTGCATGTGGCCACCCTCTTAGGAGGGGAAAGGGAGGAGGAGCCTTGGAATATTCTTTTCCTCTCTCTCTCACCCTCTCTCTCCCTCTTCCTCCCTGTCATTCCCTCTCTCTCACACACGCACACACGCACACACACACACACATACTCTCTGTCTCTATCTCTCTCTCTCTCTCTCTCTCTCTCTCTCTCTTTGCAAAATTGTTCAGTGTCAAGGCCTCTTCCTTATCCCTTATGAAGAGGGGGGTTATATATGGAGGAGGGTGGTGTTATTGGGGGTGGGCATGATGGGGCCCTAGTCACCCATTTGGGCAGCCAGAGTGGGGCCATCGCCATGTAGTCTGCCCCTTCTCCGTCGTCGCCATCTTCTTTGTCTACTTCATCTTCCACTTCTTCTTTGACTTCTGCCTCCACTTTAGTGACTTCTTCCTCGTCATCAACTTCCTTCCCCCCACATCATCATCATCATCACTCCCCCTTCCTCGTCGTGACTACTCCTCCGTGACATCATCTCCACTTCCTCTTCTTCCCCCCCTCATCACCTGTTGGCAACGATAGGGGGGGAATATTAAAAAATTTCAATTATTATTAATGGGGTTTTCCTACGCGGGCGGGGACGTTCCATCTTCTCCCACTTAGAGAACTCAAGATGTCCTCATCTTGGAAGAATTGGAGAAGATAAGCATCAAGGGGGTTAAGGCATGATGGTGGGTTAGGACCCACCATGCATCCACTGTGCTACTCTTAATGACTCAAGTAGTGAAACTCATATTATTGCAATTAACCATAGGTACAAGAGTAGGATTTATTCCAATACAAGTTGTATTACATACTGATAAAATTTCTAGGATTTCTAGTCATCTTGAAGAGGTGTAGTGGGTTCTAGGTCTTTGTCCTCATCTGACTCCTCTATATATCCATAGACTGTGCCTATCTAGCTTCATTTCCTTGGAGGCTCAATATCTTTTGGACTTAAGTCAGGTCAGTCTTCTTGGAAGTGCCCTAGCTCATTGCAGTGGAAGTATTGATGGTAGGGACATCTCCTACGGATGTGCCCTTTCTCTCCACACGTATGGTATCTCTTGCCCTGATCTCAGGAATCATCTTTGTCACAATTTCCCGGTTTAAGTTCTTGAACGATTGGCTTTGCTCAAAGTAATGCATATTGCAAGTCTGTTGGACGCATTGCTTCAAGACCGTGGTTCAGAGGGGTGTTTAGGCCATGGCAAAACTTGGATACTTGTTGCACAATGTCCATAGGTGGCACATATTTTAATAGGGTTGCAAACTTTGCGTAGTAAGCTTTCAAGGTGAATTCTAGCTGCTTTAGCTTGAAGAATTCATTCATCCTCAAAGTCTGGTAGGTTGACAGAAGGTATCGTCTGCATACAACATCTTTCAGCTGAGCCCAAGTGACAGTGGCTTCAGAAATACCTTGATCTTTTCACCATTGCTTCCACCATATCCAAGCCTCACTAAGTAGCTTAAGTTTGCCTATCATTGCTTGATTGGTAGTAGCAGTTCTCGCAGCAGAGAAATAGTCATCCATCAACTCAAACCATATCTCCGCCTCCGTTGCAACGTCTATCCCTTTTCCACCAAACTTGGGTGCCTTAGTTTGCTTGAGAAGGAAATTCATCTCTTGCATGTCACTATTCGTGGGTGCAGAAGATTTTTGGCAATCAAGCCATACAACTTAGGTTACTCTGTTTAGGATATGTCTACAAACCATACATTAATTGGTTACAAAACATTATGAAGTTTGGCTCTGATACCAACTATAACATGCTTGCCTATCGACTGTCAAAGCATGTTTTTAGCGGTCCATCGAGAGACGAGTCTAAGGGACACCACCCGGCACTCCCATGGAATGTCACAAGGTTTTTTGCCTAAGGTTTCTCAAGTTCCACCTCGCAACAAAATGTTCGCGGCTGAATCCACTAGGATCGACCTCAAATCTGGGTTCCTAGTGGTCAAGGTCTCCTGATAGCATTCAAGCATCGGGTCTTGGACATCCTACTTTATGCAGAGATACCCAAGCTGAAGCATATCCATATCTCACTTGGTTCAAAGAGAATAGGAAACGAGAGGGATGTGCTACTCAACCTCCCTACCCATAGGGCATAGTCCCATTCATGTCCCCTAAAACGGCATGAATCGGGTTTTAACCTAACAATACCTAGAGGTCATATGACGGTGTGAGAAGCTTCCCAGTTCTCTTGGACCACCTTGCCGTAGGACAGACCCGTCGTGGGTTCCCCCCACCACCCGCTTCCCTTGATAGCTTTAGTTTTCTAATTAGGTCCTATCACATTTATGTGTAACATTTAAAATCAACTTTCTTAATTAAGCCTTTTAGGGAATAAGATTCGTTCGCATAATTTATAGCATTGACACGAAAACAGAGCAAGCAATCCTTTTGTTCCTTAACTTATCTTCCAATTAATCTTTGTCTCTTGCCCATACATGAGAAATTATATATCCCTTTTGCCCTATAGAAGTAATTGGTAAAAATTACATGGCACCATAATTTCCATCCTTTATTGAGAATAGGATCTTCCAATGCCACAGGCATAGGGCTCAGGCAGTCTTCAACTCTGTTCCAGACTAAGTAAGGGGTGTCGCGAGCTCCGCATATGTAGACATGCAATACATAAGCCTTCACAGTGAATGCTTGCTTCCCATGGGACATAACAATAAATAACCCACAAGTGGCCTATGAGTGAAACACAATTTCCGTGGTTGACCTTTTCACCACTCAACCTTCGGCCCGTGAATCGAGTAGTTCCCTTCTTGGGTTGAAGCGCGGTGTGGCCTTGGAGATGATCCACCCACACATAATTTCCTTTCCTTAATTAATCTAGTTAAGAATCAAGCAGAATCAAGGCAATCAACCTAATATCATCTTCCAAGAAAACATTCCTTTATTCCCATGGCAATTTGTCATCATAGACCCCTGCCATGAACTTACCATATCAATCACGAGCACTTGGAATAATCATCCAAATGACAATTCAATAAAAACAATGGTATTCTTCCCCAAACATTGTAAGAATAGTCGTGATAACCTTTCCATTGTATATTTTCTCTCCCCCTTGGGATCTAAGAGATTCTATGCAAAATTTACTTAACACTCCCTTCCTTCGGCTAGGGCATATGCCAAAGTTTCAAACACTGTACAAGACATAAGTTCTAATAATCACTTACATTGATCGATAACCCAACATTCTTCCCAACAAGTACAAAAGCATTGGTCTTTCCTTTGACTTAGGGTTTCCTAATCCTTGAGCTCTTCATTTGCCCTAGACTTGTTGTTTGCATCTAGCCCAACCCTGAATAGGATTGATAAGCATAGTAGCTATCGGATGGAACTCAAGGCATCTTAGTTTTAGTCCTTATGATTGTGGTTTGTGTTAATTACACACATCATCAAGATCCCAATGAACTAACAGTTCATGATATTAGCAAGAGCTTGGGCAAAGATCTTAGAGTTTTGAGATTGAATTTCCTCTAGGCTAGATTACCTACCATGCAATCCGTCAAGCGTGCAAGCTACTACATACTTTCAGTGTGATGAAATATATATCCATTATTTTCAAGAAAAGGAGAGTTGACAATACCTTGGAATCTTATATGCTATTCATGCTATGTACGAACTTGTCGCATAGCATCTAGATGCCATTTACTTCTCTTGATACCTGCACTTTGCAAACTCCATCTTTCGAATATGTGAGATGAAACCTATCCCTTTCGATGACCTATTCTTGTGCGGCATAGTACGGGTCTAATGCATCTCATGCGAAACTCAAAGAAAACATCTATTAATTTGGAAATACATTACTTATGACCAGTATCGTAGTTGGATTGGCAATGATGCCCTTGCTTGAGGCTTGCTTGTTGTGGGATTGCCATTCGAGCGTGACATTCTTTGCTTGGGGGCCATTCTCGATCTTCGTCTCCTTTAGACGCGATTTGTACAAGACTTCAATGCCTTTTACTCAATTAATGGGGGACCAATTTGGGGAAAGGTTGAGCTTGTGGGGTGGAGGACAATCTCGTGAGGAAGGGGAATAGATAGGTGCGTGTGGCCATGGAATATTCTTTCCCTCTTTCTCTCACCCTCTCTATCTCTTTCTCCCTCTCTCTCTCTCTCACCCTCTCTCTCTCCCTCTTCCTCTTTGTCATTCCTCTCTCTCTCTCTCTCTCTCTCTCTCTCTCTCTCTTTGCAAAATTGTTCAGCGTCGAGGCATCTTCCTTCTTCCTTACGATTGGGGGTTATATAGGGAGGAGGGTGGTGTTATTGGGGGTGGGCATCATTGGGCCCCAATCCCCCATTTGGGCAGCTAGAGTGGGGCTATCGCCATGCAGTCTACCCATTCTCCATCGTCACCATCTTCTTTCTCTACTTCATCTTCCACTTCTTCTTCGACTTCTGCCTCCACTTCAATGACTTTTTCCTCGTCATCAACTTCCTTCCCCCCATGTCATCATCATCATCACTCCCCCTTCCTTGTTGACTGCTCCTCCCCGATGTCATTTCCACTTCTTCTTCTGCCCCCCCTCCTCGGCCACTTATCACGACAGGGGGGGAAAGATAAAAAAATTTCCATCATTTTTAATAAAGGGGGGTGGGAATTCCTACGCGGGCGGGGACATTACATCTACTCATTTTGTAAGTAGTTTTGATTGGGTTTATGATCATTTCTTAATATGGTGCCCTTGTGCACTAATACTTTGTAAGTGAAGTAGATACACTATTCCTTTTCATGATAATGTACCCTATACTCCCATATGCTAACATGGCAACCAAGTGATAGTTGAGAACTGATAAATGCAGGTTCTTGATGATACCTTCACTACCCTTAAGCTTCCATTTTCTACTTTTGTTCTTGCTTTCTTAACCACTTAGCTAATAACCCCTTTTCTTAAACCCCTTGCGTAAGTGTATTGGCCCTAAGTAAGCTTCTACGATAGACAAAAAAGGAAACGAGTCATGTGCTTTCAATTTTTGGCAAGAAAGAATGGCATATGTGTATTTACAACTTCAAATCAAGGGGAAGAGAAGAAGCAAATATGGCAAATGTATACTCTAGTATTTGGCATTAGAAATCATCAAGAAGTTAAATCTAAGATTTTAAACCTTAGGTTATTTTAGCTATTTCACATAAGATAATCCATTCTAAGGGTTGCTCATAGAGCATTTCATTTCTTTGCATCATGTATTAATCAGTAAATATGGTAAGTCAATGCATGTTAAAACATGGTTCATATATAATTCACAAAAATGTCTTTAATGCTGATTTTAATGCAATTTGTCTTAAGAAATGAGCCCCATGCACTTATGCTTTATGCATGAAGTTAAAGTGATCCAATAGTGCATGCATGTATGTAAAAAATGAAGTACGGTATCACAAAGGAAAAATTAATGTATTGATATGTTTCCAACTATTATGCCAAAACTAATGCAATGTATGGAAATAGACTCCAAAATGTATCCATCCTTGATGTGTTCATCATGTATGATAACCATGTGCTATATAGAAAATATGGCTACGAAGGAGCAAGCATGGGTTACTTATAAGATGAATGATAAAAGAAAAATAAAGAGATGGTGCAAATTATCTTGATGCCTCCTTAGATCTCAAATGCTATATGATTGTGTTAAAGAAAAATGTATCACCATGCCAAAGGTTACTAATGTTTATGCCATGCAACTTCATGTTTGTGTCTCACACTCTTTTCACTTTTTGTAAGTGCTCCCTCTCTAAGTTATGTTCCTCCCTTCCCTTGCATCATGGGCTCTCTTCATTTCCATTGACCATAGCTTATATTTCACCTCTATCTTGGACTTGTGTTTCTAAATACAATCATGATGTTCTTTTAAAAGTCCTTAGTGAGAGAACAACATATACCATAGGTGCACATTAGTGTTGCTATGAAATATTTTGCCATAGCTTTATAGATTATGAAAGCAAGGCAGAGAAGGCCCCTCCATTGGTATTGAGAAGGCCTCTAAACCACTCAAAATAACAAAGGGGCTCAACAAGTAACAATCAAATTGCTAGGGGGCAATATATGTTGATTTGTTTGTGAACGTACCAAAATAACATATTTTTTTAAAAAATAAGCACAACATTTAACAATTCCTTGATGAAAGCCGGGGTATAAGAAAAGAAAGCTTTGATGTGATGATGGCAATAATGAAAATAAAGAACACAAGAAATAATCAAGGAGCAAGATCAAGCCCACAATTCTGCTATAACATATACTTTTAAAGAACAAAGAGTAAACGAAAAGCATACATCCCTTAAATGGGTAGCATCAATCAACCTGAATAATGGTTTGTATACATAGAATATGCCATTTATTTAGGATTATAATGAGTAATGGTCATATATTTGTATAACAAGCTTTTTGATAAAAAACCTTTTCAATCAAATTTTTGACTAGAAACACATAAGTATATATGTATATATGAATGACTTCAAAATCATTTTAACCATTTAAAGCCATTTTAATTTGAATGTATCCTCTCAGCTCTCCTACTCTCAACTCGCCAATTGTCTTCTACTCCCACATCAAAGGTAATTGTGTTGGTAATTATTTTTATATTATTAAATTATTAAATATTTTTAAAGTTTTAAATTTTATTTCTTATTATTTTTGTGGTGTTAGAGCTTTATCCCACATTTCAGATGCATTTTTTAATTTGTAATCATCCTTTTTGTGTGTGTTAGAGACTTGCCTCACACTCCAAAAAGGGGTTATTAGCATTAGCCTAGCTATGTTGTGTTATATTAGAGACTTACACTCACATTCACAACACAAATTTCGAGCATAGGATTTGTTTTAATTTTTCTATTGCTAGTGTTAGAGGCTTTATCAAGAAGAGGACTGAGAGATGAGAGAAGAGAGAGAAAAGAGGAGAGAAAATAAGGAGAGAGAAGTATTAGAAAGATAGAAGAGAGGAGAGAGAAGCTATGCAAGCTATGAACAAGAAGGTAAGATGAAGAGACTATAATTGTATTATGTAAAAGTGATGAAATTACAAGTCTTAGCACCTTACATATTTATGCTAATGTGACAAGGTGTTATTAATAAGACTATCTAAAATAATGTTTCTTCCTAGATTCTTACAATCCATCCCTTTGGCAAAGGTTGTTGCCCACAAAAACAAAATTACAATGGTTAAAAAGGATGGATAGAACACAATACTACCTTGTTTACAATAGTACAAATGATGGAAAATGAATGAACAAAATCAATCTTTTGATTGAAATGAAGATATAAATAGAAGCCTTTGCCATATACAACATTTGGATATCTTCAAAAGAGAATTTGAGCCTTTAAATCTTTAAGAAAAGGTATATGCAGTCAGTAGATAGCTTGTTGGAAGAACATGCCCTACTCGATAAAAACTGCCACCATAACTCCCCATAGAGTAGTCCAAATAAGGCATGCCACACAAGGAAATTTAGCTCTTAAAGAGTACTTTGACCACATGTAGGTGCCATTTTTCTAAAAACTAGGCAAAATAAAGATTTTTCTAAAATAGACTGCTATATAGGTCTTGTCTGCACAAAAACTGGCCCATCTGGAACTAGAATTTAGCCATTAGTGCGTCTTGCAAATAGAAAACTCATCCAAAATAGAATCAAGCTATAAGAAGCTTCCTCAAGTGGCAAACCTCTCCATTTAATATCAATTAATCAATGATAGATATGGAGTGAAGCTTCTTTTGATGCTATCCTTTGATCTTCTCAAGGATGTGTTGTATGAGACCTTCTTCATCAATGGGAGGTAGCTCATCTATTGTATCCACCTAGGTACCATAAAATGGTTTGAGCTAGCTAACATGAAACACATTATGAATCTTAATGGAAGAGGGTAGTTCTAGTCTATATGCCAAGTCTCCTATACGCTTCAAGATTTGGCATGGTCCATAAAAGATCTAAGAAAGTTTGTCGTTGGAACCATCTTTCAAGGTAGAGTAAGGAGAATTAGGTACTTTAAGCAAAACTAACCCTCCTTCCTAGAACTCCATAAGGCACCTCTTCTTATCAGTGTACATTTTCATTTGCTCTTGAGCTTTCCTAAGATTCACTTTGCACTACTAAAGAAGGATTTGCATCCTCTCTAATTTCTCTTTTCCATGAGGGCTTATCTTCTCATTGAAAATGATTGTGGAAAGGGGCACTTTGTAGCCATATAAGGCCTCAAAGGGTGAAACTTTAATACTAGCATGGGTAGAGTCATTATAGCCAAACTTAGTCAAGTGTAACCAAGAATCCCACACATGTTGCACATCATGATAGAAATGGTGAAGATAGGTCTCTAACCATGTATTTACCCTTTTTGTCTAGCCATTAGTTTGTGAATGACAGGAGGTAGAAAGAGCCAATTTAGTATCCATGGAGTTGAATACCACCTGCCAAAAGTTACTCATGAACTTTGTATCCTTGTCATGCACAATCACTTGTGGTAATCCATGTAATTTGAAGACATGCTCCATGAACTGACTGGCCACCAATGATGCAGTGAATAGTGTCTTTGTGAAAATAAAACGGTTGCCTTGATGAGTCTTTTCACCACTACGTAGATGCTATTCCATCCCTTTTTAGTCATAGGCAAGCTAGTAATAAAATCCATGGTTATATGTGTCAACTTTCCTTCAAGAATGGGCAATGATTGCAATAAACCACACAGCTTTTGAGTGATGTCCTATATTTATTGGCATGGAATACACTTCATGATATAGTCCTTCACATCTTTCCACAATCCCTTCCAATGAAAGCTTTTGTTGATTTTATCATGGGTCTCAAATACACCAAAATGTCCAGTTATAGGCGAAGCATGCATCTCCTATATCATTTTTAGCTTGAATGGAGTAGAGGGAATAACAATCTTATAGTTGAGCTAGATGAGGCCATTCTTAAGTTAAAAATGTGATTTTTTTCTCTATTAATCCTTATTGTAATTTTTGAAATGTATGGTTGAGCTCTTCATCCAAAAGGTAGGCTTCCTATAGCTCTTTAACCCAATCACTATGTAGCTCAGTCACATTGCTAAAATTGTGCATGCCCACATCCTTGAAAGAGAATCAACCACTATATTATCTTTGTCCCGTGTATGTGTGATGTAAAAATCATAATTTTGTAGGGTAGCCATCCACTTGCACTATACAGGAGTAAGATTTGACTAGGTAAGGAAGTACTTTAGGGCCCTATGACCACTCTTGATCCTAAACTGATTGTCATACAAATAGTGGTGCCACTTCTTAATTGCATGGAGAATAGCCAACATCGCTTACCATCCTCAAAGGCAATGATACCATGCTCCTATAACAATATGGCCCCTATGCCTCTGCCACATGTATTAGCTTGTATAGTAAACTCCCTAGAGAAGTTTGGGCATACTAAAATAGAAGCAGAAGTAAGGATTTCCTTTAACTAGTTGAAGCTTCTATTTGCAAGGGCATCCCAAAAGAAAAGTTTCTTCATTAACCTGTTAATTTAAGGAGTTGATATAGTCACATAATGCTTTATGAACTTGCGATAGAATGATGATAGACCAAGAAATCCTCTAAGAGAAGTAGTAGTGGTAGGTGTTGGCCAATTGCTAACACATTGCACCTTCTTAGGGCAACCTGGATCCCTTTCACATTGACAATGTGCCTAAGCACTCCATCTTTGTCTGCATGAATAAACACTTTTTCTCCTTAGCAAAGAGTCTATAGTGCCTTAACACATCAAAAACCTTCCTCATGTATGCCAAATGATTCTCCAACATCTTTTCGTAAATCAGTATACCATTAAAGAACACTAGCATAAAATTGAAGAAAAAAGACTACAAAATCTTATTCATTCAACTTTACAACATGGCTAGGGCATTGATTAGCCCAAATGGTATCAGTTGGAAATGATATAACCCACGATTAGTCCTAAAGGTTATTTAAACCTCATCACTCTCTCGCATTCAAAATGGGGTGGAAAAAGTGTCATTGTTGAGGAGAAGTACACTTGAAGACTTCTTGAGACATCGTTTGTGATTTTGAAAACACAATGTAGCATAACAGAGTTCATTGACGCTGAGATTAGATTGCGGAGGCTGAGATTAGATTTGATCAAGTAGTGGGGGCCTTCAATGTCGGTGGTTGATCGCCATTGTTGAGTATACCTAAAAAAAAAAAAGGCAATGCACTACCTGGGGGTGTGTCTACCTCATTGTGTAGTGTTGCATGGTGTCCATGCTAGTAAAACTGGGAGTTGGATCGAGAACCTTAGGGAAGACCCTGTGGTGTTGTCCCACACTTGAGGACCCAGTTTGTGTACATGGGAGGTGTTGTGGGTGTCACTTAGGAAGACAGATCTAACCATAGGAGAGCACAAACTCCCTAGGTGTGTCTTGCCCTTGATGCACCCTAAGTGTGAAGTGGGGGGATAGGAAGGGCTAGGGGGTTAGAGGCACAGAGCCGGCTAACCAAGGCCACCAGGCATGCCTAACCTGAGGGCCCCTAGGTGCAGTGTTTGTGGCACTCCGATATACATGGAGAAGCTCATTGTTTCTTTTTCTTTCCTTTTTATTTGTGTGAGTCTTTGTTTTTCTTCTTCTTCTTCTTCTTCTTCTTATTTTTTGGAGATGCATTGGGAGGGTGACACGCTAGACATCATCCTGAGGCTCTACAATAATTACATTCTGAGGAGGCCTAAGAGATTTACCATGGAATGCATGGTTTGACATGGAGCCCTTTTCTCTTCTAACTGTACTTGTTGTGGCCACAGAGGGGGCTTGGTTTCTGCACTCATTCTTTCTTTTGTTGATTCAATTTAGAGTTACACCCTTCTTCATGGACCAGCTCCAGTGGCTCCTGTTGAGGTGGCTGCATTTGTTGTTTTGGCTCCCCAAATCCCTAGCAAGGAGAGCTCCTATGAGATTCAACTAGTTGAGATTAGGGGAGCACATTGTTCCTCTACTCCTAAGCTAGTGTTAGGATTAGGTGTCATGGCATGGAGTCCATGTTGCAGCAATGATGCTAGCTTGTAGGCTAAATCTTTGATTCCATCTTCATTAGAGTAATCTCGTCCTCCCTTTTTGCCTTAGTCGTTATTCCTCCTCTTTTGGTGTTTGCTTGCACTCTTTTTCTAATCTCTTCGATTCCTCTTCCACCCTTTGCAGCTCTCTATTTTCTTTGGACGTGGATCGAGTTCTTTGTATGGGGATTTTGAGAGTGTGATCTTTTCTTTCTGCTTGTTTTGACCATTTTTAAGCCTTGCTACTCATAGATTATCCTCTTGCTCTCTTGCTATTGAGATGGTTGGTCATTCTCCTTTTTGTTAGTAGCTCTTTCCATGTTGTCCTGTTGTTCCTTGTGGACTTTGTCTCCCTCTTGTTCTTGGATTAGTGACGGCTCACCCCCAGCATATTATACGCATGCCTCCTTGGGAGTTTCTTAGTCCTGTTGTGCTAGCTAATAAACCCAGTGCCTTCTCCACCATCGCAGGGCTCAACACCACCTCTACTTGATGAGCTTTTTCTCCTCTTCTTACCATCACCATGCCATAGTTTCTTTCAGCATCAAAGCTCCTCGAAAATTGTATGCACTTGTTGTAATTGATAGGCTGCCCAACCTTCTCTTCATAATTCTGTAGACTACAGTGATCCATGAGTTATTTTATGACTGGCTCCTCCATGATGGCGTCTTTTAGGTTTAGGGTACGCTTGAATGCAAACTAGCTGAAACCCCTCGTTTCCACCATTAAGCCATACTTTTCTTTCTCTTTCACCATGAACAAGAGCTTGCCACCTTAATCTTTCCCCGGATGTAGAGTCTAGCCAAGAAAGAGAGAGTAGCCAATGACTATGCTTTGGGCCATGCTAAAATGCAATGTGTGTTTTTTGTAGGGGTGATTTTCTTTCCCAGCAAGCAGGGCTTCCATCATGGCTCTTTGCTCTTGGTATTTTTGTCACTTTCTCCATAATGGTTCTTTGTGGGGTTGGTGGTCTTATGGTGACTTGGACACTAAATGCTTTCATACCAAGTCCTATGTCATCTTGCATCCACTTGACAACTCGTGAGAGTACATGCAAGTCATATGCTTCAATCATAATGAGTAGGTGCATCTCAAAAAAACATCATTTATCTAAATCCCATAGTGTTGACTTTGATGCATATCACATGTGCTTGATTATCATTGCTTGTGTATATGTTGGCATTTGTTTTTTTGGTATTACCTATACACAGTCACAAAACTCATTGTTTATTTATGTACATATTTATGAATCCATGTCACTTCATGAGGATAAAAACCAATTGTAGAACTCATGATTGTATTGGAGTGTGGCACACGCATCTAGTACTCGTGTCAACCTACTCAATAATAACAAATATTTTGCAACATCGAGTAGCATGCTACCTTGTCCAAGTCTACTAGCAACATGCAGCTCCTCCTCAGTGAGAATTTTATCAATCAGAGAATTCTCTTGGCTAGCTCTGGCTAAGTCCATACCCCAAACAACAGTTAGTACTCGAAAGGAAGTTGGTGCCACATAGGTTGGGTCTCTTTGAGACTGCCATTTGGCCAATCGCTCCTCTAAGTCTGTCATAATCTGGGCTCCAAGTTCGGCCATGGTAGTGCGGTTTTCAAACCAACTATTTTCAAATTGACTTGGACCCTTTGATTATCACTTTAGTTGCTCTATCTCTAAGAGATTTGGTTGGCAAAGCACTTCATTGATATAGGAGCTTGTCATAGTGCTTGTTAAGATATTCTTGCTCTTCCTAGGATAGCGGATATTGGAGCTTGTCATAGTGCTCGTTAAGATATTCTTGATTTTCCCAGGATAGCGGATATGGCAAGTATTCCTCAAGCTACTCCCTAGGGAATGTGCCCATGTCTACATAAGGACGTAGACATGTGCGAATAATTTGAGTTTAGTATCCAACTTAGCCAAGTGCTCTGTGACACTTCTATGTTCTTTGAAGCCTTGCTCGATTGCTATCTCATGTAAGGTTTTGGGGTTTTCCCTAGGCTTTAATATAGCTGGGGGCTCGGGCCTAGATGAGCAAGATTGGTCAATGCTGGTATTGCTTATGTCCTCAGGGTTTTCATGTTTCTCTTGAGGCTTTGCTGCTATTGTGTCATGGTTCTCCTCGGATGTGACTGGTATAGTTTCATCAACCTATTGTGACGGTGTTGTATCCACTCCTGATTGGTCAATGTAAGTTCTGCTTTGCTGCTGGTGGATTGAGTATTGCAAGCAACCATTGATGGTAATGGTTTCTTTGATTTATCAGAACACATGGATGTGTTTGAGTTTTCACCACTGTTAGGAGAGATGGCAATGGGTTCCTTAGTGGGTGGACTCGATGCTTTATTCCTCAGCTCTTCGGCACTCTTGGTCTCAATATTCTTGGCATCTACAACTTCTTGCAACTGCCGTTGTTGTTTTCATTATTTTCTCCTCTTTTTCTTGGGCAATTGAGGTGTATCCTTTAAAGATTCTGGACCATGAACTAAGTCAGCCATTGATGTGCTTGGTTGGGCCTCAACCCTCTCTTCCTCTAATGTGTCCTCATGGGACATAGCTATGACCTGCTGAACAGCCTCGCTAGGTTGTGAGGGTACAACTGCCTCTCCCCTTGGAGAGTTTAGCTCTTTAGCTAATTCTCTTTCATTTAGCCCCTCATCCGATTGCATTGGCAATTGCTCCTGGTCAGACATTTGCTCTAGACTCATGTCCTTACCCATTATTGGAACATGCCTCCATCACTTCTTATTAGTGTAGGTGTTGTGTTTAGAGCTATTTTTCTCTTGTTCAGGAGGTTTGGGTCTCTAGTGCAAAACCAAGAGACAGTTTAGGGTTCTTGTCATGTAGGCTTGGACGGAACTAGCTAAAGAAGTTAGGGTTGTATTGATGGGAAGCATAGAGATCTAGGATTGCAGGGACTTGAGTGAGGCAGAAGACATATGCACTAACATCAAGAACCATGCTCCCTACTCCTAACCTGCTAGCCACGTGTAGATCTTCTTCTAGAAGAAATTTATCGAACAAGGGATGTTTTTAGGCAGTGGTAGAAAGTTGGACCTCATGGACCACTGCCAATACTCGTAATGAGGTTGGGGAAACAAACGTGGGATCATGTATTGATGTCCAAAGGGCTTTCCTTTCCTCAGTGAAGTGTCATCAGTTGGTGGCCAATTTTGGCTGCCAGATTTTGATTGGAGTACCATTTTTGCACAAAGTTGCCTTGTCCTTTCCCTTTCCATTTGATTGCTTCAAGTTTTTCCTTGTTTGTCTCACATTGAGTAGTATAGAGTGAGGGTATCAAGCACAATTCCCTAGCTATGGCCTTTGGGATATCTTTTATAACTTCTTCAGCAATAGCTACATAGCAGGAGCAAACATGTTGTTACTCATCCCAAGTCAGGGGTTTGGCTATGAGCTTCATGTGCTCTGGTGTTGGCCTTTCCATGTCCACATGGACGTATGCACATGTGATGGCTATCAGCTTCCTTGTGATCAAGCTTCATCAGGCACTTCATCTTTGGTCCATTGGTTAGATGCGTTATCTCCTTGGCCAAATCTTTGAGAGATTCCTCCTCAAGCCTAGGCTTTAAGTGCTTCCGCAGTGCTGGAAGTGTCAAGGATGTTGGTTGCGACACCTCTTCCACACAGGTGAATTGCTAAGGACACGTTCCACAAGGGGCATCGTCACGGCCAAAGGCTGTGACTACTGTGATTCCTGATTGAAAGTAGTAGCGGCTAGTTCAGTGGATTGGCCACTATTGGTAGACTGCGGCATTAAGTCCTTAAGAAAATCAGAAGTGGCCATGTCTTTTGTTGCCCTTTGCACATTGACTTGTGCAAATTGAGCATCAATTGAGCTAGTCACAATGGATTGCATAGGCATATCCTTAGGCTGAGAGCTAAGGGTGGTGTCATGTCCCACCTCTTGGACATTTGGAAGCTTAGATGAAGATAGAGATTGGGATTGAGCAGCTATACTTGACGACTGTTGTCTTGCTTCCTGTGTCCATTTAGGGAAAGAGGGTGTAGGAGATTTGGGACTCCTAGGTGGTTGAAAGATTTGCTCATAGTTGTTAGATGATTCTGCCATTTGCTTTGTTGAGCAATCAACCTTACCATGAGCAATGTTGCACCTATGATGCTCATTATCCTCTTCGGAAATCAAAGGCTCCTTGGGCACTAGTGGATTTTTTGTACCCTCAACGATTACATCTGATATCCACTTGTTAAGCATGCTAAGCTAAAGGATCTACCTTTCGAATAGTCCTGTTTAGTTTCTTGATTTCAATCATGAGGGGCTCAGTCACTCCAACCTTGTTGAGTGAAGACCTGGATTTTCATCTAGATTTCCTCATGCGCTTCTTCGCTTTTGATATGATCTGGCCTTCAACTAATAGAGGTGGTTTAGCAAGGGCTTTTGGCACCCAAATCCATCGATTACCTGCATAATACCCTTGAGCATGTAGCAATGCTTTGGATATCCATTGGGGCGTTGTGCTGGCTCTCCATCTATACCTCCGTCTATATGGCTTGGGCTTCTTTTGTGGCCTTCTACGATATTTGTAAGTCCAAAGCCTATCCTTGGCATTGTCTCCTAACCTTCTGGTTTCAAGCATGACCTCACTCACTGGTTCTCTTTGTTCAACATGCGCTTGTATCAACTCTTTCAACAAGTCCTTGCCCTCATTACTAGGCTTGCTTGATATGTCAGAATGTTCCTTGTCTTTCCCTCAAGGTTTGATGAGGTCACCCTTACTAAAGGTTGTGATTATCCTCACACCCGATAGTGTAAAGTGTATCCTCTGTGCTACATAATCGGCCTCACACTTTGTCACCCTTTTGAAGGGTCTTCCTAGGAGGGTTTCCTTACCACAATTAGCATTATTTGGAGGAACATGGAATAGGATAGGCAAGCTTTCAGTTTCAATAGTTACAAGGATTTTGCACTTCCCTATACGTGCTTGTGGATGTCCCCCGTAACGATTAAGAGTTGCATTAGTTGGTGTGAGCTCTGGTTGGCCTAGTCGAGTCCATGCTTCATAGGTAAAGATATTGAAATCTGTTCCTTCATTGATGAGAGCAGATCCTAGTGCACAAACGATATTTATCAAATCATCATTTTGTGATGTGGACAAAGCAGCCCTTTCATGATTTTCACTAAACGTATGCTTCGATGTATGGAGACTAGCACCGATTTCTCGTGCTACTAGCCCCTTAAACTGAAATACCGCAATTCTAAATGGAATGCACAATCAAATGTTTCAGAAATTCAAACCCTCTCAGCCCTCTTTATCTCTTAACCTCACCCTTTTCCTTTAAAGTTTTAGGTTATGCTGCGTTGTATAGGTGTAGGGTATTATTTGTATGTATTTTTCGCATAAAACGGAAAAACCATGAACTATAACGCATAAAAAAATATGAAATGAAGCCAAACTTCATGCTTGAGCTTTGTTATATAGCCACAACCATGAATCATAATTTTCTAGATTTTTATAATGCGAAAATCCTATTTTTTTAATTTTAGCTATTTTTCTCTATTTATTTGTGCATAAAAATAGATTATTTTTTAATTTATGATTAGTGACTGATTATGAAAGTTGAAAGATGTTTTGCCTCAGAATTTTATCCCACGTGTATCTCTTTTCCCCACCCGAAACCAGAAAACCTTCATTTTTACACTAAAAATGCACTTTTCAGGCTATTATTTAATTATTACAACTATTTATCATTATAGGTCTACAATTTTTTTATGCACAGTCCTCAATCATAGTGCATACAAGATCCAAACAGATTTTTGTTCCATATGAATTCCATTTCAACTATCAAACATAAAAAAGAAGCAAATTTCCTTTGTAAAAATGAGGCATACCGCTTATTTGCGTGTTGCGGGTCTTGTAATTAAATTTTTTGGGTTACCAATGGATTGACCAACAAAAAATATTCAATGCTGAACATCTCCTCTCAGCCTCTCTTGATCTTGGAGCAATCCGGTTCATGCCGGCGGGCAAGCATTCTTCAATCGGTCTTCCTTCTTCTTCATGGGCATGAACTGCCCCTTAAGAGGAGAGAGAGGGAGGAGAGAGAAATATTGGTTTTTTATCTCCATGTCTAGGCAGCCATTGGAGGAATAGAGAGTGGTGATGGAGGGCGAAAACATAGAGCATTAGGCTGCTGTAGTCGCTTCGTAGTGTTGTATAGAGGTGGGAGATGGCCTCTCTTCCTCTCTCTTTATCCATCGCCATGGCACCTCCTCTTCCTTCATGTGGCCAAAAAAAATGGCCCCCTGCTCCCCCCCCCCCCCACGAAATCATATTTTTAGGGCTCCCCCCAAAGGGAGCCCCCAAGGGTCACACCCTTTGGCCCTTTCTAAAGTCATTTACACTTGGCCTTTGGCCCTTGGCCTCCCGGGCATCCCCATTTCCACGTCTAGCGTTCGAATCAAGGTCTGAAAATTTTTGCTCGACTATCTTGAAGTTCCCCATTGCTAGGCATCTCCTAGGATTCAATCTGATAGTCAAAAAAAGTATGAAAATTCCCCAACCATCACTCGGTGGGTCTTTAAAGCACTTTTGGGACTTTGTCGCTTAAAATCGTACTGATTCCAGCTATTGCCTTGGACGAAGTCTTATTTTCTCCTGACATTCAAAAATTTTGGCTATTTTTAAGCACTTGTCGGCATAAAAAATTATTTGTCATTGGCGACCATGGGATAGGGCGACTTAGCTCGTTGAATCCCATGAATAAATCTGCACATAGACACAGCCACAAAGAGCATCAAGCTGACACAAAATAGATACACAACAAAATACATCATAGCTCGTGCCCTACCCCCTGACAAAACTAAGGCATGGAATCCACGAGGAGTAGGCCTAGCATAATCTGACAGAAAGCCCAAAGCTAGTCATTAACCAACTGCTCCAACACAACCAAGCTAAAAAGAACAATCAAAGAGGTCATCCTAAGTGGTGGTTTGAACTACCTACCTAACTAAGGACAACTCAACTAGGAACTCCTACGAGGTGAGGAATCCTATAGCTTGATCAATAAGTGGTGTCTTTCAGCACATTTTCCTTGTAGCTTCTAATTGTCCATACTCGGGCGTGTAAAAAGGAGGGAGCTGAGCATCGTGACCCAAGGAGAACAAGGCATCGGCCTCAGGTCCTGTCTTGGTACCCAAGAGTCTACCAAGCCCTCGCAAGGCGACACTTAATCCTTTTCTAACACTCACTTTTATTTTTGGTCCAATCTTCTTTTATTTGCTTTGCTTTTCAGCTAGTTGCCACCCCTAGGAAGACAAGACATCGGCCCTGGGGCTTGTCTCGTCCCTAGGAACCTACCAGGCCTTCGTAAGGCAATGAACAACTGCTCAAAGATTGTTCTTGCTTCTCCATTTTTATAGGGGTTAAAACCCCTTTTTACACACCTCTATATTTCATAGATTTTCTTTCGGATATTTAGGGTTTTTTTCCTTTGGTTATTTTTAGTAGGCTTCTCTAACTACCCCACACTAAAAGGACCTCCTAGAACAGCTGCCTAGCAGGTTAGTAGAATAGGGTCACTAGAACTCCCGTCTAACACAGGTCTTTCAGTGCTTGACAATGCCTTTACAAGGGGCAATGACTACTCGGACCTCCCCATAGACATACAAAACCTCAACTTGGGACTTTATGCCTTAATTGATGGTCCCCAACAAACAGAAAGAAAGCACCCTTACATACACATGTATCATTATTTGCTTAAGGGAAAATGACAAAACTACTTGGAATGGCCACGTGAAGCTTTTTCGCAGCAAAGGATCCCTCCAACGACTTCGTCAACCTGTATGATGTAATCACTAAAACAACAAACCATTAAACATACCTGCACCAAACACACATAGGGCCATCTTGGCCTAAAGAAATAGCACATTTCACTACAAACTTGCTGGCCCTCGTGGCCTAAAGAAATCAAAGCTTAAACTACAAAACTGATTGGCCCTCTTGGCCTAATGAAATCAAATAGAATAGCACATATAGATGCCTCCTTGGAAGAAGGCAAATATAAGAAAATACGCTATATTCCAAGGGGGGAAAAATAGGGCTCTCAGCCCTAGACTAAATGCATCAAGTTGTGACCCATCCCTCCTACATATATAGCAAGAGGCATATGCATAACATGTCATGTAATCAACCTATGGGTCCAAGATAGTAGTGGTAGATGGGTCACGGCTATCTTCGCATTACTCATATCAACCATTGCTTGCCATATAATGCGTGGTCTAATCAAACTCCCCACAAGAGACCAGGTCCTGTCTCATTATCAATAACAACATCCGGACTAGGACCACAGTTGAAGAAGAGGTCATCCTCATAAGCAAAATTGGCTAATGAATCCGCAAACCGATTCCAATAACGTGGAATCAACTAAAGAGAGACGCTCTCAAATTCATCAAGTAGGGTTATAGCAGTTCGATGATACATACGAAGGATAGGATTCCAAATCGTGTGTCTCATTGAGTTGATTTAAAATCAACTGGGAATTCTCTTTTACTAACAACCGCCGAATACCACCTTTCTTGGGAATATTTAGTCCCATAATCAAGGCTTTATACTCTGCCATGTTGTTAGCGAATCCTTCCCTGAGATAAACAACTAGTTTCATTGTAACTATGTGTTGGGAATCTCGGATAACTACTCCAATACTCCCTTTTTTATTAGGGCCCCTGGACACTCCATCAAAGTATAACGTGTACGTCCACAATGGGTCTACACTGCCAGCCATCAAGAACTCCCCCTATTCATAATGATGATAATCAAAATTCAACATATTTAGAGGATAAACTGACGGCTCTATCCCACCTTCTTCATTAAACTCAACATGGATGCTTGTCAAGATTTGTAAACAGTGATGGCAGAAAACTTTAATCTCCCACACAAAGGTACCATCTTCTTGCTCAATCACTTTGTACCCTTTGCTCCACCAGATAAGCTTTCCCTAATGATATCTTTGCTCTAGATATGGGTGCTCCAAATAAGGGATTAACCGCTCCATGAACCAGTTTAAGATATCCTAAAGGCCTCAAATCAACCATAGCATGGACTTGCAATGCATTTAGCGGGTTAGCATACTCAAAAATAATAAGATTTAATCTTATTAAGATTAACCTTATTTTTAAATTTCACTCCTTGTAGATCAACTAATAAAGCTGTGGACTTATTTTTACCTATCCTAAATATCTTGTAAGGGCCATCCCATCTAGGTGCTCCAATTTCCCTGGAACTAACTGTCCTTTCTTAAAGCTATATTTCTTCACTTTTAGATCATGCAGCCCTAGCCTCGTTGTTAGAGAAGCAGTTGGCGAAAGGGGGAGATACACTTGAGCTATTGCAACCCTCCTTGCGGCACATGCGATGTGGGTACAATTGAGGTGACGGCTGCCATGAGCCAACTATAGAGCTTGACCCAAAAAAGGGGCGTGGCCCAGGAATGTTTTGTGGGCCATGCAATGTGGACGGTTGGCAAGGGTGCTTTCGGCATCGTGGCTTTGCCGCGGCTCGTTGTGGGGTTGTGGGTGTTGCGGTGATTGGGCATTGAACATTTTCGCACAAGGACCTATATCATCCTGCATCCACTTGTCGCTTCATGAGAGCATATGCATTGTGTATGCCGAAACTATAATAAACCAGTGCAATGCAAGGAGACATCACTTAGTTGACTAGACATTTATCACCTGCGCTTGATTAGCTTTTTCTTTTGCTAAGGCGTAGCATATATTAAACGCAGATATGATAAGTTCATACAAGTCAGGAACGCGTCAACACTTAACAAGTTAGGAACACTCAACCATTTAAAAACAAAAAGTCATGGCCAGTTATCATTTGATAAGCCCCTTATGCATTATGGGCTACTCGATTTGTACGAGGCGGGGCGAGTCTGGATGGCCGGGTGATTGGGGCTCTGCTGGTGTGGGACTCCCGTGGGGGTGAGCAGGGAACATGTCGGCCGGGACATGAATGGTGTAATCTCGGCCCGCTACCATCTCTAGAATATCTTTAAATAATTCGTTAAATTCTTCTCTTTCCCGTGCTGCCCTTTCTGCCTTTGAGCATCTGGGGCCCGAGCGGGAGCTGGGAGTGCGTACCACTAGTGCTGCGGCTTGTTGCGAGTTTCGAGTCTCGACTTTCTTGACTCGAGGGTTCTTCGGCCGTCGCCCTGGGCAATGTCGCTTAGGGCCCCGCTTCTTGGCATACCTCTTGATGGTGGGCACATAGCGCTCTGGTGGAGGGGCGCGTGCCACATGCTCCCGCCTTGTGCGCAGAGTGTCTTTGCATGCTAGATCTCCATGATCCTCCATGCATTCTGCCGCAAAAGGAACCCTGCAAGACGCACTTCAAGGATTAAACCTTGATACAGGATACAATTGTTTGCACGGAAGGGATTTTAGTGTGGTTTATGAAGCGCATATGACAAGAAGGGGAGGGGTGAGGCATGCGGTGTTTGTTGTAGGGGAATGGTCCCCATGCTAATGTTCGCGTTGCCTCCAGTCATTAGCGGATATTAGTTTATGCTAAGTCGCGTGGACTGGTTGTCGTGGAGTGGGACAGGGTACATCCTCGGGAGGATAGACCAAAAAGGGAGGAAGGTATATAGAAAGGGACTACACCCTGTCCACACCATCAGAGTTGTTGGTCAAGGCCTCCTATGGCGGAAATATGGGTTGCATGCCCTTCACTTGGAGGTGGGGCTGGTCACACGACTTTCAAAAGTGTGATGAGAGGAGGACCTGAGGAGCTTAGCCTGTCCAACCCGACTCTTCTCCCTGCGCTTGACTATCATTGCTTGTGTGTGTTGATATTGTTTATACATGGTGACACAAAAATCAGTGTTTATTTATATACATATCTATGAATCCATGTCATATCACGAGGATAAGAACCAAGTGTAGAACTCGGGGTTGTACCAGAGCGTGGCACACGCATCTAGTATTCGTGGCAGCTGACTTAATATTGATAGATATTTTGCCATGTCAAGTAGCATGGAACCTTGACCGAGTCTATTGGCAATATGTAACTCCTCCTCGGTGAGAACCTTATCAATCAAAGGGCCCTGTAGCCTAGTCCCAGCTAAGTCCATACCCCGAATGTCAGTGAGTACTCGAAGGGAAGTTGGTGCCACATAGGTTGGGTCCCTTTGGGATCACCATTTGGCCAATCGCTCCTCAGAGACTGTCATGATCTGAGCCCCTAGTTCGGCCATTACAACGCTGCTTTCGCACCAACGCTGCTCAAATTGACTCTGGCCTACTGACAGTCGCTTTAGTAGCTCTATGTCTACGAGATTCGATCGACAGAGCACTTCATTGAACGTGACAGTTAAGCGTAGTTCGTCAGCCTCCTCGTCAGGGATGAGTCGCATCTGTTCATGCAGGAGCCTATCGTAGTGCCCGTTAAGATGTTCTTGTTCTTCCCATGATAGAGGAAAGGTCAAGTAATCTCCAAGTTGCTCCTTGGGGATCGTGCCCACGTCCGCAAGGACGTAGACACGTGCGACCACTTTGAGCTTAGTCTCCAACTCAGTTAAGCATTCTGCGACACTTCTATGTTCAACGAGGGCTTGCTCAGTTGCTATCTCATGCAAAGTTCTAAGAGTTTCCTTAGGCTTTAGCATGGTTGGGGGCTCAGGCCTAGATGAGCAAGATTGGTCCACGCTAGGTTTTCTTATGCTCTTGGGGTTCTCACGTTTCTCTTGAGGTTTTGCTGTTATTTCGTCATGGTTCTTCTCGGATGTGACTGGTATAGATTTGTCACCCTATTGTGACAGCATTGTATCCACTCTTGATTGATCAATGTGAGTTCTGTTGTCAGTGGATAGAGTGTTGCAAGCAACTGTTGATGGCAACGGTTGCTTTGGTTTCTCAGAGCACACGGATGTGTCTGGGGTTTCACCGCTATTAGGAGAGGCATCAGTGGGTTCATTGGTGGATGGACTCGATGCTTCATTCTTTGGGTCCACAACCACCTACATCTGTTGCTGTTTTCTCTGCTTTCTCCTCTTTTTCTTGGTTAATGAAGGTGCCTCTTTCAGCAACTCAGGACCTTGGGCTATATCAACCGTTGATGTGCTTGGTCGAGCTTCAGCATTTCCCTTCTCTAGTGTGTCCTTATGGGACATAGCCGTGGTTTGCTGAATAGCCTTGCCCGGTTGTGAGGGCACAACTGCCGCCCTTTTCGGAGAGTCTAGCTTTTCAACCAACTCCCTTGCGTTTGACTCCTCCGTCCTAGGCTTTAGGCACTTTGAAAGTGCTGGAGTTGCCGAGGGATTTGGTTGTGACACCTCCTCCACAGGTGAACTTCTAAGGACACGTTCCACATAGGGTATTGTTACAGCCAAGGGCTGTGACTGCTGTGGTCCCTGGTTGGAAGTAGTAGCAGCTAGTTTAGTGGGCTGGCTACCCTTGGTGGATTGCGGTGTCAAGTCCCTAGGGTGATCAGAGGTGGTCATGTCTTTTGTTGGTCTTTGAGCACTCAGCTGTGTAGATCGAACATGAGCTGATCTAGTCGCATTAGGTGGCTCAGGCATATCCTTGGGTCGAGGGCTACAGATGGCATCATGTCCCACCTCTTTGACGGTTGGAAGCTTAGATGGAGATAGAGATTGGAATTGAGCAGTCGCCCTTGACAACTGCTGTAGTGCTTCCTGTGTCTGTTTGGGAGAAGAGGGCGTAGGAGATCTAGGGTTCCTAGGTGGATGTGGCACTAGCTGAATGATTTTCTCAAGGCTATTAGATGATTGTGACATTTGCTTTGTTGAGTGAGTAGCCTTGCCATGAGCAATGTTGTGCCTATGATGTTTGTTCTCCCCTTGGGAAATCAAAGGCTTCTTGGGCACTAATGATTTTTGTGCACGCTCAATGGCTGCATCTGATGTCCGCTTGTCAAGCACACTAGGTTGAGGATCTACTTTTTGATAGGCCATGTTTGGTTTCTTGATTTCAGTAGTGCTGGGCTCAATCACTCCAATATTTTTGGTTTGAAACTTGGCCTTTCGTTTAGTTTCCCTCCTGCGCCTCTTTGCTTTGGACATAGTTTGGGCTTCTGATAGAGGTGGCCTAGCAGGGAGTTTGGACACCCAAATCCAATGATTGCCTGCATAATACCCTTGAGCACGAAGCAACGCCTTGGATATCCACCGCGGTGTTGTGCTGACTCTCCATCGACGCCTCCGTCTATAAGGCTTGAACTTCTTTTGGGGTCTTCTACGATATTCGTAAGTCCAGAGCCCGTCCTTGGCATTGTCTCTTGACCTTCTTTTTTTAGGCCTGGCCTCACTCACTGGTCCTCGTTATTCGACCTGTGCTTGTATCAACTCTTCCAACAAGTCCTTGCCCTTGTTAGTAGGCTTGACTGTTACGTCAGCACCTTCCTTGCCTTTCCCTCGAGGTTTGATGAGGTCACCCTTGCTAAAGGTTGTGACTATCCTCACACCCGGTAGTGTCAGGTGTATCCTTTGTGCTACATAGTCAGCCTCACACTTGGTCACCCTTTTGAAGGGTCTTCCTAGGAGGGTTTCTTTCCCGCAGCTAGCACTTTTTGAAGGAACATGAAATAGGATAGGCAAGCTTTCCGTTTCAATTGTCACAAGGATTTTGCACTTCCCTATGAGTGCTTGTGGGTGTCCCCCATAAGGGCTAAGAGTTGCATTAGTCGGTGTGAGCTCTGGTTGCCCTAGTTGGGTCCATGATTCATAGGTCAAGATATTAAAATCTGCTCCTTCATCAATTAGAGCATCAATAGTATGCTCTCTTTTTGCGGTGAGTTTGACCCTAAGATAAGCAGGTGGTACTATGTCTTCATCTTCCGGGTCCTGGCTTGTAAATTTAAGCCTTCTGACAGATGCCCTTGAGTTCTTGACTGCACAACCAGATGTGGATTCTCCACTGCTGTCTTGGATCGTCAGTGCAGTGCTATTCAAGGTACATCTCTCGTCAATAGTGTCATGTCTAGTCATATTCGCATTTGTAGCTTGCTGAAGTTGCATTTTGCTCTGACTAGGGATGGTCTGAACACAATTTCTTTGTGTTCTCATGGCGTGGCCTTTTTGCCCTTGATGGCTAGATTGGCCCATTGATGTTCTAGGGTCTCTGTTTTTCTCTGTTCGGGTATGGGCTTTTGGCTGCTCTTTTGCAAGTGAGAATCCATGCTCGTGTAGAGCCATTACTTCACTAGGGTCCAATTTGGAGGGCCTATCACGGCACGCATTCTCTCTCCAACCTACTCGGGGGAGGTGCGGAGGGGGCCCCTCTGCGGGGGTCCGGGGGGGTAGTCCCCCCCGGCCCGCAGGGCCGTTATGGTAAAAGCCATGCACAATTTGGAGGACCGTTTATAGCCAAATTTTGAACTACGTGCTCTAAAATTTAGCCCGATGATGGATCTGTGATGTGCCTTTAGCTCTACGTAGCCTTCGGGGTCAATCTCGGGGTTTAGATGTATCAAACTCTGTGTTCTAGATACCTGTCCGATTTTGACAATTTTTTGTCTGGTTCTCAGACGTCCGATTTTCAGGAGTCCGATTATCAAAATCGGACGCCCGATTTTGGGTTGGTCTGATCGGACGGTTGTCTGAACGTCCGATTCTCAAATGGTCTGATTCTGGGAATCGGATCGGACAGGGTGCTCGAATTCTAGTAGTCGGACGGTCCGATTCTGGACTGGTTCGATTCTGGCTGGTCCGATTCTGAGCTGGTCCGATTCTGGGAATCGGACCACAACGAGTTGGTCCGAGTGCCACGTGGCACGTTCGATCGGGCTGGTCCGATTCTGGAAATTGGACGGTCCGACTCCTGAACTTGGGTGGTCCGATTCTGGGAATCGGACCACAACGAGTTGGTCCGAGTGCGTCGGCGGCGGGCGCGATTCCCGTGCGTTTGTCCCCTCCTCACTATCTGGTGCACACAATCACCATAGACTTTCTAGATCTGATCAGGGCACTTGTTGGAAAACACCAGACTCACCTGGAGTAGTACAAATCATCGATGCCTAGAAATCGGGGCAGCGCTTCCTCGTCCTGTGAATCAGAAGTTCTCTCTCTCTCTCTCTCTCACACAAGGCAAACCAAGGAAATGAGGTCTGTCCTGGCCTCCCAGGCCTCTTAAGGTCCTTTCCGAGCACTGTAGAACCTCACAGCTAGTTCCCTGTCCCTGTCTCACCCAGAAACTTGAATCTGGTCCCCTGTTTCCCTGTTTTAGCCTGTTATACAACAACAAAAAACCCTATTGTTTGCTTGTTTTTCCTTCTTTTTCTTTGTTTTTTCCTACCCTAATGCACCCAATTCATAAAGTAACTACCTACACTACTTCGTTCCACAACATAAATCTCAAGAAAGCAACAAACCTACTTGCCAAGGAGATCGAATACCATCTTCAACCCCCTCGCTTCCTACCTATCTACCTCAAGCACCAGTTCGGGGGAAACCCCTTACTTTGATGCTCGATTTGAAGCGCGCAAGCGCTCAAGGCTTGAATCCGTTGGTCCCGGCAACGGAACCAAAATGTGGGAGCTTTCGCTCAACCGCCAAGACCCACGGACCACTTATTGATTCAAGAGTTCCAAGCCAAGCACTAATGGCTACCTCTCACATAGCCGATGCGCAATGCATACCTTAGGGGTGTAGTGAGCTTACCTCCGTGCTGTTCGAGTTACCTCCTCTCCCGCACACTCCGGTAGCTCCACGATCCAAGTGCGAGCTTCAAGCAAGCTCCATCCTCAAGCTCCATGCTCCAAGCTCCATTGCCGCGAGCAAGACAAGAGAAGAGAAGAGAAGATAAGAAGAGAGGAGAAGATGGAGAGCTTCTCCTCCTCGGTCCCTCACCCTCACACACTCACTCCCTCACACTCTCACACTCCCTCTCTCAAGCACAAGCTCAAGCAAGCAAGAAGAAGGAGAAGAAGAAGAAGAGGAGAGATACTTTTGGCCACACACAAGAATGAGCTTCTCATTCACTTTTCAACTTTATATACAAAACCCTAAATCCCTTTTGGGCGTCATCCCCTTTTCCCCTTTTTTACATGGCTGGTCGTAGCCTAGGCCCTTTTTCCCATTGTCCTTCTATCGTCCTAGCTTCCTTTCCACCGCCCATCTACATTTACAAATTGCACGGGTGAGAGCTCGGCGCTCTTTTACAAGATTTCAGGGTGCGCCTTTTTATTTTAAAATGCGCCTTTCCCCTTTTGCCTTTGCCTTGGACTTTTAAGGTTGCCCTTGCGCTTTTGGCCTTTTCTCCTTTTCTTTCTTCAGTCGGGCTACCTTTTTTCGCCTTTGCCATGCGTCTTTTCCACTTCTTTTTGCTTTCTTCGTGTTGGGGTTAACAGTACACCAAGTATGTGAGAAGTATACCCCATGTCATTCATCTCAAAGATTTTCTTGAGATGAGTCTTCAAAGACTCCAACTCATCATGAGCACTCCAAATAATTAGCATGCCATCAACATATAGTACTAAAATGATAAGGCTTTCATTGTAGGTCTTCTTTGTGTAAAGATATAGATTGATATCACTGAGGAAATAACATTGTGAATGCATAAATGCATCAACCTTGTGATACCATTGCCTAGTTGGTTGCTTAAGTCCATAAAGACTCTTCCTTAACTTGCATATTAGGTATTCCTTGCCCTTTTCCACAAAGCCTTTAAGTTAATAAAGACTCTATCTCTACTTGCACACTAGGTGTTCCTTGTCCCTTTCCATAAGCCCTTAAGTTGCTACATATACATATCCTCATACATGTCCCCTTGTAAGGAAGTTCTCTTAACATCCATCTAGTACAAGTCCATATCCATTTGCATAACTAAGGACAAAACCAAGTGAAGGGTAGTCATCTTGACCATATGAGAGAATATCTCATTAAATTAGACTCTCTTTTCTTATTTAAACCCTTAGCAATGAAACTTGCATTTCTTCTATGTTGGATTAGGGAAACAAGGGGTGCTCTTCAACTTATATATGTTACTGTATAGCAATGCATGTTTCCACTGGGCAATGGAACCAAATCCCACATATGATATTATGTAGTGAATTAAGCTTAAACTACATGGCTCTCTTTTAGGAGTGACTATCGCCTCTATGCATAGCCTTTTTATAAGTAAGGGGCTCACCAGAATCTGTCACCATGACATAATCATCAAGAGCTCAGTGAGACAAGGAGGATGTGAGTCTCTAGTAGAGCATATCAAGTTTGGCTAGGGGACCTACATATCATATCCTCTTTGTCCAACATCATGATTATGCACAATAGGAGGATCTTGGGCTACTACATCATCAATAGTAGCAATTGTCTAACTGCTATACTATAAGAGGAGGATCCTCTCGAAATATCACCATGTGCACTTCAATCATTAGCTTTGGTTTTTTGTGCATCTTGCCCTCATAAAATACAACATCATGTCTGTAGATAACCTTCTAAGCATATAGATCCCAAAGGCAATATCCAATCTCACCTGCTTCACCATATCCAAGAAAGATGCATTCAATTGACTTTGGATCTATCTTGTTGTGTTTTTCTTTGGGAAAATGGGAGAATGTCTCACATCTAAAGACTTGAAAATGGGCATAAGAGGGAGGTTTTCTAGACCATACCTTCTCTACAACTCTACACAAAGAACATTGCATGAGGATGTATTAATCAAATGAAGGATTGTAGCAATTATCTCAGCACAACATGTATGTGGTAAGCTTGCCTAACTAAGCATACTACATATAGTCCCTTGAATAGTCTTATTCATGCATTTTGGAATACCATTTTGGGGTGGGGTATAAGGGGTGGTGAATTGATGCTTAATTTCCCTCTCATCACAGAACACTGAAATACCTTGGAGACATATTCACCACTATTATCAAACCTTAAGCATTTTAGCCTAACCTAGACAACCATAACAAAAAAGCACTGAAAAGTAGGCAAAACTTCTAACTTTTGCTTTAAGGGAGACATGCCTAGAGTTTATGCAATGAAATATTTTTCACTAGCTAAGGATTAATAGGGCATGGAACCACATACATCCAAATGAATGAGAGCCAACAGCTCCATGTGCAGAGTGCTAGACTTGTAATGTGTGTTATGAGTTTGTCTACCGTATAAACAATGATCACATGAATCAAAACATGAAAAGTCCAAGGGTGGGAGATACTGCAAATGAGTCAAGAATTTCATTCCTTTTAGAGACATATGCCAAGATGGTGATGTCAAAGAGATATATATAGAAGATTAGTCATAGCCAAAATATGATCAGTAGTGCTAGATATAAGTAAGAGATAAATACTACTAGTCTTGCCATGTAAGAACTCCAGTGAGAGAACAAGGTGAAGGATGAAGCTTTTAGGAAGTTAGCTATGGCTGCCTGTGATTAGGGTTAACAAGCCCAACTGGTTTTTTAGTTCTTCCAGCATGTACACGAAACATTTTAAGGAGATTCTTTGTGAGGAGTAAGCTTACTCCATGGGCTCCAAATGCCCTATGCAAGTCATCACGATTGTGCTGCAGACAAGAGCTACCCACTATACGATGATCAGAACACACATAGATCTGGATAGGGACTGGCAATTTACACAATGCTAGGCTCAAGGCGCACCAATGTTGGGGTCTATGGTAATGAGCACAGGTCCCTTGGGTTAGGGAAGATTTTTATAGAAGAAAGCATGAGGAAATATAGCCTCGATGGAGAGATCCAACTCCTCCAAGTGAGTAGGGTCATGTTTGGCTATGGTAGCCATTGAAGCTTCACTGAAGGTAGATTGAAAATTGGAACCATGAGTTGACCTAAGGTTAGAACCTAGAAAAGCAGAGAGAAGAGCTGGATTGAGCTAAGGCCATGTTCAACTGAGCTTTGATATCATGTTAGAATATGTAGGATCTAAAGCATTGCAGATGCGGAAGCTATGAAGGTTGGAAGAGAAAGAGTGAGTTCATGAAGACACTGATATGACTGACTGTTACACAAGTGAATTAGGTTCCAAGATGGAAGCTTGGACTCATAAACACAATCTTGTGTACTGATTGACAATGACACATAGACTTTATTAAAGGACAAACGTACTATGACATTCATTAGAAAAGAGAGCAAGTACAATGCTTTATAGGAAATTGGATGGTAGCACTTCTCCTACTGTGCATATGTGATTCTAGTCCTAAGCCCTCACTGCTCCTTACAAAGAGACTGAATTAGGTGTGATTGCAAACATCTCAATAGCGAATTCCTTCTACCGTGATGGGAGGGGTTAGGCTTGCGGATAGGAGGGGGTAAACATGTGTGGTCACCCTCTAAGGAGGGGAAGGGAAGGAGAATCCTCAGAGTCTCTCTCTCTCTCTCTCTCTCTCTCCCCCTCTTCTTCTTCTTCTTCTTCTCTTCTTCTTCTCCTCTCTCTTCTTCTCCTCTCTATCTCCCTCTCTCTTCTTCTCCCTTCCTCTCTCCCTCTTCTTCTTCTTCTCTTCTTCTTCTCCTCTCTCTCTCTGTCCCTCTCTCCTCTTCTCCTCTCTCTCATCTCTAGCCAAAGAGATATATATAGAAGATTAGTCATAGCCAAAATACGGTCAATAGTGCCAAATACAAGTAAGATATTGATACTATTGGTCTTGGCACCTCTAGCCAAAATGAAGTTGCCACGAGTGATTTTCCATGTAGTATAACCAAAAGAAACATGATGTCTAGCATCATTTAACTGTCTTGTAAAGATAAGGCTTTTAGTCAAAGCCAACACATGGCATACATCATATAGCACAAATGAAGTATCAATATCAAACTATAAATGAACATCACATGATCACCTCCCAATCTCATAGAACCTATCATAAAATGATAGGTATAGAACCAAGCACAATGTGGGGTCATATGAAAAAATTCCCCCAAATCAAGCAACCATCACTAAGAGAAAGATGAATGAGTATCAATCAACTAGACATCAGTAGTGTAACAAGCCAAATACACACCGACTAGGGTTTAGACACCCAGTCACACTGACCGAGGTATATAAGGTGTAAGAGTCTTAGATTAGGGCAACCAGATATTATCAAGATCATACTCTTCACCTTCATCTCCAGCTTCCATGGCTTCCTCCTCTCCTCTTTTCTTTCTCTCTCCTCTTCTAGTCTTCTTTTCTCTTCTTCTTGCTCTCTCTCTCTCTTCAGCTCTTCCTCTCTCTCCTCTCAGTTTCATTCATTACAAGTGGTATCAGAGCTTCAAGATTTGGTCATTTTCTTCTTTCCCCTTTCTTCCTTTTTAAATCCCAAAAACCCTAGTTACTCAGCTTAAGGCATAGGTACAACAAGAAGGACTACAATTAACTTCAGCTTTTTGGAGCAAGCAGGAGCTATGGCTAGAGACTCAGACATATCTGGAGGTAAAATGGTTAAAATAGTAGGTCATCACTTCTTTTCATGCAAATTTTAAGGGTTCCAGATCAAGTTTGGAGCAGAGGTTAGAGGAGGACAAAAACTCAGCTATTTTTTGCTTCAACCCCTTTCTCGCTTCTCCCAAGTAAGCTGCCATAGCCACATAGCAGAGAAGAACTCTTCTTTCCCCCGAAGCAACCATGGGAGTACCCATTTGAAGTTCCATGAGCCTTCCCCACTTGCCCTTGACCAAGGGCAACACCCTTGTGGGAGGGCATAGCTAGGAAGAGAGCCTAGGGAACAACCTGCAAATTGCGGCACATTTTGCACTATTGTTCCCTACTTTGCCTGCCCTCCCCCAGCTCAAATCTCCTCCCTCCTAGCCTTCCCCATGGCAATGAAAGCTTTACCCTGCTCCTCTTGACCAAGTTTGGGCCTTCTTGTCTTGCATTTGAATCCCCTCCTCCAACAAGGCTCAGCTTACTGCTGTACCCTGCCATGAACACCCATTGAAGCTCCAACCCAACCCTCGATTTAGCCCACAACATCTAGAAGCTTAGCCTTCATGCAATCCTTCAACCCCTTTTTCTTTCCCTTAATCAGATTGAAGACTTGGAGCTCAGTATGCAGAGATTCTGTGGATAGCCATGAAAGCTTCACTTGAAACTTTCCCTCTCTAAAGCTCAAGCTTGAGAATAAGCATGGGAGCCATCATCATCATTGGGAGCATTCGAATGCTAAGTCTTCCTCCATGGGAATGCCCCAACCAATCGGACTTGATCGATGGAGCAATCAGGCATCATGATGATTTATGCTTCAATGGTCTTCCCAAGCATTAAAGAGGTATGCCAATCTAATCTTAATCTCTCAATTTAGCCACTTGTTGGGCTTAATCCTTGTTGGAGAGATTCAAGGTTGCATAGGTCTAATAGCTCAATCCTCTTTGTGTGCATGCATCATATCTCTTCCTAAAACTCATTGTATTGACTGACATTAACTCCCCCTTTGTCTTGTGATCTTGGATAAGCCCAAAATGAATGATAGCCATTGTAAACTGGGTAAGTAGCAGTTAGTGAGTCACTGGACCGCCAAGGTAACCCCTACCCCAACCTCTATTCATTCCTTGCATCTCATGAAAAGGCCCAATGTCTCCTTTCCAATGCATCTCATGATGATTGCTTAATAAAAATGTCTGCCATGTATACTCGGGTTGAGGAAAAAGGTCAATTCCAGGTCAAGTGGTAAGACAAAAGAGAGGAGACCCTCCCTTACCACTTAAGACCCTAAACGGGTGAACAACTCGGCCCAGGGGGGACTTTGCCCACCTCTCGGTGATCGAGAGCCCGATACTTGTATGCAGGTGCATGTACTTCCCATGAGCTCCACTCTCCCTCATGCAATGATCCCCCTTGGACATCCCCACAATGCTAATGGTACCCATGTATGACACTTAAAGTGCATGCAGTCTCAACAGAGATGTATGGCAGTGAATTCACTTATGCATTAACGAGAGAGAAGATGGGTATGCAATGATGCTTGAGATAATTCTCAGTATGCTATTGATACTGATTAGGCCTCTCGGGCTAGGCTCTATCCATGTAAGGCTTTTGCAATAAGGGACAGGCATTGTTTTTTGTCACAGTCTTGTAGGATAGTCACAAAGATCCTATTGCAAAAAATTTTGTTTTGAACCTAGAAGTGAACCCTATAGCTCACCTTGAAAGAAGAGGGATTTGTCCCCTCCGGTTTGAATAAAAAGTCTCCCCTATCGGAGCTACGCTTTGGAAGTTATACCCATTTTTGTGTACTAGGTTCACTGTGGACAAGGTGCAGACCGCTCCAAGATAGGCACAATAAATCCATTTAAAAAAATTCTAATAATTTTTTGTCACAAAGATTAATAACTCATCTCGAAGAGGACATTGTCCCCTTCGAGTTGAGCCAAAAACCTCATCAATCGGAGTTTCCTACAAAGAGTTATGCCCCTTTTACTGCCAGTAGGTCCTGTGGACTACATCCAAATGGCTGGCCAAAAAGGCAAAAGCAAGGCCCAAGAGGAACTACAGAGGGAGATTAGAGGCTCCCAGACCTCCACGAATGAGGAACCAAGATCAGCACAGGATTACTAGGGTGACATACAGGAGGAAATGCCTAAAACAGACCTGTACACCCTTCTCAATCACACCCTCTGTCAGGATGAGCTTTGTCATATGGAACGACATAATGATATGGTCACCAACCACCGCCAAATGATGTCCAAGTTTGATGAAGCGATCGAGCATATGTCTCTCTCAAATTCAAGACGCAATAGACCTTGGAGCAACTCACTACTCTTGTTGCTCAATTAGTGATCACTTCATCCTAAGAGAAGGCCAATTACTCTAGGCATGAGTCTAGACGTCCTCCACATTAGGAACTGTTGCATGGTCCATAGGGCATACTTGGTGCTAAGGGAATTTCCCCTTCTACCTACAATATTGGTGAACCCTCTCATGCGCATGATGAGCCCTTGTTGAATTTCCCCATCCATCATGTAGCCAACATCCATTTGAGGCCTTCTCCCACCCTTGGTCAAATTTCCCCAGCTCTCCTTAAGAGCCCCCATGCACCCCATATGAATCAAACCCATCAAGAACAATATGGTACAAATGGCTAGCCTGACAATCATGGACAACATGGTTATAATGGACAGCATGGGCTTAATGCACCACATGGGATGTATGGACAGCAAGGCATGTATGGCCACCACGGGATGTATGGACAAAAAGGGTTTCATGGGCAGCATGGCCCTAATGAATTGCGTGACAAGATCATCCTCACAAAGTACAATGGGAAATCCCCCTCACCATACTTAGAGGAATGGACGTCCAAGTTGGAGTCCTACTTCAATATCTTTCCTCTCACCGATGATCAGAAAATCCTTTTTGCTTCTCTCCACTTGGAAGGATTTGGCCACACATGGTGGCGCTATATCAATTGAGAGAATCGACAGTTCATTGACTGGGAAGATTTTAAAATGCAAATGGTCCAAGTTTTTGTGTCCCCTGTGGAAAAAGAGCGGTTGGCAAGACAACGGTACACTCTTGACCAACGTAATCTCACTGTATGTGAATGCAAAAATCAATTCATGAACTTGACCATGTATGTGGAGAGCATTAGCAATGAGGCTAAATTGCACAAGTATATCTACGGGTTGAAACTGAGCCTATCGGAAGATGTCATGGCCTACAAACCTACCACACTGATTGATGCAATTGAATTAGATGAGAGATATGCAAGAAAGTACCATAAGAATGATCATTTTCAACAAGGTGTTGGACATCCCTGCATTTTTTCATGATCAACCCCATACGGAGGTGGTTTTTGAGGCACTTATATGCCTAATAATAGCCCCAAAGTACCCATTTACCCCGCCTTCCATGCTGAAAGAAAAATGGGCACTTTTGAGATAGCATTTGGCTCTAATGCCGAGAATAAGTATGCTGATAATAAATAGTCCACTACATCACCTTCCTGTGGATCCAATAGCCAATGGTTCATTTCTCCAGATGTTGTGAAGGAACGAAAGGAAAAGGGCCTATGCTTTTAGTGTGGAGATAAGTACACTGCTGATCATGCCTCCAAATGCCCGTACAAGACAGCTAATGTCAAAGTTCATAGCATGTATGTCATGGAAGATTGGCACAATGATGATGATGACGTGCCCACTGACCAGGCTGAGCCCACGGAGGATGTTGATCAGTTCTATGACCCGGAGGATGGGTTTCCCTTTGACCCAGGCGGTGATCCATCATGGATACTTGATTTGACATCCCACCCACCTCCCACTTCCCTTTGCTCGATCTCCTTGGACGCTTGGACAAGTTCTGAAGCCCCAACACCCTTTGCATTCAAGGCAGTATTAATGGAAAGCATGTTTTTATCCTTGTGGATAGTGGGAGCACTCACAGTTTTGTCAATAAATCAGCCCCATTGATCCCTAGATATGGGCCCCATTGATGTTGTCTTGGGCTGCTGACTCAAACAATTAGGGAAAATTGCTATGGACTTCTCTTAGCTTTACATGGAGTTTATGATGCATGGAAAACCTATCCACCTAGAGGGAGTTCAAGATCATGTTGATTTTCAGCTCATTATAGCAAAGCAACTCAAATGGGAGTTTAAGAAATTCTCACAAATCTTTGTTTTGCAATTGAATAAGGACAATTCCTATCAGCCCTCTATAGTATCTAATGATTTAGCCTTGCAGGACTTACTTGAGGAATACAATGACCTATTTCAAATGTCTACATCCCTTCCTCCTAAGAGACAAGTGGACCACCCACTTGACCTAGAGCCCCATTCCAAGCTAGTAAACAAACCCCCTTACAGACTCTCCAAGTGTGAGCATGAAGAGGTTGCAAAGCAAATCAAGGAGTTGTTAGAGATGGGTTTCATTGAACCGAGTTCTTCCCCCTATGCATCCTATGTCCTCTTAGTCAAGAAGAAAGATGGCTCCTTTCACATGTGCATTGACTATGGAGACTTGAACAAAATTATGGTGAAGAATCGCTATCCCATCCCATGGATTGATGATTTGCTGGATGAGTTAAAAGGGGCATGATTTTTCACTAAGATTGACTTGCGCTTTGGCTACCATCAGATTTGTGTGTGGGCATAGATGAGGTCAAAACGGCCTTCAGAACTGATTGTGGACTTTATCATTTTCTAGTGATGCCTTTTGGGTTGACTAGCGCCCCCCACCTTTCAAAGCCTCATGAATAAAATCCTACAACCCTTTCTGTTCAAGTTTGTGCTTGTTTTCTTTGATGACATCCTCATTTACAGCACACCATTTGAGGAGCACTTGACACACGTCAGAAGGGTGCTTGACATATTGAGAGAGCATCGATTTTTTTCCAAGGAGAGCAAATGCATCTTCATGCAGACATTTGTGGAGTACTTGGGACACATTGTGAGCAAAAATGGCATACAGACTAACCCAAAGAAGGTGCAATGTGTTAGAGACTGGCCCACCCCTTCCACGACCACTTCTTTGCCTGGCTTCCTTGTTCTCTCTTCATTCTATAGACGCTTCATTAAGCACTATGCCACCATTGCAACACCTTTGACTGATCACTTAAAAAAGGAGTCGTTCTTTTGGGATGCTATTGCTGATCATAGTTTCAAACAGTTAAAGGATGTGCTTACTTCCACCCCCATCCTTGTTTGCCCTGACTTCTCTAAGCTGTTTGCCATTCATTATGATGCCAGTGGCCAGGGTATTGGTACAATATTGTTGCAAGAGCATGGTGTGATTGCATTTGAGAGCCGCAAGCTTGATGAGAAGGAGATGCAAATGAATGTATATGACTAGGAGATGTTGGCCATCCTCCATGCCATATCAAGAAATGGCACCACTATTCGTATGGTAGCCGCTTCCAAGTAAAAAGTGACCACCGAGTCCTCCAGTACTTCTTGACTCAATCTACTTTGACTCCTAAGCAAAGGCAATGGGTGGCAATCTTACAAAACTATGACTTTGATATTTCACACACTTGGGGCAAGGATAATATTGTGGCCGATTCACTCTCTAGAATGTGGGCATGCAGAGTGTCCTCTACCTCAGAATTGCACAGTGATTGGGTTGAAGGGCTTTAAGAGGTTTACTTGTTAGATGATCACTTCAGCCACATATTTCAGAAATTACAGCATGGGGTCATGGCTAAAAACTCCCAATATCAGCTCAAGCATGGCCTTATTTGGTCCCATGGCAAGATTTTCATCCCCCACACTTCCCCTTTCACGCAAAAGATCATGGAAGAGATGCATTTTTGCCCCACTGCTGGTCACTTGGGTGTTTTCAAAACATATGATGGGATTGCCAAGAGCTTTCATTGGAAAGGTTTATGGAGGGATGTCAATGACTTTGTGACCAAATGTATTCCATGCCAATAGAAGAAGGACAATACAAGCAAGCCCGCTGGCCTGTTGCAACCTCTCCCTATCCCTAAAGGGAAATGGACTCACATCACAATGGAATTTATCACTGGCCTTCCCACGACCAAGAAAGGGTGGAACAATATCTATGTGGTAGTTGATCACCTCACCAAAGCTGGCCACTTTATCCCCACTAAGATCCAATACAGTGCCTCTCAGGTGGCCACTCAGTTTATGGAAAATGTCTTCAAGTTGCATGGCTTACCACAAGTCATAGTACATGATCGGGATGCAAAGTTTATGAGCAACTTTTGGCAGACAGTTTTCACCTCCATAGGGACCAAGCTTGCTCCATCCACTCCATACCACCCTCAGACTGATGGCCAAACTAAATGAGTGAACAAATGGCTTGAAACATATTTGAGGCACTTTTGCCATGATGTACAACACAGTTGGGATACGTGGCTCCTCTTGGCTGAGTTTGCATATAATAACTCCACACACTCTAGCATTGGAGTTTCCCCTTTTGAGGCCTTATATGGGTATAAGATTCCCCTCCCCACAATCTTATTCAATGATAACAGAGTCAGGCTGAGTTGGATCGCATGCAAGCCTTACTTCAACAATGTAAAATGAACCTTCAAAAGGCCCAAACACACATGAAACTCTATGCTGATGAGAAAAGAAGGCATTTGGAATTCTAGGAAGGGGAATTGTTCCTTTTGAAAGTGCCTAAGTATTGCTCTTCAACTCTCAAAGAGGGCAGCGGTAACAAACTAACCCACCGCTTCTATGGCCCATATCGGATTTTGAAGAGAGTTGGTGACTTGGCCTACCACTTAGAACTTCACCCTACCACCAAAATCCACAATGTGTTTCATGTCAACCAATTGAAACCCTTCATGGGCTCCTCAATGGACTATGTGGAAGAACTTTCCCCCATAGATGAAGAAGGCATCACTCAGTATATCCCTGAGGCAATCATTGGGCAGTGAGGTAAGCACTTATAGTCTCGATCCATTAAATAATACCTCATCAAATGGCAAGACCTACCCCTAGAAGAAGCCTATTAGCACCCATCAACCATTGTTAATGAATTCCCCTACCTCCAAGAGTCCCCATGGTTGGAAGACTAGCCAGTCATGCCCCATTTGCCCTCTTCCTATAGATTGCACACTGTTTTAGAATAGTTTTGTACTTATTCAAATCTTAGGCATGTGCATCCTACATAGGCTGAAAGTACTCGTCATAAGCTTCATTTTGACATGTGGCATGCCCTATTTGGAGCTGCCTATCACAAGTTATGACTCGTTTACTTCAGCAGGCCGGTCTTAGACAACATGCTGTCCCTAGTCTTTACCCATCCACTTTTCATTGTAAAAGGGCTCAGAGTAGTACTCTGCCACCCTGCCTTAGCCCGCCCATCACTCCCCTCTACTTCTTCTTGTTTTTGAGGGCAAAAACCTTCATGGTGGGGATGGATTGTAACAAGCGGGATACACACCAACTAGGGTTTAGACACCAGTCACACTGACCGAGGTATATAAGGTGTAAGAGTCCCAGATTAGGGAAACCAATTATTATCAAGATCCAATTCATTGAGTTTATTATGCAATTAAAACCCCTATAGTAAAGATATGCATGGCATTGACGGCTTTTCTTAGTAGATATACTTAAAGCACTTGGTGAAAAATGTATTTCTAACTTTTATATGCTTCATGAAAATACTAAGATCATATATGCTTCATGAAAATACTAAGATCATATATTCAAATTTGAGTTCTAAACTACATGCGATGCACCATTTCAAGAGAGGTTTAAGTGTTTTACCTTGATATTAACATATTATCATAACAAGACTAGCATAACTTTGAACATGATTTGTTAAATAGCTAGCATAAAATATGTGTAAGAATAGGAAGCATTAGATTAGAATTAGCCAAATGATCATATACATTTATTTGAATGTTCACTATGATATCTTGAGGATCATCATTATTGATAGAAGAATCGATTTCTCTATTCGTTCATGTTTCATTTTCCAAAATTTTATCCTTTCATTATTTTTGAACTTGGTCATAAATTTTAAATTCTCATCTTGTCTCTTGAAGTGTTGTGTTGAAGATTATGGGCCTTTTGATACATTGGAACACAGACAAGTCACTAGAACCACCAAGTCTTCAAAAATTTGATTCTCTTTTTCATTGATGAGGAAATGTTTGAAAGTCAATGTGTTTTCAATAATCATTAATGATGTGTATTCAATAATCACTAATGATGCATATTGGTTATGAAGAGGGATTTTTGATTGACTTCTCTAAGAGGACCACCTAAAGAGGACTAGAGAAGGGCAACAAATCTTAAAATTTTGTAATGTATAGCCTTTAAAAAATTATGATGATGTGTACTTTCTTATGCAATTTCCACCTTAATGTTCATTCAAGTATGATTTTCAATGAATAACATGAAGCATCACACATTTCGGACCTCATGTCAAAACACACATTTATCAAGCGAATAAACTTCAAGATGGCTCCTCATATTTACAAGTCAATATCTACAATGGAATATAATTGAGATCCGTGTACTTCATTTTTCTTGTATCCACATGATAAGTCTCATTTAACGGCCTTTATTGTTCAAGCATCCTTAGTTGTTACAAGGATATAAGTTGATCCTCACAAAAAATCAACAAAGCAATTATTTTCCTTGCATCCACATGATAAGTTTCGTATGGGAGCCTTTGCTATTCAAGTTCACTTAGTTAATATTTAGCATATAATATGAGCCTCACAAAATTTTGGAAAGCAAATAGAATTCTCAAGATATGCTAACGCATGTTGATAGGTCAACCTAGGAAATAAGGAATTTGAATTCTCTTCACCCAATGGTAAAGGTAAAGGCTGTAATAAATGTGGTGTTAACATAGGTCCATGAATGCAATACTAGAAAATCTATTGATGTGTTGGTGTTGGGAGATACTTGTTTTGTATTCTACTTTTGGTAATGAACATTGATAAAGTATTGGCAATCACATTTTCCAAATAATGCACGAGCCACTTTTTAAAGCAAGGTAGGGTGAATTGGAGAGATAAAATAGGTACTGACATGGAAGATGAGGGAGAAGTGAAGAGAGGTAGAGAAAGGAAGAGAAACTGTGCCTTGCAAAATAAAATCACAAAGAGGTAAAAAGAGGTGGAGAGAAAAAATAGAGAGAGTTGTCAACTCCATAGTTGGTGCACATCCTTTTATAGGTCACCAAGTCATGACATGGTAGAATATGCAGGGGTGAGGGATTATAAGCTTTACTCTAGTTATAGTGGTATTTCACTTTTTCATTTAAGAATGAGATGTCATAGTAAAGAAGAATATAAAGCAAAAAATAGAGACATGAAGACAAACACTTTAGGCAAGTATGCCACACAACCAATTCAAAAAATGCAAATTTCCATTGTGACAGAGCATGGCTTGCATGCTTGTACAAGCTATGTAGAATGGTTGGTGTGCAAGCATTTCGAACACTTCAAAGCTCAAGAAAATGTACACATGAAGCTGTTGAAGGCCTAGCTGGGGTTGACAAGGAGGAGAGAAAAAATGATTAGCATGAATAATACCTCCAAGGTTCTTCAAATTTGACTCTAGTAGAACACCTAGCTACCAAGGAAGAGTTACTTCTTGCAAATAATTTATGCCAATGAGCATTGTAGAAAGTGTTTAGGGTAATGATAGTAATTAACATTTGAAGTAGTGTAAATTACATTATTACTATGGAAATGCCCGATTCATACCAAGAAGGATTGTAATCGTTAATGTTTGCTAGTTGGCTATCAAAATAAGTAGTTCAAGGTCAAAATGTTGAGAAGGCAAGGCTCTAATACTTCTTTGAAATAGCATTTTCCTCATTTTGAAAAATTTGAAGGAAATTTCTAAGAATTTAGTGATTATTTTAATTATATTTAAAGTTAGATTTCCAATCACATATAAGCTACATTATTCTATATTCCTTGTTTAGGTGTAAAAATGATTTCCCAAAATACTTATAGATTTGAGACATGTCAAGATGTTAAAATGATCTCTAATTCATGAAACAAATGGCCATATCAAACTATCCATATGGGTTTATGTTGTGTCTATAGTAACATCCGCTCTATTGTTTTGGTTGGACATAGTAATGGCCCCATAGTTCCAATATATGCATTGATAACAACTAGTGTGATGAGCGCATAGATATACCATTTTTCCTCAAACATGTTAATATGAATTGTGCTCACAATAAGAAGTGTGGCTACTCAATGGGTTTAGCTATTTGTTTGGTGGCACATGATCTACATTAAAGATGCTAATTGAAATACCATTTTATTGCCATAGAAACATATTTTGTTCATGGAATGCCATGCCATTAATTTGAAATAGGAGGAGGGCCAATGTGCTAATATATTCTATAACAATTGACTAGTTAAGGAGCAATCAATTTCATGTGTGGTCATTGGATATCTTTTCTCATAGGTGGCCCTTAGAAAGTGTTGTCCCTTATGTAGGATCACAACAATGCATGCACAAGAATCCCTCACATGTGATTTTGCTATTGCAACTAGCAAACTATTGCAACGATATGGAAAATCTTGGAGAGGAGAAGATCTAAGAGTGACTAGAGTTTTTAGAGATCTCCACATGAGATCCATCATATGTGAAGTGGCTAAAGTTTGCACTGGACTTCATGTCATAGATTGCTCTTTTAAAACTAGAGTGGGGATTTTAATTTCAATCTCCTTAAACCCATTGTCATTCTCACATTTAGATAATGAACACTAGTTGCACCCACTCATTGTATATAAGTTGAATTCAAAAAATAAATGGCTCTAATTACACATGCCTTTTGTCTCTAATTGCGCAAAGCAATAATCAAAACAAGGTTGGCATTGGTACTAAAAAGTGGTGGAGGAGTCCTTAGCAAGGAGGTACAAACTTCAAAAGGAGGATCAATGAGTTGTCAAGATGGTTCAAGGGCTTAGTTTACTCAAGGTGAGTGCTGTAAAAATACAGAAGACAAGAAAGATATGATATTAATGCATGGTGCTTAGGATGAAGATGCTAACCCTCAAAGTTGAGAAGGGGAGACAAACTCTAGCAATCCATCGCAAAGGCTACTTTTGAAGTTTGTGATTTCCTACTCAAAGGCTCTTAATAATGGCAAGCATACTTTTGAAGGGAGCGATTTTCTAGAACATGTGAGTCTTATTGTCAAGAACCCTCAACCATACATGCATCTGTGATACAGGAGTCAATAATATAGCCAAAATGGATTATACAATGAACAACTTTTTCAATCTTGCAAGCATTGATGGAGATGATAATGATGAGTTCTTAGTAATTATGGTTTAATGAACCTACATCTTGGTAGCCTAATAGCTATGAGATTATCATATAACACTATATACACTTGGGAGATGCATATTGGGAACCTTATATAGAATGTATGTTCAAGAGGTATTTTAAAACCCCTTGCTTACATATTCTTGAATACCACCATTTCTCAATGAAAGTTCTCCTTTTCAAATTTAAAGAACATGCTAATGTATGTATATTTTATAACTTTAGCATATTATAAGACCCCTTAGCTTGAACTCATATGATGCAAAGAATATGGTAATGTATGTGTATTTTATATAACTTTAGTATATTACAAGACCCCTTAGCGTGAACCCATGTGATGCAAATTTTGGGTGATCCCCCCTCCCCCTGCTCAATAGCCAAACACCCAAAAAAGAAAAAAACCTCACATGCATGACTAAACTATATGCATCTAATGGCCAATTTTTACAATGAAATTTTATTTTATAGAGGCACTTTTCAAAATTTCTAGGCATTGTGAATAATTTGGATTTATAAAAATTGGTTGAAATGAGAGGAATGATTTATAGATGTGGTTGGATCTCAAATTGGTGTGGGGAAAAATATGCCTAGTCACACCTTGTCACACCTCAACACCTCAAAAGTGAAAGAACTTGTATATGTGCCTCCAAGGAGTAGATTGTGTGAGGAGTCCAAGTTGGTACCAAGCTCTACAAAGACATGCAAAAACTAGAGACTAGCACTACAAAGGACTTTGATGTTAGAGAGGATGACTTTGCAAATGCATGTAAAAGGCTAAGACTAGTAATACAAGGAACTCTTATGATCAAGATTAATAGAACATACCATTCACTTGAGGACCCCTATTGGGAGGTAAGTTGTTTGTTTGCTTTGCATGTTTTCAAGCACATAATCTAAATTCGAGGATTTCATTAGTTCCTAAATTCATGATTTTATTGGATCATTTACAAAAGAGCAATTTAACAACTTATAATACTTGACTAGGTTACATGTATTGTAAACAATGTAGAAAAATATGTTCAAGAGAGTGTGGAGCATCAAAAACTTGTAAGGATCATGACCTTGTTATGATCACTTTAGAGATTCCTTTATGTGTTGTGTCATAGAGGTTATAAATGTTTGCATGCTACATGGGGATTTAGACATGGTGTACACTACGTGAAGTTAGGATGCTTAAATGATGCTTGAGTTTTCTATGCTCATTAAATGCTTCACCAATGGGGGGTGTTGTGCTAGACATGCTACGCCTAGCATCAATACAATGAGAAAGTCTACAAGTACTATGGTCATCATTGTATTAGTATAGATTATGAATGCATGTGTTATTTTGATGGGCAGTTTTAGGCCATATGAAGCTAAGGTATAGTAAAGTGCCACTATACATGTAGAAGCGGGGAAGGACAAGAAGTGAGTTTTCTTAGCGAGCTTTTTTTGGTAATCTCTCTATTCTTATTCCATATAGTTTACTTATTCCACCCTTAGATGTATCCACCTCCACTTCCACTTCCACCATTACCACCGTCGTTGCTAGGTCAACCACCACCATCACTACCTTCACTCTCTTTATCTCTATCTTTTCCTCTCTCTCTCTCTCTCTCTCTCTCTATATATATATATATATATATATATACGCATGTAAGTAGCTCATTCTCTCAGTCTCTCTCTCTCTTTCTCTTCTCTCACATAACATACATTCTCAATCTCTCTCTCTCTCTCTCTCTCTCTCTCTCTCTCTCTCTCTCTCTCTCTCTCTCTCTCTCTCTCTCTCTCTCTCTCTCTCTCTCTCTCTCTCTCTCTCTCTCTCTCTCTCTCTCTCTCTCTCTCTCTCTCTCTCTCTCTCATTTGCAAGACAAAAACATTCGTGCGAGTTCTCTAGGTTTGATGGAACTTGTATTACATTGGACTATGACATGTGTTGCAAAAAATAGTTCACTCTCTACTTGTAAATGATTCTCTCTCACACACACATTTACATTACAAACAATTTCTACAAGTGATATGGATCCAGATTTGTAATATATTGACCTCTTGCAAGTGTATTATTGTTCCACAAAATGAGAGACAATGATAGTAATAATTATCATACATTTGATCATAGCTAAGTAAGTGAGGTATGTCTATATTTTTAATACAATGCATTTGCTTTAAGAATTAGCATAGTCTTTACTTTCCTAGTCACACTATGGGAGATGTTAGGAAACTTCTACTTTCAAATATGAGATGCAAGTTCTCTTTGGTAAGCATGGGTTAATGTATAAACATGTTTACATTTGCATCTATTCCAAACATTCACTTAATATTTTTCTTTATACAAGGCTCTAACAACCTCATTAAACATTGGTTAAAAAATAAAAACTCACTATTATAGCTTGCACATTTGTACATTATTTATTGTGATGGCAAGAAGGGATATTGATTCGTGAAAACAAGTATAAATTTAATGCTCAATCAATATGCTTAATGAGAGAGAGAGAGAGAGAGAGAGAGAGAGAGAGAGAGAGAGAGAGAGAGAGAGAGAGAGAGAGAGAGAGAGAGAGCATCATTTTGATCTATCATTGTGCATGTCTTTGCTAACTTCATATCATGTTTTTGTAATATTAATATTCATTTGCTATAAAATATAGTTATACTTCTTTGAACTAATCATATGTGTGTGCATGTGTGCGTGCATATGTTAGGACTTCCAATATACACACACAAGTATATGCACATATACATATGTATCTTACTACTATATTATTTTCGCTATAGGGTTGATCTCTAGAGGGCTTCTTGAACCTATCTCCTTTTCCAAACCTCCCTTCTTCAATCAAAACCCCCTTCCCTCCCCTCTTTCTCACGTGTAATCTCTCATTTTTTGTAACATGCCTGCCTATTGGCTATCTAAGCATGTTTTAGGAGTCTATCGAGAAATGAAGCTAAGAGTCGCCGCCCGACACTCCCATGGAATGTTCCAGGGTTTGTCACCTAGGGTTTCCCGAGTCCGCCTCGCAACAGAACGTTCGCGACCGAACCCACTAGGATTGACCTGAAATCTGGGTTCCTAGTTGTCAAGGTCTCCTAACAACATTCTAGCATCGGGTTTTGGACATCCTACTTTACGTAGAGATACCCAATCCGAAGTAGATCCATACTGCACTTGGTTCAAAGAGAATGGAAAACGAGAGGGATGCGCTACTCAACCTCTCTATCCATAGAACATAGTCCCATTCCGGTCCCCTAAAATGGCATGAATCAGGTTTTAACTTAACAATACCTAGAGTCAACCCGGAGATAAAACCTTGTGAGAAGCCACCGAGTTCTTTGGGATAACCCTGCCATAGGATGGACCTGTTGGAGATTCCGCCCACCTGCTTCCCTTGATAGCTTTAGTTTTCTAATTAAGTCCTACCACATTTATGTGTGATATTTAAAATTAGCTTCATTAATTAAGCCTTTTAGGGAACATGGTTCGTTTGCGTAATTCACAGCACAGACACGAGAACAAGGCAAGCAGACCTTTTGACAAACAAGTTCCTTAATTTATCTTCAAGTTAATCCTTGTCTCCTGCCCATACAAGAGAATTATGTATCCCTTCTGTCCAACAGAAGTATCTGGTCCAAATCACATGGCACCAAAATTTCCATCCTTTATTTAGAATAGGATCTTCCAATGCCTCCAGACATTGGGCTCACGGCAGTCTACAACTACGTTCTAGACTCAGCAAGGGGTGTCCAGAGCTCCATTGACCCCAAGCGACCTAGGAGCGAGACACACTTTCCATGGTTGGCCTTTTTACCACTTGACCATCGGCCTGTGAATCAAGCAGCGCCCTCTCTCGGGGTAATGCAAGTGTACCATTATCTTGTCACTCTCAAAAGAGGTCCATCATAATGTTGTTGAAGATGAGAATTAGAGTGCATGGGATTTATGGGAGAAGATTCGGGAGCTCTATGCGTAGAAGAGTCCTGCGTCACAGATGTATTGGTTGAAGCAGTTAATGGACCTTTGCATGAAGGAGGGGACCTCCCTATCATCTCATTTCAGTTAGTTTCATGCTATCATGAAGAGTTTGTTGTCATAGGGTATTGAGCTCAAAGACAACTTGCACCTGTTGTTTCTGCTTGGCACCTTGCCTAAATCATGGGATGTCTTCCATATTGCCATATGCACAAATAAGCTTGATGGGCTGAAAATCAAAGATGTTGAGAGTGCTTTATTGACTAAGGAAATCAACAGGAGAAACAATGATGCTTCTCGCTCTTCACATGCATTAACCGTTAGAGGTGGCAGACATGGCAGGCATGATAATGATCATAAGGGCAGGGACTTTCTCAGAAGTCCAGGTCCAAGTCACATGGTTGCAGTAAGTCCTGTGGATGGAAGTCTGATCTTACCTGCCATTATTGTGGGAAAGCAGGACATATTAGGCCGCAGTGTCATAAAATGCGAGATGATAAGCGCAAGGAAAAGGAAAAAGAGAAAGTGCAGGAAAAGTCTTCTGAGCGCAGTATTGTACCTGCAAAGTCCAGTGTGAAGATAGAAGAGGTTAATGTCATGCAGGCTTGTGATTCAGATGAAGATTACATACTTGCAGCTTTTTCATGCGATGCCTTACAGGCTTCTAAGATACATTCTATGTATGCATAGTGCTAGCTTTTGGATTTGGGTGCATCATTTCATGTGACATACTGTAGAGATTGGTTTCATACCTATCGTACCATCTCTAGTTCTATGCATCTTGGTGATGACAGGTCTCTTGACAATGTAGGCATTGGAGATGTTAGGCTGTAGTTTCCTTCAGGCAGTTCCTTTGTTTTGCATGATGTACGCCATGTACCTGCGTTGACTCGTAGCCTTATGTCAGCTGACAGCTTGATGATGTAGGGTATTTTGTGTCTTTTGGAGACTCTGCATGGAAAATTACTTGTGGCAGGCTTGTGCTTGCAAGAGGTGCCAAGTTTGGCAGCCTCCATCCCTTACTTGTATCTGGAGCTACCTTGGATCATGTTTTGTCTGTGGGTTCTATTCCCCATGTAACCCTTTAGCATGCTCGTTTGGGGCATATGTCCCTTAAAGGAATGAAAATACTTTGTGCTTTGCAGTATATTCTGCCTTTTGACTCTTCACATTTTGATTCTTGTGATCATTGTTTGTATGGCAGGCATACTAGAAATATGCATAAAAATTCTAGTAAGAAACGCATGGGTGAGCCCTTGGCTCAAGTGCACTCAGATGTATGTTGCAGGTTATGTTTGAGTTTCAAGAACTGGCTACTCAGCTGAAGAAGATCACCCACGGCATCCTTGAATGACCAAAATTTGTTCCATATGCTGGACATGACACCATTGCTGCTGTTTCAGGAGCTTTTCTGCATTAGAGTGGATGGACCAATGTGCTTCATGCCGCCAACCATTTGCCTGCTGATGGCTACCATGATTGAACCAAATCAAGCAAAAGGAGTACTCAGTAATAGATCTGCCATTGGCATAGATCTTGGAACCTCATAATCCAAAGATGCATGCCCAACGCCTCAAGATCTACGGATCGCTTATTGATTCCACAAGCCTGAAGAATTTCAATGCAAGGTTGAAGATCTTCAACGCAGCACTGAAGACCTTCAACTCAAAGACAAAGATCTTCAAATCAAAGATACAGATTTTCAATGCGAAGACAAACCATATCATTGTCAAGGCAGAGTTTGGGGGGGGCTTCTCTAGGATAAATTCCTCCAATACCATCCTCCTAAGGGATTGCTTATTGCTTCAAGTGTTTCTGATGCTCAAGGGACGACTGGCTACATAATGGACGCCACAACTGTGTGAAAGATGCTGAGCATCTTCATGAAGCCTAAAGCACGTCGGAATCTCTCCTGGTCATCGTCATTAAACTCCATCACCTCTCATTCACACAACCACCTTGGAAGCAGTGTCATCCACCTACTAGTTCCTCCTAGCAGCACACCTAACTAGCCACTACTTTCCACCGCAGTGCCATGGGACTGGCACTTGGCTAGGAGGGGGTAATGTTACCGTGTTTCCCGGAGCACAGAGGAGTGGAAAATGGAAAAAAGGAAATAACAAAAAAGCGCAGGATAAAAGCAGAAAAAGTCGCCTTGATTGGTAATCAGACCCTGAAAAAATTAAATGCTTGGCACGACCCTCAGAAAAGTCTCAGTGTCGCCCCCAGACAACAAAAGAATAAAAGGCGCACCATTAAATATGGAAGCGCTCCTGAATCCTTGTAAAAGAACGCCAGGCTCGCTCCTGTGCAAATTGTATGCATTAGTTGGGAATAGGATAAAATTAGAGTGGTGGGAAATGGGAAAAAGGGCCTAGGCTACGGCCGGCCATGTAAAAAAGGGAAAAAGGGGATGACCGCCCAAAAGAGATTTAGGGTTTTGTATATAAAGTTGAAAAGTGAATGAGAAGCTCATTCTTTTGGTGTGTGGCAAAAAGAGTCTTCGTTTTCCTCTCTTCTTCTCTCCTTCTTGCTTGTGTGTGCTCTTGAGAGAGGGAGGGTGAGAGTGTGAGGGAGTGAGTGTGTGGGAGTGAGGGATCAAGAGGGTGAAGCTCTTCACCATCTCCTCTTCTCTTCTTCTCTTCTCTTCTCTTCTCTTCTCTTGCGCGCATGGCTTTGGAGGATGGAGCTTGGAGATGGAGGAGGATTGAGGATGCTTGAGCTAGCATCAAGAATTGTGGAGCTACCGGAGTGCAAGAGAGAGGAGGGTACATGATCAAGCATCAAGGTAAGCTCACTACACTCGTAGGATCGACGGCGCATTGGCTAGGTGAGAGATAGCCATTAGAGCTCGCTTGGAACGCTTGAAACAATAAGTGGTCTGTGGGTCTTGGCGGTTGAGCAAAAGCTCCAACACCCTTTCCATCAAAGACCCTGAAGGGTGCACAACCCGCCGGCCCAGGGGGAACTTTGCCCACCTCCTGGTGATCTGAAACCTGAAGTTGGTTGCAAGTGCATGTACCCTCTTGAAGAACCAAGATATTGACTTGGCACTGATGTATGAGCTGTATTTGGTTATGTATGGATGTATTATTGGCTGCAAATGTATGAAAAAATACTACGAAGGATGTATTTGTAGACGTGAGAAGACATATGCAGTCAATGGCAATGAATACGATGCTTGGAATATATGAAAGATGCCTATGCATGGAGAAATTATGCTAAGAGATGTTTATGACATGCTCAATTCTAGAATAAGGTTACAAACAATGAATTTGGATGATTGGGCAATGTATTATGCCATTTGGGATGACCTTTCATGCATTGATAAGTTGACCCCTTGCAACCCTTTTCTTGACCCCCATAGAGTGCTGGAAGCAATTTGCTAGCATTTACAGAAGTATACCTATTCTAAGGAACTGAGGTGTAGGTCTTGTAGAGTACCCAAGCTCTTACTAAGGGCCTTTATTATTTTTGGAGCTCTAGTTGGACCCTACAAGATACTTATAGGTCAAGACAGGCCTCCTACATGTGTAGATAGGGTGATGGACTACACAATATAGTAGTACTTTTCCTATTACATAATTTTCTATATAAAACCTCGGAGTGCATGCTTATGCTCAATTCGAAGAGGGCATCCTTGGCTTTGAGTTGAACAAAAAGTGGGTCAATCAGAGCTTCCTAGCTCAAGTTATGGGTAGAATAGTTACAAGTGGTCTAACGGGACTGCACCTAACCATAGCAGGAAATAGGAAAAAAACTAAGGCCAATGAAGATGTTTAGCAACAAATCAAGGATGCACAAGAACCAAGGACTGAGAAAAACCATAAAATGGAGTAGAGGAGTATCCTTATGACATTGGAAGCCTCAGTGCTCTTAATGACACTCTATGCAAGCATGAGACAAGGCATAATCAAAGACATGAGGCTATTTTGGAAAGACAAGAGGTTGTACTTGCAGGCATAGCAGCCAACACAAAAAATCATGCTAAGTTGATGAAGGAAATGTGCCAAATGAGAGCCACCATGGACACACTTAATGCCAATTTCTCTATCTGGTTGGAGATTCAACTGAAGGGAAAATAGCAAGAAGAACGATCACATGTACATGTTGAAAGAACCACCTTCCCATCAGTTAATGCAAATTCTCAAGGCATTTTAGGAAGAAAGGGCATTTCCAATAGTAGCTTTGAGCTTGGCAAGCCTTCTCATAGGCAAGAGGGCCCATTAGGGAATCTATCACGGGGAAATTCGCAGCTTCCACTAGTCCCCATGCCTTCAACAAGGTTTCAACAGTCTTTTGGCAGGAATCACTCTCATAGTAGTACCACTTTTGGCACTCAAAATGATCAATTTTAGTTGGGACAGTTTGGACATGCCACTCCTCATGAACGAGAGCTAAGAGATAAGATTAACTTCTCCAAATGCAATGGCCAATCCTCTTCCCCAGTTGAATTGGAAGAATGAATTTCAAAGCTTGAAGACTACTTTGATATTTTACCAAGAAATGATGGCCAAAAGATTCACTTTTCCATGATCCACTTGGAAGGATTTGCTCATATGTGGTGGTATATTAAGAGGTAAAATCAGCAAGTTGATACTTGGGATGCATTTAAAGTACTTATGGTTCAATTTTTTGTGTCCCCCGTAGAGAAAGAGAAGCCTGCCTAATAGTGGTATAGCTTAGAGCAGCGTGGCTTGACAATTTGGGACTACACAAATCAATTTCTTAATCTCACGATGTATGTTGAGTCCCTAAGTGATTATGAAAAGCTGCACAAGTATATATATGGCTTGGATCCTCAGTTATCAGCTAATGTTTCAATGCAGTCACCTTTCAATTTGTTCAAGGCTATTGAATTGGTTGAAAGATACTCCCGTAAGTATCGTAGGGATACTTCAGTTCATCCACAGTAAGGACAGCCAAGAGGCTTATCTCAGCCATCTTTTGGGTAGCCTAGAGGGCCTACACAGTCCAATTTTCGATAGCAATGAGCTGTTGTAAAGCAAGACCAATTTTTGGTGGTGGAAATATGCCATTTAGCACCCCCAGAGTTCCCACATATCCCATCTTCAATGCCTCAAGGCAAATCGGTAATTTCAGGGCAGTAAACAATGGTAGGGCTGAGAATAAACAAGGGGACATCAAGAACAAGAATGTCTCGTCCTTTGGTGGTCAACAGTCCATTCCCATGGATTTGTACAAAGAAAGGAAAGAAAAACGACTTTGTTTCAAGTGTGGGGAAAAGTACACAGTTGAACATGCTTCCAAATGTGCTTACAGAAATGCAAAGGCAAGAGTCCAAAGTATGACCATGAGGATGCAAGTGCCTTTGTAATCACTGCTGAAAATGATGAGGCTTATGAAGAAACTGGGCAAGAAGAGTTATTTGACCCTACAAACACCTTTCCTATTGATCCCGATGGTCACTTACATATAGATACTGGTGACAAGAATGACTCACCTGCTGCTGCCACTATTTGTACTATCTCCCTGGATGCTCGGACAAGATCAAAGAGTCCTAATACTCTTCATCTTCAAGGCAAGATTCATGGGAAAGTTGTGTTTATCTTGGTAGATAGTGGTAGCACACAGTTTCATAAATAGAGCTGTCATGGATAGGCTGAAATGTTTTGCCACTAATTTACAACAACCAAACTAAGGGTGCAAGTTGCCAATGGGAGTGAAGAAATTAGCTCAAATATGCCCAACTGCACATATTCATCTTGTTGAAAATTGTGGGCAAAATGTAGACTTAATTGCACTTGATATGGGGCCAAGAGACATTGTGTTGGGCTATGATTGGTTGAAGACTTTGGGCACCACTTCTATGGATTTCTCTTTGCTGTATATGCAAATTTTTAGTGCTGGACAACTTGTTCACTTGCAAGGAATCCAAAACAGTAGTGAATATCAACTCATTACAGCCAAACAACTTAAGAAAGAGTTCAAGAAACACTCTCAGATTTTTGCATTGCAGTTAAATAAGGAAAATATAGATTAGTCCAGCACTGTGCAAGATAATTCAACTTTACATGCTCTTCTTGATGAGTACAGTGATTTGTTTCAGCTACCTATAGCACTACCTCCCAAGAGAGCTGTTGATCATCCCATTGATTTGGAACCACACTTAAAGCCGGTGAATAAGCCTCCTTGCAAGTTGTCCAAATGTGAAAGAGAAGAAGTGGCCAAGCAAGTTAAGGATTTATTGGATATGGGCTTCATAGAGCCTAGCTCATCTCCTTATGCATCACTTGTCTTGCTGACTCATTTAGAATGTGCATAGACTATAGAGATTTGAATAAGATCATTGTGAAGAACAAATAACCTATCCCTAGGGTGAATGACTTATTAGATGAGCTAAAAGGGGCAAAATATTTCACAAAGATTGATTTGAGATCTGGCTACCATCAGATATGCATGCGTGAAGGGGATGTGATTAAGACAACATTCAGAACTGATCGTGGGCTTTATCACTTCTTGGTTATGCCCTTTAGTTTGACAAATGCACTCGCCACTTTTCAGAGCCTAATGAATAAAATAATTTAGCCATTTTTATTTAGATTTGTATCGGTATTTTTTAATGACATTCTCATCTACAGCCATTCATTGGAAGCTCATCTATTGCACATGAGGCAGGTACTTGATGTACTTAGACATCATAGACTCTTTACTAAGGGGTCAAAATGTTCCTTCATGCAGACTGAGGTAGAGTATTTGGACCACATTGTCAGTGATGCAAGCATTAGACTGATCCAAAGAAAGTTCAATGTGTTAGAGATTGGCCTACACCCACAAATACCACCTCTTTAAGAGGATTCTTAGGTCTCTCTTCATTCTACCACATATTTATTTGACATTATGCCACTATTGCAGCTCCTCTCATTGATAGGTTGAAGAAAGAAGCATTTTTCTGGGATGCCATTGCAGATAGAAGCTTTAACCAGGTGAAAGGTTTGCTTACTTTAGCCCCTAATTTCTCCAAGGAATTTACCATTCTATGTGATGACAGTGGGCGAGGTATTGGTGCAGTATTGCTACAAGAATATGGGGTAATAGCTTTTGAAAGTTGAAAACTTGCTAAAAATGAGATGGTAATGAATGTCTATGATCAGGAAATGTTGGCTATTCTTCATGCCATAAAGAAATGGTACCATTACTTGTATGGTAGCAGGTTTAGAGTCAAGAGTGACCATAGGATCCTCAAATATTTCTTATCTCAGTCCAACCTTACTCCTAAGCAATGTAGATGGGTGGCCACATTGCAAGATTATGACTTTGACATTACCCATACTCATGGAAAAGACAATGTAGTGGCTGATTCCTTGTCTAGAATGTGGGCATGTAAAGTCTATATCATCATGGAATTGCATAGTGATTGGATACACGAGCTTAAGGAGGCTTACCTATTGGATGTTAATTTTAGCAATATATTTCAGAAATTGCAGCAAGGTCAATGCACAAAAAACTCTCCATTTCAGCTTAAAAAATGGGCTTTTATGGCTTAATGGCAGGATTGCTATCCCTCACACTTCCCCATTCAAGCAAAAGATCATGCAAGAAATGCATTCAGCACCTACAGCTGGTCATTTGGGAGTGTTCAAAACTTATGAACAAATTGCCAAGAGTTTTCATTGGAAGGGCCTTTGGAGAGATGTTAAAGAATTTGTCTTGAGCTACGTGCCTTGTCAGCAAAACAAGGACATCACATTAAAGCCGGGTGGCTTGCTATAGCCATTGCCTATTCCCGAGGGCAAGTGGACTCATATAACCATGGATTTTATTATAGGTCTACCTCTTATAAAGAAAGGGTGGAATAGCATCTATGTGGTGGTGGATATGCTCATAAAGGCAACTTATTTTATCCCCACTAAAGGCTAATTTAATGCATCACAAGTAGCCAGTGTCAAGAAGTGGACTGCCTTTGGAAACTCTTGAATCTTCAACTCTTCACTCGTTGTACTTCTATGAGGGATAAAATGGCAGGACTGGCTTCCTACACGGGCTTCAAATCACCAGGAGATGGGCAAAGTTCCCCCCAAGTCAGTTGGTTGCACTCCTTCAAAATCTTCGATAGTAAGGGAGGGTCATCTCTCTTTTGTCCCACTATCTCCCTCAGCATCCACCTTTTTCCTCGGTGGGTATATCAACATGGCAATGGCATTCTATTCTAATCAACCAACATGAAATGCATTTCTGAAATATTCATTCAGTCCCTTTCATGAGATGCAATTGGATGAAATTTGGAAAGTTTGGATAAGGATAGGGTCTTACCAATGCAATGCAGTGACTCACTAATTGCTAATACTTACCCTTTTACAATATTTCAAGCTTGGGTAAAATAGTTTAGCCAATCAATGGATTAGAGTGAGCAAACTCATCAATCAATAGATTTAATCAATTGGATTCAAATGTAATGTTGGAAATTTCAGATTGAAGCCTCCAATTCACTGATCAGAACTAATATGCATAGAGAAAACATTGCATTACATGAATGGATTGATTCAAGCAAGGATTGACTGAAATTTGATAGAGATTATTCAATTCTTTAATCTCTCAATCAAGTGGATTAAGCTCAGCAAATGGATTAATGAGAGAGATTAAGAATTGAAGAAGAGTACCTTTGATATGGTTGATGGTGACTTGATCAATTGTCAAATGCTTAATAAAGCCTCTAGTGGTCCAATATTGCTAAAATAATCTTCAAGACGTGTATTTAATGCTTGAGAGTAATCTTGAAGCTTTAGATGCTTAAGATTGAAGCATTAAACCCGTTTCCCCCAAATTTTGGCTCCATGGAAGCTCTTGAGCTTCAATCTTTGACCAATCGTGCTTAATCCTTTCAATTTATTGAAGAATCCTTACTGAAATGATCACATGGACTAAAAGATGAAGAATCTTCAAGAAATTGTTGAGAAATGAAAGCTTGGGCTGAAGCTTTCATGGCTGCCCATGGACTATTCATCTAGGGTTTCAAGAGGATGAAAGAATGAAGAATAGGCAGCTCTCCAGACCAAAGTGACCTCCAAAAGCAAGTGACTAATGCCAGAGATTGATTAGAATGGGGAGGAGAAAGAAGAGCAGCATCTCAGCAAGAGTTCTAGGGTTGAAAATCAGTACAAATTGTGCGAGCAGTCTATAGTCCACATGACCAAGATCTCCATCAACATTGGTAATCAATGTGACCTTTGAAGTAAGGAGAATCAAGAAAGAACCATGGTCGATGCTCTTGATGCCTAAGAAGAAAGATCTTGAAGGAAATCCACCATGGAAGCTGAAAGAAACTTGCAGGAAGCTACAAGAAAGAGGAAAGAGAATCCTCTCTTTTCAAAGTAACCACAGTTTGTTCCCAAACTAAGCCTGGTTAACTCTCATTTAACCTTGTTACCTCCAAATTACATGAAAATTTGATGATGACCTGCTACTTTAGCCTTCTTCTGCCATATTTGACCTTGAAGATCTCCAAATGTAGTCTCCTGCTAACTGTAGATGGTCTGCAACCCTCCACTAGTCACTGTCTGAACCAAGTACTTGTCTGAAATTGATTTTTGATGGAGAAAATAGGACTGAAATTAGAAGGAAAAATGGATCAAAGACCAATGCTCTGATACCACTTGTCAAAAAGTGGATTGGAGAGAAAGAAAGAGAAGAGAGAAGACTGTAGGAGAGAGAAGAAATAGTGTAGAAGAGAGAGAAATAGAGTGACAAGGAGAGAGAAATACTAGAATAGGAGAGAGAAAGATAGGAAAGAGAAAGAAGCCATTGAAGTTGTGAGAAAGATGAGAGAGAAGGACAGTAATGTATTAATGTGTCAAAAAGATAGGAAAAATTACATGTCCCCTCCTTTTATACCAATGCCAGTGTGACATGGCATATCATCAATATTATTCACACACTAAATCCTTATTCTTCCCAGCTTCTTACAGCTAGCCAATTCATGGAATGTGTTCAAATTGCATGGTTTACCGCAAGCCATTGTGCATGATCGGGATACAAAATTTATGAGAAATTTTTTGCAAGTGGTATTCAGTTCTATAGGCACCAAGTTGGCTCTCTCTACAGCTTATCACCCCCAAACTGATGGTCAAACAGAGAGGGTCAACAAATGGCTAGAAACTTATCTGAGACACTTTTGTCATGATATTCAGCATGCTTAGGATTCATGGTTACATTTGGTTGAGTTTACCTATAATAACTCCACCAATGCTAGCATTGGAGTCTCACCTTTGGAGGCTTTATATGGGTATAAGGTCCCTCTCCCCACAGTCATCTTCAATGACAAGATCAATCCTCAAAGCAAGGAATAATTGGACAAAATGCATGCCCTACTTCAACAATGTAAGCTAAACTTAAAGAGAGCTCAAGATCAAGTGAAGCTTTATGTTGATGAGAAAAGATGAGACATTGAGTTCCAAGAAGGGGATTTGGTTTTGCTAAAGGTACATGAGTCTAGGTATGCCACTCTTAAGGATGGCTCCAACAATAAGTTAGCTCACAGGTTCTATGGACCCTATCGAATTATCAAGCAGGTGGGTGACTTGGCTTATCAGTTGGAATTACCCTCTTCCACCAAGATTCACAATGTTTTTCATGTGAGTCAACTCAAACCTTTCATTGGATCATCAATGGATTTCTTAGAAGAGCTTCCTCCTATGGATGAAGAGGGTATCATCCAATACATTCCAGACGCAGTCATAGGTCAAAGGGAAAAGAAGATACACTCAATCAATCATGGAATACTTGATCAAATGACAAGGATTTCCCCTTGAAGAGGCCTCTTGGTGACCAGCTTCAATCATGGAAGAGTTCCCTCATCTTATGGATACTAACTTGGTTGAAATGTAGTCAACGGGTAGCCTATCCTAGTTCAGACAGACAGCTCTCTGTTTTCAACCAGATTTGATTTTGAATTATGAACAACATTTAATGCCATGCATGGGCTAAAAGTACTCGAAGTAAGCTCTATTTCTATGTGAAAAACTCCTTGATCGGAATTAGCTATCAAAAGTTATTGTAAATTTACTACAGCAGGGTCCTGTAGTAGACAGCATGATGTACACTGTCTACAGCACTCAATTCCTCACTGAATATGGGTCAAAATTGGATTTTTCTTATTCCCCAATCATGCCCATACATCATATTGTATCCATGACCCAACATACATACATAACCCCCCACATGATTTATTGAATAACCCCTTGTAATCATGCAGCAGAGTAGTACTTTGGATTGCCTTGCCCTATTTTGTAATAAGTGCCCATTTTATTTTTGAGGGAAAAAACCTTTGGGTGAGGATGGAATGTAAGAGATGGGGAATACAAGGAAAAATACAGGAATAAAATAATGGAGAAAAAAAACCTGCTACATTGGTGGTATATAAGATGTAAGGGACTTGACATTTGATCATCAAATTATAATAACAAGTCTCCTTCATCTTCTCTCCCTTTTCCCAGCTTTCATGGCTTCCTTCCTTTTCTGTCTTTCTCTCTATTCTTCTAGTATTTCTCTCTCCACATCACTCTCTTTCTCTCTCTTCTGCTTCTCTTCTTCTCTCTCTTTTGCAGTCTTCTCTCACCTCTTTCTCTCTCCCCAATCCTCTCCTTGACAAATGATGGAGAGATCATGGAGGGTTCCATTGTTGCAAGGGATTTTCCTATAAGAACAAGAAGACAGATCATAAGTATATGCTCCCTTTTTGTAGAAACATGAAAACATCTTGCATAGATTTGCAATAATAATATTTATGAATTACAAGTCAAATCTACCCTAAGGAGGACAAACAAAAGGAGTCAAGAGAGTGCATCCCAAGACTACATCACATAGAGAGAGAGAGAGAGAGAGAGAGAGAGAGAGAGAGAGAGAGAGAGAGAGAGAGAGAGAGAGAGAGAGAGAGAGAGAGAGAGAGATGGGGAGGAAGGCAGGGAGCTTAGAGATATTCCAGACAAAATACTTTTAAAGAGAAACCTCAAACACACGAGGACATTACTTCAAGCTCTATAGACCTATAAATATAAATATAAATATAAATATGTATGTGTGTGTGTGTGTGTGTAGAGAGAGAGAGAGAGAGAGAGAGAGAGAGAGAGAAAGAGAAAGAAAGAGAAAGAACAAGACAAAGGGAGGGAGGTAGGGAAGGAGGTAGGGAGGGAGGGAGGAAGGGAGAGAGAGAGCGCACATACAGAGAACAATTGAGAGAGAGAGAGAGAGAGAGAGAGAGAGAGAGAGAGAGAGAGAGAGAGAGAGAGAGAGAGAGAGAGAGAGAGAGAGAGAGAGAGAGAGAGAGAGAGAGAGAGAGAGAGAGAGAGAGAGAGAGAGAGAGAGAGAGAGAGAGAGAGAGAGAGAGAGAGTAACTACATGCCAATGCAAGACAATATCTATAACTCACAACCTCCATTAATGGAGGAAAAATGATTTGTGCATGTCCAATTTACCAAATTTATTGTTAAATTAGTCTTGAAACTCTCTTTTGAGGGTATAAGCACTTTCAACGGCCCACTTTTAAGTGCCAAAAAGCAATGTCCTATGTATCACTTTCTAGGCCACCTATACATGCTTTCACCCAATAACCTTACTAGCACCATCAAGAATCTTTGCTCCTATCTTGTCAAAGATGGTTTTGAGACCACAATCCATAATGAAGGCTACAAATGGCAAGTTCTTCTTGTGTGAAGATACATATGATATATTTCAAATTTTCTTAGACTCTCCATTTAATGTTAGAAATGAAATTGCACATATTTCTTCTATTGGGCATTTTGTATTGTTCCCAACTCTCATAGTGATGGGTTCTCTAAGAGGCCTTAGAGAACTATACCAATCTTTATAGCTTGTCATGTGAGAGGACAGTCCACTAATTAGCACCCTAGGGATAATCTATATTGAATTCTAAGCTAAGGAATAAGCCTCCTCGATCACTATGAATAACTTCAGGTAAACCTCAATATTGTTTATAGAGTCTTTGCCTTTGGAAGAAGACCTTGTAGTGCAATTATTTTCATCCCTGGGGAGTCCACCTATAAGAAATCATCTATATAATGTGCGTTCAAAGGATATTAAGAAATACATGTTCTTTACATGCTATAAGGGCTTAAAATGATCCCTTTTACTTTACAAAACTTACAAATTTTTTAATATTATAATTAAAAAACCACTTTTATAAATATAATCCTGTAAGTTTTACTAAATATAATGCCCTTTCTTTTGAACTCACATGGTATCTTACATATTCTATAAGGTGGACTCCCCGGGTTTTCATCACTCTCTTTCTTTCTACATTCCTTTATCATGTAGCAATGCTTTCTATTATCTATATTTCATCATACTTGGGAGGCAAGACTTGGATACACTGCCTAGCTAGCTCCTCGATCATCTATACTATCTAGATCTCTGCCATTCAAACATATAGATTCTTGATTCATGTACTCAAGATCTTCATTGCTTCTTTATCAAAAAGTTTTTTTTGCTACAAGATAATTCTCAAAGTTTTAAATTTTGGTTTGGATTTATGTCTCATATTGACATCTCAATAAATCCCAAGTTTTCCTAGCTTTGGATGTATGTTGATTGAGAGTGATAAAAGAATCAGATGCATCAATAATGATGGCACAAAGTGGTATCAATATCAATCCACACAACTACATCTAATAGCTAGGGGAGTCCTATATGTGGCACTAATCTTGAACTTCCATAAGGTATAGTTTTTTCCATCAAGTTTTCCTTTTTCCATGGCAGGTGGAAGAATTTGTAGGGTTTGCATTAGTATAGCAACATTGCTACTTCCTTTACTATTGTTGCTATTGCAATGAGTTGACATTACTTTTGGTCTTTTTAACTGCAAAATTTTGATTTGCTTATATTAGGTTGTTATTAAGAGTGCCTAACAATCTGATACCATGTAAGAACACATAGCACAATGGAAGATAATAGTAAGCCAAGTACAAGAGAGAACAGGAAAATGAGTGTAGAAGGTATGAGTACTCAATAGCTATGTCAAATTTATATATACAAAAGCCTCATAAAGAGCTCAATATGGTAGGTGGGGAAATAGTGGATCCATGATTTGGATAAGGGATGAGCCTCATAAAGAGGTCAACATGGACGGTGTGGAAAAGATGAATCCATAAATTGGACAAGGGGATCCATAAAGTGAGTTGTGGAAAAGGGATGTGGATGCTTATAGTTCTCAACGAGTAGTGTGGACCCTCCAATACAATTTTCCTTGACTTACTACTCATGTAGCTCAGATTCATTGCCCATGTGGTCTAAGACTCATTTGCCGCTTATCAAGTACATGATAATCTAGGAACTATTCCCCAAACCCCATAACTCATCAATGGTCAAGTCTAATAGGCCATCTCATGTCTAAATTGGGAGCCCTATGGATGCCCAATGCCCATCATGGATTCTCTTCATTTGGATGCCTTGGAAACATTTTACACTTGGAGCATAGGCAACTAACTAACTAGGAGGTGGGGACTTGAGGGACCTCTCACAATTTCATGTGTACTTTTGCATTGGAACGTTTTCCCATGTATCCAAGAATCCCTGAAAATGTAAACAATAAGACTATTTGAGCCTAGATTTCTTGAACTCTTTACATTCTTATATGTTGAGAAATTAGTTTCACCACACATTCCATAAGGTATTCCAAGACTACAAGGCAACATTTGCACTTTTTGTGATTGATGTAAGCATTTTCTTCTCTAAAGTTTCCTTGAGTTTCTATTTATGTAGTATAATGCAATATTTAAAAATGCAATAAGGTATCTAATTGAGTTTATTTCATAAAATTTGTTTAAAGCATCATCTACAAAATAGTAATATAGTACATATCATTTCCCACAGAAAGTCATTCATATTAAGCATGTACTTGATCATTACTTTATCTTTTGAGATTAACACAAGTTACGTAGTGGTGTGATTAGAACTCTAGTATTCAAACAGTAAATTGCAATAATTTTGATTGATTGTCCATGAAAATTTTATTCTAGATAAACTATAATTATCTTGCATAAGACAAGTATTTTGCCTAACATTCATAAGAAGTAGAAGCGTAGTAAGAAATCAACATTATTATTCTACAAAGATGCACATAGTTTTTTATGTAGGTGCAGTATCGAGGCACCCTCCAAGTTGTACAAACATCAAATCAACCTAGTACCTTGAAATTGTTCTCAAGTGGAGAAATCACTCTCAAATGGCATACTTGTAATGCACACAATGTTGGTAAAAATATGTAAGAAAGGAAAAAATTAATGGTATGATGCGAGGAGGTAAGATTGTGTGTGTGTGTGTGCGCATGTGCGTGTGCGTGTGCGTGCGCATGCGTGTGCGTGTGCGTGTGCATGTGCTTGTGCGTGTGCATGTGCGCGTGCGTGCGTGCGTGCGATCTACACAAGGCTAGTAAAAAACTGTAAGAAAGAGAAAAATCAATGGTATTAATGGTATGTTGCAAGTAGGAAAGATTCTCTCTCTCTCTCTCTCTGTTTGTCTCTCTTAGAGACAAGATTTGGGAAAAGTCTCCAAAGGAACTTTTCTCTCTCTTGTGTTAACAACATTGAAAAAGGCAACACTTCATGTAAGCCCATGTGCCAAAAATGCTCAAGTTAGATATTAGTGATCTAAAAATCGCAACATCCTACCCTTTGAGATGCACCTACTATTAAAAATTGCTTCATGAAATGAAAATGAAAATGAGCCTCATGTTGTCAAAAGTTGAGAATGGCCAATGCAATCTCATTGCATCCATCATAAAATGTCTAATTTCTTTCAAGGCTTGTGGCCAATTATTGCCTTTATAGCAATTCAAGTCCACTTGTAATGGAAGTGGGGATGTGTTCATACTTGTAAAATTTTTTAAGTCACTTTTGAAAGTTACTTGCGGTAGCCAATGAGATGATGCTAATTTATGTGATAAAATTGTTGCAATCATTTCAACAATTGGGTTTGATACAAGGTAGAAAAGCAGATGCACATGCAAGATAATTCATTATGCTTCAAGAATCTTTGTCCAATTTAAGAGTATCTAACTTGGTAGTTTCCTAGAGAGTTGTGAGTTGTATGATGACTCCTTTTAGTTAATTGTACTTTGCTAGAGAGTTAGTGTCTACCATATCAAATTTTTAGAGAATTATGACTTCTTTTAATAGCACATGGTTTGAAGAATTATTGAATAATTTGTTGGCATTTTGTGTTGAATCCAAACTTGTTTATTTGCAAACATACACAATAATAGGAGTTCCACATTCAAGGTTTTGATCTTAGTCTAGGAATTTGATCATATAATCCTAGTGACAATTTATCCTAAAACATTTTTTATGTCTTCTTTTATTGAGATATAACATATGGATAAGATCAAGTTGCTTTCACTCCTTGAAGATTTCAAAATGCAAAGAAAAATAATGTATGAGTGATGAATAAATAATACCAACATGTGATGATGCTTTCTTAACCAAAAGCCACTAGGTAAATTCTACCATTATCAAGATGCTTACAAACTTACACTTTGAAATGGGCCAATCCTAGTAGTTATTTATTTTAAATATACTTTGTTATTTTTGCCCCTAAGGAGGTCATGTGTGCAATACAATCTTGTAAAGGGGATTTTGGTGAGAAGAAAGATAAGCTATAGCAACTAGAGAATAATTGAATATAGTACCGCCATTGAGTTTGCCAAATAATCAAACTCCCACTTATAGAATTGGCATCCTTACAATGAAATAAATAATGTGTTACATCACGTAGTTGAACAAAGGACTATGACTAGGGACTATCTTGAAAAGATGGACCACATTTTCAACTTGCAAATGTAGCTTCTTGAAAAGTCTAAGATGGAAAATGATATCATATAGTGAAATGAATTCTTTCTTGATCCAACATCTATTTGCATAAGAAGACATGCATCTCTTACAACAACTAGTATTGGTTGCTTTCCTAATAGGATTGTCACATTACATGCTTTGGTGATGCGCATCTCATACACATCTTGTGGGGAGCCACACTTGAGAAAGAGGTACTTCCATAAGTGTCCCACATGCTCAACCAAATAGACTTACCAAGGAGAAAAACTTGTAACCCACTTTGATAGCAAGCCCATGTAAGTTTCAATAAACCCAACACCCATATTTGGCATGCCAATCCTCATCTCAAGTTCAATATCCTACACTAGGTAGTGTGCAAGCATCTAAGGATCCCTTATATTTAATAATATAGTGTATTCTATTGTACCTCCCATGCCCATATAAGAAACCTATCACAAGTTACTCCCATGGCTTCTATAGAGTATGTATGAGAAGAGAGCTTATGGAGTGAGCTTTTTTTAGCAAGCTCTAGTTTTATTCAACACAATCCACTTAGTCCTACTTTTCTTTTGGGCATATATCAAGCACTACTTGTCCTCATGTGTTGGGGACCAATCATCAACATCTCACTCCCCTTAATAACATCTCCCTCTCTCTCTCTCTCTCTCTCTCTCTCTCTCTCTCTCTCTCTCTCATATACTGGGGATCCACGGCATGCATCTCCCTATCCTCCTCCTCCTCCTAAATAACACACACACACACACACACACACACACACACTCTCTCTCTCTCTCTCTCTCTCTCTCTCTCTCTCTCTCTCTCTCTCTCTCTCTCTCTCTCTCTCTCTCTCTCTCTCTCTCTCTCTCTCACACACACACACACACACACACACACACACTCTCTCTCTCTCTCTCTCTCTCTCTCTCTCTCTCTCTCTCAAAATGTATTAGTAGTTCTCTCTTCTTAACTTATTCACATCACTAGACTAAACTTATGTGCTTATCTTTGATAATATTATCACAATGTTAGTGATTCAATTATGCATACATAAGTGATATCAGACTAAAAATACATTCACATCCCCCCTCTTCCTTCTTTGTATATATTTTATAATTATATTATGATGTGTTAGCACTTCAATTATGCATATGTTTACAATATACCCTTACAAGTAATTGCTTCACAATCTTTGTAAAATATAACTATATATTGCTACATTACTTGTAGCTATTATTCCTTCCGAGAATTTTTCATTTTACACTCCAAACTTTAACAATCAAATATTTTAATATACTAAAATATTTCACATTCTATTGCATGAACTTACAAAAAAAAAACTAAATCCATAAATATATTTGCAAGTTAATTAACCACTATATGCAAAGAAAATAAACATATTTTTTGCAAATAATAAATATTAAACCAACTCCATTGTTGGAGGCTAAAATGGGTGTTCTCTAGAAAACTCCTAGACTCCCTTGTGAAAACCTACTAGCTCAGTCAAATAGGGAAGCATGCATTCCAAGATGATGGTATCCATGGGATTTTCCTTTAGGGAAGTATGTGTTTGAAGAGGATGGTATCCATGATATTTACTTCAAATATAGATGGAAACATAAAGGCATTAGGTGGGTTAGATTGCATCTTCTTTATGCTATCATCCACAAATAGTATCATTGTAGGGTGACAATGTGGCCAATCAATATCATCTACAAATTGTGGCTTTGCCCTAACTCCTTTAAAAAGAATGAGTTACGAGAATAAATGCACCGATGATATCACTTTCCTACAATTAGCCATAGTCTTTTTAGAAGAAGACATAAAAATGCAACATATTCTAAAGAGTATATGTAGAATTACTTACCAGGAATCTAGATTCTTATGTTACTTGTACTTTTTTTCATTGAGTATTTTTGGTATAATGCCTTCTCATTGGAGAGGAATTCACCTTTAGTAGGTAGTCAAGAAAGATAAGACATATCCAGTATATCTTCTCATTCCACTCCTACTCAATTTGGTGATCCTTATACATGCACTACTCCTCCTTCAAGTCTACCTAATCTCCGCATTTCCTTGGCAAATTTTGTAATATCCCCTTCTCCAATTGCCTATAAATGAACCTACCATTCATAGTTTGATTACATATAGAGAACACATCAACAAGATACCATTGCAAATATACTTGAATAGAAGGATATCAAGTTATGCATGTAGAGAAGTCTCCATGTTGCTACCTTGCATAACTTCTGAGGCTCTCTCTCTCTCTCTCTCTCTCTCTCTCTCTCTCTCTCTCTCTCTCTCTCTCTCTCTCTCTCTCTCTCTCTCTCTCTCTCTCACATCATTAGGACTCAATAGAGTCTATATATATATATATATATATAATGAGAGAAGAGATAAAAATATTTACTAGCTATGAATAACATATTACATGTGTATTTATTATATATTTTAATATGAGACATAGTAGATTAAGACTTTGTGAATGAAGTATGTTGAACTGTTTGAACCTTATGAATAAAAAACAATCCTCTCTTTTGATTTTTTTTCTAAACAAAAAACTAATAATTAATATAATATATAATAGTTATTGTCTTTGCATTGTGTATTTGGAAAAATAAAGACCTTATCAAAGATTTTAAAAAGTTGTATACCATTGAAATTATAATCAAATGTGACTTTTTAGTCTAATTGTACTTAGGCTAAAAACTTTTAAATAGAGAAATTTAATCACAAGTTGGAGAGAGAGAGAGAGAGAGGGGTGTGTGTGTGTGTGTGTGTGTGTGGAGATAAAGATCGGAGGCTATGGCCATTCCATTAATATCAACTTCTCTTTTTTTAAAAATTAAAGATAGGAGGCTATTAATATAGGTGAGGGTCTAAAGTTGCATTATAGAAGAGGGGCACCTCCTTCTTTGGCTTTAAAAGTTTCTAACACTCTCTCCTATAATACTATAATGCTACTTTTGGGCCTCTCCTACATTAATTTGAAAAAGATACCTCTCTATCAAAACTACTTTTCACATTTCTTTCTCTTCTCTCTTATCAATGATTTGTAAAAAGACACATCTCTCTTATCTCTCATTAATAATTGTTTTTATCTCCTCTCTCTCGCATCCAAAAGTTATATATATATATATATATATATATATATATATATATATATATATATATATATATATATATATATATATACTCCACTGAGTAATACCTTTTCAATTGAAATTCTTTATAAGTATCCAGAATATATTCTTTATTTTAAAGACTAGGCAAACCATTGATGAATTACTTAATCAAGGTAGATTAGAGTTTTTATGAGTAATATTCTTTAAAGTTATGTCTTTAGTTCTTTAATATACACTAGACAAACCTACATTGATTATTCTCTCTGTGTGTATGTGTGTGTGCATGCGTGCAAGCATATGTGTGTCTTATTAAGAACTTATTTCTATCTCTTTCTCTTATTCAAAAACTGTTGTTACTAAAAATCTCTCTTTCTCTCCCTCTCTCTCATTAATATATACTAGAGTTCCATGCAACAAGTGAAGTTGTCATGCGATACAACAATCCATTTCTCATCTTTCTTTGTCCTCTTGTTCCTCTCTATTTCTAATTGTTTAATTTACTCTCTCTCTCTCTCTCTCTCTCTCTCTGTGTCTTCTATTTTAGTTTATTTTTTCTCCTCTCTTGGTTCTCTCTCTCTCTCTCTCTCTCTCTCTCTCTCTCTCTCTCTCTCTCTCTCTCTCTCTCTCTCTCTCTCTCTCTCTCTCTCTCTCTTTGCTTTTCTTCTCTCTCCTTTTATTCTCCCCCCTCTCCCCTCTCTTTTCATTCTCTCTCTCTCTCTGCTCTTTTTTCCTCTCTTTTCTTCTTCTTTTTTTCTCTCTCCTCTCTTTTCTTTCTCTCTTTCTCCTCTATTTTTATTCTCTCTCTCTCTTTAAATTTTATATTTTCTCTCTCTATAATTCTCTCTACATATTCCCTCCTCTCTCTCTCTCTCTTCTTCTTCTTCTTCTTCTTCTTCTTCTTCTTCTTCTTCTTCTTTTATCTTCTTCCCCCCCACTCAGTCTCTCTTAAAGTATGTAAATTTTATATTTTTCCTATATATAATTCTCTCTTTATGTTTATATTCTCTCTCTTCTTCTCCTCTATATCTCTCCTTTTATATTCTCTCTCTCTCTCTCTCTCTCTCTCTCTTTTTCAAAATATTTAAATTTAAAAAATAATTTTCTCTTTTCTTTTTTTCTCGTCTCTCTTCCTCTTTTCTTCTTTCTTCTTATTCTTCTTCTCTCTCTCTCTCTCTTCTCTCTCCTCTTTTTTCTTATTTTCTCTTTAATTTTGTTCTTTTCTCTTTCTTTTAAATTTTATCTTTCCTCTATCTATAATTCTCTCTCTGTGTTTAAATTATCTCTCTTCTTCTTATTTTCTCTTTCTCATTTTCTTCTCTCTGCCTCTCTCTCCCCTCTCTCCTCTCTTTTCCTTTTTTCTCTCTCTCTCTCTCTCTCTCTCTCTCTCTCTCTCTCTCTCTCTCTCTCTCTCTCTCTCTCTCTCTCTCTCTCTCTCTCTCTCTCAAATTTTATATTTTTTCTCTCTATGATTCTCTTTCTCTTTGTTTTCCCTCTCTCTCCCTCCCTCTCCTCTTCTTTCTTTTTTGCTCTTTGCATATATATATATATATATATATATATATATATATCCCCTTATTTTAATTAAAGAGAAAGTTTAAATTAAAAAGTTTAATCTAACAAAGAGAGAGAGATAGAGAAAACCTAGAACCTGCACATGAGAGAGAGGGGGAGGGGAAGAATAAAAAATTTTAATTTAAAAAAGACTATTCTCTTTCTTCTTTCCCCCCTCCTCTCTTAGTCTTCTTCTTCTTCTTCTTCTCTCTCTCTCTCTCTCTCTCTCTCTCTCTAAGTGTGTGAAAAACTATGTTAAAAATTTTTAAATTGAAAAAAGTATTAAAAAGTATTTAATTAAAAGAAAAATTTAAATTAAAAATTTTAATCTAACAAAGAGAGAAAAAAATTTTGATTTAATTAAATGAGAGAGAGAGAAAAAAAACTTAGGCCCTACACATGAGAGAGAGGGGGGGGGGAGAAACTTAATTAAAAAGGGGAGCTGGAAAAGAAAGAGAGAGATTATAAGTGAGAGAGAGGGGAGGGGTTTTTAAATTAAAAAAGGGAGGTGAGAGGGGAGGTGGGGAAGGCTTTAATGATAAAATGGAGAGGGAAGAGAAAATGTAATATTTTCACGTAATAAAAGTTAGTTGGTTAGTTCGAAAGTTAGTTAGTCAATTAATAAGTTAGTAAGATCACTAACTAAAGACTAACTAGGGTAAAAACTAACTAACATTAATAATTAATCATTTTTATTTAATTAAAAATATATTTTAAAATAAATCGAGAGTCGTAATCTGATATTTTTCTCGGATTGACAAGGACCGTAGCTACCTTCACCACAAAAGTTACAATGTGAATGAGACTTATGAGCCATATTAATCACTAGTATTAATCTGTATAGTTTGGATGGTCCAAAAATATTAGATTTGTGGGCAAAAAAAATCTAGTATCTTTTAGATATTATTCTAAAAAGATAGAACTGAAAGTCATTTAAAATAAAAGACAAGTGATGTTTTAGTTAGTTTTGGAGATTTAAAAAAATAATAATAAAAAAGTGACTGGCGAAATCACGCGCACCGCGATCGCAGTCTACAGGGAGTAGACATCACTTCAAATAGAGAAAAGAAGAAGGAGTGAATTGAGAGCTTTCTAAACAAGTGTCTTGAGGTTTTACCCCCCTTTTGGAGTCAATGCAGCCCATCAGATTTATAATCTGAGCATCAGATCACTGAGTCTTCCAAGAGCCCCTCCACTCTTGTTCTCAACCTTATTCCCTCCTCTCTAATTCATTATAAATATGAGGCATGGGGAGGCACAAGGGAGCATAAGGAGACCCCGAGAGGCTGCGAGCGAAAGGTAGAGAGAATGATACCCCCTCCAAGAGATTGTGAGAGAGAGCTTGAGAGAGAGACAGACAGACAAAGATAGAGACACATAGAGAGAGAGAGAGAGAGAGAGAGAGAGAGAGAGAGAGAGAGAGAGAGAGAGAGAGAGAGAGAGAGAGTTACCCTGAGAGAATTCACAATTCCCTCTATCTTGATCCTCGACTTAGCCATATTCTCTAACCTCTCCCATCTCGAATCTATTCTTCCTTCTTAATCACTTGAGTCTACTTGTGGACGATGGCCTCCAAGTGAAGAATGTAGCGTGTAGATGGCAATCCTACAACTAGCAGCGAAGCTTCGGGTGAAGGCATCATTGTCAATCCAATTGCAATACCGGTCATAAGTAATGTATTTTCAAATTGATAGATGCTTGTTTTAATTCTCACATGAGATACATTAGACTCCATACTATGATGGATGAGAATAGGTCATGGGAAGGGATAGGCCTCTTCTCACATATTTGAAAGATGGAATTTGCAAAATGCATGTATCAAGGGAAGTTAATTGTAGTTAGTTGTGTATGTCTTATTCATTGATACATCAATCGGTCAGGGGTTATGAATAGCATAATCATAAAAATAATGACATTAAGAATTGTGCATATAAATATTAAGAAAATTTTGCATAGAATCACTCTTTGATCCCAAGGGGGAGCGAATATGCAATGGGCTTATTATCTGAGAGCGGCATTTAGGTGACGGGAAGTGCTTAAAAATAGCTAAAAATTATGAATATCAAGGGAAAAATATTCACCGTCAAAGGCGGCGGCTCGATCTAAGACGATTTTAAGTATAAGCAGTTGACGGGCGCCCAAGTGACACGTCCGGATTTTTAGTAATTTTTCTGTCAGTCAGGATAGGATGTGGGAGCTGCAGGCCAGTCCGGAATGCCGAGAGGGACGCCGAGAAATTTACAGCACGACAATCGGAGTCCGTATGAGGAAGTGGCCAAAAAACTGGCCGGGGTGCCCAAAAAGGGGCCAAAAAGGAAATTTCAAAGGGTGTGAAGAGAGGGGGGTGACCTTTGGCCCCCCTCTAAAAAAAAACGTCATGGAGGGGGGGCGGCGGCTGTTTTCAGCCGCTGAAAAAAACGCGCCTCCCCCCCCCCCCCCCCCCCCCCCCCCCCACAAATCAAGGATGGAGGCTGAAGGCAAGCCATGAATCCAATGGCAGAGGGCTTCCACATTCGATCTACGCTCCATATCGCTTCGATCCACGCGGGGAATGGTGGCCTGTAGAGGGAGAGAGAAAATCAGTATTTCTCTCTCCTCCCTCTCTCTCTTCTAAAGGCAAGTTCACGTGGGAAGAAGAAGGAAGAAGAAAGAATGGTGGAGGCTTGTCCGGCATGGATCGGATTGCTCCACGGGCTGGAAATGGTGATTGGTGATTGTGCTGGACATGAAGTGCTGCTGATTTTCAGATTTGCCGCCATGGACATGAAACCCGAAACACTCAAATAAGCGGTAATTCAAAATTTTCAAAGGAAATTTGAGATTTTATGGCTTTGGATTGATGAAATGTTGTTCATGTGGGCTAAAAATTGTTCATGTTGCTGTTTTCTATGAGTTCTTGCTGGTCATAATCAGAAAATCAGAAAGATATGCATCTTGTGGTTCAAAATAATACATTAAAACATGTAAAACATGAAAAATCATTTGGCATAAAAATGGGAAAGTGAATAGGAACACCAACTAAACTTTCATTTTTCTACAAGAAGGAACTAAGGGCCACAGCCCATAACCTGTTTTGAATTTTTAGTAATTAAATAATGTAGAAAAATAAGGGAAAATACAAGAAAAGGGTGAAAAAACCCTAAAAAATAGGGGAAAAATACATTTTGGATTTTGAAAAATAAGGATAAATAAGAGCAATGTTTATGAATGTTTGTGGGGACTGAAGCATGAGGATTTGCCTCAGTTCAACCCCACCTTCTTATTCTAGTGTGTCTTTTTCCATTTTTTCCACATAAAATTATGGTAAAATACCCTATAAATCTATCCAATGATGCAATATTTAAACGGGGAAGGGTAGAGAAGTTGAAATATCTCTAAATGCCGTGTGAAATGATGGGAAAGTTGCTGATTTATATGCATAGCATTTAGGACGGATGATAATTAAAATTAAGAGCTTAGTAGCACGAGGATCACCTCGGTGCTAGGCCCATGCAACGAAGCACGAACGGTAGTTGGAAACCATTAAAAGAATGTTTTTGCACTTGTGCACGAGACTGTTTTGCTAAATGTTTGATCACTAGGCATCCACCAAATGCATAGAGCATGAAAAGAATTTAGAAAATATCAGTGACCAGCTCCTGGACATGCATTGCAATTGGTTTATTGGAACCTGACCTACGATGAGAGGCAGTGAGGTACCCATGTTGTAGGCTAGTCGTGGGGTCTAGGGGAAAGAGAAGTAAGGACAATGGTACATTCCTGGACACGCTTATTTGGTACCTTGAGCGACTTTTGTGCGAAATGTCTAAATGTTGAGCGACGCATCGAGGGGCCAATCCCCAAGGTGTAGGAGAGTCGCAGAGGGTTGACGGCATTCAGCCATAGGAGGAACCCCATGTGTATGTGATTCGAGCCTATTTGGCTATGTGAAAGGGACTCCCTCTGAGGAGTAATATTGGGTTAGGATCAGTTGGACTACAACGTATTACAAACGCAATGTTTAGGAAGGCAGAGATTTTGATAGACGCTCCTGGCTGCGAGGCCGAGGGGTTGTCTTGTGCATAGTGACGAGGCCCGGCTAGTGCATGAGCCAGTGCCGGCCCGTTTTTAGGTCCATCATTATCACATCTATTCTTGTATTATTTGGGAAAAATACAATTAGTTTTGTTGGTTGATTGAACAACACCCTAAATGTTTTTTTTACAATCATTTGATTGTTGCATTGTGATTTGGATAAATATTTCCAGTGCTTGTGTTTGATGGTAAAAGCATGGCAAGGGTCAGTAATGACAAGTAACCATGAGGAATAAAGGAATGTTTTCCTAGAAGATGATATTAGTGCTGATTGCCTTGATTATGCTTGATTCTTAATTGGATTAATTAAGGAAGGATATTTTGCACGCGTGGATAATCTCCAAGATCGCACCGCGGAATTACCCTGAGAGGGCACTGCTCGATTCATAGGCCGATGGTCGAGTGGTGAAAAGGCCAACCACGGAAAGTGTGTGTCGCTCCTAGGTCGCTTGGGGTCAGTGGAGCTCTGGACACTCCTTGCCGAGTCCGGAATGGAGTTGTAGAGTGCCGTGAGCCCAACGTCTGGAGACATTGGAATATCCTTTTCTAGATAAAGGATGGAAATTTTAGTGCAATGTGATTTGGACCAAGTACTTCTGTTGGACAGAAGGGATACATAATTCTCCTGTATGGGGAGGAGACAAGGATTAACTTGAAGATAAATTAGGGAACTTGTTTGTCAAAATGTCTGCTTGCTCTATTTTTGTGTCTGTGCTCTAAATTACGTGAACTAACTTTGTTCCCTAAAAGGCTTAATTAATTAAGTTGATTTTAAATGTCACACATAAATGTGGTATGACCTAATTAGAAAACTAAAGCTATCAAGGGAAGCGAGTGGGCGGAATCCCCGACGGGTTCATCCTAAGGCAGGGTGGTCCCAGAGAACTTGGAGGCTTCTCACAAGGTTTTATCACCAGGTTGACTCTAGGTATTGTTAAGTTAGAACCTAATTCATGCGGTTTTAGGGGACCGGAATGGGACTATGCCCTACGGGCAGAGAGGTTGAGTGGCGCATCCCTCTTGTTTCCCATTCTCTTTGAACCAAGTGTAGTATGGATCTGCTTTGGATTGGGTATCTCTACGTAAAGTAGGATGTTCAAAACCCGACGCTAGAATGCTGTTAGAGGAGACCTTGACAATTAGGAACCCAGATTTGAGGTCGATCCTAGTGGGTTCGACTGCGAATGTTTCGTTGCGAGGCGGACTCGAGAAACCCTAGGTGACAAACCCCGAAACATTCCATGGGAGTGCCGGGCGGTGACGCTTAGATTCGTTTCTTGATAGACCACTAAAACGTGCTTAGATAGCCAATAGCCAGGCACGTTACAGTTGGTATCAGAGTAAAACTTCATGATGATGTGTAATTGATTAATATTTGGTTCATCGACATATCCTAAACAGAAATAACCTAAGTGGTATGGCTTGATTGCCAGGCACCTCCTGCACTCACGAATGCTAGCATACAAGAGAAGATATTCCTTCTCGAGCAAATTAAGGCACCCGAGTTTGATGGAGAAGGAATAGATGTCGCAGCGGAGACGGACATATGGATTGAGTCGATGGATAATTATTTCTCTGCTTTAGGAATTGCCTCCATAAATCAACCAATGATTGGCAAAGTGAAGTTAGTGAAAGGGAAGTAGAACCCAGGAGGAAGAAGCTTGGCGGTGAGAGCTATGGCGGATGGAGAGCAAGAGCAAGAGTGAGAGTGAAACTCAAAGTGGGAACTCCAACAACCATAATGTGTGGTTGGGCCTTCCTTTATTCAAATTATCACTAAAAGAATAAAGAATAAGTGACTATGACGGGCGCCTGCCACCTACAGTGTGCAATGGCGAGTACTGTCAGTATAGTAATACATGGGTGGCAGAAGAAGCTTGGTGGTGAGAGTTATGGCGGATAGAGAGCAAGAGCAAGAGTGAGAGTGAAACTCAAAGTGGGAACTCCAACAACCACAATGTGTGTCCGGTCCTTCCTTTATTTAAACTGTCACTAAAAGAATAAAGAATAAGTGACTGTGACGGGTGCTCGCCACCTACAGTGTGCAGTGGTGGGTACTGTTAGTGTAGTAATACACAAGCAGCTAGGTGTAGTAATACTGTTAGTGTACAAAAGGATGAGGAAAAAGATGTTATCTCATCCAATGCCCATCAATCTCCTGAGGAAGGCAAAGCGCTCGGTAGTGAGGCTCTTCATGAGCAAGCCTGCAGGATTCTACTCAGTCGAAATCTTGACAAGGTCAACAGACTTGTCCTCAACGATCTCGTGAATGAAGTGATACCTCACCTGAATATGTTTCATCTTCGCATGGAAGACTAGATTCTTGGCCAACTGAATGACACTCATAGAATCCGAATGCAGTGTAGGCATAGCATTTGTTATACCAAGGTCTGCAATCAAATGGCCTAACTAGATAGGCTCCTTGCAAGCCTCTAAGGCTGCAATATACTCGGTCTCTCTAGTAGAAAGGGCCGTACACTTTTGCACCCTGGACATCCAAGAGATAGCCCCTCTAGCATAAGTGAACACATAGCTAGAAGTGGACTTCCTACTATCTGCATGTCATGCATAATCAGAGTTAGTGTACCCCACGACTCATGTATCCTGGCTACCATAGCAAAGACACATATCTACTATGCCCTTCAAGTACCTCATGATATACGTCACGGCATCCCAATGTTTCTTACCAGGTGTAGCCATATAACATGTGACAACCCCAACTACAAAAGCAATATATGGATGGGTGGCTATCATGGCATACATAAGACTACCCACAACTGATGCATAGGGAATCTTGGCCATCTGCTCATCTGTCTATGGACAATCGACCTATGAAACCTTCACATGAGAAGGTAATGGACAACCAATAGGCTTAACATCCTACATGCAGAAGCACTCAAGGACTTTATGAATGTAATCTCTTTATAACAGATAGAGTAGTCCTCCCTAAGATCTATTGCGTGTAATGCACATACCAAGGATATGAGAGGCTTGTCCCATATCTTTCATCTCAAAGCTCTTCTTGAACTAAGCCTTAAGAGCATCTAGCTCCTCATGAGCTGTCCCTGCTAAAAGCATGTCATTCACATAGAGTACCAAAATCAGTAAAGAACCGTCATGGGCTTTCTTCGTGTACAAGCACGGATCCATAGCACTGTGGCTGTAGCCCTGTGATTGCATGAATGCATCAAACTTATGGTACCATTCCCTAGGTGCCTGCTTCAAGCCATATAGACTCTTCTTTAGCTTGCACACTAGGTGTTCCTTGCCAGGGTCTGCAAAGCCCTTAGGCTGCTTCATGTAAGTCTCATCATGCAAGTCCCCATGTAAAAAAGCCTTCTTGACATCCATCTGGTACAAGTCCAGGTCAAGATGTGCAACCAAGGCCAAGACTAAGCGCAGGGTGGTCATCTTGATCACAGGAGAAAAGACTTCATCAAAGTCAACACCATGCTCCTACTTAAAACCCTTAGCAACCAATCGAGCCTTGTATGCCAGCTTGGGGTGTCCAAGGGTACTTTTCATCTTGTACACCCACTTGCATGGCAAAGCCTTCTTACCCTGAGGCAAGGAAACCAAATCCCAAGTCTGATTCTTATGCAATGAGTCAAGCTCAGATTGCATAGCCCTCTCCCAAGAGTGTCAATCACCCTTGTGCATAGCCTCATCATAAGTGAGAGGCTCTCCTGCATTTGTAACCAGTACATAATCCATAGAGGGTGTAAAATGGTCAGGAGGTCGTCTATCTCTAGTAGAACACCTCAACCTAGGCTTTGCTGCCTAACCGACATCTGGTCTAATATCAACATGTCTAACATCTGGGCCATGAGCATCAGGTGATGCTACACGCTATCTAGGTGGCCGTGGAGCGGGCTGAACAGGAGTAGGTGGCTCCTCCTTAAAGAGAACTCTATGTAACTCAACCTTTTTCTCAGACTGCATATGCATTTTCTCCTCATGAAAGATGACATCATGGCTGCGGGTCACTTTCCGCGCTTGTGGATCCCATAGATGGTAACCCATCTCTCCTGCATCTCCATAGCCAATGAAAATTCATTTGACACTTTTAGGATCCAACTTATTGCGTTTTTCCTTAGGCACATAGCAGAATGCCTCACATCCAAAGACACGCAAATGATCATAAGAGGGGGGCTTGCCTGCCCATACCTCCTCTACAACCTGAAAGTCAATGCTACTGCTAGGTGACCTGTTAATGAGATGCACTGTAGTAATAACTACCTCAGCCCAAAAGTGATGCGATAAGCCAGCCTGGCTAAGCATGCTACAGACTCTTTCCTGAATGGTTCTATTCATGCATTTAGCCACACCATTCTAGGGAGGGGTGTAAGGGGCAGTCAACTGACGCTTAATACCTCGCTCATCACAAAACTGCTCAAAAGCATGTGATACATACTCACCCCCATTATCTGACCTTAGATATTTTAGCATTTTCCCAGACTGGTTCTCTACCAATGCAAGCCAACGTTGAAATATGTCTAAGATATTGGATTTTCTCTTTATGGGATAAGCCCAAACCTTACGTGAGTAATCATCTATGAAAGTAACAAAGTACTTTGCCCACCGAGTGACTGACAAGGCATGGGTCCCTAAGCGGTGTGTCTGCCTCTCCGTGTAGTGCGTGGTGCCCGTGGCAATGGAACTGAGAGATGGGTCTAACCTTGGGCAAGCCCTTGGTAATGTCCACACTTGAGGACCTAGTTCATGTGTCGTTGGAGGTGCGGTGCAAGTCTTAGGGTGACAGGTCTGAAAGTCCTGCCCTTGATGTGCCCTAAGTGTGAAGTGGGGGAGTGAAAAGGGCTAGGGGATTAGAAGCGGAGCCGGCCAATCACAGCCATCGGGCACGCCTAACTTGTGGACCCCTAGGTGCAATGGTAGTACTCTATGTGGTGCTTAAGTACTGCTGCGAGCGAGTGCTTGTGTGCTTTTTTTTTTTGGAAATGATAGCCAGGACTAATTGTCTTCATCGGAATGAGGAGGGGAAGGGGATCGGATAGATTTGCTCAAAAACTGGTGACTTTGCATGTAATCTTTCAGATTGATGCGGACATGAAGAGAAGTGGTGGAGTGGAAAGGGTGATTGCACCTAGTGAATAGGCTGTCATTCATATCTTCTAGGAGGGCTAGGTAAAAAGAGGGAAGGAGACTAGCCCTCATCATAAGACGAGCCATGGCGCAGTTGTCTATAGCGTTAGGGTCAAAGAATAGGGGAGGTAGGCCACACTCTTGTGGAGTCGGGTCTTGCTTAAGAAGTAGCCTAAGTAACCTAAGATAATTACAGGTTGTTACAAAAGACGGGTCAGGACATGAGGAGAAATCCGCAAGAAAGCATGTCATAGAATCATCTAGGCTTTCGGCGGTAAAGAGAAGGGCATGCTCGAAGGATACTACATTAGAGTTATAAATAATAGGGAAGTCATACCGCTCGTGGAGGGTGGCATCAAAATCCACCCCTACCCTTCGAGGGTATGCCATGTAGGTAGGGTTGTTCCGCTCGAATGGCAGGGTGTTACAAAATGCCATCCAGGCAAGCATGCTGATGTCACATACTCGCCTCTTCCACAGGGGTTGGCTTTTGTAGCCCTGTACAGTGTGTGGGACTTCAAAAGCTTTGTTCTGCCAGTAATCAGCCGCTTCTGTGCCCCAAGAGGTCGGGGTCTTTTCTCGCTCTTCTAGCCATCTTTGCCCCAACCGGCCACCGACCGCGATTACCTCGTCCATCACCTTGAGTGGCAAGACTCTCCGTAGACTGTTGGGTAGGAGGAAACTAAAGGTGAATGGATCCTTTCCTTATTCTTGTATCTCCCACAACACCAGTTCTGTGTGGAATCCCGTGGGGAGATCATCAGGGCACGGTGGGAGAGGTGCGGACAGTAGCACGACTGGTTTGGCTCTCAGTTGTTTCCAAGCTTCCTCTACTAACTTTCTGTGTCTTTCCCTAGAGGTGGCTTTTCTTTCCACAGATGGGTCCTCTTGTGGTGGCTCTTGAGACTGCAGCGAGGGGGGTTGGGGAACTACAACCTCCCTGAATCAGTTCATGTTGATTTCAAGTTCTGCTTCCTCCCCCTGCCATTCTCCTTGTGCTGCTTCTTCTTCGAATCCGAGGGCGTCGATTTCCTGGGGGGTTAGGCCGGCCAGCAATAGGTATTTTCATTGCTCATCCAAGCTCAGCCTAACCTCCGCAGGTAAGGGTGGCATCTACAATCCAGTGTGTATGGCTCTCCGCGCCATGCCGAGCTTTCTCTGCGTCACCTCCAATGACTCTTCTTGCGCTGCATGGGTGGTGTCCAGGATGGTGTCAAGGAAGGCCTTCTGTTGAGTGTTGAAGGCCACTTGGGTAGCTTCTGCCTTGCTCTCTGCGATGATTTTCTCCTTCTCTGCCAGAGCAAGGCACCACGCCAGTGTCTTCACCCTCTTTTCATTGTGCACAGCCCACTCCTCTACTCTTTTGTTCATCTCTTCCAAGCTCTCTCCTTGCTTTAGGGTTAGCATCATGAGTTTCTGCTCATAGTCTTCCAACTCCCTAACCAGCCTCTCTTGCTCTTCTTTTCCAGAGTTTAGTTGATCTGTCAGGCGCTCGATCTCCTCTTGCTGCTCCTTTATGCCTTGCTTTCTCTCCTCGTCCCTGGCATTCAACTCAACCACACGCGCATCCACCTGAGCAGATTTCGTAGCGAGCTCCTGGTATTGCACGATCAGGAGCTTGTGCTCTCTTTGCATTTTTACTAGTTCCTGTGTCTCATTTTCAAGCTGCTGTCTCCAGTGCTCCTCCCTATCATCCTTAGCCTTCATTTCTTGCTTGAGATCTGCGATCTCCCTCTGCTACATGGCTATCATCCTTGTTTTATCCAGCTGGAAGGCGGCCACTGATTCCTTCTCAGCTACCAACTCAGCCACGGCTATCTTGCGTTCCTCCTTAGCTTTCTCCAATTGGGAGAGCAGCTCGGCGACATACTCGTCGTAATTAGTTGATGGCGTCATCGTTGTGTGGATGGGCGAGGTTGAGGCCTCTACCTTCTGCCTTTTGGGCTCTTGCATGGATTCCTCATCCATAGCTGGCCTCTTTTGTCCTGTGGCCGTGGTTTCTATGCTCTGTCCCTAGCCCATCTCTTTGTTGATGAAGTATTGCATCCATGCCACGAAGTTTGACACGTCGGCACTGGTCGGGATGCTAGGGGTGATGGTAATGGGTTCAGTGGGAGGCACCAGGAGGGTAGGAATTGGATGAATCAGGGCCTTGCCCTTGCCCTCAGGGACTGGAGGTGGCACAAACTCCAGTACGTGTGTGCTAGACCCTGGCCCTTCTTCTCTATGCAGGCTCAGGTTCCCCAATTCATCTACTCGGCTTTGTTGCTCGATGGACCGGCGTGTGGCTTCTGCCAGGTCCTCTTCCTCCTTCCTTCGTAGCTCTTCCTCTTCCTCGTTCGCCTTTCTTTTCCTTTCCTCCTCCTCTTTTCTCTGCTCTTCCTTCTTTTTTCCTTTTTCTTCCTTTTCCTTTCTTTTCTTCTCCTTTGCTTCTTGTTTCGATGCCTTCTTTGCTCTCTGTAATTCTTCTTTTTCCTTCTCCTCCTCCTGTCTCTTCGTCCTCTCTCTCTCCTTGGCCTCTTTTAGGGACTCTTTCTTTGCCCTTTCCAAGTCTTCTCTCTCCTTCTTTCTGCCTTCGTCATCCTTCTTCTTCCTCTACGTTGTCTTCTTCTTGAGTTTCCTGGTTGTCTTTTTGCTTGTATGTCCCTCCCCTTCTTCTTCTGTCTCAGTTCTATCAGTGGACCTATCATTGTCCTGGTGAGGAGGCGATCTTTCTGGCGTTTCTCCTTCTCCTTCTTCCGCATCATGTGCTTCCTTCACTGCCTCCTGGATGAGCACAGTCAAGACACCTCCATACCCGATGAAGGAGGCTTTGGAGGAGGCTTTCTTTCTTTCTATAACTTTAGAGGCCGGAGATTCTCCTCCTGCTGGTACACTTCCCAGGGCCAATGCTTTGGCTGCCTGATCGATCGTTTTTCGCATGTACCCGTTCCAATCTACTTCGGCTAGGGTATGGGCTACTACATTCTCTAGCACCGGTATGCTAATTCGATGCATCAATGAATTGTAACGCTGGCTGGAGAAGAGCACATGTATCAGCTTGGCGTGCTTCCTGGCTTCTGCGTCAGGGATATCCTGGATGCTTATGCCGTCATTTGTGAGCACATCTTCCTTCTTCATTTTCAGCATGGCATAAACATCCCTTTTTTGATTCCTCTTCATCTTTGGTACCAATCCCAAAGCCTTCTCCACCAAGGCTAGATCTAATCGGACCTGCACCTGCTTTGCATCTTCTCCTCTGCCCACTGTTACAATACCACATTCTTGATCTAGGTTGTATGTTCTGAGGAACTCCATGCACTTCAGGTGGTCTGGCTCCTACGAGAACTTTTCTAGATACTTCGTGAGGTTGCATTGTTCAACCACCCTCCTGGCTGCTTCCTCCTTGGCCACCACGACTTCTATGTTGTGGATGGTCTGGAATTTGAGCTGGCTGAAGGCGCGGTTCTCTAGATAGATGCGGTATTGCTCCCTTTTCTCGTCTGTGAATGGGAGTCGATGGGCACGGTCTTGCTGCGACATTTTATGCTCCTGCCATAAATCGTAACTTTCATTAGCAATTTCCACATAGCAATTCGCTGATTGCTGGAAAAGAAAAACTCTATGCTTTTTGAATGAATTCATTAGGAAGCCATGTAGATTTTCCTTTTTAGAATTGGACTTTTTGCCCTTTACTTTAAAGTTTTCCTGCTCATTTTCCTACCCCATTCATTTTTTCATACTACTTGTTTATGCTTTTCACTAATTTTACTTTGATTTATCCCCTTTGATTCATTTCTCTGCTGATTCCTTTCACCTTACCCCCTCCCCTTCCACCTTGAAAAGAATCCTTCCTAGGATTGAGGGTCAAAAGGTTAAGGGCTTTCGGCATGTTGGGGTAGGAGTTACTTGTGAAGAGCCAAGTATAGAAATTTGTATTGTATTGCAGTTGAGCTGCGCAGTCCAAATCGAAGGGTCGAATTCCCACGTGCGTGATGTATGTGAGAACATCTATGAGGAGGTCACGAGAGTCGACACGGCTAGCAATGTGTAGCTCTTCCTCGGTCAACAAGCGATCAAGGTAGGGGTGTCCTTTGAGGTGTTCTTCCATGGGTCGGCCTCGAAGAGTGGTTAACACTCTATACGAGGTGGGCGCGACGTAAGTGGGATCATACTCTACTGTTTTGATGGCCCGGTGTTGCTCAGTGTTGGTCATTATGCGACATCTTTCAACTTCCCATTGCAACCTAAGATCGTACCACTGCCTCAAGAAAGGTGATCCAGTATCAGCGAGGTGTGATAACTCTGCGATTTGTTGGTCACAGTGATAGCAGAAGTGGTTCGTGGATTGTATGACATGATAAGGCGTTGTTTGATGGCTTGTTCCTTGGAGATTTCACTGTTAATCAACTCAGCCGTAGAGCGAGAAGCTTTTGTGAACGCGAATTCAAAGGTTTCCCAAGAGCAAGGCATATTTTGTACTTCTGTTGCAAAGGGTTCTTCTAATAGACCGAGGTCCAAGCGATCGTAGCTTAGCGGGAGTGACATAAAAGTGTCATCTAGTCATTTAATACAATCCACCACATCATCCCCAGTGTCCTCAGCGAGGTTAGCGGCTAGCGCTAGAAAGGATTTTCATTCATAGGAGGGCGTAAGGCCGACAGGTGGCCGAGGTTTGACGGAACAAGAGCTTTTGTCAATGAAGATGGGTGGTGGGAGGGGTTTGGGAGTTTGTGGTTGGGCCGCTTGGGTGTTAAGTGGATTAGGAGCAGCCACGATGGATGGGCTGCTGCATCCAGGTTGGAGTTGGGCAGGCGGATTGGCTTCAGCGGGTGGTGACTCTTGTGATGGAACCTGTGGTTCGGGTCGGTAGGCTTGTGGGACTCTCTTGGGTCTAGATGTGGATGAGACGGATGGTTGAGGTTCAGGAGAGCACCGCGACTTGCGGTTTTGAGGGTTGATGGAACGCAGTTTGATCAAGCTTGAGGGTGGTGTATGAGTGGTGCCTCTGGCCGTGGAGGCCTTAGGGATCCACAGCCAGGTATTTCCCTCATAGTAGCCTTGCGCACGTAAGAGGGCTTTAGGGACCCATCATTGCTTGATCACGTGGCGCTTCCTATGATTGCATCTTGGCCTCCTAGGATTAGAGTTCTGGGTCTTATGAGAATAGTAACGTCGACTCCTAGGCGGTGGTTGCGGTTGTTTAGGCACCCATTGAAGGCGAGGCTGTTGGGCCTTAGCTTTGGCTGCTGTGGGTTGTGATTTATGGAAGTTGGGGAGTGGCGGTCGCGCACTACCCCCCTCCTTAGTCTTGCCTACGGATGTTTCTACCGGTGGCTTTGCAGACGGCGATGGTGTCGCGCAGCCCTTGCTGAAAGCTGTGACAATGCGCATGTTGCCTATTGCTAGGTGGATGCGCTACGACTCATAATCAATATTGTAGTGAGTTTTCTTTTTGAAGGTTCGCCCTAGCAGTGATTCCGTGCCTGCATCTGTAGCACTTGGTAATACGTAAAAAAGCATTGGAACAGTCTCAGACTCGATAGAAACAGTGACTCTGCACTTGCCGAGAAGTGCGTATGAGTGGGCCCCATATGGTTTAATTTGGCAGTTGTGGGTTGAAGTAGTGGTTTGCCAAGTTGGATCCAATGACTGTGGGTTAAGACATTGAAGTTTGCTCCCTCGTCGATCAAGGCGTTGAAAGCGCATGTTTGCTTGGCAGTGACCGTGATATGGAGGTAAGTGGGCTCTACGGCTTCCTCATCCTCTTCATTGATATCGGTGATTGTAGCTACTCGTACTTTGACCAGTGGTTCTAACAATGGTGGCTCATGTAGAGGATGTGTGGGAGGGTAGTACTTCTTGACACGACTGCCATTGAAGAAGCCTACTCCCTCACCGTCTAGTATCTCAAGCTTGACATTGCCGGTTTGGCTGATTGCACGAACCTTGAAGGGTCCGAGACCTCTGAATTTCATTTTTTGCTTATGCCCCTTAACTGAGTAAAGGAGCACTAAGTCACCCTGTTCGAATTCGTGCTGCTTGACATGCTTATTGAACCAGCTTTTGCGTTGGGCTTTCTCACAGATAAGCGCGTGGGTGGCTAGAAGATGAGTTTCTGATAGGCATTCTAGCTCGACCAGGTGTTGCGTCCATGCCTCCTTCCCTTCCCATCGTTCTTGAAGTGCTATTCTCAGGCTAGGAACGAATAATTCTAATGGTAGAATTGCCTCAGTTCCATAGGTCAGCCTAAAGGGGGTTTGACTGGGCATCCGTTTTATAAGCTGTGCGGTAGGCCCACAAGGCTGCCATCAGCTTGTTGTCCCAGTCGCTGCGTGAGGCTGAGACTACATTGATAAGAATCTTATTAGTTGATTTTGCCTGGTCATTCGCCTGAGGGTAGTATGGTGAGGATTTGCGATGGATAATGAGAAAGGTGGACAGGAGATGTGCTATCACTTTGTTGATGAAGTGTGTGCCTTGGTCACTAACCAGTTCGATGGGGCAACCGAAGCGCGAGATCACTTGCTCCCATAAGAACTTGGCAGTCGTCCTCGCGTCATTTTTTCATGTGGCTCTTGCCTCTGCCCATTTTGTGAGGTAATCCATGGCCACAACGATGTACTTGGCTTGTGAGTACTGCGCCGCAGGACTGATGGGCCCTATGAAGTCGATTCCCCATTTTTCGAAGGGTTGGCAAGCAATAATTGGGGTCAACTCCATTTGATCCTTGCGAATCGGTACTTTTGTCTGTTGGCACTCATCACAATGCTTGACGAATCGCTTGGCATCACGGAAAAGCGTGGGCCACCATAGTTGAGACTGCAGTACCTTCCGTACTATCGTGTCTCCACTAAAGTGTCCTCCGGCAATGCCACTGTGTGCCTCCGAGAGCACGTCGTGCATCTCATGCTCACACATGCATCTATACAGCAATCCATCTTGTCCTAGCCTATAGAGTTGGCCTGCAATCAGTTAGTAAGGCTGGATTTTCAGGATCAAGCACCTAAGTCGGGCTTTTTCTATTGGTCGCTTAGGTAGTCCATGCTTGAGCACTTGGACTATGTCATCCGCCCAATATGGCGTTAGATCAGCCTTAAATAAATCTCTCTCACTGGATAGATGGAATAGGTGGGCGTCGGGTAACTCGTCAACGATGCCCTGTCTAGCGGCTTCTCCTGTGGGGATGCGTGACATGTGATCAGCCATGTAATGCTGCTTTCCCTTCCGTACTACCATGAAGAAGTCAAACTCTAGAGCTAGGAGGAGCCATCGAGCTATGCGCCTTGTAGCACAAGGTTTATTTACTAAATAGAGCAGGGCTTGATGGTCCACGAAAAAGATGAAGGGTGTGGCCAATAGATAATGCCGGAATTTCTTCACAGCGAATACTATGGCTAATCCCTCTCTTTCTATTGTCGAGTAGTTCATCTCTGTCTCAGTGAGTTGTCTGCTAGCAAAGCTCACTGGATAATCTAAGTTGTGCTTGCCAGGTTGGCACAACACTGCCCCCACGGCAACTAAAAAGTCGGCAGCAAAACACTGACACCAACATACCACAAGCTACCAAGCTCATGGAAATCTACAAAAAAACCTATATACAACCAAACATCACTTGGAAATGGCAAGTGAAATAGATGGTTTGTTCCCTTCATTTGCATGTCGTAGACAAGATGGACATAGAATCCACATCTCCCAAATTGTCAAAGACTTAGTCTTTTAGTTTTGGATGGATGAGACAAGGGCATCCCCCAACAAAAAGGATGTTTGCAGTAAAAGAATCACTATAGATGTTTGTATGTAAGACATCTAGTCCATCTTTTGGAGGAGCTTTAGGTAGTGATTTGTTTTGTATATACTATTATTTACTAGTAGTACAATGTGGTTTGGGTGTTATGCTCCCCTTACAACTACTAAAAGAAGTTTTGAAACATTTACTATACTAGTCTCAAGCAATTTCAAATGTAATTTTTGAGTCACTATGCCTTTGTTTTTGAAGCAATGATGTTGGTGAATGGTGAAAGCATGGTGAAGCTCTGACATGAGCATAGTGCAAGTTGCCAAGCTTGTGGGAACGTATGAAAGCAACCTATATGCAACCAAACATCACTTAATAGTGGCAAATGAAGCTGATGGTTTGTTACTTACACTTGATAATTTAGCATATTGGTCTATAACAATTTAGAATGTCATTTATCTTCAGTATTTCTAAATATTTATAAAGCACTTATCCTTCTACTTATTTGTCAATCCTTTCTACCTTTGAACTAGTTTTTCATTTTAGTCACAAGTGGTGCATTGCAACTCTTTTTTGTCTCTAAACAAATGTTTCATTTTATGTGCCACCCTTTTGTCTTTGAACCAAATTTTCATTTTGGATGTAGATAGAAGTGGTACACGATATCTCATAGGTGGTTACCAATACTAACACTACTATGCTACTGCTTATAATAGGCACATGACTAGTTACAAGTGATGCTCTACCACTTAGAAGTGCTACACTACCAATCATGGATTTTGTGCTTCACTTATAGTCACTTACAATCACTTTACCGTAATGTGCTAGCACTTATAAGCTATGTGCCCCCCATTTGAAAATGTGTGCTACACAATGCAAGCGGTTCACTCTACCACTTGCAATTGGAAACCTAATCCTTGAAAGTGTGATAGTACCATTCATAAGTTATGTGACACCCCCTACAAGTAGTCCCCTATCACTTATAGGTGCTTCTCTAAACTTTACAAGTTCTCCTCTACCACTTGCAAGTGATGCTCCACCTCTTGGAACTGGTCCTCTATCACTTGCAATTTGTCCTTTATCACACCTGCAACCAATCCCCACCATTGGCAACAACTGGTGTGCTACCAATTTTCTTAGCTCCCTTACCACTCATAAGTGATGTGCTATCCCCTATAAGTGGTCCCCTATCACTTAAAACTACTCCTCTAAACATTACAAGATATCCCCTACCACTTATAAGTGATTTTTCACCTCTGTAACTTGCATTTAGTCCCCTATCACTAGCAAGTGGTGTGCTACCACTTCCATATGGTGCCGCACCACTTATAAGTGGTACACTATAGTTCCCAAAAATTTCTCATGTAGAATTTGTAATTGCAGCACTACCACTTCAAGGTGGTAAGCGACCATTCACAAGTGATCTACATTACCTCACATTTGGTCTCCTACTACTTAAACATTATGCATAAACTTTCAAGTGGTTTGTCACCACTTATAAAAGCTTTATCCCCACTGTCCAAGTGTCCTTAGCACTTACATGTTGTATGCCACCACTACCACTTACAAGTGGTGCACTAAGGCTCCCATGTGCTCCCATAGAACTTGTAGTTTGAGCACAACCACTTCTAAGTGGTGAGCTACAATTTCCAAGTGGCTTGCTTCCTCTTACATGTGGTCCCCTACCATTCAAAGTGGTGCATAGAACTTTCAAGTGGTGTGATACCATTTTTCAAAGAAAGATCATCATTTCAAGTGCCTTGCTACCACTTAAAATTTATGTCAACCGTGCAAGTGTCTTTACCACCTACATGCATTCCATTATTAGATATGCACAATACTCCACCCTCATAAGGTGCCACCAATGATCCATGGGGGTCTAAGTTGTAAGGCCCCCATTATGAGGAGAAGCGGTGTGTGAGCATTGACATTGGGTGGGTTCTAACTTGTATGTCAGTAGATGAGGTCTATGTGACCGGATGGGAAAAAGATGACCTTTGTGGATCTAGCCTTTGGGTTATATAGAGTAGTTATGCTTGTAGCAACTCAACGCACAACTCATCGAGTTGCAAGGTGTGGGAGTTATCTCATGAGCCCCTATTTTGGAGTTTGGGGGCTACGAAACTACGAAAGTAGCCCTTGGTGATTGGGAGGTCTTAGGGGGGACCAGTGGCCCTTCTGACCCGGCTCCATGGGTAGCACCCCTAGCCCGACAATAAAGGTAATATTCCTCATAATATTCCCTAGCCGACTAGAAAATTTTCATAACCTTGTCTTGAATACACTTTGTCAAGGCACATATACAAATAAATACATTCATCTTGAGCCTCTACGTGGGCTCGGGAAAAGTACCCTCATACCATGGATGAGATACAATATTTTTTGAGCAATTTATGCTGAAGTATAATTATCCTTAACATCAAGTAAATAAGGTTTTATCCAAAATCAACGTTTAAGACTCTTTTCTTTTCTTTTTTTCAAATAAAGTGATTGGATGGTGAGGGATAAGGTATGGCAAGAAATCATCTTCTTCTTACCTTCTTTTCCTTTGTCATTCATCCTCTTCTAGAACAAAGAAAGTGACGTTATGCTGCTGTAGCAATCCCATCTGTTTGGTATAGGTTGGGCAGCTTGGATGTCCCCTTTGCGAGTTCAGTCGTGCTACTGGCAACGCCACCTTCTTCTGCTTCACCTTCAGCACCTTTTGCCATTCTCCTGCTACCAACATCTCCTTCCTCTACCCCTTTCTTCTTCTTCTTCTTCCTTCATGAACGCCACTAATCGAGATCCAAAACAGCATTACAGAGAGAGCAGGTAACACTTATTCAATAAAGCATTAATAAAGCCTTCAAATCAAATTGACCTTTAACAGCCAAACAGAGAAGCATTTCCTGTTCTGAAGGGGCGTCTTCCGAGCCGAGTCTTTGTGTGTTGTACAGCCGATGGTTTCGTCTCTTGGATGATAGAGAGCTCTCTCGCTCACATACACACACACACACTCTCTCTCTCTCTCTCTCTCTCTCTCTCTCTCTCTCTCTCTCTCTCTCTCTCTCTCTCTCTCTCTCTCTCTCTCTCTCTCTCTCTCTCTCTCTCTCTCTCTCTCTCTCTCTCTCTCTCTCTCTCTCTCTCTCTCTCTCTCTCTCTCTCTCTCTCGCATGCCACATTCTTTTCCTTGGAAGCCCTTCGAGCTGGACCCAACCTCTAGCTCCGCTATTCTTTCACGACTTCTGTTCTCCGTTCCCTTGTGGGCCTTTGAAATCAGCATGATCTCTTGACAGTGCATCTTTATGGGCTTCACCTTCTCATAACTTTCTCTTTGCAACACCATGATCAACAGCCCTAAACCTTGGCTCTAATACCATGTCAAGAAACCCAATGTGGGGTTGATCATGGTGTGTACAAAATTATTGATACATTATCACGAAGGATTGTAATAGACAAGGAACTCCATGGCTACAAAGAGAAGGCAAACAATATGAACACTCAACAAATGTTCTCTTCTTTTTATTGCATACACATGTTACATATATAAAGGAGGAGATACTCCATCAATGATCCCTCACACTTTCCATGTCTGTCCCCATGTGACACCATACAACCCACACTTTACATGTGTGCCCTATGTGGCACACTTTACTCCACATCTCTCATCCATATTCATGCACCATACAATCTTAAGCACATAAGAGTGCTTTCACATATACACACCTACAAACACCCAAGCTTACAATGCCAACACTATTGTAGTATTCCAATGTTATAGCAGCATTTGGAAAGAATTAATGTTGCACCACCACTGAAAAGTGATTGTGTACCTATGAGGTGCCTCCTCTAACAGATCTAGAGGATTCCTCTTAGTATTCGACTAAAATTTGTATCCATGCTCATCACCATCCAGTCTCCCCATGGGAAACCTAGGACTTAGTTAAACATGGGAATCTCAGTTCTAGTTCATAGGGGAAGCGTGAACAAGTCACCCCTAATAGCAGTCTAGCGCCCACCTAAGAAAGACCACTTTGTAATCAATCAAAGGTAGGAATGAGGTTAACACCGCACTTGGTTCAAAGAGAGTAAGAGAGAAGGGAGAGTGTAACTCGATCCCCCTACCCATAAGGTAAAATCTCAGCTCTGGCCCCCTAAAATGGTGTGTGTTAAACCTAGTAACTAATCCTACCGATATTGGGAGGGTTTGGGAGCGTCAATTTAATTAGCTCTATCTAGTGTTGGAAAGTCACCCAACTTATCGAGTCCACCCAGCCATAGGCATTCAATCGTCAAGATTGAAGCCTCCCACTTTCCTCGATTGGGTTTGCTTTAGTTTTCTAATTAGCAAAGCATACTACCACATTGTCTGGACATATAAAAAAAAAACTTCCTTTTATTACTCAGTTAAACTAGATTCGTTAAACTCAATCATTAGCATATAACAAACAAATCAAAAATCAAATGCTTTATTTCATAATAACAAGCAGAACCATCACTCTGCAGAGTGGTACAAAACCATATTTTCTAAAAAAGACATTGTCCAACCTAGGATACAACCTTCCAATCTCATAGGATTGGGTTGTAAATGATCACACAATAGGAAATTTACTGGCTCAAAGCCCCTCTAAGATTCCCTAAGCCTTAGTAGTTATCCTACATAACAAGAGCACTTATCACTTGGCCCTTTGCCCTCTTGGGTGCTTGAGTGATCAAAAACCAAAAACACCTACCTCCCTCGGGAGCATAGGACCATCACCTGTAGGTGAGTTTTTCCACACTCTGTAGAGTGTTGGGGAGCATTGGGTTGGGGACCCCAATGTCCTAAACCACCACAATCCACAACTCATCCGATTGTTACAAGCACAGAATCATAAGGGACATAATTCATCATTCACAAATCCAAAAGCAGACATAACCATTAAAAAAATTTAACACATTTGTCAATGTATGCGATGACTAGAATCTATCCCCCTCATCAATTCCCGTATTCTTTCCTAAAAATCAATTGATAATACTAACATGTTTTCGTAAGTTTAAGTACATTCTAACTAATCATAATCTATGTAACAGACTTATCCTATGGGCTTTTTTAACATTACTAACTTATCTCTAAAAAAAGTAATAACATGAATTAGAAAAATTAGGAATTTGTAGAGTTAATAGCTTAAAAATAATCCTTTTCTTATGTACTAAACCTGATTATCTCCGTTCGGCCATCCACCGTGATTAGGAGTTATGACCGCAACCTCGGTTTGTTGTGTAATAACCGATCCTTCGGGTTGAGAGGATTTGGGGGTAACTTCTGCTTGCACTTTAGCAGTGACTACTTCCTCGCATTGGGGAGCTCTCTGAGCATGACCTCGCTCAGCATCTTGACATCTCTTGGGAGCCATGGAAGGAGCTTGATGGATTTGAGCAGTGCTTCTGCATAGGTGTGGAGAGAGAGAAGCTCAGTTGATTGTAGCAAAGCTTCGTCATGTCAACAATAGCAGAGAGACTTCTACATGAGTTGTTTTTTTTCAAACGTGATGCTCTATCCCTATTTATGATGTGACATTTGATGGATTTGAGCAGCACTTCTGCGTAGATGTGGAGAGAGAGAGGCTTGACTAATTGTAGCAAAGCTTTGTTGCATCAACAATAGAGAGACTTTTGCATGGGTTGTTTTTTGTTATGTGACACTCTATCCCCGTTTATATAGTAATTGGGGGGGAGGGGGATGCACAGTGCCGTGCGGACATCATTCCAAGGCTCACGACTAAGGTGGTGACCAAGGCATAGACCTTGTCATCTTGGTCTTATGTGAGGTACCTCCTCCAATAGACCCGGAGGAGTCCTCTTAGTAGTCACCCCATGGAAAACCTAGGACTTAGTTGAACATGGGAATCTCATTTTTACTTCATAGGGGAAGCATGGACAAGTCACCCCTAGCAGCAATCTAACGCCCACCTGAGAAAGACCACTTTATAATTAATCAAAGGCAGGAGTGAGGTTAACACCACACTTGGTTCAAAGAGAGTGAGAGACGAGGGAGAGTGTAACTCAATCCCCCTACCTATAAGGTAAAATCTCAGCTCCACCACCCCAAAACGATGTTAAACCTGGTAACTAATCCTACCAATATTGGATCTAATCAGCTCTATCTAGTGTACTTATCGGGTCTACCCAACATCCATAGGCGTTCAATCATTAGGATCAAACTCCCACTTTTCTTCATTGGATTTGCTTTAGTTTTCTAATTAGCAAAGCATACTACCATGCTATTTGGACATATAGAAATAGCTTTCTTTTACTACTCTATTAAATTAGGTTCGTTAAACTCAATCTTTAGCACATAACAAACAATTCAAAAATCAAATAGTTTATTTCATAATAACAAGCAAAACCATCACTTCGCAGAGTGGTACAAAACTGTCTTTTCACAAAAAGACATTGTTCAGAGCATAGGATAGGACCTTCCAATCCCACAGGATTGGGCTATATGTGATTGCACTCCATCCTCAGTCAACAGGGAATTTACTAGCTCAGAGCCCCTCTAAGCTTCACTGAGCGTCAGGAGCCGTCCTACATAACAGGGGCACTTATCACTCAGCCCTTTGCACTCTCGGGTGCTTGAGTGATCAAAAACCAAAAACACTTACCTCCCTCGGGAGCATAGGACCCCCGCCCATAGGTGAGTTTTCCACACTCTGTGTAGAGTGTTAGGGAGCATTGGGTTGGGGACCCCAATGTCTTGAACCACCACAATCCACAACTCATCTGACTGTGTAAGCACGAAATCATAAGAGACATAATTCATCATTCACAAATCCAAAATCAGTCATAACCATAAAACACTTTTAACACACTTGTCAATGTATGCGATGCATAGAATTTATCCCCTTCATTAATTTCCATATTCTTTCTTAAAAAATTTGATAATACTAATATATTTTTGTAAGTTTAAGTATGTTCTAACTAATCGTAATCTATGTAATAGACTTATCCTATGCGCTTTTCTAACATTACTAACTTATCTCTCATTTCATCGTAAGATATAAAAAAGTAATATAAAAATTAGGAAGTTGTAGATAGCTTCAAGATAATAATTTTCTTATGTACTAAACCTGATTATCTCTGTTCGGCCATCCATCATGATTACGGGTTATGGCCAAAACCTCAGTTTGTTGTGGAATAACTGGTCCTTCGGGTTGAATGGATTCGAGGGTAACTTCCGCTTGCACTTCAACTTCGTGTTGAGTTCCCTCAGCACATCGGCTACTTCCTCACATTGGGGAGCTCTCCAAGCATGACCTCCCTCAATATCTCGACATCTCTTGGGAGCCATGGAAGAAGATTGATATATTTGAGTAGTGCTTTCGCATAGGTGTGGAGAGAGCGAGAGAGAGGCTTGGCTGATTACAGTAGAACTTTGTCACCTCAACAATAGAGAGAATTTTGCATGGGTTGTTCTTTCGATGTGATGCTCTGTCCCTATTTATATAGTAATCGGGGGGGGAGTAAAGAGAGAACGCTTGCTTTTAGCATTTTTTAATGACATCACCGATGATAAAGAGAGAATGCTTACTTTTAGCATTTTTTATGACATCATCAATGATAAAGAGAGAATGCTTGCTTTTAGCAATTTTGATGACATCATCAATGATGTCAAAGAGAGGGCTTCATTTTTGCAACGTGATGATAAAAATTCATGAATATATGGTCAAGCACTACACGTCGCATCGTGAGGCGGGTGTCACCCCAAGGCTCATGACCAAGGCGGTGACTGAGGCATAGATGTTGGCATCTTGGCCTTGGCATACTTGGCAATGAGGTACAAAGGCTTTATTGATTAGCACCGTTGGCTACATGTCAGAAGCTCCCATTAGTTGTAGGAAAAGCTTCCTGGGAGGTCACTCATCCCGGTAGTGTTGTCACCCAAGTGCACTTAACTGCCAAGTGACTATCCACTAGGCTAGTTCATTTTGTTGTTCTAAACTACAAACATAGTTTTAATAAGCTTATCTTGGGAGGGTTTCCCAAGCCTTCCTTCCATGAATTGGCATATAATACCTTATCAATTATTTTCATAGTTAGAGCTACTTTTTAAAAATGTGCAATCTTTACTATTTTTCTTTCAACATAAATCAATTTTTGGAATGTATACGCATGTTGTGTATGAAAATAAACTAAGTAATGGAGACATTACATTCTTTCCTCCTTAGAGAAATCGAGATGTCCTCATCTCGAGAGAAACTAGGGGTATTATTTCATAAGGGTTTCCTCATCGATCCAAGTGGCATCCTCTTTAGGATAAACCTTCCATTGTATTAGGTGTTCTCTTAGGATTTGGCTTCTTAGAGGTTTCTCCCTTGTATTTAGAATCTTCTCGAGTTGCGTTTCTAGAACTCCTTGGGTAGGCATGACTATTTGTTCGTCATTAAGCACATGATCGGGGTTTGGTACATAAGGTTTCAGTAGGCTTACATGAAATGAATCTTGAGATGGGGTGGCAATTTAAGCTTGTAGGCTTGCCTTCCCATTACTTTGATTACTTCATATGGTCCATAGTATCTTGGACTAATCTTTTTGTATTTCCCCAAGGATAATGAGCTCTTTTCATGCTTTACCCTTAGAAACACCATGTCACCTTCCTTTAATGTTCTTATGGATCTTTCAATATTTGCATAGGACTTTTGCCGATCTTGAGCAGCTTGAATGTCATGTCGGATCAATTGGACTTGTTGGTCCATCTTTTCTCAAGCATAGCCATAGAAGCCTCTACCTTGAGAGTGGGATCTAAGAATTTTAGAGGTGTACAACATTCTTGCCCATACAAGGCTTGAAATGGCAATATCTTGATTGTTTGTTGAAAGGCGATGCTGTAAGAAAACTCCACCAAAGGTAGATGTTCAATCCACTGTCTTAATTATTTGCCATAATAAGACCTTAGAATATCTTCAATGGTCTGGTTCACCCTCTCAATTTGGCCATCTTTTTAAGGATGATAAGCAGTATTGAAGCATACCCGCATTCCAATTGCTTGGAATAGGCAAGTCCAAAACTTAGAGGTGAACCTGGAGTCTTGGTCATCACTGATTATGCTCTTTGGCAATCCATGTAACCTAGATACTTCTTTGATAAAGACTCGAGCAATGTCAGATGACTTATAGGTTGTTTTGACTGGGATCAAGTGTGCAACTTTTGTCAATCTATCAACCACTACCGTGATGAAATCATATCCACCAACAACAGTAGGTAATCCAACAACAAAGTTCATACTTATTGATTCCCATTTCATTTGTGGAATGTCCAAGGGTTGTAACTCTCCAAGCATCTTAATCCTTTCTACCTTGACTCTTTGACAATTCAAGAACTGAGTTACATACTTTAATACATCCCTTTCAATCTTGGCTCGTGATAGCTCTTAGAAATTGTGTTGAGTGTCTTGGCATACCCCAAATGTCCTGGAATGGGACTGGCATGTGCTTCCCACAAGATCTTGGCCTTTGCTTCTGGTCCTTTTGGGACACAAAGACGATCATGGTAATATATACAACCATTGCTAGCACAATAATCTTTAATCTTAGACCTTTCTTTGTTAGAGCTTCCTCCTTGAAGTACCTTAGCCATGAGTCCTTCATATTCCTTATCCTGAGAAATAGCTTGGCATACAAGCTCAAGTACAGGGTTATCAGGTATGGATACGGTTCTTAAGCTTCAAACTTTGTCAATGTTGTTAAGAAAGGCTTTTCGACTTAAGGCATTTGCAACAATATTTAGGGTTTAGGGTTTAGGGTTTAGGGCAAAGAAGATGGATAGAGATACCCAGTGTTGAAGGCAGTCTTTGGAATATCTTGTTCCTTAACTCGGATTTGATAGTATTTGGACCTTAGATCAATCTTGGAAAAAACCTTGTCTCCGTGTAAGCGAGGATCTAAAAGTTCATCTATCTTGGGTATGGGATAATTGTTCTCCCGGTTTAGTCCTCTGAAATCAATGCAGAGTCTAAGTGTCCCATCCTTGTTTTTCAAGAAGAGGATAGGTGCTCCCTAAGGTGAATTGCTTGGGCGGATAAATCCTCGCTCTATCAATTGCCTCAATTGCTCCCTAAACTCAATAACTTCAGGAATAGACATTTTGTACAGTCATTTTGATACTGGTTTGGCTTCAAGAACCAATTTTATTTCATGATCAACCTCACGATTTGGAGGCAGTTGAGTCAGTTCTTCTATAAAGACATCCTCAAAGTCATTGATCTAGGAAGATAGAGTTCCTTCATTAGTCTTTCCGACCTTACTCAACCGGATCATGTAGCTTGGTTGACCTTTCTTCAATCCTTTCATCAGTTGGCTTGCCTTGGCTAGTTGGACTCTAGTTCTTCCAACTTTCCCATATGCCTTTACGATTTCTCCTTCCAAGTCTTAAAATATTATTTCCTCTTTTAGCACATAGAATCTGGGCTTTGTTCTTCTTGAGCCAATCCATTCCCAGAATGCAATCGTAGGATCCTAGTGGTCGGATTCAAAATCTTGCTTCAGTTGTATGATTGTCTAACTCAAATTGAAGTTTCCATACAATTTCAATTGAGGCGATTCCTTCCCGCTAGCCAATTATACTATCATTTTCCTTGCCTCCCTAGATTCTAGATGCAATTACTATCATTTTCCTTGCCTCCCTAGATTCTAGATGCAATTATTTAATTGTTTTGGGTGCAAGAAAGGAATGAGTACTACCACAATCAATCAAGATTATAAATGGTGTACCCTTGTAAGTAGGTGGAGATTGAATTACTGAACATTGGTGGTCTGCTCCTTTCCTTTCTATGGTAGCATGAATGGATCTTCTTTCAATTTCTTCACCTAATCTGCACTCCTCGGGCTGTCCAATCATGGTATTTACCCAAGCATCAGCTATTCTTCCACGTCCACAGCCTGGGTTGTTATTGTCGTTTCCTCGGCCTCTTCCACCAACTTGGTTTGGGCTATGACTTTGAGGACGGTTAGGACAATTAGCCCTTAGGTTTCCAGTCCTTCCGCACTGGTAGCATTGCTTGATTCCTATCCCATTTGGTCCTTGGGTGATTGCATTAGCTCTACCATTCCCTCTCGCATCGGCCATGTTGACACCATGGTTTGGGTAGTCTCTTTCATAGTTGTTTATTGGGTGAATCCTTTGGCCATTATGAGTGATTTTCTTGGCCATAGGCTTTGCGTGCATAAGAGCATCTTTGAGAGTTGTTGGATTCAAGGTGAGTATCCAGGGGTGGATTTAGTCCTTGGCAGAACCTTGCGATTTGTTGAGATGTTGTCATTGGGGGTGCATATTTGTGCAAACTCACAAACTTAGAATAGTATCCTTTCAAGGTTAGGTTTAATTATTGTAGGTTGTAGAATTCATTCATCTTGAATGATTCAAAAGATGGGGTAAGATAACATCCTTTCATAGCTTCTTTGACCTGCTCCCAAGTTTGGGAAGCTTGTGTTACCCCTTTATCTTAACAAAACTATTTCCATCAAAGCTTAGCTTTGCTAGTAAGATGAAGACGAGCAGTCATGGACTGATTTGCAGCAGTAGTTTTAGCGGCTAGGAAATAGTCATTCATAGCCTCAATCCAAGCTTTTGCATCTTGCTCCACCTTGGGTCCTTCACCGCTAAACCTAGGTGGTGGTGTCTGCTTGAGAAGAGACTTCTTCTCTTGGAGTTCCTTGTATGTTTCATCAATTCACACTAGTTGGCGATGAATGTTAGATTTGGTTTTCCAAGAGTTAAAGTACCTACTCTCTCTTAGTCAACTTTAGAAAATAAGGCAATTTTTATTTATCAAAAGAAGAAATACAATGGAGATCAGTCATGGACTTCGTGTAATGGTACATTTATAAAGTAAGGGGGTTTCTTATCTGTCTCTAAGGCTCTATAAATTGAGGGTAAAGGAGGGTATCCTCTCACAAAGTAGCCATTTTGGGCATTCCTCCCATGGACTACTATACAATCAGGAGATATAATTTGGATGACTTGTTCATATACCCAATGATGTAGGGTCATTGTCTCCCCATTAATTATCACAATATCATTAATCCTTTGCCTTACAAATAAGAACATTGAACTAGTTTTAGTTCTTCAAGCATTTCAACAACTTGAGATGGACTTTCACATCTTCGTACAGAGCCGAGTTTAAGTAAAAGTAAGGGTCGTCCCCTCTCTAGGTTGGGCTCCAGTTGTAGCCCCTTCATAAGCTTAAACAACTCCATAGATGAGTCTTCTCTAAGATAGCCATTACGCTCTCTCTTAATTCCAACATGTTTGATTGGCAATCCATGGAATACATGATCTTAAAAATCAATTGCATAAAGTGTACTTATACGTTGACTACTTAGCCTTACACTAAAACCTCTTTTGAAACCTAGGCTCTAATACCACGTGTGAGGTGCCTCCTCCAACAGAGACCCAAAGGAGTCCTCTTAGTAGTTGACCGAAATTCATATCCATGCATATCACCATCCAATCTCCCCATCATGGGAAACCTAGGACTTTGGTTGAACATGGGAATCTCAGTTCTTCACAGGGGAAACGTGGACAAGTCACCCCTAACAACAATCTAACACCCACCTAAGAAAGACCACTTTGTAATCAATCAAAGGCAGGAGTGAGGTTAACACCGCACTTGGTTCAAAGAGAGTGAGAGATGGGAGAGCGTAACTCAATCCCCCTACCCATAAGGTAAAATCTCAGCTCTGGCCCCCTAAAACGGTGTTAAATGTGGTAACTAATCCTACCGATATTGGGAGGGTCACGACTTAATCAGCTCTATCTAGTTTTGAAAAGTTACCCGACTTATTGGGTCTACCCAGCCATAGGCATTGGCATACTACCACATTGTTTGGGCATATAAAAACAACTTTTTTTTAATTACTCCATTAAATTGGGTTTGTTAAACTCAATATTTAGTACATAACAAACAATTGGAAAATCAAATACTTTATTTCATAATAACAAGTAGAACCATCTCTTCGTAGAGCGGTACAAAATGTTATTTCCGTAGAAAGACACCATCCAACCTAGGATACGACCTTCCAATCCCTCAGGATTGGGCTATATGTGATCGCACTCCATCTGTGGTCAACATGGAATTTACTAGCTCAGAGCCCCTCTAAGCTTCCCTGAGCCTCAAGATCCATCGTACATAACAGGGGCACTTATTACTCGGCCCTTTGCCCTCTCAGGTCCTCAAGTGAGTTTTTCCACACTCCTTAGAGTGTTAGGGAGCATTGGGTTGTGGAATCCAATGTCCCGAATCACCATAATCCACAACTCATCGGGTTGTGCAAGCAGGGAATCATAAGAGACATAATTCATCATTCACAAATCCTAAAGGAGTCATTACCATAAAACATTTTTAACACACTTGTTAATATATGCAATGCATAGAATCTATCCCCTTCATTAATTCCCGTGTTCTTTTCTAAAAAGCAATTGATAATACTAACATGTTTTTGTAAGTTTAAGTATGTTTCTAACTAATTGTAATCTATATAACAAATCATATGGGCTTTTCTAACATTAATAACTTATCCCTCATTTTATCTAAGATGCAAAAAAGTAATAAAAATTTAGAAAGTTGTAGATAGCTTAAAGGTAATCCTTTTCTTATGTACTAAACCTAATTATCTATGTTCGACCATCCATCATGATTATGAGTTATGGCCGCAACCTCAGTTTGTTGTAGAATAATTAGTCCTTTGGGTTGAATGGATTTGAGGGTAACTTCCACTTGCACTTCTTCAGTTTCTTGTTGAGTTCCCTCAGCGCAGCAGCTAGTTCCTGACATTGGGGAGCTCTCCGAGTATGTTCTCCCTCAACATCCCGACGTCTCTTGGGAGACATGGAAGAAGCTTGATGTATTTGAGCAGCGGTTCCGCACAGGTGTGAAGAGAGAGAGGCTCGGCTGATTGCATGAGAGCTTTGTCGCATCAAAACAGTAGAGAGAATTCTACATGGGTTGTTCTTTCGACATGATGCTCTAACCCTATTTATATAGTAATCGGGGGGGTAAAGAGAGAATGCTTTCTTTTAGTGTTTTTGATGACATCATTAATTATTTCATAGAGGGGGCTCTGTTTTTGTAGCGTGAAGATAAAATTTACAAATATATGGGTGAGCACCATCCATCGTGTCGTGGGGTGGCGGGCGTCACTCTAAGGTTCACGACCATGGCATAGACCATGGCATCTTGGCCTTGGCATACTTGGAAACAGGCTACGAAGGCATCATTGGAACTATCGGCTATGCATGAGAAGCTCCCACTAGTTATAGAAAAAGCTTCTCGGGAGGTCAACCATCCCGGCAGTGTCAACACCTAAGTGCACTTAACTGCTAAGTGACTATCCACTAGGCTAGTTCTTTTTGTTATTTTAGACTACAAACATAGTTTTAATAAGCTTGTCTTGGAAGGGTTTCCCAAGCCTTTCTTCCATGAAAAGACATACAATACCCCATCAATTATCTTCATAGTTAGAGCTAATTTTTAAAAATGTGTAATATTTACCATTTTTTTCAACGTAAATCAATTTTTGGAATGTATCGCACATTGTTTATTAAAATAAACTAAGTAATGGAAACATTACCTTGGCATACTCACAATTATGGCGGCGAACAAGGTATAGGCCTTGGCATCTTGGCCTTGGCCTACTTGGCATACTTGGCATACTTGGCAATGGGCTGTGAAGGATTTGTTGGCGCCGTTGGCTAGGCGCGCGAGAAGCTCCCACTAGCTTATAGGAGAAGCTTCCCAGGAGGTTACCCATCCCAGCAATGTCGTCACCCAAGTGCACTTAACTACCAAGTGACTATCCACTAGGCTAGTTCTTTTTGTTGTTTTATACTCCAAACATAGTTTTAATAAGCTTGTCTTGGGAAGGTTTCCCAAGCCTTCCCTCCATGAACTGGCATATAATACCTCATCATTCATCTTCATAGTTAGAGCTATTTTTTAAAAATGTGTAATCTTTATCACTTTGTTTAAAACATAAATTAATTTTTGAAATGTATACGCATATTGTTTATTAAAATAAGCTAACTAATGGAGATATTACAGTACCACTTGGAAAGAATTAATGTTAAACCACTAAAAAGTGGTTATGCACCACTAAAAGGTGATAAAATTTTGTATAATTTTCCTAGATTTCAATGATGCAACACCACTTAAAAGTAATTGTGTATTGCTAAAAAGTGGTATAGTATTGTATCATTCCGATTATATGACACCATTTAGAAGGAATTAATGTTGCACTACTAAAAAGTGGTATTATATTACTCTAAAGTGATAAAAAATATTATCTATGTTTAAAGTGCCACCACACTACTCAAAAGTGGTTCCTAACAACCCAAAAGTGGATTTAAACATTTAGAGTATCCTAAATATGGAACATCACAAAAACTTTAAAGCCTAAAACTAGTAGTATCGTAGCATTCTAGTGGGGCAACAACATTTAGAAATACTTAAAGCTCCACAATTGAAAAGTGGTATTGTATCACTTCAAAGTGGTAAAAAACACTAACTACTTGTAAAGTCCCATCACACCATTCAAATACAAAACAACACAAAAATATGTAAAGTCAATACAAGTTATTCAAAAAGTGCATTCACCATCTTTTGTCAATACAAAGCGATTATAGACCAAAGGAGATCATTCATTCTTGGGGTTGTTGCGGGGGTTGCTCCTTGTGTATTGAAGGGAGTTCGAGGCCATTGCCCATTGGCACAACCATGGTAGGAGCGTGCAGGTGAGGTAATATGGATCATGCTCCTTGTCCATGGGATCAAATGTGGGACGGGTGATGTAATTATCCCAGTCATTGTAGAGGTTTTTGTACGTATAGGCATCAATGAGCACTGTGTGATTGGCATTGTATTGAGGAAACTTGTTCCAGATGTGACAAAGAGGTTTTAGAAAAATTGGCTTATCTCCAATCTCCTTTGAAGCATTAGGAATTGCCTCAAAAAACTTCCATGTCTCACACTGACTACAAGAATATATTTGGAAAATAATAATCAATGTCATCAAAAACCTTTTGCTAGTATGACTTCATGATAAATTCAATGTTATCCAAAGAGCAGGAGCTCCATATCATAACATATGTAATTTCTCTCAGATCCCATAGAAACTATGCACATCATGCAAGTTCTCTAGGATGACAAGTTTCTTGACCCTACTAAAATTTGGAACTACATATAGACATCTTGTCCAAGTCAAGAAGATCTCCTCGATCCTACGGTGGTCGACATCTTGATCCTCCTTCGCTTCATCTGCTTGCATGTGTGCATTTGTTTGATTGTTAGCCACCATTTTTCCTACCTCATCATCATATGACTCTTCTATCTCTAATGTTCACTCCAATTTTTCCACATACAAGTATCAAATGCTTGAGGATATGTATATACTTAATGTAAACCTAATCATTGAATTGCCAAATTGAATTACGTTTGAGATGCAAATATATAGTAAAAGACTCTTGAACTTATACCTTTTATACAACTATTACCTATTGCATCTAGTTCATGCACTTCAATATCAAAACTATCCACCCAAGAGATCCCCCCTTTGTCTTTAGAATCTAGAGGGGATGAAAAAACTAAAGTTAAAATGCACAACTTGAACAAAAAATAGCATTAGCACAATAACTATTGGATGCAAATCAAAATGAACACAGGGTAAAATATGGTATTGTTGTTCCAATACAATTCACTACACAATAACTATTGGATGCAAATCAATGTTCCACTTTCTAAAGGATCCTGCCTAGGAGTGCATTGCACAAATGAAAAAGTAAAATTATTTAGCATTAAATTTCTTTGAATAAAATTGTAGAATCAAATTTCTAAGAGGAGATTGCAAAATCAAATTGTAGAGTATTACCAATGCCATCAAACGTGATCAAAATGTAGCTTTAACGAGTCCTTTTTCTGCTTTATCTGCATGGAAAAAATAAAAAAATTTCTAAAGAGTGAAACAACAATGAGTAATCTATTGTCTAGAGTACCAACATGTATTGCATGCACTATGGTCATTCACATGTGTAGCACTAGGTGCTACCATTGTCAATACATCATTCCAAGGCTCTTTGTAGCCCTAAGACAAATAATGGGGCCAAGAGATACATGCAACCACAAAGCAAAGTGGATAGTAGGGGTGTAGACATTGAAGCATGTAAAAACCCATCACAACACTCTACATAATCAACATTCCACAAGTGGTGCCATCACTAAATGGCGCATTGCTATCGACCATGCCCAGTTGAATAGGTGGTCTAATAGGTAGGACATGCATTAATGATTTGATGCATCCATGATAGAATAAAAAGATGGTCAATCACTACCTAGCTCATAACCCGTACTCACCATCGACAACCAAAATAGGATATGTCAAAAAGTAGCCCTAGACAAATATTAGGAGGCAATTGTAAAAACCCCTGAGGTCCATAATTAAGAAAGACATCTTCATCAAAGGCATAATTAGTCAAGGAATCTATAAAGCAATTCCATTGTCGAGGAATAATTTGGCAAGTCACTATCACAAAGATCTCAAGGGTGTCCAAGGTTGCACGATGGTACATCCTTAGCATGGGATCCCTCACACAATAGGCCCCATTTAATTGGTCGATCACTAACTTCGAGTCACCTTTCACCCATAACTGGAAAATACCACCACGTTTAGCTAAATTTAATCCTATAGCAAGGCTCTATATTTCACCATGTTATTCGTAAAAGCAATGCCTAAATACACTCCCATTTTTAGAACCACTCAACAGTGAGGATCTTTTATGACAACCCTTACACTCGCATGCTTAGCAAGTCCTCAAGAAGCTCCATCAAAATATAATGTATAAACCATGGCTTCATTGATGTAACTTGCCATGGCAATCAACCTATTCATAGTTTATGATAATAAAAATCTAATCGAGAGAGGGGGTGTAAGACACATATAATCTCTCCTCCCTCTCACTGAACTCAATAGGGACGCTAGTAAGAACTCTATGACTATGGTGGAAATAGACTCCAATATCCCATGTGAAAGACCCATCTTGCCACTCAGTAATGTGATAACCCGTACTCCACCAGATTACTTTGCCTTTGTGGTAACTTTGCTCTAAATATGACTGCTCAAGATAAGGAATAACTTTCCCTATCCAATAGTCTTGATACCATCTGCAAGTTTAATATTACACAGATCAGATGCAAGACTTGCATGCATAGCAAGTAGAAGAAGCTCTCCTTCACTCTCTTTTTCTCATAAAAATGCAAGCACAACTCATAAAACTCAAAATAGGCTTAAAGAATAGTAACACAAAATTGAGTGACACACTATTGGGTGCAAATTTTCCCTATAGATGGAGTGGACATCTCCTCCATGATGTATTTATAATATTAAAATGAATCTTTCTTTGCTCAAAGACATGCCCTTTATAATCACTCTTTTGATAAAAGAGTTTGAGTTCACTAAAAGGATGGTTGCAATTAGTTGCACAACTCACAATGCTAAGGGCTATAAAATATTTCTAGAATATCTTTAATATATCTCTTAGAATCTCAAGTATTAATAAATATTTACAAAAAGGATGTGTGAACACCTTAGAATAAACAACGGTGTGTCTATTTAAATAATTCAATAAAGAAGCCTATGTAATAAATTGCACGTGTTGCATGTATCGAATTCATCTTGCTCTACACATTAGCTACCAAAAATTAGCAAAAATTTAGAAAATCATGTTAGAAAAATAATTAAATGAATAAATGTAGCTAAATATAATAATTCAAATAATCATTAAAATTCCATTAAATAATCAAATCATGTAGACATTAGCTATGAATATTGTGGTATCACCAATGTACAGATTTATCCACATTCACGCTTGCAAGTCTCACGCATGGAAAGGATAGGTGTCCCCATTAACCTTCTGCCTAAGTTGAAAAGTAATTTTCTCTTAGGAATGTGCCCCACGCAATTGAGAACCATTCAAGGCACTCATCCCATCAATGTGCACATAAGGGAGAACCATTGAAGGCACTCATCCCCTCATATAGGTGCCACCTTACAACATTTAAGCTGGATCTTGAAGGACTTGCAAAGGCACCAAGTTCAACGTCAGCCCCTATACATAATATGACTTCAGTTGATTGAAATTTACTTTATTTTTGAATTGTACCCTTGAAAATCCACTAAAATGGCTATTGAGCCATTCTTTCCTATATGAACAATCTTATACAGCCCAAAGGTCGTGAAGTATTTTCATTTACTTCTTTCCTACTTCTTGATGTAACAAGGCTTGTAATCTAATCTTGTCAAGAGGTGCAAGGGAAATCAACCTTTGTTGCAATGCTTCCTCTTCTCCCAAAGAATGATTTAGAGCAAACATTATTGTAGGTAGCTCAACCTCCAAAGTAAGACACTCTTTCCCATATACTAATTTAAAAGGGGTGTGGCCTATAGCTCTTTTGAATGTCGTATTATGAGCCCAAATAGCCACATACAACTTCTTATCCCAATCATGCTTACCTTTAGATATAGTCTTGGATAAAATCCCTACAAGCTGCTTATTAGTACTCTCTACTTGCCCATTAGCTGGGGGTTATAAGGCATGGTCTTATTATGTTTAATCTTCAAAGCTTATGTCAAAGCCTTTATTGTCTCCAGACAATAAAAGTTAGTCGGTTAGTTCGAAAGTTAGTTAGTCAATTAATAAGTTAGTAAGATTACTAACTAAAGACTAACTAACGTTAATAGTTAATAACTTTTATTTAATTAAAATATATATATTTAAAAAGTGAGAGTCGTAAATCCGATATTTTTCTCGGATTGACAAGGACCGTAGCCACCCTTCACAAAAGTTACAAAGTGAATGAGACTTATGAGCCATATTAATCACTACTATTAATATGTATGATTTAGATGGTCCAAAAATATTAGATTTTGGATAAAATTAGCATATTTTGAATATTTTAGATATTATCCTAAAAAGATATGGAGATTTCTAGAACTGGATGTCATTTAAAAGAAAAGACAAGTGATGTTTTAGTTAGTTTTGGAGATTTTATAAAAAGAAAAAAAAGAGAGATAGATTTGAGAAATCGTGCCTATTGCGATCGCAGTCTACATGCAGTAGATAGCACTTCGAACAAGGAGAGAAAAAAGGAGTGATCTGAAAGCTTTCTAAGCAAGTGTCTTGGAGTTTTACCCCCCCCTCTCAAAGCCAATGGAACCATTAGATTTATGATTAGAGCATCAGATCAATGATTTTTCCAAGATCCCCTCCACAAAGAGCTCTTCTTCTCAGCCACAACCCTTCTTCTCTAATTCACTATAAATATGAGGCATGGGGAGGCACAATAAAAACATAAGGAGACCCTGAGAGGTTGTGAGAGAGAGGTAGAGAGAAGGATACCGCATACCGCTCCAAGAGATTACGAGAAGGAGCTTGAGAGAGAGAGAGAGAGAGAGAGAGAGAGAGAGAGAGAGGAGTTATCCCAAGGGGCTACGAGGGAGAGAGTTAGTTCAATTTTTCCCTATCTCAGTCTTCGACTAAGCCATCTTCTCTTACGCTCTCCTATCTCAAATCTATTCCGTCTTCTTTATTTCTCGAATCTACTTGCGAATGATGGCCCCCAAGCGAAGAATGTTACGTGCGGATGACAATCCTATAACCAACAATGAAGCTTCAGACGAAGGCATCACTGTCAATCCAACTGCAGTACCAGTAATAAGTAATGTATTTCCAAATTGATAGACGCTTGTTTTGATCCTCGTATGAGATACGTTAGGCCCCATACTATGATGCACAAGTATAGGTCATTTCATCTCACACATTCAAAAGATCGAGCTTGCAAAGTATATGTATCAAGGGAAGTTAATTTCACCTAGTTTTGCATATGGCTTATTTGTTGATAGAGAAATTACAAAGAAGAATTGGTTACAGGTTATTAATGACATAATCATGACATTAAAAATTGTGCATACAAGCACAACTATAGGTCATTTCATCTCACACATTCAAAAGATCGAGCTTGCAAAGTGCATGTATCAAGGGAAGCTAATTGCACATAGTTTTGCATATGGCTTATTCGTTGATAGAGCAATTACAAGGAAGAATTGGTTAGGGGTTATGAATGGCATAATCATGACATTAAAATTTGTGCATACAAGTGTTAAGTAAATTTTACATAGAATCGCTCTTTGATCCCAAGGGGGAGAGCAGATATGCGATGGAAATGTTATTGCAACTATTCTTGTATTGTTTGGGAAGAATACAATTGGTTTTTTTTTGTTGGTTGATCGAACAATATCCTAAATGATTTTACATTCAATTGGTTGTTAGTTTTTTGTTTGGATGATTATTCCAAGTGCTTGTGATTTATGGTAAATACATGACAAGGGTCTGTGATAACAAGTTGCCATGGGGATAAAGGAATGTTTTCCTAGAAAATAATATTAGGGCTGAATGCCTTGTTGCGCTAGATTCTTAAAGGATTTAATTAAGGAAGGATATTTTGCACAGGTGGATCACCTCCATGATCACACCGCGGATTAAGCCAAAGAGGGAACTGCTCGATTCATGGGCCGAAGTCGAGTGGTGAAAAGGCCAACCACGGGAATGATGTTTCGCTCCTAGACAGCTTGTGGGTCAGGTGGAGCACTGGACACCCCTTGCTAGGTCTAGAATGGAGTTGAAGACCTCCGTGGCCCCCAACGTCTAGGCATGTTGGGATATCCTATTCTAGATAAAGGATAGAATTGTGGTGCCATGTGATTTGGACCAGTTACTTCTGTTGGAAAGAAGTGGTACATAATTTCTCCTGTATGGCCGGGAGACAAAGATTAATGTGAAGATAAGTTAAGGAATTTGTTTGAAATTATTTTTCTTGCTCTGTTTTTGTTTCTGTGCTATAAGTTATGCGATCGAACCTTATTTCCTAAAAGAATTAATTAATGAAGCCAACTTTGAGTGTCACACATAAATGTGGTAGGACCTAATTAGAAAACTAAAGCTATTGAGGGAAGCGGGTGGGTGGAACCCCCGACGGGTCCATCCTACAGCAGGGTGGTCTCAGAGAATTGGGAGGCTTCTCATAAGATTTTACGGTCATTCGACCTTTAGGTATTGTTAGGTTAGAGCCCGATTCATGCCATTTTAGGGGACCGGAATGGGACTATGCCCTACGGGCAAAGAGGTTGAGCGGTGTATCCCTCTTGTTTCCCATTCTCTTTGAACCAAGTACGGCATGGGTCTACTTTGGCTTGGGTATCTCTACGTAAAGTAGGATGTCTAGGATCCGACACTAGAATGTTGTTAGGAGACCTTGGCTACTAGGAGCCCAAATTTCATGTCAATCCTAGTGGGTTCGACTGTGAATGTTTCGTTACAAGGCAGATTCAAGAAACCCTAGGCGACAAAACCCGGAACATCCCATGGGAGTGCCGGGTAGCAACACTTAGATTCGTTTCTCGATAGACCGCTAAAAGTGTGCCCAGTCAATGGACGGGCACATTACTGTTGATATCAAAGCAAAACTTCGTAATGATATGCAATTGATTAACGTATAGTTTGTACATATATCCTAAACAAAATAACCTAAGTGATATGACTTGATTGTCAAGCACCTTCTACACCCACGAATGCTCACATGCAAGAGAAGAAATTCCTTCTCAAGTGAATTAAGGCACCCGAGTTTGATGGAGAAAGAATAAACATCACAGCAGAGGCGGAGATATGGATTGAGTCAATGGGTGATTATTTCTCTACTCATCAAGAATTTCTTCTACCAATCAAGCAATGATAGCCAAACTTAAGCTAGTTGGCCATGCTCGATTATGGTGGAAGCAATGGTGCAAAGATCGAGGTATTTCTAAAACCATTGTCACTTGGGTTCAGCTGAAAGATGTTGTACGCGGACAATACCTTCTGTCAACCTACCAGATTTTGAAGATGAATGAATTCTTCAAGCTAAAATAGCTAGAATTAACCTTAGAAGCCTACTACTCAAAGTTTGTAACCCTACTAAAATATGCACCACCTATGGATATTGCACAGCAAGTATCCAAGTTTTGCCATGGCCTGAACACTCCTCTGAACCACCGTCTTGAAGCAATGCATCCAATAGACTTGCAATATGCATTAGTTCGAGTAAATCCAATAATCTAAGAACTTAAATTGGCCAATTGTAACAAAGATAATTCTTGAGATCATAACAAGAGAAACCATACAGGCGGTGAGATAGGCCACATCCATAGGAGATGTCCCAACTGCCAATGTTTCCATTTCAATGAGCTAGGACACGTCTAAGCAGACTGCCCTGACTTAAGTCCAGAAGATATGGATCCTCCAAGGAAACAAAGCTATGCAAGTGTACTCTTCGGATATACAAAGGAATTAGATAAAGACGAAGACCTAGAACCTACAACACCTCTTCAAGTTTATTAGAAACCCTAGATATCTTTCAAAAATGTAATACATTCAGTATTGAGAATACCCCAATAAATCCTACTCTTATACCTACAAGTAATTTGCATCATATGATTTGCACTGGTTTTGAAGCCAAGTACTTATGTGATTAGAGTAGCGCAGCCAAAGCGTGGTGAGCCCATAACTCACAGGTTTCTGAATGATACCCCTAGTTTCTCTTGAGATGAGGACATCTCAATTTCTCTAAGGGGAGGATAATAAAAGCTAGTTGGTTAGTTCGAAAGTTAGTTAGTCAATTAATAAGTTAGTAAGATTACTAACTAAAGACTAACTAAGGTCTAACTAACGTTAATAGCTAATAATTTTTATTTAATTAAAATTATATTTTTTAAAAATGAGAGTCGTAAATCCGATATTTTTCTCGAATTGACAAGGACCGTAGCCACCCTTCATGAAAGTTACAACGTGAACAAGACTTATGAGCCATATTAATCATTAGTATTAATATATATAATTTAGATGGTCCAAAAATATTAGATTTTGGGCAAAATTAGCATATTATGGATATTTTAGATATTATCCTAAAAATATATAGAGATTTCTAGAACTAGATGTCATTTAAAAGAAAAGACAAGTGATGTTTTAGTTAGTTTTGGAGATTTTATAAAAATAAAAAAATAAAGAGAGATTATCGCGTGCGCCGCATTTGCAGTCTATAGGTAGTAGACAGCACTTCCAACAGGAAAAGAAAAAAGGAATTATATGAAAGCTTTCTAATCAAGTGTCTTGGAGTTTTAGCCCCCTTTCAGAGCCAATGGAACCATCAGATTTATGATCTGAGCATCAAATCACTGATTTTTCCAAGATCTCATCCACAAAGAGCTCTTCTTCTCAACCACAACCCTTCTTCTCTAATTCACTATAAATATGAGGCATGGGGAGGCACAAGAAAAACACAAGGAGACCCCGAGAGGTTGCAAGAGAGAGGTAGAGAGAAGGATGCCCCTCCAAGAGATTACGAGAAGGAGCTTGAGAGAGAGAGATAGAGAGAGAGACAGAGAGAGACAGAGAGAGACAAAGAGAGAGAGAGAGAGAGAGATAGAGAGGAGTTATCCCGAGAGGTTGCGAGGGAAAGAGTTAGTTCAATTTTTCCCTATCTCAGTCTTCGACTAATTTCTTCTCTTCTATTCTCTTCTCTTGCCTTGTGTGTGACTATGGAGGATGGAGCTTGGAGGTGGAGGCTTGAGGATGCTTGAGCTTGCATCAATAATCGTGGAGCTACCGGTGTGCTTGAGGGAGGAGGCAACTTGTTCGGGCATCAAGGTAAGCTCACTACGCATCGGTAGGATTGAAGGTGCATCGGCTAAGTGAGATATAGCCATAGGTGCTCGCTTGAAACACTTGAAACAATAAGTGGTCCGTGGGTCTTGGCAGTTGAGCATGAGCTCCCTACAAATAGATACAAACACAAATATCAGAGCTAAGGAAAAACCCTCTCCACTAGACACCATCACTAGGCCAAAAAGAGCACCCACCCAACTGATTCCACAAAAGATACGCAACAATCTTCTAAAGGGCAAACTATTGTAGGAAGAAAAGGATCCCTTGAGTGGATAATCAAGGAACTCAAGGAGAACAAGGCCAAACACACTCAAGACTAGTTAGGAGCTACATGCAAGATTAGAAGGGACATGAGAGGAGTACAAAAACTTCTTGATAGATTCAAAAAAGTCGATTGAGGAGCTCCAAGATTAGTTGCAAGCTTGTGATAAGCAAATAAAAGAGATCCAAGAAAGACAAAGGCAAGAATTCCAAAACCAACTAAAGGAGCATGACTCAATGCTTGCAAAGCTTCAAACCCAGCTGAAAGAGCATGACACCATGTTCATGGATCTCAGAGGGAAACATGTCCAAAGAGCTTCAAGATCAGCTAGAGGAGCACAACTATAATCAGTGTCCAAGCACAACTAGCACAGGAATGACAATGGGCATACTCAAATTTGACACAGGCAAACAGTGACATCACTTTCAACATTCAACACCTAGGATGCAGAGCAATACATATTCAGAGCACAGAGATCAAACACCAAATGTACCTAAAACTCAATCCAAAATATATTTCTAAAGTAAGAATCGATACAACAGTTAGTGACTAGAACACTTGCAATACAAATCTTTGGGAATAAAAAGTACTAAACAATTGTAGGGATACAAGGCCAAGGTAGTGCTACTCCCAAATGTAATGATTTTGGATAGTACAATATAAACTCTACTGTTAGAGAGCACTCAAGATGACAATTAAGAAAGACTAGTAGAAAAGACTCATGAAGGATATGGCATGGAGCAATAGGAACCTTTGTTGCTTGACCTCTAGGACTATGCATATGCTCAAACAACAACAACAACAATGATTCGCTCCCTTCCTTTATATAGGCCACTTTCTACAGTGGGATATTCTCTCCGCCCATGTGCCACCGCCCATGTGCCATTCTAGGTAGTTTTTACTACTTTTGTAGCCATCGGCTCTTTAATGTACCACTAGTGGCTCCTGGTTTTAAAGGCCACTAACTACCACTACATTTAACACTAACATGCATGGTGGACTCGGACCCACAAAGTCAGTCTCAATGATATTGCCACCATCCTCTAAGTTGGGTGCATCATCATCCTAGTGGTGGAGGTGGGTTGAGAAGGGTTAGTGATAGAAGGGGAGGTAGTAGGGGGTGAGGTGGATTGGGATTGTGAGTGGGGGCCAAAGTCAAGGTGTTGTTGGGCAGAGAGAGGTGGATGGAAGAGTGGTGGGAGGGTATTGTATTGGATGTGGTGCTACTATAGCCACAGTTCTATGTGATTCCAAGGAGAGGCTATGGAATGTTGTGGTAGATGAGCCAACTATGAGCTTCTTCAGGTAAATAGCACTGAGCCAAATTTTTTGCTGCAGCTAGTCCTTTTTGAAGGTCACGACTGCAAGCTTCTCTAGGTAAATAGCATTGAGCTACATAGGCTACTACATCGAGCTAGTCCCATTATAGAAGGTGATTTAGACGAGGCGGCTTGGGCCTAGGACTCCTTTCAATTTTAGTTTATGAAGGGACCTATGGCACTTAGGAGGCTATGGATTCATTGCCAAAGCTTGAGGGAGAGGGCATCGGATTGATTCAAGCAGGCCTAGAGTTGAGCAATATTGGCTAACTTCATGATGTCAAAGGTGTGGGTGGATATGTTTTCAAAGAGTGGATCATCAAGATTTGGATCACTACCTCCTTGATCATGGCTTGGATCATCCCGATTGGGAGATTTGGCCTTTAGGTTCTGCTATAGTTCTTATATGGATTTTTACTTGGAGTGGAGTTGTTCGATGCTTCAGGGCAAGGCATGAGTCTGTTGAATCTTGGCTGGAATGGGTAATGCCATGCTTCTTCATATTCAGGCCACTCTAGCCCACTCTTCCTCTTGGATGTGTTACCAAAGAAGCTCAAATTTTGCCTTCTAGTCCTGCTACTAGTTTAGGTCCAACACCATCTATTGAAGCACTTCAATCCGCTCCTCTGCCTCTAGGTTCCATTGCTCTAGTGCCTTGCTATGTTTCACCATGAGCTTCCACTTGGGTATTTCCTAAACTAGAAGTAGTGGTGGCCATGATGGCCCATGCTTTAAAGAAATAGTTCAGAAGTTGTCCTAGTAGATCCCCTGTCAGATCCAACCATTTCGGTTATTCCTTTTGGTGTAAGGACCAGATCATCCAGAACATCCTTCTTGATAGCAGATCAAGAGTAAATATCATCACATCGGTGACTTGCCAACAACTAGGATTAATGGATTATGAACTAGTGCCCTTTCTAGTGAGTATGGCCAATTAGAAATGGGTATGAGCTTTGGGCATTATTAGGTCTATACTTTTAGAAATTGCAATGGTCTAATTTCTAATTTCCCTCATAGTCTTTAATATGGAGCATGTTGTGGCAAAGATTATCGCTTGCTATTGGGAAGACCTTGGCTACCCCTCTGCAATAGGCTTTTGTTTTAATAACACTCACATTAGAGGCGGAGGTAATTACAAGTGGTGATGAAAGCAACGTCAGGGCAAGATCTTGGCTACCCCTCTGCAACAGGCTTTTAATAACACTCACATTAGAGGCGGAGGTAATTACAAGTGGTGATGAAAGCAAGGTCAGGGCATGAGAAGAAATCATTCAAGAAACTTGTTATAGAGGGATGGAGGTCCCTTTTGATAAATATCAAGCTTTCTTCGGGGATTGAGACGTTTACATTATAAATCAACAAAGGGAATTCATATCTACCATGCACCTCTGGATTGAAATCAACTCCAATTCTTCTTGGTTAGGGCATATAGATAGGATCATCCCACTCATAAGGTAGGGTGTTGTAGAAAGTGATCCAAGCCTTCAAGCTAGAGTCCCAAATGTTAAGGCACTACCATCATTGTGCTTCATATCCCTCCACCCTCCAGGGTACCTCTGCCACCCTGTCTTTCCAGTAGTTGGCAGGTTCCTATCGCCACCTTGTGGGGTGCCTCCTTCAGTTCTCTAGCCATCTCCTTCCCAAACTAGCTGAAAGCTTGATGACATACTCCACCACCCTAGGAGATATTACTCTATCCAATGAGTGAGGGAAGGTGAAAGAGAACTCAAAAGGGCTGCTCTTCTCCCATTTCTCCCACACCGCAAGTTCCTAGCCCCAATTTGATGGGATTGCACTCTTTGCTTTGAGGGATGGCCACTTGAGGAACTTGCAGTGTCCTAGCTTGAAACTTTCTACGAGCAGTTTCTACTTGCTTCCTACACCTACGCCTTGCCTCCACCATTTTTTCGAGTGGCCTTGCTTCCTCCTCTTGCTCTTCTATTTGCTCTTGTGGTGGCATAAGTGGTTTAATTCTTGCATTTTCTCCTCCACTTGATCTTCAAAATCATGTCCTTCCTCCAGGACCCGGCTCTAATGGCTATTGTTGTGGTGTTTGTATTGGCTATTCTGGCTCCCCAAGCCCTAGCAAAGTGAGTTCTTGTGTGGTTAAGCTAGTTGAGAGGAGGTGAGCACGTTGCTCCTCTAGTCCCAAATTGGTGCTAGTCCCAGGTGCCCTGTCATGTAGTCCATGCTGTAGAGCCCTCCTTGTCAATTCTAATTTTCTCTTGAGCTGCTCCACCATCTCTTCTCCTCCTAGCCACATGACATTCAGCAATGTTCATAAGAATACACGTTGTTTCTCTCCAACATTCCTATCTCAACAGTCGCAGCTTTGCTTTTTGCTAGAAGGCACTCACTCTTAGCATGGGCCAGCTTGTAAGCCAATTTTTTGATTCGATCTTCATTTTTGTTGGTTGCCCATTCTTTTGCTCTTTCCTTCATCTACTCCAACCCTTGGTTTTGGTACTAGGCTAGAGTGGCAATTACTTGCTCTTGCTCCTGCCATAGTGTATTCATTTGCTCAAGCTCATGGGTTTTTCTCATCACCTGCTCTTTAAGTATGCCTTGCTCATGGAGTATTGATTGCAGATGGTTGTGCAGCTCAATTAGTTTCCTCTTGTTCTCCTCATCCCATTGGTTCCATGCATCTTGCAGCTCCTTCGTAGCCTATTCTTTTTGCCTCGTTAGCTCCTTTATTTCCAATTCTAAGTGTTTGTTTTCGCAAGAGTTGAAGGCGCACATTTTTTCCAAGGATATGCAATTTTTCCTCTCTTCATCATATAACTCCTTGAGACTATCCTCTCCCTCTCTTTCCTTTAGGGTCTCTTTTAATGAAATCATTTTCCTATTAATGATCGTCATCACCCTTGCTTGCTCCATCCTATAGTCTATGAATGCAGCCTTTTCTTTTTCGAGCTCGACAAGAGCAGCCTTTTATCTTTAGTTGCCTTGTGGAGTTGACTTTGAAATTCCTTCACCAATTCATCTTGATATTCATTATGGTTCATGGTTGAAGGTACTGAAGTGGTTGATACTTCTATGCAAGGTACCTTTGGCCCTTGGCAAGACTCGACATGAGCTGCAATTGGCCTCTTGTTCCTTACAATAGGGACTCCTTCATTGGGTGTACGTGCAATCTCTTCCACTTTACCAACTAGGTACTGCACCTAGGCCATGAGGTTTCTTTCATTAATTGTCCCCTCCTCTACATCACCCTGTGTTGGGGTGATTGTCAATGTGGCTAGGATAACTAGTGGAATGGGGTACATTGGGTTTTTACCCTTGCCTTCCACCACCAATGTTGGTCTAGCTTCCTCTGCTACTACACTTGTACTCACTATGTCCTCCTACTCGCCAATTCCTGAGATCGCAAGGGTTACTCCACTGATCTTTGAATGGCAAGGGCAATTTTCCTCTTCTTCTTGTTTCCTTAGCCTTTCTTCCTCCTCTTCTTGCCTCCTTCGATGCTCTTTTTCTAGCCTTTTTGACTCCTCCTCTACCCTTAGCAAGTCTTTGTTTTCTTCAACGGTGGAGTGGGCCTTCCATATAGGGATTTTGAGGGTAATTTTCCTTCTTCATCCTTGACTTGAGAGCTCTAAGCCTTGCTGCTCACTAACTACTCTTTCAATCGAGGCTTCTTGGGGTCGAGGTGGTTGGTCACGCTCCTTTTCATTAATGACTTTTGCCATGTTGTAGTGTTGCTCTTTACACGTTTCTTCTCTCTCTTGTTCTCCTCCTGACATTGAGATGGTAGGGCTTGGTGGGGTGGGGGAGCGGTACTCCTCATGGACTAGTGATGGCTCTTGGTGAGCTGGTGATGGCTCCGGGGTTTCCCCTACCACCTCTCTCTCTGCCTCTTCTAATGCTTCCTAGAATTATTGTTAATACTCCTCCAAAACCTATGGTTGAGGCCTTGGAGGCAGTTTTTTCCTTTCGAATTCTACATTGGTCATCTCAAGGACTCTCCTCTTCCCACCCTTGGTGCTGTGGCTAGCACCTTTTATCGAGGTTTGTATTGTTTTCCGAATGTAGGCATTCTAGTTCACCTCATCTAGGTCACCTTTTATCAAGGTTTGTATTATTTTTCGAATGTAGGCATTCTAGTTCACCTCATCTAGGGCGTTGGCTACAAGGGTTTCCAGCAATAGTACCCCAATTCTACTCATAAGAGCAGTGGATCTTTGGCTTGAAAAGAGTGTGTGGATCATCTTAGTGTGCAACCGAATGGAGGGATCTGGAATATCTGCTAGGTTGATGCTGTCATTGGTGTAGACTCTTCTTTTGTCCATCCCTAACATTCCATACACATCCCTCTTGGGTCTTCTTTCTGGCCTCTCTACTATCCCTAGTGCCTTTTCTACAATATATGGGCTAAGGGGAACCACCACACTTCTAGAAGTCTCACCTTTGCTTGACGGTCACTATGCCAATGTTCCTTTGGACATCAAAGGTCCTCACGAATTCAGTGCACTTATTGTGGTCTATGTGTGAGGTGCCTCCTCCAACAGACCTAGAGGAGTCCTCTTAGTAGTCGATCGAAATTCATATCCATGCACATCACCATCCAGTCTCCCCATGGGAAACCTAGGACTTAGTTGAACATGGGAATCTCAATTCTACTTCATAGGAGAAGGGTGGACAAGTCACCCCTAACAACAATCTAATGCCCACCTAAGAAAAACCACTTTGCAATCAATCAAAGATAGGAGTGAGATTAACACCGCACTTGGTTAAAAGAGAGTGAGAGACAAGGGAGAGTGTACTCGATTCCCCTACCCATAAGGTAAAATCTCAGCTCCTCCGGGCCCCTAAAATGGTGTTAAACTTGGTAACTAATCCTACTGATGTTGGGAGGGTTATGATTTAATCAATTCTATCTAGTGTTGAAAAGTTACCCGACTTATCGTATCCACCCAGCCATAGGCGTTTGATCATCAAGATCAAAGCCTCCCACTTTCCTGAATTGGGTTTGCTTTAGTTTTCTAATTAGCAAAGCATACTACCACGTTGTTTGGACATTTAAAAAATAGCTTCATTTTATTACTCAGTTAAACTAGGTTCGTTAAACTCAATCTTTAGCACATAACAAACAATTCAAAAATCAAATACTTTATTTCATAATAACAAGTAGAACCATCACTCCGTAGAGTGGTACAAAACCATCTTTCTACAAAAAGACATTGTCCAGCAGCCTAGGATAGGACCTTCCAATCTCATAGGATTGTGTTGTATGTAATCGCACTCCATCCGTGGTCAATAGGGAATTTACTAGCTCAGAGCCCCTCTAGGCTTCCCTGAGCCTCAGGAGCCGTCCTACATAGCAAGGGCACTTATCACTCAGCCCTTTGCCCTCTCAGGTTCTTGAGTGATCAAAAACTAAAAACACCTACCTCCCTTAGGAGCATAGGACCCTCCCCCCCCAGCATGTAAGTTTTTCCACACTCCACAAAGTGTTAGGGAGCATTGGGTTGGGGACTCCAACGTCTTGAACCATCACAATCCACAACTCGTCCGGCTAATACAAGCATGGAATCATAAGAGACATAATTCATCATTCACAAATCCAAAAGTAGACATAACCATTAAATTTTTTTAATACACTTGTCAATGTATGCAATGCATAGAATCTACCCCCTCATCAAATCATGTGTTCTTTCCTAAAAAGCAATTGATAATACTAGCATATTTTTGTAAGTTCAATATGTTCTAACTAATCGTAATCTATGTAACAAACTTATCTTATGAGCTTTTCTAACATTACTAACTTATCCCTCATTTTATCGTAAGATGCAAAAAAGCAATAGAAAAATTAGAAAGTTGTAAATAGCTCAAAAGTAATCATTTTCTTATATACTAAACATGATTATCTCCGTTTGGAGATTACAAGCTATGACCACAACCTCAGTTTTGTTGTGGGATAACTGGTCCTTCGAGTTGAATGGATTCAGGGGTAACTTCCGCTTGCACTTCAGCAACGACTACTTCCTCCCATTGGGGAGTTCTCCGAGCATGACCTCACATAGCATCTCAATGTCTCTTGGGAGCCATGGAAGAAGCTTGTTGGATTTGAGTAGCGCTTTCGTGAAGGTGTGGAGAGAGAGAGGCTCGGCTGATTGAAGCAGAGCTTCATCGTGTCAATAGCAGAGAGACTTCTACATGGGTTGTTGTTTTTTTTCTGACGTGATGCTCTATCCATGTTTATATAGTAATCAGGGGAGAGGGGGTAAATAGATAACACTTGCTTTTAGCATTTTTTTATGACATCATCGATGATGTCAGAGAGGGGCTCTGTTTTTGAAATGTAGCGTGGAGATAAATATAAGAATTTACGAATATACGGTAAGCATCACGCATCGCATCATTGGGCAACGGGCGTCACTCCAAGGCTTACGACCAAGGCGGTGACCAAGGCATAGACATTGGGATCTTGGCCTTGGCATACTTGGAAATGGCTAAAAAGGCTTCATTGGTGCCGTTGGCTATGCATGAGAAGCTCCCACTAGCTTGTAGGAAAAGCTTCCCAGGAGGTCACCCATCCAGGCAGTGTCGTCACCCAAGTGCACTTAACTGCCAAGTGACTATCCACTAGGCTAAATCTTTTTTGTTGTTCTATGCTACAAACATAGTTTTAATAAGCTTGCCTTGGGAGGATTTTCCAATCATTCCTTCCATGAACTGGCATATAATACCTCATCAATTATCTTCATATGGTGGCAGTGACTTAATGTGTTTTGGTGGCTTGGGTTTGGTTGGGCAAGACAAGTTGACCCAGGGCCTTCCATTGGAAGATCTGTAGTAGGTGTGCTAGGCTCCGGCTTGTGAGGGTTATAATTCTATTTATGCATAGGTGTCAAGGTTCTTGGTGATTATCTTAGAGCCTTTAGGCAAGACTACGTTCGGTTTCTCATGGACTTTAGGTTGCACTTTAGGTTGGTAGACCATTCAAGCACCCAAGGTTTAAGCACCTTTTGTCTTAGTTCTTCTCCTCCCTTGTTTCGATTAAGTTTGTGGAACCTTAGTTTGTGGGGCCTACAATTGAGTATTTGAGTTAGCATTCACTAGTTTGGGCAACCACACTCAGGTGTTTCCCTCATAGTATCCTTGGGCTCACAACAAGGCCTTCGAGACCCAGGGTTGCTTAGTCACACGTGCACTATGGGGGTTTCAACTTCATCGTTTAGGCCTAGAGAAATAGGTGTGGGAATTATGCACACTAGTGTTTGAAATTCATAAAACTGTGGTTTACGCTTGGGAATCCAGTTGTATGTTTGGGCCTTGGTTCTTTGATGTGACACGTTAGGTACTATGGAAGCACGTCAGAACACGCCACTCCCCTCCTCAGGGTGGTCACTAGGCTTAGCTATCAATAGCACTATAGGATTTGGGATAACTACAGCGCTCATGCTAAAAGCCATCACAATTCTAACATGCCCGATCGCAGGGTGGATGTGCTGTAAATCGTAGTCTACGTTGCAATAAACTTATTTTTTGAATGCTCGTCCTAGCAAGGTTTCCTTGCCAACACTTTGCTTGTTTGGTAGCATATAGAAAGTGAGTGGTAGACTCTTAATCGTCTCAATAGAGACCATCAATTTGCATTTTCCTAAGAGTGGGTAGGATTGCTCCCCAAATGGGCTCAATTTTGCATTGGTTGGTTGCAATTGGGGTTGACCCAATGCGGTCCAGTGATCATGCATTAAGATATTGGCATTGTCTCCCTCATCAATTATAGTGCATCAAGGCTACACGTCATTTGTGGGAGGTCACGGTGATCTAGAAGTAGGCTGGTGCTATTGCTTCCTCATCTACATCCTTGAGCTCTATGATGGTCGCAACTCTTACACTCAACGGTAGGTCCTTTATCGTAGGTTCACGAAGTGGGTGTGATGGGGGGTAGTACTTTTTGATGTGGCTTCCATTGAAGAAACCTATGCCTTGTCCCTCTAGGGTTTCTAGTTCCACATTCCCTATTCCACTGACTAGTACGAACCTTGGAGGGTCCCAATCCCCTAAACTTCATTTTTTTCTTGTGTCCTTTGATAGGGTATAGAAAGACTAAGTCGCCTTACCCAAAGTCTCATTGCTTGACATATTTGTCAAACCAACTCTTGCGGCATGCCTTTTCGTAGATTAGAGTATATGTTGCAATGAGATAGGTTTCAAATAGGTGTCCTAGCTCCACTAAATGTTTTGTCCATGCCTCTTGACCCTCCCATCATTCTTGGACTACTATTCTCAAGCTAGGAACAAATAATTCCACTAGCAAAATAGCTTCAGTTCCATAGGTCAATTGGAATGGGGTCTATCCTATGGTTGTTTTGCATGCCGTTCATACACCCACAAAGCTGCCATAAGTTTGTTGTCCCAATCACTACATGAGGCAGAGATGATTTTCATTAGAATACCCACATAGATCTTGTTTGTGAATTCAGCTTGACCATTGGCATGTGCATAATATGGTCAGGACTTTCTCTGGATTATTAGGAAGGTGGATAACAAGTGAGTGATTTCTTCATTGATGAATTGTGTGCCTTGGTCACTAACCAACTCTATGGGGCAACCAAACTGTGAGATTACTTGCTCCCATAGAAACTTGGGTATGGTCCTTGCGTCATTTTTGCAAGTTTCTCAAACTTCTGTGCCCACTTGTTGAGATAGTAGGTGTGGCAACAATGATCTTCTCGAATGGTTGTCACACAATCATTGGGGTCAACGCTATTTTGTCCTTATGAGTAGGGACTTTAGCTCATTGGCACTCATCGCAATGCTTTACAAACTTAGCTGCATCATGCTGAATAAGGTTGGCCACCACAATTGGGACTGGAGCACTTTGTGTGTAGTAGTGTTCCCGTTGAAACGCCCTCTAGATATTCCACCATGCTTCCTTCAATACATCATACATTTCGTTCTCCCAGACACATCTCCTTAGTTGTCACACTATCCCTTGGCCAGCAGCCTCTCCTCTAGGTATGTAGCAGGACATATGATTTGCCATATAATGTTGTTTGCCCTTGCGTATGACCACAGAGAAGTCGAATTCCAAGAGCAGAAGCAACCATCAAGCAATGTGTCCTGTTGCGCAAGGTTTATTCACAATATAAATCAACGTCCGACGGTCCATGAAGCTAGTGTCTGAACTTCTTAATGGAAAAAACCATGGCTTACCCTTCTCTCTCCATTATGGAGTAGTTCATTTATATTTCCGTGAGTTGTCTGCTAGAAAAACTCATTGGATAGGCTATGTTATGTTCACCAAGTTGGCACAACATTGCTCCAATTCCCAATGTAATGATATCTCATATCAATATGGTGGATTTTAAGACTTAATTTTGGGCCTTGAAGGATAGAGATTGATGCTTTGTTGTCAGTGAAGATTGGAATTTGTTGAGGCTGATATCCAAAGTTGATATCTTCCAAGAGTTTCTTTAGGTAAATTATTTCTTGGGTAGCCATGCTGCATGCCACATATTCAACTTCAGTAGTAGAAAGTGCTACGGATTGCTAATGTTTGGTTCTCCAAGAGATGGGACCTCCTGCTAGAGTAATGATAAAACCAGTGAGAGATCTTCAGGTAGCAAGGTCACCACCCCAATCTGCATTGGAACATGCTTTTAAAAGAAAATCATTTTTTTATTGTGTAAAACATATCCCCACATTCGATGTTGCCTTGAGATATCGTAAAACCCGTTTGAGCTGCTTCCAATGTTCATAAGTGGGCTGATGCATGGCTTTGGAGAGAATGTGTCCTGCATAAGATAAATCTGGACAGGTACAAGTAATTAGATATCAAAGATATCCAAGTACTTCCATATAAGGGATAGTCTCCATTTCACGAGCCCGGTCAATTGAAAGAGAATGGGATGAGGATGGATTCAATTGGAGATTTTGGGCAAGTGGAGTGACCATAGAATTACAGTTTAGCATGGAGTAACGGGAGAGAATAGACATAATATAGGCATGTTGATGCATTTTGATGGATATGAATGACTGTTCAATTTCAATGCCAATACAGTAATGCATAGGACCATAGTCTATGATAGCAAACTATGAAAATATGATAGATTTAGCTTTAGACATGGCATGAAGAGAGTTGATAAGAATGGGAATGTCATCAGCATAGAGGCCTAGGACAATGACGGTGTTGCCTTGAAGAAGATTATAAATGTTATGATCTATTTCTAGCCATTAAAAGCCATGGTGTATTAAGTGATAATGAATATGTGTGTACCATTGCCTTGGTGCCTATTTTAGGCCATAAAGAGCTTTATGCAGTAGTAAACATGCATGTGTAGGAAATTTTGGATCAACAAAGTTTGGTGCTTGAGACATATAGATTTTCTCTTGTAAGTGACCATGTAAGAAGGCACTTTTGACATCAATATGGTGAATAATAAATTCGAAATGAGCAACTATAGAGAGTAATATATGTAAGGAGGTTAAAGATAGTACAAGAGAGAATGTACTTCTGTAATGGAGGCCTTCAATTTCTTCAAAACCACGAGCTACAAGTTGAGCTTTATACTTGTCAATAGAGCCATATGGTTTGAGCTTTTTGCATAGTACCCATTCAATTGATTGCAGATTCTCTAGGAGGAAGGGGAACCAATGTCCAGGTGTTGTTACGAAGAAGAGCCTTGTATTCATCGAGCATTGCAGCTTGCCATTGAGAGGCTTCATGACTTTGAAGTGCTTGAGTGACAAAAGGGCAGATTGGTTGCTTGGGAATAGTGATTGGAGGAAAATCTTGAAGGGCAATGTTGGCTTGAAGATGAAGGTCATGTAGGCTTTTGAAGCAAGGAGTTTGTTGTGATTGTACCTCATCAGTGTCGAAGTCAGAAGATTTGAATAGAGTAATGGGCATTGATGGGGAAGTTGGAGATGGAGGCCGTAGAGTGGTAACAATGAGAGCAGTAGGGGAAGACATTGCTACTATACGAGCAGACCTTCGAAGTTTGTTTCCTTCAGTGGAAGATGATGGAGCTAATTTCTGAGAGGAGTTGTTGTGAAGATCAAAATTTTCTTTAGGATACTGGACTTGTGGGATTTGAAGAACATGAGAGCTAGAATTCTCAATAAGAGAGAGAGTATCATCCTGAGTGAGCTAAGGTGGATAATGAGTATGGAAGCTACTGAACGTAGCCCTTTTTTGGCATGGCTACCGACCAAGCAACCTGGTTGCAGTAGGCGATGTTGTTGGCTGTTGCATGGCATGGATTGAAGGCACCATCCTGTTTGTTGTGTCCTCTTCAGCTGGCATTATTTGCACATTTTAACTTCATTTGGATTTGTTGATGAGTTGTAATGTAAGCTACTAAGGTTAGATTTTTTTGGATTTGGGGATTGTCCATATGTGACAGATAATTTGGGTTGGTTTGAATGAGATAAGGGAAATGATAATGGAGAGAAATAGGAAGAGAGGATTTTGTAGAGGATATGGTGGGCCCTGCTTGAGCCATGTCGAATATTAGAAATTTGTTATCATAAGGAACAATGAGATAAAGTGTGAGAGGTTGAGGGTCTATGGTGTTAGAGCTTGCGGGAAGAAGATTAATTTCATGAAATATGGCACTTCTGCCATAAATAAAAACCTTATTGTGTGTATCATAAAATCGATAGGCTTTGTGACCATGTGGCTCACCATATCCCATAAAAATTAATTGTGTGGCTCTAGGAGAGAATTTGGATTTGTGATCCTTGTTGACAAGAAAGTCACTACATCCAAATACCTTTAGATGTGATAGGTCAGGAGGGTGACCAAACCACAATCCGTAAGGAGTGTTATTGTATAGACATTTTGAGTGCAACCTGTTTTGAAGACATGTTGATTTAGCAATTGCTTCCTCCCAATATTCTTTTCCCAAACGAGCTAGTGATAAGCATAGCTCTTGCGGCATTTAGTAGAGTACGATTCTTGCATTCAGCAACTCCATTTTGCTATGGATGATATGGTATGGTAAGCTCATGTTGAATGCCAAAGGCTTTGCAATAATCTTCAAACTCATTTGAAGTATATTCTCGTCCATTGTTTGTACGAAGAGCTTTGAGTCGTAACTCGTGCTAATTTTCAAATGCTTTCTTATATTCTTGGAACTTGGAGAAGACTTGTGACTTCCTTGTGAGAAAATATACAACAATGTATCTTGAATAATCATCAATAAGCACCATAAATTATTTTGCTCTAGTGAGAGATACATGATGTGGGAGCTCACGCTCAACCGCCAAGACCCACGGACCACTTATTGTTTCAAGCGTTCCAAGCGAGCTCTAATGGCTATCTCTCACCTAGTCGACATGCCGTCGATCCTACGAGTGTAGTGAGCTTACCTTGATGCTTGATCGAGTACCCTCCTCTCTCTTGCACTCCGGTAGCTCCACGATTCTTGATGCTAGCTCAAGCATCCTCAAGCCTCCTCGATCTCCAAGCTCCATCCTCCATAGCCATGCGCACAAGACAAGAGAAGAGAAGAGAAGAGAAGAAGAGAAGAGGAGATGGTGAAGGGCTTCACCCTCTTGATCCCTCACTCCCACACACACTTACTCCCTCACACTCTCACACTCCCTCTCTCAAGAGCACACACAAGCAAGAAGGAGAGAAGAAGAGAGGAAGAAGAAGACTCTTTTTGCCACACACCAAAAAGAATGAGCTTCTCATTCACTTTTCAACTTTATATACAAAGCCCTAAATCCTTTTTGGGCGGCCATCCCCTTTTCCCTTTTTTACATGGTCGGCTGTAGCCTAGGCCCTTTTTCCCATTTCCCACCATTCTAATTTATTCTATTCCCAACTAATGCGTACACTTTGCACAGGAGTGAGTCTGGCATTCTTTTACAAAGATTCGGGGGCACTCCCACATTTTAATGGTGCGCCCTTTTACTCTTTTGTTGTTTCGGGGAGACACCGAGGCTTTCTGAGGGTCGTGCCCGAGCATTTAATTTTTCAGGGACTGGTTACCGATCAAGGCGCCTTTTTTTGCTTTTATCCTGTGCCTTTTTTGTTATTTCCTTTTTTTTTCCATTTTCCACTCCTCTGTGCTGTGGGAAACATGGTAACATTACCCCCTCCAAGTCAAGTGCCAGTCCCATGGCACTGCGGTGGGACGTAGTGGCTAGTTAGGTTGGCTGCTAGGCGGAACAGGTAGGTGGATGACACTGCTTTCAAGGTGGTTAGGTGAATGACAGGTGATGGAGTTTAAGGATGATGACCAGGAGAGATTCCGGCGTGCTTTAGGCTCCATGAAGATACTCGGCATCTTTCACACTGTTGTGGCACCCGTTATGTAGCCGATCGTCCCTCGAGTATCAGAAACGCTTGAAGCAATAAGCGATCCCTTAGGAGGATGGTATCGGAGGGATTTATTCTGGAGAAGCTCCCCCAAACTCTGTTTGCATTGAAAATCTGTGTCTTTGATGTGAAGATCTTTGTCTTTGAGTTGAAGGTCTTCATCTTTGAGTTGAAGATCTTCAGGCTTGTGGAATCAATAAGCGATCCATAGATCTTGAGGCGCTGGGCATGCATCTTTGGAAGATGAGGTTCCAAGATCTATGCCAATGGCAGACCTATCGTAACTTGGTTCAATTCTAGTAGCCATCAGCAAGCAAATGGCTGGACATTGGCACATGGAAAAAGTTTTGGTGATTAAAGGATGCTGCGGGTGATCCTCTTTAGCAGAGTAGCCATTTCTTGAAACTTGAACATAACCTGCAAGAAAAGATGTGCACTCCCTAAGGGGTGTGTCTGCCTCTCCGTGGAGTGCGTGGTGTTTGTGGCAGTGGAACTGGGAGATGGGTCTAACCTTGGGCAAGCCCTTGGTAATGTCCCACACTTGAGAACCCAGTTAGTGTGCCGTTGGAGGTGCGGTGCAGGTCTTAGGGTGACAGGTCTGAAAGTCCTGCCCTTGATGTGCCCTAAGCATGAAGTGGGGAAGGGGCTAGGTAGAACCCTAGGTACAGTGACGGCGGTGCACGTCGAGGTGAAGGGGGGGGTTGCAAGCAGATCTTGCGAAGGTCTCACCGCTTACCTTTGCTTAATGGTAAAGGCATCCATTGGCTTTGCTAAGCTTGCTGTCGTCCCTTCTTTCCAGTTCACCCTTTTTTTAATAATAATAATAATAATATAAAGAGGCTTATACATGGATACATGTGATACAAGGGCATGACGGGAGTTTATTCCTCATCATTCGAGTGGCGGGTAGGGGATGGTGGAGGGCGGGGGGCCTTGTTAAAGAATCTACGACTCAACAAGTAGCCCTTGAGGTTGAGGCGGGTTTTGAGAGTGGTGGTGGAAAGGAAGGGGTGGTTGCACTGGGTGAATTTTCTATCGCTCATATCTTCGAGCAGTACAACACAGAAGGATGGCAAAAGAGAAGCGCGCATCATGAGGCGAGTCATGGTGCTGCTATCTATGGCATTGGGGTCGAAGTAGAGGGGTGGGAGGTGGCGTTCTTGAGGTGCGGGCTCTTGGTGGACTAGGATCCTAATTAGTCTAAGATAATTACAAGTGTTTATGAAGGCGGGGTCAGGATAGGAGGTGAACTTGCTAAGAAATCTATCTATAGAGCTGTACAAATCAGGGAGGGTAAAGAGAAGGGCGTCCCTATGGGAGGTGCTATTGGTGTTATAGATCATGGAAAAGTCGAACCTGCCGTGGATGGACGGATTAAAGTCAACCCCTACCCTTCGAGGATACAGCATGAAAGTGGGGTCGTTTCTCTCAGAAGGGAGGGTGTTACAAAATGCCATCCACACGTCAAGGTTAACGTCAAAAATGTGTCTTCTCCAGGTGGGTTGACAATTATAGCCTTCCACCGATCTAGGCACCTGGAGGACTTTATCCTGCCAAAATTTGCAGTCCTCGGCCCCCCAAGCAATTGGGTTGGCCTCTCGCTCCGCTAACCACTTGGCCTTGAGCCTTGCACCCATAGCGATGACGTCATTTACAAGTTGAATCTGCATTACTCTGTTCAAGGTAGCACGAAACTCAAAGCTCAAGTCGAAGGGGTCGCAGTTACATTCCTGCTATTCCCAGATAATCAATTCGGCATGGAATTTAGCAGGGGGATCTTGAGGGAACGGTAGGAGAGGGGCAGGCTGTCTTGGAACAGGTCTAACATTCATCTTTTTCCTTACCTTCTCTACCATTTCTTTCCTGCGGTTAGCTTGGGCTGCTTTCCTCTCAGCAGATGTGTCAAGGGGCTGCACTTCCTCTTGTTGTGGGCTGAGGGGGTGGTGGGACGTACTCCTCCTCCTAAGGTTCCAGATCAAACTCCGGTTCACCCCCTTTTGCTTGCACATCTTCTTGTGCCTTTGCCTCTATGAAATCGAGCTCGTCTATTTCCTGCGCCGTTAGGCCTACCTGTGCAAGATATCTTCTTTGCTCCTCCAGGCTCTGCGACGGGCCTCCTAGCTGCAGTGGCACGTGCAGGCCTACTGTTAGAGCTCTGCATGCAATGGTTAGCTTCTTCTGCAGTAGCTAATCATTGGCTTTGTTTCCTTCTGGTTTGGTGGAGTGAAGTAGTGTATTGAGGAAGGTGTGCTGCTGAGCTATCATGGAGAGCTAGGCTGCCTCTGCCTGATTCTCAGCTAGCACCCTATCTCCTTCGACTTTGGCCAGCCGGTGTGCCAAGTTCCATATTCTCCCCTCATTGTGATCAGCCCATTCTTTTGCTCTTTTTCCCATATCTTCCAAGCTCTCCCCTTGATGGAGGGTCATAGCCATGAGTTGTTGCTGCTGGGCCTCGAGCTCATGGTGCAGGCGGGTCTACTCCTGGCGTTCATCAGTGATTTGTGCATTGAGCTAGTCTAGCTTCACCTGCATCCTTCGCACCTGCTCTTCCCTTAAGTGGTCCAGCTCTGCAGCCTCCTATCTGATCTTGTCAAGCTGGCTTTGTGCTTCCAGGTTGACTGCAAATAGCTGATCGTTCTTGCACCGCAGGTGAGCATTGGTCTCCCTTTCCCCGTTGAGACGCTCCATCAAGATTTTTCTCCTTCCTTCCCAAGCAGCGTCACGTTCCTTCAGGGCCTTTAATTCCTCTGCATCCTTATTGCTGGCTTCCTCCCTGAGCGCAGCGATCTCCCTTTGGTATTCTGTTATCTGCTTTGTTTTCTCCATCTGGAGAGCGGCTCGTGATTCTCGTTCTGTTGCCACCTCCTCCACGGCTATTCTCCTTTCTTCCCTGGCCCTTTCTAACTGCAAGAGTAGCTCCTTAACATATTCATCGTATTGGCATGCTGGAGGTGGGGGGTGGGGCATGGTGGTGGTGGTGATAGCTTCTTTTGTTTTCTGCCTCTTCAGCTCCAGCCTTGGCTCCAGATCAGCCGTGGCTGCCCTTTTGACTCCTAATGCTGGGGTGTCCATGGCCGCTTCTCTTGCCAGTTCTCGCATTCCTCCAGGAATTGTAGCCAAGTGACCACATTGCTCTCATCGACTTTTGGGGTGGAACCTTGGGTGGCGGTGGCAATGGGTGTTGTCATGATAGGAGTGGCTGGTATGAAAGGTATGAAGAGGGGGGGAGTTAGCATCATCAGTTCTTTTCCTTTTCCTTCTGCTGGGGGCAGGGGCGTGATTTTTGGCACACTGGTACTAGAACCAGGTGCCTCTGTTCGGTGCGGCCTCTCTGCGCCTTCCTCGTCTCTTTTGTGCTGCTCCTCGATGAAGCGACGAGTGGCCAGCTCTATTTCTTCCTCTTCCTTCCTTCTCAACTCCTCTTCGGTCTTCTTTTCTCTCCTCCTCATCCTTGACTGACTCCCTTCGAGCCCCCTCTAGATCTTTCTTTTCTTTCTTCTTTCACTCCTCTTCCCTTTTTCCATGTAGGGCTTTGGTTCATTGTTCTGCGTGCCTCTGTGGGGTGCCCTGGGACTCTCCCTCTTCATCTGCATCAGTCTCCATTTCATCTGACGACCTTCGTTGCTCTTCTATGTGAGGTGGAGATTGTGACGGTGACTCGTCACTTCCTTCGTTGCCTCCCTTCTTGTCTTCTCCTTCTCGTCCTTGCCCTAGTGCTTCTTGGATGATGGTCATAAGGACACCTCCAAACCCTATGGTTGCGGCTTTGGAGGATGATGCCTTGCGGGTTGATCGGGACGACAGGGACTCCCCTCCAACGGCCCTTCCTCCTATTTCCAGGGCCTTAGCCGAAGCCTCTATGGTTTTCCTCACAAACCCATTAAGGTTCACCTCGTCCAGCGATTGTGCCGCAATGCTATTGAGTAGAGGTACGTTGATTCGGCTCATTATCCTGTTGTACCTTTGGCTTGAGAACAAGGCGTGCACCATTTTTGCCTGCAGCTGGATTTCTGGGTTTGGGATGTCCGCCAAGCTAATCCCATCATTGGTATGGACCTTCACCTTGTCCATTCCCAACATGGCGTAGATGTCTCTTTTCGGCTTTCTTTCCACCTTATTTGGCAGCCCTAGTGCCCTTTCCACCAACTCGGGGTTCAGCTCGATCTGCACCTGTCTAGTGACTTCATTGTTGCGCATCGTGATGGTGCCTCTGTTCCTATTGAAGGTGCGCAAGAAATCAGCGCACTGGGTGTAGTCCACCCTCCGGCCCACTGCATCTAGGTACTTCTGCAAGTGGCACTGATCTATGATTTGGCGCACTGCTGGCTCTTTGATGGCCACATCTTCAAGGTTGAAGACATGACGGAACTTCAACTAGTTGAAGGCTCTCGTCTCCACCGTGAGGCCGTACTTCGCTTGCTCCTCCTCCGAGAAGGGGAGCTTGTCCGCTTTGTCCTAGCTTGCCATGATCGCTACCTGCAAGTTCAGCCATTTCCACTTTTAGTGCTTTTTGACAACTAATTTGCTGGAAGAATAAAAGCGTAGCAGATTTTATTGAACATAGCCTTAACTTTTCTTTTCAGACTTTTACCATTATATCTTACCCTTGCATTTCAAATTTAACTGATGTTTCATACTTGGTTTACTTTTTAGATTCTACCTTGTTTATTTTTTACATTCCATCTTATTACCCCTTCCCCATTTGGAACGAGAAGAATCCATCCCAGAATTGGAGGTTGAGAGGCCAAGGGCGTTCAGCATAACAGGCATCGGTCTATTTGTGCAAGAGCCAGGCGTAGAAGTTGGGGTTGTACTCTAGCTAAGCTTCCCTATCTAATTCGAATGGGCGGATACCAACATGCGTGATATATGTCAAAACATCAGTTAGGAGATTGCCAGAATCGACCCGATTTGCAATGTGGAGCTCTTCCTCTGTTAAGAGGCGGTCAAGGTAGGGGTGCCCTTTGATGTGCTCGTCCATGGGTTGGCCACAGAGAGTGGTTAATACTTGATACGAGGTTGGTGTGACATAGGTGGGGTCGTATTCTGTTGTTTTGATTGCGCGGCGCTGCTTAGCGTTGGTCATTATGCGGCACCCCTCAACTTCTCATTGCAGCCGAAGAGTGTACCAACGCTTCAAAAACGTGGAGTCCGTATCAGCGAGCTTGGATAACTCGGTGATTTCCTGATCAGTGATAGCCGAAGTGGTTCGCTGATCGTAGGATGTGATGAGATGTTGTTTAATGGCTTGCTCTTTGGAGATCTCGCTGCTGAGCAACTCAGCAGCAAAGCGAGAAGCTTTTGCAAATGCGAATTCAAAAGTCTCCCAAGAGCAAGGCATATTGCGCACTTCCATTGCAAAGGGTTCTTCTAATAGACCCAAGTCCAAGTGGTCATAGCTGAGGGCGAGCGACACAAAGGTGGCATCGAGTCATTTAATGCAGTCCACCACATCATCGTCGGTGTCCTCGACAAGGTCAGTGGCTAGTGCTAGAAATGATTTTCGTTCATAGGAGGGCGTAAGGCCGACGGGCGGTCGAGGTTTGCTAGAACTAGAGGCCTTGACAATACATAGTTGCGGTTGGGAGTTTCCTTGAGCCTGCAGTCGGGCTGTTTGGAAGATGGGCGGGTTAGGGTCAGTCATAGCAGAGCTGGGTTGCTACAGTCAGCTTTGCTGCGGAGGGTCGGATTGACTTGGTCAGATGATGCCACCTGTGACTGTGGATGTTGCTTGGGCCAATAGGTTTGTGCGACTCTCTTGGGCCGAAGCGTAGATGAGTCGGATGGTTGGGGCTCTGGAGAGCACTGCAGCGTATGGTTTTGATGTATTAGGGGACGTGGGCTGATCCAGCTTGAGGGTGGCGTGTGACTAGTGCCTTTGGTCATGGGGGCCTTAGGGATCCACAGTGAGGCATTTCCCTCATAGTAGCCTTGCACATGCAAGAGGGCTTTAGGGACCCATCTTTGCTTAATCACGCAGCTCTTCCTGTGATTGCATCTTGGCCTCCTAGGTTTAGAGTTTTGGGTCTTATGAGGATAGGCGCGTCGACTCCTAGGCGGTTGTCGGGGCTGTTTAGGCACCCATTGAAAGCGAGGCTATTGGGTCTTTGCTTTGATCGCTGCGGGCTGCGGTTTATGGAAGTTAGGGTGTGGCAGCCGTGCACTACCCCCTCCTTAGTCTTTCCTACGGATGTTTCTATCGGTGGCCCTGCGGACGGTGATGGTGTCGCGCAGCCCTTGCTGAAAGTTGTGACAATGCGCACGTTGCCGATTGTTAGGTGGATGCGTTGCAACTCATAATCAACATTGCAGTGAGTCTGCTTTTTGAAGGTTCGCTCGAGCAGTGACTCCATGCATGCGTCTGTAGCACTGGGCAACACGTAAAAAAGCATTGGAACAGACTCGGACTCGATGGAAACGGTGACTCTACACTTGCCAAGAAGTGCATAAGATTGAGCCCCATATGGGCTCAATTTGGCAGTTGTGGGTTGAAGGAGTGGTTTGCCAAGTTGGATCCAATGCTTGTGGGTTAAGACATTGAAGTCTGCTCCCTCATCGATCAAGGTGTTGAAAGTGCATGTTTGCTTGGTAGTGACCGTGACACGGAGGTAAGCGGGTGCTACAGCTTCCTCATCATCTTCGCTGATTTCAGTGATTGTGGCTGCTCGTATTTCGACTGGCGGTTCTAACATTGGTGGCTCATGCAAAGGATGAGTGGGAGGGAAGTACTTCTTGACACGACTGCCATTGAAGAAGCCTATTCCTTCACCGTCTAGGGTCTCAAGCTCGACATTGCCAGTTCGGCTGATTGCCCGAACCTTGAAGGGTCTGAGACCTCTGAATTTCATCTTTTTCTTATGTCCTTTAAATGAGTAGAGGAGCACTAAGTCACCCTATTCAAACTCGCGTTGCTTGACATGCTTGTCAAACTAGCTCTTGCGTCGAGCTTTCTCGCAGATAAGTGCGTGGATGGCTAGAAGACGAGTCTCTGATAGGCGTTCCAACTCGACCAGGCATTGCATCCATGCTTCCTTCCCTTCCCATCATTCTTGGAGTGTTATTCTCAGGCTAGGGACGAAGAATTCTAAAGGTAGAATTGCCTCAGTTCCATAGGTCAGCCTAAAGGGGGTTTGTGGCCGACGGCTGTTTTATAAGCTATATGCTAGGCCCACAAGGCTGCCATCAACTTGTTGTCCCAGTCGCTTCATGAGGTTGAGACTACTTTAGTCAGGACATTGATAAGAATCTTGTTAGTTGATTCTACCTGGCCATTAGCCTGAGGGTAGTATGGTGAGGATTTGCGATGGATGATGAGAAAGGTGGATAGGAGATGTGCTATCACTTCGTTGATGAAGTGTGTGCCTTGGTGGCTAACCAGTTCGATGGGGCAACCGAAGCGCGAGATCACTTGCTCCCATAAGAACTTGGCGGTCATCCTAGCATCGTTTTTTCGTGTGGCCCTTGCCTCTGCCCATTTTGTGAGGTAATCTGTGGCTACTACGATGTACTTGGCTTGTGAGTACTGCACCGCAGGACTAATGGGTCCTATGAAGTCAATTCCCCATTTTTTGAAGGGTTGGCGAGCAATGATTGGGGTTAACTCCATTTGATCTTTACGAATCGGGACTTTTGTCCCTTGGCACTCGTCACAATGCTTGACGAATCACGTGGCGTCGCGGAAAAGTTTGGGCCACCATAGTTGAGACTGCAGTATCTTCTGTGCTATCGTGTCTCCGCTAAAGTGTCCTCCTACGATGCCACTGTGCGCCTCCGAGAGCACATCATGCATCTCATGCTCACACACGCACCTACGCAGCAATCCCTCTTGCCCTAGCCTATAGAGTTGGCCTGCAATCAGCTGGTAGGGCTGGATCTTCAGGACCAAGCGCCTAAGTTTTGCCTTTTCTATTGGTCGCTCAAGTAGTCCATGCTCGAGCACTTGGACTATGTCGTCTGCCCAGTATGGCGTTAGATCAGCCTTAAATAGATCTCTCTCGCTGGACAAGTGGAATAAGTGGGCGTCAAGTAACTCGTCAATGATGCCTTGTCCAACGGCTTCTCCTGTGGGTATACGGGACATGTGATCAGCCATGTAATGATGTTTTCCCTTTCATACCACCACGGAGAAATCGAACTCTAGGAGCAGGAGGAGCCATCGAGCTATGCGTCCTGTAGCACAAGGTTTGTTCACTAAATAGAGTAGGGCTTGATGGTCCACAAAGAAGATGAAGGGTGTGGCCAATAGATAATGCCGGAATTTCTTCACAGCGAACACCATGGCTAATCCCTCCCTTTCTATTGTTGAGTAATTCATCTCTATCTCAGTGAGTTGCCTGCTAGCAAAGCTCACTGGGTAATCTAAGTTATGCTCACTAGGTTGGCACAACACTGCCTCCACGGCAAACTCAGAAGCATCGATGTGCATGTGGAAGGTAATGGTCCAATCTGGGGCTCGCAAAATTGGTGCTGTTGTTAGAGCCTTTTTCAATTCTTCGTATGCTCATTGGCATGCCTCGGTCCACTCGAAAACAATCAGCAGCTTGTACAATGGCCTGGCGATCAGCGCGTAGTTTAGTACAAATCGCCGATAGTATCCTGTATGGCCTAAAAAGCATTGAACTCCCTTGTAATTAATTGGGGGTGGAAGGTCAACAATAACCCTGACCTTCGAGAAGTCAATGGCAATGCCGTTCTTCGACACCACGTGTCCTAAGATGCATCCGTGCTTTACCCAAAATTGACACTTCAAGGGGTTCAAGGAGAGACGATATAAGCGGCACCGTTCAAAGACCGCTCGGAGTTTGTCTAAGTGTTCGATCCAGGTCGAATGGACACATAGATCGTCGACAAAGACCTCTAACTCCTTGCGAAGTATGTCCTTAAAGATGGTGCACATGAGACGTTGAAAGGTAGCGGGGGCATTGGTCAACCCGAAGGGCATGACTATGTATGCAAAGACACCCCACTCCGTAGCAAAGGCGGTCTTATGCATGTTTGCAGGATGCACTTGCACCTGGTTGTACCCTGAGAAGCCATCCAGAAAACTGTAGGCTTCTTTGCCTGCCACCCTCTCAAGCATGTGCTCGGTGTACGGCAAGGGATAGTTGTCTCTCTTTGTAGCAGCGTTCACCTTCTTGTAATTGACACACACTCAGATTTTGCCATTCTTCTTCATCACAATGACTACAGGTGATACCCAGTCTGTGTGCTCAATTTTGTAAATGAATCCAGCTCTCATCAGCTTGTCAATTTCCTCTTTTATAGCATGAGCGTGTTTTGGATTCATAGGGTACGGTCGCTGCTTGATCAGCGTTGCGTCCGACGTCATGGGTATGTTGTGAGTCACAACACTCGGATCTACCCCCTGTAGCTCTTCTAAGGACCAGGCAAATATGTCTATGTACTCCCGCAAGAGAGCGACAAGACTCAATTCTTCCTTACCAGTCAAGTCATCGGCAATGAACACTGGTCGGGGTGTCTCCCCTTCCGAGGCTAGGTCTACCTCTTTGACCTTGACTAGTCCTTCGATTGGTTCGCTCGTCTGCCCTTGACGTTTGGCACCTAACAGAACTACTACCCTATCCCCTTTTTTGAATTTCGTGAAGCATTTAGGGAGGTCCTGCAGCTTCCATTATTCTTCTGATCGTGTATCCCTGGGGTGCTTTGCCTTATCCTACCTTAACCGTCTGCGCCTCAGGTGGACAGGTAAGTCCCCCTTGGTGCGACTGGTCATGGGCGGCCTAGGGATCTCTGGGTCACTATCCGAAGTAACTTCCGATTCAGAGTCAAACCCTCCATCTTCGCTAAAAGAGGTGGTCTCCCCTGGTGGCCACAGTTCAGATGGCGATTCGGTCCTAAGTATTGACGTCGTTCCTGGCCAAGCTAGGCCTGCTTGCTCAAGGTCTATGGCTCCTATGCATTCCAACCAACAACGATCACATTCCATGCGCATGACTCCTCGCTCTATTCTAAGGGCCTATCTTTTATGTGGCTTGGCATCTTCTCATATCTGCTCAATTTCTCGTCCTTCAGTGTCGTATTCTATGGTACCTACTTCACCCTCGCTCTCATCACTGAAGGATTGGCAGTCTTCATATTCATCGTTGGAATCTTTGTCATTCGACTACTCGTCGTCTCTTAGGGCATGGTATGCCTCGTGTCATTGGTCAGGAACCAGGGCCCAGTTATACATGAGGTTTAGCTCGTGCACCCTGGTCCATTGCCACTTGGAATCCTCTAAGAGATCCTGGAGTGGTTTGAAGTTTGCAGCTGGGTTGCCAGCTAGCTGGTCCGTCAGGTATTCCAATACCCCCTGGAGTTTCATTTTGTTGGATGGCACTTGGAAGGTGACAAGCTTAGGCTTTCCATGGAGGCTTACTGCCATCATACAGACTGGTGTAGAGAGTGCTTCGTTGGTCTTGCCGATCGTTTTGATGGCTTGCTCATATGCCTCATGGTCTGAGAATGGCAGGTCGATTGTAGCGAGAATGTGCATCCAATCCCGCTCATCCTCTGGGCATGGGATATACTTGGTCAAGGACCCATAGGGCTTCTTGACCTGAGTGTTCCCCTTGAGCATAGCAGAGATGGTGTCTAGGTCGACTGGTGAGGTCCTCCAAGTGTCCATCTCTATTCTTACGGCGTCCATTCTATTGCCAAGGAAGATCAAGCCGTTACCCCAATCTTTGATGACTCTAGCATTGCGCATCCAGGGTTGGCCTAATAGGACATCGTAGTCCACTCCCTTCATGACTATAAAGTCGACAGAGGACTGGACACCTCTGATCTTCACTGGCCAATTCTTTAGTACCCTGAATGGCTTCACTCTCATACCATTTGCTAGTGTGACATTAAACCTAGCAGCTTCGACAGGTGGGTTTCCCCAAGTCTGAAGCACTGCGTGGCTAAGCACACTAACCCCAGCTCCCGTGTCTACGATTCCCTTCCTTGTTGTGTTACCCAGGGCTAGGACCGGCAGGGCCACGTGCATCTCAGAGCCTTCCCAAAAGGCGTTGATGTGCAAGGATTTAGGCACGGAGTGCAGCATCAAACTTGGCAATTGCGTTTCTGCATCTTGGTCTCGAGGGTCTGCCGTGACCTGCTCTTGTGATCCTTTGACCTACTTCTTAAGGTCTTGCCATAGGGTAGGGTGCTGCTTAAGCAGATCTCCCAAGCTAAGTGTTACAGGGGTGGTCACTAGCATGGTCAGGAGATCGTTAGATACTCGTCCTTCCTTTAGCCTAGATTGTCCGTGCCAATGGCCGCGGCTGATCTGCGGCTATGTCGCGACTAGGCTTGGTCTTAGCGGCACTGCTTGCGGCACAATTGCTTCTACTGACTTAGGTTGAAGCGGTGATCTTGGAGTGCTTACGCTGGAGAGATCATCGATCTCGTCCTCTACGATGGGCTCAGCGTCTTTGAGATGTTGTTGAGCCTCCCTCACCCATTCCTTCACCTTTTCTATGGCCTCTAATTGTCGCTTCGAATGTGGGTATTCTCCTACCTTAGCACTTCCTTTTTCGAATGTCTTAGGGGCTGAAGTCTTTGCCTCTGTGTTTGAGACCTTCTTTCCCATAGGTAGAATCATAGCACTCTCGGTCTTTAGTGCAACCTTAGCTTCCGATCTCTTCTTTTTCTGCGTGCAGCTTTTCTTTCCTATCGAGGTTGCTACAAGATTGATAAGTCCTGGCAAAGAGATGCCGGCCTGCTTCATTTGGGCTCGGGTCATAACCCACAAGGGAATAGGTGTGGCCTCCCCATCAGGGGTTTCGACACCAAACAGCAACAATGGGACAGATGGCAAGTTGGCTGAGCTAGAGGATGGCTTCCGCTTTGGGCAGTCTATGAAAAGATGAGTGATTCTGCACTCTGTGCACCTTTGGTCAGCCTTGTCCCTATTTTGCTGCTCTCTTTCAGGGCAGTGTGATGAGACATGACCGGGGTGTCTGCAAGTCCAACAAGTGACTAGATCCTGTGGCTGCCCTCCTAGGCCTCTACCTCGTCCTCGTCCTAACGCCATCACCGGTACGGGTCAATAATCCATGAGGACCGCGTTGCCCTCGTCGTCATGCGAGACGTAAGGGTATATGTAGGTCTCTTCCTCATTCGGCTCCTCCACGTAGTGTACTGGAGCGTTGCTCGGTGGGTGGGTCACGTAAGGACCAGGCGGTCTAGGAATGCCTATAGGATTTATGTCCATTCTAGGGATGGCTAATTTCATATCGTTAGGCACGGGAAGAGCCAATGGGGCTCCCCTTCCGAAGAATGGCTGTGGCATGTTAGCTAGATAAGGCTGGCCGTAGGGTTGCGAGTATGGAAGTCTTCTTGGTAATCTGCAATGCGTGACATCATGGCCGAACCTACCGCAGTTAGCGCAAGGTCTTGACCTAGGGTCTTGACACTCGGCCGGCAAGTGGTTTCCGTCACAGTACACGCATTGGACGTGCGGGCGCGTTGGTCGTCTCAACATTGTAACTTGGCTAATTCCATCTTGACCTCAGCCAAGCCTTGGTCTGTCTCGGTGGCCTTCCCCTTATCTTAGGATAATGGGATGGGCCACTCACTAGAGGCTGGCATTCTCTCCGAGCTTCGCGAGTTGGGTTCTTCTAGATTTGAGCTCCTAGAGCTCCGCTCTTTCAGCTGGTCATTGACTCTGATGGCTTCCTCAAACACTCTAGCCACCACGTCCCGCTCCAAGCTTGAATTGCCTGCCAAAGCCTTATATAACTCCTCGTCCCGAATTCCGCTGATGAATACAGTCAAAACTGCTCTGTCAGTCGGCTGCTCGCCTAGAGGGATTCTCTTAAAGAGACTTCTCACATGGGTCATATAGTCGCGGATGTCCTCCTTCTCTTTCTACTTGACGTTCATCAAGCGCACCAGCAAGTTATCGGAGTATCCGGGCTCGGTGAATCTCTTGACGAAGAGATCCTTGAGATTATTGAAGTTGGCTCGTTCTACGGCATCCAGGCTTGTATACCACATCCTACCCTTGTCACCTAGGCAAAGCCCGAATGCTTACGAACATTGAGTCTGGTCATTGAGGCCGTTGGCTTCGCAGACTTACTCAAATTGCTCAACAAAGCTGTATGGATCATCATGAGGTTGGTACTTATCGAGTTGCTTGGCAACAATGGGTATTTTGGCCTAGCTCTTTGAGCCTTGGTTTGCCCCCAATCTTGCAAGCAGAGACGTCGCTAGTGCGGTGGCACTCTGCTATACTGCGGTGTTATCGAGCAGCCGTTTCATGAGGAGCTCGCTCAATGTCAAGTCTCCCTCCAATGCTCTCTCATGGTCCATTTCGGCCAGCCAAGTTCAGCACTCGCTGCACCTCATGAAGCTCCATGCTTTGCCTTTGACTCCTAGCCTGCTGATCCCTATTATAATCAGTTATTCCCTGCAATGCATTGTGGGATAGCCTTCTCTCCTCCTCTAGGTCTGCAATGATTGCATCTGTTGTCCTTGCCCCACGGTGCTCGTATCGGGCGCGCGTGTCGTAACTGCTCACCAACTCTGCTGAATAGCATCTGGGAATATGTTCAAATCAAGTTCCTCACTAGACCAATGGTCGAGGCTCTCTTTAGTCATGGTTGAGTTCTTGCGCTCCACTACGCTGTCGACCAGGGTGAATAGACTTGATAGATCCTCATCGTTGGCGCTCCTTGCTTGGTCCTACCCTGCGCTTCAATTGTTTTTCTATGTCTTGGGTCCTCTCCTATTGGTGGGTTCCTTGTGTGGTTTATCTGAGTGAGTTTCTTTGGTTATTGAATACAATCCTCAATTTATGGTCACTCGGTGAGTGTGTCATTTCTCGTGCACTTGTGTCCAATCAAGCTTTCAGCTTTCTTAAGTGTACTTCAAGTGCGGAAATTCAATGTGAGTGCCGCAAGCGATTCCTCGGTATCTTACTCACTCTTGCTTGTTTCGGGCCTGATAGGCTTCGTTGCTCAAGTCCTGGCCGTTCTAGCAGATTCTAGGGTCTGCATTGCTTCTTACCATTCACTAGGGGGGTCGATCACAGGTCCTTCGATTGGATTTCCATTCTCAATGCGTTAGGTCACTGGGGAGTGCTCCAACACTGTCCCCTTGTCCCTTGGTCTTGACTCCTACGTCGAGAACTGCCTACAAGGCGTTTGCCATGTTGTCCTGGAGCGGGTTGCGCTTCCAGTCGCTCGTGGGGGTCAAGTTTTGATGTTTTCTCCTCTTTTTTTTTTAACCTAAGGTGTGTCTGACTCTGGGAATCGGACGTGTCCGATTCTAGTGGTCCAATTCTAGGAATCGCACCAGGTGGGTCCGAGTTTGAGCCGTCCGAGTCTCAGAATCGGATGGGGGTTAGGAGTCCGATTTTCAAAAATCGGACAAGTGGTCCGATCGGACCAAGGATGTGGTCCGATTGCTGACGTGTCCTAATTCATGAGTCTGATTTCCTCGATCGGACGATCGGACAAGTAGTCCGATCGAACGGGGTTAGTCCGACTGTCCTAGTCCGAGTGTCCGAGTGTCCGAGTGTCTGAGTCGGACGGGTTGGTCCGATCGGACGATTGTCCGAGCGTCCGATTCTCAAAATCGGACACTGAATCGGGTGTCCAATTCCACCGGCCCGAACGCACTTTCGAGCACAAGTTCGTCCAAAATCTCAAGACATCGATGATTATAGACTACAAAATTCACCAGGAGTGATGATGGAGTGATGGGGGAGAGATCTATATACCTAGGGATCGTCGATAGCAACGTCACTCCTTGCCCTGATCGATCGAACGAGTCGCCCAAGCTCTCTCTCTCTCTCTCTCTTAGCTGGTTGCAAATGAGGATTCCCTTGCCCTTCAAGAACTTATAACCCTGCTGGACATTCCCCGGATGTTACCGATCACTCTCCTTGCGATTCCTACACATTCAAATGCGCATTTCTTCCATTTTCCCCCTGCTTTCCCCGATTTTCTCCCTATTTTACAGCAGCAAACCCTATGCCTCTCGGGTGTGATTTCCTACTGGTAACCTACTCTAAACACAACACAAATCGAAAGCAAAAAACTGAACTAATTTCTCCATGTTTTCCAATCATTAAATAACCAAAATATCCCAAAATACTTACCTGTTTTGAATATCAAGAACACCCAAACTTCCTACATATCTCAAGCTCCGTTTCAGGGATGAATACCCTACTTCGATGCTTGATATAAGGCGCGCAAGTGCTCAAGCTTGAATCTGTTGGTCCCGGCAACGGAACCAAAATGTGGGAGCTCACGCTCAACCGCCAAGACCCACGGACCGCTTATTGTTTCAAGCACTCCAAGTGAGCTCTAATGGCTATCTCTCACCTAGCCGATGCGTCGTCGATCCTACGAGTGTAGTGAGCTTACCTTGATGCTTGATCGAGTACCCTCCTCTCTCTTGCACTCCAATAGCTCCACGATTCTTGATGCTAGCTCAAGCATCCTTAAGCCTCCTCCATCTCCAAGCTCCATCCTCCATAGCCGCGCACGCAAGAGAAGAGAAGAGAAGAGAAGAGAGGAGAAGAAGAGAAGAAGAGAAGAAAAGAAGAGGAGATGGTGAAGGGCTTCACCCTCTTGATCCCTCACTCCCACACACACTCACTCCCTCACACTCTCACACTCCCTCTCTCAAGAGCACACACAAGCAAGAAGGAGAGAAGAAGAGAGGAAGAAGAAGACTCTTTTTGACATACACCAAAAAGAATGAGCTTCTCATTCACTTTTCAACTTTATATACAAAGCCCTAAATCCTTTTTGGGCGGTCATCCCCTTTTCCCTTTTTTACATGGCCGGTCGTAGCCTAGGCCCTTTTTCCCATTTCCCACCATTCTAATTTATCCTATTCCCAACTAATGCGTACACTTTGCACAGGAGTGAGCCTGGCACTCTTTTACAAAGATTCAGGGGCGCTCCCACATTTTAATGGTACGCCCTTTTACTCTTTTGTTGTCTCAGGGCGAAACCGAGGCTTTCTGAGGGTCATGCCCGAGCATTTAAATTTTTCAGGGACTGTTTACCGGTCAAGACGCCTTTTTCTGCTTTTATCCTGCACCTTTTTTGCTATTTCCTTTTTTTTTTCCATTTTCCACTCCTCTGTGCTGCGGGAAACACGGTAACACATGATTTATTGGACCACAAATGTCAAAGTGTACTAATTGAAGAGATTGAGTTGTAATGGAGTAAGATTTGGGATAAGGAAGCTTTTTGACTTTACAAAGAGCACAAGCTTGACAAAATGGAAGTTGAGAGAGGGAAGATGGAATGCCGCGGACAAGTTTCTTGTGAATAAGTTTTTTGATAACATTTTGAGAGGAATGGCTAAGGCTAGAGTGCCATAGGAGTGTGTTCTATGGTGTACTTGTGAGTGTATTGGAGTTAGCTGAAGCATTTGAAGAAGGTTTTAGAAGGGAATACCCAAGTGTATAAAGCCGACCTAGTTTGGGGTAGGTAAGTTTGAGAGAAGGTGAGAGTAGGTGTAAGATGCAGTGATCTTTGTAAAAGTGAGCAGTGAGAGAGGATTGAGAAGTGAGCTCACTGATACTTAATAGATTTTTCTTGAGATTGGGAACATAATAGACTCTATGTACCTTGATTATGTGATTGAGGGAAGCTCCACTTGAATGGTGCCATAGCCTTGAGCTTGTTGAATTCTATTGTCCCCCATGGCAACACTAAGTGGAGTGGAGATCTCTTTGAATTCGATTAACCATTCCTTATGAAAATTCATATGATGAGTAGCTCCAGAGTCTAGAAACCTTGTATATTCTTCTTTGGATTTTGAAGAAGGTGCCCAAACACTTGTGGCTAGGCTGATGATAATTTCTAGTTGCTCTTCTATGTCATAATTGTTAATGCTAACAAAGTGGCTTGACCTTTTGATTTATGTTTGTTGAATCTATTTTTTTGACAACAATCCTTTTCAATATGATATTGTCGTTTGCAAGCATTACATATGAGATGATAATGAGGGTTTCTATTTAAGGATAGGAATTGAAAAGACAGGTAAGAGTTGTGGGCTTATGTTGAGGATTAACAAGAATTCCGTTGAAGTTAAACCGAGAAGAAAACTTGGGCTTTTGTTGAAGGTGTTGAGCTCTTTTGTAAAGATGTTTTGGGTTGTAAGCAGTTACAGCTAGAGCCTTGGATTCTTGATTTAAAGAAATAGAAAGAGTATCTCTCATGACTTGATCTTGCTTGATTCTATTGCTTAGGCTAAAGCTTGAGTTTATTAGTGGAGGTTTGAGTAGTAATAAAGGCTCTCCAAGATAGAGGCAAGGAAGAGAGGAGAAACATGGCTTGTAATTCTTCTAAGATGACTAAACCACGTATTATGGTTTCATCTAGCAAAGATTGCCACTATTCTAAGCACTTAGTGGTAGACTGATCTTCATGCATAGTGGTAGTAGATAGTTTTCTAAACATGGTCATTTGATAAACAATATATGTGTATTCATGGTATTGTTGAAGAAATCCCAAATACCTTTTGTAGTGGGTATTGTTCTTACTAGTTATACTTGTCGATCTCCACGATGGACAAGTATTTACATTCTTGCAGCTGCATCTCTTTGCATCCAATCTTCCTTGTCTGCTCCTTCTTGTTCAGGGCAATCTTCCTTGCCATTGATAATATTCCATAGGTTTGCTTAAGATAGGTAAAGTTTCATCCTTAGCTTCCATACTTGATAGTTGCTTCCATTGAGTTTGCCATTCTTGATGTGTCGGTTGTAGGAGGTAGTGGCATTGACGAGAGACATTGAAAGAATGAGTAAAGGAGGACTAGTAGTTTGTGATTTTGAGGAGAATATGATAAGCTAGAAAGATAGGACCTAGTGCTCTGATACCTTGTAGTGAAAACCAGGAACTGGTAGATAAGAGGATATTGTGTACAATAAGAGAAAGAGATAGAGGCAATATAGAAATGGAGTGAATTGCAGTTGAACATGTTGTTGCTAGTAGTTGTATATATACATGGTACATTAAATGAGGTAGGTGAGCTTCATCTCTAAATATCTGAGATATTTACAAATTGGATATCTATGGGATCCTTTTGTTCACATACTGCCTTATCCTTATCTTATCCAAAACTTGTATCCTTATCCACAACTTTATCTTTACACAGTACGAACTATCAGTAGTATCCTGTGTGGCCTAAGAAACATTGAGCTCCCTTATAGCTAGTCGGAGGGGGAAGATCTACAATCATCTTGACTTTAGAAAAGTCAGTGACTATACCGTTCTTTGACATGAGGTGCCCTAAAATGCAACCATGCTCAACCTAGAATTGGGCACTTTAAGGGGTTCAATGAGAGACTATATAGTGCCTACACCGTTCAAAGACTATTGGCAGCTTTTCCAGGTGCTTGCCCCACTTGGTGTCGATGCATAGGTCATCGACAAAGACTTCCAACCATTTCCTAAGAATGTCCTAGAAAATGGCACACATGAGGCATTGGAAAGTAGAAGGGGCATTTGTTAGTCCAAATGGCATGACTATGTAGGCAAACACCTTCCATTCAGTAGCGAACAATGTCTTGTGCCTATCATTTGGATGGACTTGCACTTGGTTATATCCTGAGAAGCCATCCATGAAAGTAGATAAGAGATTCGATGGGGATGCACAACGAAAGGTGGTTGACAAGGAGAGGTTCAAGCTTTCTTCATTCTCTTCTTCTTCAATATTCTCCCACCATCTCCAAAAACAGTTCACACACTAAAATGGTATCCTCAAAAGATAGATGCCCCCAAACTTAAGGACACTTTACATACAACAATATGATAAGGCTTAGACTATGCCTTAGACTTTTGGCTTATTTCTCAACACTCCCCCTCAAGCTCAGAATGAGCTTGCACACATAAGACTCCAAGTGCACTCCTGAAGTACTACTCAAACTTATCTTTACCTAATGCTTTGGTAAAGATATCAGCAACTTGGTCATTGGTCTTCACATGGACCAAGTCAATCTCTCCATCAATGACTTTTCCTCTAATGAAATGATAGTGCACTTCTATATGTTTTGTCCTTGCATGATAGACTGGGTTCTTTGCCAACATAATGCTACTAACATTGTCACAATACATAATAACTCCACCATCAATCTCTATCCCCATGTCATATAGGATCAATCTCAGCCATGTCTGCTCACATGCTGCCAATGCAATGCCTCTATATTCTGCTTCAGTGCTTGATTAAGCAACTGTAGGTTGCTTCTTACTGCTCCAACTTACCATGGCTGATCCAAATGAGAATGCATAGCCACTAGTAGATCTTCTATCCATAGAGCTACCTGTCCAATCTGCATCTGAGTATCCAAACAGTGTAGGCTTGATTCCTTTTCCATAAAACAACCCAAATCCAGCTGTCTTTTTCACATATCTAAGAACTCTTCTTACTACATCCAAATGTGATTTGCATGGTTTCTACATAAACTGACTTACCAATCCAATAGCGTAACTCAAGTCTGGTCTTGTAATGGTCAAGTAGATAAGACTACCAACCATCTTTCTAAACATAGTAACATCCTCAACATAAGATCCATCATCCATCAACTTAGCATTTTGATCCAATGGTGTATCAACCGGTTTGCATCCTGTCATGCCATATTTTTCCAACATCTCCAATGCATATTGCCTTTGTATCAACCATATATCATGAGGTGTATCAATAACCTCAATACCCAAGAAGTATCTCAACAAACCAAGATCCTTTATATCAAACTCTTTATGTAACCCATACTTGACTTCAGTAATCTCCTTCTCAAGTGTACCTGTAATAATGAGATCATCAACATACATGACCACAACAACCATACCATCTTCTGTATGCCTCACATAAAGTGAATAATCAGCTTTGCTTTGCTGAAATCCCATACTGCATAAGAATTTGCTGATTCTATCACGCCATGCTCTTGGTGCTTGCTTCAGTCCATATAAAGCCTTCTTCAACCTGCATACATAATGTGGGTATTTTGGATCCACATAGCCCTCTGGTTGATCCATGTACACTTCCTCTTCTAAGTTGCCATTCAAAAATGTATTTTTCACATCCATTTGATAAAGCTTCCAACCATAGATAGAAGCCAAAGCAATTACTAATCTTACTGTCGTCATTTTAGCTACTGGACTGAATGTTTCTTCATAGTCTAAACCATAAGTTTGTGCATATCCTTTTGCAACTAGCCTTGCTTTATACCTTTCAAGAGAACCATCCGACTTACATTTGACCTTGTAAACCCATTTACATCCAATGGACTTCTTGCCATAAGGTAGTTTCACCAAATCCCAAGTCTTGTTTTTCCTTAGTGCATTCATCTCTTCATCTATTGCTTGTCTCCACTCTTTGCTCTCTACTGCTTCTTCAAAGCAAGTAGGTTCCACATATTGTACATAAGAAACCATGTATGCATAATGCATCTTCATGAACCCATTATAAGTCAATCTATCAACTGGATACCTTACTCTTTCTGACCTTCTCAATTGAGGTGCACTACCGTGTGTCTCATCTGATCTAGCATGTGGTGGCACATACTTTCTTGCACTTCTAGTGCCAGGTGTTTTAACATGCGGAATGCCATACTCATCATCTATAGATTCATCTTCTGAACTTTCAGTCATTGGTCTCTTACCTTTTGCAACTTTTGCACTCCTTTGTGCATTTCTCAATCTACCACTCCATGGACTGTAGCTATCACTGCTTTCCACATTCTCTTGAGGTCCTGAAGCATCTTCCACATGCTGATTTTCAGTCTTGCTGTTTGCTGAAATTTTCCTTCCATAGCCATTATCATCATTGCTTTCATAGGAATCAACATCCACTACAATTTTGGGCTTGTACCATGATTCATATTCACTGAATTTGACATCCCTGCTTATGTATACTTCCTTACTCACTGGATCATAGCATTTGTATCCCTTCTTCTCATCAGGATATCTAAGGAAAATGCATTTTACAGCCTTAGGTTTCATCTTCTTCCTTAAATCATCCGGAACATGAACATAACAGACACATCCAAAGACTCTAAAGTATGCAACATTAGGTTTCATGGCATACATTCTCTCATATGGTGACATATTATGAATCAAGGCTGTAGGTGTTCTATTCATAATGTGAACTGCAGTATGCACTGCTTCTGCCCAATATGACAATGGCATGTTCATTTGGTTCATCATTGCCCTTGCAACCTCTACATTCTTCCTTTCAGCCACACCATGTTGTTGAGGTGTATACCTGCATGTCAATTGCCTTTTGATACCATGATCTCTCAAGAAGTCACAAAACTCATATGACATGTACTCTCCACCATTATCTGACCTCAAACATTTTATGTAGCATTCAAACTGCTTTTCAGCCATAGATTTAAATTCCAATAACTTTTCAAAAGCTTCACTTTTATGCTGCATAAAGTACACCCAAGTCATCCTACTGAAATCATCAATGAAAGTGATATAGAATCTACATTTTTCGCTCATGGAAACATTCTGACATGGGCCCCAAATATCTGAGTGTATTATTTCCAAAGGATAGCTGCTTATTCTTCCCCTCTTTGGAAATGGCAATCTGGACTGCTTGCCAAATTAACAAGCCTCACATACATGATCAAAATTTACATATCCTAAATGCGGTAGACCACGGACTACTATATGTTTTGATTGCATTTACTTCAATCTTTGCAAATTAACATGACCAATCCATCTATGCCATAATTCCACATCCTTATCTTGCCCATGTCCTCTCTCAACATACATAGAGTTTTGAATCACTGGAGTACCTGCATCCAAAGCAAACAATCTCCCTTTCTTTCTACCATGAGCAATCACCCTGCCAGTTCTCCCATTATGGAACTCTTCAATAAAACATCCAAACTTATTGAATCTCACTTACAATCCTTGATATGCTGTCATTTGACCAACCGATGCTAGGTTCTTAGTTATTGTGGGCACATAAAGTACATCACCAAGCTTGTTCTCAATCCCATCTTTAGTAACAAGTGGCACACTACCAATATGAGTAATTTTGTGTAAAGTATCATCACCAGTGGCAACATATTGATCATTGTACACTTGCTCCTTGCTATCAAACCACTCAGCATGATGAGTCATGTGGTTTGTAGCTCCTGAATCCAAAAACCAGTCATTCTCACGAGGAGGATGAGTCATGCTCCCAAGCACATGCTCCATAGCAAATAAATGACCTCTAGATGACTCACCTCTAGGTCCATAACATGTACCACCATAAGTGCCTGCATAGTGGCCATATTGGGTCCTTCCACGACCCCTAGACATAGCATTCTATTTTTTATAACAATCCCTCTCAAAGTGACCAAAATGCCAACAATAATAACAAGTGCCATCTCTCTGTGAAGAAGGACTAGACCGTCCTCTACCTCTAGGGAAAGGTCTCCCCCTGCCTCTATGCATGAAGTCACCACGACCAAAGTTGCCTCTTCCACGAGCAAAACCATAATTACTACGACCAGCTGAAGAGCCTCTAGCTCTAGATGAGCTGCCACGACCTCTCTGGTGATAGAAAACACTATCTCCACCTGCATTTTTTCCACTGCTAGATGCATTCAATCCCAACTTGATTTCTTCTATAAGTAGCAATCCAATAAGCTCCTCAAAGTCAGGCATAGAGCCTCCCCTAACAGAAATAGAGGTATCCAAAGATTTAAAAGCTGGTCCAAGCCCATTTAATGTCACTATCACTAAATCATCATCATCAACATGTGCATTAATGGATCCAATTCGTCCCCCACAATCTGAGTGATTTGTGCCATGTCGGGCATTATGACTGCTGCAAATTCAGAAGAAAACAATAATACAATCTATCCAAAAATGGTATTCAGCAATATGACTGTCATACATGTGTCCAAAAACGGTTATATACATCCATCCATGATGCCAACATGTCATACATTCAGTTCCCAGCAAGAAACATCCAAATCGGATTCCACACGATGTCTGTATGACCCAAAATGCATTAAAAACACGGGTCTAAAAATGATCATTTTTCCTACAATTTTTCTACCGATTTTTGGCCAAGCTGGAAATACATATCAAGCATAAGCTATAAAAATTTTCCCATAAATTATTGAGTTAAAAAAATGGCCTCCACATAGCCTCCCGTAAATTGCATAGAAATTGCCATTTTTCCAGTCTTCAAACCAACTAGTTCTTCTTTTCTGCAGTGTGAACTGATTGACTATGAACCAGTTTGGGCAATAACCAATTCATGTCTTCCTTCCAGTGTGAAAGTAGCTCCACAGGATAACCAGTTTTCAATGTCCATGTGAACATAAGGTAATTCTAAATTGTAAGCCTTAGTGTTTAAGGCTTAATAAGCCTTATCCAAAAAGAAGGAAATCAGTGTGAGCTACGGTGACCATTCATGGCACCGATTTTTTATGAATCAATATGTGGCATATACTCATGGCGATCGATTTGGTCAAATCCATTGTAGGATGGATTCACAGCAGCACCATCCAGCATAGCTTCTTCACCCTTTAACATCGACTGTTTAGTGGAGCCCTTACGACTTTCGATCTCCTGAACTTGATGAAGCAGTTATACTGTCTTCATCGCAGTCCTAGTTTGCACTGTAGTTACAGAGAGCTTTCTAAACAGATCTCGCTGATATGCTAATCAGCTTTCGAGCTCCCTTGGAAATAGTACCTCATCTGATTGCAGTTGCTAGGTGTTCTTGGTATAGCATCCCATCACATTACAGCCTCTAGGTCTGCTTCTCTGGTCTCCTCTGCTGAGTTATCGACACTCTCTCAAACAGCAGTTATGGTGCATATTTGAAGCACCAATATTAGTTGTTGATGTTGCCGCCAAACCTTGACTTCTACAACTTCTCCGATCACCTTACCAATGTCCTGCTGTCATACCTCATTTCCAGCCTCATTTGACTTACCAAATACATCCAATGTGGGCTTCACTAGCCCCCAAATCCGAGCTTTAGTAGCTCATCCAATCCATAGACCTATTGCGGGTGATTTAGATAGGGATTTGTACCTAGTTTTAATGACAAACAACAAGCTATCAATCTGATGTAGACCTCGATTCGATGCACTCCTCGCATCAATCCTTCACTCCCGCTCTGATACCAAATGAAAGTAGATAAGAGATTCGATGGGGATGCACAACGAAAGGTGGTTGACAAGGAGAGGCTCAAGCTTTCTTCATTCTCTTCTTCTTCAATATTCTCCCACCATCTCCAAAAACAGTCCACACACTAAAATGGTATCCTCAAAAGATAGATGCCCCCAAACTTAAGGACACTTTACATACAACAATATGATAAGGCTTAGACTATGCCTTAGACTTTTGGCTTATTTCTCAACAATCCAAAAATCTATAGGCTTCCTTTCGTGCCACCCTCTCTAGCATGTATTCTATATAAAGCAGTGGGTAATTGTCTCACTTGGTGGTGGCTGCATTGACCTTCTTATAGTTTACGCACACTTGAATCTTCCCATTCTTCTTCATGACTATGACAATGGATGATACCCAGTCCGTATGCTCTATCTTGTAAATGAATCCTACCTTCAATACCTTATCAATATCCTCCTTTACAGCATGTGCATGCTTAGGATTCATTGCATATGGCCATTGCTTGATTGATGTTGCATCGGGGGTCATGGGAATGTTATGAGTCACGATACTCAGATCTATTCCCTTCAGTTTGTCTAAAGGCCATGCAAACACATTAGTGAACTCCCTTAGGAGATTTATGAGATCATGCTATTACTTCTCAGTTAAGTTTTTTGCTATGTATACGAGTCGAGGCTTGTCCTCCCCTCTCTCCAAGTTGACCTCCTTAACCTTGGTTGGTCCTTCGATGGGTTCACTTCCTTGCCCCTTCCATTTGGCTCCTACCAACACCACTATTCTATCACCCTTCTTATACCTCATGAAGCACTAGGGTAGGTCATGGGGTTTCTTCTATCGTTCAGCTTTTGTCGACTGTGGTCGTCTCCTCTTCTCCTCCTTTAGCTTCATGTGCCTTAGGTGGACTGGAAGGTCCCCCTTGGTGCACCGTGGGTCCCAGATGGTTGAGGTATCTCGGGGTCACATATCGAAGCTTACCTCTAGCTAGGAATTGTATTTGCCCTCCTCACACTAGAAGAAGTTGTCTCCCCTCGTGCCTGCAACTTTGAAGCTGTCTCAACTCCTAATATAGTGATGGGGGGCAAGGACAAGATAGTCCTGCTTCCTCATGATTTACCACCTTGGGACACTCTAGCCAAGCTCAATCGCAGTCTACCTTGGCCACTTCTTTGCTCACTTGAAACATGTTCATCTCTCAGGGTTTAGAGTTTTCCCTGATCTATTCAATCATCCTTCCTTCTGAATCATATTCTATGGTTTACCACCTTGAGACACTCTAGCCAAGCTCCTACCTTGGCCACTCCTTTGCTCACTTGAAACATGTTCATCTCTCAGGGTTTAGAGTTTGCCATGCTATTCAATCATCCTTCCTTCCAAATCATACTCTATGGTCTGTATTTCCTCCTTGCTCTCCTCACTGGTGGAGCAATAGTCCTCGTACTCATATTTGAAACTTTTAGACTAGGTCTGTAGGTTGCTTGCAGGGTCCCTACTCCCGGATGCTATCTCACGCATCAAGAGAGCCCAATTATATGACAAGTTTAGATCGTGCACCTTGGTCCATTTCCACTCCTTACTTTCCATAAGATCCTTGATGGGCTTCAAGTTGGTGGCTAGGTTGTCAGCCAACTTCCTTGACAAGTGCTAGAGGATTCCGTGAAGTTCAAGTTTTCTTGCTAGAACATGATAGGTAATTGACGTCGATTGGCCCATGGGACTTCCGGCCATCATGCACACAAGTACTGTACATAGCTTGGAAGTGATGGCACTCTTGGAATTTCTTACGAAATCCACACCTTGCATATACTCGTCCTCTTCCTCTGAGAATGGGAGGTCAATGGTTGCCAATACCTACATCCAATATTGCTCATCCTCAAGGCAAGGAATGTACTTTGTTAGATCCCCAAATTTGCTTCTCACTTTTGAGTCCCCCTTTAGTAGGTTAGAGATGGCATTTAAATCCATGGGTGAGGTCCTCCAAGTGTCCATTTCTACTTGGACTACTTCAGATCTATTGCCCAAGAATATTAGCCCATTACCTCCTCAATCCTCTATTACTCTAGCATTTCTCATCCATGGCCTTCCTAGCAGGATATCATAATCTACTCCCTTCATTACTATGAAGTTTACTGAGAATTGGATTCCTACTATCTTTAGTGGCCAATCCTTTAGGTCTCCAAAGGGTCTGACCTTCATTCCATTTGCTAAGGTGACATTGAACCTTGCAGTTTCCACTGGTTGATTTCCCCAAGTTTGCAAGACTGCATGACTAAGTACGCTAACCCTTGCTCCCGTGTCCACTATCCCCCTTCATGTAGTATCTTCTAAGGCAATGACAAGTAATACTGTATGCATCTCTGTGCCCTCCCAAAAGGCATTTATTTGTGGGGACTTAAGACATGGAATTTAGTGTTAGGTTGGGTATGTGTGCCACAGCATCATGGTCTGGAAGGTCTTGTGACTTATGGTCACTACTGTATTCTACCAATCACTTCAACTCTTGTCAAAGTGTGGGGTTTTGTCTAGGTAGTTCCCCCAAATGATACTGTCACAGGGATCATTATGAGTGTTGCTAGCAAGTCGTTATCCCTCTTTCCCTCCTCAGCTTCGTGAATTCCTTACCAATATTCTTGAACTATTTATGTATTCCTGGTCCTCTCACTCTACCCATGCAACTATTCACATGGTGGTGTTATCTCTCTTGCCCTTAAATATGTAGGTGAGGCTAGTAGGCTCATGGTTGAGAACTTCTCAACCTCTCCCTCAACTATAGGTTTGGCATCTTGAAGATGTGCTTACGCTTCTTTTATCCACTCCTTGACCTTATTTGCAACTTTCAACTACTGCTCGTTGGGGTTAGGGTATTCTCCAACATTAGCACTTCCCTTCTCTCCCATCTAGGAGCAGATGTTTCTACTTCGCCATCCATAACTTTTTTACCATTGGTTAATGTGGTCTCACTCTCTATTTTGAGTGTTATTTTTGCCTTGGTTCTTTTCTTCCACCATTCTTGATTCTTCTTCCTTATGGAGGATGCATCCAAGTTGTTAGGCTAGTGAGATATCGACCTACTTTGTTTGAGCTCATGTCATGACTTTTAAGGGTATAGGTGTGGCATCAGCATCATGTGACTCGACACAAAAGAGCTTGAACGGCACAGATGGTACAATTGCCGAGCTAGTGGAGGGTTTCTACCTAGGCCAATTAGCGAATAGATGTGGGACTCTACATTTGGGGCACCTCAAATCAGCCTTCTCTCTATTTTCTTTCTCCTTTTCTCAAGGAAACAAGATGAGATATGCCCTGGATAGCCACATGTCCAACATGCTATGGGTCCCTAGTTCTGAGTTCCTCCTAAACCTCTACCTCTTCCTCTACTTAAGGCCATGATTAGTAGGGGCCTATAGTCCATCAATATTGGATTGCCTTCTTTGTCGTAAGAAACATAAGGATTCAAATAAGAATCTTCCTTGAGGGGTTCTTCCACAACTGCACTAGAGCTTAGCTCAGTGGATGAGGAATGATAGGTATAGGAGGTCTATTGATCCATGTAGGGTTGATATTTGTCCTTGGCATGGCTGGTTTTGAGTCATTGGGCAACACAGGGAGTGCCAAAGGGGCTCCCCTTCCCAAATATGGTTGTCTACCCCCTTGGTAGGTGATTTTCTCCACAGTGTACACACTGCACATGGGGTTGCATAGGTCTTTTCATTGACTCTTGTGATCTAGCAAGCTCCACATTTAGATCAGTTATAGCTTGCATCTGGTTAATATTCTTCCCTTTCTCCTATTCAGCAAAGAGTGCTCGCTCACTAGTTTTTGTTGCAACTCTCTCAGAGTTCCTAATTGCATTACTACCCTATTGTGCCATCCAAGGGCTTCTCTCCCTAAGTTCCTCAAAGACTCTCGCAGCACGTCCCTCTACATGTCCAAGTTTCTTTCCACCAAGGCCTTATATAGCTCTTCATTGCAGATCCCATTAATGAACACAATTGAGACCGCTCTCTCATTCGGTCACTCGGTCATAGGTATTCTCTTATAGAGACTCCTTACATGGGTAATGTAGTCTCATATGTCCTCCTTGTCCTTCTGACTGACATTCATCACCTTCACAATGGCGTTATCGAAGTATCCTATCTTTGAGAATCTCTTAATGAAGAGATCTTTCAGTTGGGTGAAGTCATTACGCTCAACATTGTCTAGATTGGTGAAGTAAGTCCGTCCCTTGTCTCCTAGGCACAGACCAAATGCTCTGCTCGCTGAGCGGTTTCTGTGAGATTATTCACCTCACACACCTACTCAAACTACTCGACAAAGCTATAGGGGTCATTCCCTACCTAGTATTTATCAAGTTGCTTCTCTAATATGGGTATTTTTGTTTGGCTTCTGGCATTTGGGGTAACTCCTAACCCGTCTAGCAATGATGCTGCCAAGGCTGCCCATGCTAGTAGTATCTAGCAATATTTTGGTGAGTAGCTCGCTCAGTGTAAGATCATCTTCTAGAACTCTCTCCCTATTATCGGCATTTTCTCCCATTTTATTCCTATCTGATATGGCTAGGATCCTATGAACCTCGTTGAGTTCCCTCTCATGACATAGCCATTGAGCCCTTTTCTCCTTACTATAATTTTCCATGTGTCGCAATGCCATCCTTGCCAGTCTCCTCTCTTCCTCAAGGTCAGCTAAAATGTTTGCCATCAATCTTCCATGGTGCGCAATCCTCATTTGCTGGTCATATTGTATGATAAGGTGCCAGATGTTGTCATAGTGCTCAGCCATACTAAGGTCGAGGTCTAAGTCTAGGCTGTTCTCATTTGAGCTGGTATCTGACATGGTAGTTGCCTCTTGGCCCACTAGTGCGTCTCTATGAGGTCAACTATGTTGACTACGATAGTATCCCTAAACTTGGCAAGCCTTTTCTTCACTTGGCAATGTGATGGTTTGGTCCTCTCCATGTCTTCGGCCTTGGTTTTTGAGTTTTCTTCTAATTCCTAGGTTGTACTCCTATTGATGGTTTCATTTTTAGGTTAATTTCCATTAGTATATTCCTTGCTTACCCACCCATTCATAATTGTGCAACACTTATGCTCTAGCAATGCATCGTGACATGCGCTATGCAAAATCAGGTTTTCATGTTTCCATACATGCTTACTTGCCTACACTGTCAAGTGTGACTTTTAAGGAGTCAACTTCTTCGATCTATTCATGCTCTTGATGTGGTTGGAAGAAGGGGTGTTGCCTACTCTTGATCGATTGATCCTGAGTTCTTTACAGCCACTACAAGGGATCTATTGGGCATCCATTCATATGAGTCAGCTTTGGATCTCTAATCAGTTGTTGGCAGCAGCCAAAGGTCGAGTCTTTTGGTTCCCTACGAACTACTAGGCGAAGGTCCCTTCTTTTCTAGGTGCAAACACTTCTACGGGTTTGTTTACGAATTCGAGCTCTAGTCGGATAACTGGTCAGTTGGATCATGCCCTAATTAGCCCCTGGAAGGTTGCAAAGCTCAGATAGACAAGGTTCTAGTCAACTAGTTGAGTCCCGCCAGACTCAGACATCCCAGCAATTAGGCTCGAACTCAAACGAGGAGTACCCATCTGAGTGTCTGAGAGGGGTGGCTGTCCGAGGCGGCCGAGTTTTAATAGGCGGCCATCCCAGGCCCAAACTTGACCATTTGAGGCTGAGTTGTCTCGTCTAACTGTGGCCATCTGAGGCCAAGTTGTCCAAGTGGACAGTAAGTGGCTTGGATGTTTGAGCCTCGGTCATCATCAAGACTTGGATGTCCGAGGCTTGCAGTCACCATCTGAGTCATGTGCGAATGTCACCGAATGGCACGAATGTGCTTCCATTGCATTCAATACATGCTTATTAAGGTTATGACAATTCTAAAACAACACAATAGATTGCAACAGGGATCTTGAACATACCTAGTAGGGCCAAATGTGTCAAACCAAGGATTGTGGCAATGCAATTTGTAACCTGTAACTCTATGCCTCTCTCACAAGTTCTCTCTCTCAAACTCCTTGAATGCAAATGAGCTCTCTCTCCCCCTTGTTCCCCCTTTTGTATTCTCTCCTTCTCCCCTTGCCTTTGTTTTTCTTCCCAGATATGCAAAATTTGGTTTCTTTCTTCTCTTGTTTCCCCTATTCCCCAGTTATGTAGAGAGTTACCTTTTTCCTCTTTTTCCTTATTTTCCAAATCATAATGCCTCAAATCTAATAAAAAACACACAACTCCTATTCTAACCAATGCACAAAAAGCTTATTACACCTAAACTAATCCGCAAAAGAGATCAAACGGCCTCCAACTCCCTTGCTTCCTACCTAAAACCAAGCACCATATTGGAGTTGAACTCCTACTTCATGGCATGATTCGAAGCACACAAGCACTCAAGCTTGAATCCATTAGTCCTAGAAACAGAACCAAAAAGTGGAAGCTTTCACTCGACCGCCAAGACCCACAAACCGCTTATTGCTCAAGTGTTTTAAGTCGAATGCTAATAGCTACCTCTCACATAGTCATACGAGCTCCCAAGTCTATGAGTATAGTGAGCTTACCTCAATGCCCACTCAAGTACCCTTCTCTCTCAAGCACACCAATAGCTACACAATGCAAGATACAAGTTCAATCCTCTACCTTCAAGCTCCATGGTCTATAGCTGCATGCATGAGACAAGAGTAGAGAAGAGAAGAGAAAAAGAGAGGAGATGATGGAGAGCTTCTCCACCATGGTCTCTCACCCTCACACAAAAAGAGAGGAGATGATGGAGAGCTTCTCCACCACGGTCTCTCAGCCTCACACTCTCAAATTCCCTCTCTCATGCACAAGCACAAGCACAAGCAAGCAAGAAGAAGAAGAAGAACCACTTTTGCCAAACACCAAGAATGAGCTTCTCTCTTCACTTTTTGGCTTTTATATACATGCCCTCATCCCTTTGGGCACTCATCCCCTTTTTTACATGACCGGCCATCTTATCAAGGTCCTCTTTTCCTATTCCCTTCTATTTACATTGTGCATTCACATATGCCCATCTACTCTTTACAACTTGTAAAAGAGGGAGCTTGGCACTCTCTTACAAGAATTTGGGAGTGCCTTTACATTTTAAAATGCGCCTTTGCTCTTTTTTTTCAACTTTAACGGTTGTCCTTGTGCTTTTGGTCTTTTCTTCTCTTATCCTTGTATCGGGCCACCTTTTTCCACTTTGCTCCCCATTTTTGAATTTTCTTGAACTTTTTTTGCTTCTTTTTCTCCATCTTGCACTAGGGTTAACAAGTCTCAATGACATTAAAATAGACTTGCTTAGAAAAAGACAAATACAAAAAAATCATGGAGTTACATAGAGTGTCAATATCAAGGTTTTTTTGGGTTTATCCCTTTGTATTTCAATGGCTTAACCTACTTCTTTTAAGTCAAGACTCGCCAAATTTGTGACATACAGTAGTTGAAATTATTGCCGTCCAACTTGTCAATGATAAAGATAGTACTATCACCAAAAGCACTAGAAGCATGTAATGTACCCGCCCGAACTATCCTTGGCCTGTACGTTCTTAGTAGCCATCAAGAGATGTCCTAGGGAGCGCTTGTTAACCCTCAAACGAACAAGGTGGAAAAGCTGAAAAATCTAAAGTAGAAGACAAGGCCAAGGCAAAAGTGAAATAGAAGACGAAGGCACGCCAAGAAGAATCTGGAAACACAAGAAGTGCAGAAAAGTCCTAAATCAAGGAAAAAGGTGCATGAGAAAAAGTGCGAGTCTATACTGTTGTAAAAAGTGCAAGGCGCACCAGGATTTTTTTTTAAGAGTGTCGGGCTCTCACCCGTGCAATTTTTAAATGTTAACGGGCGGTGAAAAGAAAGCTAGGAAGATAGAAGGACAATGGGAAAAAGGGCCTAGGCCATGGTCGGCCATGTAAAAAAGGGGATAAGGGGATGTCCGCCCAAAATGGATTTAGGGTTTTGTATATAAAGTTGAAAAGTGAATGAGTGTGGCAAAAAGTAGCTCTCCTCTTCTTCTTCTTCTTCTTCTTGCTAGCTTGAGCTTGTGCTTGAGAGAGGGAGTGTGAGAGTGTGAGGGAGTGAGTGTGTGAGGATGAGGGACCAGGAAGGAGAAGCTCTCCATCTTCTCCTCTCTTCTTCTCTTCTTGTCTCTTCTCTTCTCTTGCTCACGGCAATGGAGCTTGGAGCGTCGAGCTTGAGGATGGAGCTTGCTTGAAGCTTGCACTTGAATCATGGAGCTACCGGAGTGCGCGGGAGAGGAGGTAACTCGATCGACATGGAGGTAAGCTCACTACACTCATGGATAGGTAGCGCATCGGCTATGTGAGAGGTAGCCATTAGTGCTCAGCTTGGAACACTTGAAGCAATAAGCATTCCATGGGTCTTGGCGATTGAGCAAGAGCTTCCACATTTTGGTTCCATTGTCGGGACTAATGGATTCAAGTCTTGAGCACTTATGTGCTTTGAATCGAGCATTGAAGTAGGGTTTTTCCCAAACCGGTGCTTGAGGTAGATAGGTAGGAAGTGAGGGAGTTTGAAGAGGTATTCGATCTCTTTACCAAGTTGGTTTTTGGTTTTTGGACTTGGAAAAGCTTGTTGGAGTAGTGTAGGTATTACCCTTGTGATTTTTTCTTGCATTTAGGTAGGATAGGAGCAAAACATTAGAGCACGCAGTAGGGTTTTCTGTTGTTGTATTACAGGCTGAAATAGGAAAAAGAAGGGAAAAAAATGAAATTTTGGGTTGAATATTAGTGAGGGGAGCAAGACTAAGGTGACTACAGGCCTGTGCAAGGTGATAAGGGACCAAGAGTGGCAAGGAAGACCACATTTTGCATTGCAAGGTTTCAGGAGAGCCGAAGAGGGGGAGAGAAAGCTTCATTGCGTGGACCTGCCTTGATCTGGTCATCGAGGAGTTCTTTGCCCACCACAGGTAATTTCACACCTTCCCCTACATGAGTAGCTTGGATCTAGAGGTGCTCAACCAATAGGAAGGCCTCGATTGCTCAGCGTGACGAATTCTTTGAAGTCCGATGAAAAGACGCATCGGCCCGTCTGAGTGATGGGGATTCTGGGCTGAGTCCCAGAATTTGCCCTTGGTCCCCGGTGTCCTGTATTTGGCTCTCGGACCACTCAATCCACTAGGCCACTCGATCCTCGGCCCATTTGGACACTAAGCTCTCAACCAACCCCACTCAGACAAGTTATCAATCGACCCTTGGTCGAATGAACCATTCGGCCCATTGTACTCGGACGCCCTTCGCTTGGCCCGTCCGAATCAAGCATTCGGACCAACTTGATATTTGGCCCTCGGCTCGTCGGCCGACTTGGCTCAATCCCAATTGACTTGAATGCCTACCACTTGGCCCGTCCGAATTGGTCACTTGGCCCTTGCAATTCGGACCTACTGGGCCAAATTTGGATTTTTTCAAATATGTGACCCATAGACCCCGAAACCGACAAAGAGACCATATAGACCCAAAAGCATATCATAGACCTATCATTAGACTGAAATCTAGAGCAAGTAGTTCAAAACTTGGCTATGAACGGTCCTTCAAATCGCGCATGGTGTTTACCGTAACGGCCCTACGTGCCGGGGGAGACTGCCCCTCATCCCCCCCAAACCCCCCGCAGAGGGGGCTCTGCCCCCTCCGCACCTCCCCCAAGTAGGTTGGAGAGAATACATGCGCTGCAATAGGTCCTCCAAATTAGATTCTAGTGTAGTAAGAGCTCTGCACAAGCATAGATCCTCACCTGCAAAATAGCAACCAAAACCCCATACCCGAGCAAAGACAAACAGAGACCCTAGAACCTCAATGGGCCAATCTAGTCATCAACAAGGATACAAAGGCCATACCAGAAAAACATGTATAGATTGCGTCGGAACTACATCTAGACAAAGAGAAATGGAACAACATCAAGCTACAACTGCGAGGATGACTAGACATGGCAGCCTTAATGATAGATGCACCTTGAATGGTATTGCACAGATGACCCAAGACATCAGTGGAGAATCCACATCTAGTCATGTAATTGGGGACTCAAGGGCATGTATCAGAAGGCTTGAATTTACAAGCCAAGACCCAGAAGACAAAGACATAGTACCACCTGCTTATCTTAGAGTCAAACTCACTACAAAAAGGGAGCACTGTATCGATGCTCTCATCGACGAAGGAGCTGATTTTAATATCTTGACTTATGAAGCATGGACTCTACTAGGCCAACCAGAGCTCACACCGACTAATGCAACTCTGAGTTCTTACAGGGGACACTCCCAAGCACTTATGGGGAAGTTCAAAATCCTTGTAACCATTGAAACAAAAAGCTTGCCTATCCTATTCCATGTTCCTCCAAATAGTGCTAAGTGTGGGAAGAAAACCCTCCTCGAACGACCTTTCAAAAGGGTGACCAAGTGTGAGGCCAAATATGTAGCATAGAGGATACACTTGACACTACCGGGTGTGAGGATAATCGCAACCTTTAGTAAGGGTGACCTCATCGAACCTCGAGGGAAAGGCAAGGAAGGTTCTCACATAACAGTCAAGCCTACTAACTAGAGCAAGGACTTGTTGAAAGAGTTGATACAAGCATAGGTTGAACAATGAGAACCATTGAATGAGGCCATGCTTGAAACAAGAAGGTCAGGAGCCAATGCCAAGAATGAGCTTTGGACTTACAAATATCGTAGAAGATCCCAAAAGAAGCCCAATCCTTATAGACAAAGGTATCATGGAGAGCCAGCACAACACCGAGATGGATATCCAAAGCGTTGCTACATGCTCAAGGGTATTACATAGGTAACCGATGGATTTGGATACCAAAACCCCCTGCTAAACCTCCTCTATCAGCTGAAGGCCAGATCGTATCAAGAGCAAAGAAGCGCATGAGGAAACATAAACAAAAAACTAAGTCTCAAGTCAGAAACATTGGAGTGACCAACCCTCTCACGATTGAAATCAAGAAACCAAACGAGACTATTCAAAGGGTAGATCCTCAGCCTAGCGTACTTGACAAGTAGATATTAGATGTAATCGTTGAGGTTAAGAAAAAGCCACTAGTGCCTAAGGAGCCTTTGATTTCCCAAGAGGATAACAAGCATCATAGGCACAACATTTCTCATGGCAAGATTAAATGCTAAACAAAGCAAATAGCAAAATCATCTAACAGCCACGAGCAAATCTTCCAGCCAATGTCAAAGCCAGTTAGGAGTCCTAAGTCTCCTACACCCTCCTTCCCAAAACGGACACAGGAAGCACAACAACAGTCGTCAAGTGCAGCTGCTCAATCCCAATCTCTATCTCCATCTAAGCTTCCAAATGCCCAAGAGGTGGGACACCACCTGTAGCTCTTGACCCAAGGCTATGCCTGTGCAATCTAATGTGACTAGATCAACTGAGGCTCGATCTACACAAATGAAAGCTCAAGGGGCAACAAAAGACACAACTACTTCCAATCTACCTAAGAACCTAACACTGCAATCTACTAACAGTAGCCAGTCCATTGAACTAGCCATTACTACTTCCAATCAGGAATCCCAGCAGTCACAGCCTTTGGCCGTGATGATGCCCCTTGCAGAATGTATCGAATCGCAACCAACATCCTTGATACCTCTAGCACTACTGAAGCACCTAAAGCCTAGGCTTGAGGAGAAACCTCTCAAAGATGTGTCCAAGGAGATGGCGCATCTGACCAATCAACCTATCAAGGTTGTTCAGCAGGTCACAGCTAAGTCCCATGAGAGCTCACCAGAGAAAGATAGTGCTAAGGCCCAACCAAGCACAACAATGGCTGACCTAGTTCAGGGCCCTGAGTCTTTGAGAAAGACACCTTCATTGCCCATGAATAAGAGGAGAACACAACGAACACAACAGCAGTAACAAGTGGTTGTGGACGCCAAGAAGATTGAGACCAAGAGCACGAAAGAACTTGCGAATAAAGCATCGAGTCCACCCACTAAGGAACCCATTGCCATCTCCCCTAACAGCAGTGAAACCTCAGAAACATCCATGTGTTCTGATAAGTCAAAGCAACCATCACCATCAGCAGTTGCTTGCAACATTTAATCCACCGACAACAAAACTTGCATTGACCAATCAAGAGTGGATACAAAATTGTCACGACAGGGTGACAAATGTAGCAGTCGCATCCAAGTAGAACCATGATGCAATAACAATAAAGCCTCAGGAGACACATGGAAACCCTGAGGACATAAGAAATCCTAGAGCTGACCAATCTTGCTCATCTAGGCCTAAGTCCCCCAGCTATGTTAAAGCCTAGGGAAACTCCTAGAACCTTGCATGAGACAGCAACCGAGCAAGCCCTCATTGAAAATAGAAGTGTCGCAGAATGCTTAACTGAGTTGGATGCTAAACTCAAAGTATTCACACGTGTCTATGTCCTTGCAAACATGGGAGCATTCCCTAGGGGGCAACTAAAAGATACTTGACATTTTCCCTATCCTGGGAAGAGCAAGAACATCTTGACAAGCACTATGACAGGCTCCCGCATGAATGTATATGACTCATCTCTAACGAGAAAGCCAATGAACTACGCCTAACTGTGACATTCAATGATGTGCTCTGCCAACCAAATCTCTTAGAGATCGAGCAACTGAAGCAACAATCAGAGTGTCAAAGTCAATTCAAAAAATGTTGGTTTGAAAACCACGTTACAATGGCCAAAATAGGAACCCAAATTATGACAATCTCAAAGGAGCGATTGGCCAAATGGCAGTCTCAAAGAGACCCAACCTATGTGGCACCAACTTCCTTTCGAGTGCTAGCTGCCATTCGGGGTAGGGACTTAGGTAGAACTAGCCAAGAGAACTCTCTGGCTGATAAGGTTCTCACCAAGGAGGAGTTACATGTTGCCAGTAGACTCGGACAAGGTACCGTGCTACTCAATGTTGCAAAATATCTATTTTTATTGAGTAAGTTGCCATGAGTACTAGATGCGTGTGCCACACTCCAATATAATCCTGAGTTCTACAATCGGTTTTTATCCTCATGAAGTGACATGGATTCATAAATATGTATATAAATAAACAATGAAGTTTTGTGACCCTGTATAGATAATATCAACACACACAAGTAATGATAGTCAAGCACAGGGAGAAGAGTTGGGTTTGACAGGCTAAGCTCCTCAGGTCCTCTCACCACACATCTAGAAGTCCTGTGACCATTCCCGTCTCTAGGTGGAGGGCATGCAACCCTCATTACCACCATAGGAAGCCTTGACCAGCATCTCTGATGGCATAGACGGGGCGTCGTCCCCTTCTATACACTTTTCGCCTTTACGATCTATCCTTTCGGGGATGCGCCCTGCTCCACTCCATCAGAACCAATCCACGCAACTTAGCATAATCCAAGATCTGCTAATGGCTGGAATACGCCCCACAGTTGAAGCAGGACGATTATCATCATGGGGGGCATCCCTCTACAACAAACATTGCATGCCTCACCTCACCCCTCCTCGTCATATGCGCTTGATAATCCACTGTGTAATCCCTTTCATGCAAATAATTCTATCCTGCCTCAAAGCCTAACCTTGGTTTACATTTTGCATATTCCCCCATAGTAGCTATCATGGAGTGCACAATGTAGCTGGCATGCAAGGAAGCTCTCCACCGTCGAAGGAAGCATAAGGCACTAGCGCCTCCACCAAAACGCTACATGCCTACTCTAAAGAGATTTGCACTGAAAAGAGGCCCCAAGCAACATCGCCCAAGATGCATTTTGAAAACTCCCCAAGCCAAGAGGAGGAAGGCTCAAGGGAGCACCCGAGGTGTAGCAACACCAGCCGTGTAGGCCCTAACCAGAAGCTCGGGCACTAGGTGCTAGAAAGAGGAGAAGGCAGCTAGAAACAAGAGGGAATTCGATGAATTATTTAAAAGCATTCTTGAAACAGCTGCGGCCAGGGATTACACCATTCGCATCCTAGCCGATATCTTCCCTGTCCAACCTGATGGGAGCCCCTCACCAACACAGCCTCAGTCACCCGACCACCCAAACTCACCCCGCCTCATACAAATAGAATAGGCCCTATGTTGTAAAGTTGCTTGCCAAATGCCATTTTGTCATAACTTTTTGTCCTTAAGTAGTTAAAGGGGTAGGCTCTCCAACTGTACAAACCTCCCTTACCTACTACTAATGCATGTCATGTCTTTAACAAAATCCGATGATATGCATCATAGTCAACACCATAGGATTTTGATAAAGTAATATCTTTTAGTGTTGCATCTACTCATTATAATTGATACATGTGACTTTCATATACTCTCACGAAGCGTCAAGTGGATGCATGACGACACAGGTCTTTGTACGAAAGTGTTCAATGTTCAAGTCGCCGCAAGACCACCAACCTCACAAAGAGCCATGATGAAGCCACACTGCCGAAAGCGAACTTCACCCTTGTCGATCACCCACATCGCATGGCCCAAAGCATGATTAGTGGTCACTCTCTCTTTCTGGGTCAAACTCTATACTTGGCACTCACGGCAGCTGCTACCTCAATTATACCAACATCGCGCGTTACAAAGAGGTTTTGCAAAATCTCCAGTGTATCTCCCCATCTCAACAATTGTTCCTCTAGCAATAAGTCTAGGACACAATCATCGCTATAATATCCAATTTCACAGCCTTTGAATCTCGACATTTCCCAATCCAATTGAAAGGCTAATAGCCTCAACGTATTGCAATGGTTATACTCATGATATTCTTTTTATTTGGATAAAAAAAGAGGAAGAAAGAAAAAGAAAAAGAAAAAAAACACTCACAATCACAACACGACACCTAGGGGTCCTCAAATTAGGTACGCCCAGTGACCTTGGTCCCCGGCTGGCTTTGTTCCTAGTCCCCTAGCCCTCTACACATCCCCCACAATTATTCAGGGCACATTAAGGGCAGGACATACCTAGGGAGCTTGTCTCGCCTATGGTTAGACCTTTCACCCTAGTCCATTTGCACAATTCCTTTTTGCACTCTGCCTTAATACCATTGCAATTGATCATGGTAAGCACCGCACGAATGGCTGTGAAAAGCACACCGTACTCATCGAGCAAGCCCAGTAGCTACCAACTACTGAAAGTTCAGTGTCAATGTGTTCAATTATGCTACGTTGTGTTGTCACAATGCAAAGGATGTCTCATACACCTTCATGTGTACTTCTCCTCAACGTGGACAACTTTGCTTCATTCATACATTGTTATGAGGAACCAGACTAGCGGTCTTCTAACTACGTAATATCTAAGTATGCACGAGCACTCACATCATATCTGCACCAAAATATATACACAGTTTGGGTCCTCAAGTGTGCAGGACAATACTTTCAGCTTGCTTAGAGTTCGACATGTCTCCCAAACTAATCGAACTACGTCTTATGCATGATAAAAAGACTAGCACTACCCCGAGGGAGAGACCACATATGAGAGGTTCTCAATTGTAGGTATTGAAGACTCCAACAAAAGTGTCGTTCGCCCTTCATCAACACTCAACTATGAATTCTTATCATTTATCATCATGCAAGCCCACCAAGAATCGTCGGTCGCCGCAGAGTTCCCAGAACATCAACACTTGTGCCAACCCATGAGTACAACTCCCAACCCTATCACCAACCACATGCCCCCAATGACCTTCATCCGCACCACCACCAAAACTCCTTGATGGCAAACCACAGCTGTCCCTTCCACCCACGTCTTCAGTGCATGCCAAAGCCTGCCACCTACGACAATGAGTGCCATGGGACTGGCACTCTTCTAGGAGGGGGGTAATGTTAACCTTCAAACAAACAAGGTGGAAAAGCTGGAAAATCTAAAGTAGAAGACAAGGCCAAGGAAAAAGTAAAATAGAAGACGAAGGCGCGCCAAGAAGAATCTGGAAACACAAGAAGTGTAGAAAAGTCCTAAATCAAGAAAAAATGCACATGAGAAAAAGTGTGAGTCTATACTATTGTAAAAAATTGCAAGGCGCACCAAGATTTATTTTAAGAGTGACGGACTCTCACGTGTGCAATTTGTAGATGTAGACAAGCGGTGGAAAGGAAGCTAGGAAGATAGGAGGACAATGGGAAAATGGCCTAGGCCATGGCCGACCATGTAAAAAAGGGGATAAGGGGATGATGACCCAAAAGGAATTTAGAGTTTTGTATATAAAGTTGAAAAGTGAATGAGAAGCTCATTCTTGTGTGTGGCAAAAAGTGGCTCTCATCTTCTTCTTCTTCTTCGTCTTGCTAGCTTGAGCTTGTGCTTGAGAGAGGGAGTGTGAGAGTGTGAGGGAGTGAGTGTGTGAGGGTGAGGGATCGGGGAGGAGAAGCTCTCCATCTTCTCCTCTCTTCTTCTCTTCTCTTCTCTTCTCTTGCTCACGGCAATGGAGCTTGGAACATGGAGCTTGAGGATGGAGCTTGCTTGAAGCTTGCACTTGAATCATGGAGCTACCGGAGTGCGCGAGAGAGAAGGTAACTCAATCAGCATGGAGGTAAGCTCATTATACTCACAGATAGATAGCGTGTCGACTATGTGAGATGTAGCCATTAGTGCTCGACTTAGAACGCTTGAAGCAATAAGCGGTCCATGGGTCTTGGCGATTGAGCGAGAGCTCCTACAGTGTTGTTTGGAATTTTGATGAAAACCCTTGGAATTGGCTAACTAGGCTTGCTTGAGTCTACCCCGCATTAGAAGTTTGGGCCACTCCCACGACGAGGATTGACCTGAGTCTTTCTACCCAAACCTATTACTAACGGATAATTAGTATTAGCGGTTCGAGATTCCATTCCCTATAGGAATTTGCTAACTGAAATGGAATTATGTTGTGCTGGGTTCAAGTGAATGGGTGAAGTATGACACTTTAATCCCTTCTGCCCGGGGTTCTAAAGTGATGCGAGTCGGGCTTTCTAGTTTCTAATGGTCTATCAACTGTAATTTTTATTCCTTCTTAAGAAAGCACTCGGCTTATCGACACCACCCAGCCATTGGTTTGGATCCGCCATTCGGGGTTCATCCTCTCGCTTCCCTCGAAAGAGTAGTTTTAGTTACCTAATTACCTACCACTTTAGGTTCAACATATAAAAATGGCTCCTTTGAATTATCTCCTGATACAAATTCATTATATGCCTTTAATTCACAACACAAGAACAAAGTAAAGCAATTCCTTCTTAATAGTTCCTTTCAAAAAAATGACATTTAAAATGTTTTCTATTCGAAGTATTATTCTCTCCAAATTCTGTTCCCTAACTAGTATTGGAACTTCCAAGACACATTTTGGAAATCGAAGGGTAGTTGGCAGCTTGTAAAAGCCTAAGGAGCTTATGACCAGAGCCCCTGGTATCCTCATTTCCTCATGTCGTGTTCCCTCCTACAACAAGACCTTTCGCATCATGATTGGTCTATTCTCACTAGCGCAAAATAAAAGAAAAAAACCCCTTGGAATAAGCTTTATTCACGCTGACCTTGGGGAGGCCTAGTGCCATTAAGAACACTACATCAGTCGATGTTATATGCTCACCGAAATGCTGCCTCATTCAGCAATCTATACTTAGTCATCCATCTTTTTAGCCTAATGATTTTAGAAAAGATTAGTACCTAGCTTGCAATCACAAACATCTTATTTCGAATGCATTATACATAAAATTTTAATAAGTTTATTTCCAAGACAAATCTTTTCTTTCCAAAAATTAATAGCATCGAGACAATTTAGCATTAACATAAGTGGCAAAATTAATGTAAGTGGCAATACCTTCCAATAGTCTTCTTGGATTCCCCCTTCCCTGGGGACTGCTTTGGATTAAATCTAAACAAGCATTTCATACTTGAGCATAACTCACTTAGAGTTTCATGGGTCCTTGTGTGCAATTTAAAAAAATCTTGGTTAGTTTAATTACAAACAATATCATTTCGCAATTTCGTCTTGAGGTCTCTTATGTACCGAGGATTAGCATCCACGATTACCATTAGAGATTTTGTTCGATCAACACAAATCAAAAATATTAAATCTTTTTGGGGCACAGTACCTTCCTTGTACTTGCTTGGGTTTGTCTTGTACAGATCCAAGTTACCCCTTGGAATTTATGGTTAAGAATTCTTTTTAAAAGATTATATGCAAGAATCAAATAAAATATTATTTTATGGATGCAACTTTTATTGAATGTTCATGGGATGAAGGCATGCCAAGTGTTTTTATTTTAAAAAATAGTACTTGAGGATCCATGATAGGCTTGTTGATGGTATTTGCAGCTTCCTTTGTAATCCCTGTACGCACCATTCCGTTTGTAGTAATTGTGTCCATAGTGTTATTGGCAGCTCCTACTTCTGCGACCTTCGTAACTTTCTTCTTCGGGGCATGGTCTTTAATCGCAAGATCACAAAAGGGGATTTTGGTGGAGGAGCTTGGGATTAATTAGATTGATGGAATTTTCATTGACCGGGGGAAGGCGATCACCAAGATTTTAGAAAAATCAATAAGAGTCTTAATTCCACATAGAAATAGAATAGAAGGTATGGAGGATTCGAATTCAAGAGATCGTGCAATATCCTCCTTGTCTTCGTGATGAGAAATTCTTGTGCTCGTGCTTCTCTTTCCCCATTCCCTCTTGCTCTATATTCCCAAGAAGGGCCTCTCCCCTCTTGCTTGAACTGCCCTCAATGGCTCCCCATGTCTCATATTTATAGCTAAATTGAAGAAGAAGGGTTGTTGCCAAGAAGAAGAGCTCTTTATGGAAGGGATCTTGGCAAAATCACAATCTGAAGCTTTCAACATGCAATCTGATGCTAGCAATTTGATCTTTGAGGTCCAGAGAGGCTGTCAGAGATGCCATGACTAATTTGCCTGGCTTTCGGATTATCTTGCTTCGATCCAAGCCTCTCATTGAACTAAGAAGAGGGGGAGATTGCTAGAGTTAATTGCTGAATTACTGGAGTTGAATTCAATCTCTTTGGTTCAAAATCGAAGATGCCATATTTGGAAAAAATAGTGTGCCATTTTTTCCATTAAAAAAAGGGGGGGAGGGGATGGTGGCCTATTCGTCATCATCTCCCTCTCAATCTTCTTTTTTTTAAAGCATTAAGCTTCAAAGCTTCAAGATTTTGTAACTTACCTTACTTGCCAAGTTTTAAATGTGTTTGGTCAATCTTTGACTTATAGCTCACAACTCTCGTTCACGTAGTAACTTCTGTGATGGATGGCTATAATCCTTATTAATCCGAAAAAATTTCGAGTTATGATCCTCAGGTCATTTTGCTCAAGATCTTCTCTACTTAATGTTTTAGAGTTCTTCAAGTCCATTTTTGCAAGAAGTTGGAAAGCTTTTAAGGTCGAGATATCAAATCCTCTCCCCCTTAGAGGAATCGAGATATCCTCATCTCAAATGAAATGGGGAATATTGGTTACATAGTGATTCGTGGTTAATCCAAGTGGCATCCTCTTCAAGGTAGTCTTTTCACTGGACGAGATATTCTCTAAGGGTTTTTCTTCTTAAAGTCTTCTCCCGCATGTTATCTTTTTTGGTTGAAGTTCGAGGACTCCTTGACTAGGCATTACAATTTGTTGGTCGTTAAGTACATGGTCTAAGTTAGGAACATAAGTTTTCAATAGACTGACATGAAATACATTATGTATTTTCAAGTTACTAGGGAATTGCACCTTGTAGGCATTTGGTCCTAGACACTTTAGCACCTTATATGGCCCATAATACCTGGGAGTTAGCTTCTTGAATTCCCCCAAAGATAAGAAACTTTTCTTTGGGAAAACTTGTAGGAAAACTATATCACCTTCTTTGAAGATGCATTCTTGCCTTTGTTGATCGGCATATGCCTTCTGTCGATCCTTGGCGGCTTGAATATCTTGCCTTATAGCTTTCACTTACTAATCCATTTCTTCCAACATTTGCCTAGATGCTTCTATCCATAGGGTAGGATCAAAAAATTTAATGGTGTAAGACAATCTTGCCCATATAGTGCCTGGAAAGAAGTCATTTGAATACTTTGATTGTATGATGCATTGTAGGCAAATTCAACTAAGGGTAGATATTGGATCCATTGTTTGGGTTCCGTATTACAGTAAGCTCTCAATATGTCTTCAATAACCTGGTTGACCCGCTCTATTTGACCATCCATTTGGGGATGGTAAGCAGTATTGAAGCAGAGCTGGGTTCCTAAAGCTTTGAACAAACTCTTTCAAAAGTTTGAGGTGAAAAGAGAATCACGGTTGCTAATGATTCTTTGGGGTAGTCCATGTAACCTGAAATTTTCCTTAATGAAAAGCTTGGCAATATCAAAAGCTTTGTAATTGGTTTTTACAGGAATAAGGTGGGTAACTTTTGTTAGTATATCAATGACTACCATTGTGGAAATATATCCTCCTGATACTAGGGATAATCCAACTATGAAGTCCATGCTAGTATACTCCCATTTCATTTGAGGGATATCAAGTGGCTAGAGTTTTCCTGGAAACTTGATATGCTTAGCCTTAATTTGTTGGCAGTTTAGGCATTCGGTGACATCTTTGAGTACATCACCCTTGAGTCTTTCCCAATAGAAGCTTCTACTAACTGTATTAAGAGTCTTAGCATAAACAGGATGTCCCAAAAATGGAGAATCATGAGCTTCCCAGAGTATTTTCCTTTTGAGTTTCTGACTTGCAAGAATACACAGTCTTGTCCTCTAATAGGCAAGTTCCTCATTTATGGAAAAATCCTGATACTTAGTCTTGAGTTTTGGATTTGAATCCTTGATGTAAGTTTCTCTTAACAAGTTCTAATAGCTTGGATCCTTCGTTGTCTTTTCTTTAGCCATTTCTATGAGAGAGTTACTGGGAATTGAAATCATTGTGGCAAGAGTTCCAGCCCTAGAGTGTTCTTCTAGGATTAGAGCATTAAGGAATGATTTACGACTTAGGGCATTTACAATCACATTCTCCTTGCATGGTCTATACTTGATTTCAAAGTCAAATTCTTGCAAGGTCTCAATCCATCGGTGTTGTCTCATATTGAAATCCGGTCAAGTAAAAATCCACTTTAGGCTTTTATGATCAGTGCCTAGAGAGAACCTATTACCAAGCAGGTAATCTCTCCTTAGTTTTAAAGGCATGAATTATAGAAGTAATTCTAGATCATGTATGGCATAGTTTCTTTTGTGGATCTTAAATTTTCTTGAAGCATAGGCTACTAGATGTCCTTCTTACATAAGCACACAACCCAAAGCAAGAGAGCTTGCATCAGTTATGACTTTGAATTCTTTGCATAGGTCGAGTAGCCTTAAGATAGGGGTGGTTAACCAAACTTTGATTAAGCTTCTCAATGCTAGATTGTTCAGTGGATGTCCATGTAATAGAGCCCTAGAAAGCTTCCCAATTCCTTAACTGTTGTCGGGGGTGGTCAGTCTTGTACATCTTGGATCTTGGTAGGATCCACTAAAATGCCATCTGCCGATACTATGAATCCTAGATATTCAATCTGCTTCTTGAAGAAGGCACATTTCTTCTTTTTAGTATACAATTTGTGGGTCCTCGTTGTTTCAAGAACTATTCGTAGCTATGGTCCATGGTCTTCTTCATTCTTGGAATATTTTAAGATATCATCAAAGAAGACGAGGACGAAGTCGTCAAGGTAGGGTTGGAAAATGTCTTGCATCAATCTATTGAAGGTGGCAAGATCATTTGTTAACCCAAACGACTTCACAATAAACTCATAATGACCGTAACTTGTGTTAAAAGCAATTTTTGGGATATCATCCTCTCTAATCCTTATTTGATAATATATTGATCTAAGATCGATCTTTGAAAAGACTTTTGCTCCCTAGAGTCCATCAAACAACTCATCTATCCCAGGAATTGGATATTTGTTTTTCATTGTCACCTGGTTTAATCCATGGTAATCGATACAAAGGCGGAGTGTTTCGTCTTTCTTTTTTTGAAATAGAACTAGGGTTCCCCATGGTGAATTACTTGGTCGGAAATTGGTCTAATAGCTGCTTGAGTTATTCTTTTAGCTCAATGGCTTCAGGAATTGACATTCGATAAGGCCGTTTGGCAATGGGAGTAGTGCCTAGAATGAGTTGAATTTTGTGAACTCCTTTCCTTATGGGTGGGAGCTCTGTCATGTCTTCTGGAAAAACATCCGCATATTCTTTTAGCCAATATGGTTGATCCTTGGCTTCACTATCCTACTCGACCTTGTTGAGTTTAATTAGATAAATGGATAATCCTTTTTTCAGCTCCTTTATTATTCGAGAGGCTTTAGCCAACTAAACCTTAGGGTTTTCTACTCCTCCCTCAGGGTTACTTGCTCTCCCTTTGAGTTTTGGAATGTGATTTGGCCCTTTCTGCAATGGATATGGGCATTATTTGGAATTAACCAGTCCATTTCTAGCATGCATTCATAAGCTTAGGAGATTCATAATTCGAAAGTTCATTTTGGAAGAATTGCCACCCAAGCTAAATTCTACCTTGCTAGTTTATTGTGTTGATAGGACTTCTTTGCTGTTTGTTAAGTCCACAAGCAATCTAGGTGCAACAATAGTGTTTATGCCTAGCCTTTTTGTACATTTTGGTGATACAAAAGAGTGGGTACTTCCACAGTCGATTAAAATTCAAAAGGGTTTACCTTGATAATCCACTTGTGTTTGAATTACTGAGAATTGGCGATTTCGATCCTTCTTATTGAGAGTGGCACGTACTCTAGCTCTTTCCATATCAGATTCCATTGTGGGATCTTTAACATTACTGATCTTCTTTAGGTTTATTCCAAGGACCTTTCTCCTAGCATCTTGGCTTTCCCTGCGAAACTGACCTTGGCCAAGCTTTGGGCACTACCTCTTGAAATGTCTTGGTTCCTTGCAATAGAAGCACCTTGGAGTCTCATTGCCCCTTCCTATGGGTATAAAGCTTCCCACTGCATTTGATTTGGCCTTCTTCGTTGTGTTTGGTTGGTACTGTCCCTTGGTCTCTTTTAACATAACCTTGAAAGCTTTGGAATGTGATTTGGCCCTTTCTGCAACGGATATGGGCATTATTTGGAATTAACCAGTCCATTTCTAGCATGCATTCATAAGCTTAGGAGATTCATAATTCGAAAGTTCATTTTGGAAGAATTGCCACCCAAGCTAAATTCTACCTTGCTAGTTTATTGTGTTGATAGAACTTCTTTGCTGTTTGTTAAGTCCACAAGCAATCTAGGTGCAACAATAGTGTTTATGCCTAGCCTTTTTGCACATTTTGGTGATACAAAAGAGTGGGTACTTCCACAATCGATTAAAATTCAAAAGGGTTTACCTTGATAATCCACTTGTGTTTGAATTACTGAGAATTGGCGATTTCGATCCTTCTTATTGAGAGTGGCACGTACTCTAGCTCTTTCCATATCAGATTCCATTGTGGGATCTTTAACATTACTGATCTTCTTTAGGTTTATTCCAAGGACCTTTCTCCTAGCATCTTGGCTTTCCCTGCGAAACTGGCCTTAGCCAAGCTTTGGGCACTGCCTCTTGAAATGTCTTGGTTCCTTGCAATAGAAGCACCTTGGAGTCTCATTGCCCCTTCCTATGGGTATAAAGCTTCCCACTGCATTTGATTTGGCCTTCTTCGTCGTGTTTGGTTGGCACTGTCCCTTGGTCTCTTTTAACATAACCTTGAAAGTTTCCCTTATTCTGATAATTTATGTTCCAAATGTTTGCATTCCTTGGCCTTTGTTCCGATCTCCTAAACTATGGGAGCTACTCAAATTAATGCATCTTGTAAATTTGATGGTCTCATTGATTCAAGACATGTATTCAAGGGTGGATTTAGACCATTGCAAAATTTGGATACTTGATGTGAAACATCCATCGTGGTTGCATATTTTAGAAGTGAATGGATTTGGAGAAGTAGGCTTCTAGGCTTAATATTAACTGCTTTAGGTTGAAGAACTCCTTCATCTTTCAGGCTTGGTATGTGGGCGGAAGATATCTCCCATGTACCACATCCTTAATATTATCCCAAGCGATAACACTTTTGAATGTTCTTTGGTCCTTTCACCATTGTTTCCACCAAAGATGGGCATCTCCTGTGAGTTTTAGTTTGGTGATCATAGCTTGATTTGATGGTGCAGTCCTTGTACCAATGAAATAGTCTTCCATAGATTCTATCCATGTTTACCATCAAACTCTAGTGGCTTGTACTACTTAAGAAGAAACTTCTTCTCTTGAGCTTCCGTAGTATTGGATGAGATGACACCTTTTTCCTAATTCTGTTATACATATGTACATGTTGTACTATCTTTTCTTTTTTCTTTTTTTTTCTCTCTCTCACTGCAACAGATTCACCTTTAAGTGGGAGGCTGTTGGGGGTAAAGGTGTCTCCGCCTAGCTGCTCGTGTATTACTACACTGACAGTACCCGCCACTACACACTGCAGGTGGCGGGCGCCCGCCACAGTCACTTATTCTTTATTCTTTTAGTGACAGTTTGAATAAAGGAAGGCCTAGCCACACATTGTGGTTGTTGGAGTTCCCACTTTTGAGTCTCTCTCTCTCTTGGCTCTTGCTCTCCATCCACCATAGCTCTCACCGCCAAGCTTCTTCCTCCTAGGTTTCACTTCCCCTTCAAATATAAAGTAGTGCTAATGCATGGACTATATCCTAGGTACCTTGAATCCATGCCTCAAGGTCCACTGCATCCATGGCTCAACTTGTATGCTAGCAATGCACTACATCTCCAAAATTATGCACTATCCCTCCCCTCCAATGACGATGTCCAAGCCATTATCTCTAGAATCCATTTAGCCTCCCCATTGATAGCTCATTACCAACACTTAATTGAAAGGAGATGATTGTGGCAAAGTGATCACCATCTATGGAGGACACATTATTTTCGTAGCATGCAGATGGGAGGTATTGTAGACTTTGTACAAAGAGAGTCTCTCCTACATCTACTTAGATAGAGGTCACCATAGTGCAACCTTATGTGGGTACCATAGATTGTGAGGTTGATACGAATTTGGATCAGTCTTTCCTTGTTGAGGTTGGAATACCTCATGATGATGAAAATGACCTCATAGCACTTAATTTATCAACTTTGATTGAGATCTAGTGCCTTATGAGATCTAGTGAGGTTGATAAGAATTTGGATCAGTCTTTCCTTATTGAGGTTGGAATACCTCATGATGATGAAAATGACCTCATAGCACTTAATTTATCAACTTTGATTGAGATCTAGTGCCTTATGGGACTTCATATCCCTCTTTTATCAAATTCAAATGGGAAATGAATGAAAAATGACCACTTCAAGAACTGAATTAGAAGAACGGAAGTAAGCCCCAACTATATACATGATTTGAAATACTTTAGAAGCAAATGGAGCCATAAAGTCTTCAACAAATAGTCCCAGAACAAAGTAGACAGCTTGCTGAATAAACAGTCCCTGCTGGACCAAATCTGCCATAACTTTTGATAGAAGTGTCCAAATGAGATATACCATGTATCAAAACGAAGCTCTTGAAGAGTACTTTAAGCCCATATAGATAGCTTGATTTTGAAAATTAGGTACGATAAAAACTGTTCTAAAACAGCATGATGTCCTGAACCAGTCTGCATCATTACTAGCTCCATAAGCAATAGGCTTCAGCCACCAATGTCTCCCTCAAGTATGGATATTCATCCAATATAGAATCAGGTCTCCAAGAAGCCTCTTCAGATGGTAAACCTCTCCATTTGATCAAATATTCACAATAGAACGTGATCGAAGCTTCTTTTCGCGCTGACCTATAACAGCCTCTGGGATGTACTGAACAAGACCATCTTCATCAATAGGTGGCAGCTCATCAACTATATCCACTGGATCACCATAATAGGGCTTGAGCTAACTAATATGCAAGACGTTATGAATCTTTGTAGAAGAGGGAAGCTCTAGTTTGTATGCCAAATCTCCAATCCGCTTAAGGATCCTGTAAGGGCCATAAAACCTGTGGGCAAGCTTATTACTGGATCCATCTTTTAACGTAGAGTACTTGGATTTGGGCACTTCAACAAAACCAGCTCTCCTTCTTGGAACTCTAAAGGCCTCCTCTTCTCATTAGCATACATCTTCATTTGATCTTGAGCCTTCCTTAGATTCACCTTGCATTGCTGAAGAAGGGTCTGCATTCTTTCCAACTCCTCCTTCCCATGAGGATAATATCTTTTCATTAAAGATGACTGTGGGTAAGGACACCTTGTAACCATACAAAGCCTCAAAGGGCGAAACTCCTATGCTCGCATGAGTGGAATTGTTGTAAGCAAACTCAACCAGGTGTAACCAAGAATCCCATGAGGTTTGGACATCATAGCAAAAATGGCGAAAATAAGTCTCCAACCATTTATTAACTCTCTCTGTCTGTCCATCAGTTTGGGGATGATAAGCCGTAGATGGAGCCAACTTAGTGCCCATAGATGTAAATACCGCTTGCCAGAAGTTACTCATAAACTTTGAGTCCCTATCATGGACAATCACTTGCGGTAATCCATGTAGTCTAAAAATATGCTCCATAAACTGGTTGGCCACTTGAAAAGCAGTAAACTGAATTTTTGTTGGGATAAAATGAGCTGCTTTGGTGAGTCTGTCAACCACCACATAAATACTATTCCACCCCTTCTTAGTAGTAGGTAAGCCAATGATAAAGTCCATAGTAATATGAGTCCATTTACCCGTAGGAATAGGCAATGGCTGTAACAAACCTCCTGGCTTATGAGTGCTATCCTTATTTTGCTGACAAGGCATACACTTCATAACGAAGTCCTTGACATCTTTCCACAGTCCTTTCCAATAAAAGCTTTTGTTGATCCTATCATAAGTCTTGAAAACTCCCAAGTGTCCAACTAAAGGCGAAGAATGTAACTCCTCCATAATTTTCCGCTTAAAAGAAGAAGTAGAGGGAATAACAATCTTGCCTTTCCACCAAATAAGACCATTTTTAAGCTGGTAATGCGAGTTTTCTTCCATAAGACCTTGCTGTAATTTCTGAAAGATTTGGCTGAATTCCTCATCTAAAAGATAGGCCTCCTGTAGTTCTTCAATCCAATCATTATGTAATTCTATCATGGCTGACACTTTGCAGGCCCACGTACGAGAAAGAGTATCAGCCACTATGTTATCTTTGCCCCTTGTATGAGTGATGTCAAAGTCATAATTATGTAATGTAGCTACCCAGCAATGTTGCTTTGGAGTGAGATTTGACTGAGTAAGGAAATTCTTGAGTACCCGGTGATCACTATGTACTCTGAATCGGCTGCCATATAAGTAATAGTGCCACTTCTTGATTGCATGCAAGATAGCCAACATCTCCTGGTCATAAACATTCATGGCCATCTCCTTATCTGTAAGCTTACGGCTCTCAAATGCAATTACTCCATGCTCCTGAAGCAAAACAGCCCCAATGCCACGGCCACTAGCATCACACTGTATAGTAAACTCTTTGGAGAAATCCGGGCATACTAAGATAGGAGTAGAAGTAAGGAGTTCCTTTAACTGGTTGAAGCTACTATCTGCAAGAGCATCCCAAAAGAAAGCCTCCTTCTTCAACCTATCAGTCAAAGGAGCTACAATTGCCGCATAATGCTTTATAAATCGGCGATAGAATGAAGATAGACCAAGGAATCCTCTAAGAGAGGTAGTAGTAGTAGGCGTTGGCCAATCTCTTATGCACTGCACCTTCTTGGGATCAGCCTGTATTCCTTTTTCACTGACTATATGTCCCAAGTATTCCACTTCAGTCTGCATGAAAGAGCACTTCTTCTCCTTAGTAAAAAGCCTATGATGTCTCAATACATCAAAAACCCTCCTCATATGTGCCAAGTGATCCTGTAAAGTCTTGCTATAGATCAAAATGTCATCAAAGAACACCAAGACAAACTGAAAGAGGAAAGATTGCAAGAACTTATTCATCAGGCTTTGGAAGGTAGCTGGAGCGTTTGTAAGCCCAAATGGCATCACCAAGAAATGATAGAGCCCACGATCAATCCTAAAAGCAGTCTTGACTTCATCACCCTCTCGCATGCGAATCTGATGATACCCTGATCTCAAATCAATCTTCGTGAAGAATCGAGCCCCCTTAAGCTCATCAAGCAAATCATCAATCCTGGGTATAGGATACCTATTCTTCACTGTTATCTTATTGAGATCCGTGTAGTCAATGCACATTCTGAAAGATCCATCTTTCTTTTTGACTAACAGGACTGGAGATGCATAAGGTGAAGAACTTGGTTCAATGAATCCCATTTCAAGAAGCTCTTTGATTTGCTTGGCTACTTCCTCTCGTTCACATTTTGATAATCTGTAAGATGACTTATTGATTGTCTTTGAGTTGGGCTCCAAATCAATGGGGTGATCCACCGCTCTCTTAGGAGGCAATGAAGTAGGTACTTCAAACAAATCTCTATACTCCTCAAGAAGAGCTGTCAAGACTGGATGGTTTGCTGAATTATTGGGTTGATCCTGTGTTTCTTTGTTCAAATGCAAAACAAATATTTGTGAGCACTTCTTGTACTCTCTTTTGAGTTGTTGAATGGTGATAAGCTAAAAATCAGATCTACTAGGAATTCCCTGTAAATGGATGAGCTGTCCATTGGAGATAAACTCCATATATAACTGTGAGAAATCCATAGTGATCCTACCTAATGTCATCAACCAATCACAACCAAGTACAATATCTATGGGGCCCATTTCCAAAGTGATCAGGTTTACTTTGGCTTCAAAATTTTCAGCCAACTGCAAAGAAACCTGTGGGCAAATCTGTGTGCTGATTTCTTCTTCGCCATTAGCCACTTGTACTCTAATGGGCTATTGTAAGTCTGTGGGAACACAATTTAACTTGTCCACGATGGAGTTATTGACAAAACTGTGAGTACTGCCACTGTCTATCAGGATGAACACTGGCTTTCCACATATGCTTCCCTTCATACGAAGTGTATTAGGGCTCTTAGATCCCGTCCAAGCATCCATAGAAATAGAATAATTTGTGGCAGCAAGCGACTCATCACAAGATCCACCAGGGTATTTCCACCTAGATCAAAAGGAAAAGAGTCGGCTGGATCATAAAAGTACTCCTGTCCAACGTCCTCCTCAAGATCTTCATTTTCAGCATTGATTGTTACTGCATTAGCTTCATCTATGTCATCTTCAAAGTCCTCAAAAACTAGCATACTCTGAAGCTTTGGCTTTGCATTTTTGTATACACACTTTGAAGCATGATCAGGTGTATACTTTTCTCCACACTTGAAACATAAGCCCTTGTCCTTCCTATCCTTGTAAAGATCCATGGGAATAGATTTGGGATTTGTATGCTGAAGTGGACTTAGGCTTGTTGTCACCCTGTTTAAATTCAACCTTTGGACTGTTTGCTGTCCTGAAATTACTTTGAGGCCTAGAAGCATTAAATGGAGGATAAGTTGGTACCCGTAAGCTCCCATTAGGCACATGATTGCTGGCATAAATGTTACCAACTTGTCCCTGCTTTAAAACTGTCCTTGGTTGTCCATAACTAGGCTGAAATGAAGATTCTTTCCTATACTTTCTTCCATAGCGCTCCGCAAGCTCAATAGCCTTGAAAAGTGAAGTAGGATTTTGTGCCATAACATCAGCTGACAAAGATGGCTCCAAACCATACATAAACTTGTGAAGCTTAGCTTCACTGATGCTTTCAACATACATGGTCAAGTTGAGGAATTGGTTTGTATACTCTCTTACACTTAGGCCCCTTTGTTCCAAACCATACCATCTCCGTGCTAACTTCTCTTTCTCAAGAGACGAAACAAAGACTTCAGCCATAAGTGCCTTGAAAGCTTCCCAATTCTCTACAAGTATATTCTCTTTCTTGATATACCTCCACCAAGTATGAGCAAATCCTTCTAGATGCAAGGAAGCAAAGTGAATCTTCATATCATCAGTTTTAGGGTATATATCAAAGTAGGACTCCATCTTAGAGGTCCATTCCTCTAAGTCTGATGGTGAAGATGACTGGCCATTAAATTTGGCTAAAGCAATTTTGTCCTTGAACTTTCTTTCATGAAAGGGTTGCTGTCCCAAAATTGGCTGATCAGGATTACCAAGTACAGAACCTCCAAATTGAGACTGAAATCTTCCAACAGGTGGCTGAGAATTACTATGTAATCTTCCTGTTGGTAAAGTACCCCTAGAAGTTTGAGTATGCAGTCCAAAAGCTTGAGTATTGGCCGCATTCAAGCTGCCCAAATAGTCATCATGCCTTTGTGAAGCTTCTCCTACTTCGTACTGACTATTTGGAATGCCTCTTCTTCCAATAATCCCATTTCCATGACCATTTTGGTTAGATGGCTGAAGTGGGACTGGAAGGCCACTATTTGAACAAGCCCTCTCATTAGCTTCTCTTGATCCCATTTGCAACTGCATGAGTTGAGAAAATTGAGCCATAAGTTGAGCATTAGATTCCACCAACTTATCAATGGAAGACTTCCTTTGATCAGTAGATAAAACTATCTTCTCCATTCTTGACAAAATGGCCTCATGTCGTTCCCTATGTCTTTGTTCATGCGCACACAAAGTATCATTGAGTATACTGACTTCTCCTTGTTGTTGAAGCTCTTCAGGGTTCTCTTGAAGTGTGCTATCCATCATGGAATCCCTGATTTGCTGAGCATAATCCTCCTGGACCCTATTTTTGCCTTTATGTCCTACCATATTAGTGCAGTCCTGCAGTACCAACGGCTATAACTTTGGCTAGGAAACTCCGATTTCAAAACTTTTTTGTGCGAATCGAAGCTAAGAATGCCCTCTTTGAGATGAGCTATAGCACGCTATAACAGGTTTAGGATAGAAAATTCTGTAGCTGGATTTCAGAGTCTAAACTGTCCAGTCATGCACCCTATCTAGACCTGTAAGTGCCCTGTTTTGACCCTGTAATGCAAGATAGTAACCCCAAATGGCTACCAAACCCTGCAAAATGATATATAGGACCTGTGGTATCCTGTAGTACACCTGTGCTTCAGCAATGAATGGTGTACCTGTAACCACCTGTAAATACCCTGTAAGTGACCTGTAAATTCCCTGTTTTGGTCCTGTAGGTACTTGAGTCCTTGGAAAGTCTTTAATCTTCAATCCTCCACTCGTTGTACCTGTGTGAGGGATAAAACGGCATGACAAGCTCCCTACATGGGCTCCGAATCACCGGGAGGTGGGCAAAGTTCCCCCCAGGTCGGTTGGTTGCACCCCTTCGAGATCTTCGATAGTGAGGGAGGGTCACCTCTCTTTTGTCCCACTATCTCCCCCGACATCCACATTTTTCCTCGGTGGGAATATCAACATGGCAGAGGCTAGTGTTCTAAGCAATCAGCATGATATGCATTTCTGAAATATTCATTTAGCCTTTTATGAAATGCAATTGAATGAGATTTGGAAAAAATTGGGATAGAAGAAGGGTCTTACCGATGCAATTCAGTGACTCACTGATTGCTAGTACTTACCCTTTTACAATATTTCAGCTTGGGTGAGAGAAATTCAACAAAACAAATCAAGGTTATGCATCAAGCTGGTCAAATGATACCTATGATGAAGTAATGGTTTGAATCAAAATGAAATTCAATGAAATAGACTGAAATCAAGGAAAATTAACACTAATCTCTGATCTATTGATCAATCCAGTGAATTAATTGATCAATAATCTCCCATCAACAAGTGGAAAAGCCATTAGCAATTGGATTATTGAGAGATTTCAGAGATTAGTAAAAGGAAAATACCTCCATTAAGCTTGAAGAATATGATGGATGTCAGCTTCAATCCCGTTGATGTAAAAGTTCTTCATAATCCATCATAAATCCGTCATAAAGCTTGAAATCTCCATAAAATCAGTCCATACAAGCTTCAATATGATGAAATCCTTGAAGAATCAATGCTCCAGCCTTGCTTGAACACTTGAACCTCAAAGATTCAAGCTCTTTGATGAAAAGCCCCAAAATAATCCTTCCATTTGAGCTCCAATGTCATGCACGGGCTGAAATCTCTTCAATGTCTTCAATCTTGGAGTCTATCCAGCTTGTACTTAGCTTTAGAGAAGCTTTGGAGGTCGGGGAAGTCCAAAATTTTGAGAAATTTGAGCTTCCAGATCTGTGGCTATGGCTTCCCTGCTGTGTATTAGGGTTTGAGCAAGAGAATGACTGATCAGAATGCTTCAGAGGCTGAAGATTATTGCCAACAAGTGCTTGATGAAGCCTTCAAGAGCTGTGATCAATGGCTGAAGATCTGGAGCAAGCTGAGCAGGGAGGAGAGAGCAGGGAATTCAGCGCAAATTTCGCCGCATTTTTCGGGCTATTCCTGGTTGATAATTAGCAACACACCTCAACCATGGTACTCCTCCTGAAGCTCATGCAACAAAGATCCTTTGCCCCATGCTTTAACAGAGAGAAATGTTCATCAGAGAGAGATATTTGGGACTTTCTTGACAGCCACCATGAAAGCTTCAGCCAAAAGCTTGAAGAAGAGAGAAGAGAAGCTCTCTTTTGAAAAGTAACTGTAGTTTAGCCTCTAACTAAGCCCGGTTAACCATCCTTTACCCTAGTTACCTCCATTTTTGCATGAAATTTGATGACGTCCAGCCATTTAAGCCTTTATCCGCCATATCTGACCTTGGATATCTCCAAATGTAGTCTCTTACTAACTGTAGATGTCCTGCAGCGCTCCACTAGTCATTGTCTTGTACCATTTTTGTCTGAAATTGATTTTGAAATAGGAAAATGGGACTGAAAATGGAAGAAAATAATGGATCAAAGACTCAAGCTCTGATACCACTTGTCAGAGAGAGAACCAGGGAGAGAGAAAGAGGAGAGAGAATACTGCAGAAGAGAGAGAAAGACTGCAAGAAGAGAGAGAAGAAGAGTGACGAGAAGAGAGAAAGACTAGATTTAGAGAGAGAAAGACAGAAAAGAAGGGGAAGCCATAGAAGCTGTGAGCAAGAAGGGAGAGAAAGATTGTAATTGTATTAATGTGTCAAAAAGATGTGAAAAATTACATCTTCTCTCCTTTTATACCGATGTCAGTGTGACATGGCATAATATCAACATTATTAACACTTATTTGTTCTTCCCAGCTTCTTACAATGGATTAGGATCGTTCTGTTGCCGAGAAAGAGGTCGTCGGCGCTCGCATCTATGTTAGTTATTTGGATTTAGAGTCAAGGGTATGCAAGAGAGAGTGTGTGTGGGTCAGGATGGTTGAAGAGAGAGAGTACATATGGACTAGGATCATTCTTACCAAAGAAGGGGTCACCAACACCCCCATATTTGGTGTAGAAAAATATAACAAGTACCCTCCCTCCGCCCTCTCGCAACTCTCTCGTCACTCCATCTCTCTCTCGCTCTGGCATGCATTTAATGCCCCACTATCTCAAAGTGGTTATATAAGGCTACACACCCCCTATGACACAATGCCTCCCCCTACCTCAAGTTCTTGACTATTTTCTTAATCTCGCAAGTATGTACACCTCTATGTGTGTGTGTGTGTGTGTGTGTGTGTGTGTGTGTGTGTGTGTGTGTGTGTGTGCGTGTGTGCGTGTGTGTGTGTGTGCGCGCGTGCGCGCGCACACGCATGCATGCGTGTGTGCGTGCATTTAATGCCCCACTATCTCAAAGTGGTTATATAAGGCTACACACCCCCTATAACAACACAACCCCACCCCCCTACCTCAAGTTGTGGAATATTTTCTTAAATCTCGCAAGTACATACACCTTTCTCTCTCTCTCTCTCTCTCTCTCTCTCTCTCTCTCTCTCTCTCTCTCTCTCTCTCTCTCTCTCTCTCTCTCTCTCTCTCTCTCTCTCTCTCTCTCTCTCTCTCTCATCATGCATACGTCTTTGGTGACCTTGTCTCTTTTACTTTGTCAAGCAAAAGCACTATTTCAAGAGTTAACACAATACAAATGTACATTTGGATTACTTGTATGAATTGTCTCGTATCAAATTTGTTGGGGGGAGGGGGGAGGTGAAAGTGTGGGGGAGGGGAGGGAGCTATCAATCCATTGTAATTAAAGTTCTAAAAACACAAATTGGCCGCACAAGCATTTACTTTATGAGAGAGAGAGAGAGAGAGAGAGAGAGAGAGAGAGAGAGAGAGAGTGTGTGTGTGTGTGTGTGTGTGTGTTATATATATATATATATATGTATATAATATATATATATATATATGTATATATATATGTATATATGTATATATATGTGTATATATGTATATATATGTGTATATATGTATATATATGTGTATATATGTATATATATATGTGTATATATGTATATATATATGTGTATATATGTATATATATATGTGTATATATGTATATATATATGTGTATATATGTATATATATATATGTATATATGTATATATATATGTATATATGTATATATATATATATATATATAGAGAGAGAGAGAGAGAATTTAAGAGAAGTGTTTACTACAACACATACTGTAATCCGATGTGAGGCATTAATCTACAATGTGGACTGATAGCATGCATGAGAGAGAAAGTGAGAGAGAGAGAGGGAGATAAACACGAAGAGTGAGTGAGTGACCAAGATTTATGTACACACACACACACACACACACATATATATATATATATATAAGTGTGAGAGACACAGAGAGAGAGAGAATGTAGAGTGAGAGGGAGAAATTGCATGTACAACCCTAAACTAAGAGAGAGTAAAGACATGGAGCAATTTGTGAGAGAGAGAGAGAGAGAGAGAGAGCTGTGGGTCGTGGTGTACCATTCCAAGGTGATCGCATGGATATATCCACATTATGTGCTAGAAAGAGAGAATCATTTACATGAGATAGAGTGCTATTTGATCAAGTGTACTAGAAAGAGAAAAAGAGAATGTACATGTAGAGAGAGAAACCGAGAAACTAAAATGAGAGATGAGAGAGAGAAAGAGAGGTACACAAGGTGAAGGATGTGGTGGCCATTGTGGAGGTGGTGAGGGTAATGGTAGTGGTGGTGGAGGTAGCTATGGTGATAGTCTAGGTGTGGAATAAGTGGACTATGTGGAACAAGAAATGGAGGTCACCCAAAAAAGCTCACTCAAATGCTTCCTCAAAAATCTCGCTTCTTGCCCTTCTCCATCAAGCTAGAGGTCTACTAGTTATACTAGCAACCTTCATGGTTAATATAAGAAAGAACCAAAGGTTAGTCTTCTAAAGAAATTTGATGGCACAAGGTCAAAATTCAAAGCTTTCCTCTAGTAGGTATGGTTTTTCATACGTATGTAACCAAATCGTTACCCAAATGATGCTTCTTGGGTCGAGCTCATCGAAACTCTCCTCTTAGGTATAGCTCTCTCTTGATTTTCCCTCTTGTTTGAGAAGGAATTCCCGTTGGTATATAATTTTGAGTCCTTCATAAAAGAGTTCTTTTCCACAATTGGAGAAGTAGACAAAGTAAGAGTAGTCAAAAAAAAGATTGTAGAAAAAAAGGCATTCATAGCTTAGTCTATGCATAGGCTATTTTATTAGTCAATCCTGTTGGGACTAAAAGATGATGTTAAAAATCTTTTGCTCACCATGACAAAGGTGCATACACTTAGTGAAATTATCTCTCAAATAATTGAATGTGATAACCTCCTTTGAGTTTATCTCTCAAGCAATTGAATGTGACAACTACCCATTTGAGAGAAGACAATAATGATGTTAAGGAACCCCCTTGAATTCAAGCATGATGAAGACTTTTAACTATCCAATTGCCCAAGAAGACCAAGTATTTGAGGCAAGGAAAAGCTTATGCAAATTGATATGATGTAGTTTGAGCCATTGATAGCTCAAGAAAAACAAAGGCAACACGTTAATGGATTATGCATGACACATAGCTAAATATTGTCCTAACAAAGGAAAGATGAGAATTCATGGCACCATTATTCCATCACTGTTGGGAAATGTCGATGTCTAGCCTGAGTAGAGACCATGCATCTGGACACAAAGCTTTAAGAAACCCAAAAGAAGGTCTCCTTCTATCTGTAGATCCAATGTTTATTGTCCTAACAAAGGAAAGATGAGAATTCATGGCACAATTATTCCATCACTGTCCAAAAATGTCGATGTCTAGCCTCAGTAGAGACCATGCAGCTAGACAAATCTTTAAGAAACCCAAAAGAAGGTCTCCTTCTATCTGTAGATCCAATGTTTAGCTTATGTTACCAATAAAGATCCACATGGAGGGAAGACATATGGATAGGCAAGCTTTGTTAGAATCTAGAGCCATAGCATGCTTCATGGACGAGAAGTTTGCAAAGGAACATGGTATACAACTTCTAAGGAAAGTAAAGTTGGTATGTGCAAAAGTAATTGATGGCCGATCACTTTTTTCAAGAGATGTCAAGTATGAGACTCAACCCATAAAAGTTACCCTAAGGATTTTGGTATTAGATATAGCTTTCGACATCATCCATTGCCCAAAGAGTCTCATTGTTATTGCTATCCTAACTAGAATTACATAGCCTTGTTAATTAGGAGTTTGGAAAGGTTGAAGTGCAAAATAATAAAAAGAAGAATTCTTGACCAATATACAGTGGGACAAATGTGTTCATGTATCAAGAAAATAAGAATCCATACTTTTTTATTTATGAAATTCCAATGGAAAAGCCAAAGGTTAAAAGCCTCAACTCAATATTTAGAGTTCAAGGATGTGTCTAAAAAGAAGAATGTAGATATGCTATTAAAACACAGACATTATGATTGTGCAATAGATTTACGAGAATGAGCTCAACCTCCTTTCAACCACATCTACAAGCTTTCACAAGATGAATTAGCAAAGCTCAAGAAATATATTGATGAGAATCTTGTTAAGGAATTCATACATCATTCAAAATCTCTAGTAGGTTCTCCACTTCTATTCATCAAGATAAAGATGGATCCCTCCATATGTGTGTGGATTATAGAGAAATCAATAAGATTACTATCAAGATTTGCTACCTCTCTTCCCTTGATTCTAGAACTACTTCAACAACTTGGGAAATCCAAAGTCTTCACCAAGATAGATCTTGGTGGTGCTTACAATCTTGTCAGGATAAAGGAAAGTGATGAATGGAAGAAGGCTTTTTGTATAAGGTATGGGCATTTTGACTATGGTGTCATGCCATTTGGCCTCACAAATGCTCCAAGAGTTTTCCAACATATGATGAATGATATCTTTCAAGAATAATTGAATGACTTTATTATGATCTATTTGGATGATATTGATATTTTCCAAGAACCAAGAGGAGCATGAGTATAATGTCAAAATAATCTTAAATAATTTGTGGGAAGTAGGCTTGTATGCAAAGCTAGAAAAGAGTTCTTTCCATCAAACTGAAGTTGAGTTTTTGGGATACGTCATTTTTGAGATAGGAATTTCTATGGACCCTAAGAAGGTACAAATTATTCTAGAATGGGAAACTCCTTCATTTATGTGAGATGCTCAATGATTTTTATTGAATTTTTATTGAGGATTACTCTGATATTGTTGCCCTCTAACCAACCTAACTAGAAAGGACAAGTTTGTATGGAATCAAAAAGCTGAACAAGATTTTCAAATATTAAAGCAAGCCCTCACCTTAGCACCCATTCTCATCCATGTAGATCCATTAAAATCTCTTTATCATGGAGATACATGCCTTAAATTTTAACTTGGATTCGTTCTATCCCAGATTGGTTATGACAATCAAGTTCATCCAATAGCTTTCTACTCGAGAGAATTCTCTACTTGTAGAAATCAACTATGAAATTCATGATAAAGAACTTCTAGCTATTATAGACTCCTTGGAGACTTGGCGGTGCCTACTTGAAGGCAACTTTCATAATATCACTATCTATATGGATCACAAGATTCTAGAATATTTTATGACTTCTTGTGTCTTGAATCGTCACCAAATAAGATGGAGTGGTTTTCTATCCAAATTCAACTTCATCATTACCTAAGGCCTAGCCACCAAAAAGGGAAGCCATATGCTTTATCTTGAAGATCCTACCTAGCATCAAAAGAAGGCAATGAAGCCCATGACCAACAAAATTCAGTAATCATGAAACTTGAGCAATTGAAGTTAAGGGCAGCAAAGGCCCAAAAGACTTTGGATTCTTTTCAAAGGTCAATAAGGAAATTACAAAAGACTCATTCACCAAGGACATAAGAAGGAAATTACATCAAGGACAACAATAAAGGACTCCTTTATATTCCTCCTGATTCTTTGCAAGTGGATATACTCAAAAGGAGACATGACCTCCCCTCACCAGGGCATTTGGGGGTTAACAAGATAATTGAGCTTGTTTCAAGGGATCTTTCATCAGCCAATTGCCCACAAAGTGATGGGCAAATAGAAAGAGTGAATTAAGTCTTAAAGCAATACCTTAGATACACAATCAACTATCATTAAGACATGGATTATCAATGACTTGGGCCCTTCAAGATTCTTGGCCAAGTAAAATCTAGTCACCTATCATCTCCAACTTCCTCCATCCAAGAAAATCCATCCTATATTCCATGTTTTGGTCTTGGAACCATGTCGTACATCTAGTATCCCTGGAAGAATACCAAAGCCATCATCTCCAATCATAATTGAAGATCACTAGGAATATAAGGTAGACAAAATCCTGGATTCGGGAATTTCAAGAGGCAAACTACAGTATCTTATCAATTTGGAAGGGCTATGATGCAAGTAAATGAATGTGGAAACCAACTTTACATCTTCAAAGAGCTCTTGTTAAGGTTCACAAATTTCATCTTCAACACCCAACCAAGCCGAGGCCTATTCAAAAGTACACCATCACTCCTCATGGAACACGATTGTAGAAGGGGAGGAGGGTAATGTAACGAATGCTCAAACAATGTAACAAACGCTCAAGCAAGGACATCCCTTAGTTCATATGTAAGCTGGTACAGCCCTTGGTTCCATGAAGTTTCTGAAAAATTACAAAATAATCTAAAATATTCTAAAAGATTCAAGAAAGTACTAAACAATTCTAAGAAGATTCTAGATAATTCTTTGAAAAGTTCTAGAAGAGGCTTGCATCAACTCTTACATCAACACTACTTATATTGATGATGCTTTTGCCATTAATGTATCATCATCTAGAACCTTCCCTTTGACCTCCTCAATTCTACTATGAATAGGGGTCTTGGGCTATAAGCCCTTTAGTCTTGCTGACTCCAATTGTGAGGCTCTTACAAGGTAAGTCCTCTTCCAGTTCTTATCTTTTTTTAGTCTTGAATCTCGTGTTGTAATTAAGCCATGCCCTTGTGAGCATTCTCTTGTAATCGAGTTATCTCGCAATCAAGTTCTAGTTCAATTTCTCTTTCAAGTTCTTCTCTTGTTAGTTGCGAGAGCAATCTCCTCGCTCTCAAAGAGCACTTACCGTACGCATAACAATTGGAAGGTCATGCCTTGTTTGGAGTATATGTAACTGAAGCGATCTGAGTGATATATATAGTAGCCCTTGATTATAGAGCTAGGAAAAGAAATCCTTGGACAGTTCTTTCTTGACTTGTAGAAGGAAGGCTAGATCTTCTAGAGCTTTACTTATTACTACGTAAAGTTTGAATGGTCTTGGTTTCAAGAGTATAGAATCTTGTTGTTGCATCTCCTTTTTTAGGTCCATGATAAGAGCATTAAGATAATATACCTAGTTTTTCTTGTTGGTTTCCATGGCAATATGTTCTGACAAAATCATATCTAAAAAGAAAGATACTCTATCTTGCTTGGCATCATTTAAAGACTCAAGAACTCATGAAGTACTCTAGATTTTTATTGTCTATAAAGACTATGATTTTGTGGGGTGTCCCCTCTAGAATATGTCTCCATGTTCCAAAAGAGTCTATAATAGCCAAGAGTTCCTTATCATGAATTTCATAATTTATTTCAACTCTACTAAGAATTTTCTAGAGTGAAAGACACTAGATGTACTTGGCCATTGCTAGCTTGGAAAAGGATAACACAAAGAGAAAAATCCAATACATCAATTTTTAAGAAGAAAGGTTTGAATGGATCTACTTGTATCAATATGGGGGTGGTGAAGGCTTGCTTAATTATTTGAAAAGTCTTCTTTACATTAGAGTTCTACGTAAATGTATCATTCCCTATTAATTGTGTGAGTGGCATAGTGACCTTGGAATAATCCTTAATGAAGTTTTTATTAAAGTTTGCAAATCCCATGAAACATTCCATATCTCAAATTGATCTCAATGTTTTCCATTCAAGAATAGTCTTTACATTTTTCCCATTCATTGAGATTCCATTTTGAGGGACAACATATCAAAGCAATTTCACACTTGGTTGATAAAATGGGTGCTTTTTCAATTTAGCAGACAATACCTTTTTGTGTAGCTTATCAAAAACTAATCATATATGATACTCATGCTCTTTTTGATCCTTTAAAAAATACAAAATGGCATCAAATATATTACCATAAAGTCATCAAGGTACTCATGAAATATGTCAATCATTAGATGTTGGAAGAACATTAGAACATTTCTAAGACCAAACATCATGATAACATATTCAAAGTGGCCATATCTTGTGCAAAAACTTGCCTTCTATTCATTGTCTTCTCTTCTTTTAAATAGTGGATAACGATTCTTAATAGTCATCTTCTTGGATCATCTGTAGTCGATACATATATGGAGAGAGCCACCCTTCTTCTTGATAAATAATATTGGAGCTCCTACTTCGAGTATTATATGAGAATCTTGGCTAGATTCTTATCAATATATGTTCGTAGTTTTGCCAATTCATCTCGAGATAGCTCATATATTGAGCCAAAGGGTGGTTAGTGGCACAATCATAAGGCTAGTGTATTGAGAAGCATGTCTACTTTCTTCTTTTCAAAAACATCTTGATGATTATGATATTGGAGTGGGAGAGCTTACATACCTTTGTTAACCATTAGTTCAACAACTAGCAAAGCACATATTAGAAAAGTGGGATTTTTCTTGGTTGCTCTCATGAATACCTTTGCCTATTGGTCGTACATTCTCTATTTTAGTAAATGACGTCGCCTTTGGTTCAACTGTTTGAGTTTTTTGATTGATATTGGGATAGTGTAGTTTGAACCAAGGTAGACAAATGATGATTGGATTGCTTGAGCAATATATGATAGCAAATGCATTATTTACAAAGTCTCTCGATGTTACTTTTATTGGATGAGTTTCATACTTGACATCATCTGAAGTAAGAGGACAATCATCTATGACTTTTGCAAAAAATTAGCTAGATTTCTCCACGATTGTGATACCATGCTATCTAGCAAACTTCTCATCCATGAAATGTGGAGAGGCTCTAGAGTCCAATAGTGCTTTAACATCTAGTTGTCAATGTGGTATATAAACTTTTGCCAACAACATAAAACTTGAAGTAGCCTTAATAGAGAAGGAGGGTGTTGGGGTAAAGGCCAATGGCCAATAGTTGGGTAGGTACTTCTTATATATATACACACTGTACAATTATATATAAGTGAAGATAACAAAGAATAAGGGTGCCATTCATTTTGTACCCTCATAACCCTCTTGTGTTCTTCTCTCTCTCAACCCTATTATGCTCTATAGCTTTTACCTCATATCCCAACATTGCTTCTCTCTCAATTGGTATCAAAATGGCATTTTGCCTCACACCCCATGAGGAGTAAAGCTTTATCAGATGAAGGTTGAGGATTCAGGCTTCTTCTTCGATATTGATACTTGCTACCCGCACACCAATAGAGTTATTATTCTCATTGCTAGGATCTAGATCTAAGTGCTTGAGCCATGGAAGCTCAATTTGGGGCTACAACAACCCACTTTGGCAATGATTTGGTAGCCATTTGTAGCTAGGTTTGGAGCAAAATACCTTGGCTTTGGATGCTTGGGAAGAGATCTTGGTACATGGTTTTGATGTATGCACAAGCATGGGGGCTGCTTAAGCACAAGGGCATCTTGTTCTTCATATGCAAGGGATTTAAGGAAGGGATATCCTTGGATCTAGCATAGGGCTTACTTAAGCTCAAGCTTTGCTTGTTTTGAAGTAGAGGGGCTGATTGTGTCTATAATAGCGAAACAAAGAGAGAGACAGACAGACAAACAGATAGTTAAACAGACAAACAGACTTGACAATTTGCTGAGATAGCGATATTCATTAGTTGTGTCGCTGAAAACAATCTATTTTGATGCATTTTCATAAGTCAAGTTGCTCCCCACATTTTTTATTATCTAAGAGCAATAGGGCATCCATTTTACCACAAAAACCTTTTTGTGAGGTCTAAACTTTAGTTGGTAGTGACTAGTTCACACTAGGAAGCTCCCCAATAACTCCTAACTTTGGATTATGCACTAGGAAGCTCCCCAATAACTCCTAATTTTAGTTGGTAGTAACTAGTTCACACTAGGAAGCTCCCCAATAACTCCTAACTTTGGATTATACACAAAGTTTGATGAATCTATCAACTTGGACGATTTTCTATGCTAGTTAATACTTATTTTGCAATAATTATGTGACCTAAAATGTGATTTATGAAGGCAATTTGCATGTATTTGGTCTCTAGTGACTATTTTATACTCAAAAGATAGCCAGAATACTTGGGACAACCTAAAAAATTTCACATGCCTATGGGAGTGCTAAAATATGATTTTTAACCTCAGATTTATGCTAACGATTGCTTAGCTTTGTGAAGCACTCCATTTACAATCCATTGATCTATTTTGATATATACCTTGTTATTTTTGGCATACAAACATACCTTTGTTGTTATGGCTTCTTCATCAAGTTCAGGGAATGAATTGTTCAATATTTAAAATCTTGATGGTACAAACTTTTCATATAGGAAATAGTAAATATACAATGCATTAGTCCAAAAGAAGTAGGTCAAGTTGATTAAATATAGTGGAACTAAGCCTAACAATGTGGATGTATGTGTATGGGAGGAATTGAATAAGCTAGCATGCTCTACTATTATGTTGACACTCTCAAAGTCTATATATTTTAATATGAAAGATGCAACAGGTGCATATAGTGTACTTTCTACACTCTTCCCTTCTTTTGTCTCTCCTCTCCCATCTTTTTTCCTATCTCTCTCATCTTTTTTTTTCTCTCTCTCTCTCATCTTCTTTTTCCGGTCTTCTTCTTTTTCTTCTTCCTCCTCCTCCTCTTATAAGCTTCTTCTTCTTCTTCTTCTTTTGCACATTGATGTAGCCCTTTGCCTCACCCACAACCTCGCTTACACACGAGGCTTGCACTTGTATGGTATCGCCTATCACTTGCCTCTTGTCTGCCACTTGCCTCACTTTGTTGTCATGCCACCAAGCACTCATCTCCAACCTGTTGAGATATCGAGCTCCACTCGTGATACGCCAGGGTGACCGTTGTGCATTTATGTCACCGACTTGTTAGTTGTGCAGATGCGGTTGGTACACCGCCCATGAATAACAGCTAGATGATAGCTATCCTTATCTACTCTAGTTCGTGGCTCAGTTAGTATGCCACCTTAGTTATTTGAGTTTGGTTTGAGACCCATATATAGGGTTCTTCTATTTCTTTGTACGAGAGTTCTTTTGGCTTACACAACTAAGAAGAGGAAAACTGTTTTCAGCCTCCACCTGAGTGTGTATTCCCCCATTGTGTAAGTGAGAAAGCTACAAGTGAGACTCCTTCCTTCTCTCCCACAATCTTGACATGGTATCAGAGCCTGGTTCGTGGTAAGGAGCTCAAAAAAGCAAACCAAGTTCGCGGTGTTCTGGTAAGAGGACCAGTGTTGCTTTCATTTTTCGAGTTTGGGAGCAAGTCTCTGCAGCACAGCCGGAAAAGGCAAGAGTGCATTGTCTCAGATTGAGACGCCCTTCGCAGTGTAGCAAGAGGGCAGTATATGCTGCGGATAAGGGCTTTAGCCCTTGGTTGCCCAATTTTTTTGATTTAGGGCCATTTCGAGGCCTGTTTTGGAGATAGTAGTTTTTCGCACGCACTCAAGAAAAGGCCCTGTTTTTTGCTGTGCGACCACTGTTCTACAGGTCGGTGAAAAGTTACCATAGAAATTGCATCATATGCCTGTGCGCAGAGACATTGGGAGTTACAAAATCATCCTTGTTGCCTGTTGATGCAAAATCGTCACTAGGAAGTGACTGTGTGGTCAAATACCACTTTCGTCAGTTTTGTAGATTTGTCCTTGTGAGACTGAAGCTGTGTTTTTTGCAGTGACATAATTTTTTGCAGTGTTCTATAATGGCATCTGATTCTCTTTCACAGATTGTCACTGAAAAGCTTGACAAGAACAACTTCCAAGCATGGAAGTTTAGAATGACGAATTTCCTTATGGGAAAAGGATATTGGGAATTCATTGCAGGAAACGAAGAAGAACCAGTTCTTCCTGATGTTCCCAATCAACAACAAATGCAGGTATTTAAAGGATGGCATGAGAGAGCCAGAAAAGTTATGTACTGGCTGTCTATCAGTATTTCAAACTCTATGATTGTGCATATTCAGGATGCAAGTATGCCAAAGGAGGCATGGGATACTTTGTCAAAAATGTATAGCACAAATACGCAAGCCAGAAAAATGCAACTCAAGCAAGAGTTGCACAATGTGCAAAGAGAAAGTATGAGCATCAATGACTATCACATGAAGGTGAAGAAGATTGCAGATACACTTGCTTCCATTGGGTCGCCAGTGGAAGATGATGATTTAGTTTCTATGACCTTGAATGGTCTAGGAAAGGATTATGCACAGTTTCGAACATCGATTTCTGTCCGTGAAAGATTTCCTGATTTTGAGGAGTTGATTGCTCTTCTAATTTCTGAGGAGCAGAGAAATGGTGGTGCATCTTCTTCAGGAGGAACTTCAAAAGAAGCTGTCTTCTACTCAAATGTTGGAAGAGGTAGAGGCAGAGGTAGAGGAGGCCGATTTGGAGGCCGTGGTAGAAATCAGAATATGCAGCAAACTCAAGAAAACCAGTCCTATGGAGGAGGACGTGGTAACTCTAGAGGCAGGGGGAGCCAAAGAGGTCGTGGTGGATGGCAAAGAGGCCAAAATGCAAACAACAATGTTGAATGCTACTGCTGTGGTAAAATGGGTCATATGGCTAAAGACTACTATAAAAAGCAGAATGACATCATGAATGGAAAATTGCAACAGGTGAATTATGCATCTTCTAGTAGACATGGTGATGACAGAAATGAGCATTTGTTTATGGTGCAGCACATGATCAATTCTGTGACAAGTGCAGAAGAAAGCAACGATGTGTGGTATGTTGACTGAGGTGCATCAAACCACATGACAGGTCATGTAGAATGGATGCAGGATGCAAGAAAAATGGAAAACCCAGGATTTGTGGAGACTGGTGATGATACTACACATCCTATTGTGCAGATTGGAAAAATTCCTTTGTCTATGCAGGATAGGAAAAAGAAATGCCTGTCAGATGTATTTCATGTCCCGAATATCACCAAGAACCTGGTTTCTGTTGGTCAAATGGTTGAGCAGGGCTTGCAGGTCATATTTAATTCTCATGGATGTTTTGTTGAGGATATGAAAAATAAAGGTCGCTTGATAGCAAAAGGAAAGAAGAAGGGCAGAATGTTTACATTGGATGCAGACATACCTGAATTGAGTGCAGCAATGTTTGCACATGGGACCGGTGTAGTTGCATATATTGATATCTGGCATAAACGCATTGGTCATGTTAATGTACAGCGACTTAAATCAATGCAAGCCCAAAATATTGTTGCAGGATTGCCTAAATTCAAGGTTGCAGAAATGCATAATGTGAAGCTTGTCAATTTGGAAAACAGGCAAGGAAACCATTTCTTAGACATGTTCAAGAGAGTAAGAAGCCATTGGAATTAATCCACTCTGATGTGTGGACTACTAAAGCTGCATCTATTGGAGGCTGTCATTATTTTGTCACTTTTATTGATGACTATAGCAGAAAAGTTTGGGTGTATTTTATGAAAAAGAAAAGTGAAGTGTTTGGGCATTTCAAAACTCTTAAAGCTATGGTTAAAAAAGAAACAGGCCTGCAAATAAAATGCCTAAGGTCAGATGGAGGGGGAGAGTACCTCTCAAATGAGTTTGCAAGGTTTCTGCAGGAGCATGGCATAAAGCAGCAATATTCATGCAGTCATACCCCACAACAAAATGGAATTGTAGAAAGGAAAAACAGGCATATTAGAGAGGTATCTCGTGCCATGCTCAACGAAAAAGACTTGCCAGATTTTTACTAGGCTGAAGCAGTTGCTACAGTAGTCTACATAATGAACAAGACTCCCACTGCAGCAATACATGGGATGACTCCAGAGGAGAGGTATACTGGTAGGAAACTAGATATTTCTCATTTGAAGATTTTTGGTTGCATTGCCTATGTTCATGTGACAGATGAGTTGAGATCCAAGTTGGATCCAAAAGCTGAGAAGTGCATCTTCATTGGTTACTCTCTGCAGATGCTATAACCCTTCTACTCGTAAGTTTACAGTGACCAGAGATGTTGTTTTTTATGAGATGAGTAGCTGGTATAAACCAGTAAATGTGATTGATGATGTAGATGCACAAAATGGTAATGCTGCACAGAATTCACAGCAGCAGTCACAAAATATTAGTGGACCTGGAGTGTCCTCTAGCAGTGGTTCACATTCTTCCCCATGGACAGGCAGATTGAGATCAGGAGAATCTCCTCAAAACAATGCAGATAGTGGTATGCAGGTTTCACGAAAAGGAAAAGAGAAGGTAGATCAGCCTATGTTTGATGTGAATGCATGTCACTCTTATGTGGATGGTGAATCCAGTGGCTCAGAACAGACCATTGATGATGAGTTGGGTATTCCTTCTATTGTTACACCTAGAGTAAGGAAGACCAGGGATGTTTTGAGAGCACCTGGGAGTGAACCTACTTTGCGCAGGTCTACCAGAGCTAGATATCCTGTGGATAGGCTGAAATATGATGGATTTACAGCCATTCACTATGCCTATATGGTCAAAGTGATACAGGAACCAAAACCCACTTCTTTTGAGCAAGCCATGGGAAAAGAAAAATGGGAGAAAGCCATGATGAAAAAATGGATGCCTTGGAAGCAAATGCTACATAGGAATTGGTACCTTTGCCTAAAGATAAGAATGCAATTGGTTGTAAGTGGATTTATAAGGTGAAACACAATACAGATAGTTCTGTGAATAGATACAAGGCAAGATTAGTAGTCAAGGGGTATGCACAAACATATGGCATTGATTATGAAGAAACATTCAGTCCGGTTGCAACGATGGCAATCGTAAGAGCAGTCATTGCTATGGCTGCATCAAAGGGATGGTCTTTACATCAGATGGATGTAAAGAATGCCTTCTTGCATGGTGATTTGCAAGAAGAGATCTATATGGAGCAGCCACCAGGTTATGTGCATGCTGTTCATCCTGAGTTTGTTTGCAGGTTGAAGAAAGCCTTGTATGGCTTGAAGCAAGCACCTAGAGCATGGTCTGACAAGATAGGACAGTATCTTGTCACTATTGGCTTTCAGATTTCCAAGGCAGATTTCTCACTTTATGTGAGAAAAACAGAGAAATATATTATGCTACTTATCATTTATGTTGATGATTTGATTATGACGGGTGATAGTGATGAAGATATCCTTCATGTGAAAATGCTATTGAAGCAGAAGTTTGAGATGAAGGATTTGGGAGAGCTGCGTTATTCCTTGGGCATTGAGGTGATTAGATCACCAAGTGGGATACGCCTCTTGCAGAGCAGTATGGATTGGGCATGCTGTCCAAATATGGGATGACAAGCTGTAAGCCTATTTCAGTTCCTTTGGAGCAGAATGTGAAGCTGAGCGCAGATGCAGGTGAGCTTCTAGAAGACCCTACTATATACAGACACATAGTAGAAAGTTTGATTTATATGACTATTACCAGGCCAAATTTGAGCTATGCTGTTGGATTGGTAAGTCAGTTTATGCAGGCTCCAAGGGAACCACATTTGGATGCGGCTAGACGCATACTTAGGTATGTAAAGTCCACATTGCAGTATGGACTATTTTATGAGACTGGAGTTGAGATACAGTTGCATGGATGCACTGATGCTGATTGGGCTGGTAGTATTTCTGATAAACAATCTACCAGTGGATATGTGTTCTCTTTTGGGAGTGCTGTTGTCACTTGGAGCAGCAAGAAACAGCCTATAGTTGCCTTGTCGAGCACAGAGGCTGAGTACAGGGGTGCAGCAATGGCTGCATGTGAGGTAGCTTGGTTGCATAAGCTACTTTATGATATGCATCAGCCTACAAATGGGCCAGTTGTCATTTATTGTGACAACATGAGCAGTATACACTTGGCAAATAACCCAGTCTATCATGCTAGAACAAAGCACATTGAGGTGCATTATCACTATGTGCGGGAGAGGGTTTTACTAGGTCTTATTGATCTAGTTTATGTCAGCATAGAGTATTAGGTAGCTGACATATTCACGAAGGCATTGGGCGCAGAGAAGCTGCACAAGTTCAGAGACCTGCTTGGTGTGCATGAATTGGGATTGAGCTCGAGGGGGAGTGTTGAGATATCGAGCTCCACTCGTGATACGCCAGGGTGACCGTTGTGCATTTATGTCACTGACTTGTTAGCTGCAGATGCGGTTGGTACACCGCTCATGAATAATAGCTAGATGACAGCTATTATTATCTACTCTAGTTCGTGGCTCAGTTAGTATGCCACCTTAGTTAGTTGAGTTTGGTTTGAGACCCATATATACGGTTCTTCTATTTCTTTGTATGTGAGTTCTTTTGGCTTACACAACTAATAAGAGGAAAACTGTTTTCAGCCTCCACCTGTGTGTGTATTCTCCCATTGTGTAAGTGAGAAAGCTACAAGTGAGACTCCTTCCTTCTCTCCCACAATCTTGAGACAACCAACCTCTTGCTTGGATGGCATGACAACCTCTTTGAGTTTGCATATGTATTAAAGAGGCTAGCAAATGGGACTTGGCTTGAACGAGGGTTGGAGAATAGAAAGGGACAATGAAGGTTCATATAATAATAATGGGATGATATATTAAATAAGAACATGAATAGTAACAATGTCGAGTATAACGAGGTTGCATAGGATATTGGCCTACCAAGATGAGATCAATCTAGAGGAGAAGGGTATACTAGGAGCTCACACTCAACCGCCAAGACCCATGGACTGTTTATTGCTTTGAGCATTTCACGTGAGCACAAATGACTATCTCTCACCTAACCGACACACCTTCGATCCTAGGGGTGTAGTGAGCTTACCTTGATGCCCGAATGAGTAGCCTCCTCTCTCAAGCATGCCAGTAGCTCCACGATTCGAGATGCAAGCTCAAGCCTCCTCCTTCAAGCTCCATCCTCCATAGCCACACACAAGAGAAGAGAAGAGAAGAGAAAAGAAGAGAAGAGAAGAGAAGAGAAGAAGAAGAGAGGAGATAATATAAAGCTTCTTCTCCAAGATCCCTCACCCTCACACACTCACTCCCTCTCTCAAGCACACACAAGCAAGTAAGAAGGAGAGAAGAAGAGAAGAAGAAGAGACCACTTTTGCCACACACCAAAGAATGAGCTCCTCGTTCTCTTTTCAGGTTTGTATACAAGCCCTTAATCCCTTGGGCACCCGTCCCCTTTTTTTACATGACCAGGCATCATGCCAAGGTCCTCTTTCCCTCTTCCCTTCTAGTTGCCTTATCCCTTCATCCATGTCCGTTTAGACTTTACAACTTGCACAAGAGGAAGCCTGGCGCTCTTATAAAATGAATTATATTGTGCCTCGCACTTTCCTTGCAAGAGCCCTCGGAGGTTCTCCTTCATCCTTGAGAGAGCATCCTTGATCCTTGAGAGGACTTTCTTCATCTTTAAGAGGACCTTGCGGTGCTCTCCCACGTTTTTTTTTTTGCTTGCCTTCTCCTCCACTTTTCCTGCTTGGGCAGAATGAGCTTCTTCATTCACTTTTTGACTTGGGCTTCCTTGGTCTTCCTATACTTCCTTTTTTCTAGAGAGAGGCCTGCCTGACCAAGTATGTGAGGTCAATGTCTCCATTGACCTCCCCTTCAAAGTACCCGCTCAAATATATATAGGCCACACAGGCAATCTCAAAGACCTACATGGATTGCATGCTCCTCCATTGCCACAGCATCCTTGTGGTCATCTACATCCACATCGCTCTTGAGCATCATGTCATCCACTTCTCCAAGCACCTCCACTCAAACTTCCTCCCACACTTGATAAAAAAAGATAGATAAGTAACAAATTCATAATCATTAGAGTGAGTTGCAAGAGTCCCTTCCACATTCGACACCACATTCTCATCTCCATGTGCCTCTTACAGAGTGTCATCCAAAACTTCTCAAGCTTTATATTTGCAATATGTATTGCTTCTTCCCTCCTCCTCTTGATAGTAATGATGATTCATTAAATGGCTTTATGCCCAATGCCATAAAGTCAGCATAGCATAGCTAAGTTTTGATGGAATGGGCCTCAAGCTCGTAGCTTAAGATGAAAAAGATGATCTAGGCCTATGACGATCAACCTCCTCCTTTGTCCTTGTCACTTCAAGTTTTTTTCTTCTTCTTACATGCAGCCATCACCTCTTTGCATGTGCTCAAAGAGAACGACTAAGGGGGGGGGATGTTTTTCTTGATTTTAGCACCTATCTTTGTTTCTTTGCAAATGTTTTTGCATCGATTCATTTTGGATTAAACCTTTGTTACTACCAAGAACACCCTCTAGGATGAGAGAGAGAGAGAGATTTTGCCACGATACCAACTACACTCACCCTTCTAGAAAGGCTTCTCTTTCTTTGTTGTGTATGAGACCTCCTCTCTTTCTTTGTTGTGTATGAGGCTTCTCTTTCTTTGTCGAGTATGAGACCTCCTCTCTATGCCACGTGGGCTAGGGGGACTTTCTCCTAGGTCACGCCAAAGCTGTAACTAATAATATAGAGAGATAGAAGAGTAGATGTTCACCATCTTGCTTGTGACCGGGCCTCTACGGAGAACCAAAAAAAAAAGGATCCAAGGGGGGGGGGGGGGTGTGTGGAGGTGCTGCACACTTTCTGAGAGCCTAACGTAGATCGTGATTGGGGAGCAGAAAACAAATTGAAATTGTACCTGCATCTCTTTGACGATTGCTGTAACCCGTTCTTGTGTGTGCAGAAAACAACGCCCCCCCCCCCCCCCTCTCTCTCTCTGTGACAGTCCCCCCTGACCGAGCTCAAGCCATGGCTCCCTCTCGTCTCCTTCCTGTCCAGCCTCTGCTCGCCCTTCTCGTCGCCATTGCCACTTTATCGACTTTGAGCAGTTCAGTTACAAGTCAAGAAGGTAACCGATTGCTGATTGTCCTCTTCCCCACCTGCATTCTCGGCATATTTTCCTTAAGGCCTTCCATTAGCCTGCAAGCATTATCTCCTGTCATTCAGTTTTGCTGGTTTAGCTCCAGGACATTAGTTTTGCCTCTTTTCTTTCCCCAAATTGCTGTTGTTTAAATCGATTCTCAGCTCAGCAGATCAATTTGACACCTATATTCTTTGTTAAAGCACTTACTACGATTGAAGGGAGATGCAGGTCTCATGTCACTATGAGACTTGCTCCACTCAAGTAGAAAGGATAAGCTACACAATAAAGCATTTGATTGATTGTGCCCACTGTCAGTTAGCTACATTGCTGAGAGAGAGAGAGAGAGAGAGAGAGAGAGAGCGCGCGCGCGCGCGTGTGTGTGTGTGAGTGAGCCAATCCATGGTTCAGATTGCATTGTCGATGTGGGTTGGATTACATTATTTAATGTGCGCTCAAAAATATGCCATTTTTTTACAACAGACCTGGGCCAAAGTGCAGGTTCTTACCTCTCATGAGCTACTGCATCTATAACAATATGGCTTTTGTTTTGTCGCAGGTTTGGAGCCGTCGCCCTCTCCACCTGCAGATGCTGGAGGCAATGGGGAAGCCCCATCACCAACATCACATCTGCCGCAAGCGCCATCTCAGCACATACACTCTCCATCATCAACCCCCCGGCCATCACTTGCAGAAGAGTCATCTGCCCCTGGACCCTCTCAGATCCCAACTTCGTCCCCTGGCATTCCTTCATCCCCATCATCAGACATCTCCCCATCAGCTGAACCTCCTGGAGAAGAAGATACTGGAGAGGACAATGGCCCCTCAGATCTGAACTCCAACACAACCGTTACTTGGTGTGCTGTTCGGGATGAGTACACCGACTGCCAAAACTTTATGACTCTGCTCCATGGAGGGTCCTACAACTGGACTTGGTACTTGCCTTCACAGTGGCTAGCTGCTTCAATTTGGAAATGCTTTTGTGTAAATCTTTGAATGGAATATTGCATCAGTAGCCAAATTGCAAGCTATGCAAGATGATGATGGTTGTTTCATATGACTTCTAAACTTAATGCTGGATTACTAAGTGCATTACTTCAAAGTTATGCAAGCATGAACTGATTAGCGAGCTAATCTTACAATCTCTTTCAGTATAGCCGGCAGATAAACATGGTCTGAATGGATCAGTGCTGATCCTGTGGTTTTTGTTTTGCTCAGTGTAAGGAAGCAAAGTGCAATGGATTGTATGGAGGCCATCAAAGAGAAAAAAGCAGATCTCATGAGCTTAGATGCAGGCCTGGCCTACATTGCCTTCACAAACTACTCCATGAAAGTTGTCATGGCGGAAGAATACTGCTATCATGCTAAAAGTTACAATGCAGTAGCTGTGGTGAACAAGGACATGTGTGACAAGAACTCAAAACTGAGCATGAGAGACTTCCGTGGCCTTCGGTCATGCCATCCTGGATACAGAACAGCAGCTGGATGGAACTATCCAGTCCAGTATTTGGTTGCAAATGGACTTCAGAGGCCTGTTTTAAGTGAAACACTGAAGATGGATGAGGCAGTTGTGACCAGTTTTTTTTCAGAGACTTGTGCTCCCTCTGAGTTTGATGGCACAGGCTTATGCAGCTCATGCGGCAACAATGGCACTTGTGATCCTCTGATGTCCAGTAAGTACACAGGATACTCGGGGGCCTTACGATGTCTCATGGAAGGGGTGGGAGACATTGCCTTCCTGAGGCCTGATACCACTGTTCGGCTCTCTAGTGATGGTCTCAATGCTCAGAACTGGTCAACCAAGTCTGTGAATGACTTCATGTGAGTGCAGATGTAGCTGGTGATATTTACTAAAAAAAAAAGCAATACATAGCTGACTGTTAACACTGAACTTCAATCAATCACTTCACCTAATGAACAGCATTTCAATACTAATCTAAAAAGTTTGATGAACAAGATATCTGCAAGTGTAGCTCATGATGTTCACTTAGTGGAAACAATCTGCAAGTATAGCTGATGGTGCTCACAAAAAGGAAACAAACCATATACATGAAGCCAACTTAGCAACAATTTCAAATGTTATTGTAAGGGTTAATTTAGCTACACAACAGCCTTATAATGTCAGATGATTGAAGTTTATGCTTCGTTCCCTCAAGATTCTTCCTTCAGGACATGATTTTTAGTTAGAAAATCTTTAAGGAGTGAAGATCTGGATTACTTTCAGCTAAATGAACCCTCTGCTAGTTTTGACTTGGTATGTCTAAGAAGGTTGCCCAATTGGTTTTTTTTCAAGTGTTCCATGAGTTCTTTTGTAATTTGCAGGTACCTTTGCCCAGGAGGTGGTTGCAGACCAATCAATGATAATATAGGCAGCTGCTCGTATGGACCAAACTCCACTTCTGGGATTGTCTACTGCTTTGGCATTCCCTTCCATAAGGTTTCTAATAAAAAATTCCCCTTGTAGGTTTGGTGCAGTTCCTGCAAATGTGATTATGACTTTCAATTCTCAAAGACATGAAAAAAGGACTGCCATTGTGAATACTTTACTCAATGCGAGCTGGGCTGATGCCCTTTACAGTGGTCATAACTGGAATGACCATATACTTTCAGCAAGGTAATGTCTCAAAGAAGCTTGGATCTGCTGAGTTGTGCTGGCGTATATTCTTCTCAATGAGCTTTGCTCCATACAGAAGAAAAGAGTTATCCTTTTCTGCTTACAAGTGAAATGTTTGTGCATATTGTCTGGGCTTGAATCCCCATGAATGTAGTTTTTTATTCAGTATGAAATGCATACTGTTGATTCCAGTATCAAAGCATGGTTTTGGCAGAGGGTTAAGAACGATGGAGGGCACATTGGTATATATTTGACTGTATGAACTTGTGGGTGCTCACATGCAGTGCTCAGAATGTGTTCGAAGTCGTGCAATTGACGCGGTCTTACTTGGGAGACTCAGGGACTGTGGCCCAAAGTGTACAAGCACTTCAAAACACCAATGTGTCTGCTCTTCCCAACAGTGGTATGCTCTTGCTAAGGCCATGCAGACAAAATGGGGTCTATATGTGTGTGTTTCTAGCACAATTCAGGTTTAAAGGCATGAATTCTTCTGTTGTTTGGCAGCTGGATTTCATCTTGGGGGCTTCTCATACTCTATAATCATTGTGTTGGCTACTGCTACACTTCACTGGCTTGCTTAAGATGAAGACTAACGTGGGTGTGCTGACTGGAGTTGCAATCAAACCAGGAGGACGTCTTAAAATCATAGCCCATACTCATTACATTACTGCAAGCGAAAGCAGACTAGAGAGTTAAGATAGCGCGGTTATCACCAGCCCTCTTTATCATCCATGGAGCTGGTTGGAAATTCTTTGTAGGGTTATTCTTTCCAGTATGGTTAGATTTCATCTCTCTCTGTGTCTCTTTTTTTCGGTAATCATCTCTCTCTCTCTCTCTCTCTCTCTCTCTCTCTCTCTCTCTGTGTTCTGAATAGATTGACAGTAAATTATATATGCAACAGTCCATATCGAGCATCGAGAGGTTCCCTTACCAAACATCAGGAGCCAACATGCCATTGTGAAACAAGGAACGCAGTGGTAACATACATGTAGGGGTAGGGGAGATCCATAAATTTTCCCTTTTAATAGTTCTTTCCAATCGATGCGCATGGGTTGAAATGGATGGATGAATTAGAACTTACTAAATATTCAAAGTATTCAAATTAGTTTCACAATTAAGAGAAATCTAGGGTACGGTTGGCACATTTAAGTTGCACTTTCTATTTCCTAAATCCATTTTTTCTATTGCTAGCAGACCAGAGTGGTCTATGGTGCCATTGTATTCAACTTTTGAGATTCCCCCATTTAGGATATAAACCAAAGACTTGGGCCACTCAAAACCACCCCTCGCCAGTGTTGAAGGGCGTCGAATGACCACACCCTTGTTGCCTACTTGAACTCCTTGCCCATGAGAACATTGACTACTAGCGTAGATTACCATTAGATCTCCATATAGCTATGCAAAGATCAACTCCTCATCATCAATATCCTGATGTAAACTTGCAAGAGTGTTATCTGTCAACTTGAAGATATCAACATTCACATATATAATACACATAAAGATTATAAATACTAAATTGTAAAGCATAAAGTTCAAAGCAACAAGTTGAAACTTGACTTATCATTTTAAATTTATGAATTATGATTTATGATCAAGTGTTTGTTTTCTTTGAACTATCCATGCTAAGTTGAGCCTTTATCATATGCAAGTTAGTACAACAATAGACTAGCTACTCTAACTATTGTGTGCTAAGTCGATGGTGAATCTTCATGTGTATGAGAGAATAGGCAATCTAGTCTCTCTCACACGCACTTGAAGGACAATCCTAAGCAAGAACTCTCATGGCCAAGGGTTGAAGAGTCTCCAATGTGTAGCAAAAATTCTGCCACCAAAAAAGAGGCTTCACAAGTGATGCTCTCCTCCAACAAGTGGGAGAAGCAAATGACACATGCCCTCTCTAATCTACATAGCATCCATGCTTCTCTAGTGCTACATTATGGTCATTCGCAAGTACCACATGAGTCAAATATGTAAGTTGGTTTAATTGGAGCTTTCTATTATCCATGATGGCCAACAACTTGTAAGTTGCACGTACCAAGCAATAAAACTATAGTTGGGCTTATGCATCCATACCCATCTCCTCTCTTTGCACCTCCACCAATGTTATTTTGAAGAAGTAAATGAGAAAGCGCATTGTGAATGCCTTGTAATCACTCATACACACAATACTCTATAAAAGGAAGTCACAATGTTAGAGAATTAAGTGTACAATGCCAAAGTCTTAGAGACTCAAAAGAAGTTCAACAATAGGCACAATAGGCAAAGCTAAGAAACAAGTCACAAAGAAGAGAAGAAAGGGACATGTAAGTAGTAGACAAGGGTTCAATCAAGAGACTTTATTTAAGCACAAAGATGAGTTATAACCAACTTGAATATTACTTTGGGAAACTATTATTCGTCATGGTTTTACTTTGGTTTAATTTAGATAACATAAATAAGCATACGAATATTTATGGACAACATACAAAATCCTTTGATTTTAATTCAAGCATATAAATTCATGAGAATAGCCTCAATTGTATTCAATCCACAAAACCTTATAAACCATGATCTTGTTTACTTTTATTCCCTTCTTGAATCTTCACGCATCAATCCTTGCATACAAGATAGTAGGGATCCCAAAAAGATACAATTTAGTCCACTAGTTTGCTTGAAATAGGGCCCAAGAAGCAGATTTAAGAAAAATAGGAGCCATAGTAGTGGTATCTTGTAATTCTCTCTTTACAATAACGAACTAATCCTAATTTCAGCCCAAAAGCTTCAAGAAAATTTAGCAACAAGGAAAGACCTTCATTGCCATGTTTACATATACAAAAATCTCATAGTTTGGTGCCCTTAAAGCTTATATCTTTGAGGGAAAGTGATGTACAATAGTGCATCCCTATTTGAGACAACAAATAACATGTTTTCAACATTAGATCAATCCCTAAAAAGGCATCAGATTGCTCTCTCCCTTCAATCCATGCTCTTCCTTACTTCTTTCCCTTCATGAGATGTCTAAGATGATGATCAAAAAGCATGGGATCTATATCCTCCTCCATGAATTGATTTGCCTTTTTCTTTGTAATTTGTGCCTTACAAGTCTCCTCTAAAAAGTTTATTTTATCATCTCCACCAAAGCATGAACCATATGAACTTCTCAAGTAATATGAACAAACTAAAGTTTCACTCGGCATGCATGCCACTTATTGAATGTCCTTGTCTAGTCTCAGAACTAACTCAACTTTTCATGCAAACAAACCAACAAGTGTCCATAGGCATATGGGTAAACTCTTTGTGAAGAGATTGTTTCACTGCGTATGTATGCCACTTGTTGAATCTCGTTGTCTGGTCTATGAACTAACTCAACTTCTCATGCATATAGACCAACAAGTGTCCATAGGCATATAGGTAAAGTCCTTGTGAAGATTGATTCTTTTACTGTTTCATCTAGTGAACATAACATCATACGAGTCGATTACGCACTGTAGGAATAAGTGCAAAGAGCCAAAAGACATGGAGTCTCAGAAGAAAGTGCAACAAAAGGGAAAGTATCCTCAGGATAAGAAGAAGAGAAGTCTAGGTGTGCAATAGGGATTCAATAGTATTTCATAAACTCGAACCATTTGAGGTGAAGCATCCAAATTTAGTAAATCATGTATATAGATCACATATTGAGACCATATTTCATCGTGCTCAGTGCATAAACCAATCCGGAATCTAAATACATCAATAAGGCTATGTATAGGCTGCATGCAATGCTTTTTTTATGTTCAAAATCCAAGCTTGAGAGCAATCTTATTTAAGATCAACCCATGTCATAATCAGCCCACATAGACTATAAAAACCATGTTTAAGAATGTACTAGAACCTTTCTTCCACCTTCATAAACAATCTCTATATACATGACAACAAAGACCTTCAGAAGCATCAAATCAGATCACTACTCCACTTGTTTTGGGTCACAAGAAGTGCTCAAATTTGGGAAGAAAGTGAATAGCAAGAGTGATGCCCTATTCTCTAGGTATTACAACACTAAATTCTCATGCTTTGGGTGCAAAAGACCCCAAATATTTGTTCTTCAAGCATCCCTCTTTTATGACGGCTCTTGTCTTCTCTATCTCTCACATACAAGCTTTGTTTTAATCGCTCGATGGTCATTATTGAAAGTAGCAATAGTGCTGCCCTGTTTTAGGAAGTATTCAACAAGAATGCTCTTTGAGTTAAAGGAGCCCAAAATAGCCCAACTCTTTCAAGCTTTGTTGCTTGCTCTTCAAGCTATCTATAGGATGATTGCTTTATCCTTCATCTACCCCATATCATGGATAAGGCATTACCCTAGATGGTGCCTTGTTCAACTTGCTTTTTCCCACGTTCTTTTTCCTACTCAAAAGCATAAAAGCATAAATTGATCTTTTGTAAAGTGGCCCTTAAGTCTTGATTTAAACACTTACATATCTTCTTGTCGTATCCTAAGGTTTAACCATAATAAAGTCTTTGTTTCTCTCGAGCATGTAAGACACTTGTCAAAAGTCTCTAAGGCATGTGTCAATATTGCATGCCATTTTGTGAAATCTAGACAAATGCTCCATATGCAATCAATTAAAATCCTCATGTGTAGATGATCATTCATACAACTTTCATTCATTAGACAAATGCTCCATATGCAATCGATTAACATTCTCATGTAGATGATCATTCATATGACTTTCATCCATTAGACATGTAATCTCTTACAATCTAGGCAAATGATATCCTATGTGCATATAGATGAAATATTTGGATAAACAAATTTTCCAATGTTTTCCATCAATGAACTTGTAGCCACACTACAACAACAATCAACCAATGTAGCTTTATGCACCACTCTTTTCACCCACTTGAGCTTCTTGATGTCCTCCATGAGCAAGTCCAAACAATGACTTCCACATGAAGTCCATACAATTGTGGGAAAATCGGCCTCAAACAAGTGCCCCATGTGCCGACAATTAGGTGCATTGTCAATAACGACTTACACCAATTTGATGGGCCCACCTGCATGCACAATACTTTACTTAGAGAGAGAGAGAGAGAGAGAGAGAGAGAGAGAGAGAGAGAGAGAGAGAGAGAGAGACTTATGAGTCATGATCATTTCATCAATTATAATACAAAACTTAAGAGGTTATGAAAGTGATAACTTTAAAAGACAATGTGAACCTCAATGGTGGCTTGTTGAATGTGACAGTATAAACAAATGTGCATCATCATCTTTCTCCCCTCTTGCTAGTGTCTATGGCCCACAAAAAGTATTTGCCAACTAGACATGACACTAGTAGGATGATGCCTCACTTCTCCATCTATAAGTGAAAATGGACCAACCTTACTTTGTCCATGCAACCCAAATATAGCATCAAGGGCTCTATCAATCCTCTCCTTCTCTTCATTAGGTCCACATGTCATTATAGGTGGCACCGGTCCATCCTTCGCATGACCCATACAATCTTTTTCCATTACTCTTGCTTTAGGACATTGAATGCAAGATTACACTCAATCACAAACAATTTCAATGTCCACAAGTTGTTGCCTTTCTATAAGAAAGGCAATGAACCCATGCACATGACCAAGGGCTTGGGAGAGAGAGAGGATTGCCTGTCCAACACTACATAAGCCTCCACTTCTTGTCTTTTGTCATATTTGGATGAGAATGTGGAGTCAGCACCACTAATAATGGAAGCATCAAGTGAAGATAAGCCTACATGGGAGGCTTCCTCATGAGTAGCCATAGGTGTTGGTACTGATGCATCACTTCCTTCTCCTCCTCTAGTAGATCCCCCTCTCATCTTAACAAGAATCCCATCCATGATGTTTTGAGGGATTTCCTTGCATGGAACAACTTTCCCCCATCTTGAAAAGATATTAGAGAAGTTAGGTCACACCGCTTGTGTAGCACTTTTTGCAATACTTACACATCCAATGGTGGGAATTGGACTTCTTTATGTCCCTCTCCACATGGATGGTATGTGAATTGAAGGCCTCACACTAGCAAAAGCACAAAACATTTCAACCCAAGCATTCTTTATAGTAGTTATGACTTTTTAAATACTACTCTAAGGAAATATCATTTCTTTATTAATGTCAACAAGGCAATGGAAGGTCTTACAATCTAGCTAAGCTTTTGTTTCAACTACAAAGATCACATTTTTGCTTCTCTTTGAGCTCCTCTTTCATTTTTGGCTAAAATTTGTTGCTTAAGTCCTCCACTATATTATAGTCAACAACTAGAATCATTGGTGTGCAATGATTGAATAGTAAGCCTCCACAAATTAGTTCTTCCTTATGAGTTGTGGGGATCATCTATAGAGATAATGGCTAAATATTCATCTCCTTTTAGGTGTATTGCAACCCATCAGTTGTTTGCTATGATCAATTGTAGTTTTTAAGATGGAGTCGGCTAGGCTATTTTTTGTTCCATTACAACACCTCCACTTCTATTGTTATGTTCTTTTGAGAACCATGTAATATTATTTTGTATTATTCTTATATTTATTTCCTATGTAATTCCAACAATCTTGACCTCCTAGAGGCATAAGACATTTGGGGTTATCATGCTAACCTTCATCGACCCCTCGATGATATTGGCTGCATTGGGGTCTATGAGACTTGGAATTAAATGATTAAATATGTGTGGACTTAAAACATATAGTATTTCTTCTCAGATTTGGTATAATTTGTTCTTTCCAAATGGGTTGCTCTTGCTTTCTCCAACTTTTGGGAAGCATCTTTTGAGCACAACCTTGTTAGCTTATTCTTTACGATTCCAGTGGATCATCTCCACTGATCTACCCCCTTCCATATTTTCAAATAGTACATCATTGAAATGTTCATTCTATCTTATTATTTTCATCTGTGTTGTGCTATGATATCTCTATTAAAATCTTTCTTTTTCTAATTTAGAGGAGGATATTGCTTCCTTGAAGTTCTCACTAGTTGGTCTTGGACCATCTAGCTCATCAAGAACATCAATAAGGAGAGGCATGTAGCTTTTACTTGGCTTCTTTATCTTCTATGAACCTCTATTATTACCAATGTTATTGTTACTATTTTCTTTTTCCTTTTCTTAACACCACCTAGAAGCCATCTAAGTTGGGCTTCTCAGCATCCTATTTGGAAGGGGCTTCTTTAGGTTTCATGTTTGGATAATCCTTCCAAATGTCATCTCTGACCTTTAGACATTTGAAACATGCATTGAAGAGATTTTTGTAAGTTAGAGGCTATTTTGTGAGGATCTTCCCCTCTAAGTCAAAGATTAGGAGAAATTCAATGAGTTCCTTTGTTTGCTAATGTAAAAACTCAATTCCATTTCAATTAAGACTTGAGGAAGCCATGTGGGATTTACTTAAAGGGGTGATGAGAGTCCTAATAAAGGAATATGCTAGTGCTTTGTGCTAGGACCCGTGGAAAATGCAATGCCTATAGAGCAATGGTGTTTAACCCCCCTCTATTCCCCCTCCCACCCACCCCACCATCTCTCTCTCTCTCTCTCTCTCTCTCTCTCTCTCTCTCTCTCTCTCTCTCTCTCTCTCTCTCTCTCTCTCTCTCTCTCTCTCTCTCTCTCTCTCTCTCTCTCTCGTGAAATAAACAACTATTCACTCACAATTAACTTGGATTTTATATTATGCATACCAATTATTTTCTAAATATTTATTTCCCAATACATAATCTTAAATTCTATATGTAAGTTATAGCACAATCCATAACTAAAAGTCATATATGCATCGCTTTTGACTTCTAGTTATCCATGTAAACTTTAAGTTGAGCACTAAGGCAAAGGTTTCTTGTATCAAGTTCCTTCCCTTGTTTGATTATAACTTAATAATTTACTTTGAAAGAGTATTTAAACTTTTGTGGATTCTTTTTGTCATAAAGTTAGAGTCAATGCAGTTATTAAGTGAGGATAGAACTTTGAAATCTAAGTTAGAAAGCCAACTCATTCAGAAAACCAAAATCTACAAATATGAACTATTTATCACAAAAATTTTATATTTTAAGAACATAAATGAAAAATTTTGAAAAAATATGACCATATAAAACTAACATTCTCAACATCTTGCTTTAGAATTTACACAACTTTGAAAATTTGTTGCTTGATGTCTCTCATTACTAAATGTTAACATTGATGATGCAAATGCTATCTCAAATAGTATACATCAATAAATGCATGGGTTGATATCAATGCTATTGAGGTGATGCTTGTGGTATAGGCAACTACGACAACATTAGGAAGAGCATGAGCAACTCCATGGCAAACCACTAGCTCCAACCCTAGTTGCTACACACACACACACACACACACATAGTCACTTATGAACTACTATGCTTAAGCATGCTACTGGATAGTGCAAGCAAGTACACCAACATCAAAAAAATAATAGGAGTTGTTGCCATGTCATATATGTGCAATCACATGTTGATTGTTTGGTTGGCTTCAGTATGAAAGCATGAGAGAGAGAGAGAGAGAGAGAGAGAGAGAGAGCATACAGATGGGAAGCCATGGATACCCTAGCTTATGGATGTTGGCCCACACACACACACACACAGGGCATATAGGTGGGAGGGGACCAAGTGAGGGGAAGCCATGGATACCCTACCTTATGGACGCTTGCCTTGCAAGCTTGAGAGAGAGAGAGAGAGAGAGAGAGAGAGAGAGAGAGAGAGAGAGAGAGAGAGAGAGAGAGAGAGAGAGAGAGAGAGAGAGAGAGAGAGAGAGAGAGAGGGAGGGAGGGAGGGAGGGAGGGAGGGAGGGAGGGAGAGGGAAGAAAGAGGCAAACATTAATGATTTAATGCATACCATATGCAAGAAGGAGCAAGTCATATGGAAAGAGACATACCACTACTTAGATACATATGGCCATCTATATAGGAAGGTTCTCCCTTATGGTGGGTGAGAACTAGTGAGGCTCTAGTCAAAGGATATAATCTTGTACGTGGTCATTTGATAGAAAATGAAACCTATATAAGCCTAATGTAGTTTAGTGTTGGAAGGCCCATGATAAACAACAGTTGTAATTATGATAATAATGTAAATACATTGTTTTCCAAAGGAACACTTTTATATTTGTGCTTAAGAATGTGACAACAAATCCTAAGTAAATATTAATTAAGGAAGCTATCTCTATGTGTTTCATAGTGTGAGAAGCATATTTCTTAGATAACTAAAATACACCACATCTAAAAATCAAAAGTGGGTGGACTGTCTTCCTGACGAAACCATCCTATGGTTAGATAGACTTGGTTAGTTGGGTGGCTTTCCTAAAATTAGAAAAGGACCCTTAATCGTGACCATCCTAAGGTCAAGTCCTAGATCTGATTTAGCATCATTTTAGGGGCCAATGTGAGACTATGCCTTATAGGTAGAGGGGTCGATGCTAAGCTCCCCCTCATTTCTCACTCTCATTGAACCAAGTGTATTGCTTACATGTCTCACGACTTTAATGGCTCACTCAATAGTGACCATCTTAACTCAATGCTAGAATACCACTAGAGATCATAGATGTGTCAATAAGAACCTACAAGTTGATCCTTGTGAGATGAGGCTAGATGCTTCACTTGCAAGGTAGACCTAGTTGCCTAAGTTTGCATGCTCATGAGTGGCACGAATAATGACGGCTTAAATTGGATCCTTAGACAACTACCAAACTACCCTCCCTATGATTTAGGATCAGGTACATTTCACGTGGTTAAAAATGAGATTATATTTAAAAATGTCAATTTTTGCAAGACAAATAATTTTATCAAAATCTCATTGATAAAATAAGTTTATGTGAGCAATTTATTCAAGCTAGGATTTTTTGAAAGGGCTTCTTTAACCAACTTTTGAGCCACGAGGTATTTCAAGCAATGTATATAATGGCTTGTGAATCAAGTAATTTCTAGTTGCAACACAATATTGCATTGCTTACCTTCAAGGCTATCCTTGGATCTAAATGGTAATAAATCCAAGTTGAAAGGTGGAAATTGTGGGATGAAAATTACTTGGTAGATGCTACAAATTAAGACATATTAAAAAGGACGTAAAGAGAGTTGAGATCCTTAAAAAACTTAATATGATTGAAGTATTTTGGTTCCTTGAAACAAAAGACTCCCAAGCTCTTATCTATGTAAATGGTTAAATGAGCAATAAAACTCAATATATATACTCTCAACTCGCAAAAGTCATGGATCCTAACCACATTGAAATTTTGCCTTATAAGTCCTTTGTACCTAATCTAAAAATAACAAGTTATCCCATTACGGTCGTAGATATGAAAAGAACTCCTCCCTGCAAATATGGCGTTGAGTCTAGTAAACTTATCATTCATATTCCTTGTGAATAACAATTTAGGTCATCCATAGTCTTGTAAATCAAAGGAATTTATTGTATTAGAAATGAAATATAAGGCTTCAGATATTAACCATCAACCTTGGAAAATATGAAGGTGATAAAATTCTTTATAAACCTTCTAAGTGTTGCAAATTTGACCACAAGGAAAATCTAACATATTAAATCTTAGAAATAAACAATTGCACTAAACATAAAAGACTTTGAATAACTTAACAAATTTACAAAGAACAAGAGAAAAATACATAATAGGACCCAATCATCCCTATGACAAAAGCCATGATTTGTGATTCGCTATTATGAAATATTGATTACATAGCTATTTACATTCATATTACATATATAATTATAAAGAAAATGTAAATATCAATTAAACAAAAAAGTTTTATATATTAAGAGAGTTCTTGTAGCTTATTGTAGTTGATGCAAAAAAAATTATGTACCTAATCATGACATTTTGACATCACTATCATGTCTCAAAAATGCAAAAACGCCCACAATGACTCCAAAAGTTTTGAATTCCAACTCACTATAAGGGAGAAACAACAAAACTAAGTTTTCACCTTGTTCTCCTATTTTATGCACGATCATGTTGCTTTTATAACAAAAGCTAGGAAAGCTTGAACCATGTAAAGAATATAGCAAAGCATTCCATAACAAAAGCTTCTTTTAACAAAATAATATTTGACATCTATTATTTTAATATTATTTATATTAAAATATTAAAAGAAATACTTTAATAGTAAGATCAATGGTTCTTTTAAAATTACTACTAAAGAAGTTTAAACTTATAATTCATAAATAAACTAATAATGTTAATATAATATAGTATTATATTATATTATATGTTATATATTATACTTATTATATAGATTTACTTAATAATTATTTATAATAATAATCTACTTCATATATCACACAAAGTACATTAGTATCTTTCCATCTATCTACTAGGCATAATGTGACTAGTACCACATGTGTGCACTCGTGTGATAAGTCACAAATCATGTGGCAAATAGATTAAATTCACAATAAAATAAAAATCATCTTATTTTCATTGTGAGTTTTGATAAAATATAATGGATATCATAATTTTATAACATTTCTTAAGGGCTTAAAAATAATTATTCCTAGTTGACAAACAAAGAAATTGGCAAGGATAACAAACTATATGCTAGTGTTATCTCATGTGGCGAACTAACACTTTCCTATAAAAATAAGACTCTGTGGATTTTACATGAAATACTACCTCATGCGGCGAATCTATGCTTGTGGGATATTAATGTGATTGTGAGTAGTAGATAGTTATTAGTTAAGAATATCAATAGGGGTTTACTTTTTAATGAAGCTAAGATAAAGTCAAAAGATATTAAACTATATAATAGCCATGTATAATAGATGAAATGTAGAGAGATCAAACAAATAATAATTACTTAATGTACACCTATAAACCTTAATTTATTTTGATTTTGAAGTAGATTTTGACTTAGGGCATCTTAGGATTGGAATACCTTTAAAATTAATTAATAATTAGAATACTATATATGAAATAAAACTTTAGATTTTTCAATTATCTACAAAACGTATTCAACTAAATATGATATAATCCTCATGTAGGTCCCCATGTAGAAAAGTTGACTTAACATCCATCTAATACAAGTCCAAATCTAACTATGCAACCAAGGCCATAGTCATTTTAACCATGGGAGAGAAGATCTCATCAAAATCAACTCCCTTTTCATGTTTAAAATCCTTTGCAACCAAATGGGCCTTATATGTTGGCTTAGGATAACCAGGGGTGCACTTCAGCTTATAAATTCATTTGCATGGCAATGAACGTTTCTCACTACCTAGAAAAACCAAATTCCACATATAGTTTTTTTGCAAAGAATCAAACTGAGATTGCATAGCCCTCTCCCAAGAAGAATTGTCAGCCCCCTCAAAAGAAAGGGGGATTAGTAGAATCTATCACCATGACATAATCCATAGAGGGCTCATAACGAATAGGAGAATGTGAAGCTCAAGTAGAGTGTCACAAAACTGTTATTGAGCTTGTACATCATATCCTCTCTATCCAACATCAACATGATCTTACACAATAGGTGGATCTTGGGCCACTCAAGCATTAGCAGTAATTGTAGGCTATCTAATGGGGGCTAGCTATATAGTAATAGGAGATGCCTCTTGAAATATCACCTTGCGCACCTCAATCACTTGCTCAAGTATCTTATGCATCTCATCCTCATAGAACAAAACATTATGGCTATGGATAAATTTCTTAGCTTGTGGATCCCAAAGATGATAGTCTATCTCACCCACATCACCACATCTACGAAAGATACATTTGACAAATTTCAGATCCAACTTGTTTTGCTTGTCTTTGGAAATATGGCAAAATGTCTCATATCCAAAGACTCTCAAGTGTGCATATGACGGATGGAGGTTTACCAGACCATACCTCCTTTGTAACTCTACAACCAAGAGCAATGCATGGGGATTTGTTAATCAAATGAACTATAGTAATAACTATTTTAATCCAAAACATATGGATAAGCCTTTATGATTGAGCATATTATAGACCCTCTCCTGAATGGTCCTATTCATGCACTTCGGCAACATTGTTCTAGGGTAGGGTATAAGGAGTTGTTGACTGATACTTAATGCCCTAATCATCATGGAACTACTCAAAAGCGTAGGATATATACTTGCCCCCATTTTCTAATCTTAGGTATTTCAACATTTGCCAAGACTAGTTCTCAACCAAAGCAAGCACTGAAAAGTAGTTAAAACATTTGGTTTCTAATTTATGGGATAATCCATACAGTTTATGAGAAATCATCAATGAATGTAACAAAATAAGTAGCACCTGTTAAGGAGAGGAACCGGGAGAGAGAAAGAGGAGAGAGAAGACTGTAGAGAAGAAGAAGAAGAACAGCAGAAGAGAGAGAAAGACTAGAAATAGAGAGAGAAAGACTAGAAGAGAGTGAAGGAAGACATGGAAGCTTGGAGAGCAAGGTGAAGGAGAAAGAAGACTTGTATATTTATCTGATAATGAAAAATTAAGTCTCTCTCACCTTATATACCAACCAGTCTAGTATTTTCCCATTATTAAATCACCCTCTCTTACATTCCATCCCCACCCGAAGGTTTTTGCTCTCAAAAACAATTTGGGCACGTGTTGTAACTGGGAGGGGCCGGTCAGAGTACTACTCTGTGGCATTATTACAAGGGTATACTGATGAATGAAGAGGTATTATTGTGTATGATGGGCTATGGGGTATGTATGATACATGGGCCTTATTGGGGAGTTATAAACATGAGTTTTTGACCCAAATATCTGGAGTAAATGCGGGCTGCAAACAATGGACAGCATGATGTTTATTACAGGACCCTGTTGTAGTAAATATGTCATAACTTTCTGTGGGAGACTCCGAACGGGGTGTACTATACATCAAAACGGAGCTCTCGAGAAGTACTTTCAGCCCATGTATGGTGTGTATTGCTATCCATAGTGCAGAAAAAAAATGCTTTAAAACAGAGTGTTGTCTACAGTTTGTCTGGGGGAAAATAGGGCCATAGTTAGCTAGATTTCAGCCAAATCTGCTTCTAAAAGGTATGGGAACTCTTCCAAAATTAAAGCTGGCCTCCAAGAAGCTTCCTCAAGTGGTAAACCTTGCCACTTAATCAAGTATTCCATGATCGAGCGAGAGCAAAGCCTTTTTTCCCTTTGTTCTATGACTTTTTCGGGTATATATTGAATGATACCTTCTTCATCTATTGGTGGGAGTTCCTCAACATAGTCCACTATTGAGCCAATGAAGGGCTTCAACTGACTCACATGGAAGACATTAGGGATCTTTGTAGATGGGGTAATGCCAATCGATATGCCAAGTCTCCCACTCTCTTGATAATCCAGTATGGTCTATAGAACCTGTGTGCCAACTTATTGCTGGACCCATCTTTAAGGGAGGCATTTCGTAACTTAGGCACTTTCAAGAGCACCAAATCCCCTTCTTGGAACTCCACATCCCGTCTTTTGTCATCAGCATAAAGCTTCATTTGATCTTGGGCTCTCTTCAAGTTAGCTTTACACTACTGAACTAAGGCCTGCATTCTCTCCAATTCTTCCTTGCTTTGTGATTTATTTTATCATTGAAGATAACCACAAGAAGGAGCGCCTTGTAGCCATACAAGGCCTCGAAAGGTGAAACTCCAATGCTAGCATGTGTAGAGTTATTATAGGCAAACTCAGCCAAGTGCAACCATGAGTCCCAAGCATGCTGCACATCATGACAGAAATGCCTCGAGTTTCCAGCCATTTGTTGACCCTTTCTGTCTGACCATCTGTCTGTGGATGGTAAGCAGTGGAAGGGGCTAACTGAGTTCCCATAGAGCTGAAAACTACCCGCCAAAATTTACTCATAAACTTAGCATCTCGGTCATGCACAATGACCTGTGGTAAGCCATGCAATTTGAAAACATATTCCATGAATTGGCTGGCTACTTGAGAAGCATTATACTGAGTCTTCGTGGGAATGAAATGGGCTGCCTTTGTGAGTTTGTCCACAACTACATAGATGCTATCCCAACCTTTCTTGGTCTCATCGGTAGGCTGGTAATGAAGTCCATAGTGATATGTGTCCACTTGCCTTCAGGCATAGGCAATGGCTGAAGTAAACCAGCTGGTTTTAAGGTGTTGTCCTTGTTTCGCTGACAAGGCACGCAGCCCAAGACAAAGCCTTTCACGTCTTTCCAAAGGCCCTTCTAGTAAAAGCTTTTAGCAATTTTGTCATGGGTCTTAAAGACTCCCAAATGACCAGCTATGGGGGCTGAATGCATCTCCTGCATGATTTTCTGCTTGAATGGGGAGGTATGAGGGATGGCAATTCGGCCATTATACCATAAAAGCCCATTTTTCAACTGATACGAAGAGTTTTCCACACATTGTCCTTGCTGTAATTTCTGCAATCCATTGCTAAAATCAGCATCTAGTATAGGTAAGCCTCCTGAAGCTCATGTATCCAATCATTGTGTAATTCCATGATAGCAGAGACTTTACATGCCCACATTCTAGACAGGGAATCAACCACTACATTGTCCTTCCCACAAGTGTGGGCGATGTCAAAGTCATAGTTCTGTAAGGTGGCTACCCATCTCCTTTGCTTCGGAGTCAGATTCTACTGAGACAAGAAGTACTTGAGTACTCTATGGTCGCTTTTCACTCTAAATCGGCTACCATACAAATAGTGATGCCATTTCTTGATGACATGAAGGATGGCCAGCATTTCCTGATCATAAACATTCATAACCCTCTCATTTTCAGCTAGCTTTCGGCTCTCAAACGCTATGACCCCATGTTCTTGCAGCAAAACTGCACCAATTCCTCTCCCACTGGCATCACACTGAATGGTGAATTCCCTAGAAAAATCAGGGCATACCAAGATAAGGGCTGAAGTAAGCAAATCTTTCAGCTGATTAAAGCTTCTATATGCCAATGCATCCCAGAAAAATGCTTCTTTCTTCATCCTATCAGTGAGAGGGATTGCAATAGTGGCATAGTGCCGAATGAATCTACGGTAAAATGAGGAGAGATCCAAGAATCCTCTCAAGGAGGTAGTATTTGCAGGTGTGGGCCAATCTCTGATACACTGCACTTTCTTTGGGTCAGCTCTAATGCCTGATTCACTGACAATGTGTCCCAAGTACTCAACCTCAGTCTGCATGAACGAACACTTTGTCTCCTTAGCAAAGAGTCTATGCTGTCTAAGTATATCAAATATCTGCCTCATGTGCATAAGGTGAGCTTCCTTTGAGCGACTATAAATGAGAATGTCATCGAAAAATACCAATACAAATTTGAATAAGTAAGGCTGAAGTATTTTGTTCATGAGGCTCTGAAACGTGGTTGGTGCATTAGTCAAGCCAAAGGGCATGACTAAGAAGTGGTAGAGCCCACGATCGGTCCTGAATGCAGTCTTTATCTCATCCCCTTTACGCATGCGTATCTGATGGTAGCCGGATCTCAAATCAATCTTTGTGAAATACTTAGCTCCCTTCAACTCATCTAACATGTCATCCACCCTAGGAATAGGGTATCTATTCTTGATAGTGATCTTATTCAGATCTCTGTAATCAATGCACATCCTAAAAGTGCCATCTTTCTTTTTGACCAGCAAGATAGGTGATGCAAAAGGGGATGAGCTACGCTCAATGAATCCCATATCTACTAAATCTTTGACCTGCTTGGCCACTTCTTCTCTTTCACATTTGGACAGCCTGTAAGGGGGTTTATTGATCGGCTTGGAATGGGGCTCCAAATCAATGGGATGATCAACCGCTCTCTTGGGAGGTAATGTTGTAGGTGAAACAAGTCACCATACTCTGCAAGTAGAGCCTTAAGGGCTGAATTATCCTACATTTTCCGGGACTAATCTGCATTTTTCTTGTTTAATTGCAGCACAAAAATTTGGAAGCGTTTCTTGAACTCTTTATTGGGTTGCTTGGCTGTAATAAGCTGAAATTCACTATTGTTTTTAATTCCCTGCAAGTGAACAAGCTGTCCAGCCCTGAAAAACTGCATGTACAGCAATGAAAAATCCATGGAAATGGTGCCCATATTTTTCAGCCAATCGCAGCCCAACACAATGTCTATCGTCCCCATATTTAGTGCAATCAAATCCACTTTCTGCTCATAATTTTCAGCAAGCTTAATAGGTACAGTTGGGCATACATGAGTACTAATTTCCTCACTCCCCTTGGCCACTTGCACCCTCATTGGTTGCTGTAAATTAGAGACAAAACATTTCAGCCTGTCCATGACTGCTCTATTTATGAAACTGTGTGTGCTACCACTATCTATCAAGACAAATACATCTTTCCCATGAATCTTGCCTTGAAGACGAAGAGTGTTGGGGCTCTTAGATCTGTCCAAGCATCCAAGGAGATAGTACAAACAGTGGCAGCAACATGTGAATCATTCTTATCACCCATATTTACATCCACACGACCGCCGAGGTCAAATGGGAAGGTGTCAGCCAGGTCAAAGAATTCTTCTTGCCCACATTCCTTTTCAACCTTATCATTTTCAGCCATGATTGCAAAGGCACTAGCATCCTCATGATCCTCATCCAATTCATCAAAGACTAACATGCTATGTTTTCTTGCTTTTGCATTCCTGTAAGCACATTTAGATGCATGCTCGGCTGTATACTTTTCCCCGCATTTAAAGCAAAGTCCTTTTTCTTTCCTCTCTTTGTAGAGGTCCATCAGGATAGAGCATTGACCACCAAAAGCTGTGAGACATTTTTCCCCTTGCTGTCTCCTTGTCTATCTTCAGCTCTTCCTTGGTTTGCAATCCTGAAATTATTGTTTTTCCTAGAGGCATTAAAGGTGGGGTATGTGGGGATCTTCGAGGTGCTGAATGGCATATTTCCACCACCAGAACCTGCTCTAAATTGCCCGACTCTTACAACACTTCTTTGCTGCCCAAAATGTGACTGCATAGGTCCTCTTTGCTGCCCAAACAGTGGCTGAGAAGCCCCTCTTTGCTGCCCATGCTGAAATGAAGCATCTCGGCGGTACTTATGAGAGTACCTCTCAGCCAACTCAATAGCTTTGAACAAATCTGATGGGCTTTGGGTTGAAACATCAGCCGAGAGTTGGGGATCCAAACCATAAATGTATTTGTGAAGCTTTGCATCGTCACTAATGGACTCAACATACATTGTGAGATTGAGGAATTGGTTTGTGTAGTCACGCACCATCATCCCACGTTGCTCTAAACCATACCATTGCCTTGCAAGCTTCTCCTTCTCAACCGGAGATACAAAGACTTGAATCATAAGGGCTTTGAATGCATCCCAAGTGTCACAAGCTATTGATTTTTCCTCTTTGTGTATTGCCACCACGTGTGGGCAAAGCCCTCTAAGTGTATCGTGGCAAAGTATACCTTTTGATCGTCATTTCTTGGCATTATGTCAAAGTAGTCTTCAAGCTTCGAGAGCCATTCTTCTAATTCAGCCGGGGAGGATGGCTGGCCATTGAACTTTGAGAAAATGATCTTGTCTCTCAACTCCCTTTCATGGTTGGGGGGCTATCCCATATACCCAAAATGGGGCTGATCCATTGGGCTGCCAAGAAATGACCCATTGTTTGAGTGATTCCTTCCAAAAGATGGCTGAGCATGCATGGGTGGCATGGGTGTGGTTGGTGGCTGAGAATTACTTCTTATCCCATTTTTTGTGGGCTCTTCATGCCTTTGTGAGGGCTCTCCTTGTTCAAAGCTGATATTGGGGATGCCCATTCTTCCCAAAATACCTTGGGTACTTGCATAGGCTGCATTCACGGATGGGATGGTCACTCTTTCAGCTTGTATGCTTGGTCTATCCTCTTTTTCCTTGCCTTTCATTTGGGACTCCATCCACATTGAGAACTTGGCTACAAGTGCTTCCATGGTAGAGGTCATTTGGCGCATCTTCGTCACCATTTGAGCTTGACCTTCCATTATTTCCCTATGCCTCTCCGCATGTCTAGTCTCGTGTGAGCTAAGGGTATGATTGAGTACACTAAGACTTCCCATGGAGTGAGAGAGGTCTTCCTCTTCAACCTCAAAGTTGATGTTATCCCTCATGGTGCATGCATCCCTTATTTGTTGCTGAACATCTTCATTTGCTTTGTTTTTCCCCCTGTTACCCGCCATGTCTAGGTGCAGTCCTGTGAGACCACATGTCACTGTTTTGGCTATAACTAGAGCTAGACAACTTCGATTGACTTACTTTTTTGTTCAAAACGGAGGCAGAGATGCCCTCTTCGAGATCATCATATGCACGCATCCCTAGGTTTTATACAAAAAAAATTGTAATCAGAAATGTGGGATTGTTCTGTGCAATCCAACACCCTGTCCACACTTAGGAAAGGCCTGTTGTGGGCTGTAGGTACTTGGTATGCTCCAAGTGGGTATCCAAAACTGAACGAGGTTCTTGGTAAGGCCTGAAGGTACTCTCCAAGGTTAGTACCTCAATTCTTGGGAGTGGCAACACCTTTGCAAATGCAAGCAATTTCTCCAGCACTCTAAAACAGTCACAATAGGGCTGAAATTGGGTTCTCCTTCTATTGCACTGTGGGATTCACTGTTTGCTTGGTATCATGCATCACTTAGCACCCCTTAGCATTTTTTGCATCACTTCAGCATTATGAGCACGAGAATAAGCATTCCCATGACCGTATCAACAAGGTAGGCTCTCATACATGCATAATCACTGCCATTACTGCATATATGACTGCATAGGTGTATCCAATGATACATACATCCATCGTCAACCCAAGTAAGGCAATGCATTTCCATACATCACTGCATACATGGCTGCATGCATATCTAAGGATACATTTGCTAAGGTACATCCGTACATCCCATGCACACAAGAGTGTGTCATGTCATAGTCATCAAAATTCCATTATGCCAAGTCAATTTCTCAATTTCCCCAAGAAGTACCTGCACCTGCAAACGAGCTTTGGGCTCCGGATCATTGGGAGGTGGGCAAAGTTTCCCTCGGGCCGAGTTGTGCACCCCTTCAGGGTCTTTGATGGCAAGGGGGGTCACCCCTCTTTTGTCTTGCCACCTCGCCTAGCATAGGGCTTTTCCTCACCTGGAATATACATGGCAGGCATTTATTAATTAAACACCCAGCATGAGATGCATTTTAGGAATGGAAAATTTGGGCTTTTCATGAAGTGCATGGAATTGGAATGGGGAATAGGGATAGAGAGCTTATCGGCAGTGACTCACTGCCTACTCACCCTTATACAATGGATTTCTTAATCAATTCTTGGCTCAGCCAATTCACAAGAAGCCAAATGGGTTATGGGTAAGCAAAAATATAATCTCAATGAAGCTTCAACATGAGTAAAATCCATTCCAATGCCATAAGATTAAATGAGAATGACTGAGATTAATATTCATAATGCATACAATGTTTGGGACTCCTATTACCTACTTGGACTCATGCATTCTCTCAAACAAGTGGATAGGATTCAACAAGAGGCTTAATGGGAGAGAATGAGAGCCAAGAATCGGTTACCTTGAGTTGTTTGATGAAGAAGGCAGCCACTAATGCCACTTCAATCCTTCATGAGAGATCCAATTTGATCCCACATGCTCCATAGCTCCAAAATGGTTGTGCTCCATCAAGAAAGGATGAAGTCAAGCTTGGGGAAGAAGGATTCTTCCATGGGGAAAGGGCATTGCTTGCATAGACTGATCAAGGGGGTGATTCCTTCCAAATGAGCACTCCATAATGCCTTCTTGCTTGCAAGAAGCCTTCAAATCTTGAGCATGAGCTCCAATGTGGTTGTAGCTTGGGGATAGGATGGCTCAAGTCCTTCCCCTAAAGAGCTCTTGCTGAAATTGAAGCTCTACTTCCATAGCCATGGATGCCCACAAGTGCATGTCTTCAAATCTTGCTTCTAATCTTCTTCATGTGCTTCTTGATGGCTAAAATCTTGAGCTAGGCTTAAAGAGGGACTCCCAGGACCAAGAAAAGACCAAAATATTCAAGATTTTTGAGCTTGATGCCAAGCTTTCATGGCTACCATGGACTACACATGATCAAGATTTCTTGAAGTGGAAGAGGAGTCCAAGAAGCTGAGAAGGAAGGCTTCAATCTTGCCCAGGGGACCTACAATGAGCTGGGAGTGAGAGCCAGGAAGGAGAGGAGGGCTGGGGTGCTGTCAAACAGGCCCCGAAGCAGCCCGCATTTTGCGTCACAATTTATGAGGCTACTCTTAAAGGGTTGGAGATGGCCACCATAGCTCAACCCTGCTTGGTTTGTGGCTCTTGAGCTTCAAAATTGAAAGGGGAAGGGCTGATGCTTCATGGAAGAGGGGGGGAGTAATATTTGGGCCTAATTTCCTCCATGGGAGCTTGCAGGAAGCTTGAGAAATGAGGAGAGAGAAGACCCTCCCTGAAAAGTAACCCCAACTAGGCTTTCTTCTAACTCCTGTGACCACAGTTACTAAGAGTTTACCTTCAAAATGGGCCAAAAATGACCCACGAGCTACTAAAGTCGGTCTTCCTCCCTCCAAACTTGGTCCAAGCCGCCATTAATGCTCCTACCTGCAGTCCTTGTGGTCCATAAATCTTTGGGAACTCCCCTACTGCTCCCTGTACCTATGTACCTATGACTCAAAATTTCATGTGACTAGAAAGTTGTAACTGGGTAAAATGAGGGACTAACTAGAACCAAGAACCTAGGCTCTAATGCCAATTGTCAAGGAGAGGAACTGGGAGAGAGAAAGAGGAGAGAGAATACTGAAGAGAAGAAGAAGAAGAGCAGAAGAGAGAGAAAGACAGTTACGAGGAGAGAGAAATACTAGAAATAGAGAAAGAAAGACTAGAAGAGAGGGAAGGAAAACATGGAAGCTTGGAGAGCAAGGTGAAGGAGAAAGAAGACTTGTATATTTATCTGATAATGAAAAATTAAGTCTCTCTCACCTTATGTACCAGCCAGTGTAGCTAGTGTTTCCCCGTTATTAAATCCCCCTCTCTTACAGCACCACCCAAATATTGATAGGGCATGGGACCACCAACATCAGAATGAACAACCACCAACAACTCACTCATGCATGTAGAGCCAAACTTTTTATGAGCATTATGAGTTTGCTTGACATATAAGCAACGATCACAATAATCAAAACAAGAACAATCCAAGGGTGGAAGATATTACAAATGAGTCAAAACTTCCATTCCTCTAAGGGACATGTGCCTAAGGCAACCATGGCATAATTAATTTGGCTCGCAACTGCAAAATTTTACTAAAAACTTTAAAATTTTCAAACAAATTGTTATAAACTTAACAACTTGTTACCATATTTTCAAAATAATTCAATATAGATGCATTGTTGTTTGTGTCTTGGAAGAATTCATCTCCACAGTCAAGCAAAAGAAAAATTTTGGTACAAGGGAGCTCCCATACGAGAGAAGGGTGGAAATAGTGTAGTGTTAAGGAGAGTCATTGATAACTTTATCAGCATGTTTATCTAGTGTGAGTATTTTCGTGACATATAAAGTTTGTCTTAGATCACGAAGTGATATCTTAGGAATTATTTTTATGACTTAGAAGGTAAGTGAAGGCCATGTCTAAAAGCTTTTGCGAGCAAGTCTGCCAAGTTATTCTACATCTTGTAATACACCATAACAATAGGCTTGCCCAAGATCTCCTCTCAAAGAAAATGGTTATCAAGTCATGGAATGAGGAGAAGTGTGTGTTCTAAGGCTCTGGATAACTTGGGGGGGAGGGATTTGAAAGTTAAAGGAATTTGAAGGTTAGAAGATGAAAGAAAGTGAAAAAATGAAGAAAAAAAAAATGGAAGAGAAACTGTTGACACCAAACATGAAGGGAGAGTGCGTGAGAATGGAACCACCAAGAAGAGGATGAGGTGCCATGAATCAAGGCGCAAAGGGGAGAGATAAAGGATAGTTGAATGTCTAAGAAGAGAGAGAGAGAATATCAACATTGTATTATGATAATCATCATCTTCACCATCCTCATTGCCATCATCATTGTCAGAACATGAACCTCTTTTCATCAATACCATCCTCATTGCCATCATCTAAGTGTAATGGTAGCCCCTCTTCAAATTTTTGGTCACTGAAAGACAATAGAAATCCTCTTTTAAACCTTAGAATAACATTTGATTAAAAGAAAAGCCTTTCAAGTTGGTTCATATGTGGGCAAGTAAAAGTATCGCAATGAGTGTGGGGCATAAGGTTAGGATTGAACAATTGAAAGGAATTATTAAGTCGGAGGTTTGATAGATCAACATACTTGATGGATTGGAGGACAAGTCCTTCAAAAGGCACAACTTACAAATGTCGGCATTTTCAGTAGTGCTCGACTCACTTATCTATTATGAACAACAAAATGTTCAAATTTTCCATGTTTGAAAATTTTCGACACTACACAAACACATGCTTTTCTACTCTACATGGTTGATGACATTTAGTGGTTTTTATCCAAATTTATAAAAAGACAAAACTCCAAGAAACACTAAAAAATCATTAAAAATGTCATTTGAAAATTTGTAAGAAACATCACAATGTATATTTATCAAAAAAAAATTCAGGTTTCCAATGCTAATAAAAGTTCATGTGATTTTTAAAATATGTTAATATTAAATATAATATATTTAAAAACTTTAAAAATATATTATTCTAAAAAAGATAATTCTTGGGGATGTTAAGAATACCATTTTTGAGCTTCTTTGATATTTCTACATTTTTTGAGTCAAATAAAAATTAAAATTAAAATTTAATGAATATAATAATTGAAAAACCTTTATATTTTGCATGTTGATTAGATGCAAACATACTTGCTATCTTGATAATTAGTTCACAAGAGTATTTGAGCTCATGGATACTCTAAAATGAATATTTAAGGCAATATAATTCATTCATTTTATGCAAAGAAATAATTTCAAAGATTTACACATACAAAATTGTTATCATATTAAAAAACAATATTTCCATTCACACCAAACTAACAATATGGGGGTAAGCCTCAATGTTGATTGTGAATGTTAAAAGTCAATTCATTCATAATAATTACAACTTTGTTATTCAAGCAAGGAAATAGAGACGAGGGCTTGTAGATTTAAATTTATCATTTAGGGGGCATCATTTGAGGTTATAAAATGAATTATTTATGTTTAAGTGAGAGAGTAAGAAAGAAAATTTGATTTACCTTTCTTTAAATAGCCAAATGAAAGAAAAAGGCAAGGGAGTTATTCTCAAAATCTTAAAATAAATAATTTGTAAATCACTTAATGAGCCGTAACACATAATGTTTTACGGAGTGAGATTTTACCTTTAAAAAGGAATTAGTTTATGGGTTTTACTAGATGTTAGGCTGTTTCTTTTGAATGGTTTATTATTAAAGTCATAAAAATAATTACTTTCTATTAAGGAATAGAGAAAAACCATAATAAGGAATGTAAATGGTGAGACTTGTAGATTAGTTGATCTACTTCTTGAGACAAACTTTCAAAAGTTCAACACAAAACGATCTAGGATAATGATCATTATAAGTTATAGGACTAATTTATTGTGATGAAGGAGATCTGAGAGAGAGGTGAGAGAAGGAATAAGACTACAAAAAGAAGAGAGAGAAAGAGAAAACATGAGAGAGAAATACTACTTGCAATTAGCACATTGCCTATCTTAGCCTGATTTCTCCCTATTTGACTAGCTTATGGGCTGAAAAGCCTAAGCGTCATGTTATCCAATTTATATACCAAACATGATCCCACATCCATCCAAGTATCAATTTATTCTATATGAGCATTGCATATGAAAGCATCAGTGCCTGTCAAGTGTCCGACATAGATGCCTCGGTCAATGAATGTGCCTCATATTTGGGTATCTTTCATCGAAAATGGAGTAACCACTAAGTGTACCTATACCTACACACAAGTATGAAGCTCTAGATCATTGGGAGGTGAACAAAGTTTCCCCAACAACGTGGGCCATGTGGTGCACCCCTTCAAGGTCACAAGTGATAAGGGAGGGTTGCTTCTCTTTTGGCTTATAACCTCGCATGGCATCGGCCTTTTTCCTTGCTAAAGTATACATGGCAAACATTTTTTATTAATCAACTAGCATAAAATGCATGTAGAAAAGGAAACTTTGGGCATTTTCATGAAGTGCATGGAATGGACAATGTTTTGGGTGGGAGAGGTGCTTACCTTGGCAATCCAATGACTCGGTAGATGCCAAATGATCCTTTTACAATGGCTTAATAATTTCTTTTGGGATCAAATTAGTGAACATACCACAAGGGGATGTTAGAGGTAAGCATCTACCAGATGATCAAATTTCTCATGACTAATTTCATTCCTTATGCAATGGTAAAGGTAATCAGGCTATTTATTTTAGTTGGACAACATTCATTTCATGAAAAGCTCTAATTCGAAGACAAGTTTCAATCCTTAGGTCTCTCCAACAAGTGGATTCAGCTTAGCAGTGGAAATGAGAAAGAGAGACCAAGAATCAAAGGAGTACCTTGTAGTGAGCTCAATGTAGGTTTCCTTCAATCGGATGCAAATCCCTCTTCAAGAAGCTCCAATGCTCTCCCATGATCGATGGATGGGCTTTTCTTTTTGAATTCATGCTCCATAATGCTCCATGATGCATGCATGAGCTTCTTGATGGTCAATAAACTCCAAGACTTCAATGCTTGATCCTATGTAAGTACAAGATGACTATGGGAAGCTTTAAGGTTCAAACTCTCATGCTTCCTAAAGAAATTCAAGCTTCAAGAAGTGGCCATAGCTGCCCATAAAGATATCCTCTCCATCCTTGTGCCAAATCTCTCCAAAATTAGCCTCTAATGCTTCAAAGAACAAGAGAGCTTATAGGGGAGTAGTCCTAGGGTCAAGGAGCTAAAGTTCTTCAGTTGGAGTTCTATAGTTGTTTTACTTGTTCTTTAAGTTTAATAGCTTCATGAATAGATGTCTTATAAAGTCTTTTTCCAACACTAGCTTGTTAATTTAGTCTCATGATCTACTTCATGGCTAGGAGGTAACTCCATTAGATCTTCTAGAAGCACATCAACATATTTGCTAAGCTATGAAGGTTATTTTAGGTTCTACATGTGGTTCTACCTTACTCACCTTGATCAGATATATGGGTAGTCATTTTCTTAGACCCTTAATTAATCAATTGGCCTTGGTTAATTGTATTCTAGGTTTTCTTATCTTTCCATGAGTTTGAACTAAGGTTTCTTCAATTGTTATTAAAGGAAATATTCCCTTTCCCAGAGTGGATAGTTTCTTGATCAAGAACTAGCCAATCCACACCTAGGAGACATTGTACATTTCTACGAACAAGACGACCTGAAAATTCACATTTATATGTTGGTTCCCTAAATGGAGTTCTACATTTTTGATTGCATGAGTTGAATAGGCTTCTTTCCCATTTGTTGGTTGGACTAGTAGCTTTCTAGCAAGTTATAATTTTAATTTTAACTTCTTTATACACTTAGGAGACATGAAGGAGTGAGTGGCACCACGATCAATGAGGATTGGAGAGGATTTACCTTGATGATTTGCAAGAACTTGCAAAATGCAAGCCCTCCATTTGTTCAATCCATGTTTCAATGTTGGTTCTTATTTTGGGACCCTTGCCATTGAATTGAAGAAACTTTACTTATTTCAATAGAAAGTTCTTTTCTTGCTAATCAAATAAAGTGATTGGAGGTAGGGGTATCTGAAAAAATTGCTAAAATTTACATGTGATCATTCACACCATAAAAAGTTCAAGTTTTATTGTATAAAATATATACAATGCTCATAGCTTTGGAAGGAGGTTTGTAAAACACTGGTTAGGGACTTAATCATGGAAGCTAGTGATGGATATTTCTTTATATATAGAAGGGTGCTCGTGGACTTTGAGAAGACAATATTGATTGAGCTATTCCAAGAAACCTTTAACGACATAGTTGTTCTATTTTAGTATGTCCATATGTGCTATTTTATCAAGAGAAATGGTATGAGTTACTCGATCATAAATATACCAATCTTGATATATTTTTATCATTTACTTTATTATTGATTCTTCAAACATGAATATTTTGACGAGCATTAGCTCTTCCATCCATCAAATCCTCTTTAGATTGGTATTGAGGTACGCTAGCCTTTCACCATCAATGAAATAATAAATGGCATATATGAGGCCAATGCAAGCCTTGGTCCTCAGGAGAGCAGATACGCAGCCTTCGAGATCAATATGGGAGGACTCGTTACTAGGTGATGGAAATTGCCACCGACTACTACAGTCGCATGTTCAAGTAGGAGACTGCCTCAACTAGGGGGCATCGATGTAGACAGCAGGTATGGGATCACGTCCCATCCCTCGTCTTAGAGGAGATGGGATGCTCTCTCCTAGCCCCCTTCATAGAGAAGGAACTAGAGGAGGCTTTCTATACACAGGACGGACAGAAATGCCTGGGAGAGGATGGCCTCTCTAAGGACTTCTTTACTACCTTCTAGGAAGTGGTAAAGGACCCCCTACTGATGACCTTCCAGGAGATCTTTACTTCAGGACAAATGGGAGGGAGTCTTTCGACATGCCTTATCAATCTTCTCCCCAAAGGGGGAGACCGGTTGGAGCTTTCCCAGTGGAGACTGGTCATATTATTGTTAGTGGCCTATAAGGCAATGGCAAAGATGATTGGTAGGCAACTACGCCCCGTGCTTCCAAACATCATCCATGACATACAGACAGGCTTTGTCCAGGATAGGAGCATCCTAGACAATGTATTCACCTTCTTTGAGGTGACAAAGTGGGCTCAGCACAGTGGGCAAAGACTGGCTGTACTATTGGATTTTGAGAAAGCTTATGATAGGGGGGACTGGGACTTCCTATAAGGCACCATGGTGAGGTTGGGTTTCCCTCAAGCTTGGATTCACGGGGTCTCTGCACTTTACGGATTGGCCACCACCAAGGTTCTCATAGGTGGTAGGCATGGGGAGGAGTTTCAACTGGAGAGATCAGTATGGTAGGGCTGCCCCCTATCCCCGTACATGTTCCTACTCTTTGTAGAGGTGATGTCCCATTTCCTCGAGTCACGTGTGAGCGGATTACGTGGCCTTTGACTTCCAAAGGAGACTGATTTGTTCGACTCTGAGTATGCAGATGACACATCACTCTACATAAAGGACGATGAGATGACGCTGGAGAGAGAATGAGGCTGGCTCTTGAGGTGTTCTGTCTTGCAGCAGGAGTGAAAATCAACTGGCAAAAGTCGGTTGGTCTCCTCACAGACTCGAACTCTAGCACGGAGTGGGGCGTCCACATGGGATTTAGGTGGGTGAGCGGAGAGCAGACCGTTTGATACCTAGGGTTTCAGGTGGGACTCTACATCACTCCTACCCCCAGCAGTTTCTTCCTATGTCCTTGATTCTATTCGAAGGAAGATGACCTACTAGAGCACAGCTTGCCTCTCACTAGCCGACCGAGTCTTGGTGGTTAACCATGTCCTCCTAGCGGCGGCCTAGTACATCGCCTCGTGTTGGTGCTTCTCCTCATCAGCGTAGTGCAACTTCTCCTCCTAGTGCGGAACTTCCTTTGGTCAGGGTCAAATGGGTCCAGGGATTCCAGGGCCAAGGTGACCATCATACGACATCGGTCAGAGGGAGGGCTTGGGATCATAGACCCAGAGTATTAGAGTATGGCCCTCTTGGGCAAGCTAGTTGTCTGCGGCCTCACATCAAACGGGCAAACCTGGAAGGTTTTATTGCAGGAGGGTCTTTGAGATTGTAGACTGAGGCTTGGTGGTGAGTGGAGGCCGTCCCTGAGATAGATCTTCACATCAACCCAAATCACTCCCCCAAATCACCTTTCCTACACAACTTACTTCGCATGTGGTAGGGCCTCCATAAGGCCCTAATCCAGAGCCCCCTAAGCTTCCAGGAGGAGATAGACCGTCAGCCGGTGATTTGGAACCCCCAGGTCAAAGATAGGGAAGGGGCACAGATTGGCGAGCGCCCCCACATTCAATGGGCTGGTTGGGAGGCTGGCCCGCGGCTCGTACCATCAGGACATCGCAGGAGGTGTATAGGATGGCGGACGAGGAGGTGTTGCAGCGAGTATCAAGCTGCTAGAGAGGAGTGGAGTTGAGGAGAAGGGAGATAGACATAGCAAAACCTCTGGAGTGGCTTGCTCCCCCGATACGAGAGCCGATAGAGCCCGGGGAGGTATGGGCTGCTAGGTTTTCACCAGCTGGCATCCCTCTACAAGTGGCAGGTAGAGTGGGCGGCACCTCGTAGGGGACTTTCTTCACCGTTCAGAAGGGGGGGCGTCTGGCCCTTGACAAAAGGCATCAAGATGAGGGGATAGCTACCCTTTTGTGGAGGAGGATTCGGGTGGTGGGCCTCCAAGGGAAGACATGGCGATTGGACCCCTATGTTTCTTGGAAGGAGCTCAGGGAGTAGCGCCTTTGGATCTAGGAGGGCAAACCACTTGCTGAGCTGGAGTGGGATCCAAGAGAGTGGCTATGGCCGGCCACTACAGTCGCCAAGAAGCCATTGAGGTTCCTGGAGTACACTGCCAAGATTGGCAGACACATACTCTTGCAGGAGGATATGGATTGGGCACCATCATGTAGCAGGCACTGGGCAGAGCATAGCATCACGGAGCCGTTCTGATGGACCTTCTGGTGTTGCCTATGGGATAGCTAGAGGCCAAGGAGGATATCGTATTTCTTATGGCTGGTGGCACATAGAGGCTTGGCGGTGGGAATTTGGCTTGCCTAGATGTAGAAGGAGAGGGAGGTTGTAAGCGCTGCACACAGCAGCCTTTAGAAACCCCAAAGCATTGCCTTTGGTCATGTGAGGAGACGCAGCTCGTGTGGAGAGGAGCATGCCGCATCCTTCGTCATATAACACCTAGCCTTGGATGTATCTCCTGGGGAGTTTTATGCTGGCAGGCAGTTAGCCAGGGCCGTCACCTTCTATATGAGGCTGAGATGCAAGACACGATATTCATCATTGAGGCAGGGTCGTGTGCAGTGGTCAGTTTGGAGACTCTACCCATCTCCCAGGTACTGGAGCCCACAACAGACCACTCTAAGGTATGGGAGATCATAGGGAGTCTTACTAGATGGCATATGTGGAAGGCACTGTGTCAGGAGGCTTTTGGCAGAGAGAGACTTTCAGTACATGCAACCTTAGCAAAGCTCTGGACCTCCATCATCCACTCCCTCCGCAGTCAATGGGATCAGGTGCAGGGCAAGTCCAGGGCTTGTCAGGAGCTCCGTTGTCATTTCATGCGTACTTGGGGCGGCCAGGACCTGTTTTTTGTGATGCAGGCAGGTAGCCCCATATGGCGATACGCACCCCTCCATGGCTTCTTACCCCCATCCCCCCTAGACTGCCTTGAGAGGCTTGTATACATTATGTATTTGTGACTTTGCATCAACTCTAGCTAGTTTGTTGAGCATGAGCACTCTGTTGTAATCAGTTTTTTTGAGTAATATAATCAGCCACATTTTACTTGCAAAAAAAAGGAGGCCAACACATGTCCACGTAATATCCTAGGGGATAGTAGAGACTCTCTAAGATATTCATAAAGTCTTCCCATCAAAAGTAATCCCACGAATGCATAGTGGATTGGAACATAGTGCAAAAGACTAGAAAATCATGCTATGATTCATTTTAAATCTATATTACAACAACTTAAGTAAATTGAATCACAATTGTTCTTAAGACAAATAATCAAAAGCAAAACAATATTATTTATTTTTTATATACAAGGGCTTTTCTCAGAAGTCATGTTTCTCATACAAGATCAACCATGAAATTTCTCTAAGAAAACAATGTAATACTTAGATGGCTTACTCACCACATCTAGAGCTAAATACTCTGCAGCATGGAGATGAGGGAATCCCTCCATTTGATAACCAAAACCTTGAGATCGATGGACAATTACAATATCGTTTGGTTGAATGACTCGGATAACTCTCTTATAAACCCATTGAGCTCAAGTCATGGCCTCACCCTCATGGTACTCAATAGGACCAAGGGGCTTGGGTAAAAGGTAAAAAGTAAAAATTCAAACAATGTTGAGCCTTTCAACCCAACAAATCCTCCACAGCTCAAACTCTAGGTTGTTGATATAGCCGACATGCATGTAGTAGTTGGAAGGTGTTATATTCCATCCCATGTATTGCATCCATTGGTGGATGTTGAAGAGCTAGTAGTGAGGTGGTATAAAGATCCAATCCATTGTTTTGAAAATATATTTTTGCGGGAGTAGGTTGCATTGTGACCCTATTTGGTAGACCAAGGGGAACATCGCATGAAGTTCCTCCTATATGTAGGATTTTGAAAAAGTAAGAGAGCATTTTTTTCCTTATTATTTACTAGTTGCATATATTGTAGTGATTTCTTTTTATTTATAGAGAGTAGAATCATACTAAGTATTGCAAAATTATAATATTCATGGTATTTTATCTAAATTCACTATGGTAGGTGGATGGGCAGGTACCACTACAAGTTATGGCTATGCTTTTCTGCTTATTAAAGGTTGGCTCCACTAGCACTTGCAATTAAACCATAGAAACAAGGAATGGCCATTCCAGCCCTTAAGCATGGTTGAAATGTTTCCTTGCATCCCTTGGCCCTCAAAATAGCAATTCCCATTCCCTAGTCAGTTTCATACTTGCTGCCCCTTCCTTACTATTTGGTGGATGTTCACTAGCCTTATATAAAAAAACCTAAGGGCTTTGTGGAAAAGGGCAGGAAACACCTACTATGTAAGTTGAGAAAGAGTTTATATAGACGTAAGCAAGCACCAGGGAATGGTATCATAAGTTTGATGCCTTTATGCATTCACAATCTTATTCCCATAATGCTATCATAAGTTGGACTCCTCTACTCATGCCTCACAAAAGGAATACGTTCACAATATACTTAAGTAGTTACACATGCAAGGTGGTAAACCCATTGGCACCCCTTCTCATGTAAATGTTGGTTAGGTGAATGTTTCCTATTTAAATAATGAGAATGCTGAAATGACCAAGATCTTGTATGCATTTGGCGGCTTGATTTATGCCATGATATTCACTAGACTTGACATAGCATTTGCAATGAGAGTTGTGGCTTGTTGCATGGTGATACCTTGTCAATGACATTGGACTGCCGTGAAGGGTATCCTGAGATACCTTGAGGGAACTACAGACTTGTGCTTTTGCTATGGCAACTAGGATAGCAAAGTCATGGGTTACATTGACTTAGATTATACATGATATGTAGATAGTAGGAAGTTTATCTCTAGAGGTGATGTTTCTTGGATGTTTAGAATGCAAAAATGCATTGCCTTGTTTACTACCAAGGGTAAGTATATTGCACTAAGACTTGCAAGGCGGCCCTATGGCTAGGTCATTTGCCTTGATATTACTTCTATGACTTCTACCTTGCATTTGGATTCTATTAAATGCCATCCAATTGGCACGCAATCTAGTCTTTCATGTGAAGACCAAGTACATTGAGGTGTGTTACCACTTCATTGGAGAGGGGATTAAGGACAAGCACATAGAGCTTGTGAAAACCTCCATAGACGGGAATCCTATTGATGTGCTCACAAAAATCTCCCCATGGAATGTTATGCCTTCCTTAGAGGGTTGATGGGTGTAGGATGAGATGATATATTGCCTCATCTAGATGTACTTATATGTATATATTTTACTTTTCTCCTTGCTCTAAGCACATTCATATTTAAGTGGGAGGTTGTTGGGGCTTAAAAGTTGCATGTGCCTAGTTGCTAATATATACATTGTAGGTGGTGGTTGTCATCTCTATTCCTTATTCTTTACTATGATCGAATAATAAAAGGAAGGCATGTCACACATTGTGATTATTAGAAGTTTCCACACATTGGTCTCACTTTCTCTTGTTCAAATCTCCATAGCTCTTGCTCTTGCTTCCAGTTGTGCTCTTCTCTCAAACTCCTATTCACCCTTTCACTCCACCACCACCATTGTTCGACACTTATGCTTCTACACTATTGCTCATGCAAGTACTTCATTACTAGATGCTATGTTGGCTATGGCTTTGGCTAGTGGGCTCTATCGCTTTATAGTTATTCATTGTGCTCATTGTGTTGCTAGGCTACTGATAGTTTCACCATGCTTTTGTGTGTGTGTGTGTGTGTGTGTGTGTGCCTTGCCCTCCCCTACTACCTACACCTATTTGCTCTTGCAATGCTTGTCACTCACTAATACTATACTCTCTTGCCCAATTGTTTGTGTGTGTGTGTGTGTGTGTGTGTGTGTGTGTGTGTGTGTGTGTGTGTGTGTGTGTGTGTGTGTGTGTGTGTGTGTGTGTGTGTGTGTGTGTGTGTGTGTGTGTGTGTGTGTGTGTGTGTGTGTGGAGAGAGAGAGAGAGATAGAGAGTCTACTGCTCGAGGGGTGCACAAAGTTGTTTGGAGAGGAAGCTCATTGTTGTTGTTGCTTATATGAAGAGGGCGAAGGAGGCCCTCTAAATACTACAAGATGTGATAGAAAGGGGAGAGAGAAATAGAGAAACAGAGGACCTGTCTCTACATTTAAGTTGCTAACTTTAAAAAATATGCTTTTTTTTAAATTATAAGTTTGTAGAAGGGTCCGAGAGAAAGATGAAGACTCAAGGATCATTAGACCCACAACTAAAAATTTGCTTTCCTAACTTCTTCCCTCGTCCTCTCTTTTTTCTTTTCTTTTCTCCTATTTTTTCCTCTCTCTCTCTTTCCTCTTTTTTCTTTCCTTTTCTCTCCTTATTTCTCTCTCCAATTTCATTCTCTCTTCCCCCCCTCTCTCTCTCTCTCTCTCTCCTCATTTTTCTTTTGTCTTCTTCTTTCCTCTCTTTCTCTCTCTCTCACCTCTCTTTTTTCTTCTATCTCTCTCTCCTCTTCTTTTTCACACACTCTCTCTCCTTTTCGTCTTCCTCTCTCTCTCTCTCTCCTCTTCTTTTTCACACACACACTCTCTCCTTTCCCTCTCTCTCTCTCTCTCTCTCTCTCTCTCTCTCTCTCTCTCTCTCTCTCTCTCTCTCTCTCTCTCTCTCTCTCTCTCTCTTATTTTTTCCTCTCAGTCCCTCAGTTTTGTGTGTGTGAGTGTGTTAGTAACACGTGCTTTTTTTAAACGTGAAAATCAAAGACATCACATGACCTTTTCCTATGGCCTTGCCCTCCTCTCTGCCACGCCTATCTAGCTTGCCACTATATTGTTGCTAACTTCTCATGCTATTTGTTGTCAATGTAGCCTTGATGTTCACCCATTTGTCACTCATTTACCATTGCATGCCACCAAGGTAGCCACTATCATGTGCATATATATCATGTGTTCATGTGCATGTGTGTGTGTGTGTGTGTGTGTGTGTGTGTGGGGAGAGAGAGAGAGAGAGAGTGTGTGTGTGTGTGCTAACCAACATGGCCTTCCCACTCTCCCTCATATCACTATGTTGTGTTTCTCTTGGCCTTGTGTCACTATGTTCTGGCCTTCCCACTCCATCTTTGCTTCCCACCTTGAACTACCACTTCCTAATTGAGCTAGTGCTTGCCTACCACACACACGCATGCACACACATACATGTGGGAGGCTTGGAGGGAGTGATAAAAGTGATATGTGGGGGGTGTGAAATAGTGTTGAAAAGGGGAGGAGGAGAGAGAGGGACTCTCTGTGTGTGATAGTTAGGTCAATTGTAGAGAATAATTGTTGTGACATGACAACTGTTGGGAATAAAGAGCCATCATGCTCGTGCCCAACCTTTAGGGCACTTTACTATGTCACACATATATATATGTATACCTATTTAAAACCTTAGTGGTATAATCTTTGTACTACCCATATAAAATGTGTCAATGTCTCTCTCTCTCAACTTGCATTGATGCATCCGTAGAAGCTCCATACTCCATGATCCGTGCACTTCAAACTAGTATCAGAGCTTGGCATTTTGGAGTGGGAGATTGAGCATTTTGTGTCTCTTGAGAAAGACATTGCATTCATTCCATGGCAAGGAAACCATTGCTCTTTGCTTCTTGGGAAGCATTAGTCACACCATTGCATTTGAGCTTCAACTGGGAGCTTGTTTGGGTTCTTGACAACCCCCCTCACCTTCCTCAGTATCAAGAGTAGCCCCTAGTCCTTCCTAGACCTACAAGCATAGCCACGTGGATAGTAGCAGATCAATTTACAGTAGACATTTAGTTTCTATCAACTTTCCTACTCCATTTGGGCTTCATTAGCAGCTCATTTGAGCATTCAAATGCTTGGTTTTATGCTTATACATTGGATCTTTTCCTAGCATTGACATTTGGGACTATTTTTTATCACTTCTAGACTGTTATAACAATCCACATACAATGTAAAACATGGCAACAACATTAACATTTGATGTTATGCTTGTTGGCATTGACATTTAATGCCTATTTGTCACCGATTGATGCCTAAAAGCCAAGAGATGCTATGCCTATGTTATGGGATTGATTTGGAGCTGATTTTGCCACTATAGTTATTTCACTATTGTATACAACATGCCTGTGATTTGGAGCTCGAGAAAGGTTGTCTTAGCTGTAAGAAATTGCAAATATTAGGAGCTATATCTCCAAGTGATTTTGATAGGGTTGTATGTTTCCAATGAAGCTCATAAGCATGGTTTTGGTACTAACATAAGGTCACATGCTTAAGCAATTGGATATGTGTTATGACTCGTTTTTTGAGCTAAAAACAGATTAGTTTGTGTAGACATCTTGGTGCTATATACAGTAAGCATCAAAGACCATTTGCAAGCAGTTTGTACCTAGACTTGTCTACTGCTATTTGGTGATGCCTATATGCATGCTATTGTTATGAAATGTCACTGTCATGCTGAAATATGATCAATAACCAGAACTAAGATTTTGGAAGTATATTGCAAGTTGGTTTTCTGCACTGCTTGTGTGACGGATTAGGCTTGTTCTCTTATCATTTTGAGCTGCAATCATGGCTAGCAATAGTGACAACAGTTATCTTATGCACATCAAGAAGCTTAAAGGTACATAACTTTGCAATTTGGCAAAAGCAGTGCTACAACATCTTGGTGTAGAAGAAGCAAGTGAAGCCTATCAAGACGAAGGGAGCAAGACTAGAGGACATGGAACAAGAGGATTGGGATGAGCTTGCTCATTCAAACATTGAACTTTCAGTTTTTGATGCCTTATTGTTTAACATAGAAGGATTGGATTCTGGCTATGCCATTTGGAAGAGACTTGAGGAGTTGTATGCTTAGAAGAGTGATGCAAGTAAAGTTTACAGGCTAAAGTAGTTAATGAATCTCCACATGAAATAGGGTACAGTCGTGTCTACACACTTCAATGAGTTTATTTCCATTTTCAACTAGCTGGTTGCCTTGAAGTTCAATATTGATGATGAGTTCAAGGCTACTTTCTTGTTGTGTACTCTACTTGAAAGCTGGGATACTTACAGGATAGCCATGAGCAACTCAAATGCTATGCTAATGTATTCCGATGTAGAGAGTGCTCTACTTATGGAAGAGATGAATCGACAAAATAATGCATCCAACAAGTCTTCCAGTGCTTTGCATACTAGAGGCAGTCTCAACAAAAGGGGAAATCTGAAAGTAAAGGACACATTAAATCTCATGGGAAAGATGTAGAGTGCCATCATTGTGGCAAGAAGGGTCACTTCAAGTGTGACTACTACAAATGGAAGAAAGAGAAAGGAAGGGTAAGAAGAGTGATGACAACAAGGATGAGAAAAAGGATACTTAGCTAGCAAAGAAGAGAAATGCTAAGATAGAAGTGAATGTAGTTAGCCATGAGAGCGATATTGGTAATGATGTACTCTTTGTCTCTTCTTGCTTTAGTGTACATGCCTTGGTAGCATATATAAACGATGACATGTATAATTGGATCTTGGATTTAGGTGCCTCATTTCATGTTACTCCTCACCATAAGTGGCTCTTCGATTACATTGAGGGTCGACCTGATGTTGTCTACTTGGGGGACAACTATGCATGTGATATTACAGGCATTGGCAATGTGCAGCTGCTGTTTCAGCATGGTTCAGTCTTTACTCTTGAGAATGCAAGGGATGTATCCCAACTCAAGAAGAGCTTGATTAGCACAAGGTAGCTAGATGATGATGGTTATCATACCACCTTTGGTGATGGAAAATGGAAGATTAGTAAGGGATATATAGGGTCATTGCTAGAGGTTCAAAGAGTGATACTTTGTATCCATTACATGTATCAAGTGTGCATGACCATGTTATTGCCATAACCAAGCAGCCAAGTGTTTCTTTTGTGGCATGTCCAGTTCAGACACATGAGTCAAACTAGAATGAAAGTGCTCTCTCATTTGGCTTATTTGCCTTGTTTGTGGTATGTTGGTTTTCATCATTGTGATCTTGATGTCTATGGTAAACATGCTCAAACTTCACATAAAAAGTCTATTTCATTGAAATCTTCTCTTTTAGATTTGGTACACTCAAATGTATTTTAGATGCCAGGGCTATCTTTAGGGGGAAAGAAATACTTTATCGCATTTTTTGATGATGCTACACACAAAGTCTAGGTGTATCCTATTCGTAAAAGGACGAGGTTCTAGATAAGTTTAAGGAATTCCTGGCATTGGTTGAAAATATGACTGGCAAGACACTTAAGTGTCTTCACTCTAAGAATGGTGGGGAATATGTGCCCAAAGCCTTTGAAGACTTTTATGACAATAAAGGGATAAGGAGGGAGGTCATTACCCCTCATAATACACCCCAAAATGGAGTTTCAGAGCATATGAATCGGACCATTCAGGATAAGTATGCCCTATATTGTCTCATGCTACATTACCTCATGGCTTTTGGACAAAGGCTATTATGAAAACAATTCACTTGATCAATCGATCACATTGAACATGTCTTTTGGGGGGGAGAATCCCTCTGGAAGAATGGTCAGGCAAGCCACCTTCATATGCTCACATAAGAGTGTTTGGTTGTGAGGCTTTTGTGCACATTTGAAAAGAGGAACACAACAAACTTGAGCCAAAGTCGTGTAAATGAATTTTCCTAGGATATGGTGACGAGGGCAAAATGGGATACATATTATAGAATCTTGATAAAAGGTAAGTAGTATGCAGCAATGATGTTATCTTCCATGAAGATTGTATGCATAAGTAGCCCGAAAAGGTAGAGGAGGTTAGAAGGGTTATTTTCAGGGAAGATATACCTGTTGGACAATAGACTATGCTAGACAACAACAAATACCTACTATAAATACTCATGAAAATGCAAAAAATGATACTAAAAATGGTCATCAAGATGTTGCCCATGATACACCACAATATCAACAAGATAACATGCACTTAGGATAGCCAGATGTGGTAGGATAGCATGTAGAAATTTTAGGACAACAAGCTATCGACAAATGTTGAACCTTCTCTTTCTGTAGGTCGACTGACCTTCAAGGCCACCTAATAGGTTTGTTCCTAGTGCTTAGTATGCTATTGATTATGTCATGGTGATTGACTGTGGTGAACCATCATGCTTCAAGGAAGCAATGAGCAGATAGGACAACAAGTAGTGGTTTAAGCCTATGCTATCAAAGATGGAATCTCTTGAAAAGAATGGTACTTGGGATTTGTTGCATCTGCCTAAAGGGCAAAATATTATTCCATGCAAGTGGGTTTATAAGATGAAAGTCACCTCTAGTTCCTCACCAAAGGAACAAAGCATGGCTTGTTGCAAAGGGGTACAAGTAGGAACATGGGATTGACTTTGATGAAATCTTCTCTCTTGTAGTCAAAATGACTACTTTGAGAACCATCTTGGGCTTGGTTGCAACAACAAACTAAAGATATGGAACTCATACAAATGGATGTAAAGACTGCATTCTTATATGGTGATTTGCACGAGGACATATATATGCCCCAGCTTGAGGGTTTTGTGGCAAAGGGAAAAGAGAAGATTGTATGTAATATGGGCTAAAACAGACACCTCGAGAATGATATCACAAGTTTGATACATTCATGTAGTCTTAGCGCTTTCACAGGAGTCAAGTGGATCACTGCTTATACACCAAGAAGGCAACAAATGGCTACCTGATTATCCTAGTCTTGTATGTCGATGACATTTTGATTGCAAGTAGGGATGTTCATGACTTAGACTCTCTAAAGAAAAGTCTACATGGCAACTTTGACATGAAGGATCTTGGTGATGCAAATCATATTCTTGGAATGAGGATACATAGGGATAGATTGAAGGGGCTTCTCTATCTATCCCAACAACAAGAGTATGTATCCAAGATTTTGCAGCATTTCCATATGGAGAGGGGAAAGCAATTGGTGTTCCATTGCCTCCATATGTGAAACTCAATGCTGAGGACATCCCTACATCTGATGATGAGAAGGCTAAAATGGCCAAGATTCTGTATGCTTCAACTATTGGTAGCTTGATGTATGCTATGGTCGCTTCACGTCTTGACATTGCCTTTACAGGGGGAGTGGTTAGCAAGTACATGCCAAACCCTAGCAAGAAGCATGGGAAGTAGTGAAAGGTATCGTGAGATACCTCAAGGGTACAAAGGATTTGTGCATCTGCATTGGAAAGTAAAAGGCATCTGCCATTGGCTTTATGGATGCAGACTATGCTAGACATGTGGACTGCAAGAAGTCTACTTCAGGGTATGTGTTTACCATTATAGGGGGATTAGTCTCTTGGATATCCAGGCTGTTGTAGAAGTGTGTTGCATTGTCTACTACAAAGGCAGAGTACGTGGCTGCCACTGAGGCATGCAAAGAGGCCTTATGGCTTTCACGTCTGGTTAGAGAGCTTGGCATTAAAGAGGTTCATATCCTCCACTATGACAGTCAGAGTGCTATTATGTTAGAATGGAATCCTATCTTTCATGCAAAGACAAAGCACATACAGGTGAAGTATCATCTCATCATGGAAGTACTTGACAACAAGAGCATTGAGCTAGTCAAGGTACATATTGATGATAAACATGTAGACCTTCTCACAAAAGGTCTTCCAGATGGGAGTTGGATAGGTATAGGTTTTTAGCTTTATACATACTTAGACTTAGCTAATTCTTTTCCTCTATCTTTAGGCACATTTCCTTTAGGGGGGAGGTTGTTGGGAATAAAGGGCCACCATGCCTGTGCCTGCCCATTAGGGCACTATACTATGTTGCGCGCGTGCGCGCGCGCGCGCACACACACACACACACACACACACACACATATCTATCAAAAACCTTAGCGATACAATCTTTGTACCCATATATACTGTGTCACTGTCTCTCTCTCTCAACCTACATTGTTGCATCCATAGAAGCTCTATTCTTTATGGTCCATGCACTTCAACAACACGAGTAGCCAACAAGCTACTACCCATAGTGATGACTAACATTAATATGTTGCCCAATAACACTCCCAAATATCAATCCATGCCACCCCTTTCTTATGAATCCTATGGTTGTTGGTGGTTCATTATCAATGTTTGTGACTCTATTGATTAGTATGTTGTGTAGCAGCATGCATATATCACCTTTCCCTCTTTCCTACTTAGGTAGGTGCTTTTACCCAAGTTGGGACTTGTAAAGTTTTACTGTATTAATATAACAACCATATTATCTTAAAAAAAGAATATGCCAAGTTGTTCTCTCTCTCTCTCTCTCTCTCTCTCTCTCTCTCTCTCTATGTTCTCTCTCTCTCAAACGCATTGCATGCCAAGGGTGAACATGAAGTAGGTCGATGATGATAAGCCTTTGTGTGCGTGTGCATGAAATATGTCACGTGCTCGGGGAGAAGGTGAGGAATACGAATGGGAGCTCATAGTGAGGAATAACCACATGGTCTTTGGACTATTCTCCACTACCATGAACACCTCCCACTTTAGTATGAAGTGCTAGATTAACGAGACTCTCCACTCAAAAGTTTGATATTCTTAGTACTTGGGAAAGGTCAAGGGGCAATTGAGAGAGTAGTGGGAAGGCCACACACACACACACACACACACACACACACACACACACACACACACACACACACACACACACACACACACACACACACACACACACACACACACACACACACACACACACACACACACACACACACACACACACACACACACACACACACACACACACACACACACACACACACACACACACACACACACACACACACACACACACACACACACACACACACACACACACATGCGCATGACATGAGACTATTGATGAACCCTGTCCTTGCACTTGATTTTCCCCTTCAACTACTACACCTCGGCTCATCACCCAACTACAACGTTGGTGCCAAGTGGTGGCTCCAACTCGATAACAATGTAGCCACCATGATGCTATTGGTGAATGATGGAATGGAAGTTTCGGCCAATGCTTCAAGGTGAAAGATGTGTTGGTGGACCACTTAGACCACATCCTTTGGCATGAACATCCATTGATGGGGGTGCACCCATGAATGTCGTCTCCCTCTCCTCCCATGCCATCTTGTTCGGTGATGGTAGGTGGGCCAAGTAGTGGATCATATCCACATTGCGATCAATGTCCTGATCAATATGTCTTCTTGTACCACATACACCTACTCTCTCACATGCACCTGCCGATCCCCATCCCCACCATCACCACACCCACCAACACACTAACAAAACACCATTATCGCATCACTCTACTACTGTTGCACTCACTCACTCTCTCTCTCTCTCTCTCTCTCTCTCTCTCATATATCATCGCTTATACTATGTAGTTTGTTTAAATGGGTCACACTTGATGAAATTGCCTCCTTCCCAGTGCATCGCTATTCATGTGATGTATCAGCCATCACTCCATCGTTGCAAGCCAAACATTGAAATAAAGTCCATTGAACAAGTAGGTCGTCGACGAAGCATAATAAAATAATACAAATTGAAGAAAGGTCCACTCAACAAGCATACCATCAAAGACCCATAAATTTAGTGGAAATTGTTTTTTATACCAACACATCAATAATGTGAGAAGCTTTGAAAGGTTTCAAGGAGGGTGCGTGACATATAGATGCACACATGTTACAAAATAAGGTCTCTTTAATAATATTGTGTGACGAGATTTCTATTATTCAAGTATAACAAAACTATTCTGTCATGTATGTGTTCATGAATGTGTGTTAATATTTCTATTATTCAAGTATAACAAAACTATTATGTCATGCATGTGTTCATGAATGTGTGACAATATGTCTATTATTCAAGTATAACAAAACTATTATGTCATGTATGTGTTCATAAAAGGAAGAGTTTGCATCATTGAATTTTTCATATTGTTTGCGCATTAGTACCTTAGATAAGAAAACTAATACATCCATAAAAGCTACATAGGGTATTTATATTATCTTATAATTGAAATATCCATAAAACCTCTCCACCTATTCTATATGGCACATGTAGAGTGCACTCCTAGACATGAAGAGTATAGAATATTACCAATATCTTATTTCTCAAACTATCTAAAAATCTAAAATTTGGTGTGCACTAGACTACCTTTAAGACTGACCTTTCTCTCTCTCTCTCTCTCTCTCTCTCTCTCTCTCTCTCTCTCTCTCTCTCGTAATGAGACGTGTATGTGTGGCTCTGGCTCATGTAGTGTGTTGAAGGGAGGGCACATTTCTAGACCATGCAATTAAGGATAATGATCTGGTTCTATTTACTCTCCCTCCCCTCCCATGTGTGTGTGTGTACTTAAGTGTGTTTGGGTTTCAATTTCCCTTAAGTTAATTAAAAAGTCCACCCTACTTCAGTATTGTCTTAAATTATGATTTTTTGATGGAGTGCAAACATATACATGTTTAAAATTTTTTGTTAGTTCCATTAGTTATAACATGATCCTCGATTGCAAACATTTGCAAGCCCCAAATGCGACTCAAAGTCATGTTAGTTGGGCAATTTGAATAGATTTTAGATATGGATAATATAGGCAATTGTCATTGAAAGAAAAATCTAGAGCTTGCAAACCTCTAGACGTATGTTTTCTCATAGAGTTGATGATCGAGAAGAAATGAAATAGCCTTTTGTGCTTTCTATTGTAGAGAGAGTTGTACATGTTCAATCTCTCTCTCAACTTGGTGAAGGCATCTTGACTTCACAATACCTTTGCACACATGCATTAAAACTTGGGGAAGGTATCTTGATTGCATGGTACTCTAGGCTTTTCTTGTGTTATCGTAATGCAAACCAAATAAGATGAAGCCTCACCAGCTTTGCAAGTTCACAAACCGCACAACGTGCGATTAGCGGACCTGGCCAGCCAGCTAGTATTTTTCAATTAATACAAATTCCTTTGGCTGGCGCGCGACGTGGTAGCGCAAAAAATTGAACGGTGTGCGAGAACCTGCCATAGCTCTCGTGCGAGCGAGCAAGCAGGCATGGCCGCTCTGTCCCTGTCCTTGTGGGCAGCTCCCTGTTATTCAAGAGCCTCGCCACCAGGCAACATGCGTCCGTTAAGAGCTCCGCGACAGGCCATTTCTGCGCACCGCCTATCGCCTCCGAATAAGCTTGCCATCATCGCAGCTGCTGCACCAGACGCCAGGCCACCGTCGGCTACCATGGCTTCCATCGCGGCGTGCTTGCTCTTGTCAGTCTGGGCTACTCCCGGTAATCCCGTTGCTTTGCTTTGTCTCGTCGGAGCGTATATATGCTATTTTCATTAACGTATTTGTGCGTTCTCGTAGATCCTCAAAAGGCCAAGAATTACATCCAATCCTCAGTGAGTTTCCAAGTCCCACAACCACTCTTATGGGACTGTCTCTGTAAACATCTTTAAAGTGGGGTAGTTAGGTGGATTATCCTCTCGCCCTCTACAATTAATTTGACTTGGCCATTAAAACCAACTTATACTAGAACTGCAGCATGCCTCAAACCTCCAACCCAAATTGGCCATTGCAACCAGCTTGCAATAGAATTGCAGCAGTCCTCAAAAATCCTCTAGATTGCCCATGAAAGGATCGCCCTGCATTAACAGTCCGCTGTCCAAAGATGGCACTGAAAACAAAATCTTCTACTGCAGTGGCAGATTGTTCTATCTGTAATAATAGCATCTTAACCGGATGTTGAAGCAGAAGCTGTTGACTGGTAAAATGTTACCTCCAACAAAGGTCCATTAGTTCCACCTAATTACCAGCCCTGGAATCTAAAAAAAATGGAACTACCACTAACACATCCAACCTGGCAACATATGTGCCAAAGCTCAGATTGACAGGGAATTGTCACACAAGAAATAGGGTACACAATCCTGGATCACATTATGAAGCAAGAAGATAATTCAGTGATTGTTTCTAGTGAAGATGGCCAAGTTTGGCAATCAATCTTTATATCTTCTAACCATTTCACAAGGCTGGCAAGGTTTGAAATTAACTTCAGAGTTGTGAAACCAAATATTTTGGGTCCTTCTTATAGCAAAAGTGAGATGCTATATGACAGCTATTGATAGTGTTAAATCCATAGATATTCAATTACTAACTTGTTTGAAACAATGTGATGAGGAGATGGGAGCAATTGCAAAATATTGGTAACATTGCAACAAGCTCAAAGAGTGCCATGGCTTATTTGAATCCATAAGCACATGTGATCAAAAGTCCCAGTTGGTTAAGGCCTTTTCATGGTGATGTGCCAGAGGATATATTTGCTAAAATTCAACCTGAGATTGAGAAGCTGGACGAGATTTTGATACTCGAGCAGATTTTGGCACATAAGGAAAGAAAGTTCAAAGGTAAACTTTCCACGAGATACTTTGTGAAATTTCAAAATTATTCACCAATGGATGCCAAATGGATGAAAGAGGATAACTTGGTAGATTATCCTCAGTTGTTGCAGCTTTATCTAGATGCCTTTTCAGTTAGAGCCGACTTTAGTTTGGACTCAATCAGGCTCAGTAGAGTAGGGGTTTGGAGTATTGCCTAATGCTCAAGGGGGAGATAGCACTTCAACACCTCCAGTTATGGATAACTCTCATATGTAGTAGGGGATCTCAGATATATTCAATATGCATTCAAGGTATTGCGATGATAATATGCTTGCTATGTGGTCGCTACTTTTAGTGTACTAGTCACTGTGAAGTGTATGCAGATGAGTATGAGTTTTACCCCAGTATTGGAACTATAGTTTTGCATTAGCTTATGAAATTACATGAATTTTGCCTCAATTTTGAGACAAAAAATTTGATCAGTTTCAGCTTAGTTTTTGATTAGTTTGAAAACTGTTTATCTAGATGCCTTTCAGTTAGAGTTGACTTTAGTTGAGACTCAATCAGGCTCAGTAGAGTAGGGGTTTGGAGTATTGCCTAATTCTCAAAGGGGAGGTAGCACTTCAACACCTCCAGTTATGGATAGCTCTCGTATGTAGTAGGGGATCTCAGATGTATTCAAGGTACTGTGTTGATAATATGTTTGCTATGTGGCCAATACTTTTAGTGTACTAGTCACTGTGAAGTATATACAGATGAGTATGAGTTTCACCCCAGCATTGGAACTATAGTTTTGCATTAGCTTATGAAATTACATAAAATTTGCCTCAATTTTGAGACAAAAAATCCGATCAGTTTCAGCTCAGTTTTTGATTAGTTTGAAAACTGTTTATGGTCACTTTTAGGATAAGTTTAGTATTAATTTTTGCATTGATTGCTGGTCAATTTTTGCAATGAGTCTGTGATTAGTTTGGGCTCACATTTGCAACAATTTGTGATCAGTTCTCAGATCAGCAAGTGATTAGTTTACGATCGGATTATGCTCAGTTTGCAATGGTTTACAACTAGTTCCATGGATAATAGCATGTTAGTGAATGCCATTGATAGTTTTGGCCATGGTTTATGTTGAATTGATATTGTTCTATGGCTGATAGTCAGAACAATTGAGAAACATGAGTTATGGATGCATCCAATGAGTTTCTATCAATGATTTTGGATTGATTTTCAGTTTTATGTTATGTATATGTTGGCTGAAAATTTTCAACAGGTTTAGGATATGTAGCATGGTTAAACAACAATGTGCAATGTTATGACTGTGTTACCTTCTTGAAATTCTAGTGCAGTATGCTTTTTCTTTGGTACAATGTCATGCAATGATTGCAAGGATTTCAAAGGGGAGGTTTTGTCACGAGGACATGAAATTTTGAGATGCTTTAATCTTGTCAATAACATTTGATTAAGATATTAATCAAATATGTAAGGTTGCTTAAGCATATATGATGCACATGGCAATTATTTCATGGTAACAAGGCAAGAACCTTAAGGATACAATAGGGGTATCAAAGGCAAAAGCTGTGATATGCCAACTATGTTGAGAAATCACTTCAATTTACGCACTTTATTTAGGGTTTTACATTGACATCTCCAAAAAGGCTTAGTGTCTACATTTTAGCCACTTTTTCATTGGGTGCCTAGACAATGGTTTGCTACCCTAGACAGCTTATGCTTATAAATAAACAATCATTTCATTCATTTTACCTTCCTCTCTCTCTCTCTCTCTCTCTCAAGTTGTTCTTCACCATCCCACCACTCTTCAATCATTCTTTACTCCTCTTCTTCCATCATCAAACACCTTTCTTTTCTCACTAGCCCCTTTCATTGCCCTCATACCCCTTTAAGAGTACATTGTGGTTTGTGGCTTGTGGTTGCCTTCACTCTTCCTCTTTTGCTTCAGGCGTCTTTTTTTAGTATTAGGCCTTGCATTTGGAGTATCTTTCACTTGGTGTTACCATCCTTAGCTTGGTGTCCATACCCTTTTCCATCAGGCTTCACCTTCATTTGCGTTTTTCAATGTGGAGATCTTCTTTTTACCTCTGGCATCATCATCTCCAGCTTGGCATCAATACCCTTTTCCATTAGGCTTCACCTTCATTTGCATTTTTCAATGTGGAGATCTTCTTCTTACCTCTGGCATCATCATCTCCAGCTTGGCGTCAATACTCTATTTGTTGATTTTTTCCTTTATTTCCATTGTATTACTAGGAGACAGAGATATCTCTATCTTTTTCTCGTATCCACCCACTCTTTTACAGGTTGACACTCCACTTTTCCACAAGCAGATGGATAGGCCATTGGGTGCTCCTCGTTTGATATCACTGGAATCCCCACTAATGCTTGTAGTTATGGACCTTTGCTCCCTACCCTATCGGAGTATATACATCTATTCCTAGGCATTTGTTGTGCCACCTCTTTCTTTTAGACCACAAAGTTTATTCTGCATTGGGTTTTAGATTTTTATGCTAAAGGCAATAAGATGCATCCGATGTGTACTAAGCCGTTTCGAGCCATAGAAGGATTGATTGATACTACGGCCTCTCGTGACTACCGCAATGCGTTATGGAAGTTTCTTGTACTTCTTTTAGGGTTTAAAAAATGCCACCTCAACAATCCATGGTAATGCAATTTGCTTCCCTAAGAGATAGTGATTATTTGCTACCATCTCCTTGGCGGTCCGCTCCTTCGAGAGGCAGTGATTGTTCAACATTTTCCTTTACTTCAGCTCCATAGTTTGCTCCACTAAGAGACGACGACTGTTGCCCAGCTTGAGCCTCATCTTTCCTCACCCTCGACTACTCAAGGTTCAAGAGGCCACCTTTGGGCGTTTGACGTCCCAGATACCTTCTTTGACACGATTGGCGGTACTTCCTTTGTCATTAGATGACTTAGAGTTTGTGATCCATGAGTTTTTAGATTTTCTATTTCTTGTAGAGGGAGTTTCAGAGGGGGATGTACTCTCTTTGTCCTTAAAGAGGGTTTTCACTTCTTCGTCTTTAGAGGGGCCCTTGTACCTCCACCCTCAAGGGGGGTACCTACTCATCATGAAGTTCGTCACTCACCATTTACTCTTTTGGGATTGCTGTCTTCTAGGAGTTATTTCTCCTATTGATGCCCATGATCTTTAGAGACCGTCTAGATTGGGGCCTTGGAGGTTCAACTACGACTTAGTGACGAGACCTTCGAATTCCTTATAACATTTAGAGCTAGTAGTTTCTCTCCTGAGGTGGAGTTAGGTTCTACAATTCATCTCATCTACTGTTCCTTACTACAGGTTACCTTTAAGGTGGCAATGTTGGATCTTTGAGATTCTCATTTTTTTCATCCTATCTCTCTATGCTTCTCTTTCTTCATCCATGTTTGGGCCTAAAAGGGGGTATTGAGAAACCACTTATTTAGTTTATACACTTCATTTAGGGTTTTGTACTAACAACCCTAAAAAGGGCTAGTGTTCACATTTTGGTCACTTTTTCAGTGGGCACCTATACAATGGTGTGTCACTCTAGACAGCCTATGCTTATAAATAGACTGTCACTTCATTCATTCTACCTCCCTCTCTCTCTATTTAGTTATTCTTCACCACCCTACTACTCTTAGTCATTCTTCACCCCTCTTTCTCCGTCATCAGACACCTCCCTTCTCTCATCAGCCCCTTCCACTGTTCTTACATTTCTTCAGGACATTGAGGTTCGTGGCTCGTAGTTGCCTTCACTCTTTCTCTTCTACTTGAGGCATCGTGTTCTAGTATCAGGCCTTGTGTTTGGAGTATCTTCCACTTGGTGTCAGCACCCTTTTCCATTAGGCTTCAACTTCGTCTGTGTTTTTCAGTATGGAGATCTTTTTGCCTAGCGACATCATCTCTAGCTTGGCGTCAGCATCCTAGCCTCACTGAGTGTTCAGATTGAAGGATCATTGTTATTGTTGTTGTTTTACACTGTTTTAGGCCTTAATTTTGGCTTTTGTTTTGTTGATTGGACTTGCTTTGACTACTGCGACTAATTTACAGCCTATTTTAGCATTTATTGTTGGCCAACTTGACATGATTTATGGCATTATTTTTACTTATTTATTCAGGCTTCTCCTCCACATTCATTGACCATTCATTACTTGACTGGTTCTGGTGGAGGGAGAGAAGCGAGTGCCAATGCCTTCACAGCCAGTGACTCACATGTTGAGAAACCCTTCACCCTTCACCCGCAGTTTGCGTTTTTGTGTTTTTGTGTTTTGCGTTTAGGGTTTTCGTTTAGGATTTGTAGCCCCGAAAAGGGGCGCCATCCCAAACTAACTATGCCTATTTATAGGCCACTCTCTCATTCATTCCTCACGGTTGATTCATTCAGTCGGTCATCTCTTCTCTCCAACCTCTCCACTACCCTCACACCCCTTCACGAGGACATTGCGTTTCGTGGTTCGTGGCTGTCTTCATCATCTTCCTTGTGCTATGGTACCCTTATTCCCTTGTATCACATTCACTCCACGATTCAGATCTTCATCATTCCATTCATCAGAGTTTCTTCTCTCTTCTCTTCTCTTCTCCATGTTTGCCGAGTTCACTCTGTGTTCCTCCCCGCCAACCCTACTATCTCGCTGGTACGTCATCTTTTGACATGGTATTAGAGCTGGACTTGCTCACCTAGCAGCGAAGATCCTCCACTCCAGTGAAGGCAAAGACCGGTGGCAGGTTCGGCATCCACTTCTCGTCTTCTTCCGCTGCATCAAAATCTCATTTTTGCAGGTTTCAGCTTGCTGCCCACACCCCTTTCGCGGAGGTCATCGCAGTCTCAGCTGTCCCTTACTGTCATCTACAGTCTGGCGCCTGTTTCTAGCTTTCCACCCGCAATTTGCAGCTGTTTACAGTAGAACGACTGTTGCTGATCACTCTCCATTCAGAAAACAATCTCGTTTTTGCAGATTTCAGTGGTACGTCATCTTTTGACATGGTATTAGAGCTGGATTTGCTCACCTAGCAGCGAAGATCCTCCACTCCAGTGAAGGCAAAGACCGGTGGCGGGTCTCGGCATCCACTTCTCGTCTTCTTCCGCTGCATTAAAATCTCATTTTTGCAGGTTTCAGGTGTTTTCAGCTTGCTGCCCACACCCCTTTCGCGGAGGACATCGCAGTCTCAGCTGTCCCTTACTGTCATCTATAGTTTGGCGCCTGTTTCTAGCCTTCCACCCGCAATTTGCAGCTGTTTACAGCAGAACGACTGTTGTTGATCACTCTCCATTCAGAAAACAATCTCGTTTTTGCAGATTTCAGGTTTTCCAGCTTGCTGCCCACAGCCCTTTCACGGAGGACATCGTAGTCTCAGCTGTCTCTTGCTGTCATCTACAGTCTGGGGCTGTTTCCAGCCTTTCACCCGCAGTTTGCAGCTGTTTACAACAAAGCGGCTGCTGCTGATCACTCTCCATTCAGAAAATAATCTCGTTTTTGCAGATATCAGGTGTTTCAGCTTGTTGCCCACACCCTGTTCGCGGAGGACATCTCAGCTGAAGCTATCCATTGCTGTCTCCATCAGTTGGTGCTTGATTTCCAGCCCTCTTCACGCGGTTTGGAGCTGATTTCGGCTAGACGAATGTTGTTTCTGTGCAGACCTGTTGCCGTACAGCCTGCCATGTCATCACAGTCTTGTTGCCTGCGTTTTTAGTCTTTCTCTCTTCTGCAGGCTGTCCTACCTGCGTTTTTAGTCTTTCTCTCACCTGTTGCTTGTGCTTTTAGTCTTTCTCTCTCCTCACCTGCGTTTTTCTACTGGTTGCTACCTCTTACTGTTGGTCACATCCTCCTCCCAGTAGCAGCTCACTTCTAGCCCTTCACACTGCCCTCACACCCCTTGAGGCGGACATTGCGGTTCGTGGTTCATGGTGGTTAACCTCTTTCTTTTTTAGGTTGCCACATCGGTACCATGGTGTCTCCACGGACAGACTGCCAGTCTACTGGGTGTTCCTACTGCAGTACGAACGGTCATCCCACCGAAGACTGTCGACATCGACCTTTGCTCCCCACCCCTCCGGAGTACATGCGTCTTCCACTAGGCACTCCTTGTGTCACCTCTCCTTTTTGGGCCACAGAGATCGTTCTTCATAGGCTATCAGAGTACTATGATCAAGGCAATAAGATGCATCCGATACACACTCAGTCCTTTCGAGCAGATGGAGGATCGATTGGTGCTATGACCTCCTAGAAATCGTCGCAATGCCCGCGACAATCTTCTCCCACCTATTTTCGGGTTCAGTGGCTACCACGGCCTGTAGTTTTGCAGTCCGCTCCATCGAGAGAGTGATTGTTTGATACCGTCTTCTCATCAGTCTGCTCCTTCGAGAGAGTGGCTGCTCGACTCCTTCCCAGTCTACTCCACTGAGAGACAGCGACTGTTGCCCACCTCTTACTCATTCTGAGCCCACCCTTCCCCACCCTCGACTACTTAGGTTCGAGAGGCTACCTCTAGGAGCTCTTCAGCGCCCCAGATACCTTCTTCGGCACGACTGACGGCACTTCCTTCGACATTACACATTTCGGAGTCCGTGATCCATGAGTTTTTGGATTTCCTATCTACTTCAGAGGGGGATTCTGAGGGGGATGTTATTTCTTTGCCCTCAGAGGGGGCATCTACTTCTTCGACTTCAACGGGGGCCCTTTCACCTCCCACTTTAGAGAGGAAACTTACTCCACATGAAGTTCTTCATCCATCCTCTACTTTCTTGGGGTGGCTGTCTTCGACTAGTCATCTCTTCTACTGATACCCAAGATCTTCAGGTACCACCTAGATCGGGACCTTGGAGGTTCAGCTACGACTTGGTGACGAGGCCTTCGTATTCCTTCCAGCATGGATGCACGGAGCTAGTGGCTTCTCTCTCGAGGTTGAGTTTCGGGTTCTCCAGTTCACTCTGTTTCCTGTTCTTTACTGCAGGTTCCCTTTGCGGTGGAAATCTTGGATCTTAGGGATCCTCTACATCTTCTTGCCTTGGTCACTTGGTCAGCATGGAGCCACCTCTCGAGATTGAGTACGTGCATATCCTTATGGTTCTCGGCACTACACAAAGTCCGACATTCCTCCTATGCATTGCATGTTTTCATCATCTTTGTACTAGGGCACTTGGGCAAGTGAACAATTTCTCCACGAGGGACATTGTCCAAGTGGCACCTGTTGAATGAGCATTCTTCAGCATGTAGCATTGCATCTCCACCTCACTCTTCTCTTGTTCCCCTTTTTGGGCCTGAGAGGGGGTGTTGAGAAACCCTTTACCCTTCATCCGTAGTTTGCGTTTTTGCATTTTTGCGTTTTGCGTTTAGGGTTAGTAGCCCCAAAAAGGGGCATCATCCTAGACTGACTAGGCCTATTTATAGGCCACACTCTCATTCATTTCTTACGGCTGATTCATTCAGTCCGTCACCTCTTCTCTCCAGCTTCTCCACTACCCTCACACCCCTTTAGGAGGACATTGCGGTTTGTGGTTCGTGGCTGTCTTCATCATCTTTCTTGTGCTACGGCACCTTTGTTCCCTTGTATCACATTCACTCCATGATTCAGATCCTCATCATTCCATTCATCAGAGTTTCTTCTCTCTTCTCTTTTCTTCTCCATGTTTGCCGAGTTCACTCCGTGTTTCTCCCCGCCAAACCTATTGTCTTACTGGTACGTCATCTTTTGACACCACATTGATTGTGTATTGTCTCTCGGTATATGGATTTCATTTTCGGAGTATCTTTTTGCTTTTGAGTTCCTTGTGTAGCGTTCTTTTCTTTAGCAATGTTTCTATTTCTCTTTTCATTGTCTCTTGTGTTCAGTAGTTTATTACAGCAATTTTCCACACGCTTCCATCATGGCATCCACTTTTGACATGGTATCATCAGCACTTGCGTTTTGGCGTTTTGCTCGTGTGCAAGGCTGTGCAATAGTATTTTTAGGCCGGTTTTGATTATTTTTGGTCTGTCTTCTCACTGTGTGGTACACTGGTTAGCTTTGGAGAGGGTTCACGTGCATCCAGTTGTCGTGTTCTCATCAGTACACTCTGGTTACTATTGATCTTTTCTCTATGTGTTTTCTTTACTGCTTCAAACTTGTGCAATCCTTGTGAGTTTGTATTTTTGGTATACTTTTCTCCCTGAAAATCCCTTACCTTTCTTCATCTTTTGTGTATCTCCCTCCTCGTGGCTCCTCTGGCATCTCCTCTTGATGTTTAGCATGCCGACATTATTTCTTCATCTTCAAGTGTTATGTTGGAGACTTTTTGTGTTCAACTTTAGGTTTTTGTGAGGATGCTATCTCTTGGTGCTTCAAATGTTTCCAGTTCAAAGAGGGGTGGCATATTACAGAAGAAGAAGAAGAAGAAGAAGAAGAAGTCTCAGTGCTATTATTGTAGCAAGAAGGGACGTCTCCGGAAGGACTGTAGAATATTAGTAGCTTTGCGACAGGAGTAAGTATGGACGGCGACGACACGTGACGACTCTCTCAGTGAGTCTCTCTCTTCTCCAAGTCTAGGTTTTGGTTCCATCTATGTGGCTGTGGCGATGGCTACAGGGGTCTCCCTTCCAGGCTGCTAGTACAGGTGATAGGGTCATCCTTACAACTCTGGAGTGCCAGAGAGGGAGTATGAGAGGGTGGTGAGATGGGGTAGGTGAACCTTATCTATATAGGTATATAGGTGTATAAGTTCCAGAGAGGGGTTTTCCTGACGCATTGATTGAAGTTTAAAATCTTGGAGATGGGATTGTCATCTAGGTTCATGATGAGTTATTTATTTTATAGAGAGCAGTCTTGGCTCCTAGTCTGAGCTCACACGAGGGGATACTTTGGCAATCTGGTCAAAGGTGGGAAATCCATGGTCACATATGTTGAGTGGCATTTTTGACAAGATGGTCTTGTATGCTATTGCAAGACATTGTTGACAGATATTGAGAGTTGCGAGGATTTTTCTCTATTTTCAAGTGTTGATACAATCAACATCGACATCAGGTTCTCTCTGAGACACCATGGTGGTCACTTGCGCACCCACTACTTGGATATGCATGGTTCTCCTCTGGTGGTCCTTGTATGTACTATGATGGGATATTATTATTGTATATTCTATTGTATCAGATCACCCATGCTGAGTGAGAGAGTGTTAGCAGATATGTTAGTTCATGGTTGAGTTTGTGCATGTTAGTGGGCTAGGGCACTAGGACATTTCCTAGATTATTTAGGCTTTTTTCCAAGCATTTAAGGATGGCTATTTTAGTATTTATTGCTGGCCAACTAGCGGTAAATGCTGGCCGATTTGACATGATTTATGGCATTATTTTTACTTATTTATTCAGGTTTCTTCTCCACATTCATTGATCATTCTTCACCTGATTGGTTTTGGTGGAGGGAGAGGAGTAGGTGCCAGTTTCTTCATAGCTAGTGACTCACATCGGTTCTGTACTATCTGATATCTTGGTATATGGATTCCATTTCTTGAGTATCTCTTTGCTTCTGAGTTCCTTGTGCAGTGTTCTTTTCTTTTGCAGTGTTTCTTTTTCTCTTTCCTTTGCCTCGTATTCAGCAATTTATTACAGCAGTTTTCCCTACGCTTCCATCACTACATCCACTTTTGACATGGTATCAGATTTTAGGATCATTGTTCCTACTATTGTTTTACACTATTTTAGGCTTGAGTTTTGACGTTTTGTTTGCTAATTGGACCTATGCTGACTGCTGTGACTAATTTACAGTTTGGGTGTCCATCTTCTAATAATTTTCGGCCTATCTCCTCAGCATTTTGTAGACTGCCATTTCGTTTTCAGCCTTTTGGGGTTGTTTTAGGGTTGAGGATATGTTATTACCGACCCTTCCAAATCTGCATTTTGGTGTTTGCTGCCTGCGTTTTATTGATCAGCACTTGCGTTTTGGCTTTTTGCTCCTGTGCAGGATTTTCAGGCTGGTTATTTTGGTTTGTCTTCTCACTGTGTGGCACATTGCTTAGCTTTAGAGACAGTTCACGTGCATCCGGTTGTCGTGTTCTCATTAGTACACTCTGGTTACTATTGATCTTTTCTCTATGTGCTTTCTTTACTGCTTGAAACTTGTGATCTAGTAAATTTTTAGAAAGCTTGGCAATGGAATCAAGAGGTAAGGCCACATGTCGTGTTTGATTAGTGTAATACTACTCACCTAATTGAAGGACATACTTTTGTTGTGAGACAAAAATACTCTCTCTAGATCGATCTACCTTCATCCCCAAGAAATAAGACAATTGATCAAGGTTGGTTATCTCGAATATGGAACAAAGCTAGGCCTTTATATCCGGTATGGTAGCAAAATCTAAGCTTGTGATAAATAGATCATCAATATATGGAAGGATATAGTTGATCCCCTTTGAAATAGATTTTACATATAAGTTTGGGTTGTAAGGGTTAGAAGGGTAACCACGAGACTCGAGTACTAAGAAACTCATCCATCCTATGTAACTAGGAGCACGAAAGATCCTATCTTTATGGTCGGCAGAAGGAAATCCAAGAGGTTGCTCCATGTAGATTTCCTTCTCTTAAGTAATTATTCAGACAGGCACTTTTGACATCCATATGATAGAGCAGCTAGCTATGTTGAGTGACTAGTATAACCAATAGACGGAATGATATTAATTGTGCAGTGGATGCGAAGGTCTCATGATAATCTATACTATGTTTTTGTTGAAAACCTTGCAAAAATAAGCGAGCCTCGTATTTGTCCAATGTTCTATCAGCTTTCAATTTAGTCCTAAAAATCCACTTAGTCCCGATGACTTTCTTGTGGCTCATTATAGTCCACCAAAGTCCAAGTCTCATTTTAGTTGATACTCTAAAGCTTCTTTTTCATGGCCTCATGCCATTGGGGATTTTTTAGAGCCTTCTGGTACAAAATGGGTTATAATTTGCTATAAAGATAGATGCAAATGACGCTAGGTACAAGTTGAGTAGATCTTCTAGGGCCCTTCGAAGTGGAATCTGGTGGAAGGATACCTGGATCTTGCATGGTCTATTGGTACCAACGAGGTAACACATCTCGTGGAGGCGCCTTGGATACTAAAGAGTTTGTAGTTAGGTGGGTCAAGAGCAGGTAACAGACTTGGCTCAGAAGACACTATCTCTAATTTAATAGATGGAGAAATTAGCTCAAAGGATGGTGCAGTGGATTGCTTTATATTCCTCTCATAAAAAATGACATCTCTCTGAATAAAGTGATTGTTGGTTTGAACAAATGATAGACTTTTGTATTGGAGGAATATCCAATAAAAATGATGTTGAGAAGGTATGGATCTAGAGCATGGCTATGGTGAATGGAACACCAAGACAATGTTCATGACGACATAGACAAGAAGTTGACTGTTACTCAAAGTGAATTAGGTTTTAAGATGGAAGTTTAGACTTATAAACACAATCTTGAGTATGACACTGACTATGACTGAAAGAACAAAGTATAATAGTATTGCATTGAAATAAGAACTAAGTACATGCTTATGTAGCCTTTGGATTGTTCCACTCTCTTCACTGTGCTTATGGGATACAAAGCATCTCTTTCTAGAGCATACATCATTTGTCATATCTTTCAACATCGCCCTTCAAATGGTGAGTTCCTATACTTGCTAGCTTTTGTTCCCCTTACATGATGACATGGCTTGGGAGACTAGCCCATAGGTAGCTTAATTAAGTTAAAGCTTGAAATTACATATCTTTGGCAAGGGTTTTTACAAAACAACATCCACTAAGGGAAACAAAATCCACTATGGGAAAGATACAATGAAAATTTCTTTAAAACAATCTATCAGAGTTGTTGTTAATAGTGAAAGCATCTTCTTCATCTTCTTCATTCATGAACTAATTTTGATGGTTACCATTTTGCACCTATTGTGCTCTTTTCCTGTGGAAACATTCATTGGCCATGTGCCCACTTATCACAATAATGACATGTGACCCGATCCTTGTTGTTGGTGTTGAATCCTCGTCCATGTTCTTTTGCTCCATAAGTTCCCTTGGTGTGTGTACAAGAGATTGTCCTTTGAGATGATTTCTTTTGTATCCTTGTTTTTAAGTTTACTTTCTCCATCAAGTAGAGAGTACTCAATGTCTTTGAGTGAGAGATTAGGAACATTACTGAGGGTAGACACAAGGTTCTCATATGGTTCTTGATTTACACTTGCTAGTAGCACTGCTATGACTATCCTTTACATCCAGCTTATAGAACTGCATGAGTAGGTTTACTTTTGAGTTTTTAGCTTGAGTTCCAAAGATCTTGGCAAGCTCATCCCATGCCTTTTTTGCATCTTTGATGCTTGAGATATGGTGCAATACATCATCAAATAGTCCCCAAGCAATGATGCCTAGAGCCTTGTTGTTCATCTTTTTCCACTCTTTTGTCTTGAGCCGGGACTTCTTCAATGAATCCGTCCTCAAATAGATCCCAAAGGTCTTTCCTCATGAGATGGTACATTGTCTTTTTTTTCTAGGTGTGAAAGCCTTCATCATTGAATTTGGCTATTTGCTTAAGTTCAGACATTTTGAAGGAGGTCTTATTGTGAGTATACTCAGGTAGTGTCTATCCTTGAACAATGAGATTAAGGCTTACAAGGGATTTAATCAATTGGGCATTCCACATTAAAAATCTTCATGTTTGTCATTACAAGAACTGAGGTAAAACTAGCAAATGAGTTATTCTTGAATGTGCTAGAAACCCAAGTGGCAAGATGCACTAGATAAGTATCAAGAGAGGCTATCTTGATGAGCCTGATGTTTATGCATTAAGAGTGGTAGTGCATGTTGGCCCACAAAGATCAATATGAATCAATCTTAGAGCTGCCTTAGCTCAATGTGTGGTTTGTTGAGGAAAACCGTGGTTTTGTTTCTTGGGTTGGTAGGCTTGATAGATATCTTTGGATAGTTTCAGGCGAGGAAGGCCCTTAACCATCTAACATTGTGATAACTCTTAAAGAGAATCATATTCGAGATATCTAAAGTGTTGATACTAAAGATGCTCATTGTTCGTATGCTTTTGTGTGGTGGCTACAGCTTGGAAGTAGTGAAACTCTGAACCCTTAAGTTTGAGAGTCTATGACCTTGACTGTTGTTGTAGTAAAGAAAATTGCTCGCCCCAATTGTTGCCAAAGCCGTTGAACAGATAAAAGGTTTATCCCAAGCTAGGGACATAATCGTCCAATGAAATGAGATTTTTGTTCTCAGTAGCAAACTTGGCGCGACCTAGACCAGGGATCTTGATCGAGGAGGAGTTGTGGAGCTAAAAATTCATTATCCACTAATTGGCTCTTTAAAACATGCCCAAAACATGTTAGTTATAAAAAATCTCATTAAACAAGGAGTGATTCTAGAGATTTTCTGTATGTGCAAAATCCTAATTATGATACTTTTGCATCTATAAATAGACAGATTGCCCACAATTTAGCCCATCATTGTCTTGCAGGTTTCAGCCACATTAGTCCTCTTTCATCTATTGTCTAGCTTTGAGCAACTGCCGCTATGTAGTCTACAGTTGCCACTCAGCCTCCCACTGTTGTTGGTGATTAGCTGTCATCATCTTCAAGTAGTTACATTGTTGTGTTTACTAGTTTCAACCCTAGAGACTACTACGTTTTTGGTTTCGAGTTTGCTACTGTTTTATTTCTAGCATTAGCTTGATATGCATTTGCATCTATAGTAGGTCGTTTTTGTGTTTTCAACACTTTTTTTCATTAGCCTTTGCTCCGACTAGTGGTTACTGTACTTGGGATTTGTCTCCGGTGGATGACACATGTTGATACCTCCCTTAGCCTACTCCCATGAGAGCGATTGGTTGTTGGGCAACTTTGCCCTTGAGTATCTGGTACATTCTTTCCTTCATTTACAACATTCATTCATTCAGTTCAGAGTTCTCTCTCTTCTTTGTTTGTATTTATGTTTTTTGCAATATGCATTTTGCGTTTAGGATTTGTGTTATTGTGTTACTATCGGAGTTATTGTGTTTTAGTCGTGTTTATACATTTTGTGTTTTCTTTGTGCAAACCGTGGCATATCTTCGCATAGTATTAGAGCCTGTGCTCTTGTAAAGAGTATCTTGTAGATATTAAGGAGGCTTATGCGTGATTGATTCATAACGTCTTAGACCACTTCTCCTTGGGTTTTCATGAAGTCTTATCAATCTTTTCCATGATTGGAGGCCTTGAGGAGACACTATGGTCTTGGCAAGAAAGATGACATGCTACCTTCACCTTCATCTTCTTTTTCTTCTGTTGTTTCCGATTAGAGTCACATGACAGAAGAGGAGTTTGAAGAGTACTTGTGCATCACGTATAGCCGGGTTTACGTCCCTCCTATTAGCTTTGTGACTAAATCCGGACTAATTGGTGATGTTGGTCACCGATCATGGAGGACATATGACATTTGGGACAATTGGCAAATCATTTTTTTCATCTTAGCTAGGCCCAGTGTTCGTATAACCTCTTTGAGTCATATGAATCAAAACCCTCTCTTGGTCTCCTTTTAGTGCGTAGGATTCATATAATTTTGAGTATGTCAATTTTAATCGAGGAGGCTCTAGACGCAGACATACATATACATGTATACTTGAAACTGTATCTTCTTTTTTTTTGAGCATGGAGTTGGCACTTTTTTATCTAGGATTACACTCAACTTCTTCATCCAGCACATTGGGAGTTGGGTCTTTCATCTTTGCTCCTAGTTCATTCTCTTTCTGTATATTCCATGTCGCCTATCCTCAAGTAAATGCCACTTTGCACATTGGCACATTATAAGGGAAAATGCCACCCTTTAACACAATGCCTTCCACATACCCACATGCGAGTACTTCTTTTTACCTTGGGACGGTTGTGATAGGCATCCCTCTCACTCTCAAGGTCACTCACCCTTCATTCCTCGACCTTCTTGATGCAAGAATTTCTATCCTTTGCCCATGATACCTCGCCATATACTCTATGGGTCACTTCTATGCAAGGATTTCCATCTTTTGCTCCATGTGTCCCTCTTTTTCCTCCATGGCCTACTTATATGGTCACCATGTCCATGCCCACATTTGGATCCACCTTGTGCACTTTTTGCATACGTGGTGGGCACTTTGGGATTAATTTCCATGTGTATTCCACTGTTCCACCCTATCCCCCCTACCCACATTATCCTTCTTACAACACTACAACTCTTGTTTGCTATGGCCAAGAATGCCTTCATGAATAAGACTTGTATCAATGGGTCCAATTTCACTATTTGGTCGAACTTCATGCAACAAGTGCTTGAATCTCAAGGACTTTGGGACCTAGTAGTTGGTCTGGAGTCTATGCCGTACCCTTGACTAGCTCACCCTAAGCACATTCACCGTCAGTGGAGAGCTTGTAATGCTATAGTCAGTGTTGAGCTTATATAGGGGTTGCTTCTTGAGTTTCACTCTCAGTTACAGCATTCTTCCCTTGTAACTATGCATTGGAGTCATCTCATTGAACACTATGTGGTGAGAGATCACATTTGACGTATCAATCTCGATTTTGAGCTTTAGGAGTTTTCCATTAAGGAAGGGGATGATTTGAAAGTCAAGTTGACTGAATAAAGACGGTTACTGGTTGAGATTGCCACTACTGGCTCTCCGAAGTTAGATGATGATTAGGTTACATTCTTCTTAAACAAGCTCCTTGAAAAATACTTCCACTTCATTCAACACATTATCTTGTTGTTATGATTGCCAACCTTCTATGAGTTCGATTGTTAGCTCTTGTGTTACACGAGGCTGCACAATCAAGTCAACAAGAAGTCCTCCATGTACTCTTATTTAGAGAGACTTCTTTGCAAGTGAAAATCGGAGGTGGCAAGAACTCTCAAGATGCTTATTTTGACATGCTATTAGAGCATTGTTGCTTATTTTGACATGGTATTAGAGCATACTTGTTATTTTTTACAAGGACCACATACGGGAATGTATGGGACGAATCCCTATGGTATGTAGTAGCCAATGCATGGTTCTTAACACCCAATGTATCTAGGTATGTCAGATGGAATGTACAATTCCATGTATGGTAGCATAGGCATATGATGCCTAGGGCACAAAGTTGGCCATATGGAAATGTATCTACACCCTTTGGGACTGTTGGAGCACAAGAACTTAGTGTTGGTCATGTAAATGCATGTGATAGTGCTGGTTATCATGGAAATACAACAAGCATAGCCTTTTTGTGGTAGCCTATTTATGACAATTTGGCTTCCATAGGTTTGGTAAAGGACTATGATGAGGATAGTTGGTTGTCATAGATGCGCTTTACAATTTGCAGAGGGTAATTATGTATTGCTGCGTTTTGAAAAGACAAGGCTAGAAAAGATGAAGGGCAATGAGAGATTGTACCCGTAACCCAAAGTGGAGTATGACATACTATGGGCCATTCCAAGTGTTGGAGATGATTAGTGTTGTATGTTATAGGCTGAAATTGACTCCACATTGGTGGATATACAATGCCTTCTATGTGAGCTTATTGAAGCCTTTTCATGGTAATGTGGCAGAGGATGTATCTATTGAAAGTCACTTTGAAGTTGATGAGTTGGACCATGGATGAGAATTGGTATTTGAACAGATATTGGCACACACAAAGTGAAAGATGAAGGATAAGGTTTTTAAATGGTATTTGGAGAAATTTTAGAACTATTCACCAATGGATGCCAAATGGATGGAGGAGATGACTTGCTAGGCCATCCTCAGTTGTCGTAGCTTTACCTTGATGCTTTCCAGCTAGAGGCGGATCGGGCTCAATCAGGTTTAGTAGACAAGGGTCCAGAATATTGATTGGTGCTTGTGAGGGAGTTAGCACCTTTGCTCTTGAGTCCTTAGTGATGGACAGCTCTAGATGTAGTGGATTTCGGATGTATTCAGCATAAATTCAGGGTATTGTAGTTGACAATTTGTTTGCTAGGAGATCACTACTCAATGTACTATTTATTATGTTTGATATGCATACGGTATGGTTTTTTATTTGTAGCTATGGAACTATACATTTGCATCACTTTATACTTAGTGTAGCATCAATTATGATCGGCATTGGATCATTAGTTTTTAATCATTACAAACTATTTATCTTATATTGTATTTGTGGTAAATGGTTAGTAGGTTTCAATGGTATTCAATTGATTATATGGACAGCAGCATCTGTTAGGATGCCATTGATGTTTCAGCCATGGTTTATGCTTGCTTTATGCTATACTGTTGTTTGGTTTTATAGATAAGTTGAGCTCATGAGTAATGTATACATCCCATGATATTCTGGCAATGCTTTTGAGATTCTTGGTGAGTCTTATGTTATGTTATGTTCGTTGGTAATTTTCAGCATGTGTTTGGCAGTAGCGTGATTTGGTAGCAGTGCCAATGTTGTCTTTATTGATGCCTTGTGGAAATTCTAGTGTAGTACTTTGCTTTTGATACATGTGATAGTGCAATTGGGGAAAATTGCAAGGATTTCAAGGGGTAGGGATACCATGAGGATGTGAAAATTTGATTGCTTTACTTAACATTTTGTTTAATTTTTAATTAAATATTTAAGTATGTGTTGCGTATGTGAAGTGCAAATGAGATTATTTCATATTTACAAGCCAAGGATTGGAGGAAATCAGTGGATGTCAAAGGCAAAATTTGTCTTAAGTAATGTTGCACAGATACTAGGTGGTATTTGGTGCTAGAAATTGACCTTAGACATTTTATTAGCCATAAGTGTTAGTTGGTGACACTAGGGATTTGGCATTTAATGGTACTTAATGCCAATTTGGAAGCTAAATAAGTCTTGGGAACACTTGAGAGATGAATTGGCCTAGCCAATTTAATTGTGGTTAGTTTGTCTAATTTTCTGGGTACTAAAATTAATTCAATAATGTAGATAATGCTGGAAAATGGGATTAGAAGGTTACCAACTTGGCAAAACTTGGCATTATCTACATTATTAAAAATTAATTCAGTAATGTAGATAATGTTGGAAAATGGGATTACAAGGCTATCAACTTGGTAAAACTTGCCCATGCAAGTGAAAAAGATGTTTTAAGATTGAGAGAGAGAGAGAGAGAGAGAGAGAGAGAGAGAGAGAGGGTCATTCTAGTCTTAATTGCTCTGTGGAATGTGAAAGGTATTTCTTCGGGCAGAAAACAGTATCGGTTGTGGAAAGTGGTGCTAGCTGGAAAATGGGATGTTTTCTGTGTTGTGGAGCATAAACAGCATGCTTTGGCTGAATCTTCATATGTATATAAGGATTGTGCAGTTTTCTTTAGTGGTTGTCCTCCGCACAGATCGGGAGTTATGTTGGCTGTTAAATTCTCCCTACAACCATTGTTGGTCTCTCAAGACCCATGTGGCCGATTTTTGATTCTTGAAATAATTTATGAGGGTGAGGTTTTGTGGATGGTAGGTGTGTATGCTCCTTCTAATGCAAGGGAACGCCATCAGCTTTGGGAAGACCTGCACTGCCTTGCCATGGCTTGTCCAGGCTTTGTTATGGGGGATTTTAATGCATGTGTTTTTGCAGAGCAATCGACCTCTCCGCATTCGGTTATGGATGGTCCTGAGGGACAGGCTTGGGATGCTCTTGCAGCGGCATTTTTGAAACAGAACATGTGGTCCTAGATATATCCATCACAAGCTAGATACACTTATCGTTCTTTTCAGCATCCAAACACTTGGGCCCGACTAGATAGGATATATATCTGTCAAAGTGACTCTTTTCTTCCTACAGTCATCGATATGCGCGTGGAAAAATAGCATGTTTTGTTAGATCATTACCCTTTGGTCTTGGAAATGAGCCATAGACCTGTTCATGCATTTAAGGCTCTCCTTGCCTGTTTGCCTCTTCTGTTTAATCAATCTTTGTTGCAACACAATCAGTTTTTGGCAGGTGTTCAGCAATTGATAGCCTCTTTTAGCTCCAGGGTCCTCTCTGGGTGGAAGCATGGGCGGTTTTTAGGGATAATGCCCAAGCGTTATCCCAACAATATGGTATTCAGCATGCTTCCTTGTTTCGAGCTGAATTGCAATATGCTCAATCCTTGTTAGCTCATTCCTTGTCTCTGTGTCAGACTGGGAACTCTAACAATGACTTGCTCACATGCATTGAATGGTTGAAAGGCAAGGTCCAATCTCTTTAGGAAGAGGAATATGCAAAATATAAACTGTTGGCCAGAGCTGAAGCTTTACATGATAATAACTGTCAAACTCATCAATTTTTTGCTCGTCTGCATCAGAAATATGCCTGGGAAAATATTGTGTGCTTAAAAGATGGGCAAGGTGATATGGTGACCGATCCTACCTCTATTATTCGGATGACTGTTGACTTTTATAGGGCCTTGTTGGGTCCGCAAGAGATTCTTTCCGATGCTATTCTCTCGGCTCAAATATATATTTGTGACCTGGTTAGTAATCAGGTCAAACCAAAATGGGTGAATCTAATGGAGGCTGATATTTCTAAAGATGAAGTGGAAGAGGTGTTGTCTCACTTGCTTAGAAGGAAAAGTCTAGGTTGGGATGGGCTTCCTAATGAGCTGTTTTCAGCCCATGTGCAACTGCTTAAGGACCCATTAACTTGCTTGTGTCAGCAGGTGTAGAACTCTGGTATGATGCCTATGGATTGGAAGATTGTTGTCATTAGATTGTTGCCCAAGGTTCCCTCTCCGACCTCTTTGAAACAATGGAGACCCATTTCTGTTATGGGATCATTATATAAAACCTTCTCCAAAATTATTGCCAACAGATTGCAAAAAGTTTTTTCGCTCCTCATTCATCCACGTCAATATGGTTTTATTAAAGGTCAGAATATTATGCACAACATTTTGAATGTTTAGCTCGGAATTGACTATGCCAAAGCTTCTAGCCAGTAGGTTGTTATGCTTCAGCTGGATAATTGAGAAGGCTTTTGATCATGTCAGCTGGTCTTTTTTGCGGCAATTAATGTCTACAATGGGTTTTGGGCCCCGTATGATTTCTCTAGTTGATACTATCAGTCAGGGTGCTGTGGCCCATATTGCTCTTAGTGGAGGGATTATTGAGGAAATTGCCTTATCCTAGTCCCTTCGGCAAGGCTGTCCTCTTAGCCCTTGGCTGTTTGCTTTGGTTACTCACCCCATGCTCTCATTACTGGATAAGTTGGCAGCTCAAGGTGAGACAGTTGGCTTAACTCTTCCTGGCAGTGACCAGCTTGTGGGTCAATCTTTGGTGGATAATTCTTTTATGTTCCTTAAGGTGGATGGTATTAATGTTAACCGGGCAATAGTGGCCTTGAATCTTTTTGCTTTGGCATTGGGTCTTCACATTAATACTCAGAAATTCACCCTTCTCTCTTTTACGGAGAATGATCTGTAGGCCTTGGGCTGGAATGGAATTACGATCACAAGGGGCAATATAACCAGACACTTGGGATACCCTATTGGTGTGGAGGTTGCTCCCCGAGCCTTGTTGGATTGGATGGCCTCTTGAATTCATGACAGGTTCATGTATTGGAAATCCCAGAGTTGGCCACTACATGTTAGACTAAAAGTGGCTCCATGTATAATGATCAGTATGATCTCATTCTTTTTGCCACTACTTCCTTGGACATAGAAGTTCATTTTGGATTTGGTTCAGCCTATTAGATTTATGCTCTGGAAAAAGAAATGCAATCGTTTGGGACATGTATGGATCTCCTGGCAGCATGTCACAACTCCGAAAAGGATGGGGGGGTGCAGCTTTGCTAGATGTCAATTTGCATATGGTCGCTTTGAGGCTTTCCCTATTGCAGAGTCTATGTACTCAGTGTCATCCTTGGTCAGACATTGCTAAATTCTTCATAGAAAAGACTGACATTTCTCATGGTAGCATGGTTGTTCATGCTTCCTGGTGGCATGTGCTTAATTCTATGAGGCCTTTAAAGGTTTCCCAATCTTTTCTTCTTTCTCATTTGATAGCTTCTTGGCAGGAGGTGCTTCGTTTTGCAGTTTGGCGTCCCCCTGATATTCATAAAGAGGAAAATTCGTTGCAAGGAGAAATACTGGCTTGCTCAAGGTTATTGGATTAGCCACAAAAAGATTTGAGCGAGACAAGTTCAATCGAATGGCTAGGTTGGGGTTGAAGACAGTCCGTGATGGTGTTATTCCTGGGCAGGCCCGTCTTTATTCCTTTAGGCGTATTTGTCAGTACTTTTGGGTGCCTCGTGGATACAGGGACATTTGGTCATCCATACAGGAAAGTCTTCAGAGGTTCTTTCCTTTGCCTGTATTAGAGCCATTGGATCCTTGTCGTGACTGGATGTTTGTGCTTCCTAATGATTTTGGGAAAAGGTCAGCTAATCAGATATATCATCAGATGGTGGAAGCCAAGAGATGGGTCATGGGGAAAGTGAATAGGTTATGGCATCGTAGGGACAGTAAAAAGAAGTGGTGGGAAAGATTTATCCAGCTTTGGAAGTCTAAGGTCCCGTATTAGGGAAAAGTGTTCATGTGGCGGCTACTCATTGGGGGTCTTCCAACGGGCGAAGTGCTCCGTGCCCGAAAGATCTCTGTTGGGCGTTGTGTTTTCTGCACTACGTGTGATGAGACATTGCTTCACCTCTTTGTCTCCTGCCTTGTTGCGCGACAAATCTGGAATTTAATTTCGCGTGTCCGGTTCTCGGTGACTCAGCACTGCCTATTAGTTGGTTCGTGGATTATGGGAGATATGTCCTCTATGCCCTCTTTTAGTTGAGATTGTTCCTGCCTATTTCATTTCCTTAGACGGACAGCCCTGTGGCATATATGGCGTACTCGCAATGCCTTTATTTTTGATTCAGCATCGGGGATCCATGGGCATGTGGCCCGTGTGCGGGGAATAGTGTTGTGGCAAATCTCCTCTATGATGTTAGCGGACTTGGTTCTTCCGGATATTGCTGCTCCTTGGATGGCGATTGTTTGCTCTACTCCAGCTGCTCCTTCTGTGTGATCTGATAGTACTGTTCATGTAATAGGTTGTTCTGGTTGTTCTAATAGCCTGTAGGCCTCATGTAAATATTAGTTACACAGAGAGTGAGAGAGACAAAGTATGCTGACCTCTTGGTCTGATGTAATAGAAAATAACTGCTACATACAGAATGTTGACATGATGGTCTTATGTAAACATTCACTATCTAATTCAATTATCTTCACGAAAAAAAAAGAGGGTCATTCCTGTCTTGTACAAGTTGAGAGAGAGAGAGAAGACTGCCATAGCTGCTACAACTATTGACAGGCCATTTCCAACCAGCAAGAGACCCTCCGCGCAACATGAGTAGTCACAATTTGATAAAAATCAATATAATTTTCGATAGAGAGACGATAGTAGAAAGATAGAAAGAGAAATTTGTATTAGAGTTTAAAGGAAACAGAGGAGTAGCAAATAGCGCAAAAGTAAGATACATTTTGTGTTGAAAATTTTTTGTTTTTTATTTTCAAAGACTCATATCTCCAAAACAATGAAAAATTGGACCGAGCTTACGAGACGACAAAATATTCTCCTCGACCTTCTCTTCGAACTTTGTGAGAAGAACTTTGACCAAATTTTGCTCCTTTAATCACAAATCAGCTTTCAAAATAGATCTTATGCCTAAAAGTTAGAAAAAATTTGATAAAGAATTTACCATCACCAAAATTTGTCAATACACTTAAAAGGACTTAAAAATAATTTTCAAACACCATCTATACACATGTCAAAAAAAAGTTCAAAATGACTTTATTAGGGCATGTGACATTCTCCCCTTCTCCCAAAAACTTTGTGCTCAGAGTTGGAGGATAGTAACCTTCACAAAACAATGCACATGCTTGTAGACAAAGTTCAGGTAGCAAACTTGAGGGTTGCACAATCTTCTAATTATCACAAGGACGGGTTCAATAGAGCCCTTTAGCCACCAAAACAAATTTTGGGTAAGCAAAAACAAACTAGGGTTTTCAATTTTTAATCAACCTCCTCTTTTCATTAATGGTTTTTCAAAACAAATATTTAAAACTGAGGCTTTTGAAATGTTCAATCCAACCTTATTAAGGTAATTAGAAATTAACTCACATTCAAGCACCTAGACATGGGTCATTACATACACATACACTGCACCTACATGTAGCATATTCCTTTAGTTCACCATCATACCACTTGGATGTATGTAAATCATGTGCATATCTATTGAAATGTCTATTTCTTCTCTTTTATTTGTGCATGTGTGCATCATGGCCAAGAGGTTCTATAAAAAGAGGAGTTTTTCTCACTCTATTCTGGTGTAACTCACTCTTTACAACATGGGTAGTAGTAAAGAGTCAATAGTGTAAAAAATGAAAGAGCGGTGCTACATTGATCTCAATTTTGAATAAGGCCAAGGAAATTGAAAGCTTGAAAAAAAATTCATTAAAGACATGAAAATATATATTTCCAAGTTCATTAGAGTAGCCAAGCCTAAGGATTGTGTAACGTGTCCACCTATTCCCTTCAGGATACGTCTTAGCAGTCCATCGGAAAGGAGGTCTAGAAAGCTCCGCCCGGCACTCCCATGGAATGTCACGGGGTTTGCGATCTAGGACTTTCCGCGTTTGCTACATAGCGGAAGTATTCTGGCCGTTCCCACTTAGGACGACCTGAATCAGGGTTTCCCCTATTGGTCATTTCCTAAACGGCAACTAGTGTCGAACCCAAGCGAACTACTTTACGCGGAAACGCCAGGGCCGAAGCGGATTCACGCTGCACTTGGTTCAAGGAGAATGGGAAACAAGAGGGATGCAAGGCTCGACCTCTCTGCCATAAGGCATAGTCTCATTCCGTTTCCCTAAAACAACATAAATCCAGGATTATTATCACCTAGACTATAGGTCAGCGCCTTTGCTATTCATTTCCTTTGAAATGACCTTCTTGCTGTCCATTATGATTGAGAAAAGTTCCCGGCCAACCGGGACCACCCATCCGTAGGATGGACCCATGGCCACATCCACCGCACTTTCCTCAGGTTGTTTTAGTTGTCTACTTACCTATCACATTTAGTTGGATATGCATCAAGCAGCTTTCTTAATTAGCCCGTTAGGCACCGGTTCCTTCACGTAATCTTAGCACTTGACATAGAAAAGCAAGGTGAAACAAGTTCCTTTTCAACAGGTTATCATATTTATCCTTGGAATACATTTATAAAGTCAAGCCTGTAGGCTTATCCATAATCCGCCCGAAGGCTATCCAGCAATCCACAGGGATTACTAATACAAGATTCCGTCCGTAGACTAGTATGCGGGCCTCGAGATCCAATCCCGAGTCACGTTGGCCTCTTGTGCAGGGCCTAGAAGGCAAGGGATTTACGGCCAAAGCCCCCTTGGCATCCAAGCATCCTCCTGCTCCAAGTAGCGCTCAACGAAGAGACCTCACGCGGCGGGTTCGGTCAACCTTCCCGGCGCGGCTAACAACCCCCTTGGTTAGGGTCAGGCAGACAGTCGGGGGTAACTGAAGCTGCCTCTCCCTTAAGGCCTTCAACTTGAAGCATTAAATATATTTCCCATCCTTTAGTTCCTTGAGCAAACAATGCAAACAGTGCTTTCTAAACTGTTACAAGTACAATCAATTCCAGTAGTCGTTTATTTGGCCAACTGCTAAGGAGTGAATCCTTCTCTCCGAATGCATCCAGCATTCGATCCGGGATCAATTTCAACTTGGCAAATTCCCCAAGGGATTGTTTGTTAACCCTTATGTCCTTGGGTCATGGCTGTACCCTATTAACCCAACTTAACTAATACCTTAAGTTCTATTAACAGAAAATATGTTGCTCCAAATTATTGATTGGTCCTTTGCTTCCAAGCAAATATCTAATCCCCTTATCTTGGTCACTTTTCCCAAGAAAGGTGCTATATCAAGATGACTACTTATCCTCTTGCAAGATAAACTTGCGTAAGAATCTGCCAATCTCATTCCGAGGAATTACCATTGAACGGCATCTTCACATCGTCGGTCCTAGGGTTCCAACTCAAACCGAGTTTCATCTTTTTAGCGAGCGATCCTTAGGGTAGAAACCCTAGATCATTTCTTGCAAGTATGCCCTATTGTCCCTACATTCCGTGAATGTGGGCAGGTCTTTAGGGTATGAGAGTTTCAACTTGGCAATGAGAGCGATTAGGTCACGTCCTCAATGTGCTAAACCCTAGTTAGCACTTGGGATATGTTGCATCGATTTAACCATTCTTAAGCGAGTCCTTTGCGGTTTAGATGTTTAGGGTAAAACAATGTACTTGTCTATTCCTAAAGATATTGTCTTGATCGAAGGGGGAAAAAAGCTAGTTGCATTACAATACCATTCTCGTAAGCACACGATTCATTACCCACGTATGATTAGATTTACAAACCTTAACTTTTTTGGTTAAGATCAAAGCGTATGTTAAGTTACGGCATAATTTTCATTGATGCATTCACGATTCATACTGCTAAGCTTTTAGGGTTTATGTTAAAACGAATCATGCAGCCTTTTCCTAACTTCATTTTTGAATGAATTATTCATACGCTGAATGAGCATTACACAACCTTTCGTAACTACTTACATAGTTGATTGAGATTTATGCCAATTGACCAGAGTTTAATCTATTTCATGCAGCCGTAGAATCATTTCCATGTCTTATAAATTTCTACGATTGTTAGCAATCTTCTTTAATGAATCATTGCGAAGAAAGAGATGTCTAATAATGCGACATGCGATTTAATCTTTCCATGCATAATCGAAGTGTACTACAATAATTTCGACTTTGTAATGATGGTCATTAGTTGATCTAGATTCATTACTTTGCAATGTATAAAAACAACTTGCTAAGAATGCATAGACATCTTATGTTCCTTTTTTTTCGTTCGTTTCATTGAAAAATACAAATGACCGATTCTTCAATCGTGAGTTATTTCCTTTAAAATAGCCAATGTATTTTAATCGCAAAAGTGCATCTTACTACCGTGAATTAACCATGTATAATTGCAATATTTCGATGTAAATCAAAAATAGGAAGAAAACCTGGACTTGTGGGTTCGGTGAAATGAATTAAGATGTCTTCATCTCGAGATAAAATGGGGATATTGATGGTTGAGAGTGCTTTCATCTATCCAAGTGGCATCCTCCTCAGGATAATCTTTCCACTGGACAAGGCATTCTCTCAAGGTTCTGGATCTCAGTTGTCTCTCCCTAACATCTAAGATCCTGTTAGGCCATAGCTCAAGGACTCCTTGACTAGGCATTACAACTTGTTGGTCATCAAGTACATGGTTAGGATTAGGTACATACTTCTTCAATAGGCTGATATGGAATACATTATGAACCTTTAGGTTCTCAGGGAGTTGCAATCTATAAGTACTAGGTCCTAGGCACTTGAGGATCTTGTATGGTCCACAATACCTTGGACTTAGCTTCTTGCAATCCCCTAAGGATAGGGAACTCTTCTTTGGCCATACGCGAATGAAGACCATGTCTCCTTCCTCCAAGGTTCTACCTTGACGCTTCAAATCCGCGTATGCCTTCTGTCTATCCTTGGCGGCTTGGATGTCCTGTCTTATTAACTTTACTTGGTCATCCATCTCTTCCAACATCTGCCTTGAAGCTTCAACCCTCAAGGTTGGATCTGAGAAGTTTAGGGGACTTCGACAGTCATGACCATACAATGCTTGAAAAGGGGTTATCTGAATGCTTTGTTGGTAAGAAGCATTGTAGGCAAACTCAACCAAAGGCAAGTATTGAATCCACATTTTTGGTTCATGACAGCAGTGTACCCTTAGCATATCCTCGATAACTTGATTGACTCGCTCCGTTTGGCCATCAGTTTGGGGATGGTAAGCTGTACTAAAACAAAGTTGAGCCCCAATGGCTTCAAAGATAGCTCTCCAGAAATGTGATGTAAAGAGAGAATCACGATCACTAATGATTCTTCTGGGTAGCCCATATAGCTTGAATATCTCCTTGATAAACAACCTTGCAATGTCTGAGGCTTTATAGTTTGTCTTTACTGGAATAAGGTGTGCAACCTTAGTAAGCATGTCAACCACAACCATGATGGAGTTGTATCCTCCTTGAACTTGGGGTAGGCCAACAACAAAGTCCATACTGATGAATTTCCATTTCATTTGGGGAATGTCAAGTGGTTGTAACTTTCCAGGCATTTTGACATGTTTGGCTTTGATACGCTGATACGACAAATACTCAGTGACATATTTGAGAGCGTCACCTTTAAGCCTCTCCCAATAGTAGCTCTTCCTAACTGCATTGAGAGTCTTAGCATAGCCAAGATGTCCTGAGAAAGGGGAATCATGAGCTTCCCACAGTATCTTCTGCTTAAGTGACTAGCTTGCCGGTATACATAATCTCGTTCTATAGTAGACAAGTCTACTATTGATAGAGAATTCATGATACTTAGCTTGTAGCTTTTGGTCCTGGTCTTTAATCGGGATCTCCCTTAGCATCTTTTGATAGGTTGGATCATGGCATGCTTCTTCTCTAGCTAGCTCAAGTATTGGGTTGTTTGGTATGGATACCTTTGTGGCTAGAGATCTAGCTGTTGATGGATTTTGCAAGATCAGAGAATTAAGGAATGCCTTGCGACTGAGTGCATCGGCAACTACATTCTCCTTTCCAGGTTGATATTTGATTTCAAAATCATACTCCTCCAGCATTTTAATCCACCGACGTTGTCTCATGTTGAGCTCGTTCTGGGTAAAGATCCACTTGAGACTTTTATGATCAGTCACTAGAGTAAACTTATTACCCAACAGGTAGTGTCTCCAAAGCTTTAGAGCGTGGATGACAGCTAGCAGTTCTAGATCATGGGTAGCATAATTCTTCTCATGGCTCTTCAGTTTCCTTGAAGAGTAGGCTACAGGGTGACCTTCTTGCATGAGCACACATCCTAAGGCAAGCGTGCTAGCATCAGTTACTACCTCGAACTCCTTACTGAGGTCTGGAAGTTTTAGGATAGGTGTTAATACCAAACTTTGCTTTAATCTATCAAAGCTAGATTGTTCGGTAGTTAACCATGCAATGGATGTTTGCTTCTTCAGTAAGTCCGTCAGAGGTACTGTAATCAAAGCATAGTTTTTGATGAAGACCCTATACCATCCTGTTAATCCAAGAAAACTGCGTATTTCTTTGACAGTTATTGGTATTGGCCATTCTAGAACATCTCTGACTTTGGCCGGATCCACTGAGATTCCTTCCACTGATACGATGAATTCCAGATATTCAATATGACGCTTCAAGAATGCACATTTCTTCATCTTAGCATAGAGCTTATGTGCTCTCATTGTCTCAAGGACAATCCAAAGTTGGGGTTCATGATCTTCTTCCTGTTTGGAATAGACTAAGGTGTCGTCGAAGAAGACGAGTACGTAAAGATATCCTGCATTAACTTGTTGAAGGTGGCAGGTGCATTCGTGAGCCCGAATGACATAACTAGGAACTCAAAGTGTCCATATCTTGTGCTGAAGGCCGTCTTTGGGATATCTTCTTCCTTGATCCTTATCTGATAGTAACCAGACCTGAGATCAATCTTGGAGAAGATCTTCGCACGCGTTGAACCCTAGTGAACTACTTTATGCAGAAACGCCAGGGCCGAAGCGGATTCACGCTACACTTGGTTCAAGGAGAATGGGAAACGAGAGGGATGCAAGGCTCGATCTCTCTGCCATAAGGCATAGTCCCATTCCGTTCCCCTAAAACAACATAAATCCGGGGTTGTTATCACCTAGACTATAGGTCAGCGCCTTTGCTATTCATTTTCTTTGAAACGATCTTCTTGTTGTCCATTATGATTGAGAAAAGTTCCCGGCCAACCGGGACCACCCATCCGTAGGACGGACCCATGGCCACATCCACCGCACTTTCCTTAGGTTGTTTTAGTTGTCTACTTATCTATCACATTTAGTTGGATATGCATCAAGCAGCTTCCTTAATTAGACCGTTAGGCATCGGTTCCTTCACGTAATCTTAGCACTTGACATAGAAAAATAGTGTCAAACAAGTTCCTTTTCAACAGGTTATCATATTTATCTGTTAACCCCAAGTCAAGATGGCGAAGCCAAGATGGCGAAGCCAAGATGGCGAAAAATGACAAAGAAGCAAAGGAAGATGAAGAAAAAGAGCGAAGACACGCAAGCGGCCCCTAAAGATGGACCAAGGCAAAAAGCGTAACCATAAAAGAAAAGGCGCCTCAAAAAACTCGAAAAATCTTTGTAAAAGAGCGCCAGGCTGCCTTCTGTGCCCATTATAAAATATTAGATGGGTGTAGGCTAGAGATACGGGGCTAAAAGAGGAAAATGGAAAAATTGCCACAATGGCCGGTCATGTAAAAAAGGGATGGGTGTCCATGGGATTTTAGGGTTTGTATATATAAAGTTCAAAAAGTGAATAAGAGATCATTCTTTGGTGTGTGGCAAAATAAGTCTTCTTGTTCTTCTCTCATTCTCACCTTCTTGCTTGTGTGTGCTCTTGAGAGAGGGAGTGTGAGAGTGTGAGGGAGTGAGTGTGTGTAAGAGTGAGGGATCAAGAGGGTGAAGCTCTTCACCATCTCCTCTTTTTCTTCTTCTCTCCCCTTCTCTCTTCTTGCGAGCGCGGCTATGGAGGATGGAGCTTGGAGGTGAAGGAGGCTTGAGGATGCTTGAGCTAGCATCTAGGATCGTGGAGCTACCGGTGTGTGGAAGAGAGAAGGCAACTCATATCGGCGCTAAGGTAAGCTCACTATACCCGTAGGATTGACGACTGGTGAGAGATAGCCATTAGAGCTCGCTTGGAATGCTTGAAACAATAAGCGGTCCATGGATCTTGGCGGTTGAGCGAAAGCTCCCACATTTTGGTTCCGTTGCCGGGACCAACGGATTCAAGCTTGAGCACTTGCGCGCCTCATATCGAGCATCGAAGTAAGGGATTCATCCCTGAAACGGAGCTTGAGATAGGTAGGAAGTTTGGGTGTTTTTTATCTTTAAAACAAGTAAGTATTTTGGGTTATTTTGTTTGTTTGATGATTAGGAAACATGGAGAAATCAGTTCAGTATTTTGCTTTCGATTCGTGTTGCATTTAGAGTAGGATAGGATTAGGAAATTGCACCGGAGAAGGGTAGGGTTTACTGTTGCAAAACAGGGCAAACATGACAAAAAATCGTGCAGAAGGGCAAAAAGCTCACTTGCGATGCTTAAGAATGGTAAGTGAGTGATTGGGGGCGTCAATACCATACCCAGGAAGGGGTATAAGAGCCAAAAGGCCAAGGAAACACTCGTTTGCAACAGTTCAGTGTGTGTGAGAGAGAGAGAGAGAGAGAGAGAGAGAGAGAGAGAGAGAGAGTATATTAACGTCTCTAAAAGGCCAATGTGGCCTATGAGACCAAATCAGTACATACAATGATGGTGTGTTTCTCATCTGGAATGAGAAAAAAGATGAAAAGCATGTCTATAAGACTGAAAAAGAAATGAAGTAGTGTCCTATAAAAGGGGAAACATGTCAGTGATCTGAAAGTGAGAGTAGAGAAAGGAAAAGGAAAACTCTCCATCAATGATATGTCTGTTCTCTAGGGAGGTGTATCTCTGCATGGCTGAGGCGTCTCGGCATTTGTCTCCTGTGGCGCTCAATGATGGCTTTATTTTGTTAGTGGTGTGGATGTCTAGGCCTTCGTCCGGGTGGACGTGGGCGCCTAGACCGGCTAAGTGCCACTGCTCTATCCAAAGGGACACCTACAGAGGATGAGGTCCAATGATGATGTACTCCTGTAGGCTGTGTGGCAGTAGTAGTGGTATCTGCCATACTCTGTCGTGTATCAGTGAAAAAGTCAGTGACTGCTCTTTGTTTATGTGAGCCGAGCTGTGGGGACCTCCTACTCCGTAGAATTGTTGCTCTGCGCCTTTGGAGCTCCAAGAGGAAAAATCCCAAGCATCTCTGATCCTCAAACTGCATGATCCGTCTCAGGGGTCCAAAACCCTCTCGAAATAGACAGTGGTATCTACCTCGTATGTCATAATATACAGTGCATCGGCAGATGTAGTGTTCCTCTGTCTCTGGCTCTCTGTCGCATAGTGGGCATATGCGTTCTTCTGTCTGTATACCCTCCCATCTGCCTGTCTCAATCCTTAGGTGGTGGGATGAGGTGCGGATCTGACCAATAATTGTGCGTAGTCCATGAGGCAGCTATGTGCCCATGTAATTGGGTCGGGTGATGAAACCATCCTCAGATGCCTGAAGGAAGTGGGTCTGGTAGTGTGCCATCCTCGTGCCATGGGGGGAGGGGGGTCGGATCCAGGTCTTCTCCGTATCTAACTTCAGTATGTCTGCTCTGATCACATGGTTTAGCTCTGATCGGCTTAGGTCAAGTGTAGGGCAATCCAGGCTATAGTCGAAGGGGGGTAGTCTGTCAATCTGCAGCCCATGTAGACTCATCCATGTACTCATCTGATCATACCAACAGTGTTTGTCACCGTCTGCTGCTAGTTGTCTAGAAGAGGCCAGGGCTAGCCGTGGGTATCTATCTTGGGGGAGCTCCCATAGTCTATGTATGAAAGTCACTGCCTGGACCAAGGCCTCAGCCACCATGGGTGATGCTCCCACCTCAGCTCTGATAATCTCATGTGGGGTCGAGCTCTTCGCTCGTATCATGCGTGAGATCATCATGACCAGTGGTCTTTCCATATGCTCCCATCCGTCATAGTATTCCTTCTCTGGTCCATCTTGGTCCCCCAAAGGCTGTCTCCTCGTGTGAAAGAGACTCGGACCCCAAATAGCTGCCCCATATAGGAGTGTGGGTGTAACCAGGGTGTCAAAAAGCCACAGTTTGGTGCACGGCTCATGAAATTGTATGTGAGCACATTGCCTCTCCAATGCACCTAAGGCTGCATATGCTTTTGCCAGACGAGCCTCTGATGTCTCTCTCCAAGAGAACTGTGGTCCTTTCAATGTGACCCCCAAATAAACATACTGCCTAACCATCTCCACTGGCTCTCCGTCAAAAGTAAACTGGTGCTCAGCTCTTGTCACCCAAGAAGCTGAAGTGTTAAATACCATAACTTTAGTTTTCCCAAGGTTCACCTTAAGATCTCTATCTCTGCAAAAAGTTGATAATGCATCCAAGTGTCTATTTAGTCCCTTAGGTGAGTCAGATATAAGTACAATATCATCGGCATAAAGCAGTAATGGTATCAGCACTCCAGCTAGGCTGGCTCCGGCCCCACCAGTCCTATCCACATATTCTGAAATTTCATCTATATACAGCCCAAAAAGTGTCGGTGAAAGTGGACAGCCTTGTTTCACCCCAATGGTGCTATTGACTGTATTTGAGATGCCCTCAGGTGTTCGTACTCTGCCTGTCACTGTCGCATACAGGGCATAGATACTCCACTGTATCTCTATGGGCACATCAATGTTTTGCATTCTTCTCATGAGTCTAGCACGTGGCACTGTGTCAAAGGCCTTGCGAAAGTCCACAAAACAGCAATAGATCTTTTTCTTGAATGCCTTGCCTTCTTTGATGATTGCCCTCAACTTAAAGATATGGTCTAGAGTTGTATATCCCCTCCTGAAGCCAGCTTGGCCTTTTGACCTCAGGCCATGCATCTCGGCCCATTCACTCAATGCTTGTTCCACGATAGAGCCATATATCTTGGCCAGCATGTGTCCAATCATGATAGTTCGGTAGTTACTAGGTAGCGCGGGGTCTCCACTCTTAAAGAGCGGCACAATAATATGGTCTGACCAACAGGTTGGAAATCCCTCACAAACTGCCCTATTAAAGATGTGAGCCAGCGTTGGTGCCAGAATATCATAGGCATGCGTGAAGTGTTCAGCCACTAAACCCTCATGGTCTTGGGCTCTTCCATTTTTCAGTTTCCATATGGCATTCCTCACTTTTTTTTCTGTGAAAAATCTGCAATTTGCTGGTCTTGAGGTTGAGGGGAGTGGCATAGGCTCTTGGCTAGGAATATCATAGTGTGCAAGCATATCCATGCCAATCATCCAGTCTAGTAATTTGTAGGGGTGGCTGGTTCTCGTGCATCTTTTTCCATGCTCTCTTGCTGTCCTGCCCCAAGAACATGGAATACATTTCCGTTTCTAGTCTGCTTAGGTATTCCCGCTTCTTTTTGCGTACCAATCGTCTGAAGAGTGTTCGAGCATGCTTATGTGTATATATGCCAAGTGCCATCTCTCGCTGAAAACGTGCTTATGTCTCTCTGCACTCATCATCATACCAGCCATTCTGTGGAGCATTACCTCGTGGAGGTTTATCTGACGGTGTAGTGTGTGGGAAAGCATATGCTGCTGAAGTGTGTATTATCTCGGCCAACTGTCCTGTAAACTCATCCAGAGAGGCCTGTGTGTCTAGCTCCCTCAATGCATCTCGCACAGTAATGCTGTATATGTGTGAGGTCACTTCCACAAAATCATAGCGTGGTAATTTTGGTATGTGTGACTATGCTTCGTGTATATGCCCATATTGCATTGTGAAAGCTAGAATAGCATGGTCTGCTACTAATCCAATAGGTCTGTCTGAGATTTCAAAACTTTTTGTGTCAGGTAGCAAGTTGGGTGATCCAATCAAATAGTCCACTGTGCTTGACCCTTTCTTGTTATTCCAACATGTGAAGCCATTAGATCTTGGCCACTGTGGTAGCCCGTTAAGGATGGCCAAACCATGTGCACTTCCCAGTGCCAGTAGGTGTGTTCCATATTCTGTTATCTCTCTATCTTGGGTTGATCTAGCTAATCCCACTTCATCTAATGCAATATCTCTGAATATCTCATCACTAGTGTCAAAGAAAGTAGATTGGTTGTTTCCTGTGCGTGCATTAAAGTCTCCTGCTAGTAGAACATCCCCAATTCTCATGTATCCCATTATGTCCTCATATAGTGGTGCATACGGGGATGTCTCTTTAGGGGCAAACTTAGAGTATGCAGGGGGAAAGTAGCATATGGCAATATACATGCAGAGCTACCGACCGATTCGATTTAATCGCACCGATGACAAGCCCGCCACTCCATCTAGGTATATGAATCCCTTCTCTTACTTCCCTAGGTCGGATCTGGAAGGTTATGCCTGGTATGATTGAGTGAAGCATGAGAAACGATTGAAATCGAGTTTCCACTGTTTACGTGCGCCGCGCTCGGCCCGTCCGAGTGACCACTCCTGTGTCAAATTCGGCCCATCCAACCAAAACCCTAATCGGCCCGTCCGAGTCTATAATTCGGACCGTGGACAAACTCGGCTCTCGGCCACGTGTCAGATTCGGCCCTCGGCCCACTTGCCTCAGCCCGTCTGAATAACCTTGTCCGAGTTAACCGCTCGGCCCGTCCGAATGACTCCGTCCGAGTCCTCGGATTCGGCCCTCGGCCCATGCGCCTGGGCCCGTTCGAGTAACCCATTCGGACCCTGCAATTCGGACTAGTTGGGCCGAGTGTAGATTTTTGCCAGATCTTCAGAAAGTTGACCTGACTCGGCTAGGACTCAGCAGCTCAGACTGTCGAAAGCCCGTAGGGCACTCAGAACTTGATTCTGGCATGTGGAATAGGCAAAATCGTAGGGCGCCACTGCTTAGCAGCTAGACGTGGGCAGTTGCAAGACCTAGAGGCTTAGACACGACCCGCTGAGCTGTAAGGCTTGATTGGACAAAAAACGAACAAGGCGACAACTTAGGGAAACCCTAAACCCTGACAAGACGGCCAGGAAGTTGACCAACAAGCCTATTCGGTCCAAAACAACGCGAGAGTGCGTAAGACGACTAGGAAGTGGTTGCTACACTCACCCTGAATTTTTGCACTAGAAGTACACTTAAGGAAACTGAAAGCCTGATTGAGCACAAGTGCACGAGGAAAGACACATTGAGTGGCCATAAATTGAGGATTGTATTAAATAACTGAAGGAACCCACCTAGATAAACCACTCAAGGAACCCCCAACAGGAGAGAACCCAATACAGAGACAAATCGTCAACGCTTAGAGGTAGGACTAAGCAAGGGACGCTGATGAAGTGGATCTGACGAGCCTACTGAACCTAATCGATAGCTTGGTGGAGCATGACAACTCGACAATGGCAGAAGAAAGTCCAGACCATAGGTACAACGAGGAATTCGACTTAGGAGCCTTTCCAAATGCAGTTCAGCAGCGCTGGTCAGTAGTTACGACGCTCATGCTCGGTACGAGCACCGTGGTAGAACGGCGGAGGCTATCATTGCAGATCTAGAAGAGGAGAGAAAGCTGGTCCGCAAGGCATTGCAAAGCATGGCTGAGTACAATAGGGATCAGCAGGCTAGGAACCAAAGGCAAGGCATGGAGTTGCGAGAGGTGCAGCGGGTACTGAACTTGGCTGACAGGAATCGAACGGACCATGAGAGGGCACTAGAAGGAGACTTAACGCTGAGTGAGCTTCTTATGAAGCGACTGCTCGATAACACGGCTGCAAAGCAAAGTGCCACAGCTCTAGCGACATCGCTGCTCGCAGGACTAGGAGCAAACCAAGGCTCAAAGAGCCAGGCTAAAATCCCTATTGTTGCCAAGCAACTCGATAAGTACCAGCTCCATAACGATCCCTATAGCTTTGTCAAGCAGTTCGAGCAAGTCTGCGAAGCCAACGGCCTTAACGATCTGACTCAACGCTCGCAAGCGTTCGGGCTTTGCTTGGGCGACAAGGGTAGTACGTGGTATACGAGCTTAGATAACGCGGAGCGAGCCAACTTCGATGGCCTCAAGGATCTCTTCATTAAGAGATTTGCCGAGCGCGGATACTCCGATAATCTACTCGTACGCTTGATGAACGTCAAGCAAAAAGAGGAGGACATTCGCGACTACGTGACCCATGTACGGAGTCTCTTTAAGAGAATCCCTACTGGAGAGCGACCGACTGAAAGAGCAGTGTCGACCATATTCATCAGTGGGATTCAGAATGAGGAGCTATACAAGGCTTTGGTAGGCAACTCGAGCTTGCAGCGGGACGTGCTAGCCAGGTTCTTTGAGGAGGCCATCCGAGTGGACGATCAGCTGAAGGAGTGGAGCTCCAGGAGCGTGAACGTAGAAGAGACCGCTTCGTGAAGCTCAGAGAGGCTGTCAGCCTCGAGTGAGCGATCAGCACCATCAGCCCAGGATAAGGAAAAAGCCACCGAAACGAATCAAGACTTGGCTGATGTTAGACTGGAACTAGCCAAGTTGCAAGAAATGTTGAGACGACCAACGCGTCCACACATCCAATGCGTGTACTGTGGCGGAAACCACTTACCAGCCGAGTATCAAGACCCTAGGTCACGGCCTTGCGCTAACTGCGGTAGGTTCAGTCATGATGTCGCGTATTGTAGACTGCCAAGGAGACTTCTGTACTCACAACCATACGGCCAGCCTTACCTAGTGAGCAGGCCGCAGTCATTCTTCGGAAGGGGATTCCCATTGGCCCTTTCCGCGCCCAACGACGTTAAGCCGGCTATTCCTAGGATGGAGATAAATCCTACAGGCATTCCTAGGCCTCTTGGTCCTTACGTAACCCACCCACCGAGTGACGCTCCTGTCCACTATGTGGAAGAACCAAACGAGGAGGAAGCTTACATATGCCCTTATGTTTCACATGACGATGAGGGCACTGCTGTCCTCATGGACTATCGACCAGTCTCGGTGATAGCGTTGGGAAGAGGACGAGGTAAGGGCCTAGGAGGGCAGGCACAGGACCCAATTACCTGTTGGACCTGTGGCCACCCAGGTCATGTCTTATCACGCTGCCTCGAGAGAGAGCAGGAAAACAGAGATAAGGCTGACCAAAGGTGCGCTGAGTGCAGAATCACCCATCTTTTCGTTGACTGCCCAAGGAGAAAACCATCATCTAGTTCAGTCAATGAGCCGTCTGTCCCATTGGGGCTGTTCGGTGTCGAGAACCACGACGGGGAGGCCACGCCTATCCCGTTGCGGGTCATGACTTGTGCCCAAACGAAGCAAGCTGGCATCTCTCTGCCAGGGCCTAGTAATCTGGATGCAGCCTCGATAGGGAAGAAGAGCCGTAGACGGCAGAAGAGGAAGTCGGAAGCTAAAATCGCCCTAAAGACTGAGAGTGTTACAACTCTGCCCGTTGGAAAGAAGGTCTTCGATGCAGAAGCAGAGACGTCAACCCCTAAGACGTGCGAAAAGGGAAGCGCTAAGGTAGGGGAATACCCGCAACCGAAGCGACAATTAGAGGCCATAGAGAAGGTGAGGGAATGGGTGAAGGAAGCCCAATAACACCTAAAGGACGCTGAGCCCATCATAGAGGATGGGATCGATGACCCCTCCAGCATAAGTACGCCGACCTCACTCCCACAACCAAAGTCGAGAGAAGCAACTGCACCACAAGCGGTGCCGTTAAGGCCAAGCCTCGACGCTGCTACAGGGCCGCGGTTCAGTCACGACCACTGGTCAGGACAATCCAGGTTAGGAGAGAGACGAACACCCAATGATCTCCTAACCACACTAGTGACTATCCCTGTAACACTCAGTCTGGGAGATCTGCTTAGGCAGCATTCCACCCTATGGCAGGACCTTAAGCAGTGTGTTGAAGGGACACAAGAGCAGGTCACGATAGACCCTCATGACCATGAGGCAGAAACGCAAATACCGAGTTTGATGCTGCACACTGTGCCTAAGTCCTTGCATGTCAATGCCTTTTGGGAAGGCTCCGAGATACATGCAATCTTGCTAGTTTTAGCCCTAGGCGACACAACGAGGAAGGGAATCGTAGACACGGGAGCCGGGGTTAGTGTGCTTAGCTACACCGTGCTTCAGACTTGGGGAAACCCACCTGTTGAGACTGCTAGGTTTAATGTCACACTAGCAAACGGTATGAGAGTTAAGCCATTCGGGGTGCTTAAGAATTGGCCAGTGAAGATCGTAGGTGTCCAGTTCTCCGTTGACTTTATAGTCATGAAGGGAGTGGACTATGACATCCTATTAGGCCGCCCCTAGATGCGCAATGCTAGGGTCATCGAAGGTTGGGGTAACGGCTTAATCTTCCTTGGCAATAGGATAGATGCCGCGAGAGTAGAGATGGATACCTGGAAGACCTCATCTGTCGACTTAGATGCCATCTTTACTATGCTCAAGGGCAATACTCAGGCCAAGAAGTCCTATAGGCCCTTGACTAAGTATATCCCATGCCCAGAGGACGAGCGGGATTGGATGTATGTCCTTGCTATAATCGACTTGCCGTTCTCTGATCACGAAGCATATGAGCCGGCCATCAAAACAACTGGTAAGGCTGATGACACACCCTCCGTGCCAGTCTGCATGATGGCATGAAGTCTTCAAGGGAAGCGGAAGCCCGTCAACTTCCACGTTCTAACCGACAAAAGGGAACTCTAGGAGATACTGGAATATCTATTGGACAAGCTAGCTGGCAATCCAGCTGCAAATCTCGAACCACTCCAGGATCTCCTAGATGAACCCAAGTGGCAATGGACCAAAGTGCATGACTTAAACCTCATGTATAACTGGGCTCTAATGCCCGACCAACGACCAGGGATAGACTGAGTCCTAGGAGATGACGAGCAGTTTGATGAAGAAAGTTCGAACGATGAATACGAAGACTGCTTGTCCTTCAGTGATGGAAGTGAGGGTGAGGTGGACACCGTGGAATACGACACTGAAGGACAAGAAATAGAGCAAATACGAGTGGACTCCAAGCCGCAGAGAAAGAGTGTCTTCCGGAGAGAGCGAGGAGTCATGAGCGTGGAATGTGATCGCACCTGGCTGGAACAAGTGGGAGCCATAGACCTCGAGCAAGCGAGACTAGCCCAGCCAGGAATGAGGTCGGTGTTTAGAACTGAATCACCATCTGAACTGCGCCCACCAGGAGAGACCACCTCTTCTAGCGAAGGAGGGGGATTCGACTTTGAATTAGAGGTTAGCTCGGATAGTGATCCAGAGATCCCTAGGCCACCCGCAACCAAACGCACCAAGGGGGACCTACCGGTCTACTTGAGGCGCAGGTGAGTGAGACAGGAAAATGCAAAACAACCCAGGGAGGATCGAACGGAAGAACAGCAGAAGCCGTAGGATCTCCCTAAACGATTTACGAAATTCAAAAAGGGGGATAGGGTGGTAGTGCTGCTAGGTGCCAAACGTCAAGCATAAACAAGCAAACCAATCGAGGGACTAGTCAAGGTCAAGGAGGTGGACCTAGCCCAAGAGGGGAAACCACCCCGACCAGTCTTCATTGCTGATGATTTGACTAATGAAGAAGAAACGAGTCTTGTCGCTCTCTTGGGAGAGTACATAGACGTGTTCACCTGGTCCTTAGGAGAGCTTAAGGGGGTAGATCCAAGTGTCGTGACCCACAACATACCCATGACGCCAGACGCAATACCGATCAAGCAGCGACTGTACCCTATGAATCCTAAACATGCTCATGCTGTCAAGGAGGAGATTGATAAGCTAATGAGAGCAGGATTCATTTATGAAATTGAGCACACGGACTGGGTATCGCCCATAGTCATCGTGATGAAGAAACATGAAAAAATCCGAGTGTGCGTCAATTACAAAAAGGTGAATGCTGCTACCAAGAGGGACAACTATCCGTTGCCGTACACAGAGCACATGCTGGAGAGAGTGGCAGGCAAGGAAGCCTACAGTTTCCTGGATGGCTTCTCAGGGTGCAACCAGGTTCAAGTGCATCCTGCTAATAGGCATAAAACTGCTTTCTCCACTGAGTGGGGTGTCTTTGCTTACATAGTCATGCCCTTCGGGTTGACAAATACCCTTGCCACTTTCCAACGCCTCATGTACACCATCTTTAAGGACATGCTTCGCAAGGAGTTAGAAGTCTTTGTCGACGACCTCTGTGTCCACTCGACATGGGTCAAACACTTAGATAAACTCCGAGCAGTCTTTAAGCGGTGTCGTTTATACCGCCTCTCCCTGAACCCCTTAAAGTGCCAGTTTTGGGTGAAGCATGGATGCATTCTAGGGCACGTGGTGTCAAAGAACGGCATTGCCACTCACTTCTCGAAGGTCAAGGTCATTGTTGACCTTCCACCCCTGAGCAACTACAAAGGAGTTCAATGCTTCCTAGGCCATACCGGGTACTATTGGCGGTTTGTACTCAATTATACGTTGATCGCCAGGCCATTGTACAAACTGCTTATAGTCTTCGAATGGACTGAAGCATGCCAAAGGGCCTACGAAGAGTTGAAGAAGGCTCTAACCACAACACCAATTCTACGAGCCCCAGATTGGACCATCACCTTCCACGTGCATATCGACGCTTCTAAGTTTGCCGTGGGGGCAGTGTTGTGCCAGCCTGGCGAACACAATTTAGACTATCCAGTGAGCTTTGCTAGCAGACAACTCACTGAGACAAAAATGAATTACTCAACGACGGAAAGAGAAGGACTAGCCATGGTATTCGCAGTGAAGAAATTCCGGCATTACCTCTTGGCCACGCCCTTCACCTTTTTTGTGGACCATCAAGCCTTGCTATATCTAGTAAACAAACCTTGTGTTACAGGACGGATAGCTCAATGGCTCCTTCTGCTTTCGGAGTTCGACTTCTCCGTAGTGGTACGGAAGGGAAAGCAGCATTACATGGCTGATCACATGTTGCGCATTCCCACTGGAAAAGCCGCTGGGCAAGGTGTTATTGATGAACTGCCGGACGCCCATCTGTTTAACCTCTCCAGTGAGAGAGACCTGTTTAAGGCTGATCTGACACCATATTGGGCAGATGACATAGTTCAAGTGCTTGAGCATGGACTGCCTGACCGACCAATAGAAAAAGCCCGGCTTAGGAGATTAATCCTCAAGATCCAGCCTTATAAGCTGATTGCAGGCCAACTCTACAGGCTGGGGCAAGACGGATTGTTGCGCAGGTGCGTGTGCGAATATGAGGTACACGATGTGCTCTTAGAAGCGCACGGTGGCATTGCTAGAGGGCATTTTAGCAGAGACACGACAGCAGGAAAAGCGTTGCAGTCTCAACTGTGGTGGCCCACGCTTTTCCGCGATGCAACACGATTTGTCAAGCACTGTGATGAGTGCCAGCGGACGAAGGTCCCAATTTGCAAGGATCGAATGGACTTAACCCCGGTTATTGCTCGACAACCCTTCGAAAATTGGAGAATTGATTTCATTGGGCCCATCAGTCCTGCAACACAGTATTCGCAGGCCAAGTACATCATTGTGGCCACGGACTACCTCACTAAGTGGGCAGAAGCGCGAGCCATACGAAAAAACGACGCTAGAACGATGACTAAGTTCTTATGGGAGCAAGTAATTTCACGATTCGGTTGCCCCATCGAACTGGTCAGTGACCAAGGCACGCGCTTCATCAATGAAGTGATCGTACACCTCCTGTCCACCTTTCTCATCATCCATCACAAATCCTCGCCATACTACCCTCAGGCAAACGGCTAGGCCGAATCAACAGATAAGGTTCTCATCAATGTCCCAACCAAGGTCGTTTCTGCTTCACGCAGCGACTGGGACAACAAGTTGATGGCAGCTCTGTGGGCTTACCAAACCGTCTATAAAATGGCTGTCGGTCAAACCCCCTTTAGGCTGACATATGGGACAGAAGCGATTCTACCGGTAGTGTTTTTCGTCCCTAGCTTGAGAATAGCGCTTCAAGAGCAATGGGAAGGGAAGGAGGCATGGACGCAGCGACTAGTTGAGCTCGAACGTCTCTTAGAGACTTGTCTTCTTGCCACCCATGCACTGATCTGCGAAAAAGCCCGACGCAAGAGCTGGTTTGACAAGCACGTCAAGCAGCGCGAGTTCGAAGAGGGTGACTTAGTGCTCCTCTACTCAGTTAAAGGCCATAAGCAAAAGATGAAATTTAGAGGTCTTGGACCATTCAAGGTTCGTGCAATCAGCCGAACAGGCAATGTCGAACTCGAGACTCTAAACGGTGAAGGAATAGGCTTCTTCAATGGCAGCCGTGTCAAGAAGTACTACCCTCCTACGCATCCTTTGCATGAACCACCGATGTTAGAACCGCCTGTCAAGGTCCGAGTAGCCACAATCACTGAAATCGACGACGAGGACAAGGAAGCCGTGGAACCCGCATACCTTCGTATCACAGTCACGGCTAAACAAACATGTGCTTTCCCCGCCTTGATCGATGAGGGAGCAGACTTCAACGTCCTGACCTACGATCATTGGACTCAACTTGGCCAGCCACCACAACTTCAACCCACCACTGCAAAATTAAGCCCATATAGGCTCATTCCTATGTACTACTCGCCAAGTGCAAGGCTGCCGTTTCTATCGAGTCTGAGACTGTTCCAATGTTTTTCTATGTACTGCCAAATGCTAAAAATGCAGGCACAGAGTCACTGCTGGGGCATACCTTCAAAAAGCAGACCCACTGCAATGTCGATTATGCATCGCAGCGCATCTACGTAGTAATAGGCAACGTTCGCATTGTTATAGCTTTCAGCAAGGGCTGCGCGACCTCATCCCAGGCCACCCAGCCACTGATAGAAACACCCGTAGGTAATTCTAAGGAGGGGGTGGAATGCGGCCGCCACTCCCCGAGTCCCATCGCCCGCAACCCATACCAGCCCAAGCTAAGGCCCCACAATCCCGCCTCCAATGGGTGCCTAAACAACTGCAATAGCCGCCTAGGAGTCGACGCTTCTACCCTCAGAAGACCAGAAACTCTAAACCTAGGAGGCCCAAATGCAGCCACAGGAATAGACGTGTAATCAGTTAGAGATGGGTCCCCAAGGCTCTCTTGCGCACACAAGGCTACTATGAGGGCAATGCTTGGCTATGGATACCTAAGGCCCACGTGGCCAGAGGCACCACTCGCACGCCAACCTTAAGCTCGATTATCCCGAAAACCGTAAGACCTCGAAACCACGAGCCGCAGAGCTTCCCCGATCCGCAACCATCGAGTCCATCCACGCGCAAACCAACGTGAATCACCCAAGCCTGTCAAACCAATCAATAACCGCTAGCTCGAGGATCATTACAAGCAGGAAATGATCCGGGTTTCCAACTCCATCCTGAAAGCAATAGGCCATCACGCGAGGCCGCTGCTAACCTAGCTTCTGTCCCAGCGACCCAATCGCAAGCTCTTGAAGTCCTACCACAGCAACTCTCCGTAGTCAAAGGCTCAAGTCCTACCAAACCCCAACCACCCGCAAGCCTTAGGCCCTCATACGAGAGGAAATTCTTTCTCTCACTAGCACCTGATTTAGTTGAGGAAACAGGGGATGATGTGGTGGATTGCATTAAATGACTGGACGCTACTTTTGTGTTGCTAGCTCTGAGCTACGATCGCCTCGATTTAGGCCTATTGGATGAATCCTTCGCAGTCGAAGTTCAAACGATGCCTTGTTCTTGGGAAACGTTTGAATTTGCATTTGCAAAAGCCCCTACCTCCGCTGCTAAGATGCTCAGCGGTGAGATCTCAAAAGAGCAGGCAATCAAACAACGCCTCATCATGTTGTATGATCAGCGAACCACCTCTGCCATCACTGACCGAGAAGTGGCAGAGTTGTCAAAACTGGCTGAGACGAAATCCCAGTTCTTAAGGCATTGGTATGATCTTAGACTGCAATGGGAAGTCGAAGGATGCCGAGTAATGACCAACGCCGAGCAGCGATGCGCTATCAAAACGGCAAAGTACGACCCCACATACGTCGCGCTGACATCATATCGAGTGTTAACCATGCTGCGAGGCCGTCCTATAGAAGACCACATCAAGGGACACCCCTACCTTGACCGCCTGTTGATTGAAGAAGAGTTACACATCGCTAGTCGAGTCAACTTGGGCGACTTTCTAACTGATGTTCTCACATACATCACTCAAGTGGGGATTAAACCCTCCGCCCTAGACCGTGAAGCCCATTTGGAGTATAATCCCAATTTCTATACCTGGCTCCTTCACAAGTAGCCGACCATGCCGAAAGACCTACACCTTCTAACCTCATCCTAGGAAGAATTCTTCTCATACTAAAAGGGGAAGGGGTAAGGTGAATTAGATCAGAAGTAATAAAGCAAATCAAGCCATGAAGTATGTAGACATACATTGTGGAAAATGGATGGGGTAGGAAGGAGGACACAAAAACTTTGAATTAAAAAGCAAAAAGTCAAAGTCTGAAAAGCGAACCTGCACTAGACCTTAACGAGTTCATTCAGAAGCATAAAGTTTTAGTGATTACTATGACGTGAGCACTAACGAAACTTATGGTTATGACAGGAACAAAAGATGTCACAGCAGGACCGAGTTCACCGACTCCCCTTCACAGAGGAAGAGAGAACGCGGTACAACATCAACCTGGAGAACCGCGCCTATAATCAGCTGAAATTCCGAACTATCCACATTTTGGAAGAATTAGTGGCCAAAGAAGAGGCGGCCAGGAGCATCGTGGAAAGTTGCAACCTTAAAAAGTACCTGGAAAGTTTCTCACGAGAACCTGAGCACACGAGCTGTGTGGAATTCCTCAGGACCTACAATCTCGACGGAGAGTGCGGCACTGCCACAGTGGGGAGAGGACAAAATGCTAAGCAGGTGCTGGTCCATTTAACCTCGGCCTTAGTGGAGAAGGCACTGGGGCTGGAATCGAAGGTTAAGAAGAAGCAAAAGAGGGACGTGTATGCCATGCTGGGGATGAGGAAGAAGGAGGTGCTGATGAACGATGGCATCAGTATCCAAGACATCCCCAGCGCAGAAACCAGGCTACAAGCGAAGCTCGTACATGCACTTTTCTCCAGGCAGTGCTATAACGCGCTGATGCACAGGATCAGCGTACCATTCTTAGAAAATGTAGCGGCCCAAACCCTGCACGAAGTCGACTGGAACAGGTGTGTGCAAAACTATCGATCAGGCAGCCCGAGCTCTAGCATTAGGAAGCCTGCCAGCAAGAGGAGAATCACCGATGCCGAAGGCCGCAGAAAGAAAAAGGGCTTCCTCCAAAGCCTCATTCATCGCATATGGGGGCATTTTAACGACGCTTATCCAAGGGGCCGTAAAGGAAGCAGAAGAGGGGGAGGGAGAAACACCCAACCGATCACCGCCCCATCAATACCAAGACAGGTCTAGCGATAGGACGGAGACAGAGGAAGAAGGGGAAGAGCAAAAGAGCAAAAAGCAGGTTAAGGAGACTAAGAAAAAAGCAGCGCAGAAGAAGAAGAAATAGGATGAAGGCCGTAGAAAGGAGAGGGAGGACTTGAAGAAAGCGAAATGACAATCCCTCAAGGAGGCAGAGGAGAGAGAAAGGAAGAAGAAGAGACAACGGAACAAGTAAGGCAGGATAAAAAGGCGTCCAAGCGGGAAGCTGAAAGGAAAAGAAAAGAAGATTAGGAGGAAAAAACAAAAACTAGAGGGAGAATGCAAAAAGGCCGAGGAGGAAAGGAAAAGATGAGTCGCGGAGAAGGACGAGGAGTTAAGAAGAAAGAAGGAGGACGACCTGGCAGAAGCAACCCGCCGGTCAATTGAGCAGCAGTGCAGGGCAGATGACCCAGAAGCTTGGAATCAGCCCAGGGAAGAGAGGCCTAGCTTCAGCATGCAGGCCCCAGAACCCGCGCCCCCCGCCGCTCCAGAAGGAAAAGACAAAGCACCCCTACATCCCATCCCCACCCTCATGGCGCCCCCCGCTGAACCCACTACGCCCACCCCTAGCATCCCTACCAGCTTGGAAGTGTCCAACCTGGTGGCCTGGATGCAATATTTCATCAGTAAGGAAATGACCCAAGGGAAAAGCACGGAGGCGATGACCACAAGACCAAAAAGGCCAGCCGTAGATGCTGAATCAAGGTAGGATCAAAAGCGCCCGCGCATGGAGGCCTCAACCACCCTCACCCCCACCCACACAATAATGACGCCGCCAGTCGATTACGACGAATACGTCGCTGAGCTGCTCTCCCAATTGGAGAGGGCGAAGGAGGAGAAAAGGACGGCTGTGGCTGAGTTGATGGCAGAAAAAGAGTCAATGGCAGCTTTCCAATTGGAAAAAACCCGCATCATCGCCATGCAACAACGCCAAATCTTTGAACTTAAGCAAGAGTTGAAGGCCAAAGAAAACAAGGAAGAGAGTTACAAGCAGCAGCTGGAGGACGAGAACCAGGAACTCGTGCAGATGCAGCGGGAGTACAAACTCCTCCTGATGCAATTTAAGGAACTGGAGCCAAAATATCAAGAACTGGAGTCAAAGACCGCTACCATTGAGTAGATGATGGGGGAATTGAACACCAAGGAAGAGGAGAGGAGCCAAGAGAGGGAACAGCAACGAAAGAAGATCGAGTCTATCTCCGATCAGCTACGTCTCGGGAAGACAGAACAAGACAACTTGAGCAGAGAGCTCAGGGCCCAAGAGCAGAAGCTCGTAACCCTAGCTCAAAAGCAGGGGGAGAGCATGGAAGGAATGAGCAAAAGGGCGAAGGAATGGGCCATGTAGAACGAGGCGCGGGTGAAGGCTCTGGCGTGGCGCCTCGCCTTGGTGGAGAAGGAAAAAATCTTGGCAGAAAGCAAAGCGGGCGCCATCCAGACAGCCTTCACCGCCCAACAACAAGCCTTCCTCAATACGTTGCTGGATACAACTCAACCAGAGAGAACGGAGCCGTTGGAGGTGGTAAAGAAGAAATTAAGCATCGCACGCAGAGCTCTGCACGCGGGGTTGACGATGCCACCCCAACCTGCAGAGGTAAGGCTGGGCCTAGAGGAGCAGCGGAAGTATCTACTACTGGCCGGCCTAACCCCCCAGGAGACAAATGCCCTCGGCTTTGAGGAAAGAACACTACAAGAAAACTGACAGGGGGTGGAAGTCGAATTCAGAATTGACATGAACAGATTCAGAGAAGATGTAATCCCGGAGCCCCCCTCACCGCACGAACAAGATTAGCAACAACCCGCCCCGCCCCGCCCCTGGACAGACAGGCCATCCTTAAAGAGCGGTGGAAAAAGCTGGTGGAAGAGGCTAGAAAACGGTTGCAGACCAAGCCCGTCGTGCAGCCATCCGTTCCCCTCCCACCATGCCCCGAAGACCTACCTATGCAATTCCATGCAGAACTGGTGGTCTGGGAACGGCAAGAACTGGAAAAGGACCCTTTCTCCTTCAGTTTTCTTATGCCTGATAGTTTGAGAAGGGTCCTGTCGATCAAGGCGATGAAGGAGGTGATAGCGGCTGGCAGCCGACTAGGCCAAAGATGGTTGGAGGACAAAGCAAGAACCCCCACCTTGTGGGGCACGGAAGAGGCCGAGTTCTGGCAAGACAAGATATACGAGGTGCCACACACGGTGAGGGGCTACGACTGCCAACCCCTCTGGAGGAGGCGAATATATAATACCAACATGCTCGCCTGGATGGCTTTTTGTAACACCCTACCCCACGAGCGGAACGACCCCACGTTTATGGTGTATCCCCATAGGGTAGGTGTGGATTTTGTCGCCACCCTCCATGGGAGGCACGACTTCCCCGTTATCTACAATGCCAACGCCACTTCCTTTGAAAACGCTCTACTTTTTGATCTAGGAAGCCTGCCCGCCTCCATGACGCGTTTTCTTGCGGAGTTCTCCTCTTGCCTAGATCCCGCATTCATAACCACCTGTAATTACCTTAGGCTCCTTAAACTCCTACTTAAGCAAGATCCGGCACTGCAAGAAAGTGGCTTGCCTCCCCTCTTTTTTGATCCTAACGCTATCGATAGTTGTGCCATGACCCGCTTAATGATGCGGGCTAGCCTTCTACCTTCATTTTGCCTAACGCTTCTAGAGGATATGAGCGACAGCCAATTCACTAGGTGCAACCACCCCTTCCTATCCACCATCTCTCTCCATGTCCGCATGAACCTGAAAGGGTACATGCAGAGCCATCAATTTTTACGCAAATCCATCCGCCCGCCCTCCCCCCCTCATTCTGATGACAAGAGCTAGCCTTGGCTGTCTTGCTCTTTTTGTAATACTATCCCGCAATGTGGCAAAAAAAAAAAACTGCACCTAGGGGTCCTTAAGTTAGGCGTGTCCAGTGATCTCGGTCGGTTGGCTCCACTCCTAACCCCCTAGCCCTTTTTGAGCCCCCACGTCACGCTTAGGGTATATCAACGGCAGGACACACCTAGGGAAGTAACACTCCCCTATGGTTCGACCTGTCACCCTAAGCCACTAGCACCACACCCCCTTGGCACAAATGGGGTCCTCAAGTGTGGGACATCACCCGGGTCCGCAGACCCACTTCCCCATTTCACTAGCACGAGCACACCGCACCAATACGCTGACGACAGCAGCCCCCTCTAGGTAGAGCACCGCACCTTCTTCCTCAGGTACACTATTTCCGCCCAACCACCAACTTCGGAGGCCCTCGTTCACCCATGCAATCCACTGAGCTGCTCCGATGACCATCGTTCTTGAGTTTCCACAAACCCCTGAGTCTACATGTGGCCCTTAACCTTACATCCACGCCAAAAGTGCCATGGGACTGGCACCCGTCTAGGAGGGGGGTAATGTTAACCCCAAGTCAAGATGGCGAAGCCAAGATGGCGAAAAATGGAAAAGAAGCAAAGGAAGATGAAGAAAAAGAGCAAAGGCACGCAAGTGGCCCCTAAAGATGGACCGGGGCAAAAAGCGCAATCATAAAAGAAAAGGTGCCTAAAAAAACTCGAAAAATATTTGTAAAAGAGCGCCAGGCTGCCTCCTGTGCCCATTATAAAATATTAGATGGGTGTAGGCTAGAGACACGGCGCTAAAAGAGGAAAATGGAAAAAGGACCTTGCCACAATGACCGGTCATGTAAAAAAGGGATGGGTGTCCATGGGATTTTAGGGTTTGTATATATAAAGTTCAAAAAGTGAATAAGAGATCATTCTTTGGTGTGTGACAAAAGGAGTCTTCTTCTTCTTCTCTCCTTCTCACCTTCTTGCTTGTGTGTGCTCTTGAGAGAGGGAGTGTGAGAGTGTGAGGGAGTGAGTGTGTGTGAGAGTGAGGGATCAAGAGGGTAAAGCTCTTCACCATCTCCTCTTCTTCTTCTTCTCTCCCCTTCTCTCTTCTTGCGCGTGCAGCTAGGAGGTGGAGGAGGCTTGAGGATGCTTGAGCTAGCATCTAGGATCGTGGAGCTACTGGTGTGTGGAAGAGAGGAGGCAACTCATATTGGTGCTAAGGTAAGCTCACTACACCCGTAGGATCGACGGCGCGTCGGCTAGGTGAGAGAGAGCCATTAGAGCTTGCTTGGAACGCCTGAAACAATAAGCGGTCCGTGGGTCTTGGCGGTTGAGCGAAAGCTCCCACATTATCCTTGGAATACAATTATAAAGTCCAGCCCGTAGGCTTATCCATAATCCGCTCGAAGGCTATCCAGTAATCCACAGTGATTACTAATCTAAGATTCCACCCGTAGACTAGTATGCGGGCCTCGAGATCCAATCTCGAGTCATGTTGGCCTCTTGTGCAGGGCCCGGAATGTTGGGTATTTGACTCACGCCTCACTTACGCCTACGCTCATATGGGAGTGTCGGTGATCAGTAGGACACTGGGGCACTTTTTACTCTCGGTCGGAGAGGTTTTTTCCCCAGACTTATAGTCTTATTTTCTTATGTGCTTATGTTACACACTTACGGGCACTTACTGTGTTCGGGTGTGAACACCCCCTACAACCCTAAGGTTTAAGGGTTGTACTTTGTACTTTCATTCTACATTCTTTCAGTCTATTTGGTATTGGGTGTCGTGCTTCACTCTGTCTCGCTCTCTCTCATTGTCTACTGCACTCTCAGCTGCACCTCGATCCTCTCACCTCACACATTTGGTATCAGAGCTCAGCTCCGAGCTCAGCCACCTGTCTGCAGTCTGCCGCCCCCGACAGTACCTTCTGTCCCTCCAGCCGCCAGCTCCCGCCGCCAGGTCTGCAGGCGCCGCCTCCTCTGCCCAGCTGCCACCTGTCTGCGTGCGCGCCACGTGTCAGCGTGCGCCAGTCCTGACTGCGCGCGCCACTGGCCTGCGTGCACCACCTGTCCGTAGACGCCGCCTCCTGTACCTGCAGAAGCCCACCACCAGCTACCGACTGCGCAGATCCGTCCCTGTTTCAGCAACCAGCTGACGCGTGGGCCTCTGTTTGCCAGCCTGTTCCTGTGCGCAGACATTCCCTCGGGATCCATGCCCGTCATCAGTCAGCTGCAATCATTCTGCAGAGGTAACATTTTGCATTTTTTTATTTCAACACAGGAGTTCTGCAGCAGCAGGATCAGTTTTCTGCATTGGGACACGTGCTTGTGTCTGTGACAGAGACACATTAAATGCACATTTTGGGGTATTTGTGACAGAATTTTTGGGGATTTTGACATTACAGTGTTGCTGAGCATTGTTTGCACCTTGGGAAGCGTGCATTAAAGACAGTTCTTGATAGAGTACACCCTTGCACATTAATTGTAGAAGTTTGCTTGCTGCAATTTCTGGAAATTTGCAGATTTCCAGCCCTTACTGCTTTGACATTGCTCATTTGTCTTTGGAAATTTGTCATCATGGCAAATCAGGGAGGTGATGTATTTATCTATGTATCCAAGGAAGACAGATTGGATGGAAACAATTATTCGCTATGGTCATTCATGATGAAGAATGTATTAGTGGCTAAGGATTTATGGGATTATGTCAGTGGAGAGGAAACTAGACCGGGAGTTGTAGCTCCCGCTACTCCTCCTCAAGGGGGACGTGGACAACGGGGACCTCAGCCCGCTCCACCTTAGCCACCTTCTCCAAGAACTGTAGCTCAAAAAGCTTGGGATACACGAGATACACAGGCTTTGTCGTTGATTGCTTTGGCAGTTCAGCGGTCCATCATCCCCTCACATTCGTTTAGCATCTTCTTTACGAGATGCATGGCTGACTTTGGAGCATATGTTTGCAGGAAAAAATGAGACTCGAATCTCTTTCTTGAAGAAAGAGTTAGAGACTTTGAAGATGAATGAAGGTGATTCTATGCAGGATCACTTGAATAAGATTCATGACTTGCGGGAACAACTTATGAATGTAGATGAGTACTTTTCGGATGCACAGTTGATATCCACCACCTTGAATTCCTTACCTCCTTCGTACTTGTCTTTTCATACTGCCTTGAACCTCACCATGAGGATTGTCGTGCAGCCACTCACTTTTATTCAGCTGGTTAGTTTGCTTCTAGAGGACGAGCAAACAAGGAAAAATAGTGGTGTGGATGCTATAGTCTCTGAGCAGGCTTTTGTGGCAAGACAGAAAGGCAAAAACAGCAAGGTAAAAAATGCTCCATAGAGTTCTGGTATTTCTGACACATCACAGAATCAGACACAAGGGGGCACGCAAGCTAAAAAGGGAAAATGTCATTATTGTAAGAAGCCAGGTCACTATATAACTGAGTGCAGGAAGCGCATTGCCAAAGAGAAGAAGAAGGAGTCAGGAATGTTTGTTTCTACTACTTCCACTGCTAGTGAGTCTGTGTCCTTTGTTGTAGACAGGGACTATTGTTTTTACACTTGCAGTTATGACATCTCTTGGGCTGATAGAGCACTTAGCTCTACAGAAGATGCTGACACTTGGTTCTTTGACAGTGGTGCTTCTAGGCATATTACATCTCGCAGAGATTTGTTTGCTTCAGTTAGTGCACCTCCCGTTGGGAAATCTGTACAGTGTGCCAATAATGCATCATACCCTATTCGTGGTATTGGGGAGATTCAGCTCACAGCCATTGATGGCTCTATTCTCCGCCTGCAGGATGCTTTATTTGTGCCTGGGATCAAGAAGAATTTGCTATCTATTTCTTCTTTGGCACGTTGTGGTTTGCAGGTCACATTTGATGATGACCGTTGCATGGTTAGAGATAAAGAACGCATGACTTTGGTCTTGACAAGATCTTTGTGTCATGGTTTATATGAGTTGGATGCTCTTTCAGTAGATCAGTCGGCATACTTGACATCCACTCTTACTCCTGCTATGATACAGGCGGAGTTATGGCATGCTCGTTTGGGGCATGTAAACTTTGGCAGCTTGATGCTTTTGCAGCGTACTCAGATGCTGGATGGCTTACCTCTCTTGGAGAGACCTCCTGAGCACTTATGCGAGGGATGCATTTTGGGAAAAATGCATCGTTTCTCATTTCCTCGTGATGTTGCTTTCAAAGCAACAACTAGATTGCAGTTGGTGCATTCAGATGTTTGTGGGCCTATGCAAACAATGTCATTGGGCGTTTGTTACTATTTTGTGACATTCATTGACGACTTTACATGTTTTTGCTGGGTCTACTGTTTGAAAAAGAAGTCAGAAGTGTATGATGCATTTTTGGCTTTCAGTGCACTTGTTGAAAATCATAGTCCTTCAATACACTACTGCCTATACTCCACAGCAGAATGGGGTAGCAGAGAGGAAGAATCGGTCACTCATGGAGATGGCCAGATGTATGCTGAAGGCAAAGAGCTTGCCTCATAGTTTTTGGATGGAAGCAGTCATGTGTGCTTGCCATATTTTGAACAGATGCCCTACCAAAGCCTTGAAGACCATCACACCTTTTGAGGCTTGGAACAGCCGTAAACCTTCTGTTGGCCACTTCCGTACCTTTGGGTGTCTTGCCTATGCCCATATTCCATAAGTACTTAGAAAAAAGTTGGACAACAAGGCTGTTAAGTGCATTTTAAGGGATATAGCAGTGAGAGCAAAGGCTACAGACTCTATGATCCAATTACAAAGAAGGTTTTTGTCAGCAGGGATGTTGTTTTTGATGAAAAATCAGAATTATCCTTGGCTGGTTTGGACACATATCAGGCTGCCCGTGATGTTTTTGAAGGGCTGCTGCCCATTACTTTTGGTGATTCAGTTGGAGCTTCAGAAAATGAACCTAATGTTCAGCCAGCTGCTCCTATGGAAAGTGCAAAAATTCAGCCATTGGCTGATCGGAATATTCAGCATAATGTTGAAACTGAAATTCAGCAAGAGCTTGCACACAATTAGGAAGCTAGACAGATACCTAGATGGTGTTTGCAGACTATGCAAGATAGTCATTTGGATGCACCCATGGCTGGTCGTACTAGAAGGCAAACTCGTTTGCATGATTCGGCACATACCATGGAGTTTGTTATGGCAGCAAGTACTTTTGATAATGAAGAGCCTGAATGTTTTGAGAATGCACAACACAGTGTGCATTGGATGGCAGCAATGCAAGCTGAATTAGATTCTATCACTAAGAATCAAACTTGGGATTTGGTGTCTTTGCCATTTGGGAAGAAAGCCATTGGAACGAAATGGGTCTACAAACTAAAAAGGAAAGCAGATGGATCCATTGATAAATACAAGGCACGGCTTGTAGCTAAAGGCTACGCACAGAAAAAGGGCATTGACTATGAGGAGACATTTGCTCCTACTTCCCGTATGACGACCATCAGGTCTATGATTGCTTTGGCTGCACATTATGGTTGGACAATGCATCAGCTGGATATCAAGACTGCATTTTTACATGGTGAACTTCAAGAGGAAGTTTATGTACAGCAGCCCATTGGTTTTGCAGTTGAAGGCTCAGAACATTTGGTTTGCAAGCTCTAAAAGGCACTATATGGTTTGAAACAAGCTCCTAGAGCTTGGTATGCAAAAATAGATGCTTTCTTGCTTGGTCAGGGGTTTCTAAACAGCTCATCAGAGTCTACCCTTTACTTATGTAAAGAAGGGGGATCTATGCTGATTATATGTCTTTATGTTGATGACCTTTTGCTCACTGGAACACATGCTGATCAGATTTCAGCATTCAAACAAAATTTGCAGCAAACTTTTGACATGTCTGACTTGGGAATTTTGCATTACTACTTGGGCATCCAGTTCATACATGATACTCACGGTATTGGGCTATCACAGTCAAGGTATATTGGGCAGCTTCTTGAGAAGTTTGGCTTACAGGATTGCAAGCCAGTTTGTACCCCCATGGAACCTGGACTAAAACTGTCATTACATGATGACAGTGATTTGTTTGATATACATACATATGCTCTAGCAGTTGGATGTCTTATCTACCTATGCAACACTAGGCCGGACATACAGTTTGCAGTTTCAGCCTTGAGCAGGTATATGCATCAGCCATGTATGTCATATTAGCAAGCTGTCAAGCGTGTTTTTCGTTACTTGCAGGGTACTAGATCTCTTGGGTTGCTTTATGCCAAGGGGGGACCACTACAGTTACATGCTTACAGTGATTCTGATTGGGCTGGTGATTATGATTTACGTCACTCCACTAGTGGCAATTGTTTCTTTCTTGGCTTTTCTTGCATTTCTTGGCTTAGCAAGAAACAGTCCACTGTTGCCACATCGTCATGTGAAGCTGAATACAAGGCAGCTTTCACTACCACAGTTGAATGCGTATGGCTTAGACGCTTGCTAGCTGATCTGGATGTATCTGTTACGGAGCCTACTCCTTTGTTCACTGACAGTCAGAGTGCCATTGCAGTGGCACGGAACCCAGTGTTTCATGCACGCACGAAACACATTGAGATCCATTATCACTTTATCAGAGAGAGGCTACATGCAGGTGATATCAGCCTTGTCTATTGTCCTACCACCAGTAATGTGGCAGACATCTTCACCAAAGCTCTTCCTCATGACAAATTTGAAGCATTTCGCGATGCTTTAAATTTGATATCCTTTGGTGGCGGATGATCCTTGTACTCTTGATCACTCTTCACTCCAGGGGGGTTTGTTGGGTATTTGACTCACGTCTTACTTACGCCTACGCTCATATGGGAGTGTTGATGATCAGTAGGACATTGGGACACTTTTTACTCTCGGTAGGAGAGGTTTTTCCCTCAGACTTATAGTCTTATTTTCTTATGTGCTTATGTTACACACTTACGGGCACTTACTATGTTCGGGTGTGAACACCCCCTACAATCCTAAGGTTTAAGGGTTGTACTTTATACTTTCATTCTACACTCTTTCAGTCTATTTGGTATTGGGTGTCGTGTTTCACTCTGTCTCACTCTCTCTCACTGTCTACTGCACTCTGAGCTACACCTCGATCCTCTCACCTCACATACGGAAGGCGAGGGATTTACGGCCAGAGCTCCCCCTGGCATCCAAGCGTCCTCCTGCTCTAAGTAGCGCTCAACGGAGAGACCTCACGCGGCGGGTTCGGTCCACCTTCCCGGCGCGGCTAACAACCCCCTTGGTTAGGGTCATGCAGACAGTCGGGGGTAACTGAAGTTGCCTCTTCCTTCAGGCCTTCAATCTGAAGCATTAAATATCTTTCCCATTCTTTAGTTCCTTGAACAAACAATGCAAACAATGCTTTCTAAACTGTTACAAGCACAATTAATTCCAGTGGTTGTTTATTTGGCCAATTGCTAAGGAGTGAATTCTTCTCTCCGAATGCATCCAGCATTCGATCTGGGATCAATTTCGACTTGGCAAGTTCCCCAAGGGATTGTTTGTTGACCCTTGTGTCCTTGGGTCAGGGCTGTATCCTATTAACCCAACTTAACCAATACCTTAAGTTCTATTAATAGAAAATATGTTGCTCCAAATTATTGATTGGTCCTTTGCTTCCAAGCAAATATCTAATCCCCTTATCTTGGCCACTTTTCCCAAGAAATGTGCTATATCAGGATGACTACTTATCCTCGTGTAAGATAAACTTGCGCAAGAATCTGCCAATCTCATTCCGAGGAATTGGCCATTCTCTTGTGATTAAACCACAAGATCATGCAACTCAGCAACTTGTTGCACAAGTGCTGCATCTAATCCATGGGACTATTTTACCCATTGAACGGTGTCTTCTAATCACGGAATCATGATTAGATAAGAAACAGGGTTAGGGTGTCTTCATATCCAATCTGTTCTTGATTTGCACTAGGCCGACATCGTTAGTCCTAGGGTTCCATCTCAAACCGAGTTTCATCTTTTTAGCGAGCGATCCTTAGGATAGAAACCCTAGATCGTTTCTTGCAAGTATATCCTATTGTCCCTACATTCCATGAATGTGGGCATGTCTTTAGGGTATGAGAGTTTCAACTTGGCAATAAGAGCGACTAGGTCACGTCCTCAACGTGCTAAACCCTAGTTAGCACTTGGGATATGTTGCATCGATTTAACCATTCTTAAGCGAGTCCTTTGCGGTTTAGGTGTTTAGAGTAAAACAATGTACTTGTCTATTCCTAAAGATATTGTCTTGATCAAAGGGGGAAAAAAGCTAGTTGCATTACAATACCATTCTCGTAAGCACACGATTCATTGCCCACGTATGATTAGATTTACAAACCTTAACTTTTTTGGTTAAGATCAAAGCGTATGTTAAGTTCCGGCATAATTTCCATTGATGCATTCATGATTCATGCTGCTAAGCTTTTAGGGTTTATGTTAAAACGAACCATGCAGCCTTTTCCTAACTTCATTTTTGAATGAATTATTCGTACGTTGAATGAGCATTACACAACCTTTTGTAACTACTTACATAGTTGATTGAGGTTTATGCCAATTGACTAGAGTTTAATCTACTTCATGCAGCCCTAGAATCATTTCCATGCCTTGCAAATTCCTACGGTTGTTAGCAATCTTCATTAATGAATCATTGCGAAGAAAGAGATGTCTAATAATGCGACATGTGATTTAATCTTTCCATGCATAATCGAAGTGTACTACAATAATTTGGACTTTGTAATGATGGTCATTAGTTGATCTAGATTCGTTACTTTGCAATGTTTAAAAACAACTTGCTAAGAATTCATAGACATCTTATGTTCCTTTTTTTACGTTCGTTTCATTGAAAAATACAAATGACCGATTCTTCAATCGTGAGTTATTTCCTTTAAAATAGCCAATGTATTTTAATCGCAAAAGTGCATTTTACTTCCGTGAATTAACCATGCATAATTGCAATATTTCAATGTAAATCAAAAATAGGAAGAAAACCTGGACTTGTGGGTTCGGTGAAATGTCCACATGAATGTAAGGAGATGATCCTCCTGCAGCGGTTGCGCCTTGTGCCTTTTTAGGGGCCATCGTGAATTCGACCTTCTTGCCTTGGCCGCAATCTTATGGTCTTGGCTCGTCTCCCTTATACGCGAAATTCCCTTTGCGGTACGGCTTCCTCGACCGAAGCACTGTCTTGCGGAATTGGGCTTTGGAAGGCCTTAGGGTTTGGAGCTTGGGCCTTCTTTCTTGCGGAAAAGAGGGATTCGTGAGTGGGTTCTTGCAAAAGCCTTGCGGAAATGGAGGCTTGGGAGATTCTTCTCTTGAAATTCCGGCTAGAAAGGGTTGTATAGCTTTGCGGAAATGGGGATTTATAAACTTCTCCTTTGCTTCAAAGCTGGGATGGCTTATTGAGAGTCTAAAGGAACTTATGGGAGTCGCAATGGAAAGGGGATTTAAGGGAAACCCGGGGGTAAAATGTGCTTGTGGGAATTGCAATGGAAAAGGGTTTTAAAGAAAACCCGGGGGAGGGGGGGGGGGGGGGGGGGGGGGGGGGGCGATAAAGTGGACTTAAGGAGATTCAATGGGAAAAGGGGGGTTTTAAAACCGACTAGTATGGCTTTATGTGAATCCACGGGAAGGGGGTTTAAAAAACCCGGGGTAAGAATGGATTTTGGGGGATGCAAGGGGAAAGGCCTTAATTCCCGGGGGAGGCAAGGGGAAGGGCTTAATTCGCGGGGGTAAAACCCCTTGTGTAAGAATGCACTGGAAAAGAGGGCTTAGAGAGCCCCCTTAGAAGCTTCCCAAGAAGCTTCTTGGAAGCTTCTGTAGCCGTGAGCACTCTACGTAGAAGAGGAGGCGACGATTTTTATGACGGCTTGTTGGCGGGCAGGAGGCGAAATGATGGCAGCACGGCTCTTCTGCGGCAACTCCTCACGGCGCAGCAACACGGCAGCTTCTTCCTCCTCCACGCCTGGTCTTCCACAGTCGTCCTTCCTCCCTCTTCTCACGACTATCAGCCTCACTACCCTTCTGAGCTTCCCTCCTTCTTCACCCCTTAGAGGGGGGGGGGGTATTTATAGGAAGAGGGGGGGTGATTATAGGAAGAGGGGGGGTGAGGGCTCCCTCCCACGTGTTGCCTTGCATGGCTATCCCCCCTTCCACCTCCATAGCTTCCCAACTCAGCCCATCCCCTTTCCTCAGCCATGCTTCGGCTAGGGGAAGGTAATTAAAAAAATTTGCCATAAATCTATCAATTATCCTCTTGACCTCCTCCCAAGAGGGAGTTCACCTGCGGTTATGCGGGTTTTTTTTCCTTGGTCCCGATTTTTGCCAGTGGAGGGTCATGATACGTTGTGTACAACATAAAGATCGCACCATCCGTACCTTCAATGCCGGCATTGTCATTTTCATGAGTCTCACGCAGCTAGTAATATTTTCCAACAGAAATATTACAGATCGAGTCATCAATTTCAAATAAATCCAGCAAGCATACAAAGCTTGTGCACACACACACACACACACAAAGTATATGATTGCAAACTCATTGATGATTCCATGGGGTTTGTGTTTTGCCATGCCCTTGGTCAGCTTTCTTACTTTGTCACAGGGGTGGCACAGTAAGCTTTCAAGAACACATCTTGCCCTAGCTCACCATGAGAAGATTAATAGCACACATGCCATTAATTCTTCAACTATACTAGTAGCTATCATGTGACACATGTCACATCACATCTTTACATTTTATTAACATGTGTTACCACTAGCTGATCTTTGCATAAGATATAAGTGAGTTGTGATCATGCATGTGCCTTGCCTTCTTATGACACATGCATGTTCTATACATCATATCAAACTATATGGCACTATACAATTAGGGCTAGGGTTTTGGACTTTTGGTAGAGTTAGAGCTTTTGATAAATGTATGTTATGTACGGAAGACCCTAATCCATTCATAGTAACCCTAATACATTTATGCAAGACATCTATGATTGTGCCATAAAATTGGAAGGTTGTGGTCACTCATGGGGATGGCCAGATGTATGCTGAAAGCTAAAAATCTACCACATGGTTTTTGGATGGAAGCAGTTATGTGTGCTTGTCACATTTTGAGCAGGTGCCCTACCAAGGCATTGCAACATATCACGCTTTTTGAGGCTTGGAACAGTTGTAAACCTTCAATTGGCCTCTTTCATACTTTTGGGTATTTTACATATGCTCATATTCCTAAAGTATTGAGAAAGAAGTTGGACAACAAGGTTTTCAAGTGCATATTTGTAGGGTACAGCAGTGAGAGCAAACGGTACACATTGTATGATCCTATTTCCAAGAAATTCTTTGTTAGTAGGGATGTGATTTTTGATGAAAATTTAGAATTATCTCTGGTTTTGACACATATCAGGTTGCAAAAAAAAAGATGTGTTTAAAGGGTTGCTGCCTATTTCTTTTGGTGATACAGCTAAAGCTTCATTAAATGAACAAAATGTTCCGCCAACTGCTCCATAAAACAATGCAGAAATTCGGTGTATGACTGATCTGAATATCAGCAAGATGCTGAACTTGAGGCTCATTAGGAGCATGTACATAATCAGGAGGCTAGACAAATGCCTAGATGGTACTTACAGACTTTAAAAGACAGTCACTTGGATGCTCCTCACAGTGCAACCAAGCATGCATATTGGTGAAAAGGTCTTCCTCTACTGATCAAATGTGTACAAAAAGGGCCAGTGATACACCCCCTATGTTTTTCTACTTTAGACAACTCCTACAAAAAATGACTGAAGAACAAGGTAATATCACATACTCACATGATGATTCCATGGGTGATTGTGTTTTGCCATAATCAAACTGTGTACATAAAGGGCCAATGATACTCCTTATGGTTTACTTTGGAGAGCTTGTGTGGCCAGAGGTAACCATCTGAAGGTTCATGGCTCAGCTCAAAATGTTGTATGTAAAAGTTCACTGATTTCATTATTGAAATGTTTAAATTAGATAACTCCTACAGAAAATGACCATAATGTCACATACTCACATCTATCATCTGCTCTGCAGCTCAAGCTGGTTTCTTGTCAGGCTCACCAGGTCTTGAATCATTGGAGTTTCCTTCCCTTCCACAGCCAGAAAACCTCAAAAAAATCCAAGGTATATTTTGGACTGGGCAAATGAGCCAAGCCTCTATAGTGGTGAGATTGTAGGTTGAAAGTAAGGACACAGTCAAAGTGTAGGATTATACATATTTAGGTACTTGTTTTTTATTTTCTTTCTGCATTCAATGTGGGAGGCTAAACTAGGAAATACGTATATTTGATTAGCATGGGAAGGCCCATTCTATGCACTCAAGCAATTAAGCATTGTTAAGAAATAATTTTATATTTTTTTCAGTCTTTAAAAAACGTTTTGTCTCCCATGTTGGTTGGCATGGGCTTTTGTTGAGAAGCTTCATGACCAAGCTTCAATATAAGTATCTGATCCTGCCGTTATTTTGTTTCGTTTTGTTTTTTCAGAATCGGTTTTTCAAGGGAAATGTTATTAGGGGGTTCCTAGGATGCTAGGTTGTTTAGTGTTATTTGGAAGCTATGGCCTAAATAAACTGGTGAAAGTTAACTGGAAGGGTTGACTGCTTGGTTGGCTGGAATTAAGAGGTCTGTGTGCGACTTCTAAGAGTTTTGGGTCCTTGTAGGTAGGTTGAGTTGATGCTTCTGGCTAGCTGCCAACTGTGTTACTTTGTTTTCGAATTCTAATCTGCTAAGCAGTAGAAGGTAATGGCATAATCCTTTAAGTCTAGACATTAGTGTCATAACTGTAGCTCGATGCAACTAGTAAAGTCTTGGGTAGGGATCAATGATGCAGGGATGAACAAAGACACTTTCAATTAGTGAGTGAGTCCTAGGACTTAACTTTAGCTTTATTGCTCTCATTTGGCCTTGATTACCTCTATATTGAGGAAACTTGCCTCAAGGATCGATACTTGCACTGTGGAGCATCTAACTGATTCTTCAAAGGTCAAATCTTCAGAGTGTGGACCACTGACCATAGCAAGTGTGCATGCCAGCTGTGGGCTCAAGTTTTCCCTCATCAGATGAGGGAAAAGTAACTAAATTTAACTATGTTTTCCCTCATCTGAAGGATGCTGGCTGCTATGTGTGAGTGACCAACAGAAGCTGCAAACTAGGTGGCTGCTGCTGCACCTTCACCTGTAGCAGCGTGGAAGGTGATGTTGCAGGAGGATGGTGCATTTTCCAAGGTTGAGCCAGCCCCGGATGTGGTTTACAGTGCAGAAATAACGAGGCTGTGCCTTTTACTAGTTGAGGCAATATGAGGCTGCATTTCATCAGGCAAGGCAGAAGCAACCTGTGTCTCTTCATGTTGAAGCAGCAGACAGGGGCATTTTCACAAGACAAGGCATAAGCAGTTAAGTTTTGAGCAGTTATTGCAGGCAGTGGAACATTGTTTTCATGGCGAGGTGATTTAAAGCAACAGACAGCTCTGAGTTGAACAGTCACAGAGGAAGAGCAGCTTAAAACAACTGCATTTGGCTTCTGGAGGCATTATTTCTGTTAGACAAGTTGCATCAACAAAACAGAGAAGGTTCTTGAGAAGATCATTAGGTCCCAGTCGTATATTACTTTGCTCAACACATTTGAGTTGGGAGAAGGCAACTGTGCATGTTTGAAACACAAGATCGAACCTCTATCAAAGATAAATGGGTATTTGGAGATAGTCACAAGCAAGAAAAGGTATTACAAGGCCCTATTACCAAACAGAAATGGAAAATTAGAAATCCACATGTATTGGTGTTTCTCCTGTTGTGTTGTACAAAAGCTCATCATGCAAGTTCATAGATGCAAGACGTTTGTGATATTATGGCCTTCTCTCTAAGGGCAAGTATTGTAGCAAGGATACCTTGTGTGCACTTACCTTAGAGATGCAGTTACATGGTTGAACATTGTTTGTGATCCTGATCTTCTTTAAGAAATTTTTGCAGTGTACAAATCGCCAAATCGTCAAGGCCATGTGGAAGGATATCACTAATTGTGAGTTGGTACAAGAGTCTATTGCCAAGCAGAAATGGAAAATTGGAAATCACATGTATTGGCATTTCTTCTGTTGTACAAAAGCTCAGCTCATCATGCAAGTTTGTAGGCACAAGACCTTTGTGATATCATGGCCTTCTCTTTAAGGGCAAGTGATGTAGTAAGGATACAATGTGTGTTATTAGCTTAGGAGTGCAGTTACACAGTTGAATGTTGGTGGTGATCTTGATCTTCTTTGAGAAAGTTTTCCTGTGTACAAATCACCAAATTATCAAGGCTATGTGAAAGGATTTTGCTAATAATGAGTTGGTTCTTCACCTGCTGGCCTAACTTCATGGGACCTACTCCATCTGTCATGTTTGTCTCAGTTCAATTGAGTTTTGTTTTCATGTTAACAGTGTAACCCTCCACAGTTTTGAAGATTCTTCTGGAAATGAGAGGGCCTGTCTTGAAAGGTTGCAGCTATAGCAAGGAGGAACAAAATCTGCAACCAAACCTATCCTGGTCATTGTGTTAGGGAAGGGCCTTGGCTAAGGGATACAAGATGGAGCAAAGAAGCCAAAGGGGGTTATAAAGGTAGTTGAGATGGAGGTTGTATTCAAACGGATAGGCATGCTAATTTGTTGATCACCCATGCCTACTAAAGATCCAACTGTTCTAATGCCTAGATAGTAGATAGTGATGCTACCAACCATATGTGCAAGCATCGGAGGTTGGGACTTATGTGGACTTGTGGCATTGGTGGGCATGAGTCAATATACCTATACATGAAAGTAGTGTGGGTTGTGCTAAACAGTAAACATAAGAGATGTCCGAGTCTGTGACATGCCTGATTAAGGTAATGGTCAAGCACTTGAGGGAACGTTCATTCAAAGGTAGGCTCACTTGGGTAATAGGTGATATGGTGATGATGTGGCACAGGAGCTATTGTGACTTCAGGTGCATCTAAGCAGATGGCATGCACTCATGAGTTAGGCAAGTTGGCCCGTGCCCCACAAATGGGCATGTCTTCCCTCTCCCATACTGGTCTCAAAGGCCATGATCTGGGCTCCCATAGTATTGGGCTGGTTAACTTGGAAGAACTGCCTACACATGGTGGCCCCTTTCCGTGCCTTTGAAGGCTGTGGAGACAGGAAAAGTATTGGAAGTGGTAAATCATGGGCATCCCAAGCCCCAATTCATGGGGGTGGTATCTTTGGATTTCCACTGACTTCTCATAGATCATCCCATCTTTTTGTCTATAAAAGCAGGGTGAGTGGCTACACTCGTATAGTTGTGGAAATTAGAGATTCCTCCAACATTCTTGTAGAGCACTAGTAAGCACCACAGCACTAAGCACAACTCTGTGAGTAATTACTAATGTGAGAACAAGGAATGAATCTCTCAGTACAAGAGCACTGATTGGATCATAATGAAGTGAAAGGAGAGAAGGAAATAAATTGTACATTACCTTAGGTGGAAATGAGTAGCAAGTGCAATGACCTGCAAATATCTCAAGCACAATAAAGTGATGACATGCACTCAAGCTTAATTACATTCAACAAACACAAATGAAAGAAACCAATGTGTGAACAACCATAAAACTGCACATATCCAAGTTATATAAAAATGCATACTGAAAGGAGTCTCAAGCATGTTGGAACAACGTCAAATGGTGTCACATTTCTCAAAAGAGACTGAAGGTGGGAGACCTTTTGTTGCTTTCCATGGTGGCAACAATGGTCATACTTGTTGGAGCACGAAATCACATGGAGGTCTACATCATCTTGGTTCACTTTGGGCCTATCATTGGCTATGACGGAACATTTCTTGTGTGGTTAGAGGTGGTGCAACAGTTCCCATTTACTTTGTTTTTTGTATTTATAATTTGTGCATTGTCTCATTCACTGCTTTGCTATGTCGTATTGCTCTCCTCACAAAAGGAGAACTCCATCCTCTCGTCCTCAATGTTGGTGAGAGCCCCTAGGTTTGAAGGATATGATCCCCTGGGGAGACCTTTAGCAACCATTGGATGGCTGGTAGATCCTATCAATTACTCTTCCCTCCTCTCAACAGAGCTGTCTACTTCTTAAGGCCTCATTTTGGGAAATCCTGTGCAACTCTCCGAGGGTCCATGCCACCTCATTCTTACTGTTGACCTCAATCTCTGGTCCAATGCTTGCATATCTCTTTGTTCAACTCCCCATGCTCCTAGATTGAATCAAGGATCCAATAAGAGGGAGGATCGAAGTCAGATGTAGGGACATGAAGGGTGGGAAGGATGGAGGGATGGTCCTTGCCAGCTGTCCAACCTCTTCATCCCATGAACTGCCCCCATCTCCCAAGTAGAACTTGTCAAGGGGCTCTAGGAGACTGCTTCTCAGGCACTTGTAGCCCCCAAAATACATGAAGGATCGTTCCCTCTTATGGATGGCCGGGTCCCTCCTTACATCTTTGTTATATGATGGTACAATTGAGATTTTGTATCCACGATAGGTTTTGGATGAGTTGGGCTATCAGCAGTAGCAGCCTCCTATACTGTATACTGACACTGACAGTCAGAGTGCCCGTGTTGGCATGGAGCTTAGTGCTTCGTGAATGATGTCCAGTACCAATTGAGATTTTGTATCTGAGACAGCTTTTGGATGAGTTGGGCTATCCTCGGTAGCAACCCTCTATGCTCTACACTGACAATCAGAGAGCCATGCTGTGGGATGGAAGCTAGATTTCCATTTGAGAAGCAAACACATTGGCATCCACTAGCACTGGGAGAAAATTCAGCAGGTAGTCTGATAATTATTGAGTATGTCTCTACATGGGAAAATGCAGTTGTTGTCTCACCAAGGGTTACCTCAGAGCAGCCTTGATCTGCTTCTTTCCAGAGTTGAGGTTAGGCCCCCACCACTTTTAGAGGGGTGCTTCTTGCCTCACCTTCATTGTAGTCGCGATCATTGAGAAATTGTGTTGAGCTCCATAATGGTCATGCCCACTGACAGCTGGTGTATTTTTCATCGATACTTTTAAGGTGCTGCTGTCAAGTAAATAGAGGATCTAATGCAGACAAAATTGGGCTGGTCGCGGACTGTATCTTGTTGATGCCAGTCTCCGCAATGATGGTTCTTTCTATGTGACTGAACTGAGTTCTTGTACACAAAGGTCTATTGAAATAGATTAGTAACATGATTTTGGTTTTCAGCAAATGAAACAAGTTTATTGTTTTAGGTATAAAGGATCCCTTAAGCACGCAAGCTTATAATATATCCTGTTTAAAGATTGGTTATTGTTGCTTAGTTAAGCCGTAAGGTCTTCGACAGCAACCAAGTAATGTGCAAATATTGTTTACTGCACTGAATTGTGTATGTATAGTTACATATTCTGACAGATTCTGCAGGTTCCTCATGATCAGCACAAGGGTTTGTAAATTCAGCTCTAGTCAATATTAATTCAGACATCATAACTGTTTGATTGATTGATAATTTGGTGAACTAAACCTTATGGGCTCTGATCTGTTCTTTAAGTCACTTCTTTACCGCCAAGCTTAGATTGTTGTAGCAGCAGATTTCAGATGTTAGATGAGTGTGATAAGCTCACTGGACAAGCTAAGCTGTAAACTGATGCATATAGGCTTGTTTGACGTGGCTGTCAATGCAGAGGAAAATAGGAAAATGTACCAGGGCTATGATGCGAAGTTTAAATCTTCTCCCTTGCTTCAAGAACTGTTGAAGAGGTCCAAGGAAAACTCAGAGAAGTAAGGTTCAGTGTCTTTTAGAGTTATCATTCATGAATGCCTGTATGCCTCACAGATCCTACTTAAGTTCAACTGTCACTGTGCAGGCATAAACAAGAGATACAAAACAAGTATTGCGAAAGAGGTGCTGACTGGGGTGTCGGTGATTGTTCTTTATCTGCAATGTCTGAAGAGGAAAGAGCACGTTTCATGGAAGCTTTGAAGGAAAACAAATCTCCAGATTAGGCAGTCAAACAAGCGGATCTGTTTTCCAGTTTTGCAGCTTGATAATTCAACCAATTTTTTTGTTTTGTGATGTAAAATCACTAATTTTAAAACCTCTCAAAGGTGCAAGCTGTTAGTTGTCCAACCTATGGACTTCTTTGATAAAATTGGAAGCTCATTTCTGTTCATTGAAAGCCTCTCACCAAGAGCTTTAGCTTGGGCACTATTCTGTAGTATTGCCTAACTGAGAAATCTAAGAATGATTGATTGTAACAGACAAAGTGACACAATGTGTGACCGGCGGACCATAGCCCTGGAAGCCCTGTCACACCACCTTGTAACTCCCTAGCTGCTTCCTAAGGCTCCTCTTTTTCATTTTTACTGTATAGACAAATTGACAGAGTGTAAGAAGGAAGTGCCGCCATAAGCCTCAAAGCCCTCATCCAGCACCTTGTAGCTCTAACATGCTCCCAGGGCACCTCCTTTTCATTGTTTCAATTTGGTAATTTCCATGCAAGTTCATGAGAGCATGCAGCTTTTCATGCTATATCATGACATGCAAGCTGGCCTTCTGTCTTGAATGCTCTTAACATATTTGAATCACTAAATGCCGATGCTGAACTGCCAGTCGATTACTTAATGCTCTTAACATGTTTCCTTAAATGAGAAGGGCAATATCATCTCAGCGAGGTGCATTCTCTAATGCGTTTTGTTTCCTTAAGAAAATATGCTGATATTATTGCCTTTTTCAATTCACCAAAAGCAAAGGGTAAACCAGTAATTGGCTACAATGTGGAAATTTCCAAAAATGAAATTTGTGCTCTTTGCGAGAATATGTCATCGTTCGAATGAGGTGCATCTAATGTGGTTTGTTAGCATTGGCAATTAGGGCATATGTACATTTAAAAGTACGGTGGCATGGTGAATCGTAAGCGAAAAATCACCTCTAGGGTAAACATGCCAATAAAGTGTCATCTAACAATCCTCCCTTGCAACTTATTTTTCCAAGTGAGTTTTACAAATATTTTTAAATGGTTAAATTATTTATATCATATGGAGCTCAAAGAAAAAAACATTAGGGTATTTTGATATTTTTATCAAGTAACCCTAGTTATAAATGAAGGGTTTATAAAAGAATGACAATGAGGGGCCAATAGAGTAACACTCAAGGATGCATTGCTTTAAGGCTTTATAAAATCCAAAATATAAAAAAATTTACATGGATGAATTGTTTGACTCACATTAAGTTCATGTGTAATTTGAAAATTTTTATTTCATAATGTTGAGTAACTAAAAATGTCTTTTTTGTGCAAATTTGTCACTCAACTATAATGGGGTGCATCCCCTTTTTGGGGGGTATCACTTTATTGGCCCTTTTACCCTAGAGAGAGTAGCCCTTGCTTTTGGGACTAATGAGAGCACAAGTAGCCCTAGCTTTTGAGATTCTAGTGGAAAAAGAAAGGGCAATCCTTTAGCATGTTCAAGTGCATAGTTTTTTCCTTGATGATAATGTGCTAATATCCTCTTAATAAGGTGTAGAGCTACCCAAGGAAATTGAGCTCCAAAGCAACATTGCAATACAAAGCTTTTGTGCTATCTTGTTTCTTTTTGTTTGCTTGCCTTGTTTTCATTTACATATTTTTAAAACATTTTCAATCATAACTTGCTCACCAATAATTGTAACACATCACTTTGTTATTCAAACAAAGAGTGGCCAATGGGTGGTTGAATTTTTATTAACAATGTGTTGTGTCATGTAAGAATTAAAGAAGTATGTAGAATAAACATCAAAATGAAATCTATATTTCTCATAGTATGGTTGTTATTTTTGAATGCTCATACAATAGTCATGATAACTAGCTTTTTTTTGCTTTTGGCTTGTTATGTGAAGGACTTCATACACTAAGTTTTTAAGCATTTTTTGCTCTTTTGTTTTAGAAACTTTATGGATAAAATACTAATGTAAGATGTGTTGGAGTATGGATAGCGATGTACTTATCTAGTTGCATATGTATAGTAAATGTTGATAAATAAAATGTAAGGTCATGAGAGATCGATTAGGAGCACAAATTGTAGGGTTGGTATGCAATTGATATTGTGTAGATTTTAATTTCTCACGAACTACTAAGTAAATCTTGATGCCCTACATGCTTTTTTCATGAGTTCTTACCCATGAACCTTGAAAAGACCAAGATTATGATATTAAATAACTTTGCTAGTTGGATTGCTACTTTAATCTCTTTTCATTTGTTAAGGCAATTTAGTAAAGTGAGCTTCATCATGTTTACCCTAGATCAACTTTTGGCCCAAATTCTCGGAGATCTAGGGTCTCTTCATAGTAGGCAAAGGAGGATGGAAAGGACACTCATATTGATGAGGTTTAGAACAATCTTCAACGACTCATCACTAGACATGATTGTGCAAGGAGTCGTTACCCTGGTCGTGGTTGAGACTCTTTTCCAAGCAACCACATGTATTTAATAGTTTATAGGTGCCAACTCCAAATAGACACCCACTACACTCCCAAATGGGCTTGCAAGAGGACACATTGGATGTTGATTTGCATAGACCACATCATGGTTGGGGATAACAAGAGTTTGAAGTATATCATCAAGTTGGACATCATTGCACTTAGAGAACATTAAGTTTCTTCACACAACTTAGTATAAATATGACTTTCTCTACAAGGATCATTTTCTCTAGCTTTTTAAGGACATCATCACACCAAGTTGCATGGATGTGCACATATAATTTGGAATGCAATGTGCCATAAGCTAGATACAAACCTTCTCACATACTTTGAGTTGAGATTAATAGATTCCCTAGAGTGGCATGGGAGACAAGACGTTACTAGTTAGAGGGTTAGATAGAGGAGCATTATATATGCAAAAGCCCTCCTTATTATAGATATATGGCCACTATTATTGCCTTTTCCATAAGTGATGTCAATGTTTGTTTGAGCCATTATTTTCATTAATAACTTGTTTATAGAGAATATGGGAGCTCCCTAGTTATAGATATTCGTTATTGGTATTGACTCTAGACAATTAGTAGAGTAGGGGTACACATTGTTGGTATGCAAAGATGCATTCATGGTTCAGGACATGGATTAGAGATGGATACACTCCCACCACTACCATACAGTTTGGATTGTCCATACTTAGAACTCACTCATAGAGAGAGATCAAGCTATAAAGTTCAAGATTGTGAAGATTGATACAGATCATACATGGGTGTACCCCCTAGAGTCCATTGGTACGAAGATAGCATAGTACCAATGCCATTTCTTACATGTGTCAGCAAAGGGATTCATTATTAGGCCAACCTATGTGGACGTCCACCCCCTAGAGTCCATTGTTACAAAAGATATATTATCGATGCCATTTCTTACATGTGTCAACAAAGGGATTCATTGTTAGGCCAACGTATGTGGATACCCACCCCCTAGAGACCATTGGTACGAAGATGGCATAGTATTGGTGCCATTTCTTACCTGTGTCAACAAAGGGATTCATTGTTAGGCCAACCTATATGGACGTCCACCTCTCCCATGAGATATGTAGTGGGTATTGGATAGATATAGACATCGTCGCACCAAATCATGATTGAGATGGGATGGTATATACACATCTAAGGATGCATGCATCTACCTATTATGCCACCAAGAGGTGGTCTCAGGAGCACTTTATTTCTAGATAAACCGTGTTTTATAATATAAAAGGAAGATTTTGTTGCCTTAAAGAGGTTTGAGGATCAAAGATACCTAGGATAGTTCTTATTGGAGCTCCGAACATATAGAGAGAAGCTTTTGAGCAGAACAAAGATGGGTGGAGCTAATGAGCCAACAAGTCCTTAAAATTATTTCAACACCAACTTTACTAGATCCTACCACTATAGCAACACTGCCAAACTATCCATGAGTCGCAGGGGTCACAACAAACCACGTAGCCACACTCCAAAGACCATGGCACCCACCACCCCACCATTGTGCCCAACATCCTTATCTTCAACAAATTCGAGCCATCATTATTTAGCATCATAAATGAGTATTCTTACTTCAAGGAGGGTATATTGTTTCTAGAGAGTCGTATTGATCAAGGTGGGATCTTGCAAGTCAATTGAAGAATCATTGCAAGATCATTTTGTAACATAGTGGTAGCCTATACTTGCAATCATCATAGTTAGTTCGTCCATTGTTGTTCTAGAGTTGAGACAACATGGTTAGATGTACTCATTTCTTAGTCTCAGGCCATTTTGGCTTTTTGGAGACGTAAATATACCTCTCTCTCTCTCTCCACACAAACCACCACACCCACATCAAGTAAAAATAGCTCAAACCCAAGACAATACAAGAGATTCCTTTGTATATTGTGCAAAATTTTCAACTGCATTTTTTCAAAACCAAGTGACAAATATGTATGCCATTTCTCACAAATGTGTCTAAAAACCAAAACATTGATAATTCAATCTAGATAATCTAGCTCGAGACCATTGATGAAGAGAAAGGATCACATCAGTTCTCAAACCTCCAATTTACTTTGTATTTATGGACTCTTTCATCTCTCATTTCATGAACAAACAAAATCATTCTTCTTTAACAATTTCTCTACTATTCCTTTTTTCTTTTTCTTCTTTTCAAGAAGACTTGAGCTTTGAAAAATGCCTCAAGGGTTTATCCAAGGTTTAAACTCATGTACCCATGTACATACCCACCCACTTGGACAACAATTCCACTGGCAATATTCTCTTTTAATAAATAATGCTTTTTCTTTCAATTTCTACATGATCATCAACATACGGCCGTTGTTCTCTTTTCATATTTCCACATGATCCTCAAGGCATAGACTTTGCTCTCTCAAAATTTTATAGCCCTCAAAGATTTAGTTTCCTTTCAATTTTTACATGATCTTCAAGACAAGGACTTTATCGTATAGTGATATTTCTTGTAGGCCAATTTAGCTCTAAAAGAAGTTAATGTATCCCACCCCCTTCCCATGCCAGGCCAAGCCGACACTGAGTCATCCTAGCGAACATCAGATCACCTACCAAGTGCAGTTCTGGAAGTGATGCATGCATAGATCACTTTAGAACAGCCCCTTTGAGAGTCAACAGATAACAAAAACAAGAGGCGCTTAACCTAGAGCCTGATGATTCTCACAAGGGACTTGTAAACAGTCCCCCTTATGAGTTTGAAATACACAAGGCTGTTAACTATTGAGACCAGACCTGTCAATACACACTTTCAGCCAATACAATGAGCACAGCAAGCTGTGTATAAGGCCCAAGTTAATTTAACACCTCTGGCTCTTGTACAAACTTGATTCGTAAATAGCATGGCTACAGTACAAACAATAGCCAACCTGCTAAGCAGCACCTTTGAAATTTGAGGAATGATAGAAACTACAGATTCACAGGAATAAGGCCTATTCCTTTCACAAGTAAAATGCTATTTTAGATGAATAATGGTGGCTGTAACCCAACCGGGTAGCTTGAAGTGTCATGATTATGTTCAGTCCCTGCAAATGCACCATAGGAACCAAATAAAATAACACATTATGGCATTGGGCATTACACAAGTGGCTCCAAAAGCTGCTCCATTTCAGCTTCAGGATGAGGTGGTGTACTACTGCGCTGTAGAAACAGCGGTGTACCTCTAAACCACTGGTATGGCCAGCACATATTAAATAGTCCTGTGGCAATCCCACTGTCACCTCTGCTCTCAAGTGCATCAAACTGGCTTGTCAATTCTTCAATCCGCTCTCTCAATTCGACAGCACGCTCATCTGCAATTCGAAGTGATCGTTCAGCTGCCTTTTGAGCAGCAATGGCAGCTGTAGCCATTTCTTCTTTAGAACGCAGCTTACCATTGGACTCCTCCAATGACAGCCTCAATTGTTCAATCTGTTTTCTCAAGGTGGATATCTGCTAGTCAATGTACAAAATATGAATGAGACTCTACAGAAAGACATCAGCAACATGTGTAATCAATCATCTTAAGAATTAGATCTCTCTATGAAAAGTAGACTATGAGAGCAAACACATGAAAGACATTGCCAAGACTACTCATTCCTTAAAAAGGCTTCTACATTGTTACACCATCGCAAGTTAGGCTTTTCTACATTCATACTGCATGAACAAAGAAGCTTTTGAAATTTGTATGCCAGAAAGAAACAAGGGTGTTAACTTCAGCTTCTTATATAAAAGAAAACGAGGCACTCCTGATTCATCAGGATTATGTAGCAGTGAAGTGTAAAAACTAGGGCTAAGGCACTCCTGATTCATCAGGACTAAGTAGCAGTGAAGCATAAAAACTAGAACTGACCTCGGACCATCGCAGCAGTAGCACAATATTCAAAGCATTTGGCTGCAACATTAATGTCCTTACTAGTAATCACACAGAAGAGACGACTCAAGAATGTACACAAATCAATTTTGCCCATCACAGGAGATCAACATGGTTTGATACAGCCAGCTGAGGTCACAGGGGAACTTGATTGAGATGTTGCTTTCAAGAACATAGGAACTAACCTCATACACCACAAGTAAACAGCAAAGAAGTACCTAGCATACCAGTTAGAAATGAGCCTTAATGCTATAATTATGTAATGAAAAGAAGTAACACACATGCCCTTGACTGGCATTCTCTTTAGTCTACATATATTTTGCAATTTGTTCCATCCAATACCAGCTTGCTGTTCAGGTTGGACATAGAGCCACAAGGTTTTACTAGCACCTCTGTCATTCTCCAATGAGACACTTAAACCAATGGATTAACCAGCTTGTTGTTAATGTGATGCATGCACAGCTATAAGGGATCCACCCCCCATTGTCGAACCCGTAATTGAAGCAATGCTAAACATTTCTACACACTTACACATTACATGCATGAACTACTAAGCTTATAGATATCAAAGAGAGAGTATAGTGTTAAGTTCAGCTTCTTGTATATCGAACTGCAGAAAACAAGGCACTCCTTGTGATTCATCAGGTTTTTGAGATAATGCCAGAAGCAATCATCAATAAAGCATAAAAACAAGGGCTGGCCTCTGCCACTCCCAACTGTAGCATAAGATTCAAAGCATTTAGCTCACCTTGACTGCAACATTAATGCCCTTACTAGTCATCACCCAGAAGAGGTGACACATGAATGTACAGTACCAATTCTGTGAGTCGCAGGAGATCAAGATGGCTGATAGAACCGGTTGACTCCTTGAGGTTGCAGGAAGAAATTGATTGAGATGTTGCTGTCAAGAACATGGGAGTTGACCTAGTAAACCACACAAATAGACTACAAAGAAGTGCCTCCATACCAGTTAGAGATGAGCCTTAATTCTGTAAGTATGTAATATCAAGTAGCACTCAACCTCTCATACCAGTTAGCCAAAATGAGAACAAGTGACCATACAAGGGCTACCCAAAGAATTTGCATTCTTGCTGAAATTGTGATCAGCTGAGTGCATTACAGTAAGCTGTCATCATACAGTGGTTCAAGTCATGATGATGCTTCACATTCTAACGGTACAAAAAGCAATACGGAAAATGCAATGCCTAATCTTGCAATAGGCACACAGCATGGGCAGCAAGGAGAGAGTGCGGGTTTAGAGCAAGAAGCAGGTCCCTCAAGGTCACAAAATGCTAATGACCAGCAAGGAGATGAAGAATACAATGACCGGTTTGAGGCTCGATTGAGGACAATAGCTAGGATCCTTAGTTCACATGTCTCTTCTATGAAGATATGCTAGGGTTTGCACTGAGAAAACACAACATGTATGGCCAAGGCTGAAACACAAAGACTCGAACAAAGACAAGCAAAACTCAAACCATAAATGCAAAACACAAAACACAAAAACTCAAAACTCAAACACAGAGAAGAAACTCTAAAGTGAATGAATGCTGTGAAATGAATGTAAGAGTGTACAAAATGCCCAAAGGGCAAAGCAATGCAATATCGAAGAGTGACATCCACCGGAAACAGATCCCAAGTGCAATTACCACTAATCTGAGATAAGAGAGTGCTGAATAATGAAGAGCAGCAGACTAGGCACCAAAACACAGCAGTCGAAGGCTGAAATCTAGTAAACGCAGAGTAGACGGCTTGCTAGACAGCAAAAACGCAAGTACTGCAGCAATCACCTGGTGGTAGAGATGGCAGCAGCCTGTCACCTAGTAGCATATACTGAAAAACGCAAGCTAATCAGGTGGTATGATGACATAGCAGATGGAGACCTCCAAACAGCAAGGCAATGGATGAAACCAAGCCGCTTGGGGCTGGATAGTGATGGGCTGCAGTTGATGATGGCTGAAATTTGCACGGTAGGGTGAGAAACCTGCACAAAAGGATGGAGCTGAATGGTGGGAAACCTATCTATTTATAGATGTCAAAGGGTACCCCAAAAAATTAGGTCTTTGGGGGACCACTGAAACTCTCTCGAACCGCATACCAAATTTGCATTTTTCATTAATTAAGCATATTTTAGGGGTATTAAAAAATGCTAATCAATTGTAAAGCATGTTTTAGCTCAACACCCCCTCTTAGGCCCAAAATTGAGCTTAAAAGGGAAGGCTTGCAATGTTTACCCCAAGGCATCGCATCCCATCCCAAAGCAGCCAAGGCACTGGACAAAGGGTGCACATCAGGTGCCCAATAGACTACCAAGACTACAGAGACAATGATTATCTTACCAAGGGAGTTTAAGTAATCACCCAAGAGAGAATAGGGCATCGGACAAAGGGAGCTTATCGACTACACAGTGGCCTACCAAGCCCTACAAAGGCGGATGGAATCACATTGAACTTTTCTTTTTCATTTTCTTTTTCTTTTGGGTGGTGAAAAGTTAATTTTAGGGATAGCGGCAGATAAGTAACAGTGACCCAAAGAATGGGAATAGGAATGGTACACCCAACACATCACAAAACAATACAAGCTAATCCAACCACTCAAGGATGTCGATGGCAAGGGAAAGGTGATAAAGAATCATGGAAAGAAGGATGGTGGTCTAATCTGTCTAAAAAGGAAAAGGCTAAGTGTATGGCCATCATCGCATACGATGAGGTGTGGAAGTGACCCTAGAAGATGTAATATATGTCCTAGGAATAGCTACCTTAAGTGCAATAGGTGAGCCATTAGCAAACCAATCAACTAATCCTTCAATAGTAGTGAAGAAGATAAGCTATTGAGACTATCCACACGCCACATATCCAGTAGCCATTGGGATAGATGGGGCAAATAATGCAGCAACAAGAGGCGTAGCCCCATTGGATTGGATAGTCGGAGTGGAGGCAATCTTCGCAAAAGTCTATTGTGATTTTCTAGGAGAAAGACCCTAGGCCTTTATGCGACACTCTCGTTCATGTTTGCAAAACCTATTTTTCTTAGAAATTTTTTGCCAAAAGGGTCGTGTTTTTTGGTTCCGTCGGAGAAAGTTATATCACCCTTGTTTTGGCTTGCCTTCGCATCTTGCAAGTTCTTACCATTATTGGTTTTTCCTTCCAAAGAAGAGGCAATCAACCCTTGCCCCTCTGAATGGATGTATTTGGAGGACTTCTTATAGACTTGATCGTGCAACCTCACATAACACAAGAAATAGCACTCTAACTCGTAGAAGGTCAGTAATCTAGAAAGTGTGACAATGTGTTAGATAAAATGAAATATTTGTATGGCAAGTTGTTCAAGAAAAACATAACCTGACTTCGAGGAGTCAAAAGTAGCAAATGCAACAAGTAACCGCCAATATTCGGCCAACTTGACTTTCAAATCGTCCCCTTTTTTAATGGAAAACTCTTGAAGCTCAAAATCGAGATTAATACATCAAGTATAGCGGTCAATGAGATGACTCCAACGCTCAGATACGAGAGGAAAATGCTACAACTAAGAGCTAAAATCAGTAAGCAATCCCTGCAGTAACTCAACATTGACTGTGGCATTGTTGGCTCTCCATTGACGGATGTGATCAAGGTGAGCTAATTGAGGGTCCAGCATAGGCTTCAATACCAACAATGGCATCCCAAAGTCCCTAAGATTCAAGCACTTGTTGCATGAAGTTTGACCAAGTTGTGAGATTTAATCCATTAAAATGTATCTTATTCATGAAGGCATTCTTGGTTGTTGCAACAGGGGTGGTAGTACTAGAAGATGAAGAAGGCATGTAATGGGGGTAGAGTGAATAGGAAGGATAGGGTGGGGAGCAGAGTACACTTTGGAAGGAATCTTAAAGTGCCCACCATGCATATGAGAAATGTGCATAGTAGATCCAAATGTGGACATGGGCAAACTAGGGATGGATATGGTAACCACCTAAGGAGCCCATTGTAGAGAGAGAGGGATACGAGGAGTAGAATATGAAAATTCTTACGTAGAAGTGACCCAAGGAATGTGGGACGACTGTCCATAAGCAAAGAATGGAGATCCCTGTGTTTAAAAGGTCGTGTGGGGGGTTTGTGAGTGTCCGAGGGCAGTGAGGGGAATTCTCATCACAACCATCCCAAAGTGGAAGGATGTGGTAAAGTGGAGCTATGTGGAAGATACAATGTTAAAGGGTAGCTTTTCCCTTAACGATGTATGAAGAGGTGGAGTGATTGGAGAGTAGGTAGATGGTGGAATGAAGAAAGAGAGTGTTAGGAGCAAAGATGAAGATCCAAACCCTGGTGGACTTTGAGTGAAAGTGGAATGTAATCCAAGATGTTGGAATGAAGAAGTGAGTAGATCAGAATGTGGAGAAGATAACGATGGGATGGGAGGGAGTTGAGAAGTGTGGTTTACGTGCTCAAGTGAAACAGATGGTAGAGATATACCTAATGAAGGATGTCTGCTTCGAGATCCTCCCCTATTAAAGTTAACATACTCGAAACCATCCGGATCTTGCACACCAAAAGAAGAAATAGAAAAGGGTGTTAGCTCATATGACTCAAAAGGGTTATACGAACCTGATGCAAATCCTGATTGTGATGAAGGAGATGGATCGCCAGATGCTCCGAATGTCGTGGTCTCTCCAAGATGAGGAAGATGGAGAATCTCACCAATCAGTCCAAGCGGAATAGTAGCACTCACTGGAGGAGTGTAATCTGAAGGTATGTCTACCTCCTCCTCAAGAATATAATGCCTTCTCAGAGCCTCTAATGATGGAGAAACCTGACAGAGCATATCATATGATCCAAAGAAGAAGGTGCCTGAGACATTATGAGGTCAGAATCACGTCATGTGTGAATCTCGTACAAAGACTAGCCTCCACAATCACCATAGGATACTCTTTAGAAGAGCACCGGCTCTGAGTGTGAAGATATGCTAGGGTTTGCAAACACTGGGAAAACACAGCATGTACGACCAAGACTAAAACACAAAGACTTGGACAAAGACAAGTAAAACTCAAACCCTAAACGCAAAATGCAAAATGCAAAACACAAAATGCAAAAACTCAAAACTCAAAACATAGAGACAAATACAAAGAAAAGACACTCTGAAGTGAATTACTGTTGTGAAAGAAATGTAAGAGTGTACAGAATGCCCAAGGGCGAAGCAATGCAATGTCAGAGAGTGACGTCCACTGGAGATGGATCCCAAGTGCAATAACCACTAGTCAGAGATGAGAGAGTGCTGAATAATAAAGGGTAGCACACTAGTCACCAAAACATAGCAGTCAAAGGCTAAAATCTAATAAACACAGTAGTGTACTACCAAAGGAAGGCTGAAAACTGACAACCCAAGGCAACAAACTGTTAGGCGACAATAGAAGAGGTGTTTCCTGATGTAGACGGCTTGCTGGACAGAAAAACACAAGTACTGCAGCAATCGCCCAGTGGGAGAGGTGGCAGCAGCCTTGCTTAGCAGCAGACGCTGAAAACGCAAGCAGATTAGGTGCTATGATGGTGCAGCAAATGAAGACCTCCAAATAGCAAGGCGATAGCTGAAACCAAGCCACCTAGGGCTAGATACTGATGGGAGTAAAGCATGTTTTAGCTTGATATCTTCAACTCCTTGAAGAAAGACTACAAGGGCAAGAAGAAGATATCATCCTCTAGAGCTTCCGAGCAGTAGGAAGCTCCCAACGAAAAGCCATTGCAACATTAGAATACACCAAATGTTAGTGATGAACAAAAGCAACTTGTGCCAATGGGGCAAGATATGCAAAGGCAAGGCCATCTTGGTAGTGCCAGTCCATCGGTTTTTGGACAACACGACATGCCTGCTAATATAGGGTATGCATGATACTTTGGTGGTGGAACTATACTCGATGCAATGGCTAGTCAAGGGCCGCATATTGGGATGTGGTACAAATCCATATGGTATGCAACAATCAATGCATGGAATGCAAGGCCCGATGTATCTAAGTACGGCAAGTGGAATGTAGAACCCTTTGTATTACAATTTTGACATGATGCCTAGGGCACAATTTGGCATGTATAGCAATGCATCTGCACCTCCTAATGTGTATGGGACTCGAGGAATGAAGGCTTATCATGCAAATGCTTTGTATGGTGCTGCTCATAATGCAAATGTAGCAAATGCATCCTTTTTGCAACCACTAATTTTTTAGAATTTGATACCAAAGGGGCAAACAAAGGACTAATGAGAGTGGTAAAGGGGTGAAGTTTGAGACCATCAATAGTGCACAAGATAGATTGAAAGTGTTGACTTTCATTCAATAGTTTGATGCAGCCTACTTTAGAGGTAATTGCACTGAATCCTCTAAGATCCAAAAGGCAACCATATTTTTAAAAGGAAATGCATTACATTGATGGTCCACACTTTTGATGCAAGGTAGAGCACCGTCAGCGTGGGTACAATTCAAGCAATCAGTTGCTTCTAATTGGTTGACGAGTACCGCTGAAGTGGATATTATGTCTGCTTGCAACAAGTTGGATGCATCACAATGCAAGAAAGAAGTTTTGGGAGGCATTATTGCCGATCATTTCTTATTGAGCTTCCCCCCCCCCCCCCCTCCCCTTTTGAGACAAATTGACAAATATTGTTGTGGGCTGCCCAAGGAAATCGGGGATTTTTGTATTAAGAACACCATGACCAACATGTTACAACTCATTGAGATGGCATGTACAACCAATGCTTTCTTGCTACATAAGAAGCCTTCGAACTTCAATGACAGAGAAGAGAAGCTGTCCAAGAAGGTTTCCAAGGCTGAGAAAAAAATGGATCTGAAAAAAACGTTGAAAGAGGCATAAATAGCAAGAAAATGAAGATTAGAGGTAAAGTTTCTAGGTGTCACGGAGAAATGAAATTTTAAGATGCTTTAATCTTGCCGGTAACATTTGGTTAAGATATTAATCAAATGTGCAAGGTTGTTTAGCACATTTGATGCATATGGCAATTATTTCATGTAATAAGCCAAGGACCCCGAGAATGCATGGGGTGCCAAAGGCAAAAGTTGTAATAAGTTATGTCTAAGAGATACTAGGTGGTACCCAATGTCAAATTTGGGCCTAGACAAATTTATTGGCCACTAATATCAATGGATAACATTAGAGACTAGGCATTAATTAATTAATTAATTAATGCTAGTCTAAGGGTCAATAACTGCTCAGGGATACTTCAAAGACAAATTGGCCTAGCCAATTTAATTCTTGGTTGGTGAATTGACTTTTTGAGCACTAGAATAATTATTAAATTAATATTCTGAAAATTAATTTAATAAGTTGGATAATGTTGAAAAATGGAATTAGAAGGCTACCACTTGGCAAAACTTACCCATGCAAGTGGAAAAAACGTTAGGGGTTAATGGAAGTCTATTCTAGCCATTGTAAAAGAGGAGGCTATTAGAGAGCAAGGAGATCCTACTAATGTAATTTGCAGCCACCATGGACCAATCCTATAGTAAGTGATAGCAATTTGGAGCCTTACAGAAATAGGTGAGCAGCAGCCGAAGCTCCTTCTAGTGCAATTTGACAGCATACAAGAGGAGGCAGCAGTCCTGGTGGTCCTAAGCTGATGGTGACAAGTTCCATGGCTGTTTGAGCAACATAGCAGTAGTTTTCCAGTATTTCTTGCAATGAAACTCTAAAATTTCTCTCTACAACATTCTCTCTCATTCCCCAGCCATCTCTTAAGTTATCTTAATATTTTCCAACAATTTAAACCATCAAAGAAAGAGATTTCAATCGATCTCTGATGTAAACCCCAATTTACAGCAAAAATTAGGGTTTTGATAGCTACCTCGAGATTCATGCTCAATATTGAGGGCTAAGACTTGAATTCCAGCAGTTGAAATTGAGGAATTTCAAGGAGATTGGAGAGGCCAGCCAACCAAAATTATATGGGGCTGAATTTATCTTTCAAGGAGCAATGTGAAGACCAATCCCCTAGTAAACCAAGGAGTAAATTGGTTTGGAGGCTTACTAGTCAATTTTGATAGTAAGAGGCACTCGGATTAGCAAAGGAAATTGTACTCCTTCCATCTGCAATATAAGATAAAGAAATACTGCAAGGGGCACCAATTTTGGGGTCGATATGGTGTCCAATGTCCAAGGTTAAAGTAGTAAAGTGTGCATTTTCAGTTTACTTGAATTTTATGCTTATTGTAATTAGTACTTAATCAAGTTATTTACTACCCTATCCGAGGAGGAAGGCTCGTTTCACTAGGAGATACTTGTTTTGTTGTTTTGGAGCCATCACCAGTTGCCACATCATTAGCTTGATCAAGTTTTTTGTAAAGTGTCCGACTATGAAGCCCTCAACAACACGATTTAGTGGTCCATTGAGAAACTTTTCAAAGCAACGTTGCCCGGTACTCCTTAGAATGACATGGAGTTTGTTGCCTAGACTCTCCCGAGTCCACTTCACAATGGAAGGTTCCGCCCATAACCCATAAGGATCAACCTAAATATGGGTCCCTAGAGTAAGTTAAGGTCATCTAATAGCTCATCTAGCATCGGCCTTTGAGCCATTGCATTCGCAAGTCAACTCAAACCGAAGCACATTAACATTGCACTTGGTTCATAGTGAGTGAGAAACGGGGAGGGCAATACCCCTCTACCTATTAAATATAGTCTTAACTCCTATTCCCCTAAAACAGCATTGATCGATATCTAAGACAACACACTAAGTAGTCAAGCATCTGGCCTTTTCCTAATTCTAGTACCTTCTAGAAAACTCTTGGCTCATTGAGACCACTCCTCCATAAGACGGAACCTCGAGGTTTCGCTCTCTCGTTTCTCTAAATAGTGTGTTTTAATTATTTAATTATCCTAACATATTTATATTCAACATATAAAATTGTCTTTTTTAATTAACCCTTTAGAACACTAGATTCATTCACATAATTTATTGTCACAAACACAAAGACATTGTCAAACAATCCTTGAAAGTAGTTGCAAACAATGTATATTTATCCCGCACCTTCTCCAAGGTGCAATGCCAACCCAACATTCCATCCCTTAATTTGGGACTCGTGTCCAACTCTCATGGCACACGATCCACCAATCCACACTTACCTAGCATCAAGGCCTTCTAGGAAGTCCATCCTAGGCTCGTAAAGGTTAGGCCAGTCCTCGACAAGACCCAAGGGATTTACAACCAGAGCCCTCAAGCACCCTTGTCATCTCTTAGCCTAACATCCTCCCTATGAAGAGACCTCTTGTATTTGAGAACGGTCCTTAGTCTCCATCGCAGTCAAACTAGCCCCTTGGTGAACGGCTCCCACCACTAACATTTGGGTTTTGAGGGGGGGGGGGAGGGGGGGGGGGGGGGTGTTTTGGGGGGTTGTTTTAGTCAAGAACTAGAAATCCACCTATGAAGGCAAAAGAACTTTTGTACAAGTATACAACCAAGACAATGAGCCTATCAACTAGGAAAACATTTCTTTTCAACCAAGCAATCACTTGAATATCCATATGAGTCAACCAACTTATCTTGGCTTGGGAGACCATCTCTTTCTCAAAACAATCAACCTTTTTTTTTAAAATACAAATTTAACAACCCAAAACAATGTCCTTTGAATACTTCACAAGGAGGGGTAGCGGCTTGATCCGACGACAACAACTGATTTCATCTTTGTTTTTTTCCTTTTTAAAGAAAAAAAATCAAAGGTTTAGTTTCAAACTCCCTTCCTCCCCATCCCCCTCTGCATGCAAGCTCAAAAACATCACAATTTTGCTATTCTGCACCTTCCTTTTCCCTTTGACGCTAACCTAGCTTCATACTACTATGTCTACTACTACCAAACACCTTTGGAGACTACCTATCACATGGATCCATCAAAGTACAACACTCTTTCCAACTCTCTAGCCCAATCCTTGGACACGGGAGTTCAAGGTTTAATATTCTTCATGCATAGTGTATTTGCTGCATTGAGCATCATATTATATTCACCATTCATACATTAACATTCACTATGTTCATTGTCTTTGAGTTACCCTAACCCTAATTGTGTTTCTTTATCAATCCGTGTTTGTCATACAATTGTGTTGTATTTCTATGTTAGAGCATTTCTACATGGTATTAGAGCTAGGTACTCTTTGAAGAAACATAGGCCCTTGATCAAGGCTCTTCTCAGAAGTAACAACTATAGAAGGGAAGATGAGTTCGAACACTTCTTCACCACTTCAGATTCCCAAGCCAAACACATCAAAAAACAAACGAGAGTGGGTCTCACAACTTGCTTCGCAAGGATCCAATATGGCCGAAAAAGACATCAAACTATCATAGAGTCCCCAGACCTTATGAGATCACACATTTGAGCATACAAGAGTGAGATATGCAAAATTAAGCTTTTTTTTGTTCAAACAATATGCATGTGTGCAACAATTCCTCAAAGCATCACAATCATGTCAAGTTGACCTTAGAGTTGACGTATGTGGGAGTGGGCACGGGATTATGTGTGGGAGTGACAAATCGTGCAAGTCCTAGGTAGGTAGTGCAAGTGCAAAGTTTAAGGTGCAAGCCTAGGTGGTGTAAGTGCAAGTGCTAGGTGATGCAAGTGCAAGCCTAGTGGTGCAAGTGCCTTTCTTCACCTCCCACATCTACTCTAGTGCCAAATAGGCAATCATTTACTTCTCAATCTTTTGCAAATACTTCCTCCTTTGGGCAAGATTTAGGTGACTCTTATGATGAAGGAACTTTTCAAAGTAAATACCGGTTCATTAGTCCTAAAGAAGATAGGTGTCTTTTCATGAATATAAAACAAGGTGAGAAAATGAAAAAGTTGTTACCACGCACTAGAAGTTTTGTTCATCTCTCATGTGTCTTCTCATACCACACCGGGGGTTTCTCATATTTTTGTACAGCTTTCAAGACTTCTTTCCCTCAGCCGAGTGTGTAGATAGATACATCTATGACAAAGGCTCGTCCTCCCTTTTCCACACTTTCGGTATTTCCCTAGTTTAGGAGAATCTCCCAACCATTCCCAAGAATGGACTAGCTATTACCAAAATTGGCCTCTGTGGCATTAACTAGTGGATCTATTGGTCAATTCGTTATACCTCAGCCAACATTTGGACACTTCTACCATGTTCAAGTGCCTCCTCCATTGGCCCCCTATGGGAATACACATGTTCCAATGCCACCTTCATCAATGCCATTCCTCCCTTTTCCACACTTTCGGTATTTCCCTAGTATGGGAGAACGTCCCAACCATTCCAAAGTATGGACTAGCTATTACCACAACTGGCCTCTGTGGCATTAACTAGTGGATCTATTGGTCAATTTGTTATACCTCAGCCAACATTTGGACACTTCTACCATGTTCAAATGCCTCCTCCCTTTTGGTGATATTGCTGAAGTGGGAGTCACCTAACAATCATGTATGCTTTGAGTATATGCTGAAATTTCAGTTATACTGCTGAATGTCATCGGTCCCACTGCTCTACATGTACTTGGACTAAACCTTGCTCTCATTACCTGAAAATTTGGGCTGATATTGACCAAACATTCAGCTCATTGTTTGCTGTTATAAATTCAAGTATAAATCTTGGGTACATTGCTGAGCAATGGCTGCAAATGTTTCAAGCAGCAGTGATACTAAATCCCTTCTTCAAATCAAGAGATTTGATGGCACTGGTTTTGACTTGTGGAAAGACAAGATGCAAGGCATTTTGTTTCTCAAGGATTGTGATGATGCTCTTTTGGAAGTCAAGCCTACAGCTATGATAGATGAGGATTGGGCTAGACTCAACAAGAAGGCCATTGCATACATTAAAATGGTCGTATTTGATGATGTACTTACAGACATTAAGCATCTTGATACAACTTATGCCATATGGAAAAAGTTGATCGACACTTATGAAAATACAACTCCAATAAATCAAGTTCACCTTATGCGCAAGCTTGTAAACATGGAATTAGATGAGTCTAAGCCCGCATCGGAGCATCTGAGTGCTTTCACATGGATTTTGAGCCAGTTACAGGACTCTGGTTTGCAGCCCTTCAATGATAAATTGAAGGTCATTTTCTTGTTGATGACTTTGCCTGATAGCTAGAAGCCTTTGGTTGTTTCATTGAGCAACAATCCTGCTTTAACCTTTGATGGTGTTAGGGGCTCTATTCTCAATGAGGAGATTAGAAAAAAGTCCAGTGGAGAAAGCAGTGGTTCAGCTTATCATCTAAGAGGCAGGTCAAAAAAAGAGGGGTAATGCAAGAAATAAATGCAAAAGCAAGAGTAAAAGCAAGGGCAAACAATAGGATATCACTTGCTATCAATGTGGACGTAAAGGGCATAAAAAGCCCGATTGTCACTACTATAAGAAACAGCAAGGAAAGAAAAAGAAAGATGACAAGAAAGATAATGATAGCTCTACCTCAAAAGAAGTTGCAAAAGCAAATGTTGCATCTAGTTTGGTTATTAAAGAACTCTCTGACACTCAAGAGATACTTGTTGCAACCTCATGTAATGATGCAAATATTATGGCAACAGCGAGTGATAAGCACATCACTAAAAAGGAGGTAATTGATGCCTTACTTTCAGCTCATGATGTGGGCTGTCTCAGTCATGGATAGTGGACAACGGTACCTCTTTTCATGTCACTCCCTCTTTGGAGTCATTTTCTAAATACGCTTCAAGTTGTCTAGGCAAGGCTTACTTGGGCAACAATTATGCATGTGAAATAGAGGATGTAGGTACCATTCACTTGGCCCTTGAAAATGGTCAAGAGCTGATTTTGCATGATGTCAGATATGTGTCTGGCATAAAGAAAAGTCTACTATCAGTTGGGCAGCTTGATGCAAGAGGGTATTTTACTACCTTTGATGGTGGATCTTGGAAGGTCCACAGGGGCTCTATGTTGATTGTTAAAGGCAGCAAAAAGGGGACTTTGTATTATTTGCATTATAAAGCATTACCTGGCAAGTTTTTAGTTGTGACTGAAGTTCATTCACAAATGGAACTTTGGCACAAAAGACTTGGTCATATGAGCCAGAAAGGTCTTCAAGTTCTCTCCTCTTCAGGGAGATTTGATGTAAAAGGCTCTGGACTTGACTTTTGTAATGATTGCATATATGGAAAGCATGTGAAGTCTCTTTATTACACTGGTGTTGTTAAGAAGTCCAAGGCTCTTGACTTAGTACATTCAAATATGTCCACTATGCCTGTTAATTCACATGGAGGTGCACAATACTTTGTCACTTTTATTGATGATTTCAGTAGAAAGTCATGGGTATATGTACTAAAGAGTAAAAAGGAAGTGTTTGATGATTTTAAAATGTTTCATACCTTTGTTATCACACAGAAAGGGCTTCAATTAAAAGCTATAAGAACAGATAATGGGGGGGAGTATATCTCTAATGAGTTTAAAAGGTTTTGTGAGATGCATAGCATTAAGAGGGAGTTGACAAACCTTTACAACCCTGCATCAAATGGCATGGCTGAAAGATATAATCACACACTTTGTGAGAGAGTCAGATGTATATTGTTCACAGCTAATTTCCCACATCAGTTTTGGGGAGGCTCTTAAAATTGCAATTCATGTGTGCAATTGCTCTCCTAATCGTGCGTTGAAAAATGGCATTCCTAAAGAGGTTTGGTCTAGCAAACCTGCTTCATATGACCATTTGTGTATCTTTGGTTGTGATGCTTTTGTGCATATTAAATCAGAGGACTAAACTAGACATGAAATCCATCAAGGGCATGTTAAGAAGACTGCTAGGGTTTGCACTGAGGACACACAGAGTGTACGACCACGACAGAAACACAAAGACACAGACACGGACACAGACACAGAGGGTAAAACTCAAACCCTAAATGCAAAACTCAAAACTCAAACACAAACAGAAAAAGGGAGAGAGAGAACACAACTCTGAAGTGAATGAATGTAAAAGTGTACAATGTGCTCAAGGGCAGAGCAATGTCGGAGTGTGACATCCACCGAAGACGGATCCCAAGTCTGTGACCACCAGTCGAAGTGTAGGAGTGCTGAATAGTGAATGACAAGCAGGCTGGTCACCAAAACGCAACAGTCTAGAGGCTGGAAACTGGTAAACCCAGCAGTGTACCACCGATCAGGGGCTAGAAACTACGCACAGTCTGCTGTAAACAGCAGGCTGAAACAGTGTCTGAGAGTGTCAAGGCCTGCAATGCTGAAAACGCAGGCTGGCTGACCCTAGAGATGATGGTCAGCAGGCTGAACAGCAGTCTGGGACAGTTTGAAGCAATCGCCAACAGCTGAGAGCTGTCACCTACAGCAATGGACAGGTTGAAGATGATGTGGCTGCAGTCGATGATGGCTGGACAGCAAATGGAGGCGGGCAACGGGCTGGAAACTGGGCGCCAACAGTAGCAGAGGGTGTGTGGACTGGTGTAACCTACAAACAAGGATGATAGCTGAATGGGGGTAGCATGTCTATTTATAGATGTGGAAGGGCGCCCCAAAATTTAGGGTTTCCACTAAACTTTCTCGAACCGCTTCCCGTTTTAGGGTTTTACTCTAAAAGAGCATTTTTAGTGTGTTTTGGGGCTGTTTAAGAGGCTAATTAGCAAGTAATACATAGTTTAGCTCAACAACCCCTCTCAGGCCCAAAACTAAGCCGAAAGGTTAGGCCAGCCATTGTGATGTTGATGTACCCCAAGGCGTCCCACCCCAAAGCAGCCAAGGCATCGGACAAAGGGTGCACGTCAGCTGCCCAGTAGCCTACCAAGTCTACACAGGCGATGGTTATCTTCCCAAGGGAATCCAAGTAGTCACCCCAGAGAGAACAGGGCATCGGACAAAGGGTGCACGTCGACTGCCCAGTGGCCTACCAAGCCCTACACATGGAACTTTTGTGTATGTGTATGTGTGTGTGTGTTTTTTTTTTTTTTGAATAAGTGTGGTAAATTTTATGGGATGCAGTCGATTGAGGAATAGTGACCCAGAAGACGGGAGTAGGGAGGGTATACCCAACACATCACAAAACACTACAAGCTAGCCCATCCACTCAGGGTGTCAATGACAAGGAAAAGTAGGTGATGAGGTATCCATGTGATGAAGAAGGATGGTGGTGTGGTAACAACAACCGCCGGTGAAAACAGCTTAGGATCCGCTCAAGTGGTGCTCTGCACAATGAGATACAAAGTATGCTACATACTGAAGAATGCTCATGCAGCAGGTGCCACTTGGACAGTGTCCCTCATGGAAAAATTATTCACTTGCCCAAGCGCCCTAGTACAAAGATGATGAAATCATGCAATGCAAAGGGTGAGGTACAACAGGGGGGAGAAGCTGATGTCGAAGACAAAGTGCTGAAGCCTGTAGAATACTAAGAAGAGTAGGAACCCCCTCTCAACTTGGATGTAGATGCCGAAGAAGGAAGAGAAGCCTGATGTCGATCTTCGTGTGGTGCCGAGAACCATAAGGAATGAAGAGGAGGAGGAAGCATCCCAGCTGGAAGAGCTAGGTAGAAGTCACCGCCATGATAGCATCAAGAGAGATGCTGCACAATCCGCCTTGGAAGGGGAAGCCTCCACGCTAGTAGAAGAGCAAAACTCCAAGGATGATAAAACCATAAAGGAACGGTGCACATCCCAAGTCTCCAGCCCATGTAGAACTGGGCAAACCTGCATGTTAGCCCTATACTGAAAACAAAACCTACAAAGGAGATCAAAGTCTACAATCACAAAGGTCAATAGTGAGATGCTCCAAAAACAAAACAAAACAAAAATGAAAAGCTAACTGAAGGAACAAGTGCAAAGATGCAAATGTGTATGTGTGTGTGAGTAAATGCAGTGGAAGACTTAAAATGTAGAGACAAAAATCCTATGGGCCCGACTCTAAGAGTGCGAAAAATAAATGCTAGACTGACCTAGGATATCCGAAAGGACCTAGAGGCATGCTAGTCTAAGAAGGTGGCCACCATCGCGTACGTCCAGTAGCACGGCTCTGTCAAGGGAACGCCTGACGAGGTGGGGAGAAAGGTGAGATAGATGCATGAAGTGCAACGGGATCGGTACCTGCAAACCAATCAGCTAATCTTTCAGGAGTAGAGAAGGATGGTCGTTGAGGCTGTCCGTGTGCCACATATCCAGCAGTCGCTGTGGGGGCTGAAGGAGCAGATGGGGCAGCAACGGAAGGCATAGCCCCACTAGACTGTGAAGTCACAGCAATCTACTGAGGCTTTTTAGGTGGAAGACGTTGGACCTTGGAGTGACACTCCTCGTCCACATGGCCTGCTCTCTGGCAATGTGTGCAAAACCGGTTTTTCTTAGGGAGTTGCTACCAAATAGGTCTTGATTCTTTGGTTCCATCAAAGGAAGAGGAGTCACCCTTTGATTGGCTTGTCTTCACATAGAGTTGTTCCACCTAGCCTCAAGCTCTTCACCTATCTTCTATCTAGATCGCCATCTAAGCTTCACTGTGGAAGCGCACGGGTGGACAGAGCCATCTCTGTATCAGTTATTTGGAGCTAAAGAATTTTTCTAATTCTCATCTTATCTGTTGTGTACTCTCTATCTCTATCTCTTTCTCAGATTCTGTTCGTTGCGCCATGTAATTTTTACATGGTATCAGAGCGCAAGGGGCTCTAGGGATCGAAGAGTGCGCAAGAGGCAAAGGCTTCAACAGCAAAGAGGAACAATGTCGTCTTCTGAGAGCGGTTCTGGCGCATCAGGAAGCAGTGCAGGAGGTGGTGCTGCTATACCAACTATTCAAACACTGAGGATTCATCCACCAATCTTCAGCGAAGAAAAGTTAGATGGTACAAACTATACCTTGTAGAAGTTCAAAATTACAACTATCCTTGATTCTTATGAGCTTTTGGAGACCGTACTGGGGACTGATGTAGAACCACAACCTACCCCCGACCCATCAAATCCAAGTGTGATGATTTCTCCGAATGCAGATCTTCTACGAGCTTGAAAACGAAGGAATGCACATGCATTGTGTGCCTTAGTTACAAGCTGTTCTGATAGTGTTTTGACTTTAATTCAACATACAACCAAAGCATTAGAGGCTTGGAATATACTGAGGAGTCAATATGAATCGCGAAACCGAACAAGGATTCAAAACTTGGAGAATCAACTAGCAGCGGAGAAGTTTGCTAAAGGAGAGACAACTGAAGCATTCATCCCTCGGATTAAGAATCTGCGCGACCAGATGGCTGGTGCTGGGATACAAAAGACTAGCGAGGAGCTAGTGAGGAGGTGTCTTCGGATTTGTCCTCAAAAGTTTGATGGACTAGTAACTGTCCTTAATACTTAGGTATGACCTCAAACTTTGAGTTTTGAGGAGTTTTGTGCATTATTGTTGGAGGAGGAGTTGAGGCTAAAAGCCCGAGAAGGAAGCAACAATGGAGATGCTGCATTCTCTGCCAATGCAAAAGGCAAAGGTAGTTCCTCCACCAAAAATGATGGTGACAAAAAGAAAAAGAGCGGTAAGAAGAAGTTTCAAGGAGAGTGCTTTTACTGCAAGAAGAAAGAGCATGCAATCGCAGATTGTCGTGTCAAGAAGGTAGATGAAAAGAATGGTACCCTTAAAAGTAAAGGGAAAGAGGCAGCCAATACGGTTGAAGCTGAGTTTGAGTTATTCATGGCGACCATTGAGGAGGTGTCCTCCTCGGCGCAAAAAGAATCTACCACAGACTCATGGGTGTTGGATAGTGGTGCCTCCCATCACATGACCAACAAGAAAGGTCTATACAGTTCTATGCAACCTCTACAAGAATCCATCACTGTGATGGTTGGAAATGATGCAAAATGCCCTGCTACGGGCACAGGTACTATTTCATTTGTTGCTGCAAATGGTGATATCAAAAAGCTTTCAAATTTGTTGTATGTTCCCAAAATTAGAAGAAATCTATTATCAGTTACTGCCATAACTGATCTTGGTCATGAAGTGAGATTCAAGAAGACAGGTGCAGAAATTCTTGACAGTGATGGCAAAGTTGTTGGAAAGAAGAAAGAAAGAACAATCTATATGAGGTAAGCACTCGTACAGCCACCGTTGGAGTGGGCACAAGTAAGCTTTGGCATGAAAGATTTGTACACATTGGATTTGCAGTGTTGAAGGAGACGCACAAGCAAGGTATGATTGCTCACCTACCTGCAATGACTAAATTAAAGGAACCATGTAAAGCTTGTATGATGGGCAAGCAACAGAGAAAGGCATTTCCACAAGAAAGCAAAAATAGAGCACAGGCTTCTCTAGAGTTGGTGCATGCTGACTTGTGTGAAAAGATGCCTACATGGGCCTTGGGGGGATCTTCATATTTTATGTTGATTGTCGACGACTACAGTAGGAAGATGTGGGTGTACTTCCTTCGTGATAAGGCTCAAGCTTTTGGTAAGTTTAAAGAATGGCTAACACTTGTTGAGAATGAAACAGGGAAAAGTGTGAAGAAATTTAGAACAAATGGTGGTGGTGAGTTCAACTCAAAGGAGTTTGAAAACTTTTGCAAGAGCAAAGGGATCAAGCATCGATTGACGACGCCTTACACACCTTAGCAGAACGGTGTTGTGGAACGCAGGATTCACACCATTGTGGAGATGGCAAGATGCACGCTAAAGGGCAAGGGATTGCCTAACCATTTTTGGGCTGAAGCTGTTAATACTGCAGCCTACATTTTAAATCGGAGCTACACAAAGGCTCTCAAGGGAAAAAACACCTCATGAGGCTTACACTGGTAAAAAACCATCTGTCTCACACTTCAGAATTTTTGGATGTGAATGTTATGCGCATATTCCAGATGAGAAGAGAAACAAGTTACAACTAAAAAGCAAAAAATGTATCTTCTTGGGTTATAGTGATGAGCAAAAGGCTTACAAATTATATGGCCAAGAGACAAAGAAGATCATCGTGAGCCGTGATGTGGTGCTCAAGGAGCAGCTACATACAGTGGAGGAGGACAAGGCAAGTTCTTCCACTTTATCATTAAGCGAAGTAGTCCTGTAATATATTAAATATATAAATGAAGAAAATTTTCGCCCCACGGCGGCGTATCGAGCTGGCGTGTGTGAGGGGGGATGGAGGAGCCAGCAAGCTCCTCGCTGGAGCTTGCTTGGCTCCCTCGCCATGCATCCTGACAGGTAAGGGGGGAAGGATTCCCTCCCCTCCCCTATATAAAGAGGAAGGGCCGTAGTTGCAAGGGACGAAGAGAGGAGGGAGGAAACTAATGCTGCTGCCGTCGACGTGCTGTGAGAAGAGGGGGAGGTCCGCCATATCGCCATTGCCGCTGATGATCAGACCGCCGCTAGTACGAAGAGCCGCCACTTGCTTCGCTGGGTCACGGCCGTCTGGCCACGTTCAACTTCGTCATTCCATCTCATCTCCCTGCCATGACTGTAACCTGAAGCTTTAGAAGCTTCTAGAACTTCTAAAGGCCTCCTCCCAAGTCCCCCTTTCACGTGGTGCATTAACCCCTTTTCCAGGGTACAATTAACCCTTTCCCGAGTACATTAAAACCTTTCCCGTGATGCATTAAACCCAAGTCCCTTAAAATTCACCTTACTCTAGGAAGAGAAAACCCTTAATCCCCGTGCTTAAAACCATAAGTCCCGTCTTGTGTTTGACCCCGTGTTTTATCCTCATATGTTCTTTTTCTTTTATGCACTCCTAAGCCCTTTCTAAACCCCGTACACGCCTTTTTCCCCAACTATAAAACCTTGTGTTATTTTTTCAACTTTACCTTAGGGTTTGAAAAACTCCCAAATCCTTCCATTCCGTTGCCAAAGATATCCCAAGGGCTTTCATAGATGTTTATGAAGCCACCCTCACGCATAATTTTTCCACCGTGATTATATCCTATAGACCCTTTATCCCTTAAGCTTACAAAGCTTTTTCTCTCCGAAGAAGCTAGGATTTTAGAGGTCTTATTATTCCTTCTGGTGGTCAACTTTTTGAACGACTTCTTGTCTCGAAAGATAGACGGTGGAAATCCAGAAGAAAGAGCAAAAGCTGCCTTCACGATCGAACTGCAATGCCGCCTAAGAAAGTCCAAGGAGTAGCTGCGGGAGGATCATCTCCTGGTATCCATGTGGATATCTCACCGAAAAACCAGGTTTTTTTTCTTCTTGGTTTTAAATCAGTTTTAAATCAATCAGGCAAAGAGAAATTGATAGGGGTAGGATATATTTTTCCGAGTTATTTACAATGAAGGAGTTTAGTCTAATTGAACAAATGATAATGTATAGAACATAGTTTCATTCGAATAGCATCATGCATTATAAAGAATTACGAGCAAGATCATCTACTTATAATAGTAGTATATTTCAGTTAAATCCTGAAGGAATAAAAATTGTATCTTGCACCATTAACCCTATTCCACTAGCAACGATTCATCATGAAATTCATGAAAGGTTTTTTTTCTCGTTACTCAAATTACTAGGAAGTTATCATTGCTAACTGCATTTCTTAGCAAGGAAAAGATTATTCTTTGGCATGAGTTCGTTTGCAAGGAAAAACGAAGGTTAAATTGAATTCATCGACTGAAAAATCAATTATCACAAGGATAACAAATCGTGACGAGGTGATCAATATTACCTTCCAAAAGATAACTAAACCAATCTAAACTTAGAAATACCATGCTGAAGAGAAAAATACGCCTCGGAAATGATTTAAAGACCAAAGAAACGTTTATACCTTAAGCACTTGACTACTTTCCTTATTGTAGGGTCAATAAATTCGTAAAGATAAAGGACTAGGGTTTGTCCCTGAGGTTCTTAAAAAGAAACCCTAGGTTCGACATACGTCAACTTAAAGAAACTTAAACGGATTATTTCAACGCAGGACTTGCGCAGCAAGTACGAAGTCATGTAGTCTTGTGACCGATTCACAAGACGAAAGGGTAAATAACCTCAACAAGGATGACAGATCCTTGCTCAAGTTATCTTGCAAATGGATGTATTCTTGGATATCCTTCTAAATAAGGAAAGTTATAAACCGGAAACTAAAGTGTCTAATGAACTTTAGGGTTGACCAAGTTGGGTTAATAAGGTACGCCCTAACCCGGACTATAAAGGATCTCGCCAAGTTACAAGACACCTTGGGAACGAGTGCTGATACACTCAAAAGGAAAGAATAATTCCTTAGCAGTTTGCCAAACAACACAGTCGATTTAATGGAAATGTTTGTGCTTGCTAGAGATTTTTTAGCACTGTTTGAATTATGAATTACAAATTAAATGAATACCTATACTTCAGGTTGAAGGCCTGAAGGGAGAGGCAGTTTTAGTTACCCCCGACTGCCTGCCTAACCCTAACCAAGGGGGTTGTTGACCGCGCCGGGAACGTGGACCGAACCCGCCGCGAGAGGTCTCTCCGTTGAGCTCTACTTGGAGCAGGAGGACGCTTAGGTGCCACGGGGGGCTCTGGCCGTAAATCCCTCGCCTTTCGGGTCCTGCATAAGAGGCTAACGTGACTCGGGATTGGATCTCGAGGCCCGCATATTAGTCTACGGACAAAAGGAAATAGTGATCGCTATGGATTACTGGATAGCCTTCGAGCAGATTATGGACAAGCCTACGGGCAGAACTCCTTGTATTTTAAAGATAATAATGATAATATGTTAATAAAGAACTCGTTTGATATTGTTTTTCTATGTCACGTGATAAGATTACGTGAAGGAACCAGTGTTTAACGGATTAATTAAAGAAGCTGGTTGTTACATGTCAAACTAATGTGTTAGATAATTACATAACTAAAACAAACCGAGGAAAGTGCGGAGGATGGGCCATAGGTCTGTCTTGCGGTTAGGTGGTCCCGGTTAGCCGAGAACTTTTCTCAAAGAATAGCGGGATGATCGTCAAAGAAAACGAATAACGAAAGCGATGACCTAGAGTTATGTCTTAACCGATTTACGCTGTTTTAGGGGAACGGAATGGGACTATGCCTTATGGCAAAGAGGTTGAGCTTTGCATCCCTCTCGTTTCCCATTCTCCTTGAACCAAGTGCAGCGTGAATCCGCTTCGGACCTGGCGTTTCTGCGTAAAGTAGTTCGCTTGGGTCCGACGCTAGTTGCTGTTAGTTAATGACCAATCAGGAAAACCCTAATTCCGGTCGATCCTAAGTGGGAACAGCTAGGATACTTCCGCTACGTGGCAGACGCAGAAAGACCTAGATTGCAAATCCCGTAACATTCCATGGGAGTGCCGGGTGGAGCTTTCTAAACATCCCTTCCAATGGACTGCTAAGACGTGTCCTGGATGATATGAAGAGGACACGTTACAGTTGGTATCAGAGCCGACCAATAACGGAATTGCTTTTATAAAATCTCAATTAAATGAAGTAAAGAAATTGTTGTTGTCCAAACATTTACTTACCTTCAATGCTGTCTTGCAGAGTTATTTCAAGTCATGTTTATGACTGCAATGCATTCTCCGCTTTATAGACAAAGAATTGGGATGATGAACATCCTGGAGCAGATTTATAATCCATCACCTCTATACATAGAACGAAAGTGGACGGGGTCTTTTGGAATCTACTATATAGCCGCCCACCGGTTTGCTTATCTACAGACCAACCTAAAAAGGATCAAGTGGTTGGAAGACTTGAAAGTCGTGAAGCTGTTCGTCTTTGTGGAAGCTCACGTAAATTCGACTTTACATATCGAAGGTCGGAGGGTTGAGATGAACTCATATGTATATAAGGAAGTAACCCATGTAATCCCAGCCGATAGGATTAAAGTGTTGGGCCACCATGAGAAGTATGAATTCCAACGGAAAGGGTATCCTGAACTTCCAATGACTTATCGATTCCTAAAGATCCATGACCCAAAACCCTACTATTACTCAGTTCCTGTAGATAAATACAATACAACGTTGTTCTCCTCAAACTAAATGTAACAACTGACTTATCATCACACGGAACGTTGTATTCAAAAGAGCTATGCCCATGTAAATACAAATAAAGACTTCTTTTTATCAATATCTGGCTGTGCATAAGAGTTATTAAAACGTTAAGTAGCTACATTGTTTACGAGATAGTTGAACTAAAAATGAAAGATAAGCTAACGTCGATTATCATATAATAACGTTAAGAAAACCTTTATTCAGGCACAATCCCAGGTACAGGTTCCAAATTCGCCTCCTACATCAAGTACTGCTGTGATCCAGGAGAAGAAGTTCCTCCTCAAGCAAATAAAGCCACTCGAGTTTGACGGGAGAGGCAAGTTTGTTCAAGCTGATGCTGAAATTTGGATTGAATCCATGGAGGATTACTTCGAAGCAGCCGGTACTGCACCGGCCAATCAAGCTATGCTCGCCAAGTTAAAGCTCACCGGCGAAGCCAGACTTTGGTGGAAGCAATGGTGCAGGGATCAAGGGATTTCAGAGAGATCCGTTACCTGGGAGAAGCTGAAGAAAGCCGTGCAGGGAAGATACTTACCACTTGCATATCGCACGCAGAAAATGAACGAGTTCTATGAGCTAAAACAGCTAGGACTCACTCTTGACGAATACTACTCTAAATTCGTCTCACTTTTAAAATATGCGCCACAGATGGACATGACGCAGTAGGTGTCCAAATTTTGTGCGGGCTTAAATCCACCAGTAAATACCCATCTCGAATCTATGCGTCCATCAGATCTTCAAGATGCACTCATTCGAGCGGCGCCTATAATTCAAGAGGTGCAAGCTAGACCAAGGGGTAACAAAACTTGGTCTTATAATGACCCGAACAGAGGTGCATTCAGACCTCAAATGAAGAGAGTTCAAGGTCATAATCAGGGACAAAGAAAGAAAGCAAGGACAAATAACGTCAACAACTTTGTTCCTACTCAAAGTAATGGCCGAAACCTCCGTTGTTTCCACTGCAATGAACCCGGTCATTTCAAGAGGCAATGTCCCAAGCTCAGCGGAGGACATCGCCAAACGCCTTTCCAAGGAGCAGGCGGCGATCAAGGAGCCGCCACCCGTGGAAGAGGAAGAACCGCCTGCATTGCCAATAGGCAAAGATACGAAGAAGAAGAAGAGAAAGATCCGACTATGGAAGTAGAATTCGAAAGAGCGACAGTCCATGCCGCTTTACACAAGAAAGGGCCGAATCGCCAGTTCTCGGTGATTCAGACACCGTCGGACTATCAAGGTAAAGATTTCAAAACCTTGATTGATTGTGGCAGTACACATTCCTTTATCTCACCAGCATATGCAAAAAGATTAGGAATAGCCACAGTAGAAGCACCTACCCTGCTTGTGGAATTGGCAAATGGTCGTGAGGTAACTTGTACCAGGCAAACTACTAAGGTGGAATTCTTTCTGGGAGGAAAGAAGACTTCAGTCAAATTCAGAGTCATGAATTTAGGTATCCATGAGTGTCTACTCGGAATGGATTGGCTTAAGCCCAACGATGTCCACATTCACTGTGGAAAGGGTCAAGTTTTTTTTCGAATCTCTGAAAGGGAATTTGTCACAACTCAAGGTGAGGCAGGAGTGCCAAGAATCCAATTGGCCAAAGTATCTCGGATCATAAAAGGAGTCAGAAAAGGATTACCCGTTTATCTAATCAAACTCAACAAGTTAGATCAAAAGCAAGAGTCTCATGAAGGACCTTCTTGGTTAAAGGGATACGCTGACGTATTCCCTAAAGAATTGACTGAACTTCCGCCTCAAAGAGAAGTAGATCATGAGATTAGGTTAGTACCTGGAGCTGCGCCAATTGCAAAGAGACCTTATAGAATGTCCATATCAGAAGCAATAGAGTTGAAGGAACAACTCAAGCAACTGTTAGATCAGGGCTACATCCGGCCTAGCAATTCACCGTGGGGAGCTCCAGTACTATTCCAAAAAAAGAAAGATGGGACACTTCGACTATGTATTGATTACCGAGGGTTAAACCAATCAACAGTCAAGAACAAGTATCCCATTCCTAGAATAGATGAGCTTCTTGATCGTCTTCAAGGTGCAAAGATCTTTTCCAAGATTGATCTCAGGTCAGGTTACTATCAGATAAGGATCAAGGAAGAAGATATCCCAAAGACGGCCTTCAATACAAGATATGGGCACTTTGAGTTCCTGGTTATGTCATTTGGGCTTACAAATGCACCTGCCACCTTCAATAGATTAATGCAAGATATCTTTAGACCATATCTTGATGATTTCGTGCTTGTCTTCTTCGATGACACTTTAGTCTATTCTAAATAGGAAGAAGATCATGAATCTCAACTTCGGATTGTCCTTGAGACAATGAGGTCACATAAGCTGTATGCAAAAATGAAGAAGTGTGCATTCTTCAAGCATCAGATTGAATATCTGGGATTCATAGTATCATCAGAAGGAATATCAGTAGACCCAGCCAAGGTTAGAGATGTGCTTGAATGGCCAATACCAGTATCCGTCAAAGAGATACGTAGCTTTCTTGGATTGACAGGATGGTATAGGGTCTTCATCAAAAACTATGCTTTGATTGCAGCACCTCTTACAGACTTACTAAAGAAGCAGACTTCCATTACATGGTCAACTTCCGAACAAAATAGCTTCGACAGATTGAAGCAAAGTTTGGTATCAGCACCTATTCTAAAACTTCCTGACCTCAATAAGGAGTTCGAGGTAGTAACTGATGCTAGCATTCTTGCCTTGGGGTGTGCACTTATGCAGAAAGGTCATCCAGTAGCATACTCTTCAAGGAAATTGAAGAGTCATGAAAAGAATTATGCCACGCATGATCTGGAATTACTAGCTGTCATCCATGCTCTAAAGCTTTGGAGACACTACCTGTTGGGTAACAAGTTTACTCTAGTAACTGATCATAAGAGTCTCAAATGGATTTTTACCCAGAACGAGCTCAACATGAGGCAACGTCGGTGGATTGAAGTGTTGGAGGAATATGATTTTGAAATCAAGTACCGACCAGGGAAGGAGAATGTAGTTGCCAATGCACTCAGTCGCAAGGCATTCCTAAATTCCCTAATCTTGCAAAATCCATCAACGGCCAGATCTCTGGCTACAAAAGTATCTATGCCAAACAACCCTATACTTGGACTAGCTAGGGAGGAAGCATGCCATGATTTGGCCTACCAAACAATGCTAAAGGAAATATCTACCAAGGAGCAGAATCAAAAGTTGCAAGCTAAGTATCAGGAATTTTCCATTGATAATGGACTTGTCTACTACAGAACAAGGCTGTGTATACCAGCAAACCAGTCACTTAAGCAGAAGATAATATGGAAAGCTCATGATTCCCCTTTCGCAGGACATCCTGGCTATGCTAAGACTCTTAATGCAGTTAGAAAGAGCTACCATTGGGAGAGGCTTAAAGGTGACGTTCTCAAATATGTCACTGAGTGTTTGTCTTGCCAACGTATCAAAGCCGAACATGTCTTGATGCCAGGGAAACTGCAACCGCTTGACATCCCCCAAATGAAATGGGAATTCATCAGTATGGATTTCGTTGTAGGCTTACCCCAAGTCCAAGGAGGATACAACTCCATCATGGTTGTGGTTGACACGCTTACCAAGGTTGCACACCTGATTCCAGTAAAGACAAACTATAAAGCCTCCGACATTGCAAGATTGTTTATCAAAAAGATATTCAAGCTATATGGGTTACCTAGAAGAATCATTAGTGATCGAGATTCTCTCTTCACATCACACTTCTGGAGAGCTATCTTTGAAGCTATTGGGACTCAACTCTGTTTTAGCACCGCCTACCATCCCCAAACAGATGGCCAAACAGAGCGAGTAAATCAAGTCATCGAGGATATGCTTAGGACATACTGCTGTCGAGAGCCGAAAAGGTGGATTCAATACTTGCCATTGGTTGAATTTGCCTACAATGCTTCTTACCAACAGAGCATTCAGATGACTCCTTTCCAAGCATTGTATGGTCATGATTGTCGAAGTCCTCTAAACTTTTCTGATCCAACCCTAAGGGTTGAAGCGTCAAGGCAGATGTTGGAAGACATGGATGATCAAATAAAGTCAATAAGACAAGACATACAAGCGGCCAAGGATAGACAAAAGGCATACGCAGATTTGAAGCGTAAAGAAAGAGTCTTCGAAGAAGGAGACATGGTCTTCATTCGCGTACGCCCTAAAAAGAGTTCTCTATCCCTACGAGATTGCAAGAAGCTAAGTCCAAGGTATTGTGGGCCGTACAAAATCCTCAAATGCCTAGGACCCAATGCTTATAGATTGCAACTCCCTAAGAACCTAAAGGTTCACAATGTATTCCATATCAGCCTATTGAAAAAATATATATCCAACCCTAACCATGTACTTGATAACCAACAAATTGTAATGCCTAGTCAAGGAGTCCTTGAACTAAGGCCGGATAGGATCTTAGGTGTTAGGGAGAGACAGTTAAGATCTAGAACCTTGAGAGAATGCCTCGTCCAGTGGAAAGATTATTCCGAAGAGGATGCCACTTTGGTAGATGAAGGCACTCTTAACCATCAATATCCCCAGTTTATCTCGAGATAAGGACATCTCGATTCTTCTGAGGGGGAGAGAATGTAATATATTAAATATATAAAAGAAGAAAATTTTCGCCCCACGGCAGCATATCGAGCTGGCGTGTGTGAGGGGGGATGGAGGAGCCAGCAAGCTCCTCGCTGGAGCTTACTCGGCTCCCTCGCCATGCATGCTGACAGGTAAGGGGGGAAGGATTCCCTCCCCTTCCCTATATAAAGAGGAAGGGCCGTAGTTGCAAGGGACGAAGAGAGGAGGGAGGAAACTAATGTTGCTGCCGTTGACGTGCTATGAGAAGAGGGGGAGGTCCGCCATATCGCCACCGTCACTGATGATCAGACCGCCGCTAGTACGAAGAGCCGCCACTTGCTTCGCTGGGTCACGGCCATCTGGCCACGTTCGACTTCGTCATTCCATCTCCTCTCCCTGCCACGACTGTAACCTGAAGCTTTAGAAGCTTCTAGAACTTCTAAAGGCCTCCTCCCAAGCCCCCTTTCACGTGGTGCATTAATTCCTTTTCCGGGGTACAATTAACCCTTTCCCGGGTACGTTAAAGCCTTTCCCGTGATGCATTAAACCCAAGTCCCTTGAAATTCACCTTACTCTAAGAAGAGAAAACCCTTAATCCCCGTGCCTAAAACCATAAGTCCCGTCTTGTGTTTGACCCCGTGTTTTACCCTCATATGTTCTTTTTCTTTTGTGCACTCCTAAGCCCTTTCTAAACCCCGTACACGCCTTTTTCCCAACTATATAACCTTGTGTTATTTTTTCAACTTTACCTTAGGGTTTGAAAAACTCCCAAATCCTTCCATTTCCTTGCCAAAGATATCCCAAGGGCTTTCATAGATGTTTATGAAGCCACGCTCACGCATAATTTTTCCACCATGATTATATCCTATAGACCCTTTATCCCTTAAGCTTACAAACCTTTTCTCTCCGAAGAAGCTAGGATTTTAGAGGTCTTATTATTCCTTCTGGTGGTCAACTTTTTGAACGACTTCTTGTCTCGAAAGATAGACGGTGGAAATCCAGAAGAAAGAGCAAAAGCTGCCTTCACGATCGAACTGCAATGCCGCCTAAGAAAGTCCAAGGAGTAGCTGCGGAAGGATCATCTCCTGGTATCCATGTGGATATCTCACCGAAAAACCAGGTTTTTTTTCTTCTTGGTTTTAAATCAGTTTTAAATCAATCAGGCAAAGAGAAATTGATAGGGGTAGGATATATTTTTCCGAGTTATTTACAATGAAGGAGTTTAGTCTAATTGAACAAATGATAATGTATAGAACATAGTTTCATTCGAATAGCATCATGCATTATAAAGAATTACGAGCAAGATCATCTACTTATTATAGTAGTATATTTCAGTTAAATCCTGAAGGAATAAAAATTGTATCTTGCACCATTAACCCTATTCCTTTAGCAACGATTCATCATGAAATTCATGAAAGGTTTTTTTTCTCGTTACTCAAATTACTAGGAAGTTATCATTGCTAACTGCATTTCTTAGCAAGAAAAAGATTATTATTTGGCACGAGTTCGTTTGCAAGGAAAAACGAAGGTTAAATTGAATTCATCGACTGAAAAATCAATTATCACAAGGATAACAAATCGTGACGAGGTGATCAATATTACCTTCCAAAAGATAACTAAACCAATCTAAACTTAGAAATACCATGCTGAAGAGAAAAATACGCCTCAGAAATGATTTAAAGACCAAAGAAACGTTTATACCTTAAGCACTTGACTACTTTCCTTATTGTAGGGTCAATAAATTCGTAAAGATAAAGGACTAGGGTTTGTCCCTGAGGTTCTTAAAAAGAAACCCTAGGTTCGACATACGTCAGCTTAAAGAAACTTAAACGGATTATTTCAACGCAGGACTTGCACAGCAAGTACGAAGTCATGTAGTCTTGTGGCTGATTCACAAGATGAAAGGGTAAATAACCTCAACAAGGATGGTAGATCCTTACTCAAGTTATCTTGCAAATGGATGTATTCTTGGATATCCTTCTAAATAAGGAAAGTTATAAACCGGAAACTAAAGTATCTAATGAACTTTAGGGTTGACCAAGTTGGGTTAATAAGGTACGCCCTAACCCGGACTATAAAGGATCTCGCCAAGTTACAAGACACCTTGGGAACGAGTGCTGATACACTCAAAAGGAAAGAATAATTCCTTAGCAGTTTGCCAAACAACACAGTCGATTTAATGGAAATGTTTGTGCTTGCTAGAGATTTTTTAGCACTGTTTGAATTATGAATTACAAATTAAATGAATACCTATACTTCAGGTTGAAGGCCTGAAGGGAGAGGCAGTTTCAGTTACCCCCGACTGCCTGCCTTGTTAGCCTGCTCTTTATCAGTCTCAGTTTGTCATCTCCTGGTTGTGAGCTCCTGTCAGAGTCTGACAGGAGACAGAGGAGCTCTGTCAGGTCATTTTGGTGGCTGCCCTAGTCAGCCAGCAGCCTTGGGTGTTTTACAGCCCAATCTGGGCTGTTTTTGTCCAGACTGCCCATTTTCTGGGCAGTCGGCCAGATCTGGCCAAAGTCGGCCAGATCTGGCTGGTCGGCCAAATCTGGCCAGGTCGGCCAGTTTGGCTGGTCGGCCAGTTTGCTGGCCTGGGGGCTATTTATAGCAGCCCCCCCAGTCAGTCCAGCATTATGCTCTGCAGGTACAGCACTGCTCCCGTCGCCTCCGTCTCCGGCATTGGTGCTGCCACTGCGTCCAGTCTGTCCTGGTTCCCTCACTGACGCTCCGGGCTGCCTGCAGGGACTGTTCTGTCCATTCCAGTGTATTCAGCATTCATCTCAGTCAGTGCAGACTTTCTTCCTTCATTCTCTGCTTTCTCTCTCCTCTCCTCTGTGTTCGTGTTCTTCTTCCGTTGCGCACTCTCACATGGTATCATCGCCTGATTGAGAGCACGGAGGACATACCCTCAGGAGTGAGATACCCTGCTGCTGCTGCCAACAGATCAACCACAGCCAGGCGACTGCTACAGGAGGCTGTTCAGCTTGCGTTTGCTGCCCACGCTGACTGCAGAGGCTGCCACGTCATCCAGCGACGCAGCAACCCTGCGTTTTCCACCAGGCTGCCTTTCCTGATGCTGGGCGACCTCGCTACAGGCTGCGTTTTGCTGTTTTGTAGGTCGCTTCCACCTCAGGTGGCCCTTTTCCTGCTGGCGACCTCTGTCCGGGCTGTTTCCTAGTGCTGGTGGTCTCTTCTCTGGTGTTCGACATCAGTTCTCTTTGCGTTTTGCAGATCCAGGTGTTAGTAGGCACTCTCTGCCTGCGTCTTAGTGGTTGGTGACCACATTGCTGGTCCTATTTCGACAGCAGCACAACTTTCTTTGGTATTTTGCAGATTGGAAGATGTCTTACCAGTTTTCAGGCTTTGAAGACTCAGAGGATGAGCTTCTCTCTCATCATTCCTCTGAGCGGAGGCAGGATTATCGTGAAGTTCGACATCGGGAAGAACCTCCTCGCACTCGTCCTTCTTCAGTCCATGCATCTCAGGGGGTTCCATCTACTGCGAAGGTTTCTTCAGTGAAGACTGCTTCAGATGTGCGGATGCCTTCCTTGATTCCCTCTATTCAGGTGCCGATTCTCCCTTTCTTTCCGAAGGAAGATAAGTTGGATGGTTCCAACTACTCCCTATGGTCATGCAAGGTGGCTTGCATCCTTGATACCTTTGACCTTTGGGAGCTTGTTTCTTCGCCCATCGACCGACCCCCCATGGATTCGTCCGATGGCACCTCTATGGACCGTGCAGCCTTATGGGATAGGCTCAACTCACGAGCCCGTTCCTTTCTTTTTATGAGTCTCCATGATTCTGTTCTTGTACATGTTCAGAGGTTAAAGACCGCGGCGGAAGTATGGACAAAGCTTGCGTCTTTGTATCAGCACAAGACATTTGCCCACAAGATTTCCTTGGAGAAGAAGTTGCAGATCCTCAGTCTTGATGGTTCTTCTTCCATGAAGGAGCACATCACGAAGATGGAGGATATGCGAGGCGAGCTAGCCTCTCTTGGTCGTCTGATATCGTCTGAGGATATGGCGATGATTCTGTTGACTCAGCTGCCATCACCCCGTTATGATGTCTTCTACACCAGCCTCATCACTTTGAGGACCCGTGAGACACTCCTATGGGAGGAGCTTTCCCCGCTTGTCTTGGAGCATGACAAGCGACTCAAAGAGGTGGGAGCCAGTGGCTCCACCAAGGCATTTACGGCCGGCACAGGTGGCGGCAAGAAGAAGAAACAAAAGAAGGAGAAGGCGAAGGACAAGAAGGAGGAGGACAAGAAGGATGCGAAGGAGAAGAAGCCCAAGTGTCCCCATTGTGGGAAGGGCACTCATCCCGAGGAGAAGTGTTGGCAGAAGTATCCCCATTTGAAGCCTAAGAAGAAGGACTCGAAGGCGGCCCCAGCCACAACAGAATCTGCGTTTGTGCATGTCTTTGTTGAGGAAGACACTGCCCTAGCTTCTACCACACAGGAGAAGCCTTGGCTCGTCGACAGTGGAGCATCTTCACATATGACCTTCCGTCAGGATTGGCTTCAGGATCTTCGTTCCAGAGGGGGTACAGTCACCATTGGTGACAATTCTACAGTTCCTGTTTGAGGCATGGGGACTTTACCTATGTTTTCTGACAGGCGATCTTCCTCCGCCAAAGTTCTCTATGTCCCTGATTTGGGTTTTAACCTATTATCTGTGAATGGTCTTACTCAGTTAGGTACCCGAGTCATTTTTACACAGGATGCAGTCACAGTGGAGGATGCTTCTACAGGTGATGCTCTTTGGACAGGTACACAGGAGGGTGGGCTTTACACGCTCACAGCCTTGGCTACGCGGACTTCCCATGAGCTTGGGCTGCTTTGGCATGCTCGGTATGGTCATTTGAACCTCAATTCTCTTCGCCGGGCTCTTATGTCACAGATTCTTAAGAATTCCGAACCTTCCACCGTGGAGGAGGCTCTTGCACAAGATATTTGGAGACAGGCTATGCAGGCCGAGCTCGATTCCATCGAGCGAAACCATACGTGGGAGCTTGTACCGCGTCCCGTGAAACGGAAGGTGATTGGTGTGAAATGGGTCTTTAAGACCAAATATCTTGCAGATGGCTCCTTGGACAAGCATAAGGCTAGGCTTGTTGCCAAGGGTTTTCCACAGCGTGCAGGGTTGGACTACTTTGAGACTTTTGCTCCTACAGCCAGGATGTCTATCATCCGAGTTCTTTTGGCTCTTGCTGCTCACCACCGTTGGCCTGTCTACCAGATGGACGTCAAGTCTGCTTTTCTGAATGGCGTTCTTGAGGAGGAGATTTATGTTTCACAACCTCCTGGTTTTCTTGTGCAGGGGAAGGAGGATCATGTCTACAGGCTGCGGAAGGCTCTTTATGGCCTAAAGCAGGCTCCTCGTGCTTGGTACCAACGGATTGACCGCTTCTTTCTACAAAGTGGCTTTGCACGCTCCGCTTATGATCCCAACCTCTACTTACGGGTTGTGGATTCCCTTTCGGTGTTCCTTATCCTATATGTGGATGATCTTATCATTACAGGAAGCGACACTCGGCGGGTGGAGCATACACGGTCCATTCTTCAGCAGGAGTTTGACATGACGGATCTAGGGATCCTTCACTTCTTTCTAGGTCTGGAGATCTATCAGATGGCACAGGGCATTTTTATCTCGCAGCACAGGTACATCTCCGAGCTTCTTTCGGAGTTTGATATGGCTGAGTGTCGGCCTATCTCATGCCCCATGGACCCTGAGTCCAAGCTTTTGACATCTGGAGTTCCTCTTACCGATCCCACCCGTTACAGGTGCCTTGTCGGCTCTCTTATCTGGCTGCTTCACACTCGGCCGGATATCTCTTTTGTGGTGGCTTTATTGTCTTCCTTTATGCAGACTCCTACCCAGGATCACTGGCAGGCTGCCTTGCAAGTTCTTCGCTATTTACAGGGGACTCGATCCTTCAGGATCATGTATGGAGATGGGATTACCCTTTCTGGATGGAGTGATTCTGATTGGGCAGGTGATGTGGATTCGCGACGATCCACTACAAGTTATGCTTTCACCCTTGGATCTGGTGCTGTCTCTTGGAGCAGCAAGAAGCAGCCTACTGTGGCACTTTCTTCTACAGAGACTGAGTATCGGGCCCTATGTTCGACCGCTATGGAGGCAGTTTGGCTCCGTCGCTTACTCGCGGAGATTGGCTTTTCCCAGACCGGACCTACGGAGTTGCGTGTGGATAACCAGAGTGCTCTTGCTCTGGCCAAGAACCCGGTGTTTCATGCTCGCACGAAGCACATTGAGGTTCAGTATCACTATGTTCGAGAGCGGATCGTGGATTCAGAGCTGGTGGTGGTCTATTGTCCTACGGCGACCAATCCAGCTGATCTCTTTACGAAGCCGTTGCCTCAGGCTTCTTTGCTTCATCACATGCGGTTCTTGGGTCTTCAGACTCTCCCAGGAGTTGAGAGGGGGTGTTAGCCTGCTCTTTATCAGTCTCAATCTGTCATCTCCTGGTTGTGAGCTCCTGTCAGAGTCTGACAGGAGACAGAGGAGCTCTGTCAGGTCATTTTGGTGGCTGCCCTAGTCAGCCAGCAGCCTTGGGTGTTTTACAGCCCAATCTGGGCTGTTTTTGTCCAGACTGCCCATTTTCTGGGCAGTCGGCCAGATCTGGCCAAAGTCGGCCAGATCTGGCTGGTCGGCCAAATCTGGCCAGGTCGGCCAGTTTGGCTGGTCGGCCAGTTTGCTGGCCTGAAGGCTATTTATAGCAGCCCCCCCAGTCAGTCCAGCATTATGCTCTGCAGGTACAGCACTGCTCCCGTCGCCTCCGTCTCCGGCATTGGTGCTGCCACTGCGTCCAGTCTGTCCTGGTTCCCTCACTGACGCTCCGGGCTGCGTGCAGGGACTGTTCTGTCCATTCCAGTGTATTCAGCATTCATCTCAGTCAGTGCAGACTTTCTTCCTTCATTCTCTGCTTTCTCTCTCCTCTCCTCTGTGTTCGTGTTCTTCTTCCGTTGCGCACTCTCACATGCCTAACCCTAACCAAGGGGGTTGTTGACCGCGCCGGGAACGTGGACCGAACCCGCCGCGAGAGGTCTCTCCGTTGAGCTCTACTTGGAGCAGGAGGACGCTTGGATGCCAGGGGGGCCTCTGGCCGTAAATCCCTCGCATTCCGGGTCCTGCACAAGAGGCTAACGTGACTCGGGATTGGATCTCGAGGCCCGCATACTAGTCTACGGGCAGAAACTTGGAATAGTGATCATTGTGGATTACTGGATAGCCTTCGGGCAGATTATGGACAAGCCTACGGGCAGAACTCCTTATATTTGAAAGATAAAAATGATGATATGTTAATAAAGAACTTATTTGATATTGTTTTTCTATGTCGCGTGATAAGATTACGTGAAGGAACCAGTGTTTAACGGATTAATTAAAGAAGCTGGTTGTTACATGTCAAACTAATGTGTTAGATAATTACATAACTAAAACAAACCGAGGAAAGTGCGGAGGATGGGCCATAGGTCCGTCCTGCGGTTGGGTGGTCCCGGTTAGCCGGGAACTTTTCTCAAAGAACAGCAGGATGATCGTCAAAGAAAACGAATAACGAAAGCGATGACCTAGAGTTATGTCTTAACCGATTTACGCTCTTTTAGGGGAACGGAATGGGACTATGCCTTATGGCAGAGAGGTTGAGCTTTGCATCCCTCTCGTTTCCCATTCTCCTTGAACCAAGTGCAGCGTGAATCCGCTTCGGACCTGGCGTTTCTACGTAAAGTAGTTCGCTTGGGTCTGACGCTAGTTGCTGTTAGTTAATGACCAGTCAGGAAAACCCTAATTCCGGTCGATCCTAAGTGGGAACGGCCAGGATACTTCCGCTACGTGGCAGACGCGGAAAGACCTAGATCGCAAATCCCGTAACATTCCATGGAAGTGCAGAGTGGAGCTTTCTAGACATCCCTTCCGATGGACTGCTAAGACGTGTCCTGAATGATACGAAGAGGACACGTTACAAGTCCACTATGAACCTATCCCGACAGCTGTCCCTATCCTTCAGGAGGAGGAAGCATCATCTTCTGATTATGAGGAAAAAGTTCACCAACCTGACATTACCCCATTGGAAAAGCCATTGCCGCGTTGGGTGAAGCAGCTCTATGACCACAATAAGCCTATGCCCACATCTGTTGAGGAGAAGGCAGACGGACCAAGGAGGTCTCAGAGAATAGAGGAGTAAAGGAGAGCTTCTATTCACATAGTCAATATGGACTTGATGGCTGAGATTATGAGAGAAGTAAAGGAGCCAACTGACTTAGAAGAAGCACTTGCAGATCCACCATGGAAGGCAGCTATGCAAGCCGAGTATGACAGCATAATGAAAAATGGCACTTGGTAGCTAGTGGATCGGCCAGTAAAGCGGAAGGTTATTGGCACCAAGTGGCTCTGGAAGGTAAAGTACAAGGCTGATGGTACCTTAGAAAAGTACAAAGCTAGACTGGTTGCACAAGGATTTTCACAGGTTGAAGGGTTTAATTTTCAAGAGTCATTTGCCCCAACTGCCAGAATGACCACTATTCGCACAGTACTTGCAGTGGCCACCCACAAGTAGTGGTCAGTTTACCAAATGGATGTTAAGTCAGTGTTCTTAAATGGTGACCTCAAGGAGGAGGTGTACGTGGCTCAGCCACCAGGGTTTGAGGCCCCCCATTCTGAGAACAAAGTATGTAAGCTGAAGAAGGCATTGTATGGGCTGAAACAAGCCCCCGGAGCATGGTACCAACAACGGATAGATAAGTTCTTTTTAAGCTTAAACTTCAAAAGATGTGCCTCATATGCTAACTTATATATTTACAGGGATGGTGAAAAGTCTGTAGTGATTATCCTATATATGGACGGCCTTCTTATTACAGGTGACTATGAAGATATGATCAACCAAACTCGAAAGGCTTTGAGTTTTGAGTTTGAAATGACAGACTTGGGCTTGCTGCACTATTGTTTGGAAATTGAAGTCTGGCAAGAGCCAAGAAAGATCTTCATCTCTCAGAAGAAGTATGCATGGGAGATCTTGAAGGCATTTGGCATGACCGAGTGCAAGGAGATAGCTACACCTATGGAGGTGAATGCAAAGTTATCCGTTGAGGATACATCAGCACTGGCAAACATTGGGAGGTACAGGAGGATGGTCGGCAGTCTGATCTACTTGTGTAATACCAGACCAGATATCAGTTTTGTTGTTGGTGTTTTGAGCAGGTTCTCAAATAAACCTCATGAGAGTCATTGGAAGGCTAGGATGCAGGTGCTCAGATACTTCAAGGGAACTCTTGATTATGATATCACATACAGTTCCGGAACTTCTCTTATGGAAAATTGTGACTTAGATTAGGCAGGAGACACTGATTCCAGGAAGTCAGTTTCTGGTTATTGTTTCTCTTTGGGTTCAAGAATTTTCTCTTGGATTAGTAAGAAGCAGCCAACAGTGGCATTGTCTCCTACCGAAGCAGAGTACAAGGCAGCTTGTTTTGCTGCATGTGAAGTAGTATGATTGAGAATAATCCTATGGCATATGGAAGTGCAGGATGAAGAATCAACTATACTAAGATGTGACAATCAGAGTTGCATCGCCATTGCCATAAATCCAGTGTTTCATGCACGCACCAAACATATAGAGATCCAGTATCACTATGTGCGTGATTTGATAGAGGATGGGATAGTGGAACCGGTCTACTGTCCAACAAAGGAGAATGAAGCAGATATCTTCACCAAAGCACTTACGAAGGATCTGCTTCAAGTTCATCTTCAGAGACTCAGCATTGGGCCGAGGAGATAGTTCACCTATGGATGGACATTGAGGGGGGGGTGTTAGATATGCTCAATGCCCCACCCTCATAAGGTGCCACCAATGATCCATGGTACTCAAAGTTGTAAGGCCCCCATTATGAGGAGAAGCCAAATGTAAGCCCGGACATTGGTTGAGTCTTGACTTATATATCAGATGAGGTCTATGTGACTGGATGGCAAAAAGGTGACCATTGTGGGTCTAATCTTTGGGTTGGACTAAGTAGTTAAGTTGGTAGCAACTCGAGGCACATTGCATCGAGTTGCGGGGTAAGGGAGTTAAAAGGGGCTCCTATTTTGGGGTCCGGGGGCCGCGGAAGCGGCCCCTGGCTTGGGGGTCTCAAGGGGGCCAGCGGCCCCCCTAGCAGGGGTCCAGGGGCAGCGCCCCCGGCCCGACGGTAAAGAGAATATTCCCTGGCCGACTAGTGGAGACTCATATGGTAGATCGGTCATGCCGACCTAACCACCTTCACGGGCTATAAAAGCTAAACCCCTTCACAGCCATCGATTATCTATCTTTCACCCAGTCAAGGTTGTTCTAGCTAGCCTTAAGCTCTTCACCTATCTTCTGTCTAAATCGCCATCTAAGCTTCACTGTGGAAGCGCACGGGTGGACAGAGCCATCTTTGTATCAGTTGTTTGGAGCTAAAGAAATTTTCTAATTCTCCTTTTATCTGTTGTGTACTCTCTATCTCTATCTCTTTCTCATATTCTGTTCACTGCGCCGTGTAATTTTTACAGCTTGTACCTTTGCCCAAGGACAGGAAGGCTATTCCTAACAAATGGATTTATAAGGTGAAATGTATTGATGGGAAGCCCAAATACAAGGCACGTCTGGTTGCTAAAGGCTATACACAGAAGGAAGGCATAGACTTCCAAGAGGTTTTCTCACTGGTGGTGAAGATGACTACGCTCCATGTTTTGTTTACTCTCACTGCATCCTTGGATTTAGAGTTGGATCAGATGGATGTGAAGACTACTTTTCTTCATGGTGACCTGGATGAAGAGCTATACATGAAACAGCCCAAAGGTTTTGTTATTCCAGGGAAAAAGCATTTAGCCTATAAGTTGAAACACAACTTATATGGGCTAAAACAGGCTCCTAGACAGTGGTATAAAAAATTTGATACCTTTTGCTCAGTCATGGATTCAAACACAATCATGCAAATCACTGCTTATACACTAAAAGGGCTGATGATAGAAGCTTTGTTGTGCTGGTTTTATATGTGGATGGCATGCTGATTGTAGGAAAGCATAAGAGTACTTTATATACTCTTAAAAGGCAGCTGAGTTCAGCCTTCTCAATGAAAGATTTGGGACCAGCTGAACACATTTTGGGCATGTGCATTAAAAGAGATAAGAGGACAGCACTTGTTGTTTCTCTCACAAGACAAGTACATCAGCAAAGTACTTGACAGATTTAATATGGCTAGATGCTAAGTCTCTTTTTACAAAGCTTAGCAAAGCTGATTGCCCAAAAGATAACATAACTGCTACTGCAATGAAAGGCATACCTTATGCATCAGCTTGTGGTTCTTTGATATATGCCATGGTTGCAACTCGTCCAGACATTGCCCATGCAATAGAAGTTGTTAGTAGATTCATGTCTAACCCTAGCAATCCACATTGGGAAGCAATGAAATATATCTTTAGATACTTAAAAGGTACACAAGACAAATGTATATACTATGGAAATGGTACCACCACTAGAGCTGCAGGGGTTTTATGATTCGGGCATGGCAAGAGATCTTGACACTAGAAAGTCTACCAATGGGTATGTCTTTACTTTGGCTGGTGGAGCTATTTCTTGGTGTTCAAGGTTGCAGAAAATTGTAGCACTGAGTACTACAGAGGATTCGTATATATCAGCCACAAAAGCTTCTAGCATCAGGATCAAGTAAGTCTTGCGGTTCATGTTTATCAATTTGTTCTATCCATCGCTTCAATCATTTCCATGGTGCAGAGCTTTGCCTAAGCAATTCTCCTAGCGACAATGTCATAAGAGTTGATAAGTGTGGTTAGCGAATTGCCAACCATCTTTTCCTCCTCGGCTTCATGGGCTTCCTGCCAATGCTCTTGGGTGGCCCACCTATTCCTATTCATGCCATCCTTGCTCTACCCATCTGTGACATTAATGTGACATTAAAAGTGATATTTAATGTCACATTAAGGTCATAAATATGGAATGTGACATTAAAAGTGACATTTAATGTCACATTAAGATAAATCTAGGGGAACGTGCACGAGAATGACCGTCCGGGCTCTTGGGCGCCCGAACGGGGTTAAGTGGAGCCTAGAGAGTAATAGAGTCCAGGAATAGTAGGACTCCAGGAAGTTGACGGCTGGCAAAGGAATCGGAGTGAGAGGGCCACCACGGATCTAGGCGTGGTTGGGAGGAGAAGAATCACTCGTGCTTTTCATCGTTTTTTTCTGTCTGTCTTTCCGTCATCTATCATTGGTATCAGAGCCGTGAGGATTCCTAGAGGCCTTCAACGGAAGAGCAGTGACGGATTCGCCCGCAATCTGTTCAGTCGAAAGTTCGATGGACCGTGAATTCATTGATCTGAAGTGACGTGACACGTCACGAAAAGAAGTCGCTAGTCATACGAGACGTCGACAACAATCGACGGACCTGTAACGAGACCCGTAAGTCACTGGTTAGAAGTGACGTGACACGTCACGAAAGCTAACGTGACGTGTAATTCTGGCCACAAAACATATCGAAAGGGGCAGCCATTCTGTTTTACGAGTTTTTTTTTTTTTTTTAAACTGATCGTGGGCCATCGAATCTTGCCCACACCTGACTGTGAATGTTTCTCCATGAACACACCAACAAGACACGCAATTTCAGCCTCGACTGTATTTATATCATAAGTACAGGTTCAGCAGGAAGCAAATTCAGGAAAGCGACATTAATGACCAGCGTGATTATTAAAGAAGGGGGCTGAATACTAGTCGTTCTGCAAAGAAGCTCCATTTTCTGCGTGACCGACTTTCTTCGGGCGATGAAATTTGTTCCTTACTCTTCGGATTTCTTTCCAAACCAGCAACCACAGCCTTCCATTAAAAATCAGGGAAGTGCTCTATCTTGTATGCAAATTTCTTATTTTTGCTTTCCAATTCCAATGTATTAATGGCAGAAAAAGGGAAAGAAAGGGTAATGGAAAGTTCTAGTTCTGAGGACCAACCTATGGTAGATCCCCATGAACCAGAAATACAAGAAGAACAATGGGAAGAATTTTTTGCTACGTGAGAGCAATTCGATGATCTTACTGCTCGTGTACAAACTCAGGGGGTTCAAATGGAATTTTTAACTCAAACACTTACTGAAATAAAATCTCAGTTAACTTTATTGTTGGAAAGAGATAAAAATAAGATAGAAATCTCAGATGTCCCATCTTCATCGAAAGATTTAGATGTGACTATGCGAGATCCTAAGGAACCCCAAACTTACCATAAATTGAGGGATAATCCAGTTCTAAAGGATATGAAACCACCTCAATTTTACGGGGAGGAAAAAGATAGAAATAAAGACACAATCTTTAATTTCCTCCAAAAATGGGAAGATTTACATAAATTAAAAAATACCCCACCACATCTCCAAGCACTGGAGGCTAGTTTAACTTTGGGGCCCAAAGCATATAAGTGGTGGCGAACTTTAAAGGAGGCAAATAAAATACCTGAAACTTAGGCTCAATTTGAATCTGTCTTTTTGAAAGAATTTCTTCCTGAAAATGAAATGGAAAGAAATTGGGAAGATTGGGATTATGTCAGACAAAAGGGAAGACCCCTGCTGACATATCTGGAGGAATATCGTGAGATAATCCTCAAACTGGAAGGAATAGATGAATTCCAAAAAACAAGAGGATTCATTAGGGGACTGGATAAAGCCTGTAAAAAGGAAATAAAACGGAGTTTACCTAAGATGCTGGAAGAGGCAATTAAATTTGCATTAATTTATGAAGATAGTATGCGTCCAGGTACACTCACTAGTCTCACTAATACGGAGCCCAAGTCTAAGGAATTGGAAACCTTAAAATTTGTGGGCAAATTTAAAAGGAAAATGCCATTTTTTTAAAGGGTAAAAAACAACCTTTTGAAAAGAAACCATATATGAGGCCAAAGTTAAGTCCTGATGACTTTGATAAGGCCAAAAAAGAAAAGTTGTGTTTTAATTGCCTATCCCCTAACCATGCTGCTTGGAATTGCCCTCAAAAGAAAAAGGGGGAAGACAAAGGAAAGGATAAGGACAAGGGCAAGGGAAAAGAAAAACAAATCCATGTAGTGCAGACCTTAGAATTAAAGGGCCATGAAAAGTATAAATCTTTAAAGGTCTTGCACATGGATGTACAACATAAGTGTTGTATGTCAACTTCTATGTGGCAGCCTACTTTTGGGCCACATGATTTACTTAGAGTACATGGATTGATAGCTGGAAAACGGGTTAGAGTCATGATTGATGACTCTGCCACACATAATTTTATAAATTATGCACTTGTCAAAAAATTGAAACTTCCCCAACAAAATAGTGAGCATCAATATGTTGTTCGTATGATGCAAGGCCAAGACAATAAAATATGGGATACAATGGTATCCAATTTGGAAATTGAGATTCAAGGATATAAAGATAAGCTTGATTTCCAAATAATGAACATGGAAAGAGCTGATATTGCTCTAGGGAGGGAGTGGCTATGGGGATTGGAACCATCCTTAAAACGTAGCTATCACCATAATACACTGGAATTTGAAAGGGATGGTAAGACTTTTGTCATTCAAGGTGAACATGAAGTGTCTGATAATCCTTTGCTGTGTTCTACTGAAGTTCAGAAGCTGATAAAGAAGGAAGTTTGTAAGGTATATATGCTATGGTCTCTTCCTGTACAGAATATTTTTACTTTCTGTAATATAAAGCAACAATTTTCTTATGTTTGTGAGTTGAATATTAATAATGAATTGAATAGTTTGTTAGATGATTTTAAAGATGTGTTTCCTTCTGATTTACCAAGTGGCCTTCCACCAGATAGGGGTGATATAAATCACCCAATTGATATAAATAAGGATACACACCCAATTTCAAAACCACCGTATAGGTTAAGTGAAACACAGAATCAAGAAGTTGAAAGACAAATTAAGGATTACCTGGATAAAGGGTTTATTCAACCCAGTAATTCATCTTGGGCTTCACCAATTTTATAGGTAAAGAAAAAAGATGGTTCTATGCGACTTTGTGTTGACTATAGAGCACTTAATAAAATAACGGTGAAGAATAAATTTTCTATGCCCAGAATGGAAGATCTTTTTGATCAATTACAAGGGGCAAAATTCTTCACAAAGATAGATTTAAGATCAGGTTATCACCAAGTAAGAATTAAGGCACAAGATGTTTCTAAGACAGCATTTCGTACTAGATACGGGCATTATGATTTTTTGGTGATGCCTTTTGGCCTCACTAATGCACCAGCTACCTTTATGAAGCTGATGAATAGTGTTTTACGGCCCTATCTAGGAAAGTTTGTAGTAGTCTTCTTGGATGATATCTTGATCTTTAGTAAATCAAGAGAAGAACATTTGGAACACTTACAATTAGTATTCCAACTATTACGAACACATTCCCTTTATGCGAAGAAAACTAAATGTGAATTCTTTGCACAAGAGGTCAAATATTTGGGGCATATTATCTCGAAAGAGAGAATCAACATGGATCCAGAAAAAGTAAGGGCAATTATTGAATGGCCACCTCCAAGGAACCTGGAAGAGCTGCAAATCTTCCTAGGTTTATCTGGATTTTATCGTAGATTCATTCGAGATTATGCCAAAATAGCTGTTCCAATGACAGACCAACTTAAAGGGAAAGGGAAAAGTTTTAATTGGGGAACAGACCAAAATGAAAGTTTTCAAAAACTTAAGGTAGCTATTGCTACAGCTCCAGTACTATTAATAGTGGATCCCAATAAACCATTTGTGGTTGAAGCTGATGCCAGTGATAAGGCGATAGGCGCGGTCTTATTACAAGAAGGTCGACCAGTTGCTTTTGAAAGCAAGAAATTAGATCGTGCAAAACAAAACTACTCTGTTTATGAGAGGGAGCTGTATGCAGTAGTACATGCAATGAAGAAATGGAGGCACTATTTGTATGGTGCCAAACTTTTGATTTTATCGGATCATGAAAGCATTAAGTGGCTTAATGATCAACCAGATTTACACGGGCGTAAAGCCAGATGGGCCGAACTCCTCCAAGAGTTCGACTATGAGATAAGATATAGAAAAGGAAAGTATAATATAATAGCTTATGCACTCAGCAGAATGCCCATCATTAATGAATTGAGTTTTACTCAGTTCACTTCCAACTTGCTTGAATCTTTAAAAGGGAAATGCCAGGTTGATCCGGCATATTCCAACATATGGGAAGCAATAAAAAATGGGGATCCAAATGAAAGTGCTTCTACTGAGGAAGGAATATTTGAGGATGTTCAACAGGGAAATGGAGCATCAGGGGTTGCTCAAACTGGATTCAAGTGGAAGAATTTTACCATTGATAATGGTTATTTACTCTACAAGGGTAGGGTATGTGTCCCGAAAGATACAGAAATAAGGCGCCAGATACTCTTTGAGTGTCATGATACCCCTAGTGCGGGACATCCAGGAGTTAATAAGAATTATAGTCTTATTAAAAGGCAGTTCTATTGGCCTGGAATGAATAAGGACGTCCTTGACTATGTGGTCAAATGTAATAAATGCCAGGTTAATAAAACTGAAAGATTAAAAATGGGAGGACTTCTCCATCCATTAGAAATTCCTTCGGGGAAATGGGAGAGTATCTCCATGGACTTTATTATTGCTTTACCTAGAACACAGAGGGGGCACGACTCTGTGTGGGTGATTGTGGATAGGTTAACCAAAATGGCTAGGTTTATTCCAACTTCAACTGATGTTAAAACACCAGAATTGGCTAGATTGTTCGTAGAGAACATATACCGATTGTATGGCCTTCCGGCAAATATAGTTTCTGATCGGGATAGAAAATTTGATAGCCATTTTTTGTGTGCGGTATTTAGGAAATTGGATACTAAACTTAGCATAAGTACAGCGGATCACCCGCAAACAGATGGGCAAACTGAAAGGGTTAACCAAATTCTTGAAGATATGCTTAGGGCATATGTAAGTAAAAGGCAAACTAATTGGGAAGAGTATTTACCGATAGCAGAGTTTGCATATAACAGTGCCAAGCACTCTTCCACTGGATATAGTCCATTTATGTTAATGTATGGGTTTCAGCCCAGAGCTCCTTTTGCAGTAGGACTGCATAAGGAAAGGGTTCAGGCAGCTAAAGACTTTTTGGAGGATATGAATAGTATGTTAAAATTTGCTCAAGAAAATATTAAAAAAGCTCAAGATCGAGCTAGAGCATATGCAGATCCTCACCGAAGAGACATCTCCTTTGAAGAAGGAGAATTGGTCTATCTTAAGGTGCCTGAACAAACTAAAACTATGAAAAAGGGACACTGTCCAAAGCTTTCACCAAGGTATTGTGGTCCTTTCATAATACTTAAAAGGGTGGGAGAATTGGCTTACAAGCTCCAACTACCTACTGGTAGTAAAATACATCCAGTTTTTCATGTAAGTAAATTAAGAAAGAAGCTGGGTGATTTGGATAATCTAATCTTAAATGATGATATTGAGGAGTTATTCTATGACCAATCTAATCCACATGAACCAGAAAAAATATTAAATGTTCGTAATAGACAAACGAGGAATACTATTTATCAAGAATGTTTGGTTAAGTGGAAAGATTGTTCAGAAGAAAGCTCAACATGGGAGCGAGTAAGTACTTTAAAGAAAAGGTTTCCCGATTTACAGTTAGACCTTCCAAGTATCGTTTTCGAGGACGAAACCGATTCTTAAGGGGAAGGAAATGTGACATTAATGTGACATTAAAAGTGATATTTAATGTCACATTAAGGTCATAAATATGGAATGTGACATTTAATGTCACATTAAGGTAAATCTAGGGGAACATGCACGAGAATGACCGTCCGGGCTCTTGGGCGCCCGAACCGGGTTAAGGGGAGCCTAGAGAGTAATAGAGTCCAGGAATAGTAGGACTCCAGGAAGTTGACGGCTGGCAAAGGAATCGGAGTGAGAGGGCCAGCACGGATCTAGGCGTGGTTGGGAGGAGAAGAATCACTCGTGCTTTTCATCGTTTTTTTCTGTCTGTCTTTCCGTCATCTTTCACCATCACTCACACATGAGCTGACTAAACTGCTAACATGGCAACTTGCATTATCCTCCACCTCCTCTATTGTCACCTCACAGCCTACTACCTTAGCGATCAGTGTTTTGCAGTTTTCTCACCCTCTGATATCTCCAACTAGTGGTTACTCGAGATCCGTCTGGAATGGATGTCACACTTAGACACTCACTGCTCTACCCTAAGCATTCTGTACACTCTACATTCGTTTACTGCATTGATTCATTCACTTTAGACTTCTCTTCTTTCTCTGTTTATATTTGTGTTTTTGATTTTTGAGTTTTGAGTTTTGCATTTAGGGTTTGAGTTTTGCACATTACTGTTTGAATCTTTGTGTTTCAATCGTGGTCTTACTTTCTGTGTTTCCTTAGTGCAAACCCTAGCATATATCTTCACACCAGCCACAAAGAAATTTGGTATCTACGAGTGAGAACTGGGAATAATTGGCAGAGATTCATGCTCTTGAACCTTACCATTTGCAAGCATTCTTCTATTAGGGGCAAATCGAAGATAAAATATCATAGTTTAAGTGTAAGACAAAAGTCTTCTAAATACAGAACTGAAAGAAAGGTAAGAAGACCCCAACTCAAAAAATTTGCTCTAATCATATATCTTATGGCAGCAATATGGAAGTGTATGGGTAAAGGCTGCCAACAGCAAACCCAAGGTGCACTCCAGCCACAGTGTAGTCCTGCACTCCTTGTGCTTCAAACCCTTGAAGTACGGCTTGCTGCCTTGTCCAGGACAGATCAGAATCAACTCATGATCAGTCTCAAACCAGCCTTGTACAGTCTTTGATAACCTGAATCCACAAACTCCTGCTCGCCTTTGATCCACAAACACCACTTTGCTATAGACTGCTGCTGTTCTCTGTAGACCATGACAGGATGGCACTTGAAAGCCATAAATCTTGAATCCCATGAGCTGCAAGCCACCCATGTTGAATAGTCCTCGGGACTGCAATTCCCCGACCAGCAAGGTAGTCCTATCCAACCAGTCCTAGTCTGACCTACCACATGGCAGTCCCGCCACATCATCACATGTGCCACATCAGCATGCCATGACACATCCTGCCATGTCATCCTGGCCAGCTGATGAAAAACAAGAGCAAATACCATTATACTAGAGCTCCTTCTACTGTGTCCTTCTTGTACTTGTGAATTGAAGTAACACCTCTGGAATCAACAACTTGTAAAGCCCTACAGCATCCACCCACTCCTGCTCCTACTCCGGGGATGCAGTAGGAATAGGACCATGGTACTCAGCAAGATTAACTGACATGAAACACCGGATTACTCCGGGGATGCGGCAGGAATAGGACCATGGTACTCAGCAAGATTAACTGACATGAAACACCGTATGCATCTTTCAATCAACTAAACCACCACATAATTCCCTGTAGAAGTCTCAAATGTGTAGTTGAAGGCAATGTTGACAGGCCAACCATAGACTATCTCAAATAGCACCTGTCTAGCAAAGGCATGCATGGTATGATTGATCGCATGCTTGACTAGTGGTGGTAATCCTCCCATGCTGCCTGATGATCTTAACAATAGCAACAAAGCACAGTAACCATGGTACAATTGAAATTCTCTGCCTGCCCATCACTTTGCAATGAAAAACTATGGGAAAAGCTAGGTGGGTGTCAAGGCCATAGGACAGTGGCTTCCAAACTCCACTAATGAACTTGGAATCTCGATGAGACACGATCCTTTTTGCCTTGATGAAAAGTCATGCAACCTTGCAGCATCCACATCAGACTTGCATGGAATCAACCTTACCTGATTATTGAATCTATCCAACACAATGAAAAATGCCATCATTCTAGAACTTCTTGCTTTTCAAAAGGTCAGCCATGAAATCCATTGAAATCTTCCCCTAACGCAAGTCAAACATAGGCAATGGTTGTAACTTCCCTGATACTTTCTAATTGTCTGTCCTTGTAAGTCTAGCATGGCTGGCATCCCTTCAAGTATGGTTAGCTGTCCATTATAGAGTAATGCTTGGAATCATCTAAAGGAACCTTAATCTTGATCGTAATAACTACCATTGAATTGGCTTCCAAACTTTGTTTTGCTGGATAATGATGTGAGGACATTTTAGTAAAGAAGGCCTAAGAGTGAAAGGGCCAAAAGCTTAGAACTTATGAAGGTGCACAACTCAAGCAAAAACAAAAGCAAGCTGGCAAATCAAGATCTATGTTCAAACTACTCTTTATCCAGAGAATTTGCTGAGAATCAATATCCCTTTTAAACAACTTCAGTTACCTCCTCCTGGCATGTCTCAACCTCTTCAACAACAGCAGCTCCAGCTTCTGCTTCTTTGGTTGCAGCCTGTTTCCAGCGTAAAATATCTTCCTGAGCTCCTGCTAATGCAAAATTGAGGTTCTCAATCTGCAAGCACCAAACACCTTTAGGAATGCAGCCATGTTCCTTGAGCTTAAAGAGACTCACTAACACAGCTGTAAACGTTTCAACTATATACTTTGTCTTCTGCAAGAGATTCCTTCTCTGCAAGCTCTTCTAGCTGCACAGATTTCAGAGAAAGTTCATTTGCTTGCTGTTCTGAGGTGACTCTGAGCCATTCCACATCTCCCCTAAAATATCAAATACTGAAAGATGAGAAAGTATGATTGAGCAAATGAAACAGAAAAACCAAATCTGGCAACCATCTTTTCCTGTAATCCATGTCTTAAACTAAACGATACAAATACCTTGCAGTAGCTAACAACTGTTGCAGCTCAAACATTTCTTGTCTCAAATTCGTAACTTCATTTTCTAATGCAGAGGCCTGTTCATGCAATCAGATTAAACTTGCTTCAGCAGCTAATAAAAATAAGCATCAAAATGATTTTAAAGGTCAAGCATTAGAAGACACACCATGCTAATTGCTTCCCCTATCTTTAACTCATCATCAAATGTTTCTTCCATTCTGCTTTGAAGAAGGTTCCTTTCACCAATATCCTCACTATTACTGTGTTTGGTGTTTGAATTCTTCTTCTCTGTGTTTGAACCATGATTGTTGATCACAATGTCTTGCTTGTTAGCAAGAGCACTACGAAGAAAAGAAGCAATCTCTTTTTTCTCTGCCACAAGCTTTGTAATCGTGCCATGCAACTCATCAAGTTCCTTCTTCCTAAGCTCTCTATGTTCTTTCCAATACAATCCTAGCCTCAGACAAAGATCAATGAGTTCTTTGAACCTACTGATACAGTCCTGGAGCCCCTCTTCAGGCTCGTTGTGGATAGATGAAGAGGCTGTCCTTTTGGAGGAATCTGTTTGAGAAATGGAGAATGAGACAGCAATACTGGAAAGTGTTTCATTCGCCTTAAAGATAAGATGTGATAACTCCAAAGTTGAGTCTTTCATCTTATTTAACTTGTTCTGGGCTTCCTGAGCAGCTTTCTTCAGCAGCTCTATCTCTTTGTGGGCTTGGGTCAGTTTATGTGACGCGCCCTTCTCAATCTCAGAAATTCTATCATCTTTGGCATGAGTCAGACTTTGCCACTTCTCCACCTCAGATGACTTCTTAGACAGTTCATCCTTCAAACTCTGAATAGAGGCTTCTAATTCTGATACCTCAATAGCAATTTCATAGTTCCGCTGCTCCATCTGCTGACGCATCTCGGATCGATTCTTCACAGCCAGTTCATGTTGCCTTACCAACTCTTCCACTATGTCCTCTGCTCGCTTCGAATAACCATATGCAATTGCTGCTACCCCTGTGTGTGATGTGGACCTTGGAAGGTTTCCAGGAAAGCTTTTCACAGAGCTAGCCTTGCTGGATATCCTTTCTGCTGCAGCCACAAGCAACCGAGCAGCAGCCTCAATTTCAGACCTTGTGGAATCCCTGGATTTGCTTGCTTCATCCCTAAGCCGAGAAAACTCATCCTTTAACTTAATAGCTTCATCTCTTTGTTGAGCAATCTCATCTTTCTGTCTGACAGCCTCATCTCGCCGCTGTAGAGCTTCAGTTAATTGCTTTGCAAGATCCTCCTTTGCAACTTGTGCTTCTTCCTTCTGTCTGACTGCCTCGTCTCTCTTCCGTGTGGCAGCTTTGAGCCGAGTTAACAAATCATCCTTTGCAACTTCTGCGGCTTTCCTGGCTTGCCTTTCGGCCTCAAGCTCTGCTAGCACTGATTTCAGGCCTTCTGGATTCGAAACCACTCCAGATGTAGCAGGTAGGACTATGGGAGCTGCATCGTCCTCCAAATCACTTAGTGCTTCATCCTCCGTGCTTCCCATGGCTATAATGTCAAATTGCACGGCATAACCTAATGTGAAAACCTCATCGCCTACCAGCGGCAATTTGAATATAGTATCAACGCATGGAGATCGAGGAATATAGTATCAACGCATGGAGATCGAGCATTTGGTAAGCCTGATAAAATGCGACGTCAGCTTCCTCGACACTGGCTACAAACCCTAGTCTTCGCCTTCAAACGGACACGGGGGGGGACGGTTTTGCTCCAGACAAGGTACGATAGAAAGAATCGGGCTGCTGCATCGGACAAGCCAAAACCGAGATCGTTGCGCACCTGAAAGCTCCTGGTTGTAGAACGGCGATGGTACAAGAACTCAATTCGTCATCGCATCGTGAGTCGCGAAAGCGGAAAGTCAGGGAACAAGTACGCAGATGCCATGGTGTCACAACATGTCGGCATCACAGTCGGGTGTTGCTGCCTCCGTGGAATTTAGCAAATTTAATGGGTATACGGGTATATTTATATCTCCACACTAGGACACGGCTTGCGCAGGTCCTGCCCCAATCTAATGACCTATTCGCGCACTAACATAGCGCGCTAATTTATATAGAGAGAGAACATCAATTTTTTACAAGTGCAACTATGTGACATTTTGTAGTTATCTTTTTCTTTTTTTGTTAAAGAAGAAAAACATAAGCGTACACCCAAAATTGAAGAAAAGCTTAAATGTTTGAATTCAAGTTTGTAAACTATAAAAGCTTAAAGGAAAGCTTTGAACATTGAGAAGCCTTAAGCCTATATAAAAGGGGGAGAGTTAAGTAGTATGGGCCATTCTCTTCGTTACGAAATTTGTCTCTTATTTCAAGAGAGAGGAAGGTCATATACAAGTGTGTGGAGATGCATACATTAGTTCCTCAGTCATCACGTTTGCGAGCTAAAATGTTAGACTCAAATCTTCATCGTTCGTTCTTTTTAGGATCACTTTAAACTATTTTGACCTTCCTCTTTTTAGTTTATTAAGGTTAGATTCAAATCTTCATCATTCATTCTTTTTAAGATTCGTAAGTAGTAGTGAAACGAAAATAAAAGAAGACAATCTTTTGAACATATGGTGAAAACGAAAGCGTAGGAACTTTCGAACGTAATGAAAAAAATGAAAACATAAAACTTCAATAAATTGTGTATTTTGAATGAACGTGAAAATGGCACATTCTCCTATAATTATTTAATTTATGAAGAGATTTATGCCAACTCTTCAGTATGCTATGTAGCATGTTTTCTCATTTCATTTAAAAATTTTTAGTTTTTGAAGTACTATTTTTATTTGTTAATTTCATTTATTTATTTTATTAGAGTTACTATTAACAAGGGAAAAAATCATCATCCTTGCATGTTGAAAAAATAAGCTATCTTTTTTTAAAAATGAAATTACAAAGTATAGCATGATTTTCCGTGAACAAGTGTACTGCAGTTTTATGATAAAAATATATTGTTCTCATCAGTATCAATGGACGCTATGAAGAAACAAAGTCATAAGGCATCCTTCAGGACTTCTAGAAAAAAAGAAAACTATGGCTTCTAGAAAAACATCACTAAAACCGTTTGTTGTAACTTGGTACGACATAGAAAAATTCGAATCATCTTGGGTGACACAATGCAAAAGCATATTTGGAAGACTAACAATGTGTGCATCCTCTAATATAGTCACAATGCAACATCATGCTATCAACTCGTAAAAGAACGGCTTTATCAAGCACTATTCTCATCATTGCATGCCAACAACACGGAGTCAACATGATACTAAGTAAATGCCGACCATGTCTTGCGAAGAAAGAGAGAACAAATATGTATAGCTATCTACTAGAATTTACTTGACTATATCCGATATTATAAATGCCTTCGCTTTCAACATGCTACATAATCCATTGATCCAAAAATACATGGCTATAGGAGAACATTCACATCCAAGGACAGGGCTTTGCATCCTCAACAAGCAATCCATTGAAAGGATTATAAAGATCCATCGTGAAAGCTCTCCATTTGACCCAATGCTCTAAGCAAATCACGAGAATGAAAGATATTATGGTTTGCTCGAAAATGTAGTCCAGTCAAGTCAAGACAACAAGCATTCCAAAGAGCCAATCAGCACGAGTTAGCATGCATTATATTACGGAATAATAACCATCTTATTAAAAGAACGAAGACGTTCAGGACGAACGGCTTGCTTGTAAAGAACCTCACCCTACCTACATATCACCTTGGAAAATGCAGTGTTTCCGTTCTTATTTCCACTTGGCCATGGTTCCTATGACACAAAAAAAAAAAAAAAGTGAACATTCAAAATCACTATTAGTGACTCAACTACCTATACATACATATTCTCATTTCAACATCCTCCATGTACTTAAACTTAAACCGTAAAACTTCAACAAATTGGATATTTTGAATGGACAAGAGAATGGCACATTCTCCCATAATTATTTAATTACGAAGAGATTTGTGCCAACTCTTCGGCATGCTATATAGCATATCTTCTCATTTCACTTAGTTTTTTTTAACTTTTTGAGGTACTCTTATTGTTTATTGATTTTATTTATTATTTTATTAGAATTACCATTAAAATCATCATCCTTGCACATCAAAATAATAAACTTTTTTTAAAATAAAATTATGAAGTACAACATCTTTTTTCATGAACAAGTGTACTTCAGTTTTATGATAAAAACATATTGTTATTATTAGTATTACATTATGAAGAAACAAAATCACAAGGCATCCTTCAAGACTTCTATAAAAAGGAAAACTATGGCTTCTAAAAAAACATCACTAGAACCGTTTGCTGCAACTTGGTATGACATAGAAAAATTTAAATCATCAAGGGCAACACAATGTGAAAGCATCATTGGAAGACTAACAATGTGTGCATCATGTGGTATAGTCACAGTGAAACATCATGCTTTCAACTTGCAAAAGAAGGATCCATCTATAGAAGAAATATAAGTTACGACTTTGTCAAGCACTATTCGCATCCTTGCATGTCAACAACATAGAGTCAACATGATGATAACTAAATGCCGACCATGTCTTGCAAAGAAAGAGAGAAACAAATATGTGGTGTCACTCTTACTAGACTACATAAAACAAATTCTCAATGCAAAGATGTTACACCTTCGACTATTGAGCATCATTAATACGTCCATCTCGGTGAGCAAAATGACAAGAGCGATTGCGAACGGAACCTTAGACTGTCGATCTATTCTCGATAACCCTCTAGCCTCTTGAAATGATGGATTGCTTTCGCAGCTATCTACTAGAATTAAATTGACTATATCCAATATTGTGGATGTGTTTGCTTTCAACATGCTACATAATCCACTAATCCAGAAGTACATGGCTATAACAGAACATCCACATCTAAGGACAGGGCTTTGTATCCTCAACAAGCAATCCGTTGAAAGGGGTATATAGCTCCATCGTGAAAGCTCTCCATTTGACCCAATACTCCAAGCAAATCATAAGAATGAAAGATGTTATAGTTTGCTCTGTTGGGATAAAGGGTAGTGCCTGTGTCCGCCCGTAAGTGTGTCTCTATCTCTTCTCTCTCTCAACCTGCATCTACAAGAGCTTGAAGTTGAAGAAGAGTTCACTATGAAGAGTTTGCAGGCAAGGCATATAAGGTTTGAAGCTTCCCTCTTCATTTGAGCTTGTTCGCAGCCATCATTGGCCACTTGGGACCCTCTCCATCATCTCCAACACTCGAACCAGTATTCCAATCTCTTCAGGGCTAAAGGCGCCATCATCGTGGGTATGCAGATCTGGTTTTTAGCATGCTCAGGGTCTACAGCAGCTGCTCCTCTTCATTTGGCATCATGGTTGTGCTCCAAACTTTGCATCTAATGCTTAACATTGAGCATTGAAGTGTAGTATTAAACTTGGGACTGATATACATTCAACTTTAGGTCTGAAATACACATTATTCAGATATGTAATAAACAGGGCAGCACTTGCTCTCTTGAGACTGATGCTCATATGATAGCTATTTGGATGTATCTTGATGTTGGATGCTTTGAAAACCATGTGGCATTGTCTAGAGGCCATTTTGAGCTAATCTTGGCAAGGATTTGGCTCATTTTGTAGACATATTTGTGACTGAAAACAAGGCATCAACTATTTTTTCAATGAATAATGCTTATGATTCACTAATGTGATGACTATTTGATACCCATTTGGTGCTACATGACTTGGAGATGTTATGTCCATTATTAGAGATCATTTTGGGGTGATTAGAGTCATCATGATGCTTGGTTTTGATAGAGATTTGGTTGCTAGAATAACAGGGCTGAATGACATTTTGACAGCGTATGCATTATGTCTTGCTTCTAGACTTCTCAGGCATTCTAAACCATGTATTCATGCTTGTGGTTGATGTTAAGTGCTTGGATTTGATTCCTGAATGCATTTGAGTAGTGATTACAACTTATTTTTGGATTAGCGTTGGGGCTCAATCCTTCATCTTCTTCTTCATTCTCCATTCTACTCTCTCTCCGATTGTCAACACCGAGTATCTCAAAAGTGAACGAATACTCATTTGACCTTTAAGTCACTTTACACATAGAGTCTTACTTTATTTCATGTATACATAGGATATGATTATAGCATATGAGATATTTCTCAATACTCCTTGTCAAGCTTAGAGTGAGGTTATAGGGATAATACTCCAAGTGCACTCCTAAAATACTCAAACTTACCTTTATCTAATCCATTGATCAAGATGCTTGCTTACCTACAGGTCTAGTGATGTACATTCAGGATAGTTTCCTACATATTCATGACAATATACCTCATTGTCAGGATATTTGATATGTTTCTATGCGAGAACATTATGATGATGATTTGAGCAGCTTTTCATGATCCTTGGAGCTCAATCTGAGTGGTTATTTAAGTTCTAAATTTTCAAGATAGATTTTTCGTGAATGTCAGGACTGCACTCTTGAATTGTAGGACAGCCACCTATATTGTCAAGAATTTTAGGACCGCACTCTATTTTTATCAGAAAATTGGTATGTTTACTATCATTGAATGCTTTTGAGGCATTTTGGGCAATGAACTAATGTATATTCTACATCAGCTCATCCCAATCGTCGTGCTCTACATCAGCTTTTGAGGCATTTTGGGCAAAGAATTGTATGTCCAAAAGAGTGCTACAAGCAAAGTCTATTGGCTGAAGAAACTCATGGATTTGCGTATAAAAGAGGGTACTGCAATGTCTCCTCACCTTAGTGATTTTAACTCCATTTTCAGCTAGCTTGTTGCTTTGAAGTTCAATATTGATGATGAGTTCAAAGCTATGTTCTTACTTTGCACTCCACCAGAGAGCTAGGATACCTTCAGGACTGCTTTGAGCAATTCTAATGATGTGCTTTTGTATGCTGATGTAGAGAGTGCTCTACTCATGGAAGAAATGAATTGGCAGAACAATGCATCCAGTAAGTCTTCCAGTGCTTTGCATACTAGAGGCAGATCACAGCAGAAAGGCAAATCTGATAACAAGGGACGCAGTAAATCACGTAATAAGGATGTTGAATGCCATCATTGTGCTAAGAAGGGTCACTTCAAATGTCATTGCTATAAATGGAAGAAAGAGAAAGGGAAGGGCAAGAAGACAGATGACAAGCAGGGAAGAGAAGAGAGAGAGTCAGCCTACTAAGAAGAGTAGTGTAAAGATCGAAGAAGTGAATGTAGTTAGCCATGAGAGCGATAGTGGAAATGATGTACTCTTTGTCTCTTCATGTTTCAGTGCACATGCTTTGATAGCCAATACGGTTGATGACATGCACACTTGGATTTTGGATTCATGTGATGTCACCACTCACCGTAAGTGGTTTACAAACTATACGGGAGGTCAACATGGTGTTGTCAATCTTGGGGACAATTATGTGACATTGCGGGCATTGGCAATGTGCAACTACAGTTTTGGCATGGATCTATCTTCACTCTTCAAAATGTAAGGTATGTACCGCAGATCAAGAAGAGCTTTATTAGTATCGGTCAGCTAGATGATGATGGTTTTCATACCACCTTTGGTGATGGGAAATGGAGGATTTGTAAGGGATCTAGGGTTATTGCCAGAGGTTGTAAGAGTGATACTTTGTATCCACTTCATGTATCTAGTGTGTCTGACCATGTTATCGTTGTGACCTAGCAGCCAAGTGTTTCCTTGTGGCATGGCTGGTTGGGGCACATGAGTCAAATAGAAATGAAGGTACTTTCTCATTTGGGTTACTTGCCTTCTCTTCGTTATGATGATTTTGAGCACTGTGATCATTGTGTTTATGATAAGCATGCATATATATCTCATAAAAAGTCTCTTTCACTAAAATGTTTGCCTCTAGAGTTAGTTCATTCCGATGTATGTCAAATGCCAGGGGTTATCTCTAGGTGGAAAGAAATACTTTGTCACATTTGTCGATGATGCTACATGGAAGGTATGGATTTACCCTATTCATAGCAAGGACGAAGTGCTTTGACATGTTTCAAAAATTCTTGGCATTGGTTGAGAACCAAACTACTAAGACACTTAAGTATCTTTGCTCTGACAATGGTGGGAAGTATGTGTCCAAATCCTTTTAGGCATTTTGTGACTGCAAGGGAATAAGGAGGGAGCTCACTGCTCCTCAAAATCCACCCCAAAATGGAGTTGCAGAGCGCATGAATTGGACCATATAGGATAAGGTCCATACGATGCTGTCTCATGTTGCATTACCCCATGGCTTTTGGGTAGAGGCTATTATGACAACCATTCATCTAATTAATGGGTCACTAAACAAGTCTTTGGGGGGAGAGTCCCTCAAGAAGAGTGGTTGGGCAAGCCATCTTCATATGCTCATTTGCCAGTGTTTGGATGTTGTGAGGCTTTTGTGCACATAAGGAAAGAAGAGTGCAACATAATGGAACCAAAGTCATGTAAATGCATATTCCTAGGATACGGTGATGAGAGTGAGATGGGATATAGATTATGGAATCCCAGAAATAGAAAGATAGTATGCAACAATGACATCATCTTCCATGAAGATTGCATGCATAAGCAGCCAATAAAGACTGAGGAGGTCAAAAGGGTTGTTTTCAGGGAAGATGTACATGTTGGATAGTAGTTTATGCCTAGTGGACAGCAATGTATACATACTATAAATACTCCTGAAAATACAGGAAATGGTGTTGAAAATGACCATCAAGGTATTGCCCATGATACACCACAGTTTTAGCCTAAAAACATGTAGTTAGGACAGCATGAACTATCAAGACAGCATGCTAGAATTTCAGGACAACAACCTGTACATGTAGAATTGCAGGCCAGTATTTCAGGACAACAACCTATACCTGCAGAATTACAAGCCTGTATTTCAGGACACCAACTTGTAAATGAAAATTTGTAGGCCTAGCAGCCAACAAATGCAGAATCTTCATTGCGTAGGTCAACCCGATCTTCAAGGCAACCAAATATGTTTATTCCCAGTGCACAGTATGTTGCAGATTATGTCATGTTGACAAATTGTGGTGAACCATCATGCTTCGAGGAAGCAATGACTAGATCGGACAGCAAGAAATGGTTCAAGGCCATGCTGTCAGAGATGGAATCTCTTGAAAAGAATGCTACTTGGGACTTGGTGCAGTTGCCTAAAGGGAAGAAAACCCTTCCATGCAAGTGGATTTACAAGATGAATGTCACTTTTGGTTTCTCACCAAAGTACAAAGCAAGATTGGTTACAAAGGGGTACAAGTAGGAACATGGAATTGACTTTGATGAGATCTTCTCTCATGTAGTCAAGATAACTACCTTGAGAATCATTTTGGGATTGGTTGCAGCTAAGGATATGGAGCTCATACAGATGGATATAAGGATTGAATTTTTACATGGTGATCTACATGAAGACATATACATGCAATAGCTTGAAGGTTTTCTGGCTAAGGGCAAAGAGAAGATGGTCTATAAGCTCAAATGGAGTTTGTATGGGTTGAAACAAGCATCGAGGAAATGGTATCATAAGTTTGATACTTTCATCAATCTTAGGGCTTTCAAACAAGTCAAGTTGATCACTGCTCGTACACCAAGAAGGTAGTAGACGGCAGCCTGATTATCTTGGTTTTGTATGTTGACGACATGTTGATTGTTGGTAGGGATACTCATGCCTTGGATTCATTGAAGCAAAGTCTTCATGTTAGCTTTGACATGAATGATCTTGGTGATGCCAATCGCATTCTTGGGATGCAAATACTCAAAGATAGATCGAAGGGGTTACTCTATCTATCTCAATAGGAGTATATATCCAAGATTTTGCAGTGTTTCAATATGGAAGGGGGAAAGCAATCGGAGTTCCATTGCCTCCATATGTGAAACTCAGTGCAAAGGATGGCTCTACATCTGCTTATGAGAAGGCTAAAATGACCAAGATTCTGTATGCTTTAGCCATTGGCAGTTTGATGTATGCTATGGTTGCTACACATCTTCACATTGCCTTTGCAGTGGGAGTGGTTAGCATGTACATGGCAAACCCTGGCAAGAAGCATTGAGAAGCAATGAAAGGTATTATGAGATACCTCAAGGGCACAAAGGATTTGTGCATTTGCTTTGGTAAGTAGAAGACGTTTGTCATTGGCTTATGGATGCAGACTATGCCAGACATGCAGACTGCATGAAGTCCACTACATGGTATGTGTTTAACTTCATAGAGGTATCTGTCTCTTGGATATCTAGGCTGCAAAAGTGTGTTGCACTGTCTACTATGGAGGCAAAGTATGTGGTTGCCACTGAGGCATGCAAAGAGGCCTTATGGTTGTCATGTTTGGTTGCTGAGCTTGGGATTACTGAGGTTCCTATCCTCCATTGTGATAGTCAAAGTGCTATCATGTTAGCACGGAACCCTGTCTTTCATGCAAATACAAAACACATACAGGTGAAGTATCATTTCATGAGAGAGGTACTTGACATCAAGAGCATCGAGCTGGTCAAGGTGCACACTGATGATAACCTTGTAGACCTTCTCACGAAGGGTCTTCCAGTAGAGAGGTTTTACCCATTGCCGACAGATGATGGGTATTGGATAGGTATAGTCCCTTCAGCTTTGTACATACTTAGACTTAGACTTAGTTGATTCTTTTCCTCTACCTTTGGGCACATTGCCTTTAGGGGAGAGGTTGTTGGGATAAAGGGCAGTGCCTGTGTCCACCCGTAAGGGCTAGGTTGTACATAGTACATATACCTCTCTAAAATCATTATTGATGTACACTCTTCAATACCACAAATCTTATGTCTCTATCTCTTCTCTCTCTCAACCTACATCTCTACATAGAAGTTCCATTGCAGCTAACTCAACACGCTCGAAAATGTAGTCGAGCCAAGCTGAGACGTCAAGCATTCCAAAGAGTCGATCAACATGAGTTCGCATGCATCGTATCAGTGAATAATAACGGTCTCGTTGAAAGAACAACGACGTTCAGGATGGATGGTTTGCCTGCAAGAACCTCACCTTGCCTACATATCTATCACCTTGGAAAATGCAGTGTTTCTCTTATTCCCACTTGGCCATGGTCCCTACGACCAAAAGAAATATGAACGTTCAAAATCATAATTTCTAGGAAAAGGAAAGCTATGGCTTTTAGAAAAACATCACTAAAACCGTTTGTTGCAACTTGATATGACACAGAAAAATTCGAATCATCTGGGGCGACCATTGGAAGACTAACAATGTGTGCATCTTGTGGTAAAGTCACAACGCAACATCATGCAGTCAATACACAAAAGAATGATCCATCTACGTAAGAAATACAATTTACAATGGCTTCGTTAAGCATTATTCTCATCCTTGCATTCCAACAACATGGACTCAACATGATGCTAAGTAAATGCCAACCATGTCTTGCGAAGAAAGAGAGAAACAAATACATGGTGTCACTCTTACCAAACTACACAAAACAAATTCTCAATGCAAAGCTGTTACAACTTCAACTATTGAGCATCATTAATACATCCATCTCAGTCGGCAAAACGACAAGAGCGATTGCGAACAAAACCTTGGACCATCAATATATTCTCGATAACCCTCTAGTCTCTTGGAACGATGGAACACTTTCGCAACTATATACTAGAATTGACTTGACTATATTCGATATTGCGGATGTGTTTGCTTTCAACATGCTACATAATCCACTAATCTAGAAGTACTTGGCTATAGCAGAATATCTAAATCCAAGGATAGGGCTTTGCATCCTCAAGAACAAGCAATCCATCGAAAGGATTATAGAGCTCCATCGTGAAAGCTCTCCATTTAACCCAATGCTTTAAGAAGATCACAAGAATGAAAGATGTTATAGTTTTCTCGAAAATGTAGTCGATGAGCCAATCGGAGACGATAAGCATTCCAAAGAGCCAATCATCACAAGTTCGCATTTATCATATCACAGAATAATAATCGTCTCATTGAAAGAGCAATGACCTTCAAGATGAACAGCTTGCTTGCAAGAACCTCACCTTGCCTACATATCACCTTGGAAAATGCAATGTTTCCGTTCTTATTTCCACTTGGTCATGGCACCTACGACCAAAATAAATGTGAACGTTCAAAATCATGATCAGTGACTCAAACTACATATGCATACATATTCTCCTTTTGACATTCTCCATGTAATTAAACAACGCAAAAACTTATCTACAAACGTACTTCGCTTCAAAACACGATGCATGTCTAAACACTGTCAGTAAAACTGTTATATAATAAACATGCAAGAATTGCATATAGAACTTCAAACTCCTTTATTGAGCTGCACATGTCAACCTAGTTGGGTTAAAGAAGGAAAACATAAGCGTACACCCAAAATTGAAGAAAAGCTTAAACGTTTGAAAGCTTTTAAGCTTTTCAAGTTTGTAAACTACAAAAGCTTAAAGTAAAGCTTTGAATGTTGGGAATCCTTAAGCCTATATAAAGGGGGGAGAGTTAAGTAGTATGAGTCATTCTCTTCATTATGAAATTTGTCTCTTATTTGAGGAGAGAGGAATGTCATATACAAGTGTGTGGAGACGTATACGCCAGTTCCTCGGTCATCGTGTTTGCAAGCTAAAAGGTTAGATTCAAATCTTCGTCGTTCATTCTTTTTAGGGTTAGTTTAAACTTTTTGTCCTTCCTCTTTTTAGTTTATTAAGGTTAGATTCAAATCTTTGCTGTTCATTCCTTTTAGGATTAGTAAAAAGTAGTGAAACGAAAATGATCTTTTGAATGTATGGCGAAAATGAAAGCATAACGAACTTTCGAATGTACTGAAACAAAAACATAAAACTTTAACAAATTAGATATTTTGAATGGACGGGGGAATGGCACCTTCTCCCATAATTATTTAATTTTGAAGAGATTTGTGCCAACTCTTTTGCATGCTATATAGCATGTTTTCTCATCTCATTTAAAAATTTTTTGTTTTTGAAGTACTATTAATGTTTATTGATTTTATTTATTTATTTCATTGAAATTACTATTAAAACTAAAAAAATCATCATCCTTGCACATTTTTAAAAAAACTATCTTTAAAAAAATTTAACGAAGCATAACATGTTTTTCCGTGAACAAGTGTACTACAGCTTTATGATAAAAATATTTTGTTCTCATTAGCATCAATGCATGCTACGAAGAAGCAAAGACATAAGCCATCCTTTAGGACTTCTAGAAAAAGGAAAACTATGGCTTCTAGAAAAACATCACTAGAACTGTTTGCTACAACTTGGTACGACATAGAAAATTTTGAATCATCTTGGGTGACACAATGTGAAAGCATCATTGGAAGACTAACAAAGGGCGCATCATGAGGTATAGTCACAATCCAACATCGTGGTGTGAACTCACAAAAGAACGATCGATCTACATAAGAAATATAAGTTGTAAGGGCTTTGTAAAGTACTATTCTCATCCTTGTATGCCAACAACATGAAGTCAACATGATGATAACTAAATGCCGACCATATCTTGCAAAGAAAGTGAGAAACAAATAGGTGATGCTACTCTTACCAAACTACACAAAATGAATTCTCAATGCAAAGCTGTTACAACTTCAACTATTGAGCACCGTTGATACATCCATCTCGGTCTACAAAATGACAAGAGCGATTGTGAACGAAACCTTGGACCATTGATCTATTCTCGATAACCCTCTAGTCTCTTGGAATAATGGATCACTTTCGCAAATATATACTAGAATTGACTTGACTATATTTGATATTGTGGATGTGTTTGTTTTCAACATGCTACATAATCATCTGATCCAGAAGTACATGGCTATAATAGAATATCCACATCCAAGGACAAGGCTTTGCATCCTCAACAGGCAATCCCTTGAAAGGATTATAGAGCTCCATCGTGAAAGCTCTATATTTGACCAAATGCTCCAAGCAGATCACGAGAATGAAAAATGTTATAGTTTGCTAAAAAATGTAGTCTAGTCAAGCCAAGACAACAAGCATTCCAAAGAGCCGATCAGTAGAGTTCGCATGCATGATATTACGGTCGTCTCATTGAAAGGACAACGATGTTTAGGACGACAGACGGCTTGCTTGCAAGAACCCCACCTTGTCTACATATCACCTTGGAAAATGTTGTTATTATGTTCCTATTCCCACTAGACCATGGCGCCTACGACCAAAAGAAATGTGAATGTTCAAAATCAAGATTAGTAACTCGAACTACATATGCATAGATATTCTCCTTTCAACATCCTCCATGTATTTAAACAATGCAAAAACTTATCTACAAACGTACTTCACTTCGAAACACAAAGCATGTCTAAACACCATGAGTAAAATTGCTACATAACAAACATGCAAGAACTACATATAGAACTTCAAACTCCTTTACTAAGCTACATATGCCAACTTTGTTGGGTTAAAGAAGGAAAGCATAAGCAAACACCAAAAATTGAAGAAAAGCTTAAACATTTGAAAGTTTTTAGGCTTTTCAAGTTTGTAAACTACAAATGCTTAAAGAAAAGCTTTGAACATTGGGAAGCCTTAAGCATATATAAAGGGGGGAGAGTTAAATAGAATAGGCCATTCTCTTCGTTTACGAAATTAGTATCTTATTTGAGGAGAGAGGAAGGTCATACACAAGTTTGTGGAGACGCGTATGCCAATACCTTGATCATCGTGTTTGCAATTTTCGTCGTTTGTTCTTTTTAGGATTAGTTTAAACAATTTTGTCCTTCCTCTTTTAGTTTATTAAGGTTAGATTCAAATCTTTGTCATTCTTTTTTTAAAGGATTAGTAAATAGTAGTGAAATGAAAATGAAAGAAAATTATATTTTGAATGTATGGTGAAAACAAAAGCATAATAAACTTTCGAACGTACTGATATAAATAAAAATGTAAAACTTCAACAAACTAGAGATTTTGAATGGATGGGGGAAGGGCGCATTCTTTGAAGTACTATTTTTGTTTAAGAATTTTATTTATTTGTTTTATTAGATTTACTATTAAAAGGAAAAAAATCATCATCCTTGCACATTGAAAAAATAAACTATCTTAATTTTTTTAAAACAAAGTATAGAATGTTTTTTCGTGAACAGGTGCACTACAATTTTATGATAAAAACATATTGTTCTCATAAGCATCAATGGACGGTACAAAGAAACAAAGTCACAAGGCATCCTTTAGGGCTTCTAGAAATATTAAAACTATGGTACAAACTGCTTGTTGCTTGGTACGACATAGAAAAATTCAAATAATCTTGGGTGATAGAATGTGAAAGCATCATTGGAAGACTAACAATGTGCACATCATGTGGTATAGTCACAATGCAACATCATGGTGTGAGCTCACAAAAGAATGATCGATCTACAGAAGAAATACAAGTTATAGTGTCTTTGTCAAGCACTATTCTCATCCTTGCATGCCAACAACACGGAGTCAATATGATGATAACTAAATGCCGACCATGTCTTGCGAAGAAAGAGAAAAACAAATATGTGGTGTTACTTTTACTAGACTACATAAAATGGATTCTCAATGCAAAGGTGTTACAGCTTCAACTATTGAGCATCATTGATACGTCCATTTGGGTCTGCAAAACAACAAGAGAAATTGCGGACGGAACCTTGGACCATCGATCTATTCTCGATAACTCTCTAGTCTCTTGGAATGATGGATCGCTTTCACAGCTACCTACTAGAATTGACTTGACTATATTTGATATTGCGGATGTGTTTGCTTTTAACTCACTACATAATCCACTGATTTAGAAGTACATGGCTATAGCAGAACATCCACATCTAAGGATAGGGCTTTGCATCCTCAACAAGCAATCCATCGGAAGGATTATAGATCTCCATCGTGAAAGCTTACCATTCAACCCAGTGCTCCAAGCAGATCACGAGAATGAAAGATGTTATAGTTTGCTTGAAAATGTAATCAAGTCAAGCTAAGACAACAAGCATTCCAAAGTGGTGATCCGCATGAGTTCGCATGCATCATATCATGGAATAATAATAGTCTCGTTGAAAGAACAATGGCATTCAAGATGGACGGCTTGCTTGCAATAACCTCACCCTACCTACATATCACCTTGGAAAATGTAGTGTTTCTATTCTTATTCCCACTTGGCCATGGCACTACGACCAAAAGAAATGTGAATGTTTAAAATCACCATCAGTGACTCAAACTATATATGCATATATATTCTCCTTTTTGACATCCTCCATGTATTTAACTAATGCAAAAACTTATCTACAAACGTACTTTGCTTCGAAACACAACGCAAGTCTAAACACCTTGAGTAAAACTGTTGCATAACAAACATGCAAGGACTGCATAGAGGACTTTAAACTCCTTTACTGAGCTGCACATGTCATCCTAGTTAGGTTAAAGAAGGAAAGCATACGCGTATACACAAAATTGAAAGAAAAGCTTAAATGTTTGAAAGCTTTTAGGCTTTTCAAGTTTGTAAACTAGAAAAGCTTAAAGGAAAGCTTTGAACTTTGGGAAGCCTTAAGCCTTAGGCCACTCTCTTCATTACGAAATTTGTCTCTTATTTGAAGAGAGAGGAAGGTCATACACAAGTGTGTGGAGATGCGTACGTTAGTTCCTTGGTCATCGCGTTTGCAATCTAAAATATTAGATTCAAATCTTCATTATTTGTTCTTTTTAGGATTATTTTAAACAATTTTGTCCTTCCTCTTTTTAGTTTATTAAGGTTAGATGTAAATCTTCGTCATTCGTTCTTTTTAGGATTAGTAAATATTAGTGAATAAAAAATGAAAGCAAACAATCTTTCGAACGTATACTGGCGAAAACAAAAGCGTAATGAACTTTCAACTGTACTTTAAAAAAAAAACTTAAAACTTCAACAAATCGGATATTTTGAATGGACAGGGGAATGGCACCTTCTCCCATAATTATTTAATTACGATAAGATTTGTGCGAACTCTTCGACGTGCTATATAATACATTTTCTCATTTTATATATTTTTTCAAGTTTTTGATTTACTCTTATTGTTTATTGATTTCATTTATTTATTTTATTAGAATTACTATTAAGAAGAAAAAAATCATCATCCTTGCACATTAAAAAAATAAACTATTAAAAAAGGAAATGATAAAGTACAACATGTTTTTTCGTGAACAAGTGTACTGCAGTTTTATGTTAAAACTATATTGTTCTCATAAGCATCAATGGACTCTATGAAGAAACAAAGTCACAAGGCATCCATCGGGACTTCTAGAAAAATGAAAACTATGGCTTCGAGAAAAACATCACTAAAACATTTTGCTACAACTTGGAACTCTAGTACAAAGAAATAGAAGAACCCTATATATGGGTCTCAAACCAAACTCAACTAACTAAGGTGGCATACTAACTGAGCCACGAACTAGAGTAGATAAGGATAGCTATCATCTAGCTATTATTCATGGGCGGTGTACCAACCGCATCTGCAGCTCACAAGTCGGTGACATAAATGCACAACGGTCACCCTGGCATATCACGAGTGGAGCTCGATATCTCAACACTCCCCCTCGAGCTCAATCCCAATTCTTGCACACCAAGCAGGTCTTTGAACTTGCGCAGCTTCTCTGTGTCTAATGCCTTCGTGAATATGTCAGCTACCTGATCCTCTGTGCTGACATAAACTAGATCAATAAGACCTAGTAGAACCTGCTTCCGCACATAGTGATAATGCACCTCAATGTGCTTTGTTCTAGCATGATAGACTGGGTTATTTGCCAAGTGTATACTGCTCATGTTGTCACAATAAATGCCAACTGGCCCATATGTAGGCTGATGCATATCATCAAGTAGCTTATGTAACCAAGCTACCTCACATGCAGCCATTGCTGCACCCCTGTACTCAGCCTCTGTGCTCGACAAGGCAACTGTAGGCTGTTTCTTGCTGCTCCAAGTGATTGCAACACTCCCAAAAGAGAACACATATCCACTGGTAGATCGTCTATCAGAAATACTACCAGCCCAATCAGCATCAGTGTATCCATGCAACTGTATCTGAACCCTAGTCTCATAAAGTAGTCCATACTGCAATGTGGACTTCACATACCTGAGTATGCATCTAGCCGCATCCAAATGCGGTTTCCGTGGAGCCTGCATAAACTGACTTACCAATCCAACAGCATAGCTCAAATCTGGCCTGGTAATAGTCATACAAATCAAACTTCCTACTATGCGTCTGTACATAGTAGGGTCTTCCAGAAGCTCACCTACATCTGCGCTCAGCTTCACATTCTGCTCCAAAGGAACTGAAATAGGCTTACAGCCTATCATCCCATATTTGGACAGCATGTCCAATCCATACTGCCTCTGCAAGAGCCATATCCCACTTGGTGATCTAATCACTTCAATGCCCAAGAAATAACGCAGCTCTTCCAAATCCTTCATCTCAAACTTCTACTTCAATAGCATTTTCACATGAAGGATATCTTCATCACTATCACCCGTCATAATCAAATCATCAACATAAATGAGAAGTAGCATAATATCTTTCTCTGTTTTTCTCACATAAAGTGAGAAATTTGCCTTGGAAATTTGAAAGCCAATAGTGACAAGATACTGTTTTATATTGTCAGACCATGCTCTAGGTGCTTGCTTCAAGCCATACAAGGCTTTCTTCAACATGCAAACAAACTTAGGATGAACAGCATGCACATAACCTGGTGGCTACTCCATATATACCTCTTCTTGCAAATCACCATGCAAGAAGGCATTCTTTACATCCATCTGATGTAAAGACCATCCCTTTGATGCAGCCATAGCAATGACTGCTCTTATGGTTGCCATCCTTGCAACTGGGCTGAATGTTTCTTCATAATCAATGACATATGTTTGTGCATACCCCTTGACTACTAATCTTGCCTTGTATCTATTCACAGAACCATCTGCATTGTGTTTCACCTTATAAAGCCACTTACAACCAATTGCATTCTTATCTTTAGGCAAAGGTACCAATTCCCATGTAGCATTTGCTTCCAAGGCATCCATTTCTTCATCCATGACTTTCTCCCATTTTTCTTTTCCCATGGCTTGCTCAAAAGAAGTGGGTTCTGGTTCCTGTATCACTTTGACAATATATGCATAGTGAATGGTTGTAAATCCATCATATTTCAGCCTATCCACAGGATACCTAGCTCTGGTAGACCTGCGCAAAGTAGGTTCACTCACAGGGGCTCTCAAAATATCCCTGGTCTTCCTTACTCTAGGTGTAACAATAGAAGGAATACCTAACTCATCATCAATGCTATGTTCTGAGCCACTGGATTCACCATCCACATAAGAGTGTCCTGTATTCACATCAAACATGGGCTGATCTACCTTCTCTTTTCCTTTTTGTGAAACCTGCATACCACTATCTGCATTGCTTTGAGGAGATTCTCCTGATCTCAATCTGCCTGTCCATGGCAAAGAATGTGAACCACTGCTAGAGGACGCTCCAGGTCCACTAATATCTTGTGACTACTGCTGTGAATTTTGTGCAGCATTACCATTTTGTGCATCTACATTATCAATCACATTTACTGGTTTATACCAGCTACTCATCTCATCAAAAACAATATCTCTGCTCACTGTAAACTTACGAGTAGAAGGGTTATAGCACTTATACCCTTTTTGTTATTGCAGAGAGTAATCAATAAAGATGCACTTCTCAGCTTTTGGATCCAACTTGGATCTCAACTCATCTGGCACATGAACATAGGCAATGTAACCAAAAATCTTCAAATGAGAAATATCTGGTTTCCTACCAGTATATCTCTCCTCTGGAGTCATGCCATGTATTGCTACAGTGGGAGTCCTGTTCATTATATAGACTGTTGTAGCAACTGCCTCAGCCCAGTAAAAATCTGGCAGGTCTTTTTCATTGAGCATGGCACGAGATACTTCTCCAATATGCATGTTTTTTCTTTCTGCAATTCCATTTTGTTGTGGGGTATGACTACATGAATATTGCTGCTTTATGCCATACTCCTGCAAGAACCTTGCAAACTCATTTGAGAGGTACTCTCCCTCTCCATCTGACCTTAGGCATTTTATTTGCAGGCCTGTTTCTTTTTCAACCATAGCTTTAAGAGTTTTGAAATGCCCAAAAACTTGACTTTTCTTTTTCATAAAATACACCCAAACTTTTCTGCTATAGTCATAAAAAAAAGTGACAAAATAATGACAGCCTCCAATAGATGCAGCTTTAGTAGTCCACACATCAGAGTGGATTAATTCCAATGGCTTCTTACTCTCTTAAACATGTCTAGGAAATGGTTTCCTTGCCTGTTTTCCAAATTGACAGGCTTCACATACCTTATGCATTTCTGTAACCTTGAATTTAGGCAATCCTGCAACAATATTTTGGGCTTGCATTGATTTAAGTCGCTGTACATTAACATGACCAATGCATTTATGCCAAATATCAATATTTGCAACTACACCGGTCCCATGTGCAAACATTGCTGCACTCAATTCAGGCATGTCTGCATTCAACGTAAACATTCTGCCCTTCTTCTTTCCTTTTGCTATCAAGCGACCTTTATTTTTCATATCCTCAACAAAGCATCCATGAGAATTAAATCTGACCTACAAGCCCTGCTCAACCATTTGACCAACAGAAACCAAGTTCTTGGTGATATTCGAGAGATGAAATACATCCGATAGGTATTTCTTTTTCCCATCCTGCATAGACAAAGGAAATTTTCCAATCTGCACAATAGGAAGTGCAGTATCGTCACCAGTCTCCACAAATCCTGGTTTTTCCATTTTCCTTGCATCATGCATCCATTCTGCATGACCTGTCATGTGGTTTGATGCACTTGAGTCAACATACCACACATCGTTGCTTTCTTCCGCACTTGTCACAGAATTGGTCATGTCCTGCACCATAAACAAATGCTCATTTCTGTCATCACCCTGTCTACTAGAAGATGCATAATTCCCTTGTTGCAATTTTCCATTCATGATGTCATTCTGCTTTTTATAGCAGTCTTTAGCCATATGACCCATTTTACTACAATAGTAGCATTCAACATTGTTGTTTGCATTTTGGCCTCTTTGACATCCACCATGACCTCTTTGGCTCCCCCCTGCCTCTAGAGTTACCACGTCCTCCTCCATAGGACTGGTTTTCTTGAGTTTGCTACTTATTCTGATTTCTACCACGGCCTCCAGATCGGCCTCCTCTACCTCTATCTCTACCTCTTCCAGCATTTGAGTAGAAGACAGCTTCTTTTGAAGTTCCTCCTGAAGAAGATGCACCACCATTTCTCTGCTCCGCAGAAATTAGAAGAGCAGTCAACTCCTCAAAATCAGGAAATCTTTCACGGACAGAAATCGATGTTCAGAACTGTGCATAATCCTTTCCTAGACCATTCAAGGTCACAGAAACTAAATCATCATCTTCCACTGGCGACCCAATGGAAGCAAGTGTATCTGCAATCTTCTTCACCTTCATGTGGTAGTCATTGATGCTCATACTTTCTCTTTGCACATTGTGCAACTCTTGCTTGAGCTGCATTTTCCTGGCTTGCGTATTTGTGCTATACATTTTTGACAAAGTATCCCATGCCTCCTTTGACGTACTTGCATCCTGAATATGCACAATCATAGAGTCTGAAATACTGATAGACAGCCAGTACATAACTTTTCTGGCTCTCATGCCATCCTTTAAATGCCTGTATTTGTTGTTGATTGGGAACATCAGAAAGAACTGGTTCTTCTTCATTTCCTGCAACAAATTCCCAATATCCTTTTCCCATAAGGAAATTCGTCATTCTAAACTTCCATGCTTGGAAGTTGTTCTTGTCAAGCTTTTCAGTGACAATCTGTGAAAGAGAATCAGACGCCATTACAGAACACTGCAAAAAATTCTGTCACTGCAAAAAACATAGCTTCAGCCTCACAAGGGCAAATATGTAAAACTGACGAAAGTGGTATTTGACCACACAGTCACTTCCTAGTGACGATTTTGCATCAATAGGCAACAAGGATGATTCTGTAACTCCCAATGTCTCTGCGCACAGGCATACGATGCAATTTCTACAATAACTTTTCATCGACCTGTAGAACAGTGGTCGCACAGCACAAAACAGGGCCTTTTCTTGAGTATGTGCGGAAAACTTTCGTCTCCAAAACAGGCCCCGAAATGGCCTTGAATCAAAAAAACAGGGCAACCAAGGGCTAAAGCCCTTTCCCGCAGCATATACTGCCCTCTTGCTACACTGCGAAGGACGTCTCAATCTGAGACAATGCACTCTTGCACTTTCTGACTGTGCTACCTACAGAGACTTGCTCCCAAAACAGAAATATGAAAGCAACACTGGTCCTCTTACCAGAACACTGCGAACTTGGTTTGCTTTCTTGAGCTCCTTACCACGAACAAGGCTCTGATACCATGTCAAGATTGTGGGAGAGAAGGAAGGAGTCTCACTTGTAGCTTTCTTGCTTGCACAATTGGGGAATATACACACAGGTGGAGGCTGAAAACTGTTTTCCTCTTCTTAAGCCGAAAAGAACTCTAGTACAAAGAAATAGAAGAACCCTATATATGGGTCTCAAACCAAACTCAACTACCTAAGGTGGCATATTAACTGAGCCACGAACTAGAGTAGATAAGGATAGCTGGCATCTAGCTATTATTCATGGGCGGTGTACCAACCACATCTGCAGATAACAAGTCGGTGACATAAATGCACAACGGTCACCCTGGCATATCACGAGTGGAGCTCGATATCTCAACAGTACTACACTCTGCTAATATGATTATTAACCATGAACTACACTATGCTAATACAATTATTAGCCATTGTAGTCGTGTTAGAGCTTACCAATGTGCAGGAACATCCATCTAGTTTGAAGGTCCAATGATTGCATTTTTCCATCTATTGATCACACAATTAGATGCAGTCGGGTGCTTAGGGAAATTTTCTATTGAAAAAATTTACCCTCGTCACCAACCTCTTGTCAATAGTGCTAGCCTCCTTGATTGTCATCTATTTCTAGGGGTTCTAGGTGCTCTTGCCACTCAAGTCCAAGAATGCTTGTGGATAGCAAAGGTCCTACTTCATAAGCTCTTCTACACATCTAATATGCCCATTATCCTAGTCTTAGCTCTAGTGTCCAACCTTTATATCATCTCCTAGCTCATGTACATGAAATTGGGTGCAAAATTGGTCGTTAACATGTTGGGAAAGTAGAAGGAATATGAGCAATCTGGCTCTAGCGACCAATTGATCCTGTGGGAGGACTAATGTACTTTGTTAATTCTCCTTTTAGCTTGGTAGACATGGCTGCAAATCCATTCCATGTGCTTTTCCACCTGGAGTTCGTGCTAACGGCCTATGTGCGCTTTTCCAAGACGTGAATCCAAGTATGGGGAGCCGCCATATGGGATACACTACATTAATACAATTATTAACTATGGAACTAGGTTGACACATGCAACCACATGGTTACTTTTGATTGTTTTGGAGTAGAAGGCTTAGCTTTCTATTCATAAAAAATGAAAGGTGAATATTAAAATATTTAAATTGGAATTGTGAATCTTGTATAGAATTGTTAAAATGAAATTAAGGCAAGGTATTCTATTCATGGGTATTGAAAAATTAGCAATTTTGTTGAAGCTAATTGAATATTTGATTAGAGTTCAAGAAATGATGAATATGCTTAAAAAATGAAATTTTTGAAATGCATGGATTGTGTAAAAAGTGGAATGGCTATACTTATTCATTCAGTGTTAAGGAGCATGGAACAGATTATGTACAATGTGTTGCTGTGCTAAGTTAAGTGTCTTCTCTTCAACAAGAGATACTTTTTACATCTTGTTGAGTGTTCATACAAGCTATTGTAGCGTATAGTAGTTACATTCTTGTTCAAAATCATGTTCTACTCCAAGTGCCTAGCTTCTCTACACTATTGGTTGTTGTCGCCTCAATGTTGACCTCATAATTTTATTTGAATGGTTGGTAGGTTTTGATATCCTTTTTCATTTTTTTGATGATTTTCTTTTGTATTGTTGGAGTCTTTTTTCAACATTTATTGTGTGGCCTATGTAAACCTTTCTGTTTTGTTTGCATGTGATGTTGTAGATGAAGTGCTTTGTCTTATTTCTTTGCATTGTTGCTCTTAAATTGGCTAGTTGGTGTTTCTTGTAGTTGATCTTGGATGATGTAGTTGTGCTTAAGCTAGTAGTAGCATTTGTAGTGGTTGAGGTTGGTGATATGGTGCTGATAGAAGTTTGATTTCTTGTTGGTTTCTTGAACTCTTCTCTTTTGCAAGGAATGTCGTAGTTGTTAGAGATAATTCTTTGTTTTGAGTTAAATATATTGTGAGTTTAAAAGAAGCTATCTTTGAGTACTTGCTTGGGAGATATATGATAGCACCAAATGGATTGCTTTGGGTACCATGGATTAGATTGTAGACCTCTATTGAGTAACTATGTGACCTTTTCAATGGTCACGATAAGCTTTTCATGGCCATGAGTATAATCATTTTTTCCCTTTTCTTTCAATTACATGAGAGAGCATGACATGGATTAGTCTGTTGGGCACGGATGTGCTCCTTATGTGTAGTAGTACTATTTGGGTGATTGTAGCTCCTTGAGATTTGTGATCGATAATTGCATACACAAGTGTTAGTGCTAATGTCAATTTGTACCACTATTTACTATTGTGTGCCTTGCGTTGACACTTGCTATGTCACAATGTTAGTTGTTGGTTGGTAGATTAGATTGTGACTTAGATTCCAAAGATTGTCTCGTCATTTGTTTTGTCGATACAATCAACTTTACATGTAGCATTGTTTGCAGCACACTTATAGTAATATCGATGTTCTTTGTTATCATTATGGTCGCATTGATTGCTATTTCTTTTATCTTGTGAAAGTTCTTGCCTTGTAACTAGTTCTATAATGTTGGCTTTTCGATTATTTGTTTGAAGTTTGATAGTGTGGATCTATTTAAATGTGTAGTATTTATGTAGAAGCTACTTTTTGTACTTCTAGACATCTTCCTTATGTGTGTATATGATTATTGTTCTTTGGTCTATGAAATCTAATACCTCATTCTCGTGAGCGATATACTCATGTAGACATTCTTGTATCTCTTCCTTGGTTGGATACTTGTGCTTAGTCACTTGTAGGAATTGTAAGAATGGCAGGTAATGAGCATGTTAGATTGACATGTGGAGAATGTGGTGTTATCCTGAAAGGGAAGTGGAACCCAGGAGGAATAAGCTTGGCGGTGAGAGCTATGGCGAATGGAGAGCAAGAGCCAAGAGAGAGAGAGACTCAAAAGTGGAAACTTCGACAACCACAATGTGTGGCCAGGCCTTCCTTTATTCAAACTTTCACTAAAAGAATAAAGAATAAGTGGCTGTGATGGGTGCCGCCACCTGCAGTGTGCAGTGGCGGGTACTGTCAGTGTAGTAATACACGGGCGGCTAGGTGGAAGCATCTTTACCCCCAACAACCTCCCACTTAAAGGCGAATCTACCCTAGTGAGAGAGAGAAGAAAGAAAAGACAATACAACATGTGCACATGTACAACAGGATGATGAAACAGACATAATCTCATCCAATGCCCATCAGTCTCATGAGGAAGGCAAAGCGCTCAGTAGTGAGGCTCTTCGTGAGCAAGTCTGCAGGATTATGCTTAGTCGGAATCTTGACAAGGTCAACAAACCTGTCCTCAATGACCTCGCGAATGAAGTGATACCTTACCTCAATATGTTTCGTCTTTGCATGGAAGACCGGATTCTTGGCTAACTGAATGGCACTCATAGAATCCGAATGCAGTGTAGGCATACCATCTGTTATACCAAGGTTTGCAATCAAACAGCCTAACCAGATAGCCTCCTTGCAAGCCTCTGTGGCTCGGCCTCTGTAGTAGAAAGGGCCGTACACTTCTGTGCCCTAGACATCCAAGAGATAGCCCCTCTAGCATAAGTGAACACATAGCCAGAAGTGGACTTCCTACTATCTGCATGTCCTGCATAATCAGAGTCAGTGTATCCCACGACTCCTGTATCCTCACTACCATAATAAAGACACATATCTACTATGCCCTTCATGTACCTCATGATACCCTTCATGGCATCCCAATGTTTCTTGCCAGGTGTAGCCATATAACGTGCCACAACCCCAACTGCAAAAGCAATATCTAGATGGGTGGCTATCATGGCATATATAAGACTACCCACAACTGATGCATAGGGAATCTTGGCCATCTCGGCCCTTTGCTCATCTGTTTGCGGACAATCAGCTTGTGAAACCTTCACATGAGAAGGTAATGGACATCCAATAGGCTTAACATCCTGCATGCGGAAGTGCTCAAGGACTTTATGAATGTACTCCCTCTGTGATAGATAGAGTAGTCCCTGAGATCGATCGCGCGTAATGCGCATACCAAGTATATGAGAGGCATGTCCCAGATCTTTCATCTCAAAGCTTTTCTTGAGCTGAGCCTTAAGAGCATCGAGTTCCTCATGAGTTGTCCTTGCTAAAAGCATGTCATCCACATAGAGTACCAAAATCAGTAAAGAACCGTCTCATGGACTTTCTTCGTGTACAAGCACGAATCCATAGCACTGCGGCTGTAGCCCTGTGACTGCATGAATGCATCAAACTTATGGTACCATTCCCTAGGTGCCTGCTTCAAGCCATATAGACTCTTCTTTAGCTTGCACACTAGGTGTTCCCAGCGAGGGTCTGCAAAGCCTTTAGGCTGCTCCATGTAAATCTCACCATGCAAGTCCCCATGTAAAAAAGCCGTCTTGACATCCATCTAGTACAAGTCCAGGTCAAGCTATGCAACCAAGGCCAAGACTAAGCGTAGGGTGGTCATCTTGACCATAGGAGAAAAGACTTCATCAAAGTCAACACCATGCTCCTGCTTAAAACCCTTAGCAACCAATTGAGCCTTGTATGCCGGCTTGAGGTGTCCAGGGGTACTTTTCAGCTTATACACCCACTTGCATGGCAAAGCCTTCTTACTCTGAGGCAAGGAAACCAAATCCCAAGTCTGATTCTTATGCAATGAGTCAAGTTCAGACTACATAGCCCTCTCCCAAGAGTGACAATCACCCCTGCACATAACCTCATCATAATTGAGAGGCTCTCCTACATATGTAACCAGTACATAGTCCATAGAGGGCGCAAAACAGTCAGGAGGTCGTCTATCTCTAGTAGAATGCCTCAATCCAAGCTTTGTTGCTTGACCGACATCGTATGGAATATCAGCATGTCTAGCATCTGGGCTATGAGCATGAGGTGATGCTGCACGCTGTCTAGTTGGCCGTGGAGCGAGCTGAACAAGAGCAGGTGTCTCCTCTTGAAAGATAACTCTACGTACCTCAACCACTTTCTCAGGTTGCATATGCATTTTGTCCTCATGAAAGATGACATCATGGCTGCGGATCACTTTTCGCACCTGCCGATCCCATAGATGGTAACCCATCTCTCTTGCATCTCCATAGCCAATGAAAAAGCATTTGACACTTTTAGGATCCAACTTATTGCATTTGTCCTTGGGCACATGGCAGAATGCCTCACATCCAAAGACACACAAATGATCATAAGAGGGGAGACTTGCCTGTCCATACCTCTTCTGCAACCTGAAAGTCAATGCCACTGCTAGGCGACCTGTTAATGAGATGCACTACAGTAGTAACTGCCTCAGCCCAAAAGTGCTGCGGTAAGCCAGCCTGGCTAAGCATGCTACGGACCCTTTCCTGAATGGTCCCATTTATGCGTTCAGTCATACCATTCTAGGGTGGGGTTTAAGGGGCAGTCAACTGATGCTTAATACCCCGCTCATCATAAAACTGCTCAAAAGTACATGATACATACTCACCCCCATTATCTGTCCTTAGATATTCGAGCCTTTTCCCAGACTGGTTCTCTACCAATGCAAGCCAACGCTGAAATGTGTCTAAGACATCGGATTTTCTCTTTATGGGATAAGCCCAAACCTTACGTGAGTAATCATCTATGAAAGTAACAAAGTACTTTGCCCCACCAAGTGACTGACAGGGCATGGGCCCACATACATCTGAGTGCACAAGAGCCAAAGGCTCGCCCATGCATTTCTTACCAGACTTTTTATGCATATTTCTAGTCTACCTGCCATACAAACAATGAAGACATCGGATTTTCTCTTTATGGGATAAGCCCAAACCTTACGTGAGTAATCATCTATGAAAGTAACAAAGTACTTTGCCCCACCAAGTGACTGACAGGGCATGGGCCCACATACATCTGAGTGCACAAGAGCCAAAGGCTCACCCATGCGTTTCTTACCAGACTTTTTATGCGTATTTCTAGTCTACCTGCCATACAAACAATAATCACAAGAATTAAAATGTGAAGAGTCAAAAGGCAGAAGATACTGCAAAGCACATAGTATTTTCATTCCTTTAAGAGACATATGCCCCAAACGAGCATGCCAAAGGGATACATGGGGAATAGAACCCACAAACAAAACATGATCCAATGTAGCGCCAGATACAAGTAAGAAATAGAGGCTGCTAGACTTGGCACCTCTTACAAGCACAAGCCTGCCACAAGTAATCTTCCATGCAGAGTCTCCAAAAGACACAAAAGACCCTGCATCATCAAGCTGTTCAGCTGACATAAGGCTGCAAGTCAATGCATGTACATGGCGTACATCATGCAAAACAAAAGAACTGCTAGGAGGAAACTGCAGCCTAACATCTCCAATCCCCACAATATCAAGAGACCTATCATCACCAGGACGCACAGAACCAGACATGGTACGATAGGTGTGAAACCAATCTCTACAAGGTGTTACATGAAAGGACACACCCGAATCCAAGAGCCAGCACTGTGCATACATAGAATGTATCTCAAAAGTCTATAAGGCATCACATGAATAAGCTGCAAGTATGTAATCATCATCTGAATCAGTGGCCTGCATGACATTGACCTCTTCTATCTTCACACTGGACTTTGTAGGTACAATACTGTGCTCATAAGACTTTTCCTGCACTTTTTCCTTTCCCTTTTCCTTGTGCTTATCATCACGCATTTTATGGCACTGCGGCCTAATATGTCCTACTTTCCCACAATAATGATAGGTAAGATAAGACTTCCATCCACCATGGGACTTACTGCAACCACGTGATTTGGACCTGGACTTCTGAGAGTCCCTACCCTTATGATCATTATCATGCCTACCATGGCTGCCACCTCTAACGATCAATACATGTGAAGAGCGAAAAGCATCATTGTTTCTCATGTTGATTTCCTCAGTCAATAAAGCACTCTCAACATCTTTGATTTTCAGCCCATCAAGCTTGTTCGTGCATATGGCAATAAGGAATACATCCCATGATTTAGGCAATGTGCTAAGCAGAAACAGCGGGTGCAAGTTGTCTTTGAATTCAATACCTTGTGACAACAGACTCTTCATGATAGCATGAAACTGACTGAAATGAGATGAAAGGGATGTCCCCTTCTTCATGCAAAGGTCCATTAACTCTTCAGCCAATACATTTGTGACGCAAGACTCTGCGTGCATAGAGCTCCTGAATCTTCTCCCATAAATCCCATGCACTCTGATTCTCATCTTCAACAACATTATGATGGACCTCTTCTAAGAGTGAAAAAATAATGGTAAACTTGCATAGCTCATCAACTTCCATCCAAACATCATCATCCATATCTTCAGGTTTAACACCCTTGAAACACAAGGGTTTAATCTGCAACTTTTGCACTAAAACCTGCCATATTTGGGGCTTCCAATACCCATAGCTGGTACCATCCAACTTGGCAATGTTAAAAAGAGCTGTATCTTTCAGATGACAAGCCATACTATCCCAAATCAAAGCAAAAAAGCAAAATTGCAGGTTGCTGTAATTAGTAGAAAATGCACTAAAACCACCACTAAAACTGATTGAAAGGGTGGATTTCACCAAGAGAAGCACCTGTCCACCAAATATGACCAATATAACGTCAAATAGTAAGCATTACCCTCATAGAAGTGCTCAAAATCTACAGATTTTAGCTTGCTATAATAAATGACATCAGCATGTAAAACTGTCCCAAAATGAAGCAATCACTGATACATATGTCACTGCAACTGCCAGGTAGCAAGATACATCCAACAATGAGTTTCCAGGGGCAGGAAGGTACCAAGAACTGTCAAACCAATAACCTGTCAGGCAAGAGATATCTCATAGGTCTGGAAGTCATGCATGTAATGGGTCTCGGGGTAAGAGAAGAGACCAAGCACAAGCATAACTGATAGAGTAAGAAGCTCAATACATAACCATCCAAGATGCATAGAAAACTAACAAACCTGTGACAAAGATAGGTGCACGTCCCAATAGGCGTATGAAATCAGCCCACTACAGACAAACTGCAAACATAAAGCTCTCAAGAGAGCAAATGCATGTAATTGTCCCACAAGCTCAAGCTCATTTGTAGATAGGACTTTGTGTAAATCTGAATATACCAAGAGGCTCCCACTGGAAGTGAAGTCAGATGCAAAGAGAGCAAGCAACGCTCTAATATATCAAATACATAGCATCAGACATGCCAAATCCTAGTAGGGTATATTCGGAGCATAAATCCCAAGCTATCTCAGACCCGTAAAGCATAAGCTTGAAAGTATTCAAAGAGCATGTAACTGACAACTAAATGTAATGCCCAGTAGATCCAAAATGCTTAAATATATCTGAAGATGAAGCTTCAAGTAACTGTCAAGCATAAGCAAACCAAGTGGCATCCATGTTTGACCAAAGCATAAATGCAAGAAGCCTAAATGTCAAGCAGTGACAATAGGCATAGACCGGTCCAAAGTATGCCAACTGAAGCCAAATGCCAGTGAAGAATAACCAAGTCAGAGCTTAATACAAGCTCAAAAGCATTCCAGAACCAAGAAGAAGTATTTGAAAACCTCCAGATACATCGGTATGATCATTCAAATCTCCAAGAAGCACTCCGTATCCATGAACCAATGTATACACCAAGTAAATGAGCTTTAGCCCACTTTATTAGAGCAAGTAATTTACTATTATATGAAGCTCAAACGATGCTCAAATCTGCTTCAAATCAGTCCCAAAGCATAAACATAACATCGCATAACATCCGGGCATCATCGAGCATCAATAGGCATCAAATGGACAATGTTAAGAAGCATTAAATAGTAAATGTCAAGTGCTGCCATGTTTTGACAGTCCTGGGACTATGTATACAATAAAGGGCTGAAGGGGGAAGCACTAGAATCAATAACCGGGAGTGAAGCACCAATGCCGGGGAGTCAAGCAATGCTTGGGAAGGTTGCCAAGAGTGCCGAGAAGCCGAGGAGGAGCAGGGAAATGCCGGAAGCAGATCAGCCCAGCCCCCTAAAAATGCGTTGAAAATTGCGCTGGCTATTCTTGGGGGTTGGGGGATCTACAACAGCCCTCGGGGGCACTTGGCAAGGTCAAGGGGGCTCCAATGTAGCTCGGGAAGAAGTTGATGAAGGTCCGATAGCTCGGGGAGGAGGCGGGAGATCAAAACATACCTGCAAATGAAGGTGCCATGGCTGCCATTGGAAAGTCATCGATGACGAGGGATATTGCACTCAACTCACGATCACTCAAATGGAATGAAAGAGCAGTCGCTTGCCCCATTACTAACATCACTCGAGGAAATAATGATAAAACCCAGAGCTCACACCCGGTTTAGAAATCGACAAGGGAATGGTGCAGAAGGAGTATGCCAGGGTGCACAATTAATGGTGCATCAATGTGTCCAACCCCGTTTGGCATAGGTGTAAGGAGAAAAGCCAGGGAGCCTTTGTAGTGCAATGTACAGAACAGAGTGACGCTCGGATTAAAGCTCTTCAAATCTAGGCTGAAGAGAATGCCGGGCAAGCTCCAATGCCTTTGCTCTAATACCAGTTGAAAGGGAAGTGGAACCTAGGAGGAAGAAGCTTGTCGGTGAGAGCTATGGCGGATGGAGAGCAAGAGCCAAGAGAGAGACTCAAAAGTGGGAACTCCAACAACCACAATGTGTGGCCGGGCCTTCCTTTATTCAAACTGTCACTAAAAGAATAAAGAATAAGTGATTGTGATGGGCGCCTGCCACCTGGCGTGTGCAGTGGCGGGTACTGTCAGTATAGTAATACACGGGCGGCTAGGCGGAGGCGCCTTTACCCCCAACATATCCATGTGTCCAATATGCTGACAAGATGATGTGCCATTATTGGTAGAACTCAGTTCAATAGTTGTAGAGTAGAGGCAACTTTGTAAGATCACCAAACAATACCATGAGCTTTTTATGAAATGGATTGAGTAGAAAGCCTTAGTAAATGCAGAGTACCTAGCATACTATTATGTCAAATGTTGTTTGTGTCAACGTGGATATCTTATCAATGATGATTGTGTCTAATTCTCTTATTGCGATGTATTGGTCATTCATCTCTTGCAATGATAATGGATATTATTGTGCATGCACCTATATCTTGCATTGGTAGTGGACTGTGGTGGAGAGCCTAGATAGTCTAGCTATAGTTGCACCCATACTTATTATTAATAGGACCCTTTTATTTCTAGCAATGAAATTGTTAAAAAGCCTAGTGTGTCATTAATAATGTGTATGCCCAATGTTGCGCTGATGAGTTCTTTATAGATCATTTGCTATTTTGTTGTTAAAGTACTAACATGTATTGTAGTAAACTCTTTTGTCAGCTTATATCTAGGTTCATGTTATTGCAACACTATTCTAATGCTTTGTTGATATTGTAGATGTTGTGAATATTATTTGATTGTCTTTAATGAATGGGATTTTTTAGATGATCATATTCATTAGCTAATGGGTTTCATCCAATGTAAGTAAATTCCTTTGGGTATAATTGTTGATATACATTTCAAGATCTTTCTTGTTTACGATGAGATCATGGAGTTGGCACTCTATGTAGTATCATTGTGTTGTATTTCGATTGCTAATCACTTCATTCTCATGTCTAAACATTACTTGTTGCAATAATGTGTTGAAGAAGAAACCTTCAATTTGGTGGCCCAAATGAAAATTGCTGAATCATTCTAGTCTTTTGTGATGCTGTAGTTTTTATGGTAGTTGTAGAATGTCAGGTTGTCTCAACATGATGATTGAGCACGATATATGTTCATAGGGTGCATGATGATATTCCTTGTCCTTGTGAGCTTTCATTGTCGCATGCTAGTAGGGAGGTGTCTTGTCAAAGATTGTATGTATGATGATTAAAGTTGCCTTTGCTCGACCGAGCCTTGCAATGAATAGATAAAGCTTGCAATGATGAGACAAAAGGAGTAAGTAATAAATTTCAAGCAAAATAATTATAAGTTTCACGATAGAAGATAACAACAATCAATCATGTATTTTTTAATGATATGTTGCTACTTATTTAAAATTGACATGTGATAACTGAAGTAATACTAATGAATTAGATTCTAATGAGTTTTCGAGATCTCTCTCCTTTGGTAATGTACCATTTTCTTCTGTCTCATCACTATTGTCATAATGTTTGCTTTTAGTGTGACCTTGCTACATAACTGCACTTACTTCAACTTTCTCAGATACCATCCCCACTCAAGCCGACTTGAGTGAAACGTGGCTCTTAGGCCTCCCTTGGCATGTAAATATTTTATTTATTTTAATATATTTCTCCACCTTATTAAAAAAAAAGACCTTATAGGCGGCGGGCCCCCCCAGGGATCCCCTTGTGTAGACTACCGGCAATGAGACGATTGTGTTAAGAACGAACTTCACTGGACAGTCGCTCTCTGCAATCCTCTTGTCAGTCCCAGAAGCAGCCGCCATGAAGTCCTCTCAGGTGGCACATCAACGTCATCCATTGAATCAGACGGATGCAATGTCTCCTAGCAGATTGTCTTTTATTCCATCCTACCATTCTAGGTCGCCTCAGCAGAGGGACACAGTCGCAGAAGAGAGCGAGAATCGGATCGATAAGGGTGGATAGAGATTCTGTTGGGATGATCAGATATGTTGAGGATGGCTGCTCTGGAAAAGCACATAAGGCCTCCCTTATGGATGTGTCCACAGCAGTGCTTCACCGCAGCGTCACAGCCTGTTTTACAGAAAGACCTGCCTTCTGTTGACATCCTTGTTTCCACTTTGGTCAGCTGCCTGGAGAAGCATGATGCAGGATATGCCAGATGCAGCTATGCCCTCGCTTGCTTCTGGGGTTTGGAAGCTCATAGACTTGTTGAATACCATGCCATGCGCATGTTTGTAGAATGCAAAAATGTTTCCGATGCCCAGTATGCTTTTAACAGGTCACCCCATTGGTCTTTGGATTCGTGGACTTCCCTCATACTAACATATTTTCAAACCGGCAATTTTCAGCATGCCGTAAACTTGTACATAAAATCACAGGACCATGGTTTATGCCTCAGTGCTCCAACACTTGTAGCCATACTAAAAGCTTGCTCTCACCTTAAAGATCTGGATAGAGGCAGAGAGATCCATATGGACATTCTTGTACGGGGATTGGAGGGCAACCTTCACATTGGTAGCACTTTAATTGCAATGCATACACAATGTGATTCAGTTGTAGAGGCTCAAAGGGTATTCTCTACGCTTCCTTATCGGAATACAGTTGTATGGACTGCTCTTATTGCAGGTTATGCTGATCATGGATCATATTTGGAGGCCTTGGATTGTTTTGAGCTGATGCAACTAGAGGATTTTCCCCCTGACGCTCCTTTATTTTCTTGCATTCTGAGAGTTTGTAGCGGCATAGTAGCCTTAAAAAAAGGCCAAGAAATACACAGAGTAATCACAGAAAAGGGTTTCGAAAAAGAAATTTCAGTCGGGAGTGCTTTAGTTGACATGTATTTCAAATGTGGCTTGCATGATGAGGCCCTTAATATCTTTTCTAAGTTGCCTGTTCGAAATGTTGTTTCCTGGACTGCACTTATTGATGGTTATGTGGAAGAGGAATTTGCTTTGGAAGCTTTGAAATGCTTTGAACAGATGCAGCTGGAGGGTATAGCTCCAGATGCTGTAAATTTTGCATGCGTGATAAAAGCTTGTCGAACTGCTGGGGTGATAGAGAAGGCATGGGAAATAAATAAAAAAATTATTTGCCAAGGATATGATAGATCCCATTTTGTAGGTAGCATGCTGGTCGACATGTATGCTAAGTGTGGCTTGATTGTAGAGGCACAAGAATTGTTCAACAAGCTGGTCATTCATAATCTTGAATCTTGGAATGGATTGATCAGTGGGAAATTAGAATATGGGCTGCTGGAGGATACATTGAAACATTATGAACAGATGCAGCAGGAGGGAATCTCTGCTGACTCAATCACATTTTGTCTTCTCTTGAAATCATGTGGCTGCATGGAAGGGGTGGATAAGGGTCACAAAATACACAATGACTTAGTTTCAGTGGGTTTTGAACGGGAACTTCTTATTGGCAGCTCTCTCATAAACATGTATTTCAAATCTAGCTCAGTTGCAGAGGCATCAGGAGTCTTCAAAATAATGCCTCTTCGAGACATTGCCTTATGGAATGCACTAATTACAGGTCATGCAGAATGTGGCTCAGTTCAAGAAGTTTTTAATTGTCTTAGGGACATGCAAATGGATGATGTCTCCCCTAATGCTGTCACTTTCACTTGTGTCTTAAAAGCTTGTGGCAGTGCGGAAAATGCAGAAAGGGGCCTAGAGATGCATACAGCGATGGCCAAAAGTGGATTTGAAACAGATTTTTCTGTTGCCACTGGTCTTGTGGGAATGTATGCCAAGTGTGGTCTCTTTCTGGAAGCACAGGAAATTTTTGAGAAGCTACAAGCTCGAAGCTCGGTGTTGTGGAATGCACTTTTGTCAGGTTATGCTGAACATGGGTGCTGTCAGCAAGCACTGTGTTGTTGTGAACAGATGGAATCACATGGTGAAACTCAAGATGCTGTGACCTTTGCTTGTCTTTTCAAAGCTTGTGGCATTGCAGGAGATATAGACAAGGGCCAGCTAATGCACATGAAAGCCACACACAAAGGCTTCGAGACTGATCTTCATTCTGGCAGTGCATTACTTGACATGTATGCCAAATGTGGGTTGCTTTTGGAAGCACAGAATGTTATGGACAACTTGCATGTCAAGAATATTGTGTCGTGGAATGCACTGGTTTCAGGCTATGCAGGAAATGGATGTTTGGAAAAAGCAATCAAATGCTTTGAACAGATGCCAGTTGAGGATGTCTCTCCTGATACTCTCACATATGTTGGCATTTTAAATGCCTGTTGGAGCATGGAAGCCCTGGACAAAGCCCAAGCATTTCACGGAGAGATTGTGCAAAAAGGTTATGAACAAGATGTTTTTGTTTGCAATTCTCTGATTGGTGTTTATGGAAAATGCGGCTTACTTGAAGATGCACGAGATGTTTTCAATAAGCTGCCTGATCCAACAGTTGTATCGTGGAGTGCAATCTTAAAAGGTTGCAGTGTTAAAAATGAAGGCACCATGGCAGTGCACTTATTTAATCAAATGTTGGAACGGGGCATTAAGCCAGATGCTATAGCTTTAACCTGCCTTCTTTCTGCATGCAGCCATAGCAGCCTGTTGACTCAAGGTGAGGAGTTGTTCCAGGTGATGAGAGAAGAATACGGTATGGTACCTGATTTGGACCATTATACTTGCATGGTTAATCTACTTGCGCGATCAGGAAACACACATGATGCAGAGAAACTTATCACATTGTCACCCTATTCTCCATCTAGAGTGATGTGGAGGGCCCTTCTCAATTCATGTCAACTTCATCAAGAAACCAAATTGGGAGAGTTTTCTTTCAAAAATCTGTTAGAACTGAATCTGCAAGGCAACCTTCATGCCCTTCCTAGTAGGTAGAATGCTGTGTAGAGCTGAGAACACAGAAGGAGTTCATTGATTTTTAGCAGGAGGGGCATAACACCTGTTACCAAAGTGCATACACATAATGAGTCTTATTTATGGCTTGCACTTCCCCTAATTTTCCAGCCTAAAACAACAGGGACGTGCAGATGATATTTCAGCACATTCACAAGAACAAGCAATGATCTTTTTCTTCCTCTTCTAACACATCATAACTCCAGTCAAATATCATACTACCACTGTTCATGGCCTCCACGTGCCAGTATCTCTGGTCACCCCAAGTGGCGAGTAATGGTGCTCGACCACACAAAAAGAAAAAAGTGAAAGTTTGCTGCTCATCTCCATATATGGCAAGGGTCCCTGCAGCTAGGTGGCCTACAGTAGGAGGCATTGGCAACAGTTACTGGTTGATTGCATGGGGTAGTCTTTCAGTAATCAAGCAGTTCAGTATTTGTAGCCCGCACGTCACTGAATATTTCCAAACCAAGGTAAGTGCTGACCCTTTGTTTTTGGATTCAGTTTTCAGTTTCTTCGTACTTCATAATTTTTGTATGTTAGCTGCTTGTGCTGCTGAGACTGCAACTCAGAGTTTGAATCCATACACCCTTGAACTTTATGGCTGTAAGATTGATGTAACTCATATTGTTCCGAAATCAGGGGCTGGACAGCTTTCAAGTGTGGAGTTCTGTCCAAATAATTGGGACCATTTCAAACGTGAAGGCCATACAATAATGTTTCATCTCCACTGGATGGGTGGCTTCCAACAGATGGTTCTCTATAAACTAAATGAACCTGTGGCTTTAGTGCAACATATGCATGGAAGTGATAACAGCCTGAACTTCTATTGCCTAGGTAAAATTTCACTAGACAACATGAGGGCTTCAGATGTGTGTTCTTATTGATTTGCGCTATATGTTCTGATTGCTGAAATTGATGATCAGAGGCTGCAATAGTTTGCTAGTCTCTAGGGCCACACGTTGCCAATGGACATGCAACATAAACACAAATCTCTTGTCCAGCAAGAAGGTTTTGGTGGTAAACTGGCTGTAACTGATTGCCATTTTGTGAGCCCATTGTGCTATGGATTTGGTCTTTCTCAGTTGGAGTTTGTGCCCTTTGCCCTTGGAAGGACCTGGTGTCTTTATACATATACAAGCCACAGATGGCCTCTTATAACAACGTTTGTCCTTTCAAAAATTATGCCTCTGTTCTGAACACCTTTATACCATAAAAACTTTTCCCAAGCAATTTATGTTTCAAAAAGTATAGTGACAAGGAGATCCTGCAGACTATGGAAAGCTAGAGTTTCAAGTTTGAAGTGAAGAATCTAAAGAGCTTATTCATTTTTCTTGGGGATACAGGTCAAAATCTTTTGTGCAGATAGGTGCTTGCAAGTTTGAAGGCATTTGACATATACGAGTTCAAATCCAATGGAGTTGAATGTAAAGCTATTGGTAGAGAAGATTCTATGATTTGTTGACATCATGGAAGACAAGTGGAACAAAACCTTAATGAGTTATCACAAGGTTGTTGTTCCACATCGTTAGACTTTCAAGAAATCAAATTGCTGATATTGCTTTTCCCTGGTGCTTTGAGTTTCCTCTTGGATCAACAAGAAGGAACCTATAGCTACAGCACTCTTTAAGAGAGCTGGAGTATAAATTTTTTGCATGTGAGGCAATGTGGACAAGGAGGATATCAGCAGGCACTCTGCTAGGAAGGCGACTGTCTGTTGCACATTGAGCAAAAGTGTACGACTATTCACAAGGGATGTGTGTTAGATAAATGACAAGATTCAATATCATTATTATTGATTGAAACAAAGGATCCCCCTCTTTGGCTTATCATGGTGGAGATTGTCACCCTGCTCTAGAGGATGATGCTTATGCTCTGATGAATACATTTTGGACAGATGGCTACACCCACATGCTGCAACCCAACCTGCCACAGCAGATGCAGCTTGGAGCCGTCACCTACATGGCTCCAATAATGTCATTTCATCTTCCTCAGGATGGCCTGCAAACAGTCATCAATGACATGCAGGGACTGCTGCTGATATATGTGGACCCCTTGCTGTCAAAGACGGAACTGTGAGCATTGATGCCATGTCCACAGATGGTAGGGTTTGTGGGGAGAAATGGAGAATGTATGGCAGACACTGAGACAAAGAAACTCAATAACAATGAAGAATACTGAACAGAGGATCATGCTGATACAATGGAGCGGAGCTTGGAGATGAATGCACTGTCCTCTTTGATCAGGTGGCAGCACCTTCAAGAAATCTATGAAGGGAGTGAACTGCACTCCTTCGGGCAAAGGTGCTGATGACAAGGAAAAGGGCTGCTCTATGGAGTGAGTGAAACACAGTCCTCTGGGTAGTGGAATGTTAGACTAGACACTGGAAGATGAAGGACAGCAGTAGAGGGAGCAAAATGCATCCTTAGGAGCCATCAGAGATGAAGGATATGCTGAAATCTCTTTGAGATTATGATTGCTGTTAAGGCAGCTGCTGGGCAGCCAATTGGAAAAAAAAGTATGAATATTGGACAAAGATCTCTCGATTTGAGGAGCTGCAGGCAGGTGACTGCAGGGCAGCTTTTCAGGACTAAAGAGCACAAAGACACAGGTATTTGATGGTAGGGCTGATAAAGAGGGTGGAACTTGTTGTAGATGGCATGAATCTGCTGCAAATGCAGCCTTCATAAATTGATTGATGGTTGGAAACAGTCTCCTGGGTGTTGGGATCGCAGGAGTTGGAAACACGTGATGATTTGCTGTAGTTGGGATCGCAGGAGTTGGAAACACGTGATCTACAATGCCTGAAGTTGAGACCTCTGGAATGAAATCACTTGTTGCTGGTATGGCATCATGATCAGTTGAACAGCATCACGAATTGAGATATCCACTAGGGTAGGGGTGTGGACAGCAGCGGTAGAGGGTTGTGGCTGAAAATATGATGGGGGAATGATGGAGAATGAATGAGAAAGTGTGGAATGTTGAGGGAAAGGAATTGATGAAGAACAAAAGTGATGTGTGCATATTGATGAATGTCCATGCCCTATTTACAGGCACATGAGTCATTGAACTATCTAGAGTGGTGCATGACTCTCTACGTGCAACAAGTCACTAATAAAGAATACAAGAAGCCTTATTGGAAGGGATTAACGTAATGCGATGCACTTAATGATTTTAGTTGCTTGATATCACCTCTCAAGTTCAAAAAGCTGCCCTAGGAGTGAGATATATTTTCCACCATGTAATCCAAGTATTCCACCTGAAAGGAAACCTATAAGGAAGAACAATAGATAGGATGAGTTGACGATGCTTGAAACTGGACCTTGGGATAGAAGCCTTTAGCTCCATTCCTGCATGTTGGTAAGAATGCGGAGGTTTAGCTACCAAGTCATGGTTGAAACATCCAAGGCTTTGAACTAGGTAGAATTGATAGATCATGGGTATCAATAGGTGAGATGGCAACTTGATTTCAACTACCTCATCAAAGGGAAGATGAATGCAAAGGCTTTTCGCCAAGGTGTGCAAAGAACCACATGATGAATAGAGATTCTCTATGAAGTTGGAGGAATTGGATCCCTCTCTAAAGCCCCCTTTGATAGAGATAGGGAATCCCAAAACTCATAAATCGCAGTCTTTGAAACACCTTATGACGAAGATACTACCATTGGGATATTGAAGGAGCTTTTCAGGGTTGCCATGAAATAGAGCTCCCAGAGGTGGCATCTTGAACTTGAGTAGAAGAGGGGGATATAAGATTTCCCTCATGTAGAGCCATGAGTGGGCAAGAGCCTTGTCTCTCGGTGGAGTGACTTGTGAAGTTAGAGTTGAACATCCTTTGTCTCTTGGAGGAGCGGACTGCTGGAAAGATCATAGCTAACAATCACTCTCTTAGTGGAGTCGATTGCAAAACTGTGGGTTGTGGCTACCATTGCACTTGAAAACAAATAGAGAAAACCTCCATAGAGCATTACACTGGTCTTTAAGAGGAGTTATCACTATTGAGGGCTTAAGAGTCCTTTTGCTTGCAAGGGCTTAGTGTGTATCATAAATGTCTTATTGCCTTAAGCATAAAACTCTCATTAGGGAAGCTTTGAGGTCTCAAATTTGGGTTTTAGGATGTAGGAGAGAGTGCTTTAGTCTTTAAGAAGAGTTATCACTAGTGAGGGCTTAAGAGTCCTTTTGCTTGCAAGGGCTTAGTGTGTATCATAAATGTCTTATTGCCGTAAGCATAAAACTCTCATTAGAAGCTTTGAGGTCTCGAAAATTTGGGTTTTAGGATGTATAGAGAGAGAGAGTGTGCTTTAGACCAATAGGAGTAAAGCTTTTGTAATGGGAATCTTATTTTTGAAAAAGTAAAAAGTATTTTAAAAATAAATATTTATAATTATAAACTTTTGCTTTGAATATTTACTTTTTACTCCATGTACTGTAATTATGGTAGCCTTTATGTTAATGCCATAGGGTTGTGTGCTTCACATTAATGACATGATCGCGACTGCATGTAAAAGCATATTAAATCTAATTTTAAATCACAAAAAAGTTGGGTGTTTCAAACTTCTCTCATCTTTTTTTTTTCCTTATTTAGTCTCTCTCTCTCTCTCTCTCTCTCTCTCTCTCTCTCTCTCTCTCTCCCCTTGAGCCATGGATATAGAAATTTGATGTTCAACAAAGTCTCTGCGTGCGTGTGTGTAAAGTGAAGTACTAAGAAGGAAAAGTAATACACCATTATATTCGTGTTTCATAAGACAATAGTAAAGAAGGATTCAAAATTAGATGCTTGTAGTGTCTTATGAAAAGCGAAATACTAAGAAGGAAAAGTAATACAAGCCATCATATTTGCATTTCATAAGACAATGGTGAAGGATACAAAATTAAATGCTTCAATCCTACAGTGTTTATTTGTGTTTCATAAGAAAATGGTAAAGATATACATAAAATTAGATGCTTTAATCCTACAATGTCTTGTGAAAAGCGAAATACTAAGAAGGAAAATTGGTGCAAGTGACTATGTTTGCATTTCATAAGAGAATAATGGATACAAAATTAGATGCTTTAGTCCTTGTCTTTAGAAATATGATTTTTTAAATTGATAGTATGCACATATCTCTAAACATTGTGTTTCAACATAATTGATTGATTATCAATCTCATAAATTTATAGATTTATGACCGTCAAATTTAGTTCATTTTATGACGATCACTTTTTTAAAAAGGTGTACACTTTTCAAGGCCAAAATGACTTTATTTTTTTCATGTTTTGGAGTCTCTTTATAGACCCTTAATTTTCATTCTTAGCTAATTTTTTGAGGCACTTAAACAATATAATTACATGCACACACTCAAGACGTTTGACTTACAAATACGATATCTTATCAAATGTACCTATTTATTCATTTGAAATATTATTAAATAAATTTCATTTATTTTTTGGATACATTAGAATAAGTATTTACATATTGAATTACAAGAAAATAGATTTTTTTGTAATGTGTATTTGAAACTAATATTGAGAAATTTTTCATGTAAATATTTTTTGCAATCTTTAGATTTAAATGAAAACTTGGTTATTTCATGAAATACAAAGTATAATTATCTCCACTATTTGTGTAGATTTATATTTTGCATGTTTTATAACAAGATTTGGTCCATTTAATACTTAAAATCTAAAATTTCACCCTTGCTTTATGAAATGCAATTTTAGTTCAAGACTCTATAATCTATCTCTAAGAAAATTATATTCCTTGCAACAATCTAACTTTTTGCACAAGTTTTTATTTTGGACTAAAACATAAAGGATAATTATCTCAAATAATGGCATTGATTTATATTATGCATATCTTATAATAAGATTTGGTCCATTTAGTACTTGAAATCTAGTTTTTCTCCCTTATCTTATAAAATGTGATTTTGGTTAATGACTTTGTAGTTTGTCTTCAAAAAAATTGCATTTCTTACAACAATTTAACTTTTTATATGGGTTTTTGTTTTGGGTAGAGAAAAAATATGTATAGATTATTTGTGGTAAGATTGGCAAAAAAGAGACTATCCTTTGAAGGGATGGAGTAACAAGTAATTAAGGAGATAAGTAATAATATGATTTTTTATTTTTTTCACAAACAAGTAAGAAATTCATCTAAGTTCAAGTATATCAAGACAATGTTGAATATTCCTTTCAATCTTCAAGAGCTTTTGGAGGATCTCACTAACAAGCTTTAAGTTACATGGAAGATTATATGATATATGTAGAGAGTCTTATAATTGATAGTTATGTGCATTACACTAATTCAAGTAACCAATACCCCTAAGATAACTCTTATTACTAGTAAGTGAAATCTCATTACTAAGGAATTCAATATGAAAACATCTTGAAAATCTAATAAATGGATCTTTTATTGACAAAGTAGAAAATTCATCTAGGTTTAACTGCATGAAGGTAAGGTTGATTGTTCCTTTTAACCTTCAAGAGCTTCTTGAAGATCTTACTGACAAGCTTCAAGTTTATAGTGAATATTACACTTGGCATATAGAGAATCTTGCAATTGACAATTATGTGTATTACACTGATTCAAGTAACCAATGCTCCCAAGAAAGCTCTTATTACCAGGTAGAACCTCATTGAAAGTAGGTTAACCTTTATCAAATAATATGTCCATGGACATGCTAATTAGTATAAATTTGACGTGTTATCTAGACTTAAATATAATGTAGAATGTAAAATTGTTATATATTATTGAAAAGCTATTTAAACAAGGAATCTTAATGTGCAACTTGTAACAAGTTATGATTTGATTTATAAAAATTCTACAATACACCTATTTTTTAAATATATTACTACTAATAAGCACAAAAGTCATACTAGATTAACTTGCTTTCACCATGCAACATGTCATCTTTATGTTTTAGTAATAAGTGATTCTCTAATCTCAGAACATATTTCTTGACAAAAAGATTGAGCTATATTTTAAAAAATAATTATAACTATCACCAATAAATCTGATCCAACGAGGAGCTATTGTAGAAAAGGACTTGTGCTATTGTTTATGGGAGCTTCATGATATAACCTTCTATCCAATCAAAGATCAACTTTTTTCTTTCCTTGAAATCTCCATATATGCTTCATGGACTCTGAAACAATGTTGAGCTTTGTCCTTTTTTTGATGGGTTCATACTTGTATTCTAGTTGAATACGAAGATGATAAAGAGTTTTTTTACAAAGCGATATAAATGATTGATCTATAGCTAATGATGTGATTTGAATATCAATATTAAAAAAATGTGAATTTAGAAAAGAAGAACAAGGAATAAACTAACAAGGAGAAGAAAAAAAGGAAGGAAATGAGGATATAGGAAGACATGGTTAAGTTGAAAAAATTAAAACTTAGTAATCATTGTCACTTTTATGATAAAAGGTCAAGTCATTATTGGGCCAATCATTGTTATATTTATGGAGATATAGATCTCTAAATTTGATATAAGCCACAAAAATGTTATGATAATGACATTTTATAATTTTAGATATTGTTATTTATGAAAAATAAAAAATTTAAAAAACTACAAAATGATTTTTTCACCCCTAAATATTTTTTCTCTTTAGGATCTCTTGCAGGACTTTTTTGAGACCTCAAAACTCTCCTAATAATGGATAGCTAATGTAGAACAATATCAGTCGCCTAGAATGATGACGTGGCATCAAGAGGTAGACATATATACTCTGATAAGGTAGGGAGCATCATGGACTCTGAAACAATATTCTAGTTGAATATAAAGATGTTAACGAGGTTTTTTTTTACTAGCGATGTAAATATTATTGGATGATTGATCTACAGCTAAAGATGTGATTTGAAGATTAGTATAAAAAAGCTATGCGAATTCAAAAAAGAAGAAGAACAAGAAACAAACTAACAAAAAGAAGGAGAAAAAAGAATGAAATGAGGATGAAGGGAGACAAGCAGTGTCAAGATTGTGGGAGAGAAGGAAGGAGTCTCACTTGTAGCTTTCTTGCTTGCACAATGGGGGAATACACACAAGGGTGGAGGTTGAAAACAGTTTTCCTCTTCTTAGTTGTGTAAGCCAAAAGGAAGTCTCGTACAAAGAAATAGAAAAACCCTATATATGGGTCTTAAACCAAACTCAACTAACTAAGGTGGCATACTAACTGAGCCACGAACTAGAGTAGATAAGGATAGCTGTCATGTAGCTATTATTCATGGGTGGTGTACCAACCGCATCTACAACTGACAAGTCGGTGACATAAATGCACAACGGTCACCCTGGCATATCACGAGTGGAGCTCGATATCTCAACACTCCCCCTCGAGCTCAATCCCAATTCCTGCATACCAAGCAGGTCTCTGAACTTGCGCAGCTTCTCTGCACCCAATGCCTTCGTAAATATGTCAGCTACCTGATTCTCTCTGCTGACATAAACTAGATCAATAAGACCTAGTAAAACTCTCTCCCGCACATAGTGATAATGCACCTCAATGTGCTTTGTTCTAGCATGATAGACTGGGTTATTTGCCAAGTGTATACTACTCATGTTGTCACAATAAATGACAACTGGCCCATCTGTAGGTTAATGCATATCATAAAGTAGTTTATGCAACCAAGCTACCTCACATGCAGCCATTGCTGCACCCCTGTACTCGGCCTTTGTGCTCGACAAGGCAAATGTAGGCTATTTCTTGCTGCTCCAAGTGACTACAGCACTCCCAAAAGAGAGCACATATCCACTGGTAGAGCGTCTATCATAAATACTACCAGCCCAATCAGCATCAGTGTATCCATGCAGCTGTATCTGAACCCCAGTCTCATAAAATAGTCCATACTGCAATGTGGACTTCACATACCTGAGTATGCGTCTAGCCACATCCAAATGTGGTTTCCTTGGAGCCTGCATAAACTGACTTAGCAATCCAACAGCATAGCTCAAATTTGGCCTGGTAATAGTCATATAAATCAAACTTCCTACTATGCGTCTGTACATAGTAGGGTCTTCCAGAAGCTCACCTACATCTGTGCTTAGCTTCACATTCTGCTCCAAAGGAACTGAAATAGGCTTACAGCCTGTCATCCCATATTTGGACAGCATGTCCAATCCATACTGCCTCTGCAAGAGCTGTATCCCACTTGGTGATCTAATCACCTCAATGCCCAAGAAATAACGCAGCTCTCCCATATCCTTCATCTCAAACTTCTGCTTCAATAGCATTTTCACATGAAGGATATCTTCATCACTGTCACCTGTCATAATTAAATCATCAACATAAATGAGAAGTAGCATAATACCTTTCTCTGTTTTTCTCACATAAAGTGAGAAATCTGCCTTGGAAATCTGAAAGCCAATAGTGACAAGATATTGTCCTATCTTGTCAGACCATGCTCTAGGTGCTTGCTTCAAGCCATACAAGGCTTTCTTCAACCTGCAAACAAACTCAGGATGAATAGCATGCACATAACCTGGTGGCTGCTCCATATAGACCTCTTCTTGCAAATCACCATGCAAGAAGGCATTCTGTACATCCATCTGATGTAAAGACCATCCCTTTGATGCAGCCATAGCAATGATTGCTCTTACGGTTGCCATCCTTGCAACCGAACTGAATGCTTCTTCATAGTCAATGCCATATGTTTGTGCATACCCCTTGACTACTAATCTTGCCTTGTATTTGTTCACAGAGCCATCTGCATTGTGCTTCACCTTATAAACCCACTTACAGCCAATTGCATTCTTACCTTTAGGCAAAGGTACTAACTCCCATGTAGCATTTGCTTCCAAGGCATCCATTTCTTCATCCATGGCTTTCTCCCATTTTTCTTTTCCCATGGCTTGCTCAAAAGAAGTGGGTTCTGGTTCTTGTATCACTTTGACCATATATGCATAGTGAATGGCTGTAAATCCATCATATTTCAGCCTATCCACAGGATACCTAGCTCTGGTAGACCTGCGCAATGTAGGTTCACTCCCAGGTGCTCTCAAAACATTCCTGGTCTTCCTTACTCCAGGTGTAACAATAGAAGGAATACCCAACTCATCATCAATGCTCTGTTCTGAGCCACTGGATTCACCATCCACATAAGAGTGACATGCATTCACATCAAACATGGGCTGATCAACCTTATCTTTTCCTTTTCGTGATACCTACATACCACTATCTGCATTGCTTTGAGAAGATTCTACTGATCTCAATCTGCCTGTCCATGGCGAGGAATGTGAACCATTGCTAGAGGACGCTCCAGGTCCACTAATATTTTGTAACTGCTGCTGTGAATTCTGTGCGGCATTACCATTTTGTGCATCTACATCATCAATCACTTTTACTGGTTTATACCAGCTACTCATCTCATAAAAAACAATAGCTCTGCTCACTGTAAACTTACGAGTAGAAGGGTTATAGCATTTATACCCTTTTTGCTGCAGAGAGTAACCAATAAAGATGCACTTCTCAGCTTTTGGATCCAACTTGGATCTCAACTCATCTGGCACATGTACATAGGCAATGCAACCAAAAATTTTCAAATGACAAATATCTGGTTTCCTACCAGTATACCTCTCCTCTGGATTCATCCCATGTATTGCTGCAGTGGGAGTCCTGTTCATTATATAGACTGCTGTAGCAACTGCTTCAGCCCAGTAAAAATCTGGTAAGTCTTTTTCGTTGAGCATGGCACGAGATACCTCTCCAATATGCCTGTTTTTCCTTTCTGCAATTCCATTTTGTTGTGGGTTATGACTGCATGGATATTGCTGCTTTATGCCATGCTCCTGCAGGAACCTTGCAAACTCATTTGAGAGGTACTCTCCCCCTCCATCTGACCTTAGGCATTTTATTTGCAGACCTGTTTCTTTTTCAACCATAGCTTTAAGAGTTTTGAAATACCCAAAAACTTCACTTTTCTTTTTCATGAAATACACCCAAAATTTTCTGCTATAGTTATCAATAAAAGTGACAAAATAATGACAACCTCCAAGAGATGCAGCTTTAGTAGTCCACACATCAGAGTGGATTAATTCCAATGGCTTTTTACTCTCTTGAACATGTCTAGGAAATGGTTTCCTTGCCTGTTTTCCAAATTTTCACGCTTCACATACCTTATGCATTTCTGCAACCTTGAATTTAGGCAGTCTTGCAACAATATTTTGGGCCTGCATTGATTTAAGTCGCTGTACATTAACATGACCAATGCGTTTATGCTAGATATCAATATCTGCAACTACACTGATCCCATGTGCAAACATTGCTGTACTCAATTCAGACATGTTTGCATCCAACGTAAACATTCTGTCCTTCTTCTTTCCTTTTGCTATCAAGCGACCTTTATTTTTCATATCCTCAACAAAGCATCCATGAGGATTAAATCTGACCTGCAAGCCCTGTTTAACCATTTGACCAACAGAAATTAGATTCTTGGTGATATTCGGGACATGAAATACATCGAACATGTATTTCTTTTTCCCATCCTGCATAGACAAAGGAATTTTTCCAATCTGCACAATAGGATGTGTAGTATCATCACCAGTCTCCACAAATCCTGGTTTTTCCATTTTCCTTGCATCCTCCATCCATTCTGCATGACCTGTCATGTGGTTTGATGCACCTGAGTCAACATACCATACATCATTACTTTCTTCTGCACTTGTCACAGAATTGTTCATGTGCTGCACCATAAACAAATGCTTCTTTCTGTCATCACCCTGTCTATTAAAAGACGCATAATTCCCTTGTTGCAATTTTCCATTCATGATGTCATTCTGCTTTTTATAGCAGTCTTTAGCCATATGACCCATTTTCCCACAGTAGTAGCATTCAACATTGCTGTTTGCATTTTGGTCTCTTTGCCATCCACCACGACCTCTTTGGCTCCCCCTGCCTCTAGAGATATCATGTCCTCTTCCATAGGATTGGTTTTCTTGAGTTTGCTGCATATTCTGATTTCTACCACGGCCTCCAAATCGGCCTCCTCTACCTCTGCCTCTACCTCTTCTAGCATTTGAGTAGAAGACAGCTTCTTTTGAAGTTCCTCCTGAAGAGGATGCACCACCATTTCTCTGCTCCTCAGAAATTAGAAGAGCAATCAACTCCTCAAAATCAGAAAATCTTTCACGGACGGAAATGGATGTTCGAAACTGTGCATAATCCTTTCCTAGACCATTCAAGGTCATGGAAACTAAATCATCATTTTCCACTGGCAACCCAATGGAAGCAAGTGCATTTGCAATCTTCTTCACCTTCATGTGGTAGTCATTGACGCTCATACTTTCTCTTTGCACATTATGCAACTCTTGCTTGAGCTGCATTTTCCTGGCTTGCGTATTTGTGCTATATATTTTTGACAAAGTATCCCATGCCTCCTTTGGCGTACTTGCATCCTGAATATGCATAATCATAGAGTCTGAAATATTGATAGACAGCCAGTACATAACTTTTCTGGCTCTCTCATGCCATGCTTTGAATGCCTGCATTTGCTGTTGATTGGGAACATCAGGAAGAACTGGTTCTTCTTCATTTCCTGCAACAAATTTCCAATATCCTTTTCCCATAAGGAAATTCGTCATTCTAAACTTCCATGCTTGGAAGTTGTTCTTGTCAAGCTTTTCAGTTACAATCTGTGAAAGAGAATCAGATGCCATTACAGAATACTGCAAAAAATTCTTTCACTGCAGAGAACACAGCTTCAGCCTCACAAGGGCAAATCTGCAAAACTGATGAAAGTGGTATTTAACCACACAGTCACTTCCTAGTGACGATTTTGCATCAACAGGCAACAAGGATGATTCTGTAACTTCCAATGTCTCTGCGCACAGGCATACGATGCAATTTCTACAATAACTTTTCACCGACCTGTAGAACAGTGGTCGCACAGTATAAAACTGGGCCTTTTCCTGAGTGCATGCAAAAAACTTCCGCGTCCAAAACAGGCCCCGAAATGGCCTCAAATCAAAAAAACAGGGTCGCCAAGGGCTAAAGCCCATTTCCGCAGCATATACTGCCCTCTTGCTTCACTGCGAAGGGCGTCTCAACCTGAGACAATGCACTATTGCAATTTTCGGCTATGCTACCTGCAGAGATCTGCTCCCAAAACAGAAAATGAAAGCAACACTGCTCCTCTTACCAGAACACCGCAAGCTTGGCTTGCTTTCTTGAGCTCCTTACCACGAACAAGGCTCTGATACCATGTCAAGATTGTGGGAGAGAAGGAAGGAGTCTCACTTGTAGATTTCTTGCTTGCACAATGGGGGAATACACACAAGGGTGGAGGTTGAAAACAGTTTTCCTCTTCTTAGTTGTGTAAGCCAAAAGGAAGTCTCGTACAAAGAAATAGAAGAACCCTATATATGGGTCTCAAACCAAACTCAACTAACTAAGGTGGCATACTAACTGAGCCACGAACTAGAGTAGATAAGGATAGCTGTCATGTAGCTATTATTCATGGGCGGTGTACCAACCGCATCTACAACTGATAAGTCGGTGACATAAATGCACAACGGTCACCCTGGCATATCATGAGTGGAGCTCGATATCTCAACAAGCAGAAGTTTTAAAAAATCAATTGAGTATCCATTCACTTTAATGATAAAAGGTCATATCATTATTGAGCTAATCATTGTCACATGTATGGAGACCCGGGTCTCTAAATTTGATGTAAGCCATGAAAATGTTATGATAATGATATTTTACGATTTTAAATATGCTTATTAAAAATTAAACTTAAAAAAACTACAAAACGATTTTTAAATCCCCAAATGTTTTCTCTCCTAAATTAAACGATTTTCAAGACCTAAAAAACTCTCCTAATGGATAGCTAATGTAAAATGATCTCAGCCGCCCAGAATGACAAAGTAGCATAAGGAATATCAAAAGGTAGACATATATACTCTGATGGGTTAGGGATCACAAGTCGATGACAACAATGTGTAGTGGTATGGCCGTTCTTCCTGTAGTTAGAGTACCAAGTAAATCGTCCTCCTTTCTTTGGAGAAACCATAGCATCAGTGTGGCGAACCTGTAAAGGGAGGATGGAAAGGAGAAGAAGATATGGGTATCTCCTAATGATGCATCAAAAATAGAGGGGAATTCAAAAGTGTTGCTAATGTTAGAGCCCTAATTCTATACATAATGTATGATTGAATGGTATTGTTGCTGTAAGTATTACAACAAATTTCATGAAGAATTACAACAAAGTGCAGAATTGTTGCAAACGTTGTAGCAAAATTTTGTAGGAATTTTAACATGCTACTCCAAAATTGTATCAGGAACTACAACCGTGAGACATAAGCACTATCATAGAACCATAAACAAAGAATAGACAATGAGCATGTAGCCTAGAATGAAGAAAGATCAAAGAATAATCAGAATAATAAGAGAATGAACATAAAAATCAAGGCACAAACTGTCATGATCATTCTTTCATTAGGACTCTCATCTCTCATGCAAAGCATGATTAAGAACCGAGAATAATGCCCCTCCATTAGTCCAAGCTTGTTATAACTATAAAACCAACTCATCACATGAAGTATAAAGTCCATTTACCATGCTAAGTCTATGAGTAAAGAGACTAAGGCTAAAGTATGCTAATAAATATAATCTTAAAAGCCATTTTGCCTCAAAATGAGTCACATAGTGTAATCATGAACATGGCTCCTCTACGATATTCATAACTTACTAATATGATTGCATAATCAACCCTAAAGACCATTAACAAAACAAAAGGCATACATAGATCATGTGATGAGAGTAAAGAAATCAACTGTTGCATGAATATCCTTCACCTTGTATAGTTCCTTCTCTTGATGTAGTTGCTTCCATAATATCTATACCACACCTAACTTGATAGCTCTTATAATTTAAGGATCCTTGAGGAATTTGTGAATACCATTAGCCCATGCACAAGCCATATGCAAACTAGAAGGTATAGAAGAATGAGATATACCCGATCCTAATTCCCTTAAGGAGGGTAGTTTTGTAGTCATTTAGGGACCAATCCTAGTTACCATAATCCAGGATAACTTTGAGTGAGTAGATTTAAGTGATTAGGTATTCCCTAGGTCTACCTTGCATGCAAAGTGTCCAATCTCGTCCCGTGAGGATTGACTTGCAGTTTTCTAAAGACACAATTATGGTCTCTAGCAACAATTTAACATCGAGATTAAAACAAACATAATTCATGAATCATCCAAGATCAAGGTAGGCGAGCATTGCACTTGGGGTAATGAGAGTGAGAAATGAGGGGGAGTTGAGCGTCAACCCCTCTACCCATAATGGATAGTCTTATGTAGGCCCCCAAAAATGATCAACTTAGGAAAAGCCACCTGGCTAACTGAGTTCACCCATAAAGATATAGTCTTACATAGACATGATTATTATAATCATTTTCATACTTTAAAGCAACCAAAATAATCAATCATTCATTTTAAAATAAATATTTAGTAAATCAAAATCAATGAAGATAAAATATTCTATGATTTCTCAATCAAATCAAATTCATCTTCATGCATTTGTATGTACTTTACTCACGTGTATGTGAATGCATCCTATTTTCTATATTTTCTTTTATGCAAGAAAACCAAGTATTTCAATGTGTGTGGATGCACTCTAATAGAATAAGAAAAAACTAAATTAATTTTCTTTATTAAAAACATTAATTTACAATAATTTGAGTATTTATCATAAAATTTACCAAGTAATTAAATCCCATTTTAAAAATGACATTATTTAAGAAAATACATTTTTTAAAAAGTTTAAATTTTAATTTATGAGAAATAATTAAATTTCTAATTTAAAAATCTAATAAATAAGTGATCTTAAATGCTAAATAAGTAATTTGTACAAAATTATATCAATGTTGAATATTAATAAATATTTTTAACTAGTTTTTTTAATTAAAAGATTTTATAACTAATATTTTTAGACATACTTAATTCATTTCAATTTTTAATCTAAAGTATTTTTTATTTTTAAATTTATTATATTTACGTAGAATTTTAAGCATTAATTTAGTTAGATAAGATAAATATTATTTTATTATTTTAAAAGGATTTTCAATTATTAAAAGTAATAATAATATAAGTTTTAAAATAGAAAATGAGGATTATTTTAACTCCAACATAATTTTTTAGGAATTTGGATATTATTTTGACTCTATTTTTAACAATAACCTAATTTCAAAATAAAAGATATAAGGCTTTTGTTTCCAGCCTTGATTTCGAAATATAGGACTGGCCCAAAATCACAGGATAACTACATGGATCCTATGGGTAAAGAGAATTAATCATCATCCTCATCACTTGAACTTAAATCCAAATCTGAATCTAAAACATCTTCATAGTTTCCTTGAGCTTTTCAATAACTCTAAGCAATCTTTCAACATTTGGCCAGCGGCACATTGATGAGCAGATGGGTGCAACATCAATCATGGCATTGGCATAGCACAAGAGCAAGGAGAATATTGCAGTTGGTAGCTGGCTATAAAAAGGAAAGACTCACCCCAGCAAGGGGGAGTCATCAGTCCATGTTTTTGGTTCATGCCTATTGGTTTGTTTATTGGGCCGCTTGACCATTTTTAAAAAATGGTATTCTGTGTGCTATGACAATAGTAGAGTTGATCCCTCTGTATGTCCCAAGTCATGATCATTAGCAATAGTACTACCATTCTTTGTTGTATTACTATGAATCTATGTAGTTCTATTATTCATCACATATTGTTCTTGAGTATTTGGATATTGTCAACCTTGTCTTTGTTGAGACCATTGTATTGAATTCAAATATTTATATACACTTTGAAATTCTTGTTTGAGTACATTATCTTGGTCTCCATATTGTTTTGACTATGTATGTCTTCACATCTTGAAATAATTCTTAATAGAATGGCACACCAAACTAACATTCCATTACCAAAGTTCTCTAAATCTTTTCATGAGAATCCAAATGTATTCATTAGCCAGTTTGATGTCACTTACACTGTCAACTTCTCTGGTCAAGTTAATGAGCCTAACAAAGCCGCCACATTCGAATCTTCGATGCAAAAAAAGATTGCAACACCAAACCAACATTCCATTGTCAAATTTCTCTAGATCTTCTCATGAGAATCTGGATGTATTCATTAGCTAGTTTGATGTCACTTACACTATCAACTTCCATGGTCAAGTGAATGAACCTCACAAAGTCACCACATTCGAATCTTCAATGCAAAAAAAAACTACAACATGGCTAGCAGCAGATCATGGATGGTTCACTTATGATATATATCTCATTGACCACATTCCAAAATAGATTTCAACCTAATCGAGCAGATTCACAAGAGCTTGAACGGATCTATAGCCTAAAGTAAGGAGATAAATCTGTCCAGGCTTACACAACCAAATTCACAATCTAAAAAAGTAGAATTGACCCAAATGCCCAACCTCGGGATGAAATCTTAAACACATTATATGTCCAAGGCTTCAATAAGCCAATCTAGAAAGCTTTTGCCTCTAATGGGTTGTCTAACAAAAGTGTAGATCCATTTTACAAGAAATCTCTTAGATTGGAACAATTATTATCCAAAAATTTTCCAAAAAGGGAAAAAATCCACAAAATCGACTCCAAAGAACCAACCTGACAACACTAGTGTTCTAGACTCTGATTCGGATTTGGAGACAGAAAGTACCAATGAGAAAGATGACTCCAAGAATGAGGAGGAGAAAAAGCCCAACAAGTCTAAGAAGGAAAAAAGGAAAAGAAACCCTCGGAAGGCACTCGAAAAAATGAGGCCAAGAATTTGTGGTGCACACAATGCAATAATTCGGGCCATGTCTAGGCTGAATGCAGCCTGAATTAGTGATACTGCAACATTTGCAATATGACCACTCACAACACAGGGGACTCCTACTGGTACAATGGCCACTATCAAATGGTCTGCCCTGAAGAATGGCAAGGCATTGTAGCATCCTAGTTTAGCCAATGGTATCCCATGTCAACCAACGAGCCATGCAAACACCCACACTAGCTTACAAAATCAAGAGTATTAGCAACCCGGCGGTGGCCATGGCATACATGGTAGGGTAAAAAGAGGTCGATGAAATTTTCAGCCATTTTCTAAACACTATTTCTTCTATATGCAGGAAAGACACTGAAGATCAAAGCTTCTAGAAGCCTAGGAATATGATACCCAGAGATGGTAAAGCAACCATGCCTGGATCTAACATAGTGGAAATTAAGAAGCTACTAAATCCTAATGTCATTGTAGTAACCCAGTCTAGAAAAACTTACAGGGAAGCAATATTAAAACCCATAGGTCCTTCATGGGCAGAACGAATGAGAGTGGATTTTAAAGCCAAACTTCAAGTGCAAAAGTAGCTTGAGACTTGTAAAAGAGACATTTTTGATACAAAATGAAACAGTCATGGATCAAGGAGCTGGAGTTGTCCTAAATACATTTTGACACCAAGAATCCAACGGAATCGAAATAGCTATGATGAAATAGTGGCCATCGAGTTTTGATTTGTGACATTCAACCCAGAATATGGTCAATAAATTTAGGCACAATGAAGAATCCTCTATAGCACAATGATGGTCGAGATGATAAAGCACCAAAAGAAATGCATGGAAGCTGCATTGAGATGCACTCTCAACCATATAGATGGCAACCGCAGGTACAAACCCCGCTAATTTATGGATTACAACTAGGTGTGAAGATAAGACCACACTCAAACATTGGATGGAATCATCAAACTAGAGAACAACCACAAGCCCAAAAATTGTGAAATGTAAGCCGTAATAGGAGAATGTATTGGGTGTACCACACACACCCCACCGCACCCCCCCCCCCCCCCCCCAAACAAGATAAAAACAAGTAAATAGCAAAGGAGGATCCACAATCCAATGGTGTCATCAAAGTTTCATCCCCAAAGGTAGGAACCCCACACACATCGAGGATTAATTTGTCGTTTAAACATCCAGAAGTTTATCTTTGAATATAACTAAACTAGCATCAAGATGTCCAGCCTAGTATTGACAAAGGTAAGCATCCCAAGGGCTATCCTAGTAAACAAAAAGCAATAGGTCAAAAGTTCATCTCAGTCCAAGCAAGAAAAGAATCTAGAAGATCATCCTAGACAAAAGCACGGCATGACCCTAGAAGCTAATCCCAATGGTAATCAATGTTAGAAGACTCATTCCAAGCTCGTGAAAGCAGAAAGGAATAGGCTAAGAGTTTTGACTATACCAAGACTCATTTGAAGAATCAATTAAATGGGGACTAGTTAATATCATTATCCCATTAGCAGATCTTTTAAATCTCGTATTAGCTTTCAAGGATCACTTATTGAAGCTTATCTAGCCTAATGGACTAGTGTTACCAAAACCCTAAGTAGGGGCAATGATTGTGACTACTCTAAAAAGAGGACAATTCAAAGGATACAACAAGAGCAAGTACCACCATGTCCATTATCTAATTTGACAATTCAAGTACTCCCTATTCGATGCAAGGATGGAATTATCCAAAATTTCCTGCTCGACACTAGATCGGATGTCAACATTATCACCTTGGCAATCAATTAGGATTTTGGATTAATGGATTGGAAACCATTCCGATTCTTGGTAAGTATGGCAAATCAGCAAAGGGTACAACTACTTGTCATCATTTGCTCTATGCTTTTGGAAATTGCTACCACTCCCTTCTTGGTTTCTTTAGTTGTTTTGAATATGGAGCATGTAGGCAAGGGTTACCGCCTCTTGTTAGGAAGGCCTTGGCTCCACTAAGCAAGAGTTACTCACAATTGGGATCAAGACAAACTCACTATTCACCAGCAATCAACACAAAGTTAGTGTGTTCTTGCAAAATGTTGCCCCTCTCTCACCACAATGTAGATTGATTGTGGCAAAAACAATCAACATGGTGGAAGGATTAAGTGATGATGATGAGGAAGAGGAGTTTTTTAAAGCTAATGCAAATCTACAATCATGGTACCTAATTAATGTTTTGCATATCAATGAACATTATATGCAGCCGTAGAATTTGCCAGATAAAATCCTAGAGAAAGAGAAAGAGGGTCATACTCCCAATATCTCCGGAATCCAAAACCTAGAATCTACAATAGAAAATGAAGACATTGTAAAAGAGTTGAGATTATCAAAGTATTGAGGCAAAAGCAAGAGTTTGAAGCGCTCGTATGCAAAAGGTCACGACAGTAAAAGAGGATGAATTAGCTACAATATTTTTGGATTTCGAGGAGACTAAATCAATAAAAATCGATACTCACCTTGAGCCATGTTTCTAGGAGCAACTAGTTAGTTTACTTCAAGAATTCAAGGATGTGTTTGCTTGAGATTACTCAGAAATGAAAGCATTAGATCCAAGATTTCACCAGCACTGGATTCTCTTGAAGCTAGATGTTGTTCTAGTCTGAATGCAAAGATGTCGAATGAATCCACACATAGCCAAACAAGTCAAGGAAGAATTGGACCGATTCCCTATTCCCTACCTAGAAAACATTCTACATGAAGTGGTTGGTCTTGGTCATGAGATGTATTCTTTTGTGAAAGGCTTAAGAGGCTACAAGTAGATACACCTTTCCCTAGAGGCTCAATCCAACATCATTCATTATGGCGTGGGGAGTTTATGTGTGTACTGTAATGTGTTTTGGTTTTAAAAATGCCCCAACTTCTTTCAAAGGGACATGCAAGAGATATTTGGTCCCTATCTGACCGATTTCATGAAAGTCTTTTTAGACGACTTCAATATCTTTGGGACAGTCGTGCTTCACCTAACCCACCTCTGCTTATCTTTAACAAGATGGCAAGAGGTAGGTTTGAGTTTACATTATTTAAAATGTGATTTTGCTGTTTGTGGAGGTGTCTTGCTTAGACACATTATTTCCAAAGATGACATTATTGTCAACCCTACGAAGGTAGCAACCATCATGTAGGCTATTGTACCGGATTCACCATTTGCAATCCTTTGATTCTTGGGACAAATTTAGTGACATGGCACCACCTATGACTCTTGGAACATTTAGCTTTTCCCTTGAATTAGTTGGCATGTGGCAAAATTTGTTTTTCAATGGAATGAGGAGGTAGACCTAGCATTCTGACGCCTCAGGCTATTATTATTTTGAGCCCCCATAGTGACTCCCCCAAATTGGAAAAAGCCATTTCATGTCTTTGTTGATGCTTCTGATGTGGCTATTGGCAGTGTTCTCATGTAGAGATATTCTGATGCGTGGTTTTGCCCAATCTTCTATGCTAGCTGAAGATTATCCAATGCAAAGAAGAATTTCTTCGTTCACTAAAAGAGAATGCATGGGCATGATCTATTCCATAACGAAAATTTGACATTATTTGATAGGGCATGCTTTTATTTTCGATGTGGATCACTTAGCCAGCCTTGGCTTATTTGGTTAAGCTACAAAATGTGACAGGAAGATTAGCAAGGTGGATTCTGTTGCTGTAAGAATTTGAGTACATCGATCGGAAACTCAACATGTGATTGCTGACTTTCTTTCTCACCTAGATTCTTGAGAAGCACCAACAGGTGTGGATGATGATTTCCCATATGCCCACTTATTTGGAGCAAAAGCAGATTACTGAACTGCCCAATCCACCATGGACCTAGTATAAGGAAATGTTGACCTTCCTAGACACAAGAGTGCCTCTATCCCATGTGCAAAAGGATCATAAAAAGTGACTAGCTCTCCAAAGCCAGTGTTTTGAGGCCATCATGGGCCAATTGTATCACTCCACCCTATATCTGGGGTGCTATAGATAGGAGTTTTACCAATGGAACAATACATCATTTTAAAGGAAGCTCACCAAGGGTCTTCGACAATCATTTTGCTATTGATGTGACTATCCAAAAAATCCAAGAGACCAAATTGTGGTGGCCAACATGTATGGCGATGCACGTAAGTAGGTCGAACAATGGCATTCTTGCCAAAGGCTGGGTCAACCCGGTGCTAAAGATTGCTTGCCGCTTCAACCAATCCTATCCTTGGAGCCCTTTCAAAAATGGGGTCTCAACTTTGTTGGTCCAACCTCCACAGTAGGCACATACACTAAAAGTAAGTATAATGTGATAGCAATTGACTACTGTACCAAATGGGTGGAAGCATGGACTCTCCTAGACAACACCACCAAATCAATTGCCAAATGCTTATTCAAAGATATCTTCACTCGATATGGCACTCCCATTGAATTGGTCAATGATCGAGGTACGCATTTTGTTAATAAGATTATCAAGAATCTAACTTCATTTTTCCTCATTTTGCATAAGAAGATATCACCCTATTATCTACAAAGCTAATGGTGTAGCAGAATCCACAAACAAAGTGCTTTGTAAAATTTAAACTAAATTGGCATATCAAAATCGAAAAGACTAGGATACCGAGCTTCTAGCCACATTATGGGCCTACTACACTTCCTTCAAGGCTACTACTGAAATGACACCTTACAAATTGGCATTTGATCTAGAAACCATCACACCTTTGAAGTATGTAGTACCCAATCTATGGATTGTGGTACAAGGACAACTCATCCCAAAGAATCTCTTTCCTTTTGGATGGAAACCCTCACCCAACTAAAAGAAGACCGAATCCCCAATGCTTACATCTTATCCAAAGTCCAAGCTTGGCAAAATAATCAAGTCAATATGCTTTCCAAGAAATAACTCTTCTAGAAGGGCCAACTTGTCTTATTCTTCAAGACCCGAATAGGCAAGCTCTCGAGCAAGCTGAAATTCTTATGGAGCAATCCCTTTGGGTGTTCCATGATTTTGGTACTAACTCCTTCTATACCTAACTGACTTATAGGGAAAACTATTGCCAAAGCCTATCAATGGGTTCTAGCTACACCATTATCATGGATTCCCCTATTACCTTCGCTACACCATCCCTACCAAATTGTAGACATTTCATCCCATTGGTTTCCTACACCTTTAGATTGACTTGTATCCCCTACTACATTTGCTACACCTTCCCTACCAAATTCTAGACATTTCACCCCGTTGGTTGCCCCTCATATTGTATCTACTAGTCATTGCTAGCCAAAGTGACATGGCATTCGTTTATGAAACCCACTCATTTGATGATGCCCTTGATGATGACATGGTATCTCAAAACGATCATCTTGATCATGCCCTTTTATGGCCTATTTTGCTGATGTGGCAAACATGCATTGGCCATAGCAGATTCACATTAACTCAACATCCTTTTATGGAAGTTTCTTCCTCTCATCACCCTTGTTTGTCATCTAACACGTGTTTATTGCCTTGCTTTGTCAATCTTCTTTCACGACTTCTGCGCTCTCTATGTATCTACCTTCATTGTCCTCACTTCCATGCCTACCTTCCAACTCGCAACCAAGGAAGTTTTCCTCCTAACCCATTGACTATCATCAAACTATAGCCTTAGATCTCATTCATCCCGACACACAATCAATCTTGGAGCAGCTCGTCTCAAGCTCCACCATCTACATCTAGGGTCACAAGTACACCCTATCAGCCAAGTGGATATCCAAGAGAAGCTATGCCTACCCAGTCATGGTGACCTTGACCCTCCATGCTTTCCACCTCAACCATCAAAGAGGTCTTCAGTCCAATTCTTCACAAAGAATATTTCCTAACTAGTCTCCTCAATCCCCACACATCCAAGCATGATACCTTGAAGTTCCTCGTGGAAGGCCTATATCTATAGGCCAAGGTGTTCAATGTAACCAAAAGGTTAGATTCTCTCTTTCTCTCTTCTTTGGGTCTTCTTATTTCGTGGGCTCATGTCTTCCACGGCCCCCTCTTTGTCAAGGTGAAACGTGTAGTCCATAGGCTAGGCTAGTACAAAAACAATGAAGGTAATGTGTAGCCAACATTTTACTCTCCTCTTTCCCCTACCTGATCTCATCACCCCAGCCCGTTAGCTTCCACCACCCATGATGGACATTGCCTAGTCTCAACTTGAGGCTAGAACCTCACACAAGCCCACCCCTAACCCTCATTAGGAGGACCAAGCGGAGTAGAGCCCTAAAGACTAAGTTCTCAAAAGAGAGTACCAAATTGCGAAGCCAACACCATGAAAGAGAATAGCCCGCCACCCTAGGAAAGCCACCCCCCAAATTTACTCTCCTCAAATCTCATGGAAAAAAGCACCAATGGGAGGAAGAACCCCCCCAAGGTAACCCACTCTGACGATACTCACAAGACTGGATGGCACCTTCTCTACTACCACCCCATCCTTAATGGAGAACTCCATGCCGCCATGATGGACTCTTGCTCCTAGCTCCCACCCCTGCACGACAAACCGGATGAGTTAGATATGGATGCCAAGTCTGCCCCTTCTACCCAACCTTCATCCACTACCATTCCGCACATCCACCAACAGTAAGACGAGAGAGCCCTTACTGGTTCCACCTCGTCTCACTTACCCTCTACTTCCCACTCTACTGCCAAACCGATTTGCTCACTCTCCAAATCCTCATAGATTGATGGCCTAGGGATCAAGGGATAGCACCCAAGCACCGCACGCCTCCACCTTCATGATAAGGAAAGGAGCTTGCCATGGAAGAGCCCAACATCACCATGAGTGACGAGGATGCATCACCAAAGGCTTTGGGGGGCTGTGGAATTTTTGGACTTATCTGCCGGCACTAGCTCCACAGATCCGAAGTGACAAATAATGGTAGAGCATTGTGAAGCACAGGAGCGGCATAACAACAAGACAGAGGAGCAGATTAAGGTCTTGCAAGGCTGGCATTTCTCGTCTCGACCAGGATAGCAAACCCATATCCCCACACCAAGCCTGAGAAAGAGCCACACTTGGAGAGAGAATATTACAGCTGACAGAGCTAGCTACAAAAGGAAAAGACTCATGCAAGCAAGGGGGAGTCATCAGGGCCAAGGCTAAGAAAGAGCCACACCTGGAGAGAGAATATTACAGCTGACAGAGCTAGCTATAAAAGGAAAAGACTCATGCAAGCAAGGGGGAGTCATCAATCTGTCTTTTTTGGTTCTCGTCCCTGCTAGTTTGTCTATTGTTGGGTCACTTTACTCATTTATTTATATTGGCATCCTGTGTGCTACGATAGTAACAGAGTTGGTCTCTCTGTATGTCCTGAGTCATGATCATTGGCAGTAGTACTGCCATTCTTATGCTATTCATCACATATTGTTCTTGAGTATTCAAATATTGTCATCTCTATCTTTGTTGAGCATTGTATCACATTTAGATATTAATATGCACTTTGAAATTCTTGTTTGAGTACATTGTCTTCATCTCCATATTATTTTGACTATCTTTGTCTCAGTACCTCAGATGTTGACTATAGATTAGGATGTCCGTGTCCACCTATGTTGATTTTGAGTATGACTAAAGTGATGATGTTGGACCCAGTTATAGCCTAGCTCAATTGGCTTGAGATTAGACACAACAACATGCAGAGGATCTTGGAACAAATCCTAAAGATCCTAGAAAAAAACAACAATCAACGGCTTGCTATCAAACAACTCATTACCACGATTCCCTTCTCAATGGCAAAAACTCTAGTGGATTCCTTCCATCTCTCAAATCTCTTCTCATGGTAGACAAGATTTTCAATAATAATGATTCAATGCCACAACCTTTTGCTCTTGAGGTTACCGTATTAGGAGCATCTTTTGAAGTGTCTAAGCTATTCCTCTTCCTGCCTTAGGAGAGCATGCATTAATTGACAAACACTCTAGATTAGGCTAGCTATAGGATGGCCAACCAAGGGCCTAGAGTATGGGCACACAACTTTTGAAACTAGATGCTACAAACATGGGCACAAAGATTTTACACACCAAAAGGACACAATTTGCAAAAAAAAGTAAAAATTAATATATTTATTATTATTTTTTATTTGATACAAATATAAAAAGTATATCCTTATTTGTCATTTACAAATTGGGTGAGGGAGACTTCCTATCCAAAAAGTGGGTAGGGAATTCACCTATGTAGCAAGTAAATAACACTTCATATCCTCTTCAATGTATAAAGGACTACATACACCCAACCCCTAAAGAAGTACTTTGATTGGTTAACACTTGGATTCTTTGGAAATTTTTTATAAGGCCTTATAGCTTATGTGGTTTCACACAAAAATCGTAACAATGTCTTGTTCTTGTCTTTCAATGCCTTGTCCTTGTCTTCCACTTCCTTATGTTTACCCTTTGGCTCCTTGCTTTTATTCTCCATTCTTTGTCTTTCTCATCAACTTGGTTTTTGGAGATTGGGATGTTGTTGATTGGATTGTATTAAAAATTATCCATAATTTTCTATATTTGCATCCAATTGTGTTTGGAGTTCATTCTTTGCCTTTATGGCCTAGGCCTTTTCCTTGCATGCTTCTTCACATAAATTTTCTAAGGCAATACACCCTTCCTTGTCACCATTGGTCATCTCTCCAGCTCTTATTGGGTTATGACTTCTCTACTTACTAGTTACCTCCTCCCAATGTGGCTTTCTCTACTACTCATTCTTTCTTGAGTTCTTAGTTGTTAGCCTATAGGGCTTGTAAGGAGATTGCCACATCCATTACGCTAGGGCCCTCTACTACCTTGTCCTTGCCCTTACTTGAGCTTTCTACTCTTTTTTCCAATTTTGACTCAAGCCTCCCTATGAACTCCTCTTTACTCCTTCAAGTCCTTTAGAGAGGAATCTTGTATGCCTTGGAGTAGGTTCTCTTAGTCCTTTTCATGTGCTTCCCTTGTTCTTTATGTAGCTCTTTGAGGGACCAACAACTTGGACAAGGTCTTCTTTGTGCTTTGATTTTCTATTCTTGTGGCCTCTCTCCTCTTCATCCTTGTCCTTAGAGTTTTTATTTACCTCTTGATTTGTCTTCCTTTTATCACCCTACTCATTTTCTTTGTTAGAGGTGACCTGATTTGAGATTCATCGTGCTCATCTCCCTAGTCTCCTTTGTTAGTCCAGTTCTTTGTGTTACTTGTTGGTTGTTGTGAGTCATCAACCATGGCCAAGCCAATAAGATTAATGTTTGTGCCTACCAGGGCATCACTGCAATCTTTATTGAGCAAAAGCATAGGTGGTAGTTCCCACTTTGTTATCTATGTCATGTTATTTTCCTTATGGCCACCTCTTGTTGCCTTGGGCCTTAGTGGTGGTTGATTTAATTACTGGCTCAAGGCAAAGGTCACTCAAATTTTGTTAGTGATGGTCCCTGCCATCAGTCTTTCATTACTTTTTTGGGGATCTTATGAACTAAGGCATTAGGCCAAGCATATGTGAACATGGTGTAATGGATTTGATATGTGACCTTCAAATCCTCATCTACAATGGCAGTGAAGTAAAATCCATTATTATTTCAATTCTTACTATCCCCCCAAGTGGTCATCATGATTGTTGCCTTATTAAATCTACCATACTTCTTGTTCTACCACTTCAAGTAGCCTAAGGCTCATTCCACTAGCTCAAGGGTGATCTTGATCTCAATGAGCCTTGATTTTGCTTTGTTTATGATCCACACTATAGATGTTTTGGTTTGTGGCTTGTAGTCTCAAATGAAAGAGTTGTGCAGCCTTGGAGCTGCACCTTGAAGGTCATGTCTTTAATATATGGCTCAAGCTCACATTCATTGATCCATTGCTAGGCCTTTTGTCTACTTGTTATTTCCATATTCATTCCACTTATTAAGTAGTACTCTTAAAATCCTCTACATTGTAGAGTGTGGGTTCGAGGTTCAAGGCTCATTACTATTATTTGGTGAACACAATAATATCATAATTCTTATTCATGGATGAGTCGATATTGTGGCATCTTTGTGAAGCTACCATTCTTAGAAGTCAGGGTTGTATTAGAGTTTAGCAAAGGAATCCAAATCAAAGGGTTGATAAGATAGCTTGCAAAGATAGGTAATGATATCGATCAATAGAGATGGCCCTCAAGTTGTCTTGTGACATGTAATTCCTCTTCAAGAAGGATTCTATCTAAGAGCAAGTTGCGTAGTTTCAAGGGTCATTTTGTAGGTTGCAAGTGATTAGGATTTCCAGCTAAGTGAGGTGCCACTACAATGTGTGGGCTCATGTTGTAGGGTTTTGATAGCATGTCGGTGCTCCATATCAATCATAAGACAACTACCATTGCATCAATATTGAGGTGATGGTTGTACCAAGTTTTGAAGAACATATTTTGAGAATCACAATTTTGTTGAAGCTTGATCACTTTAGCTGAATCATGGGTTTTTGTATCTACTGCAAAATTGGGAATGTCACATTGTTTTGGTGTCCCTTTCCAAAAGTGTTTTCAATATTTCCTACTCGAGAGCTTTAATCTTGCAAAAATGTGTTTGTGCTCCTCCCACATGGTCTTCCAATGGGAAACAAGCTTTGACCATTTGGTCTTCAACAATTTCTAGGCCAATCATCTTGTAGGTTTTACTAAGCGTTTCTAGCATGGCATCTAATTTCATAAAGCAATTGGCAATGAGGATGTTGGTTTGCTTGGTGAGGGATGCTACTATTTGATAAATAGACTATCAACAACAAGTAGTATTTTTCATCTATCCAATTGGTGGTTGTGGCTTGGTTATGCTAGTTAAGATAGTTGGCATTCAAAGCTTTGTCACCTCAAGGTGCAATCTTGATAGAGATCTGAGGCGGTGCATTGAGAGTTAGGATCATGGGTTCATCTCTCTCATTCACAAGCTTTGGGGTTGGCCCTTTACTATGGCTTGGTTTTTGGATTGCACTCCAGTTGGGTTGTTTCAAATGTGGGCCATAAGAGTTGTGCAAGACTAGCCCTTGTAGTATTCTTATCCCATGAGTAGGGCCTAAAGCATCCACCTCAAGATAACAAATCCTCTTATGCAACTCTTCCTATGCTTTGCATGCATAGTCTAGGTAAATTTTTAATTGGTTTTACTTGATTCTTTGAGTGCCATTGACATTTGACTTGTGTCCCATATTAGTGATTGGTTTTTTTAATTGCTACACTAGGGCCATTTTCTTATCTTCGGCCACTAATAGTCATTGTAGTAGGGAATCCATTTGTTTGCTAGGCATGAATTTGGAAAGTTGTGGCCAACTCCCCAGTGCTTAAGGTGGGATAACTTTGGCTTGGGTGAGTGACATGCAACTGTGCTTTTCAACATAATCGGCATGGCAATGGGGTTTGAAATTTATAGGACTAGCCAAGTAGTTTGCATCCTACATCTTCTCTCTTTGGGAGATTGTAGAAGAATGTTGAGATGCTTTCAATTTCCATTATTAGCATAAAGTATTATCTAGCACTAAATAGGCATTCCCTTCATATGATATGGATAGAGTTTGACATAAGTGTGTATAAGCAGTGGCTAGCCTACTTGATTCCATAAGTAATAGGAAAAAATGTTGTAGTCTGAGTGTTGTCAATGAGGGAAGTGGCCATAGCTTCCTTAATAGCTATAAGTTTTTTGTCTTGTTGCAAGGGATCCCACTATGCCTTACAGTCAACTAGAGTTTTGATGGGTCCTAGAAGTTGTTCGTGGTTCAAGTGCCCTGGGGGATAGTGCTTCTTGATGCATCTCCCATGGAATTGGCTAATCTCCTCCCCCACAAGGGTTTCTAGCTCTACATTTCTAGTTCAATTGATAGCACGAACTCATCCCAATTGTATGAAAAATTCTATTTATGTCTCTTAAGAAAATAAAGCAAAATCGGGTTTCCTTGATCAATTGCCCATTGTTGGACATATTTGTCAAACCAAACCTTCACGCAAGATTTCTCTATAATGAATATGAGTAGCTAGAAGCCTAGTCTCTATTAGCCATTCTAACTCAACAAGACATCCATCCCAAGATTTGTCCAAGGAACCCTTTAAGAAAATATCTATAAGTTTATGTTATAGAATAGGTGGCTAAAGTTCTAGATTAGACTTTAGAAAATGAGGTGATTTTTTGTCTAAATAAAACAAATCTTGTAATTGGTTTGGGGAATACTTCTAATAAGACTCATAAATATATAGAACTTGTATTTGAAAGATTTGTCCTAGTTGTATGCATAGGAAAGTGCACTTGTCCTAACTCTTGATGGTAGCATATTCTTAAGTCAATATTTCATGAGGTTTAGGCAAGGTTTCAACCAAGGGAGGGAGCTACAGAAAAAAAGTAAATATTATAGAAAATTTGGGATTGAAATAGGTCCATAAACAAGTCGTGATAGGAAGCATTGAGAGACTAATACTCTTGATGAAGTGGAAGGGAAGCAAGCAAGCATGGGAGAGTCCATAATTTACTCCCAAGAAAGGGTAGTTGTGTTGATGAAAGGGCTACCCTTGATGAAGAATAGGGATTAACAAAGGAAAACTTGCACTATTGTGCATAACTATTGCTATTTGACATGGATTGTTGAAGAAGAAAGAGGCAAGCAATCTACATGATATCTATAGCATGCAAGAAGGTTGAATTTGGAAGATACTTCAGAGCTGAATAGGGGTTTCTTTGTTGTGCATAACTATTGCTATTTGACATGGATTGTTGAAGAAGAAAGAGGCAAGCAATCTACATGATATCTATAGCATGCAAGAAGGTTGAATTTGGAAGATACTTCAGAGCTGAATAGGGGTTTCTTTGTAAACTGTTTTAATTCTAAAATTTCCTTTCATATATAGGGGCAAATGGGGATTTGAAGGCAGTCCACTACTATAATAAAACTCTTCTTTGATCTTTGCTCTTGGCTGCTCCAAAAACAAGGGAAAACATGGATTGTTTTGAAGCCTCTTGCTTCATTGTTTCCATGGGATGCAAGTCAAATGTTTGAGGCTATTCCATACCGAAATTCGCTACAGTAGGTGTAGAGAAATAGGGCAAGATTACAACCCATAGATATTTCCCTTTGATCTATCTCTGATCTATGCTTGAAGAAGGCATTTGACTATCCCAAAATATGGCTTTTTGTAGACTATTTTGATGTATCTAACTATGCTATTGTAATAAGATGCAAGATTGATGTGTTGGGCTAAAAGAAGGGTATTTTGGAATCCAAACTAGGGATTTACATGTATGTATGGGCTACATAAGTTATGCACTATTCTCATGAATATAGGGGATTGTTTTGGAGCCATAAATATGTTATTTAATATATAAGCCCATGTATGTTGGATTATGAAGAATATGGGCTAAATACAAATGGTTCTATACACAACCATAGCCTCAATTCATGGTTTGTATGAATATATATATATGCCGTATATGGTTAAGGCATAAGCTTTTATGTCATAATTAAAAAGTACATTTGAGATTTTTACATAAACAAGGTTTTTGTCGTTTCAAACCACCTTCTTCTACAAAATATCTTCTCCCTGTGCTTCAAGCTCTTTTTACTCGAGTCTCAACAACTTTTGGCCATACAAGAGAATAGCTTCTCCAACACACACACACACACACACATTCTCTCTCTCTCTCTCTCTCTCTCTCTCTCTCTCTACTCCAATGAATAATATATAAGTAAGAAGAAGAGATCTCAAATTTGGCACATAGAAGAATAACCTCTTCTAGCGAAATTTTGACATTTTATACATGAACTCAAATTTTAGGGTTTTCTCCCAAATATTAACACCCTATCCCTTTATTAGACTCTAGGAAAGTCTTTATATGGCATACATACAATTAGAGGCTTAATCTTGGACTCTCTCTAGAAAGTTGTATTGACCATGGTCATTCCCTTATCATCTAAGCATAATCCAAAGGCTTGCATCCTTTATATGTCTAAGGTGAGGTTATAAGCCTCGTAGACTTGTTCAAACTACTCCATGAAGCTATAAGGATTGTCCTCTACTTTGCGCTTCTCTATTTTCTTGACAATTAAAGGAATTTTCACTTCATCCTTAGAACTAAATGCAACGCCTAGTCCCATGAGTAGTGTGTTGGCCACGTGGGTCCCAACCTAGAGGGCATCCATGTTATTGTGTAATTTCCTCTACACTAGGTCAGTGATTGCATTCTTTGATGACCCTACAAGCCCAATGTTTAGTAGTCTTCTAATATCATCTACCTTTTAGTGCATGCTCTCCTTTTGGGAATTGGGAAACTATGGTCAAGCCCATGAGTGTATTTAGGATTTTCCTACTCTTTTCTATCAGTATTTGGTATATTGTTCTACATTCAATGATCAAAATTCCCCCTTCTTTTCAACCGTTGTATCTTGAAGACTAGCTAGTGTGTTGCTTAAGCATGTTGACACATCCTTTAGCTATCGTTTCTTCTCCATCATAAGTATTAGTTAGTGTCTTAGTAAAGTGGCTTGATTGGTGTGGGTATGATCCTTAATTTAGGATCATGTCTTCTATCTCTAAGTGCATAGGCACTTGCATGACTTGGTCCGAAATGACTTGATTTTTCATTTTTTAATGTTATTAATACGTTATGTGTGAAGTTCCTTTATATTTGTGGGGTTGATTCTTATTATAGGGTTTGATTAGTTGGGTTCCTTTTACCAATGTCTTTTTTCATTTCAAACATCTTCATATTTCAACTAATGACTTAAATGTTTAAATCCTATCTTGATGCTTTTCCTTTTGTGAAATTGTTGGGATTTTTGCTCAACAATGGGACTTGATGGAATCCTTATTGATTTAAGAGCTTCAATTTTGTTGGCTATGATATCTCTCACCTAGCTAGAAACACTCTTTCTCTATCCAACCAAACACTCATCCATCTGCAAAGAAGATGAATGCATGACTAGATGTAAGTTGTAGAGAGTTCAGCTACTCACCTATCTCGTTGTAGTCCTAATCGCTCAATGGGCTTGCAAGTGGCTCCATTATCCAAGTGTCAAGCCTTCAAATCCATTATTCCATAGCTCCAACTCGATCTATGTATGCTCTGAGTGATTGTGAATGAAGAGAAGAAGAAGAGAATAGCACGAGAGTCAAAGAATAGCTTCGCCAATGGTCCCACACACACACACACACACACACTCTCTCTCTCTCTCTCTCTCTCTCTCTCTCTCTCTCTCTCTCTCTCTCTCTCTCTCTCTCTCTCTCTCTCTCTCTCTCTCTCTCTCTCTCTCTCTCTCTCTCTCTCTCTCTCTCTCTCTCTCTCTCTCTCAAAAGGTGCTCCTATGAATAAGATAGAAGTAAGAAGAAGAGCTCTCAAACCTGGCACATAGAAGAATAACCTCTTCTAGTGAATTTTGGACCTTTTATACATGGGCTCAAATTTTGGGGTTTTTTCCCAAATGTTCAAACCCTATCCTTTTCTTGGACTTTAGGCAAGTCCTTATATGGCATACATTCATTCAGAGGGTTAATCTTAGACTCTCTCTCTCTCTCTCTCTCTCTCTCTCTCTCTCTCTCTCTCTCTCTCTCTCTCTCTCTCTCTCTCTCTCTCTCTCTCTCTCTCTCTCTCTCTCTCTCTCTCTCTCTCTCTCTCTCTCTCTCTCTCTCTCTCTCTCTCTCTCTCTCTCTCTCTCTCTCTCTCTCTCTCTCTCTCTCTCTCTCTCTCAAGGTGCTCCTATGAATAAGATAGAAGTAAGAAGAAGAGCTCTCAAACCTGGCACATAGAAGAATAACCTCTTCTAGTGAAATTTGGACCTTTTATAAATGGACTCAAATTTTAGGGTTTTCTCCCAAAGGTTCAAACCCTATCCTTTTCTTGGACTCTAGGCAAGTCCTTATATGGCATACATTCATTCAGAGGGTTAATCTTAGACTCTCTCTAGAAAGTTGTACTAACTGTGGCACTATGGTTCATAAAGCTCATGTCACTTGTGATAAGGACAATGAAGCACCTCATCCCTTTCATGAGGTTGCAAGTAGCAAAATACTAACATTGTAATGTCGTCAATTTCCAAATACCTCAAGACTTTAATATCATGTTCACTTTTAATTTTATCTTTTTGAATCTAATAAGATTCCTGCAATGCATCCTTATCTTGTTGCTCTCCCCATCTTTTGGCAATGCTTTTCCTATACTATACTTAAGAATAAAGCCATTTGGAATCTTTCTTCTTGTGAGATCTTGAAGCCAAATGCTATCACTAAATCTACTCTTCGTCATTTTCGTTCTCCCTTGATTCATCAAATTACAATGTTTTTCCATAATCTAACATGGAAGACATGATTTCCAGTGGCTCCATGGATGTGGCATGTACTAGCTCAAAGGACTCCAATTCACAGAGTTCTATAAAGTCCAACTTTTAGTCTCCAAGGCCTATGTCCCTATGGATGGTGAATGAGTTATTCTTATGTCGACGATGAAGGGACCGAAAGGTTGAGCTTTTGGCCAAAGTTTAGACTATTTGATGATGTAGTAGCCAAGCTCAATTATATATTTTAACTTTTATCCTCAATGGTGGAGATGGAAATTGTTTGAATATGAGTGTGTGATTAAATATTTGTGGATATTAGCATGGGTCTTAAACTTACCCTCTTCATGCGATGAGGTTGCCCATTCAATGGTTAACTTAGTCGATGCTTCTTCATAGATTCTCTTAACTTCATTTTCCATCGAATTGACAACTCTAGTCTCGAGCTCCAATCAAGAGATCTAGTCAAAAGCCTACCTCAATAGTCTATTCCACCCTTGTGTAGGATGCCTTTAATTGTCCATGGGCTTGCTCTCTTAGAGTTTTCTAATATGGAGAGTTGTCTTGGCTTTCTCCAGCTTTAATTGGACATTGAGATCTATCACCTAGACTTGAAGTTCCTCCTATTGCTTTTGCAACTCTTCTATCTCTTAGTTCTTAGATTATATTACTAGGTCACCTTCCCATGGAAAGAAGTCTGATGATTTTTATTAGATCTCCATGCAAACATACATTGGAATTCCCATTGAAAGAAGTGCAATGATTTTTCCCTCATCCTCTTCCACAAAGAAAGGTCATCAACAATACACATGGGTTCAAGAGACCCCCCCTCTCTCGACAATGTTCACTTTCTTAGCCTTTGCAAGTCCCTCAATCAATTTGCTAGATTCCCCTTCTCGTTTGGCTTCAAGTAAAATGACAATGTGGTCCCTCGATTGCTGAATTGGTTTCTAGATTTCCCTTCTCATTTGGCTTCAAGTAAAATCACACAGTGGTCCCTCCTTGAATCAAGTGAATCTCTTTGAGAGATCCTACAGCTTCTTTTGATTATTATCATCATGAAAGTATTGGTCTACTTAAGTTTCTTTATAGCCTCTGTGCCTCAATAGCAAAGATTGCTTGATGCAAAGAGCTAGCATAATCTTCCAATCACTATCAATGTTATTGTCCGACTCTATGCTTGTTATGCAAAGATTGCTTGATGCAAACAACTAGCATAAACTTCCAATCACTATCAATGTTATTGTCCGACTCTATGCTTGTTAACTCCAAATCCTAAAGAGAGCCTTTGTCATTATCTTTGATTTCTTCTACTACAAGAATGTCAAGATCAAGAATGAGGCTAGAGGATCTAAACCCTATATGTTCATAGTCAAGGACCTCTATATACTCATCATTCTAGGTCAAACTTCACTCCAACTACTTCGTCATCTACAAGTTCTACCTTTTTGGGCTTGGGATCTACTTTGATTTGCTTCATTGTTTTGCTATTGGAGCCATAATCTTTGGATTTATCTTGTTTGTCAACTCAAAAAAATATTCTTTAGTATTGCTAAGTTCATTTGCTTTAGGATTGTCCTTAAGAAACCATAGCCACTAAGGGAAGATTCTCCTTAACTCCCAAGGGCTGAAATTTCCACTATCTTGATTCATTAACTCACATGTGCTTTTATATTACTCTTCTTCCATGAATTAGTCGAGTATGCCTAAAGGGTTAATCTCCGCTCTGTGTGGTTGGTTTTTGTTACGATGGGGTGATAATCAAACCATGGATAGCTCATGGGAACGCATGAGAGGATCGATTGTAAACTTGAAGAGAAGTGAAAGCTAGTACATAAAGCTTGTGCAAGGATAGATGCATTACCATTTGTTCATTGGAGGATTCTTTAATGTCAACATAGCCGAAAAGATAGTTATACTAAACCTTGAGTGCCTGATATAGAGCCATAGAAGAATTGTCATCAAGAGTAGGGTCCAATAATGCCAATCCAACCATTCAACCAATCAAAGAATGTAGTAGATAGTGAGCCAATAACCAACAATGCTCCTTGAAATACTTGCTCCAAATTTAAACCTTCACTTGAATGCCAAACAAAACATTGAATGATAACATCCTCAAGCACAAACCCTAGGAAATTGCAAAACTCAATGTGTACTTATCTCTAAAGTTGGAATGTGCAAGGAGATTTGATGGCCTAAGAATGATGACATTCTTAAGAGGTAGGTGCATGCAAATTAATAGTGGCCTTAGGATCCTTGTCCTAATATCAGATAAATATGCTAGAAGAGCCAATACTCTCATAACATGTAGCAAATCAATATACTACAGAGAATAATGAATATGAGAATGTAGGCAATAAAATAAGAGTGGAGAGAGTGATTGATTAATGTAATGCTTTTGTTATGATACAAATATATATACTAGAGAGAGTAATGAATACGAGAATGCAAGGCAATAAGAGTGGAGAGTGATTGATTAATATAATGCTTTAATTATGGTACGAGTACAAGAGATGGCGATATATACACAAGTGATGTGGCAGGTAGGTAGGAGTGTACCTCAAGCAAAAGCCTTCTAACTAGTATCTCACCTAGCATCCTATATATAGATTCTTATAAATACAAGGGTCTTAAGGTCATTATGGCAAACCTTTGCATATGTTCATGTACACTCCATCATAACACGACTCCTGTCCAAAACTTGGAACATTGGATGTGCAAAACTACCAATGTCAGATAACATACTACTAGCTACAGAGTGTGCTCTGACTTCTCAAGGCTCATGCAGAGCATAATGCTTTAGTAAAACACTCCAGTGGAAACTGCCCAGTTAGCATATTCACACCTTGCGCTATTAACAAAACTACGCTATAATCCACAACCTTGAATGAGGGAGTATAGATGTAAATCTTCAAATTTCCATCACCGTCGCAGTTACTCCCCACTTTTTGCTACACCAACCTCAGCAGGTCGAAGAACCCTGTCATGCAGCATGTACCCCGGCTGCAAGCAACAGCAATTGAAAAACATGTTCAGAAAGCCAGATGAACACCTTTCTCAGGCGAGAAGCACAAAAACTTGTAAAGGTTTTGGGTACCTGGACAACAACAGCAACAGTCCCAGGCTTTTTGCATGGGTCAGCAACTTCATAAAGAGCAAGGTGCGAATTCGGATCAAATTGTTGACCAACAACTGGCTCAAATCTTTGAATCCCAAATTTCTTGAACACCTGAAGCAAATTAAAAGCAGTTTCTGTTAGGACACCCAAAAGCCGCAGTTGTCAAGTAACGTAGCTATTAGACACATGTTTCACTTTGATTTCCAGTTTAAACATAAGCATCATGGAATTTTAGAGTGGATTAATAGATTAACAGGCCTTAGTCCCCACAGCTCTAAGAAGTTGAATGCAACAAGCTGGATACTCACCCATGGCTGGGTGCAGTACTAGCAAAGCTATCACATGCCCAGTTTACAATTACTGATCAAGACATCCAAGACTGTCCAATGTACGTAAATATTTCACCAGGGAAAATTTTTAATACTGTGAACAGGGAGATAAAAAGGAGACAAACAGGCCTCTGACTCCTCATGCAAGGGCACCTTTTCAAATGATTTTGACATGGTAGATAAAGCTGAACAGAAATTACATTCCAGCCCCTCTCTCCTTTTCCCCTTTGATGTTCAGCAAATCCGCAGCTTTGTTTACAGATAAACATGTCTTGTACGTTATCACAACATTACTACCAGGTAATAACTAAAGACAAACAAGATCGACTGTAATTATTTGAGATCAACTATAATTTATTTGATAAGCAGGGAACGTACATGCAACAGTTCCTTTTCAGTGGCTATCACGCCTTCTAACAGAGTTTTCAAATGTTTGGCTGCTTCAGAGGAAGGGTTTGCTAAAACTTCTGTGCGAACATCTTCTGGTACTGTTGCAATAGCCCTGTCTACATTATCTGCCACATCCAGTAGTTCTTCTGCAAATTCCTGCACAATCCAATGACATGCATTATCTATAAATATTCTAGTACATGTAATGATCTTGAGCAATCAAATATTGAGAGACGGTAAGATATGTAAAGATCACCTGTATGGCATATTTTTTTGTCATTTCGGACTCCCTTCGCAGCCTCTCTTTCACATTTTCCAGCTCAGCAATGCTGGACAAAAGCCTTTCTTTCAATTCTGCAATCTGCTTAATTTTTTCTGCAAGTAGCAACTCCCGCTCTACTATTATCTTCATAAGAGTGTCCTTGTCTACTTGTACTGGTGGCACCACTTCCCTTTTTCCTGTGATCTCAGGTTTCTGTTCAGATGAACCTTCTGTTTCAACTTCCTGAGAGGAATCAGTGGCAGCTGTTTCAACCTTCTCTTCTGCAGTAGATTCAATAGGTGTATTTGGACTATTCTTTCCTGGAGGCGGTGATGCTGCTGAAGAAAAATTGTATGCTTGTGATGATCCAACTCCATAACAAGGTTGGATTACAAAGCTTGAATTTCCTCCATGAGCTACACTCTCACACAGCTGTAGAAAACCACACTAAATTTACTTTTACATAGAGAGCTGTAGAAAGCAATAAGCTTGCTTAGAAAGCAAAATGCTGGTTACCATACATTGACTACTTATAACACATGTTGAGTGAGTAAATTGTTGCATAGAACTTCAGTAGAAAAACTGTCTTCCCAAGTAAGAACTAAAATTATAAAATATCAAACCAAAATTCAGTCAATTGTTGCATATGACTTCAATAGAAAATATTGTTCTAGGTAAGAGCTAAAACTGTAAAATATTTGAACAAATCTAGATGTAAGCAATGACACACGACTAGGGTAAGAGATTAGAAGTCCTTAGAACTAAAACCATAAAATATTGAACAAATGCTAGATGTAAGCAATGACACACTAGGGCTAGAGATTATATGTACTTTAACATCCTTGCAAAGGATGCCACATATTATTGAAAACGTGTAAATTTCTCCATGAAATATAAAACACGTTAAAATGAGGTCCAATGGCAGAGGGTCAACAAAAAATCAACATAGAATCTCCTTTCTATAGTGGTTATTCACACACAATTAGGATACATTCAAAACCTTAAAGATTTAGAAAATTCCCAGAAAAAAGTTGTAGCATGAAAGTTGCTGCCACATCTACCAAATGAAGGGAAACTCTCCACACTTAAAGATGGTAAAAATCTTATGTTCACAAATGTAGCAATTTGTTTCCAAAGTTATTGAGATATCTTCCCAAGAGCCATAAGGCAGAAAGTTACTATCATAGGCAAAGTCCTCCAAGTATTGAGTTTGGACATCCCATATATTCGCTTGCATCCTTATGAGAGCCCTACTACATGGCTGGCCAAAGTAAATCCCATATGGGCTTATCAAATGTTTGAAATCTTCATCTTGATGACTCGCATGTAGGGGGATATCGTGGGCTTCCAGATTCTATACAAACTAACTAAGAACCTTTCTTACCACACAAAGCCACATTTTCAGCATTTTGCAGCAGATTTGAGTTTAATGTCCTCTAACCGTTGAGACATGTTGGGATGAGTGAAGGAATCCCTAGCAGACTGCCTCTTCAAAGGCAAAGGGGACTACCCAGTTTGTGCAGAGCTTTTTTAGGTGAAAATGTCTTTTGAAGCCAATATGGAGTTCTGGGCTATTATGAACCGCAAGGTCCTAATGCTACCAAAAAATCATAAGACTCCAAGATGGACAACATCATTACCAAATGTGGCAATTGTCATCCTCCAGCTTTTGATCCTACAGAAGAGCTTGTGACTTAAGGCCATTGATCATCTAAGAGTAAAGGATTCACCTATTCTTTCTCAAGAGGAGAAAAAGCAGTTGACAAAGATACATGCACTTTGGGATAAACTGTATGCCTAGATTCACCAGTTCCTATTTTTCTTTTGCACACCGACTGTGATTGCTCATATTGAGTATTAAAAAATTTTACCCGCTGCTCCTGAGATATGGCTAGAGTTAAACCAGCTCTACAATCAAATGATCGTGATGAAATGGATACCTTTAGAGCTTTAGATATGGACTTTAAACTTAAAACAAATCTGCCTCCATATGAGAGCATATTAATAAGCTTTGGCAATTAGAGATACAAGTTCAAAATTCCCACAATGCTATTACTTCTGAAGATATGTTGATAATTTTATCGTCACAATTGCCATTAATGCTTCCTATTTTGTGTTCATAGTATCAAGGCATACGGAGACCCTTAAGTAGGAGGACTATATTCATATATAGTAGAGGGACAAGAGAAGCAATTGAAGACTATTAATCCTCCAAAGTGGAAGGCTGTTACAAATCGAAATTCCTAAAAGAAAGGGAAAGACAAGAAAAAAGAAAGATTATAAAAACAAGGAGAACAAGGAATCTCCTTGCCATACGTGGTGAGGTAGGTCATTGGAAGAAAGATTGTCCTGACGAGGATAAGGACGACACCAAGAAGAAAAAGCAAAAGGAGAAGGAGAAGGAAAACTACGAAGAAATTAGGAGTAGTGGTTTCTCCTTCATCGATGACATTCCTTCATCTAGAAGGAATTGAGCCTTCTACATCGGACACTACTGATGTAACATTGATGGCCCCACAAACTCGTGAGTGGATTATAGATAGTGCCCATATGACAACACCTCCAATTGGTATTGTCTGTGTGTGTCCGATGCATGGGCCAACAACATTAGGGCTAAGCAGTATATGCTTACTTTGTGGCTAGCATAACCTTTGCTTTCATTATTGTACACAATAAAAATGCATTTCATAGACTTTCCATCCAACTTCTTGCATTGTTACACTCGTATCAAAGTATAAGCCAAGCAACAAAAAACAAGTAAATCACAAATGGTATTTCACTATAACAAGCCTCATACAAAGTGATAGACTACAAAGCCTTTATGGGACACTTGTTAATTTCATAGGCTACATATAAAACAAGCTCAAGCCAAAAACTATGTAGCAAAGCTCAACTCTAAATCAAGTATCATGCCATCCCCACGCGTGATCTATTTTTCCTCTCAACTACACCATTTTGTTGTGGTGTATTTGTGTTGTATATTGATGTTTTATCCCACATTCAACCATATATATATTGAATTCCTTAGATATATATTTCCGCCTAGAGTATTTATCAATAAAAGTCATTGAATACAAGTAGTTACCAAAAAAGGATATTTACATGGAACCACAAACATCACTATGTACAAATTGTAGTTTGCAAACAGCTCTCACTGAACCATCTTTTGAAAATGAAGCACGCCACATTTTACCCAATATACAACTTTCACAAACGAGTCTTTCACACATATCAAGAGTAGACAATGAAGACACCATATCTAATTTCTAAGGTGCAACAAACTAACAAAATTTAAATGACCAAAATGTACATGTCAAATTTTCCCATCTGAAATTGCCTACGAATCATCAATTGCACATGCTACGTCTTCCACACATTTTCCATAGTTATTGAGCTTATACAGTCCACGACATAGTGCACTAGATACAATAATTGTATCACCGTAAGAGAAATCATAAACTATGCATCTATCATCAACAAACTCCACAATCAAGCCAATCTTGCAAATACAAAAATTGACACTAAATTCTTCTTGATCTCTGGTGCATGCAAAGCATCCACAAGTGGAAAGCACTACCATTAACAACAATCAACACAATTTTCTCAACTTCTTTAACAAGACAAGAGAAATTATTGATACATACCACAATACTACCCTTAAGCAAGCTCAAGAGAAGTGAATAGGCTACATAAAGAAAAGTGTAGAGAATACATGACACCAGCCTTCCTTCACAGATAGGGTGGTAATCCCTAATTAAATACTCAATTACAACTATCAATAAATAAGTATAAACTGAAGTGCACACTTTACCTTCAATAATCTTGGACAATAGACACCCTATTGGGCCTAAAGCCAAGATTCCATAATCTCCTTGGCTGATCCAAAAGCCCATTGTTGCACCAACAATCAACAAAACAAAATGGGCCAATTTCCTTTGAATTTCACCCAAGACTTGCTCTAATGGAATCCCAACTGACCAAATGCTACCCCAATTTTACAATGGATGGTCTAATATCCAAAATCTTGACAATTCCACAAATTTTAGATGTTGATTTCAATGTACAATGCCTTTGGCTGATGGCACAAGTCTCAAGGTGGCTGCTAAACCCTCATTGCTACTATAAATTAGAGTTTACAACAGGATTTCTCTTGCTATCCACCAAATTTGACTGTGATCTTTTCCAAATGGTTGAGATTTGCTAAGATAACCTGAAAGTGGACTAGAGACGATAAGAGATTACTGAGAAGAGAGAGAAATCAGAGTTTTCTCACATAAAAACTCCCAAATCTGCCTGCTGCCTAAAGCTCCAAACATGTTGTCGCTTGCAATAAATGTTGCCACCAGAAACAAACTCGAAATCTGATCAATAGCTCTCTCTCTCTCCCCCTCCCCCCCCAAGCTGAATGAACCGAATGAGCCTCCAAACCCAAAAATGTCTTTTCCCGTTTTGCATGGGTATTTGTGCCAAGTGGCTGCCTTCTAAAACCATTTTTCAGCATTATCCAACCATTAAATTAATTTTCAAAATTAAGTTTAGTCCTTTTAACCCTGCCTAAAATGAAATGTGTCATCCATAATTGAATTGACTAGACCATTTGCAACTTTGAGTGGTCCCCAACCACTATTGACTCTCAAATTGGAATTAATTAATTGAAGCTAATCCCTAGTGTCACCATTGACACTTCTTGGCCAAACAACTATCCTAGGGTCAAAACTGACAACCAAAACCCAATTGGTATAACTTGTTACAACTTTTGCCTTTGATACCCACAGTATCCTTGAGATCCTTGGCTTGTTACCATGAAATAATTGCCATGTGCAACACGTGCTTAATAACCTTACAAATTTATTCATTAACTTAATCAAATGTTACTAGCAAGATTAAAGCATCTCAAAAATTTAATGTCCCCGTGACACTGTGTAAAGAAGTAATATGTTTAGTGGCACCATTGTCGAAGCACTATGCATCTAAATCCGCAACAAATATACAAGAATCATATAAAGAAGGGTTGTAACTGCATTGCACACTAACAGTCCACTCTATATCCTACACAACATTTGCAAATTCTAACTCAAAAGGACAAGCGTTTGCAATAGCCACACTAGCCTCTTTCTTCTTGGCCTCTTTTGCAACCAACTTAGAACAATCCTTAATTACATAATCTTTTGTCTTACAATGCCTACAAAACATCTAACACTTTTTTTTCCTTCTTATTCTTATCAATCTTCTTTGTCTAAATAGCATATACAATTTTCTACTTGCTAGTAGAAAATGAAGCTTTTACTTATTATTCTGACTAGCCACAAAAGATTGATCTACAATGCATCCAATGAACTTGTTTTGCCTAGATTGTCCTTAACAGAAACCAACTCATCAAATGTCAAAGCTTACAAATTTCCTTTCATCCTCAAATGAAGAGTAAGTACAAAACCTCTGATAAAAGTCAAAAAGATCATTGAGAACAATCTGAAGAAGTGAACTATCTAGCAAAATCTCATCTGTAGCAATCAACTACTTCAATTATTTGATATTTGTTAAAAAGCTATCCATGGAGTCGCTTTGCTTACTCTTTACTGCTTAATGTAGGTAAGTAACACGGATCTCTTTTCTTCCTTGATATAAACATACAAGTGTATCCCAAGCATCCTTACCTATCTTACATAAATAAATACGTTGAATCATGGTACGTTTAATAGACAATACAACCAAAGCATGAGCCTCTACATGTCTACCATCGCAACAAATTTGCTTAGGAGTAGGTGGTGGTGGTGCTCTATATTAACTGGAGCAAAACTAAAACCTGTAGCATCCTTTGTATGTTTTTGTTCTTTCTACTATCTATTTCTCTTGTTTTTGCTACACTTGTTGAAGCGGTCTATGACTCACATAAAGCAGTAATTCCTTCAATTAACACCTGGTCTTTTCACACACACACACACACAAACAAAGACCTCACTCCCTCGCTCAACACCAGATTGGCCCCGCAGACCGGCGCCCCTCTCAAATATTTACTATTTCTTTATCGATTCAAAGAAGGAAAGTTACAAAAAAATGAAATGTTCCAAAATACATAACCTGTGAACAATTGGTTTTCATATTTTCTAAGTAAATCCCAGTTGCATAAGAACAATACAGCATGACCAGAACAACATCCCTTTTAGGAAAGCATTTTTTGTGACCATAACTCAATAATTCATATGCAGAATTGTAGTCTGCAGAACTCAGTATTTACTATTTTTACTGTCTAGTATATCCAGAATATCCCTTTTAGGAAAGCATTTTGCATACTCTACCAATGGGCAAGTAGTGTTTCCAAGAAGTTTTATGATCTGAAACATAACACTTTAGTAGATCTAAAACAGTCGAATTTGCTTCTTCAGACTGTCCATCAGTTTGTGGATAAAAAGAAGATGAAAATTTCAGCGTAGTACCCATGTTTTCAAACAATGCTTTCCAAAACAAGCAAGTCATTCTTGGGTCTCTTATCACTGACAATTGACTGTGGCATTCCATGGTACTCAAAGATATTATGCATAAATATATTTACCATGTGTTCTGACTTAACCTTTTTCCTTACAGGAATGAAATGTGGATGTTTGTTGAATCTACAAATGATAGTCCAAATTCCATCTTTCCCTGAAGAAGTTCTTGGAATATCAAAAATGAAATCCATGGCAATACTTTGCCATGGCCTTTTTGGAATAGGCAACGGCTGTAATAACCCTAGTGTCTTCTGTCTATCAAATTTGACCTTTTGGCATACAAGGCAAGATCTCACATATGCATCAACATTAGATCTCAAGGCTAGCCAATAGAAGAAAGTCTCTGTCGCTTTGATTGTAGCATCAATACCACGATGTCCTGCATACAGTGGAGCATGACTTTCTAATAAAACTTTTGGCCTTAGCTGTTTTGTAACGCATAGTCTTCCATGCATCATGATAAAGCCTTCTTTGAAGGCATAATGATCATGATGTTGGCCATTGATCAACTGTTCATAGATTTTAGAGAAATCTTCGTCATCAGCATACTACACTTTCATATCATCCAATTCATGGTGATAAGAAACAAAAACAACTAACACATGTGGTTTGCAAGATAAAGCACCTGCAACTACATTCTTCTTGTCTTCCACATGCACTATCTAAAAATGAAACATAGATAGGAAATTTGCCCAACGCATGTGTTTCTCTGACAATTTAGTCTATGTGAGAAAGTATCTAAGTGTTTGATGATCTGAATGCACTACAAAATCAGCACCAAGCAAATAGTGCTTTCAACTAGAAAGTGCATGGATCACAACCAAAAACTCTTTCTCATAAATTTAGTAAGTCCTTTCAATGATAGAAAGTATTCTACTCTCGTATGCCACAACTCGGCCATTCTACACTAATACAACACCAATGCTATTTCCACATGCATCACACTGAACTACAAATGGCTTAGACAAATCTGGTGAAATAAGTACTGGATCTGTAGTAATTTTTCCCTTCAAACATCTAAATGTTGATTTCTCTTTGTCAGTCCATTGCCATTTGACATCCTTCTTTTCAAGCGCATGTAAAGGAGAAGCAATCACTGCAAAGTGTCTTACAAATCTTCTGTACTAAGAGCATAGGCCAAGGAAACTACGGACATCATGAACGGTTTTCAAGCCTAGCCAATAGACAATTGCTTCTATCTTTGCAAGATCCATCTTCACACCATCTTTAGAAACTATGTGCCCAAGGAAGTGAATCTCTTCCAAAAAGAATTCACTCTTCTTGCTATTAATGAGCACTCTTTTGTGCTTAAGCTCATTAAAGACTGTAACTAAGTGTTTTCTATGCTCCTCTTCATTCTTTGAAAAGATAATCATATCATCAAAGAATGAAGAATGTGCCAACGAAACTTCGATAAGGTAGGAAAATTCTATCCATCATCTTGTTAAACGTAGCGGGAGCGTTGGTCAATCCAAACGGCATGACTAAAATGTTGGAAATAAAGGCCTTCATGCCTTTAAATGTGCTTGGATGTGAACACACCCTTAGCACTTGTACCTCCACATATATATCTAAAAACCTAAAGGTACACACTCGTCATTTGTTGTTGCCGTGACCGAGCAGCCAAGTATTTCTTTATGGCATGGCCGGTTGGGACACATGAGTCAAACAGGAATGAAAGTGCTTTCTCGTTTGGGTTACTTACCTTGTCTTCGTTATGCTGATTTTGAGCATTGTGATCATTGTATTTATGGCAAACATGCACAGACGTCTCACAAAAAGTCTCTTTCTTTGTAATCTTCTTCTCTAGAGTTAGTACATTCAGATGTATATCAAATGCCAGGATTATCTTTAGGGGAAAAGAAATATTTTGTCACCTTTGTTGATGATACTACAAGGAAGATATAGGTTTATCCTATTCGTAGCAAGGATGAAATGCTTGACAAGTTTAAAAAATTCTTGGCATTGGCTGAAAATCAGATAGATAAGACATTTAAGTATCTTCGCTCTGACAATGGTGGGGAATCCAAGGCCTTTCAAGCATATTGTGACAGCAAAGGGATAAAGAGGGAGCTCACTACCCCTCATAATCCGCCCCAAAATGGAGTTGCAAAGCGTATGAATTGGACCATACAGAATAAGATCCGTACGATGCTGTCTCATGCTGCATTACCCCATGGTTTTTGGACAGAGGCTGTTATGACGGCCATACACTTGATAAATCGATCACCAAACAGGTCTTTTTTTTTTTTGGGGGGTGGGAGGGGGGGGGGGGGGGGGGGAAAGAGGGGGGTTCCCCAATAAGCGTGGCTGGACAAGCCACCTCCATATGCTCACTTGAAAGTGCTTGGCTACGAGGCTTTTGTGCACATTCGTAAAGAAAAACGCAGCAAACTTGAGCCAAAGTCCTGTAAATGCATTTTCCTAGGATATGGTGACGAGGGTGAAATGGGGTATAGATTGTGGGATCCCGAGAAAAGGAAAGTAATACGCAGAAATGATGTTATTTTCCGGGAAGATCACATACAAAAACAGCCTGAAAAGACTGAGGAGGTCCGTAGGGTTGTATTCCGGGAAGAAATACCTTTTGGACAGCAAAATGTACCCGCTGTACAGCAGCAAATACCTGCTGTAAATGAACCTGTAAATGCAGAAAATGATAGTGGAAATGATCAGCCAGCTATTGCCCATGACAATGAGCGACTACATATGCAGGAACAACCAGGACAACAAGCTATTAATGCTGATTTGCAGACTGAAATGCCAGGATAGCATGCTGAAAATAGAAATTTGCAAGAACAGCCAGCAAACAATGATCATTGGATTAGGAGATCGTCTAGGGCTACAATACAACCTGTTAGATTTGTTCCTAGTGCAAATTATGTAGTTGATTATGTCATGTTGACAAATTGTGGTAAACCATCTTGCTTCAACGAAGCAATATACAGACAGGACAGCAAGAAATGGTATAAAGCCATGTTGTCAAAAATGGAATCTCTTGAGAAAAATGGCACTTGGGACTTGGTGCAGATGCCTAAAGGGCAGAAAACACTTCCATGCAAATGGGTTTACAAGATGGTCACTTCTGGTTCCTCACCAAAGTACAAAGCAAGATTGGTTGCAAAGGGGTACAAGCAAGAGCTTGGAAATGACTTTGATGAGATTTTCTCTCATGTAGTCAAGATGACTACATTGAGAACCATTTTGGGCTTGGTTGCAAGTGAAGATATAGAGCTCATACAAATGGATGTAAAGACTGCGTTTTTACATGGTGATCTCCATGAAGACATATATATATAGCAGCCTGAAGGGTTTGTGAGAAAAGGGAAAGAAAAGATGGTATGTAAACTCAAAAGGAGTTTGTATGGGCTAAAACAAGCACCCAGAGAATGGTATCATAAGTTTGATACATTTATGCAGTCTCAAGGTTTCCATAGAAGTCAAGTGGATCACTGCTTGTACACCAAGAAGGCAGCAGATGGCAACCTGATTATCTTGGTTTTGTATATAGACGACATGCTAATTGCTGGCAGGGATACTCATGCCTTGGGCTCACTGAAGCAAAGTCTTCATGGCAACTTTGACATGAAGGATCTTGGTGATGCAAATCACATTCTTGGCATGCAAATACTCAGAGATAGGTCGAAAGGATTACTCTATCTATCTCGGCAAGAGTATATCTCCAAGGTTTTGCAGCGCTTCAATATGGAGGGGAGGAAAACGATTGGGGTTCCATTGCCTCCATATGTGAAACTCGGTGTAGAGGGCAGCCCTACATCTAATGATGAAAAGGCTGAAATGGCCAAGATACTATATGCTTCAGCTATTGGCAATTTGATATATGCTATGATTGCTACACGTCCTGACATTGCCTTTGTAGTGGGAGTGGTTAGCAGATACATGGCAACCCCTGGCAAGAAGCATTGGGATGCAGTGAAGGATATTATGAAATATCTCAAACGCACAAAAGAGTTGTGCATCTGCTTTGGGAAGTAGAAGGCCTATGTTGTTGGCTTTACGGATGTAGACTATGCTGGTCATGCGGATTGCAGGAAGTCCACTTCTGGGTATGTGTTTTCTTTCACAGGAGGAGCAATCTCTTGGATCTCCACACTACAAAAGTGTGTTGCATTGTCTACTACAGAGGCATAGTATGCGGCTGCCACTGAGAAATGCAAGGAGGCTTTATGGCTTTGACGTCTGGTGGGAGAGCTTGGCATCAAAGAGTTACTTGTTATAGTCAGAGTGCTATCATGCTAGCACGGAATCCTGTCTTTCATGCAAAGACAAAGCACATACATGTGAAGTATCACTTCATTAGAGATGTACTCGACAGCAAGAGCATTGAGCTTGTCAAAGTGCATACACATGATAACCCTGCAGACCTTCTCACGAAGGGTCTTCTAGCAAAGCAGTTTGCTCATTGCCAACAGATGATGGAAGTTGGATAGATATATGTATTTCAGCCTTGAGCATACCTAGACTTAGCTGATTCTTTTCTCCTCTTAAGGCACATTGCCTTTAAGTGGGAGGTTGTTGGGAATAAAGGCCCTCGTGCCTGTAAATGTGCTATGATTCTTTTCTCCTCTTAAGGCACATTGCCTTTAGGTGGGAGGTTGTTGGGAATAAAGGCCCTCGTGCCTTTAAATGTGCTCGGGTGTGAACACACCCTTAGCACTTGTACTTACACATATATATCTATCTAAAAACCTACAGCTACACACTCGTCATTCTACCTAAAAACGTGCACACTCTACTTTGCTCTCACCCACTCTCTCTCCGTCTCTCGCTGCGCGTAGCAACTAACTGTCTCAATCTTCATGCCTAACCTGTCACTACAACAAATTCATAAAGACCAAATGTCGTTCTAAAAAGAGTCTTATGGATATCCTATGGCCTCATTCTGATCTGATGGCACCCACTTTTCAAATCTATCCTGCTAAACATTCTTGCTCCCTCTAATCGATCAAGAATGTCATCTATCCTTGGAATCGGAAACCTGTTCTTGATCGTGTTCTTATTCAAGGCTTTGTAGTCAATACACATTTGCCAATAGCCGTCCTTTTTCTGAACTAACAACACAGGTGAACAAAACGGAGAACTACTGGGCTGAATTAGTCCCTTCTCTAAAAGCTCATTAACCCCTGTCATAATATCTTTCTGTTGCGCTAGCGGCTACACTGACCCTGTACAATGGCCTATTGGCCGGACTAGTCCCTGAAATAACATCTATGGTATGATCTTCACGCCTCTTAGGGTGCAACTCTCCTGGTAACGAATCTCAGAAACAGTCACTATATTTATCCAAGAAAGCCCTTCAACTTTCATCTAGTGCAGACACATTGCTGTCAACTTCATTAACTTGCTTTGCAAAAACCAAATACGCAGAAATATGATTTTTCATTACAAAAGTAATTGCAAAAGTAGAAACAATTGGGACAGACTCTCCTTTAAGCTTCACATCTAACACATAAGTCTTGCCCCTCTGTATAAGAGCAATCGTTCTATTGTAAGTATCCAAGATAGCATGCTTCCTGTGGCACCATGGAACACCCAACAGAACATCACAGCTCTCTAAAGGCATAATATGTAACCCCTCTGTGTCCACATAGCTCTGAATGTGCATATGGAGTTTGCCAAGAATGGGAGTGACAGGTTCAATATGTCCTGGACATGCCAAATCAGACTGTTCAACTGGTCCCATTTCCTCGGGACGTATACCCAACTTAGCTACCAATACCGGTGAGATAAAGCTTGCACGAGCTCCAGGATCAAAGAAAATAAGCACTATGGAATCTCTTATCTTTCCCAAGCTCTACACAATTCTGTAGCATCATCAGCTAATTGATCTTCCACCATATCAGGCACTAGGCCAATGTTGGGCTTCTTTTTACTTGGCACATCTTTATCCTCCGCATCTTTAGAAGATTGTTGTGGGCACTTAGAAGCAATATGGCCTTTTAGTTCACATATAAAGCATTTCCCAACCATCATTAAAGCCTTTCTTTCTTCAAATGATTTGCCAAAAAGTGGCCTCTTCTGTCCATTGCCTTGTTTAAAATAAGTCTAAGGTTGCTGCTGAAATCTTTTCTTCCAAAAAGACTTCTTTGTAAAACTGGTCTTTCCTGGAAATTGCTTCTTCTTTTTCTTGCCAAGATCCTGCTTAAACTGAGAATCCTTCTTTTCATTGCCTTTAAAGCTATCGGCTTTTTCTTTCAACAATGCATTTGCCACACCAGCATTTTCAATTAACTATACCATATTTGTAACCCTAGTCTTGGTGCAATAATCCCTGATGGCTTTGCACAAACCGCAATAGTACTTTTCAATTTATTCTGATAGGGGCACTATCCTATAAGAACTCTTGGGCAAAAGTACTTCCCAAAATTTCTTATTGTACTATTCTAAATCTGCACAATTTGCCGCATCCAATTTATGCCATGCAGTCGTGACATCTACTTCAAACGTGTTAGTTAACCATGAGGCTGCAAACAACTGTTTAAAATGGACCCAGGTGGCAGGTGCATATCCTTGCATCAACAATATGTTCCACCACTGCAAAGCATTACCTTTCAAAAAAGTTGCAGCCTTCTGCACCTTAGAAGTCTCGGTAAAATTCCCTCCAATGTAAGCTGCATCAAACTATTGTATAAATGTCAAAGCTTTCAGCTTATCTTGCATATCACTGAAGGTTTCAAACTTTAATGCCTAACCACCCTCTTTATAGTCTTTAGGCTTTGCACTTTTTGGTGTCAGGTTGTCATAGACAGGTGGCTGTAAAAAGGGGAGTCCCTTAGGCGCATTATAAGCATTAATTTCACTAGTCTTAGCTGCCATATGTCCACTAGGCTGAAAAAAACCAGCCACTACATTTTTGTACTTCGTGCATCAAATAAGGACTCTACAAAGTCTGATAACAGCGCTGTAGACCAATATTAGCATAAAGTGGATTCACTGCCTCAATAGGCATCATTCCTGGTGGCCCTCTAGGGAAGTATCCCTGATAACCCGTGGGTAATCCAGCCATTGCTTGAAAAACTGACCCACAACCAAAGTAAACAAGATAAGTAGCAAACTGAGGAGGAATAGTCTGTTGTGCCACTTGTGCATAATTGCCTTGACCATTCACTCTCTAATCCCATGCTTGTGCTTCTTATTGCACTGGACCTGTCTCCATGTTTGGTGTCTTTTCCACATGCTCACGCACATTAGAGGCTTGCCTTTTTTAGCACTCCATGGTATGATGTGATGACTCAGCCTGAGAATCCTCATTATGTGACTTCAAAAATTTTTGCATCCGAGGATTCTTTACAAGCTGTTGGAAAGAGCCAACCATACAGAGGAGTTGTGCCATGAACAAGTCCTCCTGTTCTTACTCCTCATCTTGTGGTTCAATCTCAATTGTAGAAGAACTCTCTTCTTCATGGGGGAGTTTGCCTTTGCCTTTGTCCATGTCTGCCATCTCTCTAGTCTTGTATCCAAGAAATACTGTATCCAAGAAAAATCTCGTAGTCTTTCTCACCTGTAATCTCTGTAAAACCTCTGTGTATGGCCTTTTCACCCAAAACTGTCCAAGCTTAAATTCTTACAAAAAAGAATTCAAATCCCGAGGATGGAACCATGAAACCAATCTATGATTCACATAAAGCAGTAGTTCCTTCAATTAACACCTGGTCTCTTCACACACACACACACACACAAACAGAGACCTCACTCCAACTTTAGCAATGAGAAAAGAGTTTTGTTTGAATTTTTTTCGATAAATCAAGCAAGAAATAAGTTGAATATCACACTCTAATATTAACGCTATATAAATTTCATAAAGCTTAACTTGGGAATTTTTGAAAATTTCCTAGAATCTTACACCCATAATAATTCCCAACAAAGCCCAAGAGAAAATGAATATTTTGAAGCAAGTCAAACCTCTTGAATTTGACGGGAGAGACGAGAATGTGGAAGCCAATGCAAAAATTTGGATCGAATCCATGAAAGATTATTTTACTGCTACTTGGAACTATCCCAGCCAACAACCAAGCCATGATAGCTAAGCTAAAATTAATTAGCAAAGCTTGACTTTGATGGAAGCAGTGGTGCTGAGATCAAGGTGTCCCTCAAAATACCATTACTTGGGATTTGCTAAAAGAAGTTGTAAGAGGAAGATATGTACATCCAGCTTATCGTACCCAGAAGATGAATGAGTTCTTTAATTTGAAGCAAATGGAAATGACCCTGGAGGCATATTACTCCAAGTTTGTTTCGCTTTTTAAATATGCATCCTCCATGGTTACTGCTCAATAAGTATCCAAGTTCTACAATGGGCTAAATTCTCCTCTGAACACTTGTTTGGAATCAATGCGCCCAATAGACCTCCAAGATGCTTTGATTCAAGCTGCTCCTATTGTGTGGGAAGTACAATCAAGCCTAAAAATAATAAGTTCTGGAGCTACAATAATTAGAACAAAGGAGGATTCAAAGGTCAAGCAAAAAGAACCCAAGGACAATTTCACCAAGGTCAGAAGAAGGCAAAATCCAATGTAGTTGAAAATTTTGTTCCTACCACGAAAACAAGGATGGTCTTAGATGCTTTCACTGTAATGAGCCAGGACATTTTAGGAGAGATTGCCCAAAGCTTGGTGGAAACACCAGATTGGCCCCGAAGACCGGCACCCCACTTGGTATAACAATTAAAAGATAAAAAGTTACAAAAAATAAAATGTTCCAAAATACATAACATGTAAACAGTTGGTTTTCATCTTTTCTAAGTAAATCCCAGCTGCATAAGGACAGTACACCATGACCAGAACAACATCCCTTTTAGGAAAGCATTTTCTATGACCATAACTCAATAATTCATGTGCAAAATTACAATTTGCAAAACTCTGTATTTACTGTTTTTACTGTTCAACATATCCAGAACAACATCCCTTTTAGGAAAGCATTTTCTATGACCATAACTCAATGGTTCATGTGCAAAATTGCAGTATGCAGAACTCTGTATTTACTGTTCTTACTGTCCAGCATATCCAAAACAACATCCCTTTTACCCTAGTATCATTCTAGTAGTAAAACAGTTCCACAAACAGCACTAAATCAGAGCTAAAAAATCATGTTCCTGTATGGCATCGTCATCACTTTCTTTAGTTCCTGCATTGGAGAAGCCAATAGCTGCTCCTGAACTTGGACAGTGAGGCTCTTGCCTCACAGAAATGCAAAGAAAACACAGAATTGTACCTTCAATGGAATCAGCTCATCATGCGAAGCATTTTCTCTGAGAATAGAGAGAGAGTTGACTAGAGGGAGCAAGCTCTACCTCCGTACATAAGTCAGAGACGAAGATACTCTCCATAGCTGATGAACTTACAGCAATCTACTCTCAGCTCCTCAAAACTTCACTCTCAGATCTACCCCTCATACCTATTACATTTTTTTTTAATTCTCTCTCTCTCTCTCTCTCTCTCTCTCTCTCTCTCTCTCTCTCTCTCTCATTTGGGAATTTGTGCCACATGGCATACATGTAACAATTTTCCCGTTTAAACCTTCCAGTCTAAAATTCCCCATGATCGGTGCAAATTTTGACCTTGGCACAGACCAGAGAATTAATCCTCGTGCAAAAACAAAGATAATGACGCGAGTAAATTCTAGGGTCCAAAAATAGTAACTCCCTAAATCTTAGGGATGGTGACCCCTGCATTCCTCAAGTTGTCCCGAGCAACTTTTATCATTGCAACCACATTAAGAAGTATAATGTGGCTCAATTACGGTGACTTTTATTCCGTGATCATTCTCACATGTCCATCTTCTATCTTGGCCAGGCTCATTGTCCTACACCATTTCTAGTGCCTAAGCACACAATCCCAAACCACTAGCATTCTATTCTTCAGTGTGCATTCAATATGGAACCGGTCCTAAGGCTCAGACAAACCATTAGTCCAATTTGTCCCAATGGCTGCCTCTTTTGGCCATGCAAAAATCCAAGCTGAATCCAAGAGAGCTCTGGGAGTAAAAAGCAACTGCAACTAAAGAGAAATAAAATAAAATATTGATATAAGTAAATAAGAAAAGCAACTGCAAAAAGTATCACCACCTAGTGACACTTGTAGCTTTTGAAATGCTACTGCGTCATCTTTCAATTCCATCCACAATGTTCCAAAGCCCCTTTGCAAGCAATACATGATGCATCATATAAGTACAGCATCATCATTATAAGCCATGGCATTCGATTGAACTTGATGCAAAAGTTTTTCTCCACAATTAACCTTTGCTGAAAATTTTGAACAAAAGGATGAAATAGTCTCCATAGTATTGGTAGTAATGCAAATGGAGGTCAAAACAAACCAAAAACAAAAATATGATGACACGAAGTCTTATGGGCTATTGCACAATATTTGTCAGTCTGTGAACACTCCTCGAATATCATCCCAAACTAAGAAAATCAAAGTGGAGAATACAAACGCTGTCCAAGAGATCAAAGCCCACTCTAATATCAATTGTTGATTTTAGGATTGCACCAACGCAAATACACCTAGGAGAATAAGAAGCAGTGTATATACAGGGCCAAGGGAAAAAAAACCTCCTAAAGATGGAAAAAAGTGCCTTGGTGGTCCAAGTGTGTTCATACAAATCACAACCAAAATGCCAATTGAATGCCTCTATTATGAAATGACAACCATTAAATGTTAAAATTATTTATTCAAACCCAATTTTAACAAAATTACAATTGGCATGGCTATCTTGCTATTGATGCCAACAAATCTCAATCATGCGTGAAGGTTTGTTGCTGCAAATTTGAAGATTAACAATAGATTTGAAGAGTTTTGGTCATCTACAACAACGGTCACTTGCATGCAATTGTTGAAGACTTCACTTGAGTATTTAAAAACAAGGGGAAAATTGAGGATTACTGCTACCAAATGTTCTAGACAACAAGTGATTCCAAATTCAATAGGAGATTGTGCTTTGATTTGAAGAGAAATTGGGGACATTTTAGTTGCAAGAACTCGTAGGCCAAAAAATCTAAGACTTGTTTGATTATAATGTGCTGAATTCGTTGATGCATTAACTATTTGCATGCTGAAATGCCACAAGGGACACCTATTTTGAGGAATCTAAGACTTGTTTGATTATAAAGGGCTGAATTTGCTCATACATTAATTATTCGCTTGCTATAATAAACTCATAGACAAGGTATTCACAACCCTTTCAATTGAGGAAAGCTGGTCTCATGGTTCCATTGCTGAGATACATGAACTTTGTCATTGGGCCCAAGGCATCTAATTGTAAGCAATAAGAGCAAGCAATTTGCTGAAATGGGTCTCAGCTGACACAAAATTCAGCAAGCATGTCATCTTCAAGCAGTGAAGAATACATCACTCTCTAAAGAGTTTGGAGACAATGGAGAGAGTGCAATGCTTGATCATGGAATGGGGCCCCAACATGGGCAGCTTGCTATAATGCTGGCTTTGGCCATAAAGCTGGAACTTCAATGCATTATGTCACTGAAAATCAGCAAGAACAACAGAATTCAGATGCTCAGTTTTAAGACTCAATCGATGGCAGCCGTGGGTACTTTATCTCTAACTCACTAAAGACCCATGTTTTGCTATATTCATATAGTCCCAAAAGAAAGGCAGCAAGCATGAAAAGGGAAAGGCATCTTCTAATGCTTCAAGACAGCGTGTATCACCAACGGTAGAGGTGGCAAAGGCTCAAAATACAACCAACGCATCAAACCAGTAGATGGAGATGTTTGCTTTGGATCAAGAATAGCAAATGCATAGGAATCTTGGTAATGCATACACTATGCCTTTTAGAACAGCAAGGTATGCCTTAGAATGTGGAATATCCAAAGTACTTTGGAGGATCCATGCCTACGCTATGGTTGGTCATGGTACTATTGGGTATGGAGCTCACGTATGTCACCAGCAAGCTATGACAAATAGAACTCCTTTCCTTTCTTTTTTTTTGGGGGGGGGGGGGGGGGGGGGGGGGGGAAGAGAGAGAGAGAGAGAGAGAGCTCTCTTGCACGTACACACACTGTGAGAATGAATTGATAATAATGTTGAGATATTAGTAATCACACCTAATGTAGCCTCTTTGTATGAGGCAGTCTGGGATGAAGACATGCAGGCTGCAGGAATCCCATATGCACAGAAACTTGAAAGGGAAAACTATACCCATCCAACAACTATAAAGCATTATACTTGACTACCACTTTTGATAGATGAATGAATACATGATGATGCTTTTCTTTATCAGTTAGTGTCAGTCTTGTACTTGTCAGTCCTACACAAGATTGTATTTATGAGTCCAAGCTTACATCTTGGAACCTAATTCACTTGTGTAACAATTGTGGTCTTCAGTCAATGCTTACAAGCCGCCATAGCCATGCTCTGGATCCCGCGTATTTCACATGGTATCAGAGCTCAGTTGAGCATGGCCCAACTCTCCTTTCACTCCTCTCAGCTCCTTTCCATCTCTACTCAGCTCGGTTTGAGTACTGGACCCTATCTCCAACTTCATTTGCATTCCTACCTTCAATGAAGCTTCCATGGTAGCCATAGCTAGCAGCACCCTATCAGCTTGAAGCTTTCATATCTCTCTCCACAGGCCAAATCTCTCTGAACTTCCTTCTGGAGAAGTGTTTCTCTACTTTCAGAGCTCCTCCCTGGCACCTCAATCATTGAGATTAGGCAACTATAGCTTCAACATTGCCTCTTTTCAAAGTCGTTGCCATAACTGTGTCTGTGGTCAGCACCTACCTATCCCCATTGGAGCAGCCATATCTCATCAACCAGGCCATATCCCTTCGAGCTTTCTTCTCCAGAGTTGTTCTTCACGTCATGGCGCAACTTCTTGGCACAAATATCAAGGAGATTGATGCACACCATGCCCGGCATTTGCATTTTCCTAAATCTGGGCACAATTTTAACAGCAACCGCTTTGAAGGCTTAGATCTCTCAACTCGGGCAAAACGAGTACAAACCCTCTTAGGGAAAGTTAAGACCCATTAGTGAGGGTCCTCCATCTCAAAGGGTTTGAGCAGATTCGACCTAATGAGCTCGTGGGAGCTCATTTACCAGTCGTTGGTCCCTGTTTTGACAGGACAGCCATAGCCACTATCTTCAAGCTCATTTTTTCTTCATTCTCTCTCCTGCCACTTAAACCAAGACAACGCCACTCTAATCTAAAGTTTTCAACAAGTATTCAACCATCAAATCAGCAAGGAGGGAAAGCTAGGAAGAGTTTTTGAAGATCATCAAGTCAAACTCAAGCAACAAACATCAAATTTCAAACTAGTATCTTTTGATACTTCACTGCCATTGCTTGTGTCTTTTGACACATACAAAGATCAACTCATTGCTGGTTATTCTCAGTCATTTGAAGCTAATTTCCATCATAGGAATGACCAAAATCAAGTCTTTTATGAAGATGCTTCTCATGAAGAGCAACATTACTCTTGTTGCTCAATTCAACTACATGGAAGACTTGTTTATTCCGCTTGTAGAGACGGATGGATTTACTTGTTTTGAAGAGCAATCGATGAATTTATTTGAAGATTTTGAAGACATTTCTGCTGCCTCAAAGACAATGATACCTTTGCTTGAGGGAGACATGGACATAAAGACTGATGCAACTATTACAAGTAAAGTCAATGAAGAAGCAGATCAACAGGACCAAAAGAACAAGAATAAGAAGAAGAAGCAAAAAAATCATGAAGAATTTGAAGTGGCAAACAAAGTGAAGTACAAGTACACGAAGCTAGACAAGAATAACTGCAATGAACCGAAGATCTAAATGCTAAAAAACGCAAGGGCCTCACAGTCCTTGATCCTATTTTTTACTGACTTTTTTAGCCTTGTAATGTCTAGCTCAAATGTTTTTATCATAAGCTTGTAAAACTCCTCATGTAGCCTTGTATTATAGCCTTTGTAAGGCCCTTGCTACAGCCTCTGGATCTCCATCATGTTTGTGGTACCCACACTTAGCCTTTTCTGCGACAGCCTCTGGTGTTTTGTCACATTTTTTATGTGCCCACACTTTGCAGGTGTTACTTTCACTAAAACCTCTACACACTTGTATTTTCTAGTTGTGATTGAGGAGGGGTGTTGAGATATTAGCAATCACACCTAATGTAGCCTCTTTGTATGAGGCAATTTGATATGAAAACATGCAGGTTGCAAGAATCCCATATGCACAGAAAGGGAAAACTGTACACATCCAACAACTATAAAGCATTGTACTTGACTACCACTTTTGATAGATGAATAAATACATGATGATGCTTTTCTTTATCAATTAGTGTCAGTCCTACATAAGATTGTGTTTATGAGTCCAAGCTTTCATCTTGGAACCTACTTCACTTATGTAACAGTTGTGGTCTTCAGTCAATGTCATCATGAGTTTAGTCTATGCTTACAAGCCGCCATAGCCATACTCTAGATCCCGCGTATTTCACAAATAATGGGTGCTAGTACAAGTGATAGAGCCTAAACAATGAACATATAGGCTAAGCTAGTACAAGTGATAATATACATACACTGTGAGAATGAATTGTTGTGTGTGAAAGTGTACACAGGAGGATAAATAATGTGTGTTCACACACATGAAGATAAATAAAGCTAACAAATCCCCTTCATGTCATGGGTGCCTAAACTCATGACACAACATATGAAAAGGGAAATGGAAGGTCTCACCTCCTCGAAGAGGCACTATCTAATCCTATATAATAATTTTGAAAAAGGAGATATATAAATGGAAGAGATGTAGCACGAGGATGGTCATGACATGGTCTACCTAGAAGCTCAGGAACCCCAAATAAGGCATGGTACAGAGGAGTGTGTGCATAGCTCAGAGCATAGCTACCCTTGTACGTAGTACGAATTGGTTCGTACCGTACCGTACCGTACGATTTCGCACCAAAAAACAAGCACCTTTTTTTTTTGCGTAGTTGTTGTTAGTGGTGGTTTGGGTTGTTGACTGTTGTTGTTGTGGTTGTGGTGATGATTTTGTAGTCTTGATCAATCAACCAAGAAAGGGGGTGGAAGCTTGATTAGACTCCTCATACATGTTTTATTATGATTTATCCTAGAGCCAAAGGCCATACATAAGGTATTCAAGCAGTTCTATACGTTTCTAATTGATGTCCCATCATTTTTCACAATATGTTAGTGTCATCAATAAATAAATTCAGCACCATTTGAGAATCATCAAGTAGCTTAATCCTATTGATTTTACCTTTGTTCACAACTCATTTTGCACCACCCAACCCAAAGCATTAGTACACATTGCTAATAAAACTAGGCCAGAGGATAGCTTGGCCTAATGTACCTTCTGAGAGTACACAAATTAGTGAATGTACCATCGGTAGCTACTTTAGCCTTAGCAATGCCAAACAAAACCATAACAAAATTCATAAATCTTTTACCAAAACCTTTGGTGGTTTGTTTGGTAACTGTTGATTTCACATGTCATTTTGGCCTCTTGTAGAGGTTAATAAAGCATCTCATGTTATTTCATCTCTCTCTCTCTCTCTCTCTCAAGCATACATGCCTCTTATTTGTATAATCATTCATGTATGATATATCTACTCCTATGTATGCACTCTTAAGTTGTAGCGCATATTGCACATGCGATATATGCCATGTAGGTTTTGGTGTGTTACCCTCAAGTATTCATCTTATATACTCCAATAGCATTGCTATTTAGACTTTAAACATTTGTTCTATCATCTATAGTTCAAAATAATGAAGTTAATTTTTTTTTCGTACTAATATCGTACCGTACCTTATAAAATCTTAAGGTACCATTAAGTACCGTATTTTATCGTACCATACTTTTCGTACCTGACAACTATGGCTCAGAGGCTGATCAAAAACCTATGTGGCTCAAAGACACTTGGGCACATGACCAAAGACCAAATACAGGGATATAGCTTTCAAAATCAACTCAGACGTCATGCGTAAAGCAATTACAAAACCCCCTAAATTATCTCCTTTGTGAATCAAAATAAAATGAATTTTAAAAAATACAACTCATGTTGGATTGAAATCGAGACAGAGGATCCCACTTAATTATTTCATAATTATTCTTGGAAAGGTCTTAGTGCATGTGTGAGCATAACAATGTCTAATTCCGATCAACTAATTTTTTATCTTTATATTTTCAATGTTTTAAATATATGTTTTGAATTTTAAATATTTTTTATGGGATCAAAATCCCCCCTCAATGTCAATGTTGAGGAAGATGCAATCAATGTTGTCTATTTGTAGTGATGTCACTAGGCAAATGCAATGTGTGACGTGCTCGCAAAATATAGTAATACCCTTGAGGCGCTTGGTAGAGCCTGGGAAGACTTACGTAAGCCCTATGTGTGGCCAACCAAAAATGTGAGAGATATGATAATGCCCCATGAAAAAGAATATACATGCCCCCTTTTTTAATACGAATAGCACCTTTTGGTTTAAAAGGCACAAGATTAAATATTAGGAATCAAAGTTTGATTAAATTGGGCAAAACCTAGCTTGGCTAATAACATTGTTGTCAATGGGTTGCTAGTAGAGCACAAATCAACAGAGGGGCAGCCATGGTACTAGTGAGTAGTAGAGGGCTAGTGAACATAGTACTTTCTACTCTTCTTTAGCGAGTTATATGGAAAGCAATTGCGCACTAGTAAAAGGCGGAAACAACGCTTCTTAAGCCTTGCATTCCTAAAAACTGATCATGGCGACTTCAACAAGTAGACTTGGTGCAACAATCAATATACATGGCCGGTCAAGGTGGCTGAGGAGGATATTCAAGAAAAATACAACAAGATGGCTCTGATACCATTGTTGAGCACGGAGCTTACGTGACTGGCAGGCTACAGTGGAACTCCTTTTTTTTTTTGGAGGGAGAGAGAGAGAGAGAGAGAGAGAGAGAGAGAGAGAGAGAGAGAGAGAAGAGAAAGCTCTTGCATTTACACACACAGTAAAAATGAATGGATAGATATGGATGCTAGTACAAATGATAAGGCCTAAATATATCGGCTAAGCTATGTAGTTAACCCTTTGACCCTTATTCAATACTAAGAGGTGTTTATCCATACTAAGAGGTGTAAACAGTGTTCACACCTAAACATGTAGTTTTACACACAATACTATGTGTTCACACGAGAGGCTAAATAAAGCTAATAGGTACTACTACTTTTGATATCCATGCCATAGACATGTTTGTGAAGAAACTACTAGGGTTTGCAATAAGAAAACATAGAGTGTACAACCACAACAAAAACACAAAGACAAAGATAATGACGTGCAAAACTCAAACCCTAAATGCAAAAAGTAAATTTCAAAACTCAACGCAAAAACACAAACACAAACGAAGAAAGAAGGAAAACTCTCAAGTGAATTAATCAATGCAATAAATGAATGTAAGAGTGTACCGAATGCTCAAGGGTAGTGCAATAGAGTGTCACAGTGTGAGGTCCATGGGAGACAAATTTCAAGTATTGTAACCACCAATCAGAGTAGTTGAAGGGTGAAGAAGACCAAAACACAAATCACCAACAATAGTAGGATGTTTGGAACAATGGAGGAGCCTAAGGAAACTAGCGATGGTTGAAACTACCAAATGCGATAAGAAAAGTATCAATTGGAGCTGATGATGGCTGTCTAGGGCCAAACACAGCAATAGAAGGAACACTTGGCAATAGGTGGCAACTAGAAGGGCAGTTGCTAGGAGCTAGAGCAGCAAATAAAGTGGTGGCAACAATCGCAAAGGCTGGACAGCCACATGGAGGAAGGCTGATGGCTGAAATCTGCATTGAAGAGTAAAAAACCTGCACAAAAGGGATGGGCTGAATGGTAGGCAGCTTGTCTATTTATGGATGTGGATGGACCCACCTTAATTAGGGTTTACACAAAAACTCTCCCAAACTGCTCCCCTTTTTTAAGGTTTTTCATTAATTAAGCATGTTCTGGGGCTGTTTAAGAAGCTAATAAGCAGTAATGCATACACAACCATGAATGCATGGGCAGATGCATCTTCGAATGGCAAGAAAAATGCAAAACTCGCATACAATCACATCAATGTGATCCCCAGCATGCAAACAAGAATGTTTGGCAATGCATTTGGTGCTCCTAGCACACATCTGATCGGGGCCACATTTTGTGCTCCACAAAATGCTATGTTTAATGCTAGTCAAGGTGGAAGAAAAACTTCGTCTAGAACCAGCACTTGAGGGCTCCCGCATCATGGTTAAGCTAGGAGATTAAATCGCATCAGATGTATGTATATAAAGCAGCACTGATAAGTATGGCAACCACCTACACAAAAGGAATATAAACTTGCAATCAGAAAGAAGAGAATATGCTGACTGTAAGTCTGTCATGTTCATGAACACTGCTTGTAGAAATCACAATTAGCAGATTTACTTACATCAGGATGTAAACATTGTAAGCTAGCACATGAGTTGAGGTGCCAAAATGCAGCCAATTATTTATACGAGAATGCAAAATAGACTATCAGGACTGATACCTTAGGTATTTGAGGCACTTGGTGTATGAGCTTCTGTGTCCTGGCAAATGGTTTCAAAAATTAAAAAGAGGAAAAACCCACACAGAGCGTTGTGGATCTTCCGAATGAAGAAGGTAAGCAAAAGAGAGGCAGGGATGAAGAACAGGAGGCAAGGGTACCTTTGATGGAGCAGACTAATCTTCACATGACGAGCGGCGGGCAAGCACCTGCAATCCTTCCAAGGCCAGGAAACGCCCTTGGAAGCCCCTTCCAGAATCCCGAGCTTCGCCATTATCCTAGATGTCAGGAATGCCATGGGGTTCGATCTGCTGCTAGTGTCTGTTCGTCGCGGTCGTTTTTCTCTTCTGTCTGATAGAGAATGGAGTGGAGTGCGCACCCTTGAAGGTTGTAGAAACCCTTGGGCGACATGATGACGCCTCTACCCTTCGCTCTAGAAGAATGCAAAAGCTTCTATTCTAGTACTGTGCGGTGTACCCTCAATCAACTGTTTCCTTCTGTAGCCTGCCCTTTCATATGGACTGTTTGATCGAGTAACTCTAAGAACTTTGGCGACTTAGCAAATTATGGATTAACGCGAGTGACATGGTGCTTACAATTATACGATCAATGTGATCTATTTGGAGCACAAATCTAACAAATTCGTTCATAATGCCAGTTGTTTCACACCCTCCAGTCAAAAATCTGCTAGATGAACCCCTTCTTGCGTGTTCACCAGCTCCTAGCTAGTAGTCACCAGCTCTTAACAAGATGCACCCCATCACCTCCTTCACCTCCCATGCAACATCATTTAATGAGGCTTCCATCTAACTAGTTGATGCTCTATGGCATGGTGGGTCTTGATCATCATACCTAGGGTGTGGTATGATAGGACCACCGAGCCTTCCCTCTAGCTAGTAGTCGCCAGCTCTTAACTAGATGCACCCCCCATCTAGTTGATGCTCTATGGCATGGTGGGTCTTGATCACCATACCTAGGGTGTGGTATGATAGGACCACCGAGCCTTCCCTCTAGCTAGTAGTCGCCGGCTCTTAACTAGATGCACCCCCCATCTAGTTGATGCTCTATGGCATGGTGGGTCTTGATCATCATACCTAGGGTGTGGTATGATAGGACCACTGAGCCTTCCCTCTAGCTAGTAGTCGCCAGCTCTTAACTAGATGCACCCCATCACCTCCCATGCAACATCTTTTAATGAGGCTTCCATCATACTAGTTGATGCTCACCGAGCCTTCCCTCTAGCTAGTAGTCGCCGGCTCTTAACTAGATGCACCCCCCATCTAGTTGATGCTCTATGGCATGGTGGGTCTTGATCATCATACCTAGGGTGTGGTATGATAGGACCACCGAGCCTTCCCTCTAGCTAGTAGTCGCCGGCTCTTAACTAGATGCACCCCCCATCTAGTTGATGCTCTATGGCATGGTGGGTCTTGATCATCATACCTAGGGTGTGGTATGATAGGACCACTGAGCCTTCCCTCTAGCTAGTAGTCGCCAGCTCTTAACTAGATGCACCCCATTACCTCCCATGCAACATCTTTTAATGAGGCTTCCATCATACTAGTTGATGCTCTATGGCATGGTGGGTCTTGATTTTCAAACCTAAGGAGTGGTAATGATAGGACAATGTGAGCTTTGAGTAGACGATCTTTGGTGCCAAAACACAGAAGTGAAGGAATGCAATAGTAAGCAATAAGAGAAAGAGAGTAGAGTTGGTCAATGAAAATGCAAATTAAACATATTTAAAAATCAAGGAAATATAATTAAATCATCTTTGCATACCACATGGCTATGTAACATCATTAACAATAAATAATAAATTCTCGATGTTGAAAGCAACCAAAAATAAAGCCACACTTAAAGTTCTTATGTTTCGTATTCTCTCAAGGGGCATCCAAAGTGGTTTCCTCATTTCAATTGCTTTTGGAATTCTTTGATTATAAACATCTTAATGGGAATAAGACTGGCAGCCACTTTAAAGTATTGCTTGCACCTTGAATAACAAGATCCTTTTCCAAGGATGCGAATATGTAACGTCTCAACATTGTTTTTGAAATTTTATTCCATTAGGATGAGTTAACTTGTGCAACTTCCAAAAGGTCTAGTGGAGGATCCTTGGCAAGGTTTAGAAGACCAACCTTGTTCAATTCTGCTTATGTCAAACCTCTCTTAGCACTTGCTATATTGTAAACCAAAAGAAGAATTCATGAAATGTGCCCAAGAGTTTTTCAGATGTGTATAGATATGTGCCGCTAGGGAAGCGGAACCCAGCATTTGAACTCACACACACACAATACTCAAACGACTAAGCGAAATTGGCTGCCCAAGTTCGTAAGTTCCTTTAGACACGTTGGATGTTTATTAGTACCTCATGGGTGCAGCTTTAGTTTATGTTGAAATGGAGAGAAGGTTTATTATTAAAGAGCCCCAAGTGGGGACGGGGAACTACGTCCTCGGGCGATATGTATACAACTTACAAAGCATCTGAGGGTTAGCATTTCAATTTTCAGGGAAACAGAGAACTTCGGAATGTGTGAAAGGCCAAGTGGCCTGTTAATAATTTATAAAATTGGAATAATCGGGCGTCCCGACTCCCACCCCGTGCAGCATCCCGTAAAGGAATGACACATGGGATAACAAAAGGTCATGGCATCTTTTGACCGAGGGCAGTGCTGGCGTGGCTGCTTCCAAAGCCACGGTACGATAAAGGTTTAGAGAAGTCAAGGTGGACCCCTTGACGGGTTTGGTGGGGTGAGGCTCGGGGGTGCTGAGGTGGCAGGCAAGGCACTAGGTACGGGCGAGGTCGAACTTCTTGACGGCCTTCCTCCAGGCGTGGGAGAGGGAGGCGCGGAGGCCCTCGTTGGCGGGGGCGGAAGAGAAAGGGGGGGCGTCCCAGTCCTGGAAGAAGCTGGCTTTGCGCCGCAGGAGGCTGGCCGCCTCGGGCGCCGGCGGCGTCTCCCCCTCGCCGCCGCGCCTCTGCCTGCCGCTGCTGCTGCTGCTCCGCGCGGGGGACCCCACCGCCCCCCCTCCCGCCGCCCGCGTGCTGGCGCTCTTCATCAGCATGCTCGCCTTGCGCGCGGCGCCGCCCCCTCCAGCCGCCGCCGCCGCCTGCCTCGGCTGAGAGCTGCTGCGCTCTGATGCACCGCCGCCGCTGTTGTGGGACCTCGAGTGCAGCAAAACGGGCACCGCCCCCAGCGCGGTCCCCGCCATCGAGTGGCGGCGCGTTTCCTCTTTGGGATTTGACGGGGTCCCACCTACACTCTGCCTCCTGCTGCAGCTGACGACGCTGCCACCGCCACCACTGTGATTGCTGCCGCTGCTGCTGCGCCTGCCGCCCTCCTTCATCTTTTCTGCAAACAACGCCGCCTCGCACACCAGCTGCTGCGCCGCCACCTCCTTCTCTCTCCTTCCTTCTCCCAGCCTCAACCTGCTAAAGCTCTCCATCACCTTCCTCTCCTCCAGCTGCAATTCCCTTCTGCCAACCGCCATTGCTGCAGCATTACTATTCGCACACTTGACAGCTGCCACCACAGTTGCAGGATTACCAGCAGCATTAGACTTGGCAGCTGCTGTCGCCATCGCAGTATTATCAACCTTCGATTGCCTGCCCTGAGCCCCACTGTTCACTCGCTTAAGCACAGGCACATCCTCCCTTGCCTTTGACCCTGCCTTCTCTTCTCCTTGCTTCGCATCTAACTCTTCTGTCCTATCTGCTCCCAGCCTCACATTCAATTCCGCCGTCTTATCTGCTTTCTGTTCAATTCCCTGCTGCACATTATCCATTGACTTGTCTGCTTCATGTGTTCCCTGCTTCACATGCAGCTCACCTGTGATTGGCATATTAACCATAGGCCTTTCCCCTGCTCCTTGCTTCATGCCCAACTTCCTCCAAAAGCTTCCCATTATCCCACCTTTCACATCTCCATCCTGCTCCGGCTCACTATTCCTTGAATCGCCATTTTGCATATGCCTGTTTCCTCCACCCTTTCCATCCTGTTCATGCCCAGAACAACCATCTTTCCTGCCATCATGCCCCTTTCTATCCACAGCTTGTTCTTCATCATGCACTTTGGCCTGCTTCTTGGCTGCAATGCTGTTGTCTCCATTCACCCCTGAGCTAACCATTAGTCTCTGAAACCATTTCTCCAAGCTCACTTTGCCTACCCTCTTCACCTTCTCCTCTTCATTTCCTTCTTCCTCCTCGATTGCATCCACCATGGCCTCATTCACCCTCCCCCGCATGCTCAACACTTCCTGTACAAGCTCACCCAGCTGCTGATTGCCTTTTGACTTTTCATAGCCACAGCTTGACAGTGGTGTTGGCAATGGCTTTCCAATTTCCCCACCCAGATCATGTGAGTCATTACTGTAAGTTGCCACATTGTCTGCAACAGATTCCTCCCTTTCAGCTTTGTTATCATCCTGCTCACCATACTCATACCTAAGGGAAACCACCTCTACCTCTCCCTCTTCCTTGACATCCGATGCCTTCCTTTTAAATCCGCTTCCTATGGAGGCTGTGACAGATGTAGCAGCCTTATCTTCCTTAGCAGCTTCATCAGTCTTGGTCTCCCATCCATTTGAATCTCCACTGTCTGTAGATGCTGTCACAGATACAGCACCCTTATCTTCATTAGCATCCACTCCAGCTTCATTGTTCGCCTCCAATGCAATTGAATCTCCAGAAGCTGGTTCGGTAGATGTGTGGCTATAGGACTGTCCCATCTCTTTAATGTGCAGCCCAATCTGGTTACTGCCATTTTCCAATAACAGTACTGTCTCAGGAAAGGATTTGATCTTGCACCCATAGTTCGCAAACCTTACAGTGGCAGCATTTGGTTTGATGCAGCTTCCAACATCAGTGTGCCCTTCGTTGCGAGTTCTTTTCACAATCTTGGGCCTTGCCAGAGCTTCTAGGCTTTCTCTCTGCTCAACCTTTTTGTCAAGTTCTGCCTCTGCTGCATCACATGCCAACTTTTGGGACTCAAGCCTTGCTAATAGAGCATTGCAAGCAGCCTGGTTGAGTCTTGCTTGTTCTTTGTAAACAACACATCTGCACATAGATAACCAGGAGCCCCTTACCTTAATTCATCTATAATGGCTTTAAACTACAAATGAATCTGCATACACATGACAATGCACATAAGCTAGCTTTAGGAACTTACTGATGCATTGTGTCTCTTATCATTTTTTCAAGACATAAACGATACTGAGACTGAGTTTCAGACCACCGTCTCTGCTTTTCAACGCGTTTCCTCTGCTTTGCCAGTGTTTGTTCCAGCTCCTCCAGGACCGATTTCTCCTTTTCATTCTGAGTTTTGTACTCCTGAAGCTGCTCCTCCATTTGCATTGTCTCTTCCTCCTTTTGCTTCCTTTGAATCTCAAGAACTTGCCTAAGCTTTACTTCTTTTTGCAATAATGCAGCAAGACCCTCAGTTTGTCTGTCCATTGAATCCACACCATTCTCCTTGTCAAGCTGCCAATCTCCTCTCATCAACCGATACTGCAGGAATTAGGCCAGAAACCCAGATCAAAATTCAACTTATAATAAATAGCAAATACAAAAATGAAATGGCTACAGAAATGCATGCTTTCCAGTCTTCTCATGTGCTTTTAGAGCAATTGTGGAGGCCCGAGGGAACATGAATACTAACCTTATCTTTGATCTGCACAGTGGATCTGTTTGCAAGCAAAGGCTCGAACTCTTTTATTTCTTTCCAGCTTCCAGGACCAAACTTTTGCAAACCTCTTCTAAGAGCTTCCTCTTCTTCTAAAGTCCACCTTCTTCTTGCAGGAGTTCCTGGAGCGAGAACGAGGGATATTGAAAACCATAGCATTAAGAGACAATTGTCACAATATGACTAACTGGAATTGAAGCCCAGGCACACACCTGTGTTCACAAGGTACACTTGCTTTGCTGTCTTATTTCCATTGAGGACCTTCAATGGATCATCTGTATCTTTCTGTACACTCACCAGGGCAGATGCTGCAAGACCAACCTGGTTCTTTCTTTCTCGAAACTGAGGAGGCCAAGAATGGCCCTCTCCAACGCATTTGTCATCTAAGCGCTCGTTTTCTCCGGCCAGGAAAAACAATGAAAATGCTCTTTGCCTGTCATCACAGTGAGACATTACATTAAGGACATGAGGATGCTTACAGGACATCTGCACAATCCCAACAGACAGCATTTCCTATTACTAGATTGAGAAGTCGAGGAAAAACACCTAAAATCTGCATTTTTTGAAGCAAACACAGAGAGGAATTGATTGACTGAGACGCCAATTTGTAGATCCCACCAAGGTACCAAGAATTCCAGCTTCCTGCTTTTCCGTTGATTGACTTGCCATTGGACTATTCTGAGATTGCTTGGGACTGTTCTTCCACCTCCTGATCCCACATTATATTGGCACAAATGTTAGCTTTTGAAATCCCAACAATTGACAACTAGCATTCCAGGGGCAGATAATCTAGCTGTTTCGTATTCTCAAGGCCTTGCAAGAAAGCAAGAAATATAATCAATACATGAATTAGCTACGAGGTAATAGGAGCTTTACTTGAATGTGGAAACCAGTGATCAACCTCCCAAGCGAGTGGAGAGCCAGTATCCGCATTCCAGTAGAGCACGTTCCCATAAGCATCCACACGGAAGAGACTAGGATCAAACCCAGCGTCTCTGCACATAGAGGACCTTGTGAGGCTTATAACTTTCTTCCACATTATTGGAATGTCAAATGTCAACTGTGTTCAATTTCAATTACTATAAGAGAGTGAGATTCTAGGTGAATATGAGAAAATTCTAGGTGAATTATGAGAAGTATACCCTATATGATCCAATTGCTGCCAAAGCAGTATGGCGTGTCTCCTTGCATTAGATGGATCCCTCTCCTCCTCACTAATGATGGGAAATAAGCTCTCGAACTCCTTCAATTTGGCCAGCTGTGAAACATATCATTGGTTAGGAGACCATTTATGGGGTCCAAGACTGACAGTAAATTCAGGGGGGATGCTTTATCATACTACAGTACACTCGTTGATCCTATTCAACATTGAAATATGGGTTGATATTAATAGGAAATGGCGTTAACCATCGAATCCAAATCTGCATCTCAATGGATTGAGATAAGCTAGCATATTGTTGGACGAGACTGGCAAAAGCATGGTTATGCGTATTCAAGCATTAAGTGCCAAATAGCAAGGATTTCATTCAATAGCGGCACTCAATAAGCCATACTCTCGAAAGAACAGCCAAAAATGACGGGCCCTGAATGGCAAGAAGCATTTGTTCTGGGATCATTTGCTCTCGATCATAAGATTGCCGTTGCGAAATCGGGATGACTTACATCTTCTGGTGCAGGGGCATAAGGATGGAACCGCTGCGGGGGTCCTTCGGTGAAAGGCGTGATGAGGCCCTGTAGCTGGATGTGGGCATGTCTGCAGAGCTTAGCATAGCCGTTAGGATAACCCAATTGAGGGTCGACTGTTCTTTCCTCGTCACTGAGAACCAGCTTCGAAAGCATGGCGACCGAGAGCGAGAATGCCTCTCTTTGCAGACGGACAGACAAACAGGCCTGGACTCTACTGCTTATTGGGGGCCTCTTCTCCAGTGCTTAATTTGGACCTCTTCTGTGTGTTGTCTTCTTCTTCTTGATGGTCTCGAGAGGTGTGGGAAAGGCACCTGGAGAGGAAAACCCGAAAAACAGAACAGGGTGCTGCAGGGTGGGCGATCGAGGATATAGGTTTCTATCGAGGAGAGTGGCAGAGGATAGGGGAATCATTAGAGAGGGTTCAGAGGGGAGACTTTTTTCTGGGCTTTGGTGATCTGTGTGTGTTGCTCTGTGGAGGGATATCTTTGAAAAGAGAGAAAAACGAGGGGTTTCGAGAGGAGGGAAAGAATGAGAGAGAATTGTTTATACGAGAGAGAGAGAGAGAGAGAGAGAGAGAGAGAGAGAGAGAGAGAGAGAGAGAGAATCGATCTTTTTTGCGTGTGTGAGAGCAGAAGTAAAAATTGAGGCGAATTCAATAGCCCAAAAAACGGCTCAACCCAACTGTTTTTTAATTAGATTTATTCAAATATACTCGTAAAAAAAGAAACATTTTGGAGGCAACGGCTATATTTTAAATCCCCCATTAAATTCCAGCAACTATATTTGGCTCCCCCTAGCAGTGGAGGCACCGCATGGGCTCTTTAAAGCCCTCGTGAACATTTCCTACATGCTATAAATTCAGCATTTAGGTCCTAATCTAATCGATACCCATGGGGCCTCAAGGGAAACCACTCCCAAGCTCGTCCTTTCTATGCTCGGGAGTCGATGCTCGCAAAATGCTTTTTGCTCTGACAATATGGAGAAAACCAGTGTTCACGAAGAACATCTTTGGTAGCAGATTCTAAAATCTTTAGCTCAAATTTTTGCCCCAGTGTTAGTAAAAATTAAGGCAAGTCATATCCTAATGCATGCTTCATGCAACAATAGGATCATACAAAGGAACTGTATTTGGGTTCTCTCTCTCTCTCTCTCTCTCTCTCTCTCTCTCTCTCTCTCTAAATTAATTTTACATAGCCAGTGCTTTGCCCAAGTGTTAGTAATAATTAAGGCACGTCATATCCTAACACAAGCTTCATGCAACAATAGGTTCATACAAAGGAATTGTATTTGGGTTCTCTCTCTCTCTCTCTCTCTCTCTCTCTCTCTCTCTCTCTCTCTCTCTCTCTCTCTCAAAATTAATTTTTCATAAATAATGCATATGTAGATATAAATATGTTTATATACACTTATACCCACAAATAGAAACTACACACATAAAGGTAAATTAAAATGTCAGTATTACATGTATAATTAAATTACTAATGTGTATACATATAATTTTTGAATATGCATGCAATTATATATATAATTAATTCATATATCAATATGCAATATATAATATGTATAATAATATATACAATATAACTACTATATATATATATATATATATATATATATATATATATATATATAAAATATTGCATGAATGGTGTAATGACTACCCTCTACCTTCAACATGGACTTAGTGAAATTGAATTCTTCGTAAACATGCATGCATGTCCATGTGTGTGTGTGTGTGTGTGTTAATTATCTTGCAAGAGAGAGAGAGAGAGAGAGAGAGAGAGAGAGAGAGAGAGAGAAGCAGGAGAGGTTTGTGGGAGCATGTTACGTGACCCCTACAAAACTCTCCTTAACACACACACACACACACACAAAGTTACAAAGTGACCAAGTTATAGCACATCACTGACCATACATAGGATAGAAGAATATATTGTGCTAAAATATTAAGGAGATTACAATGCATTTATTCCAACATAGTATGCCATAATAGAAGTAATGTGCATGTGCATCCGTGTGTGCTTGTGTGTATGATGTGATAATGAGTGTGCCATTGCAATGTGTGGGTTGCCACTAATTATAGAATAATAGAGTTGAATGGATTTAAATGGGACACAATAGTTGACACAATTTCATTTGAGTACCATTAGTAAATATTGGAAAGAGAGCACAAGTTACGTCATGTGAATCTGCTCTAATGAGCTGGCAAATCAAAGAAAGGACAAGGATGATATTTCATGAGATAGAACAGCAATTCGAGTTTCAATACTTTGTAATAAGGTAACATTTCTTGAAAAAACTAAGCACTCTTTTAATCGAAGTTAAGCCTAAGACAAAAAAATAATTCAAGAAAAGGAGAGTGGATGCCTTTTGGGGTTTTGACTTAAAACACCATGATCCAAAGCCACG